>NC_045718.1:3450654-6096904 GCF_009834535.1 Camelus ferus | reverse complement strand
GATGTATTCAAGGAATTGAGCTATTAAGTTTGACAATATGGAAAGTGATACTGCATGGAATATGTAGTTCTCCAATTTTTTTTTTTTTACTGCGTGAACATATTTATTTGTCCATCAGTCTTAAAAACTAAAAGTTAATAATAAAAAATAGACTAAAAGTTGTCACTAAATCCTGCCACTTTTACAGTAATGTATCAGTAAATAGAATGCCTCTGTTCTCAGATAAATGAGGCAAAAATTCAATTTCTTCAGAGTGATGGAATTTTTTTACCTGTGAGTCATGAACATGTCACAACTTCATACTTACTGTATTTTGTACCACAGAGCATGAGTCATAGCACACACTCTGAAGAACCCTTTCATACCACTCAGTTCAGTGAGTGGCACCGCCACTAGCACAGTACCTAATTACTCAGTAAATACGTGTAAAGGAATGATAACTGACTGTAAGTATGTCAATAAAAATAAAGCAGTGTATGTGCCAGCTCAATGAAATATGACAGAATAAGTCAAAAGAATAAAGCATTTAAAAATAATACAACAAATATTTTGGTGATTTCAACAAGTTGGAAAGTAAATTTCACAGACAGTGAATGGACAGCCTACAGAGCTGTCCACTGCGTGGAAACTTCTCATGCTGTCCTGTCCCCCAGACCTGGGACAGTGGTGAACACTTACATAGGTGTTGCTAAGTGGTTTGCAAATATTAACCTAGTTGGTGCTGCTGTAACAACCTAGTAGGCAGGTACTGTTTATAGTGCCCCATTTCACAGATAAGAAGTTACATAACTTACCTAAGTCACAGAGTTAGCAGAACCAGATTTAAACTCGAGCATCCGCTTCACAGGTGGAGCTCGTAGCAGTCACACGCCTCCTCCTCTGACACCTCTGCCTGCTCTGTCTCATTCCGGCCATTTTGCAAGATCTTGCACAGCAGGTCTTCTTGCTTCCAAGCTGTGAATTCAAGACACAATTCAGCACTGACTGTGTTTGGATTTTTATTTATTCTTTGACATTCTCTCACATACTTGTCTGTCTGTCTTTTTATCACGTATCTATCATTTCCATCACCATCTGTTCACATATAGTTTACTTCTTCAACTAACCAGGAAGTTATAAGGAAAAACACTAAAATTTTTTCCTGACACTTGTTTTTGTCATTCATTATGCCATGTATTTTAGATAAATCATTTTAGCTTATAGCAACCAAACAAAAAGGCCGTTTAAAAATCACTCTTTTAGCAAGAGACAATCCCACTTACTTAGGAACATTTGCATAGACTGATACAGATTACACTGTGGAAACATGTACATTGAGGTTTCAGACATAGCTCAATTGAATGCTTTCCTCATTCAATTGTTATGAAATGTCAAAATAAATTTTTTTTTGTTTCATCTAGCTTTCAGCTTTCAATTCACTGTTACTAAATTTGACAAAAGCATTAAGCAACTACTAAGTGTAGGTTATGAATTCTGAAATCAGGTAATGTAATATCAAAATCAGATTAATACTCACTGATAACCTTCTGTGAAAACTTCTTACAGCAATAGTGCAAGATTAGAAATGAAGAGAAAGTAATGAAACCAAGTCTACTATGACAGTTTTTCAATATGTGTCCAGTCTTTTTACCAAACCAGATGGCAATTATTATATCCTCTTTAATATACTTATACTGGTTATTTTTACATTATTTTACTATTAAGTGAACCTTGAATTACTTCTCATATGGTTTCCATATATTCAATAACTATGAAGTATCACTGTAAAACTTTATTTCATTTCTGAGAAAATAAGTATTAACTAAATTGGAAATTTAAATTTGGAATATTATTTTCTACCTAAGTTATAAAAATACATTCCATTCATAAGTATTTTTATCTCTTACTACTTACATATGCAAAGCATCAAAAGAATACACATAAATTTGACATACATCAAGAGAAGACAATTTTATGTCCTGTTTGTACTATATTAATTTAGAATTAGGGTATTTGCTGACCAAAATAGTGAACTCTTTGCAATTATATAATGCCCTGCTTTCTGCAGTCTTTTCTCCCCATTCTTACTGCTCCTTTATCCCATTTCAGAAACAAGAGTTGCCTTCCATTCCTCTTGGCATGTTATTCACAGTTAGTTGTCAATTTCCTTATAATTCTAGATTAAATTGACTTGAACTCTGGTTTTTTGTTTTTTTTTTTCACTAGTATTTTCAGTTTCATAGTTCTCTTGAAACCTGTATGATATAGACCCAGTAGAAGGGAACTTTACTCTCAGATCTTTAAAATTTCTGATGTAGATGTGAAATATATGAGTAATAAGCGGATGCGTTAGACAGAGATTTCTGCCTTTCTGAAAGTATTCATCATAAGTGGTGAGTGAGCAGCTCCACCTACTCATATTATCAGTGTTATAGGCAAAATTAAAGCACCAATAACAAAACACATTTGAAATAACCAGGTTTTAAATAAGCAACCTGAAAAGATAAGAACATACAGCAAGCATTGCAGTGCACTAACTTAAAGGAAATTAGACAGATTAATAAGAAAAATAATCTAGGTAAGAGGAATTTGTATTAATGTTTGTTTTTTTCTTTTTTACTGTGATTCCAATTATCTTTTATTTTTCTGATGGTAAGTTTTTGGGTTTTTTTTTTTTCCCCTCCATGGATCTTTGTTTCAAAAATCAAAGCAAACCAAATCCAAACAAAAACGCCCCTAAAACACTATATTTTAAGTGCTGGATATGCCTTCTTAGAAGGAATAATAAAGAACCAGTATTTTTCTCCAAGTGACTCTCTTGCCTGGGGTTTCTTCTCCAACAGCAAAATGTTATTTTTAAATCTCCAAGTGCTTTAGCAAAGAGAAGCACTACAGGAGGGCTTCGGGTTGGACTTAACGAGCAGAATGTTACCAGTTACACTCCAGACTTAACGTCTTAGCCTGGATGTGTATTAGAGGAGAAAATACAGGGAACAGGGCCAAGAGGGAAGCAGAGTTTCAAAGGAATAAAAGATACAGCTATTCCCAACAAGAAGTAGTGATGTTTCTTAATCCACAAGTGGAAAAGCATAGAGTTTAAGGTGGAACATTATGGACAACATTAACAGAATTTTTGGAAAGACAAAAAAGATTTAGTGTTCAAATTATCCTAAAACCTTCAATCCACTTTTTCAAATGAGAAGCTTAAATTAATTCATATGTTGAGTAAGTGGTGAAAACATGCAAAATACTAGATATTTACAATGATACTTATTTTTTTAAAAAGGTTTATATGAACAAACTTCAGAACTTAATATGCTGCTTATAAACGTTCAACTCCTTATTTTGGTGTACGTGAAAACACATCGAGCAGAAAGCTAAGTGTTGTTTTGCTTTACTTCTGACAAAAAAATGCTGAGTTGGGTAAAAATAATGAGTAAAGTTTATATACCCAGAATTTAATGTTTTATATATTACAAAAATTTGCAGTATGCTTAGAATATGTTCTGGTGATACAACATTATCTGCAAGGCCAGGCATTACATTTTTTATTGTTGGTGTTTTTGTGTGTAGAATAGAATTACTCCCTAAATATTTTTTCTCAAATTAATTCAATTCACAAAATATCAAAACATATAATATTTCTCTTCAAATACTGTAGAAAAACTAAACTTAAGAGTTAAGTATTAGGTGTATCTGTATATGTGATCTAACTTCCTAAGAAATAGTGCATAAAAATTAGAATTAACCCTATGTTTTCAAGAGAAATTTATGTTTCAACTATAGATATTTAAAATTGTTCTTTACTACCAATAAATAGGAATTGCAAATTTTCATCCAGAATATTATGAAAAAGTGGAAACCAAATACAATAAAAAAAATACTAAACCTGTGTGCTCTCTAGAAATGAAAAAAAAACCTTTGTGACAGAAATGCTGCTGCACAAAAGTGTGAAATAACCCACATCATCTATTTCTTCCTAATAAAACCTTTGATTGAGTCCATATTTCCTTCCAGTTACCACTCCATTTCTCTGTTCCTCTATGGGGCACGACTTCTTGAAATAACTATGCTATCCCCATTCCCTCTCAATTTATTCAGCAAGTGGTGTTGGGAATACCAGACAGCAGCATGTAAATCAATGAACTTAGAACACTCCTTACACCATACACAAAAATAAACTCAAAATGGCTTAAAGACTTAAATATAAGACACTATAAATCTTATGGAAGAAAACATAGGCAAAAACATTCTCTGATACAAATCTTGGCAATATTCTCCTAAGTCTATCCAGGCAATAGAAATAAAAGCAAAAATAAACAAATGGGGCTTAATTAAACTTACAAGCTTTTGCACAGCAAAGGAAGCCATAAATAAGACAAAAAGACAACCTACAGAATGGGAAAAAAATTTTGCAAAGGATGCAACTGAGAAGGGCTTAATCTCCAGAACATACAAACAGCTCATACAACTTAATAAATAAAAAACCCAATCCAAAAATGGTCAGAAGACCTAAATAACCAATTCTCCAGTGAAGACATACAAAAGGCCTATAGGCACATGAAAAAATATTCCATATTGCTAACTATCAGGGAAACGCAAATCCAAACTACAATGAGGTATCACCTCACACCAGTTAGAACAGCCATCATTCAAAAGTCCACAAACAATAAATGCTGCAGAGAGTAGAGAAAAGGGAACCCTCCTACACTGCTGGTAGGAACGTAGTCTGGTGCAGCCACTATGGAAAACAATATGGAGATTCCTCAAAAGACTAAAAATAGACTTACCATATGATCCAGCAATCCCACTTCTGGGCATATATCCAGAGGGAACTCTAATTCGAAAAGATACATGCACCCCGATGTTCACAGCAGCACTATTAAGACAGTAACAATAGCTAAGACATGGGAACAACCTAAATGTCCATCGACAGATGACTGGGTAAGGAAGTCGTAGTATATATTTACAAAATGGAACACTACTCAGCCATAAAAAAGAATAAAATAATGCCATTTGCAGCAACATGAATGGACCTGGATATCATCATTATAAGTGAAGTAAGCCCAAGAGAAAGAAAAATACCATATGGTATTACTGATATGTGGAATCTAAAAAAAATAAAATAAATGAATTTATTTACAAAATAGAAACAGACTCACAGACATAGAAAACAAATGTATGGTCCCCTGGGGGAGAAGGGGTTGGAAAGGGATAAATTGGGAGATCAAGATTTGCAGATACTAACTGCTATATATAAAATAAATAAACAACAAGTTTCTTCTGTATATCACAGGGGACTATATTCAGTATCTTGTAGTAACCTATAGTGAAAAAAATATGAAAAGGAGTGTATGTATGTAATATGTGTGACTGAAACTTTATGCTGTACACCAGAAATGTTGACACAACATTATAAACTGACTATGCGTCAAAAAAAAAGTCAGTGCTATTTGTTGAGGTTAGTAAGTGAGAATAAAATATGAAGTTGTTCTAATCTACCTTTTCTATTCTTTATTCTTTCCAAAATTGTAAAACAGTTATCAAAAAACAAGAGCAAAAATTATGAAAACAAATTCCCCTTGTAGAAAGCTGTGGCTGCGAAGTTTTTATTAAAGTCAACTTTTCACTGTTATGCCTTCTAACCCACACTGTGTGATCTAACAAGAGCTTTCTTACTTAGTTCTGTGTTTTTCTTGCAACAATATTTTGTTCTCCTAAGGCATTAAAATGTGTATAATGATTTATCTTTCAGAAACCCCAGCAATGGAAAAGCAGCTGAAGTGCACTTTAGGGCCTCGGAACTTCCTCCAGGCAGAGTAAGGTAAACGTCTTTGTATGTGTTCAATTTATTTTGCACTACGCAGCCATATTTCACTTTAGAGTATAAATGTGGTATCACTGCAAAATCACAATGGAAAAAGGTAAGTTCTCTATATATAATGATTGTAAATTACAAATGAAAACACAAAATACAAATAATAACTTATTTAAATAAGTAATAGTATTTCTGATATTTTTTCTTAAAATCTACATAAAATAATGCCTAAAAGTTTTTCCCTCCAAATTAAATAAATATGAACATAAGTTTTAGCAAATTCATGAAAATCAGTAATACTTCAGCCAGAAAAATTATATCAAGAACTAATTTCTTAGCTAAATTACTTATAAGTAGGGTCTTCTGTAAAACTCAAGCTTGCAATAATGTACTGCTATATTAAAATTTAATATTTTATTCAAGCAATTCAAGCAAAGTTCTGTTAAGTATAATACTGAAACATTAATTGTCTTGTTTCTCCTTCTTCTGTTTACTCAATAAGAATGTCCATGTTTTCCTCTACCGTACTTATTTGGTTTTTTATCCATCATTTTTATTTAATGTGTTTCAAGTAAACTCATTTTTTTAGCCTTTGGAATCCTCATCCATAACCAAAAGAAAGACATATAAAATTATCTGGGATCTAGAATTTGGATCTGGACTCAGTAAGTGGACATGATCTTTGGTGAAAAAGACAAGAGAATTTAGTCATGTATGCAGTATCATTGAATTATGAATATGTGGTATTTTTAACATGTTGCACAAGAAGAAACGTGAGTGGACTTGGGGATCCATGACCATTCAGCTTCTTGTAACACCAGTCTAGGCATATGCATTTCCTTATTCTTGCGCCAGGGGTCTAAGTGAGGACGTAAATCCGTGTTTCTGGGTGTTACAGGTGACACTGACCAAAACCAAGTACTGCGTTACATTTTCCTGAGCTAGAGTCATTTCTTTAGGGATGGACATAAGACTCAAACAGAGGAAATGAGATTCCTTAAAGACTTTGCTTGGGACTACTAGTTCAGAGAGTTGCCTCTGACCTTGATACAGAGCATGTGGAAGATCATGGCCTGCCGCTCCACCTTAACCCAATGTGAGACCTTAAAATAAAGCAAACCAGAAGTCACGTAACCTAACTGATGGAGAGTGGGCCATGTGGACATTGCTTGAACCCTGATCAAGCTGTACTGAAGCCCGTACTATATACCCAGGACTTGGTGGTTTTATATAGGTCAATAGGTTTGTTTTCCTTCCCCCCAGCTATTTTTTTCTTAAGTACATTTCTGTTGAGTTTTCTATCATCCAGGATCTTTAAAAATCTCAACTGATCAAGAAAGATAAAGTAACTGCCCAGTGGTATTTCCTTCTTTGGGGGACTAAACCTCTTCTTCCGTCTGACCAGGTAGTTCACATTAGATGCTGCTACGTGCATCTAAACATTGTTGACTTGTCAAGACGTGGAGGTTTCCTGGCTCATTTGAGACCAACACCACCCTTTCCCCAGATATCTTAAATTATAACCAAGACAGTGAAATATCTCTGTTGGGAAGAGTCATAACATTTCAAACCATGAAAGCTAGAAATAGTTGTTTTGAAAGCCTGTCTTTACTAGTAGAAAATGGAATTGTGAATGCTAAAAAGCCTAATAATGGCACATGGATGTAAGTTATGATATTCAGAAATGGAAGTCAAAAGACTATTTTTCAGTGTTCAAAGATCAGATAAGTTAATAGGAATTTAAAACCTAGGGAGACATCAGAAAATAAAAAGATGGAATTCTTAAAATTAGATTTTTAGAATAAGCCAATTCACATCAGGACTTGGGCTGTAATTTCAGATGCTGGACACTGGAATATTTACGTATGAGCAAAATAAATGTATAATTTCAAATAAAGCATGTGCAAAATTTCAGGTGAAGCATTAGCACATAATTGATGACATCTAGAGATAAAAGTAAAGAGACATAACAAGAAACAGAAATGTCTCGTTGAATTTTCTCAGTATCTTTTTCATTAGAACACAGACTATGGAAACAGTTGGCGATTTTGGTAAAAAAAAAAAAAAAGGAAAGAAAAAGTTAAATTCCACTTTTAAGCCTCACTTTTCATTCTCTTTTCTGTAGTTTATTTAACAGGGACAGAATTACCTCTTGGCTTTCTTGTTTGAAAGAAGTTATGGCAGTTTAAAAGAAGAAATCAGGTTTGCAGAAGAACATGTATCTTTGGTTGCATTACAATATTTACTCAGGCATTTAGCTCACATTTTGAAGCTGTAAAACATAACAGGCCTTGCTGACAGTGGAGGAGTCGGGAGTGCGCTCCTAGCGCAGAGACTGCACAAGAGCGAGCGCTGTGCAGTGTGTGCAAATGGACAACCTATCAGAAATAATATTTGAAGGATTTTAGGTTCTTCAGTCAAGTTTTCTCCTTCGTGCACAATTTCCCAAACCTGTAAAGGTGTTATTAGAAACTTGTAATTAAAAAAATATTACTAGGGTATTTATAATCATTAATAAAAGTCCTATGATATGTGGTTAATTTTGTGGCATTGATCTATGGAAAATAACATCAATCACCTTGCCAAGCTGTCCTCATCATTACAGGAATCATCAGCTGGAAAATATATTGCTATTGCTGTGTTTCTCTCCATGCTCTTTTAACTCTTCATTGGAAAATGTATTTTGTATGGGAAAAACATCCTTTTAACTTCTCATGTTTCTGCTAGTGGTTCAGAGCAGAGGTTTTAGAGTGAGCTTGTCTTTGCCACTTTTATTTTTTAACTGACTGACCTTGGGCAATTTACTTAACCCCTTTTAAGCCTTACTGTTTCTATTTATAAAAATCAATGACAAAACCAATTTTATAAACTCATTGAGAAGATTAAAGAAATAAAACAGTGTTTTTGTTCTGATACCGGACATAGCAGTTGCTTTATATCCATAGACAAAATGGAACCCAATACCTCATAGAATCTAAAGAGACAAGCTTTGGTTTAATTTTAATAATTTTAAGTAGAAAACTACATACATTTAAGTTCTACATTGCCTTATCATGTGCCAATAGGATATGGTGTTAACTTAGTTTAATTCTGAAGATTTTTTTTTTGTTAAGTCTTGAGTAAAAATATATATTGTTTTCAATTTTAAAAGATTCTAATTTTAAAAGGTGCTTTTCTTTTCTTTCTCCATGATTAGGATATGTGTAGCTGGTTGAAGGAAATGAAGACAAAAATTTAAAGTAATTTATTTAGTACAAGTCTAAGAGTACCATAATTAAAAAAAATTTTTTTCTATATTCTTATTATTACATCAAACTGATTCTCTTTCTTGGCAAGAGATACCTGGAGGAGACTTTTAAGAATTATTTAGTCCTATTTTCTGTAATAAATACGGAAAACGTAGATGATTTAAAATGTCATAGTGAATAAAGAAAAGCTACTGGTACATAGTCTTTAGAATGGTAGGCTTAATGACTTTTTTAGAAAATACTATATATACAGTAGATTTTATTGTTCAGAATTTTTTTAGTTTTTATTTACTGCTGATTATTTTTGATTCCATAATCACAATAAGATTCATAGTAATCCTATTTTATAAACAAAATGAGCTGTACAGATAAATCCACTGTAAGACATTTATATTTCTTCCCAGGTGATTTGAAGTACATGAGAAACTAGAATTCTGAAAAATCATTTATTTTTGTTAGCACAGCTTTTTTGTTTCTTATGTAGGAAATTCTGCAAAAATTTCAGTCTTAGATTTGAGAATTCAGATGCAATACAAGGGAAATGAGGAGAAAGCTTATGATTGGGCTTATTTTTTCCAAACAATGGAATTATTGCCTCTAGTCACGACACTATAGTCAGGTTTACCACACTGCCCTAGCAGTAAGAGTAAAGCAAATTTAGAGACTCTTTTTTTCCTAAAGAGATCTCAAAGCTAGCTTGAACAGCACCCCCCAGGACACTCCAAACTCCTGTTCCTATTGGAGAATGCGACAGTTGAAGATGTGTCAATCACAAGGCCAACACTGTTGGGGAAAAAGGAATAGCAGTGCATAAAACATAAATTTAAATCAAGTTTCACTCTAAAGATGTTGTTGCCAGAATTTAAAATAGTTTTCCACTGGCTTATTAGTCCTTCAATTAAAATTGCTTTAGGATTTAGACTGAATTAACCTTAAATGGAACAAAATATTTGTATTAATTTCTTTTTTTCAGATGTAGAGTAAACACAAGTAAATATAATTTCTTTTTTCCACCTTCTCTTTTCATGTGTACTTTGGCATATAAGTAAAATAACATTGGTATAATCAACAGAATTAACTATATTGTTTGGTTTATACATTTTAAAGACAGTCTTCCTCCTTTGGGATTTACTTAACAGAAGTGTCTAATTGTGTAATCTTTCTTTACTTGTAATATTTTCACCTTAATATGACATCTCCAATACTCTCCCTCGTGTCTCTTGTAAAAAAAAAAAAATACGTAAATTTTGACAATTAAACTGTGATGTATTTACACATACGAAAAAGAGTTACCTGATTTTACTCCCATATTGTTAGAAAAGTTTGAAAAGACTACACTGAAGTAGACAATTAAAATATATATATATATGTAACTCAATATTTGCTGGAAGAATGGTAAAACTCTGCCAAACTTCTGTAAAGTCAAATTTATAATTATCCCTCACAGAAGGTAAATTTATGGCACTTAAAGTCAGTAAGGCATTTTTAAACTTAAATACATCACTGTGGTACTTTGACATTGAGTATCCTAGTTGACTACTTAAAAGTACCCTGCACCATTTAAAGCAGGATATGTCACCTCAGCACTTTGTATTGATTGAGCAAAATTTCACTAACTGGAAGTTGAAGCATTTCATCAGGCACAGATTGTCCTGACCACGCACATTCAATAGACTCACCTGGGCCTCTAATGATAATAAAATGGCATTCCCCCACGTCCATTGTGATGAGAATAATAAACCGAGAGCACTACCCAGTTTCTAAAGCCTCTTTCTTAGAGTAAAAAGGATTCTATTAAGGAGGAAAATTGACCATGAACAATCCTAACCCCGAAGTAAACAAGGATCATAGAAATAGCTGAGCAAAACATACTAAAGATAATGTTTTTAAATGATAAAAGGCGAATATTCCCTAGTTCTAGACTTTTAACAAAGAGTATAAAATATTCCATTTACACAGAATGATTCAACCCCCAGATAAGGCCATTATGTAGCAAGTAAGGAGACATTTACAAGCTAAGGAAGTTTAAAAAAAAAACTGTATTTTACAGTGCAGTTTCTAACCAGCAGTTACTTCCACATCTCTGATACAGTGACTCTAGTATCATTTATAATACTGAAGGATGGTTGAAGAGTGTGAAAAGAAATAAAACATATAAAGAATACTGTGCTTCAGTTTTGCACTCTTGTGTGTTGGCAAGAAATAAGAGTAAATGACTAACCCAGAAATATCTATAAATTGTTTTCTTTAATTTGAATTAACACAAGCACGTCAACAATCATTCCTATTAGAAAGCCTATTTTCTCCTGGAAATATTTCGATTTGATTACAGATAACACCATATTCAGGTCGTGTTTTGACAACACTTTGCCTGCTCTTCTCCATCCTTCAGGGCTACACAAATCAGGCCACTGTCTTCTCTTCACTTCCTCCTGACTGAACTCCCCACTTTTCCTCCTCCCACCTCGGCCCACTCCCTGTCGAATACCTTGAGTATTTTGTTTCTCATGTGAACTGGACCATTTCCTACCTTATAACCTTTTAGAGACTCCCATGACACTGATGATGACATCTGAATTCCTGTTTTTGACCTGCATTATCCCCTGAACATTTCTCTAATCTCATTCAGCTTTCCTTTCTGCAGCTCACAAAGCTCCACTCATCTTTACATTCGAGGTCCTCAAACACACCCGCCTCTTGCCTGCTGCCTCAGAGCTTTGTATCTTCTCAGGAGCCTGACATAGCTCACTCCTTCTCAGCCTTTGTGTACAGACCTCAGATGAATCACCCACCCACGAAAGCCTCCAAAGACGTTAAATCTAAAGTGTTTTTCTGCGTTAGTCTTCATACTACTACTTACTCTTCCTTTGATTTACATAAGTAGAAGTTTTATTTTTATCTCTTTCTCCATTTATACTTTTTGTTTCTGGCCTCCATCTGACTATAAACGCACTGAAGTCAAGAAAAATGCTTATCCCATTCACATACATAGGATGTATGGATTCCCAAAGTAGCCGGCGTTTGAGGGCCTAGAACGCAGGTGTTTTTTGGGTATCACACCAAAAGCACAAGGGAAAAAAAAGCAAAAATCAACAAGTGGGAGTACAGCAAGTTAACAAGCTTCTGCAAAGTCAAAGAGACAGTCAACAAAATGAAAAGGCAGCCTATCAAATGGTAGAAATATTTGCAAGCCATACATTGGATAAGGTGTTAGTATCCAAAATATTTTTAAAATCATACAACTCAATAACAAACAATTCAATTAGAAAGTGGGCAGAGAAGCTGAAGAAACATTTCTTGCAAAGAAGACACTCAAATGGCCAACAGGTACCTAAAAAGATACTCAACATCACCAATCATCAGGGAAATGCAAATCACAACCACAGTGAAACAGCACCTCACACTTACTAGAATGGCTCCCACAAAGAAGGAACCCTTGTGCACTATTGGTGAGAATGTAAATGGGTTTGGCCACTATGGAAAACGGTATGAAGTTCTCTCAAAAAAGCAAAAATAGAACTTGTCTATGTTACAGCAACTCCACTTCTGGGTATGTATCCAAAGGAAAGGAGAACAATATCAAAAAGATATCTGTCCCCCCCATGTTTATTGAAGCATTATTCATAATCACCAAAATATGCAAACAACCTCAAGTGTCTATCAACAGATGAATGGGAAGAAAATGTATACAGATATGTGTATAGTTCAGCCATGAGAAAGGAGGAGTCCTGCCTTTGGCAGCAACGTGGAGGTGCCTCTGTATCTTGAGGGTATTACGCTAGGTGAGAGAAGTCAGAGAAAGACAAATACCATATGGCATCATTTATGTGTGGAATCTAAAAAAGGCAAACTCATAGAAACAGAGTAGGACAGGGGTTTACCAGGGGTAAGGACGTAGGGGAACTGGGGAGGTGGTGGTCAAAGGATACAAACGTGTAGTTAGAAGGTAATTAAGTTCTGGAGCGCTAATGCACAGCACTGCGATTACAGTCAACACTTTGTGTTATATACTTCAAAGCTGCTAACAGACTAGATCTCAAATGTTTTCACCACAAAAAAAAAAAAATGATAATTATGTGACATAAGAGAGTTTTTAGCTAATACTATGGTGGTAATCATATTATGGTATATATCAAATCTACACAATACGTACCTTAAATTTACACAATGTTATATGTCTACTATATCTCAATTAAACAACTGAAATTAACAGTGTGTGAATAGTGTGCGAATATGAAATTTCACGTGAATTATGTAAGTAAAATTACTACAATGGAGAGGTAACTAAGCAAGGAGTTAATAAGCATTGGTTCTGAAGATATACTTACTGAAGTTAAAATCTGGCTTCACCACTTACTAGCAAGATATCTTTATACCATTTTTCCCAATGGTTTATCTGACCATTTTTTCAACAGTTTGCTTGGGAAAAATAGCTTGTTCATTAATGCCACAACTATTTTACACATTGTACAATTATTTTTTTGATCCTTTTCTACAGCACTGTCCAAGAGAAATATAATTCAAGACACTAATATGAGTCATATATGTAATTTCACATTTTTTAGTAGTCACTTCAAAAATAAATTTTTTCAAAGTGAAATTAATATTATGTCTTAACAAAATATTTCAACATGTATTCAGTACAAAATTTATTAATGACATATTTTAGATTATTCATTTTGCTACTAAGTCTTTGAAATCTGATGTGCATTTTACCCTTAAAGCACATCTTAATCTGGACTAGGTGTATTTCAAGTAGTTGATATGTGCCATAGGGGACAAGGCAGATTTACTCTGATTCAGTTTTGCTTTCAGGTGGTAAGGTTTCAGCAATGAACAGCAAAATTTGGGAGGAGGCAATATCCTAGAAACAGAAAATCATGGCCTGCATTACCAGTACAGTGCTTACACCAAGGAAGTGACAGCAGGTGCTCACTCTGCAATCATACTGCTGTGTTTAATCCAGCTTTACAACTTCTGAGTTATGAGACCTTGACCAATTTTCTTAACCTCTTTGTGCTTCAATTATTACAAGAATTCTTTACAGACATTACAGTAGTACTTATCTGTAAGAGGCAGTTATAAGGACAAAGTGAATTCATATATGTAAAGCAGTTAGGATAGTGTCTGTTATATAGTAAACACTGAATGAATGTTATGTATAGTTCTATTAGTATGATTGGTTTGGGAGACTAAAAATTTAAGCACAGAGTGGAAGTATGGAGGATGGGCATGTTGCTGCAATTTTAATTAAGGTACACAGGGAAGGCATAGCTAAGTAGGTAACATTTGGATGAGGTCCTGAGTGGGTTAAAGGAGGGAACCGTGTAGTCACCTCAAGTAACAACAGTCCAGGTAATGGAAACATCAACTGCAAAGCCTTTAGGGCAGAAGCACGTGTGACATGTTTATGAATTAGCAAGGAAGACTGTGAGGGAACACAGCAGAGTGAGCAAGGGCTAGAATGATAACATGTGGGTTCAGGTGAGTCATGGAGCACAGACTCAAGGACACAGATTCCAGATACCAGCCTCCTGACTTTAATCAGTTGACTCCCAATAAAGAAATACACCTCACTTCTCCTCTTACATTTCTCAGCTTTCCTGGAAATGGGAGTAGTCCTGTGATTATCTTCTGGCTGACAGAGTACAATTAGAAATGGCATGCTCAGCTTCTGCACTGTGTCCCAGGCAGGCTGGTGGGGGTGGGGGTGTGTGTGTGTGAAAGTTTGGCATTATTATTTTCTTTTGTCTTGCTGGCTGAAATGTGGATTTATTTGCTGGAGCCTGAGAACCCATTTTAGATGGTAAGATGGAAGTTTCATCTGAGGTTGAATGAGGAGTCCCAGCCCTGATGATCCTGCCTCATCATATCTGCCTGTGAGAGGCAAATCCACT
This sequence comes from Camelus ferus, assembly GCF_009834535.1. NCBI lineage: Eukaryota > Metazoa > Chordata > Mammalia > Artiodactyla > Camelidae > Camelus > Camelus ferus. The sequence continues at coordinate 6,081,962 of NC_045718.1, read as the reverse complement.
TAATGTCTTTTAAAAACACTATAATCGGGGGTATGGGTTATTTTTTAAATAACAGTGTTTCTTAATCTTCTCTAATGGCATTTACATTTAAAGATTAGTTTATATTTATTGACAGCTTGCTATGTTCCAGTGACAAGGCTGAGTACCTTGCACAAATTGTCTATTTATAACCCCCACCACACACCTATGAGTCTAATAATGTTAATATTTGCATACAATTATAGGAAACTGAAACTTACGTCAAGTAGTATGTCAAAGGCTGTACAACTGGAAACTAACAGGGGTGGTTTAATTCAAGGGTATCATGAGATCTGAAATAGTCTGTAATTATTACCCTCCAGTGTATATAGAAGGCTTCCAGAGAAGCAGTGCCATAACTCAAGTAGGAGCTTTCTGGTGGTGCTATTAGGGCACCAAGGAGGTCTGGGAAAAGCTGAAATCGTGGGCCAGGATGAATTTAATGTTTCTGAGTGTTCAATTTGTATAGACTTTGCTTATTAATTAAGAACAATACCAAGTGATCTGAGAATGATTGCAGGTCCCTTCACTGATTAAAACTCTTAAAGGATAAAAAAAAAATAAAATATATTTCTCAATTTTTCAAGTTTGAATACATGATACTATGCCTGAATATGTGTATATATGAACACTACTATATAGGTAAACGTGTTAACCACTAAGAGAAACTGGGTTAACTTCTCCAGGAATTTTACACACTGGAATGTATTTTGAAAGATCCTACACTTGCTTTAGTTGCAAGCAGGTAACAGTATCCAAGATTGCAGACACATGACCACATGGAGAGAGGGCTGCATCTGCGATGCACGTCCACGGAGACTGACGTGACCGCATCATTCAGTAGTACCTTCAGGTATTAATAGTCTCTTTTTTTTCTTTCTCCTGTTGACAGTTCTATTGATCACTTTAAACATTCTTGACAAAAATTATGAGTGAAATTCATTTGCAAGAAAGGAAAATTCCTTTTATTCTAGGTATAATTATTTATAGTTAAATTTTAATCTAATGCTCAAATATATTAATTTATACATATATCCAACCACTTATCCTACCAGGGCCAAAAAAAATGTAAAATATTAAAATGAATTTCCAGATGTAATTTTAATTGTCATTTACTTAGGTTGTATAAACTACTGATAAAAATTTATTCCATATGAAAAATATTACTTATACATTCTTATAATTTAATTTTGAATATTTTATGACATTTTCTTGTCTTCTTCCTTTTTTGCTCTATTGACCCAATTAGCTTTAGATATCCATATAAAGAAGCTCTATGCATGTATTAACTTCCAAATAATATGCACTATTTTTTAAATAATATTAATTCCTCATTATCAACAGAATTTCCACACAGGAATCAGTGTAGTAAGCTTAATGGTTGCTGATAGGTTAATTTAAAAAGAATAGTTTGGGATTAGCAGATACAAACTACTACATATAAAAAACATACATAAGGTCCTACAGTATAGCACAGGGACCTATATTCAGTATCATGTAATAACCTATACTGAAAAATGTGTGTGTGTTTACTATGTATATATGTATATATATGACTGAATCACTATGCTGTACACCAGAAACTAACACAACATTGTAAATCAACTATACATCAATAAAAAATAAAATTAAATAAAAATAAATAAATCGTAGCAATGTTTTCCTAAATACAAGGCAATAGAAATAAAAGCAAAAATAAACAAATGGGACCTAATCAAGCTTATAAGCTTTTGCACAGCAAAGGAAACCATAAGCAAAACAAAAAACAACCTACAGACAGGGAGAAAATATCTGCAAATAATGCGACTGACAAGGGCTTAATTTCCAGAATATATAAATAGCTCATACAACTTTTAATAAGAGAAAAACAACCCAATGCAAAAATGGGTAGGAGACCTAAATAGACATTTCTCCAGTGAAGACATTCAAATGGCCAATAGGTACATGAAAAATTGCTCAGTATCAGTAATTATCAGTGAAATACAAATCAAAACTACAATGAGGTATCACCTTACACCAGTCAGAATGGCCATCATTCAAACGTCCACGAATAGGAAACGCCAGAGGGGCTGTGGAGAAAAGGGAACCCTCCTACGCTACTGGTGGGAATGTAGTTTGGTGCAGCCACTATGGAAAACAGTATAGAGATTCCTTAAAAAACTAAAACTAGAGTTACCATATGATCCAGCAATCCTACTTGCGGGCATATATCCAGAGAAAATTCTAATTTGAAAAGATATGTGCACACCAATGTTCATAGCAGCACTGTTTACAAAAGCTAAGACATGGAAGCAACCTAAATGTCTATGATTATTAATGTCCTAAATGACACATGACTGGATAAAGATGTAATACACACACACAGTGGAATACTACTCAGTCATAACACAGAATGAAATAATGCCATCTGCAGCAACATGGATGGACCTAGAGATTGTCATACTAAGTGAAGTAAGTCAGACAGAGAAAACACAAATATCATATGATAGCACTTATATGTGGAATCTAAAAATATGATACAAATGAACTTATTTACAAAAAAGAAAGACTCAGACACAGAAGAAAACTTATGGTTACCAAAGGTAATAATAGGAGGGGAGTGATAAATTAAGAATCAAGTAAAAAGAACTTAAATAGGACCATTTTATCATAATGGTTAAAAAAATTAATGCATGTTTTAGTACAATTATTTTGTATGTTGCAAATAGGATGCTGCTTTTCATTAATTAAAGAAAAGTTAATCTAGTATGTCCTGAGAATAATTCAAGATTCAGGGATAGAATGTTGACTAAGACAAAGTCTGTGGCCACATGCAGCTTCCATTATTCCGACAGGCGACAACCTAGTAGATAACACACACCACAAAACCATGCATGAGCTGTACTCTGGGGTACAAGGATTTAGAAAAGGATCTAAAATAATTTAGAAAAAAAGAAAAGAGAGGCTTACAGAGGTGGTGAGAGAGTGGTATTCATGTAGGGTGCTCACAGAATGCTTCTTGAGTAAGGTAACTTATTAGCTCAGAGGTGAATGAGGATAAAGGGAGGGCGGGAAGGAGCAGTGAGATGACCCGAAGGAAATTTATCTCAGGAGAAGGGAAGAGCTAATCCAAATCTAAGCAGCAAAACTGAGCTAGGCGTGTTCACGGCACAGCAGCGGCAGCCGTGGGTGGAGCAGAGTAAACAGAAGAGTGGTGGTGGAGGAGGTGAGCGCCGTAGCCAGGGACCGGATCAGGCAAGTCCGGGGGATCATCGTAAGGTGTTTGAAGTTTATTCCAAGAGTAACAAGTAAATATTGGCAGGTATAGAGCAGAGGACTGCCCTCCTGACATGAGTGTTCTGTCATGTGTATGTCTGGCTAGACACAGAGGATTGTCAATACAAAGACAAAGAAATCAGTCAGAAAGTTTATCAATATAATGAAGATGAGAGATCGCTGTGGCTTCAAAATGATATGACATCTTAAGATTCCAGCTGTATTTGTAAATTAGAACTCCTAGTTTTAGTAAAATGCAGTCTCTTCTACCTTCACACATACAATGCAACTATTTCAAAGATAACATTGCTTATTTTGAGAAATGTTTCCTTTCAGTTAACTATCTGTTCTCCTTTTAACAGCTTACAAAAATCCATATAAAATATCAAATTATAGGATTTTATACACTAGCCCAATATAAATAGACATACACATAGATAAATGGTATGAAAATAAAATTTAGTAGCCAGGTATTATTTGTGGATATATGGCAAAAAGATGTTTAGAAAGTTAAAATGGACTCATTAATATTCTATAATGTTCTCCTAAACCTATACATATAGTGTACATACCAATATTAGACAATATTACTGCAATCTGCAACATCAATATACATTTAATGTATATCTTATTTTCAAATTAACCATACCAAACTGGGGAACATAAGCTAAATCTCTTTCCTTGTTTTCCTACACAAACATTACTCAAAAGCTTCTCTCTTCCTATAATTGATTCTGAACTCACTGGCTCACAAAACATGATTCTGACTCCCAGGTGTAACACATAATGAGTGTCATCACAGCAAACACCTAACAGAATTACAGCTGACCCTGGAATGGCATAGGGGTTAGGGGTGCCGGCCTTGCACAGTAGAAAATTGACACATAACTTAGCCCTCTGTGGATGTGGTACCTCTGTATCCACAGTTCCACATCCAAGGATGCAACCGTCCACAGACCGGGCAGTACTATAGTATTTACTACTGAAAAAAATGCTTATAAGTGCACCTGTGCAGTTCACCTGCATGTCATTTGTAAGTCAAATGTATATGACGCATGCGATAAAGCATATAAAAGAAAAGGGCTTGGAACATAATATTTTTTTATCATAAAGTCATTAATCATCAAATTAATATACAACTGACTAGTATGAGTAGAGTAATATGGGAGAAAATAAAAAATAAATTTACTAGTGAGTACTATAAAATAATAAATAACTGACTAGTGAATAATATAAAGAAAAGAATCTTAGAGTTAGCAGTTGACCATGAACATTTTGGTCTATAGGAACTGAAGACATAGTGCTACGATGGTTATTTTAATGTGTCAGCTTGACTGAGGCACAGAGCGCCCAGAGGGATTACAAATTATTTCTGGGTGTGTGTATGAGGGAGCTTCTGGGTTAAGCAGACCACCCTCCCCAGTGTAGTGGACATCATCTAGTCTGTTAAGGGCCTTAAAAAAAAGGGAGAGGAGAGGAGAATTCGGTCCCTCTGTCTGACTGTCTGAGCTAGGACACTGGTCTCTTGCTCTTCCATTGTGACTCACACCATCAGTGCTCCCTGTCCTCAGGCCTTCACATTCCAACGAGGATGACACCATTGGCTTTCCAAGTCTGATGCTTGCAGATGGCACATTGCTGCACTTAGCCTCCATAATGGCATGAACCTACTCCTTATAATAGTTTTTTGATAGGCAGGTAGATAGACAGACAGACAGATAGATGATATACACATATGTGTATATATATTTTTTCTGTAGAAAAAACTCCTGAATAAGAGTAGAACTATATTCAAGATGGATTACCTACATATATATTAACATATGTAGACAATCCAACAAAATCCATAATTATATATGTGTATGTAGTTAATATCTGAACATGTATTCCTGTGTTCTCTTAAATGCACAAATATTCACAGATGTAAATCTCTGGAAGTTATTCTCCAGAAGAGTTATAAAATATCCCAATAGAAACTCTTCTTGATTCAATAAACTAACAAGCAATAGACTTTTCTGGGAATCATGCCAAAAAAGTATGAAAATGCTGATTTGAAACATGAAGCCCTCTTGTGGAAAGTCAGGTATGTGCTCATATATTTCCCAGAGCCGCATGGAGAGGGAAAAACACCCTAAACATATCTCTTACTGTACTCACTAAATACTGTGAAACCGCTAGGGCAAATCATCATTCACACTGCACCTCACTTTGTTTGCCTTTGTTTATAGAATCTATTTAGAAGCACTTGGAGAAAACATTTGCCAGATTTTTAATCACTTATCAAATTCCTAGTAAGTAGAGTGCTTTCAAACACTAACAATCCATAAACACAGTTATAAAATCAAACAAAATGATATAGAATCAAACTGACAACTAGATAAGCACTTCAGCTGCATTTGTTGGAGTTATTCCCACCCTCAAATGCTTTCAGCTAAAAAGAAAGAAAGAAAAACAGTGAAAAAAAAGGTGATTTCCCTATTTTTAGCTACTGAACTAGAAAGAGCAGTTGAATTAAACAAGATCTTAAAGACTGAAGAATGAGGGTAGATAACAATTTACAGAAAATGGTATTTCTTACAATGTATTTTATTCACTAATTGCTAGAGAAACAATAGCTTTAGAAAGAACACATGCAAATCTGAACTTTGATAACTGAAAAGAAGACACACAATGAAGCACTCACCATAAAGTAAATGCTTTCTCATAATAACCTCCCCTTGAATTTATACATTTGTTGCATAATTCTAACCACATAAGTGTTGTGTAAGTACCCTGCAATTAAAACAAAACAAGCAAAAAGTACAATCTTCTACACTAATGCACGAACTTACAAAGAGAGGAATACGTGTGTGATGGAATTTTGCATCCTTTTCTATTTTGCATGATTATGGGTTCATCACCTAGTTCTTTCATTTCCAGAAGATTCTGATGAAGAATCTCACCCTGTTAAATTACACTATATTTTGGATCATTTAATCAGGATAATTTTGAATGAACATAGAAATAAATGCTATAACTATGTTTTGTAAAGAAAAGAGTATTATTGAAAGAGTTCCATGGCAATTCTCTTTGTAAAATAAGAAAGTTCTAGATGTGAATGGTGGTCCTAAAAATGTATAGTCTCTTATCAAAATAGAAACATGTTTCAGAGAGCAGCTGCTCCCATTTTGAATGGTATTGCATAATAACTTAAGATTAAACGTAGTCAGATACAGTAAAAGTGGGTATAAAAATACATATGTAAGTCATATTTAATGTAGTTTCTGAGATCTCCAAGAACATATGCAACACTATAGAGAACTTTACATACATTTAATGAAATCATCAGAAACTGATGTATGTGTTATATTAAAAAATTCATGCATCAAACAAATTTTGATTGAACATCTCCTGTGGCCAACGTGTAGCTGTAACCTGGGGAATCACTAGTGCATTTAGGACTTGAAGCACCACTATCTGACTCTATTCAACATCTGTTTTCACCCTGTTGGAGTTACACCCTTTAATAGTCGAAGAACATTACAGGTTTGGGCTAAGTCCCAAAAGGCCAGTTCTTAGAGCTGTGTCAGAATGCACTTGATGCTCAAAAGGCAGTGCGGAATTATTTTCACTCTTTCATTCATACCAGAATTAGTTTAAGTCATGCCCAAGACCCCTCTGAATCAGCATCCAAAAGCCCCTCTCTTTTGTCACCTGCTCTCCCTTCTCACTACTCCAGATACCTGGAGCCTCCTGTGGCCCGTGTCTGGGTGTTTGAACAGGCAGGCTGTTTCATACTGCTGTCTCCTACACATGCACCAGTAGGTCCCCGAATAACTCTGAACAAAATGAATCATTAGCTCAATCAAATGCTATTACAAGTTATGTCTAAAGTAATTATACCCATTCTGTCATAGATGTGTAACATGCTATCTAATGAGGAACACATCTGAAGGTCAAACACAATATTCATATTATCCAAAACAAACAAGAGACTAAATATGTATATAAAGAAATCAGTATATTCCTAGAAACCTAAGTCTTTAAATTTATGTACATTTTGTCTATATATAATATAAAAACAATATGTACTCTTTTTATAGATATAGCTTACAAGATTTTCAGTATAAAGCTTTTCTATTTCATTTTTTAAAACTTTTACTGAATGTTTTTATAGACATTGTGACTAGGAATTAAATACTATAAATATATTGACACATGGAATAGTATTTCTTGACACTGTACAAACATATATTACCTAAACAGATACATCTCCACCAAACTTAAAGTTCCTACCAGCTGCTTCAGTCTTCCTAGTTTGGACAACCTTAGGAGAGTCAAACAGATTAGAGGGAGAAGCCCGTTATTCCCTGAGATGTGCTCGCCGGCCCTGGGCAGCGGAAGAGTGTTGGTAACGGCGCAGGCAGTGTTCCACCTGCAGTCACAGAGCGCGACCTGTGGCGCGGTGGATATGGCTGAGACATTTCTCTTTCCCAGAATGAACAGATTGGGGGTCGGGGGAAGAGTAGCAGAGGGGTAAAACACCTGTTCCCAATTTGGGGCAAACACTGAAATGGCGATTATAAAGAGATGTGCACATTTTCCTGCTCTTTAGTCTCTTGATTAGGATTTCACAGCAAAACACTTGCCTTAGTTCAAAGAACATGCTGACTACAAAATGTTCTCTCAAATCTGGATTTTTCTATTAACACATTGATCACTACATCACCCAAATCTGGGTGACAGCTGTGTTTCATGAGGGGCCCCCAGTCTACAGCGGGCAATCGAAGTGTTAATATGAAATAATTCCTCTTATTAAATCCACAGATAATTCTCTCTATTGAACATCCTGCTCACTCACAATATGGACCTTTTTGCCTCTGCTTGACTACTGCTTATAACGGTTGCTCCACTGAATTGTTAAGTCCTAGAACATTGGTTTAAGAAAGAACAATCAATTGGAGATAGACTTAAACACCAACCAGGAGATGATTTATCTGAAATACAGTCTAGGTACAAGTGTAATTTAAAAAAAAAAAATAGTGCCATATTGAAAACCTAGCCGGAGTTGTTAGGGGACATTAGAAATTAGATTGAGACGATGTTAAACTAAGAATTATTAGGCTTTCTGTAGGCTCTGGGGATTCTCAAGTAGTGGCTGCTTTCAAACTGGACGGTATAATTAGCTTCTGGTTGGATGATAATAATTACAGTTTGCAGCCAGCCCTGACACTTATTATCCTATGCCCAGAATTGACACACCATTAGCAGCTTTGGGAATTGCTGAAATCATTTTATCTATGGATTTATGTAAGCAGTTTTGGCAAATGGCCTTACATGAAAATTCAGCCAAAATGAAATTTGTGTACTGGATGTGATGTGAATGCTTGATAATATACCCTTCAGACTAAAAGAATTCATCTGGGTTTTTTTTTCCCCCAAAGGCAGGCTAATGACTTAGATGAACTTAGAGAGTTTCCTCTAAATTTCCTTACGAGGGTGATTTTCAGTGAACACTACATAAACATCAGGAACAGTTCATGTTAGTGCCAGCAAAGTCCACAAAGTTAAGCTGTAGTGAATCTTGGTGAATTCTAATCCAAGGTTTTATAATTATACGATCTAGACTACAAAGTGAGAATTTTCTTGTGAAAAAAATTACCTATTAGGAAAAAAAATACAACTAAGAGATGGTAAGTTATTTGGTAAAGCTGTAGAACAGCACAGTTTCATTTTACTGTTCTTTAATTTGTTCTAAAGCTAATAAAATATGTATCTCAGACTTTATTAAAATGCATTATTATCTCCAGTTTTCAAAATCCTTTCCTTTTCCAGACTTTTCTTTAGGACAGCCTCTATTTGATATGGTTGAATTTTAAGACAAAACTATAGTTTTAAAAAAAACTTCTAATGGATATTTGTAAAAATATATATGTGACATGAATACTTTAGGCTTGAGGGTGAAAAAAGCAGCTTAGTAGAATGCCTTACAGATTATCAACACCTTGTATGGTAAATTATCTCTTGGAAAGATCATCAAAATCTCACTTTAGTATGTAAGTTACAGACACTTAAAAAAAGGAGTGATGAATGATGGAATATAATTTTTTGGTTTTTTACTGAAATAAAATGTTAAGTATGTTTGAGGATTGAAAAATAGAGCTCAGGATAAATAAATTTAAAGGATTTAAAATCATAAGACATATCGAAACTATAAGTTAGAAACATGTAAAAGAGATGTAGCAGAACTGTAGGTTAGAAACGGTAGAAGCTGAGACAAAATACTGACAGAATAAATATTAGTATAAAATAATCTAATAAAATAACTTTAATACAGATTTTTACCTTATATTAGGGAAAAGGATAAGAGATATAGGTCTTCAGAGTTCATTACAGAAAATTGGAAGAGGATTTATTAAAACTTATAAATCAAGAAATACAGAAATAAACTACTTGTGAATATGGAAATAAATGAAAGAATAAGCAACAAAATTGTTGAAAATGGTTAATCTAGGTTGAGAATGTGGGATGAGGACTGGGAGACCCAGAAAGGCTTTTTAAAAATACAACACTTAGTTACTAATTGATGCTTAACTGTCAAGTATGAATTACATTGAAAAATAATTTTTAAGAAGGAAATTTTTTTTTTAGCTCCCTTTCCCACATAAAGGGCAAGATCTAGCATTCTAAGGATCATTTAAAATTGTGGTTTTAAAATAATATTTTAGACTTCTGCCATCTAGAAGCAGTCTATACTGTTTACAAAGTCAAAACATATTAGGTGAAAAAAAATCTTAAGATTAAATCTGAAAATACAAACAAAATACTACAAAATAATTAAGATGGGCCTTTGTATATACAGTGTAAATGGCATTACAGTTAAAGTTGTTATAATTTTGTCATATATTTGTGTCTATCTCTTACTATTTTTTGTTAAACATTATTATTACAAATGGATATAGAAGAGCTCTCATAAATATAAAGTGATTTGTCATTAAATCATTAATTAAATTTTAATTATTCAGTGTTTGGCTACAGTAGCCACATTTTTTAAAATAAAAAAATAGACTTTCATGCTCATGAAGAGTTTACCTTCTTGCTAAGGAGATAGAAAGATAAGCCACAAACTACAGTATAGTGTGAAAAATATTAAGATAATGGAATATACTAAGTTCTAGGAGAGGACAGGGGGGAACATCTAAATTGGTCACAAAACCTCTACCTGGGTGACAAACTAAATAGCATTAAAGTACATATATTAATCATATTGCTTATTTCCAAATTGTTTCACCATGTCCATCATTATTTTTTACATGTGTTTAATGCAAAAACTACAATTCAAATAAGAGTTTGACCACTAACAATTAAAACCACTGAAAAAATTTAAAAATGAAAACCACGTGGAGGCACATGTCTAATAAACAATGAGATCACAACTTTACAGAACGATTAAGGAAGTGATTTTAATGGTGTTTAAACAAGTAGCCATTACGATCAAGTTCTGAATATTTTAGATAATGCAGTTGTCCCATTCAGGGTGAATGTTTATGCCGCAAATAAACCTAAAGATCACAAAGACTATGAACTAAATTGAATAAACTATGTCCTCAAGACTGGTAGGGTCTTCATAAAGAGTTAGAGTCCTTATAAAGAATAGCTATGGTATTTCGAAAGGAAGAATTGAAGAAGAATGCTGTGGCCCAAAATAAAAGTCCCCTGCATTCCAAGTCAAGGGTCACACACTTCCTTTGGAATGTCTTTGACTCCACTGAAGATGCTCCCGTAGGATAAAGTTGCAATCTCAACTGTGCTGAGGCTAGAGGCGTGATACGCTGTAAAGATACTACAACCCTATTCTAAGCAGAATTTCAGAGTAAGCCAGCTTTGGCACACCTGCATGGTCCTTTAGCAAACACACTATTTGGAGTGGTTTGTAATTCAGTCAATACTTTAAATCTGGTAGATTCCACACAAAAAGTCTAGCTTTCAAGTTCCTCAGGAAAAAACTTAAGCTCTAACCATACCAGGCCCACATTCTAGCTTGTCCACTGTCTTAATCATTTTTTATTGGCTCTCTGATCCAGAGTCAAGTGTCAGTTTCGGTGCTGGGTATCGATTTATTGCCTCTCGGCTCCGAATTCACTGTTTTTGATTGCTCGGTAAAAATGCTCCAGAGGCCTCGGCCAGCTGGCACTGAGGCTTTGTCTGTAGAGGGCGCTGGAGGGACATGGAAGGAGGGGAAGGTTCTGCTGCCTGGGTCCAGTGTGTTCCCTGGGCTGGTTCCTGCGTGGGGTGGGGGGAAGCCTTCCCACAGTGCCTGGCGACTGCAGGCCGCTGCAGGTTGGCTCCGAGCACCCAGGGGCCCGGAAGTTCCCGGGTACCAGCTCCTCCTCACCACCACCGTGAGCTGGGGCTGTTTTGCGGCCGAGTGCCTCCAGGGAGACACAGCCCAGCGCATCAGAGGGCAGGCTTCCAGCAGGTTCTGCCTGCGAGGCACCACCGCTTCTCTGCCCCGCAAAGAGCCACAGCCTTGCCCTCTGCGACAAGGCCTGGCCGGCAGCCCTGAGCGGGACATCCGCCCTGGGTGCCCCAGTCCCCCCGCAGTGTCGCTATGTACATACGGAATTTCCATCTCCCTTAGACGTCTCCTCTTCCTAGGCAATCTTTCGTTACCAATCCCGTGCTATAGTGAATAATCCCTTTTATTAAATTTTCCCAGTTCAAATCACTGTGTGGCTTCTCTCCGGTGATTAGATGTGGACTGATACACTTCCCATTTACCGTGGGACTTGCTCTTGTTTTCCTTCATATTAGACCAGTGTTTCACTCTACTCCTTTATCAAAGGTGGAAACATGAAATTGAGATAGGCTTGATTTTTTTCAAGAAAAATGAGGGCGTATTTTCCAGTGGCAAGACAGAACATTCCTGTTTCATAAAAAAAAAAAAAAAAAAAAGCAACCGTTGCAAACAAAAAAAGTGTGTAGCTCTAACTTCAGTATGGCTCAAACCTTCCGGGAGGAACAGGGGTTATTTTTCGGACACTGGAAACCTGGAGGCGGGGCGCTGCGTGGGGCGCGCGCACTCAGCTGCTGCTTCCGGCCCCACCTCGCCATGTTCATCCTGTACCCTCACTGATTGATTCGAAAAGTTTACATATTTCTGTAAATACGTTTTATTTTCCAAATGGAAGAAGTAAAAGGAAACTAAGTTCCTTCTTATGTATGTAAGCCTCAAGGGTTTCATCCCATCATAAAATACAATTTCTTGTATCTGACAAGATCTACCATGAATAGGGTTTGTCACCACTTCTCCAAGACGTGTCACCATTAGTGGCCTGTGGGGCTCAGAGAGTCTTAGATGAGCTATGAAGCATGTATTCCTTCTCTGTTTACATTTCTCATGCCATGATTTTTCTTTTTATTATTTATTAAATAGAAAACTTGATTCAACACTATATATACTGTTTTGTGTGTAGGTTTCTTCCCACCATCAGGTAGCTCATAGGCAATACTGCAATATCCTGTAAGAACCATAAGTTTATAGAAACAAGACGTGGGAAGTATAATAAACTGGAAAAAACACATTTTAGTGTTTTTAATGTGAATTAATGGAAACATAACATTATGAAAAACAGTGATATATGAAGTATAAAAGTTGCCTGGAGACAAATCATTTTACTAATGGTGGACTTAAAAAAAATCTGTGGATTAAAATATAAATTAAATGCTCTGAACCAACACAAACATTTTCAGAAGTCATCTAGCTGGGTATAATTGTGCTTAGTTGGGTGAAGATTTGGCTGAGCACTTACAGGATGATGGGTCTTAAAAAATCTAAATTGTATGTATCATCTTCTAATATAAATGTCAGACAGACAGAAATGCATAAATATCACCCTATAAATATCTCTATATGAGACTACCCACTGGACTGAATGCATTCTTTCATGCTGTCTGTGAGAAGTTTGTGTGTGTGTGTGTGTGTGTGTTTGTGTGCGCGTGCACGCGTGCTCTGAGAAAAGTTTGAAAGGTTTATTGCAAATTGGTCAAAGATTAGAAACTACAAAATAAGGCTATTGATGTGCTGTTTTATATTAATATTATACTTGTAAAATTTTGTTAAAATATAGCAGCACCACAATGGGCAGAAATTTTAGGAAAGGTGGCCTTCAGAAATCTGCCCAAGAGGTACAGTAGAAGTATCTGACCTATAGCATCTTGGTCGGAAAGCACACAGGCAGGAACCAGGGGAAGCTGTGGCCACTGGGGACTTTTGTCCACTGTGTGCTCGAGGGTCCAGACACTGGAGAAACTATGAGCCTGCCAGGGGCTTGGTGCTAGAGGAGGCTGAAAGAACTGAGCGTCAAGATGGCCAAGTGTCTGCCGGACTAAGATGCTGGAGAGCCAGCCAGGGCACTGCTACCAGAGCCTGCCCAGTGAGCAGACAAGAACCAGAAAGCCTCCGACCTTTCTCCTCCTGCAGTGTCTCTAGCACACCCTCCACTGACCAGTTAGCATCATGCCAGCTGGCAAAGAAAAAAATTAAGGACCCATATCCATTTTCACAGTGCAGGAACAAAGGTGAATTTAAGACTGAGAGTAAATAAACTGACAATCTGCTGGGAGAGGGGAAGGAGGAAGGAAGAAAGGGAAGGAAGGAGGAAGAAAATTGGGGGAGGAGAAAAGCACGTAAAAGAGCCCCACCTTTTAGATCACATTCCAATTCCTGTCTTTGATTTCCCTTCCTTGACAAAGTATGAGCTATAAAAATGAAACACCCTCATTGTCTGTAAAATGATCTCATCTTAGATTGGATTAGTATTGGCTGAGAAGTTTTTGTCAGTTGCATGTGTTTGTGTGTGAATATTTTTCTTATTTTAGTCAAAATCAAAAAGTAAGTTTGAGAGCCACAGTTCAAAGTCACTGTCTTCAAGGAATCCAACAACAAATCAGCCCTCTTGGATGTGTACACTGTGGTCATTATTAACACTGGGCTTTTTTGTCATATCAATTATATCTGAACTTATTAATCTTTTCTTTTTTTGGTTTATGTTGAATTGGGTTAACTCATGAAAAATTCACTGCTTATTGTTGAACAATTTTTTACACATATATTAAATAAGCTAATAGCAAACAAATAATCAAAGAATAAAAGTTTATATGTAAACCCCAAAATTAAAGAATATAAAAACTTTATATTGGGGCTACAAAATAAATACTTCTTTCAGACATAAGTATTCACATACAAACTCAAAACTGGTCACTGGATTATTCATACTAAGATTTTTTAATTACTTTTTTATTTCTTTCTATTTTTTTAACATTCTTTTCTTCTTTTGAAATTGTAATGTTTTCACCACAAAGTCAAGGCAGGTTTAGGACAGAAAATTCTTCGACTGTTTGATTTTACAAGATAATTTAAAGTGGCCTACCCTTAATACTGCATTCCAAATCTTCTTATGAATCCTAGAAATGGAAATGTCTTTTACAGATTTACATGGGATTTTCTTATATCAAAGCTATTTATTAATATCAACTGAATGAAAAAAATCATAAAAATCTGAATTATGGAATATTTAGAGCTGAATGCTGTCTGGTTATTTCTAAGCCAATGCAAAGATTTAGAGTAGAACAACTTAATGTTATTAAGCTGGGGACTTCAGCAGATCTCTTTGCATTAGTATAAGCAGGGTTCATGGTTAAATTACTAAATGCTGTATATTTTAATAGTTCCATCTAAAGATAGTTTTTTAAAAGTTCAAGTCAAATTTATAAAGAAGTTCAATTTGAAAAAAAAGTCATGTGTAAACAATAAAATGCATCTCAAAGGGAAATGTGTTGAGTTGTGACAAGGAACCTTAACTGGTTTCATGATCAAAAGTTGCCAAGAGCTCCCTGAGAGAGAGAGAAGTATTAACCAGAACTGTCAGATGAATGTGAGATAAAACGAATTAAGACTACAAAGTAACCGAGAGGGCCTACATCTTTTTTCTTCATAGAAGTACAATGCATTCCTCTAGAAAATTTAGTAAACAAATATATCTTGTAAAAATTACGTTTTTTTTAAATAGATATTTCAAAAAAAGTCATCCTTAATCCTGTCTAATTAAAGAAATTCTGAATTAGGAAGAAAGACCTTAATGTCAAGATAACTTATATAGAAAAGATACAAATTTATATTTACAGATGTATGTTAAAGAAATGTAATCTACATCAGAGTGTAGATAGAAGGTGTTAAAGTAAATATACACAGTCATTTATAATGTGTAATATAAGCAGGATAGTTTAGTGGTGTCGGTCGTCTAGCACCCACGGCTGAGTCTGGCCAGGAAGAGCAGTCGTGCTTTCTACTAATCGAGTAATTCTGTCCACTGAGGCTGATGCTGTTATGTCGTCAGATGATAAAACTACAACAATTCAGTAATAAGTTTGATGCCCTTTGTTTAAGGGAAAACAGCCCACGGATTGGGGGAATATCGTGCCTCACAAGCAGTGGGGCTCTCTTCCCGAGGAAATTTGGGCAACAGCGAGTTTTACAGAATGTTAAGAGATGGCAACACAGAAACAGGGCGTGACAGGCTGGGGGGTCTGGAATTTCCACAAGACTTAGTTTTTCTAAGATGAGGTGAGCCGGTGAAAGCTGAGTTGGAGGCTTGTGGTTGGTGCACGTTAGGTAAGTTTTCCTTGACAGTGAGGTGTTTCTCGTAAGCGCACCCTGACTTAGGTTTAGGTTTGTGATCTGGGCCACACCGCTGGGGCGGCCTCCATTTCATGGGTGCTCATATGTGAGTTAATTTTATCATTTCCCCCCTTTGGTCAAACTCTGAGCTGTTCAGGTATTAGCGCCTCCCTGACCTTCCACTTTTTGTCGATGTTGGAGTCAGGCTGGGTCTCTAACTGGCATTTTTAGATTAAAGTACTGAGATCCTTTAGTTGACCATCTTCTTCATACCATGTCTGGTATTCTAGGTGAAGGGAGACCACTTATCTGGTTGCCAACTGCTCCAGGCTTGCATTTAAAGCTTGAGAGAGAACAGTGTCCCAGGGAGACTAAGAGAACGACGGTAAGCAGGATAATAGCAGACATCTGGAGGGTGCTCGGAAGTCGCAGTTCCCAAGACCCAAACCAACTTAGGTTAAACAGATCAAAGACAGACCCCGCTGAAGGAGTCACTTTCTTAAACCAAGTGATCAGTGATGTTAGGTAGCTAAATCCTCTACTTCGCCAGAAAAAGTGCAGTGAGTAATGTTGCCACAGCACAGACACTTCCTTGCTCAGCTAAAAGATGATCAAGAGCTATCTTATTATCAAAGAACAACTTTGGCTAGAGAGATTAAGGATTTTTTGCAGGGGTGCTGGAGGTCAGCTTTTGCTTCAGCAGTAGATTCTGCAGTATCTTCCTGGGCACATATCCAGAGGGAACTGTAATTCAAAAAGATACATGCACCCCAACATTTATAGCAGCGCTGTATACAATACCCAGGACATGAAAACAACCTAGATGTCCATCAACAGATGACTCGATAAAGAAGTTCTGGTATATTTATACAATAGAATACTCAGCCATTAAATATAATAAAATAATGCCATTTGAAGCAACGTGGATGGACCTGGAGAAGGTCATTCTAAGTGAAGCCAAAAAGAGAAAGAAAAATACCATGTGATATCACGTACATGTGGAATCTTAAAAAAAAAGTTATTTACAAAACAGAAACAGACTTTTCACAGACATAGAAACAAACTTATGGTTATCAAAGGGGAAAGTGGGGGAAGGATAAATTTGGAGTTCTAGATTTGCAGATACTTGCTAATATACATAAAATAGATAAACAAGTTCATACTGTATAGCACAGGGAGCTATATTCAATATCTTATAGTAACTTATGGTGAAAAAGAATATGAAAACATATATATGTATGTTCATGTATGACTGAAGCCTTATGCTCTACACCAGAAACTGACACAACATTGTAAACTGACTATACTTCAATTACAATAGAGAGAGAGAGATACACACACACAAGAAGAAAAGCGTTAAGGAGAGGTTCCTGATCATAGCCTCACTTATACTTACTCCTATAACCAAGGAATTAGGAATCAAAGGAAGCAGATTTTGAATCACAAATGCCTCCTGCTAACTCGCGTTTCAGTCTGCAATGTTGGCTGGGAAGTGTGGCCCCACGTGAGGCCTTGGTTTGGTTGACTCCCAGCTGAGTCCGGGAGGAGCCCAGGCAAAAGAGCTCTCTCCACGGTGAGGACGACCTGGATTGCGATCAGCCAAGACCACAGACTGGAAAGATTACCGCCCTGGAGGCCAGCAAGATTGCAGGGTGTGCAGTCCGCACAGAGTATTACTCTGATTTCTGTTTAACTGACAAAGTTAACTTGTATATGGGGACTCACAAAACAGAAGCTGCCCAGTGGCCTGGCCCATGTCACAAACCTAAACCTAAGTTAGCCTGCACTTACGGGAAAACACCCCCGAAACCTAGCACCAATTACAGCCGTCCAGCTCAGCTTTAGCCGGCTCACTTCATCTTAAGAAACAGGACCTCCTGGCTGTCTAGGCAATGCCCTACCTCCTAGCCAGCCGTCCTGTGTCTGCGTTGCCTCTTTGAATATTCTGTCCCACTTGCTCCTGCGCAGACTCCCTCGGGAAGAGAGCCCCGCAGCGGTGGGGCTCGGCACTCCGCAGTCCACGGGGTGTTCTCCCTTACACAAAGGACATCAAGCTAGCTGCTAGGTTGTTTTGCTTTTGTCATTTGACAGGTGAGGAAAGAATGTATAGAAAGTGTAAGTCTGTCTTTTTGAGATTACAGAGCTACTGAGGTGCACAGGAGGGATTATAGCCCATTCTGATCCATGGCGTATACACTGACCTCATTTCCGGTGGGCAAACAGCATTTGGGGATGAACCATAAAGCAGGCATTAATTGCACACCTATGTCTCTCGTCATAGTAGCTCCTAATACTTGCTGAGTTTTAAGTCACAATTAATTAACAAAAGGGTATGCCTGCTATTCTTTATCCATATAGTGGCTCTCGTCAGGTAAAATTACGACACTATAAACTGCCACAGAAATTATTTCAATAAAAGCATCTTCAAAATTCATGCCATCCTGTTATATATCAAATAGGTTAAATTGTAATCTCTGAAAACTGTGAAAGATAATAAGGGAAGTCATGTCATGGTTGTTTTTCTCTTATGTATCTCAAGAAAAGTGTGGCCTTTAAAGGAGAATGCACCGAATATTTTTTATATTAACCGACAGTGCCTCTGTCTCACACATCGTTAATTTAGCTTAGTTTTCCATTTCCATGTAAACTAATCTTTGTTTTTAAAAACAGCACGTTAAAAAAAAATCAGTGTTGATGGCAAAAACTGAGCCTTTCTCTAATTTTTGTAATCTGAGACTTTTAGATCATGCTGATACAATAATGGATGTAATAAAACAATTGTTTTTGTTTCTAGCCTCTTGCAGATCAAAGAAACACAAATAACCTATTTTAAATGGAAAATTCTCAGTTTCTAAACAAAATACATAGCTTTTTTTTCTCATTTCAACTTAAATTGTGTTTTTTATGATTAATATTTTTTTTAAAAAACACGAACCATTGCACAAGTGATGGGATGGTGAACGTTTGTTTAAAAAAGACCTGCATAGCAGCAAGATAGCTCACATATTTCATGTTATTACATTTAAAACCTGACTCTTACCTAATCACATTTAAGATGTCAGAAAAATACAGGCAAACAACTCTTGAAACGTTCCCTTAATCGTTTTCTTGCAGTGGTGTGCAAAATGCTGGAAATAATTGGAAAGAAATTGTATCTGTCTGAACAAAAGAAACAATCTCCATGCACTTAAATACAGCAATTGAAGACTAATTATTCCTATCAGAAACAAATACATGTATGTGGACGTCTTAGGTAATGAATTTGGCCAGTTCATATGAAATAACTGGTATTTTACAGCCTACAAATAATGGGAAGAATTTATTTTTAAAACATTTACTCACATTTTCTGGAGAATATAATGTTGCATATAACCCTTAATGGAAAACAATATACAAAATCATTACTGATCTCATTAATAATCACAGATGCAATTTAAAATGTTATTTTTCCATTTATAATTGGTAACTTTTAAAAATGATAATACCCTATGCGGCAATGTAATGCTATATACTGCTGGTTGCAATTCTTGCATCTTTATTTCTTTTTTAGAAAGCAGTTTAACAATACGTATCAGGGGCATTTTTCGTTAACCTCTACTGTGCTACCAATTTATATTAATGTAGCACATACAGAGAACCACACAAATTATGACTATCCAGTTTGGTGAATTTTCACAAAGTGAACACATCTAATGTGAATGGTGAAAAACAGTAAGTAAATTAACACAGTGGCCCAGTTACTATTCCCCCCAAATAACCAATCTTTTCTTTTAGCACCATGGACACTGCCAAACAATTTTCCAAAGCAGATGAAGTATTTCTGTTCCCACCAATCACGTAAAAGAGGTCCCGTTCTCCATATCCTTGCCAACACTTCATGTTATCCAGTTTTCTTTTTTAAATTTTAGCCATTCCATTAGGTAAATGGTTGAAGTTTTAATGTGTACTATTTCATTACAAACTAGTAATGCTGGATACTTATTCATACATTTGTGACTTAATGGATTTCTTTCTATATTCGAGTTATATGAATCATACGTATAACCAAATTTATATATATAATCAGTTTTATATACTTGTGTGTACATATGCACACATATATATGAAACCAAGCAATGTGTATGATAAAGTTTTCCTTTCTCTGCTTCTTTGCAAGGTACATTTCTCATAAATCGATTATACTATACAAATGTGGATCTCTTTCCCTGGCTTTAAAATGATTCTTGACTAATTTTTTAATAATGCACTTTATGGCTATAGAATGTCAATGCAGTCAAATGCTCCCACTTCAGGTGTGTGTTTTGATGACTAGTGGCAAGTATGTAGACATAAATCACTACTACAAACATTTCCATCACACCCAAAAGATTCGCATGTGCCCCTTCCCAGTCAATTCCCATTTGCGGACCCACTGATCAGCTTCTGAGCAAGATTTCATTTGAAAGAGGTGCCACAGCAAAGGCACTGAGGAGAGAGCCCAGGGACGCAGGACAAAACCAACCAAATGAGGGAAGGGATGCAAAGAGGAAGAAGACAGCAACTGTCTGTCAACTGGGGATGATGATTTAAGTTAGAGGAGAACCGAGTGAGAACTGCTCTTTGGCTTTATCCACATAGCAGTCACTTCTGAACTCGACAGGAGCAGTTTCCGTGGGGTAGCTGAGGAGAAGACCGGACCAAAATAGTTAGAGGTGAAAATGAGAAGGAGAAGAACGGGGCTTGGTGAGCCCAGTGGCGCAGGTCTCTCATAGCTTTGGGACCGAGGCAGACAAACCAGAGGAAGGAGACGGCAGCTCACCTCTCAGCACTCACATCCTCCCAGCTCCCCCTCATTCTGTGTCTGTCACACTAGCCTTTCGCTGTTTCTCAGTCAAGCCACTCACTGTCTCCAGGGTCGGGTCTTTCTCTGCTTAGAATGCTTTTCCTCTTCCCTGCCATTCTTCAGTTTTACTGAAACACCATCTTCAAAATGCGGCTTTCCCTCTCCATTCTTTTTAAATGTTCTCTCTCTCTCTCCCTCCACCTTCATTCTCCTAACCCCATTTAACCGACTTCAATTTTTTATTTTTTCCTAAGCACACGATACTTTCCAATATACTACACAATTTATTTAATTATAATGTTTATTGTTTACTGTCTGTCTTCTCCACTAGAAGGTAACAGGAATCTGTTTTGTTCACAGATTTATTGGAAGCACTAGAGAACTGTCTGGCACAGAGCAGAAACTCAAAAGTATTTGTTGAATGAATACGTGAAATGGAGGTGGAAAACAATGGCTTTGAACAGACCAATAGCAATCTAGTGTTTAATAGAAAAGAATAAACAATGGCTTGCCTGGGGGCTGAAAGAATGGTGGGTGAGTGGAGCTGCGGCAAGGCTGTTGTATTTTGTTTCTGGAGGATTCGCAGGAGTGTTCCAAAAGAGTAATGCAGAGGTGAGATGTTAAATTCATTAAATCATGCTCATCACTTAGAAGACTTTTCCCATTTAGTAGGTAAAATTTAATTCAAGGTGGGGAAACATGAATTTTAAGAAGGAAGACCAGGCAGATTCATTAACAGGATTTGGGCAGTGACTCAGATGTGCTGGTTCTGCACTAAAGCTCACAGCACAACGTACACTGATGGCATTAAACATGGGGATGAAATAATAGAAAATAATGTGAGTCAGCAAAACGCTAGAGAAGAACACCATATTCAAAAAGCAGAGTAGTCTGTTAAAGCACAAATGAAAACATGAAGAGCAACTTCAACAAAGCAACAAATAATTGCACATTAGCAGCATTAGGATTTCAAAAAACAGATATTTAAGCTGCACATATAAATATTTTCACATGTAACAGGTATTCAGATTTGCAATCATCCCTTTTTATGTATCTGTGTATGCAAATAAGTTATTTGCATGCATAATATGGACACTCCTTCTTAATATCAGACTTGTTAGAAGATTTCTAATGGTAGCTGGAGTTTACCTTCTGAGAACTGCAAGCATCAAAAAATTCAATGTGTTTAGTATATTTTCATGAGAGAGAGAGTTTTTAAAATCAGGAATATGCCCCACTGGTGTAAATACATTATTTTAAAATTTGTTTTAAAATACACCCAACATAAAATTTACCATCATAACCATTTTGAAGGGTACCATTCAGTGGTATTAAATACACGCACTTTGTTGTGCAGCCATTAACCTCATCCATCCCCTTAACTCTTCATCTTTTACATCTGAAACTCTATACCTATTAAACAGTAATTCCTCAGTGTTCCCTGCCTCCAGCTCCTGGCAACCACTGTTACACTTTCTGTCTTTATGACTTTGATTACTCTAAGTACCTCACGTAAGTAGAATCATACAGTGTTTGGCTTTTTGTGACTGGCTTATTTCACTTAGCATGTGCCCTCAAGGTTCATCCATGTTGCAGTATGCTGCAAAATTTCCTTTCTTTTTAAGGCGAATATACTGTTGTATGTATAAACCACATTCTCCTTGTCTGTTCATCAGTTGATGGGCACGTGGGCGGCTTCCATGTTTTAGCCACCTGATAACACTGCTACGGCTGTGGAGCACAAATACCTCCTCGGAACCCTACTTTCACTTCTTTTGGGTAGATGCCCAGACGGAGAATTGCTGGGTCATGTGGTAATTCAAGTTTCAGTTTTTTGAGGAATCTCCATACTGTTTTAACAGTGGCTGTATCACATTATATTTCTACCAACAGTGCACAAGGGCTCCGATTTCTTCACATCATTGACAATATATGTTGTTTTCTGTTTTTTTGATGGTAACTATTCTGATGGGTCTGAGGTGGCATTTCACTTTAGTTTTGATTGCACTTCCCTAAGCTCTCACATATATGGTCAAATAATTTTTGACAAGGGTGCCAAGATTCAATGGGAAAAGGACTGTCTTTCAAACAGAAAGTACTGGGAAAACTAGATATTGACATACAAAAGAATGAAGTTGGACCTTTACCTAACACCATATACAAAAATCAGTTCAACATTAATTTAAAATCAAGGAACTAAATACAAGAAAGAAAACAATAAAATTCTTAGTTGAAAACATAGGACAAAAGCTTCACAACACTGGATTTGGCAATGACTTCTTAGACATGACCCCAAAGGCACAGACAACAAAATGAAGAAAAACAGACAAGTTGGGCTTCTCAATTTTTAAAAATATGCATCAAAAGATACTACCCACTAAAGAAGATTTGGTACATATATACAATGGAATATTAGTCATAAAAATGAAATAATGCCATTTGCAGCAATTTGGGTGGACCTAGAGATTATCATACTAAGTGAAGTAAGTCAGAGAAAGACAAGTATCATATAATATCACATATGTGGAATCTAAAAAATGATACAAGTGAACATATTTAAAAATAGAAACAGACTCACAGATACAAAGAACAAATTTATGGTTACCAAAAGGGAAAGGAGAGTATAAATTAGGAGTTTTGGATTAACAGATATAGACTACTATACATAAAACAGATCAGCAACAAGGTCCTACTGTACAGCACAGGGAACTATATTCAATACCTTGTAATAAACTATAATAGAAAAGAATCTGAAGAAGAATTATATATGTATGTGTGTGTGTGTGTGTGTGTGTGTGTGTGTGTGTATCTGAATCACTTTGCTGTACACCAGAAACTAATGCATTGTAAATAAACTAAACTTCAGTTTAAAAAAAAG
This sequence comes from Camelus ferus, assembly GCF_009834535.1. Lineage (NCBI taxonomy): Eukaryota > Metazoa > Chordata > Mammalia > Artiodactyla > Camelidae > Camelus > Camelus ferus. Next base: position 6,058,331 of record NC_045718.1, on the reverse strand, counting down.
ACTATCTAAAGCCATTGCCCACTATCCACAAAGTAAAATTTATTTTGAAGAAATTAACTGATCTATGATTAAGATAGCCCATCATAAGTTGTGCTAATTATAAATTAAAATAGATTAGATAAGTCAGAAAATACATATAGTTGGTCAGAAGTCATATTTCCCAGAAATTGTAAGACATTTTGTATATTATTTCCCCTCCATCAAATGTATCCAACACAATTTTGGTTTAGTTTTACTACCTGAGAAATTACTTCATAACACATTTGAAAGAAAGTCCTCATCATTTTACGTATACAAATTATCTACAGGCTATTTTGCACACATCATCCAATGAAAACTTGAGTGCCTAGTATGCACAAAAATTCTCATAAACATTAAGTTCAATTCTAAAACTAAGTTATTTCTGCCACCAAAAGGTTTACCATAAATGAAAAGATCAAGGAATTAAATTATGCTGTAAAGCACTTATGTACCTGACAGCCATTAAAATGGAAGCATAATAGAGACAGTCCAGATAAGGAAGAGATTTCTACATGATTAGGAAGATCGTTCAGAATTAGTACTTAAACTGAGTCTTGAACATGCAGATGTTCTTTAGAGGAAATTTCTTTTAATAGTTTTAAAAAATGATTTTCAGAAATAGACGTTTGCACACCATGAAAGGAAACATTTCATGAGAAAACCTATTCATATTGACAAAATGGTATCAAGCCAGTAGAAATCAAGTAAGTGGACTAATGAATATCCCCTTAACTGAGTATATAAAAAGCCCAAATGGAAGAGAAAGGAAGGAATTACCTAATTTTAAAATCATTATTTTTAAAATTCTGAATCTTTCAGTATTTTTTAAATGACATTATTTCCACCATACTTTTTCTTGGGGATTTATTCATGCAAGAGAAACTAGTACTTTGCTTTTTAATACATTTAACTTCTGCTGTGTTTTGTAACTGAACTACTTTATATCAAATAATCTTCATTTATTTTTGAGGTACTCTAACAACTTTATTATCTGTAAATAATGATAGTTTTGTCTCTTCTCTTTCCCCATCCTAGTGTCTGAGAAATTGTTCCTGTTTTTGTAAGTGTTTTCTGCCTCCATATAAATGAGTAGAGGGTAGAAAAGGAAAAAATCTGTGAATGGAAACGGGAGGTGTAACCACCCCCAGTGAACACCCCTGTCCTCTCCCAGAGAACAGTATTCAAATAAGATCTTGAAAAAACCACTGGGTTTAAAAGCCAAGTCTCCTTACTCGGGTGTGTTTGTACAGCTTGTTGGAAGAAACCAGCAGGAGCCACACTCCCATTTTCAGTGAAGACACCAGAAGTCTACTACTATTTTGATTTATCTTCCTACAAACAAGTAATTCAAGAGAGTAATTCCACACAATATGTTTTTAGGCCTCTGAAATGGGTCAGAGCAGGATGTATATTGAATTAGCTTAGAGTGTTATCAATACTAGGCTTATATTCACCCCCATTTGATTTCCTGCTCAAGTTTTTCCCAGCTCTGCTCCCAGCTGAGCCACCCTGCGTTAACACGGATAATGACCGCTCACACCCGAGTGCTTCTGCGGGACCCGCGCTTAATGCCTTTCTTTGTGTTGTTTTGTATCTATTCACTTGCTTAACTCCCACAACGCTTTTAAATAATACTATTATTCTTCCACTTTTAAAAAATAAAAAAATTGGAGGCCAAGGGTCTGATTTTCCGAAGTCATACAGCCAGTTAGTTTTCAGTCTGGTAGTTTCCAAAATCTCCATCAAGAGTCTCCTACCTGGCAGCAGACATCTATTTAACAATTCTAGGAATATGACCATTTCTCAGATTCGAAACTGTTATCCTATTATTGACTTTGTGCAAAAGTCAGATAGCCAATTTTGGAAAAATAAAAGGCCCCAAGATTTTTTCCTCAAATGGTCGTTGTTTTATGCCACAAAGTTTGAAGTGACTTGTTAAACAGGAACGATAAGAGTGACGAAAGGTTTTTTGAGGAATTGTATTTTTTGAAATTGTCTATGCTGATTGTGTTTTCAAACACGAAGTTGCTCTAACTATTCTGGAAACGGCATACGTTTTTAATCTCTCTTGCTGTTCGGCGTAGATGACTGGGATGTGTGAGGTACTCAGGCACATTTCCTCACACTGGTAGACAACAAGTGTAGTGATTATAATTCACCATACGCGTCATGACATATTTGTGAGCGCCTGCTTTGTGCCAGGAATTGTGCTAGCTGCATTATATGAATTATACATTTATTTTTTAATCTCCACCTCATTCTTCTAAGATAGAAACTATCATTGTATTTTACATATGAATATGATGAGGTTTAACTACCACAGAAGTAATCGGCCCGAGGACATTCGTTCTTTCCCTTCAGAGAGAGCAGGGAAGTGAATCTAGGTTAGGCTGACAACAAATAAACCACATTATTTTTTAGTCTCCAAATGAAAAGGCCTGGAAAGAAAGAAAACCCTAAAGCCATGAGCATTTCCAGCACCAAAATACTGGCATCTAAATATGTTTTCTATTAAAATACTCACTGGAGAAATAGCTGCTTTCAAGTCTGGACAGGAGTTCTGCAAGATGAGCCTGACCCTGGACCTAATCACACCAATTGAAAAGATTCTCCACCCGTTAGGGGTGACTCCCACTGGACAAATATAGCATAAGCTGAACTCCCATTTAGGATAAAAGGATAATAATAGCAACAGATTGAAAACTAAAAATGCACGTATACGTATATATACATATTTATATATGTTTAAAATTGCATATATACATATATACACCGTTAAGACCTGAATATGTGTATTCCTTGCAAAGTTCTTGTGAAATCATAACCCCTCAATATGATGGTATCGGGGTGGTACTTAGGTCATGAGGGGAGAGCACAGGTGAACAGGATTAGTGCTTGTATAAAAGATACCGCAGAACGTTACGCTGTATACCAGGAACTGACACGCTGTAACTGACAAGACTTCAATTTAAAAAAAGAGAGAGACCCCAGAGAATGCTCTTACCCCTTCTGTGACGTAGGACACAGTGAGAAGATAGATGGCCATCTAGTGGGAACAGTGTCCCCACCAGACAGTGATCTGCCAGTGCTTTCATCTTGGACTTCCCAGCCTCCAGAACTGAGAAATAACTGTTTCTTCTTTAAGCCACCCATTCTACGGTAAATTTTTTTTACAGTAGCTCAAACAGACTAAAACACACACCCACAGGTTTTTTCCCCTCTTGAAAAATCTAATGGATCAACTCATTATTTTAAAAACTGCAAAGTTAAGGGAAGGAATCAAGCGTTTATTATGGGTTTCCAACATAAACCAAGTATAAGTGTAATGAAATATTTGATGAGGAGCTGTGACTATTAAATGAATTTTAGCAACTAAATTGAAAATTAATAGTGGAATTAAATACCACAATTTTGCAATTCCTAAAATATTGTGAATCCAGGTACTGAACACCAATGGCTGCTAACAATCAGAAAAAGAGAGGTGCGTGCATGTCGCATGTCGCATGTCACATATCACCTGAGGGAAGAACATTCTATCATCCCTGAACCTGAAGTTAATCAGTCCTTTAAACACAAGTAACCTGTTTCAGGAATGTTATGGAAGAACAGCTGGGAAACTGCACTTCACAGATGCAAACAAACAGAAAAATGAGCCTGGAAAATTCTATGGTAAAATCAACCCAGTTTCTTAAAAAAAATTACTAAAAAACAAAACAGGGAAGGATGGGAAGGGAATCTATTGATTAAAAGAGTCACAAGGTATGTCAGCCAATCATGTGTGAATCTTTTTTGAATCTTGATTCAAAATTAAAACTATACAAATATATATTTTTTTAATTAGTATCTTCTACACTGGATGTATGAAGTTAAAGTTATTAAATGAATGTTTTCATAGTGTTAATGTGCATTCTATTTAATACTATAAAAAGATACACAGATATATAGATAGGAGAGAGATGGTAGATGAAATATATCTGATGAAATAACATCTGAAATTAGCTTTAAAATAATATGAGGACGGATAGAAATATAGATGAGGCAAAATTTGTCATGAGATGATTATTGCTAAATCTGGATTTAATTACATGGCTTTTTATTATACTATTTTGTATATTTTTGAATGGTTTTAATTTAAAATGTTAAATGAAAATGGTAAGGATCTGGCTCCTTCTTTTGTAAGAGATTTAGCTCAGAATTATCTCCAAGAAATGGTGAGGATAGAAAACAGCAGCAAGAGTTTGGCATTATAACATTTTTAATGAAGAAGTATCATCCTTCTGATTTTTAGAGATGGCATATGGGTGTGCTTAACAGTGTATGCTGGAGAGTCTGATTTGCATGGAAAAGTTACTCAACATCCCCAAGCTATAGTTTGCTCACTTAGAAAATGGGTACCACAGTGCCTGCATGAGATAACACCTCATAAACACTGAGAAAAATCTTCAATAGTAATTCATAATGTTAAAGTAACTGTTAAGCTATTGACATCTTGTCACTTCCAAAATGAACGTTATTATTAACAATATATAAAAAATGGTAATATTATAATTCTGGCATTCTTTTGCAGTTGATTTTAACCCTTCAAAATAATTGTCTTTTCTAAAAGGATAGCAACTAACTCCAGTGTTATTGAGGGCCATTCAAATAAATTTCATTATGAGACTTTAAAAGGAATAACATCAGTGTAAAACAACTCTGCCTATATAATCAAAAGACACTAAAATATACATCAGGACGTAGATAATCAACTATGTATAGATCAGTAGGAAAAGAGCTACCTCTGATGAATTAGTTATGTGATCTGTGGTTAGTGGAAAAGATGGAGCTATTTCATTCAAAATCTTATATCAACTTACATCCTTTAAAAACATTAGATTGAAAGGTTTGCCTGTTATGAAAAATTTTAACATACAATGAACTAATAGTAAATTTCATGAAATAATTAAAAACAGAAAGAATAATGCTCACATGTGTTATTCTGCAGGTACTTCTAAAAGATAATCCAGAATTAATAGTGAATCTCTTTCATCTATAAATTAGACACTGTAGTTTGCAAAACTGTTTCCTTGATTTTAGTATCTATCATGGTTTTTTTTTTTACTGTGTTCTTACAGTTTATGGAGTCAGTATAAACTATAGACTGAATTTATAACCTTCTATTTTCTCTGGCAATATTAAATACTCCACATATGAATACGTAAATCTGTGGATGTAAATTACAGTTATTAAGCTTGTTCATATGCAACTAAATGTAAATTTATGGAGAAAAAACTAAAATTACAAAAATTAAAATCTTTCATTTGAAAACATTGTGACAAGGTTTTAACATCAATGTAGTCTGAATCAAGAACAATAAAATATTATTATGGCCTGCTTACATCTGAAAAGCAACTATGTTGACATAATGTACAGTCAATTAGGTCCAATTCAGCTGTCAAGCCATTATAGAAAAAAAAAACTTGTAACTATGGCATAGAAAAGAAGTTTGCAATTTCTCAAAGGATGATTAAATTTTACACCAGGCTAGCTTCATTTATCACTATCCTTGGAATATTACCATCTTCTTAGATGTAGATGATTGAATGTAATTTTTAAAATTAGTACTTTGTTCTGATAAAATTGATCTAATTTTGACCTTTATTGCCTTAAAGAATGAACTATAATGGAGGAAGTCTGTTAAACTATACAATCTTTTCCAATTTTACTTAGAGCATAAGAAAAAAAAGATCTTTTTTCAATTTTTAAAAACTTCTTATCTACATGATTCTAATTTAACCCTACATAAATAGGTTATCATCCATGTCTTTATTCAAAACATATATAACTATTGTATTCTCAGTCTCACACAGTGCAGTTCAGGAAGCTGTATTACTAGTGTTTTTAAAGCTTAAGACAGATAAAAATTGAGTTATCATTATTTTACTCACAGTCATAGAAACTGATGAAGGTATAATACAAAGTGTTCATACTGATGAATTATATACCATTTTTTACAAGTTTAAGAAAATCCCATATTTGATTATTTAATGTTTGATTATGATTTTTAAATTAAGAAATTGATACATATTTGCATATTTGAAAAATTACATTCAAAAATAATATTTATATGGTCTATATATTTTTAATTCATACTAATATAAAATTATGAATTTCTTTATTTCCATTCTACAGTTTCAATATTTTAAATTAATTGACTATATATTCTGAAATAAATTGATTTATATAAATGAATAATTGTTCTTCAAAAATACTACTTTTATTTCTAAGTTTCTAAGTTCATTTTTTTTTTCCATGTCCTATGACAGAGATTTTATCTTGATAATGAGGCAGAACACAAAATTCTGCCTAATTTGTCAAGTGCTAGAAAACAGATCCATTACCTGCAGTCCCGCTGGTTAGCGATTAACCCACACAAAAAATAAACTGCATTTATAAATTGTTAAATTTCTTTCAATGATCTCCAACTTCATAATCATAAATTTTAAATTCTAAACATTGAGTTAATAAAATGAAAAATAAAAGTAGTAGAAAGTGAGCCATTAAGTACTTTGATTCTGCCTTCTATAAAACTGTAGTTACATCATAATCCACAAATTTCAATAGTGCTCAGTAAAGAACTTTTACTGAAACAGTCATTGATACATTTTAAAACATTTTAATCAGTAGACATTTTTTGAACTGGTGTTAGGATTACAACAACACTGAACAGGAGAAACAGAGTTCCCACACACCCTCTTGTCTCTCCCTCAACTTCCTCTGTTATCAGTCTCTTGCATTAGTGTGGTGCGTTTGTTGCATTTGATGAGCCAATATTTCTGTATCATTATTAACTAAATTTAATAGTTGACATTAGTGTTTGCTTTTTGTGTTGTACGGGTCTTGACAAATGTATAATGACATAAATCCACACTGCAGTTACATATAGTTCTCTATTGTCTTAAAAATCCAGTATTCACCCTTCCCTCCTACACAGACATTGTTTAATATGCTAAACACTCATTTACCAACTTTTCTTTTTTTTAAATAAAGAAATGAGATGACTTCAGATAGCTTGCTTATCTACTTCAGTAAATATGGGAGACCATGCAGTCATGGCAATATTTCAACTGCAAATAACTTTGATGTCTAGAAAATAAAACTTAAAGGAGCTAAAGAACTGGCAAGAAAGCGTAGTGTACACAGGACGGAAACTACCCAGGAAACTCAGTGGACCAGGAACAGCAGGAGTCGGCGGACAGAAAGGGGGGGGGGGGACATCCGTTTTCACAGGTTCCAGGGACAGAGGGGATCAGATTCAAAGGAGAATCTTCACCAAAGCTAGAGAACAGAAAACAATGAAAGCTAACCGTCAGAAACTAGCCCTCACATGAATTTGCAGAATAAAGTCACACTATTCCAAGAGAGGAATTTAGTTAAAAACAGTTCAGTATAATTGTTGACTTTTTGTATCTATACTTATTTATCTTATCCTGATAAAAACAGGTTTTTGACTCAGCGACAGAGTTGATCACATGCAGAATGTCCTGGATGGCCCAGGCACATTTTGGTCACTCACTGGACAAGACAGCGAGAGCCCAAAGCAGCCCGTGCATTCAGGGGGTTCCGTGTCAGAGGAGAGGAACCTTGACATTTTGAATCTTGGAGCTTACACAGCTGCCTGTCCTCTCCTGCAGAGAAGGACTGGGGGTGGGGGTGGGGGTGGGGGGTCCTTATCTCTCTAACAGAAATAGACCTTCTCTGGGGAGAGAATAGAAGGTCCCACAGTCAACTACCCCTTGTGATGTAAATAAATGACTCCAGGGAAACTTATACAAATAAAATAAATTGCTCCTGTAGTCACTACCCATAACTTCCAAAGCATATTTGACTTTGTGAAATAAAATTCCTATTTTATGGCAAGACGAGACAAATTTAAACATAAAAATATTTTCTCTGCCCTTTGGCCTCCCCTCTCCCCACACTGTACAATGTGTATCTGCATTATGAGTCCACCAGACCCCCCCGCATCGGAAGAAAAACCTGCTCGACCATGAAGAGCAACATTCTCCCAGCATCAGCAAGACAGCTCCTCAAAAGATAACATTCCTTCCTGACTTTGTAAGAGGCCAAGACGATGATTAGATCTGGACTGTGTAAACTGTCAATAATACGTCATTTAATGTACAGCCCTGTCTCAGAAAACGTATAGAACTGTGCCTTCCTTGACGTCTAAGGGATAGAACAGTCCTCGAGCTTTCTGAGAATATTTGTTTCTCACGAATAATTTCCTAAGATACAAGCATGAAAGAAAGTTTTTTTCAAAGTGAACCTACCTTCATTTCAGAACTCAAATAATTTCTATCCAATATGTTCCAAGAAACCTGATGTCACATTCAAAAATAACAAAGTACACAAGGAAACACTGCACCATGAATCACAGCCAACATAGTGGACAGCAGAATCATACCAAAAATTCCCAAAAGGAAATCAAAGATACAAAATATGAAATAATAAAATGTCACTTATTAAAATGCATAAATTAAGGAATAGACTTTCAGGTGAAACACACTGCTAGAAACTAAGAGCAGACATGAAAATTAATAGAATATAAGTTTCTGACACTCAACTTCACATCAGTGATTTAGCCCAATGAATGTTTACTTCTCCTTCATGCAATGTATCAGGGTGGGATTTTCTAGTTGGCTGCAATTTAAAAAGTCAGGACGTTTTACTCCACACAAGCATTCAAGAACCCTGACTTCCACAGTCTTTTCTGTCTTAAGAATTTGGCTATCAGTGTCATCCTGAGCCTTCATGTCTAACTGTCCTATGGGGAAGGCAAGTTGGTACGTTCATGGGCCAGGATGGATGTGATACCCATCTAATCTGCTTACACTTAATTGCATGAAACTGTCACATGGCAACATCTAACTTTAGGAGAGGCTAATAAATGTAGTTTAGCTTTGTGCCTTGGAAGATGAGGACATGCATTTGGTGATCAGTTAGCATTGTTTGACACTCTTAGTAATGATAATGTTGTACTCCTGAGGAAGATACACAATTTAAACTTTTTCTTCACTTACTACTACAACCTCAAGTAGACAATGCAAACATTGATAAATACAGAAGCAGAAGTAATACGTCTATAGTTATAATGGGAACAACACTGTAGAAGAAAAATCCTTATCGATAGAACATACTAACAACCCCTCCCCACCAAGAAATCTTAAATTTATGATTACAAGACTGCAGTCAATAACTGTGGAATACACTTTAAAAGTGCAGGTATAACATTCACAAAGACTGAACACATTTGAAAATATAATTGAATTTTTTTCAATTATTAAAGAAATTAAGTAGTATATGTACGTATGTATGCATGTTTGTATGTTTCCTGTTGCCGCTACAATAAATTAGAACAAACGTAACAGAAATGTATTCTCTTAACAGTCTAGAGCTCAGGAATTCAAAGTGAGTCTTACCGTGTTAAAATGAAGGTCTCAACAGGGCTGCTAACTTCTTGAGGCTCCATGGGAGAACCGTTCTTTGTCTCCTCCAGCACTGATGGCTGCCAGCTGTCCCTGGCCTGCGACCACATTATTCTAGTCTCTGTTCCATCATCACTGTTCCTTCTCTTCTGTGGTCAAAAAAAAAGAGGGAATTCACCCAAAAGAGTTAAAGAGTTAACGGGGGAAGGAGAATATTACATATCATTTGTTTCAATTATATTTTCTCACTTTTCGTCGTATTCCTCAAAAAGACTATTTACTAAAAATAGGCAAGGAATTTTACTTCAAAAGGTTGCAAGCCTTAAAATGAAACTGAACCTTGTAGTTATAATCTACATAGCAAAGCTCTTAGGCACATTTCTAGAATTTTCACTGGAAAAATAACCGAGTAACTATTCAGATCCCATCTAACACAGCAATGATATGATCTTTACAGCCTTTTAAATGAGACACACTTTTTTGAGAAATCTGCATATTTAAATTCTAATTGGTACAGATTATTAACAGAATTAAAGATATTAGGATTCAGAGCACTAAACCTTAAGGTAATTTTCTTCATGTAAAATGTAACTTGTGTAGAAAATTAAAACATTTTTATTCAGCTCTAAAACGTCTAACCAGAAAAAAATCAATGCATATTAATTATATTTGTGAGAAAAAAATGTATGTTTATATTTAAACTATGTTTTGAATTAAAATTGTATTTCCAGCATAATATTCTTTCTCCTCTTTATTAGTTGCTGATTGGGGAAAGTGGGAGGTATCTAAATTTGGTTGAAGCAGCCTTAATGTTCCTGCTAAGTTACATGCATAACAGAGAAACGGAAGTAAGACACTCAAGCTGACATCACGGCAAGGGTAGATAGCCTTCAAAATGCTCGCTGACAGAGGTAGAGATCAAACAACTGAAAAAAACTACCACTTTTTAAGGTGTCTTTGGTAGAAAAAAAAGAAAAGCTGAAAACTCTCTTATCCATAAAAGTAAAATATTTACTTAAATGTTTATAAGTACTAATTACAAATACATTTATCGACATGGTTTATTAATACAAGAAGAAGGAGGTGAGAACAAGAGGAAAGAATTATTCATATGTTGCAAAGAATAACGGTAAAACAGACTCAACAAAATTGATTTTAATCTGAATTACTTAATGTTATAAAATAAAATAAAACAGAGAAGTTTAATTGTTATGGGATTTGATTTTAAAAGGCCACCTAATTCTGTGTTCACCTGATGTAACAGTTACAATGAAAGACTAGGGGGGAAAGTATGACAGTTGAAATTATGACAAAGTCATATTTTAGCAAAAAAAAGTAAAATTATAATCATTTGTATATCTTTGAAAATCAGATGTTACCCATTTAAGGATATTTAAATGTAAACAGGGGTTTGCAAATAATTTATTCTTTAATTTAATGAAGTGAAGACTTTGATAATAAGACTCCTATGAAACTCAGAATGTTTCAAATTATGTGAACTTACAAAATTATTTCCCTTAATGTTCTGCAGTTTTGTTTTCATACTTTCTTAAATTATTAACATTTATTTCATAATGTTTTTATGTGCATTTGTGCATATTTTATATTTTGTAACACCTCTAAATGAATTTTGGATTTTACCTAATAAAATGTTGACATAAAAATATTCAAATATAGCCTGGGAAACTAAAAATTTTATACCCTATATTCTAGAAATAACCGATAATTTTACAACTTTAATTAGTTGTATCTGAATTATTGGTTCCTAGAAGATAAAAAATATATATGTGTTTCTATGTTCCATTATTTCATTGAAATGTTGCATCTTTTCTCTGGTTGAAGAAGTAAAGTACACCTTTTTTGAATAACTGTTATTTGGTGAAACATTTCTTAGAACTATATGTTCTGAGCCAAATAAAAAACCTGGAGCAGGAGTCAAACCACATACTGTCAGTTTGCAAGCATCTTCACTCTCTGTAACTCCAGAAGTTAGTAAAGTATGTAATTAATTCTCATAGTTTCTTATTATATACATAATTGATTTTACACATTTTAAAACTGTAGGTTTAAAAGCCTTAAAATTCTGTAATGTAAGCACATTATTTTTTATGAATTAATCTATCTAGTTATATTAAGTTGGTAATAAGGTGGGTGTGAAAGAGATATAACATCTGGTGACTCAGCAAAGATAAAAGGATGTTAAAAACTTTATTTTGGGGTTGAGTAAAGTTCTACTTAAAAGCTCTATGAGCACAGTGATCCTGAATACCAAACTGACCGCTGTGTTCCACCATAACCAAGGGTTATATACGCTATTGTAGCTCATTATCTGTCAAATAGATTTATTAACTTGTACTTGTTAGATTTACAGATTATGATGATACTTTGTTAAGGTCCAACCTTTTCAGGTAGGTTAGAATTTGCATTATGGATTAGAAATTAAATAGGTGTTCAAATTTAATATTGGCGAAAACCAAGAAAACATCATTATTTATTCTATCTTTCTAGCTCTATTCAGTATTATGGCTTAGAAGTATTGCCACCTCAGTTATACTAATTATCCCAAACACTTAGATTTTTATTTTCAACATTATTTTCCTCTAAATAGAACCTGAGCTCCTCAGAAAATCTCCTATTCCTACCTGGAGTTGGGGGATACAGTGTGGGCAGGAAATAACTTAGTGCCAGAAAGCAAGAAAATATATTGTATTAATTGAAAGGAAAATTAGTTGAACCTGCCAAAAATAAAACAAAGCAAAACAAAAGCCACGTGTCTGTAATAATACTCCAAAGAAAAAAGCCCTCTACTTTCACGGTTCTCTGTTCAGATTGATTTTATAAAGATTATAAACGTTTGTTAATATTTATTAATAGTTATTCTTCCAGCTTGTAAAAAGAATCATTAGTGTTTAGCCTCAGAAAGAGACGTAATAGTATTTCAGACCCCAGATGTTCTTGTTCACCAGTTAAAACAAAGGCTTATGCCGCGCTCTCCAAACTGTATAAACGCTAGTGTTAGAAGGCGTGAATGAGCTATGTTAGGACATTCCACTCAGTGCTACAGGGATCACAGTAGTTCACAGATACTCAGTTTATTTTTCCTCTGGGCATAGGGTGGGTATCTGTTCCTGGCTTCCTTCCACATGACTTTCTTTAGCCAGTGATGTGTGACCTCAGGGAGAATCCTTTAACAGCTGGTGTATAGCTTGGTACCAGACTCCCCCGGCATTCAGAAACAGAAGTGCATTGTGAGTTGAACAGCAACAACGAAAACTCAAAAGTAATCATGCTTGTTGCTGTGAGATAGCCTGGCCTATTTTGTCTCTATACACTCACACAATCTAGAGGCTCCTCTGGTTTTAAGCTGGGGAGCAGACTGACAGTGTGTGCAAGCAACAAAGGAAATTAATAGTGAAGTAAAATCTACTGAATCCAAGTAAAAGAGGATATACCAGGTCTTAGCATCATTAGTGCCACAGGAAGTTATTACAAAGACCTCCACTCCTGGGTCACTGCTTCCCAAGATAAGACAAGTCATCTTCAGGCTGGTCAGTGACTCTGCAAGGCCACTTCACCGCCACTTCCTTGGGGATCTTTGCATGGGGCCGTATCACGCTTTCTGATATGCAGAATCACATTTGCTTTTTTTTTTGTTTGACTGAGAATGAGCCCCAGTCATCTCACGAGTAACGTTAAAATTTCGAAGCACAGATCAATGAAGATATCAAGCTCTTGTCCATTTGAGAAAAACAACAAAAACATTACCTAAATGATCACCATTCAAGTAATCCACGTGTGGCGATTACCCTGATGATTCCTTGTTGCCGTCATCAAATTACAAAGTAGTCAAAATATCAATTTCAGAAACAAAAATTTGCCAAAAATACACAGAGGAAAAATGTAAGTGCTAAGACTATCTTAGCTGTCATCAAGTTTGTGGGCCTTTACCTGACTTCTGTTATCAACCGTGTGCTTATTAAACACTAAACACAAGGACCTAAATATTAGGCTATTATTGAAAAGATTGAAACAGAGTTAAATATAGAAAACTGTAAGTAAAAACTATTTTAATTATGCCAAATACAGAGCACATAAATCTTTCTCCATAAAAATGTCCATATTCTCAACAGATTAGTGATAACAAGGCCAGTTATTCTGACTAACTTGCAACAGTAAATAATGCAACAGAGTATTTAATGCAGGCCAGCAAAGCAGGCAAACAAACAAATAAAAATAGATAAGAACTTCTGCTAAAAAATGTAATGTACAAAATAAATATTACCATTTTTGCCTGAAAGTCCACAGGCAATTTTTATTCTTTTTCAAATTTTTTTATTTATTTTTGGCCCACAGGCTGGACAAAATATAAAATACAACTCCTTGCAAGCAGGGAGTAGAGTGACCAAAAGAGAGGAAGTGAGTGAGTTTCAACCCCTGAAAGAAGACACCATCACTAGGTTTATGTGGCTTGCCCACCAGCCCCAGCGCCTGCATTCCCCAGTCCAACATGCAGGGCAGCAGAGTTAAGACTGCAGAAGAAATGACTGTAATTCCTAGCAACTGAAAAAAGAAAAGAGGCTCAGAGTAAAGGGCTATGTTGTCAGTAAGTCATAACTGCCCTCAGAATATTTGCCCAACTACTTAACTATACATGGGTGTTCTAGATGAGGAATGGGAGAAAAGAACTGCGCCCACGTAGATCAGAGAGTTGCAATAAAATACTAAACCTATGGTCCCTTTCCCTAAGTAACCAAATATTAACATTAAAGGAATGTATTAAGTGGGGATCAAAATGTCAGCAATCAAGTACTAAGACAATATTGGAAGAGGTGGTTCACGTGGGAATCCACGATGAATTAGCTAAGGAAAAAGACTTCCTTGTCCAGTAATGGAATTCTTTCACACTGACTCTGCGGCTGTAATTAGACGAGTATATTCTCAGTGGACCGGCAGATACTCCATGACAAAAAAAGAGAAAATGGGATGAAGAATGGTTATAGGTGTGAAAGGAGGTTCCCTCGCATTGGTACAAACATTTCTAGGAGACAATTTTGCAGCTAGTAATAAAGCAGGTGATGGGCAATCTGACCCTCAAAAACGTAAATCAGAGAAAAATCCACTTACTTGGCAATAAATACACTTGACATATCAACACAGGGGAACACTATCCCTCTGTGGGAAAAGGAGAACAAACATCATGTATCCATTCAATAGGGATGGGTCTCATAAATGTTGTATAGTGACATAAACATGTTGCAGGATAATTGGCATTATTTCATCGACATCATATATAAAACATGAAAAAAACAGTATATATTGTTTAAAAATACATATGTATGTAATATGAGAAATACACGGAAACTTTAAAACCCCAATTCAGAACAGTGGCTACTTCTGATGCAAATGAAGGGCTGAACTCAAGGAGAGGTGCAGAGGCATTAGCCATATTGGGAGGTGAGCACATCTATACTTATTGTATAGAGGATACAGTTTAAATTATTTTTAAAAATTAGAAAAATTAAACAGTTTAGCAAAATATAAGGAAAGAATATAATGTTTACAGATGTTACCATAGAATATAAATTAAAATCTATACTTAGTATTCCATACGATGGTGATGTCTTATTTATTTACTTACGGTAGAACATTTATGTGGGATAAGTGTTCCATAAGTCACATCTTGGGAAATATTAAACAAGTGATTTATTCCAGCAAAGTCTTAGAAAGCCCAGAAAACTCAGGCCGGGGATTAGTCTCATAGTACCGCAGAGGACAGAAGCCATTTAATACAGGGGCAGATGGTCTTAGAAAACACAATAGCTCCTGCGGGTGTCACTGCACAAAACCTTGGTACCAAATTTGCCATAAAACTGACTGCCAAAATATTATGCTGTAAGTTACCCTTGTGTATATTTCCAAGGGGACATTATGAGAGGTATTGGGAGTGAGTAGCCTCCAAATGTGGTTAAAATGGTTAAAATGTAGGTTCTTGAATCATAGTTCATGACTGTGAATCATAGGTCAACCACTTGTTTGCTTTATGATTTTGAGCAATTTAAATATATCATTGAAACTTACATTCCTTATCTATAAAATGGAGTTAATGAAAGTCCCCAAGTTACAGGGTTATTACTGGGTTTCAATGAGATATGGCAAAGAAACTCAGTGTACCTGAAGGTACACAGTGAGTCACTTAAAACATACATGCTTACTTTATTACCAGATATTTGTAGACTTGATTTTTAACATAATCATCTGATGTAATTTCTTATATTTTTCTACTTTAAAATAAATGTAAATTTTAATTTAATATCTGTTTCACTAGAAATATGGTAATCACAAAAAATTATGTCATACCCTACCAATGAGCCATCCAGTAGCCTACACCAATTCATTCACACTTTGTAACATAGTAGTATTTTACTATTGAAAAGTCAAATTTCTGCCCTGCTAACTAGAGCAGAGAGGATTAAACCTATCAGCAAAAGAAAAACTGTCTGTGAATAAATAAAATTGATAATATATAACCAAGAACAATTGCCCTAACAGTCATGTGCTAAAGTTCCATGATATTTAATCAGGAAAGAATAATTCAGGCCCATATACAGATGAAGATGATGATGATGATTGATAGATAAATAAATAGATAATTTACATTTGTCTTTCTAGCAGCCAGTATAAATCATATGAAATACATTAAGTACAAGCAAGCACACTTACACATTATATAAGGTTGCAGAGCTTTAATTAACAACTTATTTTTAGAAATAATAAAATCTCTTTAATGTTATTACACTATTAAAGTAATAGGACAACTACCATGGGGGATAGATGATCATAACGTCTATAGTCTTTCAAGAGCTAATGGTTACCTTACAGGCAGTCATATCCATTTATTTCAAGGTAGAAGTGTGCAGTTCCAAACAAAATAAACACCCATCTTGGAAATAAACATTAATAAAGGGCTTTACACTCAAATATTCTTCATTCTTTTATTCCTATATCTGCCTTCCAGTAATATACACCTTCCTTTGTAATTTTCTGAAAAAGTTAGGTTTTTACTTCAAAATCTTGAACATAATTTGCCTTCAATATTAATCTCAAATCCGCTTTCTAATACTGCACTGTGGGCAGACATTTCCAGGATGTTAATATCATCAGTGTTGCCACAAGCTTGACTTAGATAAAAAGAAAAATGAAGATACTTCTGCTTTCAACTCTGACATATAAAAACCTTGAACATCATCACATCCATCTTTTCAACAAGAAAATTCATGACAAATTAAAAATCAGTGACTTTTCCTGGACCCATTAGAGAACTGAGGTTGCAGGGCAAACACTGCTATGAACTAGAGAGAGACAGCTGGGTCCAGACCATCACATCAAAACCTGATCACCAAAGAAGGAGCCTGTGGAACCACAAACTGGCAGAAATTACTAGATGGTAATACTGGTGCATCACTGGGGGCTGAGTGTAGACGAGCATGAGAATGCAGAACTTTCGGAGGCTCCAATCTTAGGGACGTGGATACCTAAGTAGGATTTCACTCAAGGAATTCCAGGAGGTTCTCACGATGAGGGTCCAAAAACCTTCCCTGCGGCTCTGACTGTTGTAAAACACACCTGGAGACTCTCCGTAATAAATACCAGCGCTCCAGAGAAAACGGCTTTGAGTGCGACTCTAAAACCTTATTCCCGCTGCAGAAAGGGAAGTA
The DNA here is from genome assembly GCF_009834535.1 of Camelus ferus. Classification (NCBI taxonomy): domain Eukaryota; kingdom Metazoa; phylum Chordata; class Mammalia; order Artiodactyla; family Camelidae; genus Camelus; species Camelus ferus. The sequence continues at coordinate 6,041,128 of NC_045718.1, read as the reverse complement.
TTCCCCCATCCAGTCTCCTCAATATTTGCTCTCTAACTTAAGGGAGAAAACATTGTCAACATGGAACAGGACTTCAAGGTAACAGATTTTGAAGACCACAGCCAGAGGCAGGGATAAGAGTAACAGCTAAACTTGCCTGGAAAAGGGATGGAAACACAGCCCCAAGAAAAAGAATTTATAGAATTGTACAATTCTCTTCCTCCCAACACCTTAGCATCACACTGAAAGGGCTCCAGAATAGTATCAGAGAGTTAAAGCCAAAAGATCACTAAGAAACAGACTCTATTTGAGAACAAGGGAAGACCCAATAATAAATAAGAGGGAAGACATAAAAAAAAAAAAGTACTCTAACTGAATTTGAAGCCTCTGGTATCTGTAACTACAACAAATTTCAAACAGAACCTATCTATTAGCCAGATAAACATAAATATTCACATTAAAGACCTATTTATCTCAGCTCCTCTTTCTAAAACATGTCTACCTTTCCACAAAACATTACAAGGCACACCGAAAGGCAAGATAAAATGTACTCTGAAGAGTCAAAGCAATTGTAAGAATGAGACTCAGATGTGACAGATGTTAGAATGATCAGGTAGAGAATTTTAAATAACTTATTAATATATTAAAGGCATAGATGAAAAAATTAGATAACATGTCAGAACAAAGGGGTAATGCAAGGAAAGTAATTAAAACTGTAAGAAAGGGGAAATGTTAGCCTTCTAAGCATAGACAAAAATGAAGTACATCTTTGGCAAGCTTGTTTATAAACCCAGTGTGCCAAGGGAAATCATCAGAGAACTCGCAGACAGGGTAATACAAAATCTCCCAACTAAAATGCAAAGAGTGATCTTTTTTTATTTTTAATTTCTTAAAGATATTCAAGTTTGTCTTTAGAGGTCTACAACTGTATTTCAGAAGTGCATCCAACATCTTTGTGCCCACTTCAGCCAACCTCAGGGTTCACAGCATAGCTCGGCCCTCTTCATGTTCCAGGGAACTCTGACGGCTAGGAAGGACCCCTCAGCAGATAGGAAAACATGAGCACAGACAAAAATACTTTTGTCTTAGGATAAGAGGTCACAATTGTCCCACAATTGTCTCACAATTGTCACAACAGTGCTGCTTTGCTAAACCCCTGATTTCCAAAATTCTGGAGCCTTCCTGCTTATCTAGACCTGGAGGACTTGCAAGTACTTGGTAGATTATAAATGCCCTGAGGCAGAGGTAACATGTTCATTGATTTATATTCCCTGGATCGAGCTCAGTGTGTGGCTTAAGTAAGGTGTCCAATAAATATTAATAGAATATATGTTGAAGTCTTGCTCCTGCTTGTCACTGATGAACTGTCCAGTGAACGTTCCTGCCTAAAAGGTCACGTTATCTATGAGGGCCTGGCACTAGGACACATGACACCTGTTCCTCTTGATATGTTTCTCATATTGTGGTTCTGACTGTGGCAGTAATGACCTGAATTTAACTTGCATAGTTGAAAAAAAAATAGCATGGGGAAGAACCATGCTGAATATAAACACAAAATTACCATTAATCAAACTAGATGGGAAAAGAAAAATAAGCAATCTCTGTTTCTAATTTGTTCTAGTGGACAGAATCCCCAGTTTTTCCTTTTATGCTTTTCAATATTGCATGTGAACAGGGATTTCCTAGAGAGCAATGGGAAATATATAAAATTAGGAAGTTTCACATTCAATTTAAATTATAATATTTGTTATTTTTGTCTGAATTGCCCTGTGGCTATGAAAACCAGTTTCTCGTTTGAAGGCAGCTAGTAGTCAGAAACCGATTTTATGATTGAATGCATTAGGAAACTCAGCTTCATTAGTGTAATTATGGGAATGTGGTTCATAGCCTTGGGATATTTTCTTTTTTTCAAAGAAAAATAGGAGACTAACATACAAGCATTCAATTTGATTTAAGTAGTAAATACTTGTGAAATATTGAAAGCTGAAAACTTTGGGATATTAGTGTAAGGATTGTTCATGGAAAATACTCTTATTTATCTTATTATTAATTTTTTCTCTACAATGTAAACATGAAATGTGGTACAAATAAAAAATTTAAACCATAATTGTAAGGGAAATGCAGTGATTAAAATGGCAAGGAAGGAAAAAGTTAAACATAATAAAATCCCATATAATATTATTTTTATCATTTTCCTTTTGATGTATTGAGTATATCATCTGTTAAGTTTCATATAATTATACACTATTTGGAACTTTAATCTAATACATATATATATATATTTTTTTTTTAAAAAGCCAAAGCACTAGGGAGTGGTAGATTATAAATGCAACATGGCTCCAAATTCATTTTGCATTTTGATTCTCTAAAAGCACGTAGGTAATAGCTACTAATATGAAATCTAATTTTTCTCTCTTTTCTTTTGTATTAATCAAAAATATCTTCTTAAGAACTAAATTAAAATGTGAAATGTATGCTTACCCGGGATTCTTACTGATTATAATGACAAAAACAAAAGACCCAACAATTACAAATTTGGTTTAGAGAGGAGATATTTTTAGACTATGCCAGGCAAGGAAGGGAAGTGCAAGAACATAAACTTAGAGCATACATTCATGATTTAGACACAAAGAAAAGCAAATAAATAAAAAAATAGGTATAAATAATCTTTTAAAAGTCAATGTTTGTGACCTAACTGGGGTATCAGAAATGATGAGAAATATTGAGTAAAACTCAGTAGCACTTGTGTGCTTCTGTATAAAATATATAGGAACAAACAGCTATTGCTTTTCTCTTAGTCAGGATAACAAAGATACAATCACTTTCATCGATGATCTAATTAAAACTATACCTCATTTATAATCAGTTTCTACCAATGTCACTTCATAAATGAATTTTAAACTATTTCAGTCCTCTGTATCTTCATCATTGCCATATACCAAGCTATTATCATTTCTAGTCTTGAACAGTGACACAGTGCCTGAACCAGGACCTTTTCATAGAGAAAAAGGAAAGGGAAGAATATAAAAAATGAAAATGTGTTCATACCAGTATTCTTGGTATAGAGCATAAAGGCTCTGTCACTTAATTTGGTCAAAGTGAATATAGATAATGCTCTATTTAATCAATTCTAAATGCATGCTTTCCCAGTTTTAAAAATATCTCTAAAATAGATATCTTCTAATCAATGCTGTGATATCTGATGGGATATGATAACTCAAATGTCTGCATATTGCACTGCCGCACCCGTTCTACCAGCTAACATTGCTACCTGGAAGGCAGGACATTGTATTGTTAAATGGCAGAGGACATTTTCATAGTAGCCATGTAAGCAGGCTCGGGAGCAGAAAAATCATAAATTTTTGCTGCCTTTTATTATCAAAAATTATTTGGATTTGTTATTAGACAGTTAGAAATGAGCATCAGGCAAGGGGAGAGGAAGGAGGAGGGAGCGATTCAGAAGATAACAGTGTGCTTGCACCCATAAGGGGCTTCAAAGAGTTTAACTTTCTTTAAATGGGTGACAACATAGAAGCTGATTAGAATTGAATGCTGTGGCTGCACAGCAGAGAGAAGGACTGGTTTCACTTGACCCAGTGCTCATTATGATGTAATCAGCATTGTGGTTTGGGCCCCTTCCAGTAGGTGTTTTCTGTGTGCATCTTGGATAAGAGCATGCATAAAGGAGATGGGTGTGCCTGAGCCCTCGAGGGCTGTGAGCCATCAGTCAATCACGAGAATGCCCCTAAGCCAGGATATAGGACAGGAGAAACAAAGGAGCACCACAGTTTCCTCTCTTGGGTTGGCCCACCTGCAGTTCTTGAAGGTGTGCTATATACTTTACTAACTTCTGTTCTATTAATAGAATTTTCTGTTTATATCACGCTTGCAGTCTCCCATTTAAATTCTTTTTCTCAGTTAAGACAAAGAACCGAGGGCTTCTTACCCTCCTCGAGGTACCAGATATACCCAGAAGGTTTGGTAGGAATAGAAGGAATCAACGGTGAAGTGGCAGTAACACTGACTCTAAATCAGATCCACCAGACTCTAATAAAGTCCTCAACAAAGAACTCTCTGTCCCAACAAAACACAGATAAGAGCAACAATTTCACGTATTTTTGAAGCTGAACATAAACCACATTATAGTACCTACCAGATAACATGTCATCTACAAGTTATATCATTACTGTGTTTAAATGTTTATTAAATGAATACCCTTGAGGATTTAAGGCCTCATCAGAACTTTACTTATTATCATTCACTCATGTTCTATTCAATCAAAATCTAGTTAATGTTATTTTCAAAGCACAGATGCTGAAAATACAGTGTATGCCTGGCTTTGGAGGAGTGTGTAGTATAATGAGGGAGCCAAACTAAAAAACAAGTAAATATTTGTGGAGACATAATATGGCTATTATAAGAATTACACCCATATTAAGGCAGAGTAATAAAATATAAAGATTTTAATTACTTTTTATTCCAATTTGTTTACATTCCAATTTCATACTGAGCTAAAAACATGTCTAAATTTTATTTAAAAATACACTTTATCTTATTTTTAAAGAAAATTCATGTAATTTTTGTATTCCAAGTTTTTTAAATGTTTATTTTTATTTCTAAAACCTTAAGCTTTCTACAGTTTAGGTGGCATAAAAGATGACACATAGTTATTTTTAGTCAATATTTATATGACAGAAGATCAGTTATTAGTCCTTTCCAAATATTAATTGTTTAAGCATAACATTTTACCAACTCTGTGGGTACAGTTTTACTCAGATTTCTATCAAGTAAGGAGGCTAAATTAATTGTTTATATACTCAAAACTCTGCAAAAGTAAACACTTTATAGGTAATTAAGGAAAAAAGAAAACAAGAAACAAACCAAAAAAGCTCGTACGTATCAGTGTCTAAGAAAACCTATTTTGCTATGCTCAGAGACTAACAGTTTTGCAAGGCAAGTGTAGGTCTTTACTGAAACTCAATTTCTATTTTTGTTCATTTTATTATTTGGAATCTTTTATCTACATTTGAAAAGAGTTCCTTTAAATCAAATTATTAACTGTGATGTTACAAAAAGACTTGAAAAACAGTTTTGTGTGTAAATGAGTCTACACCAAATGTTTTACAGGAGTCAGGTCCCCATAGTGTTCTTTACATTCTTGTCATGCTACTACTTCAGAGATCATGAATTCAACTGTAAAATTATTGTTGAAACTTAAAAACTAGTCTTCATAATCAATTATTTAACCAGTGCCAGATTCTGTTAAAGAGAAGCCCCAAAATACTGTTATCAAAATAACAGGGCTAAATTGGTAATCTAACTAATACCTCTTAATAAAGCCCATTTGATAAAATTTAACACCCATTTGTGGTTAAAAAAAAAAAAATACTAACCAAAGTGGGTATAGAGGGAACATATCTCAACATAATAAAGCTATTTATGACAAACTTACAGCCAGCATAATACTCAACAGTGAAAAGCTAAAAGCCTGCCCAGTCAAATCTGGAACAAGACAAGGATGCCCACTCTCACTACTTCTATTCAATATAGTATTGGAAGTCCTAGCCATAGCAATTAGACAAGAAAAAAAAAAAAAAAAAGGGATCCAAGTTGAAAAAGGAGCAGTAAAATTGTCATTATATGTAGATGACATGATCCTATATAGAGAAAACCCTAAAGGCTACACACAAAAACTACTAGAGCTGATAAAAGAATTTGGTAAGGTAGCAGGATATAAGATTAACATACAGAAATCAGTGGCATTTCTTTACACTAACAATGAAATATCAGAAAAGGAAATTAAAGAAAAAATCTCTTTTGAAATTGCATCCCAAAAAATAAAATATTTAAGAATAAATCTGAACAAGGAAGTGAAAGACTTATATGTAGAGAACTGACTAAGGAAATTAAAGATGACTTAAAGAAATAGGAAAGATATCCCATGTTCTTGGATTGGAAGAGTCAAATTAACATTAAGAATTAAAGTAAACATACTTTAGCACAGAAATCAGTTTAATTGCTTTAAGAATTAAATATATAAATTAGTATAAATGAAGGGATAGAGATTCTGTAGTTTTTTTGATCATGTCTTAATGATAATGACTTTGAAATCAAACATCTTTCCTAATTTAAAAAAAATAGTATATGTGGTGTGACAGACACACCATAAAGTGATCCGGAATAAATTACACCTTTGTTTAATCCTCTGACCTTGATTATCAGAGGAACCAGGCTTCTTAGCAATAAAATAAAGATGATGGAATGGTACCCCTTGATTAAGTTATGTTATAGGTGCTGGGGTGTCATGGCTATGTTACATAAGACGCAGCCTTAGGAGACAAGAGTGAAACTCTTGACTCTGAGGAAACAAACTTGTGAACAGCCTTGAATAATTTCCTTATGTAATTTTTATTATTCTTTGTAAATGACTATTTAACATCAATTTTATTTTGTCCAGATCTTCAAGACTTTTTGATATATGTGGAAAAGTAATCTATTTTAGCAACTTCAGTGATTGTATAAGAGGCAGTTTTTGTAATTCTGTTAGTGAATTTAGTAGCAGTACTGTGCTGTAATTAACAGAATCTAAAATGTAAATGAACTCTGTAAAGAAAAAAGTAAGGTTAGGTTTTGGGCAGGGGGTACCCAGCAACTATAAGCTGAAAAGGTGGAACTCTATTTTATGCTGTGACCAAAATTTTGGTTACAGTGTTGCTGTTTTGTGGCTCCCAGACTCAGAGCAAATGGGAAACATTTTTGGAAAGTAGTATGCTGATTATTTCTTGTGAGTTTTCTTTTTTATTAAACTTCCATAAAAGATGGATTAACTGACAATAGAGGTGACCAGTCTGTAAGAAAACGATGGAAAACAACACACAGCTATACAAAAAGAGCTATTTAAGCTGTGGCCTACAGTCTAAACTGGGTGGGGAAAATATTTTTCTTCTCCTCTCCTAAGTACCTGGCAGGATATACTTTTCATACTTCAATGAGAAACCTGGAGACAGAGTTGGTAGAATGGATGCTCTGCAAATCCCATCAGGGATTCAGGCTTTTCCCATCTTTACACTTTGATCTTCTCAGTATATAGATATTCTCCTCATAGCTGCAAAATCACATACTTATTCTGAATTCCAGGCAGGAAAACAGTAACACATGAAAAAGTCCCAAAGACAAAAGCCAGCTGGGTTTCTATTCTTTAACAGATTTTCCATTCACCTATTTCTGCTGAGACCTTACTAAGCTAGAAGTCCCTCACAGTGCCGTCCTCCTCAGTAGGAAGGTTGGAAATCTGAGTACTTTAGCCAAAGGGTATTATTCAGACAAATGTAAAGTTCAGTTACATGGTGGGCAGTTGAGAAAATCTCTCTTGTAACTTATGAATTTCTGAATCTGGTATTTACACGTGGTGAAGAAAAGAAAGAGCTACATTATTTTAAAACAGCACGAAATAAATAATATTTTGGATTATGAAAATAACCATCCCGGGTCCTGAGTGTAAGTCTGAAAAACTCCGATCACTGCCACTTTTCGCCCAAGACTAGAGACCATCTTTTGTATAGATCACTGCATTTCCACACCCATATAGAGATGTCACTTGTCAGAAGTAGAAAGATGATTTAACTGGTGGGACTATGTTAGTTTGTGGTGGGTTTAGGGCCTTCAAATGAGATGCAGTTTTGAACGGAGATTAAAAAATAGTCCTAGTAGTTATATATACTAGGAATTGAAAATTTTTCATAAATATGTTGTTCTACTTGTCAGAAAAATTGGGATCAGGGTAGGAAAATGCTGTATGAAACGAACAACCTATAAGAAAAAGAGATCTGGATGAGATTGAAGGATTAAAATGAAGCCAAAACCACAGAAGTAAAATAAACACGGGAGGCAGTAAAGGGTGAAATAAACCTATGGAAATTTTCACGCCTGGCGTTAAGAACGCACATTGAGAGACTCTTCGAGAGTGTACAGGACAAGCCAAAGAGCTGAAAACTATGAGAGAAGAGATGAAGGAACAGAGAGCCATCTGGAAATTACAGGTGTTTCAAAGGAGTAATTGGGATACAGACTAAAATCAACTCAAAACTGACGGAATTTCACTGAGCTGAAAATAGCACCAAATCTGCAAATTTAAGTGAAATTAAAAAAAAAAAAACATCACTAGACACATTCTGGGCACTTCTGTTTCTTGAAACATAGCCAACTCAATGACCTGAAAACCTACATGCTACCAAAGTCCTAGAAATTCTTAATAAAATATCAGTAACATCTTTTTAGATAATAGGTGAACTTGGAAGTAAATTTATAGGAGAAAAATCTCATGAAAACTAAAAACAACAAAAAGTGGAAAACAGCTGGTGTTTCAACTGTACTGAAGGTGATGGGCTGAGGGAATAACTGCTGGCCGAAAGCCAGAAAGAATTTCAAAAGTAAACCTCTCTATTGAAGCATAAGATACATAAAGAAAGGTGCACTGATTGATGAATTTTCTCTCAGTGGAACAAATCCAAGTAACGAGCAGGCCAATCAAAAAGTCGAGCATTACAAGCACCATAAACCCCCTCAGACCAGCAACAAAGGAAACCTGAATGGCATAACAGGTCATTTTCTCTATTTTTGAACATTAAATAAATGGAGCCAAAGAGAATATATTTGTATTGGCTTCTTTTGACCACTCATATTTGGAGGATTTCCTCATAAATGCATCTTTGAATTTTTACTATATAAATATATCATAAATTGTCATTTGATTACTCATGATATTCAGGTTTATCTAGTTTGGGGCTGTTGACTACAATGCCACTATAAACATTCGTATGCACATCTCTTTGTAAACATACACAGGCATTTCCAATGGAATGCATCTGCAAGGGTTAAAAATAACAGATCATAAAGGATGGATAAGTTGAACTCTTGCAACTAGTGACAGGCTGTCCAAGGTGACTGTATGCACCCACGTCTCCATTAGCAGTGTAGGGAAGTTTCAGTTGCTCCCTTACTGCTCCCAACACACAGTACTGAGTTTTCTTTCCCCACATTCCAACCCCCAGTCAGATTCCCCCCCCACCCCAGAAGCTGTGCAAGGCATAAGGCATACCTTTCTGGTTTTAATTTGCATTCCCTTGATAGCTAATGAGATAATTAGTAATTGAAATTAATATTTCTAAACTTTAAGGCCACTTGGATATTCAAAAGAGAAAATATATGAAAGAATAAAGTGCCTTTCAAGTCTTCTGCCCATTTTTTACTGAATTGCCTGAATTTTTTCTTATTGAATTGTCTGAATTTTTTTTTTTTTTTTAGTGGGGGAGGTAATTAGGTTAATTTTATTACTTATAATGGAGTTACAGGGGATTGAACCCAGGACCTCATGCATGCTAAGCACATGCTCTAACACTGAGCTATACCCTCCCCCCTGAATTTTTAAAATAAATACATTCTGAATATTCATCTTTTAGCTTTTTCACTCTCTTAAATTTATTGATTAAAAAATATTCTTTACAATAAAAACATTCCTTTATGGTCTGTGTTGGTTGTATCCTATTTACAAAGTGTTTGCTTAACATAAGGTCATGATGATACAGTCCGATGTTAGTTTACTTTTCTAGAGCTTTTATTATGTTACATTTTCTTATTCACTTAGAATTGTTTTACATAATATAGTGTGATAAAAGTCAGCCTTTATATTTTCCATATCAATGGTCAATTAACCTAGCACTATACTTTCTTGAATATAATTATTTTCTCACTGTATTATATTGTCAACTTGGTATAAAACAAGTGACCATGATATATGAATATATCTCGAACTCTTTATTTTATTCCCCTAGTTGAGTTGACTACTGCTCCACTAATATTATAATTTTACTTTAGCTTTACGATAATTATTTTAATTGTTACTTGGTAGACTATTTCTCCAAATTTCTTTTTCTTCTTTACATTTCTCTTGGCTCTTCTGGCCATTTGCATTTCCATACATATTTTAGAATCAGTCAAGGATATTCACATATACAACATATAAATACACCTACACATACCTAATGCATTACTGGGAATTTTATTAGGATTATATTGAATTTATAGACAATTTGGGGAATAATGACATTTACAATATATTCTAAACCGTAAATATAATGTAATTCCACTTAATATCAGTAATATTAAAAAGTTTTTAAGAGGTACTGGGGATTGAACTCAGGACCTTGTACATGCAAAGCACGCACTCTACCACTGAGCTATACCCTCCTCCCAGCTAAAATTTTTAATGTCGTGTTTATATATATATATATATATATATATATATTAGATTGAGTTCCAAGTATCTGGTGATTTTTATGTTACTGTAAATGATATGTTTTAACAATTTAAGAAGTTTATTGCCACTATATATAGACGAAATTATTTTTTCATTAGCCTTATATATATGGAAATAAGTTCACTTTATTAGTTCTATCTAATAGTATCTTTAAACAACCATATTGCGATCTATTTCTTATTTTTGATTCTTTTCCACAAAATCTAGAATTTAAAGAGATGGTCTAAATAATCTACTAAAAGCCCATATAAAAATTAAATGTATAACAAAGTAGCATAATTTCTAGAAATGTGGTCCATATCCACATCATATGTACAGCAGTGGAAAGAAAGAAATAATTGTTATAATTTATTTAGAAAATTATTGCTTACTTAATCTAAATTAAAATTATCATTATATTCTCAAAGACTAGGATTAATCACTTAAATTCTTGGTTCCACAAAATACTCATGTTATGACTGATTTGGGTTGTTTGTCATTTGGTTTTCTTTTTAACATTAATATATGTGTGTATTACTTATTTCATATATAAACAATCATAAAAATAAAAGTTTACCCTACAACTTAAACTTGTACAGTGCTGTATGCCAATTATGTCACAATAAAACTGGAAGGAAAAAAAAGTTCAAGCCATTGTGTAAAAGATACTATTCTAAAATGTTTCATATAAAATAATTAATTTAACCCTCACTATAAACAACTTTACATGTAAGCACATTGAAGTACAAAAATAATGCACCAAAGATCACATGGTTGGCAAGCAGCAGATCTGGGATTTGAACCCTGTCAGCCTAAGTCCAAAATCTTTTGCCATTAACCACTAAACTATATTGCCAAAAAATATAATGGACCTAATATTTATCCCAAGAATTCTGAAGTACTCTGAATAAATTTTATAGCCAATACTAAGTTTTTATATGAGCATTCATTAGTACCATAAAAACCTACAGAAATTAATACAGCACAAATTTGATGATACCTAATTCAAAAATATGAGTATATGTGTGTGGTAGAAGTTAAAACAACAATAGCAAAACAACGTTTCTATCCATATTGACTTCAAGTCACAATTGGAGGTCTACTCACTCATTTAATTTCCATTAAATTCTCTCAAAAAACTGGAAGTCATCTAAGAAGCTAAATCAGGAAGTAACTTAGATTCTCTTAAAAATGTAATTTGTCTTTTCTGATACAAGCTTTGTGTAATATATCACATATATATGTATATATATACACACGCACATATATAAAATTTAGAAGAGCTGGCATAGGATGTACAACCGAACTGACAACACTACCACAACACAGAATAATGGCCAACATCGAAGAGGCGAGACTGACTGTCCTTTCACATTCTACATAGTTTTATCAAGGATGTATTTTTCCTCTTTTAGAATTAGTAAAAAATTCACATTGAGAAAGAAGGCAAATTCAAAGTGAATTAAATTAAAAACTTGACTTTTACCATTTCTTAAAAATTCCTTTTTATTTTCATAATCCTTTCATTTCCCCAGAATTTTGTACTTAATTCACAAAACAAAAGCGAAAACCCTATCAAGGGTGATTTGCAAACATTCCTATAGACCTTTCATTTTTAACTATCATGTGGAATCTGCCACTAATAATGTAGCACCATTTAGGAAAAAAACAATCCTTTACAAAGATTTGTTCTCTTACAGCATGATTAATATTATATATATAATAATTGTTTTGCTAGTATACATAAAAAGCTCAACAGAAAACAGTAAGATAATAGCCAGATAGCAGAAATCCAGAAAACAAAAGATTCAGAGTTTCTTCAAATATAGTGATCAAAGGCAGTGTTAATATTTTCAGTGATTTTTATTTCAGAGTATGAATGGGAGCCACGGCTTGTTTTGACAGTGAACTTTCAATAACTATCTGACCATTATATTGAGAAACAAATATATTCACTTTGGAAAGTGACAAAATAAGTTAGACTATTGGGTTTAATTTTTATATAAAATTCTGTTCAAAATATACAACACCATTTTTAAGAATAAGAACCTTTAACCTGGGCAATTTGTAATTGAAACATTCACAAGATAGTTATGACTGGATAAAGAAGTTATAGTATATTTATACAATGGATTACAACTCAGCCATAAAAAAGAATAAATAATGCCATTTGCAGCAACATGGATGGAGCTAGAGATCATCATTCTAAGTGAAGCCAGAAAGAGAAAGAAAAATACCATATGATATCACTCATGTATGGAATCTACAAACAAAAAAGAGGACACTAATGAACTCATCTACAAAACAGAAACAGACTCCCAGACACAGTAAACAATCTTATGGTTGCTGTGGGGGAAGGGGGTAGGAAGGGATAAATTCAGGAGTTTGAGATTTGCAAATGTTAGCCACTATATATAAAAATAGATTAAAAAAACAAATTTCTTCTGTATAGCACAGGGAACTATATTAATTATCTTGTAATAACCTTTGATGAAAAAGAATATGAAAACGAATATATGTATGTATATGCATGACTGGGACATTGTGCTGCACACCAGAAATTGACAAAAAATAAATAAATAAAAAGGTACTAATGAGAGATTTTACTACAATTGACAAATGATCCTGGTTAAATGAAATATGAAATAACCAACCAATCAAAAATAATAAAGAGGAACCTGTCAGTTTAATCAGCTACAATGAGTCATGGAGAAGCACTTCTCCTTTTCTAGTCTTAATATTTTTTGAAGATACATACAAGGAATCTGAAATAAGAGAGTCCATCCAAAAGGAAAAACTGCTGAAGATTTTTAAGAAAATCTGGGACAAGGGGAAGCTTGTCATAGGAAAAACATAAAGATCTGTCTTGGAAATCTAAGTAGAACTAAAGAAAACATTAGCTCTTAAAGCCAAAAGATGTAAGATAAAATGATTATATGTAGAATATAATGAAGGAGGAGCAGGAAGAAGCTGAGAGGCTTGCAGAAATGCAGGACTCCTTTGAGTAAGGGTAAAAGTGAGGACACATGAAACAACAATTTAAGCCCACATATGTAATTCTGACAATGCAGAAACTGTAATTAGAATTGTATAGCATAAAACGGAAATGTTTATATAATCACATTCACTAAACACAAACTTCATCGGAAGAAATTATAAAATTTTTAATCAAAGACACAATCCTACAAATAGACTGGTAAAATAATAAACAAAACAAACAAAATATGCTTGCTATAAATATAAAACAAATGCAAACTGGGCATAATGTCACCTGAAAGTAACAGGAAAAAACAATGAAAATGAAAATAGTCTTGAGAGATAAATTTTATGACTGGCAAATCTTACATTGTTGATTTCTTGTTCATATATCACAGCAACAGAAAGAAAATCTTGAATTGAGAATCTTATATATATAAGGACTTGGTAAGCAGGATAACCTGAATCCTTTCTGAAAGTAAGTCACTCCACGTTAGAATCTAGGGAAATATACTGAATCACTGCAAATAACTAAAAAGCTGGGAAAAAAACAGAAAAAAGTGATTGATGGTCAATACTGAAACAAAAATCCAAAGTATATGTAGAATTAAAATCAATAGGCATTTTCATTGATGAGTACTGAAATATTTTAAAGTAATTTTAAAGATAAATCATCTTATTTTAGACAAAATAATTTGATTTAAAATCAATAATATGCAAGTATAATTTGAAAATGACTGTAGCAGCAGTATAAAGAAATATTGGTGTACTCTTATTTCTGAAAAAGCAGTAATAAATATTTTAAATGTTGATGTTAATAAAATAATAAATTTCAATTATTTAACAGTATCAATAGAAATTAAAGCTAGTTATATACCAAGTTATATAGGAAAATACTTTTACAAAGGAAAAAACCAAAAAAATGAACAAAAATTGAAAGGAAAATAATATGAAGGCAACCATGTAAGTTATGACTATGAATTTGGGGAGATCTAGAGAAAATATTCTATGGTTCAATAAGAGCAAGTCCTTAAAATCATATAAATAAAGTATTCAGCATGCTGTCTCTACACAAAGCCAGACCTGTGAAACCGCAAGGTCAGCCATTCTTGAGAACTCAGGGTTTCGTTTTGTTGCTTCCTACTTGCAATGGATATATAACTAAGAGTCCAGGTTACTTGCTAAGAATATACTAATCTTTGTTAAACTTACACCTGCCATATCATTATTAGTTTATGGAATATTAAACCTGTTATTCAGTGTTTCATATAAAGTCCACTTCTGTTGGTAGAATTTTTAAATGAAAATCGTATTTCACTAACGTCTTATACTTTTTGTATTTTTTCAGAAAATATACGTATGTCAAAACATCTCACACAAAAGATGACCAAATAGTTCTTGCTTTATGATACATAACGATGTACTTTTTTGCCTTTGTCATTTTTAGTATTCTTCAAATTCAAAAGATTTGCAGTATTTTTTCTATTTTGCGTTAATACACTTAATTTTATTGAAATAGTTCAATTACCTTGCTATAACTAACTGTTTGTTGCAGTAATATATGGTCCCCAACATCTCAGTCAAGTCAGCTGGGACCACTTAGTTTGGATCTATTTGTAACAGATTTCTATCTAAGGTCCCTTACACAGTTATTCGTCTAGTAACTATTATATAAAATTGTCAAGAATGTATTAAAAATATTAGATTGCAGTTTTTATTTTCCATATTTTTTTTCATGTCATATATATAAATTAAAATATATACTGCTATTGGAGATTTAAGTAAAATTTCCTCTAAACCCTTCCAGGTTCCTGGTGTGCATCAATGATGTATGCCTCAGAGGAGAAAGTATGAGATTATTTTAATCGCCATGAGCAATCCCTGAATGATTGGCACCAGGCTGACAGAATGCGTATGACACATTTGCAAACTCATGCCTCCTCACCTGAGTCTTTCTGTCTGCACTTTGCCAAGTTTATTGTCCCCTCTCATGTCTTTTCTGCATTAAACATTCTTAAAACTGAGCTGCAGGAATCACATCTATTTGAGAGATGCTCAAAATCATGACTTCAATCACCCTCATCTTTCATCTGCTTTTCATCAGCTTATTATTTCTGTCTCACTGCGCAGAAATGCAAAGAAATTCAAGAGCAGATCCTGAAATAGTATCTCTTTTCACATCAACTTCACCAGCTGTGACATTTTTCCCCAAGAGGACCCTCCTTCCTATCTTGCTGACGATGAGTCCTTGGGGCCTTTCTATGGAGACTATGACAATATTAGCTTTTGCTGGACGCCTAGCATGTATGAATAAAGGGCCAGCTGGTGTAAAATTCTTTAACTGGACACGCTGTCTCAAACCACATGGATGTCACAATCATGGACTTGATACACATTCTGGCACTCTGTGACTGAAGATGCTCTTCTTGACGAACACTGTTCTTCAAAATCCTGTTGTGACCCCTTGCCTATCTCTGTGTCTAATTTTCCAACATTAAATTTTGTAAGTTGGAATTATGTTTGCATTTTAGTTAACTTACAAAGAAAGTTGTATAATCTAGTAGACTAGTAAAGCATTATGTGAGGACCCAGAAATGCCCCCAACGAGTCCCGGCTCTGCCTGTGATGTATTTTATCACAAGAGGAGAAGTAAGCCCTGGGACACGTTCCTATGGGCCTATTATGTGCCAGGGAATTTTGGGGGTGATTTGCCAATGTTTAAAATATATGGAGGGTAGCTGTCATAGATTAATTTATTTAACTTCAGTAACAAAAGAAAATATGAAAGTCATCAGTTACTGATTCTGCCAATTCTCATTCTTAATATATTTATTATTTATTGAACAATTTTTTTACCATGTGGCTGTTTTATTCCAGACACTGTTCTGCATAAAAGGTTAGCCAATGATTTAAAAACAAGATGTTTAAATTCTATTCAAGAGAGCCATGCAATAAACAAACAACAAACAAACAAAATATATACAATATTAGCTGAAGATACATACTAGGAAAAAAGCAATGAACTCTAAAGGGATAGAGCAGTGTGTGTGTGTGTGTGTGTGTGTGTGTGCGCGCACGCGCGCGCTTCAGCTCAAGTAGTGAAGAAAGACCTGTTATTTACAAGACACCCGAAAGAAGCAAGGGAGTAAGCCATGTGAGTTTCTTTACGTTTTCTCCCATTCCTGCACTTTTCCTCCTCATCTACACTACTATTAATTTAATTCATGATTCACCCCCACAGATCCACATCTCTGTGCACTTCATTTCTTTTCTCATTCTTTTTCATGTTATACTTAGAGATGAAAATTTTGTCATCCCCTGTGTAAACTCCTTCAGCAGAATGGAGTCTGAGTCCTTTAACAAGGCATACCTAGAGCATCCTCGTTATGGCGTATAATAAGGAAGCGTTCTGTGAAATACTCCTGACAGCTTCATGCTCTCTCTTTTCAACCTGCACGTTACTAGTACCCCCAGATCCCTCAGGACGCGGTCTAGCTGTTCCTGTCTCTGGGGAGATCTCCCAGACAAGGCTTGGTATCTCCTCTCACCGAAGTAACACCTTAGGTACTCCCAGAAAAGCCCACTTACTAAGCTACAGTTCACTGCGCATCAGTTTACCTTTCTTCTCCAATATTGAAGGAAGGATTTGCTTCCCTTGCATAAAAATGTTACATCTTACTTACATTCTTCATTTATTAAATAACTGTGGTGAATGAATAAATGAGGTAATAATGAAACATGTTTCTATGGTTACACTATTAGCAAATGTGAAGGTGAAATCGGAACTTAGCTTAAACAGATCTAAATTCTGTGGTCTTTCTACTGGATCATACAGATTCGAGAAAAAATTATTTTAAATTATTGGGATTTTTTTGTTCATATAGTTGTCTATTTCTTTTTTTTTTAACAGAAATCTAACTGTATGTGATATTTGCAAACCCTGCACACACATAGAAAGGAAACTTACCCTGTGAAATATTTATTAATTATGCATGTTTCAGCAAATATCATTAGATATACAGTGGGCTGTTGATTGTAATCACCTGAATCAAGAAACTAGGTAAGTATGAGGTAGAAATGTATATATTACCTATCAGTTCCAAATACACTATTTTTGAAAATTTAACTTACATTTTTATTCTATAGGCACACAGAGAAAGCCATTTATTATTCACCACCTCCTCCTCGCACAACTGCTGTGTAAATATTAAATGTGCTTAGTGCAAATTACTGTATCAATACATGCTGCTCACAGAATTTGTTCATATTGCAAAAGGCTACCCTTTGTGACCCTTGGAACGTAACTGTAAGAAAGGTCAGCTAATCCACAGGCACTTAAGACACCAGCACTAAAGAAAGAAAAAGATTACTCTGAGGCAGTTTCAAGACAATTTCTCATATAAATAATTTCTTAAAAAAATGAATGAAGTCACCATGGGTCAAGATAATATAAATAAAGACATCTTCATTCATTAGGAAGTGAATCCAAGTGAACTGAGCATTCATCTTCTACCTACAAACTGTGGACTCTATGACTGAATGAGCAGCTTTGGGAAAGTGAAGAAAAAGGGGTTTTCTTCCAGTTGCCTCTACCTGGATATCTGCCCTCTCACTCCATCAAAATTTTATCCATCATTTATTTCAGATGGTTAGTCTTACCATGAAGACATTCCTGATCACCCTAACTAGTTGGAAGGTCTCCCTTTCTTTTTTTCAACTTTCTACAACATTCTAATCTATTTGCTTAACTTTTTTGAGGTTATCTTGTTCATAATATGTAAAAGGCTCCACTTTCAACTTATGACAGTACCTTGTCTTAGCTGCCTTTAGATTTTGCTTTAATTGAAATGTGGTTGATTTACAAGGTTGAGTTAGTTTCTGGTTTACAGCATAGTGACTCAGATACACATATATTCTTTTCCACATTCTTTCCCATTATAGGTTACTTCAAGATATTGAATGCAGTTCCCTGTGACATACACTAGGATCTTGTATATCTATTTTATATATAGTAGTTTGTATCTGCTAATCCCAAACTCCCAATTTATACCCTCCCCTTTCCCCTTTGGTAACCATACATTTGTTTTCTATCCGAGTCTCTTGCCTTTAAATTTTTTTAAAAAACTATTTAGAATAGTTTGATTTTAGATGATTTTAGATGATTTTAGAAATCACACACAGAAATATAATTATTGAAAAACATTAATTGAATGGTATAATAGGCTCTAAGTTTCCATTACAATTGTAGCATCCAAAGGCTGTTATTCAATGTTCAATGCTAACCAGGGATAGCAGACCTAAGGCGCGCTGCGGGGAAAGGGCTGCGGTGGACTGGTACCGGGAGGGAATTCTCCATGCCTCTATGTTACTTCTGCGTGTCATACAAGCAGAGACACTGACTCTTTGTTCCAAACAAATTTTGCAAGGATGTTTGTATAGTAAACAGTCTTGGAAGATAGAAATATTTCCTCTGAGGCATAGGGAATGCAAATAAGGTAAAATTTCAGACTCCTCTTAGGTCTTCCCAGTTAGCAACAGGGATTTCCGGAAAGCAACAAGAAAATGATTGGAAATAGGCTCAGAAAGCATTGTGCTCAAACTTCTATTGGACCGTATTTATGCATCTTGAAGTTGGTTAAGTGCTTCTAAAATAATTTAAAGTGATGAGGAAACAGATGAATTTAAAATATTCAATTGATACTCATTTAAATTACAGAAAGATAGCCCATAAGAGAGAGATGTTATTATTTTACTATTCAATATAAAGCTCTCTCTCAGTTTTAGTAAATAAAATCATCATAGATGAAATCAACAGTATTTTAGTTTCTTATTTTACCAATGCAATATAGTAGGTAAAAATACTTCATTTCACTTGGGTAAATAATTAAGCAGAAATGTCTGTAGAAGTTTATGGGCTTTTGTGCATCAGATATTCTAACCTGTTCATCAACTTGGACTGTTATTTTTAACCTGAGGGTATTTTGTATAAAATTTTTCACAATCAATTCTGTCTTTAATTCAAGCATGAAGCCATTAATAATAGTGTATTAGTATTTCTAAGTAGTTTGCTATCTAAGGACCATGTTGTTTTTTTCTTAGCCTAAGGCACAGTCATGTACCATTAAAATGTTCTCAGACCTGATTAATCATTTATCAGTCATTAATTCACCAATTGTTCTAGCAAACCATTCTATTTTTTAATAAAAGAGATAAATTACACATTGCTTTGCTGTTTTCACTATTATTTAGAATTGTGATAAGCTTTCAATAATAAAAGTTTAAAAACTATATCCTTTTCCAAAGGGAATTTCTAAGAAGTTCCCTGCTACCAGGACCAGATGAGACAAAATAAAGACATAATAGCAAAGCAATATGCACATTACAAGTATCGTAAGTTTTCTCTGTGACCTAGTAATAACGGATCACTTTTGTAAGTTTTCAGGAAGTATTTGAAAATAATTTTACTATGAAGTTACTATTCATAATTTAGGTATTTCACTGCCTTTTTTAATATTTTATCTGCTTGGACTAAGAAAGTTACATTAAAGTCACCTGTAAAGTGTTTCATGTAATTATCATTGCATTCTTGTTATGTGTATGAAATTTGATGCTAGTCTGCTGTGAGCAAATTCAATTTTTATTTATCTGAAAATGTTTATTCACTTTTTATTTTTGAAGAATCATTTTTCTGGGTATAGAATTATAGTTTGGCAATTAGTTTCAGCATATGGATGCTAGAGATAAGTCAGCTCTTTTTCTCATAGTTTTAAAGATGGTCTCTTGTTTAGCTTTCTGTAGTTTTTCATTTTGATATAACTAGGTGTGTATTTCTTTGATATTCCTGGGATTTATAGGACTTCAAGAATCAGTTAATTGATGTTTTTCATCAGTTCTGAAAAATTTGCAGGCATTATCCCTCCAAACATTCCCTCAAATATTGTTATTTAATCATCTATCTTCCCCACGAGGCAAGATACATGAGAAACTGTGCCTATTTTGCTCATCACTGTAACAGCTCATACCTAACGCAGTACCCGGTGCACACAGAATAAAATGTATAAAAAAATCAAATAGTTTAAGTATACGTGTGTATACACTCATGTATATGCACATAAACAAATATTCACAATGTATGTACTTTTAAACTCTGTATCTAGCTACAATTCTATTTTGTGTTTGAATGATATAATTTTTAATTCTAAATGAAAATTTTATTTTTCTTCGCATGGGGTCTCCTGAAAAACCTCTTTTAAACACTCTCTGAACTTCTTAAAACATGATATATCAAGAAAATAACACTATATACTGGGTTCATTCTGAGGTATACAAAACAAATTGCATCACCCTTATTCTGACAAAAATAAACCTTTCCTTCAAGCAAATGACACATTAATTTTTCCAACAGCCTTTATCACATGATTGATTATATTTTGATATTGTAGTCAAATCATTAAATAATTAATGTGTTGCTTAGTTCTCTAAATTTCTGAGCATATTTTCTAGTTCTTAAAAAATCAAGAGTTATAAAGGAAGACTAATTATAGTTCTGACAATATAATAATAAATATTCTTGATGCTATGTTAAAGGGTAAGGTGGTTAAAAACTCTGAACATATCTTTTTCCTTTAAGCTAGAAAACTGAAAAAAGACCAAGTATATGAAATGAACAAGAACAGATGCTGACTGTTTATAAATGCTTAAGGAATGATAGTTGGCTCTAGTATGACATTAAATAGCCTCATCAAAAAGAAAGTGACTGGTGGGCTGAGAAAAGAAGAGAAACTATTATATGGGAACAAATGTTGGAACTGAAAGCATTGGTCTGAAACGTGTGGAAGCATGCTAAAGCCAGCCATCAGTTAATCACTCATTAAATGAAGGTACATAAAGGGAAGATTAGACGTCAAAGACACAGGGGTCCGAATGAGGAACAGTATTTGAAAACTACATAATCATTTCATCGAACTACAATGAAAATATTTTTCTATGGGTCTTTTTAAAAAGAGAACAGACTTTGGGTTTGGTTTTGTTTTTTTTTTTCCCTGAAGATGTTGAAGCAGCATAAATTTCCAATGTTGCAGAAGGATTCAAGTGCTGCGTTGTGGAGTAGATTTTTATTGGGGTCACTAAACAGTGGCAGGCATTTGAATCACCAAGACAGCCCCAGAGACAAAACCTATTTCAGTAGAAACCAGAACTTTGTATTTTTTTAAATGTTTGCAGATTTCATAAACATAAGAGAGTCCATGGACTGAGTCCTGAGTACTGTTATTATTCAAAATAAACTGTATGTAAAATCTACTGCTGAAAATTTCCTGTTGCTCACAAAAAACAATAGTTTCCCAATTTGTTTTTCACTATTTCAGTTAAAATTTAAATAAAACTACAGTCTCAATTACATTATCTTATTTGAATTGCCTTTTGTAATTTTGTCAATAGTTTCCATAATATAAAAAAATCAGCAACTAGAGGGGAAAAAAAAGAACAAAATCCAAAGATAGCAGAAGGAAGAAATAAAGATAAGAACACAAATCAGTGAAATAGAGACTTAAAAAACAACAGAAAAAAGATCAATGAAACTAAGAGCTAATTCTTTGAAAAGATAAGCAAAATTGATAAACTTCTAGCCAGTCTCTTCTTTAAAAAAAAGGATGGGGGCCCAAATCAATAAAATCAGAAATGAAAAAGGAGAAGTTATAATGGACACAACAGAAATGCAAAGGATCATAAGAAACTACTATGAACAACTATACACCAAGAAAACAGACAACCTAGAAGAAATGGACACTCTTAGAAAGGTATAATCTCCCAAGACTGAACCAGGAAAAAACAGAAAATATGAACAGACTAATTACCAGTACTGAAACTGAATCAGTAATTTAAAAACTCCCAACAAACAGAAGTCAAGGACCAGATGGCTTCACAGGTGAAGTCTACCAAATACTTAGAGATGAGTTAATGCCTATCCTTCTGAAACTATTCCAAAAATTGCAGAGAAATGAACACCTCCAAACTCATTCTATGAGGCCACCCTCACCCTGATTCCGAAACCAGACAAAGATATCACAAAAAAATATTATAGGACAATATCACTGATAAACATAGATACAAAAATCCTCAACAAAATACTAGCAAGCTGAATCCAACAATATATTAACAGGATCAGACACCATGATCAAGTGGGATTTATTCCATAGAGGCAAGGATTATCAATATCTGCAAACCAGTCAATGTGATATAACACAGTAATAAGCTGAAGAATAAAAACTGTATGATCATCTCAATAGAGGCAGAAAAGACATTTCACAAAATTCAACACCCATTTATGATAAAAACAAAAACAAAAACAAAAAAACTCTCCAGAAAGTAGGCATAGAGGGAAGGTAACGCAACATAATAAAGGCCATATATTACAAACCCACAGCTAACATCATACTCAACAGTGAAAACTGAAAGCATTACTTTTAAAATCAGGAATAAGACTAGGATGCCCACTCCTGCCACTTTTATTCATCACAGTTTTGGAAGCCCTAGCTACAGCAATCAGAGAAGAGGAAGAAATAAAATAAATCTAAACTGGAAAGGAATTAGTATAACTGTCATTGTTTGCATATGACATGATACTATCTATACATAGAAAATTCTAAAGATGCCACCAGGAAACTACTAGAGCTCATCAATGAATTCATTGCAGGACAGCCGCAGGATAAAAACAATATACAGAAATCTGTTGCATTTCTATACACTAACAATGAAACATCAGGAAAAGAAATTAAAGAAACAATTCCATTTACCATCACATCAAAAAGAATACCAAGGAATAAACCTAGCTAAGGAGGCAAAAGACCTGTACTCTGAAAACTGTAAGACACTGATGAAAGAAAATGAACACAACACAGATGGAAACGTTCTTGGATTGTAAGAATCAATATTGTTAAGATGACCATACTGTCCAAGGCAATCTACAGATTCATTGCAGTCCCCATTAATTACCAATGTTATTATTCACAGAATTGTAACAAAAAAATTAAAAATTTGTATGGAAATATAAAAGGTTGCAAATAGCCAAAATATCTTAAGAAAAAAGAACGGTGCTCAAGGAATCATGCTCCCTGATTTCAGACTACACTACAAAGCTACAGTAATCAAAGCAGTATGGTACCATCACAAAAACAGACACACAGCTCAATGTAACAGGCTAGAAAGCCCATCCACTTATGGTCAATTAATCTATGAAAATGGAGGCAAGAACATACAATGGACAAAAGACAGTTCCTTTAATAAGTGATGCTGGGAAAACTTGACAACTGCATGCAAAAGAATGAAATTAGAACATTCTCTAACATCACATAAAAAAATAAATTCAATGAATTGAAGACCTAAATGTGAGACCAGATACTCTAGAACTCCTAGAGGAAAACACAGGCAGAACACTCTTTGACATAAATCACAATATTTTTTTCAGATCCATCCCCTAGGGTAATGAAAATTAAAAAAAAAAAATAAACAATTGGGAGCTAATTAAGCTTAAAAACTTTTGCACAGCAAAGAAAACCATCAACAAAATGAAAAGACAGCCTATGGAAAGGGAGAAAATATTTGCAAATAAATAATGTGACTGACAAGGGATTAATTTCCAAAAAAAACAAACAGCTCATATAGCTCAGCATCAAAAAACACACAACTCAAAAAATGAGCAGAAGACGTAAATAGACATTTCCCCAAAGAAGACATATAGATGGCCAAAAGACACATGAAAAGATGCTTAACATAACTAATTGTTAGAGAAAAAAACTACAATGAGGTACCATCTCACACCAGTCTAAATGGCCATCATTTAAAAGTCTACAACAATAAATGCTGGAAAGGATGTGGAGAAAGGGAACCCTCCTACACTGCTGGTGAAAATGTAATTTGGTGCAGCCACAATGGAAAATGGTACAGAGATTCTTTAAAAAATTAAAAATACAAGTTACCATATGATCCAGTGATCCCACTCCTGGGCATTTATTCTGAGGAAACTCTAATTCAAAAAGATATATGCCCCCCAATGGTCATAGCAGCACTATTTAAAATAGCCAGGACATGTAGGCAATCTAAATGTCCATCGACGGATGAATGGATAAAGAAGATATGGTATATATGCACAATGGAATATTACTCAGCCATAAAAAGAATGAAACAATGCCATTTACAGCAACATGAATGCACCTAGAGATTATGATACTAAGTGAAGTAAGTCAAAGACAAATAACATATGATATCAATTATACGTGGACTCTAAAAATACGATATAAATGATCTTATTTACAAAACAGAAATATACTCACAGACATAGAAAACAAACTTATGGTTACCAAAGGGGAAGGGCGTCAGGGAGGCATAAATTAGGAATTTGGAATTAACAGATGCACATTGCTACATATAAAATAGATAAACAACAAGGATCTACTGTATAGCACAAGGAACTATATTCAACATCTTGTAATAACCAATAATGGAAAAGAATCTGAAAAAAATATAAATGTATGTGTATGTATGTTTATGTGTGAATAACTATCACTTTGCTGTATACCTGGAATATTAGAAATCAAGTATGCATCAATAAATAAAGTCAAGTTCCTTGCTTTTTTTTTTTTTTTTTTTACATTATTTACAATTGTTGTAAAATAAAACTTCAAGCCACATACTCCCACATTTTCTAACACTAGTTTAGGATATGAATTCTATTTTCAATATTTACCAGCTTTGTGTCCATGGGGGAAAATGTTATTTTAACTCAAGCCCCAGTTTTTTTCAGACTTAAAAGAGAGATATTGATAAATACGTCAGAGTGATGCCTTGTGGATTAAATGAGGTTATATATTAATAGCAAGTGTTGTAATTCAAAGTAAATCTCTTCATACACAATCAAGTGGTGAGATTTGCCATGCAGTCAGACTCAACCACTGTGAGTGAGATAACCAACCACTGGGAACAGTCATGAATATATACAATCAAAATGCCACGCTCCAAAAGCTAGACTTTTTTTTTTTTGAATACTCTTCCACAGTTTGACTCAAACAAATGATTGATAACGTATCTCACCTCTATTTTTAGTTATTTTCTAATTGTATTTATTGTAGGTTACTTATATAGTAAATAAAAAACTTATATTAAAAAGGATAAAAGATCAAATTTCAATTATGTGTTTTAGAAGTAATTAACACCATTTTTTATCACATCTGCTTTATCAATTTATTGCTAAAAAGATTTCCTGCCAAGTATATGGCCCCATTTTTGAAGGAAAATGTATCAAGTTCCTTTTATTTAATTATGCACTGTCAAACCATGGAATCTCAGAATAGTATTATATAATATGACAAAGTATTTCAAACAAGATTTCATTGATATTGTAAGTGAAAAAGAAATTTTCTTTTTGAGAATTAAACTTTTTTCTTTTCTAGAAATTACCCACGGCATGTGTGACTTAAAAGAATTATTATAATAGTGTTTTGTGTGGGTTGACTGATTAACTCTAAAATTATTCATTTATTCATCTACTTGGATATAGTATAATCAAAACAATTATTAATTTCTCAGGCATTTCTAGACTATATTAATAAGTAGGTCTTCAATTATAGCTTCTAATTCAAGTTAAAAACTCTTGCATCTGTTCAGGAGGAAAATTATATGGAATGCAAAATAAAAGTAGCTCATTACTTCAAAATATGTAGCTCATTTAGCAGACGTTTTACTTGAGAACTGGACGTTTAGCAATTAAGAATCTCAATGGGGGAAGCCAATCAAAGACAGGGAAGAATGCGTTTAGTAAGAGAGACTGATTTGGAAGTTTTAGGTTCTGGAAAAAAAGTGAACAAGACCTAGAAGGATACTATAAACTCTCAGTTCATTCCATAAATGACATGGGATATTTTAAATTAAGTGTTACTAAATTGTATAAAAATATTTTAACACTTACCAGTGATATATTTTTCTATATTACCTTTTGTACAAAGGATAAGTAAATCTGGTGAATATACTCACTCTATACTATAGTTTTGTTCATCCTGGCATAGACTTGAAGACAACTGTATAAGCATTAATTCGCTCATAAAACAGCTGCCTATCATTTCATTATGGATGCCCCTTCCATTTCACATTTTTCTCACGTATTTGTAAGTCTGATACTCAGCCACTAGATTGAAAATGGCTACAGAACAAGCTGGTTTAATATTTAAATCTTTAAGTACTTCTGTTCTGTTTGCCAATGTTTACTAATATTTGCAATAAAATAAAAAATAATTTATGTTCTATCACAAGACATTAGTTGAGGACAACCTTTGATGAATGGCTTCTAACATACCATACGTTAGATTTAGCTGATAATAGTATCATTTATGTATTATGTTATAATAGGTAATCATGAATAAACACCTCAGAGAATTTTAAGGATTAGAAAATATTTTAATATATTGATATTAGTTCATTAAGTCTGAGGTTGGATTTATCCTCATAAAGAGAATAATTGCTATATACTAAGTACCTATCGAGGCTACAAGTCACCTGATAGCTTTTTTGTTTTAAGCTCAGAGGGAGGCGGTGGGATGAGAGCGGTACCCACACAGCTGTGGTAAATCTGGAGGGCGCTTGTAGACCAAGGCAGTGTAAGGGCAGTGGCGGGCTATATGTAGCATCTGTCCACCGCTCTGGGGTGGCCGGGAGGGGGAGGGAAAGGCTGTGAAGGCCACTTGGTGGCAGTGTTTATGGAACGTGTCACGTGGGAAGTACGGGTGGGCATTCAGGCACGTACCTGGCTATAGAGTGTAAGCACCACGCTTGGTTGTCCGCACCCCCCTGCCTTGTAGCAAAGCACCGGGGACTGAACAGCCATCACAAGAAGAGGCTGTTTCTGTGTCAAGTGACACGAGGAAGGGGCATAACTCGTGCAATGACAGCAGAATCAGAGCTACATAAAATTATTCTAAAACTCAACTAATGATTTGGGAATTCTTAGGATGATGTAACAAATGATTTATAAATTATAGGTTGCTACACTTATGACTATAATTTATATTACAAAGTAAGCATTTTGTGCTAGTTTATTTTACAGAAGGAGAGGAAATAAATGTTTGACTTCTGGTTTTACAGTATTTCATATTTGAAAGGTTTTCTTTTATACCCATAAATAACTCCCATGTATAGGCTCCTAGTTTTTTCTTCTATTGCTTGTTTAAAGAGAAGTTAACTCTCAAAGTATAATAAGCAGTATTTTATTTTCTTATTAGGTCCATTAATGGGACTAGTAGCAGGAAAGAGGGTCAAAATAGAAGATGTGGAATTTTTTTGTTGCTCTAATTAGATACTCTCAGGTTTAATGTCAAGTGGGAGCAAGTTTCATTTTTTTTCTCTACGTGTTAAGTTTAAAAAAACATAGACAATCACAACTAAGAAAGACCAACAGATCCTAATGTTAACTGTCCAAAAGAATGACAAATTAGGTTAAAGGAGAATAGATAAAGTTGGTGCACTCTTCCAGATACACGAAAGTTTTCAAAGATCCATTTAAGATAAAATAAAGTCCTTTCCTAATTGGCTACATTTGCTCCTGGAATCTCAAAGTATTTTTCTATTTATTAAAAGAAAGCTGGAAGAAATGTCAGTAAGAGTTACATTTTGATGACAATTAGTAAAAAATTATAGCTTATTTTTTTCAGTTAAGTAATCTCCCTGCTTTAGGCTACTATCTGTCACTCTGCAGATATGCAGTTTCATCATGTTTGGCATTCAGAGTTATAAATTTAGTGCTGGACAGATTCTAGTGATAAAATAATAGTTTATTAGGTAAAAGGAAAAGTGAGCTATAATAATAAAGTCCAGAGGAAGAATAATATGTGACTAAATGGGAAAAGTCAATTATGAATCTACCTTTGGATAAGCAACTTCCGTTTAGTATTATTATGAGGTAACACACTAAAAATGTAACTAGAGCAAACAAAATGTATTTTTCCCTTGGTATAACTGTTATAAGATAATGAAAGGCAATAAACATGAAAAATACTAAACAAACATAAAACTAAATATAACTCAGCCCACATATACTTTCTTTCTCCTTCGGTGTGTGGCTATTTCAAAGGAAAGCCTCTGTGATAAATACGGATGAAACTGCCTTGCACCAGTGCTGCAGGAAAGGGAAGCTTCAGAACAGCACTGAGTGCTGACAGCATCTTAGACACAAAGCAGCTGCTACTTGATTCAGTCTTTACAGTTAAGTCAGAAAGATTAAAATGGCCCCTGTTTTACTGATAACAGGTGAGATACCAGTGAGTAAGTAAACAGGAGTGAACTCAGCTAGGAGGACCCAGACTTGGAAACCCGTTCTATTCTAAAGCAGAGTTTAAAATAGCAGTTCTCTACGGAGAAAAGTTAGTGAGCTGCTGAGTGCTAGAGAGATGTGTTAATTCACTGGAGTTGAGTTTCAAATACACAGCGCTTGCTTCCAGTAATAATTTTTACCTTTTGCATAATTTAATACCTTTTGTTTCCTACCCACTACACATGCCGCTGTTGGAATGACAGAAATAGAACTGAGCACTGACCATTCCCTGCCCTTGAACTTAACTATTTAGTACTTCAGTTATTCCCAGTGTTTCAGAGTCAGCCTGGCATTTGACTAATCTGCAACCTGAACTCTACCTTTCCAAAATGTTGAGCCACTCAACTCTCCTACTACACACCTTAAAACCCTGATACATTAATCCACTCCCCGGTCCTCAACCTCCATTTTCCCCCTCCACCTGCCCCTCCCTTCATTCCCACCCTTCCTTTTCCCTGGAATGTCCTCCCCACCATCCACATTTGTTAAAATTCTTCCAGAGCTCAAAGCTTAGTTACATCCCACAGCCTTGAAGAAGGCATCCTAGATTTCCATAAGGAACGTCTACTTTTGAGTAACTGAAGTATAGGAATGAACCTCATTTTATCTTGTGTTTGTTTATTACCTCTGAAAGTGGTGGTGAGGGTGGGGGACAAACAAACTTAACAGTTCTCTAGAATAAGTAATACTCAGCTGTTTGACATACTGAATTTAGTAAATTTATCTTGATTTTTAAGCTGAATTTACAGATATTCATATAAATTATTATTTTAAAAATTACATGCACTGCATTTGGTATATGGAATGATAACAATGAAAATGACAATGTCAGCTATTTCCTACGTTAAAGTTTACACAACCCAATAATTTAGCAAGACCTTAGCTTTGCAACGATTTATTTTGGTGTGGTCTGTTTTATAGGCAAAATACCATTGTCTCTAGCAGGGCATTCCAAACTCTGCCCCTGGTGGTCCTGGGAACTCTGTGAAGCCCTTTTAGCAGCCCGATTCCCTTTCAAAAATGAGTCAGGCTGCTCTTATGCAAGTTTTTTTTTTTTTTTTTAAATATAAGATTTCCATTGGATACACTATTCCTTTATAAAGCCTAAATACAGTAAGTTACATATTTATTGGTTACAGTTAACTATGACAGCATAAACAGTTCATCAGTTTATATGTATGCTACCTTTATAACAATATATTAAGAATGTTTAAAACAAGGAAGAAAAAATGACTAAAACTGTTCCTGGAAACAGTCTTTGTATGTGAGTACCCAGAGGTTCAGGCCAAAGCTTTTCTTGTACCTTTTGGGTACGGATGTGCAATGTATCATGCAGTTGTTAAGGCAGCATTTCCATGCTATAACTCTTTCTTTAGAACTTTTAGAAAGTATGAACATTTGATTCATATATATATATAAAAGAAAAAAAGATTAATATGCTGAATTCCTGCATATACATAACAGTCCTTTTTTCAATCACAGCCCTTAAAAATCTATGCAAGTAACATAACAAGTGTCCGTTATGGGGGTCTCTTACTATGAAGTACTGAATATTGACAAACAAAATATATTAAACATAAATGTTAGAAAACGTTCAGTCTATTTCAATTTGTTAAGTTTAAACAAGAAAACTGTATATTAAGCAAAATTTCCAAACAGAAATGCTATCTTGTGACATACTTTATCAGCTAACAAATGTGAATCCTGATTAACAAAACCTACATGTTCATAAATGAACTGAAGTTTACATGTTGGTCATACGAATTCAAGTTATCTGAAACTGCTTTGCAGTGCATCCATTTTAAAGCAGATTGCTATTGAAATTTTTTCAAAAGAGGTTTTGATGTAAAAAAAAAAAAAAAAACCCACAGGGAAAGGGAGAAAAAACTGACAGGTTTAGCAGAAATCAAAATGACAGGAAAAAACCCACAAGACAGAAATATTTTTGGCAGAGATTTGAAAAATGTAAAGTGGTAGAAATTGGTATATAGACTAAATTGAATTTTAGTAGAGCTGTTCTTCATTTGGAGGGAAAAACCACATCAGAGAGAAACCATTAAATCTGGTCTTAATAATGTACTGGCATCCAATTATTTCATCGGAAGAGAAACTCCCGAGATAGACCAGTTTCTATAAAAGTACAGAACATACAGATTATCTTCAGGATGATGTCATGTTCTCTTCCTGAATGGGGAATCACACATCTTCAGGAAAGAAAACTAAGAATTTTGAGAGAAATAAGATACTTAAAGGAGAAGATTTAAGTTGTTAAGCTTGTAAGATCTTTGCTATATACACAGCTGACTGGAAAATTTTTTAAAAAGCAGAATACAAAACCGGTTCTTCCCTTTATAATCATCTAATGTATAATTTAGATTGTCATTATAGGCAAAGAAAAATACTACTCTCTGAAATAAGTGAAGAAGACAAACACTGGGCAAAATAAATTGGTAAAGCCTCAGATGAAGTTTCTTTGTTATGAATTCTGGGAATATATTTTTTATATAGGATTGCTACAGATGAACACAAGTTAATTTTAAATGCAGATTTTAATATAGAAGAAAGTTACAGACTAGTTAAGAGACTCTCATTGGTGATTAAAAGCAGCCAACTACTCATCAGTTCTTTCTTCTCATTTTGACCAAGTTTATACCTCATGTAAACAAAATTAACTTTAACTATATAGCTAAATAGAAGAGTCATACTGGCAAATTTTAAGTGAAATTATCTGACTGAATGCTAACTGACTACAAATTAAAAGAAACAAATTTTGTCTTAATTAAAATAACACAACATAAACTTGAGTTCTAAACATACAGAACTTGTGGTATTATGGCTCACAAAAGACATTTAACATTTTCTATTCCTTTTCTTTGAGACAAATATTTCAAACATTAGTATTCAAAAAAAAAAAAAACCTACAGAATTCATGATATGCCCATGTTAGAAATGTTTTAAATAGCTAAGTAATAATTTCATGTGTGTAATAAAAAGAGTTTTTACTCCATCATTTTCATGAGTGAGGCAAAATAAATCATTAGGTCCTTGTGTTAGGCTTAAAATAATGACTATTAATGATGTTTTAGCATTTCATAGTTACCTTACTTCTAAGCAAATACTATGGGAGGTGATTTTGTAACTGATAATATTATAGCAATCTAATACTAAAAAACACTATTGCCTATGGTAATTAGTATATATGATGACTGAATTGAGTTCAAAATGGTTATTGCCTGCAAATATATAGTTTATAAGAAATAGAAACAGTCA
Organism: Camelus ferus; assembly: GCF_009834535.1. Taxonomy (NCBI): domain Eukaryota; kingdom Metazoa; phylum Chordata; class Mammalia; order Artiodactyla; family Camelidae; genus Camelus; species Camelus ferus. The sequence goes on along the minus strand of NC_045718.1, from coordinate 6,009,254 downwards.
AAATTGTTAAAAGCAGATTCATATTTTATCATAAATTTTAAAGAAACATATTGAGAAAAACGTTAACTTTTTCTGATTATTTGATGTTAAGTAAAAAAGAGTTGCAGAAATGGATAATGGATTTCTTTCAAACATGAAGCACTTTTGAATATTTTCTTTAAGTTCCATAAATAAAAAGTATTCTAGATGTTTTGACATATTCCCTTGCTATGCTTCTATGCATAAGAAAGTTTTATGCTCTTGCTAAATACATGTAGAAATAGTATTTTTAAAGTAAAATAAATAGAAATCACTAGTTTCTATTTGATTTGTATTTGATCATGTATTCAAATACAAGTATTCTTAATTTTATCTCATATATGACATTACAGATGATGGACTAAAAGAAAAAGCAGATCATTTTATATGACACAAAAACAGAATGTATTTGCTAAATGTATCATACAATATTTTTATTTACTTATGCAACTGAAGGAATTGAATGGATTTCAAAATGTTATATAATTAGCAACTCTCAGCAAAGGCTATAAGTTCCCATTAAACATTAAAGAACATACTCACAAAAATACTGAGATAGGGACTCAGATCAATTATTTTCTATGTATATTTCCTGTTTTATCTCTTCCAAGACAGATACAAAGACAGAAAAACTTAAATCACTTTTGCAAATCTAGCATTACCTTGATGTGGAAATAAAAATAGCCAAGACATGAAAGTAATCTCAATGTCCATCAATAGATGACTGGATAAAGAAGTTGTGGTATGTGTATACAATGGAATACTACTCGGCCATAAAAAGTAATAAAACAATGCCATCTGCAGCAACATGGATGGACCTGGAGATTGTCATACTAAGTGAAGTAAGCCAGAAAGAGAAAGAAAAATACCAGATGATATCACTTAAATGTGGAATTCTAAAAAATGAAACAAATGAATTTATTTACAAAATGGAAACAGACTCACAGACACAGAAAACAAACTTGTGTGGTTACTGGGGGGAAATGGGAGAGTAGAGGGATAAGTTGAGAGTCTGAGATTTGCAGATACTAACTATATTTAAAATAGATTAACAGCAAGGTCTTACTGTATAGCACAGGGAAATATATTCAATACCTTGTAATAGACTATAATAAAAAATATGAAAAGGAATATATACATTTATAACTGAATCACTATTCTGTACACCAGAAATTAACACAACATCGTAAACTGACTATACTTCAATAAAAAGCATCAAAAATAAAATAAATTTAAAATTTAACAAATAAAATCAAGGCAGTAAGTGCAAGATTTCTTTTTCACCTGGAAAGGAGATAATGGTCATTTTTAGAATAGTAAAGCATGACATTTGCTTCCTACAATTCCAATGGCTTCATAAAACATTATAAGTAAATCAAGAAATATTAAAATTTTATTCTTTTCTTATTTTTGTTGCTCATGTTGTTTTAGAAATATCATACTAATTATTTGTAAAATTCATTTACTGTTTTCACTAAATTTGTCAATTATTTCAAACTACTAAAACAATTTGCTTACAATCTTATTCCATTCCTATCACTCCATGTTAATTTTAGGGTTAGGTTATTAATTCAGATTTTATGTGCATTGTAAACATTATGAAGATTTCTAAATCTATTAATATTACTCTAAGGAATTATTAGCAAGCAAATCCAAATGTCCTGGGAGAACACTGGACTTAGGAGGGGAATAAGAATTTAGATAAAATTTAATACCTAAAGTGAATAAAACCAAAAATATTAGTATTCTAATATGAATATTGTGTCAATGTCTTTCTTTGTGCACTATATGCAATGATTTCTCCTCCCCACAAATTTTTTTTGTCAGTCTTTAGGCCAATGTATAGCTTTTCTATCAGGAAGACAAAAAAGTTAAGCATAATCTCTCTTTTCTAAGTATTCCTGTAGGAATATAAACATAAGACAGTTTATTCAAAGAGTGGCAGAGTAAGGAGAAAAATAAGAAAAAGCTGAAAAGAAAAGAAATAGACAGATGCAACTCAAAGTGTAATTACAGCAGTTGTGATGGCAATTTGAGTTATGGGAAGACAGTAACACGGCAAGAGGGTGTCCTGAGTTTGTATTCATCTCTAATCTTTATTTATTTTTAGATCTTGGATGTGTTTTTTGAGTCTGTTTCCTCTAGAAACAATGCATAATATACACCCTATGGCAAATTTAATTAATGAATATGCATATCTGTGTGTAAGTTACTTTTATTTTTTTTCAAGAATGTATTATCAAAATTATTTTACCTATATATGAGAATGAAAACATACGTCTTATTCCTACCAAGATCAGGAACAAGGTAAAGATGCCCACTGTCTCCACTAATATTTGATAATAGGCATTAGCACGTAGAATTCAGACAAGGTAAAACAATCAGAAGCATAAAATAGAAACAAAAGAAATAAAACTATCTTTATAGATGACTTGATAGTGTGCATGGAAATACCTAAAGAGTCAGTGATAAAATAAAGTAAAACGATAAGAAAAAAATTCATCAAGGTAGCAGAATGTAAAATTCTCATGCAAAATATAGGAGCATTCATATATACAAATAAAAACCATTTAGAAGATGTAATGGAAGAAAAAAATTCTATTTACAATAACAAAAAAGAGGAAATAGAAGTAAGATAACTTAAAAGGAAATGTTAAAACTTCTAAGAAAAACATAATATGTTCTTAGAAGTCACAACAAGCCTTGAACAAAAGCAAAACCATGCCTTGATTTATTTAGGAAATCTTAACCCCATCATAATGTCAGTTCTCTCCCTATGTTAATGTGTAAGTTTAATGTGATCGCTATGAGCCATTTCAGGGAGTTAGACAAGTGAACACTGAAGTTCACAAGGAAAATAAACACATAAGAGTAGCGAGAAAAACACTAGAAAAAGCTGAGTAGAGGACCAGCCCTCCCAGCACACCAGGAAGCCTCTATAATTAAAACAGCATAGTACTGAGGGATACAAAAAGGCTGTAAAAGAAATTCCAGGACAATGTGTAGAAATACATGTACATTATAAAGGTAATGCCAAATTACTGAAGCAAAGATAGTCTTTTTAATAAACGGTACTGGAAAAAATGGATAAACATCTAGAAAAAGATGAAACCAGATTCACTCCATACATCACAGATAAATAAGAATGAACTAAATGTGTCTACAGTGATCTTACAGGGCTATTTATAAAGTATGTAGTAAAATAGGAAGTATTTAAAATACCCTAAAATAAATCATTAGCTAATTCGTCTATAACCTGGCTCTTAGGGAAGGATCTTCCAATTGTGATGATAAATCCAGATGCAATAAAATGAATATTGATAAATTTGATTATATAAATTACATTTGGTTATATCAAAAACTTGTGGAAAGCAAAAACAGATTAAGTGAATTCAAAGACAGATGAACAACTAGAAAAAAGACATTTGTGGTTTAAGGTAAGGGCTAATAACCCTAACATAAGAACTTTTTAAAATCAGGAGGGGGAAAAAACCAAATATCACGTGTAAATATTAGCAAAAGACACAATTCAAAGAAATGTAAATCTGACTCTAACATATGAAAAAATGTTCAGATCTACCCCTAATAAGAGACATGCAAATTAAAACTTCCAGGGACAATACTTCCTATCCATTAGATAGCAAAACTGAAAAACTTGACAATCCGCCCATTCAGTGATTTGGAGGAAAAGAGGCAATTTCACACACTGTTTGTGGGAATGCAAAATAACGCAACTTCTACGAGGGTAATTTTTTAAATATCTAACAACTACATAAGCAATGTACCAGCTTGTTAGGCCTAATGGAGCAAAACACCACAGACTGGTTGGCTTAAATAATAGAAATTTGTTTTCTGGCATTTCTGGAGACTGAAGTCCAAGATCAAGTTGCTGTCAGGTTTGGTGTCTCCTGAGGCCTCTTGTCCTCAGGCCACCGTCTCACTGTGTCCTCACATGGCCTTTCTTCTTTGTGCTTATGTCCTTGTGCACCTTGTTATGTCCAAACCTCCTCTTCTTTTAGGGACCAGTCATACCAGATTAGGACCTACCCTAATGGCCTCACTGAACTCAATCACTTCTTTAAAAGCTGTCTGCAGCTGGGGAGAACTATACTCTTTGAAAATATCAATGTCAAAAAAAAAAAAAAAAGGCTATGGAAATATTCCAATTTCAAGGGCACTAGAGATAGTTAACAACTTAATATGATATGTGATCTAAACTGATACTAGACTTGGGGGGTGGAGAAAAGTGTATTAATGTGTCAGCTAACAAAATCAGAGTACGATGGTAGATTAAAGTCATATATCAAAGCCAAATACACAGAAGTTAATTAACTACACTGTAATTATCTAAGAGAATGTTCTTATTTTTAGGAGACGCACACTAAGGCAGGTTAGAGATACAGGGATCCACAATATATGCAACTTATTCTCAAAGGTTCATTTTGGATAAAGAGAAAAAAGAGAGATTACAGGCTAGGACAGAAAGATAGAATGAATGAGCACAAGTTATACATTAGCAAATGGAGCCAAGTGTTACCAGTAGAAAAATCTGATTAAAGGGTATACAGGAGTCCTTTGTACTATTTTCTTCCTGCCATCTTCTGCACGTTTAAAATTACTTCCAAATAAAGGTTTTCAAAATATGCCTTGGATTAGTATATGAGACATAGGATGCTGAGGAAATAAGCTCTTCTTAGTGATCATAAGATAAAATGGATCCAGAGTACACATTTCAGTGTTATTTCTATCATGTAAGAATTTTAAGAGAAGTTGAGAGCATAAGGGGTTTTGGACCTCGTTTCCCCTTGTATCTGTCTGGTCCATTTCCAACTTAATTCTCTATGTCCTCAATTCGGGTACTTTATATGAATTTTCCCGTATTTGATTTTGAACTGCAGGGTGTTAACGCTGAGGAAAATCTAGAACAGCTGTCTCTTTTTACAGACCAGGAAATCAGGTCTAGAGAAGCAAAACTACTTTTTCTTACCTCACTGGAGATTTTTCCTCAAACGTTTAATTTGAAAGATTGGAATTCACCACTGATCATGAGGCATTTTTGTTATCTTAAATCCTCTGCTCTAAATAAAGGTGTTAGACTTGATTAAACCTCAAGATTCACTTTTTCTCTTTCTCTCATTCAATAATTCTGTATATGTAGCAATGTTGTGCCCCTAAGGATTTTATATTAAAAAAATGAATAGCTTAGCTTTCTGCTTAATTACATAAAATAAAAACTGAAATTCAATCTTTTGAAGATTATTTCCTGAGAATAATATTGGATCTCATTTGTTTAATATAGTTAAGATGTATCATGAACTCCATTATTTAAGTACATTTCCCATTGTAAAATTTTCTCATTAAAATGTCATGATCTTTAAAATTGCAATTTAGTTTCTTTCAGAATTTGCTAAAATATGGTATGACAGGAACAAATGGAATTTTAGTCTAACAGAATATTGTGAAAACTGATATCTTACTTATTCAAATAACAGACTTCTTATTGATAATATACAGAATTTTCCATTATGCACTTAATATATAAATTATGTTACTTTTTATTTTGAAAGATGATGATCTCTACTTCAACTTAACAGAAAAAAACTGAATTATATTTACCTGAATTTTTCATATGTTCCTGGGATAATTCTTGTGTAGAAAGGATCATGAAATTGGCCTTGGAAGAATTAATGGAGTTTAATTTTCCTCAGCAATTTATTCTGGTTATGAAAGTCTGATTAAGTGTTTAAGAATAAAATAAATCAACTAGATAGTCTAGTCTTTTATAATTCCTGTGAATTACCCACCTGTGGACTGTCAGCTGTATAATAAATAGTTCCTCCCAAATTTTAAAACATAAAATTATTACCATGCAGGAAATGCCAACGCAATAAAAATAAAATAAAATTTTAATTATTTTAATGTTTTAAATGTGCCTTCAATTAAAACCTGAGAATTAATAGCTGGCAAAATCATCAGCATTGGGAAAAAAGTTAACATATAATGATAGATATTGATGCAATAATTTACAGTATATGCTGATTACTGAGGTTTTACACAAAAAGCTTGCGAAGGCTTTGACGTTACACAAAACACTTGTGAAAATACTCTGATCTTTGTTATGAACTGAATGTCTCTGTCTCTCCACCAAATCTGTTAAGTTGCAGTCCTATACCCAGTGTGATGGTACTTAGAGATTTGGCCTTTGGGAGATAATCAGGGTTAGATGAATGCATGAGAGTGGAGCCCTCATGATGGGATAGTGGCCTTTAAAAGTGCTCACGTGCACTGAGAAAAGGCCACATGAGCATGTGAGGCCACGGGGACACGCTGTGATCTGTCTGCAAGCTAGGAAGAGCGCTGTCACCAGGAACCAGGTCAGCTGGCACCTTGATCTTGGACTTCCCAGCTTCCAGAACTGTGAGAAAAAAAATCTATTATCTAAGCCTCTCAGTCTAAGGTACTTTGTTACGGCAGCCTAGCCGACCAAGACAATCGTATACAAAAAGCTTGTGCAAATATTTCGTGTTAGTAAGTTAAAATAATTTCATGCAATACATCACTCTTCTTTATCAAATTTGAAGGACAAAGAGTTCTTAAAAAGCTATATTCATTGTGGGCTATATGCTTGTCTATATGATAGACACCGATGATTAAGCAAATAAGAAAGAATAGCTCCCTGCTCCCACAGGAGACAACGAACACTGATTCCATCAACTGCCTCGCACAGCGATAAATTCCAGGAGGAAAGTGAAAGAAGATGAACTAGAGAATGGCTTTGAGGACGGGGAGGCCATTTTGAAGGCTGGTCAGGAAAGGACTCGATAAAACAGTAACACTAAAACAGAAGCTTGACTAATAAAAGTAGCAAACCTTATGTCAATCAGAGGAAACAAGTCTTGCAGAATCGGGGAACATCAAAGGCTAAGGTCTCCAGAAGTTTCTGGTACCTGAGATTCCAGATTCTTTCAGACACTTTTGATCTTGTATCAGTGTTTATTGTTTTGAGGAATGCAAATACCATTTTTAAGCGATGTTAAAACTATAAATGCAATCACCTCCCCTCGTCCTCATGTCCATGTAAGGTAATTAAATTCCTACTCCCTTCAAAGATGACAAGCTCCTCCGTTACTGTGCCAGGAACACAGAGATGACAGGTCCATGGGCCAGGAACAGGACCCCCGCTCTGCCCTGCCCCAGGCCCACTACACAGCGTCTCTTCTCTGGGTCACACTGCCCTCCACACATCACATACTGAACAACTGTATACACAACTTTCACTTTCTAAGAAATTTGTTAATTTCATTATGAAAATTTTAGTAGACATTTTGATACAGCTTGAGAAATTCTAGAGCACTGAGAAATTATAAATGCGTCACAAAATATCTTCCTAATAAGCACAGACTTAAAATACACACATTATGTGGTATGTGTTAAGGTAAAATAGTTCCACAAATTGTTTCGATTAAGGTGGCCATAAACATAATGTTGTTTTTTTATATCTGAAATTATATGTGAGTGAAAATAACTGTGATGTTTTATAAAAAATACCGTAATTGTCCAATAGGAAAAATATTTTCCCTTCATTTAAATGCCTTTATGAAATAACAAGACAAAAACATTTCTGTGACACATTGAGTTTCTCCGATAAATGCTTGAAGTGCTTTGAAAAAATATTACTATCAAATATATATCATTCACTATTATACCATAATTGTTATTACTAGTGCCATTAATAATACTATCATTTACTAATATTTACTATTTGTAAAACGTAGTAATTTTGTAACTATTTCAAGATGCATTAAGTAAGGTAAAGTCTACAAATTATAACTCACAGAGAACTTAAGTAAATTTGTATTCAAATTCATAGCATATGTATCAATAATCGTAACTAAGAAAACCTTAGCTGTTCTTGATTTCAGCAGTCATTAAAAATACTTTCATGAAAGAGACAATTTAAAAAACTGTAAAAACTAGATTCTGTTTTTCTAGGCAAAACCAAGACAGTTGTGTATGGTGATAATTTTTCTGAATATTTAATTTTCTTCAAGATACGTAGTTTAACCCCCATAATGTATAACCACATAATGCAAACTCATGAACTAACTATACCACAGTTTCAGGTATGATTTTCTCAATGTTCTATAATTTACATCAAACTATACAGATTTCTCAGAAATTGTACATACATGATCTTTGATCCTCTCTGTAATCCTTTGAGATGAACAAGGTAAACATTCAAGCTCAAGTCTATGGACTCTCAATGGCCTTCCCAGGCTTCTCGTTCACAATTCAGGAAAGAAAGTAAATATAGACACAAAGAATGACTGTAAGACTTCCAAAACTCTTGTAAAATTCCACATTTAGCTTTTGTACCAACCGTTACTGTTTAAGCCATTAAGAAAACATCTTTATCTTTTCCAGGGTCGGAAGGGAAGTTGCCTACAGGGTAGATTTTGTCCAGTTCCTCAGATTAGAAAAGGAAAGTAAATTCAATGGCTCATTTAATTTCACTTCTTTCAACAATCACACACTTCCTTTCTCTTTATGAAGCAGCAGCAACTGTTGTATCTGAGCACTGAACTCAGACAGCACTCTCCCTGGTGAAGCTCACCCTTATTTACCTTACCCGAGTCCTGCACTTTCTGGTAGATACTCTTCTCACTTGAGCTTTGACCATATTTTAGAGCAGCTCATGGTCCACTAAATGTGCCATTAATGCCGTCTAGGCATTTAACAGGTGAAGATGATTTGAAAGTTCTTATCTGCTCAGTATTGGCTAGAGGGAAATATAATTCATTCATGACAAATAAATCCATTTTAAAATGCAAGTGATGTCCTTTACTTGCCTATGTTTGCAGAGATCATTAAGACATTATTTTTTGTGATTTATCTTGCCTTTTTAAATTTGCCAGAAATGTGAAGGTATGAAAACAAAAGGTATTCATATGTTATGAGAATACAACCTTAAGAAAATATTTGTTATCAATGCCAAGTAAGAAACCACCTCAAAGCTCAGTAGATTTTAAACAGTTTCTGCTAACATGTCTGCGGGTCAGCTGGGGCTCGGCTAGGGCAGGCTGGACCTGAGTGTGACTCTGCCTCAGGCTGTGAAGGCTGGTGTGGCCGCCTCTTCATTCTAGGTTTGAGGGGCAGCTGGCTGCTGGGCTTCACACGTCTGTTTTCCTCCTTGGGTGAGCAGGCTACTCAGCCATTTTTTAATTTTACGTCAAGCTGAAATGTCTGAGACTTAAGGCCTGCTCACATTTTACCCACATGCCATCTCCAAAGTAAGCCACGTGTAACCAAGCCCAACGTTGAGACGATAGTGAAGATACAGCCATTATGAGACCACAGCAAAGATGAGGATGCAGACCACAGCTAAGACATGGAAACTACCTAAGTGTCCATCAATGAATAAATGGAATGGAATATTATTCAGCCATAAAAAATAATGTAATTCTGCCATTTGCAACTACATGGATGGACCTAAAAGGTATTATGCTTAGTGACATAAGTCAGACAAAGACAAATACTATATAATATCACTTATATATGGGATCTAAAAAAGCCAAATTCCCAGAAACAGAGAACAGAATGGTGGTTAACAGGGGCTGAAGGGTGGAGGGAGGGAATAGGGAGATATGGGTCATTGGGTATAAACGTCATTATAAGATGAATGAGTTCTGGAGACCTAATGGAGATTATAGTTTACTATATCATACACTTGAAAGTTGCTAAGAGAACATAACTTACATGTTTTCACCCCAAAAAAGAAGTGGTAATTATGTGATATGACGCAGGTGTTAGCTAATGTTATCATGGTAATCATTTTGCAATATATAAGTATTTCAAATCAACATGTTGTACAACTTAAACTACACAATGTTATATGCCAATTATCTCTCAATAAATCTGGAAAAAATTAACATAAAGGTAGAAAAATATTCCCACATACACCAAGATATAGATGCAGAGACGGGCAAACATTTAATCATTAACAAAAATGTTATGCTTACATGCATATTCCTAATAAGAAGTTAAAACATGAGTAATAAAGTCGAAATTATCATGAAATACAAGGTTCAGGTATGTTTAGACTTATTTATCTTTCATTCTATGAAATATTTACAGTGTGAAACAGCTTGAAATTCAGTATAATTATATTTTGTTTATTCTTCTTCAACAACAAAAAAACAAATAAGAGCTACATGCCACAAACAGTATTAATATTTCTTTAAATCTTACTATTTAAGAACTGTGTGAAAATATCTCTTAGGAATTAGTTAAACCTTCACAAAAATGTCATGAGGTAGTTATGGTTATCCCAAATTTATGGAGGAAAAAAAGTAAGATAGAAAGGATAAGTAATGTCTTCAGGATCAAATATACGATTTAAACTCATATACTCTATACCCATGGAGCATACATGCTTGTAAACGTAATTTGTCTACAAGTAAGTACTGTCTGATTTTTCAAGTACTTCCAAACTAATGGCAAATATAAAAACAGGTTTAAAACAGCAATGTGCTCAGAAAATTCAAGAAAAATGTTTTCCAATATTCAATCTAAGGAAATTGCTATTATAAATTCTAGAACAGTTTCATTCCCTGATCAAAAATCAATGCGGTTTTCCCTTAAATTTCATCTCTTTTACTTGTGTTTAGACACCTATTAAAAGGAAACAGAACTAGCATAAACTGTGAAAGCACTTAGATAATATGTGTAAAATACCTTGACTTATCTTCATTTCACCAGTCCACAGCAATATTACGCATATCATTACCAAAAAATATTTATTTAATGTTGATTTTCAACATAAAGATGCATTTTATATTCTATGTCCAGATAAATTTGCTAATAAATTGGATAATATAGTTATATAATTTATCATAGAAAAAAACATACACATAACACATAAAGCATTCTAATGCATCTTGACACCCTCAGGGGACACAACATCAGCCCATAAACACACTCAGCATTTCTGCAGAAGTATAGGAAGAATAAGAAAATATTAAATTCAAATGTTTGGTGTATTCATTCACACAGGAGCACTCTGATCCAAATCATAACTGAACCACTGGCGTGAGTGGACTAATGGACGTATTTTAACTGTCATCAAATTAGTATGAACAATTTCCTGGGACAGGCATTTGTTAATATTCAGTGTGTGGAGTTAATTTCAGTGCGAATTCTATTTTGAATTCAGAATTTCTCATGTCCTCACATCTGTCAAAAAAATCCTGAGTCTCCTAGAATATGATCCAAACTGGCACTAAAAGTTCTCCAAATATGTCCCTGTCGTGGCAAGCCCTGTGCTGAGTCTGCCTACTCAGAGTGCCTTGGTGACGGCACTGAGCGCACCTGGCACCTTCTAGTCACATAATAGCCTGTCCTAGATTCTTTGCAACGACTCTGAGTTTGAGGTGCCAGTGGAACATGCTGATTTTGCCAGGACTCTGAAATCTGTGGGCTCTCCCAAGAACGGAAATGAGACTTAGAAAGGGGGAATCTCCAGACCGTAAGTTAATACACTGCATCCCTGAGGATCCATCCTGAGGCCTCCAAAGACTGAATCTTAAAAATTTCTCAAGAGAAATGAGCAAGTCCAAGCCACTGCTCCACCTTTTACATCATTAATTCTCAACCTATACACCTAAAAGGGCCCTTCTAGATCATGTTCCCTGAGCCACTCAATTGATAGGTGAGAAACAGAGGTTCATAATTTCCAGAAAGCAGCTGAAGTCCACATCTCTTAACTTCCCTTACTGTATCATTAGACTTCTATTTGGAATAGATGCTCAGTTAAATTATTTTTGTTATAATATAATTTTGTTTCATTATTGGAATAAACACATTTTTCCAAAATAGAAGGTATTCAAATGAGTTTAAAAAAAAATCAATGGCATAGAAACATAGTAAAGAACTAACCTCTTGATTCTTCTTGAATATCATTCAGTCCTAAAAGTCTATGGTTTGTCTTCAACATGTAAGCACTTTTTAATTTTTCAAAGTCTATTTCTATTACATCACTGTTATATCCCTTCTGATTGCAACATTCAAGGAAGCTGGGCTTTGGCAGGAAGAAAACAAGCACAACTATAACCAATTTATTTAGCCACGGATTACAAAGTAAATAAAGGTGATATGATGATGACACGGAGCAGAAAATACACTAATAATTGAAGCTGCTTCTCCCTGGCGGCCACGTCCTCTAACCATGTGCATAGCTGCTGCTGATCTTGCTCACCGAGAGAACTTGCCAGAGTTGATAAAACAACATAACTTTTGTTACACGCTGTCATCTGGGCTTAGAACATTCTATCAGAAGAGATGACACTCAAAATGTATGTTACATTCACTTAAAGATTTACAAGCATCAGGCTTTCCTGCACCTGAAACCAGTGTAATATCAACACGACCACATTCTCATCCACAAAGAGGTAGCAAAATCAGCCCCTCAGTGTCACAAGACAGTATCTCTGTCCCCATCTTTCCAGTAACCCAGAAAGACATATTCTTTCAGCTCATGACCTGATGCTGGTTTAATTTTCTTTTATATGGGTGGAACTGACAGTGAGTTTTTGTCTAGAGACCTGGATCACAAATTCATTTTACTGTCCATACCAATAACCTACATTTGAGGAAGATCAAGTAGATGTTATTATCATTTAAAAATAGAAAAGTGAATCCCAAAGAAATAAAGTGATATGCTTAGGGTCAAAGAGCTAGTTGGATACAGCCAAAAAAGTCCCTGATGCCAGCCCAGATGACTTTTCACAACCCAAACTATTGTTTTATTAAGAAACTATAGCTACATATATATTTCTGAGAACCATGGCATTGAAAAAGGCCTACTGAGAAACGAGGATAGAATTCACAAAAAATATATTAGAAAATAAACTATTTGCTAATAGTCATTACCATATTATCTAGTTTGTTTTTCTGTTAAGCAAAGAGAAAGTGATTTCAGATACTTAGATGTAATTGTAAAATCAAAGTTTAATTCTCTGATTCATATGTTTAGTAGTTGCAAGGAATATACGAGAAAAATCTACATTAAAGGGATTAGGATCTTGGTACTGACTGAAATAAAGTATTATATTTATGAAGTGTGATAGTCTATGCAGCGGTTGTCTAGAACTAGAATATTATTCTAAGATGCAAAATAGCAGATTTAAAATAGGAAGAGAGTAAGAACAAATTTAAAACTGACCGCCATCAGTACTGGGGAAAGCCATGTAGTAAAACGGAGACAAGTGGGACAACTGATAATTAAACACAGGACTCTCACATAATACACTGAATTCTACACGACTATGAAACTTTTTAAGAAGGAATTCAGCCTGAGAATAGCTCTGTGTTGCTGAAAGGCAAAGACAGCCACAACCCCTCCTGCTAACAGAGCTCAAGACGAGGCAGGCGAGGCTCAGAGCAACAAGACAGCAGGACCCAAAAAAGAAACAGTGTTGTTTTCTCTTGTGACTTCACAGCTAAACATTTAGCTTCTAAATTCCTCAGAGACATTGCTCTATCAATTACCCCTTCTCTCCAGAGCATCTTGAACTCTTCTCTTTTCCCAAGAGCTCACGAACTCTTTTACCTCATAATAAATATTTCCAAATGTCCTTCCGATCTTATAGAGAAGGGAAGGTGAAAGAATGAGCAAAGTGGGAGACCCAAAAAACTCAGACTCAATTTCATGTCCCATTGAACTGTTAAATATCTTCTCTCTTTCCTATCGGGGCAGAGTCTCTTGAAATGATTATCTTTTCTCAAGGAACCCTCTAGCACCTCCAGCTCACTACTGAATCATGGATTTCCCACTCATCAATCCACTGAAATTCTCCTGGCTAATGTCACCAATGGCCTCGGTGCTAAGTCCGTAGCATACAAATGAATCCTCAAACTCTTTGACTTCCCTAAAATATGTTGACACTTTGCTGGTTGGGGCTTACTTGTAATATGAATTTATTCCATCCTACATTACCTGTCAGGGTTTAGGGATGCTGTTTACGGTCTGCTAGTGAGATGTACTTACTTAAATTTAGAAAGCAGAAGCAAATTGAGCTTCTGCCTCTGGCAGTGGCCCATGGGAATCTGGAAAACATGGATATTTGCAGAGAGAGGCCAGACCCCATGGTTCTCTGCCATTTTAGGGTTGTGCCGGTTTAGGATTGTGCAGCAGCTCTGACTGCAGCTGAGGTTTTCTGCAGCTTTCTAAATTCTCAGTGTCAGCAGCAACTTCCTGGTACCTTGCATGCAGATTGCAGTGGCATGACTTAAAGAACTGTTGGCAGCCGCACCCAACTTCTGTTCCTTCTGTTCCTCCAGCCTGTCCAGCAAGTTAGTAAGCACATCTTTCCTTCTACTATACTTATTGATGTAAATACATAGAGTGGTTTATCATTTCCAACCCTAAACTTTGATTATACAGTGTTTTCTTACCAAGAGTGGTTCTAGAAAATATGCCTTCAATGATGGGAATCTGAGACCAGTTGTCATCTATTTTATCTTTACAAACATGGTATAACAAAATACGAGATGCACATTTTGATCCTTCAAGTTACAACATTGTATGTATGTAGATTATACGCAGATTATAATATAAATTGAATTCTTATTATCAGATTGCTTATACAAAATGTAGGGGACAGACTGAGAAATGGATCTAACAATAGGAATGTTGTTTCTGGTGGATTCCAGGTACCCCGGGCCAGAAACTCCAGTGAGCCTTTTTTTTGCAAAACAGCAGCAGCCCTCTTCTTGAGTTTCAGGACGGCACCTCTCCCTGGCTTGAGGACCTTCTAATGACTGCACACTCACACTCAGTGATCCACCTCACTACAACTCTAGTACATGCATCTATACCTGTATTTTTAATCTCCAGAGACTTGCACTGCATCATCACAATGAAGAATCTCTCAACCAGGCCCCAGCCTGAACCCCTTTTTATTCCCAGCTATCTCAATAACGAAGGCGGCCCAGCTCCCTAAGTAAGAGCTCTACGTCACTAAGAAAATATTAACCTGTGAGTCTTCCCAGCTTACCCTCAGAGACTCACAGTCATTCACCCAGATGCTGAGTACCGAGAAGGAAAAAGTGTACACTTTTTGAGAACTTTATTCTTTGTTCTCTGGCTTTGAACTGTTACTAATCAATCACAGGAGACCAAAGGAAGAAAAAAAGTTTGTACCATAGACAGCTAACCGGCAGAAAACACTCATGTTCTCCTATGCAACGTGTATTTCAGGTTTCAGTTGGTACAACAGGATTAGTTCTATCCGCTAGAACCAATATGTCTCCTCTATCCTTCTCGTCCTCTGCCACAACATTCTCCAAGATCCTGGGTGCCAGGCCTCATGGCTTTGAGATTGTTGAGAACCACATGAATGAAACCTGCCTGTGATGTAAACATGTCTTATCATATTAAGCCATTGATAACTCTGGATTAAATGCTAACAGCAGCACAGCCTATTCTACAATAATACAGAAACTTGTTTTATGCAAGGGTTATTACTATAACAACAATGGCCAACACCCCCTGCTAATATCTCTGATATTGGCTTAGTGACATAGTGGATAATAAGGAACCATATCTGAAGCTAGAAAGATGGAGATCTGGTGCATGTGATAGCAAGCCATTTGGTAAAGTGCTACCTGTAATAACTGTGAAGGCAAATTTCTGCCTGATAAACTTGTAGCTCCAGCAAAGAAAAGGATAAAAAATAATAATACTCATAGAGTATGGTGGTTGAGAAAGCCTGTGTTTACCACATTATTACAAGAAAGAGTTGATCCAAGAAAAGTTGGCAGGATTTCACAGCAGAAATAAAATTACTTTTACAGAACCCTCCTATGCTGTTGGAGGGCTTGTAATTTGGTGCAGCCATTGTAAAAAAAAAACAAAAACGCTATGGAGATTCTTTTAAAAAATAAAAATAGACTTACTCTATGATCCAGCAATCCCATTTTTTGACATATATTCAGAAGAAACTCTAATTTGAAAGACACCTGCACCCCAGTGTTCACAGCAGCACTAGTTACAATAGCCTAGACATGGAAGCAACCCAAATGTCCATCGACAGATAACTGGATAAAGAAGTTGTGGTATATTTATACAACAGAATACTACTCAGCCATAAAAACGAATAAAATAATGCCATTTGCAGCAACATGGATGGGCCTGGAGAGTGTCATACTTAGTGATGTAAGCCAGAAAGAGAGAGAAAAATATCATATGATATCACTCATATGTGAAATCTAAAAAAAATGACACAAATGAACTTCTTTACAAAACAGACACATATTCACAGACATAGAAGACAGACTTGTGCTTACCATGTGGGGGGAAGGATGGGGTGAAGGGATAAATTGGGAGCTTGGGATTTGTAGATACCAACTACTATATATAAAATAGATAAACAACAAGGGCCTACTGGCTAGCACAGGGAACTATATTCAATACTTTGTAATAGACTATAATGAAAAAGAGTATGAAAAGGAATATATATATATATATATATATAACTGAATCACTGTGCTATATGCCAGAAATTAACATAACACTGTAAACCAACTGTACTTCAATTTTTGAAAAATTCACAAACTATGAAAAAGTTTTTAAAAACTGTCCTTACAAAGTTGTAAAAGCAGACTATTGCTAGATTCCAACAGTAAGAAATACAATTCAAAAATACTTTTATCAATAAAGGCACAGTAAAATTTCTCTTGTCAGTGTTAAGATTAATGTAGCTGTACTCCCTTACTTTTCCAGATAGTCACAAGGTAGTTGATTTTAAGTTGACAAAAAAAAAAAAAAAGTTATAGAGCTAAGAAGGCAGAAAAATAAGGAGTGGAGAACTATGCCATCAAAATGGTCACTGGCGTGTGGGACTGACCCAAAATAAATGTATGAACGGCTTCAAAAATTTTTGCAGGGAATGTATTTCCAAAGAAATCATAGCCTTTACTTAAGATTTTTGACTGCTTGGGATTTAAAACAACTCTTTTAGAACTTCAAATTTCAAGAGCAGTAAATAACTGTCTTCCTAAAGCTCAAGGACAGATAGAGTTGAAAAAGTAAAATAGTCTTAATTGTAAGAGTGGATGAACTTTAGAGAAAGCTGTCATCCTAAATAAGTCTCTTTTGTCCAAGTCAGGACCACAGTAAACAGTGAGTAGAAGGAACCCTGACCCTTAGGATGGGAACGTACACTTGAGAATTCAGGAGGTCCACATCTCCTTAAACTCTCTGTGCCCAAAGAAGTGGTCCGGCCCCCAACCCCTGCTCGCTTGTTGGCTAAGTAGCTGTCTCTCTTGCTTCGAGCGTGAACAATACTTACATAAAACCAGTGCCTTACAAGGGACTGCCTTTGCCCTCCTCTATGTCTGCCTCTGCTTCCCCTCCAGGCCACCAGACCTGTCATTAGGGTCAAATTGTAACCTGACTCAACTTGGAAAATGCTCACCCAACTAAGCTGACTGAGCCCTGATAAATACAACATCTGGGTTTTTTTCTCTGAGAATCAAACCAGTATATACAACTCTTTACTAGAATTCTTCACTTCCATATCCCAGAAATGCTCAAATTCAGCACATCTGAAAGCGAATTCATTTTCCCCTTATGCGATCTCCTTAGGAATACTGATCAGAACATGGTACTTTTTTCCCACTTAATTATACTTTAATTAGGGTTTCACCAGTCATTGATACTCAGGGTATCACTTTTAAAAGAGAACTCTGAGCCCAGACAATTTGAGTTCAAATCCCAGCTCCCATGTCTTTTAGTCTCAGCTTTATCTATATAATAACTACTATGAAAATTAAATATAAATATATCTAAGTGCTTTTAACTATGCCTGTAACATATAGGTGTTCAATAAATGTTAACTATGTTTGTTATCACTTAATACAGGTAACTTAAAATTTATATCAGAACCCTGGTTATATTGATTATAGTTTACTGGATATTTAATCATGCTTTAGTTAATTACATAATAAAGTAATCTGAAATTAACAGGAAGCACATTAACTAATGGTGAAATAATTAAGACATATCCCTTAAATCATGATGACTATTAAAATGCTTATTCACATTATTACTATTTAACATTTTCTTAATAAATGCTTGACCCTGAAATGAATAATGCAAAGAGGATGAGGTGGGGAAAAGGTACATATTGGAAATAAAAAAGGCAAAACTAACACTATTTGTAGATCATGTAATTATTTATATAAAGTAAACAAAAATAGCTAGAAAATGTAAAAAAAATGAGATTATATTAAAGTAATTAATTACAAGTTTTAAAACTAAAGTTTTATATATACAAGGAATATTCAAGTAGAAAAATAGGATGAGAACTCTAAAGCAGAATTATGCTACTACAAGAAGTTATTTTATTTGAGTAGAAAAAGTGGGTATTTTTATAAAAGATGTTGATACAAATGATTAATTTACTGTAAAGAGAAACATCAAAAACACTGAACTAATTTTAAAATCAAATGTTTTAGTAAAAATACAGGTTATACATAATATATATATACATATGGAAATAAGTCAATCTTGACTAGCAAATGACCTAAGAATAACATTGAAAGTGTGAATTAAGAAAACATAAAAATCAATAATTTCAAATACACATTAAAATTTGTTGTCACATGCAATACAGATGATGTTAAATAACACATCATCTATGGCACATGTTTCAGTGTCAACACTAATAATTCAGATTTCTTAAAGATTAATAAGAAACAGGAGGATACTCAAGTAAAAGTTACAAGCAATTAACAAATACACATAAAACTTAGACAAAAATATTACTGAAACACAGAACTGGAAAAGTGTGAGGAAATAGCTATTACTTAATTGCACTGAGAGGAGTATCAGTACAAGAGGGTTTCTAAGCAGAATTTTTGCTGATATGCTTTATAGCCTAAGTATACAAAAATCCTTAGGACTCAAAAGTATTAACTGCTTTTAAAGATTACCATTTTCTGGCCATACTGCCCAAAGCAATCTACAGATTTAATGCAATCTCTATCAAATCACCGAGGACATTTTTCACAGAACTAGAACAAATAATCCTAAAATTTATATGGAATCACAGAAGACCCAGAATTGCCAAAGCAACATTGAAGAAAAAGAATGAAGCTGAAGGAATAACCCTCCCAGACTTCAGACAATACTACAGAGCTACAGTAATCAAAACATCATGGTACTGGCATAAAAAGACATATGGATCAATAGAATAGAGAGCCCACAAACAAACCCACACACCAACAGTCGAATTAATCAATAAAGGGGGCAGGAATATACAATGGAGAAAAGACAGTCTCTTCAGCAAGTGCTGTTGGGAAAACTGGACAGCAACACGTTAATCAGTGAAGTCAGAACACTCCCTCACTCTGTAGAAAACAAACTCAAAATGACTTGAAGATTTAAATGTAAGACAAGACATGATAAATTTCCTAGAAGAAAACATAGGCAAAAACGTTCTCTGACATAAATCTTAGCCGTGTCCTCCTAGGGCAGTCTACTCAGGCAAAAGAAATAAGAGTAAAAATAAATAAATGGGACCTAATTAAACTTATAAGCTTTTGCACAGCAAAAGAAATCATAAGCAAAACAAAGTAACAATCTATGGAATGGAAGAAAATATTTGCAAATGATGCGACTGACAAAGGCTTAATTTCCAGAATGTATAAACAGCTCATACAACTTAATAACAAAAAAAGAACTCAATCCAAAAATGGGCTGAAGACCTAAACAAGAAATTCTCCAACGAAGGCATACAAATGGCCAATAGGCATGTAAAAAACATGCTCAATATCACTAATTATCAGAGAAATGCAAATCAAAACTACAATGAAGTATCACCTCACAACCATCAGAATGACCATAATTCAAAAGTCCACAACGATAAATGCTGGAGAGGGTGTATAGAAAAGGGAACCTTCTCATAGTGCTGGTGCGAATGTAGTTCGGTGCAGCCATTATAAAAAAACACTATGGAGATTCCTCAAAAAGCTAAAAATAGACTTACCATATGATCCAGCAATTCCACTTCTGGGCATATATCCAGAGGGAACTCTAATTTGAAAAGATACACGCAAACCAATGTTCAGAGCAGAGCTATATACAATAGCTAAGACGTGAAAACAACCTATATGTCCATCAACTGGATGAAGAAGTTGTGATATACAAAGGTATACTACTCAACCATAAAAAAGAATACAATAATGCGATTTGCAGCAACAGAGGTGGACCTAGAGATCATCATTCTAAGAGATGTAAGCCAGAGAGAGAAAGAAAAACACCATATGATATCACTCATATGTGGAATCTAAAAAGAAAAAAAAAAGGACACTCATCGACAAAACAGAAACAGACTCGCAGACATAGTAAACAATCTTATGGTTACCTGGGAAAGGGGATGGGAAGGGATAAATTACAGAGTTTGAGATCTACAAATGTTAGCCACTATATATAAAAATAGATTTTAAAAAAAGTTTCTTCTGCATGGCACAGGGAACTATGTTCAATACCTTGTAATAACCTTTAATGAAAACAAATATATGTATGTATATGCATGACTGTAACACTGTGCTGTGTACACCAGAAATTGACACATTGTAACTGACTGAACTCCAATTTAAAAACGTTAGAATACGCAAAACAAAATAAATACACAAAGATTACCATTTTCTCCTGAAATGGAATAGACAGCAGCCATTGAAATGATTATGTCGAACTACCTTTAAAAATAAAAGAGTACTTTTCACATCACACTAGTTAATTAAAAATCACATTCTAGTGAACTATATATAGGCAGAGTATAAACACATTTTTGTGGGGAAAAAAATATATGCATATAGAGAGAAGTCTTAAAAAACCTTCCCCAGCAGTCTAAACTTATTTGTCTATGGTGATAAAATTATTATTTATGTTATGCATTTCTTTATATTTACATCGGTCTTTTCTAATTTGTTTTGCATAGTGGACCCATTTCACATGGATTAAATTAAACTAAATTCTACAGTAAATAATTTTTATAGTATTTCCTCAGTCATTCTTACTTACACAGTACATTCTTACATCTTTTCATTGTATTGTAAACTCCTTGGATAAACAATTCTATTATTATTATTATTATTATTATTATTATTATTATTATTATTATTATTATTAATAAATGTTTCACAGATTGGGCACATTGGAAACTGATAAAAGTTACAGTTCCCAGTGTAAGAAGTACCTCTTTTATGTTTTCATTAAAAATGACTTATTCCTGCCTGAATGTGACACAATTTGTCTTTAAAGAAACCTAGCATTAAAAAAGCAACTTGAATGTATTTTTTTAAAAACTTCAGAGGACATTTTTCTATGTAATTCAGCATTTGGCCATCTATAAAACCACTGCCTTCCCGACTGTTGATTACATACTTCAATACTGGGCTAAATTACCAAGTGGGGTAATGATCATCACAAGAACTGTGAATGCCATGACTGGCAGAATCTATTTCCTATTAGTCTCTGAGTTTCATGACCTCCTACACTGCCTAACACCCAGCTAACACTTATTAAATTATTTGTTGAATAAATAAGGACTTCATGATTTTTGCAAGAACAATACAGTCACGGTTCATCTGCTAGTTCGTAATGCGGATTGCGGACTGGTACTTCAAATGGTTTCAAAGCTGCATTTTCAGAAAAAGCCATAATTAGGATATTCAGTGTGAAGTTACTAAAAATGTTTGTTTTTCTTTAAAGGAGGGGTATTTTTATTAAAAAAAACACCAATCCCTACAGTTCTGGTGACAGGAAGCATATCAAAAAACAACAACTAAAGTTATCTTAGTCAGCTTAACCAGGGTGACTCAGAGAACACCCTCAGTGCTCTCGTTAGAGGTACCACACAGATCCTCTCTACACTGTGTCTCCAATGGCTTTCCAGTAGCTGTTTAAATTAATCTGTGTGACACCATACCCAGGCATGTCATTGACATAATTTGGGCTTCAGGTCTGTAAATGATGTGCACCTCAGTCCTGAACCATGGAGGACATTCTGACCTCACTTTATGTAGGTTAGGTATTTTCCCCTCCAATGCAATATTTTAAAATGCTCTTCCAATTCACATCTCCATCACTTCTATCACATATTAAACTGCACCGTATAATTAGCAGTGGGTTTATTATAGAAAACAAGTTATTATTTTAATAGAACATTTTTCCAGTGGACCCCGTTGGTTCTCTTCCCCCTACCTCCATCCCCTTGGATGGCTTTATTCCTTTGATAACTATAAGTTTCAAAAGCTAAAGCTCTAACCTGTTCTTAGAAACAATGAACAGTACATATATGAAAATTTTAAAAATATGTGCAGTATATTGTATTTATATTTTTACATGCAATATATTATACATGTGCAGTCAAACTGTACCAATTTAACCTAATAAAATTGAAAACAAAAAAAAGAAATGCTATATTTTAATATTTTAATGATATCTAAGAGATATCCAGGTTCAATGTTCTCAATGTACCTTAGAAATCATAGCAAAAGATATGAATTTGTCAATCATCAGCTTGTCAATGGTATGTAAAATGTAAAGTGATAATCACTTCGGAAGAAAAATTTGGAAAATGGGGACATGTTTGAGCCCATATTCAGGCCAACATATAGAGAAGGAGTCAGCAAAGAATTTTGGAAATACTGGCCAGAGAGATGAAAAGAAATACATGGTTATGGGAATGTCAGAGGAGACAAGGAAAGGAAATCTTTAAGAAAATAAAAGCAGAACATAGTGTAGGGTGAGGCTAGAAATGTCCTTGGTTTACCAACACAGAAACTGTTAATTACCATAAGATGATGAGTTCATGGCAAAAGACAAACTGCAGTGGTTGATGAATAGGAAGGCATGAAGGGAAGGAGAGCCATGCAGTGGCAGCTGAAAGGGTATGTGGTTTTAGGAGAGGTTTTTAGATGTTTTGACTTTGCCTTTGATTTTGTTTGGTTTAGTGAAAGTAATCAAGCATTAATCTACACTCTGGTGATTTTTCCAACACAGTCTTTTCCTCAACCTCAACTCCTGAAATTGATACCTTATCCCTCAGCCAGACCTGAAATGCCTTACCCTCTCCCCGATAAGGCTCTTCAATTCCTTATCTAAAAAGTTCCTAAGTTATAACAGGAAGCCATAGGCCATAAATAATTTTCACAGAATTCATTCATTCTTTAAAAATGTTTCAGTTCTGTGATACTACAGTGCAGCAAGGGGCACAGGGAGGGGTTGGGGCGTCAAGAGGTCTATCAAATTGCTCTTACGCTCAGGAGCTCAGAGAGAAAAATACATAAATCAAAAATTGTAATATAATATACATAAAATAGATAAACAAGTTTATGCTGTAGAGCACAGGGAACTATATTCAGTATCTTGTAGTAACCTATGGTGAAAAAGAATATGAAAATGAATGCATGTATGTTCCCATATGACTGAAGTATCGTGCTGGACACCAGAAATTGGCAACATTGTAAACTGGTTATATTTCTATAAAAATACATTTTTAAAAGTTGCAATAGAATCTAAGCACCAATAGTAGCATATTAAAGTTTTTAAGGACGTGCAATTTTTCTTGGAGTTTCAGCAAAGGTTCACTAATGCGGGCACATCCTTGACAGAACAGGACTGAGCCACAGAGAGAGCACAGGGGGAGATCCCTGCCAGAGGGAGTGGCAGCGGTACCGGGACGTCTACACGAAAGAGCAGAGCGTACTCATAAATTCTGGATTAAAAGGCCTGGAAACTAAGGTTGCAGTTTGGAGGTTGGAAAGTGAAACTGAGACCAAATATGAAAAACCTTAACAGCTAAAAATAACGAATCTGACTGGCAGGTGAGTTGCGTAGAAGTTTGTCTGAAGAGGGAGTAAAGGTACGAGGAGGATCAGTGTTGTGTTTCTGCCCCACATCTAAAGTTCTAAGCAGAGGAGTAGAACGGCCACGCATTCAGTTTAGAAAGGTAATTCTGACAGCAGAGCTGAGAATGTATTATGAGGTGAGAAGACTGAAGGCAAAAGACTAGGAGTTCATTTTATCAAGTAGATAATGAAAGCTCAAAGCATTGGCAGTGGGAATGAGGAGGAAGGTGACATTTGAGAGATATTTATGAACTAGATTGAACAGACCTGTGTGACAAATGAATAAGATGGTGAGAGTGAGAGAAGTTGAGAATTCAGTAAAATTTAAGAACCATCCATCTGTGAGACTGATGCTCGATGTTTTCACACACGTGATCTCACGCATGTCCTGGTGCCTCTGTGATGTACAGGTTATCATCCTCACTTTGCAGGTGAGCACACCGAGGTCTGGGAAGGGAAGCTCATTTGCTCAAGATTTTATGGTCCACAACTGCCAGAATCAGTACTTGAACCCCACTGTTTCATTCCCCTCTACCTAGCTTGGTTCTTCTTTCTACTTTGAACTTCCTGACTTTCTCAAGGGCTACAAACCCGGATGGCTAAATAACACTGAAAGAGTAGTTCAATATATTTTAAGGAATAAAAACATGTCTATAGACTCCAAAGATGACTGAGTGCTTTGTTAATAACTCGCATCTGTACAGTGGGTGGCAGTACTCAAAACGCTAACACGCAGATTACCTAATGTGAGCCTCTGCACAGCCCGGTGGTTAAGTGAGGCAGAGGCTGGCTGAGGACACCACTCCCTGACCTACTTCTCAGCTCCTTCATCTCCATCACGCCTCCCCTGTTTTAGTCCATCACCCTTGGATGTTGACATTTGAATGACAAAGAGCTTCACAATTTTCACGGAATTATCAAATCTGAGAGCTGGACAGAGACTTAGAAGGTATCAAGTCCAAACCCCTCATTATAGTTGAAGAAAATTTGACCTGCTGAGAAAAATGATTCACCTAGATTCACAAACCGAACTCAAATTTTCAAATCTGAATCCCTTTTCATAAAAAGTATCCCTTTTTATAGTGAGCTGTCTCATTAAAATTATTCCTTCTTTTGCTTTTAATAGCATTGCTAATCAATTCTAGAATTTTTCCTGTTGAAGATATGTCTCTTAAAAAGGGGGCAAGCTTATTTTAGTAAAAGAAATTAAATGTTTTCATTTTGAGAGTAAAACTATTTTTTCCCCAAAACACAGCATTATCATTTTGTTCCATAAAAAATGTGGGTACTGCCTAGTAACCTGCTAAGGATTTGAAATACACTAATAACTAACAAGTGATTATCATCCAAGCCCAAGAAAATACCAATTAGTCTATAAACCCACATTGGTTGCTGGGGTAATTATACTTATTTGCATCTTTCCCTGTTTACACATTTGACTTAGCTTTTTGAAATTAGCTCAGTTTAAGTTTATTGTTTGAGATGGTCTGCACACACATCTAACTAAATTACAACTTTTGAAGCTTTCTCATTTTAAACTAGATAAAGCATTAACAAGGTAGATAAACTAATGAGGACCAACATACACAGCATCTAACAGAATGATTTCATTTCTCCTGAACAAAAGTTTAGTAGAAAATGTATATCGATTTAACCCAATTGCTTATTTAAATGTACGAGTTTGTCAGCTCTAGTTATATTTACAGTAAAATAACTTTCTAGGCTGTAGTTTCGATGGGAATATTTCCATTTGTAATTAGATATTACTAAAGTTTGCATTTGTTTTTATTCAGCATTGTTGATCACTTCAGGGAAATATGCCCTTTTTATACCGGTAAATTAAGGAAATAAATGATTTTAGGAGCAATCTTTCTCCCATCCTCCACTCATTCAGCAAGAGTCTCATTAAAGCAGTTCTGCTGACTGGTGAGAGAACACCAATGCCACTGTACTAAGGATCTAAAATATTAATTTGAATTTTGAAAAAAGGATTTCATACACGAACTACCCAATTAAACTGTCTCATTACAGACTGGATATTTTTTATGCAAGGATCAAAGTGACAGTCACTAGCAGCTAGGTGAGTACAGAAATAGTATTCCGCAAAACCAGAGCAATAATGATGTAGAAAACCAGAGGGCAAGAGAGTGAAAAGGTCTAAAGCAGCTCAAGAAGGTTTGTTTTCAGTCTCATTTTAGATTTCAACAAGACTCAGTACGTGTATGAATTTCTTTCACAAACAGCCTTTTTCTGAGTGAAACTGACTTATGTGAATAGTTGTCAGATGTGACATTTTCTGCCATTTTGCAAAAGTGGAAATTGCTCACTAGGGATGGAAGAATCCTTGGTAAGTTAAAGCTCAGAAATCGGTGTGTTAGAATCAGGCCTTCGATGCATGTCTTGGGAGAATTAGTTTAAGGATGTCTGAGAACTTTTCCTTCTCATGAAATAGGAAGATTAAAAAAGTTTCTAAACATCTTTTCCCCTATCTTAGGTGACACACATATTTAAGCAGCTTTTCTCATTTATTTCTAGGAAGTAGGCCATCTAAACTACACAGCTGCTCTATCTTCCTGCAGCAGTAAACAGGTTCTTCTAATCACCTTTGATTGCCTAAGTTTGCTGAAAAGAGATTATTTCTTTTCATTTACAACACACCATTTCTGGTCTGTGTTTTTATTACTTTACGAACTCTTTAAAATATTGATCTATCTTCATAAACTAGGATTTCAGATTAGCAACACCATAAAACATGTAATCTACTCCACTATCAACTAGTAAGTGAAAATTGTGACTAAATTTATATAATAATGTCCTTCTGACAATATATAATTATGATTAAAACTTAATACTTAAGGATGATCATTGCTATACTATTCATAACACAGAGGGAACACAAAGGTTAATGAAAAACATTAGCTGAAGTTAAGTATTCATATACAATAGACTATCATACAGTCATTGAAGATGATTAAATACAATTTAAAGCAAAATTAGTTGCAAAATTTGTATATTCTGTGACTTCAAATAATTAGAGAAACAAAATATATAAGAAAAATTTAGAAGAAAGCATGCCAAAAATGTAGTAGTATTCACTGCTAAGGGGTGGGATTATGAGTGATTTTTATGTTTCTTTCTGTATTATGGAATGATTATAATCCCTTGAAAATCAATCAGAAGTCATAAGAAGTTTTTAAATAATGAAAAAGGAAAATTAAAATATAACCCCCTCTCCCAAAATCAATGCCTGACTTTCCTTTTCATTTTCTGATTCAGACTCACAGCTTTAGATAACATCTATAGACCAATAAATGTCCAGTTAGAGCCATCTCTGAAATCCAGACAACCAATCTGGCACCTCAACTTGCATACAGAACAGACATCTGATATGCAACAAACACAGACCTGAGCTCCTGGTATCCCCTCCACAAAGCCTTTCTCAGTTAATGTCAACTCAGTTCTTCCAGCTGCTCCAGCCAAAATATTGGAGTCAGTTGTTTCTACACGTTTTTCATATTCTTAACCCAGCCTATCAGCAAACGTTCACTGCTCTATTGTTAACATTTAATGAGGATATGAAACCTCCACACCATTCTCAAACCACCATGGATTATAATCTAATAAATTTCCATCGATTTTTGTCTTTGCTCCCTTTACTCTAATCTGAACACAGTAGCCAGAGTGATGACATAAAGTGTAACTCAGTTCATATCAATGAATGAAATGTCTAACCATGTCGCTGAGTAGAGCCCAACTTCTTACCGTAACCCATAGGACCCTACCTACATAAACGTGGCCTCTAGTTATCCTTATGACTTTGTATCCCACAACTCTGTCTCATTCACCCCTACACAAGACACAGTGGCCCCCCTGCTATTCCAATAACTGGTAGACATGCTCCTTAAAGAGCTTCACTGACTAGTCCTTGTACCTGGAACTTTATACCCACAAGGTGATGGTCAGTATTATGTATCAGCTTGGTGGGGCTACACTTCCCAGTTAGCCTAACACTAATCTACATGATGCTGTGAGTGTATTTTATAGAGGTAATTAAAGTCCATAACCAGCTAACTTTAAGGAAGATTATTCTAGGTCACCTGAGTGGTCCTGATTCAACCAGTGCAAAGACGTTAAAAGCAGAGCTAAGATCACCCAGAAGAAGAAAATCTGGCTGTGGAGAGCAGCTTCAGCTCATGCACAGAAGTTGCAGACTGACCTTTCTAATGATCTGCCATACTGATTCCAGCTTTTCCTAGTCAGGCTCCACAATGACATATACCAATTCCTTCCAATAAGTATTTTAATACCTATCTCCTTCTGGTCTTTTTCTCTGGTTGAACACTGATTCACCAATTATCCACATAGGTATCACTCCTTTCATGTTTTTACTTAAAATATACCTTTTACTAAGATCTTGGCCACTCTTTGTTATATTTAACCTTCCCTTCCTCTGCTTTATCGTGATTCTTATCACGTCACTATTCATAATAAATGGTTTATTTTTCTTATGTCTGATTGCTCCACTAGAATATATACTCTGTGAGATGGAGATTTGTCTATCTGATTTGTTTCCATGGCATTTCTGTTACTTACAATGGTACCAAACATATAATAGTTGCTTAATAAATATTCCCTTAATGAATAAATCATGACAATGAATTTATACTTGATTACTCATTTCCACAGGTAGATTTTTTAAGTTTGCTTTCAGTCAATACACACTGTCACATTTTTCTGCTTTGTATCATGTATGCTTAGTAATACAGTCTCTATCTGTATGTTTGGTCATCCTGTATGAGGTAGTATTAAGGGCCATTTAAGTAGGTGACAGAGGCCAGGATTATTTCCTAATTTTCCTGGATCTGAATTAACTTCCTAAAGACTGCTTCTCTATTGTGAACAAAGTTGCTGTGGTGAGTACATAACACTACATGGGGCATTTTATGTAGTACCAAACGTTATTTTAAAAGTACTAATAATTTAGGGATATTTATAAATATTTAATTCAATAATTAATCTCATAGTATAACTCATAGCAGGCTAGTTTAAAATTGGATAGATATGCCATCTATTATAAAATTTATAATATGTCCGCTATGAATAAAAATACACTAAGTACTCGAAGTTCACAGTTGAACATATTTTTAATATAAGCTTTGAGATTATTAATACAAACGCTTTCTATTTTAAAGCTTTCCATTAAATGTGGCTTGTGTGGACAAAATGTTTTGTATGAATCCTAGCAAAAGAGTTTTATTCACAAGATCTATACTGGAATAATGGAAACAATGCCAAGTCAGAGTGTCACCATCTGCTGAACCATCTTCTTCTCTATTGTTATCTGATGAGACTTTGACCATTGTCAAATCACCTTCATTTCACCATCTTATATTATTTCCATCATTTCCCTATGAATCAATTTCTGTCTTTCTCTCCCTTCCCCCCCCACCCCTTTCACTCACACACACACACACATACAGAGGCACGTAATACCAAGTCACAATTTTGCATATATGATTATAACACTTGCTCTAGGCCAGAAAAAAACAATCATGAGCCTAATTCAGCTTAATGGCAGAATTTATAAATACATCTCACATCCCGATAATGGTTAAGTGTTATTTTGCAAGCACAAGTAGTTTCTGTGATTACTGTAACTCTAGCCTGGAAACAAAAATCATAAGTGCTTTAGATGTTCTAATTCCAGACAGTAATACTGGGAAATATGTTTGTGAAACAAGATATTCTAAATTATGGAGGAATTTTTATATGTAACTCACAATCAAATTTTGAAGTAAACGTTAAGATTGCACTTCCTAAACATGCATAGGGAAAAAATGTGAAATTATTCAAACTAAGCTATAATTCAAAATCCTCCCCAGATTTAGGGTCAATAAAATAAACCCTAGACAACAGCAGGACAAAATATACAATGGCAAAATACAGACTTCTTGGCCCAGCCCTAACTTAATTGACTGCTTTTTGACAGCAGAGAAATGCTTGCTGGAGCACTTTTCTTGAAAGTCTCTAAAATAACCCAAGTTTTGTTGTGTAACATTCAGTTTATTATGCTTTGAATTAGTTTAAAAAGAATATTTTATATTAATATTAAGAGAACTTCTTTTCCTTCTTTTAAGACCTAGAACCACCTCCTAGTTACACGTCCTCTGCTCAACAAATCCACACCCTTGGAGGCGAGGTTAGAATCTGAATGGTCAGAGCTTAAGGCATCAATCAGTTTGCACTCACAACTGAATGGCATGACTGGTTTTAAAAGAAGAATAAAATGATGGTAATATGTGGAAGGGCCCTCTCAAGGCCCTGTCATCCTTCTCAGCGTGGGCATCCCACAAAATGCAGGGCAACACATAGGTTATCTGGCGCAGCACCGAGGAGAGAGTAAAAAGGCCATCCCTGCTCTTGAAACCTAAATCTGACAAGAATATTTAAGCAGACGAATACACCTGCAATTCATCTCCTATCTGATGCTGTTATCTAATGTTTTCTGTACCAGGGACAGGTGGGATGGTCAAGACACAATTCACATATTCCTCACTGCAAGGAACTAATAGTAACATTCAAATTTTAACCTTATCCATTTACAGTAATTTCAAACACTAAGGGTATTTCTCTAACCTTACTATATTGGTTAGCTATCTTGCCAATTTTGAAGACAGATCTGTTACATATATTTTTTTAACATGGATTTTTTAAAAATTTAAATTATAGTAGAGTTCATATCATAAATATCATTTTACATTTTAATATAATGCATTTAAAAAAATTTTAAGCCCATTTATCTCCTTAAACATATGTTATGGCAAAAGAGGCCAGAGTCCCTTAGAGTTATCAGTCCTTTCAAAGGCCAGGCTATAAAGATAATGGTGACATAAAAATCAGAGGTGTCATAGAAAGTTTAGTGGGCTCAAATTTACTACTGGGAATTCTAAAGTAGAACTGTAACTCCTCTTTCTGAGTTATGGACAGAGAACTAAAAATATACCTTCTAGATAAAGGACAAATGTTTAAAGCTGACTAGAAAGGCTTTGCATGATACTGTAGCCCACTGGTTAAAAACCGCCGAGCTCCTCTTCCAGAGAATATGAGATAGTGTTACGCAGTGTATAATCGGAAATACATTCTCATTTACACTCCAAGAAGGAAGTTTATTCTCACATTCAAAGGAATTTGAAAATGGCACCACCAGTGAGCTGGCTCTGGTGATAACACAGATCCGGGGTCCTCGGGTGAGATAAAGAGACAGCGCTGCAGCTTCCAGTGGCCCTGACACTGAATAAATCCAGCGAGCAGGAAGTGGTCTCTAAGAACCCGAGTGACTTAGAAGTACATTGAAGAGAAAAAGAAAATTCAGACAAATACAAATTAGACAGAGTGAAAAGGACCTCCGGTTAAAGCAAATGGTACTTCGCCCTCGTGCAGAGTCGGCTGTGAAAAGCGCAAGCCCAGGAGCCACGCGGCTCGGGTTCTGATTCAGGCGATGACATCTGATAACTGTATCAGCCCAGGTCCCAGCAGGAATCAGAAAGCAGGCGCTAAAGGGTCTCACTGAAGGGAGTTTAGAGGAAGGGTTACTTTCAGGCGTGCAGGCCAGGTTAACCAGCGAAGACGGCAAGGCGCCGCTGGGCGAGCAACAACGGAGAGCAGTTACCGCCTCAAACCCGAAGGGAAAGCTGGACAACCCAATGCAAGATGTTACCATAGCCCAGCCAAGTCTGCAGACGTCACAAGCAGGCAGGGAGAGGCGCTCTGGAAGCACGTGGCCGCTGCCAGACCGACAGCCAAGCGGGACAGGCGGGGGGAGACGCAGCCACCCCACTGTCTCCTCCCCCCCCCCCATTTTCCTACCAGTTGTCACCGACAAAGCCCATGAGCAATTCTCAGGAAAGAAAAATTGGATCTGGGTGATAAAATAAAATCTAACCTTCTCCTTTTCCTCGGTGCTCAGTCTGGTTTCTGGCTCTCAGGGTACCCCGGGCGGGAGGAGGACGCGCGCCCCGCCGCGGGCGGCACGACGCCCAGCCCAAGATGGCGCCGGGCCCTGCGCGGGGACGCGCCGCCCGACCAGGTGATCCGGAGCCCGAAGCAGCGCAGCTGTGCCTGCCCCGCGCGCCCCCCGCCCCCTCCCTGCCGCCGAGATGCCTTAAAGCAGCCCTGCCCCGGGCTGTTGGAGAGGGCAGGTCCTTCAGAGCCCCAGCTTGTACCTCCAGTTTTTGATCCAAGAACGAAGCCTTCCATTGCATCTGAACCAAACTCTTCTATTAGCTCAAATGACACTGGGCAGAAGGACACTTGCTGGGGACCGACGTGGGAGGGTCTGTAACAAAGAGACTTTCATCAGTCACAGCAAACTGAAAGCCAGAAGCCAAGAGATTCTGACTGATAACAGTCCATGGCGATTGGTGGCCTGGGCAGAAAAAAAAAAGTGAATCTGGAGGGCGGCTCCTTGTTGGATGCTGGGTAGGGAACAGGGAAGTTCAATAAGTCTCTGTTTTAAGGAACAATGTAGTGCCTTCACCTGAAAGCAGAGACTTGAATTTAAACCTTCTCACCAGGGAGTCAATCACTTGTTTTCATTTCATCTTCTTCAGGACAAAAGCAGCTGCAGATTATTATTGTACAAATCCCGCAGGCCTGTGTTTCTCTCTCCAGATTTTTCTCATAGTTTATCAGTTGCAGACTAGTGAAATGGCTTTCTTGTAGCGTGTTTTTCACCCTGATTGAATTGAGTTTAAATTTGTAAAACTAGATTTTCCTTAAGCGATCCTTTATTTCTAAAATCTTGCCTCTTAAATAGTTTACAGAAAAGCCTTGCATCTTTGCAGAAAAGATAATCTTCAGGTGAGTCGTCTGGAAGAGGGAGAAAACAGAACCCTAACTCTTGAGAACACAAAATTGAGTCTAGGATAAGAAGCCAGAAAAGTAAGAGAAGGTGGACAAATCTCATGAAATCCAGGCCAGTCTGAAGGCTTGTGCCAGTCTGGGTTTAGACACTCATGAAACCTGATGGGTCTTTCCCTGGCCTCTTGGCTTTACTGCTTGCATTTGCTTTCAGTGGTGCTCGCCCAACGCTCTGCTAATGTTTAGTTCAGTATTAAGACCAATCCTAGTGTTAGGCAGTTAGATAGACATGAGCACCAGGGAAAGGGGAGAGAAAGAGGGAGGGGGCAACCCAGAAAATAACAGTACGCCTGCACTCAGGATCAGGGGCTCCAAAAACTTCTACTTCCTCTAAATGCAGGCCAGCAAAGAAGCCAGCTAGAATTGAACGCTGTAGCTGTGCAGTAGAGAGAAGGACCTGGTTTAACTAGACCCAATGCTCATTATACTGTAGTTATCACAGTTTGAGCCCCCTCCTGTAGGTTTCTCTGTATGCATCATAGGTAAGAACATATGTAAAAGAGATGGGTGTGCCTGAGCACAAGGAATGTGAGCTGTCAATCAGCCTGAGCACTCAAAAACCATGAGCTGTCAATCAATCAGTCCATCATGAAAATGCCCCCTAAGCCAGGATATAAGAACAGGAAAAACAAAAGAGCAGCACCATTTTTCCTCTCTCCAATGGACCCGCCCCCAGGTCTCAGGGGGCTGTACTGTATTTTACTACCTGTTTATTTCACTAATAAAATCTGTTTATATCACATTCTGTCTCTTGTTAGGAATTCATTTTTTGGTGTAACTAAGAACCAAGGTAACTTTTATTCCCCTCCTCCCAGTAACACTAGGAATGAAAAGAACGCCTTCTCTCACTCTTTTAGAGTTAATGAAATTAGACACTACCATCAGGATGTCAACAATCCTATTTATTAGTTGAAAAAAATCAAGGAAAACTCCATGGCTTACTCCCTCATTTTTTCTTGTCCTAAATGGGGCAGGTTATGTCTCTGGAATACATTTCTCTCCTCATTGTCATGTGTTGATAGTACTGATACCAGATTCCCCAGAAAGAGACCTGCCTATATTGTGAATTATCTGATCACTTACTTTGGGGAATTATGAAGATATAAAGTCAATGCACATCTTCCAAAATGAGTAGAATGTACCTTCTGTTAAGAAACAACATTTAACCAAGCAAATTTTAAGGATCTTACTGGCTTTATTCAATGGTTCATGAGGAGGGCATCATCTCAACCAGCAAAAAGGAAGGAGCTGTGAAGAGCTATGCAAAATGAAAGGCTTGTCCAGACAGAAGGAGGCAGGACAAGGAAGTTACTAGCAAAGAGTGACGGTTTCAGGCAAGGTCGCCTGCCTTTGGCGGATGGCAGAAATCTATCAGGCAGATCACCTCACTAGAGCCAACCAGCTAATTTCAGATTGACTGGTTTAAGATCCCACTCCTGGGAGAGGTTGAAACTATAACTTATGCATTAATTTGGTTTGGTCATATAGGTTTAGCATAGGTGACTCCATTTGGGGCATCTTGTATCTTAAACACTTCTTTCTTGCCTAATACTTTTGTATATCTTTGCTCAGTGTTTATGCTTAGTCTCCAAGACTCATGTCATAAATAGAAACAAAAGACTTCTATAATATGATGAGAAATCTTTTTCTGCTCTCACTAGGGGAAGTGATTCCTTTCTTTATATTGACTAAAATATCTGCATTTATTTAGTCAAATAATTATATTAATTTTAATAGTTTAAAAGGTTATTTTCTGTTCTTGCTTCTTCCCCAGAAATAAAGAGCTAGAAGGAGTATCAGTGTCACACTTACAGTGAAATAAGCCATGCTAAGGGTGGGAAGAATTCTATGACGCGTCTGTTATGCAGTCAAATGCTCTACCCCTGAGCTATACCCTCAGGTCTGATGTGTCTGTTATGGGGCAGAACTTAGGGGGAGGAGCAGAAACCACTTGAGAGGGTCTAAGTCTCTGTCTGAATCCTACTGGGCTAAAAACAAAAACCTTAATCTTGGCATTGGGAAGAACAATAAACACTCTAGTCCAGTGTAATTCACCATTTTAACAAAGTAAAGAAGAAAAGCAATATAATTATATCAATGGGTATAGAATAAGCAGTTGAAAAATTCAAAAATATTCATGGAATGAAGAAGAATTTTCTTAACTTGATAAACAAAAGCTACCTAAAAACTACAGCTGACTTCGTAACAGGTGAAAAACAGTGATTTCCCCATAAAAACAAGAACAAGGCAAAGATACCCACTCTCACTACCCCTATTTAGCACAGAATTAGAAGTTCTAGCCAGTGCAACAAGGCAAAAAGAAGAGGTGCAGGTACTGGGAAAGAAAAAAATGAAAGTGTCTCTGTTCATAGTTGGTGTAATTGTTTGTGCCGAACTCTTCCTTATCTTAAAGATGGTACTTTTTTCAGTTTCTGGAGAAATAACAGGCCCAACTTCCCTTCTGACTATGGTTATATTAAACAGATCACGTCAATGATAAATGTCACTACTATAAAAACTACTTAATTTGTAAGGAAATTCTGTTTCATAGATTAAAAATAATTGTGGTTGGAGGAGAAAAAAAATTTTCTAGAACAATAAATGAGCGTAGTAGGAATGCAGGATGCAGTCAACATAGAAAATCAATTGTATTTCTCTATATTAGCAAAGAATAATTTGCATTCAAAATTTAATAAGTGATAGCATTTGTAATAACATCAAAACGGAAAAATGTAGTTATAGATCTATGAATCTATTTTCTCTTACCTTTTCTTTTTCCCCTTTTTCTCTGGAGAACATGAAGTCCCAAGTTTTATGAACTGTATTTCCATAGTTTCCTTGGTGTATCATCTTGTTTAGTATTACGTCTAAATGGCCCTATAAGTACATTTAGTTGTTAGTATTGAAAATACAAACATCCATGTCAGTTTGTTTTAAGAGAGCTGTAGTTGATTTTATAATATATTTTATATGATGACAACTGCAAACCACTGAGAAGGCAATTTCATGAGAATTCAATAGGCTGCAAGTCAGTTTTTCTTGGTCTCTTTGCAAATATAAGTTCCTATTTATTTTGTCAGCCTTGTTTCTTTCCCATGCACAAAATAAAAACAGCATGGAGATTTTTAGGTGACGTTTGTAAAGCACAAACATTAAGATCTGCTGGGTGTAAAAAAAGGCATCCAAGTAGGCAGAGTTCAGTTCTTGTGAGCAACTCTTCAGTTTGACCAATATCAGCTGTCAGCCTTTTATTGTCTTTCTCTCTCACATATTTCTTCTCAATGTTTTCCAGCTGAAAACAATGCTTTTCTCTGGCATTCAGGTTAGACCTCCATCGAGAACAATGAAAAGGCTGGTATCTTTTGCTAGAAGAAGAAATAAAAGAAAAATGTTAGCAACAGGCCAAAATTGTGAATTGCATTTTCTATATCTGTTAAAAAAAAAAAAAAGGCAAGAAAGCAGAGAGAGATATAAATACTAGAGAATAATTATCCAGCAAGCCCTCTGCATCTAAATCAGCATCTTGTGACATTCAGCAATAAGGAATTTCAAGGTGAGAGGGTAAATGTGTAAATTTCCCAGATGGAAATAGGATAATACAAGAAGTGGGTTTAGCACAAAATGCTACTTTAAATACTTAAACCCTGAGAATTCTTGACTTCACAGGAAAACAGATCTGGATGATAAATATGGAAATCAAAAATGAAGCAAAGGGAACAGATAATACAGAAAGAAAAATAGAAGCAGAATCGTATAGAAAAAAATTATAATAAGCAAAAACGGTAATAGGGACTTAAGAAAATTTGAAAAGATGAAAAGTGAAAATTCAAAATAAAGGGACAGGAAGCATTTCAAAATGTAGACAGAAGTAATCAATCTACATAAATAATAATTTCACCAAATAATGTGTCAACAAAACCATGGCATGTCTTTGGGGGAAAAAATTCCTTTTTACTGTCACAGCACTTTATTCAGGAAAGAATTATTATAGTTTATAATGGTCTTAAATCTAGAAGAAGAATACTGAAAAAGAAGAGCATATGTGAACAAAAAATCACTGCTACATCCTTAGTAATACTACCTCATTAGTATCAAAGTTAAAAATAAGTAAATAAATGGAAGTGAACTTAAAGGACCTTTTGATCATGCCTACTAAACAAATAATGGAAACAACAGCAGAAAGCATATTTTTTTCTTCGCTTCCATTTCTCTTTAAAATGGGGCACAAACTCATCTGCTTAATCTGGGGGAAATCAGGGAAAAAGCCGATACATGCCACCATCAAGATATCTAGTAAAGCAACAAAATAATTTTATTAATTAAATGCCTGACGTGCCTTTATCATTACCCCCAAACATACATCAAATTTAGATATAAATCCCTTAAATACATCCCATGATTATGATTTTATAATGAAAGAATAGAAACTTGCTCCAGTCTCTCCTGGCACCGTGGACTGTAATTTGTTTTTGTTTATAATAGTTCAGAAAATTTCTTGTAGTATAACTACACTGTATTGATAACATAAATTTTAAGGCTATTGTCAAATTTGGGGAAAAAAAATCCTACATAATTCTATAAATTTTTTCCTTAAGGTCTTAGACATGATAATATTTTATAGTACTGCTCTATGTTGCTGCCCGCAAAGTAAAATTTTTGATACATTATATATCACATGGTTCCTGTATTAACCCAGGTGCTCTGAGAAGCAGATGCCAGGATAATAGTGCTAGAGATTTATTATGGAAATGCCTGTAGGGAAAAATGAGGAGGCAGTCAGTATCAGACAATGATGCCAGTCTGATCCCAAGTGAAGGAAAGGAAGAGAGCAGAGGAAGGTGGGATAGAAGTGACGCTGTAGTTCTAAGGAGAGTTCCACGAGGCTGCTAGCGAGTCATCCATCAGAGAGAGGAGCTCTGTGTCTCCCGGGGATGCACTTGGCCTTGACACCCCTGTCACACTCCGTCATTGGGAGGGAGCAGCCTGGGGAAAGTGAGACCTCAGTTCAAGTCCTGGGATGGATTTAAAGATGCAACCACGGAGCCATTCAGTCAGTCATGCCCCCTACAATTGGAGATCAGAGAGACACATTCTCATGGCTACCAAAACTCCTATCAAAGAAAAAAAAAGGGAAACGGATGCATGGTTTGTTTTTAATTGTTCTTTGTGTTCTATCTATTCCTGAAATGAAAGGACTTCTATTTTTATTATGCATCAATCAGAACCAAATCATGGTAACAGAAATATTCCCAGAAGCAGATGCTACACTAGCACAAATAGCAAGTTAACCACACATGTGAAAGAGATTGCAAAATATAAACATGAATATATGCTACTAACCCAAATTAAAAGTAAACTAAAATGTCTATTGGCAGCTTCTCCCAAATTCTCAAGGCCAATCCAGTATCACCCAATAGGAAGGAAATTTTGACAGAAGGGAAATCAAAGTGGAAAGAGATAATAGATCAAGATGAAAATATCTTACTTTTGTAAAGTTGATAAAAATATCTGACCATGTGAACACTTTCTTAGGGCCACTCACAAGGTCTTGGAAGGGAGCCTTGAAAATGGGAAGGCCTGAAGATTCATCTTCATTAAATTCATAGTTAATCTATCCCTTGAGCAGGTTAAATGTCTAACTAAATTCTCTTTTGAATTTAATTTTTAGAGGGAGTAAAATATGAGAAGTTAGAGTACTCAGAAAAGGGCAAAGGATCACTAGGTCATTGCTATGGGAAAGTGACTTGAGAGTCTCCGTTATCCAGTTCCTGATTTATGGAAAGCAGCAAAATATGTTGCAATAGTGAGATAAGCCTTGGAAGAACAGAAGGACAATAAACCGGTTCATGTGACTGCCAGGGCGTGAGTAATCATACAGTGGGTTTTAATTGCGTGTGTGCATGTGTGCGTGTGTGTGTGTGTGTGTGTGTGTGTGTGCAGTGGAATCTACAAGTTGTTCTGAAGCTCCTGCAGTAGGAACATCAGTTTTAACTGTGCACATTTAAATTTCTAATTGAAACATGAGTATTTCAATCCCTTGGTATTGTCCCCAAACTTTCCTTACTGAGTATTTTTATTACCCAGGATGTTATGACGTCTTCTGCTACTACATTCTACATGAAAGAAAAAAACTG
Source organism: Camelus ferus (assembly GCF_009834535.1). NCBI lineage: Eukaryota > Metazoa > Chordata > Mammalia > Artiodactyla > Camelidae > Camelus > Camelus ferus. Next base: position 5,970,267 of record NC_045718.1, on the reverse strand, counting down.
AAGAAATAGAAAAGCTATGATAAGATGACAAAGACTGAAAGAATAGAAAGCAAATATTAAAGCAAAAACAGTGTTTTAATAAATAAAGTTATTTTATCATTATATAAATGTTTTCAAAATAATTATTGGAAAAGCAAAAGCTGTAAAATAATGGGTCAAGAGAAATTACACTGAAGAGAATCTCATAAATTAATAGGGTTGTGTTGGAACGGAATTTAGCAGTAATCAAAACCAAACTCTTCCTTTATACAGCAATATCCACTACTTCTCTTTGAAATTGACATAAACTCTTCATGAGCTCAAAATAACTTTCTGAATACAAGGGTTACCCATCCCTGCAGCAGTTTGCTTTAGGAGAATGTGGAATAAACTCTCAATATTAACCTTTAAGTTGATAGAAAACCATCTTCTTGTGAAAGTTTAAATAAAGTCTTTCTTAGAGACAGAGAAATAAGGTGGCTGACCCTGCGAGGCTTCTTCTAACCCCAGGAGTGTAAGCAATAAAAGAAGAAAAGATCAGAGAATTGTGAGTGCAAAATCAAGAGCTTCACTTCTATGCAGTGTTTCCATGGACAAAGTTCAGAAATAGAGTGTAGCTTTTAAAGGAAATATCTATCAAAATAAGGCATCTTTTAAAAAGATGTAAAACACGTATAAGACAGACATACGCCTCTCCAGTTTTATTCACTCTCACTAGAAAAGAATGCCTGACATACCTGTAGATCTTGGTAGCTTGTGACTGCCCATCCACATGTATGCTAGTCACTGTGTTGGTTATTATTTGTAATAACCACTTATGTTAAGGTAGCTTTTTTCCCTGAAATATCATAAAACATTTAATAGCTAAAGCAAATTAAATTTTATAACTTGTGTGGACATTTTTTTTATATAACCCAAGGCTTCTATTTCCATGAAGAAGTCTTATCCCAAAACCAAAAAAGCTGAATGAGAATGAAAAATTCGTGCTGTACCCAGGGCTCTTATTTCTTCGGTTATTTTATCACAAGGGGAATAACTAAAACAGTCCTTAAGGTACTCAAAACCCTAGTGGAAGATAATTTGTCTATGGGACAGAGGATGAATAGAAGAAAGATACGTTACTTCATCAGGCTCAGTCAATACCATGTTGATGGATTAACAGGTCCACTGAAAACACTGAAGTATTAAAATACAAGATTTCCAATGTATGTAGGTATTTCATAATCACAGAACACAAACCAAGGATTTTGAGTTCCACTCTGGTTAAGTTATATTTATTTGAGTATGCAATTGTTTCATGTTCTTCCAGAGCAAATGCATGCCTTGGTCTAACTATAATAATGAAAAGTTAAGAGAATTTACACTAGATTTTCCAATAAAAAATTACGGTGATAGATAAATTGACAGATTGAGATAGATAATTGATTGATAGAAAGAGAGACACAGAGGGGTAGGTGTATATTTAGATGGATATGTAGATACGAATGTAGACACTTAACCTAGATACATACACACATACATGCATAGAAATTATAAGTAGTTTCTGGATTAATTTAAATAGTTAATACCAGCCAATTTCAATTCTACCTCTTCCATTCAATTATATAAAGCATTTATTCTTGCCAGAATCTTGTAAGTGGGAACAAAACCCATTCCCTCACTCCAGGATATGGCCTCATACTCTATGCAGCCTTCATCAGCATGAATGTAGCTGGTAAGAGGTGAACGACTCCTCCTGGACTGGTAATTTATTCTTTCTATGCACTGCCCTCCCCCACCCCAATTATTATGTGAGATGAGCAGTGGGACTTGAAGTTGGGTCTCAAAACATCAACTAAACAAACAGAATTGCAGGGCAGCTCCCCATACATGGCCTGGTAACCAGCACTCTTTACAGAGTCTCTCCAAGCTCCTGTCCATCATACACATACACATGGTGAACCCTCCATCTCCTCTAGTATTATTTCCCCAAGCTATTTCATCAGATGCAGGGGATTGCTTATTTCTCATTAGCTAAACTATTTTATCTTCCATGGGGAGAAAAATTGGCAATATCAGAGGATACAGTATTTCTCTGAAAGATTACTCTGTCCAGGACAAACATTGCTTTTTCTTGGTAATTTTACGGCATTACAGATTTCCTTTCTGAACAGTGAACACTGCTATCACATATGCCTTTTTTTTTTCTTCAGTGTGGGTGGAGAAGAGTTGAAACAATACTCTGCAAAGAAAATGCTCAACACACAGACCAAAGTTAGCTTTATCTCTGATGAACCAAACCAAGTTTATATAATCATGACAACTTTAACACATGTCTTCTACAATAGAGAATTAACCCATTCTATCATTTTGGCAAAAAATGTTTTGGAGGAGTAATGTGTTGAGTAAAGACTACAATGTTCAGCTTAAACAGAAAGAAGTGTCCACAAAATAAAATAAACTGTTCCAAATGATTTCAGGTCAAACATCCAACAGATGCAAGACTAGAAAGTCTTGTGAATAGAGAACTCTGAAATGTGTATCTTGGTTTCACTTAAGTATTGACTCTACAAAAAAAAAATGGAAGGAAGAAAAGAAAGAAAGTAAATTAATCAATCACTGGTATCTTGATATCTAAACCAAAACGTGTTCGATTCCCAAATCTATCAGCTTAAAGTAAAAGTTTATTTGGTAAGCACGTCTAAAAGATGGTAGCTGTTCTTTCTGTTTTAATATTGTCAAAATATCCACTAAAATAATTAAGGAACAGACACGACATAGAGATAGTGATATATCACTTGTAGAGTAAATTCTCCGAGAAAGCGAAAAGAGGCCTACACAAACCTAGATGTGTCTGTGAAGAATCTACAAGTTTTAATAATAATGTAAGTCTAAATTAAATTCGCATTTTACCTATAGATTCAAATGCAGAATTAAACCTGATGGAGCAGGGCCTTTAGAAGAGTAACTGGGACATAGCACGCCTTTAATACATGTTAGCTATTTTTGATATTATTGTTATTTCAGGTTTGAAATCTTTATTTTTCTCATATTCAATCTATTTTGAAAGAAAAAACTATTTATTGTGGAATAAATTATTCCGTGTGCCTAAATCTATCACAATGTATTCATTTAAGCCAAAATACATCTTTCCTATGTCATTTATTTATTCATTCTTCCTTTTGTTATTTTCTTCTTTCTTTCAAACTTATACTGATCTGTTCGGGAAAGGCAATTTTTCTTAGCTTATAAGGATAAAAAAATAAATGTGACTTTTCAGCTTTATATCAAATAATTTACAGTTAGAAAAGGGAAATGTAGCAAGAGGAACACAAAGATATGGTTTTAGAATATGAGACAATTTATTAGCAATGCCTTATTTGATCAAGTCTTCCTCATGGTAATAAACGTGTCTCTTTTTATAATGGGAAATGTTTTATCTTCAAATTCCTCACTCTTTGTTTTGCAAGCGCACAGTCATATAACTGAAACAGATAGAAAAAAGAGATTTCTCATTAGGTAGCATCATATGTTAGGAGCTCTACATGACCTAGTTCATTGTTTCTGTCTCGATAAATAATCACTAGCGTTCTCTTTCTTCCAATGTTTCATGAAATTAATTCTGAATAAAGCATCCTTTCGTATTAATTAGCAGAAAGTAGGACCAGCTTGTTAAGAGGCGGAAGCAAAACTAGACATAAGAATACAGTTGGAAACCATCATTCATTAATTATTAACTTTCTAGTCCTGGACAGTTTCAAATAATAGTTTGCTCTCAATTACCTGGTTATTCTCATCTCTTAAATCCATATTATGTATTAGAGTGGTCTCTTCACTATAAAATACATGTATGACAGTGGCCTTTATTTAATAACTGATAATTGAACTTCATGTATTAATCATTCCATATACAATTACAGCACAGATCAATAGAATTTAATGAGCTCTATTCAGTCAGTGAAATAGCTATAAATTATTCATGTCTGAAAATGAACTGTATTAAGTTAATCAAGCCATTAGGATCATTTTCTAAAATAAATTATGAGACAAAGACAATATATCTTAAAAAATGAGCAATCTCTGCAATAAGATCTGGCACTCAGGTGCAGTAAGGACATTAGATCAAGTAGAAAATGTCAAATATGTTTTTCAAGTGCTTTAGTTCAAATCTATCACACAAATACAAAATACATATTATTTTTGTTAAATATTTTATGAAATATGTTTAGTATTTCTATTCCAGTTTCACAATTTTTTAGAGTGAGTTTGTAGAAGACAAGACCTATTTTTCAAATTTATACCCTATGTGCTTTTTAAAAGGCATCTAGAAAATATTAAAGTTGGTAGAAAGAATTATTTTTACTTAAAAAATTAAATTAATTCAAATAATAATGTCGTATTGTATCCCTCTTGTTTTCTATTTTCCACTTCACTCTGGGTAAATCTTCTAGATCTATCTTAAGATCTAGAGAGCTCAGGTTGTGACTGGGGTGGTCAGGGAGGGAAATAGAGTTAGTTTCTAATTACGTAGAAACGGGGAATCTAGTGAAGTTTTTTGAGCACGGGAGGGGTGTGTATAAAGTAGTTGTGTATTAGAAGACTTACCTGGCCAAGTTGTGTTGGGTAAATTAGAGGGAACAGAAATCGGACGAGCAGTTCAGAGACTGTTTAGATATGAATGAGGGTCTAGAAAGTAAATCTATTGCTACCTCCTAAGAAAAATCACCAAAAACAGCCATGTAAATAGATCAAACTAGATATTTAGACTGACGGAAAGAGGGAATATATTTCCACAAAGTAAAAAAATGTATGATCCTTGAATTAATTAAAAGTACTGAAAAACAATTAAAATGTTTTGAAGACAAAAGATAGTAGTTAAGCATTTTTTTTTTCCTTTCTTTTCAGGGAGTCTCTTTCGAAATCCCTTCCTCAATGGAAATTACTTCCGTTTCTCAAAATTTCCATTGGACACATCTTAAGTTTTGCTCTTGACATTCATTTCACATTTTATATAGTTAACTATTTTCTCTATATTTTATTTATTTTAATATTATTTTTCAACTTAAATATTTCTTTACATCATTTTTCCTTAAGATTTTCATATTAGTTTTTTATTTCTGATTACTTATACACACTCATTAAATAAGCTTTGTATGTTTTCAAATATGTTTGTAGAACTGTAAACTCTATACAATGTTCACAAAAGGAAAAATCTATATCCTCATCAATTTGAAATCAGGGTTTATTTTTTATTACTAATTTATTGGTTGGCAAAATGCATAAATGAATTAGTTATTAGAAATGTATGCATTTCTTCCTTAACTGATCATTTATTTTATCATTTGGTGTCTTCTGAACATTAGCAAAGAATCTCAGAACATGACATTTTGGTACATTTGATAGATCGTGAACTGCTTGCAGCATCACATAGGGTATGTTTCATCACCCACACATAATAGAGCTCATGCTAAATCCAAAGACAAGATCAGTAAGTCTAATTACCTTCAAAAAGTGGCCTCTGATTGTTTTTTATCGTGCTCTGTACAATTTAAGAAGGAAACAGAGCTGGTGTGGATACTACAGTGCCACCAACTCTTGCAGATCTGCATTGATTGTTTGTGTGAATAGAACTAGTATTCTCAAGGCATCTTAAATGCAAAGTAACAGAAACCAACTCTATGTTGATCAAGAAAGAAAAGGATTTCCAGTCAAGATGGTGGAGTAGTAAGACCACAAGCTCACCTCTTCTCACAACTACAACAAAAGCATAACTGACTGCTAAACAACCATCAAGATGAAAAAAGACTGGAACCTAGCAAAAAGATCTTCAACTAGAAACATAAAGAGGAAACCATAGCAGGACGGTAGGAGGGATGTTCTTGTGGTATAATTGGGCTCCATACCGCCCAGGTGGGAGACCCACAAGCTGAAGAATAATTAAGTTGCAGAGGCCCTCCCACAGGAGTGAGAGTTCTGAGCCCCCAGTCAGGGTCCCCAGCCTGGGTTTCTGACATTGGGAGGAGGAGACCCCAGAACATCTTGTCTTGAAGGCCAGCAGGGCTGAACTCAAGGAGCCCCAAGGAATTGAGGGAAACAGTGACTTCACTCTCTTGGGAAGCACATACAGAATCTTATGTATGCCGGGTCCAAGGGCAAAGGCAGTGATTCCATAGGAACCTGGGCCCAAGCAGCCTGCTGGTTTGGGAAGTTCTCCCAGGGATGTAGGGTGCAGCTGTGGCTCACCCTCGGAACATGAAAGCTGGTGGCAGACTTTCAGGGAGTGCTCATCTACATGAGCTTTCTAGGAGGCTGATATCTTGCTTGGGTCATTAGCACCAAGGCCTAGCTCCACCCAAAAGCCAGTAGGTGTAAGTGCTGGGAAGCCTCAGGCCAAACAACATACTGGGTGAGAATGCAGCCCCACCCATTGGCAGACTTCCTAAGCCACAGCCACCTCTAGACATGCCCTTAGACATGGCCTTACCCACTAGAGAACCAGGACCAAGCTCCATCCAGCAGTGGGCAGGCACCGATTCCTCCTGCCAGGAAACCTGCATAAGCCTCTAGTCCAGCCTCATCCACCAGGGGGTAGATACCAGAAGTGAGTAAACAACAATCCCAAAGCCTGTGGAAAGAATCCACAAACGCACTCCAGACTCTATCACGGGACCATCTGGACACCGGCCTTTGTGTACTGCTGGGACGCATAGGACATATCCCACAGAGGGCCACTTCTCCACGGTCCAGAAACATAACTAACCTACTTAAAAATACAAATAGAAATCTAAACAATATGAGGCAGCAGAGGAATATCTTCCAGGCCAAGGCACAAGATAAAATCTCAGAAGAAGAAATAAGTGATGAGAAGATAGGCAACCTATTCGAGAAAGCATTAGAGTAATGATGGGGAAGATGTTCAGAGAATTTAGGAGGAGTATAGATACACAGAGGGAAGTTTTTACCAAAGAATTAGAAAACATAAAGAATACCCGAACAGAGTTGAAGAATACAATTACTGAAATAAGTAATACACTTGAAGGAACCAAGAAGAGACCAAATGAGGTAGAATAGATAAGTGAGCTAAAAGACAGATCAGTGGAAATCACTACCACAGAACAGAAAAAAAAAGAAAAAAGAATGAAAATAAATAAGGATAGTTTAAGAGAACTCTGGAACAACATGAAGAACATTAATATTCACATTTTAGGGTTCCCTGAAAGAGAAGAGAGACTGAAAAGATCTGAGAAAATATTTGAAAAGACAGTAACTAAAAAATTCCCTAACTTGGGAATGGAAACAGTCACCCAAGTCCAGGAGGTGCAGAGAGTTCCACACAGAATCAACTCAAAGAGGAGCACAATGAGGCACACAATAATCAAAATGACAAAAATTAAGGATAAGGAGAAAATATTAAAATCAGCAAGAGAAAAACAACAAATAACATACAAGGGATTCCCATAAGGTTATCAGATGATTTTTCAGCAGAAACTCCATAGGCCATAAGGGAGTGGCACAATATATTTAAAATGATGAAAGGGAAAAGCTTACAACCAAGAATACTCTATCCAGCAAGGCTCTCATTCAGATTTGATGGAGAAATCAAAGGCTTCACAGATAAATAAAAGCTAAAAGATTTCAGTACCACTAAACCAGCTTTACAACGAATGTTAAAGGAACTTCTGTAGTCATCAAATCACAAGATGAGAGACACATGCACCCCAATGTTCATAGCAGCACTATTTACAATAGCCAAGACATGGAAATAACCTAAATGTCCATCAACAGATGACTGGGTAAATAAGTTGTGGTACATTTATACAATGGAATACTACTCAGCCATAAAAAAGAATAAGATAATGCCATTTGCAGCAACATGGATGGACCTGGAGATCATCATGATAAGTAAATTAAGCCAGACAGAGAAAGAAAAAGGAAAATACCATATGATATCACTTATATGTGGAATCTAAAAACAAAAACAAACAAACAAAAAAACTTATTTAAAAAACAGAGATAGACTCACAGACACAGAAAACAAACTTATGGTTATGGGTGTGGAGAGGGATAAATTGGGAGTTTGGAATTTTCAGATACTAACTACTATATATAAAATAGATAAACAACAAGGACCTACTGTACAGCATAGGGGACTATATTCAATATCTTGTAGTAACCTTTAATGAGAAAGAATGTGAAAAGGAATGTGTATATATGCATAAGCAAATCACTCTGCTGTACACTAGAAACTAGCACAACATTGTAAATCAACTGTACTTCAATTCAAGAAAGAAAGAAAGAAAGAAAAAAAGAACAGGATGTACTATAGTTACATAGAGGTTTAGACACAGTGCAAGTCAAGGATACAGTGGGGCCACAATGGACACTATAATAGTGATAAAAGAAATAAGTTGCTATTTCCCACCTATATTTCTTTCTGTATCTGTTTTTTTTTTTCCCTTGCTCTAAATGGATCTCTCCAATTCCAAAACACATGTTGAGAAGTGATCATGAATATCTTATAAATTTATGTCACTTCCATTCAAGAAACTATCTAATCTGAGGCTAGACTCTCACATTCTAGAATACAAATTCCAAGCAAAGAACCCTAATTGGCACAGCCTCCAGAGACTGGTTCCTTAGGCTGGTAGGCCTAACTCAAGGCTAAGTTACATTGTGCTACCCAGGCTTCCAAGAGCTGTTACAATGATGTGTAAATCTGCAAATGCAGAGACAGCCACAGAAAAGGTGTACATCAAAAAGGCCTGGATAGACCATCCACTAGTTATGTACTACAAAACTAAGTAGCTTCAATAACTTTCTCATTTTGGGGTATTTTTCAAGGAACCATTCCCAGATTGAGGTTGGTAGATCTTTATTTTATCCTGTTGAGACAGGAGGGAAAGGGGGAGGTCACAACCATTAAAAGAATGACATACAATTAGCACCAAGATGGCAGAAAATTCAACTCCCAGTAGACCTTGAGCTTCAGTGTATGCTCATTGTAATACAACAGCATGCTAAATGGCACTCCCACAGGTGCCATGACAGTTTCAAGGTTGACCACAAATGGTCAAAAAGTGGGTAATGGCAAAATTCCTGGGAATTCCAGCTGCTTCACCAAAGTAGTTGGAATAATCCTCCCACTTGCTAGCATATGACGTTACCGTAAAACCTAACAACCCCACAGCTTGTGGTCACTCTCTCTGGCCTTCTAGGATGACCTGCACTCTGCTATGGAGTATAGAACATAAGTCATCTGAATAAATCTGTCTTCACCCTACTATGGCTCACTCTTGAATTCTTTCCTATGTGAAGCCAGGACCCTCACATGTCCCAGGGACTCACCTGGGACCTGGGACATGGCCCTCCTCTCCTGCCCCATTTTTCCTGTATCGTTACATTATCAGCGTGAATTCTTGGTGCAGTGAGAAACCCAACAGTTAGGTGGATATTTCACCAGAAATCAGAAATTCTCAGAGAGCACTCAGATGTAAGTAAGCAACCTGGGTCCCTTTCCTTTCAAATTCAAACTAAATGTATAAAGGTAAATGTGAAAAATGTATAAAGCCTATGTTCTAAAACCCTTTGCAATCTAGGTATTTTTCTATCATATGATCATTCATTTTGAAAAATATTTTTAGAAAGAATTCAAATATTAAAATAATTATAAAGACAAATGCTTCCAGTAGTTTAGTACAGGAAAAATAAACTATGAAGAATAAAATTCTAAAATCAACTTGTTCTTCTTGATAAAAAGAATTTATGTCTAGGTTTAGGTAAGATCATGGACTCTGGGGCTGGACTTTCTAAGTTCAAGTCCCAGTCCAACACATACTAGATGCATGAATTTGAGGAAACAGGACAATTTGTGTCTCAGTGGTTTCAACTGGAAAACTAAGATGGCAGTGATATCTGTTGCACAGGATTATAGCAAACATTAAATATTTCATAGAGGGAAAGAGATATAAGTGGTGTCTGGAATATGGAAAATGTTCAATAAATGTTAGTAATTTCATTATGTTACTCTGATGAATTACAAATACATATAATCACCACTGATTATTTATTTAAGGTTCATTTCCACATATGTGTCCTTATGACATTTAAAAATAATCCTCAAAACTAAATATAGTTTATTTTGTCTTCCTCTCCCAAGCAAGCTGTCTTCCTCAACGATGCCAACATCGTGTCTGTCAGTACATTTCAAACACCAGAGTCATATCGTCATGTTTGTCTCTTCCTTTTTCCTTGATCACCATGTCATATGAATTCTATGATGATCACAGCGATCTTACATAGTACATGATACATCTAAGGTGATCAGGAAATATTTACCTAATGAATTGAGAAAAAATAAAAATATTTTTTTCCTCATTGTATCTTAATGCCAGTTTCCTTATGTAGATCTTAAAATTGACCCCAAAGAAATTAATGACACGAAGAGCAAGGTGGCCCATTTCCAATCAGTCTGTAAAAAACAAAAGGCACTTTCCAGAAATTCAATTTTGGTAACAGCTAATCCAAGAACTAAAGGAGGGGAAACAAGAGAGGGAGAACATCTCTGTCCGTCCCTCACTTTGGGCTTTGCCTGGGTTTCCACACAGATGACAAAAGACTGGTGACCATGCTGTGTTTCGTGGTGATTACAGAGCCTAATGAATGACAGACGGACGGGACAGTGAGAGCTCTGTAATGAGGGTATTCAGGTGACCGGCAGTCAAGCAGAGCCAGAAGCCCTCCCAGGAACTGAGTGCCACAAGGGAAGATTTGTCAGAAGGGACAGGGTTTTTTTTTTTTTTTTCTTTACCATTTCATTAAGTAATTATAAACCACCATTGTTTCTTGAACATTTGAACATTTTTATAGACTAATTTTTAAAAAAGGGTTCATCACTTTTGTTAACTGAAATTTGGGAAACAGAGTCCTGATTAAAATAAAGAGGCATGTATTTATTTGAGGTTTGTCAGCAGCCCAGCAGACACAGATTCAAGGAGCACTTGTATGGTGTTCCGCCCAACTACAAAACAGAGGAGGCTTATCAAACAAGGCAGAAACCATGACGGTGACAGTTAGTTCCATGAACTGTTGTATCAGGGGATTATAATTGGAGCTGGCAAGAAGGATGCTTGGTTAAGTAAGGATTGGCTGGGGTTCGAAATAGTTGAGTAGTTACAAAGGTAATAACCTTGAGACACAAGGTTGCAGCTAGCAGATGTTTTAAAAACTGGCTGGTGTCCTTGGGTTAGGTATAGTTCACAGAAAGTTCAAGTTCTCAGTGGTGCAGGGACGTGCCTGAGACCAGGTCTTCAGTGACCGCCCAATTCCATCTTCTTGGTTTGAACTGTAATTACTCCATTGTAATTTTAATTTATTATCACTTTCTATTCAAAAGACATTTCATGGATAATTATGTATCTAGTAAATACATATGTAAACTTAAGGAAATATAATTAATTAGGCTGGAACTATGTATCAATTATTCCACAGAGACATTAGTTGATACTTATTTAATTATAATGAATTAACTACTACAAAAATTAAATCATTGACCTATACAATTTTATAAGTTGTTCTAAGGGAACCAAGAACCAAGCATCGTAGGGGTAAGAAAGAGAGACATTCTCAATCTTTCAGAAGGTCTTTCTATAAGCAGTGACTGCCTGGGAAAGAAGATTATAATTAGAAGACTCTAACTTTAATCACAGGAAATTAAAGCCTAAATATTCTGTGTTCCATGCATGTAAATGGCAAAAAATTTTTTAAAGGTATGGTCCAGTTGTTTCACACATTTTAATAACCCACTGATCCAGCTAACAGGTCCATCCACACCCCTAGACTGAATATATTTGTAATTCCTAGGCTACCAATATTTTCACTGAGGCTTATTGAAAAATATAAGGAAGAATTTGAAAGAAATTGCTTTTTAAATTTTAAATAAATTGCAACAAAAATGTTAAGGAGGAGTATTTACATGTGATGTATAACACCTTATACACAACCTTAGGGAAAGAACTTTATGGGTGTATAAACCTTAGCTCAAACATGGGAGCTGGTAGAATTTTATAATACCAACAAGGACACATAAACAATGTTAAACTATTAGCTGATTCTAAAACATATGGTGCGTAGTACAGGAAAATTATCTGAAATGTAACTGTCGCACTCTAAGGAAGAAAAATTATGTCAAATGGGCCCAAATAGACAAGAAATTAGACATAAGTTTCAAGTATAGTTTGGTGGCAAAAATCAAATACTGTTTCAAGAAGCTTATCAAGCATCACAGTAACTTTTTAAAGGGTTTGTTACTTTAAATGAAATAGTCACACAAGGAAATAGACTAGCACACTCCTGACTTCTTTTTATCTTTATTTCCAAAAGGAATTTCTTTCTTTAAAGGAAACAGAGAACCAAACAAATATAGTCTTTTTCAGATGCTTCAGATTTGAATCTCTTCATAATGTCAATAATACAAGTTTTGAAATGAGTCCACACATTTAAATTCCTTTCGAAAAACACTGTGCAGGAGCTAATATGCCCTAGTAAAGCAGTCATCAATTTTATTCCTCCTTCTGTTTATGTACTATAGGCAATGCAGAGGAAATGTGAAAATTGAGATGCATTCCTCATGCTCTAAAACTAAAATCAACATGTTAGATTCTTCGACAAAAGAGTTGCCAACATTTTTACAAAGTTGAAAAGTTCAAAGCATTCATATGAATGCTGGAAATAATTTAATTAAACGTATCCCATAGTGAACAGATACAACAGTAACTTCAATAAATGCTTTCATTTGGCTTAGATATAGATTACCCCATTATCCAGCTAAATAAAAGTACAGTATATTCTCATAGCATTTTTATTTTTGTGTACATGCAATTGTGACAAAGGTAAACTGTGGCAAGAAATGTGCTTGATTGTTGGAAGAACAGCAAGGAGGAGAGGGAAACTGGACCAGTGAGAGCTGTTAGCTTTCAGGACCTTGATGGCAGCCTGTGGAAGGAGGGGATGACCAGTAGATTAAGAAGACCAGAGCCTTACGGAGAAAATTCAGCTTTAAAAACCACACAGAGTAACTCAATGCCAACTCTCCCACAAGAGTTTACAATTATGTCTTCATATAGAAACTGATTTGGACCAAATCATAAGAAACGCTTTCAAAATTACATCATTTGAAGTATTTAGAAGTTCTTAAAGGAAAATATGTGTAAAGCCAACCTCCACTTTCCTACATTTTTTTAAAGCTCACACATATGGCTCAGTCAGTTTATCCAACTCAGGCTTCTGTCCTTAAATCTGAAAGGGTATATTCACATGCTTACTAGGTGCCTTGTGCATTTGGCATTGATTTACTCCTCAAGTCTACTTCTTCCCTGGAATGTTCTATCTCTGAAACTGGTAGTGTCATTCATTTAGTTGATCCGGCCCCAAACTTGGAAACATTGTTGACTCATATCTTTCTCACATACTTAACAACTCACATAATCCAGCCTAAATGAATCGTAGCCTAAATCAAGTTCCACCTCCCCTGCAGCAAGAGGCTTCTCACTGAGTTCCCTGCTTCTGCCTCATTCCCCCAACCCCACGACCTGCCCAACTGCACACCAACCAACCCATTCTCCAGGTGAGATTATTTAATCTCCTGCTTGATATGCTTTTGGCTTCTCTTCTCACTGGGAATGTAATGGACATTGCCAGTCATGGACTTTAAGTCTCCACTGTGACCCTGCCTAATCCTGCTCACCTCTCTGACCTCAAATTCTACTGCTCTCACCCTGTCTTAGCAACTGCCAGTCTCCTTTCTGAAGCTTGAACACGGCCAGCACGCTCAGCACACTCAAGGATTGGTGAGGAGCCCCCCCTCCAGCAGATGTTACCACACTCGCAACCCCATCACATCAGGCCCCTGCTCAGGTGCTGTCTCCAGGAGAGGCCTTTCCTGATAATCCTTTCTACAACAGCACTCCTCTTACCTCCTTTCCCTTCATCCAAATGGATTTTCCCTCATGCGACCCTCATTGTCTGCTGTCATGTTGCTTTGTTTATTTGTCTATTGTTGCACATTTTCCCTCCAGGAGGACAAGAACATTGTCTTGTCTCCTGATAATTACTGAGCTATGATGGCTTAAGAGGTACTATAGATTGAATTGTGTTCATAAAAAAATTCATATGTTGAAATTCTAACCCCTGTATCTCATCGAAATGTGATCTTGTTTGGAAATAGGGTATAATTAGTTAAGATGAGGTCATACTGAAGTACAATGGGCCCCAATCCAATGTGACTGGTGTCCTTACAAACAGGAGAAATTTGGACACAGACAGACATACAAGGGAGAATGCCATGTGAAGATAAAGGCATCAGAATGATGCTTCTAAATGCCAAGAAATACCAGATATTGCCAGCAAACCACCAGAAGCTAGGAAAGAGGCATGAAATAGTTTCTTCCTTACAGCCCTCAGAAGAAACCTATCCTGTGGACATCTTGACTTCTCTCCACCAGAACTGTGAGACAATAAATTACTCCTGCTTAAGCCACTCCACCTGTGCTACTTTGTTATAGCAGCAAACTAATATTAATACTAACACCAATGAAAACTAATATATAATAATGGTCTGAGGTTTCAGTTTAGATCCATCATGACCTCTTTTCCACTGGCATGGATATATCATAAGGGGAGCTACATGACAAGTGGAAGAAAATATTAAACACGCCTAATAAAATACAAGACATTCCAATCTGGAGTGAACAAATACCTAAAATTTTCCCAAGTAAAGTAATAAGTCATTTTGTTTGTGTCCTTTAGAGGAGGTTATGTTTACCCTCATAGTTTCAACAGGAAGAACTGGAAATACTTTTGCCTTCAGGCAAGAGGAAGGTTAGAAGCTGGTGTTTTTTCAGAGGAGTAGAATGTTCTAAAATATATGTTATATCCTCAGCGCCCCACAGTCAAAGTGAGAAATAAAGAAGACCAATACATTGTTTAAAGGCCGACAGTAATATAAGACAATTACTCTTTGGTTACAAATTTTGTGTAACACAAAAAAGAAATTAATTACCTTTTCAAGCATAAAAGAAACATAATCATTTTGGAAAATCTAGAAATGAAGAGTATACAAATATTGCATGGTATAATAATAAATCTCACTGCTCATAGACAGTGTGATAATAATTGAATAAAAATAATATTTAATTGTTTTAACTATTGTATGACATATCTTATAATGTATGTTTTAAATGTAAACAATTTCTTTAAACATATGCCTATGAGTTTACATTATAATTATTTGAATTTTCCATAATGTGGATAAAGGTTATTTTAATATCAGGGCACTAAAATAATTGAAAAAGTGTATCAATTATTTTACATATCTGACCTGAAATTGCATAATTATTAAATTTGCTTTATTAAAAAAATAGAGCAAAAGAAAAGAAAATGGAATAAATATCAGACCCTGAGGGTTAATATTTTTAAATCATTATTTTTATGTAAAACAGAAATATTTTCCTACTAAAGGCTGATTAACTTCTTTTGGAGCAATAAGAAACAAGGGATACTCACCCTTTAAAGGACAGTAAGTACCGTGTCACTGTGAACAACTGTCTCAGTGCATCACTACAATGTAAGTGAAAAAATTAACAGAATTTAGATAAAACAAGAACACTGACTTAGAAGCATGACACACTATGGTTTACTGAACAAGTATGACTGTTCCCTTATTTTGGAATATATCAGATTACTCATTTTGAATTGAGAATAACCTGTATATTAGCAGGTAATAGAGGTCATAGTTTAGAATCTTTCATTAACCCTCTGAAATATTACTTCCATCAGTTTTCATTTTTATTAGCTTGAGTTAAATGCTTATTGACTTTTTCAAAAATAAAAATGATTCCATTTTATGTTGTTTCTCCTGAACATAAGCATAGTCAAATATAGTAGATATTCCTCAAAATTTAATCTAAGTCAAA
Source organism: Camelus ferus (assembly GCF_009834535.1). Classification (NCBI taxonomy): domain Eukaryota; kingdom Metazoa; phylum Chordata; class Mammalia; order Artiodactyla; family Camelidae; genus Camelus; species Camelus ferus. Next base: position 5,954,341 of record NC_045718.1, on the reverse strand, counting down.
TTTTTATTGAAGTCAAAATAAACATCCCAATTAAACACTAAAGCAAATTCACATGGTGATGATATCCTTATGAGTATATATTCAATATATATTTAAACAGCAGCAAGTTTTCTGAGAGACAAAACTCCTTCAGTAAATGCTCAGTTTTCTACTTTCTGTCTGATTTATTTGTTATAGAGTTAGAGAGAAGCTCTCAAAATGAAACTCACGCAAACCCATAGACACACACCTACATCCAGAACAGAGCACTTTGGATAATTTGTTTTTATTTAAGGTTTCTTTCAAGAATGAAAAAAAAAAAAACCTTGAAGCTCTATCTTTGAAAATTTAATGGCATAAGATTTTTTCCTCATTTATTTCAATGTGTGTATTTTTTATCTGGCATCTTGATTTGTGATATTTATTGATGAGGTATACATATTGAAAGAATCAAAACAGAAGATGTGATTATTTTTATACATATTTCAAATAATAAGCCCCAACTAAAATACAATGACATTATTTATATTATTTAAACTATATATTTTGAGTTTTTTCATATGTAGTTAAAAGTGTATTATGCAGTGAAAAATAGATGTTTTGAATAATAAAATTACCTGTTTATTAATTTGATAGTATTGGCTAACTTAATATTTTAGTAATATATTTTTATCTGTAAAATTAAGGTAAATTGAAGATTATAGCAAGAATTGTATATCAGTTATTGTTGGCAGTAGTTTTATTAACATTAGCTTATCTACTCCATAAAATTTTTGTGTAATTCAAATAAAATCCTACCTAAGAATGCATCTTCTAAACTGTACACATTTTAGAAGTATAAAGCACAGGATTCAGTATGGACTGATCTGTAAAATCAAAATGATCCATATGACTTGGTCATTAATCATCACACTTTAGCAGAGAGTAAATGTACTAATGTTCTTCTTGGGCATGAAAGCATATTTAGGATGTGGTCCTCCCAACATTTAAATGCTTCTGTTAGCCAGAAGTGAGACCCCTAAATGAGGAGGTCCTCTAAAGTGTGGGTCCTTGCCTGCTGGCTGGAAAGCATTCACAGCTGAGGCAGAGGGACAGAGCAAAAACTGCTTTTTTATTTTTCAAAAGAGGAAAAGGAAGGAAAGTGCTCTAGCAGGGAGGAAAAAGGAAAACGCACTCAAGCAAGACAAAGGCGCTCAAGCCAGAGCTGTCAGCCAAGGTCAGCGGCAGGGACAACTCCAGCCCGGGTCGGGCCACGTGGACTTTTGTGGGACGCTTCCACCATCATGTCCTCCTTCTGGGTGTGATGGAGCCAATCAGTCCTTGTAGGGACTTTTCAGTTCTTATATGGGCTGTCCGTCATTGTCATCATGGCAACTGTCAACTGTCACATGGCGCTGGTGGGTGTGTCACTTACCATGCTAATATATTACAATAAGCTGATAATGAAGCTCAAGGTCCACTGAAAGTCAAATCTTCCACCATCTTGGACTGCCAGATGGTTTCCTTTCTGCAGCTGCCTCCTGAGACTTAGATAAGCCTAAACTGGTTTCTGGCTGAGGGAGTGGCAGCGGTACGATCCTGGGGGCAACAGTCTTAGTAACAAAAAGAAAAGTTGTTTTTAACCAGAATGGCTGCAACCTGGTGGACCCGGCATTTCCCCCAAAAAATATCTCCAAAGATTTTGTTCAGCTATTAAAGTCTTAAAGGGAAATCGGGGAATAATCTCAATTAATCATTGAGACAGGTGGTCCGAGTCCTTGCCATCCTCCAGTGCCTGCAGGCTTGTCTTAATCAACGACTTGAGTCTGTTATTCCAAGACTTAGGGAGGCCTGGGAGACCAGCTTTTCTATAAACAAGAGGCAGGGGTTGGGGGGGGGGTGGGCACAGGTCCTGCTCCCCTTCACTTCTGCAATTCATATGCAAAGACTACTGTTTTGTCGAGAAAATTCCCACTTTTGTAATGTTTGTCATAGGCCTTATATTTTCGAGGTAGATTTAACCTACTAAAACTTCTCACAAGTAATATGTTATTTCATGCTCCTAGAATATTCCCAAGGTAGGTAGGGAAAACATGGTGTGACAGTAAACGGTGGGTTATAGCAAATTGCTCCCATATATTTCCAAGGGCTGAGCTATTTGCAGAACTAATACGTGTGAAAGACTGTTGAAGAGCCTAAAGAACTTGGAACTCCTCCAGGTTGGCAAGAGTTCTTTCTTTCATATTGAATATGGGGGAAAACGTTGTGATATAGTCAGTCCAATGAATTCATACCTGTGAAACGAAGATGTTAACAGAAGCCAACTGCATGCTGGGAAAAGGGGAACCATATTCTGAGAATTTAAGAATGTTTTTCCATGATTGGGAAAAAAAAAAAAAAGATACTGAAGAAGTTAATCTGGGAATGCTGGTTACTAAACTGTTGATTCCACATGACTGGAGTCATCCAAAAGCATTTTCAGAGCATTGATGAACTACCTTTAATTCTATCTGTTTGTCTGTCTATCTATTTATCTACCATCTATCTCTCTATCCACTTGCCTTCAAATATCTATTTATTCAACAAATTGCTGATTAACTATTTCACTTCACAGATACCTTTAAATTATACAATCCATCATTGTAAATTATGATTTCTTTAAGTTCTTCTGGATATTTTCTAAGTTTGGAATGGACTGACAAAATCAAATCTGGGGACTTTAAATCTCATGGACATTCTGTATTTAATTTTTATACATCCGGGTCTCGCCAAACTGCATATCCCACCTGAACTGACACCCCCAGGTCTGTGATGGATCCATTTTATTCAAAATTGCAGAGCTACCATCTAAACCACAGGTTCTATGCCTTTTCTTCTGCATCGTATTGACTTCCGTAAATTTTACCATTTTTATCTGCTGTTTCACCCACACTGAAGTTTCTTTTAGCCCGTACTTGTGGTGCATAACTACATATTGGAATGTTGCTGCTTGCTGCATCTGAAATATATATGAGTGATGCTAGAGGTGCAGTGCCTTCAAATAAATGCATGCTCTCTGTGGATGTCTTATTTTTATAAATGGTGTTTAGCTTTACCATAAACTCTCAGCATGCTCCCTACCTAACTCCTTTCCTAATTCTAGAGGAGTTCATGTTTTATAAGTGTTTTACCAGCCCTGTTTGTATCAAACAGAAAGATCTGAATGAGGCTGCCCACTTTCTTCTTTTAAAGTGTTTCCTTTTTAAAAAACATTAACCCAAAGACTTAATAGTACTACTCATAAATCTATAATTCATGGTACTTCCAAAGACTTAATATGTTAATGTACTTTGATTAATTTTGATATCTTACAGGTAAAATAATCCTTTTGCTTTCTAGCAGATATTTTGCATCCAGTTAGGATAAACTTTAAAATTTTAAAGTGGTGATTCCATTGTTAGGGAATTTTAACCCAATAATCCAGATTATAGCCATAAATATTAAGAGAAACAATCACCTTTACAGGAACAGGTTGACTGAACATCATTAAATGATATTCTATGTAAAGATAATTTACAAGTGAATGCAGTTTAAAGAAGCTTCCCCCAAAATGGTTGTTTCCCCAAGAAGAGACTAATGATCAATTAATTTGCATAACTGCATAAGGGGGTTGTCCCATATCTTTTAAAAACTCATCCTGAAATGACTTTTAGAAATCAAATTCCTCCTTATAAAGGCTGTCAGATTTTTAATCTCAATTGAGTTTAGGAATAAAAACCCAGGGAGATTATTCTGCTATGATGTTATCTACAGAACTAGAAGGTGCCCGCTATACCATAACTTTTATCAACAAAAGTGTCTTTAGAGTCAATAATTCTGACTCTTTACTTTTCTTTTAAAGAAAATTTCGTATTTCTTTTACATAAAATGATTTTCTGTAGACATTTAACTGAATGTGCTTATCATAGTTAGACCTTTTAAAAAACTGCTTTGAAACAGACTTCTTTGAATAGAGTTTTAAATCAACATTTTATTAATATTTTTCAAAGTTAAAATTAAATGTAAATACTTTGTATCTTAAATAGTACATTAAGAAGAACACTGACAAGGGAAGGAAAAGGATGTTGCTAATTAAAATGAAAATAAAATGAAAAAAATTAAGGTATTGCAACTCCAAGGAGACTGAGCACAGAGTATTTATTCACGGCAGGACCCAACTGGCCATCATATTAGATTCTTCGCTACTTCCACTGCTGTAGTGAGACAGTCCTCAAATCACCATTTCGCTCTCTCTTTTTCCTCTTTGCTACACAACTAACTCTTGGTTGTAATTTCACTGAGAAATGATCCAAGCAGTACTTCAATGTGTGGAATGAAATCTGAAGTTGACATTCACTTCTCACTATGGGCCTACTTAGTGAGGTACTTGCTTCTCTAAGTATAATCGTTTAATAATTTGGAATGTGTCATTCTGTTTGTTTATCTTATAGACAGACATATACATGAAGAATACAAATGTACTTCTTTATGTATAACTATTGTCTACATTTCTCATACAAATTAATTTTGTTTGTGTGTGCTTATTTTTTTTTCTTTTTATAATCCACAGTGCTTAGAATTGAATTAATAGCACCAGTCCTATAGTAGGTAGTCCATAAAATTTATTGATGGAATTAATACTATCTAGTGAGTTCAATTGTTTTTAACTTGATAATACATCTTGGATATCTTCATATACAAGCATCTATAAATGCAAATAATGTTTTATGAATGGTTTGGGATTTCATGGTTATAAGTAATAGTTTATATTACCTTTCTGCCATTATTTATGAAGTGCCATACCATAATCCTGACATTATATAAGGCACTGGAAACACAGATGCAGACACAGACATGTTTTATCATAACACTCATATTCTGGGGAGTGAAATAGATAATAAGCAAGTAAACAAATAGAAAAAAAAATTCAGAGTGGATAAGTGCTATAAACAGAAAATAAACTCATTTTTTAAAATTCAAACATATTGCGATTATTTGACCTCCTTTTTCATAATTTTAAATGTAATATCTGTCCTTGCTTATCTATTTTGTCATTAAGAAAAGAAAGGTAAAGAATTGAGTTAAATAATAAGTCATGAACACAGTCATAGAGCAGGACACTCAGGCAACAGAGTTTCTCTGAACCAAGTAATCTGATGACTCTTCCGATATATGTGAATTACAATCAAAAGAACAAAATTTGCCTTTAATCTTCTTTACCGTATAAACAGCAGTATGAAATTAGCACACTGGGAACTCAGACATCACTAATGTAACCTTCAAACAACTATAAACATTTGACATAGTGTTAGAGTTTTATTCTAATTACTTTTTCAATGAGCAACATTATTAGAAAACCATGTCCATTAATATTTCACTTTGAAGATCACAGTAGAAATTGTATTCGCATAACACTTTCCCATAAGTGTTTGTATTTACACAACATCCATTATTTTCTTTCCGAATAAGCAGATTTACTGCTACCAGCACGCTCTAACTGTAAATAAATTTCAGTAGGGTATACAGAAACAGGAAATAAGATTCCTGGAACTTGGCCATTGTTTGATTTGGTCTCTTGTTAGAAGTAACATTAATTTGAAAGAATAGATTGATTGCTGACTTGTGGAAAATATTTTAGAGAGAAAAGTGGGCCGTAATGCAGCATCAAACTCTGCTGAATATTCACTGAAAATGAAAATGTGTATGCAAATGTGTAAAATTAATTATAGCAATTTTGATCAATTCCTATACTGTTTTCAAATTATCTAAAGTTAATTACATATGCTGTAAAATGAACAATATTTTAGTTTAAGCCAGCGAATTGAACATATGCCTAAGTTAACTTCCACCTCAATTCTCTCATTGCAATATTTTGTAGGTAATGGAGTAGCTACTACATTGCACACATGCCAGTAAATAAAATATTCTCAGAAAGGAACCTGGGACTTTTAGGGGGGTTTCTCAAAATATAAATTTCATTGTATTGTAATTTTTAAATTGGAGCATTTGTAAAATAATTTAGCAACAATTCATTTCCTATAGATTTCAGTCCACTTCTTTGATTAAAATATATGGTGGTAGGCAAAATAATGGCCTCCCAATCTTGTCCACGCCCTGATCTCTGGAACATGTGAAATTGTTACATGTCAAGAGAAATTAACATAGTGGGCAGAATTAGGCTGCTAACTGGCTGACTTTAAAACAGCACCATTATCTTGGATTGTCTGTGTGGGTCCAGGGCAATCACAAGGACCCTTAAATGTGGAGGACTGAACAGAAGACTGGGCTGTCAGAGTGATGTTGTGTGAGGTGAGGTAGATTCCGCCAGCCTCTGGAAAGACTTCACTTGCCATTGCTGTTTTTGAAAATGGAAGGTGGCTAGGAACAAAGAACACCAGCAGCTGGAAAAGGCGAGAAAGTGGATTGCAGAAAGGAACACAGCCTTGCCAACACCTTGATTTTAGCCCCGTGAGACTCATCTCAGACTTTTGACCTCCAGAACAAATAGCAAATTTGTATTATTTTAAGTCACCAAATTTGTGGTAAGTTGTTATAGCAGCAATCGGAAACTGATGTGCACGTGAAAATATTTAGTAAATAATTTTGAGAGGATAGATTTCATAGTTGATTTCATATTTATAAGATATGAAAACATAATCAGTATAGCATCAGATATCCTAAAAGTACAAATACTTGGTGGGGGGAATGAATAATCAAAAAATATTTTTATGCATGATATTACCTAAAGTAGTAGGGCACTTTGATTTTATAACATCTTATTTAAGTGTTTCTCAAAGTCCAGAGAATAACTTCTTAGACTGTATGCATATTAAAGAAAAAAATCATAACTTTGGAGTAAAAACACATCAGTTATTTTAAGATTAAACTCCACAAATACTAAATTTATGCAAGACCTCTCAAATAGGGAAAACACAGCCAATTTTTAGCATATTTGTGAAATAGGTTTTCCCGTAAACAAATATTGCCCCTTCTCTGAGAAGTTCTTTGAGTTTAAAACTTAATCCTGGTTCTTGAGTTGCATATCTGACTCATTGTACTGTATGTAGAAGGTGGCGTGAGAATATTTTACAGAAAGTCTAAATTCTTATTTTAGAATGACATAAGGACAATGTAAATGTAACTTTTTCTTATTTCTATTTAGCAGTTAGGAGATTTTGGACTATTTTTACAGTAAATATGTCTACACAAAATCTTTCCCTGCACAGAAGACTCTACTATGATGAACTCAAAAACATCTGCCTGAGTAAAAATTGGACTCCTTTATTCAACAGGTTTTTTAAACATACACAAGAAATATGAACAGATTGGACAAAGCACCTATATACTTGTGAAGCTAGTTCAAATATAGACAGGTAGTAAAGCATTCTAAGTTTAAGTAACAACAATGATTTAACGATGCAGGAGTTTGCCAAGTGCCTTTAAATCCAAGAACAGGCAGTTAGTTACTGGTGTGTAATACCCGCGAGGTCACTCCATGATCATCTGAGAGACAGAGCACGTTTATGTATGCGTTGGAGTGCGTTCAGATTTGGCGGAAGCCTCATCTGTGGCTGAGTAACAGACAAAATGCAATTAAATAAACAAGTCAAATATTGAGCCCATGGAATTACAAATCTTTAAAATTGTGGGAAATTGGAAGGACTCCAGATGAGATTGTATCTGAATTTACTCTATATACGCATGATCTTGGTAGCCGAGGAAAAACAGCTAATACCAGTAAATTAATTTCTTTCTCATGTTAAAGGTAGAAAAAAGGGAGTCTTTGGACCTAATTTTTCTTATGTGTAATATTAATTTCCGAAATCCTTTCAACATTTATAATTCAATGATGTATGGAGAAGGAAAGTGAAGACAAGATAGGAAAAATCATGTTTGACGTTCTTTTCAACAGCTCTTTCTTTTGGCGATTCTCTCATACGACAGTTGTTCTAGGCAGTGTGTAGCATTTACGAGGAAGAAATTATTAGGCATTTCCTATTGATAAGAAGGTAAAATTGTCTGACAACAATTTAAAAAGAGACCATGTGTTTTAAGAAAGAAAAATTGTTTGGCCATCTTCCAATAAATAATAAAAACATAGACCCTCTGTGACCCGTGGAAAACTTCCTCTCTCAGGGACAGAGAAGTGAACACCAGCTCACAAAACCCTGGAGACTCCCCCTGACCAGCAGTAACTGCACTTGTGTTAGGGATGACGCAGTTCACCGCCACTTTATCCTGCCAACGTTATTTGAAATGAAAGAAAAAACGTAAGTCAAGAAGTCTTAGCTATACCAGAAACTGACACAATGTTGTAAACTGACTATGCTTCAATAATACACACACACACACACACACACACACACACACACACACACACACACACAGTCATAGCTATAGGTTTTGGTAAAATAACAGAAATTAAGACCTTACTTCTAAGACGATTTTGAGACTAGGAAGGCAAATTCATTCCATCACTATTTCTCTGTTAACTACCATGAAGTAGGCTTCTTCTGTTTTGTTTTAGTTCTATTGGAAAGAGTACTTTACACTGTCAAGAACTTCCTTAAAATCTCTTGAATAGCAAAGGGAATGAACTTAAGTCAAAAATCTACATGCATGACCAGTTTTGCATGGGCTCAGAGGAGCCATGTCAGGCCTTGAACACACGAACGTGTGACTATCCATACCACATACTCTTTAATGTTCTCACTGTTTCTCATTTAGTCTACATGCAGCTACCCACGTTTTCTCCCCTGCCCTGTCTCCTCCCTTGCACATCCCTTTCAGTTATTCACTCAACAAATCCTTATTCAGTGGCCACAGAGAGCCGGACATACTTCCAGGCACTGGGCTACAACAGTAAAGTCACTATTAACAAACGTCACAGTAAATTATTGCAGGCAAGAATCATCCACAGTTGCTAAAATCAGTGGGTAAAACATGATGAGAAAGAGAATATTGGCATAGTTTCAAAGTACATCCTCAGAAGATACTAATTTGTTATAAAGGGGAAAATAGCAATTACAGTGAACAAACCTGGCAGCAACCACTGTAATCAAGTGATCAAAGCATCAACAGCAGTAACAAAAGGTGCTGGTATCAGGCACACTGTGATCTGATGCACTGGGGGGGTGGGGGGGTGGGGACATCATTTCAGCGACACCCTTGGCCAAACTGCACAACCTCAATCTATTGATGCAGAGACATCAGACAAACCCAAATTGAGAGACAGCTTGCCAAAAATGCCTGATTAGCGCTTTCAAACGTGTCAAGATCATCAAAGACATTCACACAAATACTACACGTCGCCACAGAATAAAAGTGACTTAAGGAGATATGACAACTTAGTGGGATCCTGGACGGAAGGAAGGTGTGAGTGGGACAACTGGTGAAATTCAAATATGTGTTGCAACATAGTTAATAGTATCGCATTCGTGTTACTCTCCTACTTTCTATAATTGTACTGTGATTGTGTAAGAAGATAACAGTTGGAGAAGTTGGGACAGGGCTGTGAGGACCCTCTGTGTAATTTATGCAACTTGGAGCAGGGGTTAAGCCTAAAATTATTTCAGAATAAAAAGTTAAAAAGAAAAAAAAGACAGCAACAGTGGATATCGAGCATTGACCAAGACAGCCTTAACATCTCCTTCAACTTGACTGCACTTTTTCAACAGACTTCCTCCTGACTCTGTGCCCTAACCTCCCTTTCCCCTTTTCTTAAATCATTTCCTTGAGAAAACTTTCCATTGTAAATGCTTGCTCTGCCCCTTTGAGATGTAAACTTTCTCTCAACCTCTTCCCAGTTTTATAACCTGCTGACCTGAAACAAATAGACTGCCAGTTATTTCTCCAGCAAAGATGGGTTTATTTGGGATCAGCAGAGAATTGCCACTCGGGGTCTACAACCGTGGCGTGCAAATTCCTACAAGGCAAGGGAAGGAGCCTGCTTTTACAGGGAAGGAAAGGAAGCTGGGAGGGCTATAGTAAATAAACAGTCTATGGCTTTCCTTTTTCTTTCTTTTTCTTTTCTTTCTTTTTTTTTTTTTTTTTTTAATGGAGGTACTGGGGATTGCGCCTAGGACCTCGCGCATGCTAAACATGCAGTTCTCCTGTTGAGCTATACCCACCCCACTCTGTGACTTTTCATTGCTGAATTCTTTTCAGGAAGGAAGAGTTTTTCTTCTTCCTGCTGGGCTCTGCTCTTGTCTCAGGACCTGAGAGCACCCATGTCTGGTCTCTTGAATCTATTTAATTGAGGTTTCTGTGTATTAATTTTTTACAAACTCAAGGACGTGGGAGGCATTCCTTTGAAATGTAGCCATCACAGGCAGTAGCTCCCCTGTCTCCTAGTCCCTGTGCGAGGGTAGGAGCTTAACTTCCCTAAAGGACACTTCACAAACTCAGGATGCCTGATCCCACTGACCCACCTTCTGCTAGGCCTTCCTGTGCTTGTCCACCACCTCACCCTAGTGCTTTAAAACTCCCTTGCCTTTGTTTAATGGGATTTGAGTTCATTCTCTCTCCCCTCTTGTAATAGTTTTCGATAAAGCCTTTCTTGTTTATTCAATTTGTCAGGTACATTTATTCTTTGACATTATTCAAGATTACCATTGAGTCTCATTTTATAAAACCATGATTTTATATAATTTTAAGATTTTAAGGGATGATGTTATTTAATTAATCTGGCATATAAATAATGTTTTATTTTAAAATTAAAATCTGAGGGGATAGGACATATGAATTTAATTTATTCTGTTTTTGTTTTAGGATTATTCTAGTGGAAATGACAGAAAAACAGGCTTCTAAGTAGTTCAAGATGTTTCACAATTTACAACCAGCACCCACCTATGTTAGGATTTTGTCCTAACAAAAATATTCTAACAGTACCTCCCTTGTCCTTATTTATCTTATAAGTGTACGTTTGTACCTTTGGACCACCTTCATCCAATCCCCACTCCTGACGCCTGCCTCTAGCAACCACAAATCAGATCTCTTTCTATAAGTCTATCAGTTTTTGAAGGAAAATTTACCTATAATACTACGCTAGTTCCTGTTACACAACATAGTGATTTGATATTTCTCTGCATTTCAAAGTGGTCACCACAATGTCTAGTTCCCATCTGTTACCATATGAAGATGTTACATAATTGCAGACTATCTTCTCCACCACCTGCCCTTTGCCTCCAACATCATTATTAACTGAGGAATGGCATTTAATATTCCTAACCCCTGTTTTCTTCATTTGTGAAAGGGGATCACACTGCCTATGTTGCAATATCATTTGAGAACACATTATACAAGTAAAGTAAAAACAGCACGATACCGATTTATGTATTTAACACATTGCAGTGTGATGCTTCCCTTTCTTAAGCTCTTGGAGAAAATTCAAGGCACATAGTAATTGCCCTTTGAGAATTGCTATTCCCACTGAAGTAATTATTTTTTTCTGTGTTTAGAGAGGTGACATTAGACTGGAACTTAATTAAGTAGAAAATTTTGGGGAAAAAAACCAGTCACTACATTATAGCATTGCCATGGAAAGTAATCTGGTAAATACCATTTATTGGTCACCATTAAAGAAAAACAATAAATTTAATAATTAAAATTTTGAGAAAAATGACAGTAGTGAAACAAACAAAAGCTGCTTAAGATACAAATGTTTGTTTCCATAAGTACCTATTCTTAAATGAGTTTTTCTTTTCAAACTTTCACAGTTATTCAGCATTCCTATAGTCCTATTACACTCTTACCAAAGTGATCCTGGCATTAACAGCTTATGAGGTAAATTTATGATTGACTTTATTTTGAAGTAATGCAAACATTCAATAATATGACTTCAAGGAAGAAAGTGCATTGTTTAGAGCATATTGGGTTCCCTCAGATCCTCATGGTTGTTAGAAATAGAAACAAAGCTATCAAGTCAAATTAATATGAGCAAATTTATAGAAATACGCTTCTGTGAAGATTAAAAAATTGCTTTATATTTCTAAGATATCATCACAGATAGCCTGCTTCCATTTCTATTTATTTAATTATTTTCTTACAGAATTTTTGTCTAACCAGGTAACAGGTGCATACAATGAAAGTCACAAGGAAAATAAATCATTCTATTTCTAAAAATGAATTTTCTTTATAAAATAAGGCACATAAAACCTGCAAGTTTCAGGACTGGAAGGAACATTTCCCTGTGTGCACAGCAACACCCTCAGGCGTGGGGCAGGGTATTTTCCATCTTGGGCTTTGATAAACTTCAACTTTGGAAGTCTTAAATCTAAACAAAGTCCAGATTTTTATATGCTTGGTACAGCTGTGCCAGGCAGGAGTTTCAAAACTACTTCCAGAAAAACTTGAGTGAAAGTAGAATAAAAAGAACGTAAGTAGCCTGGCTTATAAAGAAAGTGGTTGTGATGAAGCCAGGGAAAAAGGGCTTCCAAGGCTTTCTGGCCCATTCTACATGAGATCGCAAGAAGAGAGCAGATATGCGTGTCCATAGCTCTGTGGTGATCCTTCACTTCCCGGTTTTCACCCTAGCTCCTGGCGGGGAATACCAGCTTTATGCCAGAATATAATTTATCCTTTGATCTGTTCATTGTTTAAGTGACAAAAAAGTATCTTATCCCATCAGCTGATAGCTTTAGTTCCCTTCCTCTCAATTCTATTTTTTGCATGTAAGCCCTCATCTATTTCTGGATGAATGGCCCCAGAAATGATAAAGCCTCACCTTTATAAGATGAATGGCACAGAAATACACTAAAGCATCAATAAAAGCTTGCAATATTCTTATAAAAGTGTGCGTAGAGCAGTATTGGGGGAGGCAGGGATTCCTTCCCACTGTTTCTACCACTTAACTAGTAGAACATTCTTTCCTTTTATATTTATTATTGTTAATATTACATTTATGGTTCCATAAAATATCATATTTGAGGATTATTATCCATGACAATAAAATTTAAATAATTTCTAGCCCTTTATTGAAGGATTAATATTTTCTCAGTAAAATGATGGAACATTTTAATGCATTGTCAGCTTAGACATCTATCAGTGCTGTCAAATAAAACTATCTGCAATGATGGAAATGTTTTATAACTGCAGGGTCCAACATGGAGCTACTACCCACATGTGACTATGAGATATTTGAGATTTGGACAGTGCAACTGCAGACCTGAATTTTTTTAAATTAAATTTAAACAGCTACATATGGGTAGATGTTACAATGTTATACAGCATAGACAAGATCATTTTATGGGTTCTCTTATAATTTCTAATCTTTGAAACCCTGTCACAGTTTTACATTTATTTTTCTACTTAGGGCAAAATATTCTGTGTCCTAACTGTGAAATAAAATAACTTGTCTTTAAAAGTTTGACTTTGATACAAACAACTAAGCAAATAATTATAACTGAACAGTCAGAGTAATTTTTCTTTTATCCATATGAGGATACAAACTAAATTTCACATCCTCAGTTATTTGATTTATTAAAAGAAAGACTTTGTGACCTACTTTTCAATTTGCATATTGGGGGGAAAATCTTCTAGATGATTCTACCATATACTAGGACTTTTAATATGGTAGATAAGAACATAAAGATTGATTCTTAATTTATATATATATTACTAATTTGAATTGCTCCAATTTTATTTGATTGAGAAGTAACTTGAAGTCTGTGGTTTAACAGTTATTTTATTATGATCAATAGTTCAAAGGACTTACAAACATCTAAGTTATAAATATGTGCTCTATTATTTTACTGGTTACTGAAAAAGAAAATGAATTTTTAAAATGCAGAGATAACAAAAATCATTGTGAATAAAATAACAAGCTCTATACATTTAACATGTGCTTATACTCAAATACTGATAGAAAAATGTAAAAAATATAGGAATTGCTTTTAAATTTATGTTATTTAAATGAAAGTTCTACTTAACAGCATTGGTCCTAAAGCCTTCACCTTCAGTCCTAAACAGAAAAGTTGAATCATATCAACTCTTATCAGCCAGAAACATGCTAAAAAATATAATTTCTGCCAGAAAATGAAGAATGATGCATCCCTTACAACTTTCTCTAAACCGTTTACATTTATACAGCAGAACGCAAAAGTGAAAGGAGGCGGCCCTCTCTCCTGGCCCAGCCCACTTGCTCCGTTAATAGTTTTGTGGTCCTTTTGGACTTTCTTCTTTGTTTAATTAATTATCTATTTATAAATGTCAATCTAAGGAACGTAACTTGTATTATTTCCACAACTAAATACTATCTATTGTAAACCCTAATTCTGCTGGGATAGCGGAACCTTAAGTTTTAATCAGTTCTCTGTTCTGGGCTGAGTCTAAGCTCTTGGGTTTACTCTGTGTCAAAGTTCTGGCAAGATACCTCTATTGCCCCATTCTGTTCTCATTCCCAGTAAGCCTGTTCTTTCCATTCCTTCAATTTGATGGCACCACTGGGTGCGCGAGCATCACTGTGTCACACCAGGCCGTGCTTTGCTGTGACATCTGTGCCGTCCAGGACAGGAGCCACTCATCATGTGTGGCCACTGAGCACTGGAGGTGTGTCCAGCTGGATCTGAGCTGTGCTGGAAGCATCAAATATGTAGCAGATTTTGAACATGGAAAAAAAAGTAAAATAGCTCATCAATGATTTTTAGATTGACTACTTAGTGCTCTGAGCAATGATTACATTTGGTTATGTTGGGTTCAATGAAATATATTATTAAAATTAATTTCACTTATTTCTTTTTACCTTTTTAAGTGTGGTCACCAAAAAGTTTAAAATTACAAATGTGGCTTATATGATATCTCCACTGAACAGTGCTGAATCAGGTGCTGTGAGTCTAAATACACCGCACAGCTGGCTCCAGGATCTTGATGCTTCTATAGAAAACAGATTTAGGTCTACTCTGTTCTCAGTTTTCAGCATCTTTCTAAGCATCCTACTGTGTGTTTCTGGGAGCATCAGCCTGGGTAAGGGTGGAGACATGTACATCCACAAACAACCGGCTTGTCTTTACAATCTGTTCATGATTTGGTGAGTTAGGGTGAGAGCCCTGAGAAGGTTCTGTGTTACTCTTTATGTGTTCTCTCAGATATTTCTACCAGATTTCTTTCCAAAAACTGCCTAGGCTTTTACAAGTGAACGAATGATTGAATGCATGAATGAATACATAAATAAATAGCTTTGTTCTTCTATACTTTGCTTTATGTTCTTTCTCCTAGACTGAGAATGATCATACTGAATGGACGGGAGAAAGTGTAAGGAGAGAGAAATAATATGCCAGGAAAGTAAAATAGTTAACTTTTAAAAATCAGTAAGAACATTAACATAAAATGGGTATATAGCAAGGGAAGAAAACCAGGGTGTTTATAATAAAACATATAATAAAACCTGGGTAAAGCAAAAATAACAAAACGAAAATCTACAAAACACTGTAAATATTTATATATGTATTTTCCCCCAAATGCTATCATTTCATATACCTTGGTATACAATTAATTCCCTTTCATTTAATCATATGCTGTTGACATCTTTTTAAAGTCACTATTTATAGATCCAGTGTATTCTTCTCAACCACTATTTTTAGTCCATAATACGTGCACATGCACACCGTGTATCTTAGCATTTGGGAGGTACACATTGTTTCTACTAATTACAATCAATGTATATATTTACTGTACAAATAGTATTACACACATATTTGAACAGATTAAAAAAATTTTAACAGGCGACACTGAACAGTGTGAATTTGGATATAAAGGGTTTGGAAAACGAATTCCAACCCTTTCCATTCTTGAATTGAGCTACATTCCCAGTATTCCACTGGTCCAAATATTTTGTCTGGCATAGGTTGACAAAATGTGTGTTAACTACTTGGAAAATTCCTGCCATTACTGCCAATCTTTGAAAATCTTATCCAACCACAGAGTCCCAGAAATTTCTCCAACCATATATTGAGCCAGAATTGACAATTACTGTCAGCTGGCATGTGCCAGCTCACAGCCAGGACCCGGGTGGATTTGGACTGGGCAGCTGGGTCACTAGAACTTCAGGCCAACTAGCTGGGTATGTTTATCCTGGTCATTTCATTAGCCACAAAGTTAAGCTGCTCCCTGTCATTGACTTTTCTATACACCACTGATTGTATTAGGATGGGGTGTCACTGTATTTCTAGAAGACGTACTTGTGAAAATGAGATTGTAGGAAAATTGGTATCCACTATTGAATTTTGATAGATTAAAAAAACTGTTCTCAAAATATGTCTATAAATATTACTTTTGCTTACCAAACTTTTCCTTTCCTCCTCGTCTGCACATAATTGTATTTCTCAGTTTCCTTTACATGGGCCTGGCCACATCACTGAGTTCTGGCGAAGGAAATACGCACAAAAGGAACATGCATCGCTTCTGCAGATGAGCCTCCATTATATTTCCAAGTCGAGGCAGATTAAGTCATGGTAGAGTGGGTAGCAAGGTGGAAGGATCTTGGGACTGGAACAGCCATGGGGAAGACCACATGCTGATTGGATTTTATATATATAAAAAATCAACTTTACTGAACTACGGAGATTTTGGAGTTGTTATAGAAGTTAGCCTTTTGATGCAATAGAATGAATTTTCCACAATATTTCACTGGCCTTCCCTACACCACGTGAAGATAATCAAGCTAGAAATGCAGCTCAGAAAAAGAAAGAATCTGGTCATTTTAGTCTCCTTAGGTGAGACAGTACTGCTCTGCTTCCAACAAAACCTGTAAAGAGGGATTTATCTACATATGTGGAAAGAGTGAGAAAGGGAGAGAGAAAAAACTTCACTTTCTAAATGTTCATAACATACCTATTTGTCGGCACATAATTGACAGGACTGTATGATACCTATTAAAAGCAGTGTAACATGTTGATCAGAAATTTTGAAAAAAGTTTCCATTGGAAGACCTCTTTACTCCTAAGTCTGAACATTCTTTCATGTATTATTATTAAATTTTTTCTAGTGGATGATTTTTATTAATATGTAGGGTTTATTAGGTTTCATTCATTTGTTCAACTAAGATGTATGGTGCACACAATCTGTTCCAAATACTCTGCTAGCTGCTGGCGACAGGGCTCAACAACTCCAGATTTGTTCCCTAGTCACGTAGAGTTTACTGTCAAAGGAAGGAATGGAAAGAAGGGCTCAACTATTGCACTTCCTTAGTAAATAATCACTGAACATTATTCTTTGTGCTGGAGACATGATAGTGACCAAAACAGGCAAGGTCCCTGCTCTTACAGGTCTTTCATTCTAGTTGTGGTAGAAAGAAGATGAGCAAGTAAGCAAGTAAGTGATAAGGTTATTTCCGAAAGTGATCATTGTTAGGAAGAAAACCAAAGCAAATAACGTACTAGAAAATGATGGCTGGGGTGCGCATTATCAAAAGACTGATCAAGACAGACTGTTTGAGGATTTGGCATTTAATCTGAGGCTTCAAGACCAGAGGCAAAGACTTTGTGAAGATCCAAAAATAGGGTCTTTTGGAAACAGCAGACAATGAGCACAAAAGTTGTTCAGTAAGTTGGAAGTTTAGGAAGTGGTAGACCAGCTGAATTAGAAACTCATAAATAAAAAGGAGAGACGAGCAGGAGTTGACAAATAATTAGGAAGAAGACAGATCATGCTGAGACATGTAATCCAAGAGAAGGATTTTGGACTTTATTCTATCTTTCTTTTCCTATTTTCTATATTTCATTTATTCATAAGTTAGTTCTATATACCATTTGTTCTACTTTAAGTCAGGTCAAAATTTTAGAATATTTGTTGAAGTTTACAAAATTAAATCTAATTCGGTAGTTTGCATTAGGTGCTCCTGAAATTTCTCTAAGAATGTAGCTTCTAAATGTTTTATATTCACTAATAGTGCACATAAATAAAAATTCATGTACACAACTTATATACAATATACAAAATCTTTATATAACAAATAAAAAAACACATGTAAATGGATCATACTTGAAAAGGGCCTGGAAATATTTGAGTTTCAAAAAGTTTGGCTTCCACCATACCTTTCACTCACTTATAACACACACACACAAACACATGATAGATGTGTACATTTGTAATATATACATAAACTTACTGAAAACAAATGTAACATTCGAATAAATAATAGGAAAATCTATAGACGTTATTACCTAGCCATCTTCTACTGAATGCACATTATTAGTTCTATCTGGGATAAAGCCTGCTTGAATAGCTGGACCATTTTAGGGCAACAGACTTCGGATATCGGGCCTGTGGATGGGAATGATGAAGTGTGTTGTAAAAAAGATTTAGTAAGTCTCTGGGCAAAAGGATGAGTGGCCATACAATGCATCGGTATCTTCTACCAGCTGTCCAAACGTACGGGGAGGAACATATCACCCACGGTACTGACAGGTGCTGTAAAGCTAAGCTGCCCTTTACCAGTGAATGGAAAATAAGCCAGGCTGAAGAACAGACAGTGAATTTAAAGTATGTTTAGAGAAAGTCTATGAAATCTATATTTGTTTAACAAGCAAAATTACAAAGAATGTAATCTGTTATATTTATAGACTAGAAGAAGACTTTAATCGGACAAATATTTCAAACAATTTTATTGTTGTATTTATTAATGATATTCTTCTGTAATTCTTCTCTGAGAAACATCCAAAATACATTTATATACCACAAAATCTTTTCTGTGTATTGGATAAGTCTGAGCCCCTTAGCACTTAACTTTTCTATACTGAAGCCTGTGTCTACCAAGCATCTCTGTTTAAAATGGTCCATATTTAGTGTTTCAAATTAGCAGTCTGGCAATATATGTGTAAAATGCTTACTTTCTCAAATTTTATTTTTAGCTAACAATTTCACAATCATACAGGCATTATATTGGGGGAATATGCGCATGTTACATGTTGAATTTCCTGGAAACGTTTATGCAATAGGAGAGTGATGAAATAATGAGGAAGAGATCAGGGTTAACGATCTCAGGCTTTGTGTGTTTCACAGTGCTTGAAGAGGGGGTGAAATACCCTTCACCCCTAAAAGAGAAGCATAAAATTGTTCTAAGTAGTTTATTACAATGGAGCCAAGTTTTCTTTCCTTCAAAGTCAGTATCTCCAGAAAAGCAGGGGATAATGATAGTATTCATGCAATAAGTGATGGTAAAAATAAACAAAATAAATGTAAGAAAAATATAAACCTAGGTGAAAAGAGTATTTAAAATAAATATGAGCCAGGGGAAGTACAATTTGTGAGAGTGTAAGGATTCATAGATAAGTGGGTAGAAAGAGTAAGAGATGTGTAAGTCTCAAGACTTGACATTTACACTGTCAGTCTGTCCAGAAGACATCATTCAGGAGGGAAGGACACCCAGATTGTTGTAGCGGGCACTCTTTTGCAGCATTTGAACTCACAGAATGTCTAGAAAATTCTTAAACAGATCATTATTATCTCGCCTTAGGGAAGTATATAAATACATTGCTCAATTATTAAGTATGGAACATGACTCAATGAGTGAAATAAAAATTAGATGAATTTCAAGGTCATTTTGCTGGTAGATCATGGTTCTCAGAGATTAGGGAGTTAAATCGACGACACTAGAAAACGCTAATGTGATCGTGAAAATAGTAATATTAAAAAGTGCTCTTTAATTTCAATTGTAATGTTAGAATTATGACTATTAACATGAAACTTTATCAAGAATATTGTTTTATATCCCCAAATCAGAGAAGTATAAATAGACTACTAAACTGAATTGTTAAGGAGAATTTCTTAATTGAAAACTCATTCCGTTGACATGAAACAAGACAAAGGTGCTTTTTCATTATATATTAGCTTATGCTCATTTTTTTAAAACTCAGTTGAGAATGTTCTAGTACTATGCACAACGTACGGAAAGTGAGCAGTAAAGCCTTTCAGTGGGAAGCACACAGTTTCAAAGTCTTTATCCTAGAATCAGTAGTTTTGATCTGTTTGAGTCCCAGAGTCTAGAGGCTTAGCCAAGAGGCAGCTGGATCAAAGCCTGTCTCCCTGAACTATGTCAAAAAGAGAATGGTTAATCGTGTTTACTATACATGGGCAAGTAAGACACCAATAGCTTATCTCAAACTGATGAATATGAAATCTCTACAAGAACATGGTGAGAGAGGATATCTTTTCAAATATGATTTTTAATGAAACTGCCCTAGTATGGTATTTCAGTGCTCTCTGAAAACAAAGGGTATGATTTCAGTTTTATCTGTTTATTTGAATTCACCAAATATAAAATGGTTGTATGTGTGCAGATATTACAAATGTTGTCCAACTTAAATTCCTTTTTCTCAAAACCCTAAGATAATGTGTTTTTTGAAAAAACATTTTCAATTAAATCATTGAAATGGACACCTGCAGTTATAAATAAAATGTTTAATTTAAAAGAGTATAACATTGTCTTCTTAATTGGCAATAAATATCACATAATGCGTAATGCTCAGATTAAGTAGTTCTTATTCACAACACTAGTGGTTCTCTAAGAATGATATTTCATGGAAGCAAGTGAAGCAATTAATTGGTTTCTATTTATTAATCCACTTCAGATGTAATGAAAACATAACAGCAAACAAAATGTATTTCCACTTTAATCTCTGAGTGATGGTGATATTATTGTTGTATTCAAAGTCGTCTCGTATTTCTAAAAAATGTATGCAAATACAAAATAATGATTTAGATAAAAGTCCAAATTAAATCACCAGAGACTTAAACAGAAGGAATTATTTGTTCAGTGGAAATATATTTATTGATCTCATACTGTGCTTCAGACTCTGGGATAAGTTTGGGAAAAAAAAAGGTTGAGATAACGAATGTCCTAGCACTCTGAAAATTTTATTGTGGCAATTTTGAAATAATTTCATATCTATATTTGCTCAAATCTGTATTTGCAAAAGCTATTACAGGCTTTGTTTTGTTTGTTTCAACATTTTCCGTGTTTGTTTCACATTTGGAAAATCTTCCGTATTGTCACTGCTCTTTTCTCCCAGTAATTTGTTACAGGGAATATTTTTATTTATATTCAAATGACTATTTTTGTTTTTAAAATAACTTCATTGTGACAAAATTTACATCCCACAGACGCTTCTCATTTTATTTGTTCATTTCAATGAGCTTTAATAAATTTCCACAAACTATTCAGCTAATCCCCACTGTACAGTTTCCTATCATTCTCTTCACTCCAAAATGATCTCTCATCCCCTCCAGCCCCAGGGTGCCACCAAGCTGATTTTTATAATTTTGCTTTCTCAAGAAATTTCATAGAGCTGAGCTCACCCAACATGTACTCTTGGTTGTCTGCCTTCTAAATGAGGTTTGTTCACGTTGTTGCATGTACAGCCTGTTTCTTTGTATTAACAAGCAGTATTCCATTTTATTTCAGTAATGTTTTATAGTTTTCAGTGTATAGGAGTTGCATTTGGTTCACTAAAGTTTTGTTAAATGTGTTAAATTATTCCTAAGTATTTTATTCATCTTGATGTTATTGTGAAAGAAAATTTCATTTCACTTTTGGAAAGTGTAAATAGTAGATAGAATTGCAATTGATTTGTGTATAGCAATCACGTACCCCTGTTAAAGTTGCTTATTGGCTAATAGGAGGGTGATCGATCGATCCTTCCTAAATCCTTAGAAGTCTCCACATACAAGATCATGTTATCATTGAATAAAGGCAGCTTTACTTCAGCCCTCCCCATCTGTAGGTCTTTAATTTCTGTCCTGTGCCTTGCAGCACTGGCTAGCACTTCCAATGAAATATTGATTAGAAGTGGCAAGAGTGAATATCCTTATCCTTTGCTCCATCTGAGGGGAAAAGCACTCAGACATTTCCCTCTAAGTGTGCTGTTAGTCATGCATTTTTACTGGTATGTAGTTTCCTTCTCTTTACCTGGTTGTATATCAAGGTAACACCGGTCTCATGAAATGAGTGGGGAAGCATTTCTCTATGGACAGATTTTTCTGCACTAAATCAATTTGTTTCCTTGATGTAGATTCATAAGTCTTTCACCTACCAAATAAATTCATATTTGTGTGTTTCTAGGACTTTGTCTTTCTCGCTATATTTGCTGACATTAAGTTATTTGTCACAGTAGCATCTCATCCTTTTAAATGCCCTGGGATCCGCACTGATGAACCCTCTTTCATTCCTGATTTTGATCGTCTGTCCATCTTTGTCTCTGTCTCTCTCCTCTCTCCATAGCTTTTCCTGTTTTCTATTTTATCCCATTGATTTTGAAACTGATATTTCCCCCCTCCTGTTTAGTTGCGTCAAATTTGAGTTTTTCATTTTCTAGATTCATAAGGTAGAAGCTTAGATTAATAATTTTGAGTCTTCCTTTTTAATGTAGGTGTTTAAAGCTGAAATTTTTTCTCTGAACATTTCTTTCACTGTATTCCATTATATCCATATATTGTAATCTTTCATTTTCATGACTTTTTTTGGCAACTTCCACCTAGATTATTTAGTATTCAGTTATTTAATTTTTAGATATTTGGAGATTTCCCAGATTTCTTTCTGCTACTGAATTCTGATTTAAATCCATTGAGATTTGCATATTTTTCATAATTTTTAATGTAATAGATCTGTTTTATGGTTTACCATTTGACTTACCCTGGAGAATGCACCATATGCACTAGATAAGAACGTGGAATCCACAGCAACTGGTTTGAGTCATTGGTTGAGAAATTGGTTGGTTTCTTTTTAGCATTTTAAATATGTCATTCTACTGCCTTCCTTTTTTTTGAGAAGGCAGTTGTTTTTAATCACGCTGCTATTCTTTATACATTAGAAGCTATAAGCTTTTCCTGATTTCTCTTTGGGTTTCAACTGTTTGACTATTATGTGTCATGCTTTTTGTGTTTCCTGAACTAGGTCAGTAGATTTATGTTTTTCATCAAATTCTAGAAGTTTGAAATCATTATTTTATCAAATAATTTTCCTGCCATTTTTAATGTCTCTTCTCCTGGGACTCCCATTAAACTTATGTTGGAATGCTTGATTGTGTGCCATAGGTCGGTGAACCTCTTTCAATTTTTATTTAAATTTTTTTCTCTCTTGTTGAATTGGATATTTTCCACTAATCTATTTCCAAGCTGATTGATCCATTCTTATACCATTTCAAATCTGCTATTAAGGATACCTAGAGAATTTTTCATTTAAATCACAATATTTTCAATCTGCAGAATTCCATTTTGTTCTTTTTTCACAATTTCTATTTTCTGTTGAATCTCTCTATATGTTGGATCATCTTTAACATAGTTTATTTATTTTATGAAAATATTTATAATAACTGCTTTGCAGTCTTTGATAAATCAAACACCTGGAACCCTTCATGGTCCGTTTCTTTCGACTTTTTTAAATCTAAGTATTGGTCACACTTCCCTATGTCTTTACATGTCCAGTAACTTCTGTTGAAAACTGAATATTTTAGATAAGATATTCAGCAACTCTGGGTTTTTTTAAAGGTTTTTTTTTTTTTTTTTTTGAAGGTTGCTTTTTTTTTTTTTTTTTAAAGTAACTTGTCTGCACTTAAATTTCAGAATCTGTCTCTCCCATCGTGTTCAGGCACTTACTTAACTACATAGATTTTTAAAAATCTACTGTGATTTTTTTCAGCCTATACAGGTTGCCACTGTATTTGCATAGCTAGCTGGTCAGCCAATGATTTTGACAGAGATTGTGCTCAAACATCTTCTGCACAGCAGCCTTCTACCCTCTCCTAACCAGGTGTGAGCAGGGCAACACATTCAAAGTTGCCACCAGTTCACAAGTTTTCCTTGACTTCCACTTTTCACCATCTTACCTGGGGTCTCGTCTGCTCATGGGGAGTTTTCCTGTCAGCCAGGAGCACACAGGGAGTTTTGCTGAGTTCTCCTACAGCTTTCTCTTTTCTAGGATCTCCCTTTAAATGTTCTGCCTAGTCCATGGATTGCCACAAACCAAGACTGCAGTATATGTTGACTCGAACTATCTTCATATTGGTTAAATTATATTAGTTGTGCTTTTCAAAAGGAGGAGCCATAAGTCCCTTGAGGACAGAGACAACATCTCATCCATTTTTTTTGTAACAGTCTCTTATGACTACCCACCACCTTGGTACCTGACACTGAACTAGACTGTCTTGCTCAAATTTCAAAAAGGCTTCAGTGAATTCCTGTAACAGGAACACACTGATGCATGATAGATTCCTCATGTTTATCAAATTACGAATTCATGGACTTTTACTCTTTTTCCCCCCAATTTTGAACTTTGGAACCAGTCCCATGAATTTCAGAGACCAAGACTTATGGTCTCCAAACATTCATTCTCTATTTTAGTGTGATTGTGTTATACCAATTTTATATCAAGGAAACACTATCAATTAACTGGAACTTTCTAAAGGGCCAAGACTCTCGGTAAATTGTAGTTTCTCTGGATTGTGTGAAACCAAAGAATATCTACCTCTCACTGCCACCTAGTACCATGGAGGTCCCTGCTTATCCCTCACCAAGGAAAGATCCTGGTTTTCAAGATGCTCTCAGATAATAGCATTTGGAGAGTGATGCTTTACTGCTGCTGGTCGCCCGCGGGCTGTCTCCACACACAAAAGGTGAAACGAAGTGCACGCTATGGTTACACTCCTTAATCATAATTAGATACAAACACAACAGCAATAATAATTTTGCTTTCAATTCCTAATAGGCTTTAAAGTAAAGGTCATCCAAATTTTAGTAATCAATCTCAAAAATTTGCATATTACTTGGAATATATTCAGACAGATAGTACGCCTTTTATTAAGCCCAATCATTAAGGCCTCTCTGAAGATCATTATGAATACATAACCAACAATCTATCTTTCACAATACTTTTGGATTCTTAGAACCCAAGACCCAGAACTCAGACGTACACGAAAATGACAACAGAACTTCCTGAAAACTACAATGTGGAAAAAAATTTTTTCCTCATTTTTACGGTCAGCAACGGAATTCAGCACAATGTGGAATACTATTAGGACCAGCTACATGAATAGTTATAAATGATCGCAACAGACATTGTCAGTTCTCCATCCAGACATATCCTCTCCAACCCTCTTTACATCCGAGGCAGCCCTTTCTCTGCTTTGATGTGCTTTTCCTTGTGGTGGCTACTACCTGAGCACCTTAGAGCCCTGCTCTTGGGCTCCTAAGTGCCTGGAAATTTCAGTTACCTTAGGGCAGTCTTTAATAAATGGCTTCCGCACATTTCAGAACTCCCTTGCAGGATGAGCGGATGTGGCTTGAAATGAGACACTTGCGTGGCTGTGGCTTCTTCCTCTCTATTGTCCAGCTGTCCCTATACTATTACCAATTTTTCCTGGGAGCACTTCTGTGTAAGTTACATGCACAATCATCTGCTTCTTTGAGTTTGCTTTCCGGGACCCTGGCAATGATGTGTAATCATTCACAATGCGTATGCACTGGATGTTGCATAAACTCCAATTCATCCTCACATAGGGTATGTAGATCACCCACAACCTGGAGTTTCAAGAGCACAGTGCAGAATTTTTATCTAAACTTCACCATTTCCCATAAACCTGACTTTGCCTGTGTTCACATGCTGGGTGTCTGCTTCTCTGCTTCTCTGCTTGCTCCAAGTATTGCCTTTGAGCACAATCTCTGTTGGGTTTTTGCAAGGCTTTGTTCCTTCCACTATGTTACAGCAAGTTTTGTCTGTCTGCTTATGGGTTGCACATGATACTACATCTCATTTCTTCAAACTCTCCAACTAGAACATTCCAAGTCTACTATTTTTTTGTGTCAACATCTCCTTGCCACCCTTAGTTTGCCTTCTGCCTAACAGCGTAGAGGAGCTGTAAATCCCTTTTTGAGTATAATTATTTCTGCATTTAGGCAGAGCAGAAAAGGGATTCCCCCAATGTTTTTGAGCTGTAATCACTTTTCCATAAACATCTTCCTAGCAGGCTCCTCCCATGAACATTTATTGATGAAACCCATCATATCCAATATTTAAGGTAATAATGATTTTTATACTCTGAGACCATCACAGCATTATTGAAAACCTTTCCTCTAATTATCATCGGCAAAGTTAATTTTTATTAAGGTGCAACTTTAAGTTCTTTTGGGGACATAGTCTGTGTAAAAAGGTAATTGCAGTCATGTGTTTGCCTTGCAAATTTTCATGCCTTTCCACTCGTGTCTATTTCATATCCTTAAGATGACTGTGTGAACGTCTGCTTTCTCAAATTTGGTTTTTGACTCTGCAACCTCGTTGAAGTTTGAAATTACTAATGTTGCCACAAGACATTTTCCAACCTGGCTTCTCATTTACCCCACTTTGTCTTCTTATTCTGCCTCCCACTGGTCATTTCATTACTATGACCTTCTCTTCAACTCAACCTATAGCACATGGCAACGATTATAAAAGAGTGTTAGAAAGATAAAGATTTGGATTGGTATATATTACCAAATCTAAAATGATCACAATCAGAATATGTCTTCACTTTCACTATGTGTAGTTCAGTCAGAAACAGACGAGGCTGAGGTGTTTGAGACTTTACCACAGGTGTAGGTAGGACTGCCTCAAACACATAATTTAAGAGAACAGGGGCACTGGAGATAAGATGTTGAAAGAAAAAAACTCTAAAATAAAAAATTTATAACACAAAGTAAAAAAATTAGACATACATATTTAAAGATTTCTTTGGTTCTTTCTGCTAGAAGAGAAATATAAACCTCACTGAGTTTTCAGTGACTTATTTACATGTATACTTGTGTTTATTACACTGAGTAATTCAAAATGTACTTGTGGTGGCTTACAAAATTTAAAAAATATATAACCATTAAAATAATTATAAAACAGTGACTATCTATTTATAATGATGATATAAACGTATCAGAAACATAAGATACATTAGCATATGTTTCCAACATTACAGTGATGTGATTTTTTTACTTAGAAATCTATTTAGAATTCAGTGATCTTTAATTTAAAAATTTTAGAATTATGACAATAATTTTTTCTGATAGTCCAGATAGAGTACATCTGAAGATTACTTGCGTATGACAAATAAAGGGATTTTTTTACATAGACTTCAACAAAGTTGATTAAAAGAGAGTTAAATATTGAGAGCTTTAAAAGCAGAGGACATTTTGGAAAATTCTAATTTAAAAATTAATAGTCTGCAAAACTTCTAAAAGATAATAGGGGAGAAAAGTCTGGCTTTCATCTTTAGCTAAGCTGCTAAACAGACTAGAAGAAAAAAATCAATTTGAAATAATTCTTGAACTATACAGACTACGGCATATTGTCATTTAAGTGTGGAAAGTCCATTTTTGGACTCTCCTATTTATTTCCATTCCTTGTAAACACACACATAATGTATTTTTTAAAGAAATGTCTCTAGTGTGAAGATGAAAACTGCATATCCTAGAGACTCTTACATTATTAGAATAAAATCATTTAAATATCATAAAAGAGATTAAAATTGAAACCCACAAAAAGATTTCAGTCCCACAGAGCAGGAGGTGGTAAGTTTTGATATTTATGGCGCTCCCATAATGACTTCGGTGCTGAAATATATTACTACACTGTGGAGAGCCTTTTCTTATTTTGGTTTCTTTTACTCATTTACTAGAAACCTTCATTACAACTTGTCTTGTATTTTCATAATATGAATAATTCCCTAAAATGGAATTAAAACGGCACTTTACCAATTATTTCCTGATTACTTACTCAGTTAAGGACACTAAGGTAGACAACATGATAAATAAAACCCCTGTCCTGAAGGACTTATAGGACAAAGAGGTAGATTCATGTATCAATGAGATTTATGAAAAAGAGCTAACTTCCTAATCATGCAAAAGTGTTCATGTTGTTTTTCAAGGAACACATTTTAAAAATGTCAGTGGTATTCTTTGTGGAAGAAGATGAGGAAAAAGAAAACTTTTGTCAGGTGGAGGCTGCAGCTGGGGGGAATGGGGTTGCTGGCAAAGAAAGATAATGTAGGCAAAGATCAAGTGGGGGAAAATTCACAGCCCACAAATACTGAGTCAGATTCAACCGGCATCTAGACTACAGAGACGTGGTATGAAATGTACACACTATCCAGAGAGCAATGCACACTGCTCCCTCTCAGGGCAGCGGCCCCACCAGCACTGCATTCTGCCGTGGTCTCCTCTCATCCGCACTGTCTACCTGCTGTTCACAAACTGGATAGTGGTAGAAAAGAAAAAGTCGATGGAACACGAAAGGCAATGTATCCATTTAAAATTTTCTAGGGAGAAATAAGCACTGGATTGGAATAATAGCTGAAGTCATGGGAAAACATACAGCTGTTTAGGGACGTTGTAAAAATATAAGTAGGAATTTGTCATAGATTGGGCAAGGTGGGAAACTATGCAAATATGAATGAGCTCATGATGCAAACAGTGGGTAAAAATATTGGGAAAATTACATTGAGAACTGTATTTCAGAGAAAGTTAAGAAAGCAGAGATACTAAGGATTATTTTAATTTTAGGTATGATATATTTGAGATAGCACCTGGATATCAGTCAGTCTATGTACAGTGAAAAGGTCGAAGTGTGGGAGAGAAGTTGGAAAGGGAGAGTAAGAGGAAAATGTATTTATAAATATTGGGGAAATAATGTATGTCAGGGACAATTCTAGGTAATTCCAAATACAGAATCTCATGTGTTCTCGAAGCAGCCATGTAAGTGAGATGAATATCACTGTTCCATTCTTAATGTTGAAGAGGCTTTAAACTTAAAGTGGTAACTGATTTTTTCTAAAACATCAGGAACAGTAGCTGATGGAATCAACTCTTCAACCTATTTCCAGTTCCAACCTATTTCCAAGTCCATATTCCAACTGAAATATGTTTGAAATACATAGATTTTTGAATCATCTACTAAAGAGAGAAAATATTAAACTCCTGGTAGTAAATAAAGTCACCTTCAAGTTAATTAAAGGGTAATATAGAGAAGTAAGTGTTTGCAAAACTGTTATAATGACTGAATAAATGGGTTCCAGGGTGGACTTTTAGAAGCAACTTGCAGAAACACAGAACTCTCAAAAGGATGTGCATCTGAGGGTGACACTAGATCTATTATTCATCAAGATCACACCTGCATTCCAGGGATCAGAAGATGCTTCTGCCATCATGTCACCATCACAACTGCCTCTCAACAGCAAATAAGCTGTATAATAGACCCTGTAATGACACCACAGATAGCCACTATGTTTCTAAAATGTTGTTTCTTTATACATTTAAGAAGGGAAGAAAAAAGAGAAAAAAAAATTTAAAAGAGTGAAAAAGAAAGTAAACAACAGTGCTGCCACAGGTCACTGGGGGTGGCGGGTTTGAGATGGAAACAAACTTCATCTGTAGTTTACATGGTGTCATTTGTTACAGAGAGATTATATTATTTTTGCAAGTTTAAATCATCAAAAAAAGGTGAGTATGAAGAAAGTTTAAATATTATTATCCATAATTGTAGTTGAACAAGATATATAGTAAAGCACAGAAGTATTAACAGGAGAATGAATTCAGAATCTTGGCCGTAATTTTAAAGAATAATATAATGAAATGACTTTTACAAGTAAAAGATAAAAAATTATGTTTGTATTTAAATATTTATAGAATGTTAACTAGAAATTTAGAAATCATATAGTTAGGCTCTAAAAATCAACTCAAATCATGTAGGGAGCCTCCAATTTGCAGTTAGTTTAATAGTCGTGAGTTTCTGAGATTATTGGTACAAAAGCAACATTTTGTGCTCTGTGACTTGGCATTTTCACATAGGATTCTCTGTTCTACCATCAATAAAATGAGAATGATACTCATCTGTCTCATGGGGTTGATACAAGGATTAATTGGATAGTGTTTATAAAATGTTTTGAAGATTAAATGTGCTGAGCATTATTATGCTTATTACTTTACCACTGGCGCATCTGTTCCTCAAGGACTTGATCCATTACTTGGCGAGCAATCAACGCTTCCAATCATCCAGCCACGGAAAATACCTTAACTAGCAGACTGAGTCTAAAGTAGTCTCCTTTGAAATCGTCTTACTAAATAACAAGTCCTTTTACTGTATTTCACCCAATTTATACCATCTCCTTAGAATATTATTTATTCAGATTTCAAGTACCTTAAATTATTTCTCCAGCCATTATTTTGTCTAATTAATATTACTTTAGCATAATACTTGAGGAAGCATAATCAGAAATTTCAAAGGATTTTCAAGGAAATTTGTGAATATTAAAGCTGTCATTTAAAAAAATAATGCATTTATTCATTATTTTACTACAGAGATATTTCAAGTAAGTTCTTCAAACTTTTAGACAGAAATCCTGTCTTCATTCCCAAAGATAACCATGTCCACTTAAAACCTCCCTAAATTATTCTCATATTCATTCAAATATATATATATAATATCTTAATTCTATCCTAGGCATTGTTAGGTAGTGGCTTTACACAATATTTTAGAGACTACATTAACGACAAGAAACTGCACAAAGTTTGGAAAGCATATTGCAAAAACTGTAAAAAGAATGATATAGACAATATTCAATAGTCTCTCATGTCATGTAAGAAAATGGGGTCAAACTGATAATACATTTATATCAGCTGCCAAAAATAAATCCAGGTTTAAGACTTTTTGAGATTTTTTTCCCTAAAATGAAAATGATTCAATATAAATCTGTATTAATTATGATCCATAAAATTTCTGCTAGCCTCTTAACATAGCATCCATTTTCAGAGCATCCATATTCATTTTAAATGAAAACATAATTTATTCCATTATTTCTGTTTGAGTTTTCCACAACTTAAAAATATTATGGAAGAAGAAACATAAATACTGACAATCTCTTCAATACTTTTCTTTCTATTAACTCAAACAACTTTCTCATACATTTAATTTAAAATTGTACTGAAGTGGTGAGTACATGGTAACTGTGTATTTGTTAAAGGAATATTTGCTCATCAGCAAATACCGTTCTTCCCTCATGTTCTGTTGCACTATTAGATTTGCTTAGTAAAGTTTATAAAACTACTATTAATACATTTGGGGTACTATATACTTTACTTTCACAGCATGCAGTAAATAAATATACAGCCTCGTGTTTACAAAGACAGTATCTGTTAATAGAATCTAAGTCTACAATGGCATATAAAGTAGAAGACAGGAATTCACATCGACTTTTTATGTTAATCAAAAGTTTTATGGATATTGATTGTTAAACTTCTATAATGCAAAGCAAAAGTGACTAGTATATAAGATCAGAAAATATGTGGCTATCGCTCTTAGGATGTGCATTACAAAGACTTGCATACAAAACAGGATATGTTATTTAGGGTACTGTAATAGGCTTTTATAGATTTTAATAAGCTCTCCAGTTATATTTTATGTTTTTTCCTTTAAATGAGGTTACAGTGTTAGAAAGCCTTGGGAATATTGTTAGGAGGGTAGAATGTTCAGGGAATGGTAGGCTATAAAAATTCGATTAAAGATTCGCGCAGAATATGTGTAGACTAAAGGACAGACATCAGCCTTTAAGGGGAGAGAACAGAAGAGAAGCTAATTAAGGAGAATGAGAAATAATGGCGTTGTTGTTGAATTCGTTACCACGAAGATGCCAGAAAGGAAAGTAATTTGAGGGAGTGAGGAGTGGTTAACAGTGCCTAATGGTCCAGAAAAAAAAAAAAAAAAGAAAAGAAAAAGCCAGTCACATTATCTATAAACAGATTTTTAAATGAAATGTAATTGGTGACTTTGCAGTAAACATTGCATTTTGAAGTGAGGAAGGAAAGGGAAAGAGGAGTATGGCCTAGGAAAGGGAAGAAAATATAATGGACAAGAGAGCTGAGATACAGAAGTGCAGAAGTGGAGGCAGTGGGCAGAGACCACTTACTTTTCCAAACCATGTCAGCAAGCAGGAGAGGTGAGACAGTCTGGTCGTAGGCATGAAGCACTGCACGTAATGGTTCATTTTATGTGTCAACTGAACTGGGCCCCAGGATGGCCAGATGTCTTGTTAAACATTATTTCTGGGCATGCAGGTGAGGGGGTTTGTAGAAGAAATTAGCAACTGAATTGGAGAACTGAGTGAAACAGGCAGCCCCCTCCAAAGTGGAGAGGCCACATGGAATCCACCGAGGGCCAGAACAGGACAAAAATGAAGGGCAAGGCTGACTCGCTCTGCCTGGCTCCTTGAGCTGGAAAACTGACCTTCTCTTGACAGCAGCACCCCTGGCCTCGGGCCCGCAAACCCTGGCTGAAATCTACACCCCCCTGGCTTTCAGGACTTCAAACTGCACCCCGGCCTTCCCGGTTCCCAGCCTGCAGAGGCAGACCGTGTGGTCTAGCCTCCATACCTGTGTGAGCCAGTACCTTGGCAGATCATGAAAGTGTGATCGGGTATTGTTCTGCTCTTAGGGGAACCCTGACTAATGTAGAGTTGGGTATTGAGAGTGGTTCTAGAGAAGGAGAGTTTTGAGGATGAGTTTTCCAAATTGGCTCTGGAGTTTCTGGAACTGGTTCTCAAATGTATCTCCTAAACTCTGTTTCTCTGTAGAACCCTGACTAATATACTGAAGGTAAGCGGTGAGATAAGTCACTGAATCTGGGGAGACCAGGAAACTGAGCCGAGGGCGTTGAGTGGGCCAGCCACACAACTGTGAAGCCACCCTAAAGACCTGGTAGCTGGTCTTTTATTAGCGAGAAAGACAGAGCCCAATAACAGTGTCTTTAAAGGGTGACCCCTGGGAGCAATCAGGGTAACGCAAAGGCAGACATGTTTCTGTTCTGGTTGTGAGACTCAAAAAGGCACACTTACTCCAAAAGGAGGGTTGTGAGCTACAAGCATGTGTACTAAATCTCCAAATGCTAGAGTTCATGGAGTTTGGGGAGAGAAGAGAATCAGCTATTATTTTAAAAGACCAGGAAAACATTCTCCTCAAAAGGCTGCCACACTTAGTTACAACAAGGAGATTAATGGAATATTTTGCATCTAAGTTGAAAAAGCCAAAGACTTTTTTGTTTGGTTGGCTGCTTGATTGTGTGGTGGTTACCTGATCTCCAGCCTTGTTTCCCATGAAATAAGGATCCCAGTATGTGAAACAGAAAGGCTGATAAGCATGTGTTATCATAAGACAGTCTGGTTGATCCAAAATAATACTAGCAATTTGTGTGTGTGCATGTGTGTTGTACGAGAAAAATCAAGGAAAGTTATCTTCTTTGTCCAGAATAAGTTTAAAAGTGAGACAAAGGAGGTTCTAGCTGAGAATAACAGCTGATGTTGACAAACTTTGACAAAATATGCCCACAGAAGTGGGGGGAGGGGCAGAGGAGCTTACAAAAGTAAGAAATGTTTTTCAAATTTTTAATTATGTTGATACAAGCTCAGGTTTTACCACATAAGGAATCAAGGCCGTCGGTTCTGTTTCTCCCTGATTGTCTCTCTAGGCTAGCTAGCACCATACTGTCAGTGCTGGTGGTGACATTGTAATCTCTAGACCCTCATAAATACGTCCTGACTTTTTTGAACCTCCACAACTCAAGTAGAAGTTTGGGAAGGATGGAAATGGCAATAAAACCACTACATGGGTTTGACTCGTTCCATGGAAACAGACTTGTGCTCATCAGTTCTCAGTTGTAAATCTGATAATCGGCAACTTTGCTGGTGTCTTTGTGCCACAGTGACATTAGGGCAACAAAAGTGAGAGCGGTAAAGGGCATTACCAGTTAACTATTCCTACATAACAGATCACTCCAAAACTCAGTGACTTGAGACCATCAGCATTTATTATTGCTCACAAGACTACAGGTTGGCTGGGTGTTTCTTCTGGTCTTGCCCAGGCTCACCTCTGCATCTAGGGGCAGCTGCAACGTGGGGGGATGGCCCCACTGATAGTGACTGGGCTCCCTCTTATATTTTGAAATCAGCAGCCGTCTGCCTGGTCTAGGGTGACCTTGGCTAGGGTGGATGGACTACGTGATGTCTTATCCTGCAGCAGACTCACCTGGGCTTGTGCATCTCGTGGTTACTGAGGTCTGGAAGAAATACAGTAAACACAGAAAACTGCCTAAATCCTAGGCTAGAACCAACACATCTTCACTTTGGCCTCATCCGATTTATTCCAGCAATCCCAGAGCCAGACTCAAGGGTTACAGAAATAGCTCCCCACTCCTGATGGGAAAGAGTGGCTTCAATAACAAACAGAAAGAGATAAAGCATTAGGGACTTAGTTGGAGTAAGTCTTCTGTAGGGATTTAAGGGTGTTAAAGGCATATTAAACATCCTAAAAAGTTCATTGGAGCAAAAACCAACTGCAGTCAGGCAGCAGCAAACTGGGAGTGGTTGGAAATGCTTTGGCCCAGAGAAGGCAGGGGAAGGGCTTACACAGAGAAGATGCAGAAGCAAAGAAAGGAAATTGATTGGTCAAAGCTTAAAGCCTAGTTGACTGTGATTGGCTGTCTTTAGTGTTTTGATTTTGTAAACGTGGGGCAATAACAGGCTTAGATTTTCTTTTTCTTATGTAGTCTCTCATGGCATGGAACCCAGTCAATCTGATGGCTTCCTTGTTTAATTAACACAAAAAGGGGCAGAGTAAATATCCACCAACAGCTCTGGGTCAAAGCAGAACACAAGAGAACAGTCCACTCCACAGTGTCCAACAGATAAAGGCACAAAGTTAGCAGAGAGGAAGCTGGTAGACCCGTGGCAGTGTTTGGATAGCAGACAACTGTCCACACAGCAGAAAATACGGTATGAATGACCCTGCTGCGTTTGAAGGAAGCAAGGCTGCATTCTAGAATATTGCCATAAAGGCAAGAAAATGCCCAAGGTTCAGATGAAGATGATTACACCTCAAATGCCGTTAATATAGCATCAAAAAAATCAATAATGAGTCTCCTCTATTCTCCTCCCTAAATGTGAGTGGTATTTTCATGAGACAATAGACACTTGGCATGAAATTCAGAAGGGCGAAAGTATAAAGTGGAAATACTGCTGAATACAACTGGAGTGATAATCTGGTATGACTGTGAAATAATTGAAAATAACACAACTTAACTGGAAATGACCAAGTTTTTGTGTCACTGTGCATCCGAGAGAATCAGGTGCATAAGATATAAAGCGAATTCAGTTATGGAAAAAATAAGGTTACGCTTTTTAAGGCATCTGAGTTTCACACTGCAAAACCTTTATTTCACAATTCCACCAAAATTCTTATAGAAAGGAATCATTCATAAAATTGGTAAGGAATCTGGTGGAAGGATCTGCTGGAACTAGAAATGGCCAAACAGCCGTTTCTATTTCAGAACTTAAAAGAAGAAAATCACCCTGGAGTCTCAATCTTGGTCACAGACAATCTCAACTCGTGCACAGTTTTATTTATCTCTGTCATAGCTAATCCCAGTTAACAGAAAGAATCAGATTCAAAAATGACCTGGTGGAGAAGGGAGAGTGGGATGTAGCCATGCCACCAGCAGTTCAAACTAGTGTGACAACCCCAGGACTTGTATTAAGGTTTTTTTTTTTTTTATATAATTATGTAAAACACGTTTAGAGGGAGGTGTAATAATCCGTTTGTGATTCACCTACAATAACAGAGAGAGAGAGAGTCCCTGAGGTCTCCATCCATCCCTGTGGAAGCTCCGAGTGACACACAAGCAGCCTCTTGCAGCCTCTGCCATCCCCGCGTGTGTCCCGCGTCAGCGCAGAGCGCAAGGCTTCCCGGAAGTGCGGAGTGCATCTCCCCTGGTCCCTTACTTTTGCATGTTTTGTTCTTTTCTGTTACACAGTTCTCAGTCGTCGTCCTTTCCCATCTCTCTGTCGTTTAAAATACAATCTGATCGTTTGCATTTTACTCTAATAAAGACCTACTTATATTAATCTAAACTCACTTCTATGTTCAATTTCCTGTGATCTCCCTTGTTGTGTGCTATTATCAACCATATATTACTGTAGAAATTTAAGCCCATACCAGGCACAGAAGTACTGCTATGACATTTGCAATAATCCATTTATTTACCCTCCAATTTCTTAAGCATCAAAATAACCCTACAATTTAAGAGTAAAGGAAATCAAATTGGGTTATTTTCCCTTATTTTTTTCCCAGGGGAATGAAAAACTAACCACTTAGAAACAGCATGTGAGCTAGCTTATATGGCTCACAATTTGCACAATTTTATTAAACATCACTTCAAACCCTCATTATTTCCATGGATTTCAAACTATCAAGTGACCAACATCCTCACTGTTTCCATGGATTTCAAACTCTAAGTGACCAAAATTGCCAGGTCAGTGTTTTGGAATGGCCCTTAGGCAGAGAGCCATGCAGGTTATCAAAGGTAAAATGGGAACACAGAAAAGTCACTAAATTTTGACTGATTAGCCCATACTTTTAGGATGCATGTTTGCAACTCTAGCTGGAATCAAATCCCTGTACCTGTTCATCTATTCAAACATTCATCTTACCTCAGACAGCGGAGGAAAAAGGGGCTGTTGTTTTCTTTCATGTCTTTCTTCTGTCTTTTTTTTTTTTTTTTTTCCCAAAATAACACCAAGAATCCCTACAGTTCTGTATTTAAATGACTTGAAGAAAGTATGGAGAAGCAAGAGGTTCTCCTGTGCTTGGAAGAGGGCAAATTTCCAGAAAACCTCCACTAACACATTCACATACTCTCACCACATTCAGCGCCCTGGGGCTGTTTGTTCCTCTAAACAGTGGCATGAATCTGTCACACCTCAGAGCATAGAAACCAAAGTCTAAAAGCCAGTAACTCTGCCTTCCGACAGTGCAAAGTCAGTGGCAAAAAAAGGGGTGGATGGGAAGGAATCTGCGAATTCAAATGCTTCAGAAATGCTTCAGAAAGCCAGCAATTGGGTGGTGAGAGACTAGTGATTGCTGCTGCAAGCTGGGCTGAAAACAGTCTATGGTCCGAGTTTAATAGCCACTAACACATGACAGTTACATTACAGATCTGAAAGATGCCACTTAAAATACATGTGTTGAAACTGAGCTACAAATACTGTGTTTTATTACAAAATGTGTACATGTGTTTTATTTATAAATATATGTAGGTGATACTTACACCCTGATTTTTTTTCTTCTTTCTCTTTCTTACTTTTTCCCTTCCTTCCTTCCTTTTTCTTCTTTGTAGGAGGGATTTAAACACCAAACACAAAAGTAAAAACTTAAATCTATTCCTGAAGTGACAGGAAGCTATGTATTTACTAAAAATAATACAAACTTAATGTACGTTCCATCACAATGCTATGAGGGAGCCATCTCTGATAACTTAGATGGGAAAGGAGGCTAAAGAGTTTAGGAGTCCACAACTCTATAATACATTCCACACAACTCTGTAACAAAAGGGTTCAGGAATCCACAAACTCTCCGATCAGTTCTGTTCAAAAACAAGCGCTCAGCAGTTGAGAATGGGTTGAATTTGGACTTGCAGTTTGATAATTTGTAATGGGAAACAATGAATGAAATTCACATCTGAATGACTTGCAAACTGTGGAGAGTTGTCCTAAGCTCTCAAAGACAAGTTTTGTCTCTGAGAATTTCTGTCTTTCAATCTTCTGTCCTCTCAAGCCAGGTGAATACACACTGCGTCCTCCTGGCGACCTACCATTTACACAATGGTTTACGCAGCCCTGACTGCCTGCCAAGGTTTCACACTAAAGCTCCCCTCAAGACACCCCTTACCTAATTTCTAACCCACACGCCGTATCTCTGTTGGTTCTTGGTCTTGCTGTAGATTTGAATAAGACAGGACCAAACTGTTTCACAAAACTGTATTTTTCCCGAATCGTTCCATGTATCCATTCTTGTAGGAAAACTTACAGGATATAATTAAAATGAATATTTAATGTTTTTAAAAGAAATTTCCACTTATTTCCAGGTACCATAGAAAATTACAGAAAAATACCAGGATCCACATTTTTGGTAAAACTTTTAGAGCCTCTCATATCACACAGTACAGGGAAGGATGTTATTCGCAGTTACCATAGCACCATATGAGTGATGTATGTGTTTCTACTTGAGAGTTTATACAAAACACAGAGGGAGCAAACAAATTGAGGACTAGTGCTGACTGGATGTAAGGCAGTGTGCTGTGAAGAAAAAGCATAGATCAGAAGTATCACCAAGAGCATGTTTAAGGACTGCATGGAACACTCTGCAGGTAAAGTAAGATGATTAGAAGGATGCAAGCAGACAGGTGTCATGATAGTATTGCTACACAGTGGCTTAAAAAACCAGAAAAGTGTTTCCCTGAACCTGGCTTAGAAATGTGCAGAAAAACAGAGAATATGAAACCAGGATAATAATCAAAAGTATGTCACAGTGTTAGTAAATGCGGAAATCAGTGCTTGGCAAAAAGAATTTGACTTTGTTCACTGAGCTTTGTTAATGATAGAGAATATGTACTATCACACATATTTAAATATATACACATAAGAGAAAATGAAGACAAACCAAAAAACCATACCCCAGATGTCACTGTGAATAATTGCCAGACTATATCCACTATATTCTATATTTTTCATACCTATGGGGATAGAAATGCCAGTAAAGATATATAAAGTGAAATATAGATATGATTTCTTATTAAATTAAAAAATATATATACACATATTTTAATATAAGAAATATCTGATTATCTCATAAGTATATAGTATGGATACATCATTATGATCACATAATAATTTTTTAAAAATCTGATAACATTGCTTCTCAGCAATTATCCAAAATATGCATAACTAATTGAACTGGATTACCCAGGTATTTATTTGTGTTACTCTACTTGTACCAAACTATTTCTACTATCAATTTGAAAATAATGAAATGAAGTATTTTCTTTACACTAATATCATGCTTCCAGTCAGATAATTTTTTGCTGGGTGTTACATTTCAGCTCAAGATAATATTATAGTAAACATGAGAAACCACCAGCTATTCATAGAAGGATCTCCAGTTTTGGTCCATGCCTATTAAGTAAGCTAACATTTCTAGTCATCACTAATAATGACTTCTCAAGTTGATATATATTATGATTCCATTTAAACTTATAAATAGATTTTACAGGAATTATCTCAATTATTGTCTTACTCACTTTAGCCAATGGCCTTGGTACATCCCAGACACCATGGGAGAAGCATCTCTAATTCTACTTGAGGCCAGCCTTCCCAGTCTCCCCCATGGCAGGGGCTGTTCTTTGTGGCTTCAATGTCTTGTTATATACTGGGCTCTTCTCATCACTATGTGAAAATGTTTCCTTCACCAGCTGTGAAGGTGGATCTCACTGACTCTGGAACTGGGCTGCCTCTGCTTGAATCAGTTTCCCGACAACCACCTGTGTTGCTTTGTCTAGGCTAATTAAGAGTTCTTCCTCTTCCTCCTCCATAAACTGGGAAAACAGCCTACCTTTCAGGACCTGGTGTGGGTTAAATGAACAAATACATACAATGTATTTAGAAAATGCATGACGAATGGTAAACATTCAAAAAATTACTGAATGTTATTTATTACTATTTTTTAAATGGTTCTCTCTATTCATGTAATTATCATTTTGTTTGTCTTCTTTCCTTCAAAAGTAATTTTTAATTATTATGGCATACTTATCATGTCTACTTGTGTATCTTAGATTTGGTGTTTCTTTATTTTATGATCATTTCAAACGCAGAGAAGAGCAGCAAAAGTATTACAAAAAACATTCATGCATCCTTCACTTAGATTTACCAGTTGTTAACATTTGGCCAACATTTACTTTAGTGCTCATTCAGCCTCTTTCTCTAACATACACACACCCACCCCTGCACATTTTTGACTAACTTTTGCATGATCACACACTCTCTTTTTCTAATTGGGTTGAATAGGACAAAATTGCCTATTTTGTTCCTGGCTCTTCCCACTGAAAGAAACTTGAAACAATGATGCCCCAGTAGTAATGAGCATATCAAGTCCTTTACAAAATCATAAATTCAGAAATCTCCAATGCCCTACCTCACTCCGTATTTTTATCCTTTTCCCCCACAACACACAATACATTAACCACATGAGTGAACTATACATTGAGTGATGTATAAACACATATTGCTATAATGTTGATGTATGTTGAAATCTTGAATTTATACCGCTATATCTGATTATAAGCTAACACCACAGCATCTTTTCTTGCCTTTTCTTATTCCATCTTTTTTACTCTCTTGTATAGTGAGATCCCTGACTCCTAACATCAATATACTTACTCATTTGCTCAATCCTAGAGTACTGCCCAAATTCCCACACCCCAAGTACTATGAAAAGCAAGCTATCAAATAGAATTCAAGCTTGTTTACCATTATATTTTTTCTTTCCACTGAGAATAGTATTGGGTTCAAATTTTCTTGGGTTAGGCTTTTTTTTTTCTACTTTGATATAATGATATATTCACAGCAAATGGCAAAAATACGACACAGATTCCTGTATCCTCTTCACACAGTTTCTCCCAAAAGTACTTCCTTACAGAACCAGAAAATTCACATTGGTGCAACACTTAACTAGACAACAGGCCTTATTCAGATTTCATCAGTTTTTACATGCGTTCACTTTACACATTTACTTTTAACACAATAGCCACTTGACATCTAAACTTACATGCAATTACTTCCTCCAGGGAAGGCCATTCCTACCGTTGCTTGCTGGGGACAGGTGAAATGGATAGAGACTTTTCAGCCCCTATTTAGTTGACATTTACGTGATACTGGATATTCTTGACAATCCTCCTTTTCATCCTGCCTTTCTTTGGTTTCTGAGACACTGCTTTCTCTTTTTCAGTATCTCTTTCTCAGCCCTTTTCTAAGCATCTCTTCCTTAACCCTTCAAATGTCAGGATTTCTTCAGTATGCGTCTTTATTCTTTTTTTTCCTCCTCACATCACTGGCACAGAATAGAAACTCAATACATGATTATTGAATACATTGAAGCATTCGCTCTCGTGGAACACTGTTTTGGCACATTTACAGTTACAGTTTAAGTTTTTCAATAGGTGTTTTGAACACTAGCAACTAACAGTCCTAATATTAAAATTCAATTCTCAAAATTAGAGATGATGGGATAAATACATGCTGGAAGTGATTTTTTTTCATATAATAGTTCCTTTAATTCTGAGCTTTGTTCATAGAAACTTGATTATACAGCCGTCTGAAATGGGTTTGAATTCTCTCAACATTACTGTATTATTAAGGGTCCTGTTATTCTGGTTAAATAAAGCCATTGGTTTCCAAGTATCATCTGTCTGAATTCTGTCTTATTCCATTTATAGTACAATGGAAAAGGGTCTGAATGAGGTAAAAAATAGCAAAGTGAAGAGCTAGGAATTCAAAAACCCATAGAGACAGGAAGCCATCTTTGTGATTAGTTCAGAGTCAGAATCATTTCTTATTCTGAAAACTAACAACTCCCTCAAAATATGCAGTAAACTATGTGATTATGTACGTACTTAGAGCAGGTACTATGCGTGTTACTACTATTATCTACTTCATTTAAAAATAGCATTGCATCTTAAATATTAGAACATTATTAACATAATTTTTAAAATTATAAAAGATCTCTTACTGATTTAAAATAGACAAGGCATGCTGATTTACTAGAATGATGGAATTAGGCCCTGTGGTGCTCACATAATATATTTTTAATAAAGTATATAGTTTGCTACACAAATATACAAGGAAACCATTTTGTATAGTCATTCAAGGGGAAATCAAATCTACATGTCAAAATTGATGTATTTCTTTCTTCTCCATGATGGCAAACAGTGGAATATGAGTTGGAATACCCACGTATGCAGCTCTACACAAGTGAAGCGAAGGCATTAATTAATTGTAAGTTTCTTATTCACCATTGGGTTTAAAAAGTGAATGATGAAAGTAGGCATATGAAACAATATGAGCAAACATTAATTCTGATGATTTTTAAAATGAAAATATGTTGGAAAGAGGCTTAAGTCACTTAATATAAAGGGTTTATTAGCTCAAAATGCCCAAATACAAGGAGCTTTGTAAAAGTATATAAAAAAGAAAAAAAATTTTGATAAAGCTTTAC
This sequence comes from Camelus ferus, assembly GCF_009834535.1. Lineage (NCBI taxonomy): Eukaryota > Metazoa > Chordata > Mammalia > Artiodactyla > Camelidae > Camelus > Camelus ferus. Next base: position 5,912,275 of record NC_045718.1, on the reverse strand, counting down.
TACAGGAAAGGAAAAGTTGATTGGCATTCTGTTCTATAACATTTTTTTTATCATATGAATTGGCTTCCATACATTGTGTAAATAAGAGGGTGATATCAGTGAGCACATGCTCATTTATATGCAGTCTTTTCCCAGCTAATGTTTTGAAGCAATCCTTAAAAATATGGAAAATCCCACAGAAGCCCTTTCCTTTTGTGTAAGAAGTAGCTAGTTGATGGGTTTGAACTGCTAAACTCCCTGAAGTCTCCTGGGAATGTTCATGTGCAGAAGAGATGCTTAAGGGCATGTTGCCCTTTATTTTGAAATAATGATTCATAAAAATTGCTTCGGCTGGATTTTGTTTATTAACTTTGATTAAACTTTTTTTTCCCATACAGGGAAACACAAGTCTCATATGTAAAGCTACAAAAGAATGTCATTCCAGGTGTAAATTCCAGTAGAGATTTAATTTGACTAATATTTGTATCAGGATTGTTAACTGCCTTTATTAAGGCCCTAATTACAGGGTACTGGGTTTTAAGTTATTGGCACTAACTCTATTATTCTCACAGTCCTATTTCTTGTAATGAATGATTTTTACACTGGAGGGTGTTCAGGAACTCATATGTAGCAGAAAATCCTGAAACATCTTAGGTTTGTCACATGTTTTAAATTACTAATAGGTGAAGACAAGATGAAGGGTCAAAAAACATCCACAGTGTCAAAACATAAGTATTCCAAGAAACATGCTAAACAGAATTAAAATGTTTATTACTGGCAAGATTAAAAATTTTAATAAGAAGTAAATAGCAGAAATGGTCATGAACTTCTTGAACTTTGACAAAATTGAAAAGTTGTCCTTTCTTTAAGTTGTAGCGTTCTAGCTCGCTGAATCAATTTCAGATTCTTCAATGGCAGTACAGTAACCATGAGTTTTCTTTCTTTCCTATCTCTGGACATTTTTCTCCCATTCTGTGCATTAAATAATTAACAGGTGCTCATTGTTTGACCAAGTTTCAGTTTACTTATGAAAGGAAAGTTATACAATAATAACTTGTTAGCAACTATATGTTATTAACTATAACTTGTTAGTTACTATATGCCAAATTAATAAAATATTTGCTTGTTCAAATGATGATTATAATATACCAAAATATTAAATATTTTTAATATCATGGAGACAAAGCAGTATATCAGATGGTATCATGATGATATATAGTGTAATGTATTTTGAGAAAATGCAAAGATAAAAATGCAAAAATTAAAATGTTTTTATGGTAGAATTATTTTAATAATTCATATTTTAACATTTTTTTCTATATTGTGTTTTAAATAATTTAAGAATAAAATGCTAAAATAATTTTAAGTTGCAAAGTCGACATTTTGTCAGCTTTGACTAGAGCTCATCTGCTCTTTAGAAGATTTTTTAAATCCAAAATAAAATGTTATACTGAACCATATTTGACATTATGCTAGCTACTAAAGAGATAACCAAATATAATAGATCTGGATAGATGAGAGATAATTCTCCGTAGGTAATGTTTTCTAAATTCTTTACGGATAATGTACTCATAGATTTTGAAAATGTACAGTTTATTACATATAATGATAATTATCAATATAAATAATGTTCTCAAGAGATATATCTTTTTCTGTATTTTCATGAATAGGCATTTTGTAAGGTACCATATGACTAAAGGCTTGTTTTAATTATTATAACAATATACCATTTGAATCAATGCCTTAAATGATGCCCTTTTAAATTTATAAGCGTTATAACTCTTTCTTCATATTTGATATTTTGGAAACCCCATTTTTTGATCTCTTGTCTGTTACCCATTCTTTTTGGTATAATTTTAACAACCCCTTGTCATTTCATTCATTGTGTAGAGCATACAAATTTATAATTCTTATATACTATTGGTAAATTAATTTACATCTATAAATTATCACTTAATTCCTTAATTTTTTTGTATTGATTTAAATTCTAATGTGGTAGATATTAACATAGTTATGTCACTTTCCTTTGGCTCATGTCCTGTGTGGTACATCTTTTTTTCATTATTTTATTTTCAAACCTTTTGAAACTTTCTGAAGGTGTATTTCAGCTATCTCCCTGTAAGCAGCTTATATTTGAGACTGCTTTCTTTAGATGATTTGTGTATTTTCTGCTCTGTAGAAATAGTTATGACGGCTGTCACCCATCACGCTCTCCTTGGTGGTTATCCTAGAAATTATAATGTACATACTTGACTTACAAAAAATTGACATTTTTACTTTTACTTTGTCAATACAGATTACCTTAGAATATGTTAACTGCTTTTTCCCTCTTAGTTTATATGCTCTTGTTTTTATTATACACGTATGTTCAGAATAAGACATCACACACACTGTTTCATACACTGATTTATTTAGAATCACCTGCAAGTTTTTATTTTCCATTCCTTTTCATTTCTATCTGCATCTCCAAGATTCCATCTGTTGTCATTTTCCTTCTGCTTAGAGAAGACACTCCAGGTGTCTCTGCAGGTCAAACATTCACTTAGTTTTTGTTTGAGGGATACTTTCAAGTAGGCATTTATTTCTAAGTTGGCGTATGTTCCTGTGTTGTGAGTGGCCATCTATTCTGGTTCAGGAATTTTACCCGTCTCTCTGTGTTTCTTTATGTCTGTCTCTCTCTCTTTCTGTCTTTCTCCCCTCGTCTCTCTCTCTCCCTCTTTTTTTGGCAGACTCTAGACTCCATGTTTTCCCCCTAAGAATTTAAAGGATATAAAATCTCTGGATAGTTTCCCATTTTTCCACCTCCTAGTCCAGAACTGGCAGATGATCTTGTAGAAAAGGAAGCCTCAAGTGCTAGACATTTCTCTCTTGCTTTTCACTTTAGTGGATGTTGTCCCTGTACTTTTCACTGCTTGTTAGCTCTCAGTGTCCTCAGGCAGATCATTACAGCTTTTCTAGCTGTTCTAAGTGGGAGCATTGGTCTGAAACAGCTAGTCTGCCCTTGCAGAAAGAAGTCCTTTGCCACTTGTAGTATTAGGTTGGTAAGATTTAGCCATGTTTCTAAATGTGGATGGAACCCATTAATTTTTACTGCTGTATTATTTGCCACTGTTTCTTTTTCAATTATCCTGGCAAAAGGCTTTTTAAAAAAGGGTTTTCTGTTACAAAGAGTGTGATTCTAAATATTTTTATAGATGTCTACTGGTGCATGTGGGCAAGAATTCTTCTACATAGCAAGCTTACTCTGTGGGAACACATGTGACTCTAGCCTCCAGAAAGGGTTTGCTTCCGCTATGTCTAGCAGCCAGAATGGGCTCCCAACCGCAGGTCATTGGGAGTTTCAGGCTCAGATTATCCACACTGGTGTCCCCAAGCTTTAAAATCTCACAGCAGTGTTCCATGTCTTGAGGAAAATCAGCCCCTTTGGATTCCCGCAGTTCTAGAAGGCTTGCCTGCACGCTGGCCCTCTGCTGCTCTGACTCCCTGCCACCATCTTCCTTCCCCACTCCTCAAGCCTGGAGTTCCAAGTATCTTGGCATCCTCCTCCACCAGCTCCTGCCTTTGTTTCCAGCCACTAAAGCCTTATCCCTTGATCATGAAGGCCTCACTCTGACACCAACCCTCCCCACCCCCTGCAGGGCACAGATCATGTTTGTTTGTTTTTAGGAGAATCCTTAGAGATCTTTCCTACCTTCATTATGACCTGAAAAATATGTCCAGTCTAGGTCTGGTTGTTGTGGAGAAATCCATAGGCATTTTTTCTATTATGATACTCCAAAGAACTGGCCCAATTAATCATCATCTTTACAAAGATTCCTTTTATACACACACACACACACACACACACTGTTCATCTCTCAACACAGCACACAGTTACATGTTTGTGACCAGGTCACGCAACTGAGCTATGGAAGAGCTATTTTTCAAACCTGATTCTTCTGATGTCTATACTGTCTTTCTGCTTCATAAATTCTGTGCTCTCAACATAATTCTTACATATTAAGTTCTTCAAATATAAATTTTAAGAATAAGCTCTGCTAGAGAGGTCAATAAACTCAATGCCTTAAGATTGCTGATTGAATTGATAAGGGAGGTTAGCAAACAGACATGAGGAAATTTCAATATCATCCTATTTCATTCTTTAATGACTTTGCAACCTTGGTAAATCCAAATATCTCAAGGAGTTTAACTAATTGCTTAAAATATTATATCCATTGTAACATTTGAATCACTGAATAGAGTTAAATTGTCTAGGCAAATCCCAAGAAATTGGATGAATAAATTAAACTACTCATATGCATAGCATATTTCAGTTGAAAGGCCAACTTGCAAATAGGATTTTATATATATATACATATATATAATATATACACACACACATACATATATATATAATTTATTTTAAAAAGGAAATATGTAACATTTAATAACTGACATTTTTCTGGTCTAGCATGCTTTGATTCTCTCTGAGTGCATCTTTTTTTGGTAACACTCATGCTAAGTATAGAATAATGCATTGTTTTGTCCTATATGGGATCAAGGTACTAATTCTATTAAATTGGTTAATATCAGGCATGTATTAATTCTAAAAGCTTTGCCAACTGAAGGAAAGTCTAGTGTTTTTTTCTCAGAATATAAACACTATCCTGAAGTAGAAACCACTGTCTGCTTCAGGAACAAAAATCCAGAGCCCTGAACATGGAGTATTTATGAAGAAACACATTATGGTCAGATGACGCATTCTTTCTCTGTGTAATGTTCCGTGGGCACCTGTGACTATTAAGCCCTGTATGGATTGTGAGTTCAGGAGACACAGCAGCAACTGAGAAGCCCCCATGTGCTTCAACCGACCCTTGCCCTTAATTGTAAACTCTAAGTGGCATATTAGGAATCTTAGGAAGTGTCTTTGCTACACAGGGAGAAAGGATGATGGGAAAGATAAGATGCAAGATGAGAATTCACGGCTAGCCCATAAAGTCAAGGGATAAGAACATTGTGGTTGACTGTGTGCAAGGCCACTGTTAAATTGAGCAGAATCAAGACTGACAGAAGACCCTGGGGTTGGCAATCAGTAAATCACATTGTGTTACATGCATAAGCATCAGAATATATTTTATGAAACATGCAAAAAAATAATGAAAAAATTGAGAGACACTGTGGGGAAGAAAGAAAAATATTTTTAAAGTATTTTGGAGTTAAGCTTCCTATAGTTTAAAGAAGATAAATGGCAAATATATTAATGTCAATAACAGAAAAAAATTTGTGATCTATATTGTGTTATATAATGTTATACATATGTATATACCCTGACCAAAATACAAAGATCAATATCCTTAGGTAAAGGTCAATATCCTCAGATAACATTATATGAGGTATAGAAATAAATCTGAATCTTCAACTCAGTTTTTGAATAATGACACTACCAATAGATTTTAAAAATAGAATTATTATGATTTCAAAAGGAGTCAAAAAAGTAGAGTAAAAGCAATAATAAGTCATAAGTCTATCTTTTAAAATGTTGTGCTTCTTAATAGGTTCACAGAAAAATTTACAGATGTGGAAACCTATAGTTTATAATAACAGAAAATTATTTTAATCTCTGAAATCTCTACAGAAACCTTTTTGTTCCAACAAGCATTTCATAAATGTATGGATCAAGTAACTTTAATGTATCATTTTACACTTATGTAAAGTACAGAAATATTTTATATTAGAATCATTTAATGGCCTAAAGCCATATTAATGTGATTTCCATATTTGTCTCCCAGACAAATTTTGATATTCCTTATAATTAAAACTGTTCTTAGTAATTTTTCTGACTTACATGAACTTAAAGTGTCTTTCCTTCCCAAGAAATAGCCTCTCCCCTTATTTGCTCACTTATTCATTTATAACTAATACCATCTTCTTGTTCTGCTGCTTATACAATAGTGGGTAGGTCCTGCTTCATGCTCTTAAAGGTCTCGAATCCTAGTGAAGAAGAGAGGGATACAAGCAGTCAACTGGATATCACAAGAAATAGATTAAAGGCAAGTAAAACACATGTCATTGGATAACCTAGCCTGGGAAGGATTTAGAAGTCTTAAAGAATGTAGAAGTGAGCCAAGAGAACATAGGTGAGACTTTCAGCAGAAAGAATACCATAAGATAGGAACAGAGTTAGAAACATTATCTGATGTTCAGGGGGCCACAAGGGATTTCCTTGTTAGTGGAACACAGAGTACTAAATAGTAAGCAGTCAGACCAGATGGAATTACCCTAATACTGAGATAACTACAGACTAACATCCTTTGTGAACATATATGCAAAAATATCAACATATTTTCAGCAATCTACATCCAACATAAAATTGATCATGAACCATCTATGAAAGCTTATTTGTGGAATGCAAGTTCAGTTTAATATCTGAAAATCAATCCATGCAAAACAGAATAAAGGAGACTCAAACTGACAACAAATCAAGGATGTCTGCATTTACCATTTTTATGTAACTTAGTACTGTAGGTCCTAACTAGTACAATATGACAAGAAAAAATAAATAAAAGTACACAGATAGCAAGAGAAGAAGTAAAGCACTCTCTGTTCAGAAATGGCATGACTGTGCATAGAGAAAATCTTGAGAATTCTACAAAAAAAAATTTAAAAATAAAAGTTCAGTAATGATTACAAGATACAGGACCAAAGAACAAAAATCAATTGTAAATCTGTATGCAAACAGTGAACAATGGGACATTTATTTAAAATTTTAATGCCATTTAAAGTGGAATCAAAACCATGGACTATTTGGGGATAAAATTAATAACAGATTAATATATAGCTAGAGAAATCAAGATAATTTTGTATTAACATAAGGACAGACATACAGAGGAATGGAATAAAATAGAGTTCAGAAATAGAGCCGCACATACAGGGTCAACTGATTTTCAATAAATGTACCACTATCACTCAGTTAACAAAGAGTAATCCTTTCAAAAAATGGAAATTAGATAGTCATATGGAAAAAATTGAACTTAAACTTTTACCTTACACCATATAAAAAATTAAATGGAAATAGATCATAGACCAAAATATAAGAGCTGATTTATAAAACTAAGACAACATAAGGGAAATTTTTTGTGATTTGATTATATAACTTCTTAGATAGAATGTAGAAAGCATGAATTAGAAAAAACTGATAAATCTGACTTTATCAAAATTAATGTTCCTCTTTGAAAACTATCATGTATGTGTATACATGTGTGTATGTGTGTAGCTGTATGTATCTGACAAAAATTTTGCGTTGAGAATTCTGAAAAAAATTACAATTGAATAATGAAAACAACAAAGATGAAAAAAAGAATTTTCAAATGGACAAATTATTTGAAAGGCCACTCAAGAAAACAAGATAGACAAATAACCAATTCACTCTTGATAAAGTGTTTGTTATTATTCATCTAGGAGATGAAAAATAATCCACAATGAAATAATTATTAGAAGAGCTAAAATTAAAAACACTAACAATACCATGTGTGGCTAAGGATATAGGTTTAGACACATTTATGCTGCTGGGACTATGAAATGGTACAAACGCTTTGGAAAACAATTTGACAGGTTACAAAGTTCAACTAAGAAATGTAGATCAAAAGCCAGTAATATTTCAGACAAAACCAAAAAATTTACAACCATATTCATCAGCTCACTTAATCCTGTGTAATTAGACTTTTTTACTAACACTTCTATATAATCAGAGTTTTCATTAGACTTTTAAAATATCGTACCCAGCTCAGCGGTATGATTTAAAAAGAAACCTGTACTCGGCAAAAAGTCCCTTTTATAAATCTTCTTGAACGTGAAGCAGTTTCGCAAAGCATTGGCTTAACTCTCTGTGAATGACAAAAGACTCCAAAAGGCAGGGTAAAAGATCTGATTATAATACTTTTGACAAAGAAGCTTAATTAAGTTGCTGTGACATACAGCATCTCAAGATAACCGGGACTATGACTGATAGCATTATACCGGGACATAATGCAAATCTCAGAAATTTCTAGACTGTCTATACAATTTCTAGAATGTCCACATTAACAACAATTTATCCATACCACAGAATCTGAGGAGGCTCATCACTTACTCGACAATGCTTCCCGTGCAATTCAACAAACCAACCAATCCTAGTCAGCTTAATATTTTTATCAGGGACCCTTCAAAGCATCTCAAAGTTGGCTAAAGGCAAGAGAATTTTAGTTAGAGCTTGATAGGAAATTGGCCAAAAATAATCAAAATTTTCACACAATCTGTTATTAGAAGCATGCTAAGTAAAGTTGTTCTTTTAACAGAGAGGAAACAAATCTCGTCCTTGCGCCAGCCTACTTTTAATAATAAAATCCATTTACCTAATTAAGTTTAATCTAATCTTAGTCGAACCATGCACAGAACACCTTTATTTAGGGGTCCCCTTTTACAAACCATCCACAATTTTCTGTATCCATATTAGTTTGTCCCTCTTTTTCCCCCATCTGGAAACAATCAGCTAGAGGACCAAATCACTTTCTTTTCGCTAAACAAAATGCAATTCCAAGCCTCATACTTTTTCACTCAAAACATATATCCTAATTTCCCACTGTATACTGAAGTGTTCCCCCATTATTTTTATTAGCTTCAATTACATATTTAAATTAGAATCCTCAACACTTAATTTCTAGTGAATGTTTCAGTGTCTTATTTCATTTGGGAATGACCTCACTATTCAACTACTCAATAAACTTCCATCATTCAACTTAATTTAGCACAACTCTAAAATTTTTCAAGTTCCCAAATATCTGGAAGGATCATTTTAAAGTACACATTCTTAAAACACAATTATTTCTAGAGTTTACCCCAAAGCTCTTATCTCATTTGCATTTAATTCACTTATAAGAATTTCATCATACCAAGTTAATTTTTTTTCTTTCTGCTGACAGATTCTGTAACAGAAAGAACATGAACTTACTGGCCTTCGGTAAACCTAGGTATTACAGACAATAAAAGACTTGTCCGTATTGATTATACCAACAAGCTTAAGCTAGCTTTAACATCAGATAGTAATTCAATATTGAATATTTTCTAGATCACATGCGCCTGAAATTTGTCCTATCTTCTTATTTATAATTAAAGTATATAATTTGTAAGCACTTACTTTTAAGTCAGTGAAATAGAGCTTATTTACAAGTTAATTTTTTCCCTAAAGACAGACAGGACCAGAGATCTCACAGTTGTTCCACTTGTTTTATGAAAAAAAAATTTTTTTTTTGAGAGCCCAAGTAGATCATCAAAAGCACAGGAAGAGAAATGCAAATTCCTCTTCTAACTGCTTTTACAAAACCACCTTGACTATTTTCAGGGATTTTTTTTCAGTTCCCAATTATCCATTAGACAATAATGTATGTGTCATTCCCTCACATTCCCATGCCTCACTTTCAGCAAAACCAGGAGATGATTTGGACTCAGGTACCAATGCGCGCGTGCGCACACACACACGCACACAAGATATAAACCAAATGGCAAAAGGCCCACCTTGATACAATAGCAGAGCCATCATGGGCCATTTCTCCAGATCTCAGAGAGTACTGAGCCTGCACAGTGTTACAATAAAAAAATATTTTCTTTCATTTATGGGAGCATAGCTGAAGTACCCCCAGTTTTACAAAATGTACCATAGGGGGTCTATCAGATGGAACAGAGCTCTGATCATCCACACTTAATTATTTATGGCTGATAATATCAAATACCAAGAAAACAATTCAAAATGGTCTCTCAAGGTCACAGCCCCAAAAGAGATTGCCAAGCAACACCCCATCAGTCAAAAAGGGAGAACCCCAATCAATACCCAATCAAAGATGAAGCTGAATGAGTGACCAAGGCCAGAAAGGCAAAATGCCAATCACTGCTCCACCCAAGGTGAAGTCCACACAGTAGGGAAGGACACCTGGTGTCATCACATACAAGCTCCGCTACTCAAAGACATCTCAACCGGCCAATGCAATTTCTGACACACACATACCAACAACAAATATGGCCCCACAAACAAAAGATCAGAGGAGATGTAGCCCCCAAATTCCACTTCCGCTCCCAGGCAGAGGCTTCCAAACAGATGGGTCCAGCTCTTGAAAGAGAACAGACCCAGAGTGGCTCCCAACGAGCCCAGAATAGCTCACTTCCCAGAAGGGAATGAGTACAGGCCGAGTGGGTAGAACCTTCCCACCGGGCACAAGCTGGCGTGGCTCGCCCTGAAAGCATGCACACAAAAACACAAACAACAGATAAGCTACTATCGCACAGACAGAAAAATCAGAGAAGGTGTCATCTCAAAGTTCCACTTCCACCCCTAGACAGAGGCCTCCAAACAGATGGGTTCAGCTCTCAAAAGAGAACAAACACAGAGTGGCTCTCGATGAACCCAGAGTGACTCACTTCCCCGTGGGGATGAGCCCAGATGGAGTAGAGAGAATTCCCAGCCTATGCGAGCTGGAGTCACTCACCTCCAGGCGACGCCGAGTGTGGATGTGGCTCCTGATATTCTGGCTTCAAACAGCCTCAAGCTCTGGCGGCCACGCCAGTCTGGGAGAGTCAGTCCCACCCAGCTCCCCAGGGCCAAGTGAGTTCCGGCAGCTGCTAGGATCCAGGGAAGTGGCTGCCCCTGGCTAGCGTCTTCCTGCCACGGGCACAGACTCCTAGGCTGGCTTTCCCCAAATTTTCCCAAACGCAAGTTCATGTGTCTGACACACAGTGAGACCAAACAAACTGAAATGTCAGAGTTTGGAGCAGAGAAATGTTTATTCCAGGGTAAGCAAGGAGAACAGTCACTCCTGCCCAAAAATCCCTGAATGCCCCGGAAGTTTGAGCTGACTCTTTTTAAAGCTGAGCCTTTTTAAAGGCCACTGAGGGAGGAGCGTCCCAGGGTCTGGGATCAGCTGTGCACAATTCTTTGATTGGTTGATGGTGATTAGTTCTTAGGTGCCGGAAGGTCTGGGGGCTACGTGCTCATGATAATCAAGTAGTTAATTTCTGCCAGTTGGTGGCAGCTTTTAGCATCTGAAAAACTCACGGAATCTGGGTGAGATCCTATTATCTGGGTCCTTCAGAGAGGAGCTACAGCAGAGGATCTAGGAGTGGGGTCTGTCCCAGGAAGTCCCCATAGGGTCCTGCTCGCTTACAGAAAGATGTCACTGCCCTTGTTGTAATCCTATTATTGTGTATTATTTTTAACATTTCAAGTCCTGTAAATGTTTAATCATATATTCCCATTGTGCATTTCATTGTTAAGAAATGCGTTTTTGCACTAAAAGGTTGGACAGATGACTGTGAGTCTGAGATACTAAACATGATAAATAAATGAACATTCTGTTCTACCTGAGTATTGAGGGTAGGACAGAAAGTTGTGAAACTGGCTTAGTAAATATATGCCAGTTGTTTCCTAAGCCATTTTAAAATGAGTAATCTACATAGCAGTTAAATATATATATAACAGTTCTGTGACTCCGTAAAGATTTTCCTGCAATCAATCAGTCAATCAACCAGCCAGTGAAATATGCTGCTGTAAGGAGTTAATTAATACAAAGACTACTTTAAAGCATGAGAGGACACTCTTGCTATAGCCCTACATAAAATAAGCAGAGTAAAATATTAGATCAAACTTTTTGAAATTTACATAGTATGAGAAAGAGGAAGAGAGAAAACAATGCAAAAAGAGCCAAACACATTAATTCAACAAGTTATTTATTCTGTGGCGTGTCATGCGTGAGGCAGTCTACGAGGCGCTGGGTACACAGAATGAAAAGGATATTTCCTCATATACTCTACGTTGACTACATTCAAGCTTAATTAACTTTCAGAAAAAAAGTACATCTTAAGTTTTCATTCTCATTCTGTATTTTATTCGTTATATATTTAAATTGAATATCTCAGAATTACAGGATTACCAAAAGAGAGGGCTATTCAATTGTGTTCGGTCCTGATGAAACCTGATACCTTGTGTGGCAGCAGTTTAAGTCTTGAGTGTCTTTTTGTCATGTAATGGTCACAAATTAAGAAGGCATAAAATCATATATTTTTAAAAACAATCCGCTGGACAAAGCAGCAATAAAAGAGGAGGTCAGAAGATGAAGGCCAGACTGGGAAGCTGAGTAATAAGATTCTGTGCAAAGGTTAGAAAATAAATTTACGGTAACTGGGGGGAAAGGGGTGGGGAGGGATAAACTGGGAGTTTGGAATCTGTAGATTCTAACTACTATATATAAAATAAACAACAGGGTCCTATTGTATAGCACAAGGAACTGTATTCAATACCTCATAATGTCCTATAGTGAAAAGAATATGAAAAGGAATATATATATATATAAAAATGAATCACTATGCTGTCCACTAGAAATTAATACAACATTGTAAATCAACTATACTTCAATAAAAAAGTAAAAAAGAAAAGATTCTATGCAAAGATAAACCTTAAACTAAGTAAATGAAAACATGAATTTACGGTATTAATAAAAATTAGCGATGATTGTACCACAAAAAATATATTATTTAATTTACAGAAAGAATCATTTTAAATCCTAGCTGGCTCAGTGCTTTTATCTATTTATTGTTGGACCATAAAGAATGTCGTCTCCTTTATTTCTCATAACAGCCTTGAACTGGGTCATATTGTTTCATTTTACGTACGATGAAACAGAAGCTTTAGAAATCCAAGAAACTTGTGCAACATCCCATAGCTAGGGAGCGGTGGAAGAAATTCCACTCTGCAAAGCTCCGTCCTGGACTTGGAGTTAAAACAGTTGAGATGCAAAGTTCAAGGTAACTGACTCAACATGGAAGTGCCTGGAGGACGTGGAGCAGGGGCTGAATTCCACCAGCCTTCTTCTTATTCCTCACACCACCAATCCTCTCCTCCCCAACTCCCCCCACCCTACATGGCTGAAAAAAAAATCATGACAGGTGTTCTTTTTCTTTTCTGTATGCTAACATTTAGATACATATATAGCTGTTTATTAAACTTATTTAATTCAAATGCCATCAAATTAATTCTTCAAAAGTATATAATTTGATGTTATAAATGTACTCAGAGTTGTGCAAATACCACCACTATCTATTTTTAAAAGCTTTTTATCACTTCAAAAAGAAATCTCAAACCCGTTAGTGGTTATACCCATTCCCCTATATATACAGCACTGTAAATAATATAGCATTATGCACCAAAAGGTTGAGATTTATTCATTTAAGTATTAGTTATAATACTTGAAAGATGTAAATACTACGTTATTGAAAAAATATATGATATATAAATATCTACCACTAGAGTAAGAATTTGCTTTTTTAAAGTTGAGAGCGTTAATAACGTTGAGATTTTTATAGATTTCAAACAATCTAAAATCCAGAGGGAAATATACATTTTTCTTTAGACAAATGGTAATAGGATCTTCATGCCCCCAGGGCAGATGTGAAGTCACATAATTTACATATTCAAATGTTTGAGTCTGAAGAAAACAAATAAGGTTAAAGTCTATTTGAAAAAGAGATTCGTGAAGAATTTAAACTTTATTCTACCTCAGATATTTTATATAAGATTGTATATTAATAGGATAGGAAAGATGGGAAATTTCTAGGATGGTGGAGAAGGAAATGCAAAGAGATAAAAAATATTATGACATCATTTCCATTAAGATTATAAATGGTATTGAAAATACAGATTACTACGGTAATTAGAATTACTTCGAACTTTATCATTTTAATTATTTCCGTGAAAAGTTAGTGTTTACTTGACCAAAACTGATCTCCAGGGAGCTGATCTCCTGGGAATGAAGTTGGCTCAGACACAGCCCTGAAGAAAGCCGACACAGTCTAGTGCCCAGACCGAGGCCTCTGATCCTGCCAGTGAAAGGCTTGTGCTTTTCCATCCAAAAATACTGGACTGGCAGGATAGGACTGGAGCCAAGATTCTGGCCCTGTTTTATTGCTATTGTGTTCTGAACCCAGTCCCACAGCAAGGGGGCACTTTAGCCGTCACCAGCTTAAAGGATCATGTGGCCCACGGATGAGCATCCCTCTCCTGGAGTGTGGCGTCAGGCCCCGCTAGACGAGGGTGCATGCCAGGTGATCAGGGACCCAGCCACCTGCTCAGTACACCTCCCATCTCTGTGAGTTTTCCCAGTGAGCACTCTTCCAACAGGACTGGCATTTGAGAACCTGACAATTTGCTTTTCTTTTTGGGAAAGCCAGCTTCACAGTCAAGTTAAGAATAAGCTATATCCACTTCTTTGAGAAAACAGAGTTTGTTTGTTTGTTTAGATCAATTTGGCTGTTAGAATTGCCAAAACATAAATGTTATAGTGTGTCTTGTTATTCCTTTTCTTCTCAACATATATATGCATTAGGACATTTAATTCTTATTTTATAACAAGCTATTTTTTATTAAAAATAAGAAAAGCTGCAAAGATTACCTGTTAATATTATCCTTTACTATGGGCACGCTGGTATTTAATACTCTAGTATGAATGTTAAGGACTGCTAACTCAATGCCAGGTTTACACTGAATTGAAAACCTAATTCTGCCCTTTATACACAATGCCTTTTCTCAGTTTTTAATTGATTATATTGCTTTTCCCTCTATGTCATATAACTAAAGCATAACTAAATCTGGAAAAAATGAGTGTATGCATTATTATATTTAAGAAATCTTTAGGGTCTCTAGTGTTGTCTATATAAATAATATTTACTTAAAAATATTTTGTGTCTTGCCTCTAAGGAATATCAATTGATTCCTGAGAGAATAGCAAATAAACTAATGATTCTATAGCACATATGTACAAATTTTTTTAAACATAGTATTTTGAATATTGTTAATGTATATTTATATTTTTAATATTTAGGAAAATTATTTCACTTACTTTATAATTTTCAAGAATTATTTCCTTTTACAACCCAGACTGAAAGTTTTTTCTAATAATTAATAATATCAATAATTAATAATCTCAAATATTTCTTAAATGTTTAATTATATATTAATATATATTAAGCAATAATGTGGGTAAAAGCATGAATCTTTATATTATTTCAATTACAGCTTTTCCTAGAACTCAATTAGAAGTTATCAAAAAGGAATAATTGTACGGACAATGTTCATAGATTTTTATGAACTGAATATTTGGTTTGGAAATTGAGGAAAAGCTGTTGAAAAGATAAAATTTACATGGGAAAAAATTAGACGATTACATTTCAAACCTCTTTCAAATATATTTGCATGATCATTTAAACCAACAAATAAGCTATGATTCTACAAGAAATTTACAATAATTTGTCAACTAAAATTTAATTTTAGATAGTCATTATTTTTCCTTAATCATCTCTTCATGACTATGAAGGTCATTACCTTCTAACTGTAGAAGCAATACACAAATTGGTAGATATTTTCAATGTATTGTAACTTCCTTTCATGTTCTCTACACTCTTTGAAGGAGAATTTCAACCTCAAACTTACTTTCCTCTTTTGCCTTTTTTTTTTTTTTTGTAGAATGGGCATGTGGCCTAAGTCTCACAATTCAGGCCTAATTTGAGATTTGAATTTAAAATAATTAAGAAAAGAAGCAGATACTTGGCAGAATCAATATTCCGATGAGAACAGGAATGGTGGCATCTGGCTTTTGAGGGTGGAAATTGTTCAGAGTCAGATGTTGAGCACCTACTAGGACATGGTAGATGGTGTCCTAGAGCATCACAGAGAGGACCACAAAGGGATATTTGCACTGAAATAAAGCACATTCTTGCGTGGAGAAGGATTCAATCTCATCACATAAGTCTACTATTTTTGGTCTAATGCAATAGGGTAGTATTTGTATATTTTATATGTATAGTATACCTTAACTCAAAAAAAACCCTTCTTTTTTAAACTCAGGAATTATTTCCTCTTTTCTCACTTAAGGGAAAAACAACGCCAATTTAAGTCCTGAATGTATTTCTTCAGTCTCAACTGGCTACATGGTGTGAAAGCAAAGTGCTTTTTGTTTGCAAGAGCTAAATATTAAAGAAAATGAATTTTAAAAACTTCCCGTTGAGAGCCAGATCTCAGTGGATTCACAGTAGAATCTTTCTACTTTAGCAGAGAATTTTTACTGTAATGTTTAGAATATTAGACATAAGGGCAGTTTTTTTTTTTACTTATGGGAAGTTAACAAAAGCCCCCTTGGCCATGGCTGAAAAGGAGAGGAAGCAAAGAGCAGAGCAAGATGGAGGACGCGTGTGAATAGAGACAATTAGAAATCTCAGAGGGGACGAATTCCTGGTCCACTTTTCTCCTGGAGTCTTGGAAGAGAACAGCTTTTGTTGGGAGCTGTGCACAAGGCAGCAAAGATTGCACTGCAGCATTTTGGGGAAAAAAGGGGCCTGAAGTAGTATCACCTTTGTTTCTCATGAACAATGTGTGTCATAGAGAATATCCAGCTTTTCCAGAGGGAGTTCATACTGAGCAGCTGCTCTGGAACCCAAGGAGGCCTGAGATTAGGATCAGCCAAGATTAAAATGGGGATTCTTCTCAATATGATGGCCTAAGGAAGGAGCATGACTTTGCAATGTCTGCAAAGACGAAAAGGTGGCTGGAGAAGAGTGACCAAGGATATAGTAGTAATAGACTAGGAAATAAAGAAAGATTAAATATTCTAGGGTCTTCTAAGGTCTTAGGATCCATGGTAATGATTTTGGTGTTTATTCTAGATAAATGGAAGCCATTGCACATTTTTAGTAAAGGAATTGCATGATCGATTTTCATTTTAACAGGATTACGATATTCTTGGTGTTAGGATAGAAAGACATGGTACCAGGGGAGGCAGAGCAAAGAAGATATTGTTGCAATAAGCCAAGTTAGAAATGATGGTAGCTTGGGTTGTAATGTTAGCAATAAAAGGGTTTGAGAAGTAGCCGAAGGCTGGATGTGTTTTGTACATGGGTTCAAGACGATTTGTTGATTATTTGGGTATGAGTCTGAGAGAAAGAAGTTAAAGCTATGTTCAATTGTTTTTCCCCCTATCTGTAAAGATGGATTTTCATTAACTGATTTGGGAAAGAATATAGGTGAAACAGGTTTGAGAAGGGGTTGGAGTACAGCAGCTGAATGTTGGACATGTTCACTTAGGATGATGATGATTACACTTCCAAGTGAAATTGTTAAATAGGAATTTGTACAGACTCTGGAAAGTCTAGGGGAAAAGATCAGCCTGAAAATACAAATTTGGGAATAAGTCAGTAGACAGATGATATTGGATGCCATGGAAATAAATGAGTTCTCCAAGAGATGGAGTGTAGATACAAATGTGAAAACGTTCAAAGACTCGATCTTAGGGAATTCAAATTTAAAATTTCGAGATGATGAGAATAAAGGAGAAAAAAATGACTGAGAGGCAGCAACCAGAGATATAAAAGGAAAATCAATTATTTTTTTGTCCTGGAAGCATTGATCACTGGTTTGAGACAGACATCCCGTGTGTTCCATTTATTTATCTCGTCCTCCCCCCACAACCCCCACCCTCAAAACCAAGCATTGATCAATCACTTACTGCTTTACCGTCTCTGTAGTTTTACTTTTTCCAAAATGTAACACAGTGCAAATCATACAGTACATAGCCTTTTCAGATTGACTTTTTTCACTAAGAAATTTGAATTTAAAAGTTTCCTCCAAGTCTTTTTGTGGCTTAGTAGAATACTTATTTTAATCACTGAATGATATTGTATTGTACGAATGTACCACAGGTAGGTTATCATTTTCCTTTTGAGGCACAATCTGGTTGCTTCTAGTTTAGGGCAATTAAGAATAAAGCTGCAGGTATTTCCATGGGGTTTTTAACTCATCTGGGTAAATATTAAGGAGTGCAGTCGATGAGTCATATGATAATACTGTGCTTAGCTTTGTAAGAACCTGCCAAACTTTCTTCCTAAATGGTTGTACCACTGTATTCCCAGCAGCAATGAATGGGAGTTCCTGTTGCTCCACAGCCCCTGACAATTTGCTATTGTTAGCTTTCTGGAGCTTAGTCATTCTAACAGGTGTGCAGTGCCATTTCATTTTTCTAATTTGCAACACATGATGTTGAGCTACTTTTCCCAAGCTTATTTGCCGTCTGTAAATCTTTAGTGAGATCTCTGTTCAGAGCTTTTGTCCATTTTTAATTTTTTTTTTTATTGTTGAGTTTTAAGAGTTCTTTTGGATGCCAATCCTTTATGAGATGTGTGTTTTGCACAGATATTTTCTCCCAGTCTGTGGTGTGTTGTTTCACTCTCTTAACATTGTCGTTTGCAGGGCAAAAATTTTTTAATTTTAATGAAGTCCAACTTACCAATTTTTTTCTTTCATGAATTGTACTTTTGGTATTGTATCTAACACAACATTTCCAAAGTCAGGGTCACCTAGATTTCCCCTTTGTTATTTTTTAGGAGGATTATAGTTTTGCATTTTATATTTAGTCTATGATCTATTTGGAGTTCATTTTTGTGAAAAGTATAGGTCCATGTTTAGATTTACTTTTTTGTGTATGGATATACAGTTGGATGCCAAATTTGGGCATAGGGATATTTGATAGGACCACCCAACGTCACAGGTGTTCATTCATTAACAACTATTTATTAAGTACCAGCCAGGTACAGAGGCCATTTTAGGTACTGGCAAGGACTGGAATTCCCCACTACCTTGCAATGCCCCACCCATTAAACTCCTTCATCTAATTTCTTCCCACAGGCAAAGCTGAAGTGTGCCCTGCACTGAACGTGCGGTCTGATGTTTAGTCCTGGATCAGAATGCTGTGGTTTGAGAATATCAGTGCAGCAGATTGCCCCCCATGGTCTCTTCCTCTTCCTCAACACAAAGATCGACTTCATTTTACAGCTTCCTTTGCAGTTAGATGTGCTCATAATAACTGTTCCGGTCAATGGAGTGTGAATGGAAGTGGTGTGAGCCACTTCGAGATCTGGCCCATAAAATCTCCTAAGTGATCCTCCACAATTTCTCTTTCCCACATTTGCCAAATGAATAGAGAACATCTGAGGACTTAGTGGAATACTGGGTCATGAGATGGAAGGCGTCTGGTTCCCTGAATCACAGTGTATCAGGTCTCTACAGCCACCCTGCTGACTCAACTGAATGGTGCATGAGCACAAAATTTAAATTTTAATTGAACAACAGGACACAGGACTTGTTAATGGCCACTTTAAAATTATACTGTAGAAAACATCTATCCTCCAGAAACTGTTGACTCTTAGCTCTAAGCAAACTCCTTCTCCCAGCAAGTGCAGGCAGTAACAAACTTCCGTGCTTCCAGAAGCTGTTAAATAATGGAAATAAGTGAAGCATATTGCTGAAAGGATCTCATGCCCAGGCTAGATCACCAGCCATTATCCAACTCTGGGTGTATTATTTTCTTGTGTTGTTGCTGTTGTGATACTGTCAATATTTGTAAGATGCTTGGGGTCCATGACTTTGGTCATCTTATGCTGCGCATCATCCTAAGGAGTCCTTGGCTTTTAGATGACAATTTGTTTTGTCTTTTATTAAAAGGATGATTGATTATGTGAGCAGAGTGTGGGATGGAGTCAAAAAGACCTTTATATTTATTACTAGACTCCCCTTATCCTCCTCCTAGGACATAAAAACTATAACTTACTTATTTTTATATCCTTATAACATTTAGAACCTTGCTGCTTATATATAATACCACCAATAAATGATTGTTGAATAAATGCTCAATAAATATTTGTTGAATTGACTTTTAGGCTTGGTCTCCTTCCAGTAAATACAAAATGAATTCATTTTATACGGTCTTTTAAAATTGCTTTTGTCTGTAAATTCGCATTTTCTCCTCAGAGGCAAAACTCCATGATCAATGAGAAGGACTGTTTTTCATCCTCCTACAAGGTATGTATTTTTTCAGAATAGGAAGTACAAGCATTAGAGAGATTTAGAGATACCAAGAGAATTGGCAATCAAGTAGCTTAGTTTCTTTTTATTTTCATTAAAGGGGTTAGAGGCCTTAGGAGTTCATGAGACACTAAAATTAATGATGCATCCTAATTAAGTAAATGTTCAGTTTCTTTTCTTGATCGCAATACTGTACAAAATAAAAGGAGAAAAAGATCAAATTGCTTCATATCAATCTTTTCATGAAAATAAAAATCCTCCCACTCGTTGTCAGTCATTCCCTTGTGGTCCCATTTTAGATCTCACATTTCTTTTCATACTTTTTCTAATTTTCATTGGCTTCTGCAATTAATCTTGTGCTTAATGCTTTTTCTTCAGACCATATATTTTTCATATAATCTTCAAATTTAGTGATTTTTATTCACTCTCTTACTCCATATCTGTATTTTTAAAAACCAAATCAGTCTGTATTGAGTGCTATTATGTGTAAGATTAGGCTCAGTAGTACATTCTAGATGAATACAACTACGTAATGTTGTAAGTTTTTAAGTTATTGGTTTATTTCTGGAAAACAGCGCTATGTCTGGTCCCCCACACCTTGGTTCCTTCCCATTCCCTGTATAACCAAGTTGGAAGAATCAACTTTGTTCTTGATGAAATCAAGTTTCATCCTGATGAAAGAAGATGAGTTGTTCAATAACTGGAGGAACGGACTGGCCATGAAGCAAGAGTTTACTGTTAAATCATAACATGACTAGAGAGGAAATAATATGCTACTTTTTTTTTGAATTCTTTGCTGAGTGACTCAGTTTCTTATCGCTGCTGTTTTAAATGACCTCAAATGCAGGTAGAAAATTTAAAAACAGAACATAGAGGAGACAAGATGGAGTATGATCTTGTAGGTGATTGGAATTATCTACAGTTTAAGTCTGTATTGTGTGGTTGAAAATAGTTTAGGGAACAACCCGATACACATACAAAAAGAACACTGAGAATCCTTCCTGAGAAAGTAAAATTACCTCTTGAAATGTTCCCTGATCATGGAGGGCAGGGGTGGAGGGGGGAGGGGAGGATAAAACAAGGCCCGGAAAGAAAAACGTTCGACAATGAAGAGAGTTAATTATCAACAAAATAACTCTGAGGAGACTGCAGTTTATTCATCTTTGTAATACTTTCTCTCTCCTTCATTTATTACCTGACTCAGTCTCAAAACCACTACTTGTTTTTTTGGCAGGTACTAATAGAATTTAATTGATTTAGAATGAATACCAGCTAAGAATTTAGGAAAGACACATTTAAAGTCCCTTGGGTTACTAGTATGGTATGACTACACTGATCACTTAATCTCTCTCGTTCTCAATTTCTTTATCACGATGAAATTAGACTAAACCATCTTTAAAGTCCCTTCAAGTTCCAACATACTTTTTTGAGATTTGAATATGTTGATCAGTTTAGCCACATATTGATCTCATGGGGTAGGCTGTGAAGATGCTGGCACACTTAGGTACTTAAGAAGTTTTAAACACTTTTAAAGAGAAATCTCTAAAACCAAAATTAGCACATAGCCAAGAGACTAAGATGAATAAATTTAAATATTCTAATGAGGCCATTTATATATGCATAAATGTGTGTATCATATATAACCCTTTTTTTATGCAAGGACCAGTTTGAATTTACTTATCTTACTGTAACCCATTTTTGTTATAAATTTGATTTAAGATTAAAATAATCTGAACGTATTTTTCTTCACAAGCAAATTGCTTCACAATTTCTCTAATTCTTTCTCTGGTATCTTGAACATTGCTTTCAGATTCGAAGTCTTAGCAGATTAATAGGTAAGAAATCTATTAGGTGGTACCTGTATACTTAAAAAGAAGGAAGAGCCGGAGTAGCAAACAAAAACATTACCCATAATACAAAATATGCTAAAATACCAACTGCAGATGTGCACAGATGTTATCCAAGAAAATACAAGCTCAACATAAAATTAAAATGTATAACTTTTGAGGGACATCTCAATGCAAACTGATTTGTACGTAAGGTAAAAACCAGCTAAAAGATATAAAGCCTATGGCTCTATTTGGGGTTTGATCACATGTAATCATATGATTTAATGTAGTATTCAAATGCTTATGTTGTTTAATAAACTTTAAGTGCTGTAAACTATTTTAAACTTAAGGAACCATGAGTCACAAAATTAATACTTTTTTATCCTGTACTGTTTTTCTCCAAATATTTAAAAGAACAGCAGCCTCACATTTTTTTTTCACAAATATGACTAACATCACATTTTGTAATTTAAATCAAGTTGGATCCTCAACAAATAATTCTATTTATTTGAATAACGAATTAGGTAAGTAGGTTTAGGGAGCATGTGGGAATTTTTGTATGACAAGCATACCATCTCTTTTTTTTAAAAAAAGGTTTTTCTTGTTTGTTTGTTTTTGAGTGAAGTAATTAGGTTTGTTTATTTACTCATGTATTTTAATGGAGGTACGAGGGACTGAACCCAGGACCTGGTGTATGCTAAGCACACGCTCTGCCACTGAGCTATGCTCTGCCACTGAGCTATGCTCTGCCACTGAGTTATACCCTCCCCCCAAGCACACTATCGCTGTATCACAACTATTAGGGCTTTTGTTTGTAATGAATGTAATTGAAGATAGTCATGCTCTTTATGTGGGTAGACCTCAGATCCTCCCAGCAACATCTGTCTCTCTAAAACACAGAGACATACACAGAAATCATCCTTTTGGTAAACTGAGATGTCTGGAGAAAAAGTTCTGCTCTGGAACATCATTAGGAATGGAATTCAGTCTGAGGAGAGAAAAAAAAAAAAAGTGAAACAAACATGTCCTTACTGAAATATTTTTCCTTTGTCAATTTGGATACTAATTTGCACAAATGCACAGTTCGCCGTGCAATTGTAATATCCCACCTGGCTATCTCTCTTCTGGAATTTTATACTAGTGATTTCTAGAAAATTGATGGCCTGAAATGAAATACTTCCTTATCAGTGGGATTTTAAGAACAGATATTTCAGAGGTCAGGGCCATCCTGTTTGGCTCAGGAATACATTTTGTGACAATCGGTTTATCCGTTATCATTAAAATGTGGGGGTCAGGGGTTTACAGTGGAAGGAATGACAAGGAAGGAAAAAATTTAATATGAATATTTCACCAGTAAAATCTATTCCATAAATCAAAATTGCAATGATTTCTCTTACAGCAAGTCTCCTGTAGCTGTTCACATCCCAAGAGGTCAGCTTTTACACTTGAAAAACCAAGTTCACACAGTTTGAAAGATTTGTTATTCTGCTAGTGACACATGACGTCAGCACAGTCAAGAGCACTTCGGGTTTTCCCCACTCCTGCACCTACCCTTCCCAGAATGGGGGTGCTATAGACTCACAACCACCAGGGGGCTTTATAAATTTATGGGTATCACCACGACATGCAGATACCTACTTTGGACGCTATGAATTTGTACCTGGTGCGAAAGCTGGAACAAGGGTGTACATGTTAGTAAGAGATTTCTATGGCTTTAACTTTCCGGGCCAAAAAAAAAAATGTGAAAAATACACATCCTCATTTCTGAAACTGAAAAAACTATACTCTATTTTAGAACATAATCAATGCATATGAAAAGCATAGGCATGGAACTACGACCCCAAATTATCTTCTTTTTTTCAGAAAGGAAAGAGAAGAAATAAGGGAGATGCTTAAACACCCGTTTGGCCAGCAAGCAGGAATCAGCTTTTTCTGTGTTTGGATTTTGTACGTGGGAAATTTAGGACCTTAGAGCCTTCATATTGCCTCCTTAAAAGTCCCCTACTTCAAATTCACTCTTACGTGTTACTGCTCTCCTCGGAAGGAGGAAAAGAAAATTTCCACTGACCCAGCTCGTGATTTACATACAGAGAGCAAATAAATGAATGGAGTGGGGGATGGGGCAGTGAGAAGCAATGTGTTTCCTTTTCAACCGCAGAAAATAAGATTACTTACCAAGAACATTTTTATCCAGGGCAAATGTTTATTCCTTCTATCACTCGGCGCCTCATTCTCTGCAAGAAATCAATTTCCACTCTACCTTTCCCTCCTATTTCTAAAAAAAAAAAAAAGAAAAAGAAAAAGAAAAAGAGAGAGAGAGCGCTCAGATAATGCTCAAGCTTCAGGGTCCAGAGGAAGCTAGAGCAGAGGGCAAAAGACTCCCGCGGCGCTCTTTACCCAGATCCTAGCGCCGAGAGCGAACCCCTGGGGAGGAAGGGAGCCCCTCTAAGAAGGGTGCCGGGGCTGGCGGCGAGGGGTTCATTTCACAGCTGAAATGTGAATCATCTGCAGAGAGAATAAGCAACCCCTCAGGCACACAAGCAAGTCCCTAGGGGAAGTAGGGTTCAAAGAGAAAAGGGAAGTTCCTGAATTGAATGAGTGAGAGAAAGAGAGAGAGAGAGAGGGAGGCGAGACTGGGATTTGGGCTTGGAGAAAGGATGGGGTCGTAGAGGAAGGAGGAGAAGGAATCAAACGAATCTTACCGATCGAGCAGGCGATCGTTTGTGCGGTATCGGGCTATGAAAATGGGAAGATAGCATTTGGCAGCCAAGCCGTTTCTGGCCCACTCTCCCTCGGTAACTGTGCAGGACGGAGGGGAAGAGGGTGCCGCACAGCCTGCCACCTGCTCCCCCGGGGGCGGTCCTCAGAACCTCCAAAGCTCTAGCTTCTACAGCGAGGCATTTGGAGCTGAGGTTTCGGACGGAAGTCAGTTGCCTTGAGTCACGGGCAGCAGGATTCGCCGAGGAAGCAGGACCTGGAAGGACTCCTGCCGCCGCCGCCGCCGCCGCCGCCGCCCACGGTCCCCCGGCCCCGTGCCTAAGCCTCCCGGCGCAGCGCCCCCGAAAGCGCCTGGCGACCCGCCGCCTCCGCATCTTCAGCCCCCAATGCAAATCGCGGATGATTTGGTCATCCTAAAGTGACCATAGTGGCTTATTTGGGGGGTGGTTGGTTGTTTTGGGCTTCCTTACTACGCCTCCCTCGGTGGCTGCGAGTGAGAGGGTTCAAGGGAAATCCTAGTGAAATGCACTGATGGAATACTATTAATCCTAGTAATAATGTTCCCAACGCAGGTAACTCTCAAAGAACTGAGAGTGGGAAGATCAGAGCAGGATTTCCGAAGCGGTGCCCTCTTGAATTCTCATTGGATCCTTCCCAGCAGCCTAAATCACTCTCGCTGCTCTATCTATCACGATGACTACAGCCTTGCTCACTAGTTCTCTCTTTATCTCGCTGTCTTCAACACATCCTTTTACTTCTCTTTGCAGATTTATCTGTACTCCACCTCCTGGTCTCTGGGGTTACCCATCTTCTATTTTTCCCTACTGTATGGGGCTGTACCGTCCATAAATTTTCACTTTGTCTGCCTAAGGATCGCCACAAATAAGCCCCCCCCCTCACCCCGCCCCTCCCCAAATGAAAAGCACCTCTTTTAATTTTGCTTCCCTTCTTTGGGGGTTCGTGGTTCTCCATGTAACCGGTTTTCCTTGGTTACATGCCACCAGGAACTGCTGATTATTTCAAAGTTCCACCACCCTGCAGCTCATCACTGTACCTTGATTTGGAAGATCATGGAATATCTGTTTGAATCCTGGATGTATTTTTCTCACAGTCACCTCGCTTCCTGAAATTTCCTCTGGTGAGTTACTCTCTTTATATGTTTTAGAAACTTATTGCTAGTGTTATTTCTAATAAGCCTTGTTTGTTTAAAAATGTGTCATTTCTTACATTTTTTGTCACTTTCAGAACTCATAGCTCTATGCAGCCGTGTTTATTAATCAATGTTATTTGCAATTGTGCTCCTAAGACACAGCCCATGTAATGAATTACCCCATCACCTTTTATATCCTTTATTTATTTCTGCCCTCATTTGTATTTCAGGGTATAGGAGATATTAACCCCCCCCTTCCAATAATGCTTCTTGGCACACATTCTTGTGCCATTTGAAAGGTCAAATTTTATATGTTTATCTAAGAGTGAGCTTAAAAGAGAGCTTCTGACAAATGCAGGGTCTGAGAAAGTTCACTTGTCTCTGATCTTCAGAAGGTTGTTCAGGTCAGTATTTGTTTATTGCAAGCAATTACATGGCTGAGGGAGGACTTTGTAAAGTGTATTTTTATGGGTTTAGCAGGATACTAGGCACTAAGCCACCGTATGGTAAGAGGAGGTGTGTGAGTTTTGAGTGCACCATTTTTTAATTTATTTTTTATTTTTATTTTTACAATATCCCAAATCACACATGGACACATTATTTTGGGTGTTGTACTTAAATTCAGGCATCACATTTGGGAGTATGTTTTGGATTTTGTGAATTGAGCTGGTGAACAGTTAATTGGACATGGAGTGCCCATTTCAGAGGAAGAGAGCTATCAGAAGAAAGCACTCATTATCTTGGTACTAATAATTGAAATTCAGGGACAGACTATATGAAAAATTTAATTGCCTCACTCTTCACACTTGTTCAACCCCCGCACTCAATTTTAATAAGTATGTTAATACGTCAGTGTTTTTGGCTTTTATGGATATTCTTCTGGGCTTAACTGACAGTTATGATTATCACTCCCCCTTTAAGTATAGGTATGTTGAGAAACATTTAAATCGTAGCTTTTACTTCACACATTGACAAGGACACAGTATTTAGTAAATGCCAACCCAAATGTATCCGTAATCTCTAAGTACTGAGGTTTGGAGTTTTTCTCTATGAACCTTCCCCCACCCCTCCCCATAAGAACAAGTTGCTGGTTTCTGTATTTCTGGTTATTGGGATGGATGGAAGTGAAAAACCTATACTGTTCAAGCTTTTCTTTCTTTCCTTTTTTTTTTTTTTTTTAAATTCGCGTAAAGAACTATTTCTGTCGTCATCGGTGGCTGACCTGACCACCTAAGTCATGCTTTTTTAAATTCAAAAGCCCTTTTCGCTTCCAGAAAGAAAAGTACTCCAGCTGCAACGTCACCCCATCCCCCAGTCTCGGGCTTCAAGGGCTTTCCCCCTGGGCTCCCAGCGAGAGAGCAGGGCTGCCCGCGGTCCGCGCCCCTCGGTGCCTCTCGCCCGTCACTAGTTTCCACCGGGTCTCCTTCCCAGTCTGGTCGTCCTGCCTGGCAAGTGCCATCAGCCTCCGAGACTTCAGCTGAAGAAACGAGGGCTTAGCATAATTCACCAATTCAAACATCCCCTTTGGAGGACTGCTGCCGTTGCGCAGGAGTGGAGGGAGGGAAGTGGGGGGTGGGAAAAAAAACCCCAACTTTCGGGGCAGCCAGATCTTTCCTTCTTAACCTAGTCTACTCCGGGAAGGCACAGACGAACGGTACGTAGGTGAGTGCGTTTTTCTCTGTTATAACCTGAAACTCAAGTTTGTGGAGGGGAGATGTGCTCCTGGGAGGCGTTAAGCAGACGGCTATCAACAGGCGACCCTGCCTGGAGGTTTCTCCGCAGCTCGTGGCAACGCCTAAGCTACCTGGGTGCAGGGAGCGCGGAGGACAAGGTCCCCGGTTGACCGGATGACCCTGGGCTTGGCGCCGGGAGTGGGAATGACCCGCCCCGGGAGGGACCGTGCCCCCTGCCCGCGCCCCGCAGCGCAGGCTCCGCACGCGGCCCCTGCAGCGAACGTGCGCCCGTGCGCCCGGGGTGGGCATTTGCAGCCCCGGAGCGTGGGGCGCGCCAGGGGGCTTCATCCTTGCTTGACGCTCTATGTCCAGCCTTCCCCCGCCGAACTTGAGCAAAACCCCTTTTCTGTGCGAGAGGCCAGATTTGGAATCCCTGATGAACACCCGTCTGCATTTGCATTTATTTACTATTTTTTAAATGAGCTGTACCTACGGCTCAGAAATGACGGCTCTCCGGCATGCCTGCTTTATAAAAATCTCATCGCGGTATTCATCCGTCTCAGCTGGGTTGCGAATAGCTAACTGACTTCTCAGGCTCCGTGTTAAAGTACTGCTGACCGTCACACCCTCTCTTCCTTCCCCAGCTGGCAGGCATCAGGAGGGTGGTGGGTGGGGGAAAGAAAGAGTTGGATATCAACTTGGAGCCAGAGGTTGGTCTGTAAGGTGGCTAGGAGCCGTTCAGCTTCTATACTACCCCCTTGCAAGTTAGGCTTTTATTTCTCCGTCGCCCTTTTCCGGAGGTGGGTGGGTGGGAGGTAGGAGGGTCTAGGACTGGGAGCGCTCTCCTCCCGCGTCCACGCGAGAGGGGGTGGTGCTTCTTGGCCGCCGGTTACCTCTGGTTCTGCAGCCAAGCAGTGGCAGAGAGTTTAAGTCTCTGATGGCTGTTCTCCTAGTCTCCAAGAGTTGAACCGGAGAACGTTCTACTTTGCACCAGGTCAGGAACGTGATCAGCCCTTTAGAGCAGGGACTTCCTTCTAATGGGCATCCGGCTAGGAAACGCTGGGGAGCTTCAGCCTCCGAAGAGAAGAAGCATGTTTCCAGCTGTGTGAGATGCTAACCCGGGGCTCGAAAAGAGAAAGAGGGGACAGGGGTTGCAAAATAACCCTACTGTTGCTTTCAAATAGTCTAGCCAGTCAAATATATGTAAGCAAAGAAGAAAGCACCGGGGCATAAAACTGTCACAGCAGCTTGGAAGACAGATGATTCCGATCTGGGGGACTGTTTCTTTTGCGTGCTGTTTAGATTTGGCATCATGCAGTTAAACAGGTAAGGACTGAATGTCTCTATTTTATTGATAATAGTATAACCTGTGGACCTCTCCTATGATAACTTATCCCTGTTTCACGGGCTGGAATATATGTATTTTCAAATGGGTCTGCTATGATGCATAACTTCTTAATATTCATATTCATGAACTATTAAACCATGAACATGCATTTATTTAAATGTTCAAGGTACATTTATTTAACTGTTTAACGGTGTTAGAAAAACCATAAGCTGGGCCAAGGTGAGAGGCAGAAATGGGGAATGGTAGAAGTCAGAGATAAGGATGGGTAACCCTGATGAAGTATGTAACATAGTTGTTGCAGAAATGCCTTAAAACATTGCTTATTGTTAAGGTCACAGACCTGTCTATATTAAGGACAATTGGAGAACTCGTTCAGAGCATCTTCACTTAGCAATTTAATTCTGACTTCTTGAGAGAAATGTTTTTTGGGAATTTTCATGTTATTTTCTCAATTTCCCCTCCCAAAAAAAGAAAAAAAAAAAAAAAGAAAGAAAGAAAGAAAAGAAAAAAATCCATGGGGTGGAGGTGGCTTGGGTTGTCAGACAGGATGAGAAAAGACCTTGCCTTAAGGCAATGCTATGTATGACCCAAGCAGAGAAATCTTTGGGCTTAGGAAACTAGTTGGAAACTGAAAAATAAAATCTAAACAAATTCTTAAAATTATGGAAAAGCTCCCATAAGTAAAGCTTTTAAAAATTCCAAGTTTTGTAGATGTATACTGTTGCCAGCCAACAGATTTCTTCCACTATCAGATTTAACATTCAACCACCCCAGAAGCAATTAAAATAACAAAACAATTTTATTATTTTAAATTGTTTTGTTATTCAAATTGTTTTGTTATTATTATTGAATTGTTAGGTTTTGCTTACAAGTTGAAGGAGTCTGGAGTCCCCACAGTGAAGCAAAAAATATTAATAAGATACAGTCTTAAAACAGTTCCATTTATTTCTAACAGTTTCTCTTCTCTAAGAAATTGTATTCTTTAATACAAGAAATATTTTTAGTACTTACGTTTATTGATGTGGATCCCTGATCAATAATTCTTCTGCTTGTAAGGCTCACTGGTAACATCTTGAAGAAATAGGAAAGATAACTGCAACTTTGGGTCATAAAATTGCAAAGTTACAGTGCTTTCCTTAGTTTGATGCAAGAGGTAGTTTTTACTCCACTGGAGAATAATTCGCCAATAAATCCAGTTCCTCAATTCTTTTGCATTTTGCCCTCTGGAGTTCTACTGCAGTGAACATGACATTATTATATATTATATTACATATGTATGTCCATTTTGGGGTGAGTGGAGAAGGTATTTATTTTAAATGACATTGCTTTGATAATGTTTTCAGATGAAATAGACATGATGCCATGTATGATTGATTTCATGTATCATTTAATCCGATAATATGTGATTCTAGCTTCTCATGAGGGATTTTCTTTTGGTAAACTCAACATTATCATGGAAATGTACATTTTTATAAAATACAGTCCATCTTGATTTTCTTCATGCAAAATGATTGGTATATTATGGTTAAGTAAATCTAATCTAAGTAAGAAGAAATCATTGAGACTCTAAGGGTGTGTGTGTGTATGGGTATTATATACACACAGACATATATGAAATTAGCCTTACTCCTAGATTTGTATGTTCTTTCAATAAAAATGGAATTTCTTTTCAGAATAGTGCCTTTGTGTATTTCTCTCTTCAAGTGCAAAGAACTCAACTGATAGGACTTCAGAACTTTGATGCTTTGTTATCAGCCTGTGCTTCAGTTTCCTCTATTACCTGTTATTTTGATTTTTTTCATATTATCTCCAAAATAAGCATAGTGACTAGAGTAAGCGCCTAAAATTTTAATAGTTTAGAAAACTGGATATTAGTATTCGAAGTTCAAAGTTCAGACACAAAGAGAAATGTAACACTAATCTTTGGCAAGTTTAGCACAAGGTTATCTTTTATTAAAATATCCCAAGGGTATTTGCATATTATGATTAATACTTATGATTAATGAGGCACTCTTCTAAGATTCTCAGTATTTTTCTCTTTACCTCTTAGTTGTGGATTATTGTGAAAAGTAGGGAGAGAGGGATCTGGAATTCCTTCCTCAGTTTCAGTTCCAGATCTACCTCACTAACGTGGTCCTAGTCAGATTTCTTGTCTACCTTTTATTGTCCTCATCTCTCATGTGGTTGAAAACCACTTCTCTTCATGGTGTTGTCATAGAAAAAAAAGGACATAAGAGATGAGGATGCTTTAAAAACACAAATGGTATGAAAACAAAATATATTTTGAGAAAGATACCGTTTATGTTTGATTTCTGTTGTTGTTGTTGGTTTGTTTTCTGGATAAAATTTTCTTTCCATGAAAGAGGTAATGTTGACTCTACTGATTTTTTTTTTCTATTTTGGCATCAAATACTTTTGGTCTATGTTGTTATGGTGTCTAATAAGTTTATGTAATATTTCTTTTGTTTTGATATTTTGTAGTTAAAAACAACCTGAGAGTACACTGCTTAAAGCAAATTAGTTCTTATTTACCTTATGTTTACCTTGGCATTAATGAAGTTCTGGGAGATTAGTTACTTTTACAAAAATAGTTGTTCTTGATTGACTTCGCAGTGTCGTTTAGTGAAAGTCTGATTTCTTCACAGATTTATATTATTAACTGGCTGATCTCTGTCAGTTTAATTGAAAAGAAGATCAACACATTCTCATGTAATACCTTTCATAATGAGAAAATTTGAGAAAAGTTAAGACTTGCAATTTCTAACATTTATCAACTCATATTGAGCTTACCAGAATTAATTAGGTGACATCTAGCATTGTTAGTGTTTTAATTTAGCAACTACTTGGGTAATTTCATTTAGACATTTAGTAGTGTAACTCTGACCACTTTCTCCAAGCACTGCTGTATGGTTTTATGACTCTAATATTTACAATCTATGAGTTCTAAAAGAGACCAAAAGGAAAAAAAATGTGTTTAATATCACTGATTGCTAATGGATGATCTTGGTTCTTAAAAGGAGGGGATAGTGTAAAGATGTTTATTCTATTCTATGAAAGAGTAAAAGATTCTCTGAAGGTGAAATTTAATCATAAACACTAATGGCCTTTCTACTGAAAATATATCTGCAAGTTCTGGCCCAGCTTTTTTTTTTTAATGATATCAAATGGCCACTCTAACCATTTTATATTGGTCATCAAATATCCTCATCAATAATGTTTTAAGGCTTTTATCACTATCATTTCAAGGCATATTTGATGGGTTATTAAGAATATTTATATCCAATTACTTATTTGCAGACCTATCTACTTACAAAGTCTCCATAGATAATTATTTCATAAGCTATGAATTAGCTCTTCTATACTTAATGTTGGAAATAAAGTATTCATGCAAACAGTTCTGGGATATTTCTCAATTTTGTGTTCAAAGCAACAAATCATGAATAACTAGTAGACACTCTAATTGATATAAACACAATTACAATTCTCTAACCAATTTCTTTTCCCCTAAGATTGAAAGATATAACTAATACACTTATAATGAGCTGATTGGAGTAGTAGGTATTTTATCTTGACATAAATAGTTGTGTTAATTTTTTAAAATGTTTATTTTATTTTATAGAGTTATAGTCAGTTTACAATGTTGTGTCAATTTCCAGTGTAGCACACAATTTTTCAGTTAGACATGAACATCCATATATTCATCGTCACATTCTTTTTCATCGTGAGGTCCCACAAGATCTTGTATATATTTCCCTGTGCTATACAGTATAAACTTGTTTATCTATTCTATATATACCTGTCAGTATCTACAGGTTTTGAACTCCCAGTCTGTCCCTTCCCAGCCCCCTCCCCGCGGCAATCACAAATTTGTATTCTATGTCTATGAGTGTGTTTCTGTTTTATTTTAAATGTTTATTTTTAATCAAGAAAGCATCAATTCAGATTTGAAAAAATGACATGCAGTCTAATAAGTTGGGAAGTCTTATAGATTCTTTTTTTTTAAATATTCATTGTTATTTCTTACACATAATGATTTATCAAAATTTTTATTTTTTAAGCTTAGTTAAGAATAGTATTTATCCTCAGTGTAACCTATTTTTACTTATAATTATTTTTTAGGAGGATTTATATTAATGTCTAAACCGTAATTTACTCAGGTGTGGATGCCTTTAAAAGCACCCAAGGCATGACAAATATCTTTTAATAGCTAATAAAGAAGCTACCATGTTATAGTTCCAGCAAATTAAATCTATAAAATACACATTTATTGATTAAATTAATAAATATGTTAACATTACATTCAAACGTATGGTAGCTCTCTGCTCTGTAAGAATTATAGTCTCATAATGGTGTGTTTCATTTAAATTCCATTATAGATTTATAGTGAAAGAATACTTATAGATAGACTTATTCTTCCTGATTTCTGTGAAGACCAGCCAACCTCATCAGGATTGAGCTGTTTTTTATTAACTTTTCTGGAGTCTTGCATTTTGTTAATTTTAAAAGCTATCTCTAGAATATTGCACTATTAAAAAATAATCTAGCCTTGGGAAGACCAGAATTAAGGAAGCATGCATTTTAGATTTTCAGTGTCAAACAGTGGCTGTACATACACACACTGCTACTTAATAGATTCATTAAACACTCACCCTCACAACTGAAAAACGTAATCTATAAAACATTTCAGATGATCTCCACAAATAGAAGCCAGTTTGGGAAAAGTGATGAAATCAAATCAAGGCGTAAATGTTGCAGGAGTTCGCTAATGTATCCTAAAACAAATCACATATGTTTACACAGGTTGCCTATCATGTGTTTTTGTAATTTGTTATATCTTTGATATGCATGCATTTTAAAGATGCAAGTATTTGTAACTGCTTTCAGATAATGCAATTTAATACTATGTGGAGAAGCGCCTCCTGTTGTAGCTAAAGTAAATATAGAACAAAAGTTAATTCAATCAGGAAGTTCCTGGAGTAGACAATATATTTAAGTGGCCTTCCTGTCTTTCGTGTGGTAACATTTCTGATGGTTTGAAAAACCATCCCTGTAAACATATATACAGAGATGGTAGAACAGTCTTTTTCAGAAGTAAACATCTCTTAAACATAGTAATGAACAAAATCTAAATACTTAGAAGAAAATCATCAAAAGTTGAATAAAATATGAAAGTTGTAAAAAATGCTCCCTTAAGGTGATTCAACCATACTTGTCTCAACATTTTCTTATATAACACCAAACATATTTTATATATATATATATATATATATATATACACACACACACACACATCAAGTCTACCTTACTCAAAACAGTTAAATTGAATGGCTTTAATTGAATTTACAGTAATAGCATTTCTGATTATTTATTCAGGCCTGTCACCGATATACACAATTTCAATACATTCTATAAACATGATAAGTAATATTTTCAAGATTATACTATGGAACAACGTGGAAGAAGATTAAAGTTTCCAAAATTGAATAATTTAGAATAAAAATGAGTAGCCAATCATGAATTGTCAACAGCAACAACTAGAAAGTATAGTTTCTATATTTTCTATTCCTTATTACTAATTTCACTCCAATGACGTTTTTAAGCAACTTGTTAATTTTAATTCAAAACGTGTCTTGAGGGGGAAGGGTAGACCTCAGTGGTAGAGTGCGTGCTTAGCGTGCACACGGTCCTGGGTTCAATCTCCAGTGCCTTTATTAATAAATAAATAAATAAAACTAATTACTTCCCCTCCAAAAAAGTCAAAAAATAAAATAAAATACCCCCCCCCCAAAACCTGTCTTGAGTAAGCAATTATGATGGAATGTGAATTTTTTGAATTTGTAAGATAAACTCTTCCCTACTTACTGGAAGTTTCACGATCACGCAAAAACAGCACCTTCATTTTTTAAAATATGACCTCAGAGGAATGCACCCAGTCTTCTCTGTGAATTGAAACTTAAAATTCATAGCTAAGAAAAAAGCAGTTCTGAGCAATTTAAGAAACACTCTACATGTCTTTTAAAATTATTCTTGAAGTTTCTTTTTTGACTGAAAGTACCAGTTTTAAGCATCTTCTCACCTTTGAGTGGAGACATAGCTTATGGATTTCCATCCCTCCTTCTCCGCAACGCACACACACACATTTTTGCAATACTTCTCCCCTTACTTGAGAGCTTTTAGATCAAGGACAGATTATTGACATTTTAAATGTATAACTATCTTTATATTTTTGCTAAAAGGTAACAGTATGTTTGAACAGTGACAAAACTGGAAAAAAATGACTTCGAGCATTCATGTTTCTTCTTAGAGTGAATTCTAATAGATTTTACTTTATATCTTCCATCTACCCTTGAAATGTGAACTTTTTTTTTTAAACACATCTCTTGTATAGCCAATGAAAAAGACACAAGAAATTACAATCATACGATGATAGGGCAGAATGAATGTGAAAGATCACTCATGTCATGATAACTTTTTAAATCTATCCTTAACAGCTTCTATTTAAGGAAATGAATTCTGATTTATAGTACGAAACAGCAACTCTGATATAAACTGCTGTGATGAACTATTAAAAATATTTCTTTCTCATCAACAATATTAACTTAGCAAAGGTAAACACAAGTTTAACGTCACATGATTCTTTCATCACAAAAGGGAGAACAATTTGACCTGCTTACTGTCTTTTACAGATAGATTTGCAAAGATCTAAGCTGAAGATAATTTATTTGCTCAGGATTTGAAACTGGAGAATTATTAGATGTTCATTAAAAATTTATCTACTACCAAATTTTGGTCTCTGATAAGTCCTGCAATATTGATTTCTATGATTATTACTTAGAAGGTATTTCCTGACCAGTTCAGATACATGATTTTAAAAATTACCATTAGTGTGTCCATGACGTGCTGGGTTATTAGCTCATATTCAACAGTCTTTATACAGATGTCCAATTTATGCATTCTTACAATATCCTTCAAAATCTGGCTGTTTCTTTTTCTTTGTTAATGGAGGTTCTGAGAATGGAACCCAGAGCCGCGTACATTCTAAGCACGCGCTCCGCTATTTTAGAAGTTAAAAGTACTGTATCGACAAGAGTGGTCCTTGACAACATTAAATGTTTTCAAAATTCTATGTTGGGAAATAATGGGGAAAGCAGGTGTTTATTGTTAGAAAAAAGCTTATTTAGTCAAGCTTGACTATATTGCCAAGACCAGGCATTAGAAGGGTAAGTACCATGGGAAAATATGTCAAGCCTTGCAAAAGTCCATTGCTAAGGATGCGTTCTTCAGTTAGAAACACCCCAAGTTCTAATGTGCTTTATTAGATGGTGGTTCAGAAGGCTTTGGAGAACAGCAGATAAAGAAATAACTACTTGCTGCTTGATTGGTTTGCTTGCTGTAGATCATGTCTTTTTGTAACGTTTGGTCTTTTTTTACAAAATATTTATTGGATGTCTGATCAGTGGTGTGTACTGGGTTTAAATCTTGGGAATATAACAATGAAAAGACATAACAATTGCACTTAAGAGGCTTATTTTTTTGGCTATTTGAAGTACGCTTTGTTGTAATTAATCCATTCAGGCAAATTTAATGCTTGGCCACTCATTTTATTTTCACACAAGGCCAATTTTGATAGTGTAAAATAGGATTCTCTTTAAGAGACGAGGGTTGTCAAATTCCTCAGTATAGAGATGGATCAGTAAAGAATGTATTTTCTACGGAGAGTATTAAAGGATAACTATTAAAGAGAAAAGGAGGAATCAGTATAGTTCCACAAATAAAGTCATAATAATTCTCAGGGTGATGATTTCATTGACATCTGATTGTGTGGTTTCCATTTGTTTATTTGTTTCAATGTTAGTTTTTTTTTTTTTTTTTTTTTACATGGAAACATTTCCTATGGGCTATACCTTTTGATTTTTAGGAATTAAAATTAATGAATAAAAATCATACTAACATTATAAGAGTGCACTTTACAAATTTAGTTTTCGTATTTTATCATGTATTTATTGAGAGTCTTCCCTGTGCCAAGTTCTTTTGTTGGTGTTACTTGTGTCTTCTTGGTGTTACAGACGTCTTAGTGGATAAAACAGCACAAATCCTTGCCATGTGTTGCTTATACTGGAATTAATTAATGTATCGTTACAGGAATTTCAGGAATTATTGCTTTATTACAGAATTATTTTCCTGTAAATTGTATGATCTCTGTAACCAGAATTAGCTGACAGTGTTTATAACCACACACTCCTACTTTGAAAAGTTTGAACAGTTTCATATCCTTACAAACAGATAAAAAGAAACTGAAGATTATTATTATGAAATTTTAGAAGTTTTTCCTGTGGCCTAAATAATCAGGATCTTTTAAAAACACTTTTAAATAATTTTACTAAACTTTCTTTTAAAGTTCTTTAAATGTATTATTTTCTTTGTATGGGACTTGAGAAGGTACACTCCTGTTTGTGTTTCTCCACCTACTAACTTCTAATTAAAAAGCTGATTTCACCTTCTAGGCCTGCTGAACTCCAAAGTAAGTTTTAGTCCCATTAGAGATCAAGAGATTTATTGTGCATTTGGTTTCTAAACTCTAAGATTTCTGAACTTTACCCCAGTATCATGTCTTATTCTTAGAATATGTCAGTGAGCCTTTATTTACAGTCATATAAATGCCTTGGCTGAGCAACAGGCTACTTGCTTTTCAGCTTTTACGCAGGATCATTAGAAATTAAAACAAACAAACAAACAAAAAAAAGCATTTCTAAAGCTTTGCCAAACTGTGAGGACATTGCCCATAGAAGTTGGGGTAAAAGGTTTATTATCTTTGTACTTACATGGATTTGTACATAGTATGTATTTTCAATTGACTGTTTCCTCAGATTCCCTTTAAATTTGTATTTATGGGACAAAATTCTTTTCCTGAGAAGAAGTATTTTATTCTCCTCACAAACTAGAATGCTTTTTTATTATTGGATCATGCTAGAAAAATTAGAATCATACTGCTGGTTATAGTAACTCTGTTAAATCTTGGTGTTAACATTATTTCCACTCCATCCCTGTACATAGATTATTTTAATCTTTATTTTAGGCTGTCTTCTGTTTCTCTGCTTTGGTGGTCAAAAATATTAATTATAATAGTTTTTTGAAGCATTCTTCTTATTTTACTTCAAAATTAGACTTTGTCATCTAAGTATACTAGTCTAAACCTCCTGCATTTGAACTTTGTTCTTTCATCTCTGACCACTCTCCTTATGAATTAAAATTAAGTATAACTTGAATCTTACCAAGATTTTTTTTTATATTATCACTTATGTTGAAACACTGAAATATTTTGTATTTAAAATGTAAAGAAAGCCTACGTGACTCTTGAACTTTGGGCTTTTGAGAATAATTTCTCCTGTGTTCCGGACAGAATTAAGAAATGGAACTCACTTTCTCTTCATTTTTTTCTAATCAGTTCCACCATTTAGGTAGTAGCACTTAACTTCCTCTTTATTGGTAGGACAAGATTGTATTGACAGCATCAAGCAGGAGATTAGTTCCCTCTGCAGTATATATTCCTCAGAGGAATACTAACCCTCATTAAGATGGAAAACACTTAAAACTGTAATTCAGAGGTGCTGTATTGCCTGATCAGCTAAATAAAATAAATAATGAGGAGGGCCCTCTGGAATTCAGGTTTAGTAGAGTTAAATGACTAAAAAGATTCACTTCTAAGGCCAGTTTTAACCTATACAATATGATTTAAAATTGGAAGCGCAGTTTTTTTTTTTTTTAAAGAATAGGGAAAGTGAAACAGGATAATAATAATGCATTACTAACGTGTTAGTATAATGACAATCTCTTGCTAGTGTAAGCAGACATCATGAAGCCTTCCATAAAGTTAAAAAAAAATAAAAAGGAGTTCAATTCATTGCATGTTCCGAAACCTTACTATGTGCATGGCAGGGTTAAGCACAGAGGCCGGCAAATCCTTCATAATCTGGTTATATGAACAAAGGAGTTTAAGAGGTTAGTAGTAGTATATTGTAAAATTTTAGAAGACTAATGGTTGGAAATCCATCCAGTCTGTAGTTATTTTAATAATTTTCAAACCACCATATTGAAAAGAATTTAAGATAGTTATTAACCCCCCCAAACATGTATCTTTAAAATTCAGAAAGAATTGCTGATTCAAATTAAAAGTGTGTTCTATTCTTTCTATGGTTTCTGCGTGGGTAACCTCAGGTTTCCGTGATGCCTGGAGTTGAGTGGTTTTTTTTTGCTTCAGGAATTAGCTCTACTTTTCAGCTTTTTATAAATTTGTTTTACTTTTTTTTTTTTAAAGAAAAAGTACAAGAATTATCAATTCATAAGGAAAAGAGAAACTTAAATTTTGTTTCAATTCTTAGATAGACCCAGTGGTAAACAGCATAGCTAAAAGTCAGAATGACTTTCTTTCCGTTTCTACATGTAACTCTCTATTTCAACAAATGCACGAAGATAAAGCAATCACTTCTCTATACTCCTGGTGAAGTACAGGAATGAGAGTGGCAAAATCCTACCTATATATATGGAATATGTTACATATTGCATAACATATGCAAGATTTTATAACTTGATGGATCTCTTGACATCTTTATATAATAAAATGCCAAATTCTACTCCATTAGGCTATTTAAAAATTCAGTACCTTTAAATAAACAATGTCTAGATTAAGTAAGAGCAATTTTAGGTCATTTGAAGTCTAAAATTATAGATTGTAACTAGAATTTAACTAAAGCCATAAATTATCATTACTAAAGTGATGATGTAAATTGTTGAATACTGGAACTCTCACTCTTTTGTATAATTTGACTACGTACTATACATAGGTTATGATCATTCAAAGATGAAAATCCATGTGTAAATGCATATAGGAAGATGATGTATTATTACGTTAGCCATACGGGTTTGAATATGTTCATCAAATTTAATAACTTGAGTTTAACGGCTGCCCTTGGAAAGCTCCACCTTTAAAATTGTTATTACATCTGGGGATCTTCCTTGCCAAATATTACTGTAACATATAATATGTATGTATAATTTTAGCTCAAGTCTTGAGTTTTCACACTATATTGTTATCTAAAATAATACTTGTTTAGAAATGATCCTCATCTTCTTGTCATTATTTGGCATGTTTGAGAATGTAAGAAAACTGCCCTTAAATGAAAATTCATCATTGTTTTTCAACAAAATATTAAAGTCATTTCATTCCCCTGAAATGATATTATGTCTCCCATTGTGAGATACCAACTCTATTTTATGTATGTTGGATAGCTTTTTTTATTTTAGTAATACTATAAAGCAAATTTTAATAAAATTGAGTAATCAAGCCTATTGGATTAATCTTGCCATGTCTCTGAAGAGGAGATAGGTAAATTAATCAGTCTGACCATAATTATACTTTTTAACCCAATAAATAACACATAATCTGAAAACATTAGTTTTCTGATTTTTTTAGTTTATAGTACATGTCTTAAAAAATATTACACTGAATCACATTTAGTTGATTAAAGTATTGTCTTTATTGAAAACATTAAATTATATGGAGCAGATATGCTTTGAAAACCCATAATATGAAAACCTATATTACGAAAACTCATAATATGTAGTTACTCAGGTCACTTGCTTATAATAGCCTGAGATAAAATTCTCCCATTTTAATTTTATTTTCTATTTTTATTATTTATATTATCCACTTTAAAATTTTATTTTGTTCAAAAGCATTTTATTAAGTGGCAACAGAAATCCTAATAAATAACTTCCAATATACAATTAGGTCTAATTAGGTTGTAGTGTGTTTTAACAGGGAGAGCATGGTTTTCAGTCTGATTTCAAGAGAACTGCCATTAAACCCTTGCTCTCCTGCATGTTTATTTACCTTGAACCTCAGTCATCTAAATAAGCAAACGGTGATAATGATATATACCACACTGGCAGCTCGGAGGTAAAATAAGGAAATACTGGCAAAATGGTAGGTATATCAAAAGAGCCCAATAAATGTTAATTTTGTTGTGAAGACAATAACCGTAGCATGCCATTTTCATTATCACTGTCTTTTTCTGCTCTTTCCCTACAGTGTTTGGAGGGACTTTGCTTAAAGTTATCCCTTCTAGTATATGACCTTCCAAAGGGGGAGGGGAAAGCTAGTCAACTGCTTTTTCTGTATTACTATTCTTTAAATTCAACAGTTGCAATACTATGTAACATAACACTTCGTGAGAAGAGGATTTATGTTTCTCATTCATTTGATCTACCTTTTGAAACCATGAATAATAGAATGTAAGTGAAAAGATTCCTAGTTTTTCACAATTATGTATGTGCTCATGATAATGCCTTGGATTTTTACGTAAAGCTAATAATTAATGACACTTTTATATACTTCTGAACAATTTTTGAATATTAAGAATGTTTTGCTTTATATTACTGGAACATGCCATTTAATTATGGTGTGAACACAGAAATCATGATCTCAGAACTCCATTTCTCTCTTTTCTCAAGTATCAAAGCCGTTGTCATCTTGAAGCCTAGCTCAGATGACAACTCCTCCAGAGACCTTTCTTTTTTATTTTCCAAGTTGAAGAAGTTTTCTTAATCTTGCCATCTATGTGACATTAATTACACCTCAGTTTAGTACTTAATCACCATTTATTCATTCACTCAAACAATACTTATTAAGCAACTTTATTTCAGGCATTTTGCAAACTGTACTCAGTTGTCGTTAAAATAGAAACAATGATTGTCCTTCTAAAACCAAGTCTAATTAGGGTCAGGGGAGATATGCAGGTGCAGAGACAAAAATATTAAAATAAATACGCAGTGTAAATGTGCTATCATAGATGAAGTAATGGCATCATAAATGATGGCCAGTCAGCCTGGAGGGGTCGCAGAAGCTTCGCTGAGAAAGTCACAATCTCGACTGAAGTTCACTGGTTAAGGTTGGGCAGGTGATGGGATCCAAGTAGAAACAGTGCTTCAAGTAGAGTAAACTGCACAAGCGAAGATCCTGAGGATGGGGAGAAAGTGGGGTAAATCTGTGTAACAACATTATGTCTGAAGCGTAGCTGATGTTTGGTTGATCGTAGTGGCGGCACACACGCAGGGGAAGGTGCAGATGAAGAGTTAAGCAAGGGAAGACAATTTCATGAATTTTTTAAAGTTTGGATGTTATCCAGAGGCCAAAAGTACAGTTACATAAGTGGGGGTAAAAGTGTTGTATGTTCAGACTGAGCTCTTTAGTAAGATAACTCTAGTTAAACGGACAGATTGGAGAGAGCCACATGGGTGTTGGGATGACCAATGACGAAGCTATTGTAGTCGTTCAAAAAGGAGGCAACGGTGGGAGGTTTGGGGGATGCAGGATGACCCAGTCAGGTAAAGAGGGTATGGAAGAAAGTGATAGATTTGGTTCCAGGATGCACAGACCTTGGGAACTGGCAGGTAGAGGAAGGTAGGATTTGGGCTTAAAGATCTGAGTGAATGGAAGTATCATTTATAAGATAAAGGAACAAGAGAAAAACCTGAAGGATGTTGAGTTTTAGTTGACAGAGGTATTTTTTTCTAACAGAGGTTGCCACAGGCAGTGTGTCCTGCCATACATAGGCTTCCCTCAATTAATTCTAAGTTTGTAAGGACAGAAGTGGCATTTTTAGTGATACCTGTGGTTTACCTCTGTCTCAAAACATATCAGAGTATTTCACATGCTGTAAATGATCACTAAGATTTTTATGCTTGCTGTCCACACTAAATAGGAATATAAACAATGAACAATGGTGGAGAAACTACTGAAAATTTACAGTTAAAATATATTTTAACTTTTCCCTTGTTCATTTACTTATACAATGTTATATTTAACAGTTATTTACTTCAGAGCTAGCATTTATTTCAATATATAATAAAATAATTACCATATATGATGTAATACATATAATAATGTGCTATATATTTTACTAGAATTTGAGACTATTATGTACTAATATACTTTTTAATAGAATTAAATGTATAACAATAAAGTGATTCTAATATTTATACTTAAAAGAATTATATATATTACATTCAATTATTTGTTTTTTTTGAAGCGGGGAGGCAATTAGGTTTATTTATTTAAATGGAGGACCTCATGCATGCTAAGCGTGTACTCTACCATTAAGCTATACCTTCTCCCAACATTCAATTATTTAGAAGAATGTGGCTTTTAAATTAATACAATCACTTTGGGAATTGGAGACTTTATTTTGACAATTCAACTTTTTATGCTTACAAATGTCAATATTTGTGATTACGAATGTTAAGAAATTATTTTATAGAGCAATAGTAGTTGTTCAGGTTGAGAAATTTGGAGAATGGGTGTATGACCTTGGCAAATGAGTCAATTTTCCTTAGATCCTTGTTCCATACAAAAAAATTTATAAGGGGTTGAGAGAGAGACAGACAGAGACTGACTAGAATATGTGGTAAAATATAAACAATTGGTGAATCTAGCTGAAGGATACGTCTGTTCACTGTACTAGTCTCTTAGCTTTTCCGTGGGTTTTCTATTTCTAAAAATAAAGAAAAAAATATCTTTGATGCAGTTATTTATGAAACTTCTTTGCATAGGCAAGATCCCAAGTGGATTTTACTCCCTAAGAAAATATCTTAGACATGTTAGCAGTAAAAGTCAGTCCAAATGCAGACATAAAAGAAATCTTAGAGCATGCAATGCTAATTGTTTAACAAATAGGAATCATTAACATTGAGATACCATCTCGTTGCATAATGAGATATGGTCTAAAAGATGAGCCTCTATAATATGACCGACAGTCTAAAGGATGGTAAGTCTGTGTCAGTGATTCATAGTCCTATTCTCATCTTTGTAGTTTCAGGTACACTAGAAATTCAGTTTTAATATGATAAGACATATTTTATAAATTTCAATATTTGATGAATTTCAAATACACAAGATAGGTCGATATTTTAGATAGAAGTAATGCACTGCCACCCTGGAATAGAATTATAGAGAGCTAGTGAGGAAGAGTAATTATGTACTAGAAAATATATA
This sequence comes from Camelus ferus, assembly GCF_009834535.1. Taxonomy (NCBI): domain Eukaryota; kingdom Metazoa; phylum Chordata; class Mammalia; order Artiodactyla; family Camelidae; genus Camelus; species Camelus ferus. The sequence continues at coordinate 5,868,626 of NC_045718.1, read as the reverse complement.
CATCATAATTTGTGTGTTTATTATGTATTTATGTATTGTATTATATATATTAGTATATATGTAACATCCTTTTGGTGGGTTTTCTTCTGCACAGATTTTCAAGGCCACTGGGTATTTGTAAGTAATAATGTTGCATGAATTGATACTGTTCTCACTGAGTTTTATTTTGTGAGGAAATAATCTGTTATAAGAGTAGGCCATGTACTAAATATGTATTTTTAAATAGTGTGATATTTCAATATTTTTTCTTCCTTTTATTTTATGAGAATAAAATCTTGATCGATACCATGTTTTAATGAAACACCACTTTTCAACATGAACTCAAGTTTTTGTTTTGTTTTTATTGTTTTGTTGTTTTTTGATCTTTAATCTCTTTTATTTTTCATAACATACACCCTTATGTGTTCTGGAAAAAGTTGTTTTATTGACATTGTTATTTCCCTCATTGTTTTCTTAGGCACTTACTCAGGAATGGTGAATTCCTAATCATTCTGCACTATCCCTGCACTCCAGAGAGTAGAACTGATGAATTCCCTTGTCAGTTTAATACTTTTTGCTCTCTTTCATTGTGCTGCATGATTTCTTTTCCTAGAAATACCTCTAAGATTAGCTGTTTACTTCAGTAGTGACCTCCAAATGTCCTCAAAGGAACTCTGTTCATTCCTTTGTCACTGGTAATCTGTATCATAAAGTTATCATGTGATGAAGGCTATGCAGTAATAACTTTAAAATTAGTGCTCATATACATGGGTGATTCAAATGTTCGTTTACCTGCTTTTGTGACAAACTAGGTTAATAAAGATTCTTTCGTTCATGAATATCAAGCCTAATGGCCACTTGTCTTTCGGATCTTTGGAAGCCTAGACACACTAATATGTTAATGTATTTTTAACACTACATTTCTTCCTGTTTTGTAACTCTTCAAAGTTATTTCTCAAAGAAGACTTCAGTAGAACTGTTGGGTATCATAGTAGAGTTACTCTACGTCTCTTGAAAAAGACCTTATAAATGTAATTATTTCAACAGACCCCCCCAAATTAATTCAAATTTGAGCAGGATTGTTATTGCCTTGTGCCAATAAACTGTTCTTTCAGAAAAACTCATTTCTGAAGAGAAGTAAGAACATGTATCCATAGCAGAAGTTGAAGAAACAGAATTAAAACCTGCCACTAACATTTTTAGGTAGTTTCCCCTGTACATAATTCCAGAAAATCTTTGCATATGTTAAGATTAGGGAATATAAGGACCGTGAAACATCAACACATTTGGCAAAGACAAGAATAAAAGTAGTGGCCCTGGGTAATTATATATTGAAACATTACAGACTTTTAGAATAGGACCTTCAGTGCCAGCTAAGTCAGTTTGTATCCTACTTTTGTGATGTGCTGTGTCTTACAAAATCATGTGCTTGACCATGAAGAGTTGGGTTTAATTTTATGATATATAATTACATGATTTCCTACAAGTATGAACTATGCTTTGAAACACTCCTAATGTCCTTACCACATGCCAGGTACGATTCTAGCTGCTTTACATAAGAAAGTATAACCTTTTGGGAGCAATGATTAAGTGATGCTAGTTTGCATATATTTGATCAGCAGAATAAAAATGTGTGTTTCACAAATAAGAAATATTTATTAGTCATAGGGGGATTATTCTATACTATTACACATAATAATAATTCTTAGTTTATGAATGAAAATGAAATATATTGTTTTAAGATAAATGGTATGGTTCTCACGTCGGAAAAACAATACATACAAAAATCTATTTTCTTCATCAGAGTTGGAAGTTATGAGCTGAATCATTTGACAATGGTACATTCATATAAATAATCAATAGAGTTCCAGGATCTCCTAACTCCTAATCCAAAATCTTTCCATTATATGATATTGTCCTTTCTTATGATAAATCGTCTTTAAAATATCTTCACTTGTAAGATGTCGTATGTTGTTTACAGAGAGGACATTTTTTAACCATCATATTTTCAAATAACTACATAAACAACTCATATGATGGGAGCAAATCGTGTATTATGTGGGTATTGGTCCTTTTAATTGTTTAGTGGGTAAAACTGTGAATCTGATGACCTACGTCAGTCATATTGTATCACTGTTTTGAGATACTTTTTACTTGCAAAATTATTGCTGTATACCTCTCATATTGATATAGATCAGGATTAAAGTATGAGTTATAAGGTTATAACTAAAATCAAATTAAAATGATCAGTTCCTTTAACCAAACACCAGAGAATTATGGCAACTACAGTTGTTAAAATATTTTACTTAAAATTGTGCATTTTGATTGCTTCCTAAAGAGATTTTGCTGACCCCAAACACTCCCAACCAACACTTTCTCATTAGTCAGAATTTATATACTCCTTAGTCCTCTGTGTTATAAATAATAATATTGAAAAAGATTGGTGGGATGGAAAGTAAAACTGAATTCAGATATTTGTAGAATATTTTGTGTAGCATATAGACAGTGCATCAGCTGCTATGTGTAAAGCCATTTATACTATATCGCACTCTGGGATGGCACGTTTTGTTACTTTACTTTTGAATGCTTATAACATTAATGTATGTGTTTTCATAGTTTATCTATAATCTACGTTGTATTTGTGTGTGTGTATGTGAATTTTGTAAGGTGTGCCCACTGATCTTGTGAATAAGACACAGATGCACATTTAGATCTTTTAAACATCCTAGAAATAATTTAATTATGATTCTATTACACAGATAGGGAAGTTTGTCTCTGATGAATAACGGAAAAAATACCTGAGCAAACATGCATGCCTCCACTCCCACCCACCCCCACACCCATCCATCCACTAAATATAGAGATAGATAAATGATGGATGGATAAATGGATGCAAACACACACACACACACAACAATTATTTATTCATTTATATAGTCTTAGACCCACAGTTTTATTCCATCCAAGTTTATCTATATTATGGAAATAAACCACCTGTTATCTTTAACTCATTTTTAAAAACTTCTCCCCAAATAAGTAAATAATATACATGTAGTGTTAAAATTTATAATACACTTTATGAAATAATTAAACATACTCAGTATTTCTTTTGAAAGTGTCCCACGTTATAAAGCATTCAAGCTGGCACAGTAATTACGCGTGGGAAGTTCTGACCGATGCTCTCTAGGCTTTAAGGATCCACTGCATGATGCTGTCCTGACAAGACTTGTTAAGACTCACGTGACTTATTTTCCAAGTAAATCCAAAAAGGACCAAAGGATGAAAGATAGGCAGCTCTGAAAAAATTGATTGTGCTCTACTTAGTGTTCGCTTTTGCTATCATCTCATTTAAAACAATGGTAGTAGATTTTGTTAAAAAAAAAATAAAGAGTAGCCCCTTTAGCACCTTAATTGCTAGCGAAGCTAACTAAGGGCTAACTGATCGCCTGTGTATTTTGTCTAGGTGTTGAGGGACAGCTGAGAGAATGAAGGCTCTAAGTCCCCAGTGGAAGCATGGTATGGCGGCGCAGAGCTGGTGCTGAATTCTTCTCTCTGATGGCTCTATGGGAGTGGATGGCCCTGAGTCTTCATTGCTGGGTTTTAGCGGTTGCTGCTGTTTCGGATCAGCATGCCACAAGCCCCTTCGACTGGCTCCTGTCTGATAAGGGACCTTTCCATCGCTCACAGGAATACGCAGATTTTGTGGACAGAAGCCGGCAGGGATTTAGCACGAGATACAAGATATACAGGTATGAAGCAAAGGCAAAGCCATTGCAGAGGTATCTTCCTTGCAGGTTGTGGATAAATAAGTTTCTCGAAGGGAACGTTTCGGATGGGAAAGGGTTATTATCAGAAGGGTTATCATTTACCATTCACCATGGTCATGTCTTCTGGTTATTTAAAAGTATTTCTTGTAGATGCAGCTTATTATAGGAAAACTAGAAGATGGTGACCACTTGGCACATAACTCCCATTTTCTAGACTCCCACACTGCCTTAAAGTCAATTTCAATTAACCCATCATTTTAAATACCCTACATTTTAAAAGACCTTTTCTTGAAGACATTTCCTTTCCACCTTCTACCATGCTGCGTTACCTTTTTTAGCTTAAATGGAAATGGTTTTTTCTACTAGTCACTGAGAAGTTGAGTCATCTCATCCTTTTTTACTTACTGGGTAATTGTACATGCAGAAGCCGGAGGAAATAGCAATGGGATAAAAAGAAAAATGCGGATAAATAGGAAATGGTGGCAAAGGCCAAGGAAAAGGAGGAGATTGAGCTACGTGGCCTATAACTTTGCCTGCTCTTCTATATTTGATTCTAAATAAGCCACACAAAAGGAGTCATACAGTAAATCCAACAGACTGCCCGCTCCCCCCAGGCCCAATGAATCCATTCAATAGATGGGTGTGCAAGTGATTGCCTGAATGAATGGACTAGACTGCATTGATCTAAGCCATAAAGAATGTTTTGTGAAGGTTATCAGTTTGGTTTGTTTTCCATGATAGGGGTTTACGATGCCCAGTGATTGGTTTAGCAATTATGTAGAAGCAGAAAATAGTTTTGTATTTTTGTGACCATATCTATGTAGATACTGTTACAGAAATATTTTATCTTATGTTATATGTGCACCAGAGGGCACTGTAATTCTGGTCTGTCTGTAGTCTTTTATACAGCATTGTAGGAAATGTATAAACCCACCAGCAAAAATGCATACTTACAGAAGAGACTGAGGGTGCCGAACAAGTTCCATAAAGCATCACACAACTACACAGTGATTGCTGTGTGTGTGTGTGTGTGTGTGTGTGTGTGTGTGTGTGTTTAAAGATGAAATCCCGTAGTCCAGGCAGCCAGAGCACTGTCATAAGTCTACAAAAAGACTTACTCAATTTTTTTCAAATGAAATGACGAATATGAAAGATTTCCTTTCTGAAATGCAGCAGGAAACAGTCAATATATTATGATTTCAGCTGTATTCATTTTTACATGGGTTTGTGGGTTTAGCCAGCTTCCCTTCACAAACTGAGTGAAGCTACTTGAATTTAAGCCTGTGAGAAGGTCTTCGTTTCAGCACTCTGCAAGAGGATTTTTAACAGTCCGTCAAGCAGACCGAGGCCATGGCACGTCTCCATGACCTATGGGCATCTCTGTCGAGAGGTCTGAGGTGTTGTCTTGTGTGAGATTGCTGTGGTTTGGCTTATTGGTTGATCGGCTGTGAGTTGCCAGCATGGCTTGACGTATTTTTAGAGGTTCTAGGCTGAATGAAATAGGCATTATTTGGATCACCGCAGTGAAAGGTAATGGAAAGCAATGCGTTGGGGTTTGTTTGCAAGACTCATGTATTCCCTGTAGTCTTCATTGGACTCTATTCCTGAAGACCTTCAGTAGCCTTGTACCTCAACCTTCCTGTGTCTTTACCACTGTGGCTTGAAATGGTTTGATAAATCAGGGAATAAGATGTCCCTGTCCCCCTGCCCCCTTGCCCCCCTGCCCCCCTGCCCAGGTCAGACTACAGTTTCTGATACAACCTTTGAAACATTGGCTCATGATGCTATGATCGTTGCTGGTTGAATGGACAACCTAATGTACTCATGAGGATTCCTTTTGCCTTGGCCCCGTGAAATATTTCATCTGTCCAACTAGTATTTCCCCAAATTTCAGAGAATGCTATGCACCTTTCCATTTGATATTATGGATCTGAGTTTTTTCCCAATGAAATTGACCTTATTTTTGACATATTAGAGAATCTCAAATCCAAGAGTTAGAATAACTTTCTGATTTTTGGTTGTGCTTTTACTTTTGTTTTGAATATTTGTCTTAAAAATAATTCTTAGAGACTGTATGTTTCACAAATGTTTACTCTAATTACAGAATTGGTGAATATCTGAGACACATAGATGGAAAATTAGTATTTTTCCATATGAAGGCACTAGATTTATCCTTTTAAAAGACCACAGAATTTAAAAAAGTGGTCAGCCAAATTCTACTAGTGCCTGTTATTACTGCTGTAAGCTCCTTTATGCGAGGTATTGCATTGACATGATATCCGAAAGGCTTTAGTTATGAATGTAAGACATATTAAGCCTGTTAAAATAATTAGGTCAAATCTCTTTCAGTTGTCTGTCTTCATTTTATCTCCATCTCCAGCAACATATTTTCCTTTTCACCTCGATTATAACAATTGAACATCACCAGAATCATAGTCAGGGCTTGAAGAAAAAAAAGTACCTTTTTTTTTTTTCTTGATAGGATACATTTTTGTCAACTATCAAGGCTTATATTTAAAATTTGAAATTAAAGTGTATTATGAAGTATTTTTAGGTTTTATTCTGAAGCTGCATTATGACTTAAGAAGTGATTAATTTATGAGTAGATCATTGAATTGAAGGCCTAGCATGAGCTTGTTGGCACTTAAGTTGTTATTTGGTTAAATATTAAAAGCTGGGTTTTCAGCCATCTTTTAGCTAAAGATTGATGGTGGGGTTTAGCACAGGCATTTCTCACTTTTAAAAAATGCACTATGCCTTGAGAAATCCTGCCCGCTCTGAAGCATAGCAAGGAGCACACTTGGCCCCTTAAGAAGTTGAAGCCTTAAGATTGCAATTAATTATGTTCTAGGAACACCCTCAGGCAGTACACCCACGGCAAATGCATGATTTTTCCAGGCCATGGAAATCCTCATCCTTTTAATAAATTACAGATGCTCTGGACCAGGAACTCCCATCTAGTATTATCTTGAACCATAAATAGGAATTCTAAGATCAGATAGGGGGTGATATTTTATTCCCATATAGGAGACATTTCACATATGTAAATCTTCAGATACATTGCTAGAAAATAAAAATTGTGGGGTTTTTTTTTGTTGTTTTTCTAACTTCTATCATTCTTTGCTAACCACATTCGCAAGTGAATCAGGGGGAAATGATACTTTTTGCATAACTTTTAAAAATAATGTTAAGATGCGTTATATTGCTGCAACTTAGCTTGCGTCGTGAGAACAATATTTTTTCAAAGTAAAATTTGAGTGAGACTAGGAGACAATTGAGATAAACTCTGTTCGTTATTGGTCTTCTTGGTAATGTTCCCTGAGAAAAATCACATTTCAAAGATGACTTGGAAAGGGTAAGATAGCCTAGAAAAAATATATTTGTGGACATTTCTTGACGAATATAATCAAATAGTGTGTGGGGAAGAGTTAACTTTGAGTAAGTGCCTCTGAAATTTGGGTAGCCTTGTGAGAAACACAGAAATGTGATCTTTTCAGTGAAATGTTTTCTAAACATTTCAGTGGTTACAAGAATCAATGATTAGCAAACATTTTAATAATTAAGTGAGAGCAAACCTGATGGTCTTGACAAAGGTGATGCTTACCTTGGATACTGTCGTGAGCCCCAGCACTGTCATCACCTTTCTACTCAGAAACCCCAGATCTGGTGCCTGATAGGAACCGTGTGGCTCTCTGCTACAGGATGTAGCCAGAGTATAAACGATTGCTTTCTTTCTTTCCCACTCCACTTGGAGATGGTAGTTCCCAAAAATAGTGTAGTAGGTAGAGATTTTGCCAGGCAAGTATGTCTCATGCAATATGTGGGACATACTTACACACAAAAAAATCATTTGTTATTTATTTAAATCCTAATTTAACTGGTTGCCATGTATTTTGTTTGCAAAATATGGCAACTCTAGGAAGAAAGGTGATTACTGACACTGATGATTTGTATCGGTGACACGGGCTCTCAGAAGTAAATTTGGAACAGGAGAAGGAAGAGCTCAGAATGCAGTAAATAGAGTTTCTCATGGACTTTTTTGTTTAGACTGTCAGAGAAATTAATGCCAGTGTAAATCCTGCCTCAGATGAAGACAGCCACACATTGACAATGAAGCCCAAACCTCTACACTCCACTGCGCTCTCCTGCAAACCAAAGAGTGAATGGGAAAAAGTGACTCATACTCTCTGTCTCTAAGCAACATCTTGGTATTGATAGACCTATTTCACATGACATAAATAAAATAAACAGTCATGGCACCTTTGGGCTTGCAGTGTATGACTGTGTGCCTGTCATGTTGTGGGGAGATCATCCTTATTGAAGGAAGAAGGGAACAAATAAAAAAATGGCAGAATGAAAGAAATAAGGCTTTATCATAAAGATTTGGTGGAAGAGATGACCCCTCCCCAAGCGTATATACACAGGCACATTTTGCCTTATCAGTGGGTTGTAAGAAACTATGACAATTGCAAAACAAAAGAGATGGTAAGGAAAGAACACTTTGAAAACAAAAAGGAATTGGGTGAAGGTCAGGTACTACTGCAGATAAATTCAGCAACAGGAATAAAATCCACATTAAAAACCATTGCACATAGAGTTACGTGTAAAATACGGTTATGAAACTGCACGGAAATGTTAAAATACAATTCTTGGAGTTACAGTATTTAGCATTAAGTTTAAATCATCTGGATTTAGAAGCTTGGATGCTATAAATAAATACCTAGAAGAAGGGCCATGTTAAAGATTGAGTAAAATCTTTGAAAAGTTTAAGTGGAGATTAAGAAATTATATTTATTTAAATTCTGAAAGTAGGAACTGGAAAAAATAAGTTTAAATGTTATTGCAAACCTTAAGGGTAACAACAGGTGGATATAAAAAGCAGCATTATGTCTTAAATTTCCCTACTACATGTAAGAACAAACATAAAAAAAACCTAAAGATTAAATGAAATGATAAATGTAATTTTAAATAGTGACTGCAGAAAAATATAATTAATGTAATAAATGTAAGTATTTCAAACTCTAAAAATAATTATTGTAATTGGATTAAAATATTTTTTTGAATATGCTACTTATAGCAAAATTACCTAAAACAAAATTATATCTAACATAAAAGGTCATAAAAATGTAAAGAGCTATTCAATTCTCTTAAAATCCATATAATACTGTTTAATGAATAGTATATTATACTAGATCTTGTACAAGAAATTTAAAAAATATAACTATGAAATTTTAATTTACCATCCTTATTCTTCATGGATAAAATAGACCATAAAAAAAGCAGTGTAAGGTTGGGAAAAGGCAGGTAATTTAAGTATTGAATTCAGTAAAATTGTACCAATATATAGAATTTTGTGCTAAACACGTAACATACTTCATAAAAACATACAGGGGATATTTATAAAGTTTTATTTATTAAAAAGAATTCAAACACGATACAGTCCTACATTTTAGGGTTGTTGAATTCTTACCACATAGCCCTAAAACTAATTATTTGGTGTCTAAGTTTAAAGCAATTCAAGTATTTGCTCATGAAACTGAAAATTCAAAGAGATTTAATGGCATTAAGTATTATTTTATTTGCAAAGGTATTTAATACTATGAAAAATTCTCTTCCTACTCTTCCAGTTACAAAGTAAAACAAAACATGCAAAAAAGCCTCAAAACTCAAAAAACAGAAAATAGGGCTCATGATATTTCTATGATGTTACTTTTTTAATGTATAAACATGCAGAATAAAAAGACTACAAGTAAATGTTTCCAAATATAGCTCTGGTTGGAAAGTTTTATAGATTTTTTTCCCTTACGTTTTTCTATAATGAGCTAAATTCATATGATCAGTCAAAATTGTAAATGTCATTCAAAATAGTAAGATGAGATCTATATCAGGTACTTGAAAAGCCACTTCCAAATAATTAACAATAAAGTTATAAGAATTTAGCAGGATTATTTAAATAAAAGTTAAAAGTAAAGTTGAAAAATGAATTGTATTCACTCTTTGAGCCTTAGCACCTATTTTAAAAATAATTATAATAAAACAACTTTATATCACAAAGAAGAACTGAAATAAGCCAGAAGTTTTTATGGAACCTATATATAGTGTAGACAAGGAAAGGGAAAAAGATGGCGCTAAATTCTGTATATCCATTATGTGATTATATGTATGTCATATTATAAGCTTATTATATGCTTTATATAATTTATATATAATTCATACATATAAAGCATATTATATGCTTTATATGTATGTCATTCAATCCTCCAAACTACCCTAATTTAATAATTCTCAACTTATAGATAAAGAAAGCAAAAACAGAAGCCTGTTGCGCTTTTCTTTACCTCTCCTATCTCTGAACATCTGTCATTGAACTGACGAGATTGCTCTAAAACCACCTGTTGACTTTTCTGAACTATGAATGCCTTGAAGGCAGAGCCTTTCTACTTTCTATTTTATTTAAAAAATTTTATAGACCTTATTTTATTTCTGTATTTCTTTTGTCTTTATATTTATAGAGCAAGCTACTGGCTTTAAGTTTGGGTTGCTTGATTTCAAAGCCAACGCTCATCCTGTTGAAATTGTCCTCTCTTGAATGTCAGCAAGGAGACATGAATTGTTTCTGTCTTTGTCACAAACCAGCTGTGTTATCTCCGATTTCTTAATTAAGTTCTTAGACCTCAGTATCCTCTTCTGTAAAGTGAAGGGTGTTCTAGAACTCTACAGATCCTTTGAGTTCAAACATCAATGCCTATAATCCCAAAAACAAAATGGAAAAATATCAGAACAGATAGATAAGCATTAAAACAAAAACCAAGTGTGGTTAATTCTTCTATCTGCATTCTTCTGTCGTTTTCAAAAGCCACTTTTAAATACTGCTTTTTAAATAGGATCTAAGAATCTCTCATTATTTTGTGTTTGTGCATACTGAAACATAAATTTTGTCATAATTTCCCTTCTTCCCATCACTCCAGTTCTTTTCTATTTCTTATATGATATATTGAAGAGGCCATGGTGAGAAGAGTGCTGTTTTTCCTAGTTGGTTGATTTTCTATAAATCATTCCATTAGTCTGTTAACACACCTTACAGCACAGTAATAAATTAAGGAGAGTATTCTAGGTTGTGATTTTATACATAAATAGCCTAAATTAATTGAATACATCTACTCGACAACTCTGTTTATACTTCTCTAATTTTGAGATTAAATCACAATTAAAATTTTTGTTGTTCAGTTCTAATTCACAGTAAGATACGCATATGAATTCATACTTTAAATATCCTTTCGTTGACATTGGGAAAGTTTCAGTCAGGAATGAAACAGAAATATTTATTCAGGGCCTTAGGAATTAAAATCGACTTTCAGAAAAAAAACTAGTTCTTAATGGGGATTGTATATAATCTCATAATTATAAATAAAAGACACACTTTGTAACAATTAATAGAATTTGTACATAATATGTAGTCTAATACTGGATTCATGTTTGTTTCTATTAAAAGGAAAAAATGAATGGGACTCCTAGTTCACACAATTATTTACAGAAGAGGAAATAACAATTGTGGTTTCTCTGATACTCAAATAAATAATTTACTTGATTATTTCTCTCTCTCTAGTTTCATCTTTCCAAGCATTCTGATTCTTCACTGCTGTTGTCTCTGTGGTCCTCTTCCAGCTGTAATTGCCAAAATCATCAGTGTTGTTTCCCTCTGTTATCACTGTTCTGGGCCCCTTGAATTGCTAACATGCATTTTTTTATTGGGCACTATTCCAGAAATGCAAAGTTTAAAATTAGAGGCTACTTTTTCAGGGATTCCTTTGGCTTTTATTCTTGAGTGTGTGTGTATTGTGCATATTTAAAAGGCCTGTTATGAATAAAAAGTCATTCGCCTTATTTTTCTCAATGTAAGTAAGAAAAGGTCCTAAAATGGCATGTATTATGTCTTTTCTGTCTTATTATAAAGTAATTGCTATTTAGTTGCAGTATATAAAAATTTTTTCCAACTTTTAAAATATTAGTCATAAGATTAAGATTAGGATACTATTTTTTATTTTAACAAGCATATAAAATGAACAACAGTAAAAGATTACTCACCTTGAAATTGTACTTTCCAAAGTTAAGGCTGAAATTTATACTGTATATTTATGTTTTTTCATAGATTTTATTTATTCAATATCTATAATTAAATCATTCTTTTATCGAAATAGCAGGTTTTAACTTTTTTGAGATTACTTTTCCTGCAAATTGCTTATTTTCTCCATTATTTTCAGCTGGAATCATAATTCCATAATGTGCCCTAGGATGTAAAAATTATCCATTGAAATTTATTCAGCCTAGAGAAGAGCCTTACATTAATTAATTACTAATATTTGTCCATGAAATTTGCTTCTCAGATTGAAGTGATGTATGAAACACATAGATGTTCAACAAATGTTGGTTGAAAAAAATGACGCAAAGGATGTTCATATAGTCTTAATTTTCTTTGCACCTGTTTCTCTAAATAGTCCAGTAAACAAAGGCAATATAAAAGTATATTATTTATTGTATCAACAAACATAAGCAACTATTAATAAACCATTTTAGTTTAATTGAAAAAACTTATACCTTGATGGTAGGCAAAGGAGACATTTTCATGCTCTTTGATTGCTGTTAAAGAATTATCAAAGCTTTTCTGAATGTTTTGTCGATAGTCAAGAAACAGAGGTTTCACAATCTTTGGAAGTAGTCCATTTGTGTACAAGTTTATTAAGGCACCAGTACTTCAAAAACTCAGTATGTGTGTTTCACTGACATATGATTACATTTTGTGTCTGACTTTACGTGTTTTTTTTTTTTTTTTTGATAATCTCCCTCTTTTGCACATACGCACAGGATACTTGTTCTCTTCCTTTTTGACACAGCTGAACGAGGCAGAAAGAATGGCTTGTCATGCGTTTGCGTGTCCTTTTTCTAGCAGACACTTCCTTGGCTGCTCACTTAAATAGATATTAGCAGCTCGCTAATTAAACTGCCTCCCTGTCAGCCTGAAATTAGCGAAGGCTCTGGCTGAGGCCTTGTGTGCTGACTGTCTTGTCTTAAAGACACACACAACTATTAGCCCAAAATGTAATAAAAGTTAGATTTAAAGAAACACACCCATCTAAAGTTATAAAGTATTTCTTTACAAAATGTAATCCTTCAAAGATTATCCATTGTATAAAAAGTGATTTTTTTAATAGTAATCACTAAATTCGCTGCACATAGGAATGTTTTTCTATTTTTATTATAAAAATAAAAGGGATAATAACTTTCTTGAATTTATCTTTTCAGAAGGTAGAATTTTTAAAACATAAAATCAGACTTTAATGATTAAAAATGCCTTTAAAATTCATCTATTCAGATCAATGATATTTAAATCATCCTGTATAATCTTCTTACTGTCAAGTGGTTATTAACCCATTCCTCCTTCCATTTTTTCTTTATTTTTTGAAATTGAAGTAGAGTCAGTTTACACTGTTGTATCAATATTTGGTACACAGCATGTTTCAGTCATACATGTGCATACATAGATTCCTTTTCATATTCTTTTGCATTATAGGTTGCTACAGGATATTGAATATAGTTCCCTGTGCTATACAGTAGGACCTTGTTGTTTATCTATTTTATATATGCTAGTTAGTATCTGCAAATCTCCAACTCCAATGATTAAGAACTCACTCCATTCCAAGATAAGTGAATCAGCGGATGAACACATGTGACTCTTAGGCATGCCTTCCTGATGAAGAGCCAGAATTTGTGAGCTTGCATCTTCTAACCACTGTACCAAATCTACCTCTTTAGTGTTTATTCGTATCACAGTTCTCAGGCATCTCATTTATCTTCAGTTTTGTAGAAATCACACTGCATGCTCTTTGCGTGGTACAAATTGACTCTCCCACTGCCAAGAGCGCTGCGTGTGTGTCCATATCTCATTCAATGTTATATAAAAACATTTTTTCCAGTTTTATTATATAGAATTATTACAGTTTGACTGCACATACACATTATGTTGTATAAAAACATTTTTGACCCATTGGATGGGCATGTCAAGAATCTTCTGTTCCTGAACATTGTAATACAACATCCTGTTTTATTTCAAATGTGCACATTTGAAAGGAAAGTTTCCTATATCTTCCTTTGCATGACTAATAGAAAGTGTAGCCGAATAAGAGGAAAAATAGATTGCTCTCTCAACCACATCAGGAGAAACCCTCCAACTAGAAACATATCAAAGTTTTGTAAATGTTCAAAGCCGTTTATCAACAATACCAAAATCCCAAAGCTCTCAAAATGAGCCATTTTCTATAAATGTATGTGGCTTCAAAACCTGCCTGCCCTGGATAGACATGAGGCTATAGATTTAATTATACTTAATGCAAGTATTCAGATGTTGCATTTCAGAGACACTGATGTATTTGATTGTGGGTTGATGACAGACTTCACTGAAGATATTCCATGAGGTACACTATGTAACCTTATTTCCCTCTGAAATCTGAAAAAGTCTCAACTCAGATGCGTTTGACTTCAAGGGCTTCAAATAAAACCTGTGTCTCTGTATTAACTTCCAGGCTTTTCTCTAGCTCCCTCCATTAGGATATTAATTCTGACCGTGTTACATGCAAACAAGGAACAGTTGGATCGCACAAGGTGTGTGGCGGGGAGTAAGTCTAGGTGGGGGAGCTGGGAGAGGAAGGTCTGGGATGTGCTGAGTACCCGGGGCAGCTCTGAGGACAGAGGAATCAGGGCTAATGAGACGACTCTTCCCAGAGGGAGCCTGGTCTTGTGGGATCTCGAGAGTTCTACGGGGTGATGGAGGAGTCCTGGGATGGGAAACACTTTGAGTGCCCTGGGTCCCAGAGGCCCCTGTTCCCAGATTACCCCCGAAAGAGTCTGGTTCATACCATCTATCAAGCAAACCCCAACCTCCTGCACACCTCCCCAGATAGCACTCAGATGTGTTACAGAATCCCAGCTTATTCGTTGACCTATTAGGTTAACAATCCCATCTATGGAGGAAATTAAATGGATTTTCCTATTAGCTTTCTTTTCTAACTTTCTAAGCATGTGTAAAATTAAATCTAGGCCGTTCCTTTTCTTTTTGAGACATTGAAATTATATTCACAAATCCTTATTTTTAGGTTGTGACCTTGTAATCCTTGTACTTACTGAAAAGTTTTGAAATCTTTTTTTTTTTAGTTGACCTTTAATTTAAAGAGTTAAACTACTTATTTTTGGCATTATGTTAACTTAATCCTGCTCACATAATAGAGGTAAAAGCAACTGAGTAGGGTAGAGAGAAGATGAATTGGCATTACAGCACTGAAGTTCAGCATCTATCGATTACTTTTTGTATAAACGTATAAAATTATATCATCCATCCATGTCTCTTGAGTCCTCATCTGGTAAAAAGTATGACAGGAAATTCTATAAGTTTATTTCTCACTATGAGACTTCACTGAAGCAAAGTCCTTGCTGGTCTTTTTTGACAGAAGCTATTTCATAATGTTAATAATTATGTAGAATATTATCATGGAATATAGAAACTAAATGTAAATATGTCATAGAACTGACTGCATATTTTTCTTTTGGATCAATATTTGGATTTGTTTTGAATATAGTTCTGTGATTTAAAGAATTTTACTTAGTGAACGTTATACCTGAATATAAAGATCTCAGATTTTTCCAGGAAATAATTCCTGAAATTCATGTGTAATTTTTCAAGATGAATCATCCTAGTTGCTTCTGGAAGGAGAATGATATTGAAATAATCTGAGATACATAAATAAAAAAATTAAATCTGTTGGAAGGTAAAGAAATGTTCATTGTTGATGCTGCCGTGATAGTTTAGTTATTATGTAGTTTTAACAAGTCATGTGAATAGATTTCTTTTTATTTTATAAAGAATCCAAATAATGGCTTTCTGTAATCAAACTCGAAAGCATTCAATGAATGCATTTTACGTTATATTTTAGCTTTCAAAAATGACTTTGACATCTGCCTGAGCAACTAGTAGGCTAGTAAGATTCTTAAGTGTGATGTTATGTTAGCATATTTCAGATTAAAGCAGTTTGATTCAGCGTATTTTTCTGAAAAAAAAAAAAAACAACAAAAAAAACCAAAACTAAGGCATTCTGAATATCCTTTCATTTCCCCAATGGAAAGAAGTTCAAATGGGAATAAAAAATTTGCCCATGACACAGGAACTTAATATCTTGAGTCCTGTTTTTACCCATATTATGGACTCAGGTGCCTTATTAGAAGAAACAGGATTTATTGCTGGTATGATATGAGGTTTATATTATATTGCATGAGACTGAGATTCTCTCCCTCTCTTTCTGGCATCTTCACCACCAGAATCAGGCCCATACTTGAGTCCTTCCTTGGCAGTCTCCACATTTACTGTTTAGACCTTACATTCAAGTTACCTTCTTCCTGCTTCTGGCCTCATTTATACTCCTAAATTAGATCATCACGCAGTTCAACAACTTTCCACCATTAATTCATTCAGAGTACACACACACACACACACACACACACACAGATCTTACAATAGAAAATAATAATAAACTAGTATTTCTCCTGCTTTAAAACAGATTCTTTTTTATTGAGGTATAATTGATTTATTTTTAATTGATTGTATATATACTTTATTATATTAGTTTTAGGTGTACAGCATAATGATTTGATATTTGTATACACTGCAAAATGACCACTATAATAATTCTAATCCACGTTCATCACCGTACATAGTCACAATTTTTTTTCCTTGTGATTAGGACTCAGAATCCACCCTCTCAGAGCCCCCCTCCAAATGTGAAATACAATATTATTAATAGTTACCATGTTGTACGTTACTCTTGATCCGGTTTTTGACATATGGCTTATATTTGATTAAATATCAAGGAGTCTTATGCCTTGTTTTTGCTATTTTAAACTTCAAAATAAATTAGAATTGGAAACTCAAACCGCATAAAAACACTTTATATTAAGAGAGCCAATGTCAGCTGAAATACTCTTCATTTCTTTATTATAATATTCATGTGAACGTTATGCCTACTTATGAGCGACACATTATTCTCTCCTAGGAAGAGGGTGAGGTTGAGTGTGTGTAACTCACTTTTATCTTTATGTCTGTTTCCCTGAATTATTTCAGAGTCAAAGCAAAGAAACATACTCTCTTCCAAACCTCTCCTCGTCTGTGTTTACGCACATGCGCACACCCCTCTGAAAATCATACCGTTGAACAGAGTAGATAGAAGGTGTTATTTCAAATCAGAGAGGAAGAGAAGACCTGCTCAATTCCTAGGCAACTAGGGGGCAAAAATGAATACAGGTAGACCTCAAAATACTAGTGTTGATTTTAGTACAGTTTATATACAGAGAGGGGTGATAAGACAGAACAAGAGAAGAAGGGAAAGAGAGACAGGCTGTTATAGGGTCATCTAATGTCTAAACAAATGAATATATGGTTTAAAATTATATTTAGGGTCCTAGTCTACATTGTTTTTTAATAAAATTACAGTATTTTGGTTATTTTTTATAATTTTTGTCAAAGAATCTAAAGGTTGTGTCTCATATTATACAATGATCAAAAAATGTTTCTAAAATAACTCTTGGACTTCCCAGAGATCTTAGGGGTCATTAATTTAGAATCTCCTCATCTTACATTTTGAGTTTAGTGTAGTATCTTGAGGAGTGAAGCAAATACTTTTGCAAAACTACCTCTATATAATTGCAGCTCCCTAATATTTGTTTTGGCGTTATTTCTATAGTTGCACTGTATATCTTATGAAGAAAACATTATAACAAAATTCCATGGAATGTTATTTACTCCACCTCTATGTATTATATTGTCCACAAGTCTGTTCCTGTAAAATTCAATGGATCAGTTATATTTTGATATATTTTTAAACAGTTAAATTGTATACCAAGAAGTCAGTAAACATTTTCAAATATGACCATAAAAATTACTTAAACAAATAATAAGGTTGTTGAGTATTACCTTTCCAAAGTATTAACAACATGACCTGCTGATAAGACAAAACTTACACCCACCCTCATAAATGAGCGTCTCTACAGGAGAGACTTAATAGGGTCTCAGAGAAGAGAAGATAAAGTGGGAATATTACTGAGATTTTATAGTTTTGTTTAAGTGGGTCTGTCAATGTGGGTAGTATGAGGCTTGATTAAGATTGGATAAGGACCCTGGATATGATAATTTAGGACTAATGGACAGAGCAATGGGAGATTTTTGAGGCCAGGGGCTCAGAGTGTGGGCAATAAACTACTGTTTGATGCTTTCTATTGAAGAGTCTATAAGTCTATCAGGAGGATCTTGCAATGGACAAGACAGTTATTTGTCACTTACCTTCCTGGGTAAGAATTTCCTGGAATAATACAATTACGTTGCTGAGGATAATGTTTGCATAGAGGCGCCTGTGTCTTAGAACTCTGTGGTTTATTGGAGATGTGCAAAATGTAGCATAGAAAAGTAAAATAAATTACGTAGGCAGCAGGACCAGAGCCCAGATATTTTCACATATAGTGTGTCATCTTGGCATCTTGCTGAAGAAATCCAGTGATTCGCCTATATTTTTAATAAAAAAAAATTAATATGAAAAACACTGTGAAAACAAGCAGCCACTTTAAACAGCACTGATTACACAGAATGCTTTGCACAGTTCTCAGGTGAAAATTTGTCATCATTGAAAGGGTAGAATTTGTAAGACATATATCTTGTAATTGTTTAATTATCTTACAGAATTATCTGTGACTATCAGCTTTCTGAAAGCAAGTATATCTTGTTTATCGTAGATCCAGCATGGTCTTGCACATAATATATGCTCAATAAATACAATAATAATAAAAATAATAATAATAATAATACAATAAAAGCTTCCACCAGATTGCACTGGGTGTCTGTAGTTCATACCAAGTCATTTGCTTATTTGCAGCCAGACAATTGAGCCCACTGTCTCATGATTCTGCTTGCTTAATAAGAGTTTCAATCAACTGTATTTATTATATTTATTATATTGCACAGGGTGAATTATTCAGATAATTTTTTTAGGTACACTTTTACTTAAGAACAAAAATTTTTTTTTAAAGAATTATTAAGTACTGTTATTTGTCTCACATATTTGCCATTTATCATTCAAATAGCATTCAAATCATTCAAATCAAATATTAAGAGATGCAAATTTGGACCTCCTTTTTGCTCGTCTTTGGGGAATGATAATTTAGGCTGGGTAAATTTATCCTATAAGGTATCAGTACTGCTTATCCAAGAAGAGCGCAGGATTATTGGTCTTCTAGGAAAGACTGTTGGCTGTATAAATTTTGGGATCCTTAGCTCTGGAACTGTTTACTCAAGGATTGGTGTAAGTACACCAGAACAAAACCAAGACAAAAAAAAAGCATGCTGCTTCTGATTCAGTAATATTGTAATTCCCATTTATCTATATCGACCTAGGGAAATTATTTCTCAATCCATGCCTGTGTTAAAATATTGTTTTATGAAAAGTGTATGACTTGCATAGAAATATAAACAGGTACAAAAATTTATTTAACTTGTCAATTAATGGAAACTAGTAAGAAATTATAACTGGTTCAAAGAAGAATTCAATCAAGAATACTGAAATGAATTTACAAATAGATGCATAACTAGTTTTATGCCTTGGTGGAGAGGATAATTAATTGTCTTCCTACCTTACAAAAGCTATTTGCATGTCTATGAACAAGAGTCCTTTGCATTGCTGACAGTTAACTAAAACTTGCGAGCTGTGAAAAGCTCAAAGGCTCTGTATGGGAAGTGCAGAGTTCTCATAGAATACAATAACCTTGAAAGGTGTGTTTGGACTATGCCTCGTTTTCCACTAAAGATGCCCAGTATAATATTTTTGGTGTATTTCAAAGTCATTTATCTTTTGTTCCTACACTCTCTCCTGTCTCCACTTGGTGATCATAAAAATCTCAATGAGAGATCCTTGGTTGCAAAAGAGGCTATACCCTGTTAGGTTTGGCTTGACTGTTGACAAAGGTGCAGCAAGGATGTTAATTTTCCAAACAGACCTTGAATTTGCTTGCAATACTGGAGGCACGCAATATTGAACAATCATTAAGGTCACACATTTACTTTCTGTCTGGATAGGACTTTTAATAGCCTTGGCTGTTTGCTATCCCTATACCAAGACACCAAGTCCAAGAGACTTTCTCTGGTGGATTTCACTTGTAGTTCTTAACCTGACAAGAAGAAACCCTCCTTACCACCTGTAGGACTTGGAGGTTTCAAGAATTAGACTAATTTTCTTGGAAAGGCTTTGTGAGAACTGGTTCCACATGTACAACCACCATGTGTTTCTTAAACAAGAAACCTTGTTATACTACAAATATGACACTTCAGTAAGGTTTAGGTTATACAATTGATTTGCTGAATTAAATCCTGGTAAGAAAGAGGACAGGTTTTTACTGACCTTTGCAAATAAATATATTGCTGTGAAAAGAAAGGAGACAGCAAGAGAGAGTCTGAATTCTGAAGGGTCAGTGAGAACCAGATGTCATGGTAAAAAGCTTTATTTTAGCTTTCAAAAACATAAATTATGATATTGTTGTGGGTTAGATGGTTTAAGAAGACAGAGAGGTGACTTCCTTCTGTATCCAGAAGACTGAACATTGAAATAAAATCAATAATAAGCAAGTAACTCTAATAAAATTTTTCTCATCTCTTCATTTATTCCTATTAAATTATTTTTTTGGTCTGCTGGATCTTGGGTTAGCAGTTTCAGGAAGCTACATGCTTCTCTACTAAAAAAGTATTCTGAAAATTCTGATTGTCCACTGATAAGATCTGAGAGTTGTGTGAACAATGTCTATTTAGAACCTTTACCCAAATGTTTCCTTTTTTAAGTGTCAGAAGTTTCAAGTATCCTGTTTACACCTGTTCTCCAAGTCTCTGAGGCTGTTCCTTTTTGTTAAAGATACAGATTCTGGCTTGTAGTTTATAGCACTGTCTTCAGACAAGCATCAGAGTGAAACGGTATCTGTCTGTAGATGCTAGAGGTTTAAAATGGCTCCTGTTAGTTCATGACTAGTAATTTTCAAATGACAAGGAAATTGATTTTTGTGGCATGCAAATAGTAAAGCCATTCCAAACAAACAAACAAACATCATCCTATTTTCTTTATCTGAAATAGTCAAGGGTATAACAAAGTCATTATTCTGTAAACTAAGGAAGGAGGCCCATCGAATTGAAAAAAACTTTGCAACTGTTTAACACATTTCATAGCTTTCCAGGCTTGGGTGTTATAAACCAAGGCAATGGAATTCACTTTCTACTGTCCTTTATTATGCTTGTTCAATATTCTCGATCTGACACTTCCCTTTACGACGAATCTCAGGGCTTCCGGAGGTCAAAGCTAATTACATAATAATGCTGAGACATTATTCACAGTAATATCAGATGCACTCATCTTTCTATATTTAAATGAATCAATAAATATGTATTTTAAAATTTTCTCAGTTTTAATCTCTAGGATAGGAATTATTGATCATTATAACCCACATGGACGAAAGCTCTTTAGGACCCTCAATCAGTTCCAAGATGGGGAAGGAGTGTCATGCCAGAGCAACTAACAACACACACACACACACACACACACACACACACCCACATCCACCCAAGAGCCACTGCTTTAGGGCAAAATGAAATTTTCCTTGAAAAACAAAAGCACATATACAATTACATTGTTCCTGGCGTGGTCTCTAGCACTTACATGAATTATAACTTTTAACCGATGTAACCGACTTCTATTTCACAGAAATCTGGAATGTGGATAATTGAGAACTTCCTGTCCTACGCCAGCGTTTGGATAGACTAGCAAAGCACCTCACTCCACATAATTCTACTTCTTATAGTAAACACATCCCTTTTTCACTTTTCAAAAAAATGTGGCAAGACTTAACGTGTCCATTAACAGGACCAAAAGGTAAAGTTTTTATATGGTAAATATAAGTGAGTACAAATATAGAAAGGAATAATTACGAGAATAATGTGTAACTACTCACTGGAGAATTGGAGATCAGAAGACAGTGAATGGAATGAGATAGACTGACAGATGGGATACACTGTTCTGGATCCTGATCATTGCTGTAAGGGAAGGAACCTGGGAGACTGAAAGAGGAACGCTAGGAAGGAGGTGTTAGCAATATTAACAGTAAGGAGAGATATTTCTGAAATGTGATACTTGAACTGAGATCTCAAAAATGAGCATGAGCGATACAAAAGCTGTAAGGAAAAGGACCATCCCAGGCAGAGGAAACCACAGAGTTGTTTTTCAGAGGAAGGGCTTGGAAGACCTTGGAGGGTCAGATACTGGTGATAGATGAGTTCAGAGAGAGACCCAGAAGCTAGATCTTGGGTGTTTTGAGTGCCAGAGTTGAGTTCAGGTGTTACTCTAAATGCAAGGAGAGTTTGCTGATAGTTTACAACCAGAGGATAGTGGTTGATCCGATTTACTTTTTAAAAGATTGTTTGGCACCATGAAGATAATGAATTAGAGAGGCAATGTCAGTGGAAACAAGGAAAGCAGCTGTGAGACTTACAGTGGTATAATGACTAGATGAAGACGTGGATCCAGGGTAGTGATAGGAGACATACAAATGTCTCCACTTTGTCTACATCTGATTTGGAACAATATCCCTAACTTCGCAATCCCTTAGGAGTGATCCTGTTAACAAAACAGCATTTTCTAAAGCTTGTTAATCTATATCTTTTCCTTTTAAACAGTTTGATTTGATTATTCATGTTTATTCAATGGGTCATATAAAGTATGTGTTTTTCAACAAAATTAAAAGCAGACATTATTAGCTGTGTTCCTAAATAAACATGAACAAGTTATCTGATGCTGCTGTCCCAAGTACCAGATGTGACCATTATCTGCAAGTTGATAAGTTTCAACATTTGGAAGTTTAATGCTCAGCTTTGGCAGGTCTGTTATTTTCCTAATTCTCATAGCAGATTTCCACAGATGGATTAAAATCGACTTTGGCTGAGGAGTATAAAAACAGACTCACGTCTCTGTTTAGTCCTGTAGAGACAGAAGCCTTAATATCCACTTTAGTCCCACCTCTTCACGACTGACAGTAGAGTTGCAAGCAAAAGCAGATAGTTCTCATCTCATTCAAAAAGTGTCTGCCCCGAATACACTTCTTCTTTGTAAAACTGTAGGCACTGTTGACCTTAACATCCACGGCCATTGTTATTAAGCAAAGGTGGGCTTATATTAGGGAGTATCAGGGGAGCTATGGTATACCTTATGCAAGTCCAAGGAGACAAAGGGGAGGCTAGCTTTTATTAGGTTCTTGGAGGAAGTTGTTTTGAACAAAAGCTCATTGGAGGAGAAGCAGAGTCCGTGTGTGGCAATTTTACATCAGTGGCCAGTGATGGGCAGTTCTGTCTTTCTGTGGACCGAGGAAATCTTTCTTCCTGCTGGCCTTGTAAGCCGAGACAGGGGTAGGTGGGTGAAAACTCTCCCTTCATGGCTTCCCAGCTCCACTTTAAATCAGGTTTCCCTCATCCATTTTCACAATACTAAAACACTCACGGAGCCCTGGAAGATGGAAGTTTCTGATGGATAGTTGGTCAAAATATAACAAATTAAAATCATGAATTTCACCATTTTTTTGCATGTGATACAGATTCTGAATACCACCCATTTTGAATAGCCCAGAAAGGTGAGAAGATTGTTTCAGATTCATGAATTGTCAGCTGCGTATTACGGTTCTTAAAGTATCTTATTTTGGAAATAGAAGAACTAAATCTCTAAATGGCAACTGAGTGTCCCATTGTTTCCATCACAGTAGAAGTCCATGACTTTAATGTTGTGTTTAAGACTTGTGATATGTGTAATTTAAATCTGAAAGCCATGTTTAGTGGAGCATAATCTGACTTCTGTGTGAATAAGAGCAGTAATAAGATCTGGATACACGGCTTCTGTTTACAGAGAACTGCTGGCACTTACATACTTGTGAGTTGCAGTTTTGATTATTTCCAGTGTATCCTTCCCATTTCTGTAGGGATGAGCTTGCTTTGTCACTGTATTCTCCCATTACCTTCAGTACAGTCTCTTCAATGGCATCATTTGGTTCTTATTTTGTACTAAAAATGAATGCCATTAGGTCTCATGGGTTTATGTGCAAATTATTTTTGTTTTTGTTTTTGTTTTTTTTCCAATTCTTTCAGCAATGCAGATAAATGCTTGAATGACATTTCAGAAGAAAATGCATAATATTGTAGATGAATATTCATGTAATTTGCATTATCTGACAGAAAAAGAAATATAATTATGCAGCAGGAAATTCTTGAAAGAAATGGTGGTTTATTATAGTTTGTGAGTACAAGTGCATTCATTTTCCCATGAGATTTTTTTGAAAATGAAATACTAATCTTTTTCATTTTAATGTTATATTAAAATACTTATTTTAAAGTAAGAAGTTATAACATTTACAAAATATAATTTCTGTAAGAGATATGATCTTTTAAACGTGAAATATTTGAGTATGTCCTACGTAAATAGAACATCAAGTTCATTTAAAGTCAATTAATTAAATAATAGCCATGCTTATTTTATTATTTAGATAAAATCTCCATTAAAATTCCAGAAATATTTTTATTTAAAAATAATAATGTTATGAGAATTCAGGAATGTACTGTACTTTTAGACGTGGCTGCTCAAACCAACATTCTAGCTGGAAGGATAATACATACTGGGTCATAAATTCTCTATTTCCTGAGAACTTTCAGTAATTAATGTATTACCCTGTAGTTCTATCAGTCATATTACTCAGAAATCAGTTTTCTGAGAAAAAAAACCTTGTAACGTTATCATTTGAACAGAGTAAACAGAGTTGAGTTTATAGCACTATTAATTGGACTTCTTATAAATTACACAGTGGAGTTGAACAGTTTCGTTTTATAGATTGGCTTCAACAGCAAGAGCCACAACAATTGAGTTCCTTGCTTCATAAAGCTAAATTATGGCTTTTTGTCAATACTTCAGCGTTCCGCACTAGGAAGAAAATGTGGTATGCCACCGCTGCTTTTGTATCTGGTGATCTTTAAATGCCATTGAGAATCGGAAATCATCTCTTTTAAAATGGATGCAGTCACAAAGTTTCAATAAGAGAAATTCACGTACACTACTGAAATATATTTCAGTTGTACCATTTAGCTGTGAGGTTCTAAACAGCTTCCCTATGTCTGCTGGTCTTCCTCTCCCCCCAGTAGGGACATTCCAACTTCTGTCATCTGGCACAGACACACTCAGCCCCCTCTACACCTCGCAGCTTAGTGGAGGAAATGCAGATGGTGATAGCAGTGCGCTGTAGGACTGAGCCTTTTCCCCCCTGTGTTTTTCTAGTGCAACTTGAACTACTATATTCAGTTCTGATAACTGGGGTTCTATCTTGTTTCTAAGAGTAAGGAATAGGCTGTGCAGTCATGGTGGTGCTAAGATTTCTGCTGTGGTTTTCTGCCTTAATCCCAGCATTGGTATTTCTTTCTCTCACTTTTAAATCCTACTGCTGACAAAGTGGCAAATGAGGACCAGAACTGACTGACTTCAGATGTTTGAACGTCTTTTCTTTGTGTGATTCATCTAACCTCTGATAAAAGCCAAATTGGAAGCAAACATCTCTATTTGGTGATCAGTTGTTGCAAGGGAAAGCAGGAGAGATCAGACTAAAGTGAAGTCAGGTTTTGTTAAAAATGTCCCTAAACCTTCCAAACTATAGGAAAGTACCTGTAGACATAAAAGATCTAGAATCTTATGCTAACAGTTCTCTTGTAGTTGTTCTGTTCATTGTGTGTCCTTAAGACTATGAAAACATACACTGCTAACGTAACCCTTTCAAATATAGGTAGACAAAATTAAAATTAATTATAAGATTTTTCGCTAGTTACAATTAAATATATATACCAAAAAGAAATGAACATATTTCATATGAATTCAATCAGTGCTAATGGATATATGGTGAAAGTATGTCTCTTTCCTACTTTTGAATCTCAGTATACTGGCTCTCAGTTTTTTATAAGAGGCAACCACAGTTTCACTTTAAATAACCTATCATTTCTTTCTGGTAGTGGTTTTACAGTTTCCACTACATGTAAAAACACAACTTATTAAACCATTCTTCTAATGTTGACATTCAAATTCTTTGCAGTCCATGCTGAAGTGAAATACATCTTTGTGTATATATCTTTGTCCACATGTAATGTAATGCATATCAAATGGACATTACTGTAAAATAAATGTTTACTAGTGGCATTCTTAGATGAAAAGTTATATGCATTGAAAATCTCGATATTGCTTCCAATGACCTTACAGGTTAAAGTGATGCCTTGGTGTTTACATTTTTGTATTTGTTATGAGTGAGCTTACAAATCTTATAGTTTGTTTTGCCAAAAACCAGCTTTTCATGACTTTTGACTCTTTTCCCTATCTTTGAGCAACTTTCGTGTTTAAAAAAGTGAAGGGTGATTTGTGAAACAGAAGATAATGTTTCGAAAAATGGATAAACACATAGATTAATATATAAGATAAGAATTTTGAAAAGACGTGTTTTAAGGACTGTGCCTAGGGAGGAAAATAGATTTGGTGTTTTATCCTCTCACTCTTGACACAGTCTGCAGTCTAATTCCAAAGCGATCGTCTGATTATCAAATCTGGTGACCTCTTCTCAATTTTGTGACAGTGTGGGAGTAGCTAAATAGCATAAATTGAAAAGCATGGCCCAGGTATGAATTATGGTCTGGCTACTTCAATATCTCATAACCTTGAACAAGTCACTTAAACTCTCTAATTGTCTGTATTATTATCTGTAAAATGAAGATAATGATGGTGTTCACCTTTCAGGGTTTATGTGATAATTCAACTAAATAATGTGTGTCAGGGAAGCGCTCAGTCTAGTGCTTGACGTGAAGTAAGCCATGTTGCTATCAGTATGGTATTGACATCTTGTCAATGTACCATATGCTGCTCTTGGCCACACCCTAAGGTCTAAACGCATTTTTGCTTTTCATCTATAGTTATGTGTGTACCTGGCTCTCCTCCTGCTCCTCTGATAACTCTTGCAGCTTCTTCCCTGATCCTCTTTCATCTGTCTAATGAATGTCTCTCTTTTTGGAGGCTTTCATAGTAGATGTGAGATGAATGCACCCTAGTCACGGTTCTGATCATGTTATCCCTCTGATTAAAATCTCCAGTAGTTCTTCATTACCAGTAACCTGACATTTGAAATCCTTCTATGAGCTACTACAAAATTAAAATCCAGGGATATATTGTGCAAAAAAAGCACCAAATTTAGAACTGAAAAACCTTGGTTTGAATTATGGCAATTAAACTATGTATGCACTTGTTACAGGCTAGTTTCTCTGTCTAGAAAGCAATTTTCTGAGGAAGCTGTAACAGATCAAGGCGCATCAGCAAGAACTCTGCAGACATGCTATGGGGGCATCTAAATCTCTAGGAGATTTACTTTCCTAGTCTCATTTTGATGGTAACTTGAAGAAATCCATATACACGTACTTACCTAAATTACTCCTTGTAACTGTGTGCTCATGTTGACACCTGTTTTGGTGACGTGTAAGACTGATGTAATCGATCTGAAAATGGAACAAAAAGATGAAAAGACATGAAATAGGGGATATGATATTTTTAAAAGTATGTGATGATTGATGAGTTCAGGATGCCTGTTATCAACAAATCCAGGCAGTTCTGCTATTTTTCACTCCCTCCATCTGTGTGGTGATTCAACACCTGCGTTGCCTCAGTGGCACCTTCCTTGTTTCTGTTTCTGCTCTTGTCCCTTTATGGTGTATTCTTTTTTAAAAATTGAAGTATAGTTGATTTATAGTGTTGTATTAGTTTCTAGCGTACAGCATAGTGATTCAGATATATATATATATATATATATATATATATATATATATATATTCTTTTTCAATACAGGTTACTGCAAGCCATTGAATATAGTTCCCTGTGCTATATAGTAGGACCTTGTTGAACTATATAGTAGTTCCCTTGCTATATAGTAGGTCTATTCTGTGCATAGTAGTTTGTACCTGTCAGTCCCAAACTCCCAGTTTATCCCTCCCTCCTCCTTTCCCCTCTGGTGACCATAAGTTTGTTTTCTATGTCTATGAGTCTCTGTTTTGTCAATAAGGTTGTGTCATTTTTTTAAGATTCCACATATGAGTGATACCACATGACATTTGTCTTTCTCTGACCAACTTACTTCACTTAATGTGATAATCTCTAGGTCCATCATGTTGCTGCAAATGACATTATTTCATTCTTTTTTATGGCTGAGTAGTGTTTCAGTGTGTGTGTGTGTGTGTGTGTGTGTGTCTATTTTCTTTATTCACTCATCTGTTGATGGATATTTGTGTTGTTTCCATGTCTTGGCTATTGTACATAGTGATGCTATGAACATTGGGGTGCGTGTGTCTTTTTGAATTAGAGTTTTCTCTGGATATATGCCCAGGAGTGGGATTGCTGGATCATATGGTGAGTCTGTTTTTAGCTTTTTAAGGAACCTCCATACTGTTCTCCATAGTGGCTGCACCAATTTATATTCCCACCAACAATTGTAGGAGGGTTCCTTTTTCTCCAGTATTTATTATTTGATAATTTTTGATAATGGCCATCTGACTGGTGTGAGGTGATACTTCAGTGTAGTTTTAATTTGCATTTCTTGAATAATTAGTGATGCTGAGCATCTTTTCATGTCCCTGTTGGCCATCTGTATGTCTTCAGTGTATTTTTGACTTAGCATCCAGAAAATTTGTTAACAGAGAAGGGAAATTAAGTCATTCATTTGCTTCAGTGTCTCCAAAATTTTCCCATCTCAATCAAAATAGAAATTAAAACCAGCTGATTGATGTATGAGTATTAAATGAACTGGTAATCTTTGCCTTCTTGCTTTCCCTAGGACCATACCAAGCACACTACTTCAGGGCCTTTGCATGTTCCGTTCCTTCCCCGGGAATACTCTTGGACCAGATACTCATATAGTTCATTTTCTTACCTCTTCCTGTGAAGTCTTTTCACTGAAGTATTTTTGTCTTTTTTGTAAAGTCTTCCTGATCAGTTCACTTAAATATGGTACCATTACAAACCTCTGCCCCACCCTTCCCTGACTGACTGCTTATTACTTGTTTTGTGTCTGTCTTCCCCATTGTAATACTGGATCCTCCATTTGAATGAAATCTCCATGAATGGTAGGGATCCTTTCCTAGTGTTTCACCGCTATAGTATGTCAAAAACTTAGTATATTATGTACCACATGATAGGCTCTTAATATATACTGATGAATGAATATATGTACAGTAGCTAAAGAAGTATTTATCATCTAGCAAGTAGTCACTATGTTTTCTTATTTTTAGGATAAGTTTTAAAAAAGTTTTTAAACAGCTTTTGTCTGTGAGTTTTTATTTTAACAAGTATCCATTGGGGAATCCGATGGAGCATTTTAAACTGTGCTTCCAAAAGTTTTATCTGGAAAAGATTGAGCTTTAGAAGGGAGTGCATGTATTTAGGGAGATCAAATTGTTATTAAAAAGTATGAGGAAATATTAAAATCTACAGCTTCAAGGTGGTGGCAAAAATAAAGGGAAGATATCAGTGGTGTTATGTTTCAGAGGCAGAATCTTGTATTTTATCTTATCTTGTATTTTTGGAGTAAGGAAAGGAACCAACTGACAACTTAACCAAAATGATTGTGGTGGTAATGATGTTATTAAAAGAAATAGAGAATGAAAATGGAAAACATGTTTAATACCTTGAATAATTTGATATTTCATATAATAAATGTAATAGACATCAGGGGGACTGCTGGCTAATATCAAAGAGGTAAGTAATGAGGAGGTAGTGGAGAAGGAACCCTTGTACATTGCTGGTGAGAATGTAAAAGGGTGCAGCAGTTACAAAAAACTGTATGGATGGTTCTCAAAAATTAAAAATAGAACTCCAGCCAACCTAGGAATCTCACTTCTGGGTATATATCCAAAAGAATTCAGATCTTGATCTCTAAGAGATATCTACATGCGTATGTTCATTGCAGCACTATTCACAATAGCCAAGATAGAGAAAAAAACCCATGTGCCTACTGACAAATGAATAAAGAAATACGCACAACGGAATATGATTCAGCCTTAGGAAAGAAGAATGTCCTACCACTTGTGACAGCATCGAGGACATTATGCTCAGTAAAATAAGTCAGTTACAGAAGGACGATACCACATGATTTCCCTTACATGAAGCATGTAAAAGGGTCAAACTCATAGAAGCAGAGAATACAGTAGTGGTTACCAAGGGCTGGCTGGTAGGGAGAATGAGGAGTTGTCATTCAGTGGGTGCAAAGTTCTGGTTATGCAAGAAGAACACGTTCTAGAGATTGGCTGCACAACATTGTTAATGTGGTAGTGGCATTTCAGAATTTATTAAGAAGGCTGATTTCACGTTAACTGTTCTTACCGCAAAAGAAAGAAACAAAAACAAAATCCAAAAGACACAGGGGAGTCTGGGAGGTGTTGGATATGTCTGTTACCTTGCTTGTGGCAATGGTATCAAAGGTATCTGTGTAATGTTCAAACCAATCAAATTATATGATGTGTTCTTTCTATATCAGTTATACCTCAATAGAGCTGTTTTAAAAAATGAGAGGGTAAAAGCATATTTCAGACAACATTTGCAAGAAGCACTGCAGTGTCAAGAAGAAAAACGAGAGTGAAACAAGGTTAACAGAGACATTTTTAGCAGGAGAAAGCATGGGTTGGTTTTTGAGTTGTGAGGTATAATGGAGAGGATGTGATGGAACTGGAAGGCATCCTTTTCCTGTGTTAAAACCACAAAAATTCCCATTCATAATATACTTTGGTATCAATAGGCTTATTGACTTTCTATTACAGCTGTAAAAATTGCTGCTAACTCAGTGGCTTAAAACAACACAATTTATTATCTTACAGTTCTGGAGTCAGATAATGTAAAACGGGTTAGTTAGAAGGCCGCATTCCTGCTTAAGGCTCTAAGGGAGAGCGTGTTTCTTTACCTTTTCTTTTTATAATGATATGCAAATATTTTCCACACTCGGTAATTTGAGAATAATTATTAGGGTTAACAAAGTAATTCAAAAGTGGATTTTTTAAAAAAAATCAAACTTTACTGTACATTTAAAAATAATTAAATTATTTTATAAATGCAATTTAAATTCAACTGTTCTATGTAGTATGTCATAGAGTGATTCTTGTTGAAAGGAGGACTCTAAATTAATTTTACTTGTATGATTTATTTCTTCACATGTACCTGTAATCCTTCAATAGGTCTTATTTTTAGTATTCTGTGTTTTAATAGTAAATGTGTACACACAAACACAGAGTATTTTAAATAACTTGAAATTTAGGAGAACTCATTATTTTTATAATATGATATAATAACTTTTTTTCCTAATAATGTTAAAAGACAAAAGCACACTGTCCAAACAGTAGAGAACACAATGTGACTTGGGGTAACACTACTTCAGAGTGTGTCTATTACTCCACACCCATACTTGAAAGATACCGAAGTGTTTTCTAAGCTCATCTGAAAATGTATTCTATGTAATCAACAAAGTCTTTGATTTTAAGAGTCTAACATTTTCAAGCTGTAAAAAAGAGTAAACAAATACATAGATCAAATGTAAAGACAAGAGAACCCAATGGCAGGAAATTGAACATTTAGAGAGTATTTTCTTAGGTTCCAGGCAATAAAGTGGATATTTTATATTCATTGTCTCTTTTGATTCTGACACTAATCCTGAAATACCTTTTTTTAGACTTCCCTCCCCAAAACAGGTGTTAGAGAAAGTTAAGTAACCTGCTTACAACATAATGCTCTAAATGTTAATCCAAAATTCAATGTTATATGGCCCTCAGCACAATTTTTTTCTTTTTTGATTAATAAATTAATATTATGTGGATAATTGTAAACTAATGCAAACTATAAAGAAAACAGAATGATTTGATTATGGAACAAGGCTTGGTATAAATATTTAAATTACAATAATTCTATAAGCCTACCATCCAGAGACAACCAGATTTAACTTTTGCTGTATTCCCATCTAGTATTTTTTTCTGGGTATATTTTATATAATTGAGATAACGTATCTACGAAGTTTTTTCTGTTTAAATTTATAATACAAACACTTCTGTTATTACATTCTTACAGTCTTTATATTTAATAAATGCATTCAGTTTAATTAGATTGTATGCTGTCTTATAAGGTTATAAGAAGGTAGAATGATAGAAGCTACACTGTATGGAATAAAATTACACATAAATTGTATTATATATTAATGTTGCCATAGCAACACTTCTATTTTATTATTTTAATTTTATGAAGGAGATGGTATTAAGATGACTGAGAATACTTTACTTCTTCCCATGGAAATAATCCTGAAAATTATCCTTTGGATTTAGATAAATATATCAAACTAAAGGTTACGTATAAACGTTTACAGTCTTCAGATTATATTATAACATTGAAGAACTGTGTGCTTCTTCATTTTTGAAAGTTCACGTTATACATATCAGTATATAATTGCAGAACCTTTTTGCAGTACTGACGTTGCATGTGCCAATGCATTTAAATTTTTGCTGATTAAAAATAAAATTCTGGGCTCTTCGTATTTATTGGCTTTTCATAAAAGTCAGATTTATTGGCTTCCTGTTGAAATGAATACTGTTAGAGAGGAAGATTTTATTGCAATAATTTTGTTTGAGCCATTTACCTTTCAGAAAGGCACAAATCAACATTGTTTGGGTCTAATGGTTATTGATTTGGAAATAATTCTAGCAAGTATGGTTCTTTAAGGTCAAGCAAAGGTTTTGCCAACTTAGCTGTTACACCACAGTATGCATTGCCTGAGCCTCTTTTCACAGGATCTACTTTATTTGGTTTACAGTTCATATTTCCAGTGCAAGGGGTGAAATGTTAGTCTTTTTCATAATGCGGACAATTGCCTTGTTAAGTATGTTGATGCTCAGACTCGTGACAGAAGAGATTGTCATTATTTGCAAGTTAAAGATCCAAACTTCTTAAAAAAAAAAAAAAGAGTAATTTTGGCACTGACTTTCTTAGCTCAAGTACACGGTCAGATTTCTCCATTGTTTAAATAAACTGGTCACTGGAGCCTGATGGAAGATGGGAAGGCATTGTTCATTTATTTTTAGGAGCTATGCTATGCTAATTTTGAGATAATATCTGTGTATTTGCTAGCCATCTGTTAAGTTTTTAAGTCATTGATATTGCCTTGATGTTGTTAAATCATTGCAGTCCACAAGCATTGCTCTCTTTTCAACTCATTAAGACATTTTTCTAAGTTTTTAGTTATTTTCCAAATGTAGAAATTGTTCTACAGTGCATCTAATTCATAGGTTTCATATTCTTTTTCTGACCTTCAGGCTATCACCTTGCTGCTCCTCATTTTAAACTTTTTTCTTTCCCTTTCCATTCTAAGATACCTTTCTCAGGATTTTCCTCCACGTCTTGCTAGTTATTTGAACTGTCAGTTCTGTTTGTGTTTGCCTTCCATCTGATTTTTATTTTATTATTGCTATTCTAGTTCCCTTGAAGTCCTCCCTTATCTCATCCATCTTCCCTGTAATCTCATCTGTTTTCTCTCTCTGGCTTCTTCACCTCCCAGGTGTGCTCTTTTAAACAGGCCGTGTCATCTTGCATACTTCTCTGCATATTATTGGCAATACTGAATACTGAAATTTCCTTCTGATGCTAGAAAGAAACATCCTTTCTAAAGGTGACTTTCTAAAGCTAGCATCCTTGAAACTTTTGGATTTACTTTTCCTTGATCTGAGCCCCTCTATTGTCTTCACGTGCCCTAATCTTTAAGTTCTAAAAAGACTGATGCTTACAGATATTTCTCTTGTACCTGCTGTTGCCTTTCCTCATATATAAAATAGGGGGTAGTCTGATAGACAGAATTTCTAGACCAAACTTTCTATGAGCCATTTCGTAGTGGTGCAGAGTTGGAATGTTTTAAGCCATTGCATGGCTCCTTGACAATCTAAATTAAAAACATGTACGACCCTCTAAAGTCCCTATAATCATATATTTTTAATTGAGGTATAATTAGCATATAGCATTGTATTAACCTTAGGTGTACAGCATAATGAGTCACCATCTGTGTACGTTGCAAAATAATCACCACAGTAAGTCCAGTTAGCACCCATCACCATATATAGTTACAGAAATTTGTCTCTTTTTTTTCTTGTGTTGAGGACTTTTAAGATGTACTCTCTTAGCAACTTTCAAATATGCAATACAGTATTCTTAACTATAGTCACCATGCTGTGTGTGACATCCTCATGACTTAACCCATTGTGATACTGGAAGTGTATACCTTTCGACATCCTTCTCTCATTTTGCCCCCACCATCCAGCCTCTGGAAACTACCAGTCTATTTTCTGAATCTGTGATCTTGGTAGTTTTGTTTGTTTTGTTTTTTAGATTCTACATATAAGTGAGATCATATGATATTTGTCTTTTTTGACTTCAAGGTTCATCCGTGTTGTTGCAAATGGCAAAATTTTATTCTTTTTATGGCTGAATAGTATTCCATTGCATACATATGCCATATATTTCCATATATAAATCTTATTTATCCATTCATCCACCAATGGATACTTAGAATAATGAAGAAAGGGCAGTGTCTTCAAGAAATGGTGTTGGGAAAATTGAATCGCCACATACAAAAGAAAGCCACACTCTACACAATGATTAGCTCAAAACGGAGTAAAGGCTTAGATGTAACACCTATAATAATGTATTTCTAACAGTTTTAATCTCCTGCTCTTCCTAACTGTATTGTTTTTTGCAAAAGACCCTGCCTCCCATTTAAAAATGCTCCTTTGCCAAAATCAGGTTATTTTCTGAGACTCGATGTCTCTGAATGCATATGGAAGATGAGGAAGGAGCAGTGCTTGGGATTTTGAGTGACTAGACAGTAGTAACCATTAATATATTTTATTCTGGCCTCAATACTTTGGCTATGTAACAACACGTTTCGAAATAGAGTGATGAAATATCTACAGCAGAAATTAGGATAAAGGTTAAGACCCAAGAATTCTATACATTTGCAAGTTATCCTTTATGGAAAGAGGCAGGAGACATATATTTTTAAATCTGTCATAAGTTGGAACAAATCCAAAAAAGATCTCACGTACACCTAGTTAAAGAAAGAAATCCTGTGTATGGAACTCTCACCAACTAAGAAGTTAAATGTAACTTAATGTTCAGGATGCAAAGTCTGTAAAAGAACAGGTCGTGAACAGCATTGAAACTCGGTTAACACAAGCTTCACATTGTTCAAAATTGGGTGAAAGTGTTATAAAAATGATAAAATTCCTTTGAAAGAGAAATAAAAGCTGCCATAATAATAATAATAAAAAGTGAAGCCCTTGTGTCCAGCACAAATGCCAGGAGGTGTGTGTGCGTATGCTTTGTTTCTGGGATGGAAGAGTAGAGGGTAATGTGTGAAGTCAAAATTTGACAAATTCATTAGTAAAGAGGAAAAATCAAAAGAGAACATTTCATTCTTTTGTAATGATTTAATCTTTAAAATGGTTTAAGTTACGCCGTATTGGATGCATAAATATGAAGTATAAGTAAAACTTCAGTTAAAAGGATTGGCAATATCTTTTCTTGTCAAATTGCCAACTATGTAAAGGGACAATAATTTTTCGCATGGTGAGAGTAATTGATCTATCTGCTGCCAGTTCATAGTATTTATGGAGAGACACTTTTACACTATTATATGAATATATTTCAGTTTTTATAATGTTGGGTCAATACCCTTTCTCTGACTTTAGGCTAAATAAATAGAGAACTCAAATCAATATAGTGGATTTGACCACCTTAGGCTCTGATCCATTCCTAAGATACAGAAATGTGGACTAATTTGTTATTGCTGTTGTCATCGATGAATTAAAACATAGAGCTGTGAAAAGGAAATGCTCAGCCTTCAGAAATGAAGAGGGAAGCCCCATACAAGGGTAGGAAGCAGAAAAGTTAACCAACCTTTCATGACTAGATTCGGTGCGCCAAGGGCACGCCGGCGACAGGAATACATGCTCCAGACCCTCAGAGCTGGAACTGACATAAAGAACTGCTCATCTGAAAAAACAGTGTGAGGAGTCTGGGCTCTGGAAAAATTCCTCCCCTCCCTTCAACTGGGAAAGGTCGGTGGGAGCTTGCTGCCTGCTTGGGCCACACATGAAAATCGGCCCCGCTTCCAAAAACCAGATTTAAACACTTTAATATTTCAACAGTTGTTTCAATACACAAAGTAGTAAGCTGAAACAGGGTGATGAGACGCTAGCATTTAAAATTCTTCTGTAAAAGTGACTAGTTTTTACAAATGATTTCTATGTCCAAAAAGATTCTTTAATACTGAAAGCTATTTTAATTCAGTCAAAAATTGCAAATGTGAAATACATGCTTAACTAAAAATATTCCACATACTCTTTAGTTTTTAAATGAGGTTCAAGATGATAAATTCATTCTTTGCCCATCCCACTCCTCCAAAACTGGGCTTCAGCTCTTATTTCTGGAAACTAGTCTTAGGATATGTGATATTTATGGGTGGCAGGGGGATGTCACCTACAAATTCTAGAAACCCTGCAGCCGCTCTGGTTTTCACGGTGTCTCTAGTTACCTGTCCCATCGGGGAGTGTATACAGTGAGTTTCCAGCATATGTTCTGAATGTGTCATTTCTCATGTTAACTCCTCTACAGCAGGTGTCATTTTTCAGTGACAGTTAGCTTTTGTGGTTTCTGACAGTTTAAATACTTTAATAATGTAGGATCTAATTTTCTGGTATCTTTTCTGAGCTTTGTAAAGAATCTGAGCAATATAATCTTTCCAGTTCTAGATTATTTAATATGTTCATAATATATCTGCCTCTATTCTGCAAATCACTTGTCAACCAGGAGAGCAACAGTGCACATTCATTGGTATCATATTGGTCACAGTTAAGGGCTGCAGGCATAGTTCTAAATGTTCCACATATGGTCTTATTTAATTCTCAAATTCACATTTTCAAATTCTCAAGTACCTCTACGATTTTCACTGCACAGATTAGAAGACCGAGATGTAAAAATGTTGAGTAATTCACCCCAGGCCACACAGCTGTTATGTGGCAGGGCTGAGACTTAAATCCAATTATCTGATGAGATGTCAAGGCTACCTTGGGAAATGTGGACAGGAAAGGGGCACTTTCTAGAAATCAGTGCTAGATGGATAATTCGTTGAGTAGCCAGGAAGAGAGAAAGGGTAAAATGGTTTTAAAAATAGCGAATAAGGAAATAATGTAGAAGACAATCCATGAAAGAAACACAAATGAGTAATAAAAGTGGAAACTGGGACTTTGACCTGGTGGACATTGTGTTAAGCACTACATACTCATGACCACTTTTGACTTTCACAAACTGTACCTAGTAAATATTTCTTGGGAGGAAACTGAAGCTCAGAGACGTTAATTTGTCTGAGGACACTGAACAAGTGCGTAGTACTGCCTGGATTAAACTTACGTACCGTATTAGCTACGGTAGGTCTACAAAAAGTTCTCAGACAATTATAAAAGCTTTTTAAAGAGCATAACAACTGTTGTTTGCAAGAGTAACATACATTGTAATTAACACTTACTTTTGAAAAGACTTCACTACTTTGGACTCAAAGAGTTGGTGCTTTTAATTGTAGTGATTTTTCTCTTAAAATGAGTTTAATTCTGTGTGTGTTTGAAGATTCAATTTAATTATAATTGTGTGGAATTTTGGATTAATCTGAGACTTTATGCACATAAATGACATATAAATGTTAGCTAAAATTTTAGAAACAACTTTTAAATATTATTCAATGTTTTGTCCTTTAAAGAGCTATTTTCTTCCCTGAATGACTCTGGCATTTGCCTTGTAATGAAATTCCATATTTTATTACATTTAAGCAAATCTGACACATCTATAATGTGGTAACATTATGTTCTTATTTTGGTGATTGGAAAACTGAATTTTTTTTATTGCAATTCTTGCAGTATTAAACACACTGAGGCAGCCATTACTAAAAAAAAGCAGTCGAGCATCTTTATATTAGCACCTTAAGAGATTTTATTCTCTTCAGTGCTTTAAATGGATGAAATTAGAAAGTCAAGGTAACAATGAGGAAACTAAACATTTAGGTTGTTTCTTTCTCCAAATATGAAATTATCTATATTACTTTGAACACAAAAGCCAAAAGAAGAAGACAAATTAGGCATATATTCTGAAAATTTATGTTCAGCAAATTCACACACACACACCACACACACTCAAACTTGTGTTCAGGGTCTTCATATGTTATTAAATCAAATAAGCGAGGAAAAAAATTTGTGAAAACATCGCAGGCAGTTGTGATGGTCACAATGTATGGAGACATCAAATGGTGCAGATCAGGTCATGAGAATCATAAAGGGGATGCAGAAAGTTTTATGTGAGGATCAGTTGAGAATATTAGAACTTTTGAAGATAAAAAATTTTACAGACTACAGAATATGGACAGATATTTCAAGCCTTATGAAACCCTAATCATTATCTTTATGTTGTGTGGAGTCTAAACAGAACATGATGATATTTATTTGCATAATCACAGATGTAAATAATTTCAGGAAATGGATGTGAGGTTTATATCATGGGGAATCAGTTATTTTTCATGACACATCCCTTGTTACCTCACTTTATTATGGTCTTAGAATCTCCTTTAGTCAGACACATATTTAGTGATATATTTCTACAAAAAAAGTTAATAAATAATGTATAGATCCATTTTATGTGTCATGTTTTAAAAAGATTACATCTTCAACATTCATCAGTCATAGATGGACTAAGGAATCTGCCAAAAGCCAACGTTTCCCTAAAATCCTAGTTGCCCTCTATACCCCTTCAAGTAACAATAAGGAAGAAAATCTTGTTCAAGTACCCTGTACTATTTTTCATAAATAGACGACTCATCATTATACCATTGCAGTTGCTTCTAGCCCACAAAATAAGACATTTGTGATTTAAAAATTAGCAATTGTTGGGAATACATGTGAAAAATCTTGTGATTAACAGTTTATTGAATATGGTATGAATAATTTTATTTCTAATTACAATTAGCATTAGGATAAAGGTTTGCTCAGTTGTCAGTGAAATGGCTGGTACTAACATGAGATTTATGTCAGTCTTTCCATACTGAGAATCCTGCAACTTTAACATCTGCTAACGTCATGAAGGCAGGACACTAACCCCTCTGCACTCGAGAGGTTTTACCGAACAAGCTTGTTCTGACCTCTTTTTGGTAACTAAAATAGAAACCTTTAGATGGGGGAAGGACTGAAATCCCCTGGAAGCACATCTTTTTCTAACATCTTCCTTCCAGCTCTGCAGTCTATAAAATCTCAACTATCTTTGCTGGACCTTTGAATGAGATTGCCGTCATTACCTGAGTAAGCGACGGGATTTATGATGTTTCACTTTGAAAGGATAAGATTTTTGCTAAGGATGATTCTTTGATGACATTTTCTGCATTTGGGGGGTGGGGCAAAAGTTGCCATTTTTCTAAACAGAAGTTTGTCAAAACTTGACATGCTATTGAAATTATGTGCACAATTTGTATGTTAATTAGAAATAGTCCAGGGCTG
This sequence comes from Camelus ferus, assembly GCF_009834535.1. Taxonomy (NCBI): domain Eukaryota; kingdom Metazoa; phylum Chordata; class Mammalia; order Artiodactyla; family Camelidae; genus Camelus; species Camelus ferus. The sequence continues at coordinate 5,829,110 of NC_045718.1, read as the reverse complement.
AGATTGTGACCCTATCTACAAAATGTGAAAAAAATTTTGAGATAAAAAATTGGTCAGTTTGGTTAATCCAGGGTTACCAATGAATAACACTGCTTGATTTTCGCCTGCTTTGATCAGGAATCTGAGAACTCTGATCTAACTGCATTTACTACTGTAACTTTCCTTTTTCCCTGGGCAGTCAATCTTGCATCCTTTCAAGCTCTGACAATCTCCAGGCTTTTTTTTCCACACGTCTTCTACACCTGTTCAGGATGTACAATCAGGGACTGTAACACAAAGACCGTTGAGTGAGTGTGACGTGTTGAGACAATTGAAAACATAGTGGTGGCCGAATGATTGACAGAGGAGGTCAACTCAATTGACTGGAGAATTCTTAGCACTTCTGTGTGTATCCATCATTCCTTCGAGACACTAACACACGCTTCTTCTCGAGGAGCTTAGCTGTTAAGACATTACCACCTGCAAAGCCATCTGTGTACTTATTGAAGCTTATTTAAGATTCATATATAGATTCATTATAAAAATCTACTTCGGCCCCCAAATTTGGTTTGCTTGCAAACAGATTATACCAACACAGCTGATATTTGTAAAACCTCTCAAGAGAAACTGCTTATTTCAAACGTCAGAATGCTTTCAAATGATATTTGCATATTGACCTAGAAATATTTTCTTTTCTAAGTAAAGAATTTTTTTTCTTGTAGATGGCATTGGCTTATATAGTGGTATTTTGCGTTAACTTTTTGTTTTTTGTGACCGCTGTTCTCTTTCTTATTTCTTAGGAACCTAAAATGTGTGTGTGTGTGGGTGGCTGTGTGGGTGTATGTGTGTGTGTGTAAATGTACACATACTCCTTAAGATTTGGAACCATACAAAGAAAACACGCAAAAATGTGTGTGTGCACGTGTGCAGCGTTCACCATCTTTGTTCTCTTGGCATTAGATATCAAAATTTGGCACAAGATCTAATTACTTACTCCTCAAACAAACAAAAACCAAAATTTGGTACAAGATGCTTCTGTGTATAGTTTTATTTCAAATATCTACTCATAATACTAAAATATTTTTAAAGATAAGTTTAGATACACTGCTCATAGGATCGGTACTTGTATTATTCATTTTTAAACTCAATTATAAATATTACTAAACAGATTTTTTGTAAGTTTGACCAATAAGTTAAACTTAAAATGCTTATAGGTTTTGTATTTTGTCCCCTTGGAACAAAAATAATCAAATAATCAAAAATAATCAAAATGCTGGATTTAGTTTTCTTAACTCTGTTAATTCAGTAAGAAATTGGTGAGTATGCAGTGACTGAACTTTTACTTTTGAAAATTGGTTTCAGAGTTCTGAGTTTAATTTTAACTTCTCTAAATGTAATGCTGTCAAAACATTCAGTTTTTCTCGTTTTCCATTTTGATCATAAAGGAACTCAAGTAATTAGAATTTTCTAATATTTGACATTTAACTAGAGGATGAATATTGATTTTAAGATTTACTTTCTTTCTTAGGTAAGCTAAACAGCCTCTAGCTTACAAATAGGGTACTTACATGGAAAATACAGAACACTCCTAATTGTCCATGAACATTCTTTAATATCAGATCTCAAATACGTTACAAAGAATGATTTATGTTTAAAAGAAAGTCATGTAATTTAATGTTTCATAGAAAAAATAAACCCTCAGAGGTACTTTAATATAGTTTTTTTTTCTTTTTTATTGAAGTATAGTTGATCTACAATGTTGTGTTAGTTTCTGTTATACAGCATAGTGATTCAGTTATACATCATTTATATAATCTTTTTTATTATAAGTCATTTCAAAATATAGCACATAGTTCCCTGTGTGTGTAATACACATTAGGACCTTATTGTTTATATTATATAGGGTAGTTTGTATCTGCTAATCTCAAACTTATCCTTCCCCTTTGGTAAACATAAATTTGTTTTCTATGTCTGCGAGCCTGTTTCTGTTTTGTAAATAGGTTTATTTGTATCATTTCTTTTAGATTCCGCATCTAAGTGAAATATGATATTTGTCTTTCTCTCTCTGACTTAATATGATCATCTCTGGGTCCATCCATGTTGCTGTAAAAGGCGTTATTTCACTCTTTTTATGGCTGAGTAATGGTCTATTGTGTATATACCACATCTTTTTTAAACATTCATCTGTCAGTGGACATTTAGGTTGTTTTTATGTCTTGGCTATTGTAAACAGTGCTGCTATGAACATTGGAAGAAGGGAGAAACCATAACATTGAGACTTTCAGATATGGTGAAGTCAAGACTAATGAGAACTAATATGGAGAGTCACTGCACTGAAATAGTGGGGAATTGGGTCTACTTAACTGGAATAAACACCCAGTGCAGGACTGACTGCAATTCTGGCTTCTTCCAAAGCTTGTGCACTTAATTCTCTGAATTCAGCGAAGAAACTTCTGTTTTTACACTATGTATTTTATCTGTCTTGGGTCAGAAACAAGCTGAATAATAGCTATCATCTTGTTAACTTGCTTTCTAAAAGGAAATAATTATTTTTGTGAGATATTATAAAGAATGGTCCATCCATAGTTCTCAATATTTCTCCCTCGATCTTCTTTGTATTATCAAATGTCATATTCTTTTTTATAGTCCTAGGAATATAAGGTGCCTTATCTCATATTGAAATAACTTTTGCATTTTTAATGAGGACAAGTTGTCTTTTCTGAGTATTCAATATTTTTATATGGCTTGCTACTCAAATCATTCTGCTTTAACTTTAGAAAATGGCCAATTACTTAGCACTAAACAAAACAAAACAAAACAACCCCCCCCCCAAAAAAAAACTGGCTACCGGAAGGGCCAAATATGCTTTTACAAAAAATGATTGAGATGTATCAAAATTTTCAGCAGGTAACTTCCTGGCAAATACTTCAGTAACAACATGAGTATTGTATTAGTAATGAGCAGCATTAATTGTTAAATATCTATATGTTGCTGAGTAGCAGTTTTTAAATAAATGTTAATAGACATTAGGCATATTGTGTTGATCAAGTATACTTAGGGCTCAAGAAGAATTCTGCCAAAGTCCTTAATATGTATACTTAGAGTTTAAAAAAAAGCACAAAATTTGGAATTCTATACTCGATTTTTTAAAGGAAAATAAAATTCAATGATGTAGTTTTGCTTTACAGCCTTACCTCATAGCAAATTATCTTTTTAAAATTTCAACAAATAGGTATATATAACATTAAAACCACCTTTTAAGTAAGTTTTACTTAATTTGTGATTTCGTTTTCACAGGTTTTTCGCTGTATTTCAAATAATTGTTTCTGTTCCCTTGAATTTAGCGGCTTTTACACAATCCTGAAGTGTCAGTTTCCTAGCAACAGGAAAATGGGGATTATCACGAAACCAATTTTAGTTTCTGAAATAAGTATATCAATAGACCCTCTATTTAATCTCCCACATATAATTTCCTCTGGTTTAGGTACAATGATGAATCTAGAGAAAAAGATAATCCGAAATGGTTTTGCTCTGGAAGAAAACTCTACAGGTGTTTCATATTCAGAAATACAGGTTGTTAACCTGTGGCTAAAGACTTCAGTTCTGGAGTAAGACTATCAAAGTTTGTAAAATCTTAGACAAAACAAATTTATATTCTCTAAGCTTTAGTTTCCTTATTGATAAATGATAGATTATAATGATGTTTGGGTTACGTGGGATAATGACTGTATGGTACTTCACAGTGACTGGAGTATATTTACTGCTGAGTTAACCTTTGCATCATTGCTGCCTATCGCAAATTCATATCAGAGACACCTAACGGGACATGGGTAGTCATGAACGTCTGCGAACATTTGCTCCAAGTCTTTCAAATATTAAGCACGTGTCTACATTTTATTTCCATTTTTGAAACTTAGTGCAAATGACCCCAGCTATTTCTTTGCACACACAATGTGCTATCAGCAGTGATGCTTGGAACAGTCTTCTAGGGGCAGCAGTTACTCTTGGAATAAAGCGAAGTTCCTTCTCTCATGGTGCTTCTGAGCAAAGAGTGGCCAGGGACATGTAAGCAGTATTAACAGCAGGTGGATGTTTGTTAATTAGGTAACAACTGGAAATTGGGCAGCTTAAAAATAGGAAGAAAGCTATTTGTGCATATTCACAGCAGGGCTAAGAGCTATATCTTAGCTTTATATAATCGTATAAATATTTCCCTACTACAGATGTGGAGGAAATATAAGCAAATGTGTGTGTGTGTATATACACATAGAAGAAAGCATACATCTTTGATGAGGTTCATAGTTCTTGAGACCACCTGATAAGTTTGCGTGAGTTGATCATCATTTAATCAAGACTGTATTTTGTTTGCTATAAAAGTCAATTTAAAAGACATTAGAAGGGGACCAAAATTGGGTTTAACTTTAGGAACATACTGAACATGACTGAGACACAGTAGAATAAAATATGTAAAATAAACATAGAAACACATGAAAGGGAACGATGTTTGAAGGTCTTTTGATATGATTCATATTTGGATTTTCACTTCTCTTATGCTCATATTCATTTGTTAAGTAATCTTTTAATTTAAAAAGTAACAATTATATTTATACCAAAAATATTTATTAGTACGCTTGCTTAATATTCATTTGTGGGTTTTTTTTTTGTTTCATTTTGCCTTATTTTCTATTCATGATTCAATAGAATTGAAGTGATCAAATATTAACCATTAACTTATATAGTTTACAAGTTGAAGACTTATGGGTCTTCGATATGGAGGGTCCTATACTGAGTCTTGGCAAGAAAGTTTCCCTTTATCACAAAACTAAGATGAATTTGGAGTTAAAAAATGTAGATACAGATTTAATCCACCCTTGAAACAAATTGAATGCTTTTTGAACTAAGCACTTAAAATAAGAGCTTAGTCTGTTTATAGTCTATAGTTGGCAAGGAAGAGAAAGAGACATTGTCTTTAGTTCCAGGCAGAGTGATCTTACCATCTAATTGTTCTTCCTAGAGGGGTATGACTGGCAGCTAATACCGCAGCAGTGGTTCCTCTTCAATCTTGATCTGAATGCTTCTCAGTGACATCTTCAGTTGTTGGTTCTGTGGGTGTGGAAGACCCTTCCAGTTGTCAAACATTATCCATTCTCCCTTCTGCCTTAGGAACACGGTGCTCTCTATAAGACTACATTTTGCTGCCTCACTGCAAATTGGGATGGTCCGTCAGGCACAAGTGGATATAAGTAGGTGTAGCTCCTAAAAGTTCAGAGGTTCAGTGGGAAGTGTTTTCCCCTTTGCCCATTTCCATTCTCCCAGAGTGTTGATCTAGCATCTCTCTCTTATGAGGACCGCTTGCCCTTGGGAGGGAAGCTGTGCACTAAGAATGGCAGAGTTGAAAGGCAGAAGACACCTGTGTGGTGGCTTCTAGAACTGCTACACCAGCCCTCTGTCTCTTTTCTTCAGATAAATTTAACTTGAGAGAAGATAAACCGATAATAAACTGAAGTAAGTGAACTAGGGTCCCTGATTGTAGCAGCCAAATGCAATTCCTAACTGACGCACGGGAAAAACAGGTTCATTCAGCCTCAGATCGTTACTGATTACATAAATAAGAAAACTGCTTCAGGTAGCCATGCGACTTCCCTGGGCTCGATACCCTCAGGTACAGAAAACCTCAACTGTGGCACTTGATCCTACTTGGTTAGAAATGGGGAAATTCTGAGGTATACACAGATAAACAAATATTATTAATTTTTGTTTAAAAATGAAAATAACATTATTTTTATGAGAAAAGTAATACATGGTCATTGTAAAAATTCAAAAATACTTAAAATTATAAACCACCAAAAATCTTAATATTCATGTGTAAGTCCTGTCAATATATTTTCTAGTCACTTCTTCATGCAATTTTGGATATATATTATTTATAAGCTGACAATCTCCATTAAAATATATCATAGACATTTTCCTTGTTGATAAATATAGGTAGTGTATTGTGGCTTTGGAAACATACTACCCATCATCTTGATGGCTTAACACAATAGGAATTTAGTACTGGATGCCAGACCTCCAAAATTTAGTATCACTAAACTGAAATCAAAGTGTTGGCAGAGTTGTGCTACGTCTGGAGGCTCTAGGGGAGAATATGTTCCTTGCTGTTCCAGCATCTGGTGGCTGCCAGCATCCCTTCGTTTGTGGCCACACCACTCCAATCTCTGCCTTGGTGGGAACACTGCCTTCTCTTTCATCTGCCTCTCCCTTATAAGGACAGCCCACCTGGATAATCCAGGAAAACCTGTCCATGTCAAGATGCTTAATTTAATTACATGTGCAAAGACATTTCTTTTTCCTTATGGTGTAATGTTTACAGGTTCCAGGCATTAGGATCTGATATCTTTTTTTTTTTTTAAACAACTCTGTTGTGGTATAATTTCTGTACAGTAAACTACACATATTTCAGATGTACAATTTGATGGATTTTGATAGATGTGTACACCTATGAAACCACCACCACAATCAAGTTATCTTAACATTTCCATCACCCCCCAGGAGGTGCAAATTTTAACCTCCCAATTTATCCCTTCCTACCTCTTTTACCCCCTGGTAACCATAAGTTTGTTCTCTTTGTCTGTGAGTCTGTTTCTGTTTTGTAAATAGGTTCATTTGTGTCTATTTTTTAGATTCCACATGTGAGCGATATCATATGGCATTTTTCTTTCTCTTTCTGGCTTACTTCACTTAGAATGACAATCTCCAGGTCCATCCATGTTGCTGCAAATGACATTATTTTATTCTTTTTTATGGCCGAGTAGTATTCCACTAAGGTCTGATATCTTTGAGCAGTCTCTTAACAGCGGCATCATTGTTTTAAGCATTTTTATGAAATTGCATGTGTGTGTGTGTGTGTGTATATATATATATATATATATATATATATGATGCCTGAGTTTATCAATTCTCTAGGATAGACATTTAAGTCGCTTTGATTTTTGAGTTAATATAAACAAACAAAAAAAACACACACACGTATACACACAGACGTCTTTTTTTTTTTTTTTTTTTGGTTAAATCAAAGGATCTGAACATTGGCTTATCAAAGGATCTGAATGTTGAAATGCCAAAGCATATTATCAGAAAGCCCTTCAAAAGGGTTATTGGTGCACATTCAGCAGTGAGCAGAATTGAACTTCAAATGTACTCTGCTGAAGCTGAAATATTCCATTTGATTTTTTTTAGTCTGTAAAGGTCAGTGTGGCTCTCACTTTATATAAATGATTTAAGTACATTCTTCACTATGGAGTTGTTTAACTTCCTTCAACTTAATTGCAAGACCACTTGTAACAGGAGGGTATAACCCTCTTTTGGTTTTATATATATATATGTGTGTGTGCCTATATATCATAGGCATCTTGTCCAAGTGCGGTGTTTAACAGTGTTAATTGTGTTTTTATTTACAGTAGATGAATTTGCTTTCATCTTCTTTACCACAAGATTATATAATAATCATCTATATTGCACATGACAATTAACATCAGTTACATATTTAGGTGTTTAATTACCAAGTTATATGACAAACAGACCTCATCCCATCCTTCAGTTCTTTCCCAATCCTTATGAACTTTTTTTCTTCTCGGTTGGTGGCTTTTTCATTGAATTCTGCTGTTTTCAGGAATCATAAAATCAGGAACTTTGTGAGTGCTATTTCCAAGAATCGGTCCCGGATTTCCTGGACAGAGCAGGGGTATCAGGAGAGTACGCAGGGCAGGGGGTAGGGGGGTAGTGACCCTGGGGCTGTGGGATCAGGTGTAAACAGACCATGTCCCTTCTTCCAGCTCCATCTCCCATGTGTCCTGTGATTTTGTGAGCAAACTCATTTGCTTTACATTTATCCCTTTCACTTAGGTTTTAGCTTCCTCCCACTTCTAAACTGCTTTCTGAATTCCAAATACGTGTTTTAATATCTGGTCTGCTGTGACTTTATTCTCTGGTTTTCCATTTTGTAAATTTATACCGTTTAAAAAGTCTTACTGTCATTTTAGCACATTTCAGTAGGGAGAAAAATAGACACTTATTCAACAAACCCTGATTCCTAAAGTCTCCATTTTTGTAACCACTCCAGACTTCTGCCCCAGGCATTTCGCTGGAATAACTCTTGTTAAAGTCATTAGAAAATTGTGTCCAAAGGTCAGTTCCCTGTCCTCTCCTTACTTTACCCTCAGCAGCATTAGACTCTGTCATCAGACCCTCTTTCTTGACACGTAACGTCACTTGTCTTTCAGGACAGCGTGTTCTATTGGTCTCCTTGCTGAAACTGGCTGGTCCTCTCATTCCCCTTTTCTGATGTTTTGTCCCCTTCCTGACCTCCGGGTCTTTGAATGTTTTAGCTTCTGTCCTATCTTTCTATTTCATACCTTTATATCCTCTATATGTGATTTCATTTAATTTAATACTGTCTTCATGGCTCTTATGTGCTGATCGCATCAGATTTATCACCCAAACACTAACCTTCCCATGACTCCCAGCTATTTCTCTGTAGCTGTATTTATATGTGTGATGATGGACATCCTAAACTCAGCATGTTCAAAACAGAAAGCTTAATTTTTTCCTGCAACCGAAAACAAGCAAGCAAACAAAATTTAATCTGCTCAAACAAAACTTGCTCCTCAGTCTCTACTTCTTAGTGACAGCCGATGCCATTTATCCAGTTGTTCAAGCCAGAAACCCAGGAAGCCTTCTTTCCCTTGGCTCTCAAATCTGATCCCCAGTGGACCTTACAAGGTTAACCTTTATATTATAGCCACTTACCCCACTTCCAACACTGCTGACGTAGTCCAGGTCATGATGACATTTCTCACTTCTTCAGTCTGTTCTCTTCTCAACAGCCAGTGGAATCTGAAAGGAAAAGGAAAAGAACTAAAGAAGGAAAGATAGTCTTGCTGGATAGAGAATCCTAGGTTGTAGCTTTTTCTCATAGACTTACCATATGATCCAGCAATCCCACTCCTGTGCATATATCCAGAGGGAACTTTAATTTGAAAAGACACATGCACCCCAATGTTTTTAGCAGCATTACATACAATACTCAAAACACGGAAACAACCTAAATGTCCATCGACAGATAACTGGGTATAGAAGCTGTGGGATATTTATACAATGGAATACTACTTACTCAACCAAAAAAAAAAAAAAAAAAAAGGATAAAATAATCCGGTCTGCAGCATCATGGATGGACCTGGAGAGCATCATTCTAAGTGAGGTAAGACAGAAAGAGAAAGAGAAATACCATATGATATCACTTATATGTGGAATGTAAAAAAAAGACAAATGAAAGTATTTACAAAACAGAAACAGACTCACAGACATAGAAAACAGACTTACAGTTACCAGGGAGGGAAGAGGGTGGGAGGGAATAAATTGGGAGTTCGAGACTTGCAGATACTAATCCCTGTATATAAAGACAGATAAACAACAAGTTCATACTGTATTGCACATGGAACTATATTCAATATCTCATAGTAACTTATGGTGAAAAAAATATGAAAATGAATGTATGTATATTCATGTATGACTAAAGCACTGTGCTGTACACCAGAAATTGACACAACATTGTAAACTGACTAAACTTCAATTAAAAAAAAGGGAGGAAGAACGGAAGGAAGATACAAGAAAATAAAACAAAACAAAAGAAACCATTTCTTGATATTTTCCCATATAAAACATTCTACTGGTTTCCGTTACATGGCCCTCCATGCCTTGTGTGATTTTTGCTCCTGCCTGCATCCTTGGACTCATTTCCTATCATTCTCTCTTATTCCCTAAAAGGCTTGATTTTTTTTTTCTCCCCTGGATGTATCCATTTTATTCTTCCTTGGCCTTTCATAGAAACATGTCCCTTTTTGTTTCTCTAGTTCTTCGTACGGTCTGTTCCTCCCATCATTCTGGCATATGCAGCAGGTGCACAGTAAATATGTGTTGCGTCCATGATACTCAGTGTAATTCTCAGTTTCTATTTTCCAAAGTGAGATATTCACGTCAACTTTTTTTAAAGACAATGCTTAAAGAGAAATTACTTGAAACTTCTGCCAAAGAAAGATCAGTTCGTAAAACAGAATGGCAGTTTCACTTTTAAAAAAACACTCTAAAGTTTCTTTCTTTTAAATATATAAGATATACAAAATCTTTAAACACTAGATTGAGAAAAAAGAAGCTAAGATATTAAGACTGTAATTTTGAAGGCGGTGAAGATCTAGAAATGAAAAGATTGAGTTTTTTTCTCTTTTTCTGAAGTGTGGTATGCTACTTACAATGTTAATAAATCTATAGACATTTATATTTCTCCTATAAGAGAGTACACTAAAGACAGGAAGGCTTCTTCCATCCACTACAGAGTTTCTTGACCTCAGCACTGCAGTGTTGATATTTTGGGCTGGGTAGTTTTTTTCTTTTTTAATTGAACTATAGTCGATTTGCAATTGTGTGTTAATTTCTGACATATAACACTGATCCATTCAGTTGTACAAATGTATATATATTCCTTTTCATATTCTTTTTCATTATGGTCTATTACAAGGTTCAAATATAGTTCCCCGTGTTATACAGTAGGACCTTGTTGTTTACCTGATTTTATATATAGTCGTTAGTATCTGCAAATGTGGGCTGGGTAATTCTTTGTTTTGGGTGGCTGTCCTGTGTATTGTCAGATGCTAAGCTCCATCACTGGCCTCCACCCACTAGATGTCAGTAGCAACTCCCCTACTCCAAGCTGTCACAACCAAAAATTTGATGAGACACTGACAAATCTCCCCCGGGGGTGGAATCCCCCTGCTCCTGAGAGCCACTGGTTTTTTTTTTTAAATCATTTCGTCAGGCCTCGTCCAGCAGTGGTGTTGTGATCTACTAACTCATGTGGCTGCCCCTCGGAGGTTGCTCACTTACTCAACACTGTTTTGACAACCACAGATGTCTGCAGACACTGACAAATATCCTCTGGAGGGTAAAATCACCCTCATCTGAGAACCAGTGATCTAGTGTATGTGATAATAAAAGAGTTTAAGTATACTGCTTTTACAAATAAAATGAAAAGTTACTAGTAAATAAACTTCCACTGACACTTGTGCTGGGAATTCATCAGTAACATCAATCTTTTCTATTAATTCGTATTTTTGGCTCTTTAAATCAGAGCTTTTTAGAGCTAAAAGAGACTCTAAGAAGTATGTAGTTCAACACCTCCATTTTACAGTTTAAGAAATTTAAACAACAATAAAATACATGCATTTGATCCAAGATTACATGAAGAAATATTTAAAAAATAACATATCCAATATAATTGAAAGAAGACAAGTGTATCTATAAAAAAATAGCAAAAATTTTAAAAATACTTAAACACAGAACAAACATTCTAGTGAGGAAGAATGGAAGTAAATAAAGGGCTAACTTAATTATTTGATTAAGTTTTAGTTTAGTTTAGAAATTCCTCTCAGTGAAAGTAGTAAATTCTCATCTAATAAAAGATTATTAGTTATTCAAATGATGCTGATTTTTGGTTTTATTAACCATTTCTAAGAGAAATTTGTTACATATATCAAATATTTTTCAATTCATTATGCGCATTTGTTCCTAATAAAAACCAAAAGCATAACATTTAAAATACCTATTTTGTTAACAGCTTAAGCTAATAGTGTTTATATATCCTTATTTCCTGGTATCAAACCTTATGTAAATTGGAGTTTACATGCTTTGAATGAATATGCTACATGGCACATGAATCTCTTTTCTTGAATATCACTTCTTTCTGCCAGGGTTTACCAAAGACCTGGATAATAGCAGTGCCTTCACATTTGAACTATCGGGAGAGAACTTGATGTGCTAATGTAATTTATTGATGAAGGGGAGTGAAGTATTTTAGATTCCAGGTATAGTGTAAGGGGGCTGGTAGTCTGTTAGGTCAAGTGCTAAACCAGTACTCTGTTGATCTCCAGTTGAAAAGACCCCTGTCTTCTGTGGACGTGGCCCTCACAGTTGCTGGCAAAACTCAAGCAATGTGTAATTTTTTCCTCAATAACTTGCTTCGCTGCTGCTATAAAACTTGTTCTATAAATGATCAAAGGGATTCTGATCAAGGGACATGACTCATATCTTACACTGAAATATGTTAAGATCGGTTGTAATCTGGCATCTGATTTGCCCAAAGAAGAGCTTCAATAATGTTCAAATGAAACCTTTGACTTTGTACTGATCTCTCCCCTCACTTTCAGAGCTTTCATTAAAGTGAATTAGCCATAAAAGGTAACTAAATTAATTCCTCCATAGGGCTGTTTTGTAATTTTCGTTGGAACTTTAGAAAACATCTGGCAGAGTCAATTATTTTAGTTTTGGTTGAGTTTTCATGGAACACTTTTCTTCCCCCCTCCTAACAGAAATTAGGGCGAGAGAATCTAAAGCTTTTTTGGAGGAAACTCTTGGTTCGCGATGATAAAACTGTCTTCAGCATCCAGGATGCTTGCCTATTTTAAATTAACTGGATATACATCACAGCAGGACAGCATGTATTGCAGTGCATCTCAAAGCTGTATCAAGTTCTTGAAAAATAAGTGAGGGAAAAGCCAAACGAAAATGCATTCAATTTTATATCACTTGAGATTGAAATCTGATCTGTCAGGAGACTCACCCAGATAGTCCTGACTCTTGCACTGGTCTGAAAATACAGGCTTAGCAGAAACAGTAGTAAAATGTGATTTGTGTGAAGCTTATGAAACACGGTCCATAGCATATTAAAGGGTGATGATGGATGGATGATTACTATGAAACCTTTTATGTTATTCTTGTTGATTGCTCAGGAAGATGAAATAAAGTAGCCAGTGGAGCAGTTGTGTCTTAGAACTGGTAGCACAAGAATTAGTGGTGGAGCTGAGTTCAGTACCAACATCCGGTAACCATTTCTATATTTTTTACTTCTGCAACTGTACATAGTATTAACAACTAATAATTTTACAGTCCTTAGGAGTTTATACCTTACAAAATCCTGGTAAAATCTAATCGGGTTAGCCTAAAAAAGTCATTGGCTCTTATTTATTTATTTGTGTATTTATTGAAGTATAGTCAGTTACAATGTGTCAATATCTGGTGTGCAGCACAATGTCCCAGTCAAGCATATACATACATATATTTGTTTTCATATTCTTTTTCATTAAAGGCTATTACAAGATATTGAGTATAATTCCCTGTGTTATATAGAATGGCTCTTTCTATAAAGCAGACAATAACTTGGGAGTCAAGTTTCAAGATGTAAAAATGAAGAAAAGGGCAAAAGCAAGCTGCCTCAACACCATGAATCATCAAGTGTCGTTCAATGTTTCTAGGCATCCTGTGTGCCTCCATAACACAGTGAAAAAGATACGTTATCCGGGTGACCAGGCTTCAGTCTTATCCCTTGAGTATATGTGGATTCATTTTGTTACTTGGCTGTCCTTATGTAGTTATTGCATCCTGTGCACGTGGTAAAGGATGATTGCAAATGCAATCCTCAAATCTACTGTCAGAATTCAGAAAGCTTACACGGAAGAGTAAGGCAATACTATTGCATGTTTTTGCTTTACTTCAGAATATTATCTCTGGCCATTCCCTTCCTTCAGTTTGAATTCATTTCTCTGATTGTGCCTTGCTTGCTAATGTGATTCTGCACTAATTTATATGGTAAGCCTCCAAGCTGCATGCTCTGTGTTCCCGCAGCATCATTAGAGCTCAAACCTGCTCATTATTCATGCTAAAAAATGATGTGACATGTCGCTGGTTCTTTGAAAATATTTCTTATGACTGCAGAATAAGAAAATGAGGTATTATAAATCCTAAAATTCAGGAAATGTTGATGCAGGACATGGGTGGCCTTTTTAACCACTTCGATAAATTTAAGAACAGTTGCTTCCTTTTTGGTTCATTTATTTACGTATTTGGTTTTCTGCATTAGAAATACACTAGCTAATTTCTGTGCAGGATTTTTGAAAGCCTTTATGGGGCTTTATGGTGTTTATTTCATGGAAACCATTCAGCTTAAATCTTTAGATTCAAACTACTTTAAAAACTGGGGAAAATTTGTAAAACTTTATCCCCAGTAGTAAAATCACTGCTATTGTGAGAGAGGCACCAGAAAATCTAGAAACTTGACTTTAATAATATATAAATGGCCTCATAAAAACTATGTGTATTATTATGTAAGACACTTAATCTTTCTGAGCCTTAATTTGCACACCCATAAAATTGGGTTAATAATTTATCTTGCCTTGCAATCTCACAGGGCTTTTGAAGGGCTGCATGACATAATATGTATGACAGAGCCTTGAAAATGATACAGTGGTTTATTCCTTTAAGGTAACAATATTATTAATTGTTTTTTACAAAAGATTATGTTTTCGTCATTGGCTAACCATATTCGGTTTTTGCTGCTATGCAAATATGAAAACATTTTTAGTAACTGCTATTCTTCTCCAAGCAAAAGAAGTAAGTGTGTTTATAAATAACAGCATGCTTTATGAAGTTGTGCACATCTGCAACTTTGTTAAGAAAAAACAACCACATCTTGTTAGCATGGTTCCATTTGTCCATCAAACAACGTTGTTCTGAAAGTATAATACAGCTTTATGTTGACTATCAGGCCTGGGCCATAGTACTTCTTCAGTGGATTCATTTTCCTTCCTTTAGCTGTAACTTTCTCAATGGGTCAAATTGTTAATTTTGGCTTGCTATGGGTTGAAATTTTTTCCCATTTGGATTATTATTTGCAAATAACAAAACCACAGAGAAACTGCAGAATAGCTAGTAATCTGATCTAAAGAGCATGGATTACGGGATTGAAAGTCAGGAGTTCAATTAAAATTTGTACACTTTTATTTTTCTGATCAGATGTGGTCATTTGTGAAATTACATGGAGTGCTTATCACTTTCACTTAGGGCTTTTTGGAGGATTAAATGAGACAAGGTAGGTACGCTGGCACACTGTAGATTCCAAAGGAATTCAGATCTGTTTCACTCATTCTCTTAAAAAGCTCTGCTTGAAATACACGTTGTTCTCTGAGCCAACAACTTCTTTACTCAATTTTCACTTTATCATGGAGACATTTATCAAATTACACATGGAGATGGAAACGCTGATTTAAAATTGGCATTTACAGTAATAGAAGGGTTACATTAAAGAGAATTAGTATCAAATAGCCAGATAATTTAAAGAAAGAGCTTCAAAATGTGGAAGGAGCTCAATACTTGTTAGTTTATTTACAGAATCA
The DNA here is from genome assembly GCF_009834535.1 of Camelus ferus. Classification (NCBI taxonomy): domain Eukaryota; kingdom Metazoa; phylum Chordata; class Mammalia; order Artiodactyla; family Camelidae; genus Camelus; species Camelus ferus. The sequence goes on along the minus strand of NC_045718.1, from coordinate 5,813,856 downwards.
CCCTTTAGTTCTCCGTCTCTTTTAGAAAATCTATTTCTTATTCATACTCCGATTCATTAATATTTCGATTCATTCCTCATGTAATCATTAAATCATTCATGTACTCAGGTGATATTCAGTGAAAGTCCCTACAAATCTTGTTCTGTACTAGGCCGTGAAGATAGAATGAAATCGTTTGGCTCCTCTGTATTTGATCTAATGTAACATGATGTTGGCGTCTCCTCTTTGCATGCACGTTTTTGTCAGACATTTTGATCACATTCATTCTGTTTTTACCCTGTCAGAGAAATTGGAAACAGACCTGGGATATGCAGCTGCTAAGGCTTTGCCTTTTGAATTCAAGTGATTCACTCAGCAGAACTTAATGGGTTAACTGAATATAAATTTACTAATCTTTCCTGTTTAGCCAGAGAGCCACAGTTTGACATATACCAAGTTAGATTATTGGCTGTTCATTTCTTCATGCTTGTGTTTCCCTGGGCCAATCCAATATTCAACAAGTTTCTAATAATTTAAAGGTATAATTGGTTGGTTCAGAAAATTGTGTTTTTAGAACATTATGAAAAATATTTTAATAATAGAAAAAATCTAATTTTTTAAAGCATTAAATGTAAGCACATTTTTAAAGAAGTCATGGCAGGAAAGTTCAACATCACTTTGTGAGTATAGTGCCTTTTTCCTTTTGGGGAGAAGTTTCAAATTTTATCATTTGACTTGCTTTTTATAGAGGATGGTCAGACTTGAGCATTAAACTCTACATTTGTTCTGCTGAGTGCAGAGCTTGATTCTGTTTCTAATAAGTTCAGCATCAGTATGTAAACTTAGGACTTTTTCATCTCTTCTGTGAATAGACTGGGGGATTTTAATGGCAAGCATTCTTCTCTGGAGATGCCTTCAAAGATATTTTAACATAGAGTTTAAAAGGATTTTTTTTAAAGTAAATTGGATTTCTAAAATTGATAGTTGCTGTTAAGTATAAAGATGATGTAACTAATTTTAATTTAAAATAAGAAGGAGCTATTATAGACCATTAACATTTGAATGTTCATGTGTCTCAAAGTCTTCCAGTTGATGAATATATGAATATATTAATTGCATATATTGCTATAATTTTTAAATGGCCTGTAATTTCACAAATGAAATTATAATCAACTATGTAATTTTTAAAATATAGAAATGTATTACTTCAGTTTCTTTAAGTTAAATTCCCTTTTGAAGAAAAAAATATACTATAGAAATGATGCTTTATTGTCATACATACAGATATACATACCTGCATGACATCAGATTCTACTCAAGAATATTCCATGTGGATTTGTCCTCAAAACTGTTACTCTTCTAATGATGCTTGTGTACTAAGAAGTAAATTTAAATTGTGCAGATTAGACTAGTAAGAAACAAACATGACTAGTGAAAGCAAACAATTGGTTCTTTTTCCTCTACTCACACCTGCAACACATGTGACACTGAATAGGTAGGGTTTTTTTTCTTCATACCAAACAATTCTCTATTTTCTGGACAACAACTGGGGTCCTACAGTTCAATTATGACACTAACTACCTGGAGTTAATGCAGACCCAAAAGGTTAAGAGCTCATTCCCACTGGACTGTCCCATTTTGGATGCCAGTCGCAGGGATTGGATCCTCAGGTTCCCCATTCTTGTGTTGAGTTGGTTAAAAATGGGAGTTCCTACGGCTTGCTTCCTCTGGTTTGATAATTTGCTACAGTGGCCCTCAGAACTCAGAGAAACAGTTACTTATATTTACTAGATTATTATAAAAGATACAAATAGAACAGGGCAAGGTCTAGAGAGGTTCCAAGCCCAGAAGCTTCTGTCCTTGTGGAGTCAGAGTGTACCATTCTGCCGTCTTATGCATCTGCTAACCAACCCAGGAGCTCTCTGAACCTCCTAGTTTACGGATTTTTATGGAGGCCTCATCATGTAGCCTTGATCAGTTACTGGCTCCCCTCCCCGGGGGATAGGGATGGGGCTGAAAGTTACAAGCTGCTCATCATGGCTTGATCTTTCAGGTGGCCAGCCCCCATCCAGGAACACACCTAGTCACTTCATTAGGACAAAAGAGGCTCCCATCACCCAGGACATTCCAAGGGATTTAGGAGCTCTGTGTCAGGAATTGGAGCCAAAGACCAAATATTAGACCAAAAATGCTCTTAGCACCCCTATCGCTCAAGAGATTACAAGTATTTTAGGAGCTCTGTGTGAGGTATCAGGAGTAGGTACATTTATTTTACTAGGTAAGATTATAGTAGGCAAGATAAGTACCCTCTATATTATAGTAGGTAAGATGTATATTATAATAGCTAAGAAATAAATATATTTCGTATATATGTATATAAATATATGTATATTTCTTTCGTTCAGTGAAGAAAATGACTTTTTATTAATTAAAAGTATGGATGAATAATATAACATCAAATTGTGATGTTAAAGAAGTTTGCATTAAACTTACTGATAATTGGTAACAGTAAAATTTTTATTTTTAAAAATAGCATTATTTTGGCAACTACATATGTGTGTATAGCTGGCACACTTGGTTTGATAGAAGTGACTGGTCTTTTTTATTACTTTGGGTACATTTAACTATAATTAATAGAAATCTTGACTCAACAGTAGTTGGCATTGCTGCCTCTCGGACTTTGGTGCACTTGAGAATGTCATGGAGACCTTGTTCAGCCCACACACATCCATAGGCAGCGCTCCAAGGGTCTGATTTATTGGGTCTGGGATGGAGCCTAGACTTTACATTTGTATCCATTTCCCAAGTGATGCTGGTCTTGCTAACTCATGCACCACACTCAGAAAAAACTCTGGCTTAAACAAAAAGACACATTAAGCAGCCTGCAGGTTGGACACCCTCCAAGACACAGTTGAGCCCCAGGTTGGTGGTTTTGATTTTTGCCTTGTGTTTCTCTGCTCTGTGCTCCAGCGAAACAGGCTGGATTTGTCCTCAGGCAGCCTTCCCTCTGGGCCCCAGTATGACTGAGGGCCTCAGCAGAGGCAGAAATTTTCTGCGTTCAAATTCAGCAAAAGAGAATGAAAGCTTTCCCCGAATCATGAACTATCAGGTCTTTTGTAAGACCTGATGAGACCAACATAGGTCATGCATCTAACTATGAAAAAATAAATGCCAGAGAATGCCTGGTTAAAGCCCGTTTTCCTGCACCAATATTTCTGGCACGGAGATTAGAATTACCTTGACTGGTTTATACAAATCAGGGTTAATTTATGCAGCTGTGGGTAAGATCTGTGTTTCTGAGTCATATGGGCTGTGCCAAATGGGACGACAGTTAAACAAAAATCAGTGTTCTGACAGTGGAACGAAGTAGATGGCGCTGGCAAGCACTGCTGCCATTTTCAAATACTGACCAAAATGTGCTTACATACAACTTGATCCTTAAAAAGTAGAAGAAAAGAGATGTGACCAGTCACATCAAAATGATTGGTAAAATAGCTCTTTGACTAGATGGATTGGATAGTTTTTTAAATATCTAGAGTTTTCATTGTTTAATGCACAGTACCCAGTAACAAATTTTTTTAAGTTAATTTACAACATTAACTAATCAGGAGAATTGATTTTGCCTAACTCTCAACCATTTTTGAAAACCTAAAATATGTTGAGGTTGTCTTACATTCTTTCAAAATTAAATTATATAACTTATATTCCTTATTTTTAAGTTGAGGTATACTCGACATATAACATTGGTTTTAGGTGTAGAATGTAATGAATCAATATTTATGTATATTGTGAAACAATCACCACAATGAGTCTAGCTAACATCCATCATCACACATAGTTACAAATTATTGAACGATGAGAACTTTTAAGATCCACTGTCTTAGTAACTTTCAAAAATACAATACAGTGTTATTAACTATAGTCATGATACTGTACATTACAGTCTCAGGATTTATTAATTTTATAACTGAAAGTTTGTGCTTTTCGACTCGCTTCACCCCCTTTGCCTACTATCTCCATCCCTTACCCCTGCACCCCCCTCCCCACCTCCCCCACCCCGGGCAACCACCAATCTGTTCTCTGTGTCTATCTTGTTTTTTAGTTGTTTGTTTGTTTTTTGTTTTTAGATTCCACATGTGAGTAAGATTATACAGTATTTGTGTGACTCATTTCAGTTAGCATCATACCCTCAAGGTCCATCCATGTTGTTGAAGATGGCAAGAATTTTTCTCCATTCATCCACGGACACTTAGGTTGTGCACATGTCTTGGCTATTATAAATAGTTCTATGTGAATATAGGGTCCATCTTTTTTAGTGTTTTCATTTTCTCTAGATAAATACCCAAAAGTGGAATTGCTGGATCATATGGTATTTCTATTTTTAGTTATTTAAGATACCTCATACTGTTTTCTGTCGTGATTGCACCAACTTATAGTCCCACCAACAGTGCGCAAGGGTTCCCTTTTCTCCACATCCTCACTCACATTTGTTATTTGTCTTTTTGACTAGTCATTCTAACCAGATATATCTCATTGTAGTTTTGATTCCCATTTCTCTGATGATTAGTGATATTAAGTGTCTTTTCATATACCTGGTGGCCATCTGTGTGTCTTCTTTGGAAAAAAAAGTCTATAGCGATCCTCTGACCAGTTTTTAATTGGGTTTTTTGTTTGTTATTGGGCTGTATGAGTTATTCATATATTTTGGATATTAACCTCTTATTAGACATATGATTTGCAAATATTTTCTCCCATTCCATAAGTTGCTTTTTCATTTTATTAATATTTTCCTTTACTGTGCAGAAGCTTTTTTGTTTGATGTAGTCCCACTTGCTTATTTTACTTACTTTTGTTGCCTTTACTTTTTGTGTCAAATTCAAAATATCATCTCCAAGACCCATGCCAAGAAGCTTACTGCCTATGTTTTCTTTTAGGGGTTTTATGATTTTGGGTCTTACATTCAAGTCTTTAATTTACTTTCAGTTAATTTTTGTGTATTGTGTAAGACAGTGGTCCAGTTTTATTGTGTTGCATGTGTTTCTCCAGTTTTTCCAACACCATTTGTTGATAGCGACTGTGTTGAATCTTCAGATTCTTTTGGGTAGCAAAACACTATTAATTCTTCCACTATATGAGCATGGAGTATCTCTACATTTATTTGTATCTTCTTCAGTTTCCTTCATCAGTACCTTATAGTTTTCAGTGTATAGATCTTTCACCTCCTTGGTTAAATTTATTCCTAGATATTTTATTCTTTGTGATGCAGTTGTAAATAGGATTGTTTTCTTAACTTCTCTTTCTGATAGTTTGTTATTAATGTATAGAAAATGCAATAGATTTTTGTGTATTGATTTTGAATCCTGCAGCTTTATCAAACTCATTTATTAGTTTTAACAGTTGTTGAAGATAGGTGGTGGTATTTTGAGGTTGCTTTGTGTTCTTTAAAACTTAGGTGAATATGGCTTCTTTATGTGCCTAATTAACCTACATGAGTTAGAATTATTCAGTCTCATGATAATCTTTAAGATCCTTTTTAGATATGAAATTCTGTGAATCTCCATTGCCTAATAAATTAGAGGTCTGTTATAAATTCAGAATGACAAAATACTCTTTTCGGCTCCCTTTTCTATGCCGTACCAGATGTTTTTAGTCAAATCCTCACATGGATTTGAGATGACTTCACTCAGTTGTATCTTACATCTCAACCTTTCAGGATTTAGATGTCAGCAGTGCTGGGTGGTCGATAAATGCTTGTTATCTGAGTCAATGGACAGATACTGCAGAAGGTGGAAGAGAGAAAGTGTGCGATGGTGTAAGGAACAACGCGCTGAAAGTAATCAGACTGCTCTCTGATCACGAGGCCGTTAGGATGTGTGTCAGTGCTTTTCACTTACAACTCTGAGATTCAGTATTTTCACTGGTAAGACAAGGAGCAGCTGAACACAGCTGACCTCAGATGTGCGTTACTGTGCTAAAAATGAATGACTTAATCATGGCTTTTGTTCTTGATCCCAGAGAATCTAATATAGTGAATTTCAGATTAGACCAGGAGAGGAGTTTTTGTTTTTTGTTGTTGTTGTTTTTTTAATAGTCAGAGTCTTTAGTTATCTTATTCTGAGGTGGAAGACAGTCCCTCTGCCAGTTTTAGTACATGATACTCAACATGGGGAAACGCCATGTGATATGTGCTTCTTTTTTGTTCTTCTTGTTTGGATATTTACCAAGAGACTGGTTATGAACAGCAGAGCACTCCACACCTATTTAAATGTTTCTGTCTGTAAAACCCCTGGGAAATTCTAAATGAAAACTACTTACTGTACTTTATAAAGATATACTTCAGTTTCATGCCCACGTAGTGTCACATTCATTTCTAGCTTAAAGCTATTGTAACTTGATAAAGAGTCACATAGGATCACAAATTAGCTCCCCTGGGAAGACTTTCTATTTTCAATCAGGGACTTTAGTAACAGTGACAACAGCAACAACAAAAAACCCAGTATTTTGGGAGAACTATTTTCTGTCTTTGCTTTCTAAGAGCACTACTGATGTTTTCTGTTTATCGTTTGTTTGTTTGGAGGGGTAGATACTTGTTCTTCATGTAAGTGTGTGTTTTTAATAAAAAATTTTAAGTGAATCATCTTGATTCACATATATCTAGTATGTCTTAAGAGTGTTTCAGAATTTAGCTTAGAGATGAGGTGTTCCCTCTGTTAGGCTCAAAAGGCGTCAACAAGATAAATTCAGACAAGTTCCCATCCACAAAGAATTCATAGTCGCAGGCGGGAACAGGCATAAAAACAAACATTAACACTTCAGCCTGCCCACCGATGGTCCATGGCGACTCGTCACGTTATAAGAGAACAGCCAAGAAGAAGCGCTGGGCAGAGATAGATCGTGAAGTCTTCTTAGAGGAGTTTAGCTTTGAAGTCAGTAAGTTTTTGGCTAAGTGAGAATGGGGGAAGATGGGGCTGCAGAGGTACACCAAGAAGAAGAAGACGACATTCTACTTATGTGATCATCTTAATTTCCTCAGCTATTACAATAGTAATAGTACCTACCTCATCAGTGTTGTGAAATTAAAATGAAATAGAAACATAAAACATGGTACTTAGTAAGGAGTGAGTTCTTGATGAATGTGAACTATTTTTCTGCTTGTACTTACTATATTTCAGGAAATTGATGGAAGAAATGTTCTTTTAAATAAAACGATGCTGCTTAGTTAGCCTCTTTGTTAATATAAGTTGGATCTCTCTCCTTCTACAAATATATATATATATATATATATATATATATATATATATATATATATATAGAAAGATGAGATTTTAAACCAAAGGAGTTATATCCTTAACTCAAGGTATTGATGAACCAGCCACTAAGTTAATCCTCTCAAATAAAAGATTTTATGAGAACAAAATTCTCAAGCTCCAGTTTGCATAAGCATGGCTTGCACTTATGGTGATACAGATTCCCAGACCCTGTGGAGTCTGATTTTGTGCGCGTCGCCCACGACCTGGAAACGTGGATTTTTAGTTAATATTTTAGGGGATTCCGGTGCAGATTCTCAGGGGTTCATACTTAGAGAAATACTTACACTGAGTGGGTTTTGTCTCATTTTTAGCCCAAGGTACTGCATCCATCTGAAAATGAAACATTCTATGTCTAACACTGTGTTTCATGGGTGACATTCAATGCGGTAATAGGCTAGAAACCAACCTCTCTAGATTCACTTGATCCAGACCTACAGAATGTGTGTTTATCATTCTTTAAGCGGCATATTTAGTAGAGGAGATACAGTTATCGGTAAGGAGTAAACCTTCTGTAAAATTAGGTTATCCTGTCTGCCATCCATAACTGTGTCACCACTCCTATTAATTCAAATGTTCAAAGTAGACTATAAATTATCTACCCCCTGTTAATCAGATGTGGTTATCGATGAAGGTTTTAAAACTAATAGTTTATCCTCTTTATAAACATACGTAGAACCTTCACCCTCTTCATCTCAAAAGAAAATTGCCTGGCCTCTCAGTACTCAGGGATGTGAACTAATGTTAATGTTAGCTTAAGTGGAACATTAAATACAGGAAATTTGTCCTCTAACATTGTGTTGAGTGTCACAAATACAACTTTAGAGTTGTATTTAGAATTGAGTTGTTTTGAATTTATGTGATTTTTTAAAAACTGCAGCTTGGCCGATAGGGATATTTCAAAATTAACTTAAATCCTATTTTTTGTAGCTTTAAAAATACTTCCTTTAACCTTGCAAACTTAACTTCAAAAAAATCAAATCATCACCAAACAGGATATTAATCCAGTAGTATGGTATCGTTTCAGCAAAATATGACAGATTCATACATTTATTTTCTTTTCTTGGATAAAGACTGCAGAAATCATCTCATACATAAAAATATAGTCAATTCAGAAAATATAGTCAATTTTATGTGTATTATTAACTCAAATATTACAATATTATTTACTGCTGCTTTTTGGAAAGATAATTTTCTTAGTAATTTGTGGAGAGAATTTTAATAATTAAATTCACTTAATTAAATTACTCACATGGATAATTAATTATAGTCTTAATTCCATTCCTATATTCAAACTCCAAAAAGATACTCAATTCTGTTCCAAACTTGCTGATTCAGGGAGTACAAAATTTAAATTATAATTAGATCCGAGAGTTTCACTGTATTCTCAGCGTAGAAGGAATTAGGATATAGCACAAGGGAGGGGAAAAGTCCAAAACATATTATTTCCAGCCTAGGAGGTGGTGAATAATCAAGGGTGAGATAGGTAAAATAAGTTCTAATATTCTTAAAATTGTAACCTAAGGAAAAAGAATGCAACTTACTTAGGGGAAAAAAAAGTCACATTAAAATTAGTTGAAGGGTGACTCGTAAGGCCATTGTCATTCAGCAGATAAGTAGGTACCTAGTCATGGAAGGCTTAGTAAGAAGGAGGTATTCAAACCCAAACTGGCTGGTCCATGTCTGGTAAAGGGAACAGGATAAAGAACTACGCCAGGAACTATCTCCTTGGCCGCTGCGGTTGAGGGAGACAGTGTTTTGCTCTGTGTGGTATACATTTAGATTGCAAATTGTATACTTTTCTTATTAAAATATTACTAGTTTTTTCAGTTTAATTTAAAAATACTTAGAGCTGATAATGATTACTTGGGGGAGATGTAACTTTCTTCAGATGCAGGCTGATTGTAGGTTTAATCCCAGCATTGCCCATTTGCTAGTTTTGTGACGTTGAACAATTCATTTGAATTTATTATCTTCTGGGTTCTTCATCTATAAAATGACAATGATATTACTTGCCTTCTAAGTTAGTGAAGAGGATAACATAATGCATATTAAGAACTCTGCATCTTACCTGGTACATTCGCACCGTAAACGCCTTCTTATTTTTAGCATTTCTCATGCATTGTAATGAAAAGGAATCTGTAAAGTGTTTACAAGGGGTATATAGTGTGACTTTGAATAAATATTAGGAAGGAAAACAAATGATGTTCCTTTCATTATTACCTACAACCTAAAGAAAGTCAATCAACTCTTCAGGGGTTCTAGAAAGGAATTCCCCACAAATGAATGAAGTTTATGTAAGAACCATTTTTGACAAACTGATTTGAAGAGTGCAGGCAATGTCTTCCTTTAGAGGCAAAGTTTGAATTTTAATGAAAGTAGGCTTTGTAACCAAAACTACAGTTATCAGTAGCAGTGGTGAGATATAATTAAATATAAGAATTTCTATTTCTTAATATAATTATGTATTGTATCACATATAACTTAATTGTATATTATAAAATAATACATATATTTTTTTAAATTTAGATGATTTAATGTTTATTTTTTATTGAAGTAGAGTCAGTTTACAATGTTGTATTAATTTGTGGTGTACAGCGTAGTGATTGAGTTATATGTATGTGTGTATGTGTGTGTGTGTGTATTCCTTTTCATAATAGGCTGTTGCAAGGTATTGGATATAGTTCCCTGTGCTATACAGTAGAGATTTGTTGTTTATCTATTTTGTGTAGAGTAGTTAGTATCTGCAAATCCTGAACTCCTAATTTATCCCTCCACTCTCCCTTTCCCCCCGGTAACCATAGCTTTGTTTTCTATGTCTGTGAGTCTGTTTCTGTTTTGTAAACAAGTTCATTTGTGTCATTTTTTAGATTCCACATGCAAGTGATATCATTTGGTATTTTTCTTTCTCTTTTCTGGCTTACTTCACTTAGATGATGATCACAATCCATGTTGCTGCAAATGGCATTATTTTATTCTTTTTTATGGCTGAGTACTAGTCCCTTGTATATATATAGACCACATCTTCTTTTTTCTATCATCTAATACATATTTCATAAGTGATAGTTTGATAATTGTTAAATGCTTTCTTGGTGCAAAGACTAAGCATGGAGCATGAAAGCAATAGTATATTTAATTGCAGTATATCAGAAAAGTTGGATGACTGTTTAATAATTTTAATAAAAATTCAATTGTGTGAAAAACATAGTTAAAAACATACTTTTTCCTCTGTTGAAATTGTGTTTACAGAAACTTTGCTATTATGCAAGTGGATTTAGAAAAAATTACACATAGATAAGGTCACATCTCTTAATCTGTTCTCAGTTATTGCCTAATAAAACCATGTATTTAGAAGAAGGAGTTCAAAGTATGATTTTGATCCATTTTTACTCATGGCAACATATAACAATTTTTGGCAAAATGATAGGAAAAATAAATAAATGCCTGAATGTAAGCCCTTAATATACAAGATTACCACAAGCAGCATAATATGCTTTAATTTTACAAGATCTTGTACATTAAAAGAACTATGTACAAGAATTCCTTAGTGGGTTTACTAAATTGCTACAAAGCCATCTCTTTGAAATGGTGCAATTCTGGTATATTCAGGAGTCTTTTCCTTTCTAGAAAGCAAAAAGATTTTTCAGGGCTAGGCTGTGTATTACCCTGTCCACTTGATCCTGTAATTTAGTTGAATGCCCATAGAGTCTGCTTTAAAGTATGTAAACCTTTGTGTAAAAGAAATATTTAGGTAAACATAGCTTCTGTGGAAATGGTAAACATGAATAGTGAACACAGAATATTGCTATTTGAAAAAAGAACTATGGAACACAAAATACAGCTTATTCTTGCCTTTAATTAAATTGTGTTTTCCAATCTTCTGTGCCATGTTTTAGTTTCAATATCCAAGACCTATGATATTTTAACTACCTAATTTAAGAGAAAAATAGAGCCCCTGAGATTACTATTTGAAATATGCTGATTAAAGAAACCAGTGTAGTTTGCAATGATATAAATTTAGAGATTTTGCCTTTTTTTGTCATTCTCTGTAGAAAGGAGAATTCTCAATTAGAAGAAATGTACAAGGAACTCACTGACAGCTGAAATCAGTGTTATTGGAAATAATGACAATTTAATTGTACTACTCTGTTTAACAATTCCATTTTTATTAAAAAAGTAAATTATATTTTGTTTTGAGAGCTTATTAAACACTCCATAATAATAAGACTAAATAATCATAAGTAAAGAGTGAGGGAAATATTTTAAAGTATTATAAACTGTTACAGCAGTTAAAAACTTGACACTTTTTAAAATCATGTGCATGTTCTCTGGTTTAATTTGTTTCTTTGAATCGAGCTCAAAAACTAATTATAATGAGCAATTAACCTACCATATTTCACTTACCTAAGTGATAAGAAAATCAAAATACAACAGAATTAATGTTAAATATTTTGTATGGATTGAAATTCAGTTTAAAAAAATGGAAGACTTGCTGTTTAGTAATTTCTCAAGCCAAACAGTAGTTTCAACGCAGAGGGAAATTTTAAAATAAAATACTTAAACTATTTTCTTTCTACTTATTTCCTTTTCCCCTGGCTTAGCTTTAGGCTATGTGGATACATGAAAATGCTTCTTAAAAATGAAATTCTGCAGTGAGTGCACAAAAGTAGCCATAACATCCATTTGAGCATAATCAAATGCAAATCTTACCACCCATTTTCAGGGTAATACATGCACTCAAGGTTTTTCAACATGATTTTAGATTTAATAGTTCTGAGATGTGAGCTATAGATAAGAAAATTAATCTGAAGTATATTTTGAATTCCTCCTTTAGTTATATGATTTTACTGGATAATTAGAAGGGAACACAAAGGATGGGATTTTATATGACTAAAGTTTTCAAATATCAATTGCTATATTAAAAATAAATATATATTAAAACGCTGCTACTTCCCATGCATTGTCCTTGTATGTACTGCAGAAATGGATTCCATATATGCTTTATATCATAGGTTCTGTTCAGGTATGTGATGACAAGTACATTTGTGTAGAAATCTAAAAGAATACTAACTTTTGCTCATTAATATGGGCTACTGTGTTCCCTCTCCTCCCCATGGAAAGCATTCTTTACTATCAGAAATGGTCCCATCTTAGTGTCCCTCTTAGAACTACACCCAAATCAGAAGGCCATTATCAATCAATAAATTACATTGACATAAGTAATACCTCATTGCTATGCTGATCTTAAGAGAATTTTATAATCATTCTACTTAAACATACTGGTCCTTCAGCACATGCTACACATACACACACACACACACATACACATGTATGAATATACATATAAATGCATGCACATATATGCATATGTATAAATATATTTAATATATTTAATGCATTTATAATGTTTTTCAGTCCCTCAGTTAATGTTCAAGTAAATATTACTAATAAAACAAAATTGGAATGATGTGCTAGATATAAAATTCTTCTAATATTGTAATTCAAGAGTTTTCAGGTATCCTTAGGTCCTTGACAAAACACCACTCATATGGATAACTTTTAATTCAGACATAATTTGTTCCCATCCTTGTGACTTAAGTCTTAACATAACAACAAATAAAATCTAGTAAATAAGAATATAGCAAAAAACTCAAAATAATTAAATCTAACACAAGCATTTCATTACATTAATAGCATTTCTAAGACTATACAAACAATTGAAAATTCACAAAAGTTATGTTAAAGAAAGTCTTAAATTACTTTTTTTTTTCGGATCCCCAAGTTACTTTTCATTTTTCTTCTCTTCTCTTCTCTTTTATTTGCATTGAGAATTGAGATTTCTTTTCCTACAATGTACCCAGGTATTCATAGCATACATAGCATCAGAACTAGATATGGTTCTACTGGGATGAAGGTTTAAAATTTTTCACTCTTACCCTCACTGAAAAAAATATAGAAAATGTGAAAATGAAAAGGAAATGTGAACTATTACAGGTTGGATGTGTCTTACTTTTTCTTTCAAGAAACTTCTATATTGGGAAGGATCGCAAGTGACCTTTTCAGAAAAACCTTTTAAGCTTACCCTGCCCCCTCGACGTTGGCGTATAATGTATTATGGATAAGAAAAGCAGATTGCTGGGGGTTCCAGTTACACCACATTTGAGCTGGGTAACCTTAGTCAAGTTACGTCACTTTTCTAATTTTCAGTTTTTTTCCCCATCAGTAGACTGGGGATAGTAGGATCTACAGTGCAGATTTGTCAAGAGAATTAAATGTCACAAACTCTGTTTATACACTTAGTTACTGGCCCACAGTAAAGGAACTGACCATTTTAGATGATATTATTATATTTATACTAGTGCCATTATTAGGGGTGTAGTAGTATAATTTGGCAAGATTTATTAAGATTTTTTATTACTTTAATCTCATGTTTATATTATGATATAGAGTATGCAGATACAATATAATTTTAAAGCCCATTTTTAAGGGAAGTATTAATCATCTGGCAGCAAATCATTTTTGAAGTTAATCTCCAGAAGTGTCTTTTTAATTATGAAGTTTAAGGTGTTTGGCTAATCTAATCCCTTGTTCCACTTTTAGCTTCCTACCGTGTGCTGTGCTAACCAAGTAAAATTGCACTGTATCAAAGATTAGGGTTGTGCACACCTTACCATTCTCAGTAAAATATTGCAGAACTGAAGAATGGCTTCTGAAACCTAATGAGAGGTATCTGTCCTGTTTCCAGGTATTGAGTATAAAGTGATAAAATTGGCTGTCTTCAGTGCCTGAAGAAGGATGAAGACAGGAGTGTGTGGTCTCTATCATTGACCCTCATAATGTGGCAAAATAGATTCAATTTAACTTACAGTGTAGCCACAACTCAATCATTTCCTACCTGTAGATCACCACGGGCAGCCTTAATTCCTAAAGAAAAAGTGACTGAAAAGAACATTTCTGTATCCTCCGCTCTCTGAGAAACCTGTAAGGTTTTAAAAACATCAGCTTGATCTTTTCAAGTTTCTGTTTAAAAAGATCTATTTAAAAATCTATTGTCTTATATGAAATATAATTTTTGTTTTCTAATATTTAATTGAAGACTAGATATCTATCATGATAATACGTTGCGATCGTCCTATGGTTGACATAATATAAATGCTGCTTATAATTCAAGTTCAAATACTAATACTGAGTATAGACTGGCAATTATACGTCAACAAATGGAATCCAACATACATTTTGTTAGGTATCTATTCTGAAGCAGTCCTGTGAGGCACTCTGAAGTTTTAGAAATAGGTAATCCATATCCTCTTCCTTTCAAAAGCTGGTTAAGGATGTTTCCTTTCATCTCTGCAGGAACATTTTCATCAGCATATAAACATGCTGTTACTGGTCCTACCAATTAACAATCAGAACAGCAAAAGACTCTCTTGACCCACAACTGCCCATTTCTCTGCACTCAGGAGCAGTAAAACGCATCAGAAGAAATTTATATACATTTTATTTTTAATTCTTCTCCTTCCATTTTTCTCTTGTGTGAACCGCAGTTCATGCTTGGCTCCATGTGCTCACACCATTGAACCTGTTCATATCAAGATTGCCAAGAATTCTCATGTTCTTAAAATCAATGGTCAGTTGACTAATGTTACTTCTAATAATGTGTATTTTCATTTATTGAGGCCTTATAATGCTTCAAAGAAAAAGGTATGCTCAAATGTGCCAAACAATATGACTTAAGCTTATGATTTTATTTTCCCAGAAAACAGGAAAATATTTCTCTCAATTCATGAAATAGAGCCTCTCCTTCATGTCCTATGATTGGGCCAAATTAGGTCCTGTGTAATTTTCCTTAATGGTAGTCATTTGGACACTTTGTCCACCAGTTATTTAGCCTTGGTTCCTAAACCAGTTATTTGCAAAGAAATACAATGGTGTCAGTTTATCAAAATCTATTCTTGGAAGTAGGAAAAGAGTCTTTTTTTTTTTTTTTTAGATTCATGAGCCATATGGTATTTAGATATTTGGGTTCAAAAGTAGAATTCTACGAAGAAGAAATGGGGGACTAGAGGGAATGGATAGAAGGATGTGGTCACCTTAAGTAGTTTTAGATTCATTTTCCTTTTTTTGGTGAGGATTTTATCACATGCAAGCGTGTCATGTCTTGGCCACTCATCCAAATTTATAGCTGATTAAAATAGGAGAGATATTTATTAGAGCACTTGCATTTTTATTATATTAGTTCAATTTTTTCATCTTTATTTTCTGCTAAACAAAAATTTACCTGCTACGCGGTGTTCCTTCTGTCTAGAATGTGATTCTGGCCCCACTGTGCCTTATTTCTAGTCCAGACGTTAAGCCAGTCATTCATTTTTCACTGAAGTGATCGCTAAGAATCTACTTCTGTACCCAGTTCCCCGGTTGGATCAGTAAGTAATGCCTCCCTTCAGGGCAGCTTTTCCTGCTGTCTCCTGCTACACAATCTCATAGCATCCTGTGCATAGTCGTAGCACAGTTGCATGATGGTGATTATTAATTTTTGATGGATTTTCCCACTGGACTCCAAGCATAATGACTACGGCTTCTTACCACTCTATCACTAGTACCTACTTGTATTCGTTTTCTAGAACTGTCTTACAAATTATTACAAAATGGGTGGCATAGAACAAAATAAATCTGTAGACTCACAGTTTTGGAGGCTAGAAGTCCAAAATTAAGATGTCAGTTAGGGCCATCGTCTCTCTGAGGATCTAGGAAAGGGCACACACTTATCTCTTCACAGCTTTTGGTGGCTGCTGGGAATCCTTGGTGTTCCTTGTCTTCCAGACGCATTACTCCAATCTCTGCCTCTGTCATCACATGGTATTTTCCTTGTATGTCTCTGTGTCCAAATTTCTCTCTTCTTGTAGGGATACCAATCATTAGAATCTTACTAATCTAGTATGATCTCATTTGCAAAATCTCTTTTTCAAGGTTACATTCATGGCTACCTGGGTTTAAGACTTGGACACATATTTTTAGGGGACACGATTCAACCCAGCACCCTACAGTGTCTGGAACATAGGAAGTTCAGAAAATAGAATTGACTGACAGACTGACTTTTTCCCCCTGTGGATACTGAAATATATAGTAACTTTTCACATAACCTGAAAGAATTTAATAAATAAAGGTAATTTGCTATTCATTTTGAATGGCAACTCACTCAGATAATGAATTCCTTCAAGGTTTATGCTGTTATGTTTATTCTGCCTCTATTTGCACATTTATAATCAAGGAGCACTGATTACTTTGGGAATGGTTTATTTTACTAGTTAGTCAGCTCTTAATAATTATATACATAATTATATATGTGTGTATAATTAATGTACATACATATATGTGTAAGCAGACTTTTTTTTTAAGTACTGCTCTGACCACTGTGTTGAGAATTTACTTGAGTGAAGCAAAGGCCAAAGTGAGGAGTCCAGCCTGTGGCATTTCTCCAGGTGAGAGATGGTGATTTGGATTAGTCTTGGAGTGAGAAGTGGACAGTACGTGCACACAGTGGGAGATGTTGATGAACTGGAGGTAAAGTGAGAGAGAATTGTCAAGGATGACACTCAATGCTTTAAAGTCATTTCCTTAGAAGAGGAGAAAGTTACAATAATTATGTTTGGGAGAGATAATCAAGAATTTAATTTTGGATTTATCGAGTTTAAGATTTATTAGACTTCCATGCAAGAAATAGTGTGGATAAAAGAGAACCCTTCTACACTGTTGGTGGGAATGTAAACTGGTGCAGCCATTGTGGAAAATAGTATAAAGTTTCCTTAAAAAACTAAAAATAGTGCTGCCATATGGTCCAGTAGTCCCAGGCCTGGACTTACATCCAGAAAAGATGAAAACTCAAATTTGAAAAGATGCATGCACCCCAATGTTCACAGCAGCACTATTTACAATAGCCAAGACATGGAAGCAAACTAAACGTCCATCAACAGATGACTGGATAAAGAAGATGTGATATATTTATACAAGGCAATACTACTCAGCCATAAAAAAGAATGAATTATTGCCTTTTGCAGCAGCATGGATGGACCTAGAGATTATCATACTAAATGAAGTAAGTCAGAGAAAGACAAATATGCGGTATCACTTATATGTGGAATCTAAAAAAGAACTTATTTACAAAGCAGAAACAGATTCATAGACATAGAAAATAATCTCAGGGTTACCAAAGGAGAGAGGAGGAGAACGGATAAATCAGGAGATTGGGATTAACAGATACATACTGCTATACATAAAATAGATAAACAACAAGGATCTTCCCTACAGCACAGAGAACTGTATTCATTATTTTTTAATAACCTATAATAGGAAAAAATCTAAAAAGAATCTATATAAACATGTATGTATGTATACATATATAACTGAAATCACTTTGCTGTAAACCTGAAACTAACACATCATTTTGAATCAACTATAATTCGGTAAAAAAAAAAAAAAAGATTTATTAGACTTCCAAGTAGAGATATCCAGGAGTGTGTATGCTGCTGTATTGCAGCATACAGTTCAGCAAAGAAACCCAGGCTGAAGATACAAACTTGTAAGTCATCATCGTAAAGATGACATTTTAAAGCCAGGAAGCTGGATGAGGTCATCAAAAAGGTCAATGTCGACAGAGAAGAACAGAGGTCAAGACTAAGCCTTGAAGCACCTCAGTGCTTAGCGACTGTGAGACAAGGACAAGCAAACAAGTGCCACTGAGGAAAAGAAGCCAGTAAAGCAACACGGAGGGTACAGTGTCCTGCAGCTCGAGTTCTTTCCAACCATGCCTACTCTCTTCAAGGATTTGCATACAGTTTGCTAATATTTTTTTGAGGATTTTTTGCAACTATATGCAACAGAGATGCTGGCCTGTAATTTTCATTTTTTCTATGTAGTGTTTTTGTCTGGTTTGGGTATCAGGTTAATGGTGGTTTCGTGGAATTAATTTGGGAGTGTCCCCTCCTCTTCAGTTTTTTTGGAACAGTTTGAGAGGGATAGGTTGTGAGCTCATCTTATATGTTTGGTAGAATTCCCGTGTGAAGCTGTCTGGTCTTGGACTTTTGTTAGCTGGGAGCATAATCTATAAAAATACTGAATCAATCTGTTGCACACCTGAAACTAACATAATATTGTAAATCAACTATAATTAAAGAAAGAAAAAAAAAAGAATTCTCATTCATCTCAAATTGCAGACCTGTCCTCATCTTTAACAAAGAATGATGGTTTCTCGTTCTCATCGCCCTTCCTAAATTTTAGTATTCCAGAATTAAACACTGTTCCAAATTCATTTTGACAGTGCAGAGTATAGTGGGTTTATCAATTCCCGTGATAAGCACACTATAACTCTATTAATGCTGCCTAGGATTAAATTAGCTTCTGCTAGCTTGTCATATTATTTGCTTTGATTAACTGAAAATCCCCAGATCTTTGGCACATGAACTGTTTTCAAGCCAAGGTTCCTCTATTCTTTAACTTTTACTATTGATTTCTAGAAATTATGTCCAGAAATTTGCATTTATCCTTATGAAATGTCATCATTTGGTTTTATCCTTTCAAATTTCTGCTTCTTGATTCAGTAATCAAATAAAATAATTCTGGTTTTAACTAGGTGTCATATCCAAACTTGGTCAGCATACATTATATTTCTTCTCCAATTCATTGACAACAATGATCAGAAGAAATGAGGTCTGTGGCTATTAGAAGCCTCTGTGCAGATTAATACTGGTTCTTCCCACAACTGCTAAGAGGTGGTGTTTCTTGATGGTGGCGCTGGTATTTGCAAGGCCTTTATGAAATCAGAATGAAAAGTCCTGATTCTATTCTGGCTTTAAAAGAAAAAGAATTGTTTATTACGGCATGATTAGAGAATAGATGAAGCCATAATAAAATCACTTTCTCCCAATGGCATAGTTAAGAAACGGCTCACCATTGTTGACTGGTAGGAGTTGCATGTGCAGTACTTGGATAGTCATTTAATTCTTAGTAAAACTCTAAACTGGATGCTATTAACAGCTCTATTTTACCGGAAAGGAAGCTGAGGTTTCGAGAAGTTAGCACAGTGACTCTACAGCTAGTCTTCAATACGCAAAGGATGGATCTGAGATGTCAGTCCTGGCATCTAACTCCGGAGCCCCTGCGCTGATCCAGCGGGCGGTATGGCCTCCTTGCAAGTCAGTCTTTCTAGGGAGATCCGTGTGACACTAAAGCCACAAGGAATCTCTCTTCCAGATACAATTACTGTAAATATTTTCAACTGTACATTTTCACATTTTTGACTATATATCTTTATTTAGACATTAAAATATAAAACAATTCTTGCTCTAGGAATGACTTTAAAATCTGACTTTTTTTCTTTACTGGAAAACATCCCTTGAAGACATTTCCCTGTCACAGAGTGTTGAACTACAGCATTCACTGTAGCAGCCACTTAACTTATACTGAAAGCCACTAGCAGCCACATAACTTATACTGAAAGCATGGTTCATTATTTTATCCGTCTCTTCTTAGTGCCTAATTTTGTTTCTAAATATTTTTTAGGGAACTATATTCAATATCTTGTAGTAACTTATGGTGAAACAGAATATGGAAATGAATATATATATGTTCATGTATGACTGAAGCATTATGCTGTACATAAGAAATTGACACAACATTGTGAACTGACTATACTTCAATAACAATATATATAAAAATAAATGTTTAAAAATATTTTAAATAAAGCTGATAAAAATGTCCATTACAAAGTTGTAGCTATTACGATGTAGCAATTTGGAATCACATTTTTAAAATTTTATTCCAGGGTGCTCCAGGAAATAGTGCTATGATATAAGTGAGTTACTTAGATTGTGTTAAGCTTCAGGTTGCTTATAATTAAAGGCTATGGTTAACAGAATCAAATTCATAGAGTTGAGGGATGGATAAAGTAAGAGAGCACCAGAAAAAGCTTAGATTAGTGCCTGGATAACTAAAAGCCCTATTATTTTTACACTTACTTTTGTGCAAAGTATCTCATTATTTCTGTAGACTAAATCCCTGAAGGTAAAAGTTGGGAAACATAAAATAGTGATGGTTTTCTCATTGTGGTAGATATGTGAAATTCCTCTCCAGAAATATTTCACTAGAGCCCATTAAAACTTTACAATAGCGAAACACATTTAATTACATTGATATAAATTGGAGTTTTCCATTTTCATTGTTTAAAATAAGAAATGACATTTAATGTTTGATTTTCCTGGAAGATAAATATAATTCATTTGTCCTAGAATTTCCTTTTGCAGAAATAAAGTTTTCTTCTTATTTCATAAAACTTAAAGCAGTAAGTTCTTTTTGGATCCAGTTTTGGTGGCTGCATTGACATGGTCCCACTTCTGATAAAATGTTCAAAAATAAAAGGTCAAGAAAAAAGAAAGTAATGGTAAAACAATGCAAAAGGACATTGAGGCCAAGAGTCTTCCCTCAGTAAAATAATGTGGAGCAATGTGATATTGTATCTTTTCACATACTAATTCGGTGAACTTTTTAGAGCTGAAGTGGCTACATGTGTTTAAAGTGAGTCCCTGACCTCTGTATTCCCATAAACTGGTTAAGGATACCAATACTCTTGGGCTCTTCCACAAGGAAAGTTCTAGCATTGATAATATGAGAACCAAGAGTTTAAATTATCAGAAAGTTAGAGGCCATCAAACCAGTACCCCGATGCACTGTGTATCCATTTAAGGGTAGGAGCAGTTATAATGCTGCCTTTAAACCAATTATTCTTTTAATAACCTAAAGGAAACTTATTCCCTTGTAAACGCATGCTTAACTCAGTCATCTTTGCCCACATATGGAAAAGATTAGCTGTATACAAATGCTTTTCATCATCTGAGGTTTACTTATCCAAAATAACAGAAGAGAACTATTCGTATTGCTGTTTCCCAGTGATGTAGATGATTTCTGTTGTGCTTCCTTCTCTGTCCTCAGCCTCCCTCTGAACATTACTTAATTATCACGACACAAATATTTAAACATTTGCTATGTGAAATGTATACATTCTACTCCAAATATCACAGCCCTACTTTAAAAAAGAAATTTCTTGAACCTCATAGTAGCAACGATTGTGTGTCGAAACTCCAATTACAATTACAATACTTCCTGGAGCCTTGGAGTTACTCAGTAACAAAGGGCCTCAGTTTTAGGCTTTATTTTATTTTGATCATCCAAAATATAGGAGAAGCAATGCAAATGAAGTTTTTCATTTTAGGAAATGTAGTTTGTTTTGCAAATTAATATTTAATGGCAAGGCATTAAAGTTGGTAATGATTAGGTTAAAACAAGACTCTGGATGTAGGTAGCCTGACATGTGAAACTTAGCCCCGTTATTTACTAGATATGTGATGTTACTTAACTACTCTGTGCCTTTATTTCCTCATTTGTAAAACTAGAATTATACTAGCTCTCTCCTGAGATTATTCTAATTATTGAATGAATTAATACACAGTAAAATGCTTATAATGACAACTAATAATCACTTAATAATCCATAGATATGATGGTTTAAATGTAAAACTTGGGAGAATGTGAAAATACTTGCCTATAAGAATCAATAATAGTTAATATCTGTTTATTACTTAATACTTTAAGAAATGCTTTTCACAAATATTAGATGTCACATAAGCCTTTGAAGTCAGTGTTCATATTTTCAGTATATAGGTCAAGAAAAATAAAATTTGGAAATAGTAACTTTTCCAAGTTAAATAGATTGTAAAATGGCAGAGCTAGGACTTAGTGCCAGGGTTTATGATTTAAATTTACGTCACTCTTCATGCTTTATTTTCCTCACTAACGAAAAGATGATTTACTCTCTAATACTGTAAAATATGTGCTAAAAGTACCAGCAGATATGAATCTGACATAATTGAAACGTAGATAATTATTTTCTAGCAAATTTTTGGGAATGGGGCAACCATCAGAACTTAGTCAATAGTTCTTGCTAAGAGGGATCAAATACACAGATTACCATGATTTTACAAGAAAAATATAATATTGGAATTTAATCATGGTGCTTCCATCAAGTGAGCCATGATGCTTTCATCCTTCTGTGTGTGCACTCATAATTACAAATGTCATATTATTGCAATTGTAAGGTGGCAAATCATGCCTTTGATTAATCAGGTCAGGTTTTATTGTTATTTTAATATTAGAACAAGATATCGAGGCTCTCCTGAATCCAGTATTCCACTGAAAAATTTAAAAAAAAAAACACCAAAAAAAAAAAAAAACCAACCAAGGGAATTACTTTGTGAATACAAAGCACCCAGTTAGATATTTTCCTGGTCAAAATGAGATGAATAGAGGGGGGAAAAAAACGTCCAGGAATGGATGCGTGCCAGTGTGCTAATTTCAAGAGCCTCCTTTCATATGCCTGTTCCACCTGCACCGCTGAGAAGACACAAATCAATACCGTATCTATGCTGGGCTGTCAACTTGCCAAACTGAAGTGGTGAAAGCACTTGAGGAAATTCAGAGCGAGGCTGTGTCTACATGACTGCCGGGAGCTGGAAGGGCCGTGGCGTTTGCTCTGCCCGGATTGGGTTGTGTGCTTCGCTGACACAGCCTGAACCTCCTTAGCCACATTCATTTGGATCTCACAGCCTGGATGGACCTGGTGGAACTGTGCTTTGGCCAATTCAGTGGCCGCTCATTTGATCAAAGGAAATACATGACAATAGGGCATCTTTTAATATTTGAAAGCAGGTGAAATTCATTAGAAGGGCATTTGAATGATCAGATAAAGGACAGCTTTGAAGGGCATGTTCTGAAAGGACAAAAAGTTTAATAAACATGTGCTTGGCTTCAGCATTTGCCAGAGGTGGGCTGTCCTTTTCTCAGGAAGATTAAAAAAAAAATAATGCCACGCTCCCCTCTAAGTAAATAAAACCTGGCTCAGTGTGATCTACTGTAGAAATTTATAGTTTGGGCTTTTTTTTTGAAAAAACATATCACAGTACGAAGCTGAAGTATGAGTTTGCTAGGACTTCCTAAGTGAGTCCACATTTCTCATTTTCTCAGGAGATGAATATGCAATGAGAACCCAAACAATGTTTTCACTGGTGATGGTGTATTAGGACAGAGCATGTAAATCCTAGTTTTGTAGACAAGGAAAGATGTGACGGGATTTCTAAGTATGAACTAATCAGGAAAATTCAGGAGGCTTGAAAATAGAAAAACAACAACAAAATGACTCAAGATTCTTTAGAAGTATGTATATAGATCTTTTTCTTTCTTTCTTTCTGCTTTTGTATTTATCTCAACGAAAAGGGCAAATGGAACTGGAAGTTTCATTGCAATGCAAATTTGAGACGTCCTGAAGTCAAGAAATATTCTGTTTTAAGACAAAACAGTTAACATTAACGGAAAATGAATTGTCACATCTTCTCTGCAAGGTATAAATGGTCTTACACAATACGTGTACCTATGTTTGGTCTGTGTACCTGTAATTTTCTGCCACTACTGCTTATTCATGCCTTTGTACTTTCAAATTTACACATCATAAGCTTTACCCAGAGGATTCAAGCTTAATATAAAACTTTCTAACATGGAAATTGCCATATAAAATCTGAAGAAGTTAATTCCCACGTATTATCTGTATGAAAAGGAAAAGAATATTGAAATAGTCTTGGAAATAAGTACTGATCCATACACCTAGGACCTCCAAGATATTAGTGTGTGTTGGATAAAATTGGGTTCAAAGATGAATGAGAATTAGATGATGGATTTAATGAAAAATGCGCTATTCACTGCCATTCATTTACATTATTATTATTTGATATTTAATGAATCTCTGGTAGAAAGTTATGAATATTTTCATATGATTGAGGCCAAAATGAAGGTGGCTAAAAAGAAAACTCAAGGTCGTTGGTATACATGCATGTAACCAATTAAAATTTTAAAGAGCCAGTAAAGTTAGAGATAGCAATGTATAAAAATAGAAATAAAACATAAATACATGCTTATATTTTTCACCTTTATTTCCCTTGAAGATAGTACATGAGAGTCATATCCTGTAATAAAAATAATATGATTACTGCTCCTGAAGCTCGGTAAATAGGAATGCCAGTGGTCTGGGGTCCCTGAAAGTCCGTGCTGACTCAGACGCTGAGAACTTCGTGCATGTCACTAATGCATTTTTGGTGGAGAAAAAGGCCAGGGAAACAAAGTATTGCCAAAATGAGAACCTAGGGCCAACATGCAAAACTTTTTAAACAATAAATTTAAGAAAACAGATAATTGAAAAAAATGTAAAGCTTCTTTTATAAATGGGAGCATAGCTAGACAGGGAACCTGCTATGAGGTGGGAGTTGAGATGAACTCCAGCCATGACTCTACCTCTTATCAGTGTGATTCTGAACAGATTATCAAATATTTCTGAGGTTCATATTTCTCATTGATTAAAAAAATAGGATAACTGGATTTACCATCCTAACTTCATAGGTGTATAATATCATAATTAGGAACATGAAGTACATACATTATTGTGAGAGGTGGACTGGTAGGATAGAAATGAGCCTTGACTTTAATTCTTTATTTCCTAATTATATAAACTTGAGCAAATGGTTTTTTTTCTTGATGGTGATAAATTTAGTTGTCTGTAAAGTAAGAAAATTGGGAATAACAGCTCCCTTTAGGAGTTGTCACTATCATGGAGGTGGTGAACCCACAAACTCTGAAGCCCATTCGACCTCTAGATTGACTTATATGTTACTTAATAAATCTTCTTAATTCGTGTTGGGTTGGAGATGTTTTTATTGATCATAACTGATCTAATGCTCCCCATTTAAATGTTTTCTTGCCTCAAGTCTCTGTCTTTGTACATTTTTTCCTCTGAAACTGAAATGTCTTTCTAAGGAATCTTATCCAATCCCACCCATAGTATTAAGTATAAGTATTTACTGATGTAGACATGCAAGGTGTTTCTTCAGTTCAGATCTCTCTTTAGAAGACCATCCTGATTCTAATATCCATCTACTTTTTGACATCTTCTTTTGGAAATGAAATGACTGTCTCAAAATTAATATGTTGAAAATGGAGCTCTTGATACTCTTCCAGAAATTCTGCCTGCTCTCATTCCTTTACCATCATTCAGCTGCTTGCTCAATTTCAAAACCTGTGGATTATTTCCAATACCTTCTTTCCCCTCATTAACCATATTCAATCCATTAACAAACGGTTTGACATCTCTAATTCATCCATTTTACTCCATCCCATACCTCAGCTTCGGTCTAAGATATCACAGTATTTGCCCTGGACTATTGTTAGAGGCATCCAACCAGGCTCAGTAAATTCGCCTCAGAGGAGCCAGAATGACTTCTCAGGAGTGTAAATCAGATTACATCAATTCTTTGAATAGTAAAAATATTCAGTGTTTTGGTTTTTTTTTTCTGTTGCTTTTGGAACAAATTCTAAATCCCTTCCCATAACCCACAGATGTCTTCTTCCCATCTCTCTAAGCTTTATTAATGACCGTCTTCACCTCCTTATTGTCGGCTAACTACCTCGGCCTTCAAGCATCCTGTTCCAGTCTTTTCATTTGTGTATCTGATCCAGAATACACTTCCCTGGCTTTTCTCAGGGCTTTCTCATTCTCACCTTTCAAGTCAGCACTGAAATGCCACTTTCTCAGAAAAAATAAATCATTTCTTGGCTGCTCTGTCCAAATTGGATTTCTCAGTTACTTTTTATTTTCAAGTTATTTTACTGTGTTTTTTTTTTCCTTCCTAGCATTTATCTCAAGATGCACTATAAATAAGAAATACAATAACAAAATAAATTTTACCTTGCCTGTCTGTCCAGAATGTAAGATCCACAAAGGAAGTGTCTCAGTCTGACTTTCGTGCAACTATATTCCCGTGGCCAAGATCAGTGGCTAGCACATAGTGGGTTCTCAATAGTTGTTTGTTAATGAAGAGATGAATGGGAGTACACACATGTGTAAGACACAGGTGAAGCTCTAAAACAAGACAAAATGTAATGGAGAAGAGACGCACATATGCAAGTTACAACGTGACAGAAAGAGGATGAAAACACTGTTACGTGTAGAATAGCATAAGCAAAGAGGAGACGGGCCAGGTAATTCTGACTGAGAGTGATTTGACAAAACAAAGACATTAAGTTTACCTGAGACAAAAGAGCAGCTAGAACTTCTCCAGGAAAGCAAGGAGGAATAGGACTATCAGAGTAATAGGAGACAGTTTCCATATCTATAAGGGGGGCAAATATCTGGTGTGCGTGGAACCACTGCAAAGTCCAGTGTGGCTAGCATCACAGGGCCTGGTGAGATGATAAAGAAATGTGACGCAAATACAGAAAGTGAACAGATGCTGTAGGAAAACAGCGCTGGTAGACTTGCTCAACCCAGGGCTGCCACAAGCCTTCAGTTTGTGAAATGCACTATCTGCGAAGCACAACAGAGCAAAGCTCAACAGAATGAGCTATGCCTGTGGTGAACTGTGGCACCCAGGGGCACTATATGCGTTTGGGTGTGTGTTTCGTGTGAGTGTAGACCTGTCTCACCTCGGTTGTCATCTTAAAACCTGAAACAACGCCTCCTGATAGATTATATTTGCTTTATGTTACAAAAGAGTAAACAAAGGTTAAGCCGCTTGCCTAAGACGGTCACACGAGTGGTTCTGGAGTTGGAATTCAAACCCTGTGCAATGAATGGGTGGTGGGACTGGGTTCTTGGTCCACGCTGCGCTGCCCGCTGCCCTCTGCTGTCTGCAGCCTGCGGTCCTCCCTGCAGTTGAGCTGAAACAAGAAGGCGGAGCAGCGCCTTGTTGGCCCCCAGCGGAATGCCCACCTTTGCACAACTCAAATTTTTCCCTGCTCTGCGCATGTGGATGTCCCGGAATGACTGCAAAAAGGCCCCGAGTGTTAATTTTAAGGTTACAAATTCCAAATACATTTTAGCCAGCAGGCAAATCACATACAAAATCCGCGAATAGTGAAGATTGTTGGTAAATGCATTTGTAAGTCACCTTAAAGAATTACCCATCAATTTTTATTTTATTCAGTATTTTTTTAACCAATAATCACTGTTGAGTTCGATAAATCCCTCTCCAGTGTGTCCAAGCAGGAGATCATTTGAATTTTCTTCTCAGATATAACTACTGTGGGTCATATTAGTGAACGTCCCAGTATTTTCTGCACTTCCCTGGCGTTTTAGAGTACTCCTCTTACTTACAGTGTTCTTTAGATGGGGTCCTGGGATTTATTATCTAATATTTCATTTAGATTTTTAATTGCATTACAGCAGAGCTTGGTCTGTGAAATATTTGTGCAATATTTATTGTTTTTTCCTACTGATTTACATTTGGGCTTCACCAAAAAATTGTTTGGATGGAAATCTATGCTCTGGAGTAGTTTCAACGGCATGTAGAATTATCTGCTCTTTCCAACAGTCCGTTTCAGTGTGATTTCTGCTTTAGAAACTGACATTACCTGATAAACAATTGGTAAATGAGAGGGTTATTACAGGATAATGCAGCAGTCACACTGGTTCACACACATCTGTGGTGTGCAGCCCTAGATAACAGCAGCTGAAGGTCAAGTGAAGGTTGAAGGCTGGTTAATACAGGTGCCTTCATTCACCTCTGGTTCCAGGGGTGCTCTCTTGTTTGAAATGTCAAACGTTCGATTGACTTTACCTGGTGTTCTGCTGTTGCAGTGTTGATAACAGCTATTTCTACCATGATAATAATATATTATCATTCATTCTGTCACAGTTCTATAAAGATTACTCTATGACACTGAACTCTGACCTTGAGGTTACCACCGCTATAACATGACAACGAAATGTTTTTCAGTATCAGTGTAACTCAGTTGTATATCTCTTGTTTTATCAATAATGCGGATACTTCTGTAAATGAGAAAGCTGACTTGGCCTCAAATACCAACCAACAGTAAATTTCCAATCATTTTATCTGGTTGTTTCCCATCTTATGCACAGCGTCTCTGGACAAGGTCTTTTTGTGTGTACCTGTTGAAAGACACACTGGCTATGATCCTTCATGCCTCATTCATTGGAAAGCCTTTATTCCTTTTTTCCTAGTTATTTTCCTTCTGTTCTTCACAAGTCAACCCAAATCTCTTCAAAGATTTCCTTCACCTTTAAGATTTTGACAGTCTCTATATATCGTCCCTTTCTCTTTCTGACTGTCCTATTTGTGTCATTTATGATATTTTCACTAGAAATATTAGTTTTATAATCTTTGTTGAATACTCCTCTTCACTGAAAAAAAATGTAAGCTTCCTGAGGGCAGGGATCCCTGCACCCTTAGCACCTAGCAAAGTAAAAACATAGAAGGCAATGAAATCAATGTGTCCATCAGTGGACATGTGGATGAATGGATGGATGGATGCACACATAGCCTTTTCCAGAGCATCACCAGCGCCTCCAACAGAGTAGTCACCTCCGATTTCATGGAGGGGAGGCAGCCTCAGTTTCTACCGTGGGGCTAATGTCCTTCTCAGCATCAGTGATTTAGTGTCTCACAGGGCAGCTTTGATTTGGGTGAAATAACCTACGCATTCTCCCACGTCAGTTTTGATTTTAACTGAGGCGAAGGTGCTGCTGGCCAGCGGACTCCAGGCCAACTTTGACTCCCATCAGTCCATAGAGTCTTCAGCCAGATCTTTTAGGGCGATTCTGTCTGCAGGAAAATTAATACTCTACACGATCTCTTTGTTTCTCATTCCTTCCTTTCTCTCTCCTTTCAGTCTCTTTTTTTTAGATTCAGTGGGTTGGTAGCCAAATTTCAGTTTTT
Organism: Camelus ferus; assembly: GCF_009834535.1. Lineage (NCBI taxonomy): Eukaryota > Metazoa > Chordata > Mammalia > Artiodactyla > Camelidae > Camelus > Camelus ferus. Next base: position 5,784,750 of record NC_045718.1, on the reverse strand, counting down.
AAGCTTTACTATAACACATTAACAAAGGCAGTTTTGCAAGTATTATAATATATTATGTATTTAATATGTGTTAGAGTTTACCATTACAACTGTCACAAAACAAAATAGTTACATTTTGATCCATATTTTCACAGAGCATGACTGTTCTGTGTTCCTTTAGTTCTTAGCCTTTTGGTTGTCACATTTCTGTCTCCTTCCTGGGCCCCACCATCTGTATTCCTTGGTCTAATATGTTCCATGATATGTAGCCTGGTATAACTAACTTCTTACCAGATAGATTCATTTATATTTTCTAAAATAAAATGTTCGAAACATTTAGATAGAAGCATACCTTCAAGTATTATTTCAAAGTCAAAGCAAGGGCAGACTTCTGAAACTGGCCAGTTCAGACTTATGCTTGCTAGAGGTACCTATAGGGAAAAAAGAGTCATAATACTCCTTAGAAATTTAAAACAGAAACAAAGCAAAACAAACAATGGCTTAGATCATTAGACTCTTGATTGACAGCTGAGTGGGACGGAGATTAGTTTCCCAGAATCAGTCTGAATACCATTGAAGGTTTATCTTGAAATTGATGGAACGTTTTATCAGAAATGCTAATTTCTTCCGAGAAGGAGGTTGTGAATTACATTTTCCACAAAACATACAACAGATTTGAGACATTGTTTTTCCGTCACGTTCTGTTCTGTAGACACCCAAACACTGTGCTTCCAAAATCTGATTCATTATTTCTTCCCATCTGCCAAGCCATATCTGTACCTTCTCTTGTGTTCCCATTAAAGATTGTAGCCCACCATTCACTTGGACATCCATGGTAGAAATCTGGGAGTCATTCCAGACAATTTTCTTCCCTTCATCCATGAAATTCAAAAGATCTCCGTGTCTTGTCTCTTTACTTCTTACTTTTGTTTAATGCGTTCACTTTCCTTCATTCTTGTTGTTACTCCTCTAGTTGAGGTCTCCTTGTCCATGTGCCAGGGATTCACAGGAGCCTCTCACATGGTCAGCAGTAACCCCCTCACATCTCCCCTCTGTACTGCAGCCGGGGAAGCCTTGCACAAAGGAAATCTGACCCATTGTGTCCTACTTACAGTCCCTCAGAGGATCTTCACAAGCCACATACTGAAGTCAAAGCTCCTTAAAAGGCCTCAGGAGATTCACAAAAATCCTGTCTGTCTCTCTTGTAGCTTGCCTTTGCTAGTGTCACATTTTATTGTCTCTAATAATGTATTAGGTTCATGTTGCTGCCTAACAAGTTACCACAAAGTTACCAACTGAAAACAACACACACTTGCTATTTCTTTGGGTCAGGAATCTGGACTTGGGTGAGCTGCATCCCTCCACTCAGTTTATCATGAGATGGAAATCAAGGTGTTGGTTGGGCTCTGCATTCCTTTCTGGAGCTCAAGGTCCTCTTTCAAGCTCACAGGATTGCTGACAGTAGTCAGTTCCTTGCAGTTGTAGGACTGAGGTCTCCATTCTTTTGCTGGCTTTTGGCCAAGGCTACTCTCAGCTCCTTCAGACTCGTCTCACATCCCCACCAAGTGGCCTCGTCCACACGCCCTCTCACTCCTCAATCTCTCTTTCTTTGTGAAGGCCCCCAGTTCTGTTAAGGGCTTCCCTGATTAGCTCAGGTAGAGACCCAGATAATCTCACTTTTGCTGAATTCAAAGTTGACAGATTAGTAACCTAATCCAAGCACTGATACCCCATCCTGTTAACAGTTCTTTCTGGAATCAAAAGAAGAAAGAGGAAATCTCAGAGGCTTTTTTGGAATTCTGCTTTTTACCAATACTAACCACTTTGGGTTTTCTGAGAAGATCCATGCTTCTGCTTAGGCTCTTTCTTCTGATGAGAGATCTCTTCCTTACTTTTGGCTTCTGGTTAATTCTTACTCATCATTTGAGATTTTGCTTACACATAGTATCCTACAGAAAATAGGATTTCTCTGAATTCCCAGAATCAGCTAAGGCTTCCTCTGATACGCTGTTATATTACACCATATATGCGTGTCCCCTAGCAAGAGTCCTGTTAGCTTAAGGTTGTGTTTACTAGTTTCCATTCCAAGGGGAGACTATGAGTCAGCTCATGCCACCGTAACAAAACACCACAGACGACTGGGTAATTTAAGTAACAGACGCTTGTCTCCTCACAGTTCTGGAAGCTGGAGGTCTCAGATCTGGGCTGTAGGGTGGACAGTTTTGCATGAGACCTCCCTTCCTGGCTGGTAGGCTGCTGCTAGTCTTGCTGTGTGCTCACAGGACCTCTTCTTTGTGCTGGAAAGGAGAGAGAGCATTGTCACCCTTTCTGCAATCTTTATGCTCTCATATTGCTTTATACCCTTTCAAATAATTTAATTCATCAACTTCAACCTTGATTCTATCACTTTATTACCTGATTATTGTATAAAAATGAAGTCTATATTCCCTAACCTGATCTAGCTCCAGAGGTCCAGAGAGATACAGAAATCCTGGGATGAGTATCTTAGTTTAATCAGAACATTGCAGGATAACACACAAAATAGAAAGAAATGGATGTTCTATTTTAGGGGACTGGTCATATTAATCGTACATTTACAATGGAAAATAATGCATCCTTTGAAATGCTATTGTAGAAGATGATAGCATTGGACAACAATCATGCTGGAATAAGTTAAAAATCGATCTAAAGAAATGATATATGTTATTTATTTTCCTATCTAACTCCTCCACCCCCTGACATACACACTGTATGACCCTTGAGGAAAGGGCCTGTGTTTTATTCATCTGTGTGTCCTTGAAACCTAACTGACTGTTGACAGTCTGTAAGTCCTGAAAAATGTTTTAGCTGAAACTCAGTGGAAGAGACATAAAGCATAAAAATATTTTTAATAACTCAAAGGTATACACACATATTGCCTTATATTAGTGTGAAATCTTAAATGCCAAATAGCTCACATGAATTTCAAAGCAAGATTAAAACTATCAATGGAATTATAAAAAGAAATCCACTTTTGGGAATGGAAGGAATTCAGCTATCTCCTGTCCTCCTTCTAAGTACAAGCACTTTTCTCATTTTAAAATATTTCCCTACCTGTGTGGTTATAATGTGCTATGTTATCCCAGTTTTGTTGAAAGGGCCAAAATTGTTGCCTTCTTAAATTTCTTTGACCATTTTTCTTACTCTTGATTTATATAGATTTTATAGAACATAAATATTTATGTGTTCTGTTTAATGCACATCTGCAGGTGAAAAGCCCTCTAAAAGCCTGCAGCTCTGACAGCCAGAAGGACCTGGAGAAACAGTCCCATCAGTAAGAATAAACCGTTACAGTCCTGAGATTGTGTATTGTTTAGTTGTGGATTCCGTCACCCGTATGTTTTTCCTTTTTCCCGACTGAAGAGACTACTTGTTTCCTTGCTGTGGGCCCTATGGATTTATTTAAACCATTATCTTTTGACATGGAGAGTAATTTCTTAAATTAGGTTCTTGTTTTTGGAAATCAAAGCTTGAATGGGGATGATTCTTTCTGGCTAATATGTTGAATGGCTGTCACCTATTAAACAGATTTGAAAGAGTAAACACATAAGTAAATATAATATATAGCTTTATATTTTGATGAGACACACATAGACAGTAGATGGACCGACAGAGAAAAATGCTTATGACTAGGGACCTGACTTGGAAAGGCAGCCCTGCACGTCCTCATTGAAAAAATGACCTGTGACCTGACGAATGACTCAGATGAATCCCCTGCAGGTTGAAGGGAAGGGCATTCCAGGCAGAGGGAGTAGCACATGAAAAGTCCCCGAACTGTGGGAACAACTTTGTGACCATGAGTTTCATGGCTTAGTGTTTCAAATTCCTTCCCCGTGTTTCTTGGGAAATTTAAATGTTTTTCTGAATTGCAGCCCTGAGAACCATCAGTGGGGAAATCAAAAAGTAAGAAAAATTCACAGAACTAAGCAAGAAATGCCAACATATCGAGTCGACAGTGAAGGTCCATATTTTGGGGAACCAGGACAGTAGCAGGTAGAAAAGAAGTAGTCACAATCCATTGTCAGTCATGGTTGTAACTATGACCATGTTATACTGTGTGTTTGTGGCTTTGTCCATGGCTAAAGGTGAGTTCTTCTTGCAAATAAAATACATGTTAAGAAGTTAATGTACAGGGTGGGTGAGTATAGCTCAGTGGTAGAGTGCATGCTTAGCATGCACGAGGTCCTGGGTTCAATCCCCAGTACCTCCATTTAAAAAATACAAATAAAATTAAAAAATTAAAAAAAAATCAAGGATTCCCCCCAAATAAAATAAATTAAGTTAAATTATTTTTTAAAAAGAAGTTAACACATATAGCATATACAAATTCTATGTGTTCCAGGAGATGTCGAGTTTTGGAAGCAAAATAAACCCCTAATTTGGCAATTTTGTAAGTGACTCTGTGTGTTGTTGTTCATCTACTAGACGATCTGAATGATAAGTTATTCAAATGCTACCCAGTACTGTTCATTGGAGTTTTCCATTGTTTGATATTTATTATAGATTATAGTTCTTTGTAAATACTGCTAAGCTTAACATTTCCTTTCTATTAAGTAAACATTTTACATTTTCATAATAATAAACTGGAGATGTGAAGAATACTAGATAATTATTTATGATTTTGGAGGATGCCTGAGTAATTCTGAGAAGTTCCAATTTCTTGTTCACAAAATCTAAAGAATTTGGAAAGGCTAATATTGATGCACCTGAAATAGACAAGCCAGAAATAAGGAGAAACAAGAATATGTGGAATCTTGAATGTCTAGTTATGGTTTTATTATTATTATTACTTTAAGTGAAATGGAAAAAAACGGCCACATGTTAAGCAGAGGAGCAGTATGGTTAATATTTTTTTTTAGGTGATCACTGACTTCTATATACATGTGGATGGAAGGGGTACTAAACAGAGAAACACACTTGGAAGACTTTTTAGAATGAGAAGTAGCTATGACTTGAAGGAGATGGTGGCAATAAAGGTAGAGAGGAGTGGGCATGTTTGAGATATATTTTAAACGTGCAAGAAAAACATCTGGTAGAATATTAGAAATGTACAAGGGCAGGCAGGATATCCAAGCCAAGGAAATAGTGTGTGCTTAAGACAGAGGAGGGAACAAGTTACGAACATTAATTTTTTCAAAATTGATCAAACAGTCCATGTTAGTATTTAATTTTTACAGGACAAAGACTATATATCTTTATGTACATTCATTTAGTATGAATTTATGAAACACCCTTAAGGCGTCAGACCCTCTGCGAGGTGCTGCGCATTTCAACATAAAGGATGCGATTTTTGCCCTGACGCAGGCTTTCTGAACCTCTTCACTGTGACGTTTCGGGCTGGATGATTCTTTGTCATGGGGCTGAATGCGCTCTGCAGGGTGTTTAGCAACACCGGTGGCCTCTATCCAGAGAAGCCAGAGGCACCCCCTCTCCCAGCTGAAACCGTCAGGTGTCGGATGTTGCTAAACGTCTTCTATAGAAACGAGACTGGATCAGTAGGTCAGGATCAAGCCTTTAAGTGACTTGCGTGTTAAGAAATTTGGATTTTGTTATGAGCTTTTGGAGGAAAGAATGATATGGTTAAATTTGCATTCTAGAAAACCCAACTAAGAGCAAGAAGGTAAACTCGTTAGCACACTGAAGAGACAAAATTATTTAAAGGATCTTAGAGTGGAGATCCACATATATATATATAAGTACATATGCATCAAACAAGGAGAATAAAACATTTTTGATAGCCAATTTCATTTGTATTATTTTTGTAATATTCATGTTTCAGTTATAACTGCTTAAAATCAGAGTTTAGTTTTGCATAAGGTATCATTGTCAAATTTTAATCAAACCAAATTGTATCATTTAACGTGAAGCGATGTTGCTTAAACACTTCTGGCGTTATCCTACTGTCAAAAACCATAGTTTTATTAGTCAGGGCGGCATGAGTGATGAATTTTTGGCTTACAGTATTATCATGGCCACGTTTTACATCATGCCAGAGAATACTGAAATACAGTAACCTTTTGCCTCTTCACTCTGTGAATTCTGTATTGCCAATTACAGGCAATTTATATTCTTACGTTGCTGTCCTTCTTTCCGAGTTTGATAAGCAATGTATCTTATTATAAAAAGCCCACAATGTGTAAAACGTGGAATAGGTTTAAAACAAAACATGTTCTCTGGTGAAGAGCCTGCATATATCATTTTAGTTAAAATATTTAGTAAATGAAGGTTTTTAAAAAAATGTTTGGTTGTTCACAGACAGCAAAGATAATGCAACTTTTTAAAGTAAAAACCACCCATGTGTCTGCTCTGAGATCTGGATGACCCAGAAAATGTTCTATATGCAGACTTCTAACTTTCCTAGTTTCAAATGGCAATAGAAAGAGAAAGAAAGAGAGAAGGAAAAAGGAAAGAGGAAAAAGATTAGAATATTGTTTCAGTGTACTTACCCTTGAGAGAAAATCATGATGTTTATATCTTAGCACACATGTAATGAGGGAATGGGTTTTGTTGCTGCACGGTGGAGGAGGGGTGCAGAGAGATTACAGAATAAGACAGGATAAAAGAATGGTGTGTTACATTCAATATCTTGTAATAAACTAGAATGAAAAAGAATCTATATGTGTATAACTAAATCACTATGCTGTACGTATACAACATTGTAGATTAGGTATACGACAATTTAAAAAAATGATGTGTTAAATGGGACACAGGTTATAAATTAGTTTAAGAAGCTTTGAGACATTGCATAAAAACGTATTTTAACTTTTAAAAAATAACTGGATTACCTTTCCTTTTACTAGTAGAAGGGTAGATTTAGTAGACCTTTTTTGTGTGTGTAAAAGCTTCAGTCTATATATTGTTAAATCACTGAGTTTAACCATTTGATTATATGTAACACCTTGATCAGCCACTATTTTCTCAGGAGGGACGTTGTGGACATTTTTTTCACAAGACAGCAGTTTCTGTGAGAGACCATCCCTCTCTGAGCAGACTGTTTAGCATCTGTAGACCTCAAGTATTCACTCCTTCCCATTTGACACTCAAGACTTAATGCTCCCGTGAATTCCGAAGCTTCTCCCAATGGAAGAGAATCACCCAAGCAGATTAATGTTTACTGAATCCTAAGAATAGTGTTTAGCTACACTTTTGAAGGTCTATCTAAATCAAATTGTCTTTAGCCAAAATGATACATGAACCATATTATATAAAAGCTCTGATCATCTAAACTTTAATGTTTTCGACAGGGGATACATTTTTTTTTGACATAAATATTTCTTTTCACTTTTTCAGTTAGTCTGATAAATCATCCCTGAAATTTGGAGCAAGGTACAATGGTTTTTTATTATTGAGCGTACACTATTGATTGACTGCAAAAAAAAAAAAAAGTTAAGTTGTGTATTTAATATGTATAAAGATAGGAATTTTTCTTTGAAAAATGCGAAATGTTCAGGAACCTTTATATCTAACTCATTCAAAGTATATTCAAATCACTCTAGTCTAGAGAACCTTCAACTGTATTAATATATTAGAGATAAGTAAGTTTCACTTTTTATCAGTAATTCACTTATACTGATATGTTCATCTGAGAAATGGTGAAAATTAGATCAGTACAATAAATGCGTTTTTGAAAGAGTGTTTTTGTTAAGCTCTTATCCGTATCATGAGACTCCTGATCCATCTTAAAACTTGTCAGCCAAGCTGTGTGACTCTCTGCCAGCACACAATTAGCTAGAAATTAATGGAGAATTTATTCTTGTGATTTTTAATTTTTTTGTAAAATATGCTTAACAGGTTGAAAAACCTGAAATGATTATGCTATGTTCAATGAGGTGAAAGGCATATTCTTCTTCAAAATTGCATGTTTTTTATAGTCAGACAGTAATATATCTTACTAGTGTTCAATATGTGTTTATTTTGGAAGTGCCACAAAGTACCTTTATAGTATAAAGGTAGTTTTCTTCCAAATATTGCTTTGTCAGAATTTCATTCTTATGAATATGAATATTCATACATTATTGACAATATCTATTTGTAAAAGAAAGTATTGCAGAAGTGATAAGTATTTACAAATTGTAAGCGAAGTAACTGTCATAATGGCTTGTCATATATTGGCAATGTTTCCACTGTCAGTTGGTCTGCAGGGTATATCCAGTCGCTTGGGCTAAAAATCTGACATCTGATGAGAAAAAGAAATAAATGTGAAACACTTCTCCTCTCTCTCTTTTTCTCAACTAAGAAAGATTTTTATTCTCTAAGTAGCTTTCTTCGTCTGCGTTGAGCTGTAGTACAGACTGAATGTCAAAAGAGGCAGGCCTTCAACTGGATAGGGTTTTTCTAGGGAGCCCTTTCAGTGGTGGTGGAGACCAGGATGAGTGCTAGCCGGTGATCACCAGGTGCCTGTACACCATGTCGTTTGTGGATAAGGGCCCAAAGGTTGCCTTTTTTCTAAAATGTCAAGAATGACCGGTAATTCATAGCTACATTAAAAGAAAACCTAACTTCACAGTGGTTTGAAAAACTGGAGATTCATTTTTCTCTCTCTTGAGAAAGCCAGCAGTCCAGGGCTGCAGGCCATTGCTAGCTTAGTTCCCTTTGTCCTTTGACTCTACCATTCTAGTAGGTGGTGTCCATTGCTCAAAGTCATTTGATCATCCTTTGTGTTGCTGGAGCCCTGGTTGCTATGATATTATTCCAGGCATCAGGAATAGGGAAGTGAGGAGGACAAAGGGGGCATTGCCAGCGTGTTGTGCTTTTTAGGAGCCTTTCTGGGGATCCAGCCCACCAACATTTAGTCCACCAGTGACCTGTAGCTAAGAAATACGCTGTTGCTGGACATTTTGCCACTAGAACGTAGCAGTGGCGCCACATCAAAGGAGCTCTACAGAGTGTGAAACAAGACTCATGATGCCCTTGCACCTCCTCCTCTGCGTTAGCCCTGTGTTCCAGTGACCCAATAAACGCCACTGCTTGATGAACACGGCACTTCTGATTAGGGGTATGGTTTCATTATTTTTCCCATTTCATCTGAAAACCTCATGGTTTCCAAGTCAACTTCTGATTTTAATTCTGGCCTCCATCTTTTCCTTATAGTCTCCTTTTCTTTTTCCCTGATGGCCCCCCTTAGCCCTGCTCTAAGTCATGGCAGAGCAAGAGCTGCACCGAAGAAGCTTTACTGTTGGCCGCGCAGGGGAACAACTCTGGCTTCCATGATGGTTACACGATTTAGGAGAAATTCAACCTCCAGTAAAGCATATCTAGGCCCAGGCCGTTTCTTTCCCTGTTCTCTGATTATGCAGATGGGCAGACGCATATTCCTAAAACATGAAGTCCTTATGTTTCAAATTAAGAGGTGCCCTTCCTGACGTGTGTGGAAGATGCTTCCCGTGCCCCTGTGGATTATGTATGTGAAGAAGATAAAGCCCGACACCCAGTGTCAATGACCTTCAGAACCATGCTGTTTCACAGTCTGATGACAATGAACCAAGTAAGAAATGGACAGTAGTCTCTCTGGCCTCGAGCCTCTGTATCCCCTGAATGACCCCAGTAGAAATCACATTCTCAACCAGGGTAGACAGATTGATATCCTTAAACCTAACCCTTCCACTCTCTAGAACTCTCCCTCCATCCTGTGGATTTTGCGTAGTTCACCCAAGGACATTCCAGAAAATTATCTTTGTTAATCCTCCTGTTTGCCCTTCCTCGCTTCCCTGCTGACCCGCACCCTACTCTTATCCCATCTGTAACCTCTGCAAACTATTCAACAATTAAGAAATTAAAAGTAGGTGAAGTAAGTGGCTCATGAGCCTAAGAAGGGAAAATACTGTTTGGTTTGCTTTTTAAAAATGGAGAAATTGAAACCAGCTCAAAACCTAGACTAATGGTTACAGTCATTCTCTGGAATCAGTTGTCATTCAATAGCCATGCCTATTATTTCTTCGTAGACAGCTTAAGGTGTTGAATTTGTGATTATTTTTGCACTCGCCTTTCAGCATTTCACTTCATGGAAAAATTGTACCTACATAAACCCAGCTATTATATTTTATGGACTCAACCTATACATTCCTTATTATTTGTTTAATGTGCCTTACTATATAATGGGAATAAAATTAATAATGGTGTAATGTATTTTTTGAAAAACAGTTCGTTATGTGGTTTAAATAAATGTCTTCTTCTGAAGCAGGTAGGGAGTGGATGATCACTGGATTGAAGCATGTGTCATTCTAAGTAGCTGTTAGATAAGGTGAAAATGATTCCAAAGAGGTGTGTCTCCTACTCTTGAATACTCATAAACAGACTAAACTTGGAGAATTTAAAGGCAGAAGCCAAGCATAGACCAACAATCGGATAGTACCCCTCTGCGTGCAGGTCAAAATGGTAGACCCTTTGGGAGACACACAACTGCTTAGTATATTGGCAGGGTGATTCAGGTCGTAAATTATGGAGCATTAATGGAGACACTATTAACAGAGCAATAATCTGTGGACGCATTAGGAAGGCAGCTCCCAGGATTTCTTAGACAACCATTTAGAATGTGTCAGGAGAATTTTGGACATACAGTCACTGACACAGATAGGGTGGAAAAAAAGACTTGTGAGGTTTTTATTTATTTCATGTCAAGGACCCTGGCCACAGAGCTGACTTATCTGGAGATGATCAGCTTCTTCTCCAGTTTTCTGAGGTCCTAGCAGAATGCTTTGAGATTGATCGGACAGTATTTACTGGGTAGAGTCACAGAGACAGAGCCCTCTACTCAATTTACAGAGCTGGAAGCGTATGACCCAAACATTTATGAGGTCTTGAGGTCAAAAAAGACTAAGGCAATAATGTCTCAATTCAAACAAAAAGCCTGAATTTTCTCCCACTTTCTAAATTGTGGGTCTGCGAGCAGCCATTTCCTCCCTCTCTGAGCTCAGTCTTCCTGAAGGGCTCCTTGTAGTTTACTTACCTGTTGTAAGCTTGTTTTCCCTGTTTGAATTTTATTGAAAGTTGTGTAAAAAGCAGAGTGGTGATGGTAGTGTTGTGTGTGTGCCCCTAGGTTAAATTTCCAGTTTGGTCCACTCTGTTTTCTTTGTTAAAAGATTTCTGTTTCAACTCCTCCTCTTTTTGACTGCATTTCTGTCTTTTGTAGAAAGCTTCCATTCATGACCTCATTTTTTGCTTTGTTTGTGATCTAGTTACTTGGCCATATAATGTAAAAGATAAAGGGAACATTTTTCCTCAGAAACGTACCTCCCGCATCATAATCAGAAAGCTCTAAGCAAAAGAAAAAAGCATTAAGCAAGCTCTGCTTTGGGCGTCTGGTGGTCACCTTGCAGGTCATGAACACAAGCCTTCAGTGATCCTAAGGTTACGAGGGAAAAAATGTAAGAATAACCTTTCTGGCATTGTCAAGTAGAATGAGAAATTCACCCTTCTTTTTGCCGTTTTCTGAAAATGATTGATTTAGGGTGAAGTAAGTATGTGGGCAGTTACTTTTCAGCAATTTTGTGTTGAATGCCTGTTGTGTGCCAATATTGGGACTCGAAATGAAAGGTGTATAAGACGTGGTTCTTTCCTGAAATTCATAGACTAGTAGGAGGTACAGACATGAATAGGTTTTATTTTTATCATTAATGGCAAATTATCAACCAGTCCTTTCTTGAGACGTTTCCATATTCTGCCTCTAGAAACTATTTTGTTGATTTTGATTGGTTTCCGCCCTGTTGGCAGGGGTTGAATTTGAGGTTAGACACACACACACACACACACACACACACATGACCTAAAATGGTATAAAGCAGAGGCTTAAATTGACTAAATGGAAAATGACCCTTTTTTTGTCAATTAGATTTTAACTAAAAATCTTTGCAAATGCAATAAAGAGTGGGCTGCTTTAATAGAGTTCTATATGCAGATTCCCATGCCTTTCAAAATGCTGAATTTAAACCTTGGCTTTCATTAAAATTCTTTCAAGGAGCTGGAAGAATGTCTAACAAATACGTGAATTAAGAAAAAGCCAAACTGGGGGAGGATCTGACAAGTTGGAAAATTAATTTTTCTCTACTCTTGGGAAGCTATTGTGCTGCATGTAATTTCTTATTTTTTGAAAATACAGCATTCATTCCAGCCACCTCTAGATGATATAGAGGCTTTCAGTGTGGGTCTCCATTTCTGCTACATGTCATCTCTGCACCCTTGTTTGTATATTTTCCCTTCCCATGCTTGCATGGCATAGGAAAACTTATAATTTCAATACGTGTGTATACCCATAATGGGTACTCCGTCTGTTCTTTTAAATAAACGAACAGGTGGAAGCACTGAGCATATTGGAAGCCAAAAAAAGTGTAACATAGTGACTAACGGTGGATTCAGGCCACCAGATTCAAGATCCTGGACAAATTACTTAGTCCTTTAAGAACTCTGTCTTCTTAGATATAAAATTCTGACCTTCGTGATGGTGTGAGGGTTAAAAATATAGTGTCTAAAAGCTTTGACACATAGAGATCCTAGCTATTATAATGATAATTCTTACTGCCTTTGCTTGGGGAGGGGTTAGTGGCTTACATATAGCTAAGTATTTTCTTCCCTTACATATACTATTCTTATTTCTGATTAATTGTCAAAAATCCTTCCTTGAATCATATTCATTTATTGAGAGCCCTCTGTGTGCTTGTTACTGATAATGCGACAATAAAAATGTAAGACAGTTTCTATCCCAGGCTATTTACATTCTTCTGCGGAAGACATCCAAGCCAATCCTAACACCGTGTGATAAACGCTCCGATAAGCGCGAAGGCAGTTTGCACAAAGTTTCAGGTTAACCAAGGAGAGAGAATGACCTAGTCTTTGGCATTTCAGAGATCGCTGCTCGGGAGAGGGAACTCTAACCTGAGTTCTCAGTAATGAAGAGGAGTTTGTCAGGCAGAAAAGGGGGCACATTTAAAAAGGGGACCTCGAGGGAGAGGAAGCAGCCTGTAAAAATGTCCAAATTAAGAGAAATGGGCTAGAATTTTCAAATTCAAACCGATCAGTTCTTTTAGATAGATACTGACAAGTGATGAGCGTTCTTTGTTTGTGATTAAGCACAGCAACACCTGCGCCCTCAGGCTGTCACACAGTGACGTTATTTGGGATTCATAGATGATAGTATTAAAGATATTAATGACGAAAAGAAATACATTACTATCAGGATTTGTTGCATGTAACCAACTGAATCCCTGACATCAGTCAGTTGAACATTCTATAGCCATTGCTTTGAGGTGCTCCCCAGTGTTTTCTTATGGCCATGATATGACACATATGAATAATTATGCACATTTTTCTTACATATGTTGACAATATTCACCTACTTCAATTGAGATACTACCTTTGCCGTTTTTTTTTTTTTCTCTCTAGGTTATTCCCTTGAGTGGCCTATACAAAAATTGTTTTATGTCTAATCATGTCAGTGCAGTTGATGGTTATTCTTGCCAGTGTATGAATATCTGTTCTTACCTTTGAAAGTATATTAAGATGATTGAGCTGCTAGAAAGGCCACATTTTCTTACCTGCTTATGGTTCTAATGCCTGATACTCTGAAATGTGATCGTTTTCCATTTTATCTAATATTTCTCTATGTAGACCATGTAACGTAATTGCAATGTATTAAAATATGGACATTTAAAAAAATAAACTGGATATTTCTGCCATTACTGATGCTGACCATTTCCAGGAAAGATACTATTTCTTAAATATTTCAATGTTTAGATTAATTTTAGAACTGGAAGATACTTGGAAATGATTTTCAGTGAATGTTTTAAAGAAAAAAATGTTGTTTCACTTAAATTAATAGATTGTCCTTCCGTTTTTTTACTGTTTTAAGGGGACAGATGATAAACTGTTCCACATATTTTAAAGATTATTGGTTTTTCTCAGGGTAAGATATTCTGTGCTTGACTTAGTAACTTAATTCAATTCATGACAGATTTTTCAAATTAGGTTACCTTGTTTTATGAATAAGCTTCGGAACTTGCAAAATTTGCATAATTTTTTCATGTTTTCTAATTCTAAATTAACACTTTCTATTTTAATCAATATACAGTATAAATGAAAAAAGCTATATATAAGTTACTAACACAACTAATTATATTGTGTCTCCAAACAAAAATGGCTTTGAAGACTGAAAAGAAAGGAGGGGAGGCAGGAGGAGGAAATAATTTAAGATTCCCTAAATCCGTCTTCCTGACTCCAGTTCTTGGTTTCACTCCTATTCTGGGCTGTAAACGATTGTTTCGTTTCATGGATGAATTGGCATTTTTTGAGTTTGTAAAGTTTGAACGCTCTGGACTTGGAAATCTTGAATCCCTTCTCCAGAGAAGATCTAAGTGTCTTTTTCTGGAATGATTGAAGTACACAACTGGTCAGTGAGAGGTGGAGAGAGAAGCAGACTTACCGAGGGCCCTTCCAGATCTGTGAGTCCAAATGTTTACAATCTGCAAAGTGAATATGACATTGAATCTTCATCCAAAGGAACAAAGATCATGAGTAAAATACTTTGTGGGCTAATGGACTCAATAATATGATCTGAAATTCATACCATGATTTAGAGAATCATTAATCACTTGTGACAATTTTTATGACCATGTATGTAATGTATATTCAATACAATTATATTAAAGCCAATTATATAATTCACACAGTGCTCACTGCTTCTACTTCAAATTAGTGCTCTTTATCACCCTGTCATAATAGTCCCTTCTAAATTTCTACTCCCATAGGTCACTGATGGCATATAGGTTATAATAATGCTAAATTGTTCAAATATTTGAACTTTATCCTATGACTGGTAATAATTTAATACTATGCCTATTACTATCATTATTGAGCTGGGTTATTTATTATGCTAAACTTTTCAACTACTTCATAGCTAAGAGGTTCGTGTATGATTGATCATCAGTGAACATTTGATTTTACACATTCTTTCCTTTGTGGTCTCATTCTCATTACATTTTTCAAGATGAATAGGAGAGGAAATCGAGATTACCCCCCTCCCCCCAAAAAAAGCGTTCCCTAAGAATGTCATGATGATGAAATTCATCTTTTTAAGATTCTGTTTTTTTCAGAGAAGTTTTAGGTTTACAACAAAATTGAGAGGGAGATACAGATATTTCCCATAAACCCTCTGCTCCCACACATGCACAGCTTCCCCCATTATGAACATCACCACCAGAGTGGTACCTTTGTTTCCCAAGGATGAACCTACATTGATACATCATCATCTCCCAAAGTCCGTAGTTTACCTTAAGGTTCACTATTGGTGTTGTCCATTCTATGGGTTTGGATAAATGTATAATAATTTATATCCATCATTATAATAATCATGCAGAGTATTTTTACAGTCCTAAAATTCTCTGTGCTCTGTCTGTTGGTCTCTTCCCACCCCTACTCCTGCAACTTCTGATCTTTTTACTGTCTCCGTTGGTTTTTTTTCCCTTCAGAATGTCATATAGTTGGAATCATACTTTATGTAGTCTTTATACAGATTGGCTTCTTTCACTTAGCAACATGCATTTACGTTTTCTGCATGTCTTTTTATGGCTTGATAGCTCATTTCTTTTTAGCACTGAGTAACATCCCATTGTCTAGATATACCACAGTTTATTTATCCATTCATCTACTGAGGGATATCTTGGTTGCTTCCAAGTTTTGACAGTTCTGACTGAAGCTGCTATAAGCAATCTACACAGATTTTTGTGTGGACATATATTTTCAACTCCTTTGGGCAAATTGCAAGGAGTGTGATTGCTGAATTTCATTTTTGTTACAAATGATTGAAAAAAATACTGAGTAAAAAAACATGAACTGAAGATCACAGCCGTCTTCATCTGTTCAGACTGCTGTAATGAAATGCTACAGATTGAGTGGCTTACAAACAGCAGAAAATTTTTTCTAACGGTTCTGGAGGTTGGAAGTCTGAGATCAGGGTGCCAGAATGGTTGGGGGAGGGCCTCTTCCAGATTGCAGACTTCTTGTCTGTCACATTGCAGAAGGGGCCTCTTTGATAAGGACACAGATCCCATTCATGAGAGCTTAGCTGTCATGACATAATTGCCTCCCAGTATCATCACACTGGGCCCTAGGTTTCAACATACGAATTTTGGGGAGACATAAATATTCAGACCATAGCAGTTAGCAGACGATCACATCTTTACTGCTTGTATTTGTACTCAAAAGGTTTTGAGATGGTACTGTTGGGGATCAATTTAGCAATAGTAGCTGGGTCACCTTTTTTGTGTCAAGTTGCCTTGAGTTAATCATCAAGCTTAACACCTTTCAGCTATGTGACCTTAGAGTTTTTATGTATCTTCTCTGTCTCTCAGTTTCCTCAGCTCAAAATTGGTAATAATAAGGTGACAAACTCATAAGAGAAATAAGGTTAATGTACACAAAACAATTGGCACAATGTCAAACAGAAAATGCTCAAAGACAATAGTTACTCTCCAATTATATTTTCAGAGCATTCTCTTAATTCAGTAATGGCTGAAGGTTCTTCACAATTGAGATTGAAGGGCATCACGTTTGATCTTGGTGAACACAATGCCTTCACCACGTATCTGCTCTAACAATTCTCTGTTGATGCGTATTATCTGTGTATTTGCTCATGAACACAAGATCTACTCATAATATGGTATATCATTGCTACAGTATACTTTGTCCTTCTCTTATAATTCAATTATTACATTAAAATGCTTAGTGTAGAGCACAGGGAACTATGTTGACTATCTTGTAATAACCTTTAATGAAAAAGAATATGAAAATAAGTATATGTATGTATATGTATGACCAGGACATTGTGCTGTGCACCAGAAATTGACACATTGTAACTGACTGTACTTGGATTAAAAAACAGCTAGGAAGACAGTCTCATAGGCAATATGGATTTATGAGCAAGTCTGGGAGGAAAAGCTTATGCCTCTGGATATTAATAAGGAGAAATCTGCCCTCCAGTATGATATCTGAGTATTATTCTTCCCATTTCATTTTTGAGTGGAAATAATTTCATTATGTTATCCTTTGGCTGTATAAAGGGAATTAAAGGACTTATAAAGGCAGTTGTTGACTGACAGTGGAAACTCTCCCCCTTGGCAATTTCATCCATTTCCTTAACTTTATCACCTTTAATAAATTGAGTGACAAATATAACAAGAATAATGATAATGATAATAATAATAATAGTGCTTTTTTTCTTCTTTTTCTTCCATTTCCTCCCCCTCCTCTTCTCCTTCCTCCTTCTTCTCTTCTCATTGTAATGATGACAATGAAGTAAAAATATTATAGACCAGATATTTAAATAATCACTTTATTTTCATTATAAGTCGTACTCTACAGTACTTTTGCAAAATGCATGTTATCTTCCCATTTTGTATTTGAGTAAACCGAAGCTTGGAGAGGTTAAGTGACTTCCCCAAGATGCCACAGAAAGTAGCAGAATTCAGATTCAAACTCAGTTTAATCTGGTTTAGAGAAACATTTTGCAGCCTTTAGAAACTGCAGAGAGCACAGAAATGCACCCTCTGATCTGACTTCTGGGAAGCAGGCAGCCCTGCTAACAGTTTGACTTTACCAGGTGAGACCCATTTTCGACTTCTGACTGGTGAAACTTAAAGAAAATAAATATCTCTTGTTTTAAGCCACTAAGTTTGTGGTAATTTGTTATGGTAGAAATAGCAAACTAATACAATGCAGAAAATGGAAAGGGTTAATATTACTTGCTGACAATGGCCCACATGTATGTGTTTGTAACAGTATATTTATGTTGGTATTTCTGTGTATTTTTTTTTTTCCAGCTCCGTACCTTTGCTGTGTCTGTCTCTTTTTCCTATCTCCATTGCCATCTTAAAATAATGTTATCTTGTAAGACCAGGTCAAAAGACAATTCTTTGAAATCCAGAGTGATAAATTCTGTGAATGTGTATATGCAGTTTATTCATAGATTATTTTGTCATTGTTGCCACCAGATATTTTACATTATATGTGCTTATGGACTGGGTGGCATTAATTATACAATGAACATAACATTGATTTGGAGTGTTTTATACCAAGGAATTTGCAGAAAAATATAGCTTAAAGACCTTGTGCAAAAGAAACATAATGGGTATATAAAGTGTGTTAAATGTCATCGACTATCATGTGTGATCGGGCTGTGAGAGATTTTGCACCAATCAAATATGACAAATATTATAACAAGGATCCATTATCTCTTCTACTAAGATTTAGTTTGTGTGTAAGTTGTCGCATTAGGTTATGCAAGTGTCCTCCATGAATTGACATGAAAAAGGATGTGGTGTTTGCTAAACTTATCAAAGTGAAGAGCAGAAATAACCAGTGGCTGATTGCCTCCATGTGGACCGTGATGGCAGTTGATCTTCTAAGTTCCAGATTCCTGGACCACAGACTGCACCTTACGCTGCTGGAGCCCATCTCTCGGCTTTAGCAGATAAAAGTGCTGACATGTCCCTCTGCCCCTAACGTCTTAAATATAATTTTTACTCAATAGTGTGTAAACTGCATGAGAGCAGGGATTCTGATCTTTCCTGTTAACTGGTTTATCTCCTAGAGCTGGACATATCAAAAATAATTTTTGAACTAACAAGCGAGTATCAGAAGCCTACGTTGTCAGGATCTACTCACTTGGAGTCCTTAAGTCAGAACGCAGTCCACTCAGCCTTCTGTTAGAGAGTAACTGTAGGAGATGAACAGAGGGTCCAGTATTGGCGTTGAAAGGAGCACTGCCGTGGCACCCCACGTTCACATTTTTGAGAGGGCACAAGAGATTTGGTTATCTCCTGCCCAAGGAGGGCCCTAGTCTAGGAGCCTTGTGTGAAGGAGCGAATAAGAGCTTAAATGGTTGTACCCAGTATGGACACTGAATCTCTGTCTTCTATTTTTGGAACATGCTTGTCAGGAATACTTAGTCTTGATTGGCCAACTGATATGTTAGAAAGGTTGGTGTAAGTTGTTCATACTCAGAGCTCTTAGACTATTTCCCACTGAATTCTAGGGACATGTTAAAAGTCCAGGGAGAGAGAACCCAGTCCACATAAAGGCATAGCAAAAAGGCAGTGTTTTGAGCTAAAACAAAAAGTGGTGTCTTCAAGGACTTTATTTTGGGGCAGAATTCTCAAATACTTGATTATGGAATGGAGAATCTTGGCTCTTGGGTGGACAGCACAGAGAAGGACTGTCTGAAACCTGAGGTGGTTTGACAGATGTCTCCTGGGGCGTGTCCTCCAATTTCCTCATTCTTGATTGATAAGCTTTTCAAGTCCACGAGTCCTCTCCCCGTCAGCATTCACAATACATGCAGCTTAACTGAGAGGCCAGCCACGACTCCCATTATAGATTGAATTTAAAGTTTTTCTTATCCAAAGATTTTATTGATCTTTGATTTCCTCACGGGATACAGAACTGATATGTAAAATAACACAATGAGTCATTTTTTTAAAGGTGGTGACAGAAATGGCCATTTCTACTTCTCTTTAGTACTCAGGAATGGCGAATAAGTCTAGTCAGTCCAATTTCACTAGAATTTTTGTCATTAGACACCTAAGGCGCTGGAACAGTGGACATAGAAGTCTGGTTTAACTCAGTGTCCTTTGCTGTCTTAAATTCACACAGATACACAAAATATCAACAACAGTGTCTGTAAGTGTTGATCTAACACATACCTCAGCTAAGTAAAACATACTCACCGCTGAGGGCGAGAAATGGAGAACTGAAAGTGTACTTACGGGCTGACCGAGCAAAGGCCTAATTGAAGTGTATTATCAGAGAAAGGATTTGGTTAATATTCATATTTTTATAAAAGTGTGGGGGAGAGGTTGGCAGACAGGCCATAGACAGGGTCCAACACTGCGTGAACAGCTCGCGTGAAATCATCACACAGGAAACATTTCCATCGTTTCTGCTGTTGGGCTGGAAAAAGAGGAACTCCTGCTCACAGGTGTCCATTTACTCCTTAACACCATCCGTTTCTTTGCCTGACTGTCTTTTGCACTTCAGCTTAGATTCCCAAGCTACCTTCTGGTTTTCTCCTAGGCCACGAGCACAATGACTTGAGATGTGATTTTGGTACAAGTTGTACAAATATTGTTGAAAGTTAGGTGGGAGTCCTCAGTGGAATCAGAGTTTCTACCAGATAGAAAGGAAAGAATTTGATTTTGTGGGTTTTTTTTTTTTTTTCAATAGTCTAGGATTACAATCCTTTTCCCGAGATACTCTCCGTTTTAATGACACTGCAGGGCGATCCGCAGTGCAGCTGAGGCTTTACAAAGTGTCCTGTGAAGCTTTAAGAGCAGCAGGGACAAAGCAGATTAACCATTTTTAGGAAGCTTTTGAAAGGCCACTGTCCTAAGGAGGGGGAGGCAGATTGGTTTGTGGCGGAGCATTCTTTCAGGGTGACGGGCATGCTGCCTCATCTAAGCACTGAAGGCTGAAGAAAAATCTTCATTTTTCTTTTCATTCAAGATCAGCTATACCCAGCCTCATAGATGAAAACAGATGGGAAAAAATGGACAAATCTCCTTATGTGTTCTTGCTTGCACAATTTGCCTGCTTTAATCAGCTGTCACACCTTGGAACTATTAACAAGACCTGTTCCCTTTTATCGGCCAGAATACATCGCTGAGTGCCCTTTAGCCTTTGGGAAACGGAGGTTCCTCTACAAAGCCATTCTCCTTAGCTCCCTACCGACCATTTCTAAGTCTAAATTGCATTAAAATTGAGGAACTGTCATTATTTCCACAGAGCTCTTGGATAATGCCTACCAGAGAGAACAGGTAAGCAAGACAGAGCTCACCTGGAAAAGGTAACACCATGGCAGACGCACTGTAAACTGATACAGAAAAACAAGTACGTGTTTGCAATCTACTCAGCGTGTTCCAATTTAACATCCCTTATGTGTTGCTGTGTATCTTTTGTTTTCTTCACATATTCTGGTCCTGAAAATATGTTAACGCCATATATGTGCGTAATATCACAACTAGTGGCAGTGCTGGTATAAACGTTTATGTTAACGTATGAGAAATACGTTATTTTCTCTTCTGGACATTGAGAGCTGGAAGGATAAGCAAGCCTTAACTTTCCGTAGACTTAAAATTTGCCTCCTCAGTCATACAGTCAACATACCGAAAATGTATACTTCTCTCAATATCCAAGTTATAGAGTCCTTAACTTCCTCTAGTAATCTTTAAAAATTGTTTTAATACTTTCATTGAAGTATAGTTGATTGACAGATGCTATGTGAGTTTCAAGTGTACAGCAGAGTGGCTCAGCTATTTTCTTCCGATGATACTCTGTTACAGGTTATTGCCAGCTATTGAATATAATTCCCATGCTATATAGTAAATCCTTGTTGCTTACCTATTTTATGTAGGGCGCATCTCTTAATCCCATACTAATTTGTACCTCCCTCCTTCCTTCTCCCCTTTGGTAGCATAAGTTTGTTTTCTCTGCCTGTGAGTCTGTTTCTGTTTTGTATATGGATTCATTTGTATGATGTTTAGATTCTGCATATAAGTGATATTATATACCATTTGTCTTTCTCTGTCTGACTTACTTCACTAAGTATAATATTTTCTAGGTCCACCCGTGTTGCTGCATTTTCTCTAGTCGTCTTTAACTTTTCAAAACTAAACAAAGGAACACGTTACCTCAGGAGCTAGTCTTAGACATTCTGTTCTTTCTAGTTTTCGACTAGCCTCAGCTATCACAGCAAAAGGAAAGTTGTTCCTACTATATTCTGAAGTTTTCTGGCTCCTTGGAGGCTGCCTCAATTGCTTAAATCAGTAATATTGCTAACTTAAACTCACAATAGTTTCCCCTAGACATCAGGCCAAGTTTCTCGGTTTTGTTATATTTGAATTCTTGGATGAAGGGCTTATTATGTGAACAAAATGGAGTGATTCCACTTGGAACTGTCACTGCAGAACTGAAGAAATGGAGTCAAAACTAGGCAAGAAAAAATTTTTCGTGTGACAGGATCTATTTCATGTGGAATTATGACCAGAAGTAGATACTATCATAGTTAAAAAGAGATAATTGAAAAAAATCTGAGCATGACCTTCGATAGGTTCAAGGTCAACAGAAGACAACACACACTAGCAAGCTGACAGGCAAAGGAAACTGGAGGGCACTACTCAGGTTAGTTTCTTTTTTCTAGGATAAGAGTGAGTGTGGGCGGCAGAGGGAATCTTGGCTTCTTTTTGAGCATCTGGAAATCTAGCACATAGGCATACAGTCTTCAGCATTAAACATATGGTCCACGGAGACTGATCTCTCAGTTAGAACTTCCTCTCCTTCCAAAGTGCCTGCTGTTATTATTAGCATAACTTAATAATACATGTAACTCTTGCTTTTTGCTGGCATTCATGAAATTCTAAAGTCATTTCATCAAATATTCATTGTGCTCTTTGTGGGTGTTTTTCTAGGTAAAAACAGTTACAAAAAATGAAGGAAAGATTGAAGAGGTGGAGAGATGCAGAAAGAAAAAGGAAGGAAGGAAGGGAGGAAGAAAAAGAATCTTTTTCAATTTAGTGGAACTTTATTTATTACTCACTTTGTGAATGTGCTGTAGAGAAAGCACTTTTTGTTAGAACTTGTTACATGTGAGTCTTGTCTATGCTAGCTTTAATTTACACTCATATTTGCAGGAACTTATCTTTCTACAAACTAAGTTCTCTTTGTAAATAATATACACGGTGATATTTATCTTATGCTAACATTCTCATTAAATACACATAGGCCTTGGTAAGATTTACATTTTCTGGAGTAGAGAATAGTATTTTCATGTCAGTGTAGTAGCTGGAGCTTTGGATTTTTCCTTGTGCTGTTTTAGTTCCCTTGATGTTAGTGTTGATCTCTGTGGCTTTCTTCCAGGATCCATTCAAGTGTTCAACACCTAACATAATTTATTATAAAAGAGTGAACAAAAAACTGGGTGACCATTCCAAGTTTATTGCTTAAAGAAAGTGGGGGTGTAAGTTTTGCTTGGAGCCCCTTCATAGCATCAGAAGCATCTCAGTATAACTTTTATGGACCTCCCAGTTAACCCATGGCTACGACAGCAGATGCAGCATTCAGTAGACCCGTTATGCATCTGTGTACTACTGAGGTTGCAGAAGTTTCAATTCAAACCACTAGGGAAAATAATTATGGAATCAGGGACTACTGTAGCTTGATGGAATCTTAACAGTCATCATTTGTTTATAATGTTGGGAAGCAGAAATTAAGCCATTTGCCTGAATATATATCATACAGCTGGATTCTAAAATGCCGGACTTCCTACAGTGATAGGATTACTTCATTATCACAGAGTCCTCGTACTCCTGGGATCACAGTGTAGTTCTGTTACTTACAAGGTATCACATCTGAGAGGAAAAGAAGGTTTCAGCTCCCACTGTTCCTAGAGTTTGCGACTGGAATATCAAAGGGAAAAACCTTTAATTGTCAAAGTACATGATACAGACGAACTAGACAAGTTTAGGGGCACTGGCTCTGTAAGGATTTTTAAATCTCATCCATAATGAAGATTCCCCATTGATAACATTATATATTTTTTAATCTGTTGAAATCATTTTCCTGAGAATATCTTGAGTTTACTTTGAAAATATTCGGGAATTTCGATTCAGATTTATAATAAACCTTGAATCAGCCACACATTCTTTGAAATTTCCTAACCTTTTTTTGGGGGAAAAAGATTTTATACAAGCTTTGGAACAAAGAAGCATGTTCTATCCTCTTGTGCTGAGTATCCATCCAGCCTAAAATGCCTTCTTCAACAGTCTGTGGTTCACACCATTCAATACATAAGCATTTATGTATTATTAAGAAACTATTATGTTAGGTAATTTTTAATGAATGAATTAATGAAGTTTTAGTGTATAATAAATGCCTTATAAGTATCTTTAATACTAGCCTATTATTTATAACTTTGGGAATTCCTAAAAATCCTCTTTTTCTGGAATTACTCATCCTTTGAAGGAAATAGTGAAACACTTTAACTGTGGCTTCCACCATTGATGAAATATCCTAAGATACGTGTTTAGTGGTGCTGGTTGTGGATCTTCAGTTCATTCCATGGACTCCTGTTCCTGGTTTCTCTTCCAGGTATCTTATCATGACCTGCCAATTTTGATTCAGATCTTTCTGCTCCATTTTGCCCAAATCCTTCACCCAGTCTTCCCTTCTTTCCCTAATACTAAGTGATAATTATGGTTAACTAAATTTTCCTGGAAACTTACCGAAGTCAAAAGAAACATTAGGGAGAAATTAGAATATAAAGGAGGAGCTATCATCAAACTGGGTCTAAAATTTCAAAACTCATCAAGCCCATTGGTCACAGGAAGTCCCTTCCAAGAGGTCACTTCTCTTGTTTTTGATGCTTCCTTCTTTTGGTAGAAACTGCTATTTCTTCTTTCCGGATAGTCCTATCTCAAGAAATTTCCTGAGCCTGCCCATATGAGATTAGCTATCACCTTCATATTTAAGGGCTGCTGATATTTGCGTTTTAACATTCTTATGCAATAGTCATAGGAATTTAGAGACCTTTATTTCATACGTTCCATTTTCCAGAAAAATCACCACCTAAATGAAATAACGTTTACCTGAGAGATTAATTTGCTCAAACATAAAGTGCAGAAAGGGCCATGATCAATTTTCAGGGCATTTTCCTCTCTATGATAATATGTGGTAGGTAGAATGTGACATTATTCAAGAGTAGAAGAGTCATGTATCTCCAATAAATAAGAGAAAATATACTCTGGTTCTATTCCCCCCAAATCATATATAAAATACAATAGAACCCACAGACTATGATGGAATTAGAAGCTTTCACAATGGCATCCTTTAGGAAAGGCTTGAAAAGATACAGATTTTCTCTAAATTGTGAAAGAGGAAATTAAAAAAAAAAAAACTCGTGTATTTTTGACTATAGGTTTAAAGAGGGAAGAGTCCAACTCTTCAAAACTACTTGGCCAGGAGCCTTTGAAAACAAGAAATTCAAAGGGAAAGTGAAACCAGAGGACAGAATCAAGTTACTTATGCCACTCTGCCCTGTTAGTATGGTGCCCTTGTAGGGACCTAACCTGAAGCTTCTAGAATTTTAATTTTTTAAATTTTCATTTTTATTATTTGCTTAATTAATTAAAGACCTAGGTGTTCTTATGTGTGCATGTGAGGGGAAGTGGGGGGAGAGGACAAGTGTTCCCTAATAATAATATTGTGCTTTTTATAATACAGTGCTGCTAAACTAAGGAATTATTCTGGAAGTGAGAATCTCATTGCGTTCTTTATGGAGACTTACAAGTATCTGCAGGCTGCACAGTGGAATCCATAAGTAAATGAATTATATGTTCTTCAAAGGACAGAACTGGGATTAGTGAGTTGAAGTTAGAAAGAAGAGGGATAGATTTCAGAAAGATCACACAATATAGATCAGGCTCTGTTATGAGGAATCAATCTCCTTTTCCAAGGAATTGTTTTGAATAGACATTGATGCTCAGTTGCTGTGGATATTGTTAAGGTAATTCCTACATTAGAAAATAATCTTGAAGCTGTAATTTATATACATTTTCAACCCTATAAGCATTTCATAAACATAGTAAAAATAGTGAAAAAAATGCCTTAAAATGTGATGCTATAGTTTGATCATTAGAAATGAGTATTTAGTTCAACTCTGTTAAAATGTGCATATGCTGCCTTTATGCTATTAACTATCTTTTTTATTGAGATATAGTCACTTGACAATGTTGTGTCAATTTCTGGTGTACAGCACAATGCTTCAGTCATACATGGAGATACATGTATTCATTTTCATATTCTTTTTCACTGTAAGCTACTACAAGATATTGAATATATTTCCCTGTGCTATACAGTATAAACTTGTTTATCTATTTCATATATACCAGTCAGTATCTGCAAATCTCGAATTCCCAGTTTATCCCTTCCTACTCCCCTCCCCCCAGCAACCACACTTATCTTTATTTTGGTTCTGTCACTCTTTTGATATTTTAAGAAATTAGGATTTGGCCACCCACCACACAACTGTCCGCTAAGCTGAGTCATTAACAAACTTGGTCACCCTACTTACTTTAAGAGAAAGGCTTCAGAATATTAAATGTTCTTGAGTCATAGGTTCACTCTGTAATAGCTGTGTATTTAGGGATAGTTAAAAATTTTTTTATCCTTTGGTTTTCTCATCAAAAAATTACAGGGGAAAAAAGTCTACCTTAGCTGTTATGAGTTAAATGAGAATGTTTATACAAATCAATTAGTGCTGTCAGGATTATAACAAGCATCCAGAAATGTTGAAAATAACATTTGGTAACAGCTAATATTTGCTAATAATTGATATTATGATTATCAATAAATATACTTAGAACAAGTTAAGGAAAAGAACAGTTTTTTTTCATCTTTGTATCAAGTTTTTTTATACAGTTTTATGTGCAAAGAAGGTGTGAAATAGATTCTGTGTAAGAAAATGAATGCATAGGTATACGGATGGATTAAAAAATAAAAATGGAACAAATCACTGGAGAACCCCTCACAATGAAACATACCCAGATTGATGAGAGTCTTAATTCAGTGTCTTGATAAATTGAGAAGCATATATTCTATTTTAAAGCATCCTCTGGTTCATTGTTATGAACTACCCTTGGATAAATCATAGTAGACTGACTTATCACTGTGAAAGCGTGCCTTGTCTGTGATGCATGTAGAAACGTGACTATTTCCAATCAGTCAGGGATTGCCAGAAAGGAAATGTGAAATATGTAAGCAGGACAGGGCCAACAGAAGGGGTCTATTGCTTCCAGAAGGACTGTTTTCCTGGTGGCGTTCTACCAGAAGACATCACTGAATGCTGAAAGCTACAAGTTCAAGCTTGGTTACTCTTCCCAATGATGAGAGCACACTGTTGAAGGAGAGCTGGTTAGATTTAAATCCACAGTTCGAGCATACTGTGGGAGGTGGTCAGAGTGGACAGATACAGTGATCAACATGTAATAAGAATAATGAGTAGGTGGTTACCATACAGCACAGCAGTTCAGCCAAATATGAGTTCTTTGGCAATGACCTTCAAGTTCTCTCGATGACAGCTCCCTTTAGTTGGGGCAGTTTGCCCTTTGACACTCATCTGCCATACTTCCTCCCACCTTCCAGTAGTAAAAGAACTAAGAGATAAAGGACAGATGGCACCGTGCAAATCCACACAGAGAGACACACTCACATATGTACATTCATGTATTTCTTTTTTGACATATATGTTCCTTTTGATAGCATTAGTTAACACCTTTATGATGTCATATAGTTATCATTTCTTTTTTGTTGAGAACAGTTAAGATTTAGTCTGTTAGCAGTTTTGAAGCTTATGATGCAACATTGTTGACTCTACTCACTTTCTTATGCTTTAGATCTCCAGAACTTATTTATCTACTAGTTGTAAGTTTATACTCTTAAACATCTCTCCAGCTCCTCTTCAAACCCCACCCCTGATAACTACCATTCTGTTCTCTGTTTTTACAGGTTTAGTTTTTTTTAGATTCCACATGTAAGTGATATCATGCAGTATTTGTCTTTCTCTGTCTGACTCATCTCATAATGCTTTCAGGATTCATTCACGATGTCACAAATGGCAGGATTTCCTTCTTTCTCATGGCTGAATAATACTGCCTTGTGTATACACACCAGAAGTTCTTTATCCACTCATCTGTTGACAGATCCCTAGGTTGTCTTCGTATCTTGGCTATTGTGAATAACTCTTCAATGAACATGGGATATCACTTTGAGATATTGGTTTCAATTCCTTCAGATACATAGCCAGGAGCAGGATTGCTGGATCATATGTATGGGAGTCCAATTTCCAATGTTTTGAGGAACCACTAAACTGTTGTCCATAGTGGCTGCACCAATTTGCATTCCCACCAATGGTGTATAAGGGGTCTTTTTTCTCTCCATCCTCACCAACATTTGTTATCTCTTGTCTTTTAGATAAAAGCCATCCTAACAGGTGTGAGGGGATATCTCATTGTGGTTTTTTGGGTTTGCTTTTTTTAATTTCCCTGACAATTAGTAATGGAGAAGAGTTCATTGTTTTCAATGAGTTTTTTTGACTCATACAGGGTTGAGTTTTACAAAATAGTTTAGTTTATATTGGCTTTTTAAATGTTTGAATAATAGGATCCATTTTAGTAGTATAAACAAGATATGATAAAAATACTTTTGGACCTGGGCAGGGGGAAGACAAGTAACAAACACAATTTCAAAGGGACTCGGCAAAAGGACTAATTTTTTTTGAGTCTGTGGTTACACAGGCATGTTATGTAACTGGCTTCTGAGTCGATTCGTATGCCAGATTATTTGAGGATTATCAGGTAATTCAGGATGACTTTCGTGGGTGGCCTAGTCTTTACATCAGCACCTAAGGAATGCTCCCTTCTTACACATCAACTATTAGTTTATGATTCTGATTAAACATTTGCATGGACTTGGTATCAAAGTCTCCAGTATGAAATTTGAATATCTGCTTCCTAGCACCACCCCAGTCTCTAGAGGTCAGTGTAAGTTTCTTCTTCACCCCTTTGGAACATTATTTCTCAGTGTTTGGTGATTGTAGTTTTATTCTGTTAGTCGATTTGTCAGCAGAGTAGCAATAATATTTGAGATCTGGAATTTAAAGTAGCTAAATCCTTGCTCACCATAATTTTACTTTTGTGTAGTTTATTCCCTTTAAAACCAACAAACAATTTAAATATCATTTTTTAAGGAAGTTGGAACCACATCCAAAGCAATATCTATCTCTTTATTACTCAAAGTGACTTTAACATTTATTTTTTATTTCTTTCAGTATTTAACATAAACTTCTCTATGGCTATCAGTCTTTCACACAAACATGCTAGAGGTTTGTGACTTTCTTATATTTGTCCTACCAATGTACTTTTTATTTAATTTTTAATTATTTTATTTTAAAATTCAAGTACACTGAAAAAAAAACCCATAAATTGATTAATGTGATAGCCTTTTCTTTCCATCCTCTAAAAACAGTTTGTTATTAGATTTTTGTTTATTAAACTCCCCATGTTTTTGAATCTTTTTCCCTCTGGCTACCCTATTGATTACAACATACTGCAATTTAAAAAAAGCCATCAATATTGCTATTTTTTTAATGCTTCTTTGTGTCTCTTCTAGTTCCAGTTAGTTAGAGGTAATTTATTTCACTAAACTTATGACAAAATATCATCACGTTAATAACTGCTTTGTGGTTATAAAGTATTTTTATATGGCTAATTATATAAACATTGATATCTATTATTTAAAATATTACAAATGGTATTTTAGACATATTTGATAATTAGTAGCAATAAATATTATTGATGAGGTAATTTACACAAGTTTTTTTTTTCCCCAAAAAAAATAAATCAAGAGGAACACTTATCAAACTTTGGCAAATGTTTCAAGAGCAGTATTTGTCATCATATTCTGGAAACAGAATGAAGTACTGCACTTTTTGGTGATTTATCAAAGCTAAGTCTTTCCCCCCAGGATAGCTTCTTGGTTATTACTGATGACGTTCAGTACCTTCTCAGGGGAAAAGAATGTGTTAAGTGGCTTGGGGCGAAGTTGTTGGCTCCTGTGGTCTCAATCACCCCAAATTATACAGAGTATAATTTTGGAACCTGCCATGTTACTTTTCACCCTATTCATGTTTAACTCCTCCTTGTAAGTCTTTTTCTTTCTGCTTTTTAGTCTTGAGACATCACTCAAATTTTATAACTATAGATCACAGACTATAGTCTTTGTTTTTTTGTGGGGAAGTAATTAGATTTATTTATTTATATTTCAGTGGCAGTACTTGGGACTGAACTTAGGACCTCAGGCATGCTAAGTAGGCACTCTACCACTGAGCAATACCCTCAACTGAAAAATGATCTTTTTTCCTTGCTGCTTACCAAACCAAATTGGTGGCTTGCGTTATAATAAAAAACCACGTTTGATTAGATCAAGCAATTTCTTCCACATGTTTCGTCCACTGTTTGCATTGTGAAACCAGCTGAAAACCATTTCAACCATTCCTAATGTATGAATAGTCATGAAACAGTCATTTGTATTTATTTATTATTTATTGTTTGTCCAGAGTTCCTATCTATAATACCAGAAGCATGCTCTTCTAATAGTATATTTGCCTTCCTTTAAGCATGCTTTATTCATTTGTTTATTTAGAATTCAGGTTATTAAAACTGTCGACATACTTTTCCGAAAAAGGCTAAGAATTTATCACTTCGTACTATTATACACTCAAGCTGGGAAACTGCAGAGGGATTTTCTCTTACAACTTCTTACATGTAACTGAAGGCTTTCATTTGCAGTAATTATGCAGCTGTCTCATGATTCTGTCATGCTGCCATGTTTGTCTTGCTTTTTTGTGTAATCTCAGTGACATGAGTTATAATACTCAACCACAAAGAACAGTTAAATAACCAGTCATCATACAGATGGAAAAAAATCCTTGTATAAACGTGCCATTTTCCTTTAAGCATTTCCCTGAAGTACATGAAGTTTTGCTATCTGTTAAATATTAAATCATGTATTATTATTTTATTCACTCAGTTGGGTAAATCTCATCAGACTAAAATAAGTTAAACTACTCCATCATACTCCATTCCTCACGAGAAGACTTGCAATAGACAGAAGTGGTTTTTTTTTTTCCCCTCCTTTTGTAAATGTTATGGTTCTTAACATGCATCTCCATGGCTCCCGTCTGGCTGCTAAACATGTTAATTACATTTTAAGATCAAGTCATCATTTTAATCCCCAACCTTCTTTGAGACTGTGAACAAAGGACCTAATAGCCTTTCTGTTTTCTATCTAGTTTTTATGCTAACCAGAAAAATGATGATAATAATAATAAAATCCAATTTTAGATAAAAATTTGTGGTGGAAAAGTGGTTTTCCTCCTTACCTTTGCTCCTTATTCAGTTCTCACTGACCAGCACAGATATCTAAAAGAGTTGGCAGTATCATATGACAGCCCATCTGTGTATCTATGTACTTCTGTTGGTAGCTGATCTAAACTCCTAGAGCTAATTAATATGTTAAATAAGAAACTGTTTATGTTTTGAATTAATACTATCCTAGTAAAGATCTTGGATCCTCAAAGTATGACTTGGTCAAGTTTCTTAATCCTGATCTTTGCTTATATAAAAAGGTGTGAGTTACATCACCTGCATTTTAAAGGAGTTCATCAGATTAAGTGAGATGATTAATTTGAAGCAATTAATTACTGTTTGAAACAAAATGAGCACTCAGGACATGGTGGTGATGACAGTGATTACACAGCTAACAGCCACACAACTGCAGAAGAGGAATGTAACTTTATTTTTATCAGATTTACATTTCAACAGGAGTTTCCATTTGGCTAGATAGCAGAAATTTAAACTCAATTAATTCAGGATTCCTACTTTCCTCCTCTGAAATGGGTTGGGAAAGTTGACATAGCACCTAGAGGCAGAAGATGGGGAGGACTATTTCTGGTTATTGGGATCATCGTTGATTCACACTGGCACCTGCTGAAATGTCTTTACCACCATATTCAGTTGATAGAAGTCACTCTATGGTATTTCCCTTTCTCAGCCTTTAGGAAGTCACTCCTCTTTCTTCAGGTCTGTCTGCTTACTTAGTCACATCCATGCTGCTCTAACATGAATGAGAAACATTCTAATCTCTGTGGAGCACTCTTAGGTATATCTGCTTAAACACAGGCTGCTATTTTGTTCCCAGGCAAAGCCGAGAGCAAAGGGCTTCCCTAACCTTGCCATCTTTCCTGGATCATGTTTAAGGACAGAGAACTGATCCTCTTCACATTTGCCCAAACCTACTAGGACTTTCTCCCACTCCCTTCACCCCAGAACTGGGTAAGGTCCAGAGCAAATTTTCAGGGTCAACTACTGTATCTGCATGAAGTTTTCAAATTCCCCACTCTCTAGATGCATTATATGAAATGTCTTTGATTTAAAGAGTAGTTGACTTTATATATTTGTAGTTAATAGCTTTTAAAAACACTGTTTTATTAATTTCAGAGAAAACCCACCTAATCCCTGTACATCTTACATGTTCCCTCTATGTAACATGAAAACAACATACGTTTTTAAAACAAAATCTACTAAACACGATGGCAAGTAACAACTTTTCCAAATGGTGTGAAGTTTTCATACCACCATAGAAAAAGCAACTGTGTTTAAATATTAATAGTTCTATCAACTTCAGGTGAAAATAGGCTGCATAATTATTTTCATATAAAAATGCATTTAGGGCATCTTTTGACATCATAATGTTTCCAAAGATAATGAAAGAACAATTCATGAAAAATGGTAATGAATAAATAATATCCTAATTAGTTTAGTCAGTTAAAATATCAAACCAGTGGAATTGGAAAATTTTTATTGTTTCTTAATCAAGAATAATCTTTGCCTAATTTTAATGTTTAAGATAGCATTCATTACACATACTTGATTCTACCATTTTGTAAGATTTTCAAAATATACGGAAATCTAATTCTCCCTTGGAATTTTATTTTATATATAATTTATAAATAGTTAATGGAAATGTGTTGAGAAGGTATTTTGAGAGGTTTTGTTTTGTTTGTTTGTTTTTTTAGCTTAACTCAGAACATGATTGTTTTGTTCAAGTTGAGGGGAATAATATAACGGTAATGATTTCCTTCCACCTGTGATACGTGTCGTTGGTTATTGAGTTTATGGTGGATATTACCTTTGATTTATTCTTCTGTGATTGCGGACCTACCCCTGTTCGTCAGTATTTTGAGTCACAGGATTGGGAGGTCATGTTGTCTAACTAAGAAGTCCAGCTTTGCTCCTGACACATCATGGAAAACACTAAGATCTTTCATTATTTTTCTAAACATTTAGCTTTTACCTTAAAGGTTGACTTGTTATAAGCTCAACTTTAATTTGGCAATAAAAACATACATACCCAGGAAGGTCACAAGGAGCAAGATTTAAACAGTGAACTGTGGAAATTCTATTATTTATTTTGTTTTCTAACCATCTTTATTTTTCATTTATCCATTTATTTTCAGGGCATCATCTAAGTGCTTGGGCCAGTGCTCAGTGTCAGATATACAAAGAGAAATACAATAGAGTGTCTGTTAAGGAGGTGCTTAATCCTCTGGTAAGGGAAGGAGATACGTTTAAAAAAAAAAAAAAGACAAAGCAGTCTTGGGATAGGAACGATGATAGTGGAATTTGAAGTTGTGTTAAAACCCAAGATGAGGGGAGTGGAGGGGAAAAGATGTGCTAGAGAAGGACAGAGCCATGAAGAGATGAAGAAAGATTTAGGAAATACATGGTGTTCCTAGCGTCAGGAAGACGGTCTGAAGCCAGGTGCATGAGTGTAGGTCCTAAAGGGTGGATTTAAATGGAGGTGTCATATTCGAGCCAGTCACAGGCAAGGAATGTCCTTAAGTTCTGATTGTGATTATCCAGCCAGAAAAAGTCAGAGGGACAAGCAAGAGCAGGGCCATAGAAAGGACGAGAATTAATCATCATCATCACCATCATAATTATTACTATATGCTCACCAAAAGAATGTTTTGTTCTTCCTGGTAATAAGCTTTCACTCATTCAATAAGGTAAAATAATGAAACCTGTTCACCTAATCAAATGAGTGAAAGATACAATGAAACATATGGCTCGCTGATCATTTTAGGAAAGAGGAACCAGTCGGAATTTCCAGTTTCATAATTCAAGGATCAATTGGGTGAAGCATCTCTCCAAAAGGTTTAACCCTGACATACTCTTTATCTTTATTCTTTTATGCAAGAGAATAAAGAGAGGAGGGAGAAATTATAATAATTAAAAAATTTTTCTTTACTGCCGCATTTAGCACCAGACACAAGGAGAACCTTTATTCCATGGGTGCTTTACCCTGAGAAGCAGTTTGGAAGATTGAATTGCATGGACAGTTCATAACAATATACAATATTTAAAAAAAAAAACTTGATGGGATTATAAAATACTTGAGATAAATTGTTTCTCCAGCCTCATTCTTCTAAGCAAGTGAAGGGCAGATTGGAACAAGTCAAAAAATACTGAGTTTAATAAGATCTTCATAGAAACAAAACTATCAAACCGTGGAATTATATATCCCAAAGTACTGAAAATATTAAATATTTATATTAAAATATTAAATATTAGAATGGAGATGGGAGCTCAGCTAAAAATGAAGAAAGATTCTTAGGAAGAGATGCAAAGACAGGTATTACTGTATTGATTGTAAAATCCAAGAAGTCTAGCTTTAAGGTCCAGCTTAAGATAATCAATCTGAGCAGACGTTCTCTTGTTGAATTTTTTACCAATATAAAGAAAGTGGGAAGGTGTATCTTCTTTGCTTTCTTTATTTGAATAGTATTTTCATTCATTGTTTCAAAAATATATTGAGCATTTAAATTCCAGCCTTCGTGCTCAGAACTGATTTTTGCTTACACATGAACTCTGCCTGCATGGAGGAGGGAGACCAAATGTAACACATAAGTTATTTTATGACACAAGTAACAGAAATAGAGATATCAATCAATTGTAGCAAGAACAAAACAGGGCCAAAGATTTTGTCCATTGAGAACAATAAAGATTTTACTGAGGAGGAATTAAGGTCAAAATGTTACAAGGTAGGTATGATTTAAACCTGCAAAAGTAAGGAAGAGGGATGTCAGGGAGGGGAATGAAATGGGGAAAGGCATGGCTGTACGAAGGCGTGTGCTGTATTTGGAAAATGGCAATGGTTCAATGTGATTTTTTTTCAAAGTGACTTTCTAATGAACTAAGAAACTAATGAGTGGCAGAGAGAGCGCAAGTGAACATTCAGGAGCAGGTCGTTGATGGAACAAAGGACTTGAGGATGGGACAGGAGTTAGAGCTCATACAGGGTACAAAGTAAAAGGACATTGCCACTTTCTCTGAGGCAGGTGGGCAGAAGGGACTCAGTGGGAACGTTTGCAGACAGCTGGAAAAATGGAGGTAAGGAATATGAGAGGCTTTTTCCCTAATGTCCCCGATTTCTGCTATAAAATTGGAAGCGAGACCATTTGTGGACAATGCGGGAGCTCTGTGGAAGTTTGAGACAAGTGAGAAAAACTGAGGACAGCTGACTGACCCTGGTGATGTTTGAGACTGGGAAAGGTATAATGCTAGCCACATCCATTTTTCAGTCTAAAATTTAGCAAGAATTACTACGTGCCCTGCTTCAGCTAAAGATCCTTAGATGGGCTGCTGTGGAGAGCAGTTGCTTTTTGAAAGGCAAGATTTTAGCAAAATAAAAGACAATCGAACCATTAACAATGAACAATTTTTCTATATTGACCCCCTTTTTTTGCTTATATTGAGCACAAAAGAATGCTTAAATTGGTGAATTCAGAATGTATTTAGCATAAGCCCAGCAATTCTTTCAGAACTTACATTCAGGGTGAATATTATCATTAATATGTTTTTGCCTAAAAATACAATGGAATTCAGATTTTAGTGATCCCACACTGCAATTCTTAAGCTTTATAATGCTGAGTTTGTCAGGATTTACGAACATGATCGCTCTTCTATCTGAAACGACCTTGTTTAGGGACCTTGTCTCTTTTTTTTCTCACCCGTGTCCCCACTGCTCAGAACATTTCCTGAAACTTAAGTGCTCAAGAAATGATTAAAATGACTATAACTATAGCTGTGTGTCAATGATTTTGGAGAGTACAGATTCATCCCTGAGCTCCAGAACAAAATTACAGATGATATGGTAGATCTCACCTCCTCTGAGATGTCCCTAGTGCCTCAGGCTTGTAAATGAAAAAATGAACACCCTGTGTTCCAAAACTCGCTCATTATCTTGTGTGTCTCTGTATCAGCACCATCCGCTTTCTAATTTCTTAGAATAGTAGCATCAGAATTTTTTTCCCCTTTCCCTTTTGTACCCTCAGGTTATAGTGGCCAAATCTTACAGATTCAAATACTTACTGATTCTCTTATTTCTTTCTTTATTCCTGCTGCAACATGATGTTACTCATTATCTTTTATTTGGCCTATTAAAATAGGCCCTAGAAAATTTTCCATCCTATGATTTCTAGATTCTGCATTCATCCTTCATGTGGTCACCAGAGCCATTGTGGCTTAGTGCTGCCAGAACACAAGCTGCTCACCACAGCCGTCTCCAGGTATCCACTGCGGCCTGGTTCCAGGACTCCTTGTGGACACCAAAATCTGGATGCTCAAGTCCCTTTATAAAACGGCACAATATTTCCATATAACCTGTGCACGTCTTCTTGTGTACTTTAAATCATCTCTGGATTACTTATAATACCTAATACAATGTACATGCTTTGTAAATAGTTGTAAATACAGTATAAATGCTATGTAAATAGCTGCTATGTAAATCTGCTGTTCAAGCAAATTCAAAGTTTGCTTTTTGAATCTTTCTGGATTTTTTCCCCCCAAGCATTTAAAATCTGTGGTTGGTTGAATCCAGGAATGCAGGACCCCTGGGTAGAGACGGCTGACTGTCTGTATCCTGTGCTGTTCTCTCAGGTGTTAGTGTGTTACTTCTTTCCTGAAGCAACTTCCCTTCGATCTGCTCCCTACCTGGCATTTTCCCCCTGCCTTCCAGAACATCTGACTTCATAGTAAATAAACATCCCACACAGTAGCTTCTTTACCCTCTAGGGATATAATGCACACCTAGCACACCGCTGGAGCGCTCTCCCCTGCCGCCAAATCAAGGAGGAGAAGCTGATTCTCACAAACCCTTCCTTAAATTCACTTCCCTGCACCACTCCCATATGATTACTCCCTCGCTGTCAGCATCTCCACTGCCCTTGAATAAAGTCATCTGCTGTTTTAAAGCTTAAACCATCAGACCATCTTACCCCTGCCCCCTCTTCATAAGATATTGGCCGAGAGGTCATTTCATGACATTTACTCAAGACTGTATCACCATTAGGTCTTGACTGTTATCTTGGGCTAATTTAAACATCCATTTGGGCCACATACATCGTATACTAGTCTTTAACTGCTTTTCATTTTCAAGTGTGGTGACATTCATCTCCAGTTTACTTGAACAACCATTTTCTTGGTCACATTCTTGACTTCGTCTTGACCTAGAGCTGTTCTCCACTGGAAATACTAACTCTAGCCATCTGCACATTGGTCAACACATCAATCTTGTATTAAGCCGCATGCCCGTGCTCTTTTCTATGAGACTATGTCTCCTCATTCACACTTCTCCTGAAGAAGCTTGACTCATCTTCAGCTCAAACATCACTTTTTCTCAAGACTGTCCTTATAGCCTTTCTGGAATCTTACCTTAAGTTCATTCATTCTTCTTCTGTTTTTTGCATGGTGATGTTCCTTCAGATTTTACTATAATTATATGTGATTGTTTTAGCGCTAGAATACCTATTGGGCTGGAGGCAGGGGCCCTGTGTTTCATTTCTTCACAGTCTTTAGACCTTCTTTCACGGTCAACTTCTCGCTAATGCTTGATTACCCTTCCCTTTCACTCTCGACTCCTAAATCTTTAACACTAGTGTTACCTTCCTAAATACAAACATTTTGCTGCTTCTCTGCTTATAAGTTTTAAATTTTCATTTTACCCCTTGCAATTTTACATTCTATTTTTGCAACTACATTTTCTTTTCCTCTTTTCACTTCCAATAATATTAATAAAAACAAGAATAATAATCAACATACTCTCAGCTCTGGTTCCTGCACATGAGTTTCCTTCTACTGGTAAAACATTTTCTCCATTTTGCATCTCTTCTAGCTTTGAAGGTTAGAAGAACTTTTTAAAGGGGCTGAAGTGATTGCGTGCTAATTGCAACAGCCAGCTTGTACAAGAAATAATCGAAAAATTCCCTTTTGATGTCCTCCAAGACTCTTTACTCCATTATAGCACCTTTGCTTTTTCTTCAGACCTTTAAGCTCAGCTTGGACTTGAGCAGATACATGGCTTACAGGTGTCTGCAAATCATTCTTGGGCTCCAGACCTACAAGCAGGTCTCTGGTAATAGTGGCCAAGGAAAGACAAAACTGTGGGTGATAAAAAAAGTTCTTTACACACGAGCTCTCCTCACTCTTCTCCAGTTTCTCAAGATATTCAGGTTCTTACTCTCTAAGTTACAGTGAGCTAGTTTGATTCATCATAGAAATGCCGTGATTCTTATTAGTACATTGAAGGTCTCACTACAGGGATTTGTAATAGTCTTCTATTGCTGCTATAACAAATTACTGTAAACTTGATAGCTTAACACCACACAAATGTATTATCTTGTAGATCGGGGGGCCAGAAGTCCAACATGGGTCTCCTACTAAGATGAAGGTGCCAGTAGTGCTACATTTATTTTAAAGGTTCTAGAAGGAAATGAATTTCCTTGTCTTGTTTCGAGAGGGCACCAGCATCCCTTGCTATGTGGCCATATTCCTCCATCTTAAGCCCACATGGTCAGGCCGAGTCTTTCTTATGCTGCCATCTCTCTGATTCTCTCCTCTATTTTTAATGATCCTTTTAATTACTTTGGGCCCCCTCCCAGTTAATTCAGGATAACCTCTCTATCTTAAAGTTAGCTGAGTAGCAATCTGATTTCCCCTTTGCCACATAACCTACTTACAGTTTTGGGAGAGTAGACTGTGGACGTTTGGAAGTAGGGGCAGTATTCTGACTATCCCAGATTTTATTTCTCCCAGAAATCTTCCCTGACTCCCTACTCCAGATTATTATTCTTCATTTTTGTTCCCAAAGATGCATCTATTTCTAAAATTCAAATATCACTTATTATACTATAGATCAGAGCTTAAATATTTGTATCTCTACTGCTAGGCTATAAAGTGCTTGATGGCAGGGGCTGCATCTGCATTACCCGCTGTTGTAATGCCTATATGTATAGGAGTTCCTCCAGAAATAAGCTAAATGAATGAATGAATAAATTGTGCAGAAAGCTTAGACCTGAGGTTAGAGGACTGGGTTAAGTCTTGGCTCCACCAACTATGAGCTAATGAGATGGAAACCAGTTATTATCTCAAGTCTCCATTTCTTTATCTACAAATAACACAAAATATTATGTGCACTACCTTTCAAAGTTATCAAATTAGTAATATGAGCTAAAACATGTATGCCATGTTAATTGATAAGCATGCTAATGTGAAATGATGCGTTATTAAAACATAAATTGAATCTTTTTACTTCCTTTCTCAAAGGCCTAAGCATAAGGTTTAGTCTAGAAAAAATTTCAAATTTGATAGCATTTTATTAAGAGCCTTCATGATCTGGCCCGAATTGACCTTTCTGAAACTGTTTCAAATCATATCCCATAGTCATCTCTCTTTTTTTTTCCAGTCAATTTGTAGTAAACTCTATTCCTAACTCATGTCATATTTGATCATTCTCTATAAAATGACATTTTATTACACTTCACTGTAAAATGTCTTTTCCAAGAATACTTGTGGCAACTGCCCACTGTAGTCTCCAACTATAACGGCAACATGAGTGGCACTGATAACATTTACATTATTTCAAGTATGACATGAGCTGGGTGTCCATTACCTTTCCTGATCTTCACTATGCTTTTCTGAGTCTTGTTCCCATTAATCAAGGGAGAAAACCGGTGAAAGGAAGTTCCCGATGTCTGTACTGTTCCCTCCTTCCCAGAATAATCTTTCCTCATTTCTCATTTACTGAAATATTAATAATCTTTTAATACCTTCAAATGTAACTTACTTTCTTGGTTACCATTAATTATACCTTTCCCTGCATGTCCACAGAGTATTATTTGTGTGTGTATTTCTTAGGTATTTTATTCTCCATTAAAAAAGTATATTTTTGATGCAGTTTGATCCCTGATGGAGATCAAGGTTTTAAAATATATATTTTTAAATGTCAAAATGTCTAGCCCAGTGTTCTATATGTACAAGTCTCCCATTATAGGTTATAGTCCCATAAGTGGACTAGGTGGCTCTTAACAGCTCTTCCAGCTTTATTTTATTTTATAAAATTACATTTGATGGAAGAAAGGTCAGCCTAGACATTCAAGGACTTAGCTGTAGTTTTTCTGAATTTGATAATATGACTTGAAAAGTGTTTTATAGATTTAGTTTACGAAGTATCTACATAACAGAGGCATAAAATTCAAGCAGTAAGAGTCCGTCAAGGTTGGATGAGTCTGGGCCAGAATCTCACCTTTCTTAGTGTGTATTTGTGTCATTTACTTACTTATTTCCTTCAAACTATTGTACGTCATTTGTAATCTGCGGTCCCCATCTTAACATGACAATATATGTGTTAAAAGCAATTTGTAGATTAAAAATCAGTATGCAGTGTGAAGTTTGTAATGGATAACAATATTAATTATTGCAGGGGTACATTGGTGACTCTGAAATGAATGTTTTAAACTCACATCGAATAGAATGACAGTTTCGCTCAAGCAATAAGCCATATATTCCCAGGATAGGTTAGTATATTCACAAGTTGGCAAAGATTTCCAATTAAATGTTAGAGGCTATGAGAGAAATAGCCCTTCACATATGATGTGACATTTCCCCCAAGTGTCACTCATATCCTTAGCTATCTCCTATTCTCTGATGATATAAAATGAGGTTTAATATAAGATTTGGGGGTCAATATTTTAGAACTTTAATTTAGGAAATTTTATCTTGCTCTTTTTTCCAAACCTTTGTACCTCTCACATCTCCTAGTAACTTTGGAAAGCATCTTTTCAGAAGGAAACCTGAGAAATACTGAAAACACTTCTTAAGGTCTATTTCATTTCCTAATTAGAGACACACAGACAACTTAAGTATAACTGGATCTACAACTAAGGTATTTTGAACTTAGGAAAAGCTACATTATTTATTTCAACACTCTAGGGTGGGGTAAATGGATACTTTTTTTTTTTCAAATGCTTCTGGGGAGCATATAAACGTATTGTTAGAAATTCGCTATTTAGACTTGTCTTCATGCTTTGATACCATTCCAGGGTTTACTTAGCGCTTTGAAATGCATGTAACTCCCTTTTACAATGTCTCTAGATTATAGCCCATTTTCAACTATGTAGGAATTTTGGGGATTATTATTACATTCAGCTTTGCAATTACCCAATTCATAAATGATCATCATTTTCTATTAAGTCTTGGCACTGCTTCAAATGTGGTTAGTTACTTAAACATAAAAACGCTTTCATCATTAAATGTTTTCATTTACAAGGTGACCTTCGAAATCATTATCATGACTGGATTTTTCTGGACGGCCTTGATTTTGAAATATTCTGCCCAATTAAGAGAACATATGCTTTGAATTTATATTCAGAAAAGGTGATCGACATGCCTCTAGGCATGTGAGCGTTCATTCTCCTGGCACCGTCCTTGTACGTTTTGATGTTTTCCATCTTTATAAATGCTTTATGACCCATGGGAATAGACTTTACATTTGTTTTATCCCTCTTCTCTCTTTAGTTCCAACTTCTCTCTCTCATCTGCTCAGTGTCACCAGTTTTTTGTATCTTTATTTTACCTAAAAGATCAAATAAACTTCTTTTTATATGAGGAAAGCTTTGTTTCTTTTTAAAAATAAAACTATGATGATTTAGGCTTTCTCACAGAATAAAAGCAATCTTTATTCTATACATATACTCAAGATAACAGTAAAATTAATAGCGACATTCGGTTAATACGATTTTCCAGATTCTGTGATTAACTCATTAACATTACTCTTTGAATCCTCAAAACAAGTATCATTATTTCTATTTTAGTCCTATGCTTTTTGGCTTCAAACTCTTAATCATTGGACTCTGCTGCCAAACACTGTTTTTGTGTTTTTCCTCCCAAATTTTATTATTTACCTCCTTACCGTCTACCCTTCAGTCACCTAGAATTAATCTCTGTTCCACTGACAGTCCGTGCACTTTCATTATCTATGTCTGTGGATAGAGTCTTTCCCTTAACCTTGAATGCTTTTCTCACATTTTTCATATATGAACATTCTTGTCAGTTTTCAAGGTAAAGTTTAAATCCTCTGTCTTCCATGAAGCCTTCCCTGATAATCAAGATTAAAATAAATGGCCTACCTTTTCAAGTCACAAAAATATATGATACTGAAAACTAACACGTGAGACCCTTGGACTTACTGTTTTAGCTCATCGGCACCCTTGCTACAATTCTGAGTCCTCGAATCAAGAAGAAAGCACAGAGAAATAGAAAATGCTTGGGTTTGGAAATGAAAGGTATGAGGGTTTTAGGTCAGGCTCCAGCGTGAAGAACTCGCTTACCAAGTGAGTGAGACGTGAGGGAGATGGAGCGTGGTTAGTTCGTTCCTTCCCTAAATTATGGAATCCTGCCCATGGTTAAGGAGATACATACCTGAGCAGGTATTCATTCCATGTCTATTGACCTGAATGATACCCTTCCTGTTGAAAATGAAACAGCCATTTTACAGCACATCACGGGCTAGTCAATTCATCTACTCTCACCTTGTGTATTTTGAATGACCTGGAGAGGGAACGAGTAAGGATGAGTAACTGTGACTCATATGGTTGACTATGGTTGAGGATGAGCAATTAGAAGCTTTGGGTTAGAAGGTGGAGGCTTCAGGTCTTGTCAAAGAGGATTGTTCTGTGATTATTGAGTTAGAGAAGCTGGAGGAGGGGAAGAAGGCTGAGGAAACAGTAA
The DNA here is from genome assembly GCF_009834535.1 of Camelus ferus. Taxonomy (NCBI): domain Eukaryota; kingdom Metazoa; phylum Chordata; class Mammalia; order Artiodactyla; family Camelidae; genus Camelus; species Camelus ferus. The sequence goes on along the minus strand of NC_045718.1, from coordinate 5,742,016 downwards.
CAAAGGAACAGGTTATGAGTATTCAAACATGGCAAGCTACTGATACTGATTTTAAATGGCCATAATGGACGGTGGTCTTGGCTTTTCGAGGACTGCCCTTAGTAAATATATGCCAGACACTGCTAGGTATTTTATACATCCTGTCATATTTCTTCCCCCAATATTTTTGGTTGATAAGACATGTCAGAATGGTATTGAAGTCATTTTTAAGCATGTATAAAAGTGTATCAGCATTGAAAACACCACCAAACATGTATTTTAATTTCATCTTAGTGGACTAGCACTCAAATTACTGTCATGATTACAGATTAATGGTCTCAGAAAGCCTCTATGCTTCTGTAAACATGGATATGAGCTGTTAGAGTTTTTCTTGCCTAAATCAAAAGCCAAGAGGCAATAAAAAAATTCTTGTGCAATCAACTGTAAATTCTTTGCATTCAATATATCATCTTCTTCCTTATTAACCCTTCCTATTGTGGGCTTTTGCGTTTTGTTATTTTAAATAGTACAGTCACTTAGAACAGCAATTTTCTTAAAAAAAAAAAGTGAGTCTCAATATACTAAAAACTAAATGAAACAAATAAGAGAGAATATACAGACAACTGGAGGTTGGCTGCATTACCCACTCCATGGCTTCTGGCGGCTGCCCCTGGAGGGACTTCTGTAAAACTGGGCACAGTTTCAGAACTACTGTACTAGAAGATTAAAATAAAATGCAGGAGATTAATTTCAGGAGTATATTTCATTTTTATCCTGAAAATTAATTTTGAGATTTGAATTTTACTTTCACAACGAGGGTTAACAAACAATAATGTTTTCAGATTGGCAAATTATAATGAAAGTGACAGATCTTACAGGAGGTACAATTATTTTTTTAAGGAACATGGGGTAACTCCACCTTTATAGAGGCAATCTAGAAAGTATTAAAGGACCATAAAATCAGAGTAATTCCCTTCAAATAATTCTTTGGCAACAAGATCCCATTTTAAAAATTTCTTTCCTTATATACTGAATTCTGTGGTGCAATATAGAGCAAAACACAGAATAAAATTTATGAAATAAAAATCTTGGGTGATGGGTATACCTCGGTGGTAGAGCACATGCTTAGCATGCACGAGGTCCTGGATTCAATCCCCAGTACCACAATTAAAAAAAAAAAAAGTCCAAAGACTCGGTAATGAATCGTAAAGACCCTGATTTGTATTGTATAATGAAACAAACTATTGTAATTTTAAAAATCTTAAACAATGAATTTAATACCACTCATACCAGTCATTTGAAACTTTCTCCACAAAAAGATTTTTTTGTTTAACCGTAAAAAATATATCACATATGTGAATATGTTTATGTGGATCCTTCTTTTTTAAAGAGGAATTTATTTTTTTCTAAATAGTTGTAAAACACACATAACATAAAATTTACCATCTTGGCCGTTTTTAAATGTACTGTTCAGTGGTACTAAGTGCATTTATGTTATTGCTCAACCATCGCCACCGTCCATCTCCAGAAATTGTTCTACCTTGTAAAGCTGAAACTCTACGTCCATTAAACAGTAACTCTCCATTGCTCCCTGCACCAGCCCCTGGCAAATACCTGTCTCCTTTCTCTCTATGAATTTGACTACGGCCAGTACCTCAGATAAGTGGAATCATATCTTTTGTGACTGGAGTATTTCGCAGCAGAATGTCAAGGTTCAGCCATGTTGTAGAATGTGTTAGAATATTCTTCCATTTTAAGGCTGAATAATACTCTGTGGCGTGTTTATACCACGTTATCCCCTCATCTGTCCATGGGCACTTGGGTTACTTTCCCCTTTTAACTGTTGCTGCTGTGAACATGAGTGTGCAAATATTTCTTTGAGCTTTAGCTTTCAAGTTTTAGGGGTGTATACCCAGAAATAAAATTGCTGAATCATATTGTATTTCTATTTTTAATTTTTAAAAGGAACTATTATTCTGTTTTCCACAATGGCTGCTGGCTGAATATCCCCACCAACAGTGCGCACAGGTCAAAGGGGCTGATTTTTTCACATCTTCTGCAGTACTTATTTTCTTCCTCCCTCCTTCCCTTCCTCCTTTCCTTCTTTCCTTTCTTTCCGGCCTCATTACCTCTCTCCCTCCTTCTTCCTTCCTTCCTTCTTTCTCTTTCTTTCTTTCTTTTCTTTTCTCTCTCTCTCCTCTCTCTCTCCCTTTCTCTCTCTCTCCCTTTCTTCCTTCCTTCCTTCCTTCCATCCTTCCATCCCTCCTTAGTAAGCATCTTAATAGTTAAGAGGTGATATCTCATTATGGGTTTGATTGCATGTTGCTAGTGATTAGTGATGTCAAGCATCTTTTCATACTTTTCTTGGCCATTTGTTTATCTTCTAAGGACAAATGTCTATTCAAGTCCCTTGCCCATTTTGTAGTTGAGTTGCTTATTCTTTTTGTTTTTGTTGAGTTATAGGAGTTCTTTATGTATTATGGATATTAACCTCTTACAAGATACGTGATTTTCAAATATTATCTCTCATTCTATAGGTTACCTTTCACTTTGTTGATTGTATTCTTTAATGAGCAATGTTTTAATTTTTGTGTAGCCCAGTTTATCCATTTTGCTTTGTTGCCGATGTCAAAGATACAACTTTTGTCTTTATTGATGCTCCATGTTGTATTTTTCTGTTATTACTTTGTTCTCTTTTTTTGTCTCCTTTTTTCTTTCCTACTTTGATTTGTTATACTGTTTTTTCTATCACAGTGTACATCTAACATCTTTTCAGTATTTTGGGGGTTTCTAATGTAAGCATTTGAAGTTAACAATTTCATGCTTAGAACTACTTCAGCTGTGTCCAGTAGTTGTTGACATATAGCATTGTTCAGGTTTAAATATTTTCTTATTTCTACTTTCTAACATTTATATGTTTTGGCTTTTCCAGATTTTTACTTCTGAAGAATTCTAATTTTCTTGTCAGTTCAACAATTTTAAGAGATTTATTTTAGTCTGGCATATTTAATTATTTTCATGGTAGAGACAATCTATCATTCTGCTGTCACTGGAAACTTTGTTCATTATTTTTAATTGTTTTTCTGTTACTACTTTAAAGCACAGCTGTAAAGCAAAGGAAAAAAGGAAGCTGTTTCTAGACACAGAATTTTTTTTGGTAGAGATGAGCCATGCTTAGCATTACTGATGACTAAATATTTTAATTACAAAAAAATAGACTTTGAATTGCAGGAGCAAATATTGTAATACTATGATAATAACTAGTTTAAATTAATACATGATATTTCTTTTTATACATCAGCATTTTAAGTGCATCTATGTAGAAGGCTATTTGAGTATCCAGAGGGAGGTGAACACATAACATACTCACTTTGACACAGCTCAGACCTCTCTGAAATTTGACTAATAACATTCTCATTTTCAGAGACAATTTACAGATGCTTTAAATATGAGGTTCAGTTTACCACAATGCATTTAATTTAAAAAATCCTAAACATGTTTTAATACCCATGATGTATTTTAATTTGTAATTCATATTCTTAACTATTACTCCTTGACTGTAACCATGTCACTTACCCAAGCCTCATTAGGGCTTGGTTTCCAGATCCATAAAGCGACAAGTGCACTAGACAGGACACACGGTACTTTGCACTCTGTGTTTCTCAGGACCCTACAACGTTCATTGTTGGGGAAATCCGTACTGTCAACTATCATTTTTACTGTTAAGCAAGGCTATAAAATTTGAGCAGTAATAAAGATCAGGGTAATATATTATTATATAAGAGTGTCTTTTATTTAAACAGCCTAAAATTTGATGAATTTAATGCAGAGGCATTATCCCGTCTACCTCTGAGAGACGGCATTTATATAAGCCATTGTTCCTGACCTGGTCTCTCTATCTCAGTCTTGTGCCTAGCTGTACCATTGTACAGTGAATCTTGATTCTCTTGCTAAGACAAGTGAGCTCTGGCACAGAAACCCAGAGGGATTACACAGAAGTCTGTTATGCTACAAATTGATCCGCTAGATCCAGGTCATGGCCATTTGTTCTAAAACAGTCCAGCTCCTCCATCACCAGCTTCGGCTTTAATCCAAAAAGAATTCTATCGTTTTTGAAGAGGTAATTTATATTTTTCACTAGGTCATACTGCAGATCAATAATGAAAAACACATCTTTCTGTTTCCTCTCTGTTTCTTTTCATTCCTGTCATTTTGATTCTTGGCCACACTTTTCTCACAACCAGAACGTTTCCGTGGCCTCCAAAGTGGCTTATTTAGAGTCAGGTATCCCCTGGACTCGGAAGGTGTTTGCGAAGTGAAATAAGTCAGACAGAGAAAGACAAATACTGTATGGTGTCACTTACATGTGGAATCTAAAAAAAATTACAACAATCTAGTGAATATAACAGAAAAGAAGCAGACTCACAGACAGAGAACGAACTAGCGGTTACCAGTGGGCGGGAGGGTGTCACTCGCTACTGGGTGTAAGACAGGCTCAAGGATGTTTTGTACAACGTGGTGAAGGTAGCCAATATTTTGTAATAATGTAAGTGGAAAGTCACCTTTAAAACTTTTATAAAAAGCAAAAAAATTTAAAAAGAAATAAGACAGTGATAATCTGAAAACAACAGCAATGACAACAATGACAAATTCAGGTATCCGTCTCGATTGTAGTTATTGTTTTCACAGAGGATCAGTCGAATATTGCCAGAAAAGTAAACAAGCAAACAAGCAACGTTTGATTGTTAAGTTAGGTACATATGATATGATGGTACAGGAAATGTTTTAGTACGTAAGTCCTCGTAAAATAACATGACTGACGTACTGGCTATCTAGAGATGAACGTAATCTTGAGACATTTAAATGTGGAAATTTTTTTCCTCCAGAATTATATAAATTTAAAGCAGGAAATCAGAAATATAAAAAAAAAAAGACACTCACATGTGCTGGGTTTTATAGCATAGAAAATTAAGAATCTGAGTGATAGCATGATTTACTCAAGGTCATTCAACAATGTAGTGCAAAAATGTATGAGTAGAGAATTCTTCCTCTGTGCAGGTTTCTTTTTTTCAACTTTTTCTTTATCAGTTTATTCAATACAGAGTGTTACTTCTCTATTAGATGACTACTTGTTAACTTTTATGCAAATGGCTACTTGAATTCCTAACTTGTGGGAAAATTGCATTACCTATAATTTTCTTTTGATTGCTAGTTTTTTTTTGTTGTTGTTGTTGTAGAGTCACTTGCTTTTTAAAATACCCAGGGGAAAAGAGAAGATACTTATTGTGTCTGAGTCTGTAGTTAGGAGAATGGAGTCATCTTCCACCGATGGGGCAAGTCACTGGCGATTTTCCACTTTGCCAGATTTTCACATGTGTCACATGAATAACTGAATAATGACAATAAGCCAAATCCAGGAGCATGCATTTTAGTTGGGTGAATTCAGTGCCATCTGGGCTTCTGGCTTTACTGACTTTTAACTGACCTGATTCTTTCAGAAGAATCCTAATACCCAATTTATAAAATAGTTATTCAGTCTCCACCCAGAATGAGGAAGGCCACTTGTTCAAATACTTAATTTCAATTTTATTTTAAACTTTATAAATGAAATAAATGACTGCTTTTTGGCATTAAAGCTCATTTCTTTTCATTGTCAATTTAATAATCACATAACTATTCAACCTGATTTCTTAACAGTAATGTGTATTTTCTTACCCCTTTCCTCTCCAGCCTGTATTTCCTATTTATCTTCGTATCACCTAGTGGCTGCCTCCGATTAGAATATATCGGCTTTACCACCTTCAATACCACAGTCACCTTAACCGCACCTGAATTATTTCCTTCCTATGAAACGTTTTTGTTAAATTATCATCAGAAGAGTAATTATACAATTTCACTTACATTTCTATGGACATCAAAATATTAATGTTTCTCCAAAATTCAATTTTAATTATTTTCTGGGGATCTTCTTGGCACAATCTTCTTATTAAACTTAAAAACTTCAGTTCCATCTGCTGCTAATACTTAAACTGGGAAAATTAAAAGATGTTATCTAATGATTAGTGTTATCATTACGTCCTCCACCAGTACACAGTAATGCCTTGGGGTCCCCCCCCCACCCTATTTTGATGGTAATACGACATTTATTTTAGATGTTAAAATTTTAAATTTATATTTCTCTGAAGTTGGTTTATTGAAGCAAAGACTAGTAAAAGTCTACATGTTCAAAAATATTTTATATGCATCCTCAATTTTGCTTTCTAATAAACACTTAAAATAATATTCAGCAGAGAGGAGCTGAATATATTCTGCATTCTAAGAACATATTTACGTTGTCTTTGAATATGTTCAGCATTTAACTATTAAAAAGTGTTCTTATTTAGAGGAACTCTGTAGTCCTGAAATTCTTGCCTGTTTCTCACATTTATGGCCTGAGCAAGCAACAAGAGGATTCCTATCTCTGGGAGGCATGAGGAATATTTAAAATGTGAGAAATAAATAACTAAACCATGTATTATATATTATTACTAAGTCTCATACAGTATTTTTTTTCTGTTCTGGCTGTTGTAACTAGTTTTGTATTTTTTTTTTTATTGACTTTATTTCTTTTTCACAATGTGAGATTCATTTTCCTTATAAGGTGTTTGATAATCTTTATAACTTTACATTATAAAAAAACCCAAATTGCGTCTAACAAATTTATCACCAAAACCACTGTCAACATAGGAAATAGAGAGATACAGATATACAAACCATTCCTCTACAGATATAGAGGGAGAAATGTGGTTTTATATCAATATTTTACATAATTAAATTATAAATTTTGTTGGAAAATGCTTGGTTTTGTGTTCCCATTTTAACCTTAACAAATAGCATTTTCTACATAGCCGTGTGACCATTCTATAGATCCTTACAAAACCCCTACCTTTACATGAACACGTAACTCTCCCTCAGATTACTCCAATTATACTTTTACTAAATGAAATTGTCCATGTAATTACAAAGGGATAGTTTTTCCACCTGACTTTGTTTCCTCATTTACCACTTTTATATTTTTATATATTTCAAAAATTCTAAAAGCCTTTTACATGTTGTATACACATTTCTCTTTGTTTTATGTCCACAGATCTTGAGAAGGGTGTGTACACTTGAAAGGTCTTTTAACTCACCATTTTCACAGCCACCTGTATTAAAAGTTTAGTAATTCCTCCTTGCCTTTTAACAGGATTATTGGCCTCTTAGCAGGGTTTTGTATTTACAAATGCAATTATATTTTTACTATCCATTATACAATAAATAAAAAGTCATTTAAAAACATTAGCATTGTTATAGCCGTCTTGCTTCAAGGAAAATGTAGATGTAGTTTTCTTGATTTCTCTCACTGAGCACAACTTAAAAAACCCAGATATTAGACATAAAGCAAAACTAAGGAGACTTTACGAGTTGCAGGGAGGAAGGTGGACTGGCTGGAGACATTGAAACCCAAGCATTCGCAGGTGATAAGTTCCTAGGTTTGTTTTTTGCCTCCCATATTGCAGTTTTGGAATGAAAGAAGCCAGTAAACCAGAAACACCAATGGATGTAGACAGAAAAAAAAGAAAAAATAGCTCAGTAAGATCCTGCTCTCTAGCCAGACAAGCAGGAAAGGAGTTGACCAGCAAGATAGAAAAATCTTAGCTAGTAGTGGCTGCATATCCCAAACACTTAGAGGAAGCCCCTCTGTCCTCATCGCTCCCGTGTCAGCCAAGACGAGTGAGTCCTAGACTTTGACCCTCTCCAGGCTGTAATCAGGGACCCAACTCCCGGAGCAAGGGGTGCCGGGGAAGTCCAGGGGAGTGGGAGCCTGAACTCTTCATCCCTGCTGGGGAGTGACAAGACCCTCCCCCCCCCCCGGTCGGTGAAATCTACGTGTGGTGCCAGAGACGGCCAAATAGGTAAGAAGGCTGACCACAACCCAGCAGAAAGGAAGCAAGTTCTCGCCCCTCCAGCGTGGTGCCAGCAGAAACCAGGGGGGGAGCAGCAGCCTGACTAGCAGTACGAGGAGTATCGGCAGCTGGGACCGCTGCTCCTCACAGCAAGGGTGGGATTAGCAGATCCTAGTGCCGAGATGGACTCCCACCCCCAGCCCCGCCCCCCGCCCCTCTCACCGCCCCGCTCTGGGAGCCACTCCTTCCCTTGGGTGACAGTGGAGGTGGATGTCTGCTTGCACCCATGAACAGTGAAGCAGCGCTCCCACCATATAGGTGGTATCAGGAGAAGCCAGCTGTACGAGATGATTTAAATAAGGCCCAGTGTCTTATAACACAATATATCAAATATCTAGCTTTTCATGAGAAATCAGTTGTCATACCAAGAACCAGGAAAACCTCAACTGGGAATTAAAAAATCTGAATAGATGAAAACTGAGATAAGAGACACATTAGAATTATTTGAGGAAGATTTAAAAACACATATCATGAAATAGTTTACAATTATGAACATTTAAACAACAGGAAAAAAATAATGGAAACCCTCAATAAAGCAGGAGAAATTCTCAACTTCTTGATTCAACTTTTTTTTTCTTTTATAAGCAGCACAGTGTTAATTCAAGACACAATAGTGAGAGAATTTGATATGTTCATTTCTCCCTAGAGGGGGTGCATCTTGAAGGGTGATCCAACGGAAGTCTTTTAAGCTCCAAGTTAAATTCACTGAAACCTCCCCCTTCTCCAGGCCAGGCCGGCACTCAGAGATGGGCTGATTCGCGCGCCCTCTGGTGGCAGTGTGGAAAACTACACTGCCTTTTTATTTTCTCCTTTTTTGGTCACGTAGAGTGACTCTTCCTGTTTTTAGGTTCGTCAGTATTTTAGACCTGCTGATTCACTTCCTTTTCCTTGTCAATAAGGAAGTAATAATGGAAGCTTCCAAAGATGTTTCCAGCAGTTGTTACGTTTATCAAAGTACTGTCTTTCATTGTCATCACAGGTACATCTTTATGTCATTTCTTCTGTTTTTTTTTTTTTTTAAGCCTTTTCTCTTTTAATAGTTTTCCCCCGAATCCTACCCAGTTGTTCGTCCTCTAGGTCTGTTAGCACGTTAATTGAATATCACTTGTTTGTTTACTTTGCATACTAGTTAAGCTGCACACCTAATTGGTTCTTTCTGTTGTGATTAATCTTTCTTTTGAGATAGTTCCAGTTTGGGGGTAGAGTTTCTCAAAGGTAGCTGTTCTGTATTAAGTACTCCAGCAACCTGATTTTTTAAGGCAAACTTGGAGGAGAAGACATCATTTTAAAAAAGAAATCAGCAGGTTGTATTTATGAATTTATTTTTTTCTACATGCCTATTTTTCACTACAAGCAGTTGCATTAAATACCCTTTGTAGAATAACGTTCCTTTTCTCATGGTGGGATGTCTCCCTCTGTGCTCAGTGGTTTTCACCTTTTATCCTGGAGTCTAAGCTTCCCTGTGGATCTACAGGACTTCATTCCTCTCTGGAATCCTTCTTATGCCTTCAAGTCATCTTGGCAGCATTCAGCTTAGTGGTTGTTTGGGATAACAGATTTTCCCATCACCTTCCCAATTTCATCCTTGGATTCCCGCACCACTGTGGGGTGATCTCATGTAAGAATCCATTTCCTTTCTCACCATCTGTATTTGTCCCTCTGAGACTTTTATTCTTCGTACTACACTATGTCACTTAGGAAAGCAATGACCATAAATAACCTCTTTCATCATTTTGTTCTCACAATTCTACCACCCTCTTCCAAGAAATGTGAATTAATCCAAGAGTTCTTTAGCTCTTTCCACCTACAGTTATTTCTATTCTCTGTTTCTTGGATGACTGTTTAGTCAGGACAATAAAGGGTTCATCTGTAGCCAGCATTTTGCTTCTGTTACACTTACGTTAACCTCCATCAGTAATTCTTACATTCCTTCCCATTTGACTGATAGATTTTTTTGAGGAAAAAATCTATGAAGACAGGAGGACTAAGTGCCTGTTAGATAACAGGTTTCAGTTTGTAATCCATAGATTCTGAGGATAGCAGCCAGAAAAGGTAACATCACCAGTTTATGTTTCACAAGCTTTTTTTGTGTGTAAGGTGTTATTCTGACAACTCAAGCCTGATTCAAACTGAAAGGTTGTAATTTGGGGAATGAGTAATTTATACCTTGTAAAATTAAGATTATGTATTTTTCTGAAAATTTATTTTGTCATCTCCTTTCTATCCCACTAATCCTCTTTCTCTATTTTCCCCTCTTTTTCCCTCTTTTTTACACACAGATAAAAAGGTATCATGCATTACTATGAAAAGCTACCTTTAAAACAAAACTGCTGGTAATCTATGAAGAAGTAAAAGCGATTAATTGTGGTGTCAAACTCCTTGAATTCAAACTATTCCTGGGTTTACATCCTTAGAGAAATATGTGCACCAAAATTCTCTCATTTACCAAAAGGCAATAAGAAGAGCACATACACCTCACAGTGCAATAGTTTAAGCCTCATAGATTAATTGCTTTAAACACAAGTCTGAAACTATCATTTCAGATTTCATGTTGAGGTAAAAGTTGTTTGATGATCAAAATTTTAAATGATTAATAAGAAAATTTTGCTTTTTGCTGGTCAAACTTTAAACATATTACCTGTTACAGGGTAAAAAAAAAGTGACCTTTTAATGGTTTTAGGAGAGTACTAGTCAAAGTATATATTATATACTTATTTTTCCCCTAGCAGGATGGGAATTGCGTTTGTACAAGTCAGTGTCTTTCCTGTGTCTTCAGGCTGACACAGATGGAAAGATTGAAGATGCTCTTATAACTGAGAGCAGGACTCCTCGCCCGGAAGTGCATTAGCTAATGGAGGTCATGAGCACCACTGCAGGTTTCACTGCACTCACGGACGATGGGAGCTTTTTTCTCAATATTCAAGTATATGTTTTGGCTTTTAGTAGAAGTAGGTTTTCACGCAGTCCTTAGTGATTCTCAATTTGAAGCAAATAGTTAACTCCTAACCACCCCCAGTCACTTGAACACTCAAGGAGCCCAGCTGAGAAAGGCATTCTACGGTGAGCTTGGTTTTCTGTGAACTTTAGCCAGAGTGTGTGCTCCCAAGTCAGCAACTCGGTCACTTTTCTTACTTAGGTGGTTATTTCATTTTAGCTCAGATAACATCCACTCCTTTGTTGATGCAGTTGTGTTTATTGAGTGACAACTGTGGGTCATGTATCTGGGTCTTAAGAATATATGAAAAGAAGGCATAAGATATGCCTAAGGGGAACTTACTGTATAATGGAAGAGGCAGACGTTAATCAAATAACCACACAAATAAATATATTAAGTACTAGGAGGGAAAAGGATACTGTGTTAGGAAGACATACTACAAGAGGCCTTGAATTAGTGGGAGACAGAGTTGGTGGAGCAGATATGACAATTTCCCCACGTGTTAGTGATGTCTTTGAAGGGTGTATGTAGTGGGTGATAAATTTAACAAATTTATTTTATATGAATCCCAATCATAGAAGACAGGAGGACCACATGCCTGTTAGATAATAGATTTCAGTTTGTAATCCATAGATTCTGTGGATAACATCACCAGTTTATGTTTCACAAGCTTTTTGGGTGTGTAAGGTGTTATTCTGACAACTCAAGCCTGATTCACACTGAAAGGTTGTAATTTGGGGAATGAGTAATTTATACCTTATAAAATTAAGATTATACATTTTTTCTGAAAATTTATTTTGTCATAAAACACCAAATGCAGCCTCTCTACCGCATGTGGAAAGACATGAAGTTAATACAAGTGAAATAAATTATATGTATCTTAAACTATATAACCTACTACAACCCATTTGTATTTTCTTTAACTATACGGGAAAAATCATAACATTTAAGAGGAGTTTTCTTTAAGATATTTTAAAACTTATTTCAGAAAAAATATATAGTTCACTAAATAAAAATAAAATAATTTTTATTCTGGAAGATTTTCATTGAAAGATGAACACCTTGTATTCTCTGTCTCTAAATACTTAATTACTCTAAAAAATTCTTGATCTTGCCTTTCTCACCTGATGTTACTTGAAATGAAGAAGTATATAAAAAGTTTCAGTTTATTGCAAGTTCAGATCTTTAATTGGTCTGCCACCTTGTCATAATTCACGGTTTATGAATGTCTGAGTCAATGTTTAAGGGAGAGATCATATCATCATAAAGAAGTCTCAGTGAAATTATTGCTTAAATGTTTAAAGAGATTATCAAAACACAGATTAATTTTTCGTTAGCAGGTAACTGTTCTCTGGGCGTTTATTCCTTCTGATGAGTTATTATTTAACATTGTTTTGTGTCTGGGCCAAGAAAGACAATTTGCAGATTGTTTGAGTGTGGTTTTATTTTAAAAATTCGTTTGGAGTTAGAGGGTGTAGCTCATTGGTAGAGTGTGTGCATAACATGTATGAGGTCCTGGGTTCAATCCCCAGGAACTCCATTAAAAATTTTTTTAAAAAGACCAAAAAACTAATTACACCTCCAAAAAATAAATAAATAATTCTTTTAAAAATTTTACTCGTTAATTTCACTAAGGTTTATTACCTTGACCAATCGATCAATCAATCAATTTATCTATCTATACTGACATTCTGGAACAAAAATCAATGATTTCATAAGAGTACACGCACCAAAATTTACCATGAAGTAAACAATGCTCCCAGCACCATTTTAGTTAACTGTTACAAATTTTACTTCTTTTAAAAACTCTATAGTCAGTATTATTAAACATATGCTAATAAATGAAATGACTTTACATCAGTGAGATTAAGAACTTGCCAAAATTTATAGAGCTTTGAATTTTGTGAACTGATCTGGTCAAGATGAGATTTGAAACTTTTAGCTCTCTGACCCCTAAATCCATTCTCCTTTGAAAAAGTAACACTACCTCCCTAAAATATTTAAATTTATGTAAGAAATGTAAATGATTTTGCCTTATTAACAAGATAATTACTTTTATAATTATAAATTTAAGAAGATATTCATATTTGTTTATGGCTTTTTTCAGAGAGAATCAGAGTAGACATTTTCTTTTAGCTCAGTTGTGTCTGTCTCTTAGCTTGTCTGCCCTGATCAATAATTACCAAATCTGTATAATTATATGAATGTGATTGAGGAGTAATTGTGATGAGTTGGAACAGATGTTATACTATACTTTAGAAATTTAGGGAAAAAAATAAAAAAGCTTTTGCTTGCTACAGAATTCTCTCTCTCTTCAACTTAGAAAGTCACTCCTTGACAGCATGTATGTGTATTTTTACATCGAACCTTTAGCTAACACCTCTTGAAAGGCGCGGCTTCACTTAAAGCCTGGATCATGAATCTCTGTCTTATATAATATCTGCATGAGGATAAACATGTGGTACCATTTGAGAGAAAGAATTTGAAAGAATTACCTTTGGGAATGATGGCCGTGACTGTGATAACGGAATTCCGTGCAAGTTCCCTTAAAATCTGAATAAAACTCTATTAAACTACAGAAAATGGTTTAAAACTATGTAAGATAAAGTTAAATCATTTTCAGTTAGTTCGCAGCGCTAAAAATGTAACATAGGTTAAGAATTAGAGTTATACATTAGTAGCCACAAGCCAAGTCATTCTTTAAAAAAGTTCTCAGTAACCTCACCCCCATCTTATTTGATGTAATATTACAGTCAAATGGTTACAGCACCAGTGAATTCTTACTGCTTTACTGGGATGGGCAATGTTTTGTTGCAATCATGTTAATTTGGCTTTTCTGGTCTACTTTGAGTTTGGCAGCTCATTCAAAACACAATAGTCATGAACGGTGTTTCTCAAAAATCCTTCATGGAAACACTTCACCTAAGTCCTAATGGTGATTGTGCCTTTCTGCCAGTATTGTTTTGCGTAGCTTCATTCTGCTAAATTCCTAGCTTCATCCAAAAGTACCTCCCAAACTTTAAAAACCCTGCTACTGTTGAAATTTTAAAAATGTATTGATGTATGAAGGGGCAGGAGTGAAAGAGAGTGAATTCTCCACCCTGCCAACGGCTCAGCATTCAGCTGCTTTTTAAAAAACTGGCTTCAAAACTACAGCCATTCAGGCCATTAGGAACATTTCCCTCTTACTGGCCAAATGGAAAACAGCATCATTTATGAGACGTGGAAGCTCTAGAGAAAGAACGTGAAAAGAGCCCATTGTATATATATTGAATTATGGGGAACTAGCATTGATTATTAGTGGTATTTCTTAAGATCAGTATGACTTAACAGATTTAATTAGAAGGTTATTGCTACGGAAGATTGGCAAGTCAGTTTATAATTCTCATGCTGGATTTGCTCGCAGATTAGTGCTTGGGTAATACATTTTGTTTTAATATTCCGTTGTGTCTGCCAGTGCTAGTGAATATTGACAGAATTAAAATTGTAAGCCAACAAATGTAGTATTGTGAAAAGTAATGTAATAATAGCTTTTAGGGCTTTAGACAGACAACTTTATTTAGCCTAAATGAGCAGTTATCTAAAGATAAGTCTTTTCAGCAAGTGCATTATATGATTTTCTCAGTATTTTTTTGCTGCCTTTCCTTTTGGTATTGAGTCCAAAATAGCTAATAGCAATGACAACAGATTCTGTATTTTTTACGAACCAAATAATACATGTGTAATTTTAAAGAAATCACGGTGGTTAATATATTTTAAATACACTGAGTACCATTATGTATTCACAGAGAGCTTAAATGCTAAAAAGAAAGGTCAATGGCAGTGTGGCCATGATGTAACCATTATTTAAATGGAATTTGTTGATGTCATTCTGGTTTTCCAACCTTTTTTTAAATGAGCTGGGTAGGGAGAAAATTATAATAAATATTGTTGTAGAAAAGTAAACATGTGGGCACACACAGTAAATGATGCTTGCAAGTCAGAATTTTTAGCAGCAAACATATAGCTCTAATCAACTAATGGAGATGCCTTAGAGCCAACAAAAACATTTTCAAAGTAATGTTTCGGCTGAACTGGCTGCAGTCCATTTGCGTGTTCTACAAAATAGTGGGGCTTCTAAAGGGGCCGAGTTACATTAAACCCTAACAACGGTGCCGACTTCCTTTAAAGACCTCCAAAGGTTATGCTGAGAAGATGTTTATGTTCTGTGAAGGCTTCAGGTAGAATACAGCATTTAGTTAGATGCAGCAACGTTCTTAGTTAATATAAACAGAATGCATCGGGATGGAATCCTTAGATGCCTGTAGGTAAAACGCTCTCATTATGGTAATCATACCCGATAGCATGTTTTCAATTCAATTCTGCGCTCCATTGCTCTGTTTTTCCCAAAATGTGATGACTGTGTGGTCCAGTTCCAACTGAAGTGAATCTATTCTTAAGGAAAAAAAAACAAAAAACAGAAAACAAAACCCTGTGCCCATAAGTTTCTAATTTATGTACACCCATTCGCTCCTTATTGTCTTCTCAAGTTGCCCCCAAATCAAAAAACTCCACGTCAGTCCTGATAGATGAGATTATATTGCTAGAAAGCAACCAAACCAACTACTCACTCTGCCATCTTAGTAGCTCGACATGACATGACAGGACCTCTTTGTAGTCCAGGCCCTTTTTCATCCCTGCAGGGGCGGGGCTGGGGGATGGAGATTCCAATCATCTTTGTTGATCAAGGTGCCAGGCTAACCACACGTGCTCACACTTCAGTGGTCCAGGTAAGCCCCATGGTCACATTGACTTTAAAGAACACCAATAAATGTGGTCTTCTGGGTCCAGGTAGGAGAGACATCTAGTCTTTTATCTACACCTGCTGCTCGCAATGTGATGCTTAACTGTCCAGAGATGATTTCCTTCACTCAAAGGGCTCTTATCACCACTTTTTAGGATTATTTCAGTACTTTCTAGCTAGATTTTCACCAAACGTGTAGAGATTATAACACTGATCCTATGTCATTATAATACCAACCAAATGTGAGCGAAAATGAGAGATCTCAGGTCTCAAACCAACATTTACATTTTCTACATCAATTACACTTTTCGGAAGTACACAGTAGAAAGTGTAATATTATACTTCACCCTTTATATGAAAAAAAAAACTAGGAGAAGAATTTTAGATAAAGCTCTTAAAATGAAGAGAACAATTTGTGGTGGATGCTAACAATACTGTGTTTTTAAATCCATTTATTCATTCATTGGGATTTTTGATTGGTTCATTAGTTTAGTTTTAGTCTTAGTTTGGTGATACTCTCAAAGAGTTTGTCCTTCCCTTTTGTGTTGCATGACAGAGGGAATCAATTAATAAGATGGGATGGCAGAGTGTTTTGTCCCACTGAAATGTAGAAGGTGAATCGAGCCCATAAACTTAATCGAGGTTAACTGGCAGGTAATAAAAAGCAGCTGCCAGCTGAGGCCAGCTCCCTGGAAGGCTGTCCATAGTCTTAAGTTCTTTGTAGCCTTGTGAGGTGTGTGAATCTAAGGGAAGAGGAAACATGTTCCAAGTGAGTTAGATTAGGAACACTTATATCAAGGAACACTTATATCAGAGGGGTTATGCCAAATAAGCTACTGGAACCCTTGTATTTTTGCACATAAAAATGTTGTAACACCTTTAAATTGCAGTTTATTCTCGCGTGTATTTCGCGTAGTGTAATTTTT
Organism: Camelus ferus; assembly: GCF_009834535.1. NCBI lineage: Eukaryota > Metazoa > Chordata > Mammalia > Artiodactyla > Camelidae > Camelus > Camelus ferus. The sequence goes on along the minus strand of NC_045718.1, from coordinate 5,725,408 downwards.
GAACCCTGAAGTTCAGAGGTTTTCTTCCACTCATCTATATGACTAGCAAGATTTCTGGTAGATGTGACAATAAATTGTAAACCATTAATAAATGTTCTCGTTACATTAATGTTATAAGCTGATTTCTAGGAACATGATTTGTCATAGCTCTTTCTTATGGCATCTATTCTTTGTCAAATTTAAGAGGAGCAAACAAAAGAAAGTTGCAAATATTTCAAGTCAGAATAGATCACAGGTTGGTATTATGTATTTATTAATTGTTAAAAAAAGAGAGGCTAGAATCGCACTATTTCAATATGTATTTTACACACAGTCTTCTAGCAAGGAATACTTTGCAATTAAGAAGGAGTTTATATGGGTTGTAAAATATCACCATTGAAACAGTCTTCCTGGTTATTTGAAATCCAGTTAATTCACTTAGCAATTCACATCTTAATTTATGAATATATATGTGTGAGTTTATAAATTTTGGTAATTTAAACCATTGAAAAATTTACACCACAATTTTAGGTTCAAGCTATCTTACTCTCCCTTAATGAAATTATAAAGTTTTTTCAGCAAATAAAAAAGTAAATGTTGCAGGGTAAAGTTTTAAAATTAATGAGCAACTATTATGTAGACTACGGTTTAATAGATAACTTCTTGGAAGCATTATAGTACTTTATACTTTACATCACAAAATGCTAAAACTTAAATATTTTACTTTAAATGCTCTCCTTCACAATTCTGAATATATATTTACATATGTATTCTACATATGTGTCACACACACACACACATAAATTCAGGTAAATTTCTATAGGATGGAAAGACATAACCAAAGTCACTGATGTTAATCAGGTTTGGAAAGATAACAGAGTCATTTTTACTCTCTTCTGAGGAAACAGGAAGTAATAAATCCAGTAATCTGTAATCCAGTGTAGCCCTACACTTACTGAAAAGGGAGCGCTTTGAGTAAAGTTTAAAATCTAAATACCGAATTATCTAATCCGTGTTCTTCAAAGTGAGTCCCCTGACTAGCAGGATTAGCACTGCTGGTTAAAACATGCGAATTCTTGACCTCCTCCTCCATTGTTCTAATGAGTCAGGAACTCGGTGGGGGGGGGGGTAGTTTCCAGGTGACTCTAATGGGTGCTGAGGTTTGAGAACAGTGCTCTTGAAAACTGGATCAGCAGATTTACAGAGGCCAGAGCAAGAGCTTCTCAATGAAGGAAACACCAAGCGGACTTATTTTCAGGCCAAAGCCTTACCCCAACTCTTCGGTGAATCTTACCTTACAATTAGCTTCCAAAAGACTGGATGGATTGTTTGGCCGCCAACTGTGCGCCGCGGGCCCGAATTATTCATGCTCAGAGACTCTGTCAGGAACATGCCTTTTGGTCCTGGACGTCTTTACTGTTCCTCATCATTCTGTGTAAATCTTTTCCGTGCCTCCCCACCACTAGGCTCTTTTATTTTTCTGTTAGCAATGGCCTATGTATCAAACACCAGCTCGCCCGACTTCCCCTTTCTGGTCACTTAAAATAAAATAAGGTCCTACTGTCCCCCGCCCTACCGCCTACCCCAGCAGGCTGTCTCAGCACCGATCGCAATCTGAATTTTAAAAAAATTTTATTTCGCATGTTTAAATAAGTTAATTTTGTTTATTTTTAAAACGTTCTCTAGAATGTGAATTCCATTTGGGATCTGCTTCACAGGTGTGTATCAGGCACGTTTTGGTACTGTCCTGCAGGCATTTTTTGGAGGCAACAATATAAATATGGCACACATTTGTACAATATTTAATCAACATTTTATTTGCTAAGTACTTACAAAGTTAAATAACACACCTAGGAGAAGTCTAGGAGAGGGAAATTCTTCCCTGTGGAGGGTATTTGAGATTTTTATCAGACCACTGCTCAGAAAAAAAATCTGTAGAGTTGATATCAGGCAATCCAGTTCACCATAGTTATTTTCTAAAGTGTGGTTAGGTTGACTTTAACTCAATATAAATGTGCAATTATTTTACGGTATAAGTCTTTTATAACCATATTTGCCATTTCTCTAATTTGACGAAATCCACCCATAACGTCATTTTGCATTCTTGAAAAATTGCTCATGAAGTTAAATTTCGGTTTCAAAATATGTGGTAAACAATAGTTATTATAAAAAAACCATTTATCTTTTGATCATATTTTTAAAAATTCTGCCGCAGCTCCTTAATATCCTTGAGGTCTTACAAGTTCCCGCTGTACCCTGCATGAAGAAAGGAATCATTAGAGTGATGAAAATAAATCTGTTCTTTTTCCAATTTCCATTGGAAAATGATAAAAGATTACCTTAGTTTCCTTTTTAAAAAAATAATTCTATGTTAATATTCCGTACATAATGAAATCATTTTTTATGACTATATCTTTCTTTGGGAAACAAGATCAGTGGAGGCTGTTGAAGTGGTTTATTTTTCCTCTCCGTGACTTGGTTTCAGAATAGTTCCTCCAGTTACATAAATGATATACAAACATTGCTTCTCCTGCTCATCGCACAGGAAGTATTATTACAAGCCAGAATCATTGTCATGTAGTGACCCCAGCTAAGCTACCAAGTGAACTTTTCAAACGAAAACATTCAGATAGATTATGTATTTATGAATAAAAATAAATTTGCTTTTCAGGGAGTTTGGCCGCTGGAAAGTAAATAACCTTGCAGTTGAGAGAAGAAATTTCCTTGGCTCCCCTCTGCCTCTTGCCCCTGAATTCTTCCGCAACATAAGACTTTTGGGACGTCGGCCTACCCTTCAGCAAATCACAGAAAACCTTATCAAGAAATATGGGACACATTTCTTGCTATCTGCTACTCTGGGAGGTACGACTCTTTGAAAATATTTGTGCCTGTGTGTGCTTGTGCATAAACCTGTGTCACTCGAGGAAAGGTGTTGATTAATCCAAATAGCTGCAGTTTGAATAATCCTGAATTTCATTCATTAACTTATTCGACACATTTATTGAGTTATTACTAAATATCTTGGATGGTGTTCACAGTGGTGAGGTAGACGATTATCATTTAGTTTCTGCCTGAAAGCAGTTTACAATCTAATAGCATGAATTAAATATAGACAGTTATTACACTCTATAATGCAAGGTAATGGGGCAAATTTTGTTTAAAAATTGATTAATGAGCAATCAAATCACACGTGGGACTTCTGGTGATTGAGAGGAGGAAAGGTCCTGAAGTAAACGTTGAAATTCTAAAATTACATTTAGAGAGCTCTTTTAACATTTCTGCCTGTGGTTGATAAATGATATGAAAACAGAAACAAATATCAATTAAGATGTATAAGGTGAAAATAGAGACTAATAACGTCACGTCTCCTCAGTGTGGTTTAATAGTAAACGCGTGTTTGATCATGCGATGTACAGGTCAGCCTTTTGAAAACACTGAAATGATTTGGGGGGAGGTGATGTGTAATAGGAAGGATATGACATTTCCTAAAACTTAAAAATATCCCAGAATTCCATACATTTAATTTTGGGTAGGACTTTAAAGAATGTCCAGACACTCCATTTAAAAATGGATGGTACTCTTTCCTCTAAGAAAGAGCACTGGATGAAATCGGATGGGAAAGCCGTGAAAACAGTGACTCCCTGCTCCCTTGCCAGCTTCTCAGTAAGTTTACGGAAGGTAGGCTGGTTCACACCAGTGGTGAGGTGGCATAAAAGGCCACCTGCTCTTCATTTCCCAGTCTTACAGGATGTGTCCTTTTTCGCCTTTACCTGCCAGTCCTGTCTGTCACCAAGTCATGTCAGTTTATCCCTCCAGAACATGTCCCATATCAAAAAAATTCCTGTCTTCCACCCAACAGTCCCTACACCACGTCACCATCATGGTTCTCCCAGAATATGCACCCACCACCAAGTTGTAAGGTCTTTTAAAACTTGAATTGTGTCAAAGCATTCCCTGTTTCAATCAAAATTAGCCACTTAAAATCCAAATGTCTTGCTGTGGTTTATAAGGTGCCACGTGAATGACCTGCCGCTGGCTTTCATCTCAGACCTCATCTTTTCTCCCTCCTCATTCATCTTGCTCTATTTTTCAGCCAGAATAAAACTTCACCTTTTTTCTGCTCAAATGTTAGTTTCTCAGAGAGTCCTTTCCAGGCCACCTTGCCAGCAGTGGTGCCCAAAGATCACTAATATTCTCTACTATTTCAAAATCTGACTATGCAGCCTTCTTAGTATTTGTTATGATGTGAAAATCTTTTATTTACTTGTTTCCTGGTTTATTATCTGCCAATCTTGCATATTTTCTTGAAAACAAGAACCTTTCCTGTATTTGTTACCACTTTACCCCATGGTTGTAATCGTACTTGGCACACGATAGGTTCTCGTGAAATATCTGTTAAATGGATAAATGAGTGGAGCCCCACTTTGCTAGGAGGCTGAGGCAACCCAGTCCACGAGATAGATGTCAACATGATGATATATACAGAGGATAACTGAGATCTAATTCAGGAAGAAGACTGAATGGGAGAAGCAAATCCAGAGGTGCAAAACGGGTCAGTTAAACAAATAGATTCAAAATTGGAGAGAATCAGGGCAAAAGTGAGAGCAGGTGGGTGGGTCTGGAGAGGGTGGAAATGGAGCAGCAGATCCCTGTACACACCAAAGAAACAAGTCTGCCATGTAACGTTAAGGAATTAAAGGTGGAAGATGTTGGGGGTCCAGGCAGACAGAAAAGACTAGCCATGAATACACACTCTCTGTTACCTTCCTCCGAAAATGAACAATGCTAAACTAATAAGATAAAGAAATCAAAGTTGCTGTTGAATCTTGACTCCTTTAAAATAATTGCGAGACTTTAAAAACTGTTGTAACTTCACCAAGTTTTAGTTTCTTTTCATGGAAAGGGAGAGAGTAACACCTGTGTGACGGCATCACGGGAAGATCAGTGTAAGCGTGGGAACGTGTCCTCGGCATAAACACGCAGTGCATTTCTGCTATTGCTCTTGGCATTACAGCAGTGTGAATGGCAAAACAGTGACAAAATATCCCTGTAATTGTGACAACTGATGCTGGGAGAGCTCTGTCTGTTTGGCTTAGTAATGACAATGGTTATTAATGCAATAAAACCTGAAGCAAAAGTGAAAATTAAATTATTTTTATCACATCTCCTTTTAGAAAGGTCAGTGGTCTTGAAACACATACTAGGTTTCACTACCACTGTATCAGCAGTGCAGAGTACCCAGAAGAACTTCAGAACATAAAATATATTCTTCAAGTAATAAAGGAAGAAAGGGACGGTGGGGGCCAGGGGTGAGGCAGAAGAGGTCAGAAAGTACAGATGATTCTCCAGGACATTTTTGTTCCGTAGTAGGAAAATTATGTTGAATTATTGATTTGTTTCATTGTTTTGGCATTATGGACGCCACATGGTTGTCTTGAGATAGTTTTTGTTTTATACATTTTTGTTTAAAGCCTTTGTGGTAAATCACTTCTTCAGTTTAATTATTGAATGGTGACAATATGCTCTCTCAAAATTAATTCATTTATTTAAAAGTCTTGTGCATGTATCTTTTTGAATTAGATACACGCAAAAGACTTTTAAATAACTGGAGTAAATTTTCATAGCAGCACTATTTACAATGAAGATGTGGAAGCAATCTAAATGTCCATAGGCAAATGACTGGATAAAGAAGTTGTGGTATATTTATACAATGGAATACTATGCAGCCACAAAAAGAATGAAATAATCCTATTTGCAGCAACATGGATGGACCTGAAGATTGTCATACTAAGTGAAGTAAGCCAGAAAGAGAAAGAAAAATACTGTATGATATCGCTTATATATGGAATCTAAAAAAGACACAGATGAACTTATTTACAAAACAGAAACAGACTCACAGACACAGAAAACAAAGTTATGGTTCCTAGAGGAGAAGGAGGGGGGTGGAAGGAGAAATTGGGAGTTCAGGATTTGCAGATACCAACTACCATATATAAAACAGATAAACAACAAGGTTCTACTGTATAGCACAGGGAATTATATTCAATACCTTTTAGTAACGTATAATGAAAAAGAATATGAAAAGGAATATATGTATGTGTGTGTGTATATATATATATATATATATATATATATATATATAACTGAAATGCTATGCTATACACCCAGAAATTAATACACTATAAGCTGACTATACATAAAAAATAAAAAAATTTAAAAAGCTTCTAAAATGTTAAAAAAAAAGTCTTGTTCAGTCACTTTCTTAAATGGTGAGGAGGAACGAATAGGATGGCCACCCTCACTTGCCTTCTGATCTCTGACTATTTCTTGGATTTTGTGTTCCTGGTGTTCTCTATTGGAATTCTTTTTTCTTTAAATGTTACTTAGTTTTCCTTCAGGAATCTCCCCTTTGGGTGATGTTAATAATTCTGCTAAAATGCATGAAATTATCTAAGTAGCTTAAGGATATAAACTATTTGCAATTAAAATATATACTAGGTTGATTTCAGGGAGTTTAAAAATTATTACTATTAAAATTACACTAAACCTTTTTTGTTGCTGTAAGTATATTTTAGCCTGGTATGTTTTACCTGACTGAACATGTAATTGTATTACTCCATTTCTTTAAAACTTGAGCAAATATTCGGTCTGTCTGACCTTAATTGACCAAGACTGAGGACAACTCTAATATTAACACATTGAGGATGTCATGTATGGAGGCAAACATTTCTAATAAAAAGCTAGTTATTTTGTAAGTAGATGTTTTCTAAGTAACTAGATCTTCAACTAAATTGAAACATTTTTCAAAACAAGTTGAGTGTAAAATACTCTCTACCAGTATTAAAGTGATGAAGAGGAAAGAAATGAAAAATGTCTTTTTTTCCCCCAAGAGTTATTTAGTACATCATATTATTGACTTAGACATAAAACATGGGATAGCATCTTTGAAGCCTTTAATAGGATATTTTATGATAGATAAAGCCAGTGATTGAATTATCTTCCTATAGGGAAAAATAAATTATAAAAAACCTTCTTCAGTATACATCATTTTCCCCATTTATTTCATCTTATAGTTTCCAGACTATTTATCAATATAGTAATTTAGCTTGCTTCTATTTGGGCTAATGCTATCTCAACTCCATCACTGTTTAAAAATCTAAAATAAGCTATTCAATTTGAGGAATCAATCTTGAAAAAGATTGCACTCCTGGGATATATTGATTCCTAGCTATGGAATATATTTCATGACTGTTTTTATAATATATTTCATTATAATACAATATATGACAAACACTGAAATAAAGTGTATCTGTGTACTGAATTTAGAAATATAAAAAAAAGAATGGATGGAAATTAAAAAAAAAAAAAAAAAAAAAAACCTCAAAATTGTTGGACTTACCAAAGAGAGGGAGGATGCCTGCTATAAAAAGTACCAGATCAGGGTTTGGGATCAATACAAAAAGACTAAGGGAGAGGAAAATTAAAAAAAAAAAAAAATCATTTAAACATTTATAAGAAGTTTATAACAAAATATTTATAATAATTTAAAATATGACCTCATCCTCATATCCAGAATTGCACAGACTTGTCCAACCAGTCACAGTCAAAGGCCTGAGCCACCCACAGTCATGTGAGAATGTAGGACCTGCTGGGTGAGACCTGGCTCTCTTTAGACGGAAGGGGGCGCTCTGCTCTCCTGATAGCACATCCTAAAGAGGAGGAAGAGCAGAGCCTGGGTTACTCATGCTGGTCCCTGTCCTATATTTAGCCTCTCTGTTAACTCACTGCACCTCTGTGGGTGGAGTCAGGATTGTGGACCTAGAGAGAGGACTGCTTAAGCAGAACACCTTCCCTCCAAAGTATTCTTTTCCTAATAGAGAGGGATTTTTTTTTTTTGAACAAAATTCATTCTAGGAGCAAATATATTTAGATTTGTTCATTTACAACTGTAAAGAATATGTTTCCTTCTGAGCCTCATAAAAACAGTTCCATTTTTGACCACTGGTTTTGAATGTGCAGCGTTTTAAAAGCCATCATTAAATTGTAAGCAGAATAGTTAACAATATTTTTTTTCACTTGCATGTTCATTCATGGCAATTTTCTCCTGCACATTCTTATGAGAATGTGTCTGTGGTTATCATATTGCTCAACTTAGGTATTTTGTCAGATATTTAATTTTGTTAAATACAGAAAATATATTCTTCATTGTTGGATTGAAAAAAATGCATGCTTGAGGTCCAGAGTAATACTACCTTACTAGGATAATTATTTAATATTAACGAATACTATCTTGGTGACTGCATAGTGTATAACTATGCCTGCAAGGTCATTTTGTTTAGCTCAAAAGTTTTATGATATATTTTCATGTGTATATCTCAATATGGTAGAATATTTAGATTTTTTTCCTATGTTCTTGGATCCTCATAAGTATAGGAAATCCAAATATCCTCACTTAATTTCAAAAACACTCAATTCTCAGTTTTCGCTATGCAATTTACATATATAGTATGCACAGACAGTTTTAAAGTCTTTGTCATGCATCACCTTCCAAAATCGATTAACAGCTGTCATTCTTATTTCACTTGGTCTCTTCTTAGGAAGTACAACTGCCTTTTGCTTTAGTTTAACTGCAACATAATAAGAAATTCACCTGCCAAAATATATGTAATTTATTTCCTAAGCAAATATGAATAATTACTTGCAAATACATGCAACTATTTCCTCTATTAGAATGCATATTCTATTTAAGAAAAAAGAACTGAAAGAAAGAAAAGAACTCTTTTCAGAAGCTTTTTTAATCCCAGGGAATTATTAAAATAATGTCCCAGATGGGGAAAAAAGACCACTATACTAGGATTTAAAACTAAATATTTACTCATACTCATACCACTTAAGATTAATTATGTCAATTCATCTCTTTGTCTCTGTCTCTCTATTCCTCTCCCTCATGTTTCTCTGCTAAATAAAATAAAAACTTTGAAATTAAAGTAATATGGCTGTTTAACTTTTAGTGGTTTACTAAGGCAGTTATCTATTAAAATGATTTGAACCCATGTATAAAAATAATAATTAAGATAACAACTGAAGAAAATGAAATTGAAATTGCTGTGTCCATAGATCTTAATAATGGCATTCCCGAGAACTCAGTCCAAAGATAAATGCTACGTTTTAGAATTTCATAAATTTGCTTATGTTTTTTTCTTGTTCCTTATGGCCCTTTGATAAGATAGAGATAAGTCACCTGCCCATTTGTTTGAAAAATACGTGCTGAGTTACCTATAAAAGCGCAAAGATTCAGGACCTACTTTAAAGGAACCTGTAGGTCACTGACACAGACAGACATCTAGATTGGTAATACGTTTTGCTGTGGTTCAGAGCCTCATTACTGGAGTGTGACCATGGTCCAACAACGTCAGCATCCCTTTGGAGCTTGTTGGAAATGCAGAATCTCCAAATCCATCCCCGGTGAATGAATCAGAATCTACATGTTAGCAAGATCTCCAGGTGATTTATCTGCACATTAAGTTTGAACAGCACTATTTAGCATATCTATGTAAATTTAGAGTGTATTTAACTGTTCTAGAAATCTCACTTCTGAGAATTAAGCTTACCAAAATACTAGCAGGAGTCTGTACCAATACAGAACAAAGTGTTCATTATAGCGTTGTTTGTAATTGCTCCAAAATGGAAGTAACTTAATTGCATTTCATTCACAGTATGTCCGGTTCCATCTAACCTTGGAACTACATGTTTCCAGTTCCCCTTTCTTCATGTCATTGTTCTATGCAGACTACCGTAACTGGGTAATTTTGTTCAGAGATTTTTCAGACTTACTTTTTGGGTGGAGGGGACTGTTAATAATCATAAGATCAGTTGCTTTCCTTTGGAGTGCTTTGCAAAGCGTATCATGTTTCTTTGTCAAAGCCGTATGGGCTGGTTATTTCCTTCCCATAATATCTTGCAGATGCCAATTGGTGTTAAGCCAACATGTCTGTTTTTTACTACCTTTATATATTTGGCTCTGCTCCTGGTCAGAGGTCTGTTTTTCTAGGATTTTCTTTTCTTCTATGTGATTCTAAGACATTGCCTTTTTTCTACACCACTGTATAAGTGGAAAGATACATATTGTCAGGATACACACCTTTTTAGCACATTAAGCTAGGGAAGAATGATCATTAGTAGTGAAAGGAAAGTCAACGCTGTGAAAAGTGAAATAAAATTTCAAAAGGACAATGATACTTAAAATATGGTAAAAACTTAGCACAAGGAATAATGTCGTCTGTTATTACCAAAAATAGGGTAACATTTTTGAGCTGAAAGGATACATCAGAAGTAAAATCCATAATTATTCTTATGCTATGTTTGCACTGGTTATTTCTGTGCAAAGGATTTCTATACAAATAGCAGTTTTTGATAAGTAAAACTGACACAAGAGCAGAGCAGATATTCACAATAAGGTCTTCAGGCATAAGGAGGTACAGGGACCAGAAAGACATTTGCCATAAATGCATGTTCTTTTGCTGGATGGAAAGGTATAGTCTGTACTAGCCCAAGGGCAGCAGCAGTGATAAAATAAATAAAATACAGGCAACATCCAAGAGTTAGCTTCATTGCAGTTAAAAAAAGAAATAACCTCAAATCTCAGTGCATCATGACTATAATGGTTGTGCCTCCCTAATATTATATGTTTTGATGGTGGATCCCCTGTGATTCTGCTGTTCATTCAGGGAATCAAGATTAGGAAGGCCATCTGTGGAGCATAGTGTCCTCCTGCTGAAGAGCAAAAGCAAAAATAAAGAAACCAAAAAAACAGTATAACTTTCTGATGCCTCTCAAAACTTGCACTGAATCATGGCATACATGGCTTGAATGTATTCCTAAACATTTTCATCTTCAATCCAGGTTAAAAGGGATCGTTCACTGTTTTCCTGACAATGGACCATTCATCCGTGTTATGTTGCATCCATGATTTAAAAAAAAATTACAGAGAACAATCTGCCACATCATCTTACTGATTTATCCGTAGGATTCTTTTACTCATTCTGTTATCCATTGTTTTTCGTTCTAACATTTCTAAAGCATTACCTCCATCCTCTATGACTGTCTACATGAGAATGCAAATTGAGAAAATCCAAGTAGAAACATAATAATATGAAAGTTCTTTAATTTTGTTTGTCCTGGACCTACTCTAGAGGACTTGAAAACCAGGACAGAAAAATACCTAATTGTGAGGTCCACAACATATCAAGGGTACCTAATCCTACCCTATGAATTAATCATAGGGTAACATTAAAGTCCTGATTTTTTTGTTGTTGTTTTATTGTCCTCTGTCTCTCATTCTCTATGAAAGCATCCTTCTCTGTGTGCTTTTAATGTCCATAAACTACCACAGCATTTTAGTTGTAAAAGGCACAGCTGCATGATTTCTTTGTGAAATAATCACATCTTTTTATATCTACAATCATTAATCCTTTTCACTTTCTGATGGGCTCAGAATGTTGAATCATTTCAAAATCACATTTAGTTTTTACAAAATTTGTGGATGTCCTTTGGCACTCATGTCATGCTTATGAGCTTCATTTGGTTTAAAAAATATGAATAAAGATGACATTTGAACACCAATTTTTTTAGTTGATTGAATAATACCTCCATTTTCAAATCTGAATATTGTATTTTTTTTCTTTTCATAGGAGTCTAGGTGAACTTGTGTAACTGAATACTTGAGAGAGATTTGCAATTAAAGTTGAGAATGCATTCTTCTTTCTTGAGACAGATTGTAAAATTCTCAAAGGAGATGAAGATATGAAAATCATGAAAGCATAGTAGTTGTGTGTAATTTTAAAAAATAGATAATTTGGAGGAAAGAAATAGGCTTATTTTCCACCTAGGTTGAGTGGCATTGTCAAAATATCTTAGCTATTTAACACTCTGTGATTTACAAAACTTGAAATTTAGCGCAGGCTAGCCAGCTTACATCACCTAGTTGTCTGGTCTCTTGGAAATAAGGGCTTAAAACAAAGCATTCATGAAAGAACAATTATGATCATTAAACTGCAGATTTAAGCTGCCTCACACACATCACTGCAGCAAAAGCTGTTGCCTACATGGAGTAATGTTCCACTGTGGAGAAGAACCACCAGCAATGTATGAATGGTGTCTCTTTATCTGGTTATTGAAAAGAATAACCAACTACTGTCTTTAATAATCCTATATATGTTGATTACATGTTCTACTAGAAAACAATTTTGACTAAGCCCAGGTTCCTGTGGTAAAATTTAATATCTATGAAATTCTAACTTATGAAAAGTTAAAAACCTGTCATTTACTGTGGGGCCCTAAAAAAAAAGGAAAGAAGAGGAAATCAGCATTTATTTTACACTGTTATACGTGCTCTGCCTGGCTCTATAGAGGAATTGTATTGTTTAATCTTCTCAAACAGTTGAGAGTGGGATATCGCGTCTGTTGTTAGAGATGGAAATGCTAGAGTACGTGTGACTTTACCCAAGTCCTAGAGCCAGCAGGCAGAGGGACCGCGGGCGAGAGCCGATAGGCCCTCACATGGACCTGACTCCAAAACTCATGCCTTCCTCTCTCCAATATCATACATCCTTCAAATTAAAAAATAAAAAACAATGAAATTAGTAAAAGTATATTAAGATTTACAGCATTATTTTTCCTCCCCCCCATCAAAAAACTGTGTTCTTAATGATGCAGGGAAAACAGACGTGGGGCGTGAGGAGGGCCAGGCTTCGGTTGAGCCCCGGGACGTGCCCCGCCAAGTGTGGGTCCTTGGCTTCGTGCAGGAAGGATTTCAAGAGCGAGCCCCAGTTGAGTAAAGGTAGATTTATTTAGAGAGATACATTGAAAGGCAAGAGAAAGGCCACAATGTGTAGGCGTTGGGTGCTCAAATTGAAAGTAGGTACACACTCCATTGAGAGAATGTGGGCTGTTTCCCCAATGGAGAGAGAGAGAGAGAGAGGCAGCTGCGAGGCACCATGTTGCCAGTTGTTCTGGGCTCAGTGGCTTCATATGCAAAAAGTGGAAGGACCAGTCTATCTAGCCTGGGGAAGGGGCTGGGATTCCCAGGAAGTTGGCCATTTCCCACTCTTTGACCTTTTGTGGCTAGCCTTGGGACGGCCATGGTGCCTGTAGGCATGTTATTCACCATGTTAATATATTACAATGGGCGTATAATGAGCTCAAGGTCTACTAGAAGTTAAATCTCCCACCATCTTGAGCCTCAAGGCCTCCTGGGGGTGGAATCTTTCACCATTTTGATGTTAATTGCTGTAGCATTCCTTGAATGGCTGTGCCCTGCCCTCTTCCTGTCTCATTAAGTCACTTAAAATAATTACTTTTCCAAACAATAAACAATTAGTAACATTGGCTTCCGTTTGTAATTATTAGGGATTGTTGTCTTTTTTCTATTTGATTTGATAGATTTTTATAATGAAACAAAATCTTAAAAAAAATCTTTCCAGTGTTTAAAAAGCTGTAAGAAGGTATATTCAGAGAAGTTTTCCTTCCAAAAGTGCTCCCTCCATTCTGATCTCTCCTTTTCCTTTCAGGTAAATAATGATCTAAGATATTGGTTAATTCTTCCAGTGTTTTTGTTTTTTCCAAATAAAAAGAAGTCCTTCAATATATTTGTATCATCCTCTTATAAAAAAAAAAATCCCACTTTGTGCAATCATTGCTTTGATCGTATTTGTGTGCAGAAATAATCCTCACTATTTTCTTTGGCTGCACAATATTTTACTGTATGTATGTAACGTAGTTTATTCTTATTGACTGGGCAGTTGTGTTATTGTACATATTAGAAAAATGCCACAATTAGAAACCTTTTACATATTTGAGCCACTGTTTCTTTGGGATAGATTCTTAAAAGTAGTACTGTGGAGTCAGTTATCACTCACTATGGCCAAATTTCTCTCCATAGTTGTAGCATTTGCAGTCGAGCAGCAATATATCAGAGGGCTGTTTCCTTCCAGTTTGCCAACAAGCTTGCCAACTTTGTCCAACTTTTGAATTTTGGCAAATTCCATAGTAGCGATGTGATGTATTAACATATTTTAAATTTGCATTTCTCATACTATTGGCATCAATTGAATATCTTTTCAAATTTATATGGGCCATTTTACTCTCCTTATCTCAACATTCTTTTCCTATTTTTTTTTTCCTGCCTGAATCTTACATCATTTTTTCCTTGATTTTTAGGAGCCTTTGGAATGTTAGCTGTATTAGCCATTTGTCCATTATGTACGTTGCAAACATCTCTCCCCAACACAAAATTTACTTAGGGTGTTTTGTGCTAGAAAAAACAAATATCTTTTTATATTGTCAAATGCATCTATCTTTTATTTAATTATTTTTGGACTTTTAGTCATAGTTAGGAATACTCTTCCCATTCCTGCATTTTCACTCATTTTTTTCTAGTCCATTGGTTTCATTTTATTAAATATTCACGTCTCCAATTTGTTTGGAATATCTCCTCAGATACAATTATATCCTTTATTTTGCAAATGGCTATTCCAGTGTCATGATGTCATTTATTAGAAAGTCCACTATTCCCCATTAAATTAATAGTCTATCCTTATCATGTACTAAATTTTAATATATACTTGTTTAAAAAATTTTTTTCTCTTCCAGTAGTCTATTTATGCTTCTATACTACACTGTTTCAATTATATACATTTTACAATATGTATTCATTTTAATTATATACATTTTCATGTATATTAAGGCATCTCACTCTTTCCTATTCTTTTGGAAAGTTTTCTTTCTGTTGACTTTCCTTTGATTATTTTTTCCCTAGAAAATTTATAACTATCATCACTAGGTCTATGAAACAAATGAAAATTGACATGTTGGTTCTTTAATAAGATTGCATTAAACTTATAAATTAACTTAAGGAAAGCTGATGATACACTTTAACTTGTAATATTCCTGTTCAGAGGAAAGTACCATGCCATTTATCAGTCTTTTTGTTATTTTCAGGAGTGGTTTTGCAGTATGTTTTGCCTTTTTCTTGGTATTTTAAATGTTATGCCCTAATCCATCATAACTTCTAACAAATTATTTTTTGTATATGTCAGTCTACTGAGTTAATTTTTTTATTACTATCTTCAATGTTACTAAGTTCTGTTACTTGTGTAGTAGTTTGTCCATTGACTTTCTTGAGTTTTTCAGATAAATAATCATGCTATTTGCAAAGAGTTCCAAGTGTTTTTTTGTTTTTAACGCTGTTACTCTAATCGCAGGTACTCTTGTCTATATTTGCATTTAAATATGTTTATTAGTGTGTCAAAAAGTAGTACCAATTTATTTGTCTGGCTCTGATTTTAATGGAAATGCCTTCTGGGTTTTCCATTAAATAAGATAGTGGCTTTTAGGTTGAAAATTAGATATATCTTGTCCTTTTAAGGAATTTTCCACTGACTCCTAACTTACTGAAAAGTAATCGGCAATAGGTACAAGTATTTATCAGGCACATTTTTAGGCATTACTGGCGATCAAAGTTTTTCTTTTTAGATGTGTTAATATGCTGAATTATATTAACGGTTTCCTAGTATTGAACCACCCTTGCACTCCTAGAATTATCCTATTTGGTTATCAGATATATCTTTTTAAAACTTACTGTGGGATACTGTTTACTATTGCTTTATTTATGATTTTGCATCAATAATACTAAATTGCATTAATGTTTATTGTTATTGTTATGTGTGTATAATCTTTTCCAGATAATTGTTCGATGTTATAGTCAATTTATTACAATTAACTAAAGTTTTCTTTCATTTCATATCCTCTGGGAACATTTTAAGAGATATCAGACTTTTTGATCTTTAGAGTTTTGGCAAAACCCCCCTGTGAAGCCATTTAAGCCTATTGATTTTTTTCTTTCCTTTTCTTTTTCTTTTTCTTTTTTTTGGTGGAGGTGTTCTGTGACACTTAAGCTTATTTGCAAAAGTTTTACAAAATAATATTTATTTTAAAATATCCATTTAGTTTACTTTGTTATTTAATTGTATAATTTTCTATCTCTATTAAAAAAGTAGATTGACTAGTTGTTGGTGTGTTTTTCTGGTTTTTCTCCTCTTCAAAGGAGCTGTTTTTTTATTTATTTGTTTTTTTCTACTCTTATACTTTTTTTTTAACCATTAGCACTAGCTTTCATCTTCTTAGTTACTTCTTTTTAATTTCTAGAAGGTAAAGCTTTTTTTTGTCACTTTTTTTGGTTTTAGAGTTACATAGTTACTTCAAGTATTTTCATAACCTACATAAAGTACGTATTTAATGCTATGAATATTTATTTGATTTCTATGTCTGTCAGTCTGTTTCTATTTCATAAATAAGTTCAACTATACTTCAGTTTTAAAAATATGAAAAAAAGGGTATTTATTTGAGCATGGCTTTAGCTGTGTCCCTTACATTGTATTATGTAATATTTTCCTCAAGTGTTTTTAGGAAGTTTGTCATTTTGCTTTCATTTATCCTATTATTCAAGAGTTATATAATAGAAATATTTTCCATGTGAAATGTCTTTTTTTATTTTGTATCAATTTTTAATTTTTATTATATTGCAGTCAGAAAGTGTGCTAAAGAAATCATTATTCTGACATTTGTTAAAAAACAATAAGGCAGACTTTATTCAGGGGGACTACCACAATGAAATTTTACAGTAGGGGAGAGAGATTGAGTTCAGTTCTGAGCAGAACCAGGAAAAATGGGGATTTATAGACAATGAACAGGGTAGGGGGGGTCAGTGGAAGGAAAATTACAAAGAAGTTAGGGTAATTTATTTTACATAGATATATATTATTGAAGTATAGTCAGTTTACAATGCTGTGTCAATTTCTGGTGTACAGCATAATGCTTCATTCATACGTGAAAATACATATATTCTTTTTCATATTCTGTTTTGCCATAAGTTACTAACAAGACATAGAATATAATTCCCTGTGGAATCTAAAAAAAAAAAGAGGACACTAAGGAACTTGTTAATGAGACCTAGCAGGATTCTTGCTGAAGGCAGACCAGGGTGATCAGACATCATCAGGGAGACGGTGGGGGAAGAGGAATTTGGTCAGATATTAAGGATGACCAGAGGTCCAAGGTAGGGGATTCTTGCTAAAGTCACTTCACAGGATTATTCCTAAAACTGGGCTCTTGAGAACATGCCCATGGAAGGAGTCTGGTCAAAATAGGCTCACAGGAGCCTGTCTAGAGTTTGGTCAAAGAGATGCCTTTGTCAAGGGATATGCTTTTTTCCTTCAGATTTTTTTAATTTACTGAGGATTTTAAAGTAGAATATATGGCCAATTTTTCTGAATGTTCTGTGTACTCCAGAAAAGAAGTTTTCATTCCCTTTTTATTAATATAAAGTTGACTATTTACTTATAAGATCTACCTTTTTAACTAGGTGGTATAGATCTCATTGTGACCTCTGTTTACCTCACTGGATATGTCCAGGTCTAGGAAATGTGTGTCGGCATCTCCTAACATTAACAGTGTATGTATATTTTAAACTGTATCTTACGTATTTTCTGCTTTATAAAAAATGCTGCGATTAAAGCAAATTTGCACGTTTTAGTCTTTAGCACAATTGAGCTTATTTCATTTTCTCTTTTAATAAATTTAGCCTGAAGAAATCATTAACTTTGCTTCCTTTTTCTTTTCCTGTATCCAGATATCTTTGTCGTTTTGTTTTTAACCTTACCTAATAAGATACATCTTTTGCTGTCTTAGTCTGCTCAGGCTGTTAGAGCAAACGACTACAGACGAGGCAGCTTCTAAAGGGCAGAAATGTGTTGCTCATAATTCTGGAGACTGGAAGTCTGAGATCAGAATGCCAGCATGGCTGGGTGAGGGCTCTCTTCCAGGTCACAGATTTTTCCTTGTCTCTTCACATGGCAGAAGGGGTAAGGAGTCTCTTATCTTTACAGAGGTGCTAATTCTACCCCTGAGAGCTCTGCCCTCATCACCCAGGCACCTGCTGCAGGTCACATCTCCTAATACTCTCATCTCAGAAGGACAGAACTACGACATAGGAATTTTGGGGTGCATGAGCATTCAGACCATAGCCCTGACTGCTTTATGGGTTCTTAGACTCTCATTCTTTCTGACCCAGGTGCAGGATGTCTGGGGACTGTGTCACAACTTGGCACTCGGGTAAATCATTCTCACATTCAACGATCTTTCAGAGATACGTTCACTCAGATTTCCTACACTACTCCATCCTCTTCTTGGGGGATAAATCATTGCTGCAGACTTTTTTCTTACTTTTCTATAGTATTTTACATATATGTTCCCTTTTTGCTTTCAGATGTTCCCACCCGAGAGCTGTTTATCATGCACATGACCTAATGCTGTTGATCATCTGACCCATTCATTCATAGTTCTGAGATCTTTTTTTCCCTTCAGCTCTTCCAGTTAGTCTGCTTGATTTCCAGAATGTATGTTGAGGTCCAAATACAAGCTGAGAATGTGCCTTTCCAGAATAACATTTTGACACCTTATTTCCAATATCAATTTACCTGATCTCTTTCAGAGAAGTGTGAACTGTCACTTAGGATGGGATGGTCACCTAAGCTATGTCATTTTAAAATTGGTATTCCTTTTACTTTGGAGAAGAAATGCAAACTCTTCTACTAGAAAATCTTATTTGATCTTTTATAAAACTGGCTTGCCAGTTTGTACGTGGGCATCATGCCACCTGAACAGATGGGTTTCCGAAAGAACGAGAGCAAGCTTCAAGTCTGACAATTATATGCTGGAAGAGTCCCCAAGAATGTGGAAGTCTGAGGACGGTGCGTTCTTAATGTTAAACTGAAATGGCATCGACACTTTTTTGTCAACATTTGAACATTGAAAACTGCAGCCTAATTGTGATATGCTTTAAATTTCACCTTACGGGTTCCATTGTCAAGTACCTAAAGCTTCCATGGGGGTTAGGGATTCCTATGGAGCATAATAATAACACACAATATTTTAATACAATGCCCATGTTTATCAAACCTCTGAATTTAACACATATATTTATATAACTATGCATATCTATGTTTTCTCTCCATTTTAAAGATACGATTGAAAACAGCTAATGTTTTGTAATATGTTTGGTCATGTTTCCGCTTGCCATGCTGATCTGTAGTAAATACTGAGTTTGTTTTACGTATTTTCTGATCTTAATTTGCTGTGGGGCCACCTGAGTGTTAGGTTTGTGAAACTATATGAGAAAATCAATAAAATCGACAGGAAATGTTCTGCAAAAGCTTGCTATTTGGTATTTACTAAATATGTATTAACAGCCATGAAAATCCCGGGTGCTTGTCTAAGGTACGTGGGAAATATTGGTGAATGACAAAAAAGTGAAATTCCCTGCCCGTTTGTTGTTTCTCCCTCTTTTGTTTCATTATGGCTGTAATCTAGGCTTCCTCACCTGCAGGTAGTTGAAGAATTGATTTTTTTAGAGGGAAGTGGAATAATGTACAATATTATCAATGCAGGAGAGGAGTCGCTCACCATTTTTGTGGACAAGCGGAAGCTGAGCAAACGGTCTGAAGGAAGTGATCCCAGCACCAACAGCTCTTCGGTTACCCTGGAGACGCTTCATCAGCTGGCGGCTTCCTATTTCATCGACAGGGACAGCACCCTTCGAAGACTTCACCACATTCAGATCGCATCCACTGCCATAAAGGTATGAGTACCTCTACCCTCAAATTAGGTCACACCACTGTGTTTCTGCCTCTGAAATGCTTTTCTATATATTTTCATGTCTCACTGACTTTAGCCACTGTGTCCTAAGAAATAATTTCATATTTCCTTTTGCTTTGAGTTATGCATTCTGTTTAAGATGAAACTGTGTCTTTTTTCATGGAACTTGGTTAACTTGATAACTGGGTCAAAGTGTTTTCATGTCAGAAGGTTAATTGAAAGGCACTTGAGTTGTGTACGTTTATCCTGGGGTACGCAGACTTCCTCACAAAGTGTGTATGGATGAAACTTTGTTTTAATAGAACTGATTTCTTTTGTAAAGCTTCGTATTTTATTGTGTGCATTTAAAACATTATCCTAAGAAGGGGCTTTATTAAGCTCGAACTGGGTCAGTGCCACAAAGATCATTAAGAAGTCTGGTTGAAGGAGTATTTTCCCTCAATGTTTTTAAGACACAGTTAAGAAGTACAAATATTTGTTTATAAGTTTCAAGAAGTCAGGCTACACCATAATCTAAAATTAGTAGATAAACCCCATGTGTTCACCACAGTCCTTTGCCCCTGACTCAGCTAAGGTTGACTTTGACAAAACTGAGACAAAGGGAGAATAAGGTACCTTTAATTTTCAAAAGAAACGAAGGGAGAGAAAGAGAGTAGCAGTGCTTTCCAAAACAATAGATGTTTTGACATATTTCTTTGGCAATTTAGATCAACATGTTATTGTGTTTGGCCAATGGCCATTGCAAAACTAACAGACCAAAGAATTGGCCCAGTGTGATAGTGTGATTCTGGACTAAGTTAACAAGAGCAAAATAAAACATAAAGAACATTTCTCAGTTTTTCAAAGGTAACATTTCATAATTAATGTATAAAGCAGTCATTAAATGTATAATTTTATTGCCTTAAGAGGTAAAATTAGTGTGCATGTACCTTTTTTTTCAGTTAATTAAAAGTTAATATGTTGATATGTTGAGAATGTTAAGAAAAATTAGCCCAAGGTATATCTTTTGTCCAAGATTGTACTAGAGAGAATAAAAGGTGACATGGAAATATCTTTAGCTTAAGGGTTATACACACCATGACCGCCTATCTTCAATATTGCTGGTATTGAGGTTGAGAAAGACATCTGTAGATATACGTTATATGATTATAGTTAGTTGACTTCAGACTGTAAAACTTATATTGAATAATCAAGTGCATAAATAGTATTCATGCTGTAGAGATAAAAATGTAGCCAGATGTAGTTAATTTAAAAATATTGTAAGGTAGGATTGTGTTGTAGGTACTTAGCTTGAGGTTGCTGAGAAGAAATAGGCTTTTTCAGAAATCAATTTCAGTGATATAAACAGTAAGTTCAAGTGTATTTTCTAATAGAAGACATCACTGTTGTACATGTGTTTATTATACAGTTATTGATTTTTTTTGCTCAGCACCAAGTAGAATTACACAATAGAGTTTTTGTACTCACACTAAGTCAAAAATATTCATTCACAGTTCATGTCAAAACTTAAGGAATATTTATGCATGCTTTTTTCTTCCCACAAGAGAAGTTATGTATCCTAAAAGGCACCTGTTTTAGTGGGCAGACTTGTACGCAGGCGTTGTTCGCACACCCAGATGATACACCGTGTGAGGATAAGGCTTCCTGAAGCTTATAATCTAACTGGGTGGTATAAATAAGCCAGCCCCAAAGGAAAAGTGACTTTTGTAACTGAGTGATCCAAGAACAGCTCTGGGGAAGAGAAAGGAGTAACCTGGAATGTGAGAGAGTGAACAGCCTCACCAGACAATACTCATTATCCATTCATCTTGGAAGTTCTAGAACATGTAATGGAAACGTTTTAAAGGGTGTGTAGAGTGGCTGGGAACAGGAAGGAAAATGGGACTTACATCAGGAAGAGGAAACGGAGGACAGCATGGGAATGACACAGAGATGGGTGGTAAAGACAAAGACACATATTTTGTGCTGTAACCCAGGAGAGAAGGAAATAAGGTATATGTCGCTATCAGCGAGATGGCTAAGAATGTAATCACAGGTACACAGGGATCGTAGGGGTGGGTGGGGGTGGTGGGTAATGGGGACTGGGAAAGAGGGGTGGGTGATCGGAACTTTCTGGATTAAATTTGGACCTGGATAGAGTTCTCACCGAAGCAGTTACAATTTGAAGTGACTAGTAATTATCTGGCCCAGGGTCAGCCGCAGTCTGGGTTATTGTGTGAGCTCTAGGGAAAGACTTGAGCAGATCTACAGGGTCCTTGAATTTCATGGACACTTTTATGCGCCTGAGCATTTTCCTGGGATGAGTATCTTTTATTTTCACTAGTTACCAAATGTGTCCCTACACAGATAAAAGATGTCTCACCTCAATTATAAAACTATAATTGCTTGATGTAAGTTAACAGGATAAAAGGGACGAGGGTAGTGGATGTGTAAGCAGAATCCAAGGGCATTCAGTGACTGAAAGCCTTTATACTTGACTAAATTCAATGCAAAGTGCTTTTTAGTATATTTGAAACCAAGAGATTCACATCTTTACTAAACCTCTGAGGGTTCAATGCATTGCTTTTAAAGATTTGCACTAAGGATAGCAAGAGCCACAATTTCTTTGATGAGATAATACACGTGTTTCAAGTGCCACATAGTGGACATTTCATTTCTTGAACAAAGGTATGAAGATGTCCATTGATTCACAGAATTTAGGAGACAGAGTATTATTAAAAAGTAAAGTCAAATAAGATCATTATCAGATAACAGCAAAAATATAATTAAATCTGCAAAATCATAGCTGCTAATTATCATGCTAATTCTTGCAAAAACACAAGAGTTGGACAAATACGGTTAACTATGAGCCAGTTTCTAGAAAATGGAATAGAACAAATTGTTGTTTTTATCTCTTATAATTATGGATGTAAATGTAGATTGCAGTTCATTAACACATCTGTAAACAAAAAAAGAATGGCTCAAATGCCCACGTAGCTTAACTAACTGCTATATTCCAATTAATGGCATTTATGTCAAATATTATTTCTCAATATAATTATTAATACAATAACATGTCAATTATAATATCTAGAGTGGTCCATTATTTTCAGAAGATTCAATTCAATTGACTCAAGTTATCTAAAAGATCACACTCACATATTCAGGTTTATTTTGAAACAGTTTTAATATTAAGCTTTAATACTGTGTGATTGACAATAATGAAAAATTAAAACATACATTTTGAGGAAATTTAATCTACTGTCTGATGTGGCATATGCATTTTTAAAAATTTCCTTAATACTCTGCATTTTAAAAGTCTGATCGCATGCAGAGAATAAAATTAAATTCTCTTTCAGAAACTATAAAAAACTTCAAAGAGCTAAGTTATTATTTTTCTAAAAAAAAAGTATTTACTATATTTCTGTCGTTTTTCTAATGTAGAAAAAATTATTAGAAAGACTTTTAAAATTATGGTGTTTAGAATTTTTTTTCCAACAAATTTAGGAAAAACACAAAACCAATACAATAAAATTAACTTAGAGGTCAATATTCCAGCTAAAAAGTCCATCTTCAAATGATCTTTTAGTGATGTATAGTGTACTTACGTGTTGAAGGTGATGTTCAGAAGAGGCTCCACGAATTTAGAGCTACATTTCTATTTCTACAATTATAAAAATATCTTGAATTAAAATTTCAAAAGCTATTTCTGCAATTAGGCCTGACAGTAATTTTCCAAGAAACATTTTTGATATGCAAATTATTTGACTTGGGGGAATAAAAGTAGCAAAACTTTACAATTAATTTTTTATTTTACTTCTGTATGTTCAAAAGAACTTCCTTTAAGAAAACCCAACATAAGATAATTTACATGTAAAACATTCGTAATAATTAGAAGTTTGCTTTCATATATTAGTTTTATTTTCAGGAAGGACTCTTTAATTTTTAAAAATTAAAAAAAATATTTTTATTATTTTTAAAAATTGAAGTACAGTCAGTTACAATGTGTCAATTTCTGGTGTATATAGCACAATGTCCCAGTCATACATATACATACATATATTCATTTCCATATTCTTTTTCATTATAGATTACTATAAGATATTGAATATAGTTCCCTGCGCTATACAGAAGAAATTTTTTGAATCTATTTTTATATATAGTGGCTAACATTTGCAAATCTCAATACTCCCACACTCTTTCCTGCATAACTGTAAGATTGTTTATAATGTCTGCAAGTCTATTACTGTTTTGTAGATGAGTTCACAGTGACCTCTTTTGATCTTTTTTTTTTGATTCTGCATATAAGTGATACCATACGGTATTTTTCTTTCTCTTTCTGGTTTACTTCACTTAGAATGATGATCCCTAGGGCCATCCATGTTGATGCAAGATAGCATTATTTTATTCTTTTTTATGGCTGAGTAGTATTCCATTGTATAATATATATACCACAAGTCCTTTATTCACTCATCCTGTCAGTGGACATTTAGGTGGCTGCCGTGTCTTGGCTATTCTGTTTAAAAGATAATTAATTCTTTAAACAAAACCACAATCAGTATATTATGAGATTTATAGCATATATAGAGATAAACATTGTGCCAACAATAGCATAAAGATCAGAAGTGTATTGGAAGAAAAGTTGACCCTTGAACAACATGGGTTTGAACTGCAGGTTCTACTTATAACAACTTTTTTTTTTTTTTAACAGTAATGCTGCAGTACTACACGCCCCATGATTGGTTGAATTCATTGGTGTAGATCTAAGGAATCAGAGGAACCATGGAGACAGGGGGGTCAACAATGAGTTATCCTTGTATTTT
The DNA here is from genome assembly GCF_009834535.1 of Camelus ferus. Lineage (NCBI taxonomy): Eukaryota > Metazoa > Chordata > Mammalia > Artiodactyla > Camelidae > Camelus > Camelus ferus. The sequence goes on along the minus strand of NC_045718.1, from coordinate 5,700,917 downwards.
CTACTGTATGAAGGGCTGATGTCCTAAACCTCCCCTGCTATTCATGGGTTAACTGTATAAAGGCTTAAGGTTCTTGTATTATCAGTGAAATACTATAACTTAAAGGTAGACTGATCAGGGTCTATACTATGAACCTTGAAGCACCCACTAAAATAACAGTAAAGAGTTAGAGCGAATAGGACAAAAAAAGGTGATATAGTAGAATTATCTTAAAAATTAATTCAAAGGAAGTTAAAAATAAGAAAAAAGGAAGAAATAACAGATAGGGAAATAGGAAGCAACTTCAAGTAGAGAAACTTAAATCTAATAACATGAATAGTCATATTAAATATGAATAGACTACAGAAATAGGCACATTATAAACTATACATCAATAAAAAAAGAAAAATAAAGAAAAATAGTCCAAACTTTCCTATTAAAAGGCACATTTTCACACAGAATTTTATTTTTAGAGCAAGATCCAACTGTATGTTGCCTATAAGAAAATCACTTGAAATTTAAAAGTCATTTCACAATGATAACACTGGTCAATTAATCCAGAGGAAATAAAAATCCTAAATGTGGATATACCTAAGTAGCAGAGCTTCAAAATATGTGAAACAAAAATGATAGGAGAGAAGAATGTAATAGAGAAATCCGTAATCATAGTCAGAGCCTTCTCTCAATCTTTAGCAGAACAAGTAGGCAGGAAACCAGCAAGGGGGTAGTAGATTCAAACAACACTATCATTCAAGCCAAGCAAAGTATTAATAATACAAAGATATCCAGAAAATCCTCAAATATTTAAAAACTAAATAACACATTTTTAAATAGCCCATGGCTCAGAGAAGAAAGCAAAAAGTTCATTAGAAATTATTTTGATCTAAATATAATCATGAAAAATACATCAAAATCTGTCAGATTTCTGGAGGGAGATTTTGCAGCAAACAATGTTTTTATTCTGAAAAAAAAAAAAAAGTGATAAAAAATGACCAAATATTTCCCCTTAATAAACTAGAGATAAAGAGGAGCAATTAAACCCAAGGTAATCAGGAAAAAGAAAAGTAAAATAAAATGGAAATCAACAGAAATAGAATACAAAACAGAAAACAAAAACAATAGAGAAAAAATAGAACCAACTGCTAATTTATCTTCATGGATTTTTTTAGTGTCTCAATAAAACTGGTAAACATTTAGCTAGAATTATTAGGAATCAAAATGATGAATAAACAAATTCAGGAGCATCAGAAATAGGGTATCAGGAATGAAAGAAGTTAACACCAATACAATTTCTGAGTCAGCTTCCCTTGACTGTTGCCTGCCTTGCCCACTGAGTTCACACTTTCTTGCTTTTTTACATATTATTGTTACTGCCAAACATTGTCTGTAAAACAGAAGACACTGAAATAAATAATGTTTCCTCTGAAAATAAGCACGCCCCTTCCTTGTTAGACTTTTATTATGTGTGGCCAAATCAGCCTAATCTGGGATTGTGCTTTCTTGAAAATTTAATTCAATTTATTAACATCTGGCTTAAAACAGTATGAAGACAGCATCCGTAGTTTCCTCTTAGAAGGGCTTCAGATCTGGTCAAGAGTGAGATTCAGAGATTACCGCATTCTTTACAACCCAACTGCCAGCGTTCTGAATCACGGGGGATCTCTTGGGATCCGGCAGAACTGTCTCGGCTTCCCAGTCTTGCCTGGCCTTCTCCACACTGAGGGGCCACTGCCCTCCTTGCTACCCCGTCCCTAGCATCTGGGAGCGCCTGGCGCTCGGTGAGAGCCTGAAATGCTCCAGGGGCGTCTTTCCAGCTCTTCTTCCCACGCTGTGTCCTGTACGTGCTGAGAGCCGCAGCGCCCTGCCGGTTTCTCCCACAGCCTTGTGCGTGGGGGGCGCCTCAGGGAGGATTTCTTTCAGCTCTGCTGTTCTGCACCTGGCCTCCCGTGCGCTGTACCCATGCGCTCCGTGAGGGCTGATGGCAGCAGTTTACTGGGCGGGCGTGTGCTCAGTTCGGTGCTTCCAAGTATTTTAATCCATCTTATCAGCACTGACACAGCCATTAAACATTCTTCCTAGTTTCCCTTTACCTTATCAAAGACAGATTTATCCTCCTCCCTCTCTGCCCGAGCTGAGGGTATCCTGTTCCTTTCCTCCCAGAAAGAGCTAATCATTTTCTAAATTTTAGTTCAGTTACAGCATCCGCTGTACTCTTATAGTTAAACAAACAAACAAACAAACAAACCCTTTGAATTTGAGTTTACCTGACTTACTTTCGGTGTTAGGGTGAGAATGGTGGTCTCTAGTGATTTTCTACATCCTACCTAGAATTGGGAGTCTATTTTAGCCTCTGCTATTTCATTCCTATTTCTCTGTATCCCTTGCTAACTATGTAAATTTGTTCAAAACACTGTATTGGATTACATTAGCTTCTTTTCTCGTATAAGGTCATAGAGACTTCCTGGGGATATTAAGACACTTTAGGTTTTTATTTTGTTCCCTGTTACATTTCTAGCATTATTCCTGTTGAAGTCCAGGAGCTCCAACATTGTATACCTTTAGCCCCCTTGCCTTAAAGACTTTAGAGCCAGATCAGAAGCTCTCGTAGAAACCACCACGACTGAAGTTAAAGTATAAACTCCATTTCAAGATATCATGTAAAAGTGCTAAATGTTCTAAACAGTTCACTCTCGATTAAATTAAATAACTAGCACTCTCCCTCAGGGCAGAGTCTGCTCTTAGAAGCTGAACCCAAGAGAAAATGACAAGATGACACCTTCTCTGTGAGATCTAGCCAAGAGTATTTCAGAAGGAGCAGAGAATGTATAATCCCATCCTTCAATATCACTAATCACGTGGTTTTTTTATCCTTGATGGAAGATACTGAATGTGGGAGGGAGCTGGGCAAAGAGAGGGCATCAGGGGTACCCTGGATAATTTCTGTCAGTGAGATATTAGGCAACGTAAACTGCAGTTTCTCCTCTTAGTAACATCCAGGGCATCTTTCTTAGATTGAATATAACCAGTGCCTCAAGATTTCCAAAGTAACTCTCTATACATTGTGATTACTGTTACTATATTGCTATATAGTAAGTCTGTTTTATTGCCTAGTAAGTTACCTCCTTTATAAAAAGCAATTAGATGGCATTTTCAACAATATAATACACGTCGATCACAGTCACCCTGCCTTCACCAGGAAAACAAGACTGTCTTGGTTTTATTTTGTTTCAATACAGCTGTTGATATTAGATTGCTGAATTTATGCAAATCTTTGTCATTTAACCTTTATTTAGAGATGGGAGGCAAGGCTCAATAGCATTGTGTCAGAGATCATGTCTTTCTTCCAGAACCCCGAGTTAGAGTGTGAGAAACAATGATCTGGAACAAAGACTCTCAAGAGCAATGCTTTAAATCAAGACTCTTGAACTCCACTTCTTCCCACATATAAATTAAACTCGCAGTTTCCAGAGGAGTATAAAAGAGCAGGTGTCAAGTGATGTCCTCCGTAGAGGGTTCTTCTGTTTCACTAAACCCGTGATGCTTGCACACCAGTATTGAATAGACTGGTTACTCTGGCAAGTATTACCAGAAAAGCAAGATAGATATAAAAACCACCTAGAGGAGATATATATATATATATATATGCCCTTCCCTCCTGTCTGTGTGTGTGTGTGTGTGTGTGTGTGTGTGTGCGTGTGCATGCACACGTGTGTATGTGTTTAACCGGCAGTATTTATTAAGGGAACCCTGAAACCTTAACTGATCCTCTCCAATATTCCAGTTTCCCTCCATCTAATCAAGCCAACCTGATCTACAAAACCCAAATTTCCCAAGAATATAGAAATAAAAATCAATGTGTACATATTAATATTCCTGCAAAAGTTAAAAAACATTTAAAAGTACAGTAGAAAGGAAAAATAGAAATAATTTTCATAAGGCTAGGTCAAATATTTTGTTCATTTCACAAAAAGAACCTTTATTTCTTATGTATTTTTGTTTTCAAAGGAGTGTATGAATATTTCTACTATGGTCACATTTTGGAAATACAGGCAGTAACTGAACGTCCCAATTAAGTGTGTCCAATTGAAAAGCTACAACTATATTATAATTCCATGTGGTATGAGCTGATGTGAACTGACATTTAATGTTCATTTAAAAAATAGCTTTATTGAGATATAATTCATATAACATGGAATTTACACATTTAAAGTGTCCAATTCAGAGTTTTTTAGTATAGTCACAGATACGTACAAACATTGTCACAGTAAAATTAAAACATTTCATCACCTTAAAAAAACCCAAAACACTTCTGCTATAATTCCCCTATCATCCACCCATCTGAATTCAGCTCTAAGTAACCACTAATCTATTTCTGTCTCTGTAGATGCCCCTATCCTGAATTTTCATATGAATAGTATTATATAATATGTAGTCTTTTGTAACTATCCTCTTTCACGTGGCATACTGTTTTCAAGATTCATCTAAGTTGTTGCACAATTTAGTACTTTGTTTCCTTTTTATGGCTGAATAATATTCCATTATATGAATATAAGATGTGGTTTACCCATTCAAATAACTGATGGACATTTGGGTTGTTTTCACTTTTTTACTGTTATTACTAATGTTGCTATAAACATTTGTGTCTGAGTTTTTGTGTGGACGTACGTTTGGATTTATCTTGTATATATACCTAGGAGCCAAATTGCTAATTCATGTTGTAGCACTAACTAAGGAACTTCTAGACTGTTTTCAAAGCTGCTGCACCATTTTACAATAATGTGTGAGAATTCTGATTTCTACACTACCTTGCCAGTACTTATTATCTGACTCTTTGATTCTAGCCATAATAGTGTGTGTGAAGTGACACCTCTTGTGGATTTGATTTGCATTTTCCAGATGACAGCACTGAGCATCTTTCATGTGTCTACTGGTCATTTGGGTATCTTCCTTATAGAAATGTCTACTTGGATCCTTTGCCCATTTCTTAATTGGATGTTTTCTTTTTTACAATGAGTTGTAAGAGCTCTCGATGTATTCTAGATACAATTCCCGTATTAGTTACATAATTTGCAAATATTTCCCCTCACTCTCTAGGTGGTCTTTTCACTTTCTTGGTGATGTTCTTTGAAGCACAAAAATTTCTTAATTTTCAGTGAATCCAGTTTATCTATTCTTTTTTCTTTTGTTGCTTGTCCTTTTGACTTTATATCTAAAAATCCTTTGTAAAACCCAAGGTCTAAAAAATTTACTTGTATTTTTTCTGAGGTAAGAGTCCAACTTCATTCTTTTTATGTGGCTATCCAGTTGTTCCAGCACCATGATTTGAAAACTGCTTTTTCCCTATTGAATGGTCTTGGCATCCTAGTTAAAAATTAGTTGATCATAGATGTATGGGTTTATTTCAAGACTCTCAATTCTATTTCATGGATCTATATGTTTATCCTTTTGCCAGAACCACACAGTGTCTTAATTATGATGGCTGTGTGGTAATTTTTGATATAAAGAAGTATGAGGGTGCTTACTTGTCCTTTTTATTGCTGATTTGACAATTCTGAGTCCCAATTTCTTTCAACAAGATTTCAACAGGAGTACAAGTCTGAACTTATTTTGTAAAATTTATTTCTAATATTTTTTTGATGCTAATATGAATGAAATTTTTTCAATTTTTTTTACATTCTTTATTGAAATATAGTCAGTTTATAATGTGTCAGTTTCTGGTGCACAGCATAATGTTTTTAGTCATACATATACATACATGTATTCATTTTCATTATAGGTTACTACAAGATATTGAATATAGTTCCCTGTGCTTTACAGTAGAATCTTGTTGTTTATCTATTTTACGTATAGTAATTAGTATCTGCAAATTTTGAACTCCTAATTTATCCCTTCCCACCCCCTTTGCTCCTGGTAACTATATGTTTGCTCTCTATGTCTGTGAATCTGTTTCTGTTTTGTAAGTAAGTTCACTTTTTTTTTTTAGATTCCAGATATAAGTGATATCACATGGTATTTTTCTTTCTCTTTCTGGCTTGCTTCACAGTAGAATGATGCTCTCCAGGTCCATTCATGTTGCTGCAAATGACATTATTTTATTTTTGTTTATGGCTGAGTAGTATTCTATTGTATATATATACCACAACTTCTTTATTCAGTCATCTGTCAATGGACATTTAGTTTATTTTCATGTCTTGGTTACCATAAATAGTGCTGCTGTAAATATTAGGGTGCAAATATCTTTTCCAATTATAGTTTTCTCTGGATATATGCCCAGGAGTGGGATTGCTAGATCATATGATAGGTCTATTTTGGTTTTTTAGGGAACCTCTGTACTGTCTTCTATAGTGGCTGCAGCAGTTTACATTCCTATCAACAGTGTAGGAGAGTTCCTTTTTTTGCACACCCTCTCCAGCATTTATTATTTGTATACTTTTTATTGATGTTCATCCTGACTGGTGTGAGGCGATACCTCATTGTAGTTTCTCTTACAATTAGTGATGCTGAGCATCTCTTCATGTGCCTGTTGGCCATCTAGATGTCTTCTTTGGAGAGATGTCTATTTAGGTCTTCTGCCCATTTTTTTTTTAATTGTGTTGCTTTTATATATATATAAAGCTGTATGCTCTTTGTATATTTTAGGAATGAGTTCCTTGTCAGTTGCATCATTTGCAAATATTTTCTCCCATTCTGTAGGTTGTCTTTTTGTTTTGTTGATGGTATCCTTAGCTGTGCAAAAGCTTTTAAGTTTAATTAGGTCCCATTTGTTTATATTTGCTTTTGTTTTTATTACTGTAGGAGCTGGTTTGAAAAAAATATTGCTTTGATTTATGACAAAGAGTGTTCTGCTTATGTTTTCCTCTTGGAGCTTTACATATACAGTCTTATATTTAGGTCTTTAATCCATTTCAAGTCATTTTTGTAAATGCTGTTAGAGAATGTTCTAATTTCATTCTTTCGTAAGTAGCTCTCCAGTTTTCCCAGCACCATTTATTGAAGAGACTGTCTTTTCTCCATTGTATATTCTAGCCTCCTTTGTCGTAAATTAATTAACTCTAAGTGCATGGACTTCCCTAATCTTAAAACCTTTTCAGTTATAAAGACTTTCAACCAAATGCTAGGGAGAAAAACATACTTTTCTAGGTCTAGATAGTAAGTCAAAATCTAGACTCTTTTCTAACAATATCAGTAAAGCAATCTTTGGGAATGAAGGAGAAGAAGGAAAGGAAGGAAAGAAACAGCAAAAAAATATGTATATATATATATATTGATGCATTTACAAAATATGCCCACTGTGAATATAGAGGATGCCTTTTGCTGGGCAGTTAGGAATAATGGGACAAATTACATTAATTGAAATTTCAATTCTACTTATAATATGGAGAATTCTATTCAATTCTATTTATAACCAGAAAACAGGTAGGGTGTTTTTCAAGTTATAACACAATTTTAATTGAACAGAATTGTATGCATTGCTTGTTGTATTTATAGAAAAGTAAATGGCAAGAATCAGGGTTAAAATAATGATAAAATCAAAATGGGAGCGTGGAATCAGCAAGGATCATAATGTGTGGAAGAATTTAACAAATTATCGGAAACTTTTTTGACTTTGGCAACCCCCGATTTAAGACTAAAATGCACATAGTTACAGATCTCTTCAGAAACGTACTGGCCTTGGAGAATATGCACAAAACCTGGTCAGAAATAATTTTGTTGGTTTTTCAGGTTTTTTTTTTTTTTCATGACCCACCAAGATTTTCAATAGTGAATTCCTAGGTTTTAAAATTAATTTCACTGCTCATGTGTTTCTTTCGTATTGGACTTTTTTCCTACACGATTTTAAACTGATTCAGTTTACTCATGTCTCAAATGTCGCCCTATTCAGTATCATTCATTTAGTCCTTTAAAAAAATGTATAAATTCATTCAATAAGCCACTCACTCACTCTTTTTTACAAACACTGAACAATATGAATTCTTGAACCCGAATGCCTGAGCGTAGATCCCAGCTCCACTGATCCTGAGCCATGACACCTAGATACAATGATGCACTCAACTTCTCCTTGACTTAAGTTCATTGTCCCTAGAGTGAGGATCATGTAGATTCGTTATGAAGGTCAAATGAGTTAATATTTGAAAGGCTCTTAGAACAATGCCCAGCATGTAAAAGTGCTATAAAGTGTTAGCTGTAATTATTTAATATATAGTTATTGAGCTCATGTTATATTCCAAGAAGTAGCTTATTTATCTTCTGATCTCTCCAACCCAGAGCTCAGTACAAGATAGGAGCTCAGTAAGTGCTAACTGGAATTAAATGAACCTAACCCAGCGCGAGCAACATTGATGATGTTCTAGCAATCAGAAACTGCAGCAACCTCGGAGTTTCTGATTGCTAGAATTGGGTAAGTGGCTGCACCTATAGCACGGATGCTGAAAGAGATTTGAGAGTTTTCACGGGAACCCCCAGTAGGCTTTCATCTTTTAACATCCTCATGTATCTTCTGTCTTCGAGTAGCAGAATAACAGCTCTTCTAACAAGCAGAAAGAAAACTCAAAACCTCTTTTGGAAATATTTTTATTTTTAAATAAGAACACACAATTGTTCTTTTCCTTCGTAATGACCCTGTACGTTCCATTTCCTGAACTTCAGAGCATCAAGATCACAGCCCAGCGAAAGGAGGAAATCCCATCAGTGAAAACTAACACGTACAACTCTTTGGTAGAATCTCTTCATCTTTGAAATGCTTGCAGCACTAAGCATGGAACGCAGGCAGTACTGTACTTGGTGACTGACACTAAACGAATCCTTGTTGAATGTATTTTGTTGAATTTGTGAAAGACAGGTGCCAGTAATAAAGGTACTGAGAAGAAAAGAAAAATTGTCTTCCTAACTAGGTAGACTGTCTCTCTGTTGAATCCTTTATACCGTATAGCTGATTACTTTTGTATAGACTTGTGTTCTCTCATCCATTGAGTGAGTAGGAATTCAATTTTTTCAAAAGTATCTTTTTATTAATCATTAGTGTCTGAATTCAAAGAAAACCTACATTGATTTTCTTACGTTTCATAACAGCTCTGGGAAGTAAAGTAAGAATCTGTTAGTTGGGATGCGAATGTGTATGCATGGTTTATGAACTATCCTGGGTTTTTTAATTTATTTATTTTTAATTAATGATATATTTTTAGAGAAGTTTTAGGTTTACAATGAAATTAAGAGGAACAGCTGTTTCTCATATACTCCCTGTCTCCACAAGTGCATCACCTCTTCTAATATCAACATCCCCCAGCAGGTGTTACATTTGTTACAACTGGTGAACCTTCGTTGAGACATCATGACCCAAAGTCCACAGCTTACATTACGGTTCACTTTTGGTGTTGGACATTCTATGGGTTTGGATGAATGTATAATGACCTGTATCTACTGTCATGGTATCATACACCAATATTTTCACTTCCCCAAAAATTAGCTGTGCTCAGCTAATTCATCCCTTTCCTCCTCCTGCACTGGCAACCACTGATCATGTTACTGTCTCCATATTTTTTTTAAAAAGATAACAAATATCATATTAAGGTAAATGACAGAGAAAGAAGTTTACATTTGACCTCTTCCATATTGTTTTAAATTTGGTTCGTCTACCTGTCAACAAATGATAACCCATCATTGTTAGACATTATATGTTTCTTTCAGTTTTCTCTATTGAATGCCTGGGGATAGAGTTAAATAATTGAAAGAGAAATAGCCTCTTATTTGCCTTTTATCTATATGTTTGTACATGCTCCCTGTTTCAGTATGTCCCATAATGTCAGAAAAAGTCAAAAGAATAGAGCAAGGAAGAGCTCAGATTCTGGGGTCACACACCCCTGGCTGGAGTCCCAGTTCCACTGTGTACTGACTGTGTGATCCTGCTCAAGTGAACTATCCTCTCTATCAGTTAATCATCTGTAAAAGGGAGATAATAATAGCACTTATGGGTTGTCTGGCTGTCAGGCATGTTTGAAGAGTTAATATTTTTAAGGCACTTAGAACAGAGCCAGCACATATTAAATGCTATATGAATGTTAGCTTTATTAACCATGGCCATGATGACAAATACAAGGTGAAGCAGATAAACAGAGGACCCAGAAACAAATTCTAATAGTGAAAAACAATTTGAAAAAGAGAAGAACTAAGTCAGCATCCCCTTACCCTTTTCAAAAGAAGTTGATTATTAAAGAGGGAAACCAATCAAGGAGTAGATGCAGGCAGATGACTGATTAGAACTAAGCGACAATGCGAGTCCATTAATTGGAATTTATGAAAACTCACTAAACGTGAGAGGGAATCTGGGACTTTCTGATGAATTTATGTATTTCCACTCCAAATCATTCAGGCTGTTGGGAAACAGTGCTTTGTAGACTATTCCAAAATTCTCCTTTCCAAATTTCAGGGAATAAGCAGAATTTTAGAGGTTGCAAATCTAGACAACCTTCTTTTCATATGAGGTCAAGTTCAAATTTTGCCTAGTTTGTTATCATTCATAATGGATAATGAGATTATTAGATCTAGTTGTTCTTGACTTGCCTTTTATCTTTATAACAAAGCAATTGTTTTTTATGACTAAAGGAGATAAGAGAAAATTTGACACCCTCCCTCTTAAATTATAGCAATTTTTAGCTGGTTGAGAAAATGAGAAACCCTAGGAAAGATCATCTTCAAAATAAACCTTTTCTTACATGAACAAAAACTTAAATATTTGTAGTTTTATAGAAAAGTTAAAGGTATGAAGTATGGTATAAGAGAATAAATGACCTATATAGCAGTTTCTATCAGTTTAACTCAATGTAAGGAGGGCATTGCTAATGAATAATTGTGCATTTGAGATGCATTTTTATTAGAAGAAGTATTGGCATATAAGACCTCATGTCAAAGAAAGCCATCTGTTTTATGTATTTTGTGTTTTATCAACAATTGACACTATGTTGATGACTCCTAAATATGTACTGGAATTCCTATCTCCATTTTTCTTTTTCTTTTTTTTTTTTACTATCAAATATTGTAGTCAGTGCCTACATACGTATAAAACTAGAAGTCTCTGAAATGACTTACACCCAGGGACTGGTGCGGATATCAACAATGGTTTGATTCTCACACTGGTTTTTCCCGTTTGCTTCGTGTAGTCTAACTAAAGTACATCCCAGGCTTCTTCCACCTGTTCTTGTGACTGACGTTTTCAGACAGTGCCACCGGGCAGCAAACTGACAACATCGCAGAACCCAGACCAGTTGCAGGGGCCCGATGGGAACACCGTGAAGACACGTCAGATGGAAGTGAGACCTGGGGGCTTCCCGCAGTTCTTCCAGGCAGTCCAGAGACCATCCTGGAGGATAAAACCAGCTCTGAAAGCAAAGTAGCAGCCATCGTGCCTGAGAACCCACCGTCCCCTCTAACTCTTGCCGTCACCTAAATGTTTTCCTCTGTTTATAGCAATTTTTAATCAAATTCTAAATGATTCCCAATGAATCCTTTGTGTGCTGGTCTCTCTCTTTGTTCTCTGTACTGAATCAGCCAGTGAATTCTGCAGATTTCTCTGGTTTCCGTTCTTTCCTTTCCAGTCATGATAGGAATCTGGCTGAGCCACTTCCTACTGTAAAGCTTTCCCTGCTATTCTCCCTGACTTCATCTTATTACCTTTCTCATGCAGCCTGCGCACACTCTCAAGATAAATTCTCCACAATATCTTCCTGAACCAAAACCATAAAGTTGTTCGGCACTTGGAGGATTTCTTATTTCCTGTTCCGTCTAATGCCCCATGGAGAGGAGTCTCTAGAATCGAGTGATGCGGTGCCTCTGACCCTTTCCTGTTGAACCATTTCATCATTGACTTAAGTAAGGATATAAAGGACAGGCTGATCCAATTGGCGGAAATTGGAAGGGAAATGAATAGGCATCTGAAACCATGTCAGTAAGCTGGAGGACAGCTGATGCAAAACTACAGCATGTCATTGATATAAATGTAACGTTAAGGAAACATATTGCATTTTTTCCTTTAACATTCTAAACACTTAATATGCTATTCTTCCACCTTCAAACTTTAACATTTTTGGCCCAGGGAATTAAAGAAGACTAAGCTAGGTTTAAAAAGGAATTTGCAATGTGATCTATAATACCAAATTTACTCTATGCCACTTGATAATGGATATTTTCCGCATTCACACTGCTTAAGAGGAGCTCAGAGTTTAAGTGATTGAAACTCACTAGAGAATGTTCTGGGCAAAGAATTTATATTTCAGATCACTGCATTTCCCTCCAGCTGGACTGTAAAAGGCTGAGGTTAAATTACTTTTACATTCTAAAGTGCACTTTAAAGTGCATTAACTTCCTAACATTTCTGCCCTGAAATGCTACACTAATTTGATATTTGTCGTGTATTCTTTTTCTATCTAAACTAGACAGAAATCCGAGTTGACTTTAATTGTATTTTCTTTACTTTTAAACTACAGTCTTCTATTAGCAATCTTTGGGCACATAAATGGAAATTTTTGTCATCTTCAGAATGATTAGATATTTTCTTTTAAATTTAGAGGTTTCTTGGAGAAATATAATAATCCTGTCAAGTTTAAGATATATAGCATTAGTCACTTGTGACTTATGTAAGTAGAAAAGGTTGGAGCCTATTTTAGTTACATGCATGAAGAATGTACTCTCACCTTCACATAACTCAAAAATGGCTAAAGGAATTTCGTTCAAACTCTCAAACAAGTTCACCTTTGGTCCAAGATAAAGTTTGAAAAATCTCATCGAAAATGGAATCATGCCAGGAGAAAATTAATGATCTAAAAGGGAGCAAAATTTTTAAATTATTTCTTTTATTTTTTAATTAATACATACAGTTTTTACTTACTTTAAAACATTTCACTTTTCTTGATACTTATTTTGATAGAAGTCAGTTGCTAGTTTTTAAATTTGAAGCATCTAACAGTTAACTTTTTATTTTAATATGATTAGTTAAAACACTTAATTTCTATTAGTTGAATTAATAGATTTATAAATTAAAGCAAAACATGTACATAATATATGATCCTGTAATTGCTAGATGTAATGTTCAGTGCCCTATATCAGTGTAAGGTTACAAATTATCCAATTAACTGGCTTATTTGGTGAAGGTTTATTTAGTTTCTGTGATGTACACAACACTACTAGGTATTAGGTCTAAATAAATAAAAATGATATGATTTTTAGCCTTGAAGTATTTAGTCTCATGAGGTAGATATCTGGACAGAGAAAGACAACATTGCAAAAATAAATTTACTCCAAGGACACTCATTGATTCTTGTCTGAAAGAGTTGATACGAATGCTCAAAAATATCTGATCCAGGTCTTGAAGGATAAATAGCATGGGAATATCGTGGAGAGGAAAGTTCAGGCAGAAGACAAAGGCTTTAAAATGTGAAGGACTGTGGCATGCTAAAGAATTGTGGAGAGTTTCAGTGTCTTTGAATAACTGTGACTGATTTGTGAAGAACAGTGTTTACCAAGGTTATAATAACGTAAGTTGAGTTGTTTCTTCCCCTAGTTCTTTACCCAGGACTTTAGCATACCCTTTGCCAAATGAGTTTGTAGTTTCTCTGATGATACGTGGGGAACATTTTTCTGCTCCTTGAATGTTGGCCTTGGTCACGTGATTTTGGCCCATGGAATGTTAGTGGACAGGACACACAGGCTTGACATGTATCCTTGTGGTTAAGTGTCTGTTCTTGTGCTTCCATCATTGTCCTGTGAGAGACTTTCTCCAGAAAATCACTGTCTCTTTAGCCTGGGGCCTGGAATGAACTCTTGTAGAGCAGACCTGAGTCCACCGCCCAGCCAGGAGCCTGCGCTCAGTGTGAGCCTAGCCAGGCAGTTGTAAAAGACACACAAACCACTAACAGAAATCAAAATAGAGCAGTGATTGCACCAGCTAGTTGCTTGTGGAACTACTTCAAGGTAGTTAGAAAAATATGTGAAGAAAGCAAGAAGCCATCTGGGGTTCTGTAGCCATCTTTTGACATGTCAGTAATTTTGTTGTTTCCGTTGTTGTATGGGAAATTTATCAACATGTTAACTCAGAAACTATACTGGAGAGCTTATTAGATTAGAAAAGGCTAATGACCCATACCTAGTTCAGGATGTTATTGCAGTAAATAATGGAAGAGTAGGTAAAGGGCTTAACTCGTGTAGGAGCAGGAGAGACACATACGGGTCTGGGAAATTAGAATTTACATTATTGCATACTAGCCAGTGTAAGGCATGGGGGAAGAAGCTGGAAAAGATGAAAGTATTATATATACATCTATCTATCTATCTATCTGTCTATCTATCTATCTATCTATCTTTGGATGTCTTATACCTTTCTTAGAAAGTCTTATATATGAGTATTCTTGTATATCCAATGCAATTCCTATGGGTAGTTATCTAGGTAGTTCAACTATCAGATCTGTCAGCAAGGGAAAATACAATTCTGACATTTAGGAACTTTGCCACATTGTTAACAGACACTTGAATAGTACATCAGAGGTACACTCTGGAGTATTTAGTTCCTGTTTTATATAACAAGAATCTGTATTTGTATAGACCTTAACTATTTCATCATATATTACATATAATATGTATAATATATAGTAATATGTAATATACTGGGTGTTATATATAATTTATTTTCCCCTAGGTAATGCAGGCATAGTGTTATCGTCATCTATGAGAAAGATGTTGTGAAGGTTCGACAACTTCATACTTGAAGTAACACAGGTCGCAAGTGACAAAGCTGGAAAGAGAAACCGATTCCCCATCTGCAGTCTTTTTTCCCCTTTTCTGGCAACCCGATAGCTTCATTCTCTGTGCTTGAAAATTTTATCAGAACAACAGGGCTAAGCGTAATACGAATATTTTCTTTACGAACGTGGTGGGTTTTAGTGTTTCGTGAGGCGCAAGGTCACCAGGTTATACGTCTAAAGAGCACCCCCAGAGGTTCAGAGTTCCTGCGCCAGGAGCCTCGGAACCGGGGTGACTCCGTTGCCTGTGGTTTTGAGGCTGCGTTCAGGAATGCTTTCTGCCAGCGAAGCTCCGTGAAGTCCCAGAGGTACCACCGAGGTCCAGAGGTCCCTTTCCCTTTGACACCATGATTTCTGAAGGAAATAAATAGTCAGGAAGAAATAATAGAATGGAGATAAGGATTTGGGACAAAGTAATAGAAGAGGAAGATAAAGATTGCAGTGAGAGTGCGCTTTGGATTTTTATTATTTTACTTCTAAATTTATTCTGGGTAATACACAAACACATACTTTAAAAATGACTGGCTTTTTGTCCTTTCCAATTAATACTTCCATTAATTTTTTATGATAAAGAAGTATCTTAACTATAATCCTCAGTCTATGCTTCAACTAAAAATGGGGGAGAGCAGCACTGAAGGATATGATTACAGTATTGCTGACATATTTGTCCAATTATTGCTTTTTTTCTGGTTCTTAGAACTTTAATAACACATATGTAATTTATGTGGATTATAGCATTCCACTTTCTCTTATACAATTCTTTTCTTATTCATTTGAAATCATCTTAGTGCTGACTTTTAGTGATAATCAGTTCATAAAGAATTTGGACTCATCCTTTTTTTTTCTTTGTGAGCAAAGCCAATTTATTTTTTGGAAAAAAAGAAATGACAGCAGAATAGGTTTGTAATGGCCAGTTGAAACAAGAAATCCACTCTGTCTCTCTAATTACGCCCCAGTCTGCTGAGTTTTAGTCTGGTGTGCTTATCAGTTCTCTGGGCACCTGTTTAATTGGGTGACAAATGTGAGAGTATAACATTCTCTGTATGAAAGTTTAGCGAGTCTGCACACAGGCATTAGTTGTCCTATTATAATAAGATAACTGAAGTCAAAAGCTTTGGATATGCTTAAGGAATTCAGAAATATTCAATACTGCTGAAACTTCAAAAGACCCTAATAGAAAGTTTTACATTTCTAATCAGAAGCAATAAGAAATGTTTTAATAAGTAATTCAGAACAGTAATAGTAAATATGGAATTTCAGAGGAGTAATTAAAAATTTTTGGTGACAGTATTTTTTGAAATGAAGTAGTGGGAGCTATGGGAAATGCTATCATGCACCGACTGACTGCTACATTGAAGGAGAAAATTAAAAATAATACAATGAAAAATCATTTTATTAAATTTGGGACACAAAATAAGCCTATTCTATAGGCTATGCCCTGCTTCAGGATCCTAGTGTAGCAGAGGGTTTTGTGGCTGGCGTTCTGACAGTGACAGATTGTCCCGCGGTGAGCTTTGTGTGCACTTCCAGCCATGATGGACTGGCAGCACCCTTAATTCAGCTGCCACCGACCTCTAATATGGTGATGGGTGCTTTGCCTCCAGCACTTGACATTTGCATCTGCATATTTTTAGCTACTTTGTCCAAAGGAAGCAAAATAGATCATTCCGTGTGTAAGTGTCTGTCTCACCTGGAGCATCAGCTCGCAGTTAATGGCTTGGCTGAGACTCCGGGTGAGTACCAATTGGGCACATGGGGTAGGTTTAGAAAGATACCGATAAAATCAATGATACGACAGGGGTTTGTAAGTGAATGTTACCCTTTGCTCCCTTGTCCTGGCAGCAGATTTCATTTGTGAACTTAGGGGCATTTTCCCAGCTGTAGGTTAGAGTCTATAAACATCTTTGGTATATTCAGTCCAACTGCTTCTTTGCTTAGTCCAGCAAAGAAGAGAGAAAACACATCAAGAGAGAGGAATCACTTGGAGTGTTTGGATCAAGATGTACGGAAATTATTTGGGAAATGAATAAGAAAAACCACAGGAAACAGCCCGTGCATGTTCTTTGCAATTACAGATCAGTCTCCAAGGGAGAGGCAATATGGGCTGGAGACTCTTCTCAGTCCGTTTCTTCAATGATTTTGTTAAATTAAATGTAGCTTTTTGTGTAACTCCTAGTTTTGAATTTTCACTTACATAGGATAGCTGACAGCATCGTTGTTGAAAATGATTACAGAACACTATTAATTTTATATGATGATTTACACAAACTCCAAAAAATTAGTATTTGTATTTTGAAATTGTCATTGCGTTTTAAAGTTCATGATAATTTTAAGTAGCTTTAATAGCTAAAAGGCAATGAGATCGCAATTCCTAGAATGAACAACAAAGAAAATAAAATCATTCTTAATGTTTTACCTCTTCTGTTGACTTTCATTTCTAAGATAAATGTAACAAACGCTGTCTCATGTTACATCTATTTTTTCTATTGAGCAACAGAAAAGAACCCCTGGCGCCTGAGTTCCCTAAAATGTAATTTTTCAGGTCTGGGGGAAGTGGCCTTCAGGCCCGCGGTGGCACTAACGAGTGCGGTGGTGGCGTGATAACTCTTGCCGGGGTGCAGACGGCGTGCCGCAGCCCTGAACCGGATTGCAATCTGTGTTTGTTGCTTGTAGCTGCCCTTTGTCAGGGAAGCTTTATTTTGTTCATATTAATATTAAATACATCAGAAAGCTCTTAGCCCACTGTGGTGTAATAACAATATCCCTTTAGACTTCATGTAATGAGGTACAAGGTTACCGCTTATGTACCATCACCAGTTAAAGCTATCACAAGTGTAGCTTCTAGAAAAATATCAGTTTTCTAAATGTGTATGCACGTAGTTAGAAATCTAATGAAAGCTTTGTTTTTTTTTTTTTTTTTTTTGTTACAGAGTTTCTTGCAGTTGCTGTGATTTTAACCTTTGTGTTATTTAAAAAATAAATCAAAATCACATATCTGTAGGAGTGAGCTTATAGGTTTGGCCTCTCCAAGACCAACCAAGTACCACACATTTAAATTCCATGGTAACCATGTTTTATGCATAAAGGCGTCCTGATGGTGTGTGGCAATCTTGTGCTGACTAAATTGTGTCCAGTTCACCTTATTCTGTGTCACATGCAACGGACACTCTGAGAGCCTGAGAACACGCTTTTCTGGCCTCCTGTGCAAACTTTTTATTTTCACGTGTGCTCAGAGGGCACACACAGCCTTTCTCAACAGGTTTACGTGTGGGTGTTCGTGAGTCGTGTACATGTGTATCGTTTTGATTGATGATAACTGATAGGGTGTGAAAAACAGGTCTGCCAGAGTAGCTGGGCCTGGGCTCACGGCAGCGGGTACAAGTGGGAACTGCACTGAGGCAGTTGCTCTCCGAGAAGACGTAATCTGGTTTGTCCCTCAATTAAATGTCTGTCCTGTCTTTTATATAAGTCTCCTCAAAACTTAATAGTTTATTTCACATCTTATATTTTATCTGCATTGTTTCTCATTCCTTACGATTTATGGCTATATTATTTATGTTCTACGTGTTTCACGGATATAATACGTAACAATACTGTTTATGCGTATACACTTCGTTCTCATGTTTCAAGTCTCTTCCCATCGAAGAAACTCTAGATTGCTTTTCAAAATACAGTCCTAAAAATGAATGATTCTGATAGCTAAAAGTATGTTATCTATTGAAATTATGGGGGATATAACTAGGGGAAATCATTTTTAATATAAAGTCATTTGCATAGATAAATAACTCAGCAATGGTATCTGCGCCTTTACATTGAACTTAAGTTTGATTCCTGTCTGATTATGCTTTTCATGTGAAGGTATGAGTCCTCTGAGCATCGATTATATATCATGTACTATTTTAAACTTCCATTATATTGTTGGAGCAGGTTCAAGAAACAGTGACAATGTCAGATATATTTTAAATCATGATGTTAATCATGAATAATGCCCTGAGTATACTGTGTATTGTTGTGTAGGGATGCAAGAGAATTTAGCATTGATACCCTCTTGTATTTTTCTCTTGAGGACATGCAACATTTTATATGTAAATTTGCACTTATCTTACATTTACTGTAAGTGATAAAAATAATTTAAAAAAATTAAGTCTTTGCCACTCAAATATATGTATTCTAATATGAATATTTTCTGTTTGTATGCTTATTATAATTAACAAAGTTTGAAAATTAATTTCTAATTGAATATTAAGCCCCAGAAATATTGCAGCACATAAGGAACTGGAACTGTGTTGACTAGCCTTTTGACATTAGGTGCTTGGTAAAATTTTGAAATGAAAATTAATAACTGTCAGAGAAAAAAATGATAACAATACCTTTTAACTCAATATTTACATTTGAAAGAAACATCATCTATGTATTTAATTTCTAATTATGTACAATTTATTATGAATTATCATATATGATATCATATGTAATCAGTATCTTATGATACAATATCATGCATACTTAAGTATAACATATATTAGTGTATCTAAAATTTATATAGTTACTCAATAAAATTATGTCTAAGTATCATATATGCTATAATATCACATATTAATGATACTATATTATACTGTATATAAAATTTCACATAGTTATATGTACAAATTACATATTCTTTATTATCAACATTTCTAAAGCTTTTTGCTAGTTTAATAGCTTTAACCACATGCAATGATGAAAGAGTCTATACGTGCAGGAACATAAACAAGCAAACTGTTTTATGACAGAGTAGAAACTAATAAACACTTGTATGTTACTTTTTACAAGTCTGGTTTGGAGTAATTATAGTTTATAGCGGTTATATTTCAAAGCATTAATAAATTAGTACTTAGAATAAAAGCTAACTGATTTGGCCTTCATTCAAAGTTATATTAACCAGCACATTCATAGCAATATTTATCGTTCATGAGAATGACCCAAGAGACTACATCATTCTCATTGACTCGTACATCAGTCTGGATCAATTAAATTGTGGTTTATTGTAATTTTATTTCCAGAGAGAGAAACAGAGACAGAGACAGAGGGAGGACAGAGAGAGAGATTGAACCAGATTGATTAAGGCAAGCAAAGTTTCAAAAACCGAAGTATAGAGCTTGGAAAGCCAATCTGATGTTTGGAATGGGCATATGACCTGTAAGTCAGGCGGCTCAGGACCCAGTTCCAGCTCTTGTTTCACTTATTTGATGTGGAGCTAGCTCTGCTGCGCCCTCCCTAGGTTCCAGGTACCTCATTTGTGTAATGAGCTGGTGAGGCTGGATGATTTCTGACTCCTGAGAGCTCTGAAATTTATATATGCTGGCACTGCTCCATTTTCTTCAAGCGGTTCTCAAAAATATTAAATAAAGTACTTTTAAGTAAAAATTTCTAACTAAAATTAAAATATGTATCCACCAATTTGGTTCAGTTATTGAATTTATACCATATGCCAGGTGCCATGTGTAATTGTGAATATGACGTTTCCAATTAAATAAGTAAAAAAGACAAGGTAAACAGATGATTTTAAAGAAATTTTACAAGTGCCATAATGAAACATAAAGAAAACTTTATGGTAAGAAAAAGAAATGATACTAAAATGTCTTGAGGGTTTTAATTTTCTAATTCTTAGGATATTTACTCCTTTAAATAATTTTCTCCTCTTGTTTAAAATGTCATTGCTGTCACAAAGCTTTCCAGGCAGACCTATGGGGTCTTTTTCTGACACCATTATCATCATTAGGGTTTCTGTTTGGAATATATCTGTATCTCTGTCTATCTGTCTGTCTGTCTATCTATCTATCTATCTATCTATCTACCTATCTATCCTGTTGAAGTGCAGACAGTTACAATGTGTCAATTTCTGGTGTGCAGCACAACGTCCCATTCCTACATATACATAGATTATATTTGTTTTTATATTCTTTTTCATTAAAGGTTATTACAAGATATTGAATATAGTTCCCTGTGCTGTACAGAAGAAACTTTTTTCAAATATATTTTTATATTGTTTGGAATATTAATTATGGAAATTCAGTAAACTCTTATCTTTTTAATATCAAATACAATGATTGATTTGCAAAATATTTCAAAACCTTTTAGCCAAAGTGAACCTAAAATTAATTACCATTAGGAAAAATTGAATATTTAAATAGTTTGCTTATGTAAGCATACTTTTTTATTGTTACCTATAGATGAGTTTATTAGGAAAAGGCTGATTTCTTTTTCTCAGAGATAATTGTATTTGGGGGGATTATGAGTATCTACAAAGTAAAAATAAGATTGATGTATCATTTATATATCTGCAATTATAGAATAGGCATAATTGTAGCCTTGAAAGAAAACAAAATAAATATGATATTTTAAGATGATTAAAAGGGGATTTGATCTGATTAAGCAAGCTATTATATTAATAATCTAAAAATAAGTCGTTTGTTTTTCTTAATCATTCAGTGTCAGCTTTTAGCACTTTCTTTTTGCAAAATCATGTTAGAATAATAAATTTGAAAGGATACATGTGCAAAAATTCAACCTAGTATTGTGGTGTAGGTAGATGACTGATGGATAGACAGCTGACAGATAGATGAATAGATAGATCTATATAGATGTAGACAGAGATGACGTGGTGCTGGCCCTGATATAATTCATGTGGAGAATAAATATTAGCCAATTTTTAATGGTAAACATTTTACTGATACGTAACATACATAGAAAAAGTTACACAGCCATAGTGTTGAGATTGGAACACATTTGGGCCCACATTATCTATATAAAAAATAGAACCCTACCAGAACGCGGGAAGTCCCCCTTACACCCTCTCACCATTCCATGTATTCACAGAGAATGACCACCATCCTGGTTCCTCTCTAGTAAGTGGTAGTGTTATGATGGTGACCTGAGCATTGTCATTTAAGTCTATTTTCTTTAAATTATATGACATTATTATTTTTTGCCTGGAAATATTTTAAATACATAATATCTTGATTTTTATTTTATTTTATTTTTTTAAATTGAAGTATAGTCAGTTTACAGTGTTGTGTCAGTTTCTGGTGTATAGCGTGATAAGTCAGTCATACATATACATACATATATTCATTGTTATATTCTTTTTCATTATAGGTTACTACGAGATATTCAGTATATTTCATTGTGCTACACAGTAAACGTTGTTGTTTATCTTTTATATACAGTAGTTAATATCTGCAAATGCCTTAATTTTAAGATGACAAATTCTCTGCCAGTACTGCTTTCATTTAGGAATGTGGTGTGTTTTTGTTTGTTTACTCTTTTTTGTCCCACTGTTTTTATTATTTTCTTTCTTCTTTTTTTTGCTTGAGATAGTTTTTCTTCAATTAATTCTTGCTGAATTACTTTTATAGCTTCAGTGCTTTGCTGTGGCATGATATCTCCTTAAGAATGTGTAAAACTCAGGAAATTTGATAGAAAATAACAGATTTTATTTCCAACTGACTTATCTATACTCATTTTATTTTAACCTAAATAAACTTAAATTTATACTATTTGTTTACATAATTACTTCCAAGTCAACTCTTTGAATTAGGGGGTTTATTTATTTTTCCTTTATTCTCTGTAAAATTCTCCAACTGTAAAAATAATGGACAGTAGTTTAATGAAACAATATAGCAAGCATATAGGAAAAGCTGAAATGAAAACACAGGCTTTTTTTTTTTTTTTTGCCATTTCGCTATACTTTTATACCCTCTCTGATTTTTAACAATATATTTAAACGCAATTCACATAAGTTATCAATTAGAGAAGAGTGTGTTCTACTTTGAAGACAAATTTGTGCTAAATACATTTTGAAAAGTTTCGATTTTACATTCCACATCTGGTCAAACCATAACTTCCATCCATGTTCACTCCACACCCTCCTTCAAATTCCCAGCCCCTCAAGCACATTAATTTTCCTCGTGACATTCAGATAAAACCATGAATCAATGTAACACTCCAGAAAGGACATCATTTTGTAACCTAAAAACTATGTTCCCTATTTCAAGATCCTCTCACTAAGAGAAAAATGAAAACATTAATAAAAACATTTTTCCCATTCTATATGTCATTTCTCAAAACACTAAGTGCTGTCAGCCCTAGATTGTTTTCAATCTTAATCATTTTTATGTTCAGTTATTGAATAACTCTTCTTTTGTTATATTGTATATGGAGACCCCTAAATCAGATGTTCATCTATCATAAGAGGAACAAAAGTTCAAGCCATTTGTGGTACAACTACGTAATTCATTTTTGGTAGAGTTAACATCTCTTTAGAAATGTTTATATGATAAATTAGCTTTTAGTACTTGTTTTCATTTTTATTCCTTTCATTAGTATTGAAAAAATAAGTATAAACACATTTATTAGTGCTGACATGTAGAGTTCCTAAAATATAATACTGTTGGAAAAATAGGTTTGCATCATTGAATTTTACGGTAAATCAGGCAATGAGTCAGTTGTGAATGATAAAGAACAAAATTAAATTATCAGTAGGATATACTATATTTTTCTTATTGTATACAGTGAAAGGTGAGGGAATAAAATGATCTACAGATACAGAGATAGAGACACTCAAACTCTCTCTGAATTTATAACACTATTACTTATATCTCTGATTGTAGTCTCAAGAACACATGTAACTGAATATAAGGGACTGTCTGTAACAAGATTAAAATAATATCGTAACATTTATCCTCTTTATACAGTTAAATGTTTAGGATATTGCATACCAGTTTCTAAGATCGCATATGTCAATGAGTGTGTGCTTTAAGCCACTTTTATTTAAAAACTTTCTTAAAATGATAAATATTGGCATTAGTTTACATTAATTTGGTGTGTATGCACTGGTGTATGTCATGGGGCAATAGTTAAGCTCCTTGATCGGTCAAAATGAAGATGAAAATTATCTTACACTCTAAATATTTCCTTTGATGCCTTTAATCTTCCTTTTACTCGTTTGTCATTACTCATTTCTATTTAAATATTAAGTATACATATACATGCACGTACATTTGTGTGACACATATCAACATCAGAAATTGTTTTCCTAAACAAAATAAGGGATGTTCCGTGTCACCGTTGGAGGACAGTGGTAGAGGCGTGCACAAAGTCGCGGGGGTGTTACAGAAATAGTAAGCCATTGTCCCAATTGTTGCTATGTGCTCATAGTCAGTCTTGGTCACTCTAAGGGACTTGTTGTTTTGAAAATGTGTTGTCCTGATACAAATTATGCAGTCGCCCAGTGCATCTGAGCTGACCTGTCCATTGCCCTGTTTTTGATTGTCACCTGTAAGTTTTTGATGCCCAGAGTAATAATCCCATCTTTGATGTAACGTCTGAGAATTAGATCTGCATTGTCACTTCTTCTGCTGGCTATTTCCAACCAAGTGGGATTCAATGCCGAGTGCTCAAGACTAGGCGTCCTTACATGCCCTTCAGTGCAGCTTCTTTGGCCCGTGTTTTAATGCCACCACTTATGCTAGAAACTCCCGTTGCCTTTCCCTCCCTCCATCATGCACACTTCCAGGGTTTCATAATCTTGCCGGTTCTGTTTCGCAAAATCCATCTTCTTTGTGTAAATCATATTGCCACTGCTCCATTCAGGCCTTCATCACCTCAGTAATGGCCTAGTGGCTTTCTTGGTTTTGATTCCCCCTCACACCGTCCTCTTGTCTTTGTCTTGATACCCCTGGGCTTATACTAAGAACATAATATGTGCTGTGACTACTTCAGTGAACAGATGGGCAGCGTTCCCTGCACTTGGTGGAGCTTGCATTCTAATGAGAAGTGTCAATAATAATCACGATAAATGAGTAAATTATATAGCGTGTTAGAAGCTGATAACCATCCTGGAAAAGGTAGAACAAAGCAAGGAGCCAAGGAAATAATGGTTGAAAGAGGGAAACGTGGGAAGGTATATTCATTTAAAATAGGTTAGTCCAAGTAGTCTGGAGAGAGTGACATTTGAACCAAAACTTGAAGAAAGTGATGGAGTGAGCTTAGAAACGTTTTGAGGAAGAGCGTTCCAGATACAGGAACAGCAAGTCAAAACTCGTGAGACAGAATAACTAGTATGTTTGGGGAACAGCCAAGGAGCCAGTGCGCTTGGGGTGGAGTAAATGAAGAAATGGGGAGCGGTGAGTTCAGAGAGGGAACAGGGAGCCGGGAAAATACGGCATCTTTTTAGTCCTAGAAATGGCCCTGTCTTTTACTGGAGTGAGAGGGGAAGGCACTGTGGGGCTGTGAACAGTGAAATGAAATGATCTGAACAATTTTACAAACCATTCTGGTTCTTGAGAATATCTTTTTAAAACATAAAAATGATTACAACACTCCTCTGCTTGAAGATATGTTTGATTTTATAAAAAAAAAAAATCCTCAGGATAAATTTCTGGTCTGACCTAATCGATTAAACGCCTCTTCAACTCCTGATGCTATCCATCTCAAGGCACCTGTGGCGGGAAAAAAAATCAGTCTGCAATATGTGATTCCATAATTAAGTGCTATAACTGGGCACTGCAAACTATAACTTTCTGGAAATGGCTAAGTAATATAAATGGAAATCATTAAGGACTATTTTGTTGGGCATTTGAACATGAGGTTAATGTTGAGGACAGGGAAAATCAATTAGGCAAAGGGGAGAACGGTGGGATGGGAAGAGCGTTGTATAAGCAAAGGTATAGAATGAACAAAGTCCACCTGGACCACAGGCAGCCTGCCTGCTGGGGAGAAGGGGACAGATGGAAGCCAAGCAGATGAGTTTAGACATTGGTAGCACCATGAAAGAAGGGGGAGTTATAGATTTTTAAGTAGAGGAATAAAATAATAAAATCAGTCTTTAGACAGTAGCTTGGCAGGTGGCTTTGATTTATTGAGGAAAAATGAACAAACACAAAACAATTCTCATATGAGTCAAAACTTGCTCTCTGCCTAAAGGAGCATGCTCTGTCATATCTTAGGTGAAATTAGTGACCTTATATGAATGATGTTGTTGACCAAAGAGGGCTTCCATTATTTTTTCTGAAGATTGATGCCTGGCCAAAGGGAAGGAAATCAAATTGAAGATAAAGGGAGTTATTTGTCTCCTCTGTGCTTGGGTGTGTGTGTTGGTGGTGTGTATCAGATCCTAGACCTTTTAGTAATGTTTGTGGTCACATGTATAATATCAGTGTGTGACAACTATATTGAATCGAAAGAACAAAGTAAAGCCTGGTGTATATAATAAAGTTGATGTTTTGGTCTTCAGGTAACAGAAACACGGACGGGTCCCCTTGGCTGCAGTAACTATGACAACCTGGATTCTGTCAGTTCTGTTCTGGTTCAGAGTCCTGAGAATAAGATTCAGTTGCAAGGTATGTTGGTAAAATTTCATTAATTCTCTATGAGCCTAGATGACAGTTATCCAGTTGTGATTTCTTTCTTCTTTTTAAAATAAGCTGTATGTGCAGCACTAGGCTGTTAAAATTCTTATAAAAGGCTAATCCTTATTTTGAACTAATATAAACAGTCGAGACCAGATGAATGAAATGTTAAACTTCACTACACTTCTTAAATTGAGAAATCTGTAACAATTGAAAATTGATTGTAATAATATTTTTCTTTTATACAGTAATCATTGTGTCAGTAAGTAGCAATTTATCCTGAGGTCTGCCAGATCTTTGACTTTTTTTCCTTATAGATTCTGATTAAAATTGTAACCATATTTATACATATTATAATGTGAACTGTTGACATTTTAAAATACAATCTAATATGATAGTTAAGGCTATGTTTTTCTTCTGACAAATGTGTACCTGAAAATATATTAATAAAATATTTATATTTGCATTATTTCCATTATAAAGATAGATTATGTGATAATGGTGGTGATTTATTATCTTCATTCTATTCCTATATTTTGTGAGATAATTCAATAGAGGATTTTTTTAAGTAATAATTTTAACAGATGTATACTATATCCCAGATTGTTGTGGGTGTGTGTATTAGTCATTTATACCAGCAGGGAAAGCTTATGAATCCACACATTTTAAACAGGTACTAGTTGAACAAGTTCAGAAGTGCATTTGTGGTGAGACATTGTCTGTATTAAGTTGGCTGATCAAAGGGTGATTTTTCATTCTTCTTTAGTCCACCTTTTTAAATTACTTACTTCAACCTATATTTATATTATTCAGTTTTATATAAAAATGCTTAAAAGTTTTAGAAATTATTCCATTTTTTCCTCAAATTTTCAGTCTTGGAAAGTGTAACAGCATTGGGTTATTTAAATTTACCCTAAATAATAAATGAATTTCATTCATTTTGAATTGTATAAAAATTATAGAAAAAGTGCTTAAACATTTTAAACTTTAAATGCTATCCAATTGATCACTGTCAGTTTTAGATTTAAAGTCACTGAAATGTTGTTTTCTAATTTAGATAGAAATGCAGTCTATTAATATTCCTGGTAATAGAAGAAAATATGTAGGGACAGTGAAATGAAGCAGTGACTTCAAGAATAGAATACTCACACACACACACACACACACACACAAACACACAGTTTGCTCATTTATTGTGTTTAAAAGATGATATTGGATGCCAAATTGCAAAGATTAGATTCCACTGGTACATTTAGATACATGATGTAATATCTTTAAAAATGTAAACATGTATAAGGCAACAGATGACTTACTTCTGGTCTACTTAATATATGATAACAGTTTTAGACGGGAACTTTATCATGTTCGGGGCAGCCCTTAGTTTTACGCACTGCGTTAGGTAGCACATGAGCGAAGCAGCACTGAGGAGCACTGGTCAGCTGGTCATTGTCACTTTGTTATTTGTTGTGCTAGAACCTATATTTGTGAGATGGAAATTACAATTGATCTCTCAACAATTTCTTAAATTTTTAAAATATTTATTCAACAAATATTGCTACTTTCCATTTCTCCTCTCATTCTGGAGTTCCAACTAAGTGTATTTTTATACCTTTCAGTCATATCCCATATATCTTTTCTGCTGCTTTCTGTATTTTATATCCTCTTGTGATTTTATTATTCTGTGTTCAATAATTCTTTTCTGATGTATTCCAGTTTGCTATTTATCTCTTTAGCTGTGTCTAGTCTGCTGTTAAATCCATCAGTTACTTCATAACTCTAATTTATCTAATTTTATTTGCAGAATTTCCACTTGGTTATAATTTATAATTTCCAGTTCTCTGTCAAAATTCTCTGTTTTGTCATATAATTTTTGATCAGGCGATTGAAATTAATTTATACTTCACATTTTGGGGATGCTATATAGTTCTTGCTTATTTACATACTCATTATTTTTTTTACTGAATTCTGATGCTGTGCATGAAAATTTGTACAAATAGTTTAAAGTTCTTGATTATGTTTTCTTTCTCCAGAGAAGATGTACTTTTGTTTCCGATAGTACCTCAATCTATTTTTAATTGAGCCATTTGAAAGTATGCTTTAGACCTGGTAAAGCTAATTTTTGTTTGTTTGTTTAATTACTTTTTGGGTATATAGCCCTTCTTGATTCCAACAGATTCTGGAGAATTTTCTATCTTTATTATGGTTGGTTCAAAACTTCAATTTATGCTTTGCTAACTGGGCAAAACTCTGAGACAAAAGCTATGTTCCAATGTTTGGTTCACTCCCCACAGATTCTCTTCTTGCCAGGGTAGCTTCAAACGTCCTCACTTTCAGTGGCTTTTAGATCCCTTTAAATAGATTATTTTTAATATATTCTCTAGATTTTCTAGTTGTCGCTAGTGAAAAGATTAGTTTAAAAAAATAGTCCTCCAATACTGGACACATCCATATTTTACTCTGTGGCTTTCAGCTTGTAACCTTGACCTGTCTCACGTGCTCACTTTCATGGTGACCCCTAGGCGTCTTTGAACTCAGCTCGCCTAGCCTTGTCTCAGCACCGAGTACTTCTCTAATAACAGTCTTATCAGTACTTCAACTCTGTTGTTTCTCTACATTAAAAATACCTATAGGACAGCCCTCAGTCCCTCTGAGCTGTCTGGCAAGGCAATCGAAGCTTTCTCTCTTGGCATCAATTATTGCTCACGTTACTGGTCTAGCTATAACATTACGAAATTTGGAGTGGTCTGTCCCTAGGCTTCTTTCCCAGAAAACATTGTTATTTTTTAGTGTGGTTTTACAAAGTGTCAGTTTCCATTTTTTTTTTTTTTAAGAAATAAGTAGATAGATAGGTGGATAGATAGAAGCAGAGTTAAGACAACAGAAATCCTTGCATGTCTAAAACTGAACTCATCATTTCTTGCCACCAGTTATTTCTCCCTAAATTACTTTTCCGGCCTTCACTATTTCTGCAAAGACACTCTGATTTTTACAAATTGAAAATTGTAATGCAGTTATTTGGTTTATGACATTTTAAATGTTACATAAATTCTTTTTTTTTTTTTTTTTAGTAAAACTGAGGTTGAGATAATCAGTGAGTTCCATATATCTGGTCCACACACACTGCATACTGTTAACGGA
This sequence comes from Camelus ferus, assembly GCF_009834535.1. NCBI lineage: Eukaryota > Metazoa > Chordata > Mammalia > Artiodactyla > Camelidae > Camelus > Camelus ferus. The sequence continues at coordinate 5,671,630 of NC_045718.1, read as the reverse complement.
GATGTTTTAATAAGTAAACGCTGCTTCCTGAGTCTCATTAACAGAAACTCTGACTTAGTCTGGTTTCTTTTTGTTTGTTTGTTTGTTTGTTTGATAGGGGGAGGTAATTAGGCTTCTTTATTTTTTTAGTGGAAATACTGGAAATTGAACCCAGGACCTCATGCATGCTAGGCATGCTCTCTACCACTGAGCTATACATTCTCCCTCCCCCCAACTTAGCCTGTTTTTAACATTAAATAGGGGTATTTTCAGAAGAAGTCACTAGATATTTCTGAAGTATATGCAGTAATTTGGTGACCCACAAGACTAGACATTTAAGAATATTTATAGCTTTGTCACTGTACTTGTCTAAAGACTCATTTGTCATAGTTCACCTGCCTTCCATCAAATGAAGTCCTGTCTAGTAGAGTCCCACTCCTGTCACCTGTTGCTTTTTCACCATTTCCTTAGTTTAGATATTTTTAGTCTCTGTCTAAACTAATCTTTTCCCTTTATATTTTCTACTTCCAAATAAAGAACCACTCAGAATATCCTGCAAGGTTAAACATCATTTTAATACGAGTGAATTAATTACATACACTTAACCCTGATATAGGAACCCCAATAACATTTATTTTTCTAAGCAACTCACTCATTGCCTTCTTATCGTTCATGTACATTGAAACAATACTAATACTTGCTATTTTCAAAAGTGTATTCCATAGTTCACTTGTGCGTGATGTTAATATATTATCTTATGCCACAAAATACCTCTCCTAATATTGAAAACTAACCATGTGTCAAATAATGTTCTAGTCCACCTTTTTTTTGAAAAGTTTTATTAATCTCATGAGCCTAATGTAATTGCTTTGCCAATTAATTATACCTAGGGCAACACATGTTGCTCAACTCTAGTAGGTATTAAGTGTGATTGTAGAATATTATATACCTCTATTATATTAAATTACTTCTTTTATTTTCTTTAATAAATTGCAAGTACTTTTAGGGCAAGGAAATGTCTCAGCCATCTTCATAGTTGTACTTTACCTAAAAATTCTCTTCCAAATAGAAGGCATTCAATATTTATTTGAGGTGAAATAAAATATGAATAATAAAGTAAACATATAAGTGCTAAGAGTACTTTTCTTGACCAATCTATGGGAGAATTAATCTGAAAGGATGAGATAAGTATAATTGTTAAGATATTTACAAAGTAGATTTTTTTCTTAAATGCTAATTCATGAATTTTATTAAATTAACCTGATAGATAATGGTCATGTCAAAAAATGATTGTTTTTGTTATAAAGGAAACATGTAAAAGTTGTAAAACTCAAATTTTGTAGTAAACAGCAATTAGATATTTACCCAATTTTCCCTTACTTTTACATTTATTTTTACCTACTGATTAGTTTGAATATTTAGTCTTTTGACTAGATTTTTCTAAGTAGCAAGAAATACTAAAATGTAAAACTAGTAGAAATCCCAAATACTAATTTTATAGGCTTACTTTCATTTTTGATATTTTCTTGAGTTAGCAACTGGACTAAATTTGCAGGTAGAAAAGCAATATACTGTATCACTAAGGCTGTGAAATGACTAAGTCAGTCTATCTGATAGTTTCCTTGTAGTCAGTCGAAGTGATCGTATGGAAAATAGGCTGATACAAAGTTATGTTGTTAATGGCATGAGAAAAACATTACAGCAACACTGCAGAATTCTTTTGCCTATATCCCAACCCTTTGTATTATGATATTTATGTAGGTGTGAGCTCATAGTCTGAGGGTAAAATGAAAATATTGAAAACTATTTGAAATCAAGTGGTGGGAAATGAATGTCTACATCTCTTTTCTAACGTGTAGGGAATTAGGTTCTATCTACATTGTATAAAACAGCCAAAAATTCTGATCAACTATGTCAAATAATTTGAATATTGTACATAGGTATTATACTCTTTTCTTTATCAAAGTGAACTTATTGTTCTTTGTCTGTTCTTGAAGGGCTGCAAGTACTCCTTCCAGACTACCTTCAGGAGCGTTTTGTACAAGCAGCTTTGAGCTACATTGCTTGTAATTCAGAGGGAGAATTTATCTGCAAGGACAATGACTGCTGGTGTCATTGTGGTCCCAAATTTCCAGAATGCAACTGCCCCTCCATGGACATTCAAGCCATGGAAGAGAATCTTCTTCGAATAACTGAAACCTGGAAAGCCTACAACATTGACTTTGAGGAATCAGGTAAGACATGTATTTTAATGTAACCCTTTTAAACTTTTCCTCAAAAATCGCTATACTGAAAGAGTATTTTACTCTTTTGGAAGAAATTCTTATGTACTTGGAATGAATTTATTCAATTTATTCTTATTATTGTTTCAAATGGACATGTGTATTGCTTTTATTACTGGCTATTCAGTATTTTTATTGAATTTGATTTGTATTTCTCTAATAATTAGTGATGCTGAGCATCTTTTCATGTTCCTTTTGAACAGCGTTATGTCTTCTTTAGAGAGATGTTTTGTTAGGTCTTCTGCCTGTTTTTTGATTGGGTTGCTTTTTTTTGATATTGCATTGTATTAGCTGTTTATATACTTTAGATATTAAACCCTTATGGGTTGCATAACTTGAAAATATATTCTCCCATTCTGTAGGTTGTCTTTTCATTTTGTTGATATTTTCCTTTGCTGTGCAAAAGCTTTTAAGTTCGATTGTGTACCATTTAGTTTTGCTTTTATTTATTATGTTTTCTTTTTACCTTGGGAGACTAATCTAAGAAACTATTGCTATGATTTATGTCCCAGAATGTTTTGCCTAAGTTCTCTTCTAGGAGTTTTATAATGTCATGTCTTATATTCAGGTTGTTCAACCATTTGGAGCTTATTTTTGCATATGGTGTGAAGGAGTGTTCTATTTTCATCGATTTCTATGTGGCTGTCCAGACTTTCCCAACATCACTTGTTGAATAGACTCTTTTTTCCATTATGTATTTCTGTCTCCTTTGTCATAGATTAATTAACCCTACATGTGTGGGTTTATTTCTGGGTTCTCTATTCTGTTCCATTGATCTATATGTCTGTTTTTGTGCCAGTACTATGCTGTTTGATTACTGTAGCTTTGTAGTGTAGTCTAAAGTCTGGAAAGGTTCATATTGTAATTCTTCTCTTGTTCATTTCTTCTTTTTCTTTTTCCTTTTGTGGTTTGATAGCTTTCTTTTGTATTATGCTTGAATTTCATTCTTTTTGGTTTTTGTGAATCTATTATTTGTTTTTGATTTGTGGTTACCGAGGAGTTTAAGTATGTTGACCCATAATTATATCTATTTGCTTTAAACTGATAGTCATACAAGTCCAAACACTTTCTGAAAGATCTACATGTTTACGCTCCCCTCCTCCATATTTTGTGATTTTGATGTCTTATTTTAGAATTTCATGCTTATCCTTTTGCTGTTAAATGTAGTTATGGTTGCTTTTACAGATTTTTTGATTGTTTTAAAATCTATGCACTGGCTTATTTAAGTGATCTTCAATCCTTTTATATATTTGGTTTTCCTACTGTGATTTTCTCTTTTCAGTAGATTCCTCCTTCTTTTTTATTTAGATAAGACCCTTCAATATTTCCTTTAGGGTAGGTTTAGTGTTCTTTAATGTAAATTCTTAATTTTTAAATTTTAAATTCTTTAATTTTTGCTTGTCTAAAATATTCTTTCCTCTATTCTAAATGATACTCTTGCTGGGTAGAGGATCCTAAGTTGCAAGTGTTTCCCTTTCAGGACTTTCAGTACATCATGCCACTCCATTCTGGCCTGCACAGTTTCCTTAGAGAAATTAGCTAATAGCCTTATGAAGGTTCCCGTGTCATTGGTTCTTTATTTTTCTTTTGCTGCCTTTCAGAATCTTCTCTTTAACTTTCGCTGTTTTAATTATGGTATGTCTTGGTGTGGGTCTGTTTGGGTTCATCTTGTTTGGGACCTTCTGTGCTTCCTGTACCTAAATATCTGTTTTCTTCTTTAGGTTTGAGAATTTTTTAGCCATAATTTTTTCAAAAACACTTTCAGTTCCCTTTTCTCTCTCTCCTGCTTCTGGGACCCCTATTATGATTAGGCTGGAATGCTTTATATTACCCCATATATCTCATATATCACTTTCATTTTTTTAAAAAATGTATCTTTCTGTCTGCTGTTCTGATTGGATGATTTCCATTATTCTGCCTTCCAGACCACTTATTCATTTTTCTGTGTCATTTAGTCTGATACTCATTGCTTCTAGATTGACTTTTATGTTGACAATTGAATTGTGCAATTTTGATTGGTTCATCTTCATAGTTTCTAGTCCTTTGTTACAGTGATCTACATTTCTACTGATGATCTTTCTTAATTCCTTTAGTCTTTTTATTACTTCCTTTTTGAACTTGTGGTCTAGCAGACGGGTGAGGTCTGCTTCACTCTTTGTTCTTTCAGGGAATTTCTCTCGTTCTTTTAGTTAGGAGTAGTTCCTCTGCTTTATCGTTCTACTTAACCTTCTCTATCTCTGTAAATTTAAGGGAAACAGTGGTCTACTGTGGTCTTGGAGGAGTGTTTTAATGTAGGAATGTCCCTGTGTAGATTGTGTCCAATATTTTTAGTTCAAGGGCTGGTTTTGGTATGGCATATCTTTCCTCAGAGTGTGATGGCTGTTATCACCTTGATAGGGGATGTGATGGGTGCTGTGGTGTTTAGAGTCTGCACTGGATGTGAGGCGGGGCCTCCTCTTTGCTCCGTGGCTGTCACTGCCCCATCAGGGGTGGGTCTACCTCCACGCTGGTGAGAAGCCCTGAGGGTTGGGTCCATTCAGGCTCCATTGCCCTTGAGTGCATTCCCTGCACCAAAGGGGGTGATTGCTGAAGCAAATGAAGCCTGTATGGTCACAGAGACTTATGAGCAACCAGTGTAAACATCCATGGTTCTGCTCAGAAACAGCCTGAGGTCATGTCCTTTCCTCCATTGTGTTTGTCCCAGATCTAGTGCAGTGTTGTGGTGAGGACTAGGGACTAGGCTGGGTCTGAGGGGTTGGGGGTTTGGGGTGTTGGCTGCAGGAATTGACATGGCTGTGCTATCACCTGGGACTTGGGCTGCCTCTGTGGCCTACCTTTCCCAGGACCTGTTCACCCCAGATCTGGTGTTAAGCTGTGGAGCAGAGTTGGCAGAGCTGAGGCACCCTTACTCCTGCCTAGGGCTTGACCACCCAAGAGTCAGTGCTTAGCTACTGGGTATTCTTAGGACATCGCCCTGTGCGCAGACTGTCAGCATCTGCCCAGCTCGCCCCGCACCCCCACGTGTGTGCTGACACTGGTCTCTGCATTTCTGCCTGGATCACACCCCCAGAGCTGTGGTCTGTCTCTGGGAAGCTAGACCAAATCTTTGCCCTGACCTCTCACCAAGCTGTGGTGTGGAGTGAGCAAGGGCATCCGCCCCTTCATATTGGGAAGCACAGTGAGGCAGCAGCTGCCAATGCAAGTCTCTCTCCGCTCTGATTATTAGCAAGCCAGCAAGTACGCACTCTGCGAGCAGAGTCTCGGTTTCTCCAGCCCTTCTAGCTGTCTCAGTGGACATCCCAGCAGGCAAGACCGCTCTAAAGGGCAAGGAATCTGCCCATGTGGACCTTCTCTTCCTTACAGATCCCTCCTGGAGGGCCTGTCCTGACCTGATGCCTTTTTTTTTCCCTTTCTACCTGGCTATACGGGGGTCTTTCTCACATCTTTGATTGTATAGGAGATCTTCTGCCAGTTTCCAGTTAGTTTCTATGAGAATTGTTCCGTACGTAGATACATTTAATGTGCTTGTCGGGGAGGTGAGTGCCACGTCCTCCTACTCTGCCGTCTTGGTCCCCCTCCTATCCAGTGTTTTACCAAAAGCACATATGGTACTTTGTGTATCTCTCTCTCTGGAACTTAGGCTGCTCTCAAGCTGACTTATTAGTCAGTTATAACAAGGAAGTCCTTATCTTTCTCAGTACAGACATTACCAGCTGATACCTCTGATGCCTTTCTGGACTATTCTCATGGCCCTTGAGTTCCACTGATGAGGCAAGATACAGAGAGAAATTATTGCGAATTTTCTTTACATTAAGCTGAATCTTATGAATGTGCACTTTCATATAACTACTTCTTTTTGAATCAAATTTAGATCAGTTTGGATTCAGTGATGCTGTGGGTTTTGTTGTTCTCATTTCTGAGTTTTTGTGAGTGCATATATGTGTTTTCAATACTGTTTCTTTTCGACTACATAACCTGTAATGCCCTTCATTTCAAGAAGCATTGAACTTTAACAAAAGATTAAGGATACCTCAACATGAAATTAAAATATTGATAACAGCATATACAATAATTCATGATAATGCAATAATAAAACCCCCAGAATGTGGTAAATATAATCATGTAGCATTTAGTCAGAAGTGTTGATCATGACTAACTTTCAAAGAAGTAAGAGGCCCTAATTGCCAAGAGGACAGATTTATATGCTTGAATGTTATAATTTTTCCAGTGATTCATTTAACCAAACACACTTAAAAAGTGACAATAAAATTCAACATACGTTCACAATAAAAACACTCAATTTAGGCAGAGAAGGAACATATCTCAACATAATAAAGGCCATATATGACAAGCCCACAGCTAACATCAGACAAGAAAAAAACATAATTGATGGTTTCAACCCTCACCCTTTTGCACAGTACACCATCAAATTATAAAATAAAAGGATAGGTAAATAAATTTAGGATAAGTTCATAGATTTAGTTTTTTTAAAGATTATTTCGATCAGAATAATGCCTACTAAATAATGCTCCTCAATTTTAGTAATATTTCTATTTATATAAATAGGAAAAACTTTCTAGAATCAAAAATCCTTATCTCCTTGACACTGTTGGAATGAATTTCTAATCTCAAATTTTGTCTTTCCTAATTTTCCCAATAGAATACCCAGAAGTAATGTATTAGGTAGCTAATATTTTATTTTTAAGTAGAAGCATCTGATAATTAAAAATAATTATGAAATACAGCACTCTTAAATTACAAAGTATAGTTGTCTTCTGAGGGTCAAACTTAAAGAAAAAACATAGAAACTTCTGTCTACATATCACAGTGTAAACCAGGGAATCTTATGAGCCCCGGATTTGTGGAACTCACGCAGGAAAGCTACCCCTGTTATTTCGCTTGGAAGGGATATTTTAAAAATCACCAAATGAACACTGGAGCTTTTATTTCCAGGTGAAATGTAGTAGAATGAAGTAAGCTAATATTTCTGTTAATAGTAACTAGAAAGTTGAATGATTTTTAAAATTGTATTTTTAAAGACATAATAGTTCATAAAAGCAACACCAACTAAATGGACTAAAATTCCTGGCATGAGATGTAAACTAGGAATTCATAGCTTTTCCTTCCTTCCTTCCTTCCTTCTCTCCCTCCCTCCCTCTCTCTCTCTCCTTCTTTCTCTCTCTCTCTCTCTCTTTCTTTCTTTCTTTCTTTTCTTTCTTTCTTTCTTTCTTCCTTCCTTCCTTTCCTTTCTTTCTTTTTATTCATTAATGTATTTAATTCTGTAAACAGAGGCTGAGGGCTCTGCGCCTCCTCAGGCTGAGAGCAGCTAATAGGAGAAAGAAAAAGCCACAAAGCTTCTAGTGGTTGTGGGGACGAGCGTGACAAAACTCAGTGGGCCTAAAGACATCTAGTTTTACCACAGGATATTTGCTGAATTTCAGATGGTGCTTGATGCCAAAGAACTATTCCACAGTCTGTGCAAACAGAATGAAGTTTACCACAGATTTTCAGGTGCTTAGGAGATCAAAACTCTCTAGAGGGAGAAGCTTGAAAATAAAACAAGCAAGGATGGAAAACCCTCGAGAGAACAAAGCAGTGACGCCGTGTTTCTGCAGCTGCTCTTCCCTGAGGCACATTTGTCAATCAGGACAGAGCTCAAGGCTGGGAAGCTAGGATTAGCCCCCGGAAAAGGCTGCTGTTCCAGGACAGAGGGATCAGAAGACAATTTTGCAGTCACGGTAGATTGACATGAGAAATTGGAGGCTTAAGGAGTTTTTAATATACGACCAGTCTCCTCTTTATGACATTTGTCTTAACCTGTGGCAGATGACTAACGAGATAAACTATAAGCCTCTGAATGATAGAATGGAGTCTTCTGCAGGGTTACAGGCCTGAAGTAGCAAATGCTGGAGGTCCTTAACTGAAAGTTCTGAAGGGCTGCACCCTAAGAAAAGGGGAGAATCAGAGGTAGACTGAGTTCTGTGCAATTACAATCCAGCCCTGATACATACAGCTCAAATCCTCATCCTAAGGCGGTGATCCTAAAGAGACCAGTTCTCTTTGGTGTCTGTTAAATATGAAGAGGGTGACCTCTTGAGGAGGAAAACATTTTCTAAAACCTCTGCCATTCTTTTTATACATGATGGACATAAAATTCTAATTTACAACGTATGTGAGCAGACAAAACCTCACGGCCAATACCAAGGAGAAAAGAAACCAGGTAGCAGATGTAAGACGATCCAGATACTGAACTTAGTTAGAACGATTTTCAGATAATGATTATTCAAATGTCAAAAAAATCAGAGGAAAGGAAGGATAAAGTAGATGCTGATATTGAAAAGCTCACCAGAGACTGGAAACCTCTGAAACTGGACTAAAGGACATTGTAAAACATAGAGAACGCAGTATCTGAAATTAATAGCTCGAAGCTCTGTTTTACTAGGAGTCTTGGCACAGTGGATAAATGGTGAGGGAACAGGAAGACAAGTTAACAGAACAGACAGACAGAAGCAGTGAGGAAAACAAATGCTGGATAAAGGGATGACAAGCAAGTGAGACACACATAAAAGTCTAACATATTTTAAAATTTGAGACACGGGAAAAATGGAGGGAAAATCGTGTAAACCACATGGAAAGATGTAGTGGATACAAAGGTTTTAAAACTGAAAACATACAGTTTCAACCTACAGATTCAAAGAGCACAACAAACACAAAGAAAGAGAAGGACAAAGAAAACTGCTGAGAGGCATAGCATTGTAAAACAGTTGGAAAAAAGACAGAAAAACGTATTCTAACTAGAGAAAAATAAGAAAGACAGTACTTTCATTGGACCAATGATAAGCCTGACTTATCAAAACAAAAACAAAACCAGATTTTGACATCCTTGAAGTGCTGAAAGAAAATAACAGTTAATCTAAAATTAGGTACCGCTCCACAATATTTTAAAAAGTGGACGTGAAAATAAAGATGTGTTCAGACAAGAAATGCTACATTAAAACATGGAAATGTAAAGGGGAGGAGGAATACTAGAAATGACAAATATGTGTAGGTATAAGTGAATACCAACTGTATAAAATATTAGTTATGATGTGATGTGGAAACAAAATATATGTAGGATCCCAATATAACACAATAGTGTAATCATGGGTGGTGAAAGGAAGTAGTTAATATTCTAAGTATTTCAAGGTCCTGGCATTGTGTAGGATGTGCTAAGCGATGTAATTTGCATTAGAGATAAATATATATTATAGTCTCTGGGATATCTACTAAAATAAAAAATATTTAATTAAAATCAATACAGTACAATAAAATACAAATTACTTAATTACTCCATAATAGGACAATAAAATATAAAACAGAAGAAATATCACCTGGGTCAAGTAGATCAAGGCAGTGGGAAGAGAAAGATTTGGACTGTCTTTTCGGTAAATTGCGTTGGGTCAGATATGATCCCGCTGTAATGGTTATTATATTAAATATTCTTTTTTCTTATTGCATTTAATAGTCTAAATAAAAGACTAATACCATAAGATTGGTAATTAATAACAGAAATAAGTTAAATAAGGAGACTATTTGCTGTTCACTGGAGACATGCTATGGGCATGGATACGCTGAGGTTAAGTGGTGGAAAAAGATGTGATTACTAGACAAAAAATCTACAGTAAATTTGAAAGCAAGATACATTGAAATTAGAAAACTATTTCCTAATAATAAAATAGTCAATCCAACAGGTTTGTACATCATAATTGTTAGTGTATATGAACAGCAAAATAAAACTTGCATCACACCAGCTAGACAGGCAAATAAGACTACTCAAGACTATTGAAATAAAGGAGAGAGGCTTACAATAAGGAAGGACGATTGAACTCAACCCCTCTGATACAAAGGGCACGAGGATTTTTAAACCACTGAGATTAGCTCATGGAAAAATACTAGAGGACATAAACGGGCAGGGTGGCAACGAGCTTAGCCCGTCTGTATTTGCTAATTGTCCCTTGTTGAAGTTGGTCTCCTAGTTTTCCACAGAGCCTGGGAGCTGAGTGTGCCCTCTCATTTTCCTTTGATGATTACAAGCCAAAAGGTTGACTCCCAGATCCTTGAGAAAGACATTTCTGGTTTTGTAGAAGATTTACGTCTTTAAGGGACAGAGAAATACTTTACAATTGCAAGTTTTCTGAAGGAAAGGGAAGTCAGGAAGAAGCCTGTTTAAAGTTTAGTGAAGCAGAGGGGAGTGTTGAGGCCCTCTTGCTCAGTCCCCAAAAGCAAGCCCCAGTGAAGAAAAACTGTCAGAACTAAAAGGAACAAAAGACACATAGGATCATAGTGTGAGGCTTTAACATACTTCTTCGACGGATGAAAGAACAAACAAACTGACTATCAGTGAAGGTTTATTGAATTTGAAAAGGAAGTGAACAGATTTGACTAAAATAAAATAAACAGAACACTCAACAACAAAAATGCAGAGTTCATATTTTTCCAGTGCTCATGAAATATCTACCCAGTTTTGCCATATGCTGGGTCGTAGTGTAAGCCTGAACAAACTCCAAGAGTTTGAAATCGTTTAGAATATGTTTTCTGACCACACTGGAATCCAGCTGAAATCAGTCACTAGAGGATCAACAGGCAGACTTCATCTGTATGAAGCTTAAATGCTAGGCTTCTCAATAATCTGTGAAAAAGAATTTAAGTCAAAATTTAAGTCAATGAAGAAAATGATTTAAAAAAGAAAATATGTTGAGCTGAACAGTAAAGAAAACAGGGCAAATCAGAACTTATGTAATGCAGGTCAAAAACTGTTTGGGGGGAAAGTCGTGGCCTTAAGGCATAATTTAGAAAAGGAAGTCTGGAAATCAAGGATTTAAGCCTTTACTGTAAATATTTCAAAAACGAATAATATTCCCTTTAATTTGAGAGGAGGAACAAAGACAACAGCAGAAGTTAATGTGATTGAAAGCATTTGGCAGATAGAGAAAATCCAGAGTCAAATGCTGGTTCTCTGAAAAGATTAACATATCTAATAATTACCAAAAGTAATCAGGAAAAAAATAAAAAAATATGCAAAGTTGTAATGTCAGGAATGTGAAAGGATGCATCAATAGAGATACTACAGAAATCGTAAAAATTATATGAGGACATTATGAAGAACTTTACAGCAATAATTTTACCAATTTGGGTGAAATAGACACATTTCTCCGAAAGTAAATTTACCAAACTTGACAGAAAAGGAGATGGAAAATTATTTATTAAGACACCATATGTAAAAGTAGCACAAAAATATCAAATATGTTGAAATAAATCTAACAAAAATGCATGTTTTAGAGATATAAAATATTTCTACACTGAAAAAGATAAAATATAATTGAGGAAAAAATGGGAGACCTAAGTTAAGGGCCATATCATGTTCATGGATTGAAGACTCAAAAGGTAATGATGTCAGGTTTTCCCCAAATGATCTATTCAGCACATTTCTAATAAAACATCTTATAATTCTTCTCCCACACCAGAATTGGCAAGCTTATTCTAGAATTTATATAGAAATACAGTAGACCTAATATAGCCAAGACCATCTTAAGTAGGGTAAATCTGGGATAAGATACTTAAAGCTCACAAATGATGAGAAATTAAGAATAGACATACTCTCCAATGGAAGAGAAGAGTGTACAGAAAATGATCTCCTGATTTATGCTTAAAGTGGCTCTACAGTGCAGAGGGAAGGAAAACAGTATTTCCCGTAAATGGTGCTGGGACACTTGGATGTCTATATGTAAAGAAAATGAGTCTTTGCTTGTCACACCGAAAAATTCAAACCCAGATTGATTTCTGATCTAAATACAAAGAGATAAAAAGAAATGTGAAAGCTTTAGAGGAAAGTATAGGAGAAGATCTTCCTGAATAAGGAAAAATGTCATGAACAGAATTCCAAATACTAAATGTAAAAGACAAAAAATAAATCTGAATACAGCAAGACTTAAAACTTCTATAATCAAAAGACAGCAGGTAGAAGGCACTCTACAGAAAGGGAGAGTGTACTTGCAATACGTTTGTCAAACAAAGAACTGCTCTGCAGACGATCTATAGAATTCCTTCTAATCAAATAAGAAAAATGCAGATAAAACAATAAAGAAATGGTCAGAATATTTCACCACATTGAAAAAGAGGAACTTCAAGTGAATAATGATCACATGATGAACTGTTCAGTAGCGTTAGTCATCAGAAAGAGGCAAAGTCATAAAGCAATCATGTGATACCACTACACATTTACCAGAAAGGCTAAAATTAAAAAGAAGAGAAAAAAGTAAGGAAGGAGGGGAGGAAGGGAATGAGAGAAAGAAGGAAAGAGCAAGAAAATAAGTGAAGTGAGAATTTAAAACAACTAGAAGTTTCACATAATAATGCTAGGTGTGTAATTAATTTCTCTTTGGAAAAAATATTTGGCAACAGCTACCAACGGCAAATGTTATCATATCCTATGACCCACCAATTTCATCCCTAGATAGAAAGCCAAAGAAATATGTACATCTTTGCAAAAACAGATATTGAAAAATGTACAAGAATATTCAGAGTAACATTATTCTTAATACTATGAAAGTAGGAACTACCAAATGCACATCCACAAAGAAAGAGCAAAAAATTGTGGCATATTTACATGATGGAATTCTATAAAGCTAAGGGAATAAGTTATTTATCCAGAATGATATGAATAAACCTCTCTAATATCATATTGAACAAACGAAGCTAGATTCAAATACATATCTACACACACACACACACGCACACACACAGTGATTTCACTTATATTAAGTAAAAAACAGGCAAAGTTGCGGTATGCTATTCCAAATCAGGGCTATGGTGCATTTACTGAGGCAAGGACTGATGTGATGGATGAGGGTCTGGGAATCTTCTTTGGTGTTATAAACTCCTGATTCTTTGATCTCAAGGCGAGCTACAACACTGTATTGGGTTTCTGAAAATCCTCTGGATTTACGCTTATAGCATGTGCATTTTACTGTGTTTATATCATAATTTAATTAAAAAACTTTAAAATGAGAACAAGAATGTTGACATCTGAATAATCTGAAGAACATGATCTCAGAATAATTGAATGAATCAATGTTTTTAAAGTTTATTACAGTGTTGTCTGAAGTCTGGGAGGGTTATTCCTCCAACTTTGTTCTTTTTCTTCAATATTGCTTAGATAATTCTGGGTCTTTTGGGATTCCACATAAAATTTAGGATTGTTTGTTCTAGTTCTGTGAAAAACGTCATGGGGAGTTTGATAGGGGTTGCATTAAATCTGTAGATTGCCTTGGGCAGTATGGCCATTTTAACAACGTTGACTTTTCCAATTCAACAGCATGACATATATTTCCACTTCTTTAAGTCATCTTTAATTCCCTTAATCAATGTTTTGTAGGAAAAAAAAAAGAGGGCAATAATGAACTCATCTACAAAACAGAAACAGACTTGCAGACATAGTAAACAATCTTATGGTTACCAGGGAAAGGGAGTGGGAAGGGATAAATTTGGGAGTTTGAGATTTGCAAATGTTAGCCACTATATATAACAATAGGTTAAAAAAAATTTCTTTTGTAGAGCCCAGGGAACTATATTCAATATCTTATAATAACCTTTAATGAAAAGAATATGAAAAGGAATATATGTATATACATGCATGTCTGGGACATTGTGCTGTGCACCAGAAATGGACACATTGACTATACTTCAGTTCAAATAAGTAATTAAATAAGGCTTACTACATGTTATATGCCTAAAATTATAGTGAATTTGGCAACAAATAATCAGAAATATTCAGCTGCCAGAGATTTTGAACTACTGGTTAAGAGCCAGTACTACTAATAAAATCAGACTTTTTAATCTTAACTCATATTTTGGCTGCCCATCTTAGGTTAAGCCTAAAAGCTGTTAAAAACCAGACTCTTACCATACTGCTTCAGTTGTGTTAATAATGGGAAAACAGTGATTTACAGGATACATCTATTTTCTTTCATGGCATCTCTGAAACTGTTTCTAATAATGTAAACTTTTACGTTTAATTGTCTGTTCCCATTGGTATCTAGTGTGTTTAGCCGATTCATATTTAATTGGAGGACTGATCCTACTGTGCTATAAATTTTATGATCCGTCATAGATCATACTGAGTTTTTTTTTTTTTTCAATTTCAGTGGATAGTTAAAGAATGAACCCAAACTTTTTGTGAGTATATTAGATCTTTAGTAAAATCATATTTGCTTATCCACCCTTGGAACTAAACAACTGATGAAATATTCTGTTTTTACTGGACTCCTTTCAAAACGAGTGAAACATGTGGATGGGCACATTTAATAGTTTTGAAAACAGTGGTTTTTTTGAGGAAAAAACTTCTTTGCCTCATAGAGATAAACAAAATATAAGAAGTAATGAGGCAGATACTGCACTGGGAAAAGATTTCTAAATTGTTCTCACCACCCACAGGCACCTTTCAGTTGATAGACTTTATCCTAAGTATCTTGATTGCAAGGAAGTGCACCAGCTTATTACATTTTCCGAATGATTGGGAAAGCAGTGATACTGTGTGTAAGCAGTTCCCTTGAATTCAAGAAGTTTCCTTGAATTTTAAGTACAATCCGTAGTTAACTGTGTATATGTATCTACACACCTAAAATTCAAGTCCAGGTGTACTCTAAATAGACACTACAAATTGGGGTGGCGTTTTAGATTCCTTTCAAACATTTAATTCAAATTAACTTGAGAAATTTTTAATGCAAATAATTAACATACATAAAAGTGATTTTTATTGAAGCAGAAGAAAAATCAGTTTGGATCAGCTATTTATCCAAATGCAATATGCATCTACATTTAGGAAATTCTTCCTTGAACACAAATAACAACGTAAGTGTGGAAGTACGTGAATTACAGCACACGTAGTAATGATACAGAACATGAATACCAGTTGCTGCACAGAAAGAAACAATATAGTGTGAATTTTATTGGGGCAGGATAACTTGTTTGCAAATATCTTTCTGTTGTGTGTGTTTTCTTTTATCACTGAGAGTAAAATCAGTGGATCAGATTAGCGTAGAAAGCTAAGCCATATTTATATTTGATTCCATATGATTCATTTTGTTCTGTTAAAAAAAAAAAAGGCCTGGAAAATATACCTTTTACAGCCTGCAAATGAAGTGTCAGAAATGTTCAAAATAGAATGTATTTCTATTTTCGTATCTTGCCCTCTGAGAGAAGTCCTAGTTGAAAGAACTATATTTAAACAAATCTCTCCAATCTCGACTTTTACATTTTCAAAAACAAATGAATGTTGTTATTTAATGGGAAACAATGATGCCATATATGGTACTGATTATAGTGAAAGAAAAATATACGATAAAAACATACGATAAAGATATATAGAGAAAAAAGGAGGCAGACAAAAAATAAACTTGCATGTACTTCAGAGAAGCAGTGCCAAACAAAAGCTGGATTATGTGTTGTATTTGATTTGATAAAAACAATTTTGTTGCCAATTACTTAGAAACAGCTTCTACCCAGATCTCAGTCAAGAATTCGAACCTAATGAAAAAACTAGAAGTTCTTGTAGTTTTACAGATATGTCCAAACCATTAAAACCAAAATTTATTTTAATTTCGATTATGCAACCATTTACCATAATTGCCAGAAAAATTAAGAACAGCTAAATAGATAGAAATATGGTATCTTTCTCATGATATTCTGAATTATCCGCAGCTCTACTCTGGATGAATAAGAAGCTTAACTATTTAAGCTATAACTATGCAATATGATGATACAAGTCATAAATAATCTTAAGAAAAAATAAAGGGCATGATTTTTAATAAAGCACAAATCTTTTAGAAATTTTTTGACATGACTTCTTTATTCTTTGGAAAAAATGGTGTTATCACTGGGTGTCTAGGAAAGCTAAGGTGTATTGTGTGCTGTCAACATAGATCTTTATCAGGATTGTGTCCTGTTAAACGTGAGGATACTCATTTGATGAACCAAGAATGGCAGGTGGAGGCCGCCTGGTAATGAAAACCATCTGGGTGTTATTTTTAGGGAACATTGTCCCTCTGACATTTAATCTGAAAATAGATGAACTTTCTAATGTTGTAATGGCAAAATGTACTATAAAAGTTGAGTTAACTTTATCTACAAACTTAAAAAAAAGTATTTCTTCTCATTATTTTTTTGTAAACTATTCTTAATTTTCTTTCTCAAAAACAGTTTCTCCCTCAGATGATATTTAACTGTCAGTTTACAGGAACAGGATATTTTCCAGGCAAAATATACATAGCTGAATAAAACATTTGAATTTTAGCAGCCCGCTTTACATTATTATAGCTTTAATAAAATCCTACTGTTCCCTCTCAGTTTTCTGTCTCTCTCCTTGACACTAAAGCATCCTGAATTTTCTTTGAGGAACCCCCAGTTCCATTCTCAGTATCGCACAGTGTATGGGACTGAGCTTATTCTGAGATCCAGAAATGCTCTCTGATTAATGCACACAAATCACAAGACTCCATTCCCCTGGCTACAGAGATCCGTTCAAGACAATAAAAATTGTCAGTGAGACTCAGAAATACATTTGCTAGGAGTATCTAGGGGAGACAACAGATTCCCTGTTTTTCCACAATAGCTATAGGAAGTGCTATTCATTTTTCTTTTTAGATATGAGAGAATGCCATAGTTAGAAGCACTTCTGAGAGCCATCTGGCAACCACAGCAGTTGCTTGAACCATGCAAGGTAGAAAATACAGTCTTTTGGTTACGTCATGAGCTGTTGCATCACTCCTGCTTCTAGCTTGCCTTGCCTTTAGAGTTTCAGTTCTAGGAGTCGATAAATTTCCTTCATTGCCAAGCCAATTTGAGATGATCTGTCACCTCAGGACAGGCTAGTAGTGCTGCAGAAATGAAGAACACGAAAACATCTTTGGATTATAACGTCAAAGTTTATTTCTTCCTCACTTGACCGTTGCAAGTTTGATCAGGATTGTGCTCTCTCTCCTAATCCCAGAACTCAGGCTAACCGAGCAGCCCCCATGTGGAATAGTGGTCACCATGGCAGAAAGGAAAAACAAAACAAAACAAAAACATGGCAGGATATGCATGCGCCAAGTCTTAAAGCTTAGCCACAAGGTGGCACATGATACACATGCTAAAATTTCATTGGCTGAAACAAATTATTCTTGCCTATATCAAAGAGGGCTTTTTCCTTAAGAGAGATCCTGAATATTTGTGAAAAGCTGTGATGTGGCCATGCCTCACTGTTCTGATTGCAGATATTCCATTTCCTCCTCTTCTCAGATGCAGAACACTCTCACCCATCCCCGAGAGAGAGAGAACAAAATCCCATTTATTGCTAAATCCAGCTGAGTGGTGTGAGATTTGGCAATCTCTTACTCCCATCCAGAGGTGGTTTCTTTTATTACAGAGAGCTATAAATCAAAAAGTAAGTTATTTATCCCAGATATATCATGCACCAAGGTAAAATAAGTCAGGATGACTGCAGTAAGCACGTCCAGCCAGAAAGGGGAAAACAAGAGACACAGAGCAAACTTAAGTTTGTGGCGGTTATGAAATTCCATCGCAAAGACATTCGGAAGGCCCAGAACCTGGGGATGGAAAGCACTACTTGATTTGTCCTCAGTTTTCCTCTCTGGAAGGAGCTCTCTTGTCTCCTGTTTACAGACTCCGACATAACGTGTGTTGGCTCTATTCCGTCATCCTCCACAGCCACCTTTGAGGTGAGAATTGGAGAATGTGCCTGAGGAATAGCTTTCTCAGTCTGCTTTCTAACCAAACATTTGGAATCAAAGGGCATTTTAAATCTTGAACTTTACATGCGTTTTAGCCAGAAGTCATGGTTTCTCTGGCATTACAGCTCACGTACAGATGTACTGGTCTTTTATCCATTGGAGGTCAGTCATTTCCATGGATAAGTAGTCACACACACACGTTTTTTCTAGATTTATTCTCCATGTTTGTTTTTTCATTTCTTTTCCACCTTATTTCCCGTCCTCTCTCCCTCACTTGAATCATGGGATTGTGTTAGAATCCTTTACTTGTGCCTTGTCCAGTTGAGACTAGTTACTGGGTCCCACACCTTTTGTTGGACAAACTCCCTGAGACAAATTAATTCATTCTGTGGTCTTGAAAAAAAAAAAAAAACCATGAAAACCAGACCCCAGATCTTATCCATGCCACGAAGCAGACTTTTACTTTGCATTGTCTCTAAATCAATTACTTTAATATTGAGAGTTGGGAAGTGGTTGTCTCTTTCATTTCCACCTGATTCATTGTTTCTCTATTTATTCCCTTTTATTTCTGCTTTCAGATGCACTAATTCTCTTCTAAGTTCAAAGTGGTATATCAGACACAAAATCTAAGTAATGCTACAGAAATGCACAAACACTTTCTTTAGAGGATGACATTATATTTG
Source organism: Camelus ferus (assembly GCF_009834535.1). NCBI lineage: Eukaryota > Metazoa > Chordata > Mammalia > Artiodactyla > Camelidae > Camelus > Camelus ferus. Next base: position 5,652,919 of record NC_045718.1, on the reverse strand, counting down.
TTACTTGTTTTCCTCACACCACTGTCCCTGGTGAGTTGGCTGGAGAGTCTTCCTTGTCTCCTCCCTGCAGGACTTGGGTGAACAGTGCAGCCTCCACCTGGAGCTGTGTGTCGCTGTGACAGAGGGTGATGCTTTGCTGTACTTTACCAGAAGCAGTCAGCATCAGAACTTGCGTTCTGTTTTCCGGCATCTTCCCTGGAACTTTGCGTTTATTGGGTACATGGTCTTCATCCTCAGTTACCACAGGAAACAGTTTTCCCAGCATTTCCCCCACTGCTTCATGTGGTGGTCATCATTCCAGCCTCTGATAAAGTGTCCTGGGCACATCTACAGTCCACTAAGTCCGTGTCACAACTATAGGCTTTTGCTGTCTTCAGCACACTGGTCACCTCCATTTTGGCTCCCATTTCTGTGTAAGTCAAAATCAGCTCGGTAACAGGGCAACAATAAACACCCTTAAGACCTCAGATAAAAACAAAATTCATTTCTCGCTCACACTGCATGTCCACACAGGGTAGCTGGTGGCTTTGGACTGCATTGTCCCCACTCCTGATGGAAGTGTCACCATCTGGAGTGGTTTGGTCATGGAGGCAGTGGAAAGAGTGCAGTAAATCATCACTGGCTCTTATGTGAATTGCTGGGAATCAGTGTGAACGGCTGGAAAGCAGCTCACACTACCTGTGCTCACAGTTTATGGCCAAGTCTCATTTCACAGCAAACAGAGAAATGCCATTTTACCAGATGCCTAAAAGAGGATCCAGAATGCTTGTGAACAGCCATTATGTCAGCCACCATTGGCTTTTCAGACACAAGCAAGTAAAGACATCATATTCTAACCATATAATCTTGGATGGAAATGTATGTTTTGCTCTGGCTCTCTGAAGTTCCACAGTTTTAGCTGGGAAAGGAGATGCATAGGCTGTTAAGTGAACTTTGGCACATTCAACCCACTGACCCATAATTATGCTCAAATGAAATAGCTGAATGTCACATAAACAGGCTTTACCAGTAACAAGCTTTGTGACCACTTAATCTCTTAAAACTTCAGCTACCTCATTTGTCATTCAGTTATATTATTTGAATTAAAGGGACTAGATGTAAAACTCTAGTAACTGAATTTATTGTGATAATCTGGTCATTGGCTGTACATCGTTTATAGAGATCCTCAGCACCAGAGACTCTCCCTGTTCAGCTTCAGGAGTGATTGAATAAAATCAATCTGGTTTTTCACTGCTGTTTGTTCTGATTGGTCAGTGTTTCTGCTCTGATTCATCAATGTCTAGCTCTGTCACACTTAATATATTATGAATATCACCTTTGCTATAACCAAGTTGTATTCTGTACTTCAATTAATTTTTTAAATGTCATCTGAAGTAAGATGGCTGTAGAATGCCAGGCAGGTGTTTTATGTAGCAATTCCTGGTTTAGATCCCAGAAGGCTTCCTGCCAAATGCCTTCTACCTGTTCCAGTTTTGCCTGATGTATTCGCATACCTAGATCAGTGCCATCATCCCAACTATCTGAAAAGGGTTTTGATGTTTCTTGAGGGCAGAGAACATCATATTTCTTTTTATCATTACACAGGAACTAGTAGAGGGCGCCATGTTTAGTAGACACATTATATGTCACAAGATGCATTGATTGACTGATGAATGAGACAAGAAGATATATGTTTGGCAAAGACATGCCCCAGGTTTGGGTTCAGCCTACCTCATTAACTGCCTCTTGGAATGTCGCAGGATCTGCTGCACCATTCATCTTTTCAGTAGGCATATTCTAAAAACATTCTAAGAAACCAAAATACCTTACCTCTATGTTGTATTGTGTTCTCTTTTACTAAGGATTTATTTCTTCGGTCAATTCTAGCACTCAAATCTGAATAATAGCATAAACAACAGTCACATATTTCTCCTCGCAGTAATGTGATTGTCTATGTAAACACATCAGAACCCCTGAATCTAATGCTTTTTCCATCAGTTTAATCTATTTGTTGTGAAGAATTCTCTCTCAATATATGATGTGTTTGTTTGAAAACTATCATAGTCTGTATTTATTAGAACTCATAATTTGGTCAACTATCCAGTGTAGTCTGAAATAGATCATTCAAGGCTTTGATTCGGTATCATAAAAATAAAATAAACGGTGACTCCATTAAGTGTTTTATTGTTTGCTTTCTCATAAATATAGACTGCAGTAAACAGAGATTAATAATAATTCTAAGTATTGTGAAAAATTTTACTTGCTACTTACTGTGTGATTGATTTTATAGGAATATATGTGATGACTTTTCTAATGACTTTTGGGTCATTTTGATATTATTCATTTCAACTATAAATTCTGGGAAGCTATGACAAAGGCTCTCAGCACTCAGGGCATTCATACTTTCTATAATTACCTCATAATGGTCACGTAGGTTTTGTTAAAAATATTCTAACATAGCATGCTCAGTATTTTGTATGTTAACTATACCATTGTTGTATAAATTTAATTTTTAGACACTATCCCTTATGACAAACTTAATGAGTAGATTCATTCATTTTTCAGAGAATATCTTATTACTAACTTTCATCATTTTGCTAAGGAAAATGAGGTGAACTCTTCATGTGAGTGCAGAGTTAATTTTGATGTCTTTTACACAAAATTTTCTGTCGGTTATTTCACTGATATATATTTAAGTATATTAAATATATATATATTTAACAATATATGAATTTTAAGCTGGGCTTTCGGATTCATGCAGATAACCTAATTATGAAGCGTTAGGAATTAACATAAAGTCAAGGCATATCATAGGAAATTTTTATTTAGTCATAAAGTCTTTCAAATTAGATATGTAAAGTGTAGAGCAAAATTTCCACATCGCTTAATGCAATTGATAGATAATATAAAGTTGTTGGTCACGCTCTTCAGCAAAGAGAGCTGGGTCTCATCCTTCAGGAAACTGACCTGGCAGCACCCTGAGATACGGCCATGTGACTTGTTTTGAGAAAGGAAATGCGAGAGGAAACGATGCTTGTCATTGTCCCCAGGAAGCCTTTGAGGACCAGGCACAGTTTGAGAGCAGGCTCCGATGGCTTGTGTCACTGAAATAGGACAGTGGGCAGTGGAGCCCCAGCCACCCGAGTGGGCGTGTGACGTGAGCAAGAAATGTCTTTGTTGTTGAAATCTACCAGTATTGTAGTGATGTTTGTTATGCTGGGAAAACTTAGCCTCTGCTGACTTGCTTATGAGATTATGCCTTCTGTGTCATTGATGGCAAGAGAAACACGGAGACTGGTGTTATGATGTATTTATCTAATTAAAATGCAGCATTCTGAGACGTGTAGTTGGATCACTTTCTCCAAGAAATCATGATATTTGCTATATTTTCCGAGTCCATTATTCAGTGGGCCTAATAGGAAGTATATGGACCATTTAGATATATTTTAGACCTTATGCCCTTTATTTGTTAACAAAATCCTGCAGAGTACTAATATTACGATTGTATTTTGTTTTTATTTCGCAGATAAGAAAGCCAGATCTAACACATGTTAAGTCAGTTGTCTGACACATCTAATATGTGGCAGAGCAAGAACTCCAGCTCAGACAACAGTACATGGTTCTTGCATTATATACCAAGCTTTTTCATGAACACGTGCTATTACAACATGAAGGAATTCCTCACCTGTATGTCATAACTTGGATTAACTTAGAGAGTTGCTTGCTATGATCTAGAGGGCACAATAAGGCTCTTACAATCAAAACTGAATACACATGTAGGCATTGCATAAATTTAGATACATGAAGTGATGTCTTTTTTGTGTGTTATCTGTATTTATGTGAATTATGATATTGATAACTAATTCTTTATATTTTAAGAACTTCTAAATGCTGACAGTGAGTTTCCTATTTCGTCATTTGCTTATTTCATTATGGAATGATAGAAAGCTCTAGAGCCAAAAGAGATGGTGTTTTTATTTAGATTGAGCTGAACTCCATATAGGACACCTTCCGTCACTGTTAATATTTGCCGTCTACGTTTCAGCAAGATTCTAACTTTAAATGCAGTAATTTAGGCTGTTAATACTAACAACAGTACTTCTGAACTGCTGACTTTTTCTAAAAAAATCAATTTTTTTGTTATTATTCAAGTAATGAAATCAATAATTCAAGATTTTATGTACAATGACAACTGCACTTTGTGGAACATAGCCCAGGTGAGTCATAACAATTAGGAAATCTTTTTCGCAAAAAAAAAATACATTTCCTTTGGCCTCACCAGTGTCCTTTCGGCTTCCTCCGTCCTTTCACGGCGACACCTATCGCATGCACGTAGCATCCGCCATGTGGCTAAATGGCCTGTCACTGAGAGTCTCATTTGATTTTTGTTATCTTCCTAGTATGATCTTAACAGCTAGCTGTGAAAAAGAAATAACCCTTCTAATGGCGAAAGTCAGTGCTTCGTTTAGGAGTTGACAAAGTGTTAGTGGAAAGATCTTGAAGTTAATTGGCAGCCAACAAATATGTGGTGTTATGTCAGATTGTCAGGTAGCTGTGTTGTGTGAACTCTGAGCAGGTAGCCGCCTAGGAAGGTTGACCAGATGTGTCGCACTGGCTGTGCGCTATAACACACATAGGATAACAGGATTAATTTCCCCAAACACCACTGAAGTAGAAAGACACGCGTCAGCTCTTGAAAACTGACGGGTACTTGGCTGGTCGGTTTATCAAATCTTCTACCTTGTGAAGAATCTTTGGCTTCATACTGTTAACTGTTAAATACATAACTTCCAGTTCCAGTGATGGGGAGTCCAGTGCATCATGAAGCTGAAGGGTATGTGTTTGAGTGGATCTAATTATAAGATTATTCTTATTTAGTTTGAAATTTTACTTACTTCTCACTTTTCTGCAAAAATAGCATGATGTTCGCGGTGTGCTAAAGTGTGTACAACTTTGACTTCTGGCCGGTAGACTCAGTCTCCCTCTCTTTCCTGGCGCAGACGTCCGCTCTCTCTTCCATGGGGCAGCCTTCAGGTGTTTGCTACACAGCTATCACATCCGTCTTGTGTATCCGTGCTAGCAAATTTAATATTCCAGCTCGCTTAGATTATCCTCTGTTTCTAAACCATTAACCATTTTTATAATCCTTTTGGGATGATCTCGGTTTGTCAGTGGAATTCAGCACTGAACAGAACACAGTGCTATAAATGTGGTTTTATTCATGTAAAATAAAATAAGACCATTACCTCCTTTATTCCACACTAAGCATCCATTAACTTTTTGGCAACTGTGCCTCCACGGTTCCTACATACTGAGTTGTGAGCAAAATTTTCCAAGTATGTTCTGCATAATCTGCTGGGAAGTCACATCCTCTCTGTCTTGATCTCTCGCTCACACACGCACACACAGACTTTTTTTTGAAGTAAATGCTGAACTTCACTTTGTCTGGATAATTCTGCCATGGTTGCACTCCTTGAACTCTTTTGGGTTCTGATTGCATCATGGACTAAAATTGTCTTTTATGGTTGCTTATTTTTGTGTGTGTGTGATAGATTTTATTTTTTTAGAGCAGTTTCAGGTTTACAGCAGAATGGAGCAGAAAATAACAGAGTCCCCACATAGCCCTCCCCACCCACACACATAAACTCCCCTACCCTCAACATCCCTCATCAGTGTGGCATCTTTGGTTCAATCGATGAGCCAACATGGGCACATTATTATCAACCAAAGTCCATAGTTTACATTAGGGTTTACTCTTGGTGTTGTACATTCTGTGGGTTTTGACAAATGCATAATGAAATCAGTCTGTATGATACTAGAGTGGTGGCTACATGTCATTATGCATTTTATGGTTTCTTTTTAATTCTTGACTGTTTGTTCATTTTAGCAGAACAGGGCAAATAGGAGAGCCCTGCTATAAACCACACTAGGGTTTCCCTGGGATTTGTGAGGAGTTCCGTGTTGATTTTAGTAATTCCGTGGCTCTTTTACACTTCATTTTTGGTATATCTAAAATAACATCCCATGATTTCTGTGTTTCTACATATAAACCCATTGAGTAAAGCAATAAGCCCTCATTCAAAAACTGCTCACTTGCATGATTATTTTAGGCCATGAATGGTCTTGCTGTAGGCAATGGGTGAATTATCCCCTAAGTACAGATATATTTGGTTATCTTTTGTTGTCTTGTTGTCTTATTCTGTGCTAGGTGTCTAATTACCATTTGTCTTAAAATAAAGCTTTCCTATGGGAAAATACTATCGTAGCATTCCATGCTTCCTTTAAATCCTTAAGACTTATGGAACTCATAATAAAATTACATGATGTCATAGTGTGTTAACCTTCTTTCTGGGTTCAGAAGCAAAGGGTCATGAAGTGACATGTATAAAAGTGGGAGAGAAGGGATGTATCCTTTTCTTGGCTGCAGGCCCTAAACACAGTCTGGAATTATAATAAGCTCACACTAGGCTTTTTGTAAATGACTTTCCTTGGGTTCCTACATAACCAATACCCCAACTTTGACCCCATTGTTTATTCTCCCCACCCAGGGACATAGCCTGCTTCTGAAAATGCATAATGCCCAGAGTAACCTTTTAGCCAACTCCAGTTGCTCATATCAGCCGGAAGGAGCAAGGTAGCAAATGACCTCAGAAGCTTAGCGCCCCGCTACGGAGCACATTTCTTTAGCCGGTGCCCTGCATGTGCACGGCGAGTCGGGAGTCAGATGCCCCCTGCTCCTTTCTCACCAGAGACCCAGGCTGGCAGAACAGTCCCTCCCTTGAACAGGGGAGCACCTCCCGCAGTCATAGCAGGCAAGAAGGGACTGAGGGGAATGCGCCTCGGCTTCTAGAGCTTCTGCTCAGAAGTGGCCTACCTCGTTTAGGTTCACATTTCATTGGCCAAAGGAAGTGATATGGCCAATCCTGATTTTAATGCTGTAGGAATGTATTATTCATCCACGGGGAAGGACATCCCCAAAAAGTTACTGGCTACCGGTGAGGAGCCATAAAGGCTGTCACACTCCCCCTGAGAAACCTGGGCTCACCAGCTGCAGCTGTGTGCGGGTGGAGGAAGGAAAGCGACCAACCTGAACCAATCCACGCTTGATGTCCAATAACCCGTAGTTCTTACACGTCAGAATTATTTTCATTGCTAAGAGGGGTTACTTGTTACTCTCAATGAATCTTCGACTGTGGGGATTTTAGATTAGAGAAATTAACGCAAGGGAAAACCCAGGCTGTGCGACAGACGATAGTTTGGGTTATTTGACAGACAGACTCTGAAGCCTCCTCGTGGTATCCCAGTCTTCTAATGTTAGATTAAAAACATTAGAGATCAAATGGTGTGTCCTCCCCATTCAGTATTTGCAGTTCCCTTCTATAGCCCTCTGAACATGGCTGGAAAAGCTTCCTGAGGTGATCAGGTTCGTTATGCTCTCTGACTGCAGTCACTCAAATTTTTAGATAGAATTACATATTTGTTTTTATTCCTTAAGCCCCACCTATATACCTCCTGGACTTCTCTTCCTCGCATCAGTTCAACTTGTAGTATCTCTTCCGTTTAGTTTTGAAAGTATCTGAAGTGAAATAATTTATTGCCATAGAGGCTTCTTTTTACAGGCCAAATATCCCTCGTTACTCAACTTGTCCTTCTATTATGTGACTTCGGATTTCTGCATTATGACATTCATTATCTATTTTCAATTTTCCTTTTAAAGTTTGTTTTACAGACACTCCAGGTATAACCTACTCTGCCCAGAATAAGAAAAATCAGCTGGAATCTTACTTATCTGGAAAGTTTGTCCTGACTATTTTAAGTCTTGATGGGGTCTCGTTCATCAAGATAAAATTCGGTTAGCTTTTATTCAATACCAATTTGTTTTAATTAATTCACATTTGATTTCAAATTGATGCCAAATCTGAAATGATCTCTGTGTATCCAAGAATTTAGCATTTAAATTTTTTTTAAAAGAGTACAGTCATATAATGTAATTTGAAATTCTATTTAAATGCCCTGCAAATGTATATTATAAATGCCGATTTCCAATGTATTATGCTACTTCTGATTAGGTATTCTTATTTCTGTGAAAAATGTTCACCTCTGTTTCAGTTTGAAATATATTTCAAATTGTGCAGTAAGAGCAGCACCAGATAAAGTGCCAACATATCCTTACTTTCCATCCTCGATAATTTTTCTTTCTTTCCTGATGTCTTACTTTCTGCTAAAATGCATACTTATATTTTGAAGTCCTCAGATGAAATACAAGGTATTTACCATCAAGAAATTCTCTTAGGAACAACTGCATCTGTTCAACAATCTTTAAAACAATGCTTGAACTTCTCAACATTTTTAAATTCCAAGCTAGCTTTGATGATAACATTTTAGAACGTGAAGACCCTTCCCAGGAGGGTGGAGAGCTACAGAGGAATCTAGTTAGTTGAAACTGTTAGAAATAGATTTTTTTATTGAAGTATAGTCAATTTGCAATGTTGTGTCAGTTTCTGGTGTACAACATAATGTTTCGGTCATACGTATATGTACATACATTCCTTTTCATTTTCTTTTTTATTATAGTTACTGCAAGATACTGTTCCCTGTGCTATACAATATAAACTTGTTGTTTATCTGTTTTATGTATAGTAGTTAGCATCTGCAAATCTTGCACTCCCAGTTTATCCCTTCCCACCCCTTCCCCTGTAACGATGTTTGTTTTCTATGTCTGTGAGTCTGTTTCTGTTTTGTAAATAAGTTCATTTGTGTCTTTTTTTTTTCTTAATTCCACATATATGTGCTATCTTATGGTATTTTTCTTTCTCTTTCTGGCTTACTTAACTTAGAATAATGATCTCCATGTCCATCCATGTTGCAGCAAATGGCATTATTTTATTCAGAAATAGATTTTTTAAAAAGAGAAATACATTTGTAAGATGTGTCTTTTAAAAATGTTATTTGTTCTCTTTTCATCCTAACTCCACCCATATTCCATTAGAGAACAGACAGATATTCAAAAAAATCATTCTTGAATAAATATATATTTTCTTTAATGAATTATACTGCATTTAAAAGTATTATATCCTTGTATAACATGGGAGTTGTAACGTCATCTCACGTCAACAATAAAGTCTAGCCTGATAATACTCTTCAAGAGAGAGAATGATACATAAATTTGAGTAATGGAATTTTGCAGAGATCATCCCCACACAAAATCCCAGAAGACTGAACACAAGTCAATGCAGTGACACAGTTCAGGGATCATTAACCCCATAGGAAGATGACTGGTACAAATCGCGGCTGCCATATTTACCATTGCAATACCTAAGTAGATCTGTTAATGCATCGTATCAGTGGTTCTCTTTGCTGGGCAAATCACCCTCACCATTAATCACCCTTTTCTTCCATTGTTTGACAACAAATTGATCAAAATTTGTAGGTATTTAGCTTTGGGAACTATGTCAGTGCCTCAGTAGACATGTCTAATTTGCTAAGACTGATATATTAAAGTAAATGTTCCCCAAAAGTCTAAATGCCTAGGGAGGTGATTCAACACTTGTCCCCCATTTTTACACTGTGCTCTCTGGGTGGAGACGCACATACGAACCCTGTGATGCCTGAGTTCATGTTCTGCATACTCTCTTCCAGTCCAATTCGAAATTCATTCCAAGTCTAAAATTATCTCAAGATGCAAAAATAGTGTTTGGAGCCAGGCAGTGGGCGCAGGGAGACTGCGGCATGATCACAGACAGTGGCTGTTTATTGAGGAACAGGTGCTGAATGGGCAGAAGAGATATAAAATGATGAAGACTCTGTCCTTCCAGAACTCAAAAGCTGTCTGGGAAGAAACATGTTAACAAGGGGTGCCATGTGAATAGGACACAGGTAGACCCTGTGTGATGTTGGTGGACAGGATTAAAATAAAGCTTCTTGTGTGGATGAGAAGCATGAGGAAGAGCTTCTGGGGGAAGTGAACACTCGGCTAAACCTAGAAGGATAAATAGGGCTTAGCCAGGGCAACTCCTGTCATGATCAGAGATGGCAAGTTTATAAAATAGAAGATAAAATGTAGAAATGAAGCTGTCATTTTAGTTATTTGTCATGATGAAAGTTTTTTTATATTAAAAATATTGCATTGTATGCTTAAATGAAGCCGATTTTGTTAAAGGGAAGGAATGTGGCTAGATTTTCATTTTCGGCAAAAGGTACTTGGAGCAGACGAGTAGATTGCAATTATCAGGAACCTGTCACTTTAACTTTCCTCTTGGCCAATTTTCCTCCAATTTTTGACAGAGATGACTACCAGCATCAACTTAACTTTCTCCTACTGGCTTAGCCTAAGAGACAAAGAATATTTTTTCCAGTGTTACAGAAAAAGTGATGGATTGAGGTGTTATAGCTCTGATGTGCGCCATGTGAGTAACTCTGAACTAATGACTATTAATAACTCTGACCTAGTCAAAGGGGTGTGAGTGGGGGTGTAATGTTCTGGTTTACCAGACCTGGGGCATCTGTCTTCCTCTTCCTCATGCTCAGCCTTTGTGGTGGATAACGTGGGATTTCAGGATTATTCTTAACTCCATTGCACCCCCAGAAATAATGGAATAAGAGAGAAGAAAATGGATATATAACAGGATGAGCAATGAACTGCCTGTTAGATAACATATAATTTATAGTTCTGTCGATTATGACAATGGCCCTATTCTAGGCCTAACCCTGCTTGTGTTCCTTTGAAAGAGAATCGCAGTTGAGCGTGCCCTGGTCACTTTCCCAGTGGTTAGACTCCATTCACGGATGGCTCCCTTTAAATGAGTTAAGCATGGCCCTAGGCAGACTGAGGGCTAAAATTTAATGATTAATTCTGAAATGTAAAGTGTAATTTTTTTTTCCCTGAAAATTCTCCTCAGGATTAGACATCACCAGAATGGAAATAAACAAATTAAAAAAATGAACTACCATGTACTGTCGCCAACCACTGTGGGAAGAGGAAGGAGTGATAGGTGACGTACCTGAGCTCCTGACTGTGTTTATCGATCACTTCCTTTACCAGCTCACTATCAATACCTGGATGGGCGCTTCTCTGTTGAATTTCTGACTCAGGAAACTTATTATAAGTATTGACTGTGGGATATAAATACATGTTTAAACATTTTGGGAGGAAAGATGTAGGCTGTCGTTCCAGTTCCCTTCAAAGCTCGTATAAACCATCCAGAAAGTTACTAAATCTCACAATAGCTGAATAGCTATCGGGTGTTGGGCAATTTGATTGATTTATAGCACATATAAGAAGGCTACATCTACCTGCCTCAGCTGGTGGCATCGCTGTGACTGATGAGGGCAGGCTGATCGCAGAGGTCAGGGTACTCTTGTGCTATTGATGGGCAAGTAGGATTGTAGTGTCTTGAAGGACGAGCATCTCCTGATCAAGGAAGTGTGTCTGAAACTTGGAAGCCAGGGTCAGAATAATATATTAGTGATGGATGGTGATGTCTGCTTTATAGGGTTAGAAACTGTGACATTTATACATCTTGATTAGAAAGTGGTCCAGAAGAGTTGCCAGGGGACATGTGAGAGCCTCCACAGAGTCTGGAGCAGAAGACTCACTCTTACATCTTCTTGGTAACTGTCAACAACAGTTACTTGATGTGAAATAAACATGGACTGAGAACATTTGCCAAATTCCTAGGTATTAGTGGTGTGTAGCTGAACTTAAAAATAATTGATTGGAAAGAAAGTTGAAACAACAAATGCCCTTTTTCCCCCCAAGAACTTTGACTATGAAAAGAGAAAGAACCTTGAAGTGGAGGATTGAGGAAAATACAGAGTCTGGTTAACAATGTTGGTTAGAAAAGTCGCAAGGCCCGTTTCTTCACACCAAAGGGAATGCAACAATGAAGAGGAAAACTATTAATTAGCCAAAAGGAAGGGAATTATAAATTATGTTATAAGGATTTGGGACCATGAATGAATGAACACGGGCCTAGGTATATGTAAATATCCTTCCGTGAGACAGGAGAAAAAAGGAGGTCTTCACACATATGATACATAGGAAAATCTGAAGGAAGAGGAAATAAATTTGTCAATTTTTAAATCTTTTATCAAGAAGAGGTAGAAAAAGTAGGGTAATTAACAAGAGATGTCTAAAACCTTTACCATAAAATTTAAGTATCGAGTGGGATTATAAAACTATAAGGCTGTTATTTTATTTTCTTAATTGATGGAGTGATTTCAGATTTTTATGTATAAAGTCAAAAAAACTAGATGAACTATATAGAAAAAAATTTGTAAATTATAAAATGCTACGTAAAAGTTAGTTTCATTTATTTATCATTGATTGTTGTAAACGTTGATATTAGCTTTACATGTTCACTTCCCTGCGTGTGAGGTGAGCCTTATTTTAGCCTCAGCAAAATGTACGTTGGAGGTCTAGGTACATTTCATTGTGATTCTGCATATAACGCTCTTACACTATGCATGTCCTGCCACTGCCTATGTTGATTTTAGGGGACTAACACTTAGATGATTAAAACTTGTGTTTTGTTTTTAAACTGCGTGTTGAAAGCAAGCTGGGAATGGAAATAGAAAGTTTGCACGCCTCAAGTTCCAAGTAACCTTGTAAACATAGTTCCACATGTTGTTTTTACCGGAGAGCAATTTTGAATTATTTATGCTAACCATCTGTTCCTTGCATATCGTATCATCCAGAGCAGACAAATCTCATGGCCTTCAGACTTGAGCTACTACTTCTAGATGAGCAGCTGTTTTCTTATCAAAAATCCATACTGAAACTGTTTATCCTAAATTGGTGAATTTCATTAGTATCTACAGGGCTCCGGCTGAATTAACCTATTTAAACATCATTCTCCTTAAAAGCAGGTGCTTAAGTGGCTTATCTCAATTCTATCATTTTAACAATAGAACTTAGGGAAAAAAAAACACTTTACGTTTTCTGCTAAAACAAAATAATATGATTGCTTTCATTTATTATTGCTTTTCTTTATGAAAACATTGCACAGTTGTCAACATATGGTACTCTTGTGGCATTGTTTTAATCAGAGTGATCTCTGTCCAAAATGTTTCAAATGGAATTAACATTTTTACAATAGTTTAATTATTACAATTTTTAAAAGGATACACTTAAATAAGAATATTTTCTGATCAAGTCTATTAATGTCCTGGGGCTGCTGTAACAAATTACCACACTTAGTGTCTTAAAACAACAGAAATTAGTTCTCTCACAGTTCCGGAGGCCAGAAGTACAAAGTCAAGGTGTTGAGGGGGACCACATTCCCTCTGGGGGCGAATACCTCCTTGCTTCTCCCAGGTTCCGGTTGCTGCCTGCCCTTCTTGACTATGTCTGAATCACTCCCATCTCTGCGTCTGTGGTCACATTCCTTCTTCTCCTCCTCCTCTTTGTTTGTAATCTCCTTCTGTCTCTCCACCAAAATAACACCTATGATGGTGTTTAGAATACACACCAATAATCGAGGTTAATCAGCTCAAGAAAAAATTGCAGCAGATAAGTTAAAATGGCAAGGAAGATTTTATTACAATAGGAGAGAGAGAGACAGTCCTCAATTCTGCTTTAACGAAAGGTGGGAGAATTTTTAAACACTGGGGTGAGCTAGTGGAAAAGTACTGGGGGATGCATCAGGTGAGAGGTCAGTCGATGCTGATAGGCCATCGGTGTTTGTTAATTGATTATAGTTAGGCTTCTGTCCCACGGAGAGTGAGAGAGAGGGGCTCCATCTTCCATAATGATTATAATCCAAAGGGATGGTTCCCAGGTCCTTGAGAAAGACATGCCTGAGTTGTAAAACTGTCTGGAGGTTGGGAGAAGATTTCCATCTCAAAGAGTCAGAGAAAGAATTTATAAGTGCAATTTTCCTCAAAATAAATGCTCTGAGCAACGAGCATTTAGTCCATTTGGGCTGCTGTAACAAAAGTATCATAAACTGGGTGGCTGAGGAACAAATGAATTTTATTTCTCATAGTTCCAGACGCTGAGAAGTCCAAGGTCGAAACTCCAGCAGATTCGGTGTTTGGGGAGAGGCTGCTTGCTCATTTTTCCATCCACCAAAATAAACACTACACAGTAATCACCAAATACAATCACCAAAATAGTAAATAAGATTGCTACTTCTCTTTGTAGTTGGGGTTCTTACAAACTCTTGGAAACTCATATACTTGAAAATGTAAAAGCATTGGGTAAGCTTGCATAACACCCTTTGAATCTGCTTCTTTCTGTCTTACGAGACTAAGTTGCAGAAATTTCAGCTCGGGTGTCACATGTGACCTCTTGTCTCTTCAAATATCCTTTTACTCTTTTTCGAAATACTATTGTATGTTCCCAAATTTATCTTATGTTATAATCTATCCCTTTCTCCCCCATGTTGATAATTTTCCTCCAAGAACGCCCATCAGGTCATCTTACGTCAGTCATAAATCAGCCCACTCAGGGTTTCCAGGAAGACTAAAGAGATTCACAGATTCTAAACAGTTTAAACTTAAAGCACATTAAGATTGAGAACTTTGGGTCTATCAGGGACTCATTCATCTTTACTCTCTGTACAAATATTGTAAAGCTGACTTCAGAATAAAGCAGGTATTTTTTGAGGGGGACAACGGTTGCTTTATCATTCATCAAATGAAAATAAAACTTTAAAAAAATTTAAGCAGAATATTGAACAAGAAACTCCAAAATTATAGCAGCACATTGAAAATCTTGGCTTTTGGCTGTTATAATCATCTTGCTTCAGTTCTTCTTCACATAAGCCAAACCTAGCTTCTTTTACTCAGACTGGCTTTTAGAAATGGACACTTATTTATTTTTCTTAGACTATTTCATTAATTTTTTTTTTAATCTTGTAGAAAATTTACTACTGGTTCCGTTTCACCTTTTCCTTATCTTTAGGGCCATGTTTCTAGGGTCCTACAGAACCTCCAGCAAAGTTAATAGTTCTCATAATTAAAAGTCTTCCCTTCCTTTTGGAAGATGATGCTAATGCTGTCTGGGATCTTCTAGAGCAGGCTCGAACACCCCTTCCTGACAAAAGAAACCTTCCTGCAGACGGATAGCAAATGAAACACCGTGGTGGATACTCATGCAAAGAATACATACCAGATGGGATAACTGTTTACTTTTCAACTAAGTCTTGTTTAAGGAACATCATTTTAATGTTTCTCATTTAAGTAACAACATTTTCATGTTTCTTAGTGATTCAATATGCTAATCAGCACTATATAGATTTTTTTTTTGAAAAGAGGGAGATGGATTTGTTCTAAAGCTATTATTTGAAATCAAACATGAAGCTGAGCAGTTTAAGGATTATTTCCATTTACAATTTGCTTTTAATATGCTAAAGCCTTGTTTTCAAGCATAAATTTGAAAAAATGCTTCTTTGCTTTCTAAAACCTTGCTTTACAAATATTTCCTGTGAACATTTGAATAGTAGGTCTGCTGATAAGAGCATTCAGAGACATTTCTGAAATTCAGCTTCAGAACAGGTTTATAACAACAATGGGTAATAACTTGATTAGTGAAAAATTAAGTCATTTTGAGCTCAAATTTTTTTAATACTGAAGTTTGATAAACATTGACTGGAGCATTTGGCTTAACTAAAATGTTATATATACTTGTATCTTCAAATTTTTTTTTTTAATTTTCAAATAATGTATTTAACATAAATGTAAAGAAACACTTGTTCCCAAACTTTGCTTCATTTGCAACTCCCGGGATCGCTTAATATGGATGCTTGCATTTCATCCCTAGGTATATGGCTTTATTGGTTATGAGATGCAATCTGGAATGGGCTTGTCAAATACCCAGATGATGCTCGTGTGTACCAAAGCTTGACAAGAGAACCACTGCTGTAGAGAAATACGTTTCTTCATTGGAATTAAATGATTGATGACTGATAACTTCTCACTATCAAGTCAGGGAGGTTGCATACTAGAAATTAGCAAGCCTGTTTTTTACACGCAATTAAATATTCTTAGCTCTGATCTCCAATCCAGTAGAACTTAAAAGTATCTTCACTATCTCTTTGCTTATAGATCACTAGTTCATAATGCCTAACATTTTTTCTACTTGCATTTAAAAATTATTTTCCCCTAAAGATAACACTTGAAAAATTCCATCCTATTTCTTTTTAGTGAGAACAGCTTTGTGGAGAGCAAAATATATTTTAATGTAGTTAGATAATGACCAAGGTCATTTATAAATACAGAGATCATACCCTATTGAACACAAAGTTGATTGTGTAGAGTGATTTTTTAAATCTCAGTAAGCTCAATATAATAATTATTTTGTTAGAAAAAAGCCACTCTGTTTTTTTCCCACATTATATGTCTCCTTATAATTTGCTTTCTTTCGTGATTAAAATGATATTCTGGATTTTGAAAGGCAAGAATTTGTATGCTCTCCAATAGAAGAAATACAGGATCATTTGGGATAGGGGAGGGGCAAAAATTTTTTTCCCCACTCAAGACTTCACCCAGGAGTTTGAAAGCCCTGTGTCTGAAGAACACTTGAATCTGAGTCTTAAAACTGTCTATGCTTTTTACCAACTGCATGAGTTGTTGAGAATACAACTTAATACTGATTGATTATCTGTAAAATGAAGAAACTTACCTATTTAGAGCCAAACCTGTGATCAGACCCTAGGCTCATCTGAGGACTCCTTCAAAAATACAGAATCTTAGTTTCCTAGGCACATTGAAACCTAAGTCAGGGGAATTTGATATTTAAAATATATATATATATATATCTTTTTCTATTACCATCCCACTTTACCAAGCACTATTTCTGAATTTACAGAAATTATACTGCTAATATAATGTAAAATTCTGCCCAGACATTTTTTTTATTAAGTAAACTCGTTGTAATTATGTAATTTGTTTATGGAGATGTGAGGCACTAGAGGTTAAAATATGAAACATAGTTTGTGTCTCTGAAAGGAACTCAGGATAGTGCTTGTGAAGATAACAGGGTGAATGAATGCTGTGGCAGCACCAGAAAGGGCCGTTTATGGTCGCTGCACGTTTGGCCACAGCCCCAAAATTTAATCATCTACTGTTGCAGAAAATGTGGCCTTCATTATAGTACTTTATACACACTATTTTTTTGGCCTGAGTCTTCCAAAAGAGTAGGTGTTCCTCAAATGTATTTGAAATAATTTTACATTTACATATGTTTTTAAAGGGTATTTCTTTCATTGATAGACCAGATATTTCTCATTGGATAGCCTGAATTAACTCCATTATGTACGTATTTTTTACAGCTACATTTTTGGGTCCCAATCTTTGGATCTGAGTATTGTAATTGAATAGATGGCATAATATAAACTCAAGATAGTAAGAAAAGTACAGGAGAGAGTGATGTGTACAGTATTTCCATTCATTTGGTACTTTCATCTCTTTCATTAAAACACCCTGGAATCGAGTGGAGAGATTTTGCTGCACCAGCTCAGTCAGCTTTCTACCAATGTGAAATTTACAAATAAGGCAATATCTCAGAGATTCAGGTTTTTCTTTCTTTTTTTTTTTCTGTAAGTGTGGGTTTTAGATAATTAATGAAGAAAACTATTGAAAGATTTACAGTACTTTTTTCTCTTCCTCTTTCTAAAACACAGAGTTCAGCTAAACTCTGGGCACTATGTGTGAAACAATCATGAGACTCTAAAAGATGCATAAAAGATGGCAGACAGGCTAGAGATCACAGGGAGGAACAACACAGCCCTAAGTCCTATCTGTTTGTTGTTGCTGTTTCCTTTTCTCATTTTCTTTTTTCCTTTTTTTATGACCTTACTTGTCAAATAATTGGATGATGGAATCTCCAGAAACATGAAAACATCAATGGGTGGGGACAAAGGAAACCCCAAGAAAAGGCTGCTCTCTTTAGGCAAAAGGACCAGAAAAGGGACAACCTGGAAAGAGAGAAACTTTTAGACACCAAATGCCTTACTCCTGCCAAATGCCCCAGAAAAACGTGGAATCCTTATTCTACCCCTGCCAACAAAGGTCAAGTTGAGAGCCTAGATTTCTGCCTTCACCAGGCTGTGATGAAGTTATCCAAGCCCCTTTGTGAGCTGGTGTCATAAAAGCCCAAGAAGGGAGCCTGGACTTTCAGTGCTGCTGAGTGGTAGTGATTACCCTCACCTCCCTGGTGCCAGAAGATGCTTAGGGGAAAGTCAGGACTTTACCACTAAGGGAGCAACAAGACCAAAGCCCTGCAGGGTCAGAGGAGGGGATGCAGAGCAGCAGTGAAGCACCCATCCTCTCCTACCAGAACTTTATCAGCAGAGGTGTCATGGGAAAGCTGAGCTCCCTTCCCCTGCCAGCAGTAATGAAAAGTTCTTTTTTCCCAGGGGGTTCAATGTATGACAAGAGTGAATCTTGGACTTTGACTTTGACCTGGCATTAATAAAGTAATGCCCTTCTTCCCTCCTTGAGCAGTGTCAGAAGTGACCTTCTAAATCACATTTAAATAAGACCCAGTGGTTCCTCACCTGATACCCCAAAGGCTCATGTTTCAGTTGAAACTACTTATCATAGAAAGTACCAGGAAAATCTCAACTTGAATGAGGAAAGACAATTCATAGATACCAACAGCAAGACACTACAGATTAATCTGACAAGGATTTTAAAGGAGCCTTTGCAAAGATGTTTCAATGAGCAATTATGAGTATGCTTGAAATAAATGAATAAAAAATCAACATGATTTTAAGCCAACTGCTAAGGTTGAGGCAACACATTTCTCACAAGACTGCCTTAATTTTTGACACCAATTGCAAGTCTGAAAATTCCCCCCAAAACCACCCTCACTTTAGATAATTCACAGATTTACAAATGTCACTAAAAGCTACTATACTCATGGTTACACTTTATTACAAGAAAAAGATACATTTTGGTCAGCATGGAAATAAGTACACAGGACAGACTCCAAGGAATTGCCAAACTTGGGTCGTCTTTTGCCCTCTCCCTGCAGTCAGGATAGGTTACTTTCCTGGCATTGGTTTGTGACACTATGCATGGTGTATTGCCAGCCAGGGACTCTCCTCAGAGGGAGTTCCCTCTGTTTTACTGGGGTTCCATCCCATTGGCACAGTTGAGTAACTGATTGCCTATGTAGTTAATCTCAGTCCCCAGGTCGACTGATGCTATGTGACCCAGAGCCCACAGTACATAACATTGTCGATCTTTCTGGTGCCCCAGCCCCTCCCTAAATAACACTGTAGACTATTTGACATACCCAAGGCCCCCAAGCGAAAAAGGCACTCCGAATAGGCGTGACAGGGATTACCTCCTGGAAACTGAGAGCAGAGACCAGGCGTCTTTTTTGGCAAGGGTAAATTTTTTGTTATACACTCAGCAAAGAAATAAGTTATAAAGAGAAGACCTCATGGGAATTTTAGAAGTAAAAAAATAGAATAACTAAAACAAAACAATTGATAAGTTCAACAACACTATATAGAAGACTGGGAGATAGAACAATATAAATGACCGAATCTGAACAACACAAAGTAGACTTAAAAAATAAAATAAAAGCTAAACAGAGCTCTGGGAAACTGTGGTACTCTTAACAAAAAATCTTACTTTCTTGTCGTTGGAGTTCTGCAAGGAAAGCAAGAAGGAGAGGGTAAAAATTATTCTAAGACATAATACCTTAAAATTTACCTGATTTGGCAAAGGCATAACTCTATAAGATCAAGAAGTTGATAAAAACCCCAAACAGAATGGACACAAAGAAATCCAAACTGAGCACATCATAGTCAAACTTCTGAAAACTAGAGGCAAATTGAATATCTTGAAAACAATGGGAGAGAAATAACACCTTACCTAAGGGGGAATAAACTGAATGACTTCTACTGAAAACTATGGAGGCCAGAGGAGTTGGCAGGACATTTTTCAAGAGTTGGTAGAAAAGAAATGTTAACCCGGATTCAATATCCAGGAAAAAAATAAATATCCTTCAGGAATTAAGGAATTGCAAGCCATTCTCAGATGAAAGAAAATTAAGATAATTTGTCACCAACACGGCTACACAAAATGATAGCTAAAGAAATTTCTCCAAACGGAAAGGAAATCATAAAAGAAATAATCAGAACATTAAGAAGGAAGAAAGAACAAGAAAAACATTAGAAATAAAAGTACACACAGTAGAATTTCCTTTACCTCTTGGGTTTTTAAAACTGTGTTTGATAGACAAAAATTTATAATATTGTCTGATGTGGTTCTCCATGTACAAGGAGAAAGTAAGAAGATTATGTTATAAAAAGAGTAAAAGTTCTTAAAGAGGAGGTGATACTTCTACACTCTGTTCAAACTGAAAAAAATCTCCACACTAGTCCACTGTTACCAGTTATGTCCATGTGATGCAATACAGGCCTATACAAAGAGATGCTTTCAAATATCGTAGCTAAATTAAAATAAAATCCTAAAAAATGTTCACACAATGCCCAGAAAGGAAGAAGAAGGAAAACAAAGTAAAAACAAGGAATGAAAAACAAAAGTAACAGGGCAAAGTCAACCCTTCACGTATCGTCAGTAATTCCATGAAATGTAAGTGGTTCACTTTACTTGTATTAGAAGAGAACTGTAAATGACGATACTGTCCCTCATTAGGCGACTGGTTACACAAACTGCAGTGCATTCACACCATGGAATTCTACTGAGCAACAACAGAGAGTGAGCACTTGCATTGGTACAACGATAACCTGGGTAGATCTCAGGGGAGTTATGCTGAATGAAAAAAAAAAAAAACACTTTCAATAGCTCACATATGATCTAATTCCATTAGTATACCATTTTCAAAATGAAAAAAAAAATAGAGATTAAGAAATTGGTTAGTGTTTGCCAGGGCTTAAGGATGGTCAGAGGAAGAGAAATCCATTGACCATAGAGTGGAAGAAGCAGGAATTTCTCTGCAGTAAGCGAATCGTTCTGTATCTTGATTGTGGTGGTAACTAATATAATAACTTTTATAACAAACGAACACAGAACTATCCACATGCGTTGTATCAATGTCAGTGTCCTGCTTTTGAATCTGTGCTCTATTGACACGAAATGTCATCATTAGGGAACATTGAATAAAAGGTACACAGGGTTTTCTCTGTACTATTTTTGTTGCTTTCTATGAATTTTTCTTATTTTAAAATTAATAGAGAAAGGAGTTTTGTACTAAATAACTGTGTTAAATAAAGATTTTCTCATATTTAAATAAGATAGCTAATACCTTGACTTCTAAACTCACTGAAAAATCAGTTGGAGTTAGACTTTTTTTTTTTTTTGGTCATTTTGAGTAGCTAATTATACTTGATTTGTTAAGTAATTTCATGTGCTAACTCATTTAAACCGCACAAATCCTCTCAGGTGACTTGTGAGACTGTCTAACTTCGCTGGATTTCTTACCTGTCCTGCAACAATTCTTAGTCTCCTAAAAATATGTTCACAGGCCAAAAGGATTAGATTTGCTTCCCTAATGCAGACGCTAATTGCTCTGATCTGAAAGGATAATAAAACCTCTTTTATCACCCCAAGAGGGCCAGCTAGTTACAGCCCACACTCATTTCCTTACTTACGCCCCAAAGTGCTAGAAAGGCACTAGCCACTGTCTCGCAAGGTCTGTACTTTTCAACTAGGGGTGAAGATTCAGAATCTGGAGACACCCTAGGTGGTGAGACAATAGAGTAAAATTTGCAGCACAGAAGACCATCTGGTTCCTGGAGAAACTGTATGCGCATTCCAAAGAGCTGAAGTTCAGATTCAGGCCTGTTAGTTTCCAAGGAGACCCTTTTAGGTAGGGAGGGGGCAGCTGTCTTCTTTCTCTTTCTACGCAGAAAAAGCAAAGTTTCCTGGCTCCTGATCTGCAAGGGTATCAGAGTACTTGTGGGGGAAATATTTGTATTATCTTTCATCCTGTCACCCCAGAAGTGAGGACCGGGGCGGAGGAGAAGCAGCCACATTATTATCAGTTGCCAGGTATTTCGTAAGAAATCTGTTCCTGAACAAGAATACCTACAGTTCAGGATGAAATTAATAACAATACATATCACAAATCCCACATTACTCCCCTTTATAGGACAGATGTGTCACAGATAAGATAAACAACCTTCTTCAAGGTCACATGGCTTCTGGAGGGCAGTGCGGGAACTGAAGCCTAGATGGCCTGGCGTTAGAACCTCTTCACTGAACCACCATGCTGTAGTGGGGAAGGCAGCGATGCAATTTAACAAGATTACAAACTAATATTAGCTAAGGCATCCTGAGTCTTTCTCAAGCAGCTCTGTTTTTTTCTAGAAGGATGATTCGTTTTATATGCAAAGTAAATTTTCTCTTGTTTTCACTGAACCATTCCTTGGGGAAGTTTTTAATTAGATGGATGAAAATTCAGGATTCTTTTAAATAATTTAAAAGAAAATAGAGTATTAATAATTACCACGTCTTGTCAGGGACAGGACCTGGGTTGCAGAAAGTAGATGAAAAGAAAAGCCGAAGCTGGGTTGCCATTGCTATTCAGAGGCTTGGGAATATGACATTTAAGATTACAAACAGTCTCTGGGAGTTCTCAATATAATTATGTTTTCCTTATTATTTCGCAAGGGTGTTAATTGCCGACTAGTCATTAACTTCCCATGTGACTGTCAAGAAATGTAATCAATAGTTAGAGCAGAGGGACCAAGCTGTCCTGGCTTCTGTGACCAATATCCTCTTCTCACCCCTGGCAAGGTGTTTCTGTTTTAATAAAATGAACAGGTGCAAAGGTACGAGGTTACTCCAGAAAGCCACCAGCTAAATCAGCGCATCTCATACTTCTGAAATTAAAATATAGCCAATCATAACTTGGAAATATAATTGCCTCATTTTCAAACTTAAATACATTATAAGCCTCCTGCTAGTGCTGCACCTGGCAAATCTACTTATCAAAGTGGGGAAGGGAAGAGTTTGCTGAGACATTTTAAATATTTTGCTGACATTGTAGTAAAAGAAAGGAGAAAGGTGGGCCTGATCTAATTCCACCGATGTCTGCTCTGTATAGCATCTACTGTTACTCCTGTGAAGCCGGTAACCGAATTTCGTTCTGGGAAATATTTCACATAATTTTGTACAAAGTAAAACCTCCTGAATTTAAATATATTACCTTCCATATAGTTCTTTAATTTCCCGTGACTTTGTTATTACTCAGATATTGTTTCATCATTTAACTCACCCAATTTGTTGAATATTCCTTTTTTAGCAAGTCTGTTTTCTTTTATCTCCACAGCGGTTGCCAATACATGTATAGATACGGATATGAGTAATGGGACGGGGCTGGGAGGAAGATGAAATTCAATCTCTATCACAGTGCTGGCCAAACAGTCATAGATGTTCTCAGATGTGATTAATCTGCATCAGTAAGCAAGGAAGATACAGAACCAGTGTTCAGAGTTTTGACATCCATATTTTTACCTAATTCCTTAGGTGTTTCCTCTACTCTTTCCTAGATACTGTAAATTATAATAAGTATTGGAATTCTGATCGACAAAAATGAGTACTTGCAAAGTGGGATATTACAGTCAGGGTATACAAAAGACAACTACGCTGAATAAACAGCTTTATAATCCAGACGGTTATAACACTAACAGTCACAACCAAAACATACACATCAGAAAGAAACATAAACACATATTGAATGTTGGTCACAAAAAAGTCACAAATCTAAATATACTAAAAATGGAGAGACATAATGTGTGCCAAAAAGTACTATGTACTAGTGGTCATACATGCTAACCTGCTAACCTGCATGATATAGGAATTACAAGTCCATAGTACTATATGCAAAACTTTTGGAAATATGTGTTACAGAATTTATAATACTTCACCTTTTAGAATGATCATGTGACACAAATATTGCCTACTATGTAACATTTCAGCTTGTCTGGGACTTGCCTCATGTTGCTTCCGAAAAGATTTCTTTTCCGAGAGAATGTAGGTAAAATAAGGCTTGGTTGTCAGATTAACTATAAATTCTTGTTTGGTTTTTAGAGCTTCTTAGATTTTAGGATTACAAATACAGGCTTGTGGAATTTATTACCAATACTTACTGTTTTCCCTGTTTTGCAGTTATTTGGTAATTTGTAATATTTTCATTAGCATTATGCATTAAAGAGTTACGAATTATTTTTTCAAAATTATAGTTTCACACTGAGTCTTAAAATAATTACAAAGACACATATATTACATTGTGTCTGGATTTGTTGTCACTCTGTAACCTTGTCTCCCCTGAATACTACGGGAGCTGCACGATAGTGGTGAGATACTTCCGTGAGAAACAAACAGAAAACAAAGGTGATATTGGCCCACTGGCTAATTGATAGGTAGCAAGAAAGATGTCGCCCCATGTTATCCTTTGATCGTGCTGTCATCTGCAGTGACTGGCAAGCAATGCCACTTGCCTCGTGCAATTACAGCTCTAGTGAAAGAGGATAAAAAGCAGAGCCTTCGTGGTCTGTGCTGAAAGCTAACGGCTGTGTTTGGCCATGTGATACAGAAACAAATGAGCTCTCTTTGGGACATTGACAGGGACAAGCTCTCTTTGGGACATGAATGGGGGGAAAAAAAGTACAAACTTTTCAGGCCTCCAGACTTAAAAGAGCTAACTGCCTCTTGACTCCAAGCACTAAAAAGTTAAGAAACAGAAAGCCTGAGGGACACATGTTCGTGAAAGATCAGAATAAGGCTGTGGCCTTCCTTTAGAATCTTGACAGCTTCCAGGCAGTCAGTGCCTTTTACATCTAAGAGAGGCAGAAAGGCAAGAATGTGAAGAAATGTAGCAGATCTAAGAACTATCTCTGGAAAGATCTGTGGGTACAGTTATTGATAAAGAGGAATCATGAAAGGAAGACCCTCTCAGAAAGTAAAACCAGGCCAGTCAAGAAACTCTGCACTTCTGGGGTGAGGAGCCCTTAGGGTCTGCCCTGACGGGTTCCGGGGTGGCTGCTGACAGGAACTTCTCGGTGCCTCATATTCATACTCTCCACGGGTAGTAATGTTTGCTGTAGTCATTTCCCCCACGTACACCATTTATCTTACGTCTGGGAGGCAGATAACTCATCTTTTTAGTTTGTTGTCATGCAGACAAATGGGAGCCCTGTCTGAACTTGATTCACGATCACTTGGTCTTTGCACCTGGCACGGTGGTGAGATATTTGGGTCATCGTCCCTGGCAGAGGGCAGGGCAGATTCTGCATGCGGGAAGAAGAGGGGAAAGGGGTATTTGCTGAGTGGGAGAGCAGCTGCAGAGAGAGAAATGCTCACCAGATAGTCCATTTGCTCCCTTATTTTTTCTAGTCCTCTTGCAGTTACATAGTATCATGTGGCAGATTCTGACAAATAAAGAATAAGTGCAAGTAAATGGTGTCATTTATGGGCTAAGGCAAAAAACAATGAAAATAAAAACAAAAATACCTGTCACTTTCTCTTCCCGTATTGTGAAGACCAGGAAGGCTCTGTGTTCCAGGGTGTGCACTTAGAAGATGGCAGAGGTTCGGTGAGTCTGGGATCCAGCAGAGCCCACCAGTGATCCATGGGGCATGAATGTGAGCAAGAAATACACTGTTGTTGGTTTAATCATCTAGGATTTGGGGGATGGTTTGTTACAGCAGCAAAATGTCACCTCTCCTGACAGTGACAAGACATGTCAGAGATAGATTATAGATAGATAGGTAGATGTTGATGATAAATAAATACAGAGATAAATTTCTGTTTATATGTTCAGCGTCGTGTAAAGGTAAAATTTCATAGCAGTCTTTTTTGATGTTTCCTTAATACGCATTAGGAAAAAGAAAACTGTAATTTTTAATATATAAAGGATCTTTTCTAAACTTTTCTTGAACAATTATATTGAGTGCATTTGTGCAACAACATGTCTGGCTGAGGTTTAATGTTTCCATGGTTTCCAATACAAAGAATCATCCTTTGAAATTGGGAGTCTAGTTTTTTTTAGGATGAGCTAAGTAATGTGTTGTGAACAACCAAAATCCAATGGAACAGAAAAAGAAGTGTACTTTCATTGTAGTTCTTTGTGTTTCGCCCCAGCCTGTGAAAGCCTGCAAGATATTTTTAAGCCATCTATCTTTGGTAAATCACTATCGTAATGTTTGCATGATAGTGAAGCATCCCATTATTGAACATTTATTTGGGAGCTTGAAATATTGGTTCTATTCTAGATCAATCCCTCTGATAACAATTGCAGTAGGTTTGCAATTTGCTTTTTCAATTTAATATTGCCAGTGGTGTTAGACCTGCTATTATTTTTATTGCTTAGATTACTGTTGAAAATATTGTTGTGAGAAAGAAGTAATGTCGCCATGATTTTATTATGAGACCACTTTTCTTATACACAGTGCCAGGCGTCTGCAAAAGCATCAGGCTCTCAGGCCATATGGTATCATTTATATCTTTTATGACTGGCTCTCAGAGTCCTCCGCTAAGAATAGTAATGGTGATTTTCAGAGCTCTGATCATAGCAACTCACCACTGCAGCAGATCAGATAAATATGATGCTTCAATTTTGAAATTTGGCAGCACATTTCAGGGGGGAAAAAATCAAATGCTAACTGTTTCAATTTTGTCTCTCTGCCCCGTGAAATTCCAAGATGATCTATGATGAGAAAGGGCGAGATGATTGAAAGCGTACAGCAGCTGTTAAATTCAAACTCACATAGGATTTTTACTGTTGATGTTTATGTGGAGATGATTTGAAAAATGAAACATTGCATGTTCAATTCTTGGGGAATGAATATTCCGAATCCCCTTTCCTTCAAATAAGTAGCTCACCATCTTCTGCTGATAAGCACACAGAAGGTGATGTTGCCTTGTACTACGAAATTTATCCTGATTATTATTATTTTTTATTATAGTATTAATGTACATTATTACCTATAAAAAACATAGCTATCTTTATATTAACTACATATTATGGGCGTTTGCTACTTAATATTTAAACTTCGGATATTGCAGTTTATATTGTAGTCTTTAGAACGGGGTTTCTCAAAGTGTCATCAGGGGAAACCTTTTAGATACTTTTAGAAGGTCCGTGAGATCAAGGCCTTTGTTATAATATTTTGAGATGTCATTCCTTTTTTTTTTTTCAATTTCATTCTCTTATGATTGTACAGTGGAGGTGTCTGGAAACTACGTGGTCTGTGATATTGCAGTAAACTGAGTGCAGTAGCAGATACAAGAATCAGATGTTTTCTCTTAATACAGACATTAAAGAGGTTTGTACCAATGTGAAACAGTGCCAGTCTCTCCCAAAATAGTATCTTTTGCTTTAGAAAATACAGGTACTTTCATTGACATCTGTTGCTTATATGTAAAGGGTTAGTTACTGTTATTTTACATGAAATAATACATAGATATTAAATTTAATATGGTGAATGCCCATAAAACATCCCACAGAAACAAAAGCTCTTTGAGGTCTTCAGTAATTTCTAAGAATATGAGGGGCTCTTGAGATAAGACATTTAGGAACTATTGCTCTGAAGACCTGCATTCCCCACTCTTTCTTTTCCATCCTCAGTTACAGTGATCTGCATATTACAGGAGTGAGGCAGTAGTGCCAGGGCTGCCTCAGGCGGTGAAGGAGCTGAAGACCACAGTCTCTCTGTTGCTGGTGTTTTTCCTCATGGTGACATACAGCTGCCCCTGCTTCCGGTCTGCATTTCACTCAGGAGGAAAGGCTGAGAAGGGAGAGGGCAAGTGCCTAGATCTGAAAAGCAAACCTTTACCCACACAAAGTCCCCCACCACGCACACATACACACAAACACACATTGTTGCTTTTGTCACTTTGGCCAGCATGTTGTCACATATCCACCAGAGCCTCATAGAGTTTTATATTTGGACCCATTGCTGTGGACAGTGAAATCTACATTCTGTAAGAGGACAGTGGATGTGGGGGGAAGCCAGCCACAGCCGCTTCACCTGCCTTCTTCCTCTGAGCTTAGGAAAATGAAGCCCCAAAAAGTATTATGGGAATAAATAGGCTTGAAATGGGAAATAGTGTTTGCATGAGGCAGGAACTTGGGAAGTGAGGGGCTGAAGGGGATAGGCAGAGAATTAAGTAGCAAAGCCCTGGGATGGGTGGAAAAGCCAGAGCCTGTGACGGATCCAAGAGTCTGCATGTGTCTGGCCACTGTGAAGTGGGAGCCCGTGGAAAGGAATTTGGAAGTTACTGCTTCTGGGCAAGCTGCCTTTTCTGTGGAACCTGGTCCCGGTGTAGAAGCCACCATGTCAATGAATTTTGGAAAGAAATGTATGTGTCTGTCACATGTTCATTGTCATAAACTGAGAGTAACGGCTTCCATTTCATGGCCACCTTCTGCATCTCACACATTTCTCTCACTGACAAGCTCCAACCTGGAACCGTCCAAGTAAGAGGATTTGGAGAACGCGTTCTCAGCCTTGGACTGGTGATGCTGGTGCCAAGTTCATCACAAACAACTGAGCACAACTGCCAGCAGTGTGTAAAGTATAAATGTCACAGTCCCAGATGTTTCCATTTGGAATAGATAGACTAGGCATGAACAGTTGGAAGCATCACGCATTGTCTTAATTCAAAATAGTCAAGTTCCCGACAAACTTGAGTAATATTATGAAAAATGTATTGGAGGAACACACCACCAGTGAATCTGGTTAATTCAATGCAGAGGAAGAAAGCCTTCACCAAAAAAGAAATAAAAGGAACTAGTTTTAATCATGCCATGATAAAATAGAGACCATAACATTTCTTAATTCTACATATAAGCTAATATGTAAGTATCTGAGGACGGAGTTAATATATATTAGAATGTATTGATGTACACGCATATTTATAGGTTTATATAGGTTGTTACCATAGGCACTGACTCTGGTTTGTTGAACATTTAGACATGTTTTTCTTCTAGTAGCTTCTTCAATTATATGTGCAACTTCTGTGAAAAAGGAAAAAAAAAAGGCAGATTTCAATTGATTATCACAGAGGCAAATAACCGCGTGGTTTCCCATCCTGCCGAGCTGTGTGTAGAGACGTTCTGTGTGGCTGGTGGAGACGGCTTCTTTCTCTTGATACATTTTCCCTGTTACTTCTGTGTAGGAACTGTGTTGGTTCTGTCAAATGACTGTGATGATTTTTTGATAGTGTATGGAGAGTCCTAACTACTGTTGGAACTCTACTTGGAATAAACTATACCAGAATAACTTAATGTCCTCTTTGCTTGTACTTAATTATAAATTAGCCAATTTTACCATAGGAAATGGTGATTTTACTTACATAGTTTTAAATATTGTCTTGTTTGGAAATAGTTTCTAACAATTAAATAATATGTCAATTAAAATTATTCTAATACTTATTGTATATTTTCATGTGTATTTCTGATATCTAAAATAGTAACATAGTGTAAAAGACAGATTATGGGTGAAAGCTCTTAGTTGAATTACTAATTCAACTTTTCTGTAGACCTTGTGTTCATAGGGAAATCACTAAACTTCTTTGGCTTCCATTTTCATTGCTGAAAAGAAATTAAAACTATTGTAAAAACTGACAGTTGGTGCACAAGGGGAGGGTGGTCCCAGGCGTGCCTTTTCTGTTTCAAGAGAAAAGGTACATCCGTTGAGTATCACTTGCTATTTGAAGAAAATGAAGTAAATTCTCTTCTCGCCAGCACCACCCTAGCCCTGGATTCTCTGACTGATGGTGGGTACGTGGTCTCACATGAATTTGATCTCACGGTAGATACTGCTTGTGTATTCAGCAGTTTTTCCCTAGGTGTTACTTACAAGGTTTCATGCCTGGTGAAATCTAGTCAACATCTCTAAGTCATAGGTGTCATTTTAATACCATGTCCTTACTATTTAGAATTAAGACAATTAAGTACCTAGGAGAGTGCTTGATGTTTAAAAGATACCAAATGTAAATTTTCCTTATGCGATCATGAATACATACTTTCAGCTTTGTTTATAACCAATGATCCATATAAATTTTATTATGATTTGTTCTAGTTCTGTGAAACATGTCCTGGGTAATTTGATAGGGATTGCATTAAATCTGTAGATCGCCTTGGGCAGTGTGACCATTTTAACAATATTGATTCCTCCAATCCAAGTGCATGGGATATCTTCCCATTTTTTAAAGTTTTCTTTAATTTCCTTCATCAGTGGTTTATAGTTTTCTGTGTATAATTCTTTCACCTCCTTGGTTAGATTTATTCCCAGATATTTTGTTACTTTGGGTGCTATTTTAAAGGGGATTGTTTCTTTACTTTCTTTTTCTGTTAATTCATCGTTAGTGTAAAGAAATGCAACTGATTTTTGAACGTTAATCTTGTAACCTGCTACCTTGCTGAATTCTTCGATCAGCTCTAGTAGTTTTTGTGTGGACCTTTCAGGATTTTCTATATATAGTAACATGTCGTTGGCATATAGTGACACTTTTACCTCTTCTTTTCCAATTTGGATCCCTTTTATTTCTCTCTCTTGCCTGATTGCTGTGGCTAGGACTTCCAAGACTATGTTGAATAGGAGTGGTGATGGTGGGCATCCTTGTCTTGTCCCAGATTTTAATGGGAAGCTTTTGAGTTTTTCACCGTTGAGTGC
This sequence comes from Camelus ferus, assembly GCF_009834535.1. NCBI lineage: Eukaryota > Metazoa > Chordata > Mammalia > Artiodactyla > Camelidae > Camelus > Camelus ferus. The sequence goes on along the minus strand of NC_045718.1, from coordinate 5,622,335 downwards.
TATGCTGGCTGTAGGTTTGTCATATATAGCTTTTATTATGTTGCGACCAATGACCATGGATCATTGCAGGATATTTTGATTATTTATCAATACTTGAAATTTACATACACTGTAACTTCACCACTTGAACCCCATTTATCAGTTTCTCATTCATAAATTAAGAAATTTATCTATTTTTTAAATGTCTTACTGCTGCTTTCAACCTGAAATCCATTTTTCCATAGTAACATTAAGGCTTAGAACTGTATACACATCTTATTTCAACTTTATTTTCCCACGTGGGTCACTTACAGCTTCATATTTTACATGACTAAACTCCGACTCTGCTTTTCCAAATGAATTATTCTATATATGTTTATATTTAGTTGCAACTGTTTCTTTCTGGATCTTGTCAATTTGTTAAGTCATTCAAGAAGTATACACTTAATTCACATCATGTATAATGTACTGTTTTCGGCTTTTGAAAAGGGAAAATACAAAGAAAAATAAAACATAGTCCTGCCCATTAGAGAAATATAAATGATCTCCCTTCTTTTAATACTTCTTTGAGACCACTATTTTTCTAATCTTTCTCTCATAGATGGCTCTGTGCAATGATCCCTTAATTCAAAATTGTTTCACATCACATCTCAATAAAATGAGCCCACCCTACTACAGGGTTATGAGATTGGATGTGATAATATTTTTGAAAAGTCTACCCAAAAAAAGCAGTCTATAAATGTAGGAAATAATAATTTTATCTTTCTGTCAACTTTCAGAGGAGTTTATGCTTATTAAGGCAGGAGCCATGCTTTTTTCAGACTTCTTTTGTTCTGGGCTCTAATTAATAACCATCACTTTGAACAATTGGCTGAACCTTGCTAAGGTGCTCTCCCTCCTCAGTGAAACACAGAGTATAATAGTTACCCATCTCCTAGGACTGCTGTAAGGATTAAATGAGATAACCCACTTAAAGTGCTCAGCACAGCACACAAAGAAACACGGAGTAAATTATAAAAAGAAAAATAATAGCTAGCATTTATTTATCACTAATTATGTAAAAAGCATTTTATGAGTTTCATGATAATTATCTAATTTAATCTACACAGGGAACCTATGAAGAAAGTACCATTATTATAGCTGCAAAAATTATTATTAATGTAGTTTTAGCAGTTAGCTAGCACAGTGATTGGCACACAGCAGACACTCAATAACTATCTGTTACACTCTTGTTGAACTCCAGACTCTAATTACATTTGAGGCCTCCACTGGCTGTATCAGTCAGCATTCTTGCAAGAATAGAATCTGACTGCAGCAGAAAAGGAATTTATGTACAGACATCAGATTGGATAGCTCACAGAATCAGCAGGAGGATTGGAGATTCTGGCTCAGAGGCTGTGCCGGGAACAATCCCTAAATCACACAGCAAGAGCAATTGCTTAAGGATATAAAGGAGCAAAAGAATGGGCACTCGATGCATCTGACATCCCAATACAGATCACTGAAGTCATCATTATCAGTAATGCTGCCAGATAATTCATTTGATGCCACGTCCAAGATCTGTACATCTCTGTTATTGAGGGGAGTTGGAGAAGCAGTTTCTTGTTCTCTGTTTTGGAGGAGATATCCTAATGTGTTCAGAACCACTGGACTCTCAGAAATTTCACTCAGGCATCAGATGCTTGAATTTCCATAAAATTTACTTGCAGTCCTTGCACATAGCTAAGGTATGGGCCAGGAGCCAGGATACCTGCTACTTGTGTTTTCCGTGTCTTTTCAGTATGATGCCATTAACCAAATATGTCCCATGACGTGATGAGATGGTCTGCATTCCTGTGAAGTAAATCGTAGCACAGAGGCTGAGAAATGATTTGACCCTTGAGTAAAATAGAAATGTTTCACTATTGAGTGTGACATACGAAAGAAAATTGCTTCCAGTGTTCCCTGTTTGCAATGATGGAGAAAAGAGTTTGTACCAGAGAAGAAACTTTGTTCCTAGTGCTGGGAGTCACGTCACCACATCTGGAATAGCAGTTTTAATTAGAGTTACTCTATGATTAAACGATCGCCAACCTGTGAGTTAATTAGGGATGGAATATGATGACTACTCTCAAAATTTTCAATGTTGAACAGATTTCTAATTCCTGCAACTGTGTCAAGCATAAAAAACAAGCAATATCACTTTGAATCTAGTCTTTTAGTAGGAGAAGGAAGCTTTATTTTATCCCACTTACCTTATAGATTTTACTAAATAGGTTAAGTTCTTAATAGGTTAGGGAGCCGATGCTCTTCTATTGTAATTCTTTGGTCAGGGACTGGGAAAATACACATGGCATGGGTTAGGGTCTCACTGGACCTGATTTGAGGATGCAAGGAAAACCCAATTTGCTATCTTATTTCTATAAGGCCACTCTCTGATTTATGGAATATGGTAGTATTCAGGAGCTCAAGGAATTAATTTACAAAGCAAAAGGGAGATTTGTTCTGCCTAAGCTGAGGTGCAGGAGCTCTGAGTCTTTGAAATCACTCAGGACGAGGGACAGCACTCTTCTCGCGTGAAGACTCAAGTCCAGCCTTTGTTGCAGACTTAATTTTATTTTTTTTTCAATTATACATATCAAATAGGACCTCACAGCACTGGCCCCATATTTAAGTCCTAATGGACTATGACCTTACTAGTAAACTCTAAAATTCCTGCAGGTTAGACCTTTTTTTGAGTAACACCCTGGACCTGTTGTCTACTACAATACCCATGTCAACTGTGCCTCTAATGGTTAATAGCTGCTAGTAAGTCAGTCGCAGGTGGACAATTGTATCCTAATTGAAATCAGAGAGCCCATCTGATTTCACACAGATTTTCACAGTAACTGGTGTCCCCATTCTATAGAATACAATGCTCATCAGAAGTGCTGGCAGGCATTCTTTTTAACCAATTCATTTAATGTTCTTTCTCCAATAAAAATCAGCAAGTTCTTGATAACCATTGGAAAATTAGAATAGTTTCAATAAACTTCCCTGAGATGTGATGGGTGATGAAAGCGGGGCAGGATGAACCCTGGTTTCCTAATAAAGGCCATTCCTTTGATTAAGATTGTCGCAATGACTGAAAACAGGACAGGACTAGGCTTGCAGAAGTTGCTGTTTCTTGGCGACAGGGAAAGCAAGCATTAGTGCTTTGGATTATTCTGAGTTAACCTCAATCCTCCCACATCCCTATCTGCCAGTTTCCAGGCTCTCACCCCTTTCCAGTGTCCTTTTCTAACTGTAACACAACAGATCTGGCAGGAAGTTAAATTCAATCTTGGGATCAAAGTTTGTTTTGAAGCCCCACAGCTGCAAGAGATAAAAGATCCCTTTAGCACAGTCTTTGAAAGTCTTCAGTACTCATTCTGTGCTTTAAGAAAAAAGAAGTGTAAGATTTTGAGCTCTTTAAGCAAGCCATCTTAATATAAAGTAACCAACTCACCCTCTGTCTTTGAAGTTTTGATGTTCCTCATCCGTTCTATGTAGACACAAACGCCATTTCATACAACAAGCTCTTCGCTCTAGCAGAACACAGGTAGCATTTCTGCTGTCAAACTTCCACCCTTCATGCTGTATGGATTTAAAAAGTTTTTTTTCCAACTAGTTCAGGAAACCAAGTACATAGTATCCTTATTGTCCACGGCAACTGTTCCAAACCACTTCTGATACCAGTACCTTTATCAGCCCAGGGTCTTGGCTGCAAGTGAGAAAACCAGGCTCTAGCTGACCTAACCTGATAAGGAACCTATTAAAGGATATTGGGTAGCATAAGGAAGCATCAGGAAAGCTGGGGAAGCATACTCTTGTGCTACATAGTAGGGATAAAGCAAAAAATCTTGCATAAGACTTATTTAGTGAGGTCATCATCACCATTAACTGCAGTGAACACTGGGGGACTGTGCTAAACGCTGCTTCTACTGCGATAAGCATACTAGTACCCCTTGAGAGAATTGCTCTAGGCATCCTCTTATTGCATCAACAGCTTAAGATCCAAACTCTGGGTGGGTACACGTGATTCCTCTAGCTTAGATGATGCATCCACTCCATAGCTGCAAGGGCTTTGGGAAAGTGAAGACCTGGGTCTTGCCCATTCTCTAGTTAGAGTTAGTTATAGTTCTAGCAACAAACTATAACTTGGAGATAACCATAGTCAGTGATAGAGATAAATCTCTACTTAGGTAAGTTCTCACGCATTTGAAGGGGGTTTGTAAACAGAGCAATCAAATTAAGGACAGATGAATTGTCTTGCCTACTTTAATGTAGAAATACGATGTATCTTTCAGAGAAAGGAAAAAGGGTCAGAAAAAGCCCAACCTATCTCTAGGCAGCTTCTAAGGAGTTAGGTTCTGTTTCTGATTTATGCCCTCGTGTACCTCTCACTTTGTAGCCTCATAAAATTGGCCAGCTCCCAAGCTTTTGAACAGGCTTGCTGCTTACTTCATGCAGCATTATAGTCCTCTGTCAATTTCAGTATAAACTCAGTGCCCGTGGCTGATAGACTGGTTTGAATAGACTTGCATTGATGTGTGGCCAAAGTCGTATTTGTGATTTACTCTAGAAGTTGAAAAAAATTTAAATACAGATCATTCAAATAGTCCCTTAGAAATGTTTGAGGGGGAAAAAAATCTGTAAAAGTTAAAAATCAACCAATTCTAGTCAGAATTATGGAGTGGGTCGAAACTTGCCTACTAATTGTATTCCCTGAAAGGTCAGACTGTCATTTCAGCCCTTGGTAACCATTCAGGACACTGACTGACTAAATTTTCTCTGTCTCTACCTTTCCCGTCAGCCCTTCTCCTCACTCACATTCCGCTTGTTTCTCAGTTCTGTATCTTACCTACTTAAGGCCTGCATTTCTGTAATGTCAAGGTCTGCAATTAATTTATTTGCAAGGCAAATCTGTGCCATTGAAAATCAGAAGAAGATGAAGAACACATACTATCTTCTTGGAAATTGTGGTTCTCAAGAAATAAGAAATAGCTTTATTAGAAGCTGTTCTGGCTGGGCAATAACTTTGAAGTTCAGTGGTAGATATAGTGTGATATTATTCATCAACTTGGAAGGTGGTATTTAGTATAGGTATAAACCTACTATAGACTAAACAGATAGACAAACTAATAAATGAAAATCCAGCCACAGAAACAGACGATATTTGCCATGTGTTCACGTATAGATAACGCCCTGGTATTGCATTCAGTATGAGGAAGTAATATTTGTCTTATTAACTTATAGATTACAGAAAATACGTGTCACGAGAATGTGTTATTCACGTGTATTATTTCAGGAAATCCTAGATTTACAAACATAAGCAGGTGACGTGAGTCTGAAGGTACTAGATCGGTAGTATCACAGAATGAGAAATGATTATTCTTTCTGTTTAAAAGCAAATGTGTGCATGGATTCTTCATATATATCTGACACCGTTTTTTTGCCTATTGCGTCCTTTCCTTTAGAGATGCTCTGTGTCTGTGTTCTTTACATATTTTGCTATATATTGTACAATATTTTGTTACTGCAGTAAAACTACCACTATGCTTTCATAACACTTAAAATTATTATCCATATTGCCTTGTCATTTCTACTGAAAGGATACTTTGATTGTGGCAATATGTTAACTGATACGTGAAGTGCAAACCAGTAGGCTTTTACTTTTATATTAACAAGTAATTAAACGATAGCATTTTACTTAAATGTCTGAAACGTTGAGATATATACATTGTGTACTCATAATTTAATAGTATTTTTGGACTATGTTTTATACTGATTCACAGTATTTTTCAAATTTTAGTAAAATAACACATTTATATGAGTTGAGAAAAACGATAAAAGCACAAGTTTTCTCCCTGAATCCTCCCTACCTATAATCCTACTTTGTAATGGAAGCAGCTTCTGTTTTCTGTATTTTGCTGGTTTTATAACCCAAGAAATCATTTCTCAATAAGACAAAAATATCTGATTGCTTTTCTACACTACTGAGGAAGTAAATTATATGCTCACAAAGCTCTATAAAATTTACAATGCTTTAGAACACCTTTGAAAATACATTCCAAAGCGGCTCTGAACAGAGACTCTGAATATATGAAAATGCATAATCAATACATCTGTCAGTGCTTTTCATGCTCATCAATAAAGGAAGAAACACAAATCAGGGTATGTGTATTATGGCTGGTTCTTTTATACCCTAAAAATGTTCAGTTCTCCACTCTTACGTATTTAATTCAACTTCGAAGCATGAGAACGAAGAGCATAAATATATAAATACATAAGATCAATATGTAAATGCGGTAGCATTAATAAAAGTTTTTTGCTGACATTAGAGTTATGAAACTAAAAATCATCTGCATTCTACACGCATAACTGCTCCAGTAAAATTTACATGAAGGATTATTGGGGGGATTGAGTTAATATTTAAAGCACTTAAAATTGAGTTCCTGCCAGAGTAAGAACTCTTGTTAACAGAGAGAGACCGAATTAATTTCAAAATTAGCCAATTAGAGATCAAGTGTTAACTAGAGTTTCTGTTAAAGGAGAGGAAAAAAACAACAAACTTTGTTCAGCTATTTTTAGAAAAGACTTCATTTTTCATGGAGGAGTAGTGGTAGTCTAGAGAGTTAACATGGTGCCAAGCTAGTCTTCCATCATTTATGGAAAGATGTCACCTACCCTAATTTTCTTTGCCTCCACAGAATTCATTAGCATCATGAATTTATTTCCCTTTGTATTATTCTTCCCCTCTTGTGAATTTGTTTTGTTAAGAAGACTGACTGACTAAATTCTTGCCAGCACACAGGATGTTTATTACCATTAGTATCATTGTTGTTGTTGTTTTGTTTGTTTGCTTCTCTATAGTCGTCAAAACTATGCTGAGCAAAAGCACCTAGTTGATACATACTTCACAGACAGGAATTTCCAGATTAATCTCTCTCTAATAATACAGATACTAAATTTAGTTCTTCTGGGTTATTTTTAAAGATACTAATTTGTTTTCTTTTATAAATTTACACCCCCCCCCCCCCACCAAAGCATGATTAGTCATTGTTTACTTGCCTTTTGAAAAGCAATAGTACCTTATCTTCTACCCGGGTTTGGAAATTGCTATAGGGTAAAATGTTATCTGGTATCCCTTAATCATTGTATTTTCTCTTCATAGTTTTATAAATCTCTAGACTTACATAATAATTCTAAAGTATCATTCAAATTTCATTTTTATAGTCTATGAGTATGAATTTTACTAATTGCCAAAAAATGGAAGAAAAGATATGCACAGGAATATTTTAGGACATTCTATTGACTTCTGAGTAGAATGAATTTCAGATACTAAGATGTTCTTTTAACATTTCAAAATATTTAATGCCATTTTTCATTTTTTTAAAAAATAAGATGAAAGGTTTATCCATCCATTCATAGACTGAAAACATCTGTGTGTTCTGTGCACAACAAGTGTCCATTAAAGAGTTTGGATGACTGTCAGTGGTGACTCCTGATAACTTCATAATGAAGTAATCATTCAAGTGTCACGTTAAAACTGTTTCATAGAAATTACATAGTGACGGTTTTCAGCTGGCATACACTATCACATACACATTGGTGAAACTAAATAAATTAACATATTCTTTAACTTGAATAAAATTTACTGATTTAGAAACATTCAGAATACTACCATAACAAACAATGAAAATAATTAAAATATGCATACTCATGGAACAATAAAGGCTTATCAAAGTGTTCAAGTAAAATGTGGCAGTGAAATGAATGATTAGTTTTCAAAGTAGTGGCATCTGCTCTGTGAATAATCCAAGGTATGCTTTCCAATTTCCATGTACCAAGTCTTTTATTCAAAGGAGAGAATTTCTCAAAAGAGACATATGGGACCAAACAGAATGTAAGGTACTGTGAAATTGGAATTTTAAAATGCACCTCTTATTTATACCCTGCTTACTTAAAAAATTATTTTAAGCATAACAAGTGGATATATCCTAAAAAACTTTTTCCCATTTTTTTTTGTTATAAAAAGTCCTATTTTTCCCCCTTGTTCTCCTGGTAAAAGTCCGTATCTTCAACATCCAAAAGATGCTAGAGGTCTGTATTTTTTAGCGCTAGAAGAAATATCAACTTCAATATTCATGAATATAAAATTCTGTTAATTGTTTAAAGGTTGCATTTTCTATCAAATTGATGAAAGAGTTTGGATCTGATTATTGAAATAACTAATTTACAAAATAAATATGAATTAATTGCTCTCAATATGTATATGTTTTAATGTAGTTTATTTTTCCAATGTGAATGACATATTTTAAGAAATGTGAATGATAATTCAGAGTTTTTCAAACACTGCATTAGAGACAGTGTCTACCTATAAAGAATAGGTGTTAACACGCCTTGTCTAAGTTCAGTTAAATAATAACACCCGTAACTGGCCATTTGAAAACAGCTATTTTTGAAGTGGATGTTTTAGACTAGCTAAATGATAATTTAAAACAACTGTTCATAACATTATAGAATTTTAAAGTTAAATGAGGTAATTATCTAGAACTTTCTATCTCATTTATAAAGGTGAAAATTGTGATACAGAGAGACAGAAGTTTAACGCATGCCATATAGCATTTTAATGGAAAGAACGGTAACTAAAATGTGGTTTGTCTCTTTTGCCAAATAACAGTCTTTAGCCATTGAAAATGTCTTCCAAATCTTGTGCTGTGTTAAGGTGTGGTGTGGAAACAAAGCCACCTAGGACATTGGAATGGTGTGACACAGTATTCGAAACAAATCTCTAAAACAAAATAAAATAAATCTTTTGAAAAAATACAAAAAAATTAAAAGTTTGTTTTGAATCCATGTTCATAGTATTTACTTCAGAAGAAAAAGAGGGATGGAGAAAAAAGGCTGTACCATCTTTAAAAATTATTTTTTGTGGTAAAATATATATAGAATAAAATTTGCTATTTGAACTGTACAATCCAATGACACTAGTTACACTCACAGTGTTGGTTGTGCAACCATCACCACTGTCTTTCTACCAAAAAGTTTTTATCACCCCAAACAGGAATTCGGTAGCTATTATGCAAAAGCTTCCATCTGCTCTTCCCCCATCCCCTGGTAAATTCTAATCTATTTCCTGTCTCAGTGAACTTGACTATTCTAGATATTTCGTATTAGAGGAATTATACAATATTTTCCCTTTTCTGTCTGGTTTATTTCACTTACCAAATATTTCAGAGTTCCTCCGTATTGAAGCACATATCAGAACTTCATTCATTTTTATGGCCCAATAACATTCTGTTTTATGTAAACACCACACTTGGTAAATCACTGATGGACAGTTGGGTTGATTGTATCTTTTGGCTCTTGTAACAACTATCTTTTATGTTTAGATAATTAATAGACTTTTCAGAAAATTATTTATCTTATTGCAGTGTCAACTTTTGTTCCTACTGTTGGCTAATCAGACGTTTGAAAAGAAGACAATTGTAGACATGATAATTATAATTTTTTTTACTGAAGTATACTCAATTGTAATGTGTCAACTTCTGGTGAACAGCATAATGTTTCAGTCATATATATACATACATATACTCGTTTTCATATTCTTTTTCATTATAGGCTACTATAAGATATTGAATATATTTCCCTGTGCTATACAGAAAAAATTTTGTTTTTTATATATTTTTGTATATAGTAGTTAATATTTGCAAATCTCAAACTCCCAATTTATCCCTCCTCACCCCCTTTCCCCCCAGTAACCATAAAATTGTTTACTATGTCTGTGAGTCTGTTTCTGTTTTGTAAATGAGTTCATTAGTTAGACATTATAATTATTGACTTGAAAACAAAAGTGAATATTGAAGCTTTCAATAAAATTCAATTTTAATTTTTTTTCTCTTTAGTGCACATTTAGGTTTTAAACTATTATGTCTTGACATTGGAATATGTTTAGTTACTAAGGAAACAGCTAGAGTACATAGCTGAATATTATATTCCATTATAAAAGCTTTCTCTTTTTCTTTAAGCAATAGTATAATCATTTTGTAATGATTTTATATATATATATATAATACTGATTTAATGATAATATCTGAAAATATTTATTTAATAAACAATACTTGGAACAGATTGTTAATACTAATGCTAGAAATAAAGGCTAGATTAGTGACCACTACCTATAGAAGAAACTTCAATACCATCAAATTTAAATACCATCAAAAGGAGAAGATGGAAAAATTAAGTTCAACTCAAACTTTTTGCCCAAACTATTTGCTTTAGCACACTTATTTTAAATTATCTTTTTCCATGAATGTCCTATTTTAAGGACAAAAAAGAAAACAAACATAAGCATAAAAAAGAATCCCATCTTGCTATTCACTTGCTACACACAAAGTAATAGGTTGTATTCGTTTTTTAACATTAATGTACTAAATGTGTTTTGGGATAAAGGGAAACTAATTGTTTTATTATTAAAATGTTCAATGTTGACAATTTTTTTCAGATGAATTCAAGTTCTTTATGAAAAGGCTACCCATGAATTATTTCCTCAACACATCTACCATAATGCATTTGTGGACAATGGATTCTAATTTTCAGCGCCGCTATGAGCAACTGGAGAACAGCATGAAGCAACTTTTCCTAAAGGCACAGAAAATTGTGCACAAGCTCTTTAGCCTTAGCAAGAGGTGTCATAAACAGCCCGTCATCAGCCTGCCAAGACAAAGGTAAGACATTTGTAGCAATGTAGACAACTGAGGACAAAGTTTTGACAGCTCTGTTGCTTTTCTGAATATAGGTGTGGTAATATACATAGCACAGTGTTGTTTATGTTATTAGAAATCATTTGAAAACAACATGTTGGCTTTAGCCTCAGAATAATTAATTGCTATTTTCCAGAGTTAATCGTACAATGGGAACACATGTGTTAACACTCACCCATGTTGTAGCATGTATCAGTAATCACATTTTGCTTATCAATCAGTTATTTGATGGATACTCATGTTTCCACTTTTTGGCTGGTCTGAATATTGCTGCTGTGAAGATTCATGTGTGGTTTTTAAATGTGGGCATATGTTTTCAGCTTTGTTGGATATATACCTAAGAGTGGAATTGACTATCAGAAGATAATCCTATACCTAGTATTTTGAGGAACTGCCAAACTGTTTCCAAAATGGCTGTAGCGTTTTATATTTCCACCAGCCATGAGTGACAACTCCAGTTACTCCGCATCCTCACCAACACTTGTTATTATCTGACCTCTTGATTATAGTCATCCAAGTGGATGTGAATTATCTTCGTGTGTTTTTTTTGTTTACATTTCGCTAGTGACTAATGATGCTGAACATCTCTCCGTGTGCTTATTGTCCATTCAGTATCTTCTTTGGAGAAATATCTATTTGAATTTTCTTCACTCATTTTTAATTTACTTTTTATTTGCATTATTGAGTTGTAAGAGTAATTTATATATTTGGATGCCATTTCCTTATCAGTTGTGTGATATATAAATATCTCTTTCCAGTCTCTGGAGTGTCTTTTCACTTTCTTGTCTATCTCTTCTCCCCATCTGTCTGTCTGTCTGCCTGTCTGTCTGGTCAGTCTAGCTAAAAGTTTGTCAATTTTTTTTCCTTTCAAAACACTAACTTTTCGTTTTCTTGATATTCCTTTGTTATTTTCCTGTTTTATTTGATTCTTTCCACTGTAATCACTATTTCCTATTTGCTTTGTGTTTACTGTAATTTTCTTTTTCTAGTTTCGTAGAGAGAAAAGGTACGTTATTGATTTGATAGCTTTCATCTTTTTTAATACAGGCATTCACTGTTCTAGATTGCTCTCTAAGCGCTGCTGCTAAGCTTTGTTATTTTACGCATCCTGTAAGTTTTCTTATTCATTTCATGCATGAGATATTTTTTATGTTTCTATCTGCATACTTCCAGGGAATATTCCCTAACAGGGAATTACGGCTGGAGAAAGACATTGTTACCTAGTTATAGTGAACTTTATGCTCCATGTGCATGAGTTAAATACAGTTATAAACTACTGAAGTCAGTGTTTCTACCCTCAACGAAATAGGAAATTCAAGACAATGGGATGGAAGCAAATTGATACATTTGCTTATAAACATGTTGACTAGAGGGTTTCTTTTAAACAGGTACGACTAGAGTTGGATATATATGGCTGAAGCTCAGGGGAGATCTGAGCGAGTAAGACGGCAGTTATCAGTGCATGTGAAATCATGAGATCTGAGTATAATACCATGCAAATATGTAGACAGAATCTGAGAACATGTTTAAGGGGTGACAGGAGAAATGGAAACTATAAATGCCCAAAGAGTGGGGTAAAATATATCATGAGAGACACATAATTTCTAGTAAAAATAAATAAAACTTAAACATTCAAATGTGTCATTAGAGTGCGAGATTAAAAAAAAAAAGCAGGAAACAATCCAAGTTGGGTGTGTACAGAATAAATAAACAGGCAGCATAGCATAAAGATGTATTATTTGGAACAGAATTCAATAAATGATAGACATAAATGTTTTCCAAAACTTTCTAAATTAAATACATCAAAGATAGCGAAAGGCTTTTCTTTACTTTCTTTTTTTTTTTTTGATTTAGCTTAATTCCTATGTTGTCTATTACTTATCACACACAACAAAAAAGTACAGACTTCTTGCTGGATGAAAGATTTTACTGAATTTGGATTTTCTTCCCATCACACAGTTCTTTTACCAGGAATGTGAGATTTTGTTTCTATTTTGCTTTTATTTTTTCCCCTTTAATACGATAATATAAAATTACATTAGGGAAACAAAAAGATATGTACTAGAGGCTGTTAGTGGAATACAGTGGGAAGGAGGCTGGAAATGTGTGGTGTACCTTTTCAGAAATTTTTGAAAGAGGAACCTGGATAAGCAATGTCAGTGATTCACTTCTGTCAGAGATTCTGGTTTTTGCTCTGCCTTTGTGGATTGTTTTTCAGCTTTTCTCTTGAATTTATCCACCCCAAGAACTTACTTTCAATATCTAATATTCAAAGATCTGGAAAAATAAGGAAAAACAAACAAAATAAGACCTGCAAAGTACACCTCCACTAAGATTATTTCTTGACACTTCCTGTATGATGGTGGGTGGGCTGAAGTTTTTCTTGATAAAGTAAAATGTAATTCTTCTTTTTTACAAAGCATGGCCCTCAGATCAATCTCACCAAGTCTGCACTGCTGTTGTCCCTCTCATGAATTCACATGAGATCAAAATCCTTTTTCTTATTGAAGTAAATTCTAAAGCCTGTGATAATCTGGCTTCTTGGAGGCAGTCAACTTTTGTTGCTAGTCTAAAATTTTTGAGATTATTAACCATGACATATTCATTTTACAAGAGGACGATAATTATAGGAATTATTAAAAAGTATTCATGTATAATTCCTAGAAAGTATCTCAACTATGTAAATCATGTCTTATTCACAGAGCAGTCAAGGGTCCATAGCAATATTCCATTTAAAAGTCCATTGGTAACAACATTGTAAAATGACTTTAACTCAATAAAAAAATGTAAAAAAAAAAAAAGTCTATTGGTAAAGGCTTAACAACCAACTTTCTAGAGGGGGAACACACCTTATCAACTTTTGTAGTGTAAGTATTTCCACCATGGTCAACTTCAAGCTACCAAGGTGTTGTCCCTGCACGTGGAGTTGAGCAGATCTGCACAGTTGGTTCTTCTGAGGCAGTACATGCAGGCTGTACCACTAAACACTGATTAAAATATTTTTATGAAGTTATTTCTTGTTTATTAATATTGGAAAGTGAGATAGGATGAAGTCACTTCTCTAAAGTCACAGAGAAGAATGAGTTTAGCGCTACGTTATTCTTTATCTGGGAACTATGTCATGCGCTTCCCATACATGCTCTGTAACAAGAGTTAGACACTGGCATATGGTCCAATCCAGCCCTTACCTGTTTTTGCATCAGCCCATGAGGAAAGGCTGTTCCTTATAGTGTTGAAAAAAATCAAATGTAGAATAATATTTTTGATTGATGAAGACTGTATGGAATTCATATTTCAATGTGCGTAAATAAAAAAGTTATGCCTTTTTTTTTATATATACCATTATGGCATTCAGTCGCCATGGAGAGACTGTGTGGTCCTGAAATCCTACAATATTTGCCGTCTGGCTCTTACAGAAAATTTTTGCCACCCCTGTGAGAACTTACGGGATCTTGCTTCCCTTCCTCACTGACCACTCACCCACACCAAAGGGTTGGTGGACCACTCCTTTGAGAATGCTCCTGTAAGTCAATTTCAACCCCTTCTAGCAGACCTGGAAGACAAACTGTGGGGCTTTATTAGAGGTTACATCCCTTCTTCCTTTACTTCTCTTTCCTTCCTAATGCAGCCCCTGCACATGCTGCATCACGCCTCCCCACCTCCCATGAACCTAGGATGAATATCAAATGAATGTAAGTGGAAGGAATGCCTGAAACTTCTCAATTGCACCCTTAAAGAAAAAAGAATGCACACCATCTACTTTCTCATCTTCTCCCTGGCTAAAATGCAAATGTGATGGCTAGAAATAAAAATTATGACATGAAAAACCATGTTAGATTAGTAAAGCCTCATCTCTTTGAAATTAGCATATCACTCCTCGATGGTTTATATCTGTATTCTTATTTGAGAGAAGATGAAATTGCAGTTTTTCTAAGCCAATATTATTTGGCTTATGTTGCTGCAGCCAAACTTGCATCCCAGCTAATAAAAAGACCTTACTCTGTGGCCTCCAAATCCTTTAATATTGCCGAATTTGTGATTTAATTAAAAATGGCATTTATATATTAATACAAGGGAATTTGCTGAGAGCAATTTTATATGAAACTTGCGGGGGGAAGGCAGGATATTAATTTTCCTTACATTTCTGTATTACAGAATTTTTAAATTATTTTTTGTGTTTCAACTGCTCTGTGATGACTCACAGGCTTATGCTAAGTAATAATGAGTCAGTAAATTTAAAGGGTTTAATATTTAGATATCTTCGATGGGTTATTGAGAAATGTGAGAGAAAAAAAAAAAAAAACCAAACAAGAGAGAGCAATTATAAAGTACCCAGCACAGGAAACGTGCTTAAATAGTTATTATTTAACATTTACAAAACAGAAAAAACACTATTTTGATGCACATGCTCATTCTAATTATGTTAGTGAATTTTCTGCAAAATGTGTTTTCATGTGTTTCATAGTCGAAATGAAATTTGCCGTAAAGATAATGGCATAAGTGCCATAAGGAACACATAATTGCTTGTAGAGAATAATTCTTATTTGATTGGATTCTGACTCAAGGGAGCCAGCAAGATGAATTTTCAAGGAGAGAAGAAAAAGAAAAAAAAAAAAATTAGTGGGTGTGCCACACCCTTCTTGGTACTGGGCCACTTCCAGACAAATTTCCAAATAGGCAAACTTGTCCTTTCTTTCATGCTCCTTCCTTTCACCTGGGTCTTGGGGTGACCTGTGTTTCCGCTCCCATGGCTCTGAGATGACCTTATCTTCTAACTATAATGCTCTTACTTTGACTTTCAGCTCAGAACTCATTTTGTGATTTTTCAGTTTATTAGATCTTAATGGATATTAGCTGAAAATAATTCTTTTTTTTTTTAAACAGAAGTTGCTATGGGTTTATTAAAACACTTCTCTTAACTTAAATATGCATAGCTGGCTCAACACATCATCATGCATATGTTATCACGCATTCAGGAGAGTATCTGAGATTTATGAGGACGGGCTTCTCTTGCGGCTCAAGTCGATTTCAAATAATCTCTTTAAAAGTCTGAGTAATGATGCAACTTATACATCAGGGATTTGCCCTTTTCATTCCCCAAGGCAAAATATCCACTTCTGGGAGAAAAATCCATGGTATAGAACAAGAGAAATATTCTTCTTTTTAACAACTGGGAAGCTTGAAAATACTGTACAGGAAGGAAGGTGGACCAATCTGACTGTTCTTTCATTTTTTCTGAAGCAATTGCCAAGATTTCTGTAGTAGGATTGAAGGTCAGAGAAGTAACACCTGTAACCAAGTTCATTGTAGCTTTTTTCGGCTTTGGGTTTGTTTCTTAGAGACAAGAATCTTCACTGTGTATGTTTACCACTCCACAATTGGAACCACAAGCCACATACTGTCCATTCCTAGATGTGGCAACGCTTAATCCATATAAACTGTCATCAACAAATCTGTTAAGGCACTTCGTAGAGTTCACATCCCAAACATAGACTTCCCCATCCCCTGAAGAGACATAGACTTTCTTACTGTCTGAAGAGAATGTGGATGCTGCAATCCTTCCATTAGTTTTCATGCTACCAAATAGTTCTTTAGTCTTTATTGACAACAAGTGAAAATACCCAGCAACACCATTAATAAGCAAGAAGGACGCATCTGGGGAGACTTCGAAGCTCCGCACTATCTTCTCCTTCAAACCTCTTACTTGATGCACAGGAATTAGCTTCTCAGCCAGCATATCATAGACATAAAAAAACTTCGCTGTGAGTGCTCGTGGCTAAAACGTCTTCTCCATTAGCACTGAAACAAGCCTTAAAGATTGGAAACTTTTCCAAATAGGTGCTCTGAATTTTAGGATTTGTTTTTCCATCAACCTGGAAGAGCGATACAGCGTTATCCAGTCCAGTGACCATCACAACCTGTGCACGGGGATGGAACGGCACAGACGAGATCCGAACAGTGGTGGGACGTTCAGCATTAGCGTGTTGGCAGTTCTTCATCTTCAAGATTCCTTTAGGAAGAGTGACTGATGTGGACAGGAAATTCCCAGTCCTTTGCAACAAGTCATCTTCATCCTCTTCACTTTCATCATCTGGAGATGTTTTCCGTCTGTTGGTCTCTGCCCAGGCAGGTACTCCCCCCATGGCATGCTGGAATTCTTCTTTCAGTCTCTTTTGTAGCTCGTCTTCTGAAAGTTTACTTTCAGCAGCATTTTTCATCCCATCTTTCTGAAAACGATTGTTCATCATGTCAACCATCTCCTCCTCTTCATCTTCTCCATCCAGCCAAGCCGGCTTCTTTAGAGGTGGAAAATTATCTTTTGCTTCATTCTCCACTTGAGCCACCTAAGCCTTCTGTACTTGACCCCGTGGGCCCCGCAGACACCGCAGCAGCGCGCCCTCGTCTTCCTCGGCGTCGCTGAAGGCCGGCTCCTCCCGGCACCGCCCAGCGGCCGGCTGGTCCTCCTGCAGCGTCAGGCGGCTCCGCTGCCTGGGGAGGAGCCGGCTCTGCCTCCGCCGCCGCGCCTGCCATCGCTGTCCGCTGGGAAGAAAGCGCAGACTTTCCCGGCGGCCCGCCCGGCCCCCCTCCGGCTCTCCGGGCCGGTCTCATTCGGCCCGTCCTTGCCGGTGGCATCGTTGTGTTTGAGAAGGGGCACAGGCGCTCACGTGGAACCTCATTTGAGAATAATTCTTTTAAAGCAAGTTCATACTTAGGTGTAACAAGCTGTTTGTGATTTTTAAGTAAATTACATGCCATAGAAGTCTTCATTTTAAGGCATTTTAAGCAGAGCAAAAATATTAAAATAAAAATATGTGGGATCATTGTGTTGCTCTTTGTCATGGATAGAAGCTCATATGGAGCAATCAAAGAGCTTGTCACCTTGAAATTTTGTCTAGAGTGTGCTGTCTGCAGCCCACAATGTATACAGGAAAGTGGTCCAAATTCAAACTGTAGAGGCTCTCCTTTCAATAATGTTAACAGAGTCAAAAGGCCCTGCTCCTTTTGGAAATTATGTGGACTTATGTATATGTGTTTATTTGCATGTGTCTGAAAATAGTACAGAATGAGAGGTTATCAGTTCATTACATGTTTTCAGTAAAAATCTTACAGTATTGCTTTATCCTTCCTGTAAGTTTGTTTATTCTCTGACTTGAGGAAAAGGAAGCCAAGAACTAAGGGGAACAGTCTTGAGTATAAAATATATCCTAACATAGATCCAAATTAGAGAGATTTATTACTTTCTTTTTTTTTTTTTTTTTTGGTATGTTAACTGCGCAAATATCATTTCCATACCTGCTACTACATCTTCATGGCATTAAAGCAGTCTTCCTAGAAAGATTGCATGTCACTCCCAGATACATTTCCTGTTGGAGTCACTGGCTTAAATAGTCAGATTTGGAAACAGTAACAATATAGACAGCTCCAGGGAACTACCTTAACACATAAGTTAACTTTCTTGAAAGAAAGCAAGTCTTCTTCATAGACTCTTGGAAATAGAGTTTATAACGTGCAAGATTAAGACCCCTTTTCCCAGCACTATTTGAAGTATTAGTTTGTTTAAACAATGAGAATCAGTTCCTTCTTTGACATTGTCCATAAGTTTGTGCCACAGAGGGCGCTGGGAGTCTCTGTTCTCAGTCCTCATTTTCTCTTCCTAAGAAGTGGATGATAATCCTACATTGTGTTCCACTAAATAACTTGCATCTTGTGAGATATTAATATTTGTTTTCTAAAACAAGTACACACATACTTTTTTTTTAAAGATCTATGTCAAGTAAATTTGAAGACTATAATTACTATAAACTTTGCTTGGACATCTACAGTGTAAATTTGCATGCCAAATATTCTATAATGTGCTACAAATAGAAAAAATATATTTGTTTAAAAAGAGATTTTCCAGAACAAACAAACATTTTTACTCCCTAAAATGCCTGTTAACTTCTCAAAGTATACACTCGGAAAACACCTTACCACCATTTTTAATCCAATATTTACAGTTTCTAGAATTGTCTGCAGTTATAATGCACTCACCCCAATCACCATGAAATATTTGACAGTCACCTTGAGCTGAAAATGATTTTAGAAGATCTTTGTTTTCTCAGTTTCTTAGATGGTTTCTGAGTGCTGGGGACCAGTTGTTGGCAAATAATTATTTTAATTATGTTCTCAGAAAGACTTCACTACCTCATCTCTACAAAGGAATAACCTGATATGGTACTACAAATTAAATGCTGATTTGTTTCCTAAAATACATTTTGTCACATTTGTTTTTTATCATCTTGAACCTCTGCGATTTTCATCCCAATATTTTGCATGAGATGGAGGGTTACATTAAAATCAACCCTTCCTATGATGGTTAGTGTATGATATACATGAAGTTACATCTCAGAGAAAAAAAAGTTACAAAGAAATAAACTGATTATTTGTTGACATCATATTAACCATCAATTATTAACCACATATGGGCCACAAAGTGAGAATCAGTACAGATTTCAAGACACTAGTGTTTCTCCCCAAATCTTATAATATTATTGAACATAAAATTCTTACAATAGATGCACTTTCAATTTTTACATATATTTAAATCAAGGTTGAGAATGAGTCACATTTGAATCACTACTAAACATTTTTATTTATGTAAGTGATATATATATGTTCACTCGCCAAAATAGGTAAGAATCTGAACATCACCCACTATTGGGATGCTGTGATGATTCTGTTATCTCAAATGAGAAGCCCATCTTATAAATCAGAATTATTATGTTATCCATGAAACTTTCCTCCTGAATCCTCCCCCATTAAAATGTTAAAGTCAGAAGTAAACATCATGATGTTGGTGTGCTCTGACTAACTGAAAGCAGAATAGAATTTCAAATGTCTTGTTCAGTAAAAAAGATGATAGTATATGCATAAAAAAGGAATGACACTCAAAGCATTTTCTCATATTATATGAAAGTCAGGTTTTATACATGTAGAGTATAAATATAGAAGCTTCAGTGTGTGTAGATAAGATAGGTTATATCAAAACTGTCACTCATAAATGTATAGATAAGAGTATTTGTCCTAAACTCCTTCCCATTAGTTTGGTAACACCTTGTAGAGGTGGTGAGTAATCTTTAAACTTAGTGTATTTTATAATCTTCAAACTGAGGACAAAAAAAATAGCTTTCCTTACTTCCTTTCATCATTATTTCATTACATGTATTTCTTAGATGTATATGTATGTATCTGTGTTTATGTAACACACAAAGGGATGCACATATTTAGCAAGTAATTAAAATGGTATGTGACCAAAACTCAGAGTTCTTCGAGCATTAAAATAATCTATTTTCTAAAAGCAAATGGCTTTATGAATCAAGAATGGAAAAATTAATATTAGGAAAGATATACCCCAACTTAAATCCCTTACACTGGGAAAGAAAACGAACTAACAAACAAAAAGCCTTTGAAGCTCTTCATTTGAGGCAGCCACTACAAGTTATAAAGTGTGTGAATTAATTTCAAAAATCAATGCCAGTTAAAATCAAAATCCCCTATCTCAGAATCCAGATGCACTTCAGACAGCAGCAAATAGAGCAACACAAAAGAACACTGATGTGTCAAAAGAACACAGGAGAAAATGAAGGTCAGTTTGTTGTGGTTGTTCTATTAAACCCAGCAGGAAGACTTCATGTAGGGTTCTAAAAGGAAACACAAAAGATCAAGTCTGCAGTAGTATCTTTTATTGAGCTGAAGTGAAATTAGTTCGTACAAGCAGAAAAGTTAGCTTTATATAAACAAATCCAAAAACAAAATAGTAAGGATATAATGAACGCCTACCAGTTTTAAGGGATATATATGTGTGTTCATATATGTGTTCTCATATTACCCTACATACACATACACACACAAACCACATCCTGTACTATATATTGAAGACGTAAAGAGGAAACAACATGATTGTGATCTAAATACATGACTTTTTGTTTCATAATGTCATCAAAATTCCTGGTGAAGTGAACAAAATATCACTAACTAAAGTTATGGAATCATCCATTCAATAGGAAGGAATGTGGAGAGATTTTTGAAAGATACACTGTAGGAAAGAAACTGGAGTGAAGGTAAAGCTCACCAGTTTACAATTTACCACATCAAGTGAAATAGTGACATAGGTAGCAAGCAGAGGAGATGCTCAGTGGAACCTACCATTAGCCTTTAATGCAGAGCCACAGAAACAGCATGACAGAGGGTGATGATCTGGGGGTTGACTTGCTGAAGAGAACTGTCATAATTTGCTAACTTGCATTAAGCACAAATTATGAGTGGAACTCTTCTAAGTGCTTTACCTGTTTTTGCTCGTTTAATACAATGTTACACAGTATAGGTAGTGTTATTACCCTAAAATTACAATTGAGGAAACTGAAGTTTAGATAATCTAAACAGTTTGCCCCAGATGACTCAACTAGTGTAATTCACAAGATTACTCAACTAGTGATGGCAGAGCTACGTTCCAAACTCAGGCAGTATCTGTCTACAGTTTGGGTTCTTAATCCCTACACCCTGGTGCTTCCCAGGTTTACCATGTTTGTTAAAATGGGGTTTCCAGCTCCTGCTCATCCCTCGTTGCTAAGGAATTTGAGAGGATATTGAATCTATGCAAAAGCATGAAGTCATGAATTGGAATACTCGGAAAATAAGAAAGGTTTTGGAGGATTACAAAATGCAATTAAATTTCAAACTAAGAGAAAGGCAGTGGACTGTTAGAGAAAACCGAATTGGTTTATTAGAAGAAAACCTTAAGAAACTAATCCATAACTGTAAATAAATAAAGGGGAGATGTAATTTATGGGGGGAGAAGAAGAAAGGTACATGAAGAGCATGGAATTTCCATAAGGAGAAAATTGCCTGTGAAGGAGAAAGGGGTGGCGGGGAGAGGCACTATGTTTCTTATCAGACTTGGATCCCCATGAAAAAAGGACAGAGCGCTAAGCAAAACTGATAAAGAAGGACGGCGCCGTGTAGTAGTTTCAGAGTTAACATCAATCATTTTTAGCTAGTCCGTTTCAGTTTTTCCCAGTTCATCAAGATTTGGCACATTTTAAAAACCAACTGTTTGAGTGCATGGACGTAAAAGGAAGGACAAAAGCGTGCACGGTGGCATCTTCCTCTCACGGCTGTCTGCAAGAAGGGCAAACACAGCATTTGTCCCTCGGAGATAAGCCTTCTTTGTCTCTGGATGGAGGTAACCGAAGGCAGCCACAGCTCGAGGATCTTCCTGGATCACCGTTTGTCTTCTTGAATTCCCGTCGTTCTTCCGCTAGAGCGAACCAGGGGAGCAGAGCCCCTTGTCAGGACTCCATGAAGTTTATCCGTGGGAAGCCAAGGCAGCACGCCGGGCTGTCACCGCGAGAGGGAAGCCGGCTCCTAGCTCGTTTTTTGTTTTGTTTTTTTCCTAGCCTGTGACAGCAAAAGAGTTTTTATTTTTCTTCACTGGAAATGTAACCAAGTGAACATGAAAGAAAAATGGAACGTACAGCCCTGAAATACTGAAGCAAGGTAGATCAATACAACAGTGTTTTGAGAGGAAAAACGGTGTCTTAAGAACGCTAGGCCTAGTCGAGTGATCTCCTGTATAAGAGAAAAATAAAGCCATTACATTATGCAGCGCTTCAGATATTATCATCTCCAATTGTTTCATCTGAACCTATTACTTATTAAATCAAGAGGTTAATAGAGTAATTAATTTAAGAAGGTATATAAGCTTTTTCCTAAAATTAAGAAAGTTTTCCTTATTACTTTTAAGATCAAGAAAAGAATATTCACTATTGCTTTTAGTAAATAATGCTACTATTGTTTAGGAAGTTCTGCTAGTAAAATAAAACTTGAATATGGAATTAGTAAAAATAAAGATATTAACATTTTTTTAAAGGGCATGATTATTAGTTGTAGAAGGCGTTATTATGTATCTGGAAAGGCTCCAGGGAATCAACTGGAGTAGAAAACAAAACCAAACCTACACAATATCCCTAAGAAAATGAGTGAAGTTGCTAGTTGCAAAACGATTAAATAAAAATCAGTAGCCTTTTAATAAATGAGCAAAGCCAGTAAGAAAATGTAATAGAAAAGAAGACTACATTCACCAGAATGTCAAAATGTATAATACAACCAAGGAAATGAGCTAAAACAAAACTATATAGGATATTAAGGGACACTGTGAATAAATGAAGTGCTTAGTCATGTTTCTGAATGGAAAAAATAAACTATTTATAAAGGTAATATTTTCCCCTCAAATTAATATTATGCAATTTAATGCATCATGACTCAAAATTTATCTGGAAAAAACAAGTAAGCAAGAGTGATAAGTAATATTTTAAAGGGTGTTAATGCTAGTAGACAGGCATCACTGGGTATTAAAATCTATTCTGAAGGAATGGGGTGGTGTTTTGAAAGTGTCCTGACTACCATGAATAACCACTACAAATAACTTTCACTCTCTTTTTCCCAGTTTCTGAACTGTATGTGTGAGTAATAATAGTACCTACTTTAGAGAAGTATTATGAGAATTAAACTGGCTTTTATATGTAAATTCCCAGCATTTATTAAAATCACTCAAAAAATCTCTTTATGATAATGGTACTGATGGTGGTGATGGCGGTTGTGACTCTACAGTAGTCAATTAGTGTAGAAAATACTATAAAGTCTAGAAATACACTCAAGTATACGTAACAATTTGGCTTATAACTGTAGCAATCCAGGGCACGTGTTTAGGAAAGCGCATACAAACACATTTATTATAAGGTCACATTAATATCCTGATCTGAAAACATTTTGAAAGTAGAGATTTATTAGGCCATTTAAAAATAGTAATCTAGTAGGGTTAAATATTTTTAAGTGAAATTTTTGAAGTGCAGGTTTTTTTTTTTTAACGAAATTCTTACCTAACTGGAAATTAAGCAATCCACCCCTAGATAATTGTTGGATGAAAGAAAATCCAAAGGGGAATTCTAGATTCTAAATTCTAGAGAAAGCGTTAAGAAAATGAATACTTCATAACAATATCTATTGGAACATAAATTCTGGACTTAAAGTAAAATATATTATTTTTAAAAAGCTTAACTATGAAAGAAGAAAAAATTAAAAATTAATGTTACTTAGACCTTATAACCATTCATTTTTTTCATTCAACAAATAAATATGTAATGTCATTTATAGGCACAGAAGGTGCATAGGCCTCCAAAATAAAATTGATTGATTGATTGATTGATTGATTGATTCCCTGGAACCTTGGAGTTAATGTTTTAATGAGGCGAGAGAAGAAATAAACAGGCAAATTGATACCTTACAGTATTTCTCTTACTCTGTCCAGCTTATTTCACTGTAAATAACCCTCCAGGTTTACCCATATTGCAAATGACAGGATTTCCTTTTTTTAGGCTGAATAATATTCCATTACATATATATGTGAAATTTTGTTTACATGTTCAGTTGTCAACAGAGACTTAAGTTCTTTCCATAACTTGGCTATTGTGAATAATGCTGCAATAAATATTGAAGTACAGCAATCCCTTTGGGATAATTTTCTTTCTTTTGGAAAAATGCCAAGAAGTAGATTTGTTGGATCATATGTTAGTTCTGTTTTTAATTTCTTGAGGAATCTCCATACTGTTTTCCATAGTGGCTGTACCAGTTTACATTCCCACCAGCAGCGTGCAGGGGTTCCCTTTCTTCCACATCCTTGCCAATATTTATTGTCTCTGGTCTTTTCAGTAATAGATACCCTGACAAGTGATGATGGTTTTGATACGTATTTCTCAGATGATTAGTGATGTTGAGTACCTTTTCACGTACCTGTTAACCATTTGAATATTTTCTTTGGTTACATGTCTTTTCAGGTTCTTTCCCATTTTACAATTGAGTTATTTAATTTTTTTTTGCTATTGAAATGTAAGAGTTCCTTGTATATTTTGGTGATTTGGGAATCCATCCCTCAGACAGCAGCTGAAATATGACTTCTGAGTGGTCCATTGCTGAGCCAATTTCCCTTTTTTCGATGTTGGGGAGCATCACATTTTCTTCATCTGGCTTCCTCTGTTTTATTACCTGTTATCATCACTTAATTAAATTGAACTGAGTGGACATAGGGTCTAGAGCAACAGCAACCCAGGATGCTTGATGCAGTCTTGACGTGGAGTCTTGCCGAGCTTCAGAAGCCAACGACCTTTACAAAGACACAGTCGTTCATCCTCTCCCACTCCTTGCTGATGTATAATTCCGTGAGATTTTCAGGTTTGAAAATGTTTTCAGCTTTTTATTAAACAATTTTTTTGCAAATCATCTTTAATTTAAACAAAAGAATGGATATCTAGCCTTTCTCCCTCTATTCTTTGCTCAGAAACCTTAGATCTCTCAAGCCAAAATTCTAAAGCTCCAAAAGGTAAAATAAAATTACTTCCGGACTTTGAGGAAGCCTTTGTTGGTAATAGTTATTCAGACATATGTCCAGTCTTTCCTTTTATCTCAGATCTCTTTAGTATAGCAAGGTCATTTTTTTAAAATTGAAGCACAGTCAGTTACAATGTGTCAATTTCTGGTGTACAGCACAATGTCCCAGTCATGCATATACATACGTATATTCGTTTTCATGTTCTTTTCCTAATAAAATATATTCCTGAAACAAAAAGTGAACATTTTTAATAGCTAAATTGTCTTCATACTTCAATTCCATGTTTAAAAATTTCCATTTGTAAGTTTCATTTTCCCAAGTCCAAAAGTATTTTTGAGAGGCTGTCCTCTCAGAAACTACTGACGGTTAAACAGTATTAAAACAAAAACCAAAACCCAACTCAAATTTGTGTACAATGTCATTGCAGTTTTTCAGGTGGCGTCTTCCATGAAAACAAAGGTCAATGTATACATGTTAAAAGAGATTTTCTAAAAAAACAGTAAGGTGAATTCTGTCTTTTCTTTCCCAAAGCCAACTATGTAAAAATTAAAATATTTCTTAGCTCTGTTTACTCCAGCCAGGTTTAAATTCTCAGCTTTCTGGTTTCTCAACTAGAATGCTGCTAACAACATGTTTCTTTCCCCATAATAAATTATGTCAAGTATCATTTTAGATGCTTATTGACTATTCATACGTCATTTTCTGTGAAATGTATGTTTAAATAGTTTGTTCATTTTTTAATCGAGCATTTTATTTTTTTATTATTGATTGTACTGGTTCTTTGCACATTCTGATACAAATATTTTCTCAGGTATAGCACTTGCGAACATAGTTACGCAGCCTGTGTTTTGCCATTTCATCTTCTTAATGGTGTCCTTTGAAGAGTAGATTTTTTTAAATGTTGTTGAAATCTAATTCATCAACTATTTTCTTCTATAACTAGTGCTTTCAAGTTGTAAGAAATCTTTGTCAACCAAAAGATTGAAAAGATTTTCTCCAAAATTTTCTCTGGGAGAAGAGTCTTTTTTAATGTTTCATATTTGATTTTCCACTTTTATACTCACTTTTTATATTTATTTCTTACATTTTTAAAACTTACATATGTACGTTTTTCATGACTGATATTATATTCAATCCTCCCATTAACTCCTTGAAATGTGCAAGGCAGGATGTATTGTTCTGTTTTACAGATAGGGAAAATGAAGATTAAAGTATTAAATAATATTCAAAAGATGATACTGTTAGAAAGTGGTGATGATAAGTCTAGAATAGCCTTTGTCTATCCAGTTGTCTCTCTACTTCAGACAATCACCTCCAAATTCCAGTCTCCATCAAAAAGATGTGCATTTAAATTCCAGGCATAAAATCATCTTTATTACTAGAAAATAGCCAAGAGGTATAGCAATTGAGTATAGATAAAGAAATGGGATGTTTTTTATGTAAGAAGCATCCAATCTATAAAATATATTAATATCTTAATAGCAAAATTTGCACAGGAGACACAAACCAATTGGCATTTGATATTTTCATTAGTGAAATAAATTAGGTACAGTATGGAAGAGTTGCTGAATTTAAATTAGGAGACTTGTGAAAAGCTGGCCTCATTTAAAGCGACACGGCATTAAAATGCTAGAGCAAAGGGATCCTTTCAAGAGTATTTATAAGAGAGCCAGTGTATCACTCTGCACCTGTTGTTAAGAGGAGGTACAACTGCTCAAGTCCCAAATTGAATTGGCTTCAAAGATTTTAAAAAATAGCCTCTCTGTTTGTAAGTTTCCCCCTCTTGTGAATAGCGATTTGTCTTTTACAGGGGAGGAGTGGAAGACTACAGAGGCATTCTCTGCAGGAGGCACCTGTGAAACTTGGCAAACTTAAGGGTTTTAAGCTGCTGGTATGAATAGCTTTACAGTATGTGGGTAAAGAGGCAACCAGTACTTTCTGATGAATGAATCCATGGAATGCTAATTTTGTTATCCCTGAATTGTGTGACTAACTCAACGTTGAAGTGTTTTGAAATACAGTTCACTTCATCTCACCAAGTTTGAAAACATACCCTTCGGCTTTAATTTCAGCATTTCATTTTGTGAAATGTTTGTTGTGATGATGACAAAATAGCAAAACTAAATTATGTTTGGCCCTAAAATTTCTGGGTTTAGTAAAAAAATTAACCCCTTGTTTAATCTAAAATTAACTTTTGTGAGTGTGGTAAGACCAATAGTTAGTAGTAGGTTTATAAGCAGAAATATAGTCCCATGTCTGGCACATTTTTATACAGTATAGCTAAGTAACCAGACATCCCAGATAAATTACTTTTTCATAGCAGGTGGCCTCATTGCCAACAATAAACCTATAGTATTGATAGTAGTATCATATATAAGAGTAGATTTTATAACGTTTAATCTCTATAAGAGTCTTTAATTTACAATACAATATACAATATAAGGGTCCCTATTTTACCATACAAGTGCATTTTAAAGTGCAAATCAATATGGTTTTCAAAATTAGTGAAAATGCTTATATAGGGTTACATCAATACAAACAACATTCAAAAGAAATAAAACTGAAGTAGAGAAATGCTTTGGCCATGTAGAACAAAATATAAAATATTCGAGTTAGCCCAAGTTGGATACTCTTTTCCTAATATCTTAAACCCTATTTCTTCTCCTTATTTGCTTGGTAAATTTCTACATATCTTTTGAGACTCAGTTGAAATATTACCTCCGTTCCTGAAAATTTTCCTTAACCACCTTTCCAGCAAGTTAAGAATTGCCTTTTCATGCTCAGCATTCTTCAATTAAGACTTATAAATTTTTTATTACATTTATTTGCTTATGTATCTGTCTTTCCAATAGTGAGCTCCTCAGAGACATGGATTGTGTTTTACTTTTTGTGTAACCCTTCTGTTGAACATAATAAACACTGAATACATAGTTACAATAGATAGAATCTTGGGTATAAAAAAGACATAGATAACATTATCTGTCCATTTCCTGGGAAAAACATTAACTGTGTGGACTTATTTAAAGCATGGCATGGTGGCAGATCTGGCTTAGCAGAACTCTAGATATCACTTCGCAATCAATTAGCATTTTCTCTCATTTTTTTACAGTGACTTGAAAATGTTTACTGTTTTCTTCAAGTCAGCCTATCCACCTTTCCTTCTGATGATGCTTCCTATGAGAAGATTTGGTATGATTTGCTTCACATTTAAAATATAAATAAAATAGGACATCACATGACTTTGCTAGTTACATCCTCTTATGTGAAAAAAAAAAGAGTATCATTTTTTTCTGTAATGCAATCTTTTGACATTCATCCATCTCTTTTATTTAATGCAGAAATTTCATCTAGGCATGGTAGGTATATTCTTTCTAAATCTAATGTTCACCTCTGGTCTGTATTTTCATCGCACTCAGTTATAAGTTTATCTCTTTAGGATTTTTCCCCCTGTCTTCACTGATTCATTGACTCTAAACCTAACATTATAACTAATCAAGGTCCTTGGACTCTTTAATTAATAGAAATTGATAAGAGGCCAGAGAGAAATTAAGGCAAGGCTTTATTGGGACTCAAGGAAGTGACAACAAGTAACAGGTTCCCTTGTTCACTCCCCGAGGTGGGGCAGGCTGGTTCCTTCATGAGGTGAGAGTAGGGGCGAATCTGTGGGTTGGGCTGGATGGATGGCTTAGGTGGTCTGCCCACCCCCTTGGTGGTGTGTGTGCAGAGATCACATGTAGTCGCCTGCTTTTGTTCTAGGCACCTCAGAAGTGGCATTTGGCTTTTAGCTCTTTTGTATCTTGTGGTTCATAATTTGCCCCAACTGTGCGTGCTTGCAGTTATTTTCAGTCCCTCTTAGTTTCTTTGTGTTCTGCTGCTCCAGGAGATGTTTGTCCAGGTGCAAACCCTGCAGTCAAGGGTGCCAGGTCCCAGGTCCCAGCCTGTCTCAGCACAGGGTTTCTAAATTCCACTCAGTTATGAATGGCCTTTTTGTGGAACTCCAGCTCTGTTGGCCTGTCCCTGCTGCTCCCTTGAAGGCGTATATGATTCAGACTGAGACTCTGGTCTGACAAATCTACACACAGTCCCCTCTGCATCTTCTTCATCCTGCGCTCAGGTTATTCATTTATTTTGTCCTTCCCCTGATCCTCTGGACCCAAGGAAGGAATTGGCTGTTCTGCCGTTCTGTCAGTCTTTCAGAGGCCCATCTTCCTCTCTGTTGCTGCTATCTTTGCAAGGCTACACACAGCCAGAGTTCTGCAAGTGTGCAGAGAGACTGCTGCCTCCCTGAGCACTGGTCCCAAAGCTTGACAGGGGTTCCATTACAGGCCCCCACCAGTGCCACCTATATTCTGGCTCAACACAGGGGACAAAGCATGAAAAGTGACCAGCATCTGAGTTCTCTGGGTTTCCTTTCCATTTTCTTCTCTGGGGTAGGCCACCAAAACTGTTTCTGACTCACAGGTGCATCCTGATATTTCTTGTTTAATGTTTGAACTGAAAATTCAATAATTTAATGTTTTGATTCTTGACTTACACAGTAACTTCTTCTTTACCTCATTAGTCAAAGACAGTTTTGCTGTCTTCATGGGAGAAGAGATCTCAGAATACTGACTGGGGAAACGTTAACACCTACTCATCTAGATATTGTGAGGATTTAGAACATCTAAATTTTATTGAGTATTTACTATATCCCAGCCACTAATAAGCATTTAATATGATTATATACTCAACTTAAATTTGGAGTTGATTTAATCAAGTGCTCTTTTAAATTAAACTGCTTAATAAATGCTTGACATATAGTAGTGCTCAATAATTGATGGCCATCATTAACCCATATACATCTCTTTCACTGTTCTTCTGGACTTCAGTTTGCTTCCTACTAGTATTTTGGACAGGTCTGTTTAAATTGATTCATGAGTAAAAATTGAGGTAGGAATAAGTATTCTCCTCAAATTACAGGATTCATGTAGATTATTTGAAAAATGTGTGTAAAAATGAATTAGATGATAGAGCAGAATTAGTAAGTATCCTGAAATTGTAAGCGCATGTTAATTCAAATTTCAATGATGACAAGTATGATTGAAGCATTATTTTATGGAGTTAAGTATTTTGATGAATAAGATTGTTCAAAGAGGGAAGATGGGAAGAAATGTTAGGAGTATATCCCAGTAATGTGTTAGATAAAGCCTGCGACTAGTGCATTGCCAATGGGAAGAGAAGAGAAGGAATCTATCTGACACGAGCTGAGTTGACAAGTCATGGTGGCTGAATATATGTCCAGAAGATGGTGATTTTTGTTAAACAGTTCTTGTTGGACCTTTGGGTACATTGCTAATTAAATCAACTTTCAAAACTTCCTTTAAATCAACTACATTGAGTTGCATTTTTAAAAATTTAAGCAAAATTAAAGGAAATGAAAAAAAATGGTAGTAATATAATATTCTGGAGATTTCAGATAATAATATTTTTTAATAAGATTGTACTCTACTAGAATCTCTGTCTTAGAATATTTTCTTTATCATTAAAAAGACAGGAACCTAAGGCTGTGCCTCTTATTGTAATTAAATGAATCAAAGATGTACACACACACATGCATACATGTGTGTGCATGTCTATCTTAACTGTCATTATTTCTAGACTTAATTTTTAGTTCATTTCATGTTAATTTTGTTCTGCAGGAAGTTAGCTATTATAGTAATGTAGGTTTTTTTTTTATACATTTATATATTTGTATAGAGATAACCAAATTAGAGAAATACACAGACATTTTAACAAAGTAAACTGTGAAGGTGTATACTGCATTTTATCTTACCTTTAATTGTAATATATTGTAAACATTCTAAAATATTCAAATGAAGTGAAGAATGTAAACTACAGCAGAAGCATTTATTTATTTATTTATAATTTATAATCTATTCCTTTCCAAAAATCACAATTTGAGATGAATGCTTTGATGTTCTTGTTTATCCTGAGGCTGTAATCTAAAATCAAAGTGTTAGATGCAAATATCATTGGTCATGACATTAAATGCAAACATATTTGTAATTGGCGTGGCAATTGCTCTCTCCATGGAATATGAAGCATACAATCATGATTTCTGGTTACTCCTACAATATTCCCTTAATTTCCAAAAGTGGTTTCTGTTGCCCAATCATAAGCACATTCATAAGCACACCTCAATTAAGTGCAACCACCACATTATAAATAACACATTTCCAAAACCTCTGGAAACTAAGTGTCATCTTCATAGCACTAAAACTAAAGAAGCCCAAATTTGACCAACAAATGAAAAAAATACCAGAGCTTGATTGGAACAGGGAACATTCCCAGAAGCATTTCCATAAAAGCGCTCTGTGGAGAGACTTAAGCAAAACATTTATCATTTAAAGACATTTTATTTAAATATTCCATAATGGCAGCATTACTGACGCTCAATTTAAATTGAGAACTTTTCATAGCACCTCTTATGGATTAATTCCCAGATGCATGTCTAGTGACAAATCCTAGAATGCCTTGTGGAGATTAATTGAAGAAAGTCCACGTCAGTTTCTTACAAAGATTTAAATTTCAGCAAGGCCAGAATCTGATCAGACTAGGCCTTAGCAGCTACTTTTGATGTTACTTGAAGTATATCCATTTACTACTCTAGATGTCAGATCTTCCCTGAATTCCATGAGGATTAAAGTAGATGACCCACATCACTAAACTTGCAGTAAAGAGGACCTGGGACACATCCCGTGCCTGGCTTTTTCCTAGCTTCCTCCAGAGGGTTGATGTCCTGCCTAAAGGCTCATGCTCCAGCCCTCCAGGACCAGTGATCCTGGATGTTGTCACTTCGCCATTACTCCTCGATTTAATTTGTGAGCATTACAACAAGCATGGGCTAAAATATATGTTCTCATTTTATAAAGCAGATCATGTAATTCCATTCCCACCCATTTGCTCTGGGATAAAATCAGAGTACCTGCTCTTGCCTGCTTGGTTTGTATCACTCCTACCTGTGTCTGGAGCCTCTTCCGGACCACACTGTTTTTAATCGCCACCAGCCACCCTTCCTCAGACACACATGCCCAGCACAGAGTCTTTGCACATACTGTTCCTTAGGCATGTTCCCTCTCAGTCCCTTTCCCTGCCCCTGTAGTACAATCTACCTGTACTTTTTCACCTTTCACAAATATCATGTTATATTGATTTTTGTGATTGTTTGATGAACCTCTTTCTTTCTTGTTAGATAGTAGCGCCCAAATGGCAAGGACCATTTCTTAATTGGCTCAATAGTTGTCCTCAAACTTTAACTTGCTTTCTGGAACAAAGAAGGTGACCATTATACCAATTTCACCCAGAAAAATAAATCTTTTGGGAGAGGGAACATGATCTGATTTAGGTTTGATGTGTTGTTTCTGAGAGACACATTATTGAGGGATTTCTGTGGACCAAACACTGTGCAAAGAACTCTTCATGTCTAAGCTTGTGTAATCATTGTGGGGAAGGTACTGTTATTATTCCCATGGCCATGGGAGGAGGTGGATTCAGAGAGAGGTAATTGTCATATCTGATGTCCAAGAGCTAGTAAGAGGCAGAGCCGATGGGACCCGGCACTGGTAATCTTAATCCTATGTATTATAACTCTGGGGAAGGGGATGTCTGTCTATTATAAATTTTCTGAGAACTCTATTCAGGTTATCAGAGGCAGCTTTAAGTGATACTCATTTTTTCTTTTTACAGTTAATTCTCAATAATGTTCATGCTTCAAGTGTCTCATTTAAGGTAACTGACCGAACACTCACAAGACTATTTTAAACATATGCTTACATATTTCCCATCTGTACTACAGTGTCCCCATCCACTTAATGGCTCAAATAAAAAACATAAGAGTCATCCATGTTTTCGCTGTCTCCTTCATATTACATAGGCCATCCAGCAACGAGTCTTGTTAGCTTTCTTCTAAGTATCTAGAATCCATTTGTCCAGGTGTTTCTAGCCCAACTGCTCCCACCACTGCCTTAGTGACCATCACATCATCCTGAAGCTACAGCAATAGCTGTGGTATCACAACGCCTCTACCTCCTTCCACTTCTGCCTTCATCTTTCTTTAAACTCACTCTCCACACAGCAGTCAGGATGCTTTTCTTTGTAAAAACACACACATTTTTTTCTTGCTTGCTTTCTATTTCACTTTAAGGCTGTAATCCAAATCTGCCTCCTAGGACTAACATAATCCTGCTTGATCTGGCCCCGGGTTCATCACTCTCCACTAACTCATTACATTGCAGCCCCACTGATCTTCGTTATCCCCTTCATGCAGAGCCAAAGTATCTGCACTCTACTTGGAATACATATTCTTTGCTCAGCTTTGCAAAGACAGTGAATTCTAATCATTCGGCTCTCAGTTCAAATATCACCTCCACAGAGAGGCTTTGCAAGGCTCCCTTCCAATGGTAGCCTGTGTGCCTTACAGTCTAACACGTCACACTCCTAATCTTTTCATAGCGTGTGAGCTCATTCAGTATTTTCTGTTTGTTTATTGTTTCACTTATTTATTGAGAATTAAATCCACAATTAGACTGTGACTCTTTTTCGCTGTTGTATTCTTAATTCCAAACTACAAGAAACAGTGTAACTGGTTTTTGTTTGTTTTGTTTGATCTGTTCAGTCTAATTTTGATGGAACGTAGGTACAGAGATTTGAGTTAAGCATTCACACAGCCCATAGTTGTAATTTTCCTTCTATGCCAAGACCTTGTCTCACTTTATGTATATATGTATTATATTTTTCTTTAATCCTTTGCCCTCACTTCCGTTCTGAGGGATGCCCACTCTGTTGGACTTGATATATGTCTTTAAATGTGGATATATCATTGTAAAATAGGATGATGTTCAAGTATGCATGTTTAATTTGCATTAATTGTATTATACATTTTGTTTCTTACCTTTTTTTTTTATCAAACATGTTGTTAAGGTCGTGAATTTTCCTGTGCTTGTAGTTTTTGGCTTCTGATTGTTGCATAGTATTTTATACTTTGCACCCACCATACTTTGCACACGTTCCTGAATTATTTGCACCCAGTCTCTCCCCCACACCACCACACACTATACCTCAGTGAACATGCAGCTTCCTGTTTTGCCTCTGAGAGTTCCTCTGTCATGTGTCCTCAGTAGTGGGGCTTCTGAGCCATACACATTTTTTTTCAATAAGACGTAGTAGTTTTTTTGGTAAATATTTGTCAAATTTATTACTTTAGCTCTGTGTAATAAGCTGTCTTACATTATATTTTTAAGTGAATAAATATAAACCCCCACCTAAGCAAAATCTCATGCTTTCTTAGAGAATATGTTTCTAGTCTTACTATAAACTATAAAATGTTAATTATCTGTGGCAGCATAACAAATTAAAATTTAGCAGCTTAAACATTAAATATTTATAATTTCTGTGAGTCATAATTTGGGGAGTATCTTAGTTGGGTGTTTTTTTCTTAGTCTCTTGTAAAATTAAAGGATGGCCTGCAGTCATCCGAAGGCTTGACTGGGGCTGGAGGCTGCCCTTTCCAGATGGCTCACTGACAAGTCCATTCAAAGGAATTCTTAATTCCTTGGCAGGTGGGCCTGTCAAAGTGCTTATTGAATATCCTCCTAATATGTTAGCTCACTTCCCCCAGAGTTAGTGATCCGAGAGAGCAAGAAGGAAACACAAAGCTTTTTTATGACTTTTTCTCAGACGTTAAAGTCACTTCATTTTTCTATCTGTTATATGCATATCTAACCCACACTCAAGGAGGAGAGAATTAAGCTTCACTTCTTGAAGAAAGGAGTGTCAGAGAATAAACTCTGAGTAAATATATGTTTATTATGTTCTGTTTTTAATTCAGTAAATCACATTAAATACCTACTTTGTGCTAAACATTTTGCTAAGAAATGGGAGAAGTAAGATGAATAGTCAGGGTTTGGGCTACAACTGGATAAAAGAAAATGTGATACAAACGACTTAAAATGCAATCCAATGCAGATGTATTCAAACACATTCCTCTACAACCCAACTTAATATAATTCAAATGGCTGAGGTCACACAGTCCTTCATGACACAACTTGACACAGTACATTGCATAACAGAAGGGTGCTGTTAACCTAGGTAAAATTAAGCTAATGCAATTTTCACGATGGAGTTATATATATCTGTCAAATGTAAAGAGTGATTAATTAGGCACTTGCCAGATAAATCACCCATCTTTAGGTGGTTCTAGTCAGAAGGAGCATCCTATACAATGTCCAGAAGCATGGACACTGCTAGTGTGTTCAGGAATCTATGAGTATTAGCTTTTGGCAGATTTCACATGTAGGTCCTGAGTACTTCATGGATTTCACACTAGACACTGTCAACAATTGATGCAGGCAGTTAACAGACTTTCTTTTTGTCTTAACACATTGGCTGTGATGAGCAGTTCAAACATTTGTTGTGCACTTCGCATACTTTTTTTAGTCATCCTCACAATTCTGTGTTGTAGGTACTATTATATCTACTGCAAATGACTAACCTCTGCAAAGGCAGTTGTAAATAACCAATGCAGAGCACTCAATCCAGCAGTGCCCAGGTATACTGTAGTTTAAAGTTTCCAACTCATAAAATTCAAGAAGAAAGAAGGTAAATAAAAGTGAACCTGGAGGTGGGGCAAGGTCATGGAGGGCTTTATAAGCCCACAGTGTGGAGCCTTCTGAGCAGGACGGTGGTACCACCATATATACTTATTAGGTAGTGCACTTTGGTGATAGTGTAAAAGATAGATAAAAGAGATTGAAATTAGGGTCAGGGGATACCCAAGCAAAAAACAGTAAAGATTTTCATCGAGTAAGGGGATACGTAAGAGACGCATTTAAGGTATAGAATAGACAGACTTTGGTGATCAATGGTTGTGTGGGGATGTGCGAATCAGAAGCATGAGAAAGGCGTGGGCTTCTAGCTTGGCGTCTGAGTTGAAGATAATTTACTGACTTAAAATAGTCTCAGTGGTTGAATGCGATGAAGTAGATGATGTCTTCTGTTTTATTACTACTATTTAAGGGGTTTTTCAATGAGAAGATTTTTACATTTCTAGCTAACCTCAGAATCATCTCATAAATCTTCAGTGTAGGTTAACTAATTATTTTTACAAGAGAGAGTCACAAATGTTTTGAAGAAAGAGAGCAAAGAGTTTAGACTCTTGATGGCTCAAAGGGTAGCCTGAAGGCCAGGCAACAAGCCTGGGAAGGTTTGCAGAAATATGTTTTTTTATGGTTTTTAAGGAAAAAGTCACACACACACACACACACACACACACAAACAGCTCAAAGATCTGAGTCAGCTCTTTTATTTGCTCAGACAAACCTGTGAATTAGATAAAGTAACATGTCTAAAATCAGACAGAAACCTTGATGGCAGAGCAGAATTGATATCTGGACGTGCTTCTAGAATCCTTTGCTGAAGACACACTTGCTCCGGCACCATTTTCCCTTGCTTGACAACTCCTATGCTTGAGCACAATTGCTTTGAGATTCCTATTCAGAAATGCAGAAGATAAATCCATGCTTCCAAAAGAGATGTCTTTCACAAAGGACTTTTCTCTAAAGAACGGAATTTTGTGCACCATGTTTTAAAATTAGGACTGGCTGCCTGATTCACATACTAACCATCACTGTTTACCTCTTATTCTACCTTGATTTTATATGTATAATGTGCAAATAGCATTCCCTATGTTATTCATTACAGTGTATGGAGTTAAATGTGACCACTTTGCTATAGATCCTCTGTGACTTTTGGGAGAAAATGCTAGAGGAATGAGAAAGACTGCTAAATAGGCAGCTACAAACCACCTTTTGTTTCGTAACATCATCTACAGTTTAAATGTCTTCATCATGTCAGTAGCATTCTCCTGCTTCATATCAGGCTTGCTGCTCTAAACACAGCTTGGCTTACTGTCCTTAGTGTTCGGAGACTGCCCCTGTTCTTTTTTAATGGTACTTAAAAGAATGTAATGCTCTGATTATCTACTGCATGAATTACAAGTATCCCCAGAACTGGTAAATAATACAGCACTACAAACTCAAATTATAGTTCAATGCTTATTTGCATGTAGATGACAAAAAAATATGTCTCTCTGTGCACTCTTGATCTAAGAGACAATAAAATTACTATCATTTCACTTCAAAAAGATACTTCTGTTGTTAATTACTGGCTGAGCTGGATAAATTTTAGAATTGGTTTATAAAGAGAGGAAACCATCAGTCAGAATAAAAAGAATGAAGGAGAAGGGTTTATTATTAACCTTCTCACACTTCTGTGCCTTACCTTGAGCTTACCTAACAGACAATGATGGAGTGGCTTTGTGTAAATGAGATGATCAAACAAAGTTGAATTTGATTTGTTTTTGTTTTGACAGAAATTAAACTATGTATAAATGGAAGCCTAGTAGAAATTCTGTTTGACTCCCCTGCATAAACATGGTAGACTTACCCAGTCGAATCAGAATTTTTAAGTGTTTGTTCCTGTGAGATACTAATCAGACACATTTAGAGAGTTTTTACGATATTTTGTATCTTGCACTTTTTTTTTGTAGAATTGGTATCGACAGAAAGAGCTTCTTTGATCTGGTATAAGTCAAGCCTTGATAAATGAGTAGATTCAGCAAGGGTTTGCCGAACGCTGGCTGTATGTAAATGCTTTATGCGCTGTCACTCTGCCCCACGTATATCAGAAAATTGGTTTGCATAGTTTAATCTTTGTCCTGATTATCTGCTCCTTCAGGTATAGGTAAAGCCATTCCAATATTCATTTGTCGAATTGGTAAGCCATGGCAAGTATCAAATGAGAGTTAATATTGGGAACCTATTTTATTAGCAAATAGCATGTGTTGAACATGGCTTTGTATCCTGTTTTGGCAGATGTGGGGCAGAATTCTCTTCTAAGAAATTTCATTCTGGACACAAGTTGGTATTTAAATTCTGTGAAATAAGTAGATAATGATAACCTGTATCCATTAACCAACTCTTGTCCATTTGATACAGACAAGCTGATTTATCAATTAGGAGCTTCAAAAAATAATCTGTGGCAGATAGAATTGAATTGTCAGTTATGTAACATATACTAGCCCCTTGACAACTGTTTGAAGAATAAACAAATTAAGTTATTAAATTATGAAATAACATAGTTAAAAGCCATTTTAAAGTCTAGGAAAAGAGCTAACTACTTCTTGGGGACTTACCACGTGTTTATCTTTTACATGTATCATCTAATCTATACACTGTGATGGTTAGTCTTATTGGACAGCTTGGCTATGCTATAGTACCTTGTTATTTAGTCAAACAATTTTGGGAGAAACAAAACCAGATTGTATAGCTTGAGACAATCTATATGTTCAGCATTATAAAAAGGAAAGAAGACAGGATGAAAACCGAATGCATCTTGGCAGAACTAACATTTAATTGTATCACTTAGAAGAAGATTGATCTTGTATTTTACAAAATGTTTTAAATAACCCAATCTTTTGCACTCCATATGAATGAATAACTAAATATGTTTTTTAATACTTTAATACTTCAAATTAAATTATTGACTACATGTATTTTCACTAAGTATTCTTTACCTAGGCAGGTAAACATAAAATGAATTAATGTTATCCAGTTTCAAAAACAAAAGACGGAATAGCTATTCAAATGTATTATGACCCCTTTAGTTGAGGAAAGAAAAACAAATGCATATAAAAAGATTTTTTCAAGTATCAATTTAGATCACAGTTTATTTGAAAAGACTCATCATACTGCAAGTTACTCATTTATGCACATTTGCAGTTTAATCTCATATTGTGTACAATAATGAAATTCTGTGAGCTTATGTTTCATACTTTTAAGAGATAAATGAGTTCTGTTTCTGATTAAATTCAATACTTTGTTTTCATAAGAGCCACATCAACTCTCTTAATGATTATCCTTGTAATTATGTGTTAAATGTTTGTTTTCTTCCCTGTCCTGTAAATCCAGTGACAGTAGAAAATGTGTCTGTGTTCCAGGTTGTTGAATCCCAGCAGGCTTTCTCTTATGGCAATGTACATTCCATAAGGCTGCAAGGGGGAAGACAGGTAATAAACAGTCTACAAATAGATGCAGAAGATAATTTCAGATAAGATTGAAATCTGTAGAGAAAATAAACAGGTAAATTGATATGATTGATTGTGGAGATGAGTGCTATTTTTCACAGAAGAGTCTCTGAAAAGGTAAGATTTGAGCAAAGACATGAAAGATGAGAAAGAGTTTGGCCATGTAGGTCTGGGGAAAGGACACAGCCAATGCAGACACTGAACATTGTCTGTAGGCTGGGAGTTAAAAAGAGCTAATAATGAAGTGTCCTGCCTTCAGTGGAAAGTAAAGATAAGTAAATGAACAATTATAACACCGGATGGTAAGTCCTATGGTACAGGTATGTTAACAGAATATATTTCTTGGTTACCCAGAAAAGCACAGAGGAGAGGCAGTCAGTGCAGACTGGTGGGAGGAAGAATGTGGACTTGACCTCCCTGTGCTACAGTAGCTGTTCCTCTAAATTCAAGGTGACCTCATGGAAAGTGCAGAAATATAATTGAATAAAATCATTATTTTTTAATTTTAAATCAATATTTCTGTGCAATGAATCATTAAATGGATGATTATATTTTCAAATTCTTCTTACGATGGAAGAATTACTGTCAGCTTGAAGTCAAGCAAAGGCTCGGTATTCAATCTAATTTTGTCTAATAGTCTGCAGGTAAAATTGTCTGTTCATGTAAACTTTTCAATTCCCCAGTCGAATCAAAGTTGTTTGTATTGGGTAGGATATATGATAAAATGCTGTGAAGAGAAAGACTCAAAGATGACACAGGCCAGAAGTATCTTTCCCGCTTATGTAAGTAACCGCGTAGGACTCTGAAGTCTGGTATGATGGTGTCATGATGTTAGAGACTAGAGAGCCAGGGTCCTCTGGCTGCTGCTCTGCCGTCTTCCACACTCAGCTCTCATCTCAGCGGACAGCATGTCTGTTTCAGCTATCACCGTAGTGACTCCATTCCAGCAGCAGTGAGGGAGAGATAGGAAAGAGCCCATACGTTCCTTCCAAAGCATGACCCAGAAGTTGAACGTCTCACCCCTGTTACAACCCAGAGACCAGAGCTTATTCTTAGGTCACTTTAGCTGCAAGAACGGTTAGGGAAGATGACCTCTGGCTGAGGGATTACATACTCAGATAAAAAGTGTATTTCTACGCGAAGAAAGGAAGAATGAATATTAAGAAAACAAGTCATTTCTGCCATACCATTCCCACTGTGATTTTAATTTTCATGTGTTAGATTCAGTTCTAGAAATGCAGCACATTTTTAAAGATACAATCAAATGAACTGTGCAGAAAATCAATTACATATTCTGAATAGCTATCTCATTCTCACTGCTTTTGCCTTCATCATTATCAACAAAGGCCTCATGTTAATAATTGTTACAAGGAAATGTACAGCACATTCTTTAAGAAGAACAAATATATATTTTAAAAAGTTTAAAAGCGAACAGATTTATGTGCTGATCTACATATGTTTCTATGACATTTTATATTACATATATATTGATAGCTCTTTACTTTTACTTCTTCAGAATGTGCTTGATGGTGGAGATCTTTATTTTATTTGTTAATGCTTTGGGACAGCATGACCTTTATTCAGTTCAAAGGGCCCTAGTTTAGAGTCTGAATACTTATGTTCGCGGTCTTGTTCTGCTACTAATTATCTGTGCGACCTTGGGAAATTATCCTTCCCAATCTAGTTTCAATTTTCTCATCTGCCAAATGAAGGGGTTGGACAAGGTGATCTCCAAGGTCCTATCCTGCACTAATTTCCATGATTCTCTGACTCATGGTACACTGTGAATGCTGATCTAATTAATTTTCTTAGTCACCTTCATGA
This sequence comes from Camelus ferus, assembly GCF_009834535.1. Lineage (NCBI taxonomy): Eukaryota > Metazoa > Chordata > Mammalia > Artiodactyla > Camelidae > Camelus > Camelus ferus. The sequence goes on along the minus strand of NC_045718.1, from coordinate 5,581,225 downwards.
CACTCAATAGAATATATTTTCTCATGATGTTCAAGAGTTTGAGTCGTATATCTGTAAAGATTCCAGTTAAATATAAACACTAATTTTGGCTTTCCTGAAAGGCCCAGAGTTGAATTGATGGTAATGTACACTAATTGCCTGAGACGACAATTTTCTTCTTTCTTTGTTCTTCTTCTTACATCAGTTTTGCACATCTCTGCCTCCTCTGATAAGCTATGAAATAGTGTCAAATTAGTTTTTATACCTATAGTGTTACATGCAAAGCTTCGTGTTCAAAACTATTTTTTAGACACCCAGCATAAACCAATGAGCTTTCTAAAACAGCTTTTAAACTGTTGAAATTGGAATGGCATCGTTAAATACCACTGTGTTTCATTTTCATGTTTCATGTTATTTTCAATGTAAATCATTATTTCCTGAGAAGCTTCTATATGTTATACATTCTGCTGGGCTCCGAAAATAAAACCGTACGATATTGTCATTAGCCCTCAAAAGCTTAGCACCATTTGGCAGCTCACTTAGGGCATAGACTATATAAAAGTATAGAGATACTTTAAGTGACTTCAGAATCACCAAGGGTTAGGGTAGCTGAAGGCAGCTTAGAGAATCTCTACTGGGTTTGTCCATTAATGTAAAACCAGGACTTAAGCAAAGTTTGATGCAGTTACCTAAACAAAGGGGTGGAAGTAAGCCTATTTAGCTAATAGCTGATAATTTGAAGGGAGTGTTTAGGGATGGATAGTAAGGTACAAATTTCAAGCACTGCATTTGAACAGACACAGGGCCTGGGATGCTGCACTGGGAGCTTGGCAATGAGGACTCACTTGTTTTTTTTCTCTCCTGCTGAGTGATATGGATGTTCAATTAGAAAACAATTTTTAACAATATTTTTAATAATATAATTAATAGATTTGGTGGCATCATGAGTAGAGCTAAGAGACACTGAAAATGATGAAACAATAAAATTTAGTAAATAACTGTATAAGAAGGAAGTGTCAGGAAGTGTGCAGGATTCTGAGATTCTTTACCTCCTTGCCCGCTAACCTGTGAGCCTGTTACCTTTCACGGGTGTCGATAGAAGACAAGCCTCTCCTGAGTCAGAGACAAAGGACCTTATGACTCACTGCGCAGAGCACATTAGCATAGTTTACATCAGCTCCGCTCACCTCCAGTGCACACGGGATGAAGGGGTGGGCAAGACGGATGCGTTATCTGTGATGGACTTTCATCCCAGCTGAGAAGCCCGGCACCAAGGGCCCAGCACCTTCTGAGAAAAAACCAAGTACCGTAATAATCAGTAAACAAGCCAGTCCCCCTGCCCTGGGAGGTGCCTGGTTATGCCACAGTCACCACCGTTGGGCTGTGGTCGCCTTGCCCGCGTTGGCTGCCTGTGTGACCAGCTTTAGAAACTGCTCGGTCTCAGGAGACAGATAAGCTTGCCGCCTGGCGCATTCAGCAAGAATGTTCTGAGGAGCTCAGGATTCATGGTGAGTCTGTTCCCACAGCGGGAGAATTCAAAGTGCATGGCCAGATTTTCTGCATGGGACTCTTAGCTTCTGAAGAGCATGGCCTCAGATTCACTCATCTTCACAACCTCAGTGCCGGGCACCGACTAAGCCCTACCTACCTCTGTCTTTACCTGTAACTGTGTTAGTTTCCTAAATTACCGCAAACGGAGGGGCTTAAACACAAGCAGGCACTTCTTCCTACAACATTCTGGAGGCTAGAAATCCGAAATGAAGGTATTGACAAAGCCAAACTCCCTCTGAAGCTCTGGGGAAAAGCCCCTCCTTGCCCCTGCGGGCTTCTGGTGCTTTCAACAGTTCTCGGTGTCCCTTGGCCCGTAGCCGCCCCACTCCAGTCGCTACTCTGTGGTCACGTGCCTTCTTCCTCTGTGAGTCTGTGTCCTTGTACCACCTCCTCTTCTGTAAGGATACCAGTGCTTGGATCCAGAGTCTACCCTAATCCAGCTTGAACTCCTCTAAGATGAACTCATTACATTTACAAAGACCTTATTTCCAAATAACACCACATTCTGAGGTTTTGGGTGGACATGAAATTTGGGGGGGGCATTATCCATCTCAGTATAACATCTATACCTCTAACCAGAGAGTGTATGAATGAATCAATATGTAAATGAACAAATAAACGAATGAATTCAAGACCATGTCATGTCTTGAGTATATGAATGAACATTGGATCCACTGTCAGAAAATAATATTTAAAAAATAGGAGAACTCAGTATTAGACATGCTGAGTTCAAGTTGATAATGAGACTCTAAAAACCCACAGGCATTTGGAGGAAAGTTGGTAATGACTCTCCACTGTGTCCTATGCCATGTAACATATTATTCTCCACAACAGTATCGTCCTAGTGTTTCCCTCCATTTGTCCATAGTATATTCATTCTGCAATCCTTGGTCCACATAACAGGTCTCTTTTGTTTTTTTCCATCCACATGGTTTGTATTTTTATAACTCCCATCACACTTATTAGCATAACTTGTAATTTGCTTTTTGTTTCCATCGTATATTTATTACATATGTTTATGCATTTCTAGCGTAATAGGCACTTGGAATTCACAAAGAAAAAGTCTCCTATTTATTTTTTTAATACTCCCTTTCTCAGTTTCCTCACTTAATATTATCCAAAATGATGCCAGACACATAATTAGAACTTAATAAGTACTTACTGGCTAAACTTTCACATTTATGCTTATGCAAGTTTTCCATAAGTAAACTAATTCAGGTTTTGTCTGCATTTTAACACATTCCAAAGCAGGGGAACAAGGTAATAAAAAGTTTAGCATTTATTTACAGAAATATTATTGCCTTTTATAAATAAATGTATACAAAGAGCCGTTTCAGTAGCATTATCTGTGCACATTGATTTTAAGCATCATTGGATATTCATCCAGCTTTGCTGTTTAACACTCTGTATACTGTCTGTCTTTAGGTTCCCTGAATGTGTGCTTTATCCTTTTATTTGTACAACTTACCTTGTTCCGTGCTTTTGGTTCTACAAGGCTGCAGTTCATTTTTGTTTTGTTTTATTTTGGTTTTATCTTTAATGTTAATATACCATTTTCATCCTCTTTGTAACCCCAAATAGTGAAACACATTTTATTATATTCTTGGAGATAATGCTGGTCACAGTCTGCCTTTAGCAAAGCAGACTACAGTTCCAGCCCAGAACATTGTGTGTCAGATTCAGAAGGAGGTTGTATTTCAAGACCTTTTCTTCTGATTTGCAAATTTGCCTGACCTATTCATCATTCCATAATTTTATTTCATGCCATTCTCATCTTGGTTGACAACATATTAACATATTGTGTTATAGTACTTCTTGTTTGCATTTTCCCTAATTTATTTTCAATTCTGTATGATATGTCATAGTTTAATTTAATCGGTTTTTTTTTTTTTTTAGTCTATGGACTGAGAAATGCATTATCAGTGGGCACTGTATGTATATAATTCAAATGTTATCTCTAACAGGTATTTTTTGTGTATAACTAGTTTTAGGCAAATTCTGCACTTAATAAAAACTAGGTTTGTAAAATTTTATGTATATGCTTGCCATTATAAGGAAACATTAATCATAATGACACATTTATGTGTTCTAGTTGATAAACCAAGTGTGTTCTTTTTTCATATGTTGTATTTTCTAATACACATGTCCCAGGTAACAAAATATTGTCTAGACCCTTTTCATGGAATGGTAAAATTTTACTTTCAAATATTTCATCTTGCATTGACTGCAGTGCAATAAGATTGCAACAAAGGAACAATAATACTAGAGAGAGAGAAAGAACGGGGCTCTTCAGAATTCTGTATTGTTAGAATTCAGAATCTCTAGCTTCTTATCGCTAGCCTTTGTTTTTTTTTTTTAAATATACCTTTGTAATGACCAGAGAAAGGAGTTAACCTCCTTTCCCTAAAAGATAAAATAAATTAAAAAATAAAAATATCCCTGATCTAGCAATTTGAAGGAAAGAGATAAGGAAAGGCAGCAATGAGATATTTACTTGTGAGATTTGATGGTGCTGAAAAGGAAGAAACTTTCCTCTACCCTTCTAGGTTCTACTGGCTGGTCTAAGAATTAAATTGACATAAAACGGATTAACAGGAGAAAATCAAACAAGAGGTTAATAAAATGTATACGTTGGAAAGACCCAGGAAAAATGAGTAACGTGCCAGAATGACTGAGACCCTCACCTTAAATACCATCTTCAGCTCAAGACAGAAGAGGATGTGAGGGTTTGGGACTTCAAATGGGAGGGAGACAATTGACAGGAAGATGGAAAAGCAAATGTTTGGTAGATAAATGCTGAGCCTTGACAACGTGACACACAGTGGACTCTGATCTCTAGGCCCTGCTGGAGTTTCCTTCACAAGGCCTAGTCCATATTTCTTGCAAATGTGGCTCTATTAATAGCTTTATCCTGGGAATGGGCCCACTATGTAAATAAATTCTTTTAGGCAGTTGGGGGAAGGTCAAAGTTTCTTTCTGAGTCTTTTGGGCCTCTGTTGTTTTCAGCTCAAAATAATCTGCATGCCAGAGAAACATTTTGGGGTGGCAAATTTTGTCCCACTACAGTGGAGTCACAAACTGACTCCTTAGTTTATTGTGAAATGACAAGGCTAGCAAACAAGGCTAACAACCAATGACAAGGCTGCTCTCTGAGGATCAGTGGACACCGATGGCACTGGCCCTGACCACTCCAGTGCTGAGGAGCCAGCTGCAGGGGGTCCACAGTTGAGGGGTTCATAGGCAGCACAATGTCTCAAATGGTACTAATTCCAGATGCTGAGACTTCCATCTAGAAAGTTCTATTACACAAAAAGATGTATGTAAGTCATTAATTGATCAAAATAAACTACAGTTAAATCTTGTCATTGGTGCTTTCTCTGTCTCTCTCATAATTCCCCCCAGTAACATGCCTTAACAAAGCACAAGCCAGTTACCTGAACTACAGACATCAGCGTTCAGTGTAAGTAAACTTTTTGGATCATAAATGGTTAAAAAACAAAAGAGAGGGAAGACAAAAAATGGTTAGCCTAAAGTAACACCTTAAAATTTAGAAACTACTGACATGTAAAAAATGTAAATTTTTATAGTAATTCTCATAATGGTAGAACAGAAATGAATCTGAGTTTTATGTTCTTTGTTTAGCAACAAACCAGAAAAGTATAAACAGCAGTTCTCTTTTGTTTCTCTTCTTATGTCAAACACAAGTTCAACAGATTCTGAAAGTTCAGATTTTAGCTGTTTTTATTAATGTAGAAATATAGCTATGTGTAGAAACACAGGTAAGCAAATCAGAAAGACATGAGACAGCCTTTTGGAAGCAGCTTTGAACTGATGAATATGTCAGAAATTAAAAAAAAAAATCTCAGCTCAATAAGTGTTTCTTGAATGAACAAATGAGTGAATTTGGTTATAATTTAGGTTTTCTCTAGCTGCTAGAAAGTTTGTCCCTGTCTCTTCTTCCTCAGTACTAACTACACTTTCCACTTTCATGTACAGACAGGTCTTTTAGAATTGACTGATCTTTTAATTACCTGAAGAAAATGCCATTACCTTTTACTGCGCCTTTAAAAAGAAGCTTTTTAGTTTTACGGAAAAGTGGGATTAAGCAGTGCAGAAGAGTGTCATATCGCCTGTTTAAATCCCAGCCCAGCCGTTTCAGTGTTCATGTTCAAAATGACTTCACTCCTTATTGTAATTCACTTTCCTCATCTGCAAAATGGGGAAGATAGTAGTACCTATCTCAGGTTCGTGTTGAGTCTTAAATGAGTTAATAAAGCTAAAGTGTTTAGAAAAGTACGTGAAACATAGAAGGCAGCTGGTATTAGCCACGAAGGCAAAGCTAAGCCCTCACAAAAATACTCATCTATTACAAAGTTAAAATAAAACACTAGCTAATAACAATAATCAATGACCATGTTATGCACAAAGTAATTCTTTTGAAGCTAAAATTAAAGGAAAACTTAGTATTAGTTTGTAGTTAAGCTGAGACTACAACCAAGTACTTTCTATTATAATAGGCAGCCTTGGTATTATATTTTCCTAATTACCTCATTTGAATTACAGGCTTTTTTTTTTTTTTTCCTGGATGCAAGGGAATGCATTTTATAATAAAAGAATTACAAGCAGTACAATAGTGCCTTTTGGACAGGGGTTTCTCCCATCATTTTAGTCATCAGTCTACTCCTAGGGTTGCGCTTAGGGAGTAGAAAGGCCTTTGCTCTGTCCCTACTTTGCACTTAACTCGTTACCTGTCTGACCTTAGGAAGGTTATTCAGCCCCTGAGTCTCAGTAATCTGCTCTGGAAAAAAGCAGTGTTAATAGCATTTACCTTGGAGTAGTGAGCGTTCTATGAATGTGTTTGGTGAAGTGCCTGAAACAGCCGCTTATTCAATCAATGCGACATCCCTTGCTCTTCCTGCTTAGAGGCCACGTGAAGACCCGCCCCTACCCCGCCGCCAGCCAGGAAGGGTTGTGTCTATTGTAAACCCATTTCTTAACCTAGTTCCCGCTGTAATTTTTACTGTATCACATTTTATTTTTATTTGCACAGGCGGAACCAGAAATCTAGGGTTAGACAGAATGATCTGGGTTTTTTGGCTTAATTTCACTGTTCAGGCCATTTCTTAATGAAATTTTTTTTGAGACAATCACAGAGCATGGTGTGGAAGCTGAACTGAGCTGTTTATACTATGTGAGTGTGAGTGTGTGTGTGTGTGTGTGTGTGTGTGTATCATCTGAGGGCACAATATTAAAACATAAAAATAGTAAATATTCAGATTCACTTATAAAATGTCTTTATACCCTCTGGCCCAAAACACAGTACACTTGGATCTGATCACATTTTTGATGCCAACTTTTGTCTACAGGTAATTAATTAGGGACAAGGGAGCAAGTTAAAGAGTGCCCTGAGGAATTCATCACTCAAATCCATCGAGTGGGATATTTTACAAAACTTGGTCTTATTTCCAAAAAAGCCAGTGCCATCGGGAGAAACAAAGAAGAAAAGACAGAAAAAGATTTAAGCTGCCTAACTACCTAAGAATATAGCCTTTTTGGATCCTTTTTTTTTTTTTTTAAGAATTAAAAAGAATTAATTTTAGACTTTCAGGGAAATTTGAAATGTGGCTTGGATACTAGTCCGTGTTGATGAATCATGGTTAATTTCGTTATGTGAAAATGGCAATGGTGATTATGTAAGTTACTATCCTTCTAACATTTTAAATTTTGAGATGCATATAGAATCACATATAGAATATTTGAGTAGAATGACATGAGATCTGAGATTTGCTTTAAAGTCTTCCAAACCACCCCTCCCCATAAAAATGGAAGGGGAGTAGATAAAACATGCAAGATGAAATGGTAGTTGTTGAGGCTGGCTAATGTATACCTGGGAAATTCTCTACTGTTTGTGTGCATTTGAAAACTTTATATTTAAAAAGTTATGAAAAATTAATAGAAATTGAATGTAGGCTCCTTAGGTCTTTTCAGACTTTAAACAATTATTTGCAGAGTGGGAACGTTATACATTAAACTGTATGTATTGTTATGTGCACATTTTGGTTTGTACTATTGCAAGATGTTTGTAGAAATTTGTTAAGCAAAAATGTTTAAAGATTGACACTACAACTATAAAGCCTTTAACAAGATGTTTCTTCTTAGATTAATTTATCCTGAATAACAATGAGACAGTTAGCTGTAATGCTGAACAACTGGATTACAAAAGGATTTAGTTCTTTTAGTTCCCTATTCTGCAAAGACATTATGTTGAGAAGGTCAAGTATATTTTGCATAGAGTAGTAGTTTAAATACTGAATAGTGGCAGTTGCTCCTTTTCACCAACTATAACTTGATTTAAGAAGTAATAATCTTTTTAAGTTGAAGAGTAACTGTGAGGATGATGATGTTCCTATACCCAAAGCACTATTTTTTTACAGTCCTATTGAAAAACAGGAGTCGGTGTGCAGAAATGTCCAGAACACAAGACATTCAAATTCATTGAACAAAAAGAGAACATGATAGAAACAAAAAATATTTCAGGTGCAAATAACCAAGTACTTTGATAGCTTCAACTCATCCCTTCAGTGTCTCTTCAGGTAAACTACTCTGTAAATAAAAACACACATTTCTCTCACTCTGTTTTTGAATCAGAAAATCTATTAAGAAAGGTAATGGAAAATGGGTTCCTCTGAAATTGTTTAATCCCTTTAGAATATTAACACAAGCCACTGACATTGCAAGAATACATGAGGACACTTACCCCAGGGTGGGTATCCAGTTATATGGTAGTCATGCTCCTCTGACTTCAATTTGTCAAACAAATAACAGAAAGGACAGCAGGTGTTTTTGTCTAACCCCATTGGTTATGATTAGAGATATTACAAAACTATGAAAATTAATGTTGACATACCACTTTGAGAGCTAATTTTCTTGTGTGTGTGACAGGCCATAGCACGTCTGAAATGTGTGTATTCCCACTTGCCAGAATAACACATTACTCGTTGGAGTCTTTGCTTCCAAAAGCAGCTGTTGTCTACTTCAATCAATTTTCAGCTATTAATGGTAGCTTTTAACTATATTTGTGAAAGGCAGATACATTCAATTAGTATTTGTCAGGAACAACGTGGCATTTACTCTGAGGAGAGATTTAAGGCTGCCAGAATCTATTGTAACATAGCATCGTGTAGATAAAAATGACCAGTAAAAGCAGCACTGTACGCTGCTTTAGGGGACAACTTCATTTTTCCTCTGATCTGACGCTATAGAGGAGACAGTGAATGATGATTACCTTTCGTGGTAGGGAATGAAAAGACTAAGGATCGAGTGAATGGATTAGCAAAGTTCAGACGCACCACAAAACCCTCTAATGACCTCTCTTTCTCGTAACTTTGCTTTCTTTCTCAGAGGATTCCTCAGAGAAACATGCATTTACTTGACATCTCATTCTCCTATTAATGTGTAAGGAAACCAAATAGAAATCTACATAGAATGTGTTTCGAAAACCAATTTCGTCCACCATATTTTATGTGTAATTAGAGCCATTAAAATAATCTGAAGTGGTAAAGCTTTAATAAGAAATCACATCACATTGTTTTCCCACAGTGATCACTGACTATGACCATTCGGGGCTTCTCTCTTAGTCTCAGAGACTGTCCACATCTCTCTGTCCAAAAAGCACTGAGCACGAGGGACGGGGATTCCTAAGTTATTAATGTTTTATTTGTTTAACTTTGATTTCTAGGGCTAAGATCATGCAAACACATAGATGTTTCTTTCCCACATTATTCTTTTTAAGAAGCTGTGGAAAACAATGAACTCCAACATGGATGACAGAGCAAGAGATTTTTCACTATTGGATGAGAGTGATATCCATTTACTTTTTAGGGGAAAAGCAGCTGGATACTATCCAGACATGTTATGAGAAGCTGGGATCTAGAAATATTTGTCAATGTTTGGGGAGAAATATCTTCAAGGGTCGATCTTTCCCTTTGTGCTTCACATTTGCTTTATTCTAAAAACTTTCCCCCACTAAAAATTTTATTTCAAATATCCCAGTGTTTGATAAAAGAAAATGAAATGGAGGGGAGTGTCCATTGTTGAAATATTCTAGGGTCAAGAACAAAAGGGAGAAGGAATGGGTAATAATTTTCACGTCAATATGTTTCTGCTTTGCTGAGAAGCGTACTATGTCTAAGAGAACCTTCTGTAAATTGAACAGACTCTGCTTACTTGTGTCTACTAAATATGCTTCTCACTTTACAAATTTTCTAAATGAATCCATTCACTCTTCAGCATAATTTATTGAGGGCGTACCATGAGCCAGATAGTGTTTCTGGGAATACAACCATAAACAAGTGAGATAAAGATTCCCACCTTCACTGAACTCAACAGTCTGGTGAAGAAAGACATTTAAAGCAGAATGAAATATTAGAGCTAGAAGGAAAATGAAGCAGAGAAGGGGTGATGGGGAGGGCTGGGGTAGCCAGCAATATTAAACAGGAGATCTATGAAAACACTCAACTGAGAAAATGATGAGTTTAGGGATTTGAAGGAGACTCAGGAGGAAGCCATCCAGACAGATGATCCAGGGAGTTCCAGGAATAGGAACTCACAAACGTAAATGCCCAGAGACAGGAGCCATCTTGCGGTTTTCAAGAGAAAGTGAGGGAGCCGGTGAAGGTGGTGTGGAGTGAGAGAGTTGGAGAGAGGTCCTGGGGAGCTGTGAGAGTGGTGGAGGGGCATGATTCTGCAGGATCCTAGAGGTCCCACTAAGGACTTCTACCTACGCTAAATGAGATGTTTGGACGATTTTGATCTGAGAAGCAGTATGATTCTTCTTGAGTGTTAGTGGAATCACAGTGAGTTCAGGAGAGACCAATATGAGTATAAATACATGTACACACAGTGTGGCAAACTTATTTCTAAAATAGTTATGGAGAACAGAAGATGATTGTTTCCCTTTGGAACATACTACTCGGCTCCGATGAACAGACTTTTTATAGTTACTACAGACTAATGTATAGTGACTGACATTTTGAGGGGTATTGTGTTAAGTATTGTTAGTGTAAAAACATAGAATTATTGAGACTTCAGGTAGAAAACAGAATACTCAAGCTGAAGAGAAACTTAAAAATAGTCTAGTGCAACCTAGTCTGTGCTCTAAATGCAAAAAAGCTGATTCCCAGAGAGATTAACAGTGTCTTCAAATAACTTGGATTTTTAAGTCCCCAAACCAGGGTCTGCACAGGTCCCATTCCAGATTTCCGCCATTGCTGTTCCATTGTATTAGCAATATAATTTTAAAAATGTGCCCTATAATACGTATACCCTGTTTGTAAGTGAGAAAGTGTTTCTACTTGATTCTGACTGGGTCTTAATCAACTCTACTCTTCTGGAATTCCAGGTCAGAAAATGAATTAACGTATAAAAACATACCAAATGTGTACCCTTAAAAGTAAAATATTTTGTTAACTTCATTAATTATCACAATTCTTTGAGAGATATTTGGTTTGTTGTTGTGGTTGTTGTTGTGGCTGCTTTCCACATATATTTTAGATGGGCTGACTTTTTAGCAGAGGAACTGATCGGCTGATTTGGGACTCTATGTACGTAGGCACAGCCTGTGCCACCTCAACCTGTATCCTCTCTAGATAAAAACAGGATAATCTAAGGCATCTTCCCAAGGTGTTTAAAGTCATTTTAAGAAGAAGAAGAAGGCGGGGGGAATGAAAGGATGGGTAGGAATATGAGAAGCAGCAGAAGAATTTGACACAGTCGTTTTTAATGTTTTTCTGAAGAAAACACACTCTGTTATTTTCTTTTAACATGAAAAACTATGCTTTGAATACTGAAGTGAACATTGTAGGTTTGATTTAATCTGAGGTTCTTCCCTGGGAAATATAATGCTCCAGCACAATTCTCACCAAAACAACTTAAGGCATTGATACATGATGACAAGTTTCTTTCAATTTAGACAAATAGCAAGAGGTTGTACTTCAGACCGTTTACAGGAGTGATACATGTGGGAATGAACCAAAGGGAGAAAAAAACATTTCTTGTAAGATTCCAAACACTTGTTAGGAAGACTCTAAAAGGAAACTTTTGGTTCCCTGGAAGAGGAAGAGCATACATTGGATTAAAAACTCCATTATGTATTTATTGGTTTATAGATTTCGCTTCACAGTCTAAAACTGTAAATGGATCCTCTGAAACTTTTCAGTGCAAAACCAAAAAGCATTGTGAAGTATATAGATACAGTATTCTGCTTGGCTTCTGTGGTGCTGGAGTCAAGGAATTCATACATAACATGCTCATACATAGAAATGCTCAATGATTTCAACAGCAGTTCAGTCAATGACCTTTTATTATTTGAAATTTAAATCCTCAGTAAAGTAAAAAGAGAATGGGAAGAAATCTTGAATAAACTACTGCATTTAGATAAGGATGTGATTATCATAAAGTCCGTATTAATTACCTTTCCTGTGTTAAATGCTGAATGAAAACAGTTTGCTCGGATTCATTTTCCAACAGGTTTATCCTACAAAAATGCAAAATCTGGTGGGAGATCTTCAGGGTGTGGGGCCTTCCCCTAACAGGTTGGTAGTGAGGCAAGGGGGTGGAGTTCTAGGAGACTCAAACATCAGCCTTCTGGTTCCGACCAGTTTGGGGTCCTGTTGTGATCAGCCTGAAGTTACCATCTTCCACCTGCGTGGGGCCTTAATTCCTGCAGAAGAACTCAGACCTGTGTATCTGATTGTTATGCAAGTGCCCCAGGAGGAACCAGGATCCTGCCCTCTGGCTGCACTATTGTTTCTTGACTACTTTTCCTTTGTTTCTGCATTCCCTCTCTTCCCTAAACTAGGACACGTTTGAATGTGCCCTTTGGAACTCAGGGAAGGTCTAGGAAGCTGAAAACCTTTTTCCTATAAATAAGAAACCAGGCCACATGGAAAGGCTTTTGTGGAGAGCCTCACAGTGTCCTGCTTGGTTTCATGTTTACGTAATAATTTAACTTCCAGAATCAGAAGCGAGTTTGTTTTAGCCCTGAATCCACTTTGTTGCTATTGTTCTTTTTTCTTTCATGGAAGATCTTTGTAACCTGAATATCTCTTCGTTATAGTTCCAGACAGAAACTGAGGTGTTTGTTCTTATAGGAAACATATATGAGAAACCAAATTACTATCATAAAATTTAGTTATCATGGAATGAGAGCAAGAGACTTTTAATTAGCTTTCATTAGTTGGGGAAGAAGAAAATTTTCTCTACCCTTCTAGGTTCTTGTGACTGGTCTAGGGATTAAATTGACATGAGACAGATTCACAGAAAATCAAATAGAAGTTTAGTAACATGTATAGAAGAGAGAGACCCAGGAAAACAGTAACAGACTAAAATGGCCCAAACCCTCATCTTCAATACCATCCTCAGCTAAAAAGCGGATGTTGGGGATAGTGATTTGGGACTTCAAAGAGGAGGAAGACAATCCTCAGGGAGATTGGAAACTAAATATTTAGTAAGTAAGTGTTTACTGGGCCATGCAGACACAATGGACCACAGAGTGTACTCTGAGCATTGTTTTTGGGTGAGTTTGAGGTTAACAGGCTGGTGCAGGGTCTTTTTTAAGTGACTACAAATCTAAGAATCGGTTCCCTTCAGTTTTGCTGTGCATGAGCTATTTAAGAGTACCTGATAAGAGTTCTTCCACTAGGTTTGGAGAGCATCCTTTAAATGATGTCTTTTCTGGTGTGCATAATCTCCTGGTTGCAGGTCGTGGGACATCTGATCTTTAGTCAAAGATAGATTGCTATGATAAGCTTCAGAAATAAGCTTAGACTCTCGTTTTCATAATTAAACTTTATAATAATGGAACAGAGTAACAAGGATCCATCTTGGAAGTGAGTCTTAGGCAGGAAATACTGAAGCTCAAATACGATTAACAATACTGGAACTTAATATCCATTGAAGCATAATTTTCCTCTCTAAAATTATCCTTATTTCTACCAAATAAAGCCAAATTTTCTACTAAAATGCAGCCTAATTTGTTTGCAAAGTGAGTGGTTTCAGTAAAGTCAGCCTGATTATTTACATAAGTGTAATTGATCACATAGGCTCTTTTAAATTGCCTTTACTGGAAATTTTCATAAGGAATATCAGATTGAGTTTTTAAAAGCCTTCTCAAGGTTTACAAACTATCTTGAGGTTCCTGCACCTGCCAGGAAATGGCCTATTATTCACCTGATAAGACTTCTGGGAACCCTATGAACAAACAAACAAAAAAAACCCAGTTATTTTTCCAAAGGGCTTTATGGCTCTGTAAAGTCCACTTTAGTTTATAAGGTGATATATCTGATTCTATGCTTATTCTTAAATATGACATTATAGTCAAAGCCACAGTAATATAACCAATGTTTTCAATTCTGGAGGGATCAGGTAGAGAGAAAAGATAGATGTTTCAATTCTGTTTACAAAGGTGTAATTTATCATACTGCTGTAAGTCATAATTAGCTTAAGGGGAAATGTTTTCTTGTCTTTGGAAAACAAAGATTAAAAGCTAGTAATATTTCAGACAAAAAGTCATAAACTATATCATCCAACCTTATGTAACTAATCCTTGTTGATCTCGATTTTCTGTTAATAGTTTAATGAAACCATCAGATTTTCCATTAGAATTTTTAAATTTATTACCCAGTTCAGTGGCAAGATCAGAAAGTTATCAGAAACCTATACTTTTCAAACAGTAGTTTCCGTGAATCTTATAGAAGATGAAGATTTTTGCAAAAGCATCAGGGTAAAGCAATAACTGTCTTGTAAATGACAAGACTTAAAATGGCACACTTAAATGTCTGTTTACAATGCAACTGTCAAAGAAAGTTGGTTATTTCTGTGACATAACTTTTTAAAATAATAACTAGAATTATGACTGAGAACATTATACCAAGACATATCCAAATTTTAGAAATTTCTAATAGTTTCTAAAATGTTTCTATTAATAACATTTATCCATGCAATACAACCTAAGAAGGTTTATCACCACTCATTTGATGATGCTTCCCACATATTAACATACCAAATAAGCCTGATTAGTTTAAAATCTCTCTTTGAGATGTTTCAGATGGTCACATGCTGGACATACCTGGCCACCCCCAGGACCTTCAGGGCCATGTACAGGGAGAGCCCTCCTCCCCAGTGGCCCCAATAAAAATGAGAAAAAATTTTTTAAAAGTCCACTTTTAATTCATTATATACTGTTCTGTTAAAAATATTTTCTAGGATTTTTTCCTTACGTATTTATAAGTGTAAAGTATAAAAGTAAGGAAATAAAGATTAATTAAATATGTTATTTTAAAAAGTCCCTAAGTTAGCTAGAGGTCAGAAGAACTTTATTTAGAATTTGACTTGATGAAGTTCATCAAAGATATCAAAAAGGTTTTAAAACACTTGGTCAAATAGGTTTATAGACCACTGGAAAAAATACTCTTCACTTAACCAAAATGACAATAAAAGATTTCAAAGGCAAATACAGAAAGTTTCAATAAATTATAGAGAAACTTTACAATCTGTTATCAAAAGCAGATAAATATCCCAAGAAATCTTGCTCTTTTAACAGAGAAAACCAAATTCTAATTTTATACCACCTTAGCTTTAATATTAAAATGTATTTACTCAATTAAATTTATTTTAAATTATCCAATCCTGACCACATATTAAACTCTTTCCCAGTGTTCCTTTTTCACAAACCTTCTATAACTTCCTTTTTTAGGTTCAAACTTTGTCCTTTCTCTTTTTCTTGCTCTTTTTAGCCTCTCTTTAGGACAAAATTAACCTTTCTTTTCCTTTAACAAAATGCATTTCCATTTGTCCTTATACCTTCTTTTTTCCCCTGCATATAAAGATGTTTTTCTTATTAATTTTAGTGGTTTAATTAACTATTTTAATTAGAATTCTTAACCTTTAAAACCTTAATTTCTAGTGAAAACAAAAAAATAAGCAATTATAAACTGTCTTTTGCATTAGCATTCTATAGAATGGCAAACTTATAAGTACTATACAAAATTTTGAAAACGTGTACTTTCTTACAGAATATGTCTCGGTGTGGCATCAAATGTATTTATTACTAATCCTAAATATCTTTAATTTTTCTGTAAATGGAAGCCTATGCTCAGTAATGAATGTTTCAGTGTCTTACTTTATTTGGGAATGACCTAGATATTTAATAAACTTCCATTATTTAACTTAATTTAGCAAAACTCAAAAGTTTCAAGTTACCAAGAATCTGGAGAAACTATTTTTAAATAGACATACCATAAACGTAATTATGCTTAAAGAATTCACCTAAAAGCTCTTACTCCATTTATTTCTATTTAATTCACTTGTTTCCAACAATTATGTTTAGATAACCCATGGAAACTTTATGAGACATTGAACCAAGTCAGCCATCATCCCCCATTTTTCTCGCTGACAAATTTTGTAGCAGAGATAATGTGAACTCACTTGAGTTCTGGTAAGCCTAGGTACAATAAAAGTATTATACTTAATGTTGATGACTCTAAAGACATGTCTATGTTGATTAAACCAACACATTTAAACTGACTTTAATATCAAATATTAACTTAACACTAAATATTTCCTAGATCACATGAATCTGAAATTCATTTCGGTTAGTTTTTACTGTACTTCTGAGAATTTACAAGAGCACTTATTTTCCTTTAAGCCAATTAAATAGAGCTAATTTACAGCTAATTTTGGCAATACCATCCAAAGGTAGAGCAGAGCCATCTTCATGGAATATTGGAGAGGGGAGGTTTTAGAGTTGAATTAAGAAAGATAAAGTGGAGAGAGTGGGAACTGACAAAACTTTTGATGAATTTTGCTAAAAAGACAGCAGAAAAATTGGATGATATCCTAAATAAGAGGTTAAATTAAGGAACTTTTTAAATAAATACTCCCAAGTTATGTATTGTAATTTAGACAGAGGTACTGCAGTGATTAAGAAAAAATGATTTTTACAGGAGCAAAATTCTTAATAGGCACTGGAAAATGGGATTCAGCACCCAGTAGATGGTTGACCTTTTGGGGAAAAATCAGTGGAAATTTAGAATATACATATGGATTTAAATGCAGGTAAGCTAGTAGTTTTACTGATAAAATAATAAAGAAATTAGCTTCTGATCATTGTATTTTCTCAGTTAGATCAGAAGTAAAGCCAGCATATGGGAGTGAGAAATTATGTCCATTTAAAAAGAAATAATCATGTGCAAAATATTCACCCTTTAGATAAAGAGTCCAAAATGACTGGGGTAGTATACTGGGATTAACAGGCAGCCCTGAAGCACCTTTTGAGGTTGGGATTACGAATTTAAAGTGAGGCCAGTTAGGATGCTTGTGTGTTCAGCTGTTGATATGTAGCCATGGAGTAAGACGAGATTTGGATTTAATCAGGGTCAGCGTCTTGACAAGCAAAAGCAGGGAACTGAAAATATTTGCAAAATTTTTGTTAAGAACAGAGGTGACAGAATCCAACATGGAGAAAGGTGAGAATAAAAACATAAGTGGGAGGCAGATGTTGAAGATACTCGAAGTTGTTGACTATGAGAATGGCAGGGAGCAGAGAGACCAAGGTGTTAGATGGAATTTCTGACTGGATATTGGAGTCACCAAGAAATGAGAGCAGAAGTGTTGATGGACGAGAAGATAAGGAGAGAGTGATCCTTAGTGTCCGTCATCACTTTTGATAGTAGATGGGTGTCCGTATTTCTAAGTGTAGGAGTGAGATTATATCCTGCGAATTTTGAGTCCTAGTACAGAGCTTCTTCCACTCACCTATGGAGCTATACACTTAATATTCTATGTAATTCTCCCTATAGTCTATGTAAGGCTTGGTTTATAATCCATCTCACTGCTATTCAGTAGTTCACACAGCATGCAGAAAATGTGCGTATGTGAGCAGCCTGATTCCTGTCTGTGTGCTCACTGGGCAAAATAAGAGGGGCACATGCTCACCCCGTCGCTCTCATTCCTTCTCCCACTTGGTGTCACTGGGAGTCACAGGCAGTGCCTAACATTTACAGTTACTAGGAACTCACAAATGAAGAGATTAGAGTTTTAGACTTTGACAAGAGAGATAGGCAAAGAAATAGAGGACTCATTTTTATTTTAATAGGAGAAATTGCAGCTTGATTACAGAGGTTATGCCTAACCCTTTCTAGGTAATTCAGAAAATGCTTCAGAGTGGCAGCATGTAAAATGAGTTTAAAAAAATAAGCGGCTATGGTCAGAGAAGGGTTACCCCAAAAGTAAAATATCATAAACTAGATAGTAATATGGAGATATAAAAAAATTCTAAAGATTCTAATTTACTTGTGGTCTCAATTATATAGCTGTTATATTTTGTATAGTTATGTGAAAGGGAAACTTAAATTTTAATGTAATTGTGTTTAAAACTTAGTCGAAATTAGTCATCTAAGTTTATTTACGAGTGATGATACATTTCCAAATATTTGAAGCCTTCACAGATATCTTTTAGTGATTGACATCGAATTTAATTTCATTTGATCAGATGATATAATGTGTAAGAGCCAACTTTGAAAGTTTCTTGACAGTCATTTTACAGCACAGGTTTAGTCTGTATTGGCAAAGATTTTGTCTGCAGTTGCAAAGCAGTATGCATAATATATTTTGTACTTTTTGTTAGTAATTCTCTGTGCTGGATGATGAATGATAATGCTGTTCAAAACTCCTGTATCCTAACCCTTTTTCTAATTTATCTATTTTATCTTTTTTTTCTAATTTGTCTTTTTTCTAATTTATCTATCAGCTATGGAGAGGTTGTGTTAAATCTCCACTTATTGTTTATAATATTTTTTTTTCTTTTCATTCTTTTAGGTGTTTTGCTTTGTTACCTCCCTCCCCTGTGCGCCTGAAACTCTGCTATTGCATCATGCAGTTAGGATTCTTTTATTCTCCTAATGAATATATTCTTCAACACTGAAGAAAAAGGCGTCTCTTTATCTATGGCGGTATTCCTTGCCTTGTAGTCTGCTTTGTCTGATATCAGTGTAGTCGCACAGGTTTCTCATCATTAGGATGTGCATTCTGTGTTTTCCTTCACAGTTTTTCTTTCAGTTTATCTGTGTGTTTTCAAAGTGCTGCTCTTATAAAAAGTATATGATTGGATCTTGTATCATAATCCAGTCTGATAATCTCTACTTTTTGATAAGGATGTTTAGTTTATATATATACAAGCGGTAAGTGAAATAATAGGGCTTTTATCTATTATATTGTCATCTGTTTTTTATAGTTTATATTTTTGTCATTTCTTTGTTTCTCTTTCTCTTGTTTTCCCTTAATTAAACATTTTAATATCCCATTGTAATTCCTGGATATTTAGATATACATTTATTTGTATTTTTTTAATGACTACTCTAGGATTAGTTAACTTGCTGAGAATCAATTTTTTACCACTTCATGTAAAATGTAAGAACTTTCCATCATTATAGTACCATGTCCTTTTGCTATGGTTATCACATATTCTAGGTATGTTAAACCTCACAGTGCAATTTTATAAATTTTGCCTTAAGCATCAAGTTATCTTTTACAGAAATTAAGAGAAGAAAATATGCATGTACTTCTTTTTTATTCTTAATGAGATTTATTGTTTTCTTTTTTATTACTTTCTAATTTTACAAGCAATTACATGTTCATTGCAGACAACTAGAAATCCATAAAAATATAAAGTAAAAATTAACGAGCACCCATAATTCTCCCTTCCTCAACGTTACAATCATTCTTTATGTTTATTTACATATTTTTCATCGTCTGTGCTCTTTCTTCCTTTCTCTTGATCCAATTTCTGTTTTTCTTCAGTGTGCAGAATTTTTAAGTCATTTTTATAGGTCAGGTCTTCTTTGGACAAATCCTTCTTTCTTTTTTTTTTTTTTTTTAAACCTGAAAATCACTAATAGGTTAAAAAAAAAAAAAAACAATAATAGAAACCTCAGTTAAATAGAGTTGGGAGGATCTGTCAGGCCCTGGACAGTAAGAGTTCAAAAGGAAGAAGAGGCTCCTCTTCTTCCCTGGCAGGGACTTGGCCAATGGAAAGTCATGGACTCTTTGTTTCCTATAGTGCTCCCAGCTCCCTCTTCCCCTCTATGAAATTGTTCTCCTTCCCCTGTTGTGTGGGAGACCTGCGCTGGCTTGCCATGGTTGCAGACCACAAATTGCAACTCTCTGATGATCTTGAACAAACTCAGCTTGACTGGAGAAATACATGGCAGTCTATTTGTTTCAGGTCAATATTTGTCAGTGAATACTAATAATGTAGGCCATCTCGGGATCTGTCTCTATCAATAGCTTTGTCTCTTTGCTGTGAATTACATTTACTTGCCTGTTCACAATTCTCGTAATTATGTATTATTAGATTATGTAGATGATATTTTTTATTGACTCTGAAGTGTGCTACTTTATTGGACTAATGTTGATTTTTAATTTGGCAGGCAGTTTTATTATTTGTTGATTACATGGTCTCTGTAGATATTTGGTTTAACATTTTATTACAGTGAGTCTGGTTTAGTTCAACACTTAGTTTCGGGCTAATCTGTGGTCTTGTGACAATCTTTACTACAAAGACGTGGCTTTTCTGATATTTGAGTGTAAAGCCAGAGATATTTACCAAGCCACTCTACCTTGGAGATATCTAAATTGCAAACACTGTCTTCTCTGTGATAGGCGAGAAATACAGTCTCTACTAAGCATTTCCAGTCTTTCAGCTTTTGCTTTCTGATTGACTCCTCAACGTCTGCCTCACAAATGCAGAGGTGGGGAGTAAGTCATGGATTGGAAGGGCATTTATTCAGGATTCTCTCTCTTCTTTGTTTTCTTCTTCCAGAATTATTTCCCTCAGTTTACGTCTTCTCTGGTAGCTCCTCATTTCTATTCTTTACACACGAAGCCTTATGAGTGTGCAGTGTGGTTTCTTTCTTTTTTTTTTTTTTTAATTGAAGTATTGTCAGTTGCAATGTGTCAGTTTCTGGTGTGCAGCATAATGTTTCAGTCATACATATAAATGCATATATTTGTTTTCATGTTCTTTTTTCATTATAGGTTACTACAAGATATTAAACATAGTTCCCTGCGCTATACAGAAGATGTTTGATGGGCATTTATCCAGAGGGAACTCTTATTCAGAAAGATCCATGCACCCCAGTGTTCATAGCAACAATGTATACAATAGCCAAGACGTGCAAACATCCTAAATGCCCATTGGCAGTGTGGTTACTGATTGAGTTTCATCCTCTCCACGCTGCCCAGACTGGGGAGTGCCCTTAGAGCAAACCCACACGACTGCAACGCTCAGCCTCTCACTTGGCAGTGGTCCCTTCCTTAAGGTTAAAAACTCACTTAGCTTTTGACTGTTTTGGACATTCTCTAACTTCTGTAACTAGTTGTTTTCCATTTTGTTCAAATTTTATAAATTATTATTATTGGGAGGGTTAATTGAAGACAAGCTACTCTGGTATTACAGATTTTCAATTTAAAAAAAGAAAAGCTGTAGGAATTTTCATTAGAATGGTATTAAATGTAGAAATACATTTGTGGAGAACTGATATCTTTCCTAATGAATCTTCCTACGTGTGATACTATGAATGATTTACTTACACTTTAATGTCTTTTAAATTTATTTTTTACATTTCGTCACCTATCATTTTTGTTATTTATAATAAACCTTTGTTGTATATAACAAGAACCATGGGTTAAGGATTATGTGAATAGGTGTGTATTTTTATTTACTTACTCTTTTCGGAATTTGTTGTGCTTCGTGAATCTCAAGATTTATGTACTGTATCAATTTTGGAAAATTCTCACTTCTTATCATTTTATATGGAATTTCATCTACTTTCTCTATTCTGTGCCCCTGGAACTCTGATTAGATATTTGTCAGTTTTTCTAATATTATCCTCTTGATATATTTTCTATTTACAATCTCTTTTCCTGTCTGTGGTGTATAATTCGGTATCATTTTCTCGTTTTTCTTTAATTCACCAGTTTTCTTCTCAGCTTTGCTAATCTGCTGTTTTACCTTTAATGAGGTTTAAATTGAAATCATCACCATCACCTGCATCAAGTTATGGTTATTATTTCTTTCTTTTTTTTAAGATTTCTTTGATAACCCCTGGTGCCTTTCTCATATTTTACTTTATGTTGAAATTATTTAAATATGCTCCTAATAATTGACCTTGATAACAAATAATTCCAATTTCTTTCCTTTTTTTTTTAACATTTTTTATTGAGTTATAATCATTTTACAATGTTGTGTCAAATTCCAGTGTAGAGCAAATAATTCCCATTTCTTTAGTTGATGCTGTTAAGATTCTGCTTCTTGCATGTTTTTCAGTCTTGGTACCCTGGTTCCTCTTTTCTCTGTTTTCAATTGTGAAATTCATGGTCAAAATAATTTCATCTATATTGATCCTTCAAGTCCTTTACAAAATGTAAAAATGTGCGTTAGAAAATATAGATGTTTCATTTTGCCACAATAAAACAATTTTGGAGCACTTTAAAATAAATCATTTTCATTGGTGCTTTCAAATTTGTAGAATATGTATTTTCTGCTAACAGTGAGGCCAGGTCAGACACTCATTTTGCTCCCTCCCTTTTCCAGACTTTTTGTTTGCTCACTCGTCAGATTGTTTTGTCTTTAAGCTGACTGAGTGCGTAGTGTCTGTCTTTCCAGCTTCATGTAGCGGGTCTCCAGTTCAGCTTCTTGCCTTCCACGTGTACTGGACTCTGTTTCCTCCACCCTAGATGGCCACCGAAACACCCACATCTTCCTGCATATTTGTTCTTTTGCTTCAATTTCAGCCTCTGAAACTTACTCCGTCTTTTTTTCCCAGATCATAAGTACATTCAAAAATACTGTGCCAGAATTATTCAGCATTTTGTGCTGAGGAGTTTTTAAAAGTATTCCCTCTGACATTTTCCCACAAACATAAACCCATAATTCAATTCTGGTTAAGTGGCTTTGTCTAGAGGGGTTGCGTGAGGGGTTGCGTGAGGGGTTGCATGGGCAGAGGCTCTGCTGGCCTCTAGGGGTTCCAGTGAAATGACACTCGTTCTCTTCTTCCTGAAGAGCTTATACTCCAACTAAGAGAACAAACATGCAAAAATTGCAGACATTATACTGAATGGTATATTTTAGTTGAAATAATGAGATAAGAATCTATAAAATGATAACAAGTGGTTGTACATGGCTTAATTACAAATACAGTAAGGTCGATAAATCATATACCCATTCAAAGAATTAAGCTGTTGTAAGTTAGATTGTTAAGAAAAAACTGTAGAGAGTACAAATGACTCAGTTTGCGTCTTGAACTGGCTAAGCAGAGGAGAAAGGACGTTCAATTCTGTAACAAGAAAATTCACTGCGTTGAAATTGAGCATGCCATATTTAGGGAGGAGAACAGGAGAGCCCATGGAGAATAGATTATAATAGAGTGCTGAACGCTATGTACTGTCTGTAACAGGCTTACAAAGTTAGGCAAAAAATATATTTTATATGAGAGATATTGCGTATCATGCAGTAAGAAATAGATCAATTTTAAGATTAGCTTAGAAGTACATAAATGTGATAAAATGACAAAAAGAGCAGGTGCAGGACCTTCAGAAACTAGGTCTTATTTTAGCTGAGACAGGAAGGGATGAGTTGATACCCATCATTGTAGATAAAAATGATGATTGTATTAAGAAAGAATAAAAAAGTTTAGAGACATTCAATGTAGAGAGATGTTTATCACACAAATGCATATCATACACAGTTTATGCCCTAATTGTGTTCCTGGTTATGTGATTAGATGGGCATCAGACTTGGACAAATCATATTTTCTTTATTTAATTGAAAAATATGCTTCAGATATAAATAGCATTAAAATTTGATTCAATTATTTAATTTGTTTCCAGTGTCCAACAAGAACATTTTATTGTTTTTTATGACACGATGCAGTTAATTAATTGATGGGAAATTGGTCATGAAACATACTTTAAAGAAAAACAGAAATGAAAACAGGGTAATATTGGAAAATGTTTCTCACTCACTAGATATCAAGAAAACCAAAATGAAATATCATAAATAAATAAATATAACCAAGGATGTTAACAATTTAGCATCGAATTTCCTTTTTTAGCTTTTTCTCTTTTTTGTCCATTAACTTACTCATCCATGTCAAATTTCTATTTAGTTTAAAACTTGAAAGTCAGAGATGAACAGATCTGTGAAAGATAAAGTAAAATATTCTCTTTATAAATATTTTATTTTTAAAAATTCTGTATTGTTTAGATTTTCAAATTTGGATCCATCATGCACATATTTTAAGACTAATAAAGTTTTGGGAGTTTGTAATGGGAAAACTTAAGCATAAACACTGTAAACTGATTTAGGGAGCTTATGATAATAAAATGGTAAAGTAAACAAATATATCTTTTTCCTCACAGCATGTGTAATGTAATGAGGGATACAGATAATTGGATAATAATGACTTGGTGTAATGAATATTACGGTGGGTGAAAACTAGGGTGTTATAAAAGTGCATAGGAAAGACTTGATTTTCCCGTATTTGCAAAATAACTGCATTTGTGTCAATATTCCTCAATTACACTGACTACTTCATAGACTGAACATGCACATAATAAACACTTTTCAAGTCCTTTTCACTTAATATCTAACATGATTTAGTGAGCAAACTATTTCAGGTTTTGGTAGTTTTTGTTGGAAAATTAAATGTGGATTCTTTTTGTTTTTGTAATATATCCCCTTTATGTACAATAAGGTAATTGTGTTCTTCATGTGCCTCACACTGCACACCCGGAATGTCGACTTGTTTCTTTTCAAATGTTATAAGTAGAAGAAAGACGTATCTATCGATTTTTCTTAAATTATAGTACCAAATGCAGCACAGAGGTGGACAGAATGTTTCAGTCACTGCTGTATAAGAGGTCAGCAGATTTTTCTGCTACACCCTTCAGCCTAATGAACTGCAGATTTGTTGGACTTTTTGGATTGATGTTGTCCACGTGATACTTTTTAGTCTTACTGTCTGTGATTTTGGTGTCATACCCCCGAAACTGCTGGGAGCAATGCAGACCAGGTCCCTTCAGTTCTCACTTACTAGCTCACTTACTAGCTTTGACCTTCTACAAGTTCTAATCATTTAAGCTTTTTACAAATCATGTCCTTAAATATAGATGGCAATAACAAAGGTCCTTACTTCGAGGAGTAGTGAGAATTGTGAGGGTTAAATGAAATAATTCCCATAATGATACTGTGCACTTGATAAAATCTCAGCTCATATGATCTTTAAAATATCACCTACATCTCCTACTGCTTCTCTCACTTTTTTCATCATCTTCCTGCAAACCAAAATTTCCAGTAGATACTTAAATTCAAGTTCATAAATTAAAACGTGCCTCTGTATGTAAGTGTCTGTAGGTTTATAGGTGTGTATCTATACACAATGTTTCTTTGGGAGACTCATAGCCAAGGGACCTTTGACAACGATATTCTTTTTCTCGAGGTGTGATACTATTTCCAAGAGTAAGACTGTCGTGTGTCTGAACTGTCAACGTGAGCCCCAGGTCACACTGCCGAAGCAGAGGTGGACAGAGCCCCAGAGCAGGAAGAGAGCAAGTGACAGACTATTGTTTGGTGTTATCTGTCTGTGACTGAGCTAATAATCAGTTTATGATCGTTTAAATGGCTGTGGGCACTTAATCCCAAATTCTTATTTGGTTTAAAGTATTAGGGTCTGAGAAGAACGGAGCTATGAAGGCTGAATTGAATAATGAATGAAATGAGTAATGTTTAACTTAAAAAATAGATGGAAGTGGTATTGTTTAGATTTTAAAATTCAGATCCACATTGCACAGATTTGGAGAGCAAAAAAAAAAGGAGGTTGAAATAAGGGACCTTTGAAATAAGATGATCGGTGCTCAGAGAAGATTTAACTGTGAGAGGAGGTAATTGTTTTCGTATCAACATATGTTCTTATACCTCAGTGTAAACTGTCCTGCATCAGAATATATGCCCCAAATTTGAAAAATATTGTTTTTTGCAGCTTTTTGAGAGTTTCCAAACTATCACAAAAGCCATACGTATAGGGTTTTTTAAAAAATTATTTGGTGGGTGGGCAATTAGGTTCTTTTTTAAAGGGAGCTTCTGGAGATCGAACTCAGGACCTCGTGCAGGCTAAGCACGCACTCTACCACTGAGCTGTACTCTCCCCCCACTATATGGAGTTTTAGATATAGTCTTGATCATGGTACCGATAACTAAGTCTATTTGATAAAGGTGAAATGCAGAGGTTCATTGTGATATTATGCATCTAATGCATGAATTGTTGAAGATAAAATGACATTTTCCATTTTCTGGAGGTAAAAAAATTTGTAAAAAGACTGCGTGCAATGCTGTTTCTTTAAAAGGTAACAATTCGTCATACCAGTGATAATAAGAATTTACATTTATTTACCATTTATTCTGTGCATGGGCACTGGTTTAAGGTTTTTGGGTTTTTTTTTTTTTCTGCAGTTGTGCCTAATTCTTACAACCACCTATGTTTTATGCCCATTTTACATATGAGTTAAGGGAAACAAGATTCAAAGTTGATAGTTGAGCTCCCAAAAGGTGATTGAAGCCAGTACAGTGGACTGTCACTCAAGAACCTCAACTTTATATCACAATTAAGAGTTGTTTTGGTTTGATGTGGTCCAGCATGGCAATAAATAGATATTTTTCCTAAAGTCATTTGTTAAGCAATTTTCCTCACTCTACAACACATGTTAAAAAAAAAAAATTAGATTTGCTTCTCTGAGTCTGTCTTCGTTGTCGTATGTAGTAGATATGTAACAAAAAATCATTGCAACTGTGAGTCTCGGTGTTTTTCAAATTTTAAAATGGGATTCAACTTTAAAAATCTACTGTGAAGAATTAAAAATAAAGAGTATGAAGTGGCTGACCCATGATCTGAGAGAAGTCACTGAATAGTTACTACTACTGTGACAGTAGAATTCATTTATTAAGGTTGGCTTTAGTGTTTGGTTTACCCTTCTGTGCATGTGCATGCTGAAATGTTCTATTGTAGGGTTTGCACGTTCAGCCTCCAGGGTGACCACAAGGCCCCAGGTGCATGTTAATTCCAAGTTGTCTGGTCCTGTCCTCTCCCTACAGAAGTGTGAACTTTTCCCTGTCTTCTCTGGACATATTTTTATATGTTGATGGCGAGCTGGTATGTCAAGAGCCCGTAATAGCTGTTTGGGTTGTTAATTTCCATACATAGGAAACTTGCAGCCTCTGTGTACACAACAGTTGTCTGGAACTGCGTGTTTTATATTTGGCACTGAAAAAACATATTAAAAGCACAACAGCTGGACCTGATTTTTGAAATACTGTTGGTATAATACAAAGAGAAAGACAGTTGCTAAATACATACATCGACTTCTGCCTAAATCTCTTTACCATTCTTTACTGCACATAAAATAAATTTAAAAGCTAAACAAGACCCTGCGTGATCTGGCCACTACTTACTGCACCGTCTATTATTACACTGATACTGTCTTCAATCCAGCAGCACTGCCTTTTGTGTATCTCCTTAAAAGAAGACCTTTCCTACCTCAAGTCCTCTGCACATGCAGTCCTTTGACAAGACTGGCTCTTTTTTTTTGTGAGACTGAATATTTTAAAATGAGCTTCCTGGGCGCTGCTCCTCGGGCTTCTTACAGTATGTCTGGGAGGGGACCCAGGAAGCTGTTTCACCAGTGCCACTTAACATCACTCAAGACTACGAGGACAAGACCGTGTCTTAGTGGGTAGTCTTAATAACAGGAACACTGTAGAGATAAGCATTTCATTCATATTGTTTCATTATGAGCAGCTACCATGTTTGAGACCCTGTGATGGTGAGGTTTGTATGTTAACATCATTTCGTCTCAACAACGGATCAGCAAGGTGAACCCTTAAGGTTCACAAAGCGAGGCATATTCCCCAGGGTCACGCAGAATCAAAATCTGAACCAATTTCCTTGATTCCTAAAACTTTCCCTCCAAGTTAAAAGGCTAAGTGACTTACCCCAGGTCACAGGGTAATAAAGCCTGACCCAGAAATCCCATATTCATAGTCCCAGTCTCTTTTGACACATAGTGTGTGTCCTATGGAGAACAGCAGGCTTTAAATACATAGAGAATGCTACGGTTGAACAGAGACAACTGAACTAAATGTACATCTAATCTTCTCAAATTTGTACACCACCTGATTTCTGAACTATAAACATGCTATAGGTTTTTTGGCTAAGGATATTTTTTTCTAAAAGTTTAACTTAACTCCAGAAGGTATTTTCCTTTTTGTAACGCTGTCCCCTAAAAGCTTTTTTTTTAGAAATTGTCTTCAAAATGCAAACTGACTTCCTGATAGGTGGGGGGGTTCCTGAACCCCCTGAGGTGCCCCATATCATTGCCACGACCACGTCAATGGCTTTTTCAGCACTGTCCTCCCTTAATTTCTTTCTTCTGTTCTTCTATTATCCATATAGTTCTTTCACTTTAATTTTTTCTCTCCCTCCCTCCCTCCTTACTCCTTCTCTCCCTCCTTTCTCCCTTCCTTTACTACCTCCTTTGTTTAGTAAATATTTATTGAAGTGCTACTAAGTAGGCGTCAGGAACAAGGCCACCGATTTGATAAAAAGCAACAAAAGGCCTGCCTGCCAGGAGTTCATCTTTCAACATAGCCTCCTCTCTCATAGCCCTGCAGGCCTCAAATAGTTTATGTGAATAGAAGTCATATATGAGAATAAAAAATGTCGCATTATTTTGTTTTAATGTTTGGGTATAAAAGGAAACAGAGTTAAAAAAAATACTTGCTACCACCTAATTTTAATATTGAAGACATTTCAAAAATTGTTTTAAAAAATTTTTAGAAGCATTTACATTTTACTTTATCAGGAAAAAAAAAAAACCCTACATGATCTTTGGGGTAAGTGAAAAATCCACAATCCTGAAATTTGTTCCATTTTTCTACTTTTGACTATTGCCTTAGCCAAGGTTTTTCAAGGAGTAAAGAAAAGGCTGATGATTGAATTTTGTTCCTTTAAAAGTCTATTCCCTACTCATGAAATGCAGTAAAATAGTCAAAAGGTAGTAAGAGGGGAGAACAGACAAGAAGCAGCAAGGAGGAGAGTCCACACGCCAACTCTTCCATCCCAGGGACCGGGGGCTTTGACAGTGAGCAGAGTTACCAATATTCATGCATGACAAGCTGAAACCCATGAAGCCAGAACGTGTTCCTTCAGTAATGCATCTGCGGGGACGTGAAAAGGACTGGAAGAGACTGAAAGCTGGAAAAGGCATTGCTTTTCTAAAGTGTCCACATGAGTCTTTCTACAGTGCCCTAGTTTGTGAGCTCTGCCTTTAGCCTTAGGTCTATTTATCTCCCTTTTTGTTTGTCCTTATGATTTAGAAACATGATGAGAGCTTACAGTGAGAGACGAATTGGCTCAGGTAATTTATGCTTTTGTTCCAGGGAAGAAAATATAATCCATATAGGATATATATTTTCTATGCTTTATAATAGATAGATATAAATAGAACTACAGAAATAAAGAGAGAAAGAGGGGAGAAAGGGAGAGAGGCGCATAAGGAAGGAAGGAAGGAAAAGGAAGGGGGAGAGAGAGAAAGAAAGAAGGCATGATGGAGTGAGATTAATTGATGGAGAGAAAACTGATAAAATAAATATATCAGTAACTGCAGATAGCAAATCAATAATAATTTTTATATTCTGAGCCTGAATACAGAAATAATGAATCAAGCTATTTCCTAAACTAGAAAAGGGAGCTTTTTGCACATTTATTCTGTGTCAAGGAAACAAGGAAGCAGAGGAGAGGAGGAGGGCTACCCAGAGAGAGATGTGTGCTTCCCCGAGTGCCAGACCGCCTCACATCATTGCTCCTTCACGACCCTTGGGCCACCTTCTGGGAGAGGTTTTCTGAGAACTTATTTTAAAAGTATCTTGAGAACATTAGAAATGAATTTAATAGGTGTGCTTTCCCAGTCAGTGTTTTTCAGTGTGGGCCATAATTAAGAGGAAAATGTTTCATGTTTCAGGGTTGGGTTGGGTTTTCCTTTCCTTCTGGGTCTAGAGAAAACAGTTACATTTAGGGAATCTGAAAAAGAAAGGTTTTTCTTTTTTTTTAATATACAGATTTATACAGATTTTTATATAGATTTAATTGTGAAAATGTCAAAATGTATGTGGTGTAACTCCACTTCCTGCAGCTCGGGAGCTAGGTCTTCACAACTGTGTTAAACCTGCAGTTTAAGGCTTTAAATTTCACTTCAGGATATGCTTATTGCAAAAATGTTCCTTTAATTCATCTGTGCATTTGATCTAATATTCATTAAATATTAGAGGACTGTAATCTCCTGGAATTCTGCTAGGTGGTGGATACAAAGCAATAAACCAAGCATGAGGATTCTAGAAAGCTGGGTATTATGTTTAACAGGATAGATGGCGTATAGTACACAACATAACACTTTAAGTGGAGAAGGACACTACGACGACAAATAAGTAAATGTTCTAAGAGGGGAAAAAAGGAGTTACTTAATTTATTTGGGATAACAGGGAAGAAGAGCTTACTTTAAAAGTGTTACATTGTAAGGGGAGGATGGACAGGGACCAAAAATGAATATATAATGTATGTAGCTCAAATATTGTTCTGAATGTCTCAATCCATTGCTTTTACTGATTATTTACACAGATTAATACCTGCATTTTACCGGGATTCATCACATACAAATTCTTTAAAATGGCAGCAGTATAGTAAGTCTAAAGGATTGGAGTACAATATATACAATATATACAATTTGCAAAAAATCTGAGGTATACTGAATAATGAACATTGGAAAGGCATCAGAATACCCAGAACAGACACAATTTTTGAGTGTCTGCTCTGACACATGCACTGTACAATAGTCTACACACATCCTACACTGTGAGCCTATTTCTCACAAGAACTCAGTGTGGAAGATGTTACTGTCTTAGGCCACTCAACTTGTCCACTGCCATGCAGCTACTATGAGAAAGCTGCAAGATAAACACAAAGAATTATCTGATCACCCAGTCACACACTTTTCCTTCTTTATTTTACTGAGATTTTAAACACACTAACAGAGTCTGAATAATGTGGGAAAACAAGAAAAGTAAGATCTTAAATTCACATCGTATTAGCCTGATTCCTGGATATAAATAAGAAAAAAATCTTAATGATGCAAATCAAACACATTCAACTAACACACTTAACTCTTATTAAAAGAACTTGCCGTTGGTTTTAATAAGATATTTTCAACAATTTTCTTGAGCAGCCTGTAAAGATAAAAATCAAACATGTTTTAATAATATTTTCCCTCTCAGTGGGTACTTGTGCTTTCAATGTTGATGAAACCCTAGGATATAAATCCATTGACTGACAACTTAGAGTTGCTTCTTTTTCTTTCATTTTTATATTACTTTCTATTTAGGCTTCTTGCAATATCAGTGCTCTAGGAAGCTAAGAGTGAATGAATGAACAATCGTCATTTATACGCTAATTTTGCTCTCGGTATTTGATGATAAATCACTTTTATTTCCTGTTGTTGGCTCTCATTTCCAAACAATAACCAACCCGATTATATTCACAATCAGCTTCCAAGTACACTAGTGAGATGGCACACCATCTCTTCAGAAGGGATTTCCAGTTCAAATCAACTGTATCTATATCTAAACTTGTGCAGTGATGGATGAAAAAAAATATATAAGTATATATACATAAATATTATAAAGGTACATATTTATGATTTTTCCTTTATTTATTTTTAACTTTTCTTAAACCTTTTTTTTTTTTTTAAATAGAGGTACTGGGGATTGAACCCAGGACTCTGTGCATACTAAGTATAAGCTCTACCATTGAACTACTTCCTTCCCCCTATAATTTTTTTCAGCCATGAACTATATGGATTTTCTGTCTCGAATAGCTGGAAAGGAGCTAAAAAACTCATAGGGAAGCTTCAGACCTAAGATGACTTGCGTGCAGGACACACACACACACATAATGTCTTTGTATTTATAGGGGTTCCTTCTGTTTTGTATTTCTAGAACCTCAACCTACTGGCTCACTCGCATCCAGTCTTTTCTTTACTGCAACGAGAACGGCCTCCTGGGCAGCTTTTCAGAGGAGACGCACTCGTGCACGTGTCCCAACGACCAGGTGGTCTGCACCTCCTTCCTGCCCTGCACGGTGGGCGACGCGGCCGCCTGCCTCAGCTGCGCCCCCGACAACCGCACCCGCTGCGGCGCCTGCAACACGGGCTACATGCTGAGCCAGGGGCTCTGCAAGCCCGAGGTGGCCGAGTCCACGGATCACTACATCGGCTTCGAGACCGACCTGCAGGACCTGGAGATGAAGTACCTGTTGCAGAAGACGGACCGTCGCATAGAGGTCCACGCCATTTTCATCAGCAACGACATGCGCCTCAACAGCTGGTTCGACCCCTCCTGGCGGAAGCGGATGCTGCTGACCTTGAAGAGCAACAAGTACAAGTCCAGCCTGGTCCACATGATCCTGGGGCTCTCCTTGCAGATCTGCTTAACGAAGAACAGCACCTTGGAGCCGGTGTTGGCTGTGTACGTCAATCCCTTTGGAGGCAGCCACTCTGAGAGCTGGTTCATGCCTGTGAGTGAAAACAGCTTTCCCGACTGGGAGCGGACTAAGCTGGACCTCCCCCTGCAGTGTTACAACTGGTCTCTGACTCTGGGGAACAAATGGAAGACGTTTTTTGAGACCGTGCACATCTATCTGAGGAGTCGCATCAAGTCCAGCGGCCCCAATGGCAACGAGAGCATTTACTACGAACCTCTGGAGTTCATTGACCCTTCCCGCAACCTGGGCTACATGAAAATCAACAACATTCAAGTGTTTGGCTACAGCATGCACTTTGATCCGGAGGCAATCCGGGACCTGATCCTGCAGCTGGACTACCCCTACACTCAGGGATCCCAGGACTCAGCACTTTTGCAACTTCTGGAGATAAGAGACCGTGTAAATAAACTCTCCCCACCCGGCCAGCGTCGTCTAGATCTTTTCTCTTGCTTGCTTCGTCACAGACTCAAGCTGTCTACTAGTGAGGTGGTGAGGATCCAGTCCGCTCTGCAGGCGTTTAATGCCAAATTGCCAAACACCGTGGATTATGACACGACCAAATTATGTAGTTAACCATAAATGTCAAGCACAACCCAAAATCTTGAAGGAGTTTTTACAGTGCTTTTGTGGAACAGTTTATGTTTGGAAGAGTAAATTTAAATTGTCTTTTCAATATCTGTCTTATATCAGTCAATAACATTGGATGGCAATTTACACACATGAACTTGCTGACAATGAATATATTATACTGCAGTTTTGGTTTATGAATGAAATAAATACTGACACCCGTCTAGAAGACATTCTACTTTTTACAATAAATTTCATTTGTAATTTTATATGTTCCGTGGCAATGCTTTTGTGCATTACATCCTCTAGAGGGAACATAAAAAGATACCAATAAAATTTTGTAGCTGAACAGTTATTAAAAAGAAGTGCTGTGGGATTCCTTTTTTCCATGAAATGAGCTCCATTTTGATATAGCTTGTTAGAACCTGGGGAGAATTCACCAAGTTGTTTTAATGGAAACATTTGAAGGTCCCTTTCAAGAACCTTTGGGGAAAACCGAACTAGGTAGAAAGTTTAGCCTTCAGTTGTATTTTTATGGTTTACAGTGTACTGGCAGTGCCTTATTGGTTATCTTTACTTATAAACCATTTCTAGAGACACCATCATTATTAAAATAAACACATAAACTTACTTCCCAACTAAATATCAGAACATTTTGTCAAACAAACTGAAAAGTCAGTGTGATTATAAGTGTGTCATAAAGTAAACCCTTCATTTCCTTAGTAAAGTGCTTTGTCATTCTCTTACTACATTCTGATGACCAATGAGCAGCGTACTCTGCGCAGTCATTCTCATTCCAGGTACTCAAAGCCTAGTTATTCCAACACCTTACCAATGTCAATAAGATAACGTTTCAGGAATTCACAAAGTATGTGTTGGCATAAAATAAATGATCAAATAACTAACCAAATGTAAAAAGACATTTATTTACCTCTCAGAGAAACTGCTATTACAAAGATATATTTTGAATAGCAAGTACTTTCAATATAAACTAGCTTTAGTTCAAATTTCTGGTTTAAAATCCCCATATTAAAAATAAAATAAAATAAAATAAAATTCCCATATTACCATGGTGTAATATTAGGTATAAAATTAATACTTTTTTTATCTATGAATTTCAATTGCATTCTTATTTAGATGTATGGATGTATCTGTAAAGTGTGGTTATGATATTTATCAGTCAGCTCTTGTCTAAATAGTTCATACACATTTCTTGCAATTTAGACAAATGCATTACTCAGCCCAGCTTCCCTGCTGAGGTCATGAAGTCATTTCCCAGGGCACAGAGAAAGGAACCCATGACATGGATAAAAAAACATGACTGATGACAAAAACAGCACACAGACATTCTGGATTCTTGAGCTGCTTGTTTTCAATTCCAAAGCATTTTAAGGACAGATAGTCCAGACAAGTACTCATTTGATCTACCAGAAGTATGGCATAATTTTTCCACCCAGTATCTTAGCTGATTTTCTTTCTTTATTCACCTGATTTTCTTTTTTTTACTTTCACTATTGTAGGTAATTTAATTGAAAATATACACAGTTATTAAACACCATCCTTCTGGTATCATAGCAGATAGTCTATTTATTTAATTCTGAGAACGCTAGGTTATAGATTATTATTCCCATTTTCTTGGTGGGAAAAACAAAAACAAACAGAGGCTCAGAGTGGGTTGTCAAATTCCCCAAGATCAGAGACCAAAAAGTTAAAAGACCAAGATTCCAGCACAAACTTTTCTGGAATGAATCCGTCCTTTTTTCATTGCACTGCTGAGCTTTAAATGAACCGTCATATTTCTGTATTTAATCTCATTACATGCAAAGATTTATGGTGAAACAAGACTCGCTTATGAAATTGAGTTCTAAATCATTATAAAACACATACCTTCACAGTACACCTGAGTAATTAAATAAAACCAGAATATATCATCCAAAATCAATCATCCACAGAATGACCAAGCTTGTCAAACCCAGACAATACATTTCAAGAGACATTTGCTGTAAGTCAGGTTTGCCACTAGATTTTTTTTCAGAATCATATTGGAGGCCCAGCTGTCCAGAGCCACTGAGACCCAGAAAGCACCTGATCAACACACGTGGTCACCAGTGGACCCAGAACAACAATCGTTCCTGGAACTTAAGGAAAATGCCAGCAATGCTACTTACTGTATTGCTCAGCTCTGCCCTGTCTGGCTTATGAGAAGCTCCTATAGACGCAGGTAAGGAAGTACATGTTTGGGGATCGCTCCCAAGATTTCTTGTGCCTGGGTGTGTTGGCACAAGAGTCCTATCAGGTAGGATCAAATCATCTTAGTTCTAACTCTCTTGCTAACACTGTCAGTGAGTCCTTTATATATCTGAATCTGCTTTTCCTCTGAAAATGGACAAGTGATACGAATGTCTTTCTCAGAATCTTGTGTCTAAGGTAACATGAATGCAGTATAAATAAACCTACCAGGCAAACCCTAAGCGCTATACAGATTTAGAGGATCAATGATCAACACCTATTTTTATATTTCTATTTCTCACTGATTGCTAGCTATTAAGTCATGTCCACCAAGCAACAGACAATATAATCTAATTTAGGGCAACATGTGTTTGTCAATGTATGAAGAAAGTATGCAGCTCACAAACATTTCATTTTTCCTGAATTTGCCTATATGCAAACACTTGTGCTCATTTTTGCTGTAAGAATTTTAGGGATTCTAATACAAATAACTTCACTGTCAAAATCTTATTTAGAGCAAAAAGTTGAAAAATATGTATGTAAAATCATGTTTTAAAAGATAGGGCATTTGATTTGTTTTTTTGATACTTCTAAAATAGGTCTCTAAACTAGGAGTTAATTTAGCTTAGTCAATTCAATGAAACTTAAAATTCTGAAAATTCAATAATTTATTGAGAATACTGTTTTTTTTTCTAGGAGCATCTCTTATTGCTCTTGCTATTTTGATAACTATCATTAGTTTGACTTGCATTCCTATCCCTGGAATCTCAAGCTGATTTTCTATCAAGTCACATCAGCATTCAAATGATCCCTGTCATCTCAAAAAAACAAAACAAAACAAAAAACACTGAAATAGCTGATGGTCTTCTCCAACTGATATAAATAATACAAGAAAATTAATTTCCCTCTCTTTTTTATGATTCTTGTCAATATATGAAGAAATATTTTGGAAGGAACCAGGACCATATACTTCCTTCTAATCATAAATGTCCCTTTTTGTAAATGAGCCCCCTTCTTTTTTTATGAAGGATATTGTAGGTTTCTTCAGTTTAAGCAGACCAAAATTTATCTACTTGAAGAAAATAAATCATTTGAAACAATGTGAAAACAAAATAAAACTATATTTGCTAAAGTAGGGGTTACAGTATCTAGGAATTCAACTGGAAGGAAAGTTGGATGTTTTGGAAACAGTAGAAAATACAACTTTTCAGTAATAAACTTGGCTTAAGATTTTAAGAAACTACACATAGGTCTCCCAAATCAATGTGCCAACTGAACATATTAAATAAATCAACCTTAGAGAAATTCTGATAAAAATCTCATTCTGATTTGGTACTGGGCTCATTTAATTGGAGTCATAATCCTTGAGGAAATAGGCATTTTTCCCTCTGGCCATAGATAAGGTGTTTATAAATTGAAACCACAGAGTCAAAGATGTTAAGCTTGTGGTATTTGGCAATACCAAGTGCAACCATCTGAGGGTTTAAAGCCTGAGAGTTACCCTTTGTCACGCCCAGTCATTGACAGTCCACCTGCCTCTTCTCTGTCTATGTCATCAGTTATATTTCTATCTCCAGGCTTTCCTGGATATAAAAATACAAATTATAATTCAATCACCCATACTGTCCCAATATTTGGTAAATATGTCTTAGCTGAAAATTTTTACAAATATCTTCATTCCTTTTACACGAAGGCAACATTAGCTATTTTAATGCAGATGAATGGCTGATGAATTAGAATACCTGTGTCAAATCATTTGATATTGAGAACATGCAGCCAAGTGCGGTCAGTTAGTGCATATAAGTGAAATTCAATCCAAAGCAAAAATTCCACACTTGAAATGATCTCATGGGCTGGCAATCAGACTAACCATTTAATGACTGAAAGTACTGTTTCATTCTATGATTATACAGTATAACCACCACATAATAGCTACACTACATAATCCTTGATTAAGTAAATATCTACTTAGTACTTACAATGAGTAAAGCCCTGTTCTGGGGGTATAGTGAACACAAAGGTTTCGAGGTAACACAGTGACCTCACCACGGGTGTCTGACTTGTCTCTTCCGCCAATCAACATTATTATGGTCGTAAAGCAGTCCCGAAAGGGTCTTCAAAAGTCCAAGAAAAAATAAATCAGAAAAAAATGAGCCCATAAAATGGATCTGTAGCAAAAATAAAGACTGTAACACTGAAAATGTCTGCAGTAATATATTTTAAAATTAATTGTATACTACAGAAAACTGAAATCAAGTTAATCCTTTTACACAGAAATATTTAAAGAAGTATCTCCTGCCTTGATGATTTGATATTGTTTGTTTCCTTTTGGCAGGATGGTAATTAGGTTTATTTATTTATGTAAAGGAGGTACTGGGGATTGAACCCAGGACCTCATGTATGCTAGGCATATGCTCTACCACTGAGCTATACTCTCCCCCAGCTACATAGATGATTTTGAAATATAATTTGTTTGCTCTTTTATAGTAATTTGGGCAGATTCTTTAAAATATATCCACTCCAAATTATTAAAATGAGAGAAAAATATGTAAAATTTTTCTATAGAGTGATTATACTCTACATATATACACATATGTTATATACCTGGTATTTAAGAGATTCAGGATAATTAACATAAAAACTATTATAAAAATAAGAATAATAAATGTTTAAAATGCTTCTAAATAAATCGTAAGTGGAGATTTTAGTGAGATGTAAAAAGACTCACTTTTTATAGCAAAAATATGCTAGTAAACCCTTATTTCTAATACGGTTGGCTATTTCTCTGACTGGAAGTTGGAAAAGTCTTTAAGACTTTGCCCACACTTCCTCTATCATCCCAAGGTTGATAGCATCCTCTGCTTTTCAGTTTCTGCTTAATTTGGGGGCTCTGGCAATATCTCCTGCTTTTTGACTTGGTAGCTCCGCTTAAAAGGATAGTTGAATAGTTGTTTATTTAATTTGTCAGTTTAAAGTGTTTATTAGAGAGCTTTTTTTCCCCTCCAAATCACTCAATGTGCTATATTGACGGAAGTCCACAATTCACCTTCTTCCATTGTTCCCCTTGATACTTTTTCAATCCATCCTCCACCCAGCCACCAGAGTGAACTCTTAAACAGAGTGTTAGAATATGTATGTTACTAGAAGTTTCATAAGTATGAATCACTTCCAAGTAAAAATCTCAACTCTTAAATAATGTATCCTGCAAAGCACTGTTACAATACTTGTTTATTCCCTCAAATTTATCTTCTTCTTTACCCTAGGCACAAAGCTTTCCAGTTAGATCACATTTCCTTGCCTCTCTCGTAGGTAAGTAAGTATGGTTATGCGTCCAAATTCTCACCAATAAAATGTAAAGGGAGATCGTACTGACAACTCCCTCCCACTTACTTAAATTTAACCTGGGCTTATTCATACATTCCTTCCTGCCTGTGAGTGGCCATGAATGGAGCTACCTGGAAAATCATGTTTCAAGGACGACTGAACCTCCAACTATTCCTGAAATGAATATTCTAAGCAGAGCCTACATACCCGTCCTACACATTACATAAGAGAGAGATGAGTATCTCTTTTTTGAGTCATTCCGTCTTAGATCTTTTAAATTTTTTGTTCAGCTTTCATTCTAATACAGTAACACATCCTATACATTACTTTTTCTCCAATGTATCCTCCAATTGAATATCTAACTACTCGAATGTATTTTTATAGTAATGGGCACAAAATTTATAATTTACCAGAAATAATATGGAAATTCTTCATCTATTCAGTAATTTAGCAGGAACCAGTTTTTTATATGAAAGGTGAACTTTATACCCTTTTATGTCCTTACTATTTTGCTGTAATTCTTTTGATGAAGCTTTTTTACAGGTATACCAAGTAATCAAAATGACCATTAGCTACCTTACACTGTTGTACTAGCATATAAAACATAGTGATTATCTTGGCACATAGGCTCGTTTGGCTTTCTACTGACTCTATATTGCTATAATTTTTGAATTCGTGTCACTTTCACAAGCATCAGCCTATCATTTGGGTACCAAGCAACACATGCAATTGTTCTAAGCCTCTTTTTAAAGAATGTGTTACTTTTAGTGAAGGTGGTTACAGAAAGAAAATGATGACACCGAATGTGTCTAAATGCAGACCTCTTTTTTCCAGGAGTGATGGATCACACCGAGTGATTAGAGAAAAGGAGATTTTAAACCTCTGTAACATATGGTTTGATCAAATATGATTTATAGTTATGAAAATACAACTCCACAGGACTACGACTCATCTACTTTTGCTGATCATGAGCCAAAAATTTTGGAAGTATTTTCTGATCTTTGGAAATGTTTATCTAATGTTAATATGACCAGATCAGGCCAGTCTCATTTTCTTAATGGCTTTGGTGGCATGCATCTCCCTAAAACTGAAAGATTTAAATTGGTTTCTGTTCTGTTGATTCAGTTATTGATCCACATATTCATTTATTCAACAACAGCAAAAAATACTAAACATCAACCATGTGCCTGTCCTATTGCTGGGTTCTGGGAATGACACAAAGGAAAATTCAGACAGTGTAATTGAGTTCACTAGATAAAGGTAATATTCACTCTTTCCATCTTTTTTAAATTGAAGTATATATAGTTGGTTTACAATATTGTGTTAGTTTCAGGTGTACTTCAAAGTGATTCAGTTACACATATATATGTGTATATATATATTTCAATTCTTTTCTATTATAGTTTATTACTATTATATTATAGGTTATTACAATACATCTATTATAGTTTATTATATTATTATATTATATTGAATATAGTTCCTTGTGCTATACAGGAAGTCCTGTTGTTTATGTATTTTATATATGGTACTGTGCATCTGTTAATCCCATACTCCTAATTTATTCCTCCCCGCCGACTTCCCCTTTGGTAACATTAGTTTGTTTTCTATGTCTGTGAGTCTGCTTCTGTTTCATAAAGAAGCTCATTTGTAATATTTTTTAGATTCCACATATAAGTGATATCATACAATATTTGTCTTTCTCTGTCTGACTTACTTCATTTAGTATGATAATCTATCCAGAAAAGATGAAAGCTTTAATTGGAAAAGACACACGCACCCCAATGTTCATAGCAGCACTATTTATAATAGCCAAGACATGGAAGTAACCTAAGTGTCATCGACAGATGACTGAATAAAGATGTGACAATATTACTCAGCAGTTAAAAAAAAGAATGAAATAATACCATTTGCAGCAACATTCTTTCCTTCTTTTAGTATTAGAAATCCTGAGTTTTAGCTGGCATTGGCTACCAGCAAGATATTACATGCTTTAGCATTTCTTGGGACAAGTTGTGGTCGTATGACCAAATCCTGGCAAATAGATGAAAAGAAGTAATGTCTGGGTCAATCTATTAGGGCCAATTGCAAATTTGCAGGGTTCCATGCAAAATGAAGACATGGGGGCCTTTTAAAAATTATTAAGAATTTTAGGATTGTGACAATAGGGAATTAACCCAAACATGAGGCTCTTCGAAGTGTGGGGTCTTTGGAACGTGCCTCAGTGGCACATCCCTGAAGCTGGCCCAGTATTCTCTTAACAGAAACATGGTTGACTTGCCCTTGTACTTTTCTCTCATCCTTACTTGCTGGGATACAAAAATTACGTAGGACTGGAAGAGCCATGAATCCAGATAGAAAAGCCATGTGACGAGAAATGAAACAGTGACCCCAAATCCTTGGACAACTGCCTACTCCTCTGCAATGTTAGCTGAGACAGAAACAGAAATCTGATGTCAGATGTTGTCAGTCTTAGTCCCTTCACTATAGACAATGCCAAGTTACATATGTACATTTTCAAAGGAACACCTTATAAATTTGACTCTATGTTATTTCAATAGCCATACAGTTAATTTTTCATTATCATTATGTTTAATTCCTAGAGTTATAAATTAAAGCTGACAAGGTATACTGGATGGAATGTTATTTATATAAGTGATCCTAAACCACCTTAAGTATGGCTAAGCATATGCTCATTGTACCCTGCTTTATAAAGACATGTTTCTCTGATATTTGCTTTCATCTAATGAATCATTAATTTCATTAATTACTGTTGATGTCAGTTATGTCAAACTGTTGATACATATAAAATTTACATACTGTTTCCACTTCAGCTGACTTCATTACTCTCATTATCATCAGTATCAGAAATTGTACTGAATACATAGCTTATTCCAGGCTGTTATGATATAAGGAGATGATATAAGGCATTGTCATCCCCTTTGAAGACAATATAGTCAAAATTGTGTGAGCAGAAACATGTTCCTTCTTATGTACTCATACGGATGGATGGATGGATGGATATATAGACAATAGGTAGACAGCAACACATTGTGAAGAGTACATGGAAAAGGGCAAAGTTTTAATGTAGTAGTTTATTTAATTATTTATTTTAACAATAAGACCCTTTTTTTCTAGCTGAAACACATGCAAAGAATACGAATTAATGCAAATCCTGCTCTCTAGCTGAAATCAGGTTGAAGTATCATGTGGGAAGCTAAGTCCTGGTCATTCACCACCACCATGGACCCCTAAGAACACAAACATATGACACAAAAACTATTATTTTAATAATAAATTGCAGCCAAGAACTCTCATTTTTTTGTGTGCTGAAATTTTCTTGCCACATGGAAGCTACTCACTTCCTCTACGACCTAGGCTTCTCTCATATTGTATCTACTTGTGTTTAAAGTTGGAAGTTTTCAATTTTTAAATTTCTATGGCTTCATTTGCAAAACGATTCAAATAATAGAGCTCTATTTGGGTGAAAGTGGTTGGAAAATATTGATGGTGATGGTGGTTGCCAGCTGAGCCTTGAAATATGAGTAGGACCTTAATCAACAGGGTGTGAGAGGACATTCCACATAAAGCAAATGCCATATAGTTGAGGAAGGCAAATATATATCCTGGGAACAAGAAATACATGTGTTTCTCATTGCTTGAAAGTTTTTAATTTTCACCTTTGCTCCAAACACTTTGATTTTGGAAGAGTAAACACTTTTTTAAAACATTGATGAACATAGTGTGTTCACAGAGATTTAAAAATTAATGACTCCTTCCACTGGCAAGAGTTCCTGTACACAATTAGATGTATTTGGCACTTCCCATCACAAAGCCACAATTAAGTCTGCCAATACAGCAGTTGCTAAAAATCATAATGTCTGTTGTCCCATGAGGACAGAAGAGTGAGATGGAATAGAAAGAAAATATAATGAATGATTCATTGGGTTAACTTGCTTTGTAAAATAAATTAAATTCCTGAAAATTTATGTTAGTCATGAATACAGGGATTACAGAAAAGTGTACCTAAAATGTAGAAATCATCTGCCTTTCAAAAAGACGAATTGCTAAAATCAACACATAGCAGATTTGTGTCTTTTAAGAAATTTTAATTAAAAAAATTTCCAAAATCAATGCAAGAGAAGGCTGTAGCCTTTTCAGTGGCATTGCCTGTTTACAAAGAAAGAATGTCTCAACAAGAGCAAAGTTGACTATGTGGATTCTAAAGAAAGGGGAATCCAAGAGTCGTAATTCATCTGTAGTTTACCACCACGACCTGATCAGGCAACTTCCTCTTTCAATATTTCTTTTCTATGCTAACATTTTGAAACATGTTATTCCTGATAAGTAGCTTTAATATGGTTTTATTGTTTTTTTCTTTCAGTTTTCCAAAACTAGTAGGGTTTTTTTTTAATTGCTATTGACTGAATGTTTGTATTCCACCAAATTCATATGTTGAAACCCAGTCCACAGTGTGATGGTGTTTGGCAGTGTGGCCTTTGGAAAGTGATTAGGTCTTGCAGGTGGTGCCCCCATGAATGGGATTAGTGCCCTTATGAAAGAGGCCCCCACAGCACTCCCTCGCCCCTTCTTCCATGTGAAGACACAAGGCGAAAGTCAGTTCTCTGTGCACCAGTATGCAGACGCTCATTAGACTGAATCCGCCTGTGCCTTGGTCTTGGACCTTCCAGCCTCCAGATCAGTGAGAAATAAGTGTTTGCTTTTTAAACCACACAGTCTGCGATATTTTTGTTATAACAGTCTGAACTGAGACCTGTATAAAGTTGGTAAAGTTTCTTAAAATCACTTGTGTCTTAAAAATCATAAATTTAGCTAATACCCTGGGTGATAAATAGAGCTGCTGTATGAGTAACAGACATTTATAACAAACTAAATGCCTGGCATAGTTCTAAGTACTCTGCAAGTAGTAACCCATTTAATTCACAGAGAAACCCCGAGAAGTCTATTTTTATCACTGGCTTACAGATTGAATAAACCAAGGCACAGAAAGGTAGAATAATTCACCCAAGTTCACAGAGCTGGTAAATACTAGAACTGGGATTTAATCAGAGGCATTGTAGCTTCACTGTCAATTTCTTTAAAAAATTGCAATATGGTATACCATTTGTATTTTTATATATATCCTTTTTAGCCACTTTATTCATGATCTCTATTTCAAGAAAATTTTAGAGACCATAAGTGAATCATGTCGTTAGGTTCATAGCAATAATTTTAGCAAAATTTTTAAGTGTATTAATAATTATCCATCCTCTTCAATTACTTCATTTGTTGCACCTGTGTTTTTTAAAATGATAATTGAGTGTTTATGCACGACAGTATGAGAACCCTGCAAGTTAATTTTCCTTTAGCCATATGCAGATTACTGCATACTTAATACTATGATCAAATTACTTTCTCAGATACTAACCATGCCCTTGGGCCCTTATTCTTAATTTCTTTCTTTCCAGCTCTTCTGTACTCATTCATTCCATGGCTTTTACTTGTTTGTTTGTATTCAAAGCACAATTCATATTCATATGAAGTGAGTAACAATATTATTTTTCCTGTAGCTTCTGTAACAAATTACCACAAATTGGGAGATTAAAACCATTTAAATTTATTTTCTCCCCTTTCTGAAGTCTGAAAGTAAGAAATCAAGCTAAAATCAAGAAGCTGGTAGGGCCACACTCCCTGCAGAGGCTCTTGGGGAGAATACGTTCCTTG
The DNA here is from genome assembly GCF_009834535.1 of Camelus ferus. Lineage (NCBI taxonomy): Eukaryota > Metazoa > Chordata > Mammalia > Artiodactyla > Camelidae > Camelus > Camelus ferus. The sequence continues at coordinate 5,537,153 of NC_045718.1, read as the reverse complement.
TTCCTTTGAGCGCTTGGTGGCTGCTGGCAGTTTTAGCTCCTGGAAACATCACTCCTTTCTCTGCCTCTGACTTCACACTGTCTTCTCCTCTGAGTGGGTAGTCAAGTCCCCTGAAGTGCTCTGAGAAGGACCCATGTGATCCCATTTAGAGTTCACCTGGCTAGAGGGGGAGGGTGTAGCTCAGTGGTAGAGTGCATGCTTGGCATGCACAAGGTCCTGGATTCAATCCCCAGCACTCCCTTTAAAAACATAAATAAATAAACCTAATTACCTCCCCCCAAAATGAATAAATTAACAGAGTTCACCAGGCTGACGAGGATAATCTCAAAATTCCTCCTGTAATCACGTCTGTGAAATCCCATTTTCAAATTAGGGTAACATTTACAGGAATTAGGACTTGACATTCTTCTAAGCTATTATTTAGCCTACTGTAGTAACGGAAGGAAAGTCACTAGGAAATTAACGCGTGGTTTTCTTATTAATTGAAAAGTGTTTCTATGAACATAGGCCCAGTGCCTAAGAATCCCTTACATTTACCCAAAATTCAAGTATTCAAATGAGGTCAGGATTATGGCTTCTAGACTGACTTCTAAATGTCTGGACAGATAAAATATATGTGTAAATGTGAGTGTCTTCTATTTTTAATCATTTAGTTCTAAATTATCCACTCACTTACTAAAATTTTTATTGTGGTAAAATACATAAAACATTTAGTTTACTCCCAACTATTTTAAAGTGTGCACTTCAGTAGTGTTAAGTATATTCGCACCTTCATGCAACAGATCTCTGGAACTTTGTCACTTTATAAAACTAGAAGCCTAATTTATTAAACATTAATTCCCCCTTCCCCCACCACCAGCCGCTTCTGCTTCTGTGATGTGAGGACATTAGATTCTTCATACGAGTGGAATTACACACTATCGGTCCTTTTGTAACTGACTTGCTTCACTTAGCGTAGTGTCCATGACTGTCTGATCAGAAGTGGTGTATTCCATCAATGGCAGCAGAAGTAAACCTGGCAAAAATGATGAGGAGTTTAGTTTTAAGCATCTTGAAGTTAAACTCTAAGGAAACTTTCAAGTGAAATTATCTAAGGGGTATCATGATATGTAGATCTTTAGCTCAACCTGAGTTGGAAATAGGTATCAGATGTCACACACAATGACTGGTATAGAGCCGGAGGCACAGACGAAATATTACAGAACAAGTGTGAGTCATCAAACTGTGTCACAGATGTCACTCTGAACAAATGTATAAAGAGAAGCTATAGAACAAAGAATTGGTGACAAATAATTTTTAAAAAGGGGAAAAAAAAAACTGGTTTCTTCCTGCAAAGCAGTAGGTAAAAGGAGAGGTTGCTCAGTAGAGCATGGCCATTGGAGAGCCGCTCTGACAAAGACTGTCATACTAATCATCTTAGCTATAGAATGTCCACTGCATAACCTGATGGGATTCGTCGTTACTTAAGGAGAGAATGGATGATGAGAAAGGAAAGGTCGGAAAGCATAGTGTCTTTTTAACGAAGCTTGACTATGTTTTCTGGGCTAGTGATGAGTCTAAACTCGCCTCCTAGTATCTTCACATGTGCTGTCAGAAGTGTTCGATGAAGATTTGCAGAAGCTTTGAAATACATCCCAGAGAAATGCAGAGCCGGAGCAGGACGTGGGATGAAACATATGAGAGTATCTGCACATCTTCCAACGTACGTCAGCTCTCATTACTTTGTAGCAATGTTAATGTCTTCCCTGGTCTTCGGCTTCCTTGGCACAGCCTCCCTGCCTCTCAGCCTTTTGAGAAAGACACTGAAAATAGAGTACCAAGAGGAACACTTAGCTCTTAAGAACTCCTTAAGAAGGAGTGGGATGGCTCCCTTAAGTAGAAGAGGGATCATGGTGAAATTACTATTGCAAAGTTGTACTTTAGACCAGAAAGTACATGGTCATCCACGTGCACATACTGCGCTAAGGAGCTCGAACTTGTGGGAAAGATGAAGGCACATGAAGGAGAAAAAGGAAATCAGAGATTTGAGGAAGTGAGACCATAAACACAAACATTGCTGGTTTAACTACATACAGTAGTAAGATTTTGAAACAAAACATAATAAAATTAAGAGTCTCAGGGAACTCATTAAAATATAAGTGGGCGCCTATGGATACATCGAGAGTGGTCCTAAGGAGGATGGAAGTGTTGGTCCAAAATCAGTGTTGTTAAAAGACAGGGTTGGATTTGGAAGAATTGTATTATCATTATTATTAAAGTGTATTTTAGGTGATTCTTGACTTGGTTATGAATGTAACAAGCTTCAGACCATCCATTCTCATGGGCATGAACAGACTGAGTGTAAGAGAGAAAAGTTACCAGGAAACAAAAGAATTTAAGAAGGGCTTGAATCATATTTCTCCCTTGTCAAATTTTTACACTATACACATCAATAATTTGGTACATTATCAGAATGTGCAAGAATTTCTAAATGAATAAAAATTTCATGACAGTTTATTTTCAAAAGAATTCCATCTACCCAAAAAAGGTTGAACTTGTTTTCCCAGAGGCATCATAAATATATATGCCTCTGTCTTCACAAAACTTAGTGAAAACTCAAAATTCCCCCATTAAGATTGTGTATCTATCTTATTTAAATGATAAGTGGAAATGAAAAATATTTTTATGTTACTTACTTAGGAAGTTTTCTGTTTCCTAAGTTTACTTTTTTTTCTAAATTCCTGTTAAATAACTTGCTTTTAAAGGGAACCAGAGAAAGTAGATTGCCCATTTTCATTTGATACATATTGCTTGTTATTTTTTTAAGCCAAGCACAATGTTATACCAAAAACTGGATGGAAGTTTATTGATGACACTGAATTGATTTTTAAATAAACCCATAGGACCAAAACATTTTCATAACTCTAACTACAGATATTAAAGAATCCCTTTTGCTATTTTTTATCATCTTCTAATAGCCAATACTTCTTTATAAAAGCTTGAAATATGGTATGAGGAAGCTCCTTTTTGACCCTATGGAGGTAAAAATATTTAAAGGTTCAATGTGGTTTTGCAGATTTCTAGCAGCTTTTGAACATTCAGAGTTGCTAGGAGGCAAGCTAAGTAAATCACCTTTTTCAAGCTAATGAAACTGTGATGTTTCACAGCCTGGAGTATTGACATCTGCATCACTGCTGGCTACACAGAGGGCAAAACCTAGGGCTGTGTTGCAATGACCAGGAAACTTCAAAGGGAATTCTAATAGGAATAAGAGGAAAACAGAATTAGGGTAAATGAAGTGGCAACTAATACTGGTTGAAATAACGAAACAATGAAGCAGAACTGAATTCCAAATTGTGGATACACAATTTTGGTGTTTTTAAATAACTTTCAAAACACTATATTCTTTTAAAATAGTTTGTTAAGCATATAGAGGTCATCACTTTTGCTCATTCATATTATAACTTAATGTGGAGGTGTATTTATAACTGAAAAAAAAGTGGTAAGAAGTGTGTATTTTTTACTTGAGTGAGAATAGTCTTTACTAGTAAAATATTTTTGCTGCTCAAAATATCCCCTGAAAGCATCTATCAGAACTGCAGAGTTGAAGAGTCCAGACAATATGGATTTAAAATTCACCATTTTATAGTAACAGACACTATTTGATAGGTCTACAACATTTACTTTTTGTTTAAACTGACATTTTGTCAAATAATGTGTCTCAATCAAAGAAGTGTTAAAACCTTGATAAGGAATATATTAGTTAGTGTCAATATATTGGCATTTTGTTATAATATTGGCAATAATTTCAACTGAGTACATGGAAGTTTATTTTTTGTTCAGGAAACAATGTCATTGGATGTCCTTGGTCAGTGGGAAGCAGTCCCACAGGTGGCCCGCAAGCCTGGTTCATGGACCAGACTCCTTTCATCTAAGGGATCTATCAGCCTTTAGGGCCTTGAAATGCTTTGGATCAAGTTTGTGAACAGGCTCTAAGCTTAGCGAAGATAATCTCTACTACGTAGGATAGGAAAGTATTTAGGACGCTCACACATGAATGGAATAAATACAAAATATAACACAGAATAATAACCAAGGACTCCGCATAGTGTTTCCCACATAGCCAGAATAATACAATTCAGTCTTGCTCCTGAATACATAGGTGAAGACTTAAACTAGGACTCAAGCTCAACTAATTACTTAAACAAGAAACACTCCTTGCTTAAATGGACATCATGTCCGATAAATTAAACCAGGACAAATAATTTAAAATTTTAACTTGAGGCCAACTATTAAATCTTCACAGTTTTACTTTACATTTGATGATATTGGGAAGAGTTATGTAATGTAGGACTCTGTAAAGATCACCAAATGATTTGCAAGAATTAATGAAATCATATTATCTCATAATGATACGGGTTTCAGAACAGTTAGGCGTATATATGAATACACAAGTACAGCCACACACATACCCCCCAAAACTCAGTTAACCCGCCATGTATTTCTATTAATAATTTAATATAATATTTTTCTAGTAATTTGTGTCTGGAAGTCCTGCTTCACAGGTACAAGTTTTGCTGACCCTCCCACTGTGTACACCATATCAGTTTGTTCAAGAATAACTTCCATCTGGTCAGTTTATATCAAATACAAAGAATTCTCCTTAATCTGCATATATTTGACCAAAGTTGAATTTTTTTCTGATGAAATTTGAATAAGCACATTGTATACCTTTATTGTCACTCTTGATTATACAGGATTGATGGGGTTCCCAGAAGCTTAGAACCTGGGGATAGTCTCTCTCTCTCTTTCTCTCTGTCTCTCTCTTTCCACCTGTAAGTCTTTCTCTCCAGTGTTCCAAAATTTCGTAGCAATCTTTCTGCCTTGGTGTGCTGTGCACCTGAAAATCTTTTACAATATTCAGATGTTCAGCTGCATGACATTCAGTCTTGGAAATTTACTTCTTTTTTTGGTTGATAATATCTTCTCTGATTTCCTTCACCTTTCCACTCTCTCTCATTTTCTCTTTCATCAGTTTTCATTCATCAACTACTTCAACTGATACCTCGGTGAAATTAGTTTGAGTTAGGAGTGAGAAGCTGATTACTGACAATATTTCCCTTACACACCTTGAATGTAATGATGATCAATATTTGTGGAACAGAATGGGTCTGGGATCTGGGATAAAGTCACTCTTTACAAAAGATAAAATTTCTGCGTTTTTTTTTTAAATTTCACATAAAAATCATGAGAATTATATAGAACAGCCTTTGAGTGGGTTGCAGAAGCTGTGTGACTAATCTGCAATCTTATGGAATTTCCTAGCTTAAAAGCACTTAAAAGGAGCTTGTTAAGTTAAGAGGTTGGCACTGCAAAGTCCAAATTAGTGTGGATGGCGGGGGAAAACACATGCAGTGTGTGATCTGAGAATCAGGTAATGGAAATAAATCATGGAGTAATGGGGAAGATATTACTTAAAAATCAAATTGTGAAAACAATTGCTAAATGTTTTATCGGGTAACTTCCAGATAGCGTATTTCATAGTTTACCCTATTTCTGCCATGTTTCCTTATTTTTAGAGACATAGTACATTTATCGTACTTCTTTCAAACTAACAATTATATTTAGGGCTTTGAATTTAGAACTACTTCACCTGAAAAGGAAAAAGAGAGTATATTATTTGTTTTAATTAACAGTGTTTTTAAACACAAGTTTAGTCTATGTTTCTAGGCTTAAGAGCATCCTGTAAAATGACTGTGTGATATACTATCAGTTAAATGCCTTATATTATCTCTCCTTTTCTATTATAGTATATAACATGCAGTAAAAATTCTTGTTGAGCAAACTTTCCATGCATTCCTAATTATTTCCTTATAATGAATTTGTAGAAAGAGAATAGCTAGATCCAAAGGCATGAAGACATTAATGAGTTTCCAGATATATGGGAAAATTTGGCCTCCAGAAATACAATATCAATTTATTTCTTACACTCAGTGAAATTTGTACAAAAACTTTTATAATATTGTTATTTTATAATTGAAAAATTGAAGTTCAATAAAAGCATAAATATTAAAGAAATTATAACTTTACAGAGCTAGAAGTAACTTAATTTAATGAGATCACTTAATTCTGTTGATGTGACAATTGGGTTCAAAATCAGTTAACTGAAATGAGTAGTTATATGCTACTGAGGAAGCAGAAACATATCTGAAATCTAGGTTTTCCGAAAAAACTCTAAGTTCCAGTATTTCCTTGATATAAATTTTGTATAGAGTTTCAAATGCCAAGCTATATCGTGTCGATATTGCAGAATTAGAAATGAAGTAAGTGACATCCTGGACCAGTGCTACCATGAGACTGTATTTTTACAGCTCAAATTGATTTCTTATGATATCTATCCTAGCTGACAATTTGAATGAACATCTTGATCAGTCTGAGAAAACAACGGGGCTGTTATTTCCTAAAGTGACTAATAGTTGGGATCAGGTTGTACTTGAAAGGCTAATAAACCTTGTGAGATAACACGCCTGGCTATATTTAACAGACCTCATTATTTAACAAGATGTTTGAATATGTGCTGTATGCAGAAGATAAGAAGTGATGTGACTCTCTTTTTTTTTTTTAAGAAGTAATAATTTATTGCAGACACTACATTAAGATGACGAAAGTCCAAGGCTAGCTTTGGCTACATGTCCAGAACTCAATCAAACATTTTTATCTGTTGCAACTTGTAATCTTTGCCATACACATATTTGATGTGTATTCCTTCAAAATAGTTTGATAGTATTTTCGGTTAAAATTAATCCAGCTTCTGGATGTCAAATCACGTCCCCTGTCAATAGAGACAATTTTACTTCTTCCTTCCAGTTCTGATACCTTTTTGCCTTGTTGGAGCTTTTGACAAGCTTCTTCCTCTCCATCTTTGGCCACTCTAAAGTGGCAACGCTCTTCATGCTCAGGAACACAAGCACACAGGGATGTGCGCATGCGTATATACAAATAAAGGATTGTTTCCTTTCTATTTTATAAACATTGGATCACTCCATATAGAACTTAGTATTTCTTAACAATGTAACATAGAAATTCTTACCATTCACTAGACAAAGTTTTGTCTTACTCTTTTCAGTAAGTATAATTGATCTTTGTCTAAATCTTGTACATATTATCTTTGCATTATGGTAATGGTATATTTTAGTTTTTGATACAGAGCTCTGAATATAAATGTACTTGACCAAATTGATCAAACACAGCATTTTGACAAATTATTTAGTAAACCCTGCATCTGTGATTTTAATTTCTCTTTCAGTGGAAAAATAAAATCTAAAACTATCACGTGAACAGTAATGGTAATAGGCTTTTTGGTCTGCCAGTGTAGTTTCTCTAAGTCTCTTGTTCTTTGTGTGTAAAGTGACACTTCCTCTCTCAGTTTAATGAGTTTAATAAAACTTAGTAAAAAATCTTTAAACCTAATGAAGCACTTTAAAATGCAAAACAGAGAAAAATGAAGATTGGACCGCAGCTATAACCACCCTCCCCAACATGCCAAAAAAAAAAGAGGAGGCAGGTTAGAGCATAAATTTATCACAATGAACATTGAGAGGGAAACTGAAGCTCTCTTGATGAAATATGTAGTGTTTTCCACCCTTCACTGAGAGAAAGCTATTCTGAAATATAATCTGAATTATATGTACACAGATAGATAAGCATTTACATTGTATTTTACAATGCTGCGTACATTTAAAAGCTCTGCTGCACAAAACTTCACTGAATAAATTCTTGTTTTGTGATATGTTATGACCGAAAAGAGGTTTGAAGTTTAAGGTGCTCATGCATGGCAGGATGTTAGGGATTCCAGGAGACTGTACGTGGTTAAGGTTAAGCTAAAAGCATTTGGCATTATTACAGAGTTTAAAACCCATTTGCATGGACGTTTCTGAAGTTCATATTTCCACACAATCTCTCTTTGTGAAAGCATCTCTCTTAGATTGAATTTACAAAGAGATTGAATGCCATATTAAAATAAATAAATAAAGATAGTGAACAGTGACAATGAAAGCTACATGAAGATAAAAAATACCTATAAGTCATTTGACTTATATGAAACACTAATAAATCAGCATAAGGTCATATTCTGAGTTACAGATTTTTTTAAAAGGAATACTAATTCTAAACTCAACAAACAAGATCGATAAAGTGCCTTAAAGTTAAATATATGGCTTTAATATAATACAAAAGTTTTAATTAGTGATGTGGTGCTAAATTTTTAACAGTAATTACTCAGCATGGTTCTGGAGATAAGTGGCTGACTCCCAGGTCTGCACTGTGTGGTCCTGCTAAATAACTTAACCTCTGAAACCTTAGCATCCTCACTTGAAAAATGCGGGCTATTACAAATCTTCCCATCTACGTTGTTGCTTGGGGCACCCTGTGAACTCACAGACATAAGATACTTTAAAATTGCAAGATCATGCACAGTTTAGTTGCTGTTCTTGTTATTATTTTTCTCCATTTCTGCATAGTAACAAAATATATGCGATGCCTTTCAAGATACTGTGGAGCAATTATGAGCGTGTTTTATGTCCTGGCTTTGTGAACACATTCTCTCTTTATGAACAGAGAGAGACTGAAATATTACTGCATTGTCTTTTAATATATTATCCTGAGCATGATTGGCCCTTAAATCAAGCTGTCAGCAAGTATTATCAGTATTTGTCTGAATATTTCTATTTTTGCCATGGATATTCAGCAGATGAAAAAGTTAATTTGTAATCACTGACATTTAGAAAAAAAAATTTAAACATTGGGATCGATTAGGGTATTGTTCAACAAATAGCTTCTCCACTTCTCCTCCCTTTTGGAGAAAAGTATATTTTCCTGTCCAGGAGACTCTGGGCTCAGCCATGTGACTTGCTTTGGATAATAAAACGAGAGAGAACATTATGTGAGCAAAGGATCAAAGTGCACCCTAGCAAAAGGATTTTGGCTTGCATCTGGGTTCTGGCCATCAGTGATGAAATGAACATCTTCCTGGCGATGGCTGCTGCTTCAGACTGGGACTCAGACTGAGACACGTGCAGAAGAACTCAACAGAAACCTGGGGCAAGCTCAGCTGGCTCAACAGCCTGAAACAGCCGTGCCGCCAAGCCAGCCTGGATCAGCCGAAGTGCAGCAGGAGGCCCAGGAGCTAGAAGTACGTGCTTCTTGCTGTTTAAGACACTGATATTTTAAGAGTTTGATACTTTAAGGTGTTGCATTTCAAATGATTGTTACTACATAGCACTGCAGCCATAGCTGGTGGACACCAATGACTAGTCCAAATGTCCTGAATAGATAAGTGGACTAAACTTTTCGTACATAGAAGATGAAGGCTGTGTGTTGGAAGATAATTCTTCATGGGCCTAATACTTTTGTACATCTTATGAGTGGAAGCACCCATAGCTTTTGTTCCAAACTAGATTTCCAAGTATGTTTATATAGGAAAGAGCCATAGAGGACAGCTAGACTAACTTGTTAGCTTGCAAGGAGAACAGAATCCTAGACCTTTCACAGTCTTGACAACAAGACCAAGCTCCAAGGGTTAGAGGAAAAGGTCTACATGCTAGATCTTATAAATCTGCCAATTGCCCAAAAAACCCATAATTGTCATAGTTCTGTGCAATTAATCAACATATCAATAATAACTGAAAAACAAATTATTACAACAAATTAAATCTGAAATATAAGTGGGGATTTTATTATATATTATATATATAATGTAATATGTAATTGTAATGTAATATAAAGTTATATAATAATGTAATATATATAATGTAAAAGAGCACTTTCCATATATATATATCCCTCCAATATTTAGAATTATATATTAAATATATAACTCCTTCTAGTAGTAGTTTGGAACTAAAATTGATAATTTTCTTTTCAAGTACTTATTGTTTAAGGAGACTCCCAAAGTAAGCTTGCTTAATCATCTAACATTACATATTAGTAAATTATACAAGATGAAGGATTTACTGCAGTTTCAAACTCAGATACAATGAACTTGCCAGTTTGTATCAATTTGCTGAGATTGGAAATGAGAAAGAGAATATTTAAAGATAGAACACCAGTTCAAACAGCAATTTACAAATTACGCAGCAGAGCGTTATATACCTATTGCATTATAGACACAGCCCCCAAGACTTCAAGTAAGTAATGTTCTCAAAGGAAATGTGTGAAAACGTTGTTTTTGTGTATATTTACTGACAGAAGCATGTATGTTGTAGAGTTGGCATTCCCAGCTAAAGATCTCCTCTTGTATCTAATTTAATTCTATATTTTAAGCTTATGTTTTTGGCCTGTGCCTTCTCTTGGAACATAGCCTTCCTGCGCATGGACTGCCATATTTGACAAATAAGAGATCTGTTGAAGCAGCTGCTCCGTATTTTGTGTTACAAATGTCAACAATGCTGTTTCTCTGCGTGATAAAAGATAAATGACTAATGCCGTCAAGTAAAACACATGGATGCGGTGTGTATGATCAAAGACCCACATTTTGGAGATTAAAAAATATAATGGTGTTTTTGAGGCATTCATTGCTTATAATAATGGCTAAATGCTCTCACTGATTATGATTGTACCCAGATAGGTGTATTGGTTTGACTATTACATCATGACTGTGTCTAAATCCCTGAGTCAACCCCCAATCCATCAGTTACCCAACCAGAATTTAAGCACACATTTTGTTAAGAGACCAGAAATGTGTATATAGAACACTTTAGTACTTAAGATTAAGTAGTATCATTTAAATGCTTACCTCAAGAAGAAAAAAATATTACCCATGAGCAGACAGACCCCCAGTGAACAATTTCTTCATATTCTTCAGATGGCTATAAAGATGCAGCTGCTCAATGTTAATACAATGAATTACATCCCTCTTCTCCCGTCTTACTATCCCCAATTACTCCATGTATTATTTGAGCATTATATGACAGGAGTGAAAGCCAGGTCCAGCGGATGTTTTTATTGGTAAATATAGTCATGACAAGACTGAATAGCCTTTATGTCTTCTCAGGCTACTTCAGTGTCCATTATTGTCGTCATGAGCAAAACAGCAGCGGGCTATAGAGAGGCCGGCAATTATCACCCCTCACTTACCCGTGAGAACAGCCGGGCTCGGAGAACTCAGTGGCTTTCCCAAAGCCCCTGCAGTAAGTAAATGGTAAACTAGGAACTAGAAGCCTCATCTTATTATTTGAAAAGCAGTATTATTTCCACTTATTCTGCTGTGGGTGTTGCCATATCTTACCTTTAGTGTGAAAATGAAATTTTTAGAGTACGTTATCTTCTAAAGGATGACGTTCTCAAGATGGCAACGTAGTTCGACCCTGACATCAGTCTCCCGCACAAGAAGACCAGTTAACCACTATCCACAGAGAAGACACCGCTGTGGAAATTCTGGAATAGGGCGGTGAGAGTGAAGCTCCCCACTGGAGCACAGAGGCTGGGAAGGACTGTATCAGAAGGGTAAGCGGACCGGCCACCTTCTGACCACCCAGGTCTCACCCCCACCCCCAGCCCCAGGCTGGCACAGAGCCACACCGAGAGGACCCCATTAGGCCTATTCTTTTTTCCAGTGAGAAGGAAAGCGCCCCAGGTAGACACCCAGCTTCCCAGCACTGTGGGTTGCTTCCCAGGGGGCCCACGCAGGTCTTGCCTCATGGGGATCCTGGGGAGAATCTGTGGGGCTCCTTTTTTTCTTTTTACATGCGAACCGATTTCTTTTTCTAATTTATTTAGGACAAACACATTTGTTACCATTTCTATGAGAAAATGTTACTTTTTAGGTAGGAACCTGGCATTGCTAAACATCGTATTAAATTGGCTTGGGGGCATGAAAAGGGACATAAAAGATGAATTTTTCAGCTCTAAGGACATCCTTCTTAACCAACATTTGATCCTGAAGTTTAGCCATCTCGGACTGTTCCACACTGGACAATTGTTTAGTTTTAGAGTAATTCTGGTATTTGTGGCCTAAGCAGCGTTATCACAAAATGTGAAAATGTCTATTTTGTGCTGGTCTCAGTCTACCAATGGGAATGCTTGCGACTGGACTGGCCCTTGTGGTTCTTATTACGGCTGCAGAATGCCTTCAGCAATAACCGTCAGGGAATTTTGAAAGAGACAAGGTTGGAGGTGAGAAAGAGAGAGAGAAGGAGAGACGGCAAGAAAGAGCCTGGGGTCCTGCTTTAATTGGGGTCAAAGTTGGGGGCCTAGGGTTTTACTAGGGTTCACTCTTTATTGGTGAATTTAAAATATAAGAGTAGGAATTTAAAGCGTGGGAAGAGAAAAGCAAGCAGCGCAAATGGTCAGAAATCCAAAGCAACAGTGATCTCGAAACCAAGGAGCCTTAGGGTGGGGTTTGCCTGGCTCTTCACCTATTCCTTCGACTGGCTGCGTGTTTACTCCAGATAGTTAGTTCTCTTCGAAGTGAACGCTTTGACAGTCAAAGCTTAAGTCAGGCACTTGCATCATCAGAAAACAAACAAAACACACACACACACACACACACACACACACAAACACACACCTGTCAGAATTTACACTACAATGATTTTATGTGGGAGTGTATATTCGACTATTACTTGGTTTTTCTTGGTGGACAACAGAGCATTTCAAATCGTGCAGTATAGAATTTCTTCAGCTCAAGATTCTTTTCTGTTGTATCTAAACATCTTCAATTCCATTTTCCTTGGTCCTCCTTTTTAATCAGTAATATAAATAATAATATAAATAATGGTTTACTGCATCTCCATTTCTGATATGTGTTTCTGTCATTTCACTGGTTCTTTTAATCTATTTACTTTTTTCTCTAAATTCTGTGTGTTCATTGTATCTTTTACATCACAATGATTTTTTTTCTGTAGTTCAGTCTCTGATCTAAACTTCTAATAATATAAGATGCATTCCAAAAGTATTTTTAGCTTTTTAAAATATGTCCTTACCTTGTTTTTTTTTTAATTTTTATTTTTGAGTCTCAGTCTTCCTTTAAATTCAGCTGTCTTTTTGTTAGCTCTTGCCCTTTCTTTTTTCATACAATCCATTCTCTCAAATTTCATACTATGAAAAGCAGATTCTTTCTAATATTTATTCTGTGTTCAATTTTAAATCTATTTCAAAATACAGCAGTTGCGTATTGAGAGTATGACAGTTGCACTTTCCTTTCTTTCTGTCGTAGGTTCACACCATAATCCCCATTCTGATTTTTTGTGTTATTTTTCCTGTTTCTACATCTGCGAATGATGAAAGGACTCTTCAGGACTGCTGTTTTCCCTAAACAGGCCTATGGATTTCCTTATCCTCACTTCTTAAATGTGTGTCTGCTTTAAGAATCCTCCTTACTGACAATGTATTGGAGGCTGGTAAACATACAGAGCAAACTCTCTACTATTTTTGCAGATATGTGTTTAACATCTAGAACAGCTCCCCTGAAGAAGCCTCTATTTCTTTTCTCTCTAGAAATGTTCAGGAATAGATTTCTTTTCTGAGTAATATGAAGTAGTCTGCAGTTTTGGTTGTATCTCTTGATTTAAAAAAGTACATGAAAACTAAACGTCCCAGAGTATGTTGGTACTAAAATGTATTCAGCTCTAATCTCTTTTCATTGTGACGATCCACATGGGAAGTGACTTTTCCTACGTAAACTCCAGCTTTATTGCTAGGAATCGATTTCCTAGAAACTTATTTACTAGGGAAAGAAAGGATGCAATGGTCCTGGTGACCCTAAAAAAAATAACTAATTACAAATAATGCTGCAGTGAACTTAGGGGTATATATATCTTTTAGAATTAGTGATTTCTTATTCCTTGAAAAAATACTCAGAAGTGGAATAGCTGGATCATATGGTAATTTTTTTTTAAAACCACAAAACTCTTAGTATATACCAGTGTAGGACGGAAGAGAGTGGGGCATGGGGGTTAATGAAGTTAGATATCTGTAAGATACAGAGATGTAAAGGAATTGGGTGACTAGAATAAAATACTCTCCCATATTCCAATTCATCCTTCTTGCTCTGCTATTTCCCTGAGGGTACCTGTGATGCACTTACACTAGTTCCTGGCAAGTTGGTACACTGTCGACATTGAGACAAATAGTCTGAGACAAGACTTTTCCACTTTCTAGCAATTTCTAGCAGTAGGACCCAGGATAAGTTATTCTTCCTTTTTCAACCACAATATCCTTGTCTGTAAAATAATGCTAGTAATTTCATCTACCTTATGAGGGTTATAAATTGTCTATGAAGGTTAAATGATCTAAAACTTGTAAAATGAGCAGTACTGGCACACAACACGTTTTAAATTATTATTTTTTTCTTTCTTTTGAGAACTGAGTTTTCTAGACTTTTTAAAAAGTATAGTTGATTTGCAATGTTGTGTTAGTTTCTAGTGTACAGCATAGTGACTCGGTTAAATATATATGCTCTTTTTCATTATGGCTTATTCAAGCTATTGAATATCCTTCCCTGCGCTGTACAGTGGGACCTTGCTTGCCTATTTGTATACAGTAGTTTGTATCTGCCAATCCCAAACTCCTAATTTATCCCTCTACGGCCACAAGTTTTAAATTATTTAATATTTGTTTGATATATAAATAAATATCTATCATAGTTATTCCACTCCTTTGTCAGTGATACGTGGAAAGTTAGAATCAGATTTTTCTCAGTGGTATTTAAAATCAAATATCTAACAGACACTTACTGACACATGTATTTAACAAGACTTTGGTTCCTAACATACAGTTTTTGTGTTAGATCTGTCTACATCTTTCAGATATTTACCTGATTATTTCCTAAGAAAAATTCCTGAAACACAAACCCTCTAAAATGGTTTTCATTCCTTGTTGAGTTATGGCTCATATAGAACAGCCATTGTAGCACACAAGGTAGTGATTTTTTTTTCTTTCTACTTTCTGCAGCGTATTTTTCCAAACAGAAAATTATTTCATGTGAGACAAACACAGGATGAGGCTACATACAGAGAACTGTAAATAGAACGTATGGGATCCAGAAATGTTTTACAGAGATATTCAGGTGAAAATTCAAAATAAAGACGTTCTCCAGGGAGTTCATGATATCAGTCAAAACCACTTGGTAGAATGAAATATTATTTGGCGCTCTCTTTTTCAAAAATTAAGCATACCATATATTTATCATTGGTACCAAATTCCTCTTATATCCAATTCTCTCTATTATGCCTGTAAATTCATGTGTATATAACAATATCTTTATTTAACTGGTCTAAAAAAACTTCAAAGTATCATTTCCTGAACCTGGTATGAGACAATTATGCTCAAGTTTTTCTTTTCTCTCTTAAGATCTTTGAAGCAAACTTTTCAAAATTGTTTTTGGTTTCTTTGTTTCTTAATGAAACTGCTAATGAGAGTTTTCTCTTAATAGTTGTGTAAATCCTGTTGAAGGCATATAATGTCAACTCTGTTTATTCAGATGAGTCCTATTCAATTTATTTTAAAAATCTAAAGACATTCAATTATTGATGGTGTCTATATATGCAAATCAGTTTAACTGTTCTGATAGAATTTACCAGTCATTAACCTGTTACTAAATGTGTGTTTGACTAAATTGCTCACTGAATCTCTTTTATGGGAAGCAAAATCAGGAGAGAGTTTTCACCCATTTTGTGTCCAGGACCAACTTCTTTGAATAGTTCTAGCATCCTTAATTTTTTATCGTCTTATTTTTTCTTGTAAAGATACATGAAATCGTTTAGTAATTAAGGTCACTACAAAATCCAAGAGCTGCTAGTAGAAATAGCTTATAAAGGCATGTCAACTTGTCAAGCAAAATTGGGTTTTAAAAGCTAGACACTCTAAAAGAAAAAATTTGAGGGAAAGCAGTATGTTACCACGGAGAGTGAAGATGGATATTAGAAGGCATCTCAAAATAGAACATTTTTTGGAGAACTGTCTAGACTCCAGTCAACCTCATGGGTTCACAAAATTGATCTTTTTCTAGCTTTGGACTGTTCTGATTCAGCAAAATTGACTGAATTATAGCTAAGCCAGAAGACCAATGTAGAAGGGAAAATGTAATTTTCAAAGAATTTGTGTCATTTGGCAAGGACTTTATTTACTGAAGATAAATTTTCAACCAATATTTATTAGGTTCCTACTACATGACATGCACTGGGCATGCACTTAAAAAAAGATACACAAGTTCTCTACTTTCAAGTACATTTCAAATTAACTGCAATATTGACTACTATAGTACAGAATTTCAGGAGTTTAGTGTAACATTGGAAAAAATCAGGTTATATAATTTAAGCTTTAATAAAATGAGCTGTAAGAGCTCAAAGGATATATCTCTACCACAGAGATATGCTTATAAAACCAGTTGAGTCCTTGAGCCAGGATTTTGTCCAGTATCATATTAGAGTGCTGACTGTCAATGTGATTTATTTTTTTAAGACACAAAACACATTTGAAAAGAAGATGTGGTATATATACATACAATGGACTACTACTCAGTCAGAAAAAAGGAATGAAATTTTTGCCATTTGCAGCAACATGGATTGCCTTGGGAGATATTATGCTAAATAAAATAACTCAGACAGAGAAAGAAAATTATTCTGTGATATCACTTATATGTGGTATCTAAAAAATACAGCAAACTAGTCAATATAACAAAAAAGCAGACTCACAGATATAGAGAACAAACCTGTGGTTACTAGAGAGGAGATGGAGGAGGGGCAGGGCAAGAATAAGGAAGGGGTAAGTGGTACAAATTATTGTGTATAAAATAAATAAGCAACAGGGAATATAACCAATATTTTATAATAACTGTAAATGAAGTATAACCTTTAAAAATTGTGAATCACTATTTTGTACACCTGTAACTTATATAATGTTGTACATCACCTGTACTTCAATTTAAAAAAAAAGAAAGAAAAGAAAGGTCTAGCATGTATCAAAACAAAGCACAACAAAACAATAGTCTTCCATAGCTGTGAAATGTTATTTCTTCAGCAGTACACAGTGATCCTCGTTGAATGTCTTCAAGTTCACATTTGAGTATCTGTGAGTGTTCCTGTGTGCGCCTCAAATTGGTCCTTTCAGCTCTGTTACGTTACCTGTCATTTTCTACCTTTCCTGCTCTGCTTCTTGTGTATGAAGGTGTGTCTGTTTTTCTATTGCTCCCCATGCAAAAAATAATAGCTTTACCTAGTATCCCACCAAGATATTACTGTTTGTAGTACTCTGATTTGTGAGCTGAGATGACTATTATGTAATGCCATCACGCATCACATTGAAACCACCAATTCCCAATGTCCTTGCCCACCCAACTACTGCGTGGGATGTTCAAAGCTGCAGGTAATGACTTCTGTACTTACTATTTCATGGTTTTAAATTCAACACATTTAACTCTTTCTTGTGTGTGTGTGTGTGTGTGTGTGTGTGTGATTACATATTTTTGTTGCTGTTCTTCCACTTCCAACTATCCCACCAACTCAAAAGCTAGAGAGCGCCATTTAGGAGAATTCTATTCCATACTTTTAGTCTCCCAGACTCCTAAAAGTTAACTGTGCACCTTCAACCTCTCTGTCCTGTCTCTTTCCCCTGAGGCTGCTCTGTTCTACATGTAGCATTGTAGGCTTGCACTCTCTGGACATTTCTGAAATCTAGCATAAATATGAATAATCTCAAACCTAGACTTTTGCTGTATGACAATTACCTAAATTTGAAAATTTTTTATAAACATATTTCAATGCTTGGAGCCATTTATCACTTATAAGTTGATTTGCTGTAACTAATATGATTTGTTATATTGATTCAAGGAAGAATGGAGCTATCCAGAGGGTATCCTCCAGGCAGTGGCTGGCTCGTGTGCAGCAATATCACCCATCATCTACAAGAAAGAGCTTTTTACTAAGATCTGGGTCAGGGTGTTTTGCTTGATTCACACATGTGGTTCTTGCCTTAATTCCAAAGTTATTTTTTTCTGAATGTATAATCAATGTTAAGCCATATCACAATGATGTAATAATAATGCAATGTCTATAAAGCATAACTTGCACTTTCTTATTCTAATCAGAATACCAAATTAAATAATTAGATAAAAATCACAACAATCTCTCAAATGAAAGCCAAAAAGATTTTCTCTGAAAACAGTTTGAAAAGTTTTTGTTTATTTGACTATATAAAGATACAAAAAATTTTCTCTAAAACTAGTATTGACAATATTTAAATATCAAATATCAAACTGGAAAG
Source organism: Camelus ferus (assembly GCF_009834535.1). Classification (NCBI taxonomy): domain Eukaryota; kingdom Metazoa; phylum Chordata; class Mammalia; order Artiodactyla; family Camelidae; genus Camelus; species Camelus ferus. Next base: position 5,518,916 of record NC_045718.1, on the reverse strand, counting down.
AAGTAATTGTAGCATTCCTAAAAATTATAAATATCACCAGTGCAAAAAATGCATTCTTTTTATTCTTTGTTTCTGAAATATTGGCTTGCAAATCATAGGCCCTTGACAATGTTTTTTAAGACCAACATTGAAAAAAATAACCAATATCAAAAGAAGAAAAATTAATCAAAGGATATTAACAGATAGTTCATGGGAAAAGAGAATAAGATATCAACTACACATATTAAAGGATAATCCTTTCATCCTTTTGCACCCCCCCCCCCACACACACACCACATACAGGTGTGTGCTCATATGTGTAAAAGAAATTAGGAAATACGGCTCTCAGAGAGGATAAGGCAATTATTTTAAAGGTTTTATGGCTCCACTTTCTTTTTAATACTTACAATGACCCAAAAGGGATTCTGCCAAGGCTAGATGGGTGGAGGGGAATTTATGGAATCAGGAAACTGCTCAGAGAGCCTTCTCAGCCGTTCCTGGAAGAGGCTGTGCGTTGACCTGTGACACTGGCATCTTCGTAGCTGCTAACTCAGAGGTCTCCGCCCTTTGCCCTTCCTCTTTCCTGCAGGGATAGACACTCTTCTTTTCCTTCCATTTTGGAAATGAACTTCTTACCCAAGTATTATAAACTAGCTTACAAATGAGAAACCAAGAATCAAAGAGCTCCTCTGACCATACAGTCTGTCTTTAGAGGAGAGTTACTTAAGAAGAAAAAAAGGGTTAAGCTTAAAATAACAAAGTATATGAATTCCACTGGTGAAAACCAGTACTTGGACAATTGTGACATGTGCTTCCAGAGGAGGATTGCCTGATGATGGTTTCTGCAGTTTGCCCTAAAGCTGAAAAGAACTCTTGGTCGTAAATGTATTTTTCTTAGGTAGCATTTCCAGCCCCCGAGAGGCAATTGCTAAGAATTCCTTGCAGGTGTCTCAGAGATTACAATAAAGACACACAAGACTGCTGCTCTTAAGGAGTTGACAAAAGATGGCTAGAAAAATAATACTGGATACATCAGAAACTAATGCAATATTGTAAATCAAGTATACGTCAATTAAAAAATAGAGTTTAAAAAAGTAATACTGGAAAATGCTATCCTGCTTTGTGTGTGAACTCTGACATGTTAAATGTATCACACATACCTGTACAGTAATGATTAATGGAGATTATGCTAATAACCCTAGACCTAAATCTAAGCCTGGGGGTGGATAATTTACAGAAAACATTTCTTTACCAAAGAATGATCTGCTGAAGAAATTAAATGCCTTGATAATGTCTCAAGAAGCATGCTAGATTTTATTTCTGTGCTCTAGCATTGGACAATGTGATTATAAAAACATTTATGAAACATCATTTATGCTAACATACTAACATAACAATAATATGAGTCATTCTTTTTTTAACGTGATGAATTTTCCTTCAGAATTTGACTGAAATAATTTAATGGAAGTTTGAAAACAGGACTTTCACATGATAAAAAAAAATCTAAATAGTATTAAAAAGCATGAAAAACTTATTTTTTCAGAATTGTATTTTGCTTTATGGTCCACATGATAAAAAAATCTAAAGACTATTAAAAAGCAAGAAAATTTTATTTTTTCAGAATTGTATATTACTTTATGGTCAACAAGTGTTTGTCAGACAATGTATCAATAAGACAAACAAGTGAACAAGTAAATAAATATAGGCAGAGTAATCATACATATTATAGGTAATATTTGTTGAACACTGGTTCTAGAACTGAATAATATTCAAGAGCTCAGAAAAGGCAGGAGGTTCAGACATTTAACGGCTCTAATATTCTTCCTTGCTGTTTAAAAAAATATATTTCCTCTGGTTTCTTCACTTTTTGGTCCTTTTTCCTGCCTCCCCATCTCTGAGTGGGCATCAGCCTAGACCTCTGGGCTTTCCTTAAAAGGATCCACATTAATTACTTCTCATCAGCATTCATCATGGTGACAGCTCCTGTTAGCAGTGCTGTTTATTTTGTTCTCACCTTTTCTGCTGGGCTGTCAAATGGAGGAATTTTATGGTTCTTGAGGGAACAATCCTTCTCTATGACCAGCCTGCTTTGAGAAAAAAAAAACAAGTGTTTTCTTCAGTGTTGTACTGGCTTTGGTAATTCCTTGTAAATGAAATGGCACAAATGTAGCAATTAATAGTCTCCTTTAATTGAGTTCATTTATAACAGAGCAGAGTTAAACCAACCAAAAATCCATTGAACAAAATCCTGAACTTAAACAGTATTTCAAGTGCTTTTCAAAGATGAGAAAACTTACATTGTCTTCTAAGGATCATATTCGTATATTGCTTGACCTAAACTTTAACTATTTGTGTTTAACTAAATATTTAAAGTAAAATTAATTTATTTAATTTATTATTTCAAGCTGAACCCTTTTTTTTTCTTTCTAAATAAATTTTTCTCTAAAGACAGACTGTATGGTTATTTTAAAAGAACTGTTTGATTCTTGGTTTCTCATTTGTAAGCTAGTTTATAATACTTGGGTAAGAAGTTCATTTCCAAAATGGAAGGAAAAGAAGAGTGTCTATCCCTGCAGGAAAGAGGAAGGGCAAAGGGCGGAGACCTCTGAGTTAGCAGCTACGAAGATGCCAGTGTCACAGGTCAACGCACAGCCTCTTCCAGGAACGGCTGAGAAGGCTCTCTGAGCAGTTTCCTGATTCCATAAATTCCCCTCCACCCATCTAGCCTTGGCAGAATCCCTTTTGGGTCATTGTAAGTATTAAAAAGAAAGTGGAGCCATAAAACCTTTAAAATAATTGCCTTCTCCTCTCTGAGAGCCATTTTTCCAAGTCTCTTTTACGTGCACGATCGCACGCCTGTGCTGAGCCGCACCAGCTAAAGCATCCTTTGTTCCATTACAGGCACTCTGCCTTTTCCCTGGCTCTTCCAGTGCTTGTTTTTTGTTTGTTTGTTTATTTGGTTGGTTGGTTTGTCTTTATTGTTGTGCAGTTTCATGACAAGGTGTTTAAGTGCAGAATTCTTGTTTTGTTTATCTTTTTGTTCATTTAAATGCTTGGAAGTCATTCATTTTCTGACTCTTCTTCCGTTCTGGAAGTTTTGCATTCATTGTAATTCCAAAGTTGCCTTTCTACTATTCTGTCTATTCACTTCCCTTCTGGAATTCTGGATCCATACGTAATAGTCTCCTGTACTTGTTTCTCTGACGACTGACAGACTCGCTCTTTAATAGTCCCAGATCTGTGTGGGGTCTCTTCACTAACCGCCTTTCGTGATCTGCTCCCAGTCTCTCCCTCTTATGCCACTCCCAGGCCTCAGGTTACAGGCCCTAGAGATTGTCAGATGCCCTTGAAGTGAACGCTGGCTTAACTAATTGTATAATATTTGGCCTTCACATCATTGCTGGACTCTAGATTTTCTTTCAACCAGGTTCTCAAAAGTAAATTTTTAATGAACGCTTTAGTCAGCGTTGGGAGTATTTAACTTCTCCATTTCTTTAAATGAACTTCAGTCTCTAAATGTTATCTGGTCACGTTCTGAAATACCACATCTCGTTTGGTGTGTGTGTGTGCGTGCACGTGTGTGTGTGCATGCATGTGTGTCCCATTCCAAAGGATGCAGAAGCTGTGATATTCTCAAAGGGAAATCTACTTTTTACTATATTCCTTAGTAAAATTAAAATTTTCTTCTATGTCCTGCCTATGTCTTCCCAAGTTTAGTTTTAAGGACTTGACAGTTTGTTGTATAGTGAGTGTGATATTATCTTCAATTACACATTGATAGAGTTATTCTATACAGTGTTCCTAGTAGGCCCAGAATGTACGTGGCTAACTGGCTCGTAAGTTTTCCTGAGTGACCGTGTCCATCCTTTCTCACGGCCAGGTGTCCAAGGGGTATTCATGCTGCCTTGCCACCTAGCCTGCATCTCTCATGATATTCTATTTCTTTGGCGCTAGTAGAGTCTACCGGTAATTTGACACGTCACACCAAAGTCTTCTTTTTGGATATTTTAAATTGCACTTTTGAGAGAAGTAGATCTAAGGATGAACACGTGTCTGTTATTGCCAGTATCCAGGTGGTGTTTCATTTGACAATTCTAAGAAAATACAAATTATGTATATAGATAAAGAAGAGAGCATAATAGATGAGAGACACACGTTTCTATGATAATCACCCATTTGACAAATTCTACTCTCGTCCTTCGTGAAATTTTGTTATGTGAGTTCACAAAATGATTTTTATTGATTAATTCTTTCATTTTGCTTAAGCTAATTTAAATTTATTTCTGTTGCTTGAAGATGGGTACTTTAGAAAAATCTGTGCTTTTAAGGAAATGATCTATTTGGTCATTGTAATAAAAATAAAGAAAATGCTCACCCAAATTCTCCACACCTACACTCATTGTTCTTCTCACAATAAGAAATATGAACAATGCATGCAGTGTTCAGCATCACTTACTCTGCCCCTGATCAGTTTATTGCCTCTTGGCTCCTCTTGGCTTTCTTTGTCCTGCTTTGCTGTGCTTGAAGTGGGCCTTGTAACTATTCTCCTTTGCAAACTGGCGCGATGTCAGGCTCTGCGCATAGAAGGTGCCAGAAGGACACTGAAAGACAGCTGGGCATGGTTTTTCTCTTCTGGTTCCATCATTTGTTACCAATGATTCATTTTTTTAGAAAAAAATTATATTATTAATCAATATTTTAAAGTCTTGGATGACTTGAAAGTCTGAATCATCTGTGGACGTATTTATTTTTATCTTGATTATTAGCCATATTTTCTGGACTTTTTGTAGGTCCAATGATTTTGTTTTTAATGGTTACTTGACATTTTGTATCACAACATTACCGAGCCTCCTTCAGACGTTATCTTTTCTCCACTAGGGGATAGCTGATTGCCCCAGTCGGTTGGGCATGGAGCCAAGACTCGGCTAGACTTCTAGTCTGGTAAGACTTACTGTACTTTGGATTTATTCCCTTTCCTTGAATGTGACCCTGTTGGGTTTTTGCTTGAGAACAGGCTGGCTCTGGATCTGCAGAGCCCTGAGAGACCATGAAGCCCAGGTCTTCCCCTGAGCAAATTCTTAATCTCTTATCCCTTTACCCCTGGCTTAAAACAGTGGCAGAAGTCTCAAGGGGCTGCCTGCTAATGTGTTTGAGGCAGCCACCTCCTCATAGTCTGTCTCTCAAACACTGTAAAGCTAAAAAGATTTCATGCCGACTTATGAGATCAGACTGCCCTGGAAATCAACCAGAAAATAAGGAAGCCCAGAGTGGCATTTAAGTTTCCTTCCGTTTTCAATTCACCACAAGGGTCCAATGAAACACCGCTGATTCTCTCTCCCACAGCTTTGGCCCCTTTACTGGGGGCAAACTGGTACCTCAGCTCATGCTGACAATCAACAAATACTTCCTAGGGGAGAAAACGGCCAGCAGTCACCTGGGAAGAACCCTGTTCACCACAGATTTCATATATGGTGAAACATAATTTGTATACTTTATCTGTCTTTCCTTACTAATTTTTGTGGAGGTGGTGGAAACGGACAATCTACTGTATGCAATCTGAAAGTGAAAGATTAAAAAATTTGTTTTTTTCTTTATTGTATTGTATACATATATTTATATACATGTGTATATAATTAAGTGTACACTTTTGAAAACTTTTGGCAATTGTATATGGTCTTGTAACCATCACCACAACTGAGGTTTCCATCTCCCTAAAATGTTTTCCTCCGCCTCATGAAAGATGGTTCCCTTGGTATATTTTGGCTTAGATTTTCTCTTAGTGATAATTTTGTCTTCTTATGTAATTTTTTCCTCAGTGCTATCTACTCTGATTTCATAACTCTGTATATTTCTAGTCTAAGTTTTTAAATTTCTGACTTGCAATGTCCTGTCATATCTTTGATTGTTTATTTAATTATAATTAATTAATTTTGAAGTACCATGTTATAAATGTCCTCCCCTTTGGGGCTGGATTTTGAGTAGTGTTTTTAGTAGCTCATTAGTATTATCTCCTGTTTTACTCTTATTGTATCTTTCTATGGTTGATGCCTGCCCTTTCCCATTCATTTTGATTTGTGCTATTTTGCTTTCCTGGATCAACAATTACAAGTATTTTTAAAGAGAGGTCAACATTCTAGATACCCTTTCTCATTGGTAGTTCAATGCAGTTTCTTAAATACATGACACCATTTTTTTGATTGAGATGTTTTGGTGAATCTACTGATTTTGTGATGGGACACTTACTTTTCATGTTCTGATTTATTCTCCTTTTGTTTTTCACCATCAAGCCTCTAAGTGCTGCCTTACTCTTCCAAGTTTCTCTCCTCTCCCTCAAAAGTAGTGTCTTCTAAACACTATTGTGCCTGTGAACACACTTACCACATGAAGTCTTTAGATCCCTTAGTAGTTAGCACTCTGGTCCACTGGCTCTCAGACCACTTCTCAACATTTCCTCTCTCTCGGGGTCAAAACTCTTGCTTCTGCAGGTGATACTACTCATATATCCACCATTAGGACTCTGCTGTATTTTTCTTATTTTTACTTATTTACTTAATTTTTCCTGACTCTATGTAGTGATGTGGAATTCAGTGTAGGCTCTGTTGTTTTCAAATATTATTTACATATATTGTACTAGGGTTCTCCAGGGAACAGAACCAGTAGGATATTGACATAGATGGATAAATAGATCTATAGATAGATGGATAAATAGATAGATCTATAGATAGATGGATAAGGGGGGATTTATTACAAGAATTTGCTTACATGACTATGGAGGCTGAGATAAGCCATGATCTTGCTATCTGCAGGCTGGAGAACCAGAAAAAATGGTGACATAATTAGGTCCAAGTCTAAAGAAAGACGTGAGAAACAAGGGAGCTGCTGGTGGAAGTCCCAGAGTCCAAAGACCAAGAACCAGGAACTCCAATGCCAGAGGGCAAGAGAACATAGATGTTCCAGCTCAAAAATAAAGATAGAGAATTCACCCCTCCGTTGCCTTTTTGTTCCAGTCAGGCCATCAACGGTTTTGTTAGGTAGTTAGATAAGTGGGGGCACCGGGCAGACGGGTGGAGGGGAGGGGGAGGGTCTGGGAGATGGCGCTGTGCCCGCCTCCAGCACAGAGGGGCCTCGCTGCCTCTAAATGAGCGCCAGCAAGAAGCCGGCTAAGACCCCACAGCCACAGCTGTGCGGTAGCGGAAGGAGCCGACCCAGACACAAACCAGAGTTCGCTGTGTTATAATCACCATCGTGGCTTAGGCCCCTCGTGCGGGTTTTCTGTGTGGACGCCACGGGTGAGGACGTGCTTAAAGGGACTAAACACGACTAAGCGTTCCGGGGACACGAGCCACCAATCAACCGAAAACCCACCACTAAGCGAGGATCTAAGAGGAAGGGGAGACAAGAACACCGCGAGTCCCCCTTGAGTCAGCCCGCCTCTTGTTCTTGGAGGTATATTCTTTTTCTAAATAAACCTTTTAAAATCTCTTTGCGACACAACGCTTTCTGTCTCCCTTTTATAAACCTCATCTTTCAGGTAAGACAGGAACTGTTGCCCTTTGGGTAACAGTTTGGATGAGGCCTCCCCTCACATTGGTAGATCTTCTTTACTCAGTCTAGTGATTCAGACGTTGACCTCCTCTGGAAACATCCCCACAGACACCCCCGGAAAGAGCACTTACCAGCGATCTAGATGCCCCTTGGCCCAGCCCAGCCGACACCTGCCATCAACCAGCACATGGAGATAAACACACATTTTGAAGACGTCTGCCTCCTAGTTTTGTTAGGAATGATTTTTGGGAAAAGGCGGGAGATTCGTTTAGACAAATTCCATATTTTTGAACCATTTCCTTTGTTTTATTTGCATGTTTGGCAGTTTATGCCTTTACCTGACAAACCAGCTCTGACCTCATTTTGACTTCTCTCTTCCACAGTATTGCTGATGTTCAGGCCACCCACCAAAATATATAAACTCATTGTAGTCCCAGAATCTTTGTATGTCTTATTGCTTCTGCCTGAATGCTCCGACCCTAGATCTTCATGTACTTAAATCCTTCTCATCATCCAGATCTTTGTTCAAATGTCACCCTTTCTGTTTAGCCAAATGGGCCCCCATTTCTCAATTTTTTCTACTTATTCCTTCCCTAAAACTACTCTCTCTCCTTTTCTTCTGAACACTTGCCACTCTTTAAAAATACATTGTGTATACCTTTGTCTATATATTTACAGCCTGTCTTCTCCAATACAGTGCTGCTCAGTGGGAGCAGATACCAGCTCTAATTGTCTTCCCAGCCCCCAGAATCATGCCTACACATAGTAGATTTGTAGCACATACTTGTTGAATAAATAGTTTTGTCAAATTTGATTTGATTTTTTTTAGCCTATTTATGTAAGGTAGTTCTCTGAAAAAAAAAAATGCATTATTTCACCAGAAAGCTGTGTCAACACTGCATTCCATTTTGGTTTATCACATCAGAAGGATGCTGTGTTCTGGAAGGAGGACGGCCAGATTGAATCGAAACTTTGAATTATGATACAATTTATAATTTTGGTTCAGACATCACCTGAAAGTTATTTCAACTTCAGTCATTATCAGTAAAAAAGTGTTTTGTGTCCTTCCGACCTATGTGTAAGTTCAGAGGGAGACTTCCTGGCCGAAAAGCATTTCTTGTGATGTAGGGGTTCTACAGTTCCTCTGCGTGATTTCCCTCTACGTGCAACTTTCACTCTGCAGGGAATATTATTTACCCAATATTCTTTACTCTGCCACAAAGCTGTACGCACTTTCAGGAAGCTCACTAACAAAGTATAAACATAACATTTATCATTTCACAAATGTTGTGCTTTTCTTTGAAACCCTTTCTCTTTAAACTACAACAAATCTTCGTCTTTAAAGGTCCATAACAAAGGAAAAGAAAACTGAAAATGAGAAAGTTGTGCAACCCTCTGGGTGCTCTTCCTTTGAGCTCTGTTGGGTTCTCAATTTTCCTAAGATGTTTCGACCAAAGGAAGAAGAAGCAATTTTGACTGCCCCTACTCTGAGTGGCATCCCTGGGGCAGAGTCCCTTAAATAAAGGGAGACAGAGAGAGGGAGCACACTGGCCATGGCATGCTCAAGTCTACACCGTCGGCACTATGCATTTTCATTTGTCATTTCTGAGAACAGCATTCTGCAAAGTCCGTATGCTACCCTGTAGGGTCACTATACAGATATTACACAGCTAAGAAAATTCGGAACTACTAAAGGACAATAGCTTGGACAATAATTATTACTTGAGAAATTTCATAAGGAAAAATGTAGAAAATGTACATTAGTCAACGTAGATGGATATAATTAGCAATTTGTGCATGAGCCTCCTAATCGACTACTGTCAACATTATTGGGTGATGTAGTTCATATATTAACTAAATACACATGTATTTCATTGTAAACCACCACTAGTAGAAAATCCGAGGAGCCAAAAGGACACACAGTATATTAGCTCCCTCGGTAATTGTCATGACAGGATTTTTACATATAAAAGTATAAAAAGAAAACTAAAGTCACTCACCATTTCTAACATTCAAATACAATAACAATGAGAAGTTTTATGTCAAAGGCTGGAATACAACCAGATAACGTGACCATGTCTTCCTCCTCGAACTATTTTCCTGGTATTTTTCTGACATCTCAGTTTTCCAGTGCTCCTAGCCCTTTCATCAGAATTCCCAATTAATCCGATGCTCTTATTGTGACTTTGTGCGTTCTGACCTCTTGCAGTTTGTTCATGTCATTTCCTTTATATTGAGAGTTATAAGCTATCAGCCTTTTTTTTTCCCCTTGACTAACTCAGTAACCTCCTGTAACAGACGATTAACGAAACTTTATAGTGATGTCTAGTCTTCCATAAAAGGGTTGAAGACTATGTAAAGTAATGAAATATGTATTGGATACTAAACACCCTTTCATTCTACTTGTGGCAGTCCTGGTGAGCTTAGCTGCATAAAATGGGCACCACCAGGCAAAGTATGTCCCGCCATGAGAGATACCCAACCATGATGGAGTCCACATGAACAGAAAGACACACATATATTTTTTAAGGATAAAATCATGACTCTCAAAAAAATGTAAAGTGGAACACACTTTAAAGTTTTTATTAGTGTTTTTTCCCCCCACAGGGTATCCCTCTACAGAACAGAACAGATCACTTCTCTGCCTATAGAAAAGAATGATTTTGCATTGCTATCATACAAATTACATACAAATTACAAAGCTATAAAAATAGTTCCCATAAAATCAGAACGAGGTAACCTGGGAGGGTGTGCTACACACAATGCATAGATTTCCATCAAAGCACAAATTTTCACCCGCAAATATAAGAGGAATAATAGTAAGACAATGTAGTTAATTCTGACAGATTAAAGACGGAGTAAAACAGATTTCTCAGAGGTTGCTCAGAGGTTCCACATTTGGAAGGCACATGATTAGTATGTCTAGGATGACATAGAGTTCTGGTTTACTATGTGGAACCTTTCATACTTAACTTGGGTTTGGATCACCAATTTGAGAAAAGCAAAAAAGCATTTTCTATTTTGTCTGTGAACAGATGAGATGAGATGAGGGGACGACTGAGGCAATCACTCTACATTAAGAATCAAAGAGGGTGTACGTTCACATAAACTATTAGGAAATTCACCCTTGGCCTGTGGCCCAGAGCACATGCCCAGAATTTTACAGAACCTTTTCTTTGGAATTGTTGCCTCCTGTTTTGGCTTTCATGGGTGTTTGCCCCAATCTGTTTGATGGAATTAGTCCAATTCTGAGTAAAAGCGAGGAGGCTGACTTCACATTTATTGTTTAATCGCCTCACAGTTCCTCATCCCTTTGGTGGTGGACGTCTGGCCTGCAGGTGCCAACAGGGAAAGGGAGATCACATTCTCTCCAAATAACACCATGTTCTAAACGACAACTGACGTTATGAGGCTATTCAAGCTAACCTATGAAAAGCATAAAAAGGCAATCAAGTTAGCTTGCTAACATTTATAGTAATATTCTTTTCAGAAGACTGAGAAGCTGACTCCTCAGTATATTAATGCACAATTCTGACAAGGAACATGCAAATACTGAAATGTATACTTTCCGAAAGATCAAGGCGTATAGATTAAGGTCCTCATAGCTTGTACTTAGGATTACTTAAAAATTTTTAAAAATTATAGTCTAAAGAAAGATAGTTATTTATACTTAGCCATGTGTGTTATCATTTCTAGTGTATTTCATCTGCATCGTTCACAGGGTATAATGTTTATCTGTATCTTCCCATTGGTGTAATTCTTTATTTTAGCAAAATAAAACCATCAATCAATACCACTATAATATAAATGCAATTACATAATGCTATTTGAAGTTTGGTTACTTTTCCTAAGCAATATTCCATAAGATCCATTTTTTCCCTCTTGCACATTTGTATATAAGTTTTTTTTTTACTAGACTTACAGAAATGTCTTAAAAATAATTGTCTCTCTTTATGATATTTGTTCTAATACTCTTCTTGAAGATTAAAATGCAACTCATTCTTTTCTTTTATTCCCATTGTGGTGGTTCCATTGCCTAAAATTGGATATTATCCAAAAAAGCATCTAATGAAATGCCTAAAGGTAACAATATATTTGAATGATTAGGATAATGTCGGATACAAACATAAAAGTGCACTCATGTTACACAAGCCAAGTTTTTTTTTTCTTTCTGCTCCGTGCATTCTTTATAATTTTAAAATTTGTTTTTCAAAGGACAGTCTTCAAATTTTTTTTAAATTTAGGCTTTAAAGGCCCCCTTCTTATTTGATGAGTAATGGTAGTATTATATCCATATGAATACCTCTTTGCAATGCAGAGATATATGTTCTGTAACCCTTACCTACTTAAGACTCTCCAAAGAGTGACATATCTAATGACTCTGTTGTTCCTTAGGGATATTCTCGTCTTCAACCACAAGTATTTAATCCATTAATGAATATGCTAAGATAACAAAACTATACACCTGACTAAATTTTATGAGACTGTATTTCTGTTTAAGATTATCTATCAAACAATAAAATATTTCAAATAATTATGAAAATAATTTTATGCATTGTCTTTTATTAGAAGAAGAGTTCCCTATTTTATGAATGAAACAAAAATAAATGGAAGTATCATGTTATCTTTTATTTGTTCAACTCTCTGGAATAGGTTTTGCAGTGATTTTAAAAATAATTTAAAGATGCATTTTATTTAATACATTTTTATTTTATTAAGAATTTTATTTTGTTCTATCCAATGTTGACAGTTTTGTGAACAAAATGCTAAAACATTCATTGTCTTTTCAATACTATTGTGCTATTTATAATAAATAAAGTTATAGTAAGGGACTACGGAGAAAGTATTTTTATCTTTCTCCCCAGTTAGAGCTTTCTGTGCAAATTTTACTGAAACTTGGGACCTGAACTAATAAATAAGTCTTGAAAATTAAATTATGACTGACTAAGTAGAGAATTCTAGATAGAGATTTACCTCCAGAGATGTCTACGATTCAAGGGGGATAAGACATAAGACCACGGAGGTATCCCAGAGGTTCTAAAGCTTGGAGACAGTAGTTTGATCTTCTGCCTAGAAACATGCATTTATAGTCCAGGATTCTTTCCTTTTGAACTTCCAAGAGAATTGTTTATATTAGGAGCAAAAGGTTTCTCTTCATCTTTAAGGAAGAGAGGAGGGGACAGCTGACCCACTGCTATATAATCCCCTAGATTTGTATTTTCTAGGTCTTGTCTACAGCACAGGCTCTGGTGCATGTGGATGTTCTGCTATCTTGTTCTCAGTATGTTGCCCTGAAAGGGAAACGGGCTGTGAAGAACGAGCATGGTTATTGGGTGTAAGTGAGTAAAGATCTGCTTTTCTCCAGAAACCATATGTTTGCATTCAGGAAGATATTAATAAATACAGACATTAAAAACTTTGCACACAGTCATCCTAAACAGATTATTATTTTAATATATAATGGTTATGGAATGAATGTTTGTTTTCCCTGCAAACTACATGTTAAAACTCTACCCTCCAATGTGATGGTGTTAGGAAGTGGGGCCTTTGGGAGGTCATCAGACTTAGATGAGGTCATAAGAGTGCAGCCTTTATGGTTGGGATTATTGCCTTTATAAGATTCGTGATAGAGCATGTTTCCTCTGCTCTGCTCTCTACCATGTGAGGGTACATGAGAAGGCAGCCAACTGCAAGTCAGAAGAGGGCTCTCCCCAGAACTCAGCGATGCTGGCACCCTGATTTTGTGTATTAGGCAGCAAGTTTGGGGTATTTTGTTATAACAACCCTGATTAATACTCATCATTAAACCCCTGAACAAAATATTTCCAAGTCTCTAGTTAATACTTAAATGTTCTACTGCTAACTTGTCTTTGAAACCATAGGAGTGATTATATTTAAACATCTATTAGATCTCAAAAAAAAAAAAAAAAAAAAAAAGCCTGCAACAGCATGATTCCTGCTCAATAAAACCAAAGTTCCGTGGGCATTCATGAATTGCTGAAGAATTTTTACATATAACAGAGTAACTTTCAGAGCTTCCAGAAAAGGATGGATGTATTTTAAAATATTAATTAAGCTGATAAAATGTGTCAATGATTTTTGGTGTTCCTGAGCCTCAGCGGGTCTCTCACAGTTCCCCATCATTTCAAGGTCAATTTCTTGCAGCTCACAGTTCCGCCACTGTCAGAAAGCAGGCAGGGTTCAGCGCAACACTATACCTGTTGCTCTTACTGAGTTCTTCTTTTGTAAGGGCAGAAACCATTACCATTCTTCCCACGTGGCCACATACCAGAAGTCAAAAAGATAAGGTTAAACTGAATTAACACACATAGGCTCAGAGAAAAATCAACCATCATAACTAAGGCTTGAGGCAGATTTTCATAGAGAGATTTTACTACTAGTTAGTACTGTATATTACGGACAAATTCAACTAAAGTTGTTAAGATAGAAGAAATAGATATTTGAGAGATTCTTTTGGAGTTTATATGGTACCGATTTATTTTTTTTAACCAGTGGCCGTAAATTCAAACAAGTTTTAAGTAAGACAATTCAAGTGTTCCCTAAGAATTTTTTTAAAAATCAGTATTTTGAAGGCCAGTTTTTAAAAGTAACAGTAGAAATGGTAATATAAAATTTAAAACATAGATGCAAAGCCACTTCAGCTAGAAGTGTCCCTGGATACACAAAGGTTACAGAAATCTGCATTTGTGATTCGGAGACCATGTGTGGTTGGGTGATAGATTTCCTCAAGCAAGAGTCTGATTCTTTACACTGCATGTGAATTTCTGTATTCCAAACTGTCTCTTCCATAAATTTGACCTGCTGCATCTTTTGATGCTGAAAGAATGAGAGCTGTAATAACTACCTCAAAGACAACACAGCCTTCCCTGGAATTACTGCCAAAACCATAGGACACGCCATCGGATCTAGGCTTGCGGTTCCACGGACAGTATCACTCTCAAAGGAAGAAGCCGTTGATCCACACTAAGTCACCTCAGGTGAATTTTCTAATGAGGTGACAATGTAGATGCAGCGCCTGTTCTGAGCGCGACACGGGGCACAAAGTGCAGACTGGGGACGACGTCCGACAGTGGCATTGTAAGGAGAGCAGACGGCTAAGAAAACACAATTTCTACAATCATTTCAGACTTGTGACTTTTAAGTCTATTTGGCATGATTATGTAAATTTAATTCCTGGGATGTTCATTGGGAAAACCACGCCAATATTTTCCATTCTCTGAAATAATCTACCAGTTAGATCACAGACAGGTGAAGGTTCACCACGGCATAAAGTAGAAAAAATTTTGCCTCTGCAGTCTGCTATGTGAATGTCACAACTGACTGTCGACGTAGAACTTTTAGACATTTAGCCCCGATTCAGTGCATTGCTCAGTAAAAGAACTCTGTGCATCATATGCTTGTTTTATTTATCATTAAAATATACTTTCATTGCAAAATATATGCATCAGCTTGCATATGGGAATAGACACAACGTTTTAAAGCTGAACTTTCTATCAGTCAAGGTAAAAGATAAATTGTATCCTGAAAATAGTTTTCCAGATAAGGGGCTTAAAAATTCTCTTTATAAATATTGGTCTCAGTACAGGATGATCAAATTTGTAACTTGTGAATCTTAACTCATCTTCCTATTTGCTATATGTGAAAACTGTACATTTTAATCAACATGTTAAATATGAATTTATAATATATTATATATTTATATTACACAGTATACTATATTAATATATTTACATATATGATATAAATACATTCATTAAAATATATTTATAATATATAATGTAATAAAGTGCATTTATCAGTACTTTTGTTGATTTTTTTTGTTCTTAACTCTTCATTGGGATTCCTTTGCCTTACGATGCCTTGTTTGCCTGAAACTGATATTCTGCCTTGCAAACATTTTTGCTCATTTCAAAACTTGGTTTGCTCTGCCTCCTTTAATACACACTTTTTCTTATTACACTGTATTCATTTTTCTACTTTGCCACATCCCTGGATTTATTTATAAGTAACTGTCATTTAAAAAATATATGTATATATAGAGTGTGTGTGGGTTCTATTAAAGAAAAAACTAAAAGACACTAAATATTTCAGGGAGCGAGACTACTAGTTACTGTCAGAAGGATCTGTGGCATAGAATATGGGCTTTCTTACCCAAAATCACACCTGAAGAAATGATGGAAGCAAGAAGAGAACATGGGTTCAAGAAACTAATAGAAACAATGAAGCACACACCCCGATGAGGCGTGGTGACCGGGGCGTGTGGGGGCTGCAGGGCTGCAGGTGGGACCAGAGGGCAGCTGGGTGAAGCCCTGGGATCAGGTTGAAGAAAGGCTTTCAAAAATTGGCTCTTGCTTCATCTCCAGTGCTTTGGGACAACGACTGCCTTTCCTTTTGCAGCAGAAATCAGCAGCAACAGCTGGTGGTGGTGTCCACAGGTTAGCAAGGCAGGACAAAAGTTTTGGTGCAGTAAAGAGTTGAGCGTAAAACATGCTCACTGTCCGGAACTTTGGCTTCTTGAGCTGTCACTTCCCCCTTCCTCTCAGGGTAAGTTATTCCCAGGAAATGGCTTCTGCAGAGGCTGCTACTCCGTAACAAATGAAAGGTGAAACCAAGACCAAAGAGGGTCACCTGACAGCTCGGGGTATGGAGGGGGTAGTACTGAGGGGAGGACACAAGGGGGAGGGGTCACACTGGACCGGGGGTGCCTGGGGCCGTCACTTCTCTTCAGACTCATGGAGCACAGCCTGTTGCTGGACCAATCTCCTTATCTACCAAGAGCGCACAAACTCATAGACCGAAACTAAATACCTAAAGAGCATGAATCCTTTAAAGACATATAATACACTAAAGAACGTATTCCCACAGAAAGGGACTTATTTGAAGAGAAAGGCAAATAATTAAGATTATTTCTTAAAAGGGTGTAAGGTGGAATACTAGCAACAGAAGACAAAAGTAAGAAATAAAAAGACCGAAGGGTTGGACGTAAAGGGAGCTTAGAAGTTGCCCTTCTGTTCCTACAACAGGTGAAAAGCTGAGCAGGCTGAAAAATCCTCAGCTCATCTTGCTTCTGTGAGAGGGGAGGATGCAGGGCAAATCACGGACCCCGAGATTCGAGAGGTAGACAAATCCACGGAATCATGGCTTTTTTGTTGGGGAGGAGATAATTAAATTTGTTTGTTTGTTTAGATGGAGGTACTGAGGATTGAACCTAGGACCTCGTGCGTGCTAAGACTGTATTCTACCACTGAGCACACCCTCCCCGCAAGGGAGTCATGGCTTAACGGGGCAGAGTGATGTTAGCTGAAACTGTGTTAAAGGAACCAGAAAAAAAAACTTCATCAAATTTAGAGCAGAAGTCAATGAGACTGATTGCACATACTAACTAATATATATAAAATAGATAAACAACAAGTTCATACTGTATAGTCAGGAGACTGTCCTATAGTAACTTATGGTGAAAAAGAATATGAAAACGAATATATGTTATGTTCATGTATGACTGAAGCATTATGCTGTACACCAAAATCTGATACAACATTGTAAACTGACTATAGTTCAATAATACACACACACACACACACACACACACACACACACACAAAGAAGTCGATGAGATTGAGAACAGGAACAGGAAGCCTTACTTGATTCTAAAGGGGAAATAATATTTTATAAAATGCTTAATATTTTCTATCTCTTATTAACAAATAATACAGTGATATTCTTGCTGATGATCAATTAGTTTTCTCTCTGTGGTTTTCATAATATATCTTGAACTTGGTACTAACATATGTATTTCAACTGTACAGTGAAGGCAGGCTTTCATCCTGATAGAAACCAGCTAACCAACTATGATTTGCCTAATTAGTATAACAGTGAAGACTGGATTTCTTAATTGGGTTATGTGAAGGAATCATATCATTATTAACAAATATTGCATTGGCAAATGTAAATTAGGAAGCAGAGTATTCCAGTTTTCATTACCCTTTCTGAATACGTAAGATTAAATACACGTCTCTAGGTGAAAAAATAACAGATGTAATTAATAGTCAGTTGATAATACTTGGTAAATCATCTTTGGTTTACTTCCCAGAAACTGGGATGTGAATGATTCTGTTGGCACACTAACAATTCTGCTTTTTGCCAGTCAGTTGATTTTCAAATCTTTCCTTTCAACAAATTGAAGGAGGATACTATTTGTCAGCTAGTATCTCATAAAAAAAAAGTATTAATCATATAGAATTTTGCACATAATTTTTAAAAATTCAAATAACTCAGTGACAATTCTATAACAAAACTAATATACCCTCTTCCATTTAGTTAAATGAACAAAATGTTTAACACTGAAAATTAATTTTGTTTAAAAAGAAGTTAATTGCTCAGTTCAGTCTATCAGTGTGTAATATTCATGAATGGGTATATTATGGGCCAGGAGTATCCATCTCATTAAGAGGCATATTTTAATAGAATTATAATTTTTGTTAAATAAAATTTATCTCAATCTTGTAACATTTATTATTATGTAATATATATTTTGTCTGTAATAAAATCATTATTTTGATCAATTACTACTACTAATAATTACAAGATAACTGAATGTGGAAAAAATTGGGGGTTTTACGTCCAATGGAAGAATAATTAAGTTTCAACTTATGTACTATTTTGCACAGAATATAATAGAAGGTGAGTAATATTCTGATAGGTTCATAATTAGAAATTTGAGTCCAGTGAAAAAAAGGAGTTATGATGACAGCTGTACAATCATAGCAGTGTTCAGATTCCACTGGATATGTTTAAAGGTATTGCAACAATTTTTATTGTACCAGTATAGTAAAATGATGTTGTACATTATAATAAAACAATTCTATGACTAGTGACAGCTTTTGTCCCAGACTCTCTTTCCAAATGTATCTGTGTATCGAGTAGCTTTGGAAGATAGAAATAGTATCTCCCTTGGGGACAGAGTTCACATTGGCGTCCTGAGCAGTATAATAAAGACAGTATCTTCCTCTAGAGCAAAGATTGGGCAGATTTGCCAGACTTCACTGGGGGTTTCCTATTGTCACCGTTTCTTAGCTGTCTGTGTAACAGCCACCAGAGCCCACACCTGCCCTGCTCCTATAAGATTTACAAACTTGAAGCTTGAGCTTTCTGCTCAGCCAAGAGGAACAACAATCTTTGTCAATGACTCAGGAGTCCCATGTTTTCTGCCAGTGTCCGTAAGACTGTGCCAGCTTGCAAACAGGGTAAAATATTAGACCCTTTGAAGTTCTTGACAGATATATTTATATTACTTAAAAGAAGCAAAAGTATATACCCTTTACAAATATTTATTCAAATGCAATGAAATGTTTGGATCAGTATACAAACATGCATACTCAAAATGTGAAGACTATTGCTACAAATTTAATTTATTTGTCTTATAATTGCTTGCCACATTAGTAGATTTTAACCTGTAGGAAGATAGGGATCTTGTCTGGATTTTTTTTTTTCTTATTGCTGTACCCCTAGTCACTGCCTGCATGCACATAGTCAGTGTTCCAAGAATCTATGTTGAGTCAATGACTACTTTAATCAGTCTGCATTATTTAAAAAAAATTTAAAAGCCAATATTTTAGAGATTTAGAATTTTCATCTGTGAAAGACATAGGGAAAACTTAAGACTTATGCATACAAATTGTGTAAATTCATGTAAAATTCAGTGAAATGATAGACTGAACTTTTGGTGGTGCCATTTTTCATGAACTTGCACAAAACACTAGCAGCCGTTTTACTTAAGGAGATATTTTGGGTTTCAAAAATGTTGAGATGAGTATGACTGACTGATCTGTTGCAAAGAATCAGAGTTTATTTAACTATGATGTGTAGCCATCTTGAAAACTTGATGGGGCTCCAATCTTTTTTCATAGTTTATTTTTCTAAGATTTTCGTTTCCATTTTTGTTTTCTAAAAAGCCATGTAATTTCACCTATTTTGTAAAGATAAGTTTAGAACGAATGCATACCATATAAATAAACACAATGGCAAATAGAATCTAAGAAATTATATTTTTATATAGGATGGATGATAATTAGGTAGTTTTAATCAGAGAGAAAATCTGTATTCACAAAACATTCTGAGTTGAGTTGCAAAAAAGAGTAACAGTAAAAAAGAATTCCACTTTTCTCTGCTTAGTAAACACAGTAATTAATACCTCCTGCAGAATAACCTGTAAATTCACAGTCTCAGTGGTTAGAAAACCATTATAAACCTAAGAGAGAAAAAAACTGACCAAATTTAACAGTAAAGAAAACAAACATAATACTGACTTCATTAGCAAATATAACCCCTACATCGATCTTCTTCCCGGCATCTAGTGATATAGTTAAGAAAGCACATTTGCAAATGTATTTGGCATTTTTGTATATCTATCTCTTTATTGATATTTAAACATAATTATTCTTAGAATCAAAATAGTTTTAAAAGTTTTGCTCATCAATCAAAGTGGAAATTAGGGAGAAGGCTAAAAGCCTACGATAAATAGTAGCTCAAATTGTATCTATAAATCATGGCTAAGAAAGAAAGGATTGAATGCTCCTGGAAACAAGAGTTTTTTATCCTCAGCGAGTCCCTGCAGGGGACACCTCAACATACACTTGATGTGGATACTGAATCCTTTCTGTGAACAAGTGAATTATTTTATTCCCTTGGCATTCACCTGCAGAAATATGTAAACACAAAATCACAAGCAACTTACGCAGCACAATTGAGAACTTAAAAAGTGTTAAGTATAGAATATAGATAGCATGAAAATCAGGTAAAATTATTTAAATTTCTCACTTCTCTTGTTCCTTTTTCAGATTCATTAATAAATGGCCTTGCCCCTTTGGGTTCACTGCCTCTACACAGCTCTGTGGACAGATGGCTACGTATTTCACTCTTGTTTTATGCATTTAGAAGAAAATAGAGTTGCTTTGACACCATAAGATCACATTAACCAAATAATTGGGATCGAAAACTCCTTATGAAAAATAAAGACGGTTACTATGCTATTACCCTGTGCAATGAGCTCAAGTATTTTCTCACATTTCTCTTTTCAGTCACAGTGATTCATAAATTTGTTTCTGCCATAGCAGGAAAGTTATCTAACAAATATTTGGGGACATTGAGATAAAAAGCTTAAACTTCAGCAAGAATCCAAGGAATAGCTTTAGGGAGCACCTGCATAATTACAATCTCATCAACAGTGCCAACGAGCCCAGAAAAACTGAAAATTGAAGAGAAAAATGTACTTCTATGCAAATTCACTAGATTGCTGTTCTTAAATCCTTTCTTAAAAGAAATTCAAGATGCAGCTTCTAAAATTTGTTCAAAGTAGCTTAGATATTTCTGGTGGACTGGTGGGAGCAGCAACAAAAAAGCGGCCTTAAATGAACATAAATTTCAGGTACATTGAAAGCAATGAGTTAGCTTTTGAGGGGAATGATAACTTTAAGAAGGAAGGCTTCGGGCAAAGTACCAATGGTAATATCTTCTGAAGTAAAATTTAATACGTCGAACAGATCATTTTTTAATATGTTCTTCTCCAGGCTGCAAGGTTATTTTGAAATGTATTTATGAAATGAAAAATATTAATAATGGTTACAAAAGATATTCACATACTGAAAATTTTCCTTGATTAAAATTTATATGTGTAAACTGGCCATTAAAATATGCTACAGTACAAAAGGACGAAAGTAATAGGATAATATTTTAAATAACATTAATGTAATTTTTTTCCTTTTAAATGGACTTTATGTTTTAGAGCAGTTTAAGGTTCACAGCAAAACTGAGCAGGAAGTCCAGAGAGTTCTTGCATGGCCCCCGCCCTGCTTCAAACACCCACAGCCTCCCCCACGACCAACATCCCGCACTGCAGTGATATATTCGTCACAACTCATGAACCTGCCTGGACACAGCATCATCGCCCAACGCCCACAGTTTACCATAGGCTGCACTCCTGGTGGTGCACATTTTATGGGTTTGGACAGATAAATAATGACATCTTGTAGAATAAATGTATGAACATTTGGCTTTTCTGATTACAAGTGCCCAACAGTAAGCTTTTGATTACTAGGGTGTCCATTTTAAAGACGTCCACTTTGAATAAACATATGGACACCTACACAACTAGATAAAGAGCCAGGTCAGCCCACCATGAAGTTCCCTTTTTAGAAAGTCCTGGGTGATCTGGACCCCTTGAGAGACCCTGCCAGTGCTTCAGTTCTGCGCTTATGTTCTAGATTCGCCAATAAAGAGGGAACCTGAGAAACACCTCGTGTTCCACCCTCGACCCCAACAGAAGCAGAACCCCAGGTTTTCTCACTCTCTCTCCCTCTCAACACACACGTCACTGTGTGGCCCCAAGACTATCACTCCGACACCAATACAAGTTCAGACAGTTCCACGTCCCCCTCAGGTCTGATCATTCCCACAACTCACTGAAATCAGTTATATTCATGGTTATGCTTTATTGTAGGAAAAGGATTCAAGGTCAAATCAGCCAAGGGAAGAAACACATAGGGCAGAGTCCAGAAAATCTACCAAACATGGAGCTTCTGGGGTCCTCTCCCGTGGAATCATGGGAGGTGTCACCATCTCAGTGTTGGTGTGTAACAGTATGAGTGCTGCCAGCCAGAGACGCTCATACACACCCGCGTCTTGACTGAGGCTCCGTCACGTAGGCACGGTTGACTACCCACATGGCTGTCCTCAGACTCCACACTCTCAGGGGGTCAAACATACTGTGTGACCCAAACTTCCCTCCAAAATCACATTGTCAGCATGACCCAAGATTTCTACCCTAGAACACATTGTTACTGCCTGGCTGACCAAAAATCTCAGGCAAACAAAGCTACTCTTAGCAGGCATGACATATCAGGAGCTGGGAACTTAACTCCCATAAACCAAGGCTAAAGTCTAGAGAATAAGACAAAGAGATGAGTTTAAGATGAGTGTAAGCAACAGTGTGCTGGTAAATGTTTAACAAATTGTTCTCCAAAAATATGTCTGTGTGTGCATGTGTGTGTACACCCATTTATGGATATTAATTCAACCAGGATACTTTTGCTGATTCTTTCCCAAAAACCTTGTGTCTGTAGGCAGCCCATGATCGAAATTCAACCATAATTTGACAAATAGGGTTGCACCACAATTCACTAACTTTTTCCAGTAAATATGTCATCATTAAATCTAAAATATAATCTAGTATTAATTTCTCACCCATGAACAAATTATTGCCATTAAACTGAAATCTCTCTCAGCGTCAGTACTGAATGCAATAGTGTTCCCATTTTAGTTTTTGTATAGTTACAGGTACTGGAACATGGTTTGATTTGACATTATCTAATAATGTCTTTTTATTTTTAAGTTGGCTCACAAAACTCTTTAAAAAAAAATCAGGTAAATTCTTGTGAGTTGGCATCTGTCAGCTCCATCACATCCTGACTGCAAGGTTCCTGCCTGAGCTACCCCACAAACGGTGGCAACATTTCTTGAGATGATGAACTTGGTGAAGTAACAAGATTGATGGGCAGTGGGGATCAAACATTTCTTTGGGACATTTTAGTTACAATTGTCTGTTAGGCATAGCTTCTAATTGTCAATTAGCTGCAGGAATTCAGAATTTAGTAGGAGGTCAGGACTAGAGGTAAATTTAGGAGAAATCAGCACATAGATGCTACTTAGAACCATCAGTGCAGATGAAAAAAAATCACAAATAAAAAGTGAATAGAGCAGAACAGGGCCCAATAGGGCCCTTGGTCTGAAGGTTTCCTCTTTGGCTTGCAGATGGGCACCTTGTTGTGACCTCACATGACCTTTTCTCTGTGCACAAACGGTGTAAGAGAGGCTTCTAATGTTTCATACTCTTCTTACAAGGACACCAGTCCTATTGAATTAGGACCCTACACTAATATCTTATTTAACCCTAGTTACTTCTTTAAAGGCCCTGCTTTCAAATATGACTATCACATTGCTGGTAGGACTTCAATATACAAATTTTGAGGGACACAATTCAGTCCATGACAAGGGTAAGATATTAACAGATTTTCAAGATTCTTGTACCTAAAGGATGTGTTACCTCTCTTAAAAATACAAGGAATGGACACTCTATATCCTATATAAATGCCATAGAATTAGAATCTCTAAAATGAAAGAAATATCTACTCATCTAGTCCAGGCGTCAGCAAGCTACGTCATGTGAGCCAAATCTAAGCATATTTGGCAGAAAAAGCTTTATTTAAACATAGACTGCTCATTCATTTGTGTGTCATTTACAGCTGCTCTTATTGCTACAACAGAGTTGAGTGGTTGCCAAAGTTACTGTGTGGCCCACAAATCTTAAAATATGTACTTTCTAGCCCTTTACAGGAAAAAGGTTACCAGCCCCTAACCTATTCTATATGACTCAGTTCACAAAGAAAGGAAGCTGGAGTTTAGATATGCTAATTAAACTTATCAAAGTTTATGGCACCAGCTTCCAAGATGGCCCTGAATGATTCTCACCGCTCGGCAAGCTGGCCCTGGTGTGGGCTCCTTCCACAATGAATCAGGGCTGGCCTGTGTGAACAACAGATTACGGTGAAGGAAGGATTATGGGACTTTGACGTTAGGCTGTTAAGGGCATTTAATCTTCTTTCTTACTCTCCATCAGGTTCTGGGAGAAGCCGAATGCTATGTAACCAGGACACTCAAGCAATTTTCTAGAGTGATCCCTGCGGAGAAAATCTGAACCTCTCACCCACAGCAAGCACCAACGTGCTAGCTGTCTCAATTAGCCATCTTGGTAATGGCTCCTCCATTGCAGTAAAGCTTTCAGATGACCACAGCCCAGATAATACTGGACTGCAGCCTTATGTAACATGCTGAACCAGAATTGCACAGCCAAGGTGCTCTAGAATTCCTGACCCACAAAAATTGTGAAAGATATAAGTGATTACTATTATTTTTTAAGATGCTTAGGCTTGAGAGTGATTTGTTACACATTTGATAACTAATATAATATCATAGAAACTTTGTTGTTAAATATATCCATTAAGTAGAAGAAGAAGAAAAAAGACTAGAAGGTTTGTGTTGTCATGTTTTATACTTGTCTTTATCATTTAAACTAGATATATCAACTGCAAAATTCAGGTCAAAAATCTGCTTTGGATTCAACTAAAAAATGTTGCAATGTGCAGTCTTAGGGTTTCTTCACTTTATCTTGAAAAATTAGATATGAAAATTTTTTTATTAATCAGTAATCATTAATTAAGTACTCTATTTGGTAGTGTGAAGTAATTGATGGAGAATATAAAATGGTTGTTCTAGCAAGATACTGGTGTTACACCAAGAAGTATATTTGGGAATTTTGTAAGGATGGGCTTTAATCCATATTCTTACTACTGATTTCCAATTTTTTTCAAAACACAAAGAACCTATTTACAAAAATAGCATTAAATTTAGTCTACTACACTTCTTAACAACTTGACTGAAACTTAGAATTTCTTCTTTATATTCAGTTAGATACAGAGAGACAAAATTAATTTATAATGCCTAGTGCATTATTGTTGCTCAGTAAACATTTATTTTGGGAATGAGAGAATGATTCATTAAATCCATTCAAAAAAAAAGAGAAAATTATGCATAGTCTATAGATTTTTCTATTCTTCTGATTTTATGGAAATTAAACATAAAAAGACATTTTTTTCCAAACGCTTATATACATTTATTAAATTATTCTATGAACTTTTTACTGTGGTTGTTTTGCAAAGCTCAAAACGACTTCAAAATTCTGGAACTGAAGGATCTACACATTAGATGTTTTTGCCTGTGTAAGAGATTAGATGGAGAAACACACACACGTGCTTTTGCAGCTATTTTTATATGTTTCCAAAATATCCTGGGTCTCTAATTCTCTTAGTATGGGGTGTATATATTTAGCATAATTTAGTAATCACACTTCCCCCTTCAAAATAAAGAGTCTGGAGCTCCTACTCTATATAAGATGTTGCTCTGTGCTCTGGGGGTGATTCAATCATAAATAAGAAATGGTTCTGACTCTCAAATATGAGCCGATAGGGAGAAGTAAAACATGAATACAAATAACTCAAAGACAGTAGAAAGTGATTAGAGCCTTTAGGGAGCTATAAATTAAGTGCTATCAGAGTACAGATGAAGAGAGTAATTCTACATAGTTGGTGAGGGAAAAGACATAGATGCGGGTGTGTCATTTCATTTTTAGAGTTTGAAAATGTGGAGTTGGGGGAAATGAAGAAATGTAAGATCAACAAATGCTTTGGAGAAATGCAGAAGCAAAGACATGTTGGCAGAAAGAATCCTGGAGCATAACCAGAGGCTAGGCAGCAACTGAGTTTAACCTAATAAATGTAGAGGAGCTGGTATATCAGCTCTGGACAGATATTAAGCACCAACTGTTAGCCCAGTGAGTTTTATCTCCTTCTTACACATAGTAGGACACCACCGTTGAGCTGACTTTCAGCAAGTTTACTAGGCATTGCAGTAAAGAGTTGGGCAGTATGGAAAACAGTTAAATCTTTTTTCATGATAATTTAGATAAAAGGAAACAAATCTTAACTAGAAGCTTACAATAAAAATGAACAGAAGGGTACTAGATGCCAGAGGTAATTGTCTTTGTTAGAATATTTATTTTTAATGACTAAGTTGTCATGGATATGGAGATAATACACAAAATAAGTCACAATTTTACATAGAAAGTCAGCTGATACACTTTTTGTATTTTAATGTCTTGGCTTATATTAATGGAGGGAACTTACAAAGCATATAATAATAGGATTCATGTATAATGTGAAAAAAGTAAAGTGGATCCTTTATAAGGAATACTCAATGTGTGGCTAGGTAGGCATGAGAGAACCCAGTCACAACCGCCAGGACGACAGAGCTTTTTCTAGCCACAGGTAACTGAGCAGAACGTTTCATCCAGGTAGCATCTGACTGAGAATTAAGTCATCACAGTACAGGTGACCTGAGGTTTGTGGAGGGGGTGGGGTGCAGCACGTTTGCAAGGAAATCCTTTTAAGCATTTACAAGCTGTGTGTGAGTCTTCAGATGAGTTCTTTTTGTCTAAAATGTAGTTTCTATACGTTCAAATTAAAACAAAAGTCCTGATTAACCATTTCTAATATGCATGTGAGATTGATACAAATTTCTTTCAATGTATTAAAACATAAGGTATTTGAGATTTGTAGATACTAAATACTATATATAAAATAGATAAACAACAAGGTCCTACTGTATAGCACAGGGAACTATATTCAATATTTTGTAATGGCCTACAATGAAAAAGAATATGAAAAGGAATATATATATTATATATATATATATGTATAAATGAATCACTATACTGTATACCAGAAATTAATGCAACATTGTAAATCAACTGTACTTTAATTAAAAAAAAAGAAACAAAAAATAATACAATGGCAATGAATAGACAATTCAGAAAATTTTAGAAAATTCAAGATGCCTCTGTCTTTGGATCTGTGCCTTGCCTTTGGATATGGAAGAATTGCAGGTTTTGAAAATCTAATGTATTTAAAATAATTTATAATAAAATTTTTAAAAGATACAAATGAAAGTGAACTTTGTCCAACAGCTCCTTTATTTTCCTCTGTTAAATAAGTCCCTTGTGATCACTTAAAATAATCAAAAATATAATATTATCTTCCTCTATTTGTAGAGAGCAGTATCTTTACCAATGGAAAATGACAGTGAGGGGGAGAGAGAGGTAGAGAAGAGAGAAGAAAGAGATTGTTCTTTTCTCCTTTCTTGCCTCTTTTCTGAAAGTCCTTAGTGAATGACTAAACCAAGGCCAAGTCAATGTGAACAACTGGATGTCTTCAAGGCATGGCGATCCAGTGAATTATTTATTTTATCTCTCTGTTTTGCATTTCAAAGATACAATTTAAACATTCGAGTACCTATATTCTTCCTCTCCAACTCCCAATAAATGCTCTTTTTAGTTCAGGAAATAAAAGAGTAAAAAGAGAAAATAAACAAGTTAATTTTAAAAATCTACTTTAACTTTTGTAATCCAACTTTGTAGAACCGGGAGGCTAATGTATCTTAAAATTAACAATATGGAGAGGAAAACATAGTTTATAAACTGTCTAAAATTTAGAATGGTATCGTATCAAAACAAACAAAATATCTTATGCTTTCAAGGTTAATGTAGCCTTTCATGTGGGATAAACAAGTATCAACCGGAGACAGCTAATTCCAAAATCTGAATCAAGATTGTGCTTTTTAAAAGCCACACTCAAATCACTTGTCATTTTTCTGTTAAGCTAATTTGTATTTTCCGAGCTGCACTGACACTTGGAATTGGAAGAACATTATATATATCACACACATGCACTTATACCCGGCAGCTGCTGCTGTTCATAAAATGTGAAAAATAAACAAGGCAAACATGTTAGTTGACTTTTAAGAAGCTATGGCTAGAAACAAAAATTAAAATTCTTTGGTCATCTCTTTTCTCTTGTTAACGAGAGAAGATGTAATAAAAAGTAGTCAGTTTATTATAACCTCTCCCCCCAGTATTATTCTACTACTGGGACAAGTATTGATTTTTCACTTGTAAGCATTCAAGTATTTCTAAATACAGTCTATGTTAGAAGATTTTTTTCTGCGTAGTCGAATTCCAAAAACTTTCTCTTGAAATTTCTGTAAGTGCCTAATTTCTATGTGAATTGCATTTCTATAGAAATAACACATTTAAAATATGTCTGTTAAAATGTGTTGCAAATTCCATGTCACATTCATGGAATAGATTTGTCCAGAAATCTGCTAGTAGTCTAGTAATTATAGCCTTGTGGATTCGAGGGCATGGATTTGAAAGTTCAAACTGTTTAACTTCAAATTCTGACTCTGCCCTGACTCTGACTTTGGGCCAGTTGCTAAATCTCCTTCTGACTTAAAATCTTAAGTCTAAAATAAGGGTAAGGCTGCTCAAACCCTCAGAGAGTAATCTCAAAGATTAAATGAGAGGACACAGAAAGCGCATGGCACGGGGCAGGGCACATTTTCAGTCTTCAGTAAATCTTAGCTTTTGCCATTTTCAACTTAGGCCAGGGAGGTAGGTGATAATTCAGGGAATTTCCCTGATTTTAAATCATAAAAGCTAAAATTGTATCTATTCTCACGTGTGGAATAATCATCCACTTTGTCGTTGGACAACTTTAAAGAGAGAGTAAGAAGCATTGGCTTCATAGTTTAAATTTATTTACTGATTTTAGGAAAAGAAAAAGATAATGTTTTCCCATAGATCAAAAAATTTTAAAGATATACTCATAATTCAAAATACAGGGTAGAAATAATTTATATAACATGATTTCACACATGAGTAGGCACCATAAGAAGAGAGACAAGAAAAAGGTGGTGCCAGGACCTCTTCTAGATAGAGGGCTGGGGAGATTTTCTGTGGAGGCAGAGTTATGCAGACTAGACTGAAGAAGGGAAGAAGACAGGTAGGACCTGGACTGTGAACTGAAAGGAAGAAGCAAACTCTGAGGCACATATATCATCCCACATATGCATCTCCCGCACCCTACAAAATAGGATGCGTTTGAAACAGTCTGTCGCTAGAAACTTTTACTGATTCCAAGTCAGAAGAATGAAAATGTTAAAGATATCTGGCTTATTGCTAAAAGGCCAAAAGTACCAGCTTCCTTTTGGCCACGTTGTGATCATTCAGGCATCAAAAAAGAATTATAACTTTAGGTTATATAATATATTGAATCCATCAAAAACCATGAACAAACCATAATACACAAAAAAGTCTATATGTAATTTATAATGTATAAATGTAATATATAACATGTATTAAATGTATATAATGTATAATAATTATGTAATATCACATACTGCATAAAAATATAACATGATATAGAATATGCTGTATATTTTCTTTTAAAGGCAAAATATGACAAAAGTAGGAAATAGAGCCCAAATCAGGAATAACTGGTCAGTATGTGAGTAGTCATAACAATTGCTACAAGTATTCGTCAACACCAATATCATTGCACTGATTATTGTTGGGGAGGAAGAAATTTTTCTTTATCCTTCTAGTTCTTCTGGCTGGTCTAAGAATCAAACTGATGCAAGGCAGAGTAACAGGAGGAAATCAAACAAAGTTGTGAAGAGACCCAAGAGAATGGAGTAACTAGCCAAAATGGCCCCAAAACTCACCTTAAATGCCATCTTCAGCCAAAGACAAAAGAGGATGTTGGGGGCAGTGGTTTGGGACTTCAAGGGAGAGGAAGGCAATTCACATGGAGATGGAAAAGTAAATGGGAAACAAATCTTTGGGAAACAAATGTTTGCTGGGCTACAGGATACAATGGGACACAGAAAAGAGTTTTAAGGAACAGATTTTGCTAAGTTCCTCCCCGTCTACACCCCTAGTTAGTGTCTATGGTAACAGCTCCCTTCCCGAAACAAGTCTTCTGTCTACATTCTTTTAGGCAGTTAAGGGGAAGGTCAAAGTTTCTTCCCTAATTTTTTTTTACATCTTGAATGTTTTCAGCTGAAAATAATCTGTACGCCAAAGACATTTTGGGGTGGCAAGTTTTGCTCCTCTACGTGTAAAAATCACTCCCAAACTTAGCAGCTTAAAACAAGGGACATTCATGATTTCAGTTTCAAAGGAGCAGGAATGTGGGGGTGCCTTATTAGGGTCGTTCTGGCTCATGGTCAGGTTGCAGTTACCACAAGCCCTGACCACAGCAGAAGATCTGCTTCTAAACTAGCACCCATGATTGTAGGCAGGCCTTAATTCTGAGGATTGTTGGACTGAAAGCTTCTCAGTGACTCCTGGCTCTTGGCGTTTCCCAAAGTGAGATTTCGTCAAAAGAGAGCACATGATGGGGCAATCAAGACGGAAGCCCCAGTGCTAATTTATAACCTAGTCTCCAAAGTGCACACCAGCACTTCCACTGAACTCTAATTGTTAGAACAAGTCTTTAAGTGCTGCCATACTTAAGGAGAGGAAAATTAGGGTCCATCTGTTAAAGACAGAAATAGAAAATAATTTGTGGACATGTATTTAAAATCTGTGAACTATTAACCAGGTGACAAGGAAAAAAGGGGTAAAACTGGATTTTCCAAAGATTACAGATTAACAAAGTGATCTAAATGGGAAAGCTGACTCTGTGGACATAACACACTGTGATCTGGGAACTGAAACTTAACAATTATCCTGCTAATTAGAATGAGCTACTTAAGAAAACTGGCAGTTTTTCAATAGTACTAACTACCAGGCCGATAGGAAAAAAATGACCCAGTAATGTCTGAAAGGCAGAGTAAAAGGAGGCAAGAAAATATAACAAGCTTTCAGGAGAATCACACTTTTATAAAATCTAGGAGCTTAAAAAAATCTATTAGTATAAACACAGAATTTGACTATAGCAAGCTGTAGGTTTAGCCTTGCTAGCAAGTTCTACACCTTCCCCCCAGATCAATTATTTAACAAGCCATGACTTAAAACCTCAGCTTGGATTTCAGTTGGGTCTGATATGGTTAATATAACCCCCAAATTATAGGGGAAAGTATGTGTAAATGTACTGAATTCTGAGGGGTATTAGAACATGTGAAGATGATGTAGAAATTAAAACTTGGGTATTGTTTTCATATAAATATGTAATAATGAGTACTGTGATATTTTATTTTTTTACGCTTTATCTGCTTTAAGATATTTCTATATGTTCTAAAAAACAGCCATGTTAAATGTATAATTATAGACTAAAACTTCAGATGGCTTTTATTTCCTGTCAGCAATTATTTTTTCAAAAAATTATTTTAATTTTACCAATTTTAATCCAATATGGCATAAGTTGTGTTTAAGTAGATAAAAAACCATTTATTAATAGATTTACAAGATTTATAAAGAAACAGAGACTCTGTAATCAAGAGTAAATACTTCTCTTCATGATCACAAGACTCAGATGTCAAAAATCTAATCAAGAGTTTTGGTAGCGACTGGATCTATACAATACTTAAATAAATGGTCTTGTTATTAAAAATAAATATTGTGGATGAAGCTCTAGAAAAGGAGGAATGAAATCCCGAAGGAATTTATATAACCCTTTTGGGTTAGACTATTCATATTTATTATTTAGTTTCCTTTGAAAACTAACAGCTTGATCACAAATATGACCAAATTATTTCAAGATTATAGCTATACAATGAATCAATAATGTAAGTAACCCTATATTAATTCATATTGGTCTTTAATTTGGTTGCTATGGCTAGTCTTTTCTTGCCATTGTGCCTGTCCTTTTTTCCTATAGCCACAGCCTTGGGCCCTTTCTCATCTGAAAGCTTAGAAACACAAGTGCATGCATAATCTTCCTGGGGTGTGTTTGTGCATTTTCTCTTTCCAATGTAATGAATTCATTCATTTTTTTCATGTTGCAACTAGATTAAATAGTGCAGATAAAATGAGTTCAGTCTTTCGATACGCCTATTGCATTGCTGAACAATCTGGTACATTTCAAAAAGCTACCTAATTTGTAAATAATTACTTGTTTATTATGGTACAAGGAAACTGCTGACCATTGATACTAAAAGAAGTCTTTCTGAGAAAAATATCTACTTTAAAGTAACGCAAGCTACAAAGAGCGAATAAATACATTCCGTTTGGTGATGGATACAAATACTCTAAAGGTAAGAAAGGTTATCACTTAAGAGCCATTAAGGGCTAAAAAAGATAGTTTGCTTATTTGCTTTTTAAGCAGGAATCAGCAACAAGCTTAAGCTTTTTGTAAGGTAAACTGAAACAATGCATTTAATACGGTGAGCAAAATGCAAGGCACAAGGTAAGCATTCAAAAATGTTCATGCAACTTTTTAAATATCGTAATCAAAGAAAAAGGTAAGTTGTGAATCGTGATGACAGATGGTCACTTTCTCAGAGCTAAGTCAGTTGGTCGTGGACCAGGATGATGAGCCGCCCACTGGGATAAACGCTAGACAGAGTACATCATTAGGTAATGAAAGGATGGAGGGCGTTGAGCTGGGGGGATTTCCAACCCTGGCATGGTGAAGTTATGATGTTTAATTTTACTTTTGCTACGTCCTAAGAATCCCATTTTGAAGTATAGGAAATGAGGCATTCACTAAATACATACGCGAGGGAAAATTTACAAAGGACTTGGAAGCCGTAGGAAGAATCTAGCATTTGTTGAGTTTGTATTGTTCACATAAGCTCCCAATTCTTTTCCATTGCCTTCACTAAAAATTAGATTCAATAATCCAGAGGGTTAATTTAGTGCAAGAGTTTAGAACTTCCGTCATGCTTCTGTTAAAAAACTAAGATAGAGGACTCCTAGGTAATATTAGGACTAATAAGAGAATTCAGGAGGTAACCAGCCTTGGCAATCAGTCAATGGGGTGACAGATGTTACAGCCAGATGGCCCTCGCATCTGTATTTTTTTAAATGTTTAATAAAAAGTTTAAGCCTCACGACATGATGCCATTTTACAGAAATAAACAAGTATGGCCACAAAAGCAAACAAAGAAAATCCTTGGTTTACTAAGATACATGCAGGTATATATGACCACAAGGGGAACTGGGTACGAATTGGAAAGGAGTAGGCAGGAGCGTAAAAAACAAAATGAATTTAAATGAAATAAAGACCTTGCAAAACTGTTGACGATGCTCTGCTATGCACTGAGGGGTGTGATGAACTCTCCTAAATGTCCCTGAAGTCAAAATAGGAAGAATGATGCGAAGGGGGCAGGAAAAACAAGAGGGAGGAAGAGAGGGAGAGAGGAAAGGAAGGAAGGAAGACCCAGTACCACTCCCTTCTTGGAAAGAGATTTCCACCATTTATGTCTGAAGGTAGAAATTCTTTGTCTCCAGCTTGAGTAGCTATACTTCACATTTTCTGAACTTCACATATGAGATAAAATGCATCTTAAAAATATGAACCTAATTTCTTTATCTGCCAATTAAGAAATTCTTCCTGGTACAAGAAGTTGCAGGAGAGAGATAAGATTGTCTTGAAAGGTACTACTTTAAGAATTTGAGCTGGGTTGTTCTGCTTTTTGGAAGGATATTACCAAATTACATAAGTTTTGATGTAATTAATTTATTCTGAGTGACACCTCAAAGTCAGAGTTAATTATATATTTCTCTCTGTCCAGATGCAGCCTAGATAGATGGGTGATTACTAGAGAGACAAGCTCCTCTTGTTTCTACAGGTAGGTGTGAACATTATTAGAAGCAACCAAGTGCAAAAGGAAATACGAAACTCATTAAAAAGCGCAGAAGCTTGATTTCTAATAAAAGATGTCAGTGACACTTTACCCAGGAATAATTTCTCTCATGTGGTATCTAGGCCTGTACATCTTCCAGTTTTATTTTTACTAACAATATACTTTAATGTTTCATGTTATTGTAGGTCTCAGCAAACCCTGAGTTTTCTCCCATTTCCAACCCATGAAGATGCTATTGTAATGAAGTACCTGACTGCCCCCACAGCCCTCCCCGTGGTGCCTGGTCTCATTGACCCTGTTCTCTCCTGAGTCACACATCACACAGAAGAGGCCTGCTGGACAGATGCTAGTAAGTTATCAGTTCAACGCTGATTATGTCTTGCTCCTGGGTTCCTTTTCCACATTGATTGCGGTGATTCAAGGCTGGGTTTCCGTACCCAGCTCAGCTGTACTTCAGACCCAGCTGGGCTTCTTTTAAAGACTCGACATCAGAAATAGCTGCTGCTGGACCACTTTGATGGCCATACTTGCCTGATTGACCCTGTCATAATCCTTCAGATCTGCTTAGAGAAAATGCCTTACATTTTGAAACTCTTTATAAAACTTGATTAATGTAATTACCTCTCTTCTATCCTCCTCGCACTTAACTCGAGCTCTAATTTTAGATCTAGTTTTTGAACTCCTGGCTTTGCGACCCTGTGTATGCATTGGAAAGTTGTGCTGAAATGTTCATGTTTGTGGCTGCAGCTTTATCCCCTGCCTCACACAGTGTCTCGGTCGATGCCTTCCACAGTTCCTGCTGAGCAGTTAGAGACTGAGACACAGGTCTGGATGACTTCGTTCACTGCATTAGGGACTGAACGAGAAGGATAATACTCCGGAATCAGCAATGACTGCTAAGATGGAGTATGGCCAGTAAGCTAGGAGGCATTCATTGGACTTGGCAAAGGTAAAAAGAAGTTACGTCATGAAGTAATGGCTGTTCCTGCAGGGAATCACTAAAGACAATTCAGTGGCAGGTAAAATCCGCAGCTCCATTGAGTAAGTCAGCAGATGCTGGCGCCTCTCTCTGTAGGTAGCTTAACAGTGGTCTCCACTGTGTGATTAGAGAAAGATGATGATGGAAAAGAACAACTTTAGTACCTGAGCAGCTGGGGTGCTAGGCATTTTGCTCCAAGTGGACTTCAGAAGCAGAAGCTTCTAGCGTGAGCCAGTTATGAGAAATTGGCTACTTGTTAGGGATTTGATCTCAGGCGCAAGGCAAAAGCTCGGCTAGTGGAATTACTGCACGTGTTTTAGAGTCAGATAAGAAGTGAGGGTGAGTTAATATTAAATGTCAGAGAACCAACTCAACTTAGATTTCCTTAAGTTCCTCTCACTCAAGCCAGATATAATTCTGGGGCCTGAAGTGTAGCACTTGGATGGCAAGTGATAAACAGCATGATAAAGCCAGGGATTTTTATGATTTTCTTCTTTGTTGTGTCTCTTTCCCTCTACAAAAGTATTTGACTTACAATAAGAACTCAGCAGATACATACTTAATGTTGAATGGCTAAGCCGAAGAATGGGAGAAAGTGTTTATAGGCTGAAGAATTAAGAAGGTCCTCACACAAGTGAAATTGCTAAGGATAAATGCTGTCCATCCAACCATCTCACTGTGCATAATAGTGCCTGATAACGTAGGCCAAAGGCCACAAATAAATGTTTGATATAATGTATAAATACCGCTTTTGTATCTGCAACTTCGCAGTACAAAACTATTCAAGCATTTTAAGCTACCAAATATATATTTTAAAACATTTATGAGTCATATAGAAAGTATAGTAAAATTAAAGTCATGCGTGTTTTTCTTTCGGTTTCATGAGTAATGTCAAGAGAAAACAATCAAATTATTATAATCAAAAATTAAATCTCTACTGTCATTCAATTAAATCTCTGTCACGTCGTGAATCTTTTTACCAAATCACCTAAACCCATAGGCCGACTAACAATGCACATTTGCAGGAGCAATGTCTTGATTGAAAAAATGATTATTTAAGTTATTAAACGAATCAGTCAGAAAAATGTTTTTCCCATAAAAGAAAATTACTTTCAGGAGCTCTCTCACTTAGACACAGTGGATTTTTTTTTCAAAAAAAAATTTCAATTCTTCTCTGTCCAGTATTTCATCATCAATTTTTATTCTTACATTGAAAATAAACAGGAATTATATATAGACCAGTTTTCTGTTTTTACTTATTACTCACCTGTCTGACATCAAGGCAGGGATAAAACTTTAACAAAAGTAATCACTTGAGCAATCTTTTCCTTTACAGTATAATAATCAACTCAGTTGATTTAGTGCAAAAGTCTACTATTTTGGTTGATGTTCTAGAGACAGAATAAAGCGGTGAGTGGGAGGGCAACATTTTCTAGTTGTAATGCTTTTATTTTCTTTGAAAGTGGCTCTATGTTACCCATCAAGTCACATACAAATCTTTTTAGTACTTATGAGTATAAAAGAGAACGGAGAAAAATATTGTCCTTTTTTTGCTTATTTGTTCGTTTCAATTAGTTCCCTGACCCAAAGGCTGTAATAACGGGTTTGTTTGTTATTAAACAAAAAAGCACGTATTCATTTTTAGGGGAATGAATATTTTAACATTAGTGGTCTTTTCTAATTGGTAGCTGCCCCACAATTTTGTAAATATGCCCCCAGTGAAGTGAGTAAACTAAGAAACAGGACATGTGTGCATTTAAAAAAAAAAAATCTTGTAGAAAGTGTATAGTTTCATGGATTTGAATTTTGACTGCCAGGTAATAGCAATGTAACTTTTAATGTATTGCAAAAATCTTTGAGCCTCAGATGAGTCATGCCTTTTTTTCCAAGATTAATGTAAAGAGAAGCTACCGCTATTGTTATTTTTACTACAGCATACTTTACATCAATTCTTTGACAACTTAGTATATCAGCATTTTCCCAAAACAGCTTTCTCATTAATGTCTTGCCTGATATTTTTCAATAATTCTTCCAGTCATCCAGGCTCAAATTCTCCGATTCATCTTTAATTCCTCCCTTGCTCTTTGTAGGTGACTTGGCTGACAAATCATTTAAATCTACATCTTTCCATGTTAACGCTTGCTCGAGTCTTTCTCATCTACCAACGCCATCACTACTGTGTTTCCAGTCACAGTTTGGTACCGTGTCATGTATTCGTTCTTACTTTGCCTCCTGACATTTTTCTCATGTTATCACAATCCTGTGTGTAGCAGCCTGTTTTAATTGTTCTAAAATGTGTCTCCCTAATCATCTAATTCTTCCACTCCTAAAATTTCACTAGTTTGACACTATTTAATAAATCAGGTGCAGAATACTAATTTACTACTTGAAATCTCACAGGAGACAGTCCGCAGTACATGCCCAACGTATCCCA
Organism: Camelus ferus; assembly: GCF_009834535.1. Taxonomy (NCBI): domain Eukaryota; kingdom Metazoa; phylum Chordata; class Mammalia; order Artiodactyla; family Camelidae; genus Camelus; species Camelus ferus. The sequence continues at coordinate 5,481,705 of NC_045718.1, read as the reverse complement.
GTGCCCATGAAATGTACTGTATGTACCCACATCAATTTGTCCTTACATCTCTTCTTGCATGTCACAGAGAACAATAATTTTAATCTGAAGTCTCTAAAATGATAATATTCTATTACCATAACTTCCAAAGAGGTTCATGCATAGTGGATTTTTTTTATTTTTGGTTTACAGAGAATTGCATAGTTATCTAATTTGCTAGATTTTTAAACTCCTTGAAGTTGAAGTATATGTAAATATCACTTATATTCCTTAGCAAAAAGTTTCCTGAAGGTATCAGGCACGCTACATTTTTATTTCATTCCAACAGAGCATTTTTATTTATGTTGCAAGTAAGTTTTATTTACATAGTCACTTTCTCTTCTGTTTACTATGTTGAAGAGTAACCATAATGTCATTTTATGAAAGGAAAGAGAGCACTACTTATGGTGTTATACATTCAGTCCATTCCATAAACATTTTTGTGTTGGGGGGCTGCCATGGGGGTTGGGGATAGAAAATCTAAAATGCACCTTCCTTAAGAGCTTAGCCTAGTGAAAAGAAACAGTCACAGTAACAAATCAAGGCTAAACTATCATATTTTTCATTCAATAATACGTACAGGAGAAGTAAAGACCCAAATGAGGGAAAAATAAATGCTTTCGGCATGGTCAGGAAAGTTTCATCAAGAAGCAGTGTGAGGTGAGCCTGAAAGGAACACGCATATTCGTGATAGACTAACGTCATTTGGGAAAGACACGGAGATATTCTAGCATCTTCTAGAAATATTAAATAACTCAAAAGGCCAGGAGATAAAGTCGAAAACAGTTGCTGAATGGCAAGTAATAAGGCTGGCGAGGTGCACGTGGTCACCTCATCAAGGATGTTAATCAACATGCTAGAGAGTCTAGAAATTATTATCCTCTAAGCCATGAGGGTCTCTACGCGGATGTGGAAAAGGCCTGGATAACGTTTACGTTTGAGGAAAAGTCATGGTTAACTCATCAAATCGCTTCTACATTGGCTAATGTATTCATTCTGCATTTGAAGGAACAACCCCAAACTAGTAAATATTTTGCCATCACTTTATTCTTTTCAAAGCAGCTCCATCCTTCTCACCTTGTTTATGGACTCGTGTAACGTGAGGGCAAGAAGCCAGCCCTTCTAACGTCTCACTCACTCCTCCTGAGTGGGGAAAGGGGAGGCTCATAAAGAAAATTACAAAACTACATTATTTCTTCAACATCTCGAGCATAGTAAGTGCGCGGTTGTAGGTAAATTAACTTGTTTCAGTAACGTCACCCTGACCTTCATCTTGTTCATATTTTACATTCTGGTTTCCTCTCACTTTAATGTGAGTACCTGTGATGTAGGAAAAAAATAAATGAGAGTTAGACAACTCTGATTCGATCATTTTCTCATCTTGGCTCCGCTCCTCGGGCTTTGCACTGCTCTGCTTATGGGCTTGCCTGTATCTTGTCCCTGCTTGATCCATATCTCAAACCCAGGTTAAAAAAGTCTGAAATGATTTTTCACAGTTCATGGGTCAAATAGGTGCCGGCTAAGTTTTCATAATGAAGTCAAGGAACCCACATCTTAGGCAGCTGTCAGACACGCTCTGAGGAAAAAAAATGTGGTGAAGGAGAATGAAAACTGATACAATGTGGTCTTTAAAAAAATTAAATGAGTTTTTTTTTTCCCCTCTGTATGGGGATGCTGAAGTACAAAATAATGCAGTGACTAAAATGTAATTGTATATAGCATCCTAATTTCCCTTCCTATTTTCACCACTTATATTTATTTGAAGTCTTTGCACCTAGGATCCTTTGTCATCTCATTAAAATTTGAGGACAAATGTGGGATAAATTTGCATATATGTTTATGTAGACATTAATGTAAGTACAGTAAAACTCAAGAAATACACTATATACAGAAAAGACAGATAGTAAAATACACTATGTACAGAAAATCACTAACAATTTCTGGTGATGTTTTGTTGATATTTGGTGATATTTGTCCTTTACATATTAGACAAGAGGTCAGAGAATAATGTCTCTTCTTCAACCACAAATAAAATGTAAGTTCACACGTTACCACATCTGCTTTGCAAGCATTGGAAATTGTAGATTGAGCAGCAAATAAGTACTACTAAACATTGATCAAATGTCTCTACAAAAGGAAAATATTCTAGTGTCAGGGAGTATGACTACTGAGAACTTTCTAGACAGCCCACGCAAACAGTTTTGACTTTTTATTTAAAAAGGCATACATGACTGTTCTAACCTGTCATGCTGTTCTGAGCCTGCTCACGCTCCGAGTTCTAGACACCCTTGAAACCAGTCTGACCCATCTGCTGTACCTCTTTACTAGCTTAATTAGTGAGGCCATGTCTGAATAGCTTTTGTGGCCAGATCATGGGTCCATATTCCCTAATACTTAAATCTGCCGTCTCATGGTAATTCATCATTTGAGACACAGAGCAAACAGGGTTACTCTCCCTAGGTAAGCTTTTACAGAAATAATTGTGAGCTGCCTAGTCATGCCCTTGGCTTTAACGATGCTCAATTTTTGATCTAAAACTTCAGTGAACATCAATTTTGAAACCATTTCCAAGTACACGGAGAAATAGTGTTTGAAGCTGGGGACCATAAATTCTCCTTTAGATATTTCTCTGTTCTGGCTAGATTGAGTAGGATTAAAGGGGGCAGCCATGCACTCAGGGTTAAATAAAAAAGGTGTTACACTTGAATGGTAATTTAGGTAGGACGGATGTTTTTTGCAATACAGATGCAGGAGTAAAGCATGGCAGGAAACTATTCAGTGGGGAGGATAAAGGGAAATGATGCTTTAAGCCTCCCTGACCCACAAACAGAAAGAAAAGCCACTATTAACTGAAACCAGGAGCCAGTGTAAGGCAAGGGACAATCAGGATGTGAATCACCCAGGTAAGTCAGCTGCAGTTTGTTTTCATTCAAAGATGATGAATGTTACAACCAAGGTTTAGTTAAATGGTTAGTGAAAAATATTAAGCTGGATTTTAAAATAATATCTATTACTGATGAACGCAGATAATCAGGTAAATGTAAACTAAAACCAATATGTAATATACTTTGCACATATCAGATGAAAAAATAAATAAATTAGAAACCACCAAGTCAGAATCGATATTGACCAAAATATTTTGGAAATTAGTTTGGCATTATAAAGATATTTAATGATTTGACATTTATAAAAATGGTATTATACCATATAGACATATACTCCAGCAGATACTTTCTGAGAATGTTTAATAATATAATTTATGATAGAAAAAAAATTCCCTAATATTCAGGGGCAGATGAATGGAAAATAACGTGACATAATGGACCGTCTGCATATCTGGCAGGCTTTGGTACCTGGGGCAGGGGAGGGAGTGATGGGGAATTGTCCCAGAACCCATGCCTTCCCCTGCAAATATCAGGGGACAGCTGCATTTATATATTCTCATTTAGCAGAGTAAAAAAGAAATCATCTACTGCTGTATGCATCAATACTTTTAATAGCAGGTGTGTGAATCTGAGGGGGCAAATTTCAAAAACAAGAAAAACTTTGTAATATACTATTTAGTGATAAAAATATATATTCAAGCAATGGTAAATACAATATTCCAGATAAATGTCACTGGAAGGAGTGGGGTAGTCTGTGGCAAGGTAGTAACTTTTGAGTGGGGCATAGAAGTTATAAAATACTTCACAATTCTGGTGATCTTAAGGACAGTAGCTTTTTTTTTTTTTTTAACATTTTGTTTTATAATTTATACATGACTTTGTTATATCAACATTTCATGATTCAAAAAATCTTAAAGGCTATAGATCCAATACATAGAAGTGGTTTTGTATTATTAGGAAAAAAAAAAAATCTCAGCCCTGTTTCCTTCTACTTATTGTACTAAAAGGAATGATCCTCAAGCTGACAAATGTAGAAATAAAATATAGTGTTTTTTTTTTTTTTTTAAGCGAATTGAAAAGGAAATTAGATCCATGGGTTGATATGACAAGCCCGGGTTGGATAAGACTGCCTCTGAAAATACTGTCCCCGACTTGTTTATGGAGTCTACTGACTGAGGTGGCTGCATCATAGGAAGGCGGAGGACGGCACTGATGTCGCCCTGACCAGCTTGGCTGGCTGTTCCAGAGTTTTGCATCTGGATAGAATCCGAGCAAATATGGATATTGAGGAGGACCTCTTTCCAGTTTTCTTCTGAAAGCCCATTTATGAAAACCACATTTAAAAAATATGCACCACAGGTATGTCAGTATCTGACCCAGTGTGTTAGGAATCAATCGAGTTGTGGTTCTAATTACGAAATAAATTTAGGAATTAAAAAGAGAAGGCTAGAATCAGACACAGCAGGAAATCCCAAGAGCAAAATGTTCAGGGATGACTTCAAGATAACCTTGCTTGGGGCTTTTGGGAGAAAAAAATGCAAAATTGGGGCAATCTGCATTTTTCCTTTTAGACTTCACTATTTCAGAAAGTTCACAACAAATATAGGATAGAAGTGAATTAAAAGAAAATACTAAATAATATGTACGTGACATAAAACTTTGAGGTAGGAAATACGTTGCATCTCTCAGTTTATCATCCTTTTAATGGAGCAATTTTAACAACATACCTGCTTTATTTCTAAATAAAAAAGTTTACATTGCAAAATGATTATAAATCAATAAAAAATGTAAAAAAAAAAAAAGTTTCCAAAGCTATGGGTTGGCTTGGAAATTTTTTCAAGAGCGTTTTCTCCATATGTTTATTATGTGTGAAACAAAAATTATGTCTTTGAAAGGATTTCACTTCAAGTGAATTGTTTGCTTCATTTACAGTTGACTATAAAATAGATTCCATGTATTTTGAAATGGAGTCATTGATTTAACCATCTAGGTATCTGAGCTAGTGAAATGATATATATTATTTTGAACTATAACAGATCAGAAGATTAAGTAAATTATCAATAACATTATTTCTCTATGATATGAAATAATAATATACCACTGCCATTATTTAGAACCAGGTTTGTTTATTTAGAGGTGAATTTATTAATCTAAGAATTAAATACATTTAAAAGAATATCTTATGAAAATAGATGTTTTTCTATTTACTTATTCAGCATAACTACAGATTTTCTGTATTTTCAAACAGTTTGGTCATTTCTTTTCTGAATCAACTGACTTTAAATTCAAACTTTTACTATTTCTGGTGGATTATTTTATTCACTGTAAGCATATCATTTAATTTGCTTATCAAGATAGTACAACTATTTCTATAGATAAGCCTTATGGTTATCTCTAGTCTGGTAAAAGCCACTGTTGTCTTGGAGTCTCCAAGGATTTCCCTGAGTCCAGAATTTGAGAGTAACGATTAGAAAAGATTTCAAATGGTCTTTAAAATTTGTCATTCCCAACATAAGTCAGGGACCAGGCTGCTATAAACTTGATACAAACTTAAAAAAATTTTCTTAATATTTACATATATTTTGAAAGCATACCATTCTTCTGTCAATAGTATAATGTCTCTGTTTTCTAAATAAAACATTTGTTCTTAACTTTAAAAATTTGGGGAGAGGTTTCCATCTAACCATAATCCAATGTGTCTCAGTTTTATAAAGGAGTTCTTATTAAGAGGATATAAGCTATAGCAAAGAATCTAGGAAGAGGGTTTTAGATCAAATTGTGTACAAACATATTGGGGAGACAGTGATGAACGATAAGAAATGTTATTAATGGCAACCAAGCTTACTTTTGTACATTTTTCCAATACATCGTCCAGACTGCTCTAAAATTCTGATAGCCCCCTATTTAAAATCAATCATCTGCTCCTCATTGCTTATCGGGTAAAACTGCATCCTTAAAAGCCTTTATAATCTGGTTTCCTTGCCTCTTTGTGTTTCTGCCACATACCTTTTACAGGCAGAATAAACCACATATGACTCCAAAATTGTATCATCCTTGAAGCCTTCCTGTGTTTTCCCATGCTATTTCTTCTGCCAAGAACTCTGTTTCAACTCTTGTCAAGTCAACTACTTCAAACTAATTTTTCAAGATTCAGCTCAAACTTTGCTTCCTCCTGATAATTACTTTTCCCTCACCCCTCCACAGGATGAGATAAATGTCCCTGATAGATATTTTCCCTCTCTACTAACCTAACAGCATGTGAATAGCTCAGTGACAGCACATCCTACCTGAAAATGTATGACATTCTTGTCTATTTTCAGGGTCATGCTTCTTGGGTGGTTTCAGAAAATCAAACCCACTACCGAATGATAAATCTTAGTATTATATTTAAAATAGTGGTTGGATAAATCTAAAAGACAGTTCCAAATAAAGAAACCAATAGACTTTGATGGTAAAGATTTTTGAATAAATGTATTATGTCTAGAATAAATGCTTTAAAATTATCTATTCATATCGTCCCACTTTTAAATTAGGTTATTTCTATTTTATTATTGGCAAATATTTTTTAAAATATCAACCCTCTGTTGTTATATTTGAGGCAAAACTTTACAAGTTTGATTTTGTTTTTTAAATTATATTTATTATTTTAGATGTAACCAATATTTTACATTCTATGTATTCAAATTTACCTGTTTATATTTCAGTTTTATGTCTGGGAATATTTTTCTTATGTTTTAATTAAAAATGATTAAGTCTGAAATTAATTTTGATGCATTTATTTACTGTCCTATCCCAAACCATTTTTAGCAAGTAGAATTTCAAAGAGAACAGATAATGGTGAAAAGAGTTTGGGGTGGATATAGTCCAATTATAGAAAGTGAATTGAGAAAATTTTCTGACCAATAATGATACAATATGATTGAGAATATAAAATTTACCTAAAGGTTATTAAGTGGTTAAACTAAAAAAATTTTTTTAATTAATCATATGATGTATTAAATATCAAAATTATTATCCATGCAAGTAGAAGGTGATGAGATATTGAAGGTATTTGAAACTGAGTATAATAGGTCCAAAACTGGGTTTTAAGTAAATCATTTTTTAGGTTTGTATAGATTATTGCAGAATGTGTGTAGAACATGGAATCAGAAAGATCAGTGCAGATGTACTTGCATTTGCCATATCGAAGAAAAACACAAATCGTCTGAATAAATGAAAACTTCCATGTGCTTTAAAATTGGGTAATCAAACATTATTAAACAGTATTGCTGTGTGATAATTGTGCTAAATATTAAGGGAAATATGATACATTTTGCGTTTCTGATGTAATACCACCATTTTCTCACTCACAAAACAAGAATCTGGATGCCATCTTTGATATCTCATCCCCTGCACTCTTCAGTGTCCCTCAGACTCTTCAGTGTGCTTACAACTATCCCTTGATTTCCATTCTCAGACGACACTCCCCAAATTTAGATTCTTACTGTCTCTCACAGAGACTTTCATAGCAATGTCAGCAGGGGTCTAGCGGGGAGGCTGAATCTGCTCTGCTCGCAGTAACGAGGACCTCCTCCTGCAGGAATGGAGGAGCCAAGTGGGGAAGCTCTGCTTCCACCGCCAGGTGGTAGGATTGAGGCGCTGCCTCCTTCCCCTACAGGTGCATCGTAGGAGGTTGGATAAAACAGAAGATTTAAATAACATACGAAGTCTCATAACATAATATTCAAAATGCCCAGGATGCAAAAGAAATAACTTCTACCAAGCACCAGGAAATTACCACTACTAGGAAAACACACGAATGCCTAGGTAGCCCAGAGACAAAGACAAAAAGGGAGTTTCTGCCTCTGGAACAAAGCAGCATTCATCAACAACGTTCATAGAACGCTACCGGGTGCTGTAATGTATGGAAATTCAAAATCTCACTCCTCTTAGCATGTTTGGCTTTTAAGATCAAGCTCTGGTAATAATTATAATTTTGTTCCAATAATATATTCGACGTCAATACTCTATGAAAACAGAGAGGATGTAATCACATGAAGAATTAATTTGCAGAGTGTTTCGAAGTCTCCTTGTTCCAAAATAATGTTGTTACTAGTTCTAGGACCTGCAGTCCAGCACTGTCTTGGGTCTACTGAAGGCGACTCAAATGAATAAACACCTAATTAATATCAGACGATTAAATATATGATGCATATATTTGAATTGAGAAAAGGGGCTGCTGAAAGGTTTAAATGTACCATGTTCTTAAAAATGGTTTTACCTAACATCTAGAAACATCAGTAGGGTAATGAATTATTAAGAGAACTGTGACCAGCAAAGCATAGTATTACCTTGTATGTGTCATTTTGATCTCTTTTTATAAAAAGAGATCTCAAAATGTTATAATTTATATTATTTCATTTGCTCTGTACCTCATTCTCAAGGCAAATAAGAGTAAATATGGTATAAAAACTACAAATATCTGTTTAAGAATTCCATTTAAAATCTTTTATGTATCTTTCTTCTGACAGGTTATATATATGTATATTTTTCATGCTCTGAGTGAATACTTGATAAAAGTTTGAATAAATATGTAACCATGAACACCATGAACATAAAGTTCTGTGGAGAACTAGTGAATTTCTGTAATATTTTCTTTATTACATTTAACAAATATACAGATAATGAGAAAATGTTTTTTAATTACATAGGTCTTTTCCATAAGTCTTGTGCTTTGAGACATAAAGGAAAAATAGAAGGTTCAGGCTCACCCCTCATGATTAGTACAACATATATAGTATAACACGTAATTCTTAGGTAGACTGTATCGAACCTGATAAACCAAATACGTAATTGTAAAATCAAAGCACTAGATTATCTGATATTTAAGTTTTACATAAAGATGGATAGGTCAGCACGAACCAGACAGAGTAAGTAACATTTTATTCCTTCGGCAAATTCACTTCAGATGTACACAGTCTTCACCTTCAGGCTTACATAAGTTTTTACCAAATAGTCTTGTTTGCTAAACTTTTTAAAAATATAAGCAAGATTTTTTTCATTTATCAGATAAAAAACTATTATCATAAAAATGGTCCTTCTTGAAGTATTATATAAAGGTTACTTAATAAGTATCCTAAACCTTTTAAAACTAAAGGCTTTTGAGAGTTATTCCAGTCAGATATCTTTATTGGGAAAACTCAAAAGTGAGATTGTTTACTTGATGGGAATGACCCCGTGAACTCTTTGAAATGAATGAAAGAATATAGATAATTGTGTTTTACACTCACAGCTATAATCCGCGTTGTGTACAATCGACTTAGAACTGCTATGGTGTTACATTACAGTCTATTTTATGCTTAATGTTTTCATTCTAGCTTTTCTAAATTTCTCTGCTTAACAATTTTAAATTGAACTGTAAGGTAACAGCATAATTTAGGTTACTGGAAGTCAATTAACTCCACATGGTACTTGAGAAAAAAATTGGCTTATACAATTGCAATTTGAAAATGAAAAGCTTCATTTTTGTTTGTAAAGAGTAGCTCACATCAAGGACTATTATTCTAATGGAATATATTTTTGGCTTCAACATAGCAGAAAATAAAGATCTTTTTTTTTTTTTTTTTTTTTTTTTCTCTTTTACGTTGTTGACCCCACAGTGTCCCCCTCGCTAAAGAAATTTCCACAAAGTATTGTAGCGTGTTCAATGCTTTGGGTTGCTTTAGGGAATATTGTTTTAAAAAAGATTAAACCACTGATGACTTTAGCTTTTAACCTCAGTCATAAATACAAGTACTCTACAATAGCCTCACAATTTAAATGCAAATAATCTTTAAACAAAACTAATCTTGAGGGCTTTTGTATAGTGAATGATAAATGGAAGGGGATTTTATAAAGTGTGAGAGTGAGCAAGCCTAGTTTCCTTTTCACATCAATCATCTCTCCACATGGATCAACGATTAAAATAGCTCAGCGCTTCTGAGGGAGTCTGGGAAAGCAAGTTCATCATTTAGCTGCCCGCGGCGTGACCGTGGGGAGAGGTGAGCTGATCCAAAGGGTAAGTGTTAATTGAAAAATGTGTAAAGGAAACTGAAGCTCCTTCCTCTAGGTCTGCTCACCTGCAGAACCAAATCCGAGTTGTGCCCAGAAGGCCTGAGAGTCTCGTCTAAGACAGCACATGCCTGATACAGAGAACATAGACAGTTATTATCATTGAGCTCTTTATACTGAGGAAATGAACTTGTCTTTCCCAAACATTACTTCCAGTGGAATTTTGTGATAATTAAAATAATATTATTTTGCATATTTACATACATCCAACAGAGAAAGAACTCACCTTCAGTTATTTTCATTGCTCATGATCTTACTCTCTATAAAACTGTACATTTAAAAATAGGACTTTCGTGTTCAATTATTTCCTCTTACTTCCCAGGACTTTTTTGAGACATAGAGGCTGATGGCAAATAAATAAAAGGACTGAAAATGAAAGAAGATGATTACTTTCTTTACTGAAAGGGTCTAAGCTTCTTAGTGAAGAAGATGATTTCAGGTCTGGGGCAGGGAAAGGACACACTGATCTTGGATTATTTTGCTTTTTCAAAGGAAGGAAGGGTTCAAAATATGGTTGGGACATATGTAAAGGACAAAGGAGCCAGTTGGAAGGGGCAACCACTGGCTAGATAATAATGGATAATAATCTAAATTCATACTGACATGAATGAAGAAATGAATGAATGAATACATGAATGGATAAATAAATAAAGGGAAAAGGGAGTTCTTCCTTATAGAAGAAGATTAGCTAAAAAATGTAGAAAGAATTAGAGAGTCAAAAAAAAGAATTAATAGATGATAAACCTGGCAGGCCAAAGCTTCATAAGTAAAATCAGTTACTAATTAAAAAAAAAAATCTTAACTTTATACTTAGATATTTGGTTGATTTCCTTAGCCAAATCATCAAATTAATATGACTATATCAGGACAAGTTAACATCACGTGCTTCTGGATATAGTACATGGAGAAGAACACTAGTCACGTTTGTTGAAGACAAGTCTGAAAAAAGAATTCATCCGTGGTTTTCCAAAATGCCAAAGTCAAGGTGGACAAAGAAGATTTGAGGAAATATTCTGGGTCAAAGAACATGACACTGGCATGTAATTTACAATAACAGACTGAATCCCTAACCAGGAAAGAAATAGGTACAAAGGACATTATTGGGACAATTGGTGGAATTTGAACAGGAACTGTAGATTAGAGAATATTATTGCATAAGTATTAAACATTCTAGATTTTGAAAATTGTACTGTAGCTATTCCTTTGCCTTTGGAAGAATACAATGACCTTTTTCGATCTAATGGGATATGACTCTACAATTTACTCTCAAATGGCTCCGGAAAATTAAAACATTTATAGCGTACACACTCATGCACATGTGTGTACACTTATACAAACAGGTAGAAGGAGAAAGAGTGGTAATAAATAAGCAAATGGGACAAAATAGAAATACTTGGTCAAACTGTATAAAGATTTTATGGCAGTTTTTGGCAATTTTTATATTAATTTGAGATCATATCAAAATAAAAAGTTACGTGCAGTGGCGGGTCATAGTTCAGTGACAGAGGGCGTGCTTGGGTTCAATCCCAGGACCTCACTAAAAAAATAAGTAAATAATTTGAGAAGTTGTGAAGCTATAACTGAGGATGGTACTACTCAAATGAATTGGACGAGATGAGAATTTACTGTTATTACAGACTCGAAGGCCGTGTTATCCCCATATCTCCAAGAACAGTGGAAATGAACGCAAGGGTTGTATCAATCAAATTGAGTCTAAAATGGACACAAGCATCTAGAACTGTTTTGATCAAATATTTGAAACAATATTGAACTGAATGAACAGATGAAACATTTAAAATAACTTCATTTGTGATTATTTTTATTATTTTTTACAACTGTGCTGCACTGGCGATGTGTAATACATACAGAAATAAGTCTTATAAAAGCCTCATTCAGAAGGCGGTGTTTCTTTCCTGGTTTAATCTACTATTCGGCATCAGTATTTGATTATGATGGTGATGTATAATATATAGTCCAGAGGGCTACCCAGAAAAACTGCTGGGAGTTTTTTAGCTCTGGACGTGGAGATAAAAAAAATTATGAGCATAATGGAATGAGCAAACTGAAGAAAAAGTAGTTACATCTTACCAGTCATTTAACTATATATATATTTCTAAAGGATTTAGAGTTTGGTTCAAATATAAATCTATAGTTTCTCTTCACAAAGAACTAGAAAAACTCATTAGCTTATTTTTACTGGGAGAACAGATTTTTTTCCGGTATGGTCTGAAATCCTTTACTTCCATATTTAATGAATTTTTTTATATCAGCATTTCCCCCTCGTTGGTGGTATTTCAGTCAGTAAATTATTTAACAAATAATTACTAGATCCTTAACTGTTCCACAGGAATAATTAAATAGATACTGATACAGCTTCTGTTCTGGGAGTTACAATCTAGTGGGAGAGAGATTTAAGGGGAAATTGGTGTTACGATATGGTTTTCTTTCTTTCTTTTTTTGTTTTAGTGTTTTTAATTGACGTATAGCCAGTTTACAATGTTGTGCCAATTTTGGTGTACACCAAAACTGATGTACAGCATAATGTTTCAGTCATGCATATGCATACATATATTCGTTTTCATATTCATTTTTATGAATATGAAGGGATAAACTGGGAGTTCGACATTTGCAGATACTAACTACTTTATATAAAATAGATAAACGATCAATTTATACTATATAGCACAGGGAACTATATTCAGTATCTTGTAGTAAACTATAATGTTGTGTTGTAGTTTTGATTCTTGTCTGAGGTTTTAGTACTATTTGCAGGGCATCCATCATTACGTGTGTGGTGGTTTAAAGGTAACTTTATAGTGTCACCATTCTGTTTTCATGAGAGTTCTTTCTCCCAATAAGATCTTTAAATATTATTTTTGCTTTTTAACCTGGAAATGACCCACCTGGATTTACATTTTGTTCTTTCTCTAATTTGTAAAGTTTCTCCCTCTGCCTGTAATGTTATCAATTTGTGGTAACAGGGAAAGTTATATTCTGCCTAGTTTTTCAGAAAAACTTCCCTCCTTAGTCAGAAACATACACACGCAAAGGCAGCCTATTAACATATTTCTGTCTGTATCACCTGCTACCCCACCAGAGCAGCTCCGGGTCTCCTTTTTAACCCTTTATTTTCTAATACCATGCAGGCCTTATTATTACATCACTCCCCATGTTCCAAATCAGCAGCAGTTCCCCACCATGTACAAAATACAGTCAATAAAGTTCCATCATCTGCTGTTCATTTCCTACCTTGGCAGTCTCTTCCATCTTTTAGGAAGTAGTTCAAATACAATTTCCTCTCTGAAATATGAAATCCTTCCCAAATGCATTCCTCACACTTAACTTCTCTGGAGCATCCTGTGGATACTGTAGAGGAGGAAAAACCTTTTCTCTACACTCTTAATAAGCATACGTGGGGCTGGCCAATTACACTGATAAAAGACAGTTTAAGAAGAGAAAAAGCACATACACTTTATTGATGTTAAAATTTTTGTATGTATGAAGCTTCCCAGAAAAGAAGTGAGAACCCCAAGACTCAGTTAGACTCAGAAGGTTATAGACCTTTTTTCAAAAGCACAATAGAAGAAGAGACTACACAAGGGAAAAGGGGTTTGGGCTTCTAGGGGTGGTACCTTTGAGGCAGGTAAATACGTGGGCTAAACTAATGGTAGATAAGCCTTGTTTATCCAGACTCAGTGCCTTCTCCATCTCCGATGATAAGGATTCTTCTCTCATTCCTAGAAATGAGAGGGGTCACCTTCACAAGCAGAACTTAAGCCCTGCTTTTAGGTGGATAGGGGAAACTCCAAGAAGTCTTTTGTCTTGCATCTGTTGAATCTCAAATGTTTTCAGCTTAAAATAATTTTTACACCAACTCTGAGGCTCTAAGTGGGTCCCCACAATACCTGTAGTTTAGCACATGTATTTCTTGATAATTCTGTGTGTGTATATTTTTTCTGCACCTTGGAATTGTGGGAGGGAAACTGATCTTTGCATACGCTCTCTGCACCCTATCTTCCCTGCCCACATTGTGCACAACATGTACTATGATGCCTGGAACAGAGGACGTTCTCTTTAAACGCATGTTAATAATCAAGAGCTTTTTGTAGCCTTGATTATGTCTTTACTAAGTAGAGAAAGTGTGAGAGCTGGATTCATACAGGCCTGCATTTGAATTGTGACTATAGAACTTCTGAGCTGAGTGGTCTTAGGAAAGCTGGTATGTATCGGAGGACACAAATTTCCTGATATACAAAACAGAAGTAGTGATACGATCTTCCTTGAAGTGTTGCTGTTTGACATGCATAAAAAATAATGGTAAAAAATTCCAAGGTGTAATGGAGCAGCAGAAGGCAGGCCAGCCATGCATACCTAGAACAACTAGGAAAAAAAAACCAAAACAGGTAAAATATAGAAATAACTGTTTTGAAGGCAGCTGGGAGCTGTTGGAGACTCCAAAGAGCAGGAGCCTCAAAGAGGCAGGAGCGAAGTGACCCAAGAAGGAAACAGAAATGAAGACAGTTACCCAGAGCAAGGGAAAGGGCAATGATGAGGGAAAAGATAACTGAAGATGGACTGAATATTAACGATACAAAGCAATTATAGCTCTGTTTCGTGGGGGTTTTGTAAATATAGATTTAAAATGTCTAACCAAAGTTATACAAAAGGCATAGTGCATGTGGAATTAAAATGTCTCAAGGTTCTAGCTTTGTTTTGGGATGGATGAAAGATATATTTTGTATTAGATAGGATGGATTGACAGCATACACTGTAGGGTAACAAACGATAACAAAAGAATAAACAATTCGTAAGTTAATAGAAGGGAAAAAGGTAACACTATACTAACTGCTTTCGCTGTACCCGGCACAGGGTTAAGCGTTTTAACATAGATGAGTTTATTCAGTCCTCACTACTATTCCATGAAGCGGACACTATTTTTATTCCTGTTTAACAGATGAGAAACTTAAAACATTGAAGTAGGTACTCATCCAGCTTCACGCGGCAAAGTAAACAGTGGAACTACAAATCAAAGCCAGCCCATGCTTTCTTGTGTAATTACTCAGTGGGACACTGAATATTTAGACTACATAGGAGAGAAAGGCAGATTTACTGGAATGCCATGAGATGACTCTATCAATTTTCAGTGGAATACTCTTTTCAATACACTGGATACCTTTTTACAAACTCATTGTAATAGAATGACTTCTGTTCTCTTAAGCAGAGATGAACTGATACTTCAGATATGTTTTAGCCACTGTGTGGAGGATGGATGATGATGTCAGTCAGTAAAAAACAGGTCCACCGGCAAAACATTTAATAAAGTGTTTCTCCTTGAATGTTATGATGGTATCACGCCTTCAGAAAAAGAAGATTGATGTGGAAACAATATCACTCTTTATACTTCCTAAACAAGGACTTTCTATGATGAACACAATTTAAAAAATATATATATTTGTAAGTTTCTAACATCAGTATATAAAAACTTCTAGAGAACACATCATACTACAATTAATACTAATGGCTAATACTGATTAAGTGTGCATTATTATTCTACACTTTTCTAAACCACTTGACATTTATAACTTTATGTAATTCCTATCATAGTGCTATAGTTTGTTATTTTTATTATTCTAGTTTACAGATGAAGAAACAGAGGAACAGACATGTTAAGTTATTAGTCTAAAATTACACAGGTAGTAGGTGGCAGCTCTGGGATGAAAGGGTCATTTATCCGTGATCTTATTTGAAAGAGAGTTTAAATGTAGATGAAGCATATCTTTCTATATAAAATACTCTTTCAAAGAGCTTTCAGAGATAATAGAGCTTGCATGCTGCGTAAGTCTGAGTCAACAAAATGTTACTGACTCTGTAATCTCAACTCAGGGTTTTCTATACATTCCGATACTCTAACTCTGTATCTTTTCTTTGCATCATCTGTCTGCTTTAATGATGAGTCTTGTTTTTAAAAAAAAAAAGTCCCTTCACTTCCAAAAGGATAATCACTAAAGGTTTTTACAAGGAATTCTCATTAAAACCTGTGTCAATTTGTCCATTACTTTTATGCCCTTAGATTACATCTTTGTTTCATTTCATTATTAAAAAGATTACTGACTGCTGTATTCTCTGCAAGCATTATCAATTATACAATCAATTAAATAGTAGAAATTATAGGGAGAAATAACTCTTTTAAGATAGTCACATTTCTTTACAACTGGAAAGCTAGGTTAACAATAGAAGAACAGACTGTACGTCATAAATTTCCATTACATTTTTTCCTGTCTTTTTATTCATGTGTTTAGACAGTATGCTAAAATGAGCTCAGTTCGTTCAGCCATGGAGCAAAACTGCATTTCCAGCCTTGAATTATTGTGCTCTCAGAGGAGACGGGACACTTTCACTTTTTTGCAAGGTAATCGTTTTTGGGGAAACTATGTTTTTACACTATCATATTCTACAATAATGAATCATTTTATATTGAGGAATTGATGGACTATTTTTTAGTGATTCATTTGGGACTGCCTGGAAATGACAAATAAAACCAATCAAACATAATTGCAGATGGAACAGTACATCAGAATTTTAGATATATGCATGATGTTGGCACGAGCATTTGAAACAGCCCAGGTTCTTTATGTTCAGGTAGCTCTCACTGCCTCAGTAACTGTCTGCTTTTATGACAAACAAAGACACGAAATGAGAAGCTTCATAATTAAAATGTCTAACCATCCAAGTGCTTTCAGCGTTTTACTCAATGCATTACATTTCCTTGTAAATTTGCTGAAAGAAAAGATGGAATAATAAAATTAAATGTGAAGAAGTGGAAAAAAATCTAAAGTCTCAGCTTTATGAAATCTATGAAACCACATAAAATTAACCAGTGACTGCCAGAAAGGTTTTCATCTATTAATGGTTAGAAAAATCTGCCAGGCGTATACAACTTTTAGAAAAATCCTAAAATTGACCAAAATATTCTCTGAAACAAAATATCCCATCAAGATTGTCAGCCAGCACTATTTCTGTGGCATTTTCTGTATAGAGATTCCTTCAGATAATAAATGATTGCTCTACTGTGTTTTCAAAAATGCTGAGTGCAATATAGGTTAGTTATATTCAGAACACAAACTATCAAAACTAGCTTTCATCGCTTATACAGACACACACAGACTGTCTTCAGAGGATCAGAGGGTTCTAGAGAAGGACTATTTCCCCCAAGAAAGCATTTATTATCACAAACTGTAATTCCTCCTGCTAATTTAGATTGTTTGTAAAACACAAATGTATCAAAAATAGCACAATTAACATGAATCAAATCAACATCAGGATGAGTTATTTGAAAAAAGAATCTTTTTAATGGAGAAAGAGCCATAACACACACACACACACACATCATGACACAGTTGAACTGGAAAATTACTCCTATAATACATGAAATATTTTGAAAACACAGGAATGAAAACATTAGAAACAGCTTTACCATTTATCCAAATTCACACATTACAATTACTTGTTTAAATATGAAGTTTTGCAGTGTTAGTTAACTGTATAAACATAATTATGGTCATTCATTGTCCATAAAATACTACGTGTATGGATAAGTACCTCGATCAAACACCAAGAAGGAATGTGTTTCAGATGGCTGATGGCAACCACAGACTGCATCGAAGGGACACCTCCCATTGCTGCAAAAACATTTAATGACAATGCACTGGACACCCTAAACTCCAGTATCCAAAAGGAATTTAGAGGGAGAAACATGAAAAAAAAAATATGTAAATTTATGGAACATAGACCATCTTTTCACAGGAGTAAGACAGCTGGAAAATTACTTGAAATTTTATTTTAGTCAGTAACTAATTTAGTCAGGAGAAACAATCTCCAACATTGTTCTTTAAATATTCACAGGTGAAGGTAAACGTTGATGTAACTATAGAAAGTTCATAAAAAATGGATGGGGGGGAGGATTTCCTCACACTAGTTTATATAAACTATTTAACTTAAAAGATGTAGGAAAGATTTCATCTTTTCTCTGAGAATAATACCAATCAATTACAATTATGGTTGTCATTAATTTATAAACCAATATATATAAATCAAAATAGTGAATATTTTTCTCACAAGCTGATGAGCGAAAAGTGGATTTAATTAGGAAGAAACTAAAATCTGTAGAGAAACTGCCTTAGAGAAAATCTCTAAGAAGAGATTTATGAGGATTCTATTAGTTTATAAATCTGAGGATGCCAGTGTTTCACGATGCTAAACTGAGAAACATATTATTCACATTTTTCTTCTCAGTTGTACTACTGATGTATTTTTTACCCTTAGCCCCTGAATGTGATAGCCAGCCTCCAACATGGCTCCCATGGTCCTTTCCTCCTGGTAGTCTCCGCCTGGAGGCCCTTTCCATATTACACCAGGATTGGCCCTGTGTGACAGGTAAAAGATGGCCAAAATGATGGTATGTCACTCCTGAGATTGCCTGTCTGGACTGCTGTCTCTTTTGGATCCCTTGCTTTAGGAGAAGCCCACTGTGGTACCATGGGCAGTCCCACGGAAAAGCCCACATGGTGAAGAACTGAGGCTTCTGAGCAACAGTCAGCAAGGACCTGTGTGAGGCTTCCCACCACCAGGAAGCAAATGCAGAAGGAGATTCGAGAGCCAGGTCGAGTCTTCAGATGCTTGTAGCCTCAGCCTACATCTTGAGTGACTTCAGGAGATCCTGAGTCAGAATTATCTATCTGAGCCCCTGCCAGATTCCTCACCCTGTGAAACAGCGTGATAAAATAAATGCTTGTTGTCATGATTTGCTGAATTTTGGATTAACTTTTATGCAGCAATAAATAATACAAAGAGAAAAGTAATTTCAGTCAGGTGAGGAAGGAAAAGGAATAGGGGAAAAAAGAAGGAAAATGCATGTTACATAAATCCCTGATGTGTGTAAGTGCACAAAAACGTTCCAATTTTCCTAAATAAGGTAGCATGATTTAGAGGAGAGAATAGTACAACTTAGAATAATAATAATAATAATAAATATCATAAATCTATTACACAAGTCCTAAAACATTTGTGAATTACACATACCTACCTGTGCCATCCTCCCATATTCTGTCCACAGAGCTTTTTTTTTTTTTTTTCGATGATCATAAGTTTAGTGAACATCCGTCATCTCATACAGGTACAAAATTAAAGAAATAAAAAAAAAAATTCTGCCTACATGTCTTGCCTACAATGGCATATTGTGTTTTATACCTGTATATGATTTTATCACTATAAATAGTGATGAATACCTATGGGTGTATGTCTGAATTTATATCAATATATTGTTTACTTTTGTTTGCTTTGGAATTATAAAGTATCATACTCTATGTTCTTTTCACTTAACATATGTTTCCATGTGTCATCCATGATATTATATCATCATATTCATTTCCCCTGTAGAATAGTATTCCAGAGTATAAGGATATCAAAATTTTAATTACCCACTTTCCATTCATGGATATTGAGTTTGTTTCTAGGTTTTGTTATGACAAATAATGCCATCGGGAGCATTCTTACAAGTCTTCTGGTCCATCCCAGCAAGAGTGTCCCAGGCATACTAGAGCCTAATTGTGGGGAGGCTCAGATTTACAAGACAATGCTGAATTGTTCGCCAAAGAGTTACATCAGTGAACACTCATTACCTAAGAATAGAAATTCTCAGTAATATGAAGTTTCTCTAATATTTGATATTGTCAGATTTTTTTTTTTTTTTTTTGCCGGTTAAACAATTGTAAAATGGAACCTCACTGTGGCCTTCACTCTGACTAATCATGAGCCTAAAGAGGCTGAGCAATTCCTTTGATGATTATTTCTTTTTTCTGCTGGGGGATGCCTGCTTATGACATTTGTTCATTTTTTGTGGGTTTACATGGTAGATCATTTGAAAAACGACCCTTGCAATTTTTCTTATCCTAAAGACTTTTTGCCACTTCTTCCAACAAAAGTTAGTGTCTATGTCTCCTCCCCTCACATCTGTGTCTGAGTTTGACAAACAGAATGAGACAGAAGAAATGCTGTGTTTCTTCTGTGCCTAGGAGGGCCTTAACACCTCCCTGTCAGTCTCTCGGAGCCCTAAACCATCATGTAAAGAAGCCTGACTACCAAGGTGGATGGAGAAACCACTTGGAGAGAGGATCTGGAAGATGTGAGATTAAAATGAGAGCGTCCCAGCCAGTCAAGAACAATTGAGCCACACAAGAGCAGGTGGCTGAAATGTGGTCATGTCATCTGGGACTTTTCTGGGTATGTCTCTCCGTCCAGGTCAACGCGATGCAGCCCAGAGACAAGCGACCACAATGGCACACTAGGTTGCAAAGCCATGAAAAAATACATGCTTCTTGTTTTGATCCACTATTAGGTTCTGGAGTGGTTTGTTATATAGGAAAAGATTATTAAAACAGACTGTCTTCCTATTACATATATTTATAGATGTCATTATGTATTATATATATTATATATTATTATTTTATTTATATATAAACTAATGTTTTATTAGTTGTGAGTTGCCAGTATTTCCCCAAATCTATAACTTGATTTGTCACTTTAAGATATTTTTGGATGAACAAGTTTTTGAACTTAATACAGCCACATTTAAATGTTTTTTCTCTAATAATGAAAACTTTTTATATCCTGTTTAAGAAACTTTCTGTCTCCCAATATCAAAAATACATTCATCTGTATTTTCCTTCAAACACTGTAAAGTTCTGTCTATGAAATTTCAAGCTTTAAGCTGTCTGGGTTTGAATTATGGATCTGTTGTGATGGAGGAATTCAATTCCATTTTTCTTCCATATGGATAACAGATTTTTGTTGCTTATTTTGCTGCCTCAGCTCTAAATCAAAGTGGCATATTTGTGTGGGTCTATTTCTGGGTTCACCATTTTGTTCTTTATGTCAATTTGCCTTTCGTTGTACACTTTTTACACTGTCTGAATTACTATAACTTAAAATAAGTCTCTGGATTTAGTAAAGGCTTTTCTTTCACACTTTTCTTCTTCAGAAAGATGTGAACTACTTACAGTTCTCTGCTATTCTATATAAATTTTAGAATCATTGAGTGTGTAGATCAGTTTGAATCTGTGGAGAAGACATGGCATTTTTATGATATTCATTCATTCTATCTATTGATATGGGTATATCTCAGTGTTTAGAGTTTCAATGATTTTTCAGTAGATAGACAATTTTCTGTGCACAGGTCTTGCACGACTTTTGTTACACTCATTTCTAGGTATTTATTTTATCTTGCTATTTACTTCTACTTCTTGTTGGTAAACACTATTTTTTCTGCACATTTTCTGATTTTGATCCACCATACTATTTTATTCTGTCTTCTCTAATACTGATAATATGCCTGTGTTTTCTTCTGTTCCCCATGAAAACAACCACATCAACTGCAAATGACGATTCATCGCCCTCTTTCTAATCCTTGTGCCTTTCTGCTTCTCTTACCTTTGCTCTGTCACCTCCTACACTGTTAATCAGGTTAAAGAACTTTCTCTGGATCGCAAATATTCTAAATATTTCTATCTAAGTATTTCGTAAAAAAGGATTAGGTGTCAAATTTTTTAAACTTTTTTTATTTAATAAGATGAGCATAGGTCCTTGTCCTATAATTTAGTAATTGTCTCAACCATCTACTGATTTTTAATTATAATACGTTTTTGTTCTTTTTTACAACTTTCTATTTTCAGTTTTATTTCCAAATCTGTTTCTCACATTTTCTCTGATGAATGTTTATTTAAGAAACTGCCTCATTTGTTTCTTTAAATATTTTATACATAATATTCTCTATTCTGTGAATGATCTAGACACAAAGAATCCCTGGAGTTAAAATTAGTTGTTTAGTGTTTTAGAATTTCACTCATGGTGGCTGGGACTCCGCTGCTTGGTGAGCTTTTTCTGTGAATGCACTGCTTTGCCTAAATCTGAATGGGTTCTGGATCCTGCATTGAAGCTTTTTTTCCAGAGAAGATTTGTTTTTACTGCTGACTCTTTTTTCAAAAAATTTTAATTAATTTATTTTTGGTGGGGGAGATAATCAGGTTTGTTTATTTATTTTAATGGAGGTGCTGGGGATTGAACCCAGGACCTTGTGCATGCTAGGCACACATCCTACCACTGAGCTGTACTCTAACCCCTTAGTGCTGACTCTTAAGTGATTATGTCTCAGGTTCAACTTCTCTACTTTGCCCCTGTTCTGAGGTTTAGTAGCCCCAAACTCGTTATTAGGACTCCCTCCTGGGGCAACCCCATCACTCCTGGCTGTTTATGAGTCCTGAAAGGCTCCAGATAGCAATTAGTACCCTTTTTACTCAAACCCATGTTACCAACTCAGGTAAAGAACCCAACTTCTTTCCTGGCTGCCTTATCTCCTAGTTGTCCTGCTTCATGGTCTATGATGTTTCTCACCCAAATAACTTTTATTTGATTGAAGACACTCCTTAATTTTAAGAACTTTACATGGATTTTTTTTTTAAGGCTGACAAAGTGCTAATTGAAGAAAAATGAGGGGGACGCATGGCAAGAATACCTGCCAGTGTGATCTGGAAAGTGTACAATTTTAGCCAGCTGTTATTAATCTTACAAGCTTAAACCAAAAAAAAAAAAAAAAAAAAAAAAAAGATACCTCTCACTGATGCTGTACGGCCATTGATGGCTGTCAGGAGGGTTTGAGTGCCCTCAGCAGTCACTCACAGATGTCAACTGAGAGACGCTCCATCTCAGTCAGTGCTACTGTGATTTTGGAAGGAGGGAGAAAAAGAAAAAAATGGCCCCATGATGACACGTCAAGTTTTTGTCTATAGATATGATACGTATCATGTCAACTCATGTTTTATTGGCAAAATAAAATCATATGGAAACACCTTAGTTCAAATTGGTAGAGATATTCTTTTTTTTTTTAATTGAAGTATAGTTGATTTACAATATTGTATTAGTTTCAGGTGTGCAACATAGTGATTCAATATTTTTACAGATTATACTCCATTAAAAGCTATTACAAGACAGTGGCTATACCTTCTTGTGCTATACAATATATCCTTGTTGCTGGTCTGTTTTATACATCATAGTTTGTATCTCTTAATCCCTACCCCTGATTTGCCCCTTCACCTTTCCCTCTCCCCTTTGGTAACCACTAGTTTGTCGTCTATATTTGTGAGTCTCTTTCTGTTTTGCATACACAGTCATTCATATGATTTTTTAGTTTCCATGTATAAGTGATATCACACAGTATTTGTCTTTCTCTATTTCAGTAGGCATAATATTCTCTAGGTCTACCCACATGGCTGTAAGTGGCAGAATTTCATTCTTTTTAAGACTGAGTAATATATATACATATGTGTGTGTATACACACACACACACACACACACACACACACACACACACACTACATCTTCTCTATCCATTCATCTGTTAATGGGCATTTGGGTTGCTTCCATATCTTGGCTATTATAAACAATGCTGCTATGAACACTAGGGTGCACCTTTTTTTTTTTTGAATTAACATTTTCATTTTTTTCTGGATACATACTCAGTAGCAGAATTGCTGGATCATATTGTGTTTCTATTTTTAGGTTTTGGGGGAAGCTCCATACTGTTTTCCACAGTGGGAATTTACATTCCCACCAACAGTGTACAACATTTGCAAATATTTTTTTTCCCACTCAGTAGGTTGTCTTTTTGTTTTGCCAGTGGTTTCCTTTTCTGTTGTGAAAGCTTTTAAGTTTAATTAGATTCCATTTGTATATATTTCCTTTTATTTCTTTTGACTTAGGAGACAGAACAGGACCCAAATAAATAAAATAAGAAATGGAAAGAGATGTTCTGCGTTACTGAAGTGACAGCCCTGCACATTTGTGCATAGCCCTAATGGATAGAACATTCTGTCCTTCTTTCATCCATAATATATTGGCCCTTCTCAAAGAAGACAACCCCAAACCCATCACAGCACTTCATCACAGCTCCACATTCAGGTTATTGAGAAACCCTTGTTCCTGGTTGCTGTCTCTTCCAACCTGTAACTCTTTGAATTTCTGCTTTCATAACAGCCAACTGTTTTCCGAGCTAACTTACTTCTTGGTAAGTGCCTTAAATCCAAATAGTCAAAGATACAATTAAGAAATGCTTTTAGCAACAAGGAATTATCAAATTTAACATCTTGCTAACAAGGAGCAGGGAATTACAGAGATCAATTTTTGATGACGGCTGCTCTGAATATAATTTCTCTACTAACCTATCCATGAAAAGTAAGATACTTAAAGGGCTTAGGGAATGCTCCAATTAACCTTAACTTATGTAATATTTAAAAGGACCTCTCTGAGTTGAGTTAATTATTATCTTTTTGATTTCACTCAATCATATTTCATTTTGGGAGGTCAATGATAACAGCCTGTCAAATGAATTGAACCAACATAATTAATGATAATCATAGCTTAAATTTCTTCTTCCCAAAAGAAGCTCTCAGTTTTAAAAAAGGAATTTTTTTTTTTGTATTTCTTGAAGGTCCTGCACAAATTTTGTATTTGGAAAAGAAAATCAACTACATATTTAACCAATTAAAAAACTTATAGCTGTAAATTTGTCTACTTGATTTTTTTCTGTCTTACACTTCAAATTATACATTTAACTTGAGTTTGTCATTGAGAATTTAAAATTAATAAATATGAGGCTGTTCAGGATTTAGGTAGTAAGTATACAGTACATGTGCTATAGATAAGATTACAATTCTTGTATGCCTCATCCATGTGTGACATATCCAGAGACTAAAACATCAAAAGAGGAAAAGTGCAAACATCATGAAGTTTAATAACATAAACTGAATTTTATGTAATGTATCTACCTCTGTTTTCTTTTTCTCTTCATTGCTGCTTATTGACTCTCCACATGCTTTGCATACTTTGATGATATACTGGACATCATGATGAAGGAAGTATGAAGGCTCTGAGATTTTATTTTCATGGTGCCGCCTCTTTCCTCCGTTGGGTAGACAGGGTGAGGTCCACTCACCTCATTCTGTTCAGGCATTGGGCTGGCCTGGGGCTCATTGATGTTTTGGTAAATGTAAATTTCCTCTGCACCGTCTATATCTGGGTTGCCCCTGGGTGTGGCCTCTAATTTCTTTTCTTTTTTTTTCTTTTGTATATATATATATTTTTATTGAAGTATAGTCAGTTTACAATGTGTTGATTTCTGGTGTATAGGATAATGCTTCAGTCATACATGAACATATATATATTTGTTTTCATATTCTTTTTCACCATAAGTTATATATATATATCAGTTAATATCTACAGATCTCAAATTCACACTTTATCCCTTCCCACCCACTTTCCCTCTGGTAACCATGTTTGTCTATGTCTGTGAGTCAGTCAGAATGCCCATCATTCAAAAGGCCACAAATGATAAATGCTGGAGAGGCTGCGGAGAAAAGGGAGCCCTCCTGCAATGTTGATGGGAATGTAGTTTGGTGCAGGTGTTATGGAAAACAGTATGGAGATTCCTCAACAGACTAAAAATAGACTTACCATATAATCCAGAATCCCACTCCTAGGCAGATATCCAGAGGGAACCTTAATTCCAAAAGACACCTGCACCCTAATGTTCATAGCAGCACTATTTACAATAGCCAGACATGGAAACAACCTAAACGTCCATTGACAGATGACTGGATAAAGAAGTTGTGGTATATTTATACAATGGAATACTACTTAGCCAAAAAAATAAAATAATCCATTTGCAGCCACATGGATGGATCTGAAGATTGTCATTCTAAGTAAGCCAGAAAGAGAAAGGAAACTACCATATAATATAACTTGTATGTGGAATCTAAAAAAAAAAGAAAGAAAGAAAGAAAGAAAAGACATGATTTCTGAAAGAGTACCTGACATATCTCCATCTCAATAGCACTGAATGACTGACTGAGGGAGGTCCAGCTCTGTCCTTTACAGGTTCCCAGCTCAGCTCTCCAACCACCTACCTCACCCAGCCTCAAATTTAGGCAAATGTCTTGAAGAGGTGAGCAGCAGAGTGCTAGGGGCAGCCCACTCTGTTATATATATATATAAGAGATAATTTTTAAGTATTTATAATTGTACTTTTGCATTTTAAACCAAGGAGTATTTCAATAGCTTGTAGGGAAAAGAGTGTAATGAAAAGAGCCAGCAGCTGGCCTTCCAATTAAGAAAACAGTAAGTCTGAACTCAGTGACAAAGAACCAACAACCTAGTCTCAACAAAGCAGCAAACAAAGCAAGAACTGTAACAGATGCTGTTTTCAGTATTATCAAACACTCTGCACAGAAGAAACTCCCTTGAAAATTTAACAGTGAGAACATGCCAATTTTTGATTAATTCAGATTTTCCTCGGCTCTCGAGAGCTCAAGTAGAAAACCTACTAGCCCCTACGGTACTACAAGTAGAGCAATGATCAGTAATTCAAAAGAAATAAAACCCTGAATCCAGATGGCTATAGGGTAAACTATGTAAAACTTCCAAGGAATGTGTAAGTGTACTCATTAAAAGGCCTTTCTTTATATATGATGAAACAATATTTTACTACCTACCCAGCAAACAATAGCGTTCAACATCATCTCTAATGGCTTTAGATTTCTGCCTACTTAACATGATTCTCATGAACATGAGACTCAACATGATTCTACTGCACCAGTTTTAGTGGAAAAGTTCACCTATTTGCTCCTTCATTTAAATGCAGTCTTTCAACATGTTGCATTGTGTGTGTGCATGTGTAACTATTCAAGGATCTAATTAAAGTTAAGATTACTCGCTGGAGAGAAATGCACATTTGAATTTACAAAGCTTTATGCAAAATTATAGGGGATTACTTTACTTAGAATGACAATCTCCAGGTCCATCCAAGTTGCTGCAATTGGCATTGTTTTATACTTTTTATGGCTGAGTAGTATTCCATTGTAGAAATGTATCATAACTTCTTTACCTAGTCATCTGTTGATGGACATTTAGGTTGTTTCCATGTCTTGGCTATTGTAAATAGTGCTGCTATGAACATTGGGGTGCATGTATCTTTTTGAATTAAGGTTTCCTCTGGATATATGGTGAAAAAGAATATGAAAATGAATCTATGTATGTTCATGTATGACTGAAACATTATGCTGTACACCAGAAATTGACACAACATTGTAAACTGACTGGACTTCAATAAAAATATATACATTAAAAAAATTATAGGGGATTTCCTGAACCTTAAAATTTTTACCTGGCTTCTAAAAAAGCAAGGACCTGAGGATAAAAAGAAAAGCTGCCTTATAGGCCAACACAGACATGAGAACTTACTATGATATAAAAATCACATTTCAAATCAGAAAAGATGTTCAATAAATTATGCTGGAAAATGATGAGAAAGCATATATCCATTACATCCATACCTCGCACTGTGCCAAACATAATTCCTGATGTATTAAAGACCATAAACATTTTGAAATGAATAAAAAAAGGAAAATATGGAAGAGCAAATATATGCCTTTGGACAAGGGAGGATTTTTTTCAAGAACACATGAAAAGCTAATGTTATGAAGGGAAATATAATAAATCTGAATATATAAAGATTGTATACCTTCTCATGGGAAAAAATGACTATAAACAAATTTTAAAGACTATTGGTTCTCAAATAGAAATTATTTGCAATATTATAACAACCAAATGACATCCAGAATATAATGATAATAATATGATTCTCAAAAGAAAAATAAGCAAATGTTTTAATGGGGCATTTCATAGAAGAGTTAATACAAATGAGCATTAAGCATATGAAAATACAACTGATTCTATTAATTATTAAGAAAATCAAATTAAAACAACAATGAAAGAGCACTATTTTTACCCATCAAGTTGTCAAACACTAGAAGCTAAATATTAATATTGGTATGTAAGCAGAGGAAAAAGAGAAAATCTTACATTCAATTAATTGGTTTATGTACTATTCTAGCTATTTTGGAGGCCAGTTTTGTGATAGTTATAAAATTAAGAAGAATGCACATATTTTGGCTTAGAAACTCTGTTAGTGGGAAGTATGCTAGAGAAACCTTGCATATGTGCTTGATATTTTTATAAAGATGCTCATTGCAGTATATTTTCTAATGACCAACCTGAAATCCATCCAAATGTCCAAAAATTGAGGTAGTGTGGTGAAAACTATGATTCAATCTATGCTTCAGTTAGAAAGTGGAGGTAGCCTCATATTACTGGATGTAGATGGATATTTGAACTGCACAGCTCCACTTACATATAGATTTTTTTCAAGAAACACTGCAATGCTACATGGTCCATGGTTGGCTGAATCCCAGAGAACCTGGGAACTGTACATTAGGACAAACTACTATTAAGCTGGAGATTTTCATCTGGTGGGGGATGGAGTTTGGCACCCCACCCCCCATGTTGTTCAAGACTCAACTGTATATTAAATTTAAAAAGTTGCAGAATATTAGCTTGAACTTAATACCATTCAGTTTAAAGAAGGCACATAAATATTGAAAGAAACTGCACATCTATGTTGCAAAGAATAAATAATGCACAGAAAAGAACTTGGAAGATATGCAACAAAATGACAATTGCTTGGGAGGATCCTTAGATTTATTAAAGTAATATTAGAATTTTTTAAAAACAAGATATTTTAATATTGCTGTTCAATTAAAATATTATATTTTGTGTATAGCCTAGTACCCATTTGAGAAAGTTAGAGGAATAATGTGTAATGATAGAAATGTTACCATGAACCCCAATATGGTACACATCTGAAACACTGTTATTTCTAGAAGGCTTAATATGCTCTTGACAGTGTGTTGAAGGCTAAACAAATGGAAAACTTAATTTTCAACAACTCTGTAAGTTAGGACCTCTTTTTACAGATGAAGAAATTCATGCTTGTGGGTTTAACTGTACAGTGTTAATCACAGAGAAATCAACGATGGGGCCAAGATACAAACTCAAGTTTGTCTAATTTCCCATTAAACTCCTGGTTGTTGGCATCTATAGGTGTGTATAAGTAAAGAAGACATTTGGGATTAAGTTATTTTCAATTTATAATAATTTTTGAGACCTGAAAATAAATTATTTGAAGATATCCTAGACAAAGTTAAAAAAAACACAGATGAGAAATGTATATATGAATAAGGGAAAGAAATTATGAATTGAGGAAAATGTTATAATTGGATTTTGAAGAAGTTTGTTCATATATATTTAACTTCTTATTAAAATTTCTAAAAGTAGATCATAATATAGGTCAAGCTATTGTTAGCATCATTCAAGCTAAACATCTATTAATATACTCAGGAAAATATTTTAAGGTAATTATTTTATTATATATTTTCAGACAAGTATGTATAACTCAACAAATTAAAAATAGTTAATGGGAGTAATAAAGTCAAGGACTATATGAAATATTAATAAAAAACTAATGAAAGCAATATTTAGACATAAAGTGCTAAGAAAAGTAAAATAGTTGGGTATATAAAACTGTCATTTCTGTAGGTCAGAAACAATTGAATATCAGTGATTTCATATGGTTCTACTTAATATTTTAGAAATTATCTACACGCCATTTTGAAATTATCTACTCATGTCTTGTGGGAGGTTATTATTCTGATTGCTCAGTGGCCATTTATTATATTTCATTGATTTAAAATTATTAAAAAATAACTTCAGTTCCTTTTAAGAAGAAATTCTCTCAAGAACATTAGCATAAAATTAGATTCCATTTTAAAAAGGCAGTCTAAAGTAAATTTAAAAATGATGAGATCTAAAAATGTACAAAGTAGGTGTAAAACTTATTCATAGGGCAATAAAGCCAGAGAATTTAAGATAGCAAAATTATAATTCCTGTTAGCAAATACTGACTATATTAAATAGTATTACTCACATATAGAATTTTTATTGGAAGGTCTAAGATCTGCTAAGAAGTATAATATTTACAGAAAAGAAATCAATATTTCTTAGATAACAATTAGTTTGTAAAAATTACATATAAAATTATTTCATATATATTTTGACCATTTATCATATATTAGAAATTATGACTGATAACATTTTATCAGGACATACCAGATTTTATGAATTCCATATCATTTAAAAAATATCTGTATTTTAACATTTATCCATGTAGTATAAACTCAAAAAGCTTATCACTCATCTGACCATGCTTCCCATGTAATTTAACACACCAAGAGTAACAAGGCCTGTTTCTCCTTTAGTCTCAGGGATCACAGGTGATTAAAGTCCTAGGTAGGTCACTTAGCCTCTCAAAGATACAGGAAGAGAAATAGTGATTCTCTCTAGAAATCTAGTTTCCTCTAATTGCAGATGCAAAAACCAGTTTTAGAATGTCCAAGAGTTTCATCTTGGCCATTTTCAGGGATTTTTTTCAGTTTCAAAATAGCCAATTCTGTTATAATCAGTAGCAGCAGTAGACAATAATACATATTACTCACTCACATTCACACGCCTCTCTTCCAGAACAGCTTGAATCAGCAGTTACCAGGATCCCTTAATAAAGGTCAAAAGCAGGAAGGGAGAATAGGATTCAAACTCATATATTGAGATATTTATGCACACACCCAAAATAAAAGCAAAACCAATTCCAAAAGGCTCACTTTGGATACAATAGCAGTCATTAGGGTGCCACTGTTCTCCAGATCACAAGGAGTCTTGAGGCCAAACAGTGTTACCATAAGAACATCATTTTCTTTCATATATGGCAGCATTAGTGGAAGATCTCCCAGTTGTGCAAAATATGTTCCCAGGAGACTACAAGATGAAAAAAAGCCCTGGTTACTCATACTCTTATTATTCACAGCCAAACAGCAAACCAGTGCAATGCAGAATGTTCTCTCAGGGCTGTGGTTCCCTAGACCCAGAAAGGGAAATTCCCAACCACTGCTCCATCACAGGCAGAGCTAATGTGACAGGAAAGAATACCCTGCTGTCATCAGAGTTCGGAGTCCAAAGACGTCTCAGCCAGCCAGTGCAAATACTGATACAGACACACATAAGTAGAAAAAACATGGTCCCACAAACCAAAGGTCAGATAAGGTGTAGCCCCCAAATTCCACTTCCACTCCTGGATGGAGGCCCCCAAACAGATTAGCCCAGCTCTCAAAAGAGAATCAGTCCAGAGTGGTTCACTCTCTGAAGGGGAAGTGAGGCCAGATGGAGCAGATAGAATTTTCCTAGCCTGAAGGCAACTCACCCCCAAGCGATGCCAAATATGGACCATGGTTCAGGACATTTCTCAGCTCCAAAGGTCTCATGCCAGGGGGCCAGGGCCTGTTAGGGAGAGGCCCTCTGAGTTTTCCAGAGTGAAATGAGCTCTAGCAGCTGCTGGGGACTCAGGGAAGGGGCTGCCCCCAGCCAGGGTCAAAGCGCCACAGCCACAGACTCCTGGCTGGCTCATCAAAGTTATTACTGAGCCCAGGTTTGTGTGCCCAGTACACCGTGAGGCCAGACTAACTGAAATGCTGGAGTTTGGAGCAGAGAAAGGTTTATAACAGGGCCAAGCAAAGAGAACAGGTAGCTTGTGCTAAAACCCCCCAAACTCTTGGATGATTTTCAGGGAGAAGTTTTTATAGGTGAAATTTGGGGTGAGGGCTGCTAGGTGTGTGACTTCCTTCCGATCATTTGGTGGTTAGGTAAAAGGGACGTCATGCTCAGGCTGAAGTCAACATCCTCCACCTGAGTGGGGGCTTTGGTTTCTGCAGAAGAACTTAAAGATACAGTTACATATATCCCTTGAGGAGGAAACTTCAGGACCCTACTTTATCACTGCACTATTGTTTCTTGACTGCCCCTTCTTTATTTCTTGCATTCCCTTCCTTCCCTGACTACCAACTGTTTGAATCTGCCCTTTGGAACTCAGAGAAGGTCTAGGAGGCTAAATGACGCCTATTTCCTACAAACAAGAAACAGGGGACACAGAAAGGATTTGTACCCACGAGGGCCCCACAGGAGGGCCCAGTTTCATTATGACACATTACAATTATTCAGTTTGTCACATGCACGGCCACAACAAACTGGAAATCAGGATGGGAAAAATAAAATCTAATCTGGGTGGCCATGAGAAAGCTAAAATCTTACAGTTGCATTAAAAGAAAAATGGCCAAAGGGAGCAATGAAGAGTTTCTGCTACATCCCCAATGGACTGTCAATCAAAAATCAATAAAGCAACATACAGAATATATAATGACCATATCTAATATATATAATAGTCATATAAAGTATATTTATAGGATTGATACATGCTATTATATTTGCAAATGTGTGTGCTTCTACATGGGTAGCTGTATATATCAGCATGTCCTCAGAGTTAGATTATGGGTTGAGTGGAAGGAGAAATTGAAGACTTGTGTATTTTCCCTTTAGACTTCCATACATTTCTTTTTCAAAGATTATATGCTACTTTGCTAACTTAAAACAAAGAAAAAGAAAAAAATACAGCCTTAATA
Source organism: Camelus ferus (assembly GCF_009834535.1). Taxonomy (NCBI): domain Eukaryota; kingdom Metazoa; phylum Chordata; class Mammalia; order Artiodactyla; family Camelidae; genus Camelus; species Camelus ferus. The sequence continues at coordinate 5,449,211 of NC_045718.1, read as the reverse complement.
GACTTAATTGGTAAATTAGCAGTTTGCACTGATAACTGATACATCTTAATGAAATGAAAATGACCTTGAAAGCAAATACCTGAATGTTACACCTGCTTTTACTGTTTATAATTTAGGATGTTATTGTAGAAGTTGGATAGAAACTCAATGTTCCCTTTATACATATCAAACTAGGGTAAGTCGAAAAAGGATGCTGGAATTCTTGCAATTTGTATAAGGACTCATAAGCCCTACCAGAAGGAAAAATTAAAGTCAGTCAGTGATGTTCCTTGTTAGCAACTGAGTAACATTTTTCTGAATTGTCTAGATCAGTGATCTTTGGAACACGATCTTTGTGGACCAGCAGCAGTAGCAGCAGCAACGCCACCTGAGAACTAGCTAGAAAATCATATTCTTGGGCGCCAACCCGCTCCTATTCCATTGGAAACTCTATGGGTGGAGCCCAGCAATCTGCCTTTTTACATAAAGTTCTGCAGGTGATTACAAGGCAAGCTCAAATTCGAGAACCACTGACCTAGATAATTACTTCGCCCGTTTGCTTTGTTTCCCTTCTGCAAACATGTCAGTAATTGCTATGGAAATGTATTATAATATAGTCAACATGCAATTATCTCTGCTATTCAGGGAGCAGGATGATTTGAACAGGAGAATACCCTGGATAATGCCCACATCTCTCTTCAGCTGCTAGTTTCAGACTCCACCCACCCATAATTTTTTTTTTTTTTGCCAGAGCCCCTAATGAGAACTGTAATTGACTGACTCTCCTTTCAGCCCTTTTTTCCTCTCCTGCCCACTCTCTGGTGAAGGTGCTAATGAGCAGGGAAGTAGCCCGAAGGCAGACAGCAGGAGGGATAAAGGAGGAGTCCCTCTGAATATTTGAGAATATATACCGCAGTATCAAAAACAGTTTTTAAAAAACTCTTTCCTGTCTTAAAACTTCTTGGCATGCCAATATTAAATTCACTTTAAACACTTTCTCACAAAAATTTGAACTGTTACAGTGGTACTAGTATTTTCTCAAGATGACTGTCTTTCCTTCAACTACTGGCTGACTGCCTGCCCCTCCTTTAGTCCTGTTTGACTAGTTTCAATCTTTTCCCTCTATAACTGCTATCAACAAAGCCTCCTTTCCTTCTCTTTATCTCTATAAACTTTCATCTCCCTGTTCAATTGGCTTTGAACGCTAGTCTGTAAACCTACTTAAAAACAGATGAGAGAGAAAGGAAAAAATAACACAACATTAAATACCAAGCCACCGCTATAGGTCTAATTCTAAAGGTGTTCCAGGGTTTGAAACATCAAATAAACCTCAGTTTGAAGGCTGTTATTTGGCTTCTCTGTCTGTATTGCTTTCTGCAAAGTGGTAGCGAGAAAAAGGATATCCTTTTAGAAAATTCTATTTGTGATTTTGACTGAAAAGAAAAATAAAAACCCCTATTGTCAATATAGTCGTAATAATGCCGAGCTCTTCCTTTTCTATATTCTTTTGTATTTGATTCAAAAGGTAACACTTCCATAAATATTATTATTATTATCTCATAAATCTTAAAAATGACTTTGTGAGCTTCCCTAGATGTATACTAGTATAGCAGATCGTTTATCATTTAGTCGAGTAGAAAGCTGCGGGTAAGATCACTGGCACATTTCCCCTCATGATATTGATGACATTGTTACAGTTATGAGCATTGATGCTGAGGTCATCCCCACTGTCCACATCAATACTTCTATACTAACCCCAATTCTCTTCCTACAAGGCTGAGCCATGCGCCGTATTTGATGTGACTTAGCTTGTTGATCTTTCTTAGATGTCTTTGTCGAAATCAAAGTAAAACAGGAAATTGCAAAGATTCCCAGTCATTTGATCACTAATGTTTTCAGGGTTTACAACACGGAGTGTAAACTTGGACACAGATACCACGGACAAGGTCATTACCAAGTCTAACCTAGTGTTGCTTGCATCAGGACTGTGGTCAATAAGTCGAGGGAAAAGTTGCTGGGGCAAGGAAAGCCAGCAGACCAGACCAAGAAGGTGGTAGACTAATGTCCCAAAAGACCATCTTGCCTGAGTTAGAATTCAGGCTTATTTTATACTAAAAGGGGAGGGAGCAAAGTCAAACATTTCCTGGTTTTGGACAGTCTCTGGAGGGGATGTGTTCATTTCCTCCTCGTTGCAGTCATTCACAGGTGTGCCTGGTCAGGATGTTTCCTGTGGCTGCACAAAGGTATGATAGAAAAACACTCATGACCTGGGAGGCAGGGTTCCCAGAGATGGGCCATTATGTATAATTTAAGCTTACAGGCAACATCCTTTTAGTGATTAACTTGTAGCAAAAGCAATAGAATACAAAGGTTAAAATAAAAGGAACAGATCCAATATGGAGTCAGATTTGTTCTTCCCTATTACAATGTTTCTGTGTAGATTAAGATAACTACTTTTGTTTAAAATTACATTAACTCTTCCTCTTCAAAATTGTTTCTTTGAGAAGATCTATGTCAATGTTATTAATGTTTAAGATTAGTTTGAAATTTTAAAAAATAGAATGATTTTCAAATTATTTTCGGTAGTTTTCGTTGTTTTCAGCCTTGTCTGCTAACATTGAACTTGAATTCTGATAGTCAAAACAATTGGGGGCCAATTCGGGTGAATAAAATAAGTCGTCAAGTAGAAATGGAACATGACAGCACAAGAAGAGAAAGGCGCTCTCTGGTGTTTGTGTAAACAGAAGCTGAAGGCAATTCTATTTTGGTCTTCAGCAGAATTAAAGGACTTAATTTTGAGCTATGTTTTCATTAGTTTCAAGAATTGTCTGACTTAGCTATGCACTGTAAGATTATTGTTAAATTGTATGGCAGATGCCACTTAATGGACTGAATTATATTAAATGTATTCTATTTTGTAATATAATCAATCTCTAAGCCACCCCATGCCACCATAACTGATGGAGAGCCCTAGAATCGGCAATACATCCTGTCAAGGATGTTCTCTGTCTCAGTTTTTTTGGGAAAAAAATGTTACTAATGACATTCTTGACTATGGGAAGTTAAAAATGACAACATTTTGGGAAAATTGAATTTTGCTCTTTATACATCCATTAAATCTCTATTTTTATTACGTTATCTGTTGTACATGAAGGAGAAACATATTTGTCTAAAACAGTTCAAGACAGCATATTTGATACCATTTTTAATCTCTGAATTTTAAATAAAGATATGTGTGTTTTGCACCTGTCATCTGACAGAATAAACAAATGCAATAATGCATTTTTAATAAACCAATATTAGTTTTGCTGTTAAATGTGTGCAATCCTTACTCTTTAAAGCCAGCAGCTGTTCTCACATAGCAGAACTGCTGTCAGACTTAACGAAAATAATTCCTACCATTTCTAATTCAGGCTTATCCGCATGCTTAGAGTGTTGCAAACATCTGGGAACCCAAGGTTTCTGTTATATTTAAATCTAAATCTTGACTGTCTTTTAAAAATCCTCTAGGTCTTGAAAAGAAAATTCTTTAAAAATACTGGTATTAAAATGGCCGTTATATTAGAGACCAGTTACTGTTGCTGAATACAAGCTACCTGAAAACTCAGGCGTAAAACAACCTTTTATCATGCTCACTGATTTTGTGGATCAGGAAATCAGACAGGACACAGCATAAGGACCATTTTCTATGCAGCTTGGCTTCCTCACAGCCCAGCAGACTCAGGGTTGCTGAACTTCCTACATGGTGGCTATATTTGTACCTTCTTACAAATATATACTATTTAAAAATATATTTGTATCTTCTTACAAATATATACTATTTATTGCTGTGTAGTTGGCATATAAAACCTGTACGTATTTAAAGTGTATAATTTGATAAGTTGTGAAATACGCATAAACCCCTGAAAAAAAATCACCAGGTCAAGATAAAGACCATATCTATCACCCCCAGAAGTTTCCTAGTGCCTTTTGCTCCCCACTTAACCCCTGCAGTCTCAGGTATGTTAATCTCCATTCTCATTATAAATCAGTTCGTGCTTTCTGTAGAATTTGGTATGCATGGTATTTAGGGATGCATGTTGCATGTATAGAATGCCCTATTTGAAGAAGAATGATGAAAAATTACAATCCATTCTTTAGTAAAGCACCTGTATTTTGTAATGGAAATAATCAGTTTTATTTTGACAAACTGCAGGATATTAATGATATTATAATGCCAAGAATTCTAAAGATTAATAGAAAAAAATGAGACTACTTTTTAGTGGGAAGAAATCTAAATAAGATTAAATAACATTGACATTGTATTCAGTAGAAAAGATCAATATTTTCTTCATTTCTACATGGTACACTACATAACACACATTAATTCCTAAGAAAATTATATTTTACTAAATTAAAATGTGTTGAATGATCCATTATACCATAAAAATTTTTTAAAAATTGGCTTTTTTTTTCCTACTGAGCATTAATTTCCATCCTTTATTTTCTTCACCTTCCCTTTAAAATAAGCATTGGATAGTCAGATGGAATTCAAAATCTTTAGCCAACCTACTGCCTCACTCCCTGCCAATTTCTCATGATCCCACCTTTGTACTTACAGTAGAAGCACATCACTTTTTTCCTAGGATCTGTCTTATAATTAATTCTCTCACCACTACCCTCTTATATCAAACGGTTTACTTAGTATTGTTTAGTGAACATCATAATATGTCTCATAAACATTCTATTACATAACCCCTCCACATTATTTGAAGTTATTTTCTTCTTACTTGGACTACTGTACCCAGGCATGCCTGCAGTCTACACAGCACTATTTTGTGAGTTAAAAACGGAAATCTCATTTGTGCTGCCAGAGTGCTTGGCTTGGCAAAGGTCATTACTTTCTCTAATGAACCAACTCCCATCCCAGACTATCAATTTGTGCCTCCTGTCTTCTTAAAACATTAATGAATCCTTTGACCTGGTTGGGAATGCAAAACAAACCTAAACAAAATAAGTAAGTCCTCAAATCAAGGTACTCCCACATTATATTCTGATTTTCCTTTCCGGCTCTGTTTACTATTTTTCTGCACATAACATATACTTCGGTCTAAGGAGGGTGCAGTTGAGTGCCTACAGATGCCAAGCAAGGAACTGGATGGAATGAAGGTGGTTGTATCAGGGGAGAAAGGAGTCAGGGTTTTCTAAACTTTAGTTTTTAAGAGAAATCAGAAATCCATTACCATGTGAAATTGACAAGCTCTTAATGTTAGTAATTAATTCAAATATTTAAAAAAAAAAAAAAAACTATAGGTCAAGAGTGGAGACAGGCCTAGGAAGCATAAGACTACTCATAGTTAATTCCTGGAGGCATCCTTACTTTCCCACCTCTTTGCCTTTTCTCAGGTCAGTTTCTTTCTCTACAATGCCTTTTCCTGTACTAAAGTCTTTGCTTTAAAGCTGGCATTCAAACTCTTCCACTTTAATGATTTAGTCTTACACGGGGTTTATTTTTCAGTCCTGGGGTTGGGGGGGTGTCCCAAATTGTGTGCTCAAGTGTGTGGCAAAGCCACAACAAAATCACAGGGTACCACAGAGTACTTTAAATATTGGAGAGCAACACAGCAGTACGTGACACCTTTCAGGCTCCATGCAAACACCAGTCTCATTGTGAGAGTCAACCATGATCTTTTTGGTCACATCGCACATACACAAAGTTGGGCTTTTGGCAGTTGCTGCGATGCCAAAATCACTGAGGAAGAAGAAGGAGTATAATTCATGTCCAATCTGATTCTAAGGATTGAAAAGTGGTCATACACTCAACAAGCACATAGCCTGTTAGTAAGTCATTTGGTTATTGAAGAGTGACTTTCAATTTTAGTTCAAAGGTATTATATGTTCAAACAGATTCTAAGTTGTTAGGATATAAATATTTATAAAACTGTTTAGAGTTAATAAATTGAACTGTTAGGGATTTTAGCCCAATGGCATTGGAAAAACTGCTTTGAAACTACGAAGTGTGAATGGCAACTTCTGTTTCTGCACTGACATGGTTTTAAATGTAGAATCCTTTGAGAAATCTTGAAAATATTTGTAGTGAAGTATTACAAAGATTCCATATGAATTTTAGAATTTTTTTTTCTATTCCTGTAAAAAATGCCATTGAGATTTTGATGGGGATAGCATGAATCTGTAGATTGCTTGGGTAGCATGGATATTTTAACAATAGTAAGTCTAATTCACAAAGTTTCAGCTGTGCAAGATGAACAAGTTCTAGAAATCTAATGTATAACACAGAGCCTGTAGTTAACAATACTAGATTGTTAACTTAAAAATATTTGTTTAGAGAGTAGAGCTCATGTTAAATGCTGTTACCCCCCCCCCACACACACACACAGCATGAGGGAACTTTTGGAAGTGATAAATGTGTTTATTACTTTGATCTTGGTGATGATTTCACATGTGTAAGCCTATGTCTAAACTCATAAAATAGTTTCCTTTAAATACATGCATTTTTGTGTGTGTAACAAGGATATCTCAATAAAGCTGTTAAAAAGAAAAAAATTTACATTTGAGGCTTCTGGTTTGTAGTGATTCCTAATTTCCTATTCCTCAGGTGTCCTTATGTTTGTCAAGTAGAAAGGGCTGATGGATACAGTTGCAAGGATGATAAAATATATTTTTTAGCTACTTTGGAAGATTCTTATTGCAAAAAAACATGCTCCAGAAATTAAGCTTTGCTAGCATTGGAAAACTTAATAAGAGCATTGGGAAGTAACTTTACTGCAACTTTTATATGAAACGCTAACAACTGATAATAAAAATGTTAGCATTTACTTTTCTCACTTCAGCAATACTTCTGAAATTACTACTGCACAGCACTGTTACTACAGCTACTATTATGACTGCTAGCACCACTGCTACTGTTACTACATCCAGAGAAGATTGAATAGCAATGTAACATATATTTATGCATTCAAGATTAATGCGTCATCAAGGTTAATTTCTTATGTAGAGGATGGAGATGTGAGGTAGTGAAAACTACAGAAACACTGCTTGCGTTGTGTGTTACTTCATTCCTTCATGTATTCATTGATCTGACTGACACGTAGGAGAATCTAATATGTGCCAGGCAATGTTTTATGCATTAAGGATACAAAAGTGAACAGAATATAGAAGTCATAGCATCTAGGAGGTGTATGTTCTAGTTGGAGAAACAGAAACTAGAGCCAGTAAGTGAGAGCTGTCACGTGACCCATGTAATAAATCATTTGTGAACTCAATTACATCAAAATAGCAACTAGTAAAAAGTGAGGCCACTATTCAAGTGCAAAGAGTCTGATTCCACGGCCCCTGGAGAGGGAAAGACCCTCTTTAAATGTCCACCACCCTCATCTATTTCTTTTAGTTACTTGAAGGTGTCAGAGACTTAGCATTAACATGGCTTTCTCTGATTTTGTGTTTTGCTTGAATTACTAACCAGGTTCCTTCTGTCCATGTCGGTGGCATTGGTTCCCTTGCCAGAAGTGGGGAGTTCCAAATCCAGGCTGGCCATCAAATCCCTGTGCAGTCACTGCCCACGAAGCCGGAAGGTTTTCAAAGTTATCTTCAGCCACTTCCAGGATGCCAGAACCTATTCTGCTGAAGGTAGCACTTATATTTTGTATTTTCAGTGCTTGATAAAGATATCATGAAGAACTTATTTTAGTTTTAACAGATCTGTAATTTCAGGTTTTATTTTTTAACCTAACTAGGCAGATCTTAAAGCTAAGATTCTGATAGAGGATACTGAAAAGGCGAATGAGAATAAAAGTAAAAATATAAATATTAATATTTCTTCAGAACAATAAATTTCAAAAATACTGTCAACGATAAAATGTAACTAGCCATTTGTTCTCTAATAACAATCGTTGTTTACGTGAAACATTGTTAACTTGAACTTACTCTTCCCAAATCCATTCTAATAAATCAGTCTGTGTCTGTCCATCCCGCTGGCAGTGCACTATTTTAGATGTGTATTGACTTGTATCTTGGGACTGAAGGCACACTTATGCTTGTAACAATGGGAAGGAGAAATGCTCGACCATTTGTGTGCAATTGTAAATATGCAGGTAAGTCAGAGTTTTTTAGAAATGGGAAACACAACTTTTCTGCCAATGTCTGAATTTCAGAACTTGTACCATAATTTCACTGAATCTTAGCTCTTTGTGAGTAGTTTTAAGTATATTCTACTAAGAAAAATATTGCTCTCAGACTGTAATAAATACAAGTTAAAACATTCATTTTTATATTTAAATATATTATATTGGATTATACTATATCCCACTTTATCCCTCTCTCTACATGGGTAGTTTTTATGTGCTAAAACTTTCACTGAAGTATATTCTGTATAAATACCCTGGAACCTGGCCACGGAAACATGAATTTATTTAACACTAGAACATCCCAAGGGACATTTTACTCTGAATGAAAATAATACCTACAATGTTACAATTTGCCCTTAGTTGTTGATATTTTAAATACTGCATATTATACCAAGGCAATATTTTTAATGAACAGAATAGGTGTAAACTCATATTTATATGATAGTTATTTATACTCCATAAAAGCATTTTCTTCTTAATGCTTATTTTTTCTTCCACAAATGAGAAAATTGACTCCGTAGCATACTCCAAGTAAAAATGATTTGTTAAGCTACACGAAAGTATCAAATATTTTCTCAGAATTTAACAGCCTTTCCTTTTCTGATGCCTTTTATTCAAATTTAAAATTTAATTGTAATAAAGACTAGAATCCCCCCTGGAGATAGTGGCATTGTTATACTATTTATTTGAAAATAATTCATCGTACGAGATTATTCATATTTTGAGTACAAAGAAACAAGCACTTACTTGGTTGATTCAAAACCGAACCTTCTTGTTGAATAGATAAATGTCTAATAGCTCATAAATATTTATAGATTCTTAAGCAAAGAAACACACAGAACCTTGAATTTTATGATCACAGTTTTGTTAACAGTTCAAAGGTTTCACGTTCTCCTTTGAGGAACCAGTCTCTGATCTAGTTTTGAAAAACTGGGTAAAATAACTTATATTAAATTTTAAGCAAATAAGGATTTTTTTTTGCCAGTAAAATTTAAGCTGCTTTGGTTCTATCACTTGTGCTCCCTGGACCTGAAGAATGCCCTGTTTAAATTTTTATGCTGGAAATGTTTTTAATTTAATTTTTGTCGTTCTTCTAAGACTGTGGCATCTCATGAAAGCTCTTACAAGTTTCTTAAAGAATCCAGAAGAACCAGATGTATATTATAAACTTCAAAGGAAACGTGAATACAATTAGATACCAAACAAGTAAAAATAAATTAAAAGTAGAGCACTAAGGGATCCTTTCAAACTTTTAATGTGTTTAATGCCTCTGTGGATGGTATTGCTTTCTGCATGCTTATGTCTGAGAATAACTATCAGATGCTCTGATACTTACTTACTGTTTTGAAAGAACAGCTTTTATAAATTATGAAGAATTTTCATCAAAGGTAGTATTAGCATTAATTTGTAGCAACACTTTAGGACATTTATCTATTTAAGCACTAAGAAAGTTCTAAATTAAAAAGAATTAACAACGTTGACTACTGTAGTTATTTTTGTGTGCTGTGTGATGTGGGGCCTTACCATGCATGGTGAAATGTTTTTTCTGTCCTTGATTTTTGTTACAAACTTATGCAATATTAAGAAGTGATTTCCAGCCACTAATGTGTCTAGATTTCACACTTAAAGGCTCTTATGTATAAAGAATACAAACAGATCTAGAATCTTTTAAAAATTAAATATCTAGGTTACATTTGTTTAACGATCTTTAAATTTCGTCATTTTTTTCTCAGCTTTTTTTTTTTAAGCTAATAAAGATCCATGATCAGTTTTCTATCATTTGCTTCATTTGAATACTTTGGATGATATGCATAAAAGAACTTGTAAAGTAAAATATAATGCATATAGAGTTATCAATATATCTTATTGGGTACCAATTACATAAAAAAATCATGAGAAATAAATGACGCAGCAAAATCAAATGGCCTGTCTGCTTAAAGATCTTTTGTGAACAACACAAAAAAGAAGCAAACACAACAAAAAAACTATTTTGAAATATGTGAGTTTTCAGATCACTTATTCTAAACCTGCATGCTGTTTTTATCACATTTTTAAAATAAAGGGCTAGGATTTTTCCTTTAATTTCATTTTTAAGCCTATTAAGGTTTCTTCATAGGTTTCTGAAAATCATAAGGATTTTGTGCTATTTTTGTTCTCCTTAATTTGGTGTTACATTTCTCTTCAGGGTAAGTTTTTCTATTAGGAACAACTTTACCCTTAAGCTTATTATCTGTTTGGTATTGAACACTTCAATTTTAATTTTACTAACCAGTGCATTCAGAAAGCTCCCTCCAACCTTTTTCAACTATACTAAGCTATCTAAAGCAACTTGCTTTCTCTAAGAATTATGCTAATATTTTACTGGCCTTTCTATGATGTAGGTTCAGATATGAAAAACATCCTTAGGGTTCTTGCTACATTTGCATTTTTATTCCTAAGAATGGTCTACAATTTTTATCACATTGTATTATTAATTGATTTTTTTTCTCTATGCTTTTTATATTTGGAAGAACTGTTGTAAATATTTAGGTCTCAGTCCCAACTTTTTGTTGCATTAAAAAATTACCTTGAAGATTCAGGCATCAGTGATGACACAGTGATACAAAGTTGACATAATCCCTGGTCTGACTGGACCACAAGTGGATACTTAACCTAAGCAGAACTTCCCTGGGACTTGTGAGATGACCTGGCACAAATGATGACCAGGTCAAACAAAAGAGAGAGAGAAAAAGATTAACACATCCATGCATTAACATCAGAGCTGCTGTTATGTGGCGGGCGTTAAGTTAAAAAAATGTTTTTAAGGTAATAAGAGTATATACTTGTTCCTTCCCACCAAAAATATCTACCAAGAAACTTATATAAACTACCCTAACTGAGCAACTCATAATTCAACAATAAATGACTGCCTTATCAACACTCTTAACAGAATCACATAGGGAAAAATATAGTTGGATTGGCAAGGAATCTCAGGAGAAATTAAAAGTTTTTTACTTGTTTTTTTGGATCTACATTAGAATAACCTACAGTAAGTTACATGAGGGGCAAGACTTGTTATGTATTGTTCAACAGTCTGTCTTAGGCATCTATAAAAATTTAATATATTGTGTAATTTTAAAATGCTTTCTTTCTTTTCTTTTTTAGTCCATTCTCAACGTCTTCCTTCCACACTTCAACAAACATTTCTTGATCATATTAAGTATGAAACAATTTGTGAAATAAGAGGTAACAGAACTTTTACATTTTTTCCAATCTTCAAAGAATGTATAATCTATTGAAACACTGAGAGAGAATAAAAATCATCTATGTTTGAAAAAATTATGACAGATGTTAAGTAAAAATATTTAACCTTACTTTTCAAGTTTCCATGTGGAGAACCCCAAACTTACTTCCCCCTGACATTTGCTCTTATTCAGGTGTGGTTTATAGAATTGGTGAATGCAGGAAGTGGAAATTGATCCACTTGGCTCAGGTCTTTTCATCATTTATTTTTTCTTTCAGATTTTAATGGAGAGAGCTTGCATTCCCTACAACGCCATTTTTAAATTTTACAGAGCTAATCCCTACAGGAGGAGAACTTCAATTCAGGTAGATCAGTGAGCGTTTAACTCAGAGACAAGTGTTGGCCGATACACTCAAAATCGTAGATGACGTTATATGCTACTTTATCCCTATGTCTATTCCTAATTACTTCTTGGACAGAGAAGAAAAGGTGCTATCTAGTAATCCTTTAAAATGTTAACACCTGAAATGTTCTGTTGGATATAACACTGTTGATGAACATGCTTTTAGCTCAATTAAAGATGAGTTCAGTACAATCATTTAGGAGCTTCTGGCTTCTGATAATGAAGAAATATCTCTGTCATCTTAATCATCCCAAAATAACAATGATGAAATCAAGAAATTATAGTTAAGGGAAAAAAAAACCTGTTTGAAAATGCCATAGATGGACTAAAAACAGGTAGAAAATGGAAGAAATCTATCACTGAAACAAGGGAAGTGCAATTAATGAGAACTTCAAGTGTGGACATTTACTGTGAGGCACTTTCTAATTTGCTAGTGGCTGGAGGGTCAGAAAACCAGTCTTACTATTTTGAGAGGTCAAGAGGTAGACTTTGAGAATGGAAGGACAACCAGAAAGTTGAGTGTGAGGTGTCCAGGAACAGTAGGACCCAAAGAAGGAGTGAGCCCTCAAATATGAAATAAAACCTGCCCAAATCCTTGGTTTATTACTAACCTAAGGTGTGTGTGCCTGGAGGAGACTTCTTGGAGACCCGTAAAAATGCAACAGATGGAAGCTGCAGGGAAGACTGGAGCTTGAGTCTGTCCAGGGTAATTTTGTGCAAGAACAAAAATTACTCTTTAGAGGAACATAACAGAATTCAGAGTCTAGAACATATTACATACTATTCACAATGTCCACTAACCAAACTCATTAGACATGAAAAGATACAGGAAAATCTGACCAACATGAAAAAATTGCACTAGATATAACCTAATTCTGAGATCACCCAGTAGTCACACTCAGCAGATAAGGACTTCACATCAACTAACATATATTCAAGGGTTTACAAAATATTGGCAGTGTGAGCAAAGTGATAAGGAATCTCAACCAAGAAATAGAAATGTTTAAAAATGAAAATTAAGGAGCTTAAAATATAACAACCAAAATTAAAAAAAGAAATCTATTGTTTACTCATTTTTATTAGTACATAATTTTACCACCATATGTTTTCTCTAAGCATTAAATATACTTCATATATTTTGATATTTTGTGTTTTTATTATCATTATTTTTTTGAAATCCTGTAACCACTGTTTGTATTTCTCATTTTATCAAATAATTGGTCAGTGGGATGTCTTTCAATTACAAAGGGAAAGCACTTTCCTGTTTCTTCTAGTTTATGTTCAGGTTTTGTTTGTAAATTTGTATCTTGTAGAAACTGCTTTTATTTATTTTTGCTCTAGGATATGATCAATTTGGGAAACATTCCATATGTGCTTGAGAAGTTATAGTCCTTGTGGTAGAGTGTAGTATTTGAAATACAGTGGACCCTGAACAATATGGGGGTTTAAGGGAGCAGGCCCTCCAATACAGTAAAAAAAAAATCCATGCATAATTTATAGTCAGCCTTAATATAATATATATTAATAAAAGTGGATGTGGTTCCATATCCATAAATTCAACCAACCTTGGATTACATAGTTTAGCACTGTAGTATTTACTATTGAAAATAATCCACTCAAAGAAAACCCATCTAGTTCAAACCAATACTGATCAAGGATCAACTGTACATCCAAAAGATGCACTTTTATTGTTTTTGTCTAGATCTTTTATTTCCTTTCTTATTTTTAGTTTACTTAACTTGTCTGATTCCAAGAATGGTATGCTAAAGCTTTGTTGTAAATGTGGCTGTTAATATTAGAAAATGTCTTTTTTAGGCCTAATTTAATGCTTTTGGCAATGAAATCTACTTACTCAGTTATGAGGACTGCAAATTTGCTTCTTTCTTTCTTTTTTTCTTTCTCTCTTTCTTTCTTTCATGGTATTTGTCTGACAAATCTATCTTCTTGTCCATAATTTTAGTATTTTTAATCACTCCATTTTAGTTCATTTCTGGGCATATTTGAAAATATTTTTTCTTCAAAAACAATTTACACTCAGTCATGTTTTTTGATAATGTATATTGGTCTCACTTCTGTGTATTATGTTATGTTTGCTATGGTTTTTTCACTCTTTCATTATTTTGTTTGCTTTTTAAAATTGCATTTGTCATTTGGGAAGCTTTATATTTTGATTCTACTAGTTTTCTGGGGTTTGTTTGTAATACTTTTTATAATTACCCTAATCTCTGATTTTTCCATCTTAATCTTTTACTATCTATTAGTTCTCAAAGTAATCCTTTGATTCCTACATAATCTAAAGAACAACCAACAGTATTATTTACTTTCCCTGTTAACTCCTCCCCCTTTACCTATGTTGCCCTCCTCTGTCAGACGTGGAACGCTCATGTCTGCTTTCAACTGATGGGCCCACTATGTATTCGTCTTGGTTCTACAATTAAATAAATGAAATGTTGAACATCAGTTTTCCCACTTTTTGTTGGGATAAAGGCTATCTTCTTTTTGAACCTATGGGAAACACACAAGTGTATATCATCCCCTGAGTTGTAGCACATCAAAGCAATTTTCTATGGTCTCAATACCTGAAGGATAATGTGATGGATAAAACATTTTTGACTGGCACTTTTCCCTTAAGTAATTAAAAAAATTCAGCACTCTGACATTAGTCCAATTCTCTTGCTCTCATTGGGAGAGGAGAAAATTTCTGATTCTCCCTTAAACTAGTCTATTATTTCTTTTTATCCATAGCATGTAACATTTTATAACATAGTATATACTTTAGTTATTTATTATTTTCTTTTATATTTATATGTATTGTCTGTTCCCTCCCCAGTGGACTATAAGCACCATGTATGCTACTGTTGTGTTTACTGATGTGTTTACTAGAAAAATGCCTGACATATAGTAGGCACTGAAAAAATATTGAATAAAAATGGCCATATATTACTTTGATACATTCAACCACAATAACAATATTCAATTCTCATTGTGAGAAATTTGCATTTTATAAGTAAAAAAGGGGAAGAATACCTACTAGCTATGAAGTCTTAGAAGTAATACTGTTAACATTCAAGTTTAAATTGGCAGTAGAAATGTTTGAGGTTCTAGATCTTTTTTTTTTTTTTTGGTCATTTTTTAGTGGTTGGAAAAGAAAAAGTCATCTCTTCAAATAATTTAAATAGTACTTCAATGAAGGAAGTCTCTGCAATTAAAAAATGTTTGAAATTATCTTTCCAGAGTGCTTCTAGATACAAAAAGATCATGAGAAATATTTTCTTCTAGAGAGGTAAGCTGATTCTGCTCATATTTTAAATTGCCTCTTCTATTTTATCTAGATCTACCAGATCAAAAACTATATATTGATTTTTTTTAAAAACTAGAATCCAGTCTTATTGTACATGCCATTCCAACTACAAATGGAAGATTTGTGCTTCTCAATTTGTCTGAACTGCTATCTAGCAAGCAAGAATAAACTTACTAACATCTGTTCAAAGCAGTAAAAAATTTATGACCAGCATTGGCCCAAGATGGCAGTCTGTTGTTTGAAAGAGAAAACTCAATAAATGAGCTGAATAGTAGAATCAACACAGCTGAGGGGCAATTTGGCCAGCTACTAGATTGAATCGATGAACTCTCTGAAAGTGATTGATCAATCATCCTAGCTTTTACAGTAACCCCCTTTTCCTCCTGCTGATTTAGCAGCATGAGGAGACAGAAATGGCCAATGGCAGCCTTGGCATCTAATCTAGCAGAACCATGACTATGTTTCCTGGCGGAAGCCTTTCCCCCTCGGGAATAGAACTCACTGAGCCCAATATTACAGGAATGGGGGTTCTACTTCAGCAGAGTTATCTGGCTTCATAGTGAGAAAGCCATAGCCCAATCTCTTGACTGCTGGATCTGTACATTCTAATCATAGGAGAAAGACCATCAGATACTACGTACTAGCTTAAGACATATATGACACCATCAGGAACGCACCATAACACTAAGGATTTTATTTCTCCAAGATGGCCTTATAACTAAGACTACAGCAGCCTGTCCCACAACTTTCTCAAACAACTGCTTCCGGTTGATGAAACATGTAGTTGGACCAGTGAATTTGTGGCTGTGAGCCAATTTCTCTAATTCCTTCACCATAAAACATGTTCTTTGATAGGTAGACATGCTCCATGAGTTACTGTGACAATGGATACAGCTTTCTGTAAGTTTCTGAGTAGTGGGGCTGGCAGAAACACTGTGGGAAGTAAGGAAATTCTGTACCTCTGTGGACACATATTCCAAACCATTGCTCTCTCCATGATGCAAGGAGTCCAAAATGATCAACCTGTCAGGAGATGCATGGCTGGTACTCTGCAAAATATGCCATGTAGATTTTGTCATTGGCCTCTGTCATTCATAGATTGGGCACTCGGCAGTGACAGTAGCCAGATCAGTTTTGTTGCAAAAATATCATACAGTTGATCCCATGCATGGCCTCCATCTTTGTCATCATGGCCACTGTGTATACGTCCTTTGAGCAAGCACCAGGACTGGGGAAAGAGTGAGTAGTAACATTTTCTATCTGTTTATTGAGAGCCTTATCTACTTCATAAACATCCACATCCATTGTACTGGGACACTATGCCATTTTAGATTCAGTTTGAATAAAAACCCGAAGCACTGTAATGGATAATTCTCGAAAACAGCAAGAGGCCATTGAAGTTGCAATGCAATTCAGGTTTCAGCTACTTTCAAGGTAATGGGCTACATGGTAAGGCCAGTGAATTCCATGCACACTGAGCCCATTGCTACCCCTAGTTTTCTGTAAAATAAGTTTCTTGGTCATAAAAATACATCATTTTGTAGGTTCATGATGTGGTTTGAGCAAAAGCATTGTGGGCAAGAAGACAAATCCATATCCAGAGTATCTTTTCAGGAAGGAAAACTCGCTGTGTCCTTCCTTGGTAGAACGGGTCCGATGTAGTCAACTTGCCACCAGGTGGCTCACTTTTTCCTCCAGTGAGTATTTCTACCTTGGAAGCTTATGTTGGCAGGCGGGGCACTGAGTTAAATTAAGGTTTGAGCACTGTGATTCATTGGGAGAAAATGAGATACACTTTATTCTGGACAACCCAATAATATGCCTATCACCTGACTCTTCGTCTCCTTGGTCCACCTACTTTCTCCTCCTGGTGAGAAGTCCTTCTCCTCCAGGCTTGCTTTTTAAATACAAACCGACCAGTTGAGAGTTCACATCCCCGACCATCTGCCTATCAGGTTCTCGTACTCAGGCACCGTAATCACACCAGAACCAAGCACCAGACAGCTCAAAACAGCCCCTGCGTCCCAGAGCTTGCTGAAATTATTGAAAATTGCCAAATGCCAAACTTAAGTCTTCTTACCCTGCCTCACCTGTTCCTTCCCAAGGAAACCACAATAAAGGCTCACCCCTCCCCCCCACCTCATGACTGACCCTGCTGTTGCCCCATGTGGCCCCCTATGACACGGTGAGCCCCCTTCTCTGGGGCTCTCAATATAACGAACTATCTTTTCAATGGCAGTTTTCTCCTGATCTGTTGGCTTTACTGTACCTCAAATTTTCCATGAATGCACAATATTTTAAAACACAGACCCAGGTTATCTTCTGCAATTAACTAACCATATGGACTTCCTCCTGGGGCTACAGTTCTGAAGGGAGAAAGAGCAGACAGGCCGAGTCCTTGCCTTGGAAGTCTGGGCCACCTGCAGCGGACCCGGACGCCGCCTGCTGAAGAAGCTGGTCATGGACATCCCACGTTCACCTGACGTATGCTCGGGGAATTGGGTAACAGCCGGCTCACCGTGGGCAGCTCAGGTCTCATGGTAGGTCAAAAGCTGGAAGGCATGCACCAGAGCCTGGGAACAAGCTGCAAGTTGCTCTTCAAAGTCAGAATACTTCTATTCATGAAACTACATGATGTACTTCAGTGTCTTGAAGTTCTGATAAGTAGCTCACCCAGAAGGACCTGCCGAAGGTCCCGTGCAGCATCCCGATCCTGACTGGCCGGTGTGCAGGTGCCTGAATCTCCGGGATCACATGAGCAGGCTGCAGAGAGACTATCACATGGTCCTGTCTTACTTACTCTTAGGCTTAAAACTGGCAGATACATATCAGGAGGACGCAGTCTTCCTCTCCTGCATTCCAGGGGTTTATCTGTGAACTGGCTCATGTCTGAAAATGTGGTGAGCAGTCATAACTCTTCGGGGGTGATGCAAGTCTGGTCTCTGTTCACCTTTCCTAGTGGATTTTGATGATACAGTGAGACTTTGTCAAGTAAGGCTGGTGTCAGATACCCTCCTGTTTCAGTCCTAGGGGCTGCCAACGTCTCTTTAGGAAAAAAAAAAAAAAATAAAGCAGTTCTGGTGATTGCTCTGGCCCTACTACTCATTAGAGTGACTGTATGTTCCTGTATCCAGTAGTTAAATGCAGCCACCTGACCTCTGCTTGTCCAAGATTCCATCATTGGCATTGAGTTCAGAGAGCCCTTTGCAACAGTGGTATTTGCACCCATCATTCCTGGCCTACAGAGAACTAACACTACCAACCCTTTCAAAGATGCCTGTACTCTCTGCATCAAAGAATTTCTCAAAGGCTTGATAAGACCTTCTGGACTTTCCCAGAGACCTAGTTAGGGAGCAAGAAAACAGGCTGAACAAAGTAAATCCATACTATCATTTCTATTTCCCTAAGCTTCTATATTGAAGTTTATCATCCTTAGCATTTTAACAAGAAAGATTTGGCATATAAACTTTCTTTAATATAGGCCACAACTGAGCCCAGATTTCAGGCAATGGAGCAAAACTCTCAGCTGCTGGAGCTACACATTAGATCCAAAATTTCTTTGGTCAGTGCACCTATGAATACAAATCCAGCCTGACTGTACATTTCCTTCACTAACATTTTAATTTTAGGTGTGTGTATATATTTATATAACGTACATGTATATACATGTTATATATATTTATAAACTGACAAACTTCATAATTCTTTGGTTATATATTCTTTGGTATGTGTCGTAACTCCTCCTGGGGCGGATAACATTCAGTCGACTAGGAGACGTCAGAATGCGAAACTAGTCATATAATTTGCTTCTAGACTTGAGGCTAAGAGATTTGGCAAGTACATCAGAAGCTGCTCCTTCCTGCAAAGGAACTAACTGAGGTGAAGTCCTCGCAGAGTTTTCAAGCAAGAAGACACGAGCGTCCTCAGACCGGGCTGCTTCTGCTGAAGAGACAGGCTTGACCGAGTGGGAGGGTTTAAGGTACGTGACTTTCTGAGCATTTGGAAAATTCTGCCCATTTGAGGTCCCCATTTTCTCTTAATCTGCGTGCTAGCATTATTTTAGGAGACTATATAAGACTTTTATTTCATCTTGTATTGTAATCACGATTCAAGTACCAACTGGATCACACTTTAGGTGTGATTTTTAGAAATCTCAATCCTGTGAGTTCACGAAAAAAAAAAAAAAAGGATTTTTCTGGGAAAGCCACAGAAAATTTCTGATTCCTTACTTAGAGCTTGAGTTGGGAATTTAAAGGGCCAAGCTAGTAATTTTCTTTCTCTAAGTTTTTAAGCATGGAGACAAGCAGAAAAGCCATTTCATATTATTTGTCTCAATTATTTCCCCTACAATATTCTATTGTAGCAGCTACCTTGTCCCCCCAAGCCTTGCTTTCTCTAGATCTTCAAATCTAGGTAGCACTCACTAGACGTAATAAATAATGATTTGCCAAGACACTTCATGGGCCACCAGTGTCCAATTTACTTCTGACAGTTGCGGGGAGCCTTCCTGCTTTTAAATCTATCACATCACAGAACCAACTTCAAGTTCCTATCACCAAGTCCCATTTCCCAGATCTACTGTCAGTACCAAATTTCTGTCAGTTGATGTTTGGTTCGTAAAACAGAGACATTCTACATAGTAAAGGAATAAAGAAATTTAGTAAAGGCATTAGCGCATTTGTGAATACGAGAAAAACTAGGAACTTGATAGTTTAGAAGGAAAGATGTAATCTTGGCATAATGAACAGACATGAGCAGTTTGCGAAATGTCACTGGGAAACTAATTCTCAAGACTCTGGAAACTGCTGACTGGAGACGTCGCTGTATAGCTTGTCGTTGCTCATTTCACTGACCACTGGGATCTCTTAATGATGCTCTCTTCTCACTTGCACCTCCCAGGCCACTCTCATATGGAATCTTAAGGGATCCTTGGAAATGTAGTTTCTGGCTTCTTTGAAAATCACTGAAGTCGTGAAAGGTAGATGGTACTGATGTAAACTTGGCCGCTGACAGCACAGATTTGCACATCTTCTCGTTGGATACCCACCATGAAGGGTTCCACCACACACCTCTCACCGAGACTTCCTGTCCCCCATCCTCCATGCTCCTAATCAGCTGAAAAACTCTTAGCCGCTGCTAATGATTGATACTTAAAGCTGTCATCCCAAATAGTGTAAGCAACGGAAGGTGGGATCTGCATGAAATTCTGTCCACTGAAAGGCATTTCTTGCTCCGCAATCTTTTAGGGACACTCTTTGCTTCTTACTGTGTGTACACTGTAGCAGTCAGACAATTCCAGCTAGTACCAGCCCATGGGTGAAGATTATCTACAATCCAGGCTTATCTTCTTTTTTGCCCAATTACCTGGTCAGAGTGAATTGCCCAAGGTATGTGGGTTGGAGGGAAGGTTGGCAAAGCTGCAGGAGTAGATACCATGGGATTCTCAGCCAGCAGCTGTGAAGTTTTGGCCTTCCAGACTCGATGTTGCATGTACGATTTCAATTTTACAGTAGACTGCTGCTGTGCATGATCAATTTCATGATCCTGTAGATTAGATAAAATTTATTTCATGAGGGGAGATTTAGGTTGCTTTATGATTGGTGTCCCTTGGACCTGTTTATAGTCTCTGTTGAAGCACAGCAGCAAACCAGAAGCTGCTTTTCAAATGGAAAAGCAGTTGGTTTGTACTACGTGAAATCTTCAAGGGTCTGAGCTAAGATTTTCCTGTTGTCCCAGGTTCTACAAAATAGAACTGTAGACATTTTCAATGCCAACAGCCAGTTATATGAAAAGGATGGTAGTCTGGCCCTGTCACAAAAGCCTCTCTTGAGTTTACCTAGAAGATGGGTCAGAGCAGCATACTCAAACATGTTCTGCGTTGCCTCCTAAATTAAAAACATTTCTGTCGTACATTGTGCTTTTTCTCTGCTTTTGGGTACATAAGGTACAGCAACTTTATCTCATCTATAGCTAGCAGACTGAGGAACAAAGCAAGCAGGATCTGTCTAAAAATCTGCTTTGGGGGCTAAACAATTGGATGTGTCACAATTTGAGTTTGGCACTGGCAAGCTTTTGAGATAACAAATCTCAGCCTATGTGAAGAAATAACTTAGAGGTCAATATACTGAGGCCATCTTTGGCTCACTTCTGTAACAGCTACGTTATAATCATTGTCCTTGCGTGTTTCAAGTATTTCCTGATGAATCTAATCGCCGTCTTTCACCCAGGCATACAGTAGTGCTTCTAGTTTGTTTATTAATTTGGTAGTTGAGAAGTTGGGGGTAATGTTACTCAGGAATCTGTACTTAACTGTTTCTTGAGTTCATTGGTAAAGTTAGTAATACAAGGATTTGGTCAGTTACTAAAATTATCTACTCCCACCGTTCATTCTGTGCATAGAGAAATAACTGCAGTTGCTCTAAAGTCACAGTGAGATAGATTTATCCCAAGACTGCACCATCACCAGACATTTATAAGCCCCAATCTCACTGGTAGGAAGTGAGGTTTCTGCTCTTCAAACATATGTGTCATGAAAGCCAGCATCTTGTAACTCTTGAAAGGGGAGGGAAATTCACTTTTCCCAAAGCACGGAGCCTCAGTAAATGGCATCGAGTTCCAATGAGGAAAGCTCCGGGGGTAAGTCATGGCGTCTAACTATTACAGCGTCCCAGCATCCTTCCTCAAACACTTCTCGCCTCCCTTCAATTCAAGATATCCTTGGCTAAACTAAGTATGGGGACTGGATAACAGAGTTTGAATGCCCACTTGATCCAAGTTAGTGTTTTTTCCGACTAGGCATAACATTTTGCACCATAATATGGCAAACAACTCCACTACTATAAATCCGATAACCATTTCACCATTGCCACAAATTCCTGCAAGTTGCAAAACACACCTGATTATCCTTTCATTCCTCAGTTGGATATAGTAATTGTACTATGTTAATGGCTCCTAAGCATCTCCACTTATCTACTGCAATAGCTTTCTGCTATTTCTGTTGATGGCAGGAAACCTAAATCCTTTACAACTTCATAGCATAATCTCAGAACAATAGAGAACAATCACTGCAGAGCTATTAAGGATGCTCCTTCTCAGTAATAATTTTTTAAATATATCTTCTCAGCTTCCCTTCATGTTTTATATCTATAGCAGCACTGCAGCATTCTCAAATTTTAACATATTATGTTCATTACAACATTTCCACTTCTTTAAGACTTTATACTCCTTCCACGATGGATGTCATGTCATTGCAAACTCATTTATATTAGACCACTGTTGATGCTGGGCTTCAAACAGCCATCCTAGCCCTCTCGATACGCCTGCGCACTTGGCAAAGCTGAATCACTACTTGCTAAGCAAGAAAGCATTTCACCACGAAGTGTTACTATGACAGCTGCAGGTTCTTGTATATATTCTTCCAATATTGGAGAATTTTCTATGGTTGATGGACTGAGAAAAATTTCTTAAACGATGGCTTAAAAATTATTAAAAATATTATGTTGCCTTTTTCATTTAGTCTGTTAATTTATTAGAGACGAATTTTCAAATGTTAGCTCTACTTTGGATTTCATGGATGAACCACATTTAGGTTATCATTACATGTTCCTCCTCTCGTTCTGACAATGATCATTTGTGTCTTCTCCCTTTTTGTAATTTTTTCCTTGAACAGCCTAGCTGGGTTTGTCAGACTGTTTTAGAAAACAAGTTAAATAATATCTGTACATTTAATTTTAAAAAATTTACATTTCATTTTTAAAATTAGAAGTATTATTTTTAAACCAATTAAAATATGTATTAGGCTTTTGGATAGGCAGATTACATTAAGGTATAATTCCCTTAATGTATGAAAATTAATCCTCTGATTTCTCATCTATTTTGTAAATATATTTACATTTATATGTGAATGTTTTATTTTATTTTTTTGATTGCCAAGTTTAAAATATGTTGAACATATGTTAGTTATAGGGAAAAGCATTATGCTTATATATTTTTTGATATTTTAATCAAATTACTTTCAAATGCTTATTCATATAAATGTATATACATATAATACGTATATGTATGTAATAATCATATGTATAAAATCTTTCTCTGCATTTCCAAAGGTCACCTACCAGCACTGTAAGGGATTACTGTACCCTGGCTGCGAGCTGATTCTGTCTCCAGGAGACCCAAAATACACTGATTCACATTTTTAAAAGGTTTAATTTTCCTACCATATGAATTTACCTGTCTTAAGTGTGACGATCCACTTTTGGCTCAAGTCTGTCTCATAGTGGGCGCACTGGGTTCACAGACCTGCTTTGTGTTTTTCCTGTTTTCAAGGATGTAGATGAAATAAGAATTGGGAGAACACTCATTTTGCGCCCCCAAGATGAATGGAGCACGAATTACTACAGTAAGAAGGG
The DNA here is from genome assembly GCF_009834535.1 of Camelus ferus. NCBI lineage: Eukaryota > Metazoa > Chordata > Mammalia > Artiodactyla > Camelidae > Camelus > Camelus ferus. Next base: position 5,425,774 of record NC_045718.1, on the reverse strand, counting down.
CCAAGTGAAGCCCCCAGACGTGGTCTCTCTTTTCAGAATATTAAACCAAAGCAAATACTATTTCTGGAAGAACTGGCAAACTTATTGCCACAACAAAATTTGTTAAAGATGGATCAAGGAAGACTTCTATCACTGCTTAGCTGGCCTGTTGGGACAGTGCAGAAGTGCAAAGAACTTAGAGAATATTAATGAGTTATCATGAACTATCCCATGCTGTTTCCAATCATAGTTACTGTTTGAACCCTGGTCTCTTTACTAGAATAAATCTCTGTAGCCTCGAACATCTGATGTGTAGCTGTTGGCATGCTGCTCTACAATCGTGGTGATTGGACTAGTAAGTACAAAGTGTTAGATGCTTTGATAACACACACATGTGTGTCAGAAGTGGGAAATCAACCTCCTTCCTGTTACCAAAACTGTAACAATCTAAGACCCAACAGCAAAGAGAAGCCACATGAAAGAGTATGAAAGAGTTAATACAGGAATTAACAGCTTACAGAAATGTTAGAAAGATTGCAAGAAAAAAAAGATCATGAAAGCTGACTCTGAAATGCAAGGAACCCAGCAGTACATTTCAGGAAAGCTACCAGAGATCTCAGCCAGAAGCTCCCAAGAACTATCGTGGAAACTGCTGTGGTGCTAAGAGTCTACGTGAAACTCTCACTAATAATCTTCATGTGCAGCAGCCAAACAGGTAGTTCCCCAGCGCTCTTTGAAATGATGCAGTGAAATCTCCCATCTGCTCGTTTGTCTGGCTGTGACAGCCTCCAGAGAACAATGGCTTCTCCTGTCTTCCAGAGCTCACACAAGTGTCTATCGCTGGCAAATCTAACAAGGAAGCATATGGGGAAAGGAGTTTTGGGAAATGCAGAGGAGAACTCAGAAAGATGTGTTAGTGATGCCAAGCTGACAGTAGCCAACTCATCACAACTTGAAGCTAAATTACCTCCTTTTGCAAATGAAGAAATAACATAGATAAGTTAAGCAACTTTCTCAAGGTTACCCAGCTGTTAATTGGCACAACAATTGCTTTACTTGTCTGTACCCTTCACAAGATGGTAATCTCCCTCTGACACTGAAGCAAGGGTCATGTCTTGATCATCGATGTAGACTAAGGTACTAATTTCTTGAACTCATATTGTTTATACTGAAGGAGGAGCTATAGATTTTAGTAGTTTATCAGTTGTCTCTCTGCATGAACACAGATAAACCTATTCTGTCCTTTCCATATTTAAGTCTACTACTAGCTAGTTTTTCTTATTACCATATCAATAATTTCACACTTTTCATTATAATATTAAATAGTAGAGGAGCTACTGTAGAAGGTTAATTTTTAAGAAGTTGCTCTAAATATATTTTATTGTAACAGATTAAGTCAAAAGGTAAACTTTTATTCTTTCTTTAGAAGATGGTTAAAATTGGAAATGAGAGTAAAAATATTTTAAATATCTTTTTTAAATATCCTATTCAAATTTTCATGTGTTTTTTTTTTTTTAGCAGAGTCAAGTACAAGGACTGGGAGGGAGCTCCCAGAGTCTTAGGAGATCCTACAATAGAAGCTTCTAGATTCTGTGGAGGGAGTTTCTGGAGTACTTGAGCTAAGTACTGTTGGATGGATGAATAGTAAATTATTATATAAAAAATTGCAAATGGTGCCAGTATTTTGCATTTGCAACATAATATGCTCATGACTTTTAGAGTATTTTCTTCCTCTAAGAAGTATCTAAGAAGTGCTTTATAACAAAATTTCATTACATTAAATTAAAATTTTTGCATTATTATTTCAGTATGAAAAAAGCCATAGTCTCAAGAGAATGTTAACATTAGCTTTAAATCATTCCTGTAACCATTGACATAATATAGCAGGCACCATCCTATTATATGGCAAATGGCAAATTTCCTTTTCTTATGTTATTAGAAATTATACAGTATTTTATATATTTTAGACTTTCGGTTAAAACAAAATATATAAATGTTTATCAGTTTAGAAGTAGTATATGATGGAATGTTGACAATGAATACTTCTTTGCTTTTCATTATTCATTACTGAATGACATTTAGTGAACATATTAAATGATGTGCAGTGTAACTGAGAAGGACATTAAAAAGTCTGCAAGCATTTTCACAGATATGTCTCATGCACCTTGTAATAGGATAGGTGTTTGCAGCACCACTTCACTTTTTTTCCCCTCTGGGATTTACAATCCATTACTGGCTCTTTGAGATGTCCCAGCATTGTAAGGAAAGCTCCAGATTAAGGAATATGTCAGCATTTAATCAAGAAAAGGTCAGAATATTCCTGAATATTTTACATTTTAATTTAGGAGGAAACATACATGTGATTGTTGAAATGTCTCTCAAACAGCGAATATCCCAGAAAGTTCAGGTTTTTTTTTTTTTAAGTTCCTGGGTTTCTTGTGGCTCACTGAAGTGCTCATTTCTTAAAATAATTCTCACTTTCTACAAAGTGAGAATGCCATGCTGAAGAGAGTGGATTATAAGCTAACTGAGTTGGGAGACCTTTAAAATGCTTTAAGCAAATTGATCAGAAAGAATGTCTACTACTTTGTTTTTCAGATCCAAAAATATATATGCATACATATCTGTATTATACATATATAATCTAGAATATTTATATTAAACACATATAATTTACATAATTTTCTCTTTTCCTAAAGAATGTGAGTTCAAAAAGCTAAATGTACATTTGTCCTTTATTGAACTTGGGCCAGAATTTGCCAAGGCATAAAAGAAATCTGTCAAGTCTAACTTCCTCAGTTTACAAAAGAACAGATAGAGGATCTGAGAAGTTCACTGAATGTACCTTTGGGAACAAAGAGAAGTAAACTGCAGGGTGAAGAATAAGCACAAAGAACTTGAAATTGTTTATAACAGTTCCCCTCTGGCTGCGGAAAGATCTGTTACTAAATAAAAACAGAAATTTTATCCGGAAAAGAAACTGTCAGTCATAAAAATTTTAAAGGCTGTAATTTCCTAATACATAAATTATTTTATAAATGACTAATAACCCTTAATACTTAGAATAAGTATTAGCTCACACTTGATTGGTAAATGGTGAATAATATTAGTATAATTCAGAAGTCAAGTTGTTTGATATGAAATTTTTTTCAGGTACATTAATGTTTTAAAGCTGGGGTTGACAAGCTTTTCTTACAAGGAAAGGTCAAGTACATAACATGAAAATCTTAAGAATAAGCTAAAAATTCTATAGAAGTGGCCTTGTCTCATAGAAGTGGTAGCTGTTTTATTGCTTCAAGATCTCCTTTGATTCGACTGTTTTAAATTGTTTGTAGAAGATGAGAGCACAGATGAGGACAATGTGAAAACATTTCTTCCATGTTGAAAAAAAAAATGATGAAAGAGTAAAACATATCTAGGATCCAATAGTTTAAAACGTCGATGACACTGGTCTCTTTTGGAAGTGAATTCCCTCAAGCACCCACATTTGATGGAGGAAGCAGGGTTCAGGTTTTAAGGCTTCTAAGGATGTGATGCAGGGCGTGAAAGCCAGCGCGTGCTACCTGTGCTACTGTTTTGATTTGGATTCTCGTTTTTATAGTTGTGGAGTTGCATGAATTTTAAATGGTCTGCTTCTAATCTTATCTCTTTTTCTGTTTTCCATAAGCCTTCCTATTTCAGTGTGCAATTTAGCCAAATGTGAGATTATTCAGGAGCACCTCTGTAGCATTACAGCAAACATGTTTGTACATGATCCTTAGCAGGGGGCTAAAAACTAAGAAATGCAACGCTAACTTGTCAGTAGGTCTATAATAATTAGTAGTCTTCCTCAGTCTTCAGCATTGTCTGCTGGGACAACGTCTCTACCAGTTACAGTTGTTTAAATTCTCCAAGTATCACCTTCAGTGGAACTTTCTCAAGAAGGTCTTTTCAACCTACACCATCGATTTTAATCACATGGACTCTGAAATCAGAATCTTTTTTTTTTTAAAGACCACTTACAAGATGGTCACATTAGCTAAGCAAGACATTTACCTTCTCTCTGTTTCTATTTCCTCGTATGTAAATTGGGGGATCATAATAGTAACTAAAATTGTTGCTGTGGATATTAAGTGATTCAATATATGAAAAGAACTTATATGCGTACTTGACACATATAAAGCATTCACATTTTAGTTTTAGCGTTAGTGCTGGACTTTTCACATTCATGTTTATTAATTTTATCTGGAATACACACACAAGCTGTACTGGATCAAAGACGGATTTATTATTACTTCACAGCAAGTATATGTGTGTCCCCCCATCTTCCTGCATGAGTGACTGGAAATCCCACAGCAAACCATGAGTAAATTATTGGTCTCTGCTTATAAAGTTTCCTCTCCATCAGAAAAGGTCTTCTCCTTCCTTGAGTCCTTTGAGATGTGGGCAGGATTTCTGTATCTGTGTGTCTTAGCCTTTGAGACCTAGAGTCATCTCCAAGTGTCTGGGCCTCATTCCTCATTGATATAAAAACATCTAAGAAGATGATGTTCCAGTCTCCCTAGGCACCTTGTATACTTAATTTAGGGACCTGGTTCGTGGCTGTAAGTGTTTGGGCCTCTCCAGGAAAAAACAAAATAGACATTTACTACACTGCTGGATCAGCACAATTAACTACACAAATGTCTACACACCTCATGGCATGTGAAAATCTTTCGGGAAGCTAGGACTTTTGATAAGAACACTGAGAAATTCAGAGAGGTTTTCTTTTTTCACGATTAGTATTAGCTTGAATACTGGCATTAGTACGCATGGTTATCCTATGCTTTTATAATAAACTTCTGTTTCATAATATTTACTGCCACTGCAGTTTGATATTTATGTTTATTATTTTTGGTCAAATGTGTATATAAACTACGTGGTTGTAAACTCTGTGGGGATCACGGAATGTTTTGTTCACTCCTTTGTCCTTGGCAATCAATTCAGTGGCTGACAGAGGAAGAATGTGCCTGTTATAAATCTCAGGCCATGAGCTGTCTTGATTGTGCACTGGAAAACGCAGTGCTCCGGTTGAAATTGGCATGATTGAAATAATGAATTTTTAAATATTTTTACCTGGGCAAATAATCATTTATGACTTTCTTATTTAAAAAGCTAATAAATATATCAATAATAAATATATCAATAATAAACATATGCAGGATTTATAATAATCTTCATTAAGGACTCAAAGGAACTCAATTTTCTCCTATTACTTATATGTTGTTAAATTCATTAAAATATGCCAAGTGTAAATCCAGTTTATTATTGCATCCTATACATAGTTCAGTAATTAGCATTTAGTAGTTGCTCAATAAGTAATTGGCTGAATGAATTAATAAATTAGGTAAGCAGCTTAGTTTAAATTTAGCTTAAACTGATTGAATAATGTATCAAGATGCCTTAAATATTTAAATAGTCATCATTAATAATTAATTGTTAGTTTTATTTACTAAGGTTATCCATTTTGTTTCACCTTATTTTACCATGTCAAAGCTGGACCAGGTCTCTCCAGAATGTATACAATTATCACCAAACAGATGTTACTCTCCTTTCTACTTAGACTACAAGATTTTAAAAGCATTTTCATTAAAGTTTACTCTGCATTATGAAAGGACATTTAATTATGTGCACAGCTTGATGAATTATCATAATGTAAATCTATTTTCAGCACCCCCAGATCAGGAAATAGTGCAGGAGAAGCAACATATAAGGCCCTCATGTGCACCCTCCCAAAATCCATACCCTTCTCTTGCTCAAAGAAAACCACCATCCTGGCTTCTAATAGTGTAAATCACTTTCCTCTTTACTGAACCTTATACACAAAAATATATAATGTATTCTTTTGCTTCTCACCTCAATGGCACAATAGTAAGTTCGTACTACAACAAATAAAATGAAAAATCCATCTACATGTTGCATGCAGCAGCCGTCATTTCTACTTATTATTGTATGGTACGTATGTACCACTGTTTATCTAGTCTACTCTTGATGGGTAATAGGATTGTTCCCAGGTTTGGGTTTTAATGATGACACTGCAATAAACATTCTTGTCCATTTCTTCTGATGCACATGGATGTCTAATTCTGTCAGTTACATACTCCCAGGTGAGGAATGGTTGGGTCACAGTGTATGTATTGGTTTAACATGGAAAACGATGTCAAAGAGCTTCTAAATATCCCTTTAGCAATTTACAGTCTCTCCAGCGCTGCAGGAGAGAGCCAGTAGCTCCCCTTTCTCACCACCACTTGATACTAGTGTTTCTTAATAAAGCCTTTCTGGTTGTCTACGGCAGCATCTCACTGTATTTTTTATGTAGCAGTTCCCTGATCACGCTCGAGGTTTAATACATTTTGTGTGTGTGTCGGCTAAGTGGATTGCTCTTCTGTGAAATTCCTGATAGAGCCCCCTCCATCTATTTTTCTACTCGATTGTTTGTCTGTTTTCTTTTTGTACTATTTATTTTACATTCTACATGTAAGCTCTTCGTTAATTACACGCATTACAGATTTGCTCTCCCACTCTGTAACTTTCCTTTTTCATTATTAATTATGTTGTTTCATGAACTGAATTTTTATTTAATTCAGCCCAATGACTTATAGATTAAGTGGCATAGCCCAAAGCCTGTGAAAAAGACATTTTATCAGGTAGCCTTAGTGGTTACCTCCCAAGATATGAGGACAAAGGATCTAATCTTACTTTGGACAAAGCTAATCCTTTACTGCACACATAGTATACCTTCAAATTCAATAAATTGTATCCAACTTTATTCTTCTTTCATCAAGATTTCCTTTGACATTGTTGGACCTTTGAATTTTCACAGAAATATGAGTATCCACTTGCAATTTTTCCTAACAGACTTTGCTGGATTTTCTGAGCAAAAGTGGAGATGAAGTAAGAGATTTGATAAGGAAAGCTACAGATTTTTTCAAAAATGTTCCTGTTGCCTTTACATTTACGTGAAGTTTAAGGAAGAAGGAAATTAATATAGAATTTGGAGACTATTTTAAGAAGGAGTTGATGTTTTAATCAAGCTTTAAATAATGGCAAGTTTCAACATCTTAGGAAATAGAGTAAACACAGTAGTCAGGAATATGACATAAAATGACCTTGAAAAGTTGTTGGATATAAAATTAATCTCAAGGGCTACAACCGGCATTTATGATACTAAAATATTTAAGCAATTTGAAGAGTCATAGAACACGGCAAAACCCTCCAAATACCATCCTACTGTTTGAAAAACCTGAATAATACATTTAGTGAATCAACTCAATCATAGGGCTCACTCATACTTAACGTCACGAGTTATTCAGACAAAGTAAAAGAACAAAGGGAAAGGCATATCCAAAATATTAAATAAATTTCATGCAATTATTTGTGGAGGCAATGTAATCATTTTGAAGTATTTGCAACTTTTATGTAGTCAATCTAATTATCAACAATTTGTGTTGAACTTACCAAGTGCCAGGCGCTGTTCTTAAGCACTTGTTAAATTTTAACTTCTTTAGTGTTGGTAACAATCTTATGAGAGTTATTGAGAGACATATTTTTCTCCATCCACAACACGGTTAGTGTATGCATCTCCTCTGTGTATAAATTTAGAATACTGTGAGCCTGTTTCTCTAGTTAATTGGGTATACATACAGTGATCACTGGTACATTCAGAATTTATTAGAAGGGCAGGAGCTCTTGGTTTCTTGTCTCAAGAGCTAGTGCAGGGAATTTGGAGATCTATGAACCTCCAGAAAGTTAAATTACCCTACATGCTACCTTTAGGGACTCTCTGAACACACATTTTCAACCTTCCAGAAAGAGCACACAGTTCACTAAGTCTGCAGGCAGGATTGTTACTTTACATCGTCTACTATGTGATTTACAGGAATTACTGTTCCAACTGCAAAAAGCACTTGAAAAGTATCTGAAATTACTTTTCACACAGGGCTGTGTATTTCTCTACCTAACTGGCAGCACGCCGTTCATATAAACATATCTATGGTTGTGTCAGTTCATGCCAAGCACACTGGGACAGTGAGAGAATGTAATCTAGATGAAAGAGAATTTCACCTGATTCTCAAGAGTCCCTGCTCTCCTGTAATGCATGAGCAATCACGGTCAGAATGCTGTAACCTGCACATCATCATATCTCCAGAGACATCGGGTTATTATAACAGAAGGGCCTGAAGCTTCTTTTATTCTAATAAGGTCTTTGTAAAACACCTAAATAAATGGCTGGTTAGTGTTAGGTATAGTTGGGTGCTTGTTAATTATTATTTCTGGAAAAACAACTTCAGCAGAATAGAGATAATCTGGACGCATGTTTATGTCTGCTTAAGATGAATGTTGACATAGATATTCAAAAGGGACACTATTTTTCAAACAGAGTGTAACTTTGTTCTTACGACCAATGTTTAGAGGTTTCATGTCTAGCTTACCACATTACCTCGACTTCTTGTTGGTTTGCAACCTCCTTGGGTGATTCCTCCTTGTGATCTGAAACTGGCCTCATTGTTCAGGGAGCAGGGAGGGCAGAGGGAGACCAAACATAGAGGTAGGAATCTCTTGATTGACAGGAACCAATTTACAGTAAGTGGGGGAACTTGCTGACCAGGTTTGTCTTAGGCAGCTGCAAGGCCAGGAGATTTCCCCATCTGCCAACCACATCTTAAAAGTTAACTGGGCTCCGTCAGGTACCCAATGCAGGTGGTCTCAACACCACACTTCTGTTTCAAGGCTGTGTCTTGGAGCAACTTCCTGGAGCAGAGAAGATGCACTGAATTCAACTTATAAGGACAGGAGTTGGGTGGGTTGGGGACCTCCAATTCACAGGGTCTACCTTTGGGGTCAACTGGCGATCATGTTTTCCTGATGGCCTCTTCCAACACTTCTTAAGATAAAACACTTTCTTTTTAAAGCATTTTTCAGGAGAAGGTTTTTCTACATTACCTCTTTTAATCTTCACGCCTTAGCATACTTTATCATTCAGTTCAGTAGGGTGGAGTATAATTTTGAAAAAAGTGGCTCAATAACTTTATGTTTTTCTCTCTTAGTAGATACTATGTTTTTTAATTAAACAAAAAAATATTCTAAGATCATGTGAACAATTTGTTGCTTTGTATAAATTATATACTATACACTATATGGATAAGATACTACATAATTTTAAGTAACTTAATATACCTTTTTAATATAGCCAAGGCACCACACATTATAAGGTATTTTTATTGCAATTGTTCTTCTTTCTTTCACACAATTAGCATAAATTGCACTTTATCATGAAATAGCCTCAGTATATGACTTGATAACTTCAGAAATTACGCCTATGCCTTGCGTCTATTTGTACAGTGTATGCTTTCTATATAGTGCTATTTATTCCATCACATTTAGGTCCTACATTTCTGGAGGCTGATTCCTTCATGTCATCCTCTTAGGACTGGCACCACTGGGAGCAAAAGAGAAAACATAATCCTCCTACCTGCCTAGAACTGGATGACTGTTTTTCTTATTATGTGGATGAAGTGACAGAGAACACTGCTATGCTGGAAAAGCTGAATGAAACCAACTCAAGAGAATTAAAAAATTAAAAAGCCAAAGGAAACTCCCATGTTCCGTGTTTCTGATCGCTCTCCTTATTTTGTTTACAGTCCTTCCTAAGGCCCGACTGCTTTTCTGTTCTGATATGCTACATCGCTTTTCATTTTTGAAAAAAAAAATGCCCTGTGTTTCTTAAGCCAGCTCAAGTTAATTTCTATTGCTTGAAGTCTAAAATGCCCTAACTAAAATACTGCATTATTAAAATCATGAAATTAAAAGAATAGTAGGAGAAGCAAACTGTACGAGCATGTTCAGGCGTGCATTTTATGTAAAAATCTGTGCTAATGAGAGGGATTATAAAAGAAGTGGAAATTTGTCATGCAAGCAGTGTGTAAGAGTTATCAGAGGAAAGCACCAGGAGAATCAGCAATTTCTGAAAAACCCAGAGAGTTCTCTGCCCACATATAAAGGGGAAAGTCTCTCCAGGATACTTTTATCCAGCATATGCAGTTTAAACATGAAGGATGGGTGGTTTATTTGACAAGAATTTTTGATAATGAAATTTTAGCATCTTGAATGCAGAGTAGGATGCTCTGAGTGACAGGGCATGTGGAATACATTTTTATTTAATACAGTGTTTGGCTGGGGAATTCAGGTTACTGATTGGCATTTACGTGACTGAAAGCTATTTTCTGGATTAATAATTTTAACAAATATTTATCTGATTCCAAGAACCATTTTATGTTTGGGCAAGGTGGCCTGTATCACAGGAGAGCCATTAGGTTGTATCTTTAAATTGCAGCAGTTTATTGCAGAATATGAACTGAGATATGTGTGAAGAAAAAAAAATTAAGAGTTAATAAGAGCTGGCAGTGGCAAGATGACCTTAGTGATCAAACATGTGATGACCAGATGCCAAAGGAAATTGTAAGAACCTGGCTACAGTACTTTTGAGAACACTAAAAAACAAATCAACAAGAAAGCAAAATCACAAAAATGCCTCCTTTAAGATGATTAGTGAATTGCTAAGATTTAAAATATCAAGCAGTAGAGTTGAGCGCTTTCCTCTTAATTTCATATGTTTTTAACAAAGCAATTAATTGCTCAAGCTCTGACAAATAATGTATTTTGATCCAAGGAGTTTGGATTTTTTTCCCATAATTTAATGCAATTTTTATTCTTTTTGAAATTTTCCATATATAAGAGATATGTTGTATTTGTTTGATATTGTGACTTCATCAAGAGAATTAGGTCTGTGTTGTTTACTGAATAACTGTAATTAAATATTATAATGCTGGACTTTTTCCAACAAAAGTAAGAGATAAGCCAGTGACAGCATTATGGAATATGCTAATTTTACAATATGTTAAGCAATGAATTTATGTTCCTAATTTTAAAACATTTCAGTCTTACAACATTATAGTCATTACATTTCCATTATCTTTTATCATTTATTAGTATGCTCTGCATGCCTTCTATGCAATAATCTATTATTATGTTGATTGTTATTATATTTAAACAACTTTTATAAAATGGATCCTGGCATTTTTTATATTAAAAATATTCATATTCTTAATTCCTCAATTCTAAGTTCGTTGAGACATTTCAGTGTTCCCTAGATTGGAATTAAATTAAATTAAACTTCTACAAGGTGGCTAAAAGGTACCTAGCACTTTATTTTACTACCTGCTACACTATGTTACTTTTCTGCCAAACCAAATATCAAGCAATGGTGCTGTGCATAAAAGTCAATATGTAGTTGCGTGAAACACTAAATAACGTGGGAGATAAAAACGCATGATTTAAGATTAATCTCATTGATTGCAAACATAAATACTCAAGGACATTCAATCACATTTTAGTTGTGGCCAAATATATAGATATAAAAATATTTATTTTATTTTATTTTAATATTTTAATTTTATTTAATATATTTATATATACTGTCTAACTGTTGACTTGAAATGTTTTCCTCTCAAAAAACTCAAGAGCTTATCTCACTCCTGAGTTGTCATCACTGATGTTACTGCCTCCCATTAAATTACTCTAAGTCCACGATTACTTGTTAAAGTATAAAGGATAAGGAGTGTATCCTGCACAAGCCTTTGATATACTTCACCTTTGTATTTATAACACAAATTGCTTATCAAAGCCAAGACAGAACCTGGAAGAATGGGGTTGAGACAGGTGAACTTTGATGAGAAGTAGAGAGAAGACAGTTCGTTAATGACCTGTGATGATAAGACGAGAGCCCCGTGGACACTCCTAGAACTTTGTGGGCTCTGGAGCAGGGGAGAGGCTCATGCCTGGCATTACCTAAGCTCCTCTACATCCATGTGTCAAGTTTGTCCTAGGATGACCTTATCAAAGATTGTGTAGTTCGTTGTTACCATGTCTCATTAAGACAGATTGAAAACAACAAGTATGGTAGCACTGCACTGCTGGTCAGGGTTTAAAATAAAAATGGGAAATAAGGTAATCCAATATTTTGCATATTTTTAATTCAACTTAAGCACAATTATTTTTTCCAAGTTGTTACTTAGACTGAAGTCTTACATCTTTTTTCAGATTTTTCTCTCTTATACTGTTAGGAACAAATTAATGCATTAGGATTACAGAATTCCTTTCAGGACAGTGGTTGTAAACATTTGGTACAATTAATTAAGTACAAATACTTCTTTGATTCTTCCTTTCTTCTTTTGCTTCTTTTAAATTTATGACTCAGGCACAATTTAAGACTTGGTTAATCAAAATCCCTGGGGATGGGACTGAGCCATGAATCCTAAAAAGTACGTATGCTAAAAATAAAAAACTAAGACCATGGGATGTCACACAACAATACTGGAGACAGACAGGAAAATAGGCAAGTATAATATAGAAGCTGCACTTGTGATAACAACTAAAGTAGTATTACACACAAGATATGGAGAAAACTTAATTATGTCTCTCATCCTGGAAATACGAGATTGCTAATGCGGAAGGCAGATTGCTAAACCTGAAGGAAATAAAATGTCAGCTGATATTAAAATGTAAGGAGTTGGAGACAAGTTAGTTAAGAATAGGCTTTATGAGCCTAGGGAATAGCACATGCGAAAGCCTAAATTTTTGAAGTAGGGACAGTGGCAAAACTGTGGTAGGACTGGAAAGAGAACCGTTTCTCTGACACTGAAAAGAAATGCAGGTGGCGAGGTAGATACACAGGTGTCACACTGAAAGGCCCTGAAGGGAAGAAGTTTTGGTATTTATTCCCAAGCTTTGGGGAAACCAAAGATGGGTTTTAAACAAAATTGTACAATGACCAAACCTGCATTTTAGATCAGCCTTCTAAAGAGATTTGAGATTAGAACAGTATGTTCCCAAAGGCAAGGCAATAAACTGCCAGTTAACTATTACTTGCATAGAGATGCAAAGCAGTGTAATTTTTGCTTAACGTTATGTCTAAAAAGCACTCTTAGCAAAAAAAAATAAAAAACCACTTACCCTATGCTAACACTACTCCCATTTGCTTAAGTTGCTATTGAATTTAATAGCAGTCATTTTTTTTTTCTTCTGGTATATGAGCAAATGCAGCCTAAATTCTACTAATAATCATCATTGCTCATAATGGTTAAAATGGGTTCATTATATTATATATTCATTATCTTGTAGATAAGAAGGAATTTCATAGCTTTTTTCTGTGTCAAAAAGCCTCTTGTCAATATTCATGGTACCGTTTGAGATTTACTATGAATACATATTCATGCAACTACTTTTAACAAATAAAGAAAATGCATTTTCCTAAGGGGAGTCTTCTATATCCTGAATCCTTTTTCCTTGCTGCAGGCTTGGCCACCATAATGTTAGCCTACGATGATTTCTGACTTTATCCTTTAATCATAAAGTCAGCTTCTCCCAAACCATTGATGTTGAACTAAGAAGTCACATAGTGGAAAGAAAAAACACTCAGATAGAGAACTTGATGATGTTAGGCAATCAATACATATATAGCAAAATTCAGAAAGTTATTTGGTTTTATTGTGAAGTGTGAGTTGGGGAAACTTTGTGGCAGTAAAGCACTGGGCCCTTTTAGGGCTCTCAGGCACCCCTGGGGAAGCAGCAGTTAACCCTGCCTGGATGAGGGACACATTATAGAGGGTGTCATATTAACCAAGGCTTTGAAGCAAAAGCAAGATGTTTTAAATGTCAAGGAACTTTGAGAACAGCATCCAGGTAGAAAGAGCAGGAGATTTAAAGGCAAGGAGGAGGGTGTTTGAGAAACTGGGAACTAGTGTGGCAACATGCCCAAGATTTCAAGGAAAGAAGCTTAATCTAAAAAGATGAGTAAGAAATGACATAACCTTTTAATTTCTCCACTTCATCTCCTACCATTGTATATCTCAGCTTTCCTTTTTATTGTTTCTGTCTCTACAGATAGATTTAGAAATATTGATACAGCTAATAAACCATCTATATCTATGAAAATGGGCATACTGTACATAACCTATGTCTTTATAAATTTACATGTAATTACTATAAATATATAACATATTTATTGTCTTTATTTCTCCAGTAGAATGTAGACTCCATGACGGCAAGGGCTCTTTTAGTTTGTTTTAACATTTTATACTCATGAAATAAAAGAATATATAGAGGGTACTCAGTAAATTTTTGATGAATACATGCAAGTGAATGAAGAAATGAGTGCATGAATGAGACCAGATGGAGTTTTTGCTTTACCCTTCGATGACAGACAGCTAGAAAATATATATCCTCCTAGATCATTTTTGAGCCAGTTCCTAAATTACTCCCCTCTATCGGTTGTATTAAAATTAACATGGACTCTAAACCATAATCCCCAAATCCAGATTATTTTGTTTGGAGCTGGTGTAGTCCTTTCTGTGTTGATGGGCTGTCTGGTCTTAGCTTTTGAGCATCTCTTATCATTTCCTTTTTCCTGCTGATCTACCAGGTCCCAGTTTGTACTTTTCTCTGTCTGGCTCATTACAGCAACATACTATCCTTCCTGCAGTCTTAACCAACCATATGAACTAACTCTATGATCATTAGAATTCAAGCTCTGAAATGACAAGTCTGCTTTGTTCACCATTGTACTTCTAATGACCAGCACAAGACCCAGGCCAGAAGATATGCTCAACACATGCACCATGAATAAACCGGTGAACACTGAGCCCTGAGCTCTTATCACCACGACCTAAAGAAAAGATCTGATGAGACCTTATAGAGAATCACAGATAAGCTTATCACATGATTGGCTTCCCTTGGGAGAGTAAACCCAAATGACTATTTTGAATTATTTTAATTTATTATAAACATATTATTTGATGTTAGAGATGGTATACTTAAAGAAGTACATAAAGTTTTGCATGGGAGGATCAACTTATATTTAAAATTTCATTTTAATGTATTTTTATGAATATCAAGTAACCAGAAATACAAGGTGATTGAGTCCCTATTTTATAAGATGATTTCAAGAGGATTTTGGGGGGCTAAACTAGAATAGGGTTTTCAAAGAAAATTAGTATTTCATTTAGACCTCTTACGAGATAGCTTTAACTATGTAATACTAGAGCTAATTTTTTAGTTTCTAGCAGTTTATGTAGCTTTAACTTTATAAATTCTAGAGCTATTTTTGAGCTGTCTACCAGTTTAGACTTTGACTTCCTTCGAAAATATGATAATAGCTCTTTTCAAATGATCATTATGGTGCCATTAAGTATTTAATCTCAAACCATGAAGACCCATTCATCGAACATTTAGATTAATTATTATTTCCAAAGGCATGTATTCAAATTCCCCATTAACACATTCTCTACGACTTTTTAAAATACTCTTTTAAAACCACAATCAAAATTCTCAATCGCAATGTCGTAGCACAGGAATAAATACAAAATCTGGATAAAATATCTTTGCCTCTAATGTTTGCATTTCCATAAGGTCACCTCTATGTGAATCCAAAATTTGATTAGGAGTGATATCATTTCTCATGAATGTACCTTTTCCCCAAAGCACTTTCGATTTCAAAATAAATTGTGTGAGAGATTTTACTATAAAATGACCTGCTTTGTAGGTTATTTAAATCTAAGCTGATTTCCTGCTTTGTAAAGGAAAACTGAGGGGACAAAAGACCCCATGCCTCTTCCTTGACCACATGCATTTACTTAGATTGATCTCCACGGGCCACTGCAGAGCTCCATCAGAGGAAGCACTCAGGAAATGTCCCCTTTACGCGGCGACCATGTGTGGGCGGCTGCAGTGCACAAAGTGTTTGCATCCCGTTTGTATTTCTATACGTACACTTAACATGTCATTGGGAAGTGTGTCCTGCATACATCATCTCCATCCTCAAATTTCTGTAATTTATTTTGAGGCACAAAATATATCTCATCATAACCTGAGGGAAACTCAGACAACGCCTGCCCTCTCACTGTGGGACATCTTTCCGCAGATGACAGGCAGATCCGTCACACGGAGAGATGATTTATCTCCTCTGATTTCATCCAGTAAAGACGCCCTATACAAGGTGAAGTGATAATTTTCCTCAGAGTTAACATGTCCAGTGTCTCATTTTTCATTCTAGTCCTTGTGAAATGACATCGAACACTAAATTGGGAACTAATTTTGGTTGTGAGGCTTGGCTGCCTGCCCACCTCTTTGGGAAAACAAGCAAATTATCTGTATTTCTTCGTCACAGAAGTTACACAATAGCTAGGACTGGGGTGTGGTTTCATCCTCCTTTCTCTTGCCTTTTTTTTTTTTTTTTTTTTTTGCTTGACTTCCTATTAAGGTCAATTCACTCCAGACATTTCCACCCCCACATTAGTTCTGAACATTCTAGGCTTGCTTTGACAGAAGTTTTTGCACTGGTTTTTCCTGCTTTCTAGAAGCGAGCTTTTTTGTGATTATTATCTTTCTCATTTTCTTTCAGATAACTTGCCGGCTCACTGTCTCTCCTCCTGGACACCTTTTATCCAATGACACTTCTGCTGAGTGCCCCATCTAACATTAAGTCCCCCGACACTCTCAATGTCTGTTTCAGTGCCCAGTTCTATTTTCGGCAGCATTTATTTCATTCTGATTCTGTAGACTTATTTAGTGTTTCAGCGCATCTACAGTACGCAGTTCTGCGTTTTTTCTTTACATTTTAACATTATGGAAGTCATGATGAATCCAGTAAGCACTGTCAGCCCAACACCGCTAGTGACTCACAGCGTGAAAAACACTCAGTTGTACCTGCTCACATAAAAACAGCAGCCCTAAAGTAACCCAGATTTCAAATTATACTTATTTTTTCCTTGGCTGCCTTCCCAACCAGGAGTAAGCTTCATGAATGCAAAGTTTTGTTGTGCTTTTTTTTTTTTTTTGTATTTGGTTTACTCCTGCAGTCCCCAGCTCTGGAATAATTCCGGGTACATGGGAGAAATTAAATAAATATCTATCTGATGAATTTATGGATTAATGAAAAGCAATTAGAATGCTTCATTATGTAGTCAATATCCAATAAACGTTGGTGGTTGTAACAGTGATCCCAAAGAACATCCAGAAATGATTTTGCGAATAGATTTTGTGGTAAATATTTGATCTACAGACAAAGGCTTTGTCTAATCTTCTGGTTACTTCTCTTTTCATGCTATTATTATATTCTTAGAAACAATTTAAATATTTTAGGAAAGATAATGAATTTTTACATTTTAACAAATAAATTAAAATTTGAAATAATCACCATTTTTAAAATTTTGGCTGTATTTGAAATCCAAAATAGACTGATGAATTTTCCAAATAGTATTAGGCTGAATGAAAATGTTTCTATCATAAAAAAAAGTTGAAGAACTGAGAACATCTAGCTTACTATTAATTTCATATTAGCATCTTAGGCATATTATTTATAGTCCAATTATAAAGTCATTAGAATTACTAAGAGTTTAACCTTTCCATTTCTTAGATATGGCAGGAAAGGCATTTTGTATTCAGCAAGCTCTCTCAAATGACATGGAAAAGAAACCTGATTCACTGAACCATAGTCACTGAGAAATAATGCCTGAATTTGATAGAATTCTCCTCTCATTATTCTAATCTCAAGACAAAACTTGTAATCTACAGGTATTAATCTCCATCCTTCGAAGTGAAATATAACTGAGCCAATTAGGTTCTGAAGGCTTGCATGAGCGTTTGTCTCTGCCTTTCCTCCAGCTGAAATTCAAGTTGCTTCCAGAATATTACCTCCATTTAGAAGCTTGGGTTATCAGCAGTATCTGCATTAAATTTTATAGAATTAATTATTATCAAAAATAGGATTGAAGCAGTAAATGCACACTTTGAATCTAGTGAGCAAAGTTAAAATAGAGGCATCCATAATGGGGTTTGTATGAAATTTGTTCTGAAAACACTTCACACAGACAGTTATTCTACTGCTCTTTTCTATGTTTCAAATCCTTCTTATTCTTTTGTGAGCAAATCATGTCCAGTAAAGAGTCAGAGGGTGCTAAGAGGAGCTATAAATATTAGAAAACTTCATATGACTAATTAAACAAGGATTGACTTTAAATTGTCACTTTTATGAATTATTAAAGCAATGCCCTTTGGAATACGGCCATTTTTCCTGGAATTATTGACACAGACAATTTGAATTACTATAATATTCTCTTAATTTACATCCTGCATTTAGCCCCAACATGATCCAATTCAATCTAGAGGACACTGAAACCCAAGTACAGGTAGCTGGGTTCAGGTATTAGAATCTATAATTTTCACCTTAATGGTCAATTTTATGAGGGATGTTTAGGTAGTTGCTATTTCCACCTCACTGGGCGGTGGGAGGTGAAATGTGATAAATTAAATCATAACATTGAGCACATTCTAAAATAACATAAAAAAATAAGGATAGACATAGTTAAAACTTGTATCTAGTTTCCATGTCCATCCACAAATACTACTAAAACTTTATATTTTAAGCAGTTATTTCAAGGCATTTTTTGCATAATATAATTTCATCAATTTTGAGTGTACAATTCAAATAATTTTTATTACTTTTATTAAGTGTTTCACCATCACCGTGTTACTGACTCCAAATTCTTACTACTCACCACATGACAGACCAATAAATCAGGAGAAGAGCTGTTGGGGCAAGGAATAATGACTTTATTCGGAAAGCCAGCAGACTGAGAAAATGGGGGACTAATTTCCTAGAGAACTGTTTCCTTCAAGTCAGAATTCTGGTTCCTTTTACACCAAAAAGGAGAAGGGGTGTGGTTGCTTGTTGCAAACTTCTTGGTGTTGAGATCCTTTGTTTTTGCAGTTGACCATGTAGGTCAGGTCATGATGTCCCTGTAAACCTCCAACAAGACAAATGTCTTTCTTTGTTCTGCAACTTTTTAAATCTCTCTGTGAATGGAAAAGTGTTACACTCTTAAAGGTCAGCGCCTTGAGAATGGGCTCATATGAGCCTGTATATTTCAGGCTCCCGGCAACGTTCTTTTACAAAAGGTGCAGAACCAGCCTGACTGAGCAGTGGACACAGAGCCCAGGGTTAGAGACCAAGGAACAGACCTAATATGGAGTCAGATTTGCTCTTCCCTATTGCAGTCAGAACATTTTCCCCCTCCAAAAAGATCCCTCATGTCCATTTACAGTAAATCCTCATCCTACCCCAGTCTCAGGCAACCACTCATCTTCCTACCACTATCCATTTGCTTTTTCAGAACATACCATATAAATAGAACCATATAATATGTGGTCTCTTGTGTATGGTCATTTAACATAACATTTTTGAAGTTGATGGAATATGACACTGTTTTCCTTTATTGATGAATAGTATTCCATTATATAGATAAGCCACATTTTTCTCCATTCCATTTAGACTGTTTCTTGTTTGGGGCTATTGCGATAACACTTCTGTTAACATTCACATGCGAGTCATTCTGTGCACACACACTTTCATTTCTGTTGCTACCTACTGGTCAAACTGCTAGGCCATGCGGTAGTTTCATATTTAACTATTTTAGAAACTGCCAAACCCTTTTTCTAGTGATGACACCATTTTACATCCCCACCACACAACAATATGAGACTTTCTCCATATTCTCACCAGTTTTTGCTATGGTCTCCCTTATTCCTTATAGATATTTTAGTAGAGGTTAAATAATTATCAAATTGTGGGTACATTTTCATTTAGCTAACGGCTAATTATATTTAGAAACCTTTTATGCACTTTTCCAATTTGTATATCTTATTTGATACAATGTCTGACATTCATTCAAATGAATGTACTCTGTTCTAACTGTTGTAAGCTTTTGGTTAATCTTCAGTTTTGAAAAAGTTGATTTTGATCATCTTGAAGTTTTTTTTATTATTAATTTTATGGAGGAGAGGATTTACAGAAGTCCTCACATTATCATTAAAGGTAGTTCTGCCTCCCTCAAAGCACACATATTTAATATTTTTTACAGAATGCCAAACAACTACAATAGCTAATACTTACCTTTCTTAATGCAAAATAACGTTACAAGCACTTCACATATATTAATTTGTGTAAACCTTACAACAGTCCTATGAGCTAGAAAGCATCACAGAGAGCTTGAGCAAATTGTCCAGTGTCAGACAGCTAATAAGTGGAAGAGCCAGATGTGAAATCAGGAAATGTGTTTCCAGCTTCCGTGCTACTAACCAATGCACTCTGTATTGCCGTATGCAGCCTTCCTACGACCCTCTCAGGTACAGGATACTTGGGTGCAATGTGGTCTTTAGTGTCATCCAGACCACTCACCTCCCAGCCCATCACACTTGTCTTCAATGCTTTTGTTCATGCTTTATTGCAGCCATTGCATTCCCTTTGTAAATAGTAACTCTTCTTACCTATACACCTTAAAGTCTGTTGTTTCTTTAAGGCTTTCCAAAACATTGTATGATTTAAAGAGATCATTTATTCACAGTAAGCCATATAGCATCACTTAAAAAGTATAAAGTTTTAAATTCTGTCTTTCCAACTTTATCATCTGTACATTGAGGACAAGGCTGTATCTTATCTCCCATAGTTTAGAGAAGAAATTATGCATTATAGGTTCTGTAAAGATTGGATAAGGGAATACATATCGATTCTTAAAAAACCACATCGCTATAAATTGTTTGCCACGTAATCTTACATATTATCTTCATTCATTGATTGAACTCTATTATACGAAAGACATGCTTTTAGAAATACCTTAAAGGCATCTAAATTATATACAAGCATTTCTTATAAGAAATATTTTCTAGTGCATCATATTAATGATTGCTTTGTTTCGGTGGTCCTGAAGTAACGGCGCAGTGCAATTAAAAGGGAAAACATACTGTGCTACTTGCATAGATTGTAAATATAACCCATAATTATTTTTCATTACTTTTTCTTTTTTTACTAGACATTTCTAATAACTGATTCTAATGTGCAATTTTTGCATCATTTCCTAGATAAAACCTAGGCTAGAATTAATTTCCCACAGCTTTAATATCTCACATAAGATATTAAACAGTTATGTTTAATTTTATTTCTTCAATTTGTTAGTCCTCCTGTTACACTGAGGTCTGATATATTTGTGAAAAAAGTAGAAAAATAAAAATAGAACGGGAGTATCACCCCCTCTACATTTTAAGAAGAATTATGATGAAAACAAATGTATCCTTACACAGGTTTCTCTGTTAATTCCATCGCTGTTGCTTGCAATCAACTAAGTAGTGATTGATCTTCAGGCTACTGCGATTTACTTCCTTCTCCTCTTTCATTCGTAGCAGCGTGAGTGTGCATTTCACACACGTTACGTGGGATTCTGGGCGCACAACATTTCATGAAACTGTTGTCACCTAAATGAATACCAACGCTTTGGACAAAATATAAACAAAAATATCCTATGAAATAGAAGATTTTGTATTAAATATGCTTTTATTTGACCCTCACTTCAGAAAGAGGAGGTTAGGGAATTTAAAATCCAGCATCCCCAAACCAGTTTTTGCTGAAATGACTTTCATCCTATTCACACATGGTTCACCTAATTAGTTTGCAACAGTTACACGTTTGGCATCCACACTTTATAGGAGCACACTTGTCAACGCAGAGTTTCGTTTGCTTCTTTTTAAAGAAATTACTTATAACCCTTTGGAGTCGCTGTTGTCGTTGTTGCTGTTGCATTGGCTTTAACTTCATGTCTTAAATTCCTCTAAGTGCTAAAATTTTGCTTTTTATTTTTTTTGGAGGTAGACTCCCTGGCTGGCATCACATTGTTTCCTGTTTCTGGTCTGCAGACCTATTTTCCATGTTCATATACCCTGTGGATGTAATCTGCCTCAGCATGAAAATTATACTTATTTCAAAGTCAACTCCTTTTATTTTTCTTTCAAGACTTTCAGTGTTTCTAAGAATCCGCTCAGCAGGGAATAACATTTCATCAAGGGCCTGTGTTTGCTGCTTCATTTGACAATTTCTGTGTCTACACAATGAGTGACATTCAGACGGAGATTGGAGGTACTCTCTTAATTTGGGTTGAGTTTTCCTCTTTTTCCTTCTTTCGGATAAATAAAAACACAAACACCTCTAAAATAATAAGTCAACAGAGATATGTTAGATCGCCAGGTGATGTAGGAGAAAAGTTGTTTGAACAAAAAACAAATGGGAAAATAGTAGAAAAAATATAGCAGAAAGACATTCATTGGTTTTTAATTGCACTGATACTATTTTCTGATATAAACTAAACTAAGTCTTCAAAATAAAGAAGATGAAGGTACATGTGAGTCAGTGAGAAATGCCAAAGGAAATGACTTAGAGTGTTACACATACAGCATTTCATAAAGGAAGATAAACTATAGGTGTTAATGAATTTTTAAATAACACAAACGATTGTTGACAAAACCTAGTGGTGGAATTTCACTATCTCAGGGCTACTTACTGAGCAAAGGTAACTGAAACTTTTAGTCTTGACTAAGCCTCATTCTATACAGGTTATTTGGAGAAATTATATATGAATCAAAATGAGCCATGCTGTCTTAGTTTCCACTTGCATGGACGATCTTGTTCCCATCCCTACACTTTGAGTCCAAGTGTGTCTTTAAAGCGGAAGTCAGGCTCTAGTCGGCTGCACACAGTTGGGTCTTCTTTTTCGTTCATCCAGCCCGCTGCTCTATGCCCTTTGACTGGAGGATTCAAGGTCTCACCTCAGTGCTCTGGGAGCTACAGAAGAGAAACAGGTTTCTCCAGCGGCACCTGCACAGCTGCAGAAACCGAGCGCTCACTCACCACTCCCGTCTTCTCCTGGGGGCAAGGCGCCTCTGGCACGTTCAGCCTCATGATGAACTGTTCTGCCCTGGGGAAGGCACAGTGGTGGCAAAGTTCCTCTTACCCTCTTCAGTGTGTCCAAACTCCTATAGAATTTTTTTTTTTTCCTCCAAAAGAGAGCTGTGACTTCTCCTCCGGAAACCTGGACTTCTACAATGGCTCTCTCATCCATTGGTGTCTGCCCAAATCTGCCCTCTCCAGGTGTCCTTGACTGTGGCCAAGTGGAGCTGAGGTCCGCTCCCAGGTCTCCTCTGCTGGTTCCACAGCCTGTACCGAGGTCTGCCTCTTACCCGGCACACAGGGGGGCAAGACTCCTCCTGGACCCCTTGGCGTGCGGTGCCAAATCCCACAGCTTCCACTCAGGCACTTCTGTTCACGGATGGCTCCCAGCTGTTAAAAGGGGGGGAGGGTGGGCGCGGTTGGGAAGGAGGCCACCGTGATACTGATGTTGCTCTGGTCTGTTTGTTAATCCGAAAATTTTGGAAAGATAACTGAGGGAAATACGTGAGAGCAGATAGAATTTTTTTATCCTTTACTTTATCCCACTCTCAAACGAAAACTTTAAAGCAAGAAAATTAAGATACTTTCTAAGATTTAAACAATATATATTTACCTAAGGCGGGTCAAGAAGACAATCTGGACAAAATAAACACAGTCACTGGGCAGGAGCTGTCTGTCCCCTGGGTTCAGACATTGACAGCTCTGTACAAATACATCCCCTTCATGGAGAGGAAGTCTCTGGCAATGCGTCTTGAGGTCATTAACATTTAAAATTAACTCTCCTTGCCTGAATCTTCAACCAAATACATTGTTTTCTTAATTCTTTTCTTCTTCTTCTTCTTCTTTTTTTTTTTTTTTGGTCAACACAAATACTGTAGTCCTATTTCTGATTACTGCCAGGTTTTTAATATTTATTTGTATTAACTTCATACTGAATGCACATATGAGAAATTCTGGATCAGAGACAGATTTCTTATGAAATAACACACAGTACATAAGTGTATCGGCCCCTCCTGCCCTAGTGGTTATGCCTGGTGTGGTGTTGGGAGAGCAAGGTGAGCTGTCCTACATGAGTATCCAGATGCCTCACAGGCTAAGCATGGGAGAAATGATCTCCTTCTGCTTTTAAAGGGGAAGAAGACAACTGTCCTCCTCCCAACCTCAAAGGCCTCCTAGGAAACGCAACTACATTGAATTCTAACTCCAACTACTTGGATTTATGAGTAAAACCTCTCCAGGACCCAGACAGACCCCGGTGTTTCTGGCTTTGTGACATGGAAATGCTAGACAGGTCATTGTTCCAGTCTTCCTGGAACCTGGCTGCAACCTAGGGACCTTGTCCAGGCTTGTAGCACAAAGAGACAGAGAAGTTTTATTATCCACTTTGGTCAGAGAATTTAACCAAATGGCTACAGATGTCAGTTTTATAGTGTGTGGATGTTTCTTGGAAAAGAGAAAGCACTCTTTTCTGCATAAATATACTCTATAAACTATACAGTGTATATATTTCCATGGCTCAGAAGCTATTGCTTTTTGAAGATGCACAGAAAAATTCAGGGAAGTTTTATTTTCCTAAAGCTCTATATTAATAATCTGAGACTATAGATTTTACATCAATCTGTGACTTTTGTTAATACAAGTCCATTAATTAGAGAAAGAAACATTCATTCTATTGTCAAAAACTAGATATCTGACTCCCCAGTGGTGAAGTAGAGATACTGGACAGGGAAAATTTATCCATAGTAAATGTCACCTTGTCAAACCAATAAAAACATATATATATAAAAATATATACATATTCATTCATTATATATACACATATATGTGTATATATATATGTGTGTGCATGTGTGTGTACATACATATATATATATATATCAGCCTATAAGTTCTACCACCAATTGACCTGATTACTATTTAGGACAGCAAACTTTCCACTTTTTTTGTTGCTGTTAAACAATTTCATTGCATATAGCTGAGTTTTAAAAAATATTAAGTAATTGTTTTAAGTATCTTATTGCAACTTTATATAGACTTTAAACTCTCCTATATTAAAAATATAAGAAAATAATAAAATGTATCTTTATGGCTTCAGGAGGTTTAGTATATTTGACTAAGCTATGTATTCAGGAAAATTGATCACAAATGTTATTAGACACTTTTTTAGTGTAAAAAATACAAACCTACAGCATTTTTAATTTAAATAACTTAATCACCTTCTCCATTTCAGACTGAAAAAATGTTCAGTAT
Source organism: Camelus ferus (assembly GCF_009834535.1). Taxonomy (NCBI): domain Eukaryota; kingdom Metazoa; phylum Chordata; class Mammalia; order Artiodactyla; family Camelidae; genus Camelus; species Camelus ferus. Next base: position 5,400,702 of record NC_045718.1, on the reverse strand, counting down.
CATACATTTTGATGTTTTTAATTAATTACTTTAACTAATAGCATTACTAAGCAATATAAGGTCTAAAATAAGTTTTGGAGATGCAGTAATGGACAAACTATGTGGAAAATTTGACATAGATCTTTCAGGTATTCTAGATAATTCTCACTTAAATACATTAAGGTGAGCAAAAAAAAGGATGTGAAAAAAGTTATTTTAAGAACATAATTAAATATTTCCCAAAGACCATGACTGGAGAAGTTATTATTAATTTGTCTGCAGTTGAAATATATACTTGAAGACTTGGGATTAATTAAATTAAGATACAGTATAATAAATATTTTAGAAAATATGGATATCATGTAGAAATTATTGCTGGCAGAGAAGTTACTTAACTTAAAATTAAAATATAGCAAAAAAATGTTAAATAGCTATAGAAAAAAATTAATTTAGCAAACTTGTGAGCTTAAGTTTTCATGTGTGCCTTGAAGGAAATCTTTACCTTCAATAGTCATTTCCTAGCTTGAAAAAAAAAAAAGGAAGCAAGTAAGAAAAATATGTCTCTATCAGTCAAATTGATAAAAAGTCAAACTGTGAACTTTAAATTGGAAGAAACTAAAACTATTTCTTTTTTATTGATTTAGAAATTGAAGTCAACTTTTCTTTTGAAAAATCAGACTCAGTAAATATGTTCAAGTCATAACCAAGACCTATACCTTTTCTGAAACTATTAAAATGGACAAAATTCGTGGAAAATCAATATTCAGCTTTTTACCAAGAAGATTTTCTCACACTCTGAGAAAAGACTTTGGATGCTGAAGAAGATAAGCCATTCGTCTGTTATCATCATGATTTCTGCTCTCACGTTTTCTCTGGTATATTGAGTTGAAACTAGCTCTCTATGGCTTTTGTTTATCTTGCTTATGTTTGGGTTTGGTTTTTTGTTTACAGTGCAGTGGCATATATCACAAATTACTAATTTAAAAACATATCATTGTCACACTTTAGAACAGTGAGGTTAGAGGGTGCGAAAAGCTTCTGAGAGGGACAGGTTTGAGGACAATAATTCTATAAAAGCATGTGAAACAGAAGGGATGAGATTTCTCAAAATAGCATTAGATGCTAGAATAAAATGTAGTAACTTCTCTGAATTTCTAAGGAAACATGATTTTCAGCCAGAATTTTACACACAGTAAAGTATTCATTAAACATAAAGACATAAAAATATTTTTAATCCTAAACAACCTAGAAAAATTACTAGTACGTATATTTTCTTAGGACACCGTTCCAAGAAAAAATAAATAAATAAACAGGAACCCAGGGCATACTGTCTACAGCACGGTAGAGATGTCAACATAGGTAAAAGATTAGAATCTTACTTGTGTCCCAAGGGCAAATAGCTTATATGCATTAGAATATCTATTCTAGATTGTAAAGACTCCAGGAAATAATGCTTATGGAACTAAAGGGACTTCTAAATCTATTTCGATTTAAAATGTATAGTTCTCTTCCTTTCTGAGAGGTTTGTGACCAATAAGATTATATATTCTTTAATTAATTAATTTTAAAACTGAAGTATAGTCAGTTACCATGTGTCAATTTCTGGTGTACAGCGTAAAGTCTCAGTCATGAGAATATATATATATATATATATATATATATGTATACATTTTCATTGATTATATATTCTTTTGATTGGACTACAGAGACATTAAAATATCATTAAAAATTTCATTAAAAATTTGATCTATCAAATTTCTTCGGCATGTAGTTGCTGGTTCTGCTTTAACAACATTGACAAAATGACAGGGCGAGGAGTGGTTGTTGTGGTCATGGCTGTCTACCATCTTGAAATGACTTTCCAAATATTTGGGAATATTCTCATGTTACGAATTTCCAGTTTTCCACATGCACACACACACACAAAAAAAAACTCATGTTACTGGTCACCCTTTAGCTAAAACAAATGCAGATTATCTAGATTTTAATATTGGAAAACACTTTTATGAAAAAGTAGGATTTGAAATTCAAAGTAAGCAGACACACTCTGTACAGAACTTCAGTTATTTTGCTGGCAAATGAAACGACACTGATAGCAAATACCCGAAGTTGAGACTTTTAATAAACGTATTTTCTGTAGGTAACTATCACTTTAGGGAATTAAAATGGTAGAAAGATAAAATTAAAACAAGAATGTGAATCAATCCCAGAGATAGTATAATATTTCCAGAAAAATTGTCTCGTTTCAGTAACTTAGCCATCGTAATAATCTTTCCACATATTTACAGTGAAGTAATGTTGTTTAAATCCACGTTTTCCCTATAAAAGTGGCTGCTGAAATGTCAGATATGAGTTAGACTTACATAGCTGTTTAAAAGAGTCTCAAATAGAACCAAAAGGATTGAAAAGTAAATGATTTATATGGATTTTATTTATGCTGCACAAATTCAAATTTAAAGAGCTAAAATATAATTTGTTTAGAGTAGTGATTTTGACCTCCCTCTACTTCTGAAAGTTTACCTACAAATTACTGTCAAGAAATAACACCTGAGAATATCTGTAGAGTTTTAATAAAATGGTTTTCACTAGACCATTGCTTTATTGAATGACTCACCATGAAAACCCGAGATCATAAAGCCAGCCAGCAATGCTATTAGGTATGACAAAGACAACAAAGAAGAATGCTTGATAGGGCTCTCTAAATTTGAGAGTTCTATTTACTTGAAGAAGGTGAGTGTTAAACAGCAAAAAGAAATCTATAAGCAGGAATAAATAAATTTTGCTGCAACAGCTGAGGAGCATTTTTTTTTCTTCCACTCTAAAATGGAAATTCTCATAGGGAACAAAGAAGAAGAGATTTGTTTTCTAGGTCAGATCTCTCTTTTCAGTAGACATGGAGATCTGCCATAATGTGGATTCCCACCTCACAGAGAATTTAGAGATGGGACTTCAGGGAGGACTGGGGGAAAAGCCAACCCAGTCTGATAGTCAACTGGGAGAGTTTCTACTGGGTGGGAGCAGTGAATTACTTGAGATACTATTGAGCAAATGCTATGATGTGCTCTAATTCTATTCTTACTCATCCATTACTGCCCTCCCCTTTTGATTGAACAATTCTCCGAAAAGGAACGATTATTTTTTTCAGTGTTAGAGTGTACATTTGCTCCCAGAAAGCTTTCTTCTGGCTAACATGTGTTTGTGGTGACAATACTATTAAAGAAGGGAAGTGTTGCCACTTTCAGATACAGGAACCCATTTCTCAGTCGTCGTGTAAGAATTTAGGTGTACGGAGTACCAGCAAGAATCGCAGCTTCTCATCACAGGCAATTATCAACCACACTAATTAAGTCCAGGTATATTGCTAAATAGTGCAAAGTTTCCTTAGGTAACACGATGTGAACTCTAATAGTAAGTGTATTAAAATTAAATATTGAATATGTTGTATCTTGTGATATATGCTAGCAATCCTTACACAGAGCCAGGATGGGTGCCAAGAAGACCTACATTTATGCGTTCTTATTTCTTTTTAATATATAGAAGATTAAAAAAGAGTTAATGAGGTTTTTTGTTTGTTTGTTTTTGGGTTTTTTTGCCCATAGAGTTAGAAAAAGATTCTTTTTAGTAATAATTTTTCCCCCAATCAATATGCAGTAGGTCTTTTGGAAGACTAGAGAAGATATAACATGGGGAAAAAAAATAATAGCAACATCTTGAAAACAATCTTGAAAACACCAAAAACATACCACATCTCAAAACTTGCGCCCTTTGATGAAGGTAAGCATGCATGATAATGTAATTCCATCAATCTTTGTTTCATGAAAACTTGGCCACATTAGGGATCGAACAATGTTGATATGTTCCTAAGAAAGTATTAATAACAGTGCCTCATAAAAAAGGCACTGGAATGCTTCACTGGTACAAATTAAATTTTCAAATAAAACAATAAATACAGAGGAACCTGGTTGCACTTTAACATTTTTGAGAATCAGTGTATTTGAAAACTTGATTGCTGTTACATGCTTGCAAAAAATCACAACTCAATCAAAACAAGCTATTTTGCTTTAAAAATAGTTTGGAGAATCATTTTAAAGAAAATATTACATAGATTGATGTTTCTTTGATTTTCAAACAACCCATTTACACTAGATATGCGTCTTATATCATTTAGTGGTACAAATGTACTTCTATATTGTTTGCAATAGTTATCCTGTTTATCACTTCACTGACATCTTCTTAAAAGGTTCAGTTTGATGCATTTTATTTCTCTAAACTCGTATAAAAAAGGCTTCAGAGGTTGAAAATAATTAAGCAGTGTGGAAAACAATCAGGGTAAACTCCATTGGATTTGGAGGTCTTCCTAGAGATAAAAGTAAGTAACTAATAATCAGTTAGTAAATATAAACTAGAGAGAAAATACAAATGCAGAAGATAACCAACAAATGTCTTTGCAGGTGTTTTAACAAGCGGGTGAAAATGACAGAAAATAGAATCTATCTAATAACATTAAAAATTATTTAGTGCATTCTTGTGTACATGTATGTATAGGCATACTTAAAATGCTAAAATATACATCTTAGGGTACTTAAACCCTCCCACCCCAAATCCTTGAGAATTTTCAGGTTATATTAGTAGCAAAACTTACCACTTTAAAATGTGATCTCTTAAATACTTTTAAAATATTTCAGTAAATTTTGTTGTAATGAAATTGGAAGACGGCATTCAGAAAAATTTTCTTTATGGTCAGTTGTGGCTATTTGCCTATGGGGGAAAAAAGAGATGAAATGGTGGTTCCTATCTTTCAAGAGATTACAGTTGATTGAAGGAGATAAAACAATGATCTATGTATGATTCTTTTTAATGCATGGATATTTATGCAGGTATGAAATATTACGGGAGCAGAGAGCACAGGGGAGCACCCCCGTCGGTGGGAGGTGAGGCAGAGAGAGTGGGTATTCCAAACAAGGTCTTTAAGTTTATTTTCTGATTTTAGGAATTTGATATAAAATCTTTGAAAAAAATTTTTTTAAAATATCCCAGAGAAGTACACAGAAAAAGCTTTGTAATCCCATGAATCTGATACACAACAAAATTGTAATGATTACTTCATCTGTCTCTGTCTGTCTACTTGTCTATCCATCCGTCCATATATCTTCATACTCCCATACCAATCCTTCTATAAAAATATCTATTGGGAATAATGCTGTTTATATATTTGTATTTTGTGTTTGCTTCACAGTAAGTATATTAACATTTTCCCATAGCATTAATACCTTTGAGAAATGGTTTAAATATCTGCATAACATCCACTCTTATAAACATATGTAATTTGTAAAATTATTTCTTACAGAAGAATATTAGTTTGTAGGGTTTTTTTTTTTACTAATTATTATTAATTAAATTCTAACAAGTTTCTTGTCCATATCTCTAATTGTCAAGAGAGAATAAATTATTTGAAGTAGATTGGTCCTTTCTGTGGCTTCCCCATTTGCACTAAAAAATAATTAAGCCACTTCAGTCTGCTGTCTACAGCATGTGTTTGCCAAAGGATAGTTCCATTTTTAAATATGAAATACAAAGCATCTTATTACATTTATACATCTGTTGTTCAGCATAGTGCCTTGAACACAGTAAATATTTTTTAAATGTTTGTTTCCTAGATCATTTTGTTAGCATAAGTCTACACTGGAGATGATATAACTAGGTGGTTTATATTTAGACGATTTTATCTAAAATTCTTCCACTTGACAATCTTGTTATAAAATCTGACTTTTTAAATGCAAGGGTCTCTCTGCCTTATTTCTTAAAAGATGTAAAACCATTATGCTAACTCCAAATTTGAAGTAAGCTGATGTTGACAGCTGTCTAAAAAGTTACAGTTACATTTTGTTATACAATTCAATGTGTGTGTGTGTGTGTGTGCATATATATTCACAAAGAGAGAGCGAGAGAGTCCACCCGTCTTTACCTATCAATTTATTTACATCACACAAAATGTAAATGTAAACTGTTAATTTAAAAATCTTTATATAATGTAAAAATACAATTATATATGTACATGTATATATATATTCAAGTATATATAATGTAATTTTACAAGACACTCACAAAAAAAATCTGGATTGCTGGTTTTCCATAAAAAAATCAGAAGATCTCTTGAACACTGTGACAGTGGTGCCTGGTAACAGTTAACTAAAGTTGACTAGTGGTATTTCCTGTGTTCAATACCCCACCTCTTCAATTTCATTCATTTTCCTTATGCAGTCGACCCATGTAAACTTTCATATTAGATATTCTTGAGCTATGTCATGCCTAAGTGACTAATTTTATGGGAGTTATATTAATTAATTGATTTAAAAGCAAATAAAAAAGATTACTTAATTGACTATTTCGTTGTCTCTAAAACACAGATTCACTTTCAAAACTCAAGAAAAACTTTTGACTTGATGCTCTAATATATATCCTTTATTGTTTATATTCCTTATATACTTTATTTCACATTTTTCCAATAATATCCTTCCAAAGCCATTATGATATAATTCAATCAAGGGACACTTGAGTAAGGATAGCTCCCATAACGACATGGCTAACATTGTTCTCTAATATCTCTAGATGCTCCCTTTGCCGTGCCCCCCCAGCATACAAGAACAACAACAACAACAACAACAACAACAACAACAACAACAGAACCTCCAGTACCTGTGACTAAAAAAGGTGAGCTGTGCTAAGTCAGTAGAAGATCCTTTAGAAGTATGAAGGTGAGAATGAGAAATCATATAAATTCAAGATTATGTTCCTTCCCTTTGGTGATGGAATGGAATATTCCCAAGTATTTTGAAATTGGTAACTTGGCAAGACTTCTGGATTGGTGAAATAAAGAGCTTTGCAATATTGTATCTCAAAAGTGCAAAGATAAAACTGGATCACATTGTCAAAAAATTTTTTTTACTATTCTGCAAGTTGACCAAAAGCATGCAACAAACAGAGATGCATTTATTTAAGAAAAACTATTGAACTTTTAGGTAAAAATTTAGATGTCATAGCATTCTTAACCAGGGCTTCCCCCTTCCCCCAGATCCAATTCTGTTTGTTTAGCATTTCTACCAGAGGAGACCAGCTATGAAAATCAGCATCTTTGCTGCTGAAAGATGTTCACTTGATTTGATGTGAAGCATGAAATATCTGGATAGATGGACTGAGAGATATGAATTGTTTTTTCAAGAAATGATGTCATATGATATAGAATAATCTGCTTCTTGCCTTTTCAATTATTAATAAAGTTTATATAGTTTCCTGTTTTGTCACAGCATTAGCAATTCATTTTATCATGAATTATATTATATATTCCATTTCATTGCTAGTCCATCAACTACTTGCTACTGATTGGCATTTAAGATGTTTATCATTTTTTGCTGTTAAAAATAATGCTACACTGAATAGTATTATAATTTATATATGAACATAATATAAGCCTTTATATATATATATATATCACTTGTATATATTTATACAACACTTGCATACTTTTATATCTAATATTGCAAGAAAAAAGAGGCTCTTCTGTGGCTTTTAAAAACAATTCTAGAATATACAGATATAGATATTGATATAGATATAGATACAGATATATATAGAGATACAGACATAGATTTTATTTTAATTTCTTTTTTCCTGTGTTAGAATGTTAACTGTATGAGCCATAAAGAATTTTCCTCTGTACTGAGCTTCTGCTACAAAATAGGCACTGAATCAATAATTTTAAAATATAAATGGATAAATATATAATAGTATACTTTTCATTTTATTATGATATATTTTAAAAAATAGCAACTAACTTGCCTCTTGGTCTGAATTTTGGTTTTAAAGGTATTTTGAAACCACATGGCATTATTTTAATACAAAAAGGAAAGATTGCCACATTCTACTAATAAGGAGATGATGTCAAGTATATTAAATGTAAATTCTGCATTTCTGCCTGGTAATTTAGGTTAGTGACGTTTCTACCAAGGTTGAAATAGAAAGACTGGTAAGAAATTCAACTATCACAGAGCACAAGCTTGCAGGCGTGCTAAATAAAACATAAGCCGTGTCTAGCACGGCTGGTTACTGCAATTAAGTTTCAGCAAAACATTATTTATGACGTTAAGTCAATGTTGGTAATTTGAATACTATTAATTTTATAGTGTTTATAATTAATTTTTAAATTAGTTTTGGTCATATAGCTGTATAAACATATAGATTTTATATCCAGGTCTATGTTTTGGACACCTTAAGTAACATTAAAATAAATGATTAAAGTGAAGTGGGATGTACCTAAGTTTACATAAAGGTATATAGGTGTTTTTCCATTAAAACATAACCATATCTAACATAATTGTGAGAAATCCTGTCTGTCTTGCTTTTGTCTTTGTACCAGGTATCTGTTAAACCAAAGGCAAAAGCACATTTTCCCTCAGTGTAGTGTATGGAGCTTTGGAGCATTTTTCTGCCAGTGGACTTCTAAACTCCATAAAAATAGTTGACATTTCTGGTTTATTTAGTACCAGCAACAAAAAAAACCAAAACATGCTAAAAACTGTCTATATTCTGATTTTTAAATATCCATGAAAACCACTAATCTAAAAATATAATCAATTCATTCATGATACATAGACATAGAAAAAGATGTATTATATATATTTATATATATATATTATATATGTCTTTGAAGATAACTTCAAAGCTCATGGAAAACACCTGTTTTATGTGTAATTAATATGCCTATATTATCAGATTATAATAACCTGACATATAATTAATATATAAATTCTACATATAAATTCCCAAAGGGAAGAGAATTAAACACCATATTATTAATCCTGATTTTAAAACTTAATTTCTCAAGCGAATAAAACTGATTGTAGTAGGCTAAGTTGTGTGTTCACACATTAGAAGTGTAAAATAACATGGAAAAAAATTAAATGCCATTGAGACCCAAGTTATTATTATTAATCATTATTAAGGCAATTGAGTGGAAGAAAAACATAGCAAACTATTTAAATGTGTTGGGCATTAAACACAGGATATATAGCTTTTCACCATGTATATACTATTCAGGCTATTTAAACAGTGGAACCCCATGATAGCTGATATTTAATTTTTCTTGACCTTCACTTATTACTTGGATAATTAGAACTTTAAGAGATCGGACACATTTCTTCTATCTCCCTATGGCTTAATTTCTTAATCTATAAAATAAGTGATAACTTGTCCTAAAAGAATTGTTATGAAATTTAAATAACTCAGTAAGTTCAAAGCCCTTAGAAAACTATTTGGCCTCATAGGGTAGGAAGAATGCTGGAAAAGGAAAAGAACAGAACTTGGTATTTATTAGGAAATAATTTACCTTTTAAATTAACATGAGCTTCCTTGTTTATTCAGTGTGTAAGCTATAAGGATGTTTTGCATCAATGTCTTATAAAATTATATTTTGAAGTCACTTTCCATATTGCAAACAATATGATTAATTTTTGCCATGGATTTAAGATAACCAATATCCACCCATTCTTAACATGGCAATAATAAAAAGATAAGAGTAAACTATTTTTCATCGTTAAAATAATGTTTTCAACGGGGATCATGTACGAGATTTGGAAGGCCAGACAATAGGCCCTCGTTCTCCAGAAGCACTCGCAGCTACACGTACACTTGGAGTTTGAGAACGTCAGCTTCAGAGTGACAATACTGTTGCCCAGCTCTTAATCTTTGCTCCCCTAACTCTTCCAACGGTTATCCGTCCCCTCATTCCTTATCGTTTCTGTTTTCCTGACCAAATCTTGCCTGTAACTTGCTCATTAAAAACAAACAAACATTTATTCATTCAAATAGTTGGTCAATTTGACAATCAACATTAACCAAGTTGTTGTTACAGGTGAAGCCTTGTCCTAGGAATTATGGGGAGTGTGACAAGGCAGAGAATGCAGGCCTAGCTCATATATTACATATAATTTCACAAGACATTAAAATAATGAATCATTCATGAAAATATGACTTCATTGCCTATTTAGTGAGTGTCAAATTACCATCGTATGTGCTATGGTTGAGCCTTCTTTTTAAATAACATTGAAAAGTAATCAAGAAATATAACAAGATTTGATCTGCACATTATTTACAATATATTATTGTAAGCACAAAAATAGTTAACAACTGAATAAAGGTCATCTAAACAAAGCTTTCCCCTAGACTGAGGAAAACATGCCTATCATCAAATCATCACTGAGTCTAGAAAGGTGTGACTAGTTTCCAAAAATGAACGCAACGAAAAATTAACCAATGATTTTAGCTTCCTTTATACCGAAGATTAGTTCTTGGTGATATGTGTACAACATACCTAAAAGAATCTTTGAAATTTAATCAACTGTTAAGAAATATTGTTGAGGACCCTAAAGGACATGACTGACACATAAGAAGGTCACGATGGGTTTTGTATACGATCACACAGTCTCACAGGATGGAGACAAGGAAATACTCCTTTCACGGAATTGGTGAAAATCATGCCTGGCTATATAGCATTGAGCTAGTATTTTTTTTTTTTTAACGTGACTCCTGTCAACTCAGAATGTGCTCTTATGAGGGAATCTTTTCTCATCTATAGGACTTGACACTTTCAAAGTCTCAGACTGAGGAAATGAATGAGGGTCAGAGAAAAGACCCTTGCCTCTGAACCCTAGACTGTAACCCTCTCCTCCTCCACCCATTTCTTCTGAGCATCCTTCTTTTGCTCTGGCTCCTCCAGAAACAAAAAGCCTTCTTTCACTTCTTTTTCTGGAAGTTGAGGTTTAAGTTATCCATGGGAAAGAGCTAGATTGGCCCTGCCAATGACAGCCCCAATCTTTAGATACACAAAATATTGCCTAGACTCCCGGAGGATGTGAAAGCGTTGCTCCTTAAACCACAGATGCCCTTCTAGATAAACCACCCCATAGATTGATTAAACAATTTCTGGCAAAAGCCTCCAACCATCAGGATCCCAGTTGAACTTCTACGCCATGGTGCCCCATGGTTTACAAATCCATACTTCACGTGCACAGTCCTTATTCTGGCTTATCTCCTTCTAGACAGCATCTTAGAACAGACAATTTGATAGATTTTAAAAGCTTTTATAAAGTGCTAACTCTATAAAGTGCTTACTTTCTTGAAATAAAATTAAGTCTTCACTCACGGAGGTGAATGAAAAATACTTATTGGAACTGTCAGTTATTCTGAAATTTTGAAACACTTTAACTGCTTTATGTTTCAAATGAGGGAAAGACATTTACGAAATCATTTTCCAAAGTGCATTTTTACAAACAAATTACCAGCGAGGGTTTTAGAAATGTTTATGTGAGTCCAATTTACATTAAAGAACCAGAGAGATAAAGACACTGAGTCACACAATCAGCTACCAGTGACATTTATAATTTAATTAAGAAGGACAAGATTCTTTTACGAAATGGTCCTCTTCCTTTTAAACATAAGAATTCCAAACCAGAGATTCAATGTTTGCTCAGTCAAATGAGATTAGTGGTGAGTAGGACTTATTAAACAGCTCTGTAAATGGGAGAGGGTGTTGAGTTTTCTGTTTTTCTTCTAATTAATATTTTTCCTGGTAATAAATAAATCAACTTTTGAAATCAATTCATTTGAAAGCAAATCTTAAGAAAAAGGTTACATAAAAGGTATATGCATTTTAATTTGAGGCCTACAAGTTTAGCAGGGTAGCAGGGTAGTTTACCTAGGGTATAAGGAAATTTTGTTCTTCCATCGGCCCTCTGAAATTTGGATATAATAATAGACTCCCATTGCTGGAGTCGACTTAGTAGAAAGGTGTTTATGTAACTTCAGAGGAAAGTAGCTATTTGCCAGCCATACACATGACAGTTAAATGATAATTAATATTAATATCTCACCTTTAACCTATAGTTTGAAAGTCCAATGCCTATTTTCTGTGACTGTGTGTTTATGTAAGTATATATAAATATATGAATATGTGACATATATGCAAATATAATAAATTCATAGCTATATGTAACTCATTGAGACCATGAAGACTAACCTCCTTGATTTCACTGGGTACCAAACGTAACCAGTAGACCAGGAATCCCATATCATCTGTCATCAGGGAAACTCCATTTTCCCTTCAAGATCAGTGTGTCCCTTTTTTATTCTGTCAGTTGCTCCTGTCAGCTGATGTAAGCTGCTTCCTAACTTTTAAATTTTTTCATTATGTCCTCAGGGAATCACGGCTGTTCATCAGTAAACACATTCTATTCTAAATCTCTTCTTTGAACATTTCCTTGCCTTTTTGGTGGAAATGAACCTAGGATTCTCCTTAGGACACTGCTCCCTTGTAGTCCTTCGAGGGACGGCTGTTCTCTTCTACGTTTTCTACATGCTGCAGGCCTTGGAGGTGGAGTTGTTAACACTCATCCCCCTCATCGTTGTTTTCAGAATAGTCTTCACCTCTAGTCACTGAATTACTCAAGTCATACATTTCATGGCACCAGATTATACTACTCACTATCAGTTTTTTTTGGCTGCCATATGCACAGGCATACATAACTCTGAGTCACTCTGGCTGTTCCTGGCAAGACCCCTGGTCCCACCTCCAGTCCCCCCCCTATTTTGTCAGTCTTATCACCACCATCTTCCAGCTCACAGTCCATCATTCATAGATTTTTGTACTTGGGTGTCATGCGGTCTGGCATTAATATTGACTTAATTTCTGATGATTTAAGAATGCACACATAAAATTCATCTAATAACGTTGCTTCTCATTTTTTCGATCTCCATCCCTCCAATCATCATGTTCTGCAGTCAACTTCAGTGGTTCCTTCTCCCAGACAATCCTATCCTTTATTACCAATATCTTTAACCTCCGTAATCACAATTGCAAGCAGTCTACTCTGTGGCAACAACTTTCTATCTTGTCTTCCCAGTTTAATGTCTTAGCTCTTATTTCCACCCACTTGTAGCCTCTTACAACCACACCATCACTTCCCTCAGTTTTAAATCATTATTCAAATACCATGTTCTCAGGGAGCCTTTCTTTGGCTCCCCAATAACTGGAATATGGTAAATATTTGCTGAATTAATTATTTCACCTTTTTTAATCTTGTTCACCTCTTATTGTAAATGTTGTTGGTATTTTATTTATTAAAATGAAGACACAACTACAATTCTGATAAACTGAGAAGCCAAAAAGGAGATAACTGCCAAGATCCTAAATTGACAAAATAAGAAACTTGTAAGGTAGAAAATATAGAACGTACGTTGTTCTGTACACCAGAAATTGACACACTGTAATTGATGATACTTCAAATTAATTAATTAATTAATTAATTTTTAAAAAGAATGTAAATAGCTTATGGAGAAGATCTGTCAAGGACACAGAACTAAAAGATACAACTACTTTAAAGAAAGGAGATAATTATTCTTAAAAATTGCAAAGCGAAGAACGTGTGGTACAGTTGACTGTTCTCAATGTAAAGGTGTAGTGGTAATCTGGGCATGGTTGCTTGGCAACGGGCTAAGGGATCCATACAAGTGGAGAAAGTTCAAGGTAGTTTCACAGAGGGCAGAACGGTGCTTCATTCGGAGTCAATTCTAATTAAACAAAGCAGTACAATGTAAAACCGTCGCATACTTCCCCATAGTTCCTGAAGATGGTAATTGTACATCAGGACAGTTTGTACAAACGGTGGGATTACAGATGCCCCCTTTTTTCTTTTTTTCAAGTTTCACTGCATGACATCATTAGGAGAATTCATGAAACAATACGCAAATATGCATTTCCCTAAGTTTGAAATGACTATTACAGTTGTTGAAGGACGCCAAATTGACAGTAAGTAAACTAGAGACTATACCCCCTTCATTTAAAATTAAATGTTCCCTCAGTGGATTGATGAAACCAAACATGAGATGCCTTTGCTCCAGCTTCAAAGGACTATCACAAGAAGGTTTTAAAGCTCCAGTCTATGAGGCGTATTATTCGCAAAAAGAGAAATCATCCAGTAATTGGAAAAAAAGAAAACTTAATAAACGTCCACTATAACATATGTATCTGCTAAAATGTCTGTTTCATTTTTAAAATCACTTCTCTAGTTCATTTTATTTTTCTGATTATGAAAATCATGGGATAGTGAATTAAACTAATTAACAGTTTGGAAAAATCTCAGAGTAGGGTCAGAACTTTTATTAGCCATAAAAATATGGGAACATTTTGGACATGCAAACACTCAAGGGAGAAGGGAATTTTGGTTAAGAGAACAGGAGCAAAATCTCAGATATGAAGGAATGCGAGGAACACTGAATAAACTATTTTGGCCCAGGTAAATGTGTATGAAATGATATGCTGAAAAATATGGCTGAAAATTCAGATTGTTATGAGAACAAAGAAAGATGGTTAATAGCAATCTAGTTCTAGAGTTTGGATGTGAAACCATAAGCCGTGACAAATTAATGAGAATGTTTGAACAAGGATGTGAAATGGTAAAATCCATGCTTCAAAAAGATAAGCCTGTCAGATGGATAAATGCTAAATTGGAAATCAGAGATAGTCAAGGTAAAAAGATCAGCCAGGGAACTGTAATAAGACTCGGTATGAATAGTGAAGTCCAGGGAGATAAAGAAGGAAATGGGAATAAGGAGAAATAGCCACCATGGTACTTGGAACGGGTCAATTTCCTCATTTCTTCACCCTGGAATGACTTTGTATGGCTGGCTCCTTCCTGACATCTGGGTCTTATTTCAAATGGCATTTTGAAAAGGCCTTTCATAACATTCATTTCATGGTCTTGTTTGACTGACTTCATAATAACTACCATTTCTTTTTTTTCTTATTTTTTATTTTTTTATTGAAGTATAGCTGATTTACACTGCTGTGTTCGTTTCTGGTGTACAGCATAGAGAGTCAGTAATACATACGCATACACATTCTTTTCCATTATAGGTTATTACAAGATATTGAATATAGTTCCCTGTGCTATACCTTGTAGGTGCTAAACCAAGTAGAAATTTGTTGTTTTATCTATTTTATACATGGTAGTTTGTATCTTCTAAGTAACTACCTTTTCCTGAAATCCCCTTGCGTATTTGGGTTTTATTTATTTATCAGTTTTCTCCCCTGAAAGGACTCATTAAAACCTAAGTGCCAAAGGACCAGGGTCCTTTATCTGGTTCACCTTTCACCCACAGTATGTTGAAGAGTCTCTGGGACATTCTAGGCACTCAGCAAATGTATGCTGAGAAATGAAAGAATAAATAGACAGCATTCAGTAAGTGCTTGTTAAATAAATGGGGAAATCACTGGGATGAATAAGGTCTCGAGTTCATTCATGGAGCTTAGATGATAACAAATTGTTTATGAGCTAGTCAATGAAAAAGCATTGTTATTACAAGGTTTAAAAAGAAAGTTTTTGAATGTTTTATTGATGTGGTACTTGGTTTTTTTATCTTAAACTGAAGTTGTAAGATTTTGAAGATTTCAAATGAATTTTGTGAAACATTTGGACTACATCACGTCATTGCATCTGCAGTTGCATGTGATTCTCAAAATCACCATCTCTTTAACTTGTCTAAATGCTTAACTTCCTCTAGACCCAGTGTCCTTATCCATAAAATTAAGACAAATTTTAAAGTATTTTAGTATCAAATGTACAAATTTATGTAAAGTTTTGACAGCAGTGACTGGAACATAGTGACTGCTGATTACAAAACTAGCTATTATCGTGAACACACAACACACACACACACACACACACACACACACACACACACACACACACACACACACACACAATGAGCCACTGTGCAGTGGTTAAAAGCCCAGATTCAGCAGGGGCACTGCCTGGTTAAGAGTTCACTCTTCCACTACTAATTTCTCCCTTATTTTTCCAATTCTTGTTAGGATCCCTTCTTTTTAGGCAACAGAGCGGCGCAGTTACAAACACAGGCTCTGAAGACAGACGGCCGGGTTTTGATTTCTGCCTCTGCCACTTACCTAGCTGTGTTTTGAGGGAGTTCCTTAAAGTTCTGTGACCGTTTCCTAATCTGAAAAATGCACGTAATAACAGTGCTGCCCAACAGGGTGGTTATAAAGATCAGAGTCTAGTGTTATAAGGGTTTGAGAACAGTGCCCGGCACTTGGTAAGAGCTATGGGGGTTGTTAAAGAAAATGAAAATGAACAGCAGTGTTTGTTATTAAAATCACACAAAACAGTATCAGACTGTAAGTCCTCAAAACACATTTTTCACATGGAAAATACTTATTATAATTTTTAAAGTAAAAATACCCTGGCATATACTTTTAAATACAATTATTATGGATACTCAGAACAGCACATGAGCATTTAAAAACTTAGAAAGTGCCTGATGATAATGTATGATTTTTTTTTTAAACTTTGATGAATTGTCTTCAATTCACAATTTACTTGTAAATATTGACTATATATTGTGCAAAAAGCCATGCATATAGATTCTTCTCCAGGCATTTGAGTTAGAATTTATAAAACTTATTTTTAACCACTTTTATTGACATATATTAATAATATGTTAATATATAATTAATAGTAAACTATTATATTAATCTAATTAATTTATAAATAAATAAATATAAAAATATATAAATAAACATAATTTCACTTTTATATCTATTATTCATTTTCTGTTGGATATTTTCCTTATGACTTGTGTGGATTGCTTATCTATTTTTTAAATTATTCTTCAGTTAGTTATGTGTTATAAATATTCACTCTCTAGCTGAAAAAATATCAATTTAATTTACTTAGGGAAATTTTCATAAAATAGACTACTTCCAATAAAAAGGTCAAACTTACCAATCTTTACGGTTATTGTGTCTTATTTAAGAATCACATTATAATTTTATATCATCAAATATTCTGGTACCTTTTTTCCCTATAGACTGTCTGCTTGGCTCTCTTCTCAACTAGTCCATGTCACTGGGGTAACCTTAGACCAGTGGTTCCCAAAGTGACGTTTCCAGCTCAGCAGCCTCAGTGTCACCTTGGAACATGTAAGAAATTCAAATTTTCATGCCTTTTATTCTACCGAATCAGAGACTCCGGGGATGAGGCCCGGCAATTTATATTTTAACAATATTTCCAGGTGATTCCAACACATGCTCAAGTTTGAGAAGGATTCTATTAGAATTCTACAACCATGGAATCAGGCAAAGCAAATGAGAATCTCAAAGTGTCAGAACATTTTATGGCTTTAACAGGTGAGAAAATACAAAGGGAAGTTGTTCCATCAAGGGTAAAAAAAGTTTTTGAGCTAGAAGAGAGAGTTTAAAATCTCTAAAGATCTAAATGTTAGGCAATTAGATAGAAATGAGCACTGGGTAAGGGGAGAGGAAGGGGGAGGGAGCAACCCAGAAAATAGCAGTACGCCTGCACTCAGGATAAGAGGCTCCAAAATTTTTTACTTCCTCTAAATGAAGGCCAGCAAAGAAGCTAGCTAGAATCAAACACAGCGGCTAAGCAGTAGAGAGAAGGACCCTGCTTAACTTGACCCAGTGCTCATTACAATGTAATTAACATCACAGTTTGAGCCCCCTCCTGTAGGTTTCTCGGTGTGCATCATGGGTAAGAACACGCACAAAAGGGATGGGTGTGCTTGAGCACAAGGAATGTGAGTGAGCCTTAATCAATCATTCAGGAAAACGCCCCCTAAGCCAGGATGTAAGAACAGGAGAAACAAAGGAGTGGCTCCATTTTTCCTCTCTTGGGTTGGCGCCTCCCCCAGTCTCGGGGGTGTAGTACTATACTTCACTACCTTTTTACCTTTACTAATAAAATCTTCTGTTTATATCATGCTTTCTGTCTCTTGTTAAAAATTCATTTTTGGGTGGTGACAAAGAACCATGGTATCTTTTTCCCCTCCTCCCAGTAACATAAAGACATGCAAATCCAATTAAATAATATAGCAGCCAGGGTCAGTAGAAGAAAAAAATAGTATACATATGACATAAACATTAGTATTTTTGATTATGAAATCTGTGCAAGTATGGAATTTTGTAGGCATGTAACATTTATCAGATTTTGGCTGTTTTATACTTTTTTTTTAATATTGGGTTTTTTGGAAGTACAAATTAAGATTTTGTTTAGTGAAATTTAAAGGAAATGTGATATACATAATTTTTTAACAAAAGGAATTAAAAATACTTCTATTAAAATTTAAAATTAGTAAATGGGAATTAGCCTTATTCAAAGACTCAAAGATTCCTTAACTGTGACTGTTAAAAAATAGAAACGTAAGATTTGTATGTTGAATAAAAGAATTTGAGTTTAAATTTTAAATTTTAAACTTGTAAGGTTTATTAACTAAAGACAAAACTAAATATGTTCCCATGAATATACAAATATATGCTGGTGTTTCTATTTGGAAGAAAAAAGAAAACTCTGCTTGATACCACATCATTCTTCAACTCCCACCCAACTTCTTTGCTTCCCTTCACAGAAAGTTTTCCCCCAAAAAGTTTGCATTCAGTGTCTCCATCTCCTCAAGTTTAAACTCACTTCGATATTCATGAAACAAGTTAATCTTTTTTTTCCCCCATGATCAATGACGATTTCCAAGCTGCCAAATTCTATGGATAATACTTTATCCCCATTTTAGGGAATCTCTTAATTCCTTGGTCATAAGCCAAACAAAATGACTCCGGATAACTTCAGCAAAGTACAGTAAGTGTACGTAGCTCACAAAACTAACAGAAATGCTAAATAACTAGGTCTCAGAAAAAAAAAAAAAAAAAAAAAAAGACCATGAATGTTTGTTGGATATAGGTGGTGAAAACTGAAGGCAGTCTGTTCCATTGTTGTCTGTTGGTGAGATTCACATGGAACCTAAATACCTTCACATTCTGTGCCCATTCAGAGAAGTCGAAAATTCACCTCTTCTTTGGACTTTATCATCAATTTTCCAATTTTGTTCCTTTCAGATGTCTGCTCATCCAACGAAGCCATTAGCCACTGTCAACACCCAGTGTAAGTCCATTTTCTGGTTATCGGTTTCTTAAGCAAAATGAACAGCAAGGTACAAATGCTTAAATCTCTGCCTATTCTTCTTTGAGGTGACAATAAAGAGGCATATAATACTAGAGCCATCTACTTTCAAGTAGTCCCAGTAAATATACAGAACCAGCTGTCACTCAAACACAGGTTTTTCTTTCCGCAGTCAACCTTGTCAAGGGAACTCCTTACGAGTCCACAGATGCAGGTTCAGAGGGTGGAGGCTACGTAGCCAAAGTAGGGGTCATGGGCATCTGCACCACTTGGCCACGTAATTAACTTACACCTTAAGAATCTCTTTAAGCCCCTATCATTACACCACTTCCATCTGATGATGGAATGATGCTGAGGACACTGCCCAATCTTATAGCTTATTGGATTAGACAATTTAGCATCTGAGCTCCCATAGCAACTTGCTGGCTCACAGTCAAGTTTTCATTTTCTAGAAGAGCTCTATAGCAAGCTAAAGGCTGCTTTGTAAAAGAACAGTTATTTGCACACAATGATGCAACTTTGCTTCAAGCCCCTAAAGGCATGCCCTGTAGTTACATTACAGAGTCCTGCCGTTGGCTCTGTACGACATTGCTTCCTGTAAGAGGTGCTTGAAACACCACTGGATCTGTTGTGCTACGTGGATCAAGTGGCAGAACAGCTTCCTGGTGACCTAGATTTCTTGCATGGATACTATTAGCTGAGCCCAACAGGAAGCTAGAAAGCAAGGGACATCAGTTGATGTCGTTCATAAAGTCACCCGGAGTCCTACCCAGGGAACAGGGAAAAGCTAAAAATGGTGGAGAGTGTATCTGGAGGAAGACATGAAGAATATCCAGCACATGCAAAGACTATCAGTGTATTCCGTGTGTGTTTCAGTGCTGTTGTGTACTTTGGAGATCCATCATTGAACCAACCCAATTAAAACTTTACCGTCATAAATTTTTTCATTGTAATGGGTAAGAGTGCTTTTGTGAACTTGGGCAAATCATTTTACCCATCTAGACCTCTGCTGCTTTATATGTGAAATGGCAATAATGATAGTTCCTACTTCAAAGAGTGTTTGGAATATTAAAATACAATTAAACATTTACTCATTGCCTGACAAAAGTATGCATTTAATATACTTTATATGTTAATATTATTGATGACTTAAGAGGAATTTTTTTTTTTAAAGAGTAGAGTGAAAAAAAAGAAGTTTGGATATGTTTGCTGGCAATATGATACCAAGATTCTGAAATGTCTGGCTAAGGATTTAGGTCTTTTTGATGCATATAATCAGTACTTAGAAAATATCTACGTAGTACTCAAGCTTAATTAATATTACCAATTAGGTGGCTGCACAAAGAATCGTTTAGGAGTTAATTCACTTTTGGAAATTATTCAGAATAGGGAGAAGTTTGAGCTTTTCAGACTGGCAATTTCAAAATGATAAAATTACCCTTGTGCCGGTGTAACCCTTAAGGTACTGGAACACGAAGGTGTAGAAGATAAACCTTCAGGCTGATGCAATAAGTTAGAAATAACTGCAAGACAGGAAAAGTCTTCATTCAGGAGAGAAAATTTTTCAGGTTCTATCCATCTGAAGGCTGTTCTCATCTCACCATAATTCAGACCAGAAAATAAATTCACATCTGCTTTCACAGTACAGCTCAGAGCATGCAGAATAATTAAAGATCTCTCGAAGGGGAGTTCACAGAGAGAAAAGCCATTCTTATCTAAAAATAAGAAGCAACCATTGTGCAGAATACAGGTTGAACATTTCAGCTTTATGTGGGCAGTGCGCGAGTTACTGGAAACCAGAATATCTAGCCCTCCAGAAATGCTGCAGATAAAGATTCTACCATTAAGTGTGTAAATCTGGAGACATTTCAGATGAAAAGACTGAGAATTTTCTGTAATTGATGAAATGACCATTAGAAAAATGAGGACAGCTAGGGAAGAGTCAGATAAAATTAAACCGAGGGAATAAAAAGCACAGAAATACCTTTGCTGCCTCATTAAAGGTTTCCCCAATGCATTACTGAAGGTGTTAGAAATAAAAGCTGATGCGTGAATCAGGTAAGTGCCCACTGCTTGCAGTGCCTAAGGTCCTTGCCTTTCCTTGGGATGTATAACGTCCAAAGTGGTAAACGGGTGGGCTTCGGGAGAGTCAAAGTCTTGGTGGAATCTATTAATGTTTCACACTGCAGAGAAAAATAAAAATAGCTTCCTTTGGATACTCAAAACAGCCTGCTGTCCCCCAAATGAGCAGGAACTGCTATTTAAGCATTATCTGTAGCTACAAGCCTATGTTTCAAATTGCTAAAATGCCAAAAGTTACTTAAAATAAATATACAATTTTTCATGAATTTAAAGAAAATTGTAGGAAATCCTGTTGGTAAAAATTGTAAATCTGGCACTTAAACAATCACAATAAGATCAATAAAGCTTCTAAAGTTATCTGTAACATCTCAAAAATAAAAAATTCAATAAACCCGTAGGATTTATGGAAATGTGCAATACGTCAATGATGTGATCTGTTCACATGAGTCAACTGTGTCTGAAAAGTTATATTCATATAAAGGAGAAGAATCCTGGAAAAGCTGAGTCCAAGGCAATGTCCTATAATGAAAATGTCATACATTTTGAACGATGAACAGCGTCACTGAATATGCAAATAATTCAGATTTGTTCAGATTATTGGAGGTAGCCAGACAAAGGAGCTGCATTTCAGGAAAACGATCACATGGTAATTTATTAATTTTTCCACTGATACTGAAAAACGAGTGTTAAAGTCTATGAAGAAAATGTGGCACGGGAACATTCCACCTTCTTGAGAACCACAAAGAAAGAAAACAGCAGATCTGCATTTTGGCACTGATAGTACTATATATGTAGAGTTTATCTGAGAAGATTCAGCCAAATTATTATATCCTTATAATATAAACCCAATGATTTTTGAACCAGTCTGTGCAAAAAAAATAGTGAATAAGCATGCCATATATTTCAGTCTTATCAATTTGCCATGTGATAGAAATGCAAATAGAATTCATTAAGAAAATACAGGATTTATTAGCTCACACATTCTATGTGTAAGAAGGGTGACAGCTAGCTTTAAGGAAACATGGAATTGGGAATTTAAATAGCCAGAAAATTTTCTCTATGCTTTTCCTTCTGTGTTGCTTTGAAAGGCCCAACAGTTTTTATTCTTCTCAGTCAAAGTCCTGAATCAATTGGAATAAATCATAACAGTCAACATTATTAGTGGTAACACTAAATTGAAAGAGAGGGCTTCGTATCACAGCCAAGTTGACTTTCTAAGTGAACCTCGGATTCAGACAGACTTCCCCAGCCGTCACAGGCAGTGATGGTAAAATTATTTTCATTGTGGAGAAGATCATATCCCTTCCAAGCAAGAAGCGCAGAGCTGAACTGAGTACGCCCAATCTGGTTTTTTTCAAACGTGTCAATGGGTGAACCACTCCATTTCCCTATGTAAGAGGGCAGGAAGGCCACTGAGTTACTTTAATTACATTTTTTTCTCAAATGAAAGGGAACATGCTTTGGGGAGGAGTGGTCCCCACACATTCAACTTCTGTTTGTATCTGTTTACACCTAAAGTCATACGTGCTCCTGTCTTACTGGCATGGAGGAGGCGTGGTGGAGGGCGGTGCCATTCTCACAATCTCAAACTCAGCAGCAGAAAACAAAAATAAAAACAAAATAAAGTACAACTCAAAAAACTTGTTTCTTCCAGTTCCAAACTGAACATTTCTATTGAAATAATTTGACTGGCTTACCCTGGGTCACATGCTTTATGATCTCTTGGAAAAGTCCCTGTGGACATCTGAGGGTGGCAGTTATCTTTGGCGTGGACTGCGCATCATGTTCACTCCTGGGAGCACAGAAGCAGAGTATCTTTACAGAAAGAGAGACGGGAAGTAACAGGGCTGAGTACACAGTGTAATGGTCTTCAAAAACCCTGAAAAAAGTTATGCTTTCAGTTTACCTTCCATCCATTAACAAACATTTATTGAATGTCTGGGGTGTGAGTGCTGTGCCACCTAATATTTATTTGCACTTCATCTTGACACTAGATGCCAAGACGATCTGGATGTTCAGTCCTTGCTAAACAGACATGCGCTGCTCAGTATCTGTAACCACCCAGTGCCTTCCATCTGAGAGCACATCTCTGTGTACCTACCAAATTGAATTACACTGAATCAAATTAACATTGATCTTTAAATTTCTATCCATCTCAGATTCTATGATTCTTCAAACTTAAAACAAATCATAGGACCACTAATAACTTTTCTACTTCTTTTTCTCCTCGTATTCCTCTTTGCTCTCCCTCTTTATTATAATTGCATTTGACTTGCTTGCTCTGAGATCTCTTGGAATTTATCAATAACCAAAATTCAGCATGTTTTCTGATATTAAGGAAAGCTTATCTATATTTTTTTCAAGTTTGGTAGGAAATTCATAGTCATATAATGTGAACAACTTCTTAAGAGCAAAAAATGTCAGCATTTATGTATTTTTCTCACATTATCCATAGACATTGATATAAAGGCAAGCAAAGAAGTACTTATCTATGGAAGGATGCTAACGGGAATTTAAGACAATGAGTTTGAAATCTAGAAGTAGTGGTAAATTAATTTTTGTAGCTGTTTTGAGACTTTCAAATTATTATATCATGACAAATTTATGTAAGAATTTCTAGAAAGAGAATTAATTTTTGCACTTAGAATTTATACTTGATATCAATTCTACACCAAGCACTGCTCATACACCAAGGACATCAGAATGAACAAGACAAGCAAGGACAATTCTCTCATGAAGCTTACATTTTTGTGGGATAGACAAACAACAAACAATGGATAAGATTGTTTTGCACAGTTAAGAGCTATGAAGTGAGGCAGCAGTGAGCGGCTGGAGCATGCTGGGAGGCGTATATGGTAGTTTTGCCAGATGAAGAGGAGAGATTTGGATGTTATTTCATGAATGAATGAAAGTTACTGAAGAGTTTTTAACAAAGACATAGTTTGCTGTGATTATGTTTATTCTTTTTTCCGAAGTCTATATTGTTTGATATTAATGTAGTCAATCTTTTTGATTCATGTTTGCACTATATATGTATTTATTTCTGTCCTTTTACTCTTAAACTAGCTCTATCATTCTATGTGAAGTGAGTTCCTTACAGACAACATAGTTTTTTGATCCATTTTAATCCATCCTAACAATCTCTATATTATAATTGTTGGGCTTAAACTTTAGTGCAATTAGACTTTGGTTAAGATGTGTGTGTTTAATTATTTTAATTTTGGCAAGGGGGAAGGTAATTAGGTTTATTTATTTTTGGAGGAGGTACTGGGGATTGAACCCAGGACCTTGTGCATGCTAAGCATGCGCTCTACCACTTGAGCTACACCCTCCCCTGGTTAAGATGTGTTTGGATGTGAATTTCTTCAAGATAATCTTTTTTGAAGGTTCCCTGAGATTCTTGAATGTGCAGATTTATATTTTTCACTAATATGGGAAAGTGTTGTGCCATTATTTCTCCATTTTTTTTTCTGCACAGTTTTTTCTGTCTTTCTCAGACTGGACACAAAATTTATAATTTTGCTATTATCCCAAATGGTCACTGGCGCTCTCTGTATTTTTTCAACCTTTTATCTTGATTGTCCAGACTGGATAGTTTCGATTGGTCTATCTTCAAGCTCACTGACTTTTTTTTGTCATTGTAACTTAGCTACTGAGCCACACAGTGAGGGCACTGGAGTTGCTACTGTTGTCGTCTTTTAGTCACTCTTATTTTTTGGAGCATTTTATAATGCAGGTATCCCTCGCTTTTCAGAAGTTCACTTTATGCCACTTTGCTTTGAGGAAAAACTGAACATCAGTACCTGTTGTCACTAACTGATACAAATCTGAGGCGAGGATTTTCACTTTTACAAAAAACGGTGAAAAGCAAAATTAGCTTTCAGCACTTGTTTTGCAGTGAGACAATATCAAGGGGGGCACCGCCTAGCTCCCACCTGGGAACCACGCTCAGCATCTCAGCATCACGCTGCCACAGCTTTGAACTGCATCTGCGAACATTTGTGCTTTATCTCCATTTATTTTGCGCATCCGTTAGCAAGACGTGTCCTAAGGTAGTTGCTTCTTTGCTCTTCATCATTTCAGCTTAGGGAAGGTTTCATAGGAACATTCTATTTTAGGGTAGCAGGAATAGTAGTTGCCTTTAAGATCCTTGTTGGATACTTACAGCATGTGTGTCATCTCAGTGTTGGCAACTATTGGTGTTCTCTTCTCATGTGAGGTGAAATTTCTCTGATTCTTCATATTACAGGTAATTTTGGATTATATCTTGGATATTATAAATGTTATATCATCAGGTTCTGGCTCTTACTTACATCCTTTGTGGAATGTTATTTCTGTTTTCTCACTCAACCAGTTGAACTCAGGCTGCAAGGACCAACCAGTGTTTTCTTGGGCTGTGCTTGCAATACCAGTTCTATCTGCAAAGTCTTTCCAGTATATTTGAGTATGGCCTGAATGTGACATGCTCTGTGGCCAGCCTGGGACCTTGGCAGCCTTATAACTTTTAGTCCAGTTCTAAAAAAAAAAAAAAAAAAATTTGTGATAATGTTTACTGCCAGATTCATGCATGAAGTTGGAGGGGAGCCCAAGAGTTCATTAGCAACTTTGTGCGGGTCACTTTGCAAAGCTTTTTCTTTTCAGTAATCTCCTTGGCACTTTCTGGTTCCCAGGGGTCCCCATTTTAGCCCTTTTTTTCCAGAAAGTTCTGGTTTTTTCTAGCCTGCTCTGTCACACACTTTCTGTACTGCATTTATGCCCAGAGCCAAGCTGCAGGATTTCAGAGAGGGAAAAAGCAGCTGAGGTTGGTGCTACTCTCCTGGGACTGCCTCATCTGCAGTCAGACAGGGAGGTCCCTCTTGTTCAGAGTTCAGTGACTGTGGGTCTTTGGTGCCAGTGCTGTCACTGTCAGGAGACCCTTGTCCCATTCCTTCCACTAGAATTTGGCAATTTCTCTCTAGGCAGACATCCCTACTGGCTGCTGAGTTGCCTTATGGCCAAAGTGGACAATGCTGAGTTAAGAAATTACTGCTTGAGCAGTACTTTAAAGTGATTCTTAATTTTCTGAGGAACCTCCATACTGTTTCCCACAGTGGTTGTGCCAACGTAGATTCTCGCCAGCAGAGCCCCGAGGTTTCCTTTCCCCACATCCTCACCAGCATTTGCTATCTCTTGTCTTTTAGGTAACAGACATTCTAACGGGTGTAAGGTGACATCCCACTGTGGTTTCGATCTGCACTTGAGGACTGACTTGAGTGGGGAGAGACCTTCAGCTGCGCGTGGGGCAGCCTGGAGGCTGCTCGGACCCTGGGTCTGGTGGGGCAGGGTGCTGAGTGTGGGAGCGTGTGGTGGCTCTCGAGGAAGGGGAGAGGCATGTGCTCCCTGGACTCAGGCTGCTGGGCCCCACAGCATCGGCAGGAGCTGAGCTGCACGGGCTGTGAGGTCCTCAGCGGCACCCCCGGGCCGGCAGCAGGAGACCGAGGCCGGCGACTGCGGAGGGGGAAGCCGTGGTTTGCACACACTTAGCTGCGGGGACCAGCTGCAGGTGCTTGTGTAGTGGCAGGGGCTGGTTGGAGACCCTGTCAAAAAACAATGACAGAAATCTCAATTAAATAGATTTGGGAGAACAGAGTGGGGAGCTCTCGGCTGCTGAGACCACAGCGGAGCTCAAGAGGGAAGAGCAAATCTCTTCTTCTTTCCCCAGTAAGGACTCAGCCAGGGAAAAGCAGTTCTCTGCTGTTCCCATGTACATCCATCTTTGCTGGAAAAATATCTGGCAGCCTGTTTATTTCTGGTCGACAACACAAACGCAGGGCCAGCAGCGAGGGCCACGGCCCACTGCTGGTGCACTGGGGGCGGCCTGGGCTGGGCTGCTGACCTGCACTCCTGCGACTCCGGGTGGCCTCCCGCAGGGGCGCGAATAGCAACGGAGGCACCGCTATGACATGTCATCCTGCTAGAGGGATGCCTGAGCCCATTGGGAGGGCGATCAGCAGGTGAGCCCAGCAGCACAAGCCAGTGAGAAGAAACAGACCCAAATCCAGGCTCACCAGCTGCTGTGGGGGCCCCGGCTGCTGGTGTACAGAGCTGGGGGTGCACATAAGGCAGTGGCCCCTGGTGATGGGAACAGTGCGGGGGTGGGGGGTGGGTGCAGGTGTGCAGCTGGAGGGGCTGGGCCTGAGCGCTCACATGGCACCTGCACAAACACAGAGGCCGGGGCTGTCTGCCAGTGCAGGTCCTGGGCTCATGCTGGGGCGGGTTGGGGAGTATGCAGGGAGGTAGCAGGCAGCTGTCATCGGCAAACACGAATTCCTATACGGTGAGCATGGGTGAACTCTGTCACTGGCTGTCCCAAGGATGTTGTTTTCTTCAGTGACAAAGGCTGCTGGGGTCCTCTGCAAAGCAGGTCACTGAGTACCGTGCTGTTCCGACAACGTGGCTGATTCTGGCAGCCCCTGCTCTTTTAGCTTGCGCTTCACCATCTTCATGGTTTGTCCCAGCTTTGCCAGTCTCTGAGTGGAGTGAAGCAAAAGTGTCATCTTCATGCAGAGTCCTCCAAAGCTGGGGAAGCTGGTCACTTAACCAGCTTTCCATTTCCTGGTGAGGGGAGCCATTGCTAGCTGGGCTGGTCCCTCTTGGCGCTGAGCAGTGCTGGGCGGGGATGGGGACCGGGAGGATGCTGACATGATGAAGCAGTTCTTCCTTCTCCTTGTGTGCATTATTCTCAGGTTGTTTGTTCCATGGACTTGCTGAAGTTTCTGAAGTAGATTCCTGAGCTCTCCCAGAGCTGTTTTTGCTCATGGATAGCTGTCTAATTGTTGATCTTTGTCTGGGGCCAAAGGCTGGGGTCTCCAACAGCACCATCTTGGTGGTGCCACTCCTAACTCTTACTGATACCATTGTAAATCACCTCTATCCCCAAAGAACTCTGAAGACTCTCACAAAACCCACCTAGAGTCTGTGTTCTTAATGTTATGTAGTCTGTAACATAAAGACAGTTAAGGGTGATGGAAAAGAGACTACTGTTAAGGTCACGCCTCACATAAGTTAAGTTATGCTAAGGGGTGACTACGGATAGGAACACTGAGACTAACTGGATGGTGATTTTTGGATATTTGACTAATTTGTTCACAAAAACAGCAGGGGATCTCTTGTATTTTCTTGACCAAAAGAATGACATGATGAACAACAATTTTGGGAAATTAATCTGGAAAATATCATCTTCTAGAAAGGGAGAAACTAAAGATTAAAACAGTATATTTGGAATCAGTAGAGGCATTCTAGTGGGATATAATGAGAACTGGTGATAGTAAGAATGGAGAATAATGGGTCGTGCTCAGAAATAATTTAAAGGAAAATTACTAGGTGTCAGCCTTTTTAAATTTGAAAGAGAACAAAATATTTCTGATGTGTTTATTTTGATGTGTCATAGAGACAGTCAAGGAAGACGTCTGCATGCTTCTGGAAAGTTGATAGTAGAATCCAAATAAGAGTCTAAGAGCATCGCAGTACATAAACATCATCACAATGGTGACCGAAGTGATGGAAAAGAAGAAGAAAATGATATGTGTCACCAGAAAACATGCTATTTTGGCTGGAGAGTACTGTTTACCTTAATATCTGTTTGCAATACAACATAACTTGTGGGTAAAAATGCTTTTGGCAGCTTGAAAGATACTTTTAAAAACATATTTTCGTCATTTTAATGTACTTTGATTGAACTTTAGAAGGGATTATTCTGCTTTCCTTACAATATGATTGAGTTTTGCTATGTGATTAGACTGAACTGATTTAAAGTACTACCTCAGAGCTAAGAACCTCAAAGTGTAGTTAAAAGATGGTAAAAAACTGTGTCATAGGACATAGAGAAAGCTTTGTATTTTTTATTTTCTTTATTTCAACTGTTTTAAAGTGTCATCCTTTCTCGTAGGTGTAAGACTGAATATTTGGGTATGTGCTTTCATTTTCTAGAATAAGGGAAATAATGATGTTAAAATGTTTAAATGTTATTATGAATTAAAAATACCCCCAAATTATTAATAATTCATGTTCATGTTTTAGATTTTCAATTTCTCCCTGTGATTTTAAGAAATACTTTGAGTCTTGAGAAAATAATTTAATGAAATTACTATTTTTATGCATGGTTGAATTTAGTGTTCAAATATATTAAACTGATTATGCAAAAAACGATAGCCAACTTTAGCAATGAATGAGTAGTGATTTCTTCTATTTTGGTTAGAATTAATCTCAGGGAAAATATGAGATGGTACTTATGCTGAAAAGAACTGAGAATGTTGAGTGCTAATACCAAATTATATTTGTGCTTTCATTTTGTAAATTGTTTTAGATAAAAGGAATTTTCACCTTTCAGGAGTCAAATATATGAACAAAAAGTATTTTTTATATATTGGACAATTTTCTTATTTTCAGCTGAAAATCTTTACTGCCATTTGCCAAATGTGAAAGCAATAATAGACAGCATTACTTTAAAAATATATATGAGGAGTCATAAATACAGATTTTGAGTCTGAAATTATAAACAGGTTGTTCCTCATAAATGCATCTCATTTTTAGTAATCATGAAATATACGTATCATATTTTTGAATGTTGAAATGGATCATTCATATTACAATATAAACTCTAAATCCATATAATTTTGACAGTAAAAACTGTTTTCAGTTAGAATAAATTCACATATAAATTTCATAGGAGCCATTTACTAATAAAAAGTATTTGAATAATTGTTATCAAAAATAAGAAATACAAGTATTGTACAAATGCAATTATTTTTCCTAAAATATTATGTGCCAATAAAACACTTTATACTGACATACACAGAAATCTGAAACTCCTGCACTATATTAAAATACGTCCAGATTTCCAACATGTGGAAAGACTTACAGACCTCTATAAAACAAACAATGCCAGGGTAAAGTTCCATTGTTTTCTTTCAACATCTGAATTATCTTTATGAAATGGAGAAGTATCAACAAGTTGATGGCCACATAAAAAACAGATTATCTCAGTAGTTTTGATGTGATGTCAAACCAACATGGCAGGTGTAATTTCCTTTCGGTTTGACTTTCATTATAGGCCAATCGAGGTCTCATTTGGATGAGGGCCAAACTTTATTTCTGCTTTTATTTTGTTTTCTCACATCAACCTGTTTATTGCTTTTGGAGCTCAAACTGAAATAAGTTCCTGACAATTCTCCAAGGATTCAGGTTCTGAGATTTATTTGATATCTTTATATTGAAGAAAACACATTTTTTTTTCTATCTTATTCCTGCAAGGTAACTAAGCAAACTCTAACTCAAATATCTCTTAACCAAAGGAGGCAGAGCTGTTCATATCTGCATTCATTTTATTTATCCTTTTGAAACAAATAAAACAACAATGACAGGAAAAACATTAAAATGGAATTAAAAGAGTTCAAATTGAAAAGAGAATGTGGCCCACAGCTTTTTGGCACAATGCATATATAATCACAAGAGGGCTTGGCATATCTTTATTACGACAATTTTCTTTAAGCTGTTCATGAAGTCCTAACAACTTGACAGGTGTCATGGAGATGTCGGTAACAAGAGAATCTTGCAGATACTTTTTTTTATCAAGTTAAATCTATAGCTGTTTAAAGGCAACTTAATCTAACATATTATTAACATTTTAGTGAAAACATCTGAAAACAACAAAAGCACTCTTTGGCCCCCTTTACAGACTTGACATAGAGAATCATGTCAGATAAAATGTGGTTTATTCACTGGATGGTTAGTTGGGTGTTGGTTCGTTTTGTAATATGAAGTACGAATAGAGAAAACCCTAACAGAATGGTGAAACCAGGTATGCACTTACAGAAAGTCCGTCCAGTGTACGCGAGTCAACAGATCCTGAATATATAATACCCTATCCTCTTTTTATTCAATTTTTAAAGTGGAAATATGATCTTCTATCCAGAGCTAGGCAAGCTGGCATTGATATGTCAAAATTATTTTTCATCTTTTTCTGGGCAAATTCAAACCTTTTCTGAAATCAGCTTCTTTTTGTACTCTGGCTATCTGGGTACATATAATATGACAGAAAACAGATAATTAATGTTTGGAAAATGTCTTCTGCCTTTGATTGGAAACTTTTTTCATTTATTTTTAGGCTGAAACACATAGTGTTTTACTGTTTATGGTAACTGTCAACTAAGAAAGAGGTCATATAAATATTTATAGATATTTCGGTAGCTAATTTTATCAGAGTGAGATCAATACAGATCATTATTTCTAGAATATTCAAAGAACTATTACATGTTGTAATGGCAACTTAATGTGGATAACATTATTTCACTTGTGGATAATATTGTAAAAATAAGACTGATTTAAACAATCAGGCATATTTATTGGTGTGAGTTCACATAGTTGAAGATGAAATTTAAATTAAAATGATACATTTAAAAAACAATGTGCTGAAGAGGTAGCAATAGTCATTAGTTTAATAAATGTTCTTTTGTTTTTAATAAAATGACTGTACAGAAATAAATGTTTTGCATGCATAATGATGGTCTTTAAAGCTGACATAATGCTCAATTAAAAAGGTTTTTTCTTTTTTTTGGGGGGGGGGCAGGTAATTAGGTTTATTTACTTATTTAAATGGAAGTGCTGGGAATGGAACCCAGGACCTCGTACGTGCTAAGCACACACTCTTCCCCTGAGCTATACCCTCCTCCCTCCACAACGCTCAATGTTGATCACATTAACTGTTAGCCCATATTCACTAGAAAACCCACTAATTACCCTTTGAGACCTAGGTATTAAGTACTCACAAATACACATAAATATGCACACAGATGCAGTACAGATTCAAACACATATTTAAGAAAGCTTAAACAACAAAAATATTATCACTGAAATGTTATTTTAGAATATGCTTCTTTAGATGTAGAGTTAACTTTGCATGTAACTGATATACTTTATATTCCTCATCCAGCCATTTAAAATCTTTCTAAAAATATAATGTGGCTTATGCAGAGCAGAACCTTTAAGTTTTAACACACTCCAATTTAACATTTTTTTTCTCTCATAGATCATGATTTTGGTGTTATATCTAAAAAATCTTCACCAAACCAAAAGTCCACTAAATTCTTCTTCTGTTATATTCTGTGAGTTTTATAGTTTGATATTTTCCTTTTGCATATATAATCCATTTTGAATTATTTTTTCTGAAAGTTGCAATGTCTCTGTCTAGATACATTCTGGGGCATGAGGTTGACCAGTTGTCCCAGTATCATTTGTTAAGAAGACTGCCCTGTCTCCATCGAATTCCTTTTACTTCTTTACTCAAAGATCAATTGACTATATCGTGTAGGTCATTGCTACCTATTTGTTCCATTGATCAATATGTCTATTCTTTGTCATATTGCACTGACTTGATTACTTTATATATAGTAAATGTTGAAGGTAGGTAGCGTCAAGTCTCCAATTTTGTTCTTCAATATGGTTTTGGTTATTCTGAGGTTCTTTCTGCCTTTTCATTTAAAGTTTAGAATCAAGTTTGTCAATAACCACAAAATAACTTGCTGAGATGCTAACTGGGATAGTGTTAAACCTATAGATCAATATGGGAAGAGCTGCTATCTTGACAGCATTCAATATTCCTAATCAGGTACATAGAGCATCTCTCCTTCTTTGGATCTTCTTTGACTTCTATCATGGGAATTCTGTTTTCCTCATACAAACCTGTACATATTTTGTTAGATTTATAACTAACTATTTCATTTTTGTTGGTGAGAATGTAAATGATACTGTGTTTCTAATTTTAAATTCCAATTGTTCCTTGATGGTATATAAGGAAGAAATTAAGTTTGTATTAACCTTCCATCCTACAACCTTGCTATAATTGCGTATTAGCTCGACTGCCCTTTATTTTTAAATTTCTTTCCTTTGCAGACTATTTTTACTCCCTTGAAAGCATCCTACTCTGTCTAATTTGAGTATGTTTACATGGACTCTCCTCATGAGCTGAAACTTCCTGCTCCAGTCTCTGCCTCCCCTTCTAACACCATACTAATCTTTCAAGTCTCTGATACAGTAACAAGGATTTATCTGAACGGTTCTTCCCCACCCATATAAAAAAGAATTGATGTGAATCCTCAATTTATCTGTATCTGTAATACGTTAAATTTCTCCTGCCTGACAATTAACTGTAGTCATAGTTATACGTCCTTCTCCTTCATCAGACGAGAAGAGTTTAGAGGCAGCTGTTACGCTTGCCCTGCACAGTGCTGTGTTCCTCTTTCCTACGTAATAGACCTTCACCTACACACCTAGTGACACATTAAGCAGCACCAAATTCCTCCATGCAGGCATAAGTCCTTCCCACTGGAATAATTTTGAAACTGTAGAGACACAATTTTCTCTAGTTTTTCTTTCCTGCTTAGATTCTGACAAATCCAATAGTAATGCCTTGAATTTTCAATACATTAACTGGAGATATATTATTTTCCTCAGTCCACAAATGCAACTCTGTATCTTTTCACTCTTCACAATCCTCCCTTTTGCCAAGACCCAAAGGAAAATTTCTTTGAAAAATTTTCATCCTGTTCATCTGTCTCCTTTTCCCTCCTTGAAATGAAATGTTTTCTGAGTTTCAATTCATGAAAGTCAACATGGTTGAAACTGTCATATAGATTACCTGTGTTAGAGATGCTGTATCTAGTCATGATGGTTGGATAACTAGTTAACTTAATATGTATTTTGAATACATGGGTAATCTTTGGATCACAGAGCATAATAATATTATTCCCTCACAGCTGGAAAGAATAAAAGACAAAGAAGAGTAAACCTCATCAATGTGACAGATTTCTTGTTATGTAGAAAGAACTTTGAACCCAAATCACAAAGCCATCAAGGAATTAAAGTGTGTCATGGTTACCTCTGTCATGTTCATTTCTATGTTGCTGCTGTATTTGATTCTTTCCACAATTTTATGGGATAGATTTTGGCCTATACAATATTAGAGTTAACATTCCCAGTATTAGAAACAAAGATATCTAAACTCCTGCTCTTCTTAATGTTCATTTTTTCTATTTTCTCTAGAAAGTTCAAACTCAGAATATTGCTTTTTCTTTAATTCTACCAGTTAAAAAAATGAATTCATATGAGGACTGGAGACAAAAACTAGGCAAAACCTCATACCTAATATATATCCATGTGAATTACCACCTGTGTATTTGCATTATGATTTATGGAAACTGCCTTAATTATTTGTCTCTTTATAAGCTAAATGTTCATCACCATTAATTTTAATTCTTTAATTCTTTCTATAACCTACATACAAATAGTATAAACAACAACAAAAAATAAAGTCCTTTTATTCAAGAAACTACAGACAGCCAGGGGAGAAAGCTAAATTAATATGACTTATGCTCTGATAGAGGTAAAGTGTCCTAGGGAGGGGGGATGCCCATCCTGTGCTTGTATAGTGGAGTATATAGCCAGGAGATGCTTCTAGAACGGGTCACGGATGGTGTGCTTTGAGCCCCTCAAGCCATGCAAATCTCCTTCCACCACCCATGCAAAATATTGTGCCAGGATTAAATCTTAAAGTGACCTTGATAACTATTTAGAGTTACAGACCTCCTAGCATTCAGATTACTGGGCCTTCTGTGATTGCTCTGAGGTATAGTGTGTGTCGCACAAAGATGCACAGCACTGAAACTTATATTTAATGAAACTTAATTAAAAATTACTTGTTGCCGCATCTGCTATTTTCAAAGTATGCCAGTAGGTGTTAATAGGATGCAAGATGAGGAGAAAACGGCTCCTGCTCTTACGAAACATAAAATCCAATGGGAGAATCCCCTCTGGCTTACCTCAACTTATTTACAGCAAAGAGTACAAAAATGATTTCAGCAGATGGTTTTTCCTTGTTGATTTGCATATAATTATTTAATTATGCTATAAGAATAGTCTTATTGGCAGATGTATTTAATAAGCAAATTTTACCTCTAAGTTGAAATAAAAATCTAAATGTTACACAATTTGCAGAGTGGCTGAGCATGCTCTGCAACTTACAGTGTAAGTTATAACAGATATTTTGAAGGTGTACTATTGAATAAAAAAAAAAAAAAAGAGGAAGGAAGAGAAAGTGATATAGAGAGAGAGAGAGAGACCGAGCCTTGTGAAAGGATGCAGTGCACTACAAGTGTAATTTGTTAAATGAAACCTTGCTGGGTGAGGGCACTGCTCCCCGGGGCACCGCTAAATGGAGACAGTATGGTAGCTGCCCTCTCTTTGCGGGGATAATAATAGACTCTCTTATTCTCAGTAGTGGCTTTGGGATGACTGACAGGCAGCCCTGGAGAAATGCTTCAGAATGACCACCTTGGGCTCCAGGAATCCTGACAACGGGACACAGTCGTTGCTGTATTACTGTGATTATTATCCATCAGGGTTACTTGACTATTTAGAGAACACATTTTATTTCTTTAGCATTATTGACGTATAAAAATCTAAGGGTCAGTAAATTAAGTGAAAGATAAATCTTAGGAAAACGTATTTCAAAACTTAAAATTTCAAGTCAACTTACATTTTAATAAATAAAGCCTTGACTATGACAAAAATGGCTGATTTGGGGAGAGCGCAAAGTGGGGATTATACAGGGTCCATTCATTTTTTTCAGTATTATTTAGTCAATAAATGTCATTTACGGATTTTATGATGTATACAAGGAAGGCAGATGGGCTGAATCTGCACAGAACTGACAGTGATGCCACAGGAGGAAGTGGAAGAGGCACCCTTTAGTGGGGGTAGGTGGAGAACTCAGTCAAAATTAAATTTTAGTTAACAGCTGTGTAGAAAATAGGATGATGAGAGAAATTATTAGAAACAGAGTGACCAGTGAGAGCACTGTCTAAAGAGATCAAAGGTGTGGTAGTGGGAAAAGTATGGAGGCTCTGCGTTGTGTAGTTCAGAACTATGTAACTGATAAAGATGGAAGATTTAAAAATGAATATGATAACACAAATATTTAGATGACTCTACTGCTGAGTCTGGGTGGCAGGAAG
The DNA here is from genome assembly GCF_009834535.1 of Camelus ferus. Lineage (NCBI taxonomy): Eukaryota > Metazoa > Chordata > Mammalia > Artiodactyla > Camelidae > Camelus > Camelus ferus. The sequence goes on along the minus strand of NC_045718.1, from coordinate 5,364,557 downwards.
AATGGTGATGACATTAATGGTGAGAGACAATGTGCAGTCAGTCAATGGTCAAATCATATATAAAAATGGAACCTTGACCTACAGTTTTCAGCAGCCAGTGCCAGAAGCCAAACCCCAACCTCTGCAGTGACTGGCTCCAAACTTCCAGGATCTGATCAATGACTGACTTAGTTACCAACTGGAGAAAGCCAAAAATACTCCTCTGAAAAACAGATAGGACCCTCTGCTTCTGGTTATCTTTCCTCCAGCTTTCCGAAGCCAACAGCCTCCAGTCAGGGCATATCTGAAGTCTCCCCCTTGTTCCATTTTTAAAGCTTTCAGAGTCCTCTACGTGCCTTGAGTTTCTGCCAAACACAAAGTGTGACTGCCTCTCGCCATAGCAAGCTCTGAATAAGCAACAGTTTGCCTGTTCTCCTTTGAGTGGTCTTCATTTATTTCCACAACAGAGAGAAGGAGTGAAGATGAAAAACAAGAGCTAAGAAGGTGAGTTAACTTTTAACTTGTTGATTACGTATTGTATGAAGACTGCTACTCAGATCTGTCCAACGGGCAGCTCAATCGTTAACTCTCCTTGCAGAAGGAGAAAGACGGGTAACTCTCGTGCCAGTCTAACAGGCGGTATTCAGTAAGCTAAAGATAAATGACTGCCGAAATGGCAAAAACAACAACAAAACAAAACTGTGCAATGCGTTGGTAAAAGATTAGCATTGTTAAATGCAGAATGCAGTAGACCATTAAGGACGTGATTTTGTTCAAGCTATTGCAGTGGGGGGAACATTAATAAGGAACATGACGAAGGAAAGGAAGGGAGCCTGGGGTGTTACAGAGACAGCGAAACAAGACAGCTATCAGCCCTTTCCAAGAACACAAACAAATGAGGGTATTTCTTAACAGTTCTTGCTTTATAAAAGCACGTGGCTCAGATAAAGTTTAACATCATCAGTACCAATATTAAATGCCGTCGGAGAAATACAATTAAAACCAATCTTCTCCCAACCCAGTAAAGCTCTCCCCAAAAGTGAAAGAGAAAGAAAGAAACAAGTTTTATTATTGAATAAGCATCAATTTAGAATGTGATATGCATTACAGGCAGTGCCCTGAGAGATTGCAAAACCAGCAATCTCACTCTTCAATACAACATATTACACACATGTCCTTAAGATAAACAGTGACTAGTCCTCAAGTCAGGGGACTCGACAGCACCATTCGTCAAACATGGCTTACTCTAAATTCAATTGATAATGAGGCTGATCATCTGTGTCAGCTAACTGGCTTAATCCAAAGGAAAAATAACTTTGTTATATTTTATGATGAAAAGTAGTCTTGGAGTGAGGCACACACCTAAGTTAGGCTCCTATTTTTCCACAGAAACTGGCAGATAAAGATGCTATCTTTTTGATGGTTGTATTTCAGAAAGATGGTTCTCTGGTTCTTAAAGCTGGGTATTTTGGTTAACAAAGGTTTTTGTTTTTTGTTTTTCTTTTCTTTTTTGATTTGTATTTACCCTTACACTGCATACTTAACCTTCACTGACTGTGCATCTTTCGGTAAATTTCTTAAACTTCCCAACCTGATTCCCTCATTAGGACTTATGGGGACAATGACATCTATCACACTGTTTTTTGTGAGGATTAACTGAAATAATACAGGACAATACTATAAGGGAGGAACACTGTTTTCCTCTATTCATCCTAGGTTCATTGGCTGGGACCCTGTACATCAAACTGACAAAAGATAAACTAACAAGAGAAAAAACATCAGAAGTTTATTAAGCTGTGCATCACATATATATATGGGAGCAGTCCGTGATGAATAGTGCAAAAACGCGGTTCAATGGATGCCATACGTCACCCTGAAATTCATACGTTGAAATGTGATGGTGTTTGGAGACGGGGTCTTCAGGAAGAGATTCAGTCCTGAGGGCAGAGCTCTCATGAACAGGATTAGTCTCCTTCTAAAAGACCCCAGAGAGATTTCTCACCCTTCTGCCATGTGAAGACAGAAATAAGATGGTCATCTATGAACCAGGAAGTGGCCTCTCACTAGACATACAGTCCTCCCCCTTGATCTTGAACTTCTCAGCCTCCAGAACTGTGAGAAATGAATTTCTATTGTGTATAAACCACCCACTCCATGGTGTTTTGTTATAGCAGCCTGAATGGGCTAAATAGGTAACAAGAACTTGGACTCATCTTAAAAAAAAAAAAAAACAACAATAAATTTGTAAAGAAGTGACAAGGGAAAGTACTTAGGGTTTCTGTAGCAGGAGATTGTGGGAAGGTAAATACATGGGAAGACTGGTTAGCAAAGTTTGTTATGTAGATTACTCTGGTCCCATCGTGGTCTGATGACAATCTAGAATTGCCTCTGGTCATTAACTTCTATCCTTTTTTGTAGAGAGGAGAAGAGGAATGAACAGCTTTAAAAATTTATGCTTTAGACAAATTTTAGACAAATTAAAAAAGTGCAGAGAGCTTTTCTTAAATCTCTTTCTTCGCAGTTGCCTTCAGCTCAAAATAACCATTATGTCAAAAGTGGCATATTTTGGGGTGGCATATTCTGGAGTTCCACATTCTGCTACTTTTCAACACTGAACATAGTGCCTAATATGTAAGAAGTGATGAATAAAATCTCATTAATAATAATAAGTAATTCATACATCTCGGAATTCAGAAGTTCAGAGGAAGTTAAGGTGTTTTACTTGAAGTCAAGACAGCCTGATAAAATAACAAATCAAACAATTCTGTAGTAAGCTAGTTTTTTTCTGTGGTCAATGCCATATTGTGATTTATAAGAAATATACATTTGGTCATGTGAATGACCAAATGTATATTTCTCATATATATTTGGTTCTCATCCACAGTTCCTGGCTCACAGTTGCCAAGACCCTTAGGATTTTTGAATCATAAGAGCAATGAAAGTATCTTTTATTACAATATTTGGTTTCTTGCCCTCAGTTCCTGAAATCTCTTCGAAGACATAAAGGTGAAAGGAGTGTCTTGTTATTCATAAAAAGCCCCTTTCTATCATGATTAGGTTTAAGATAACGAGGTGACTTTTGGAAAGCACCTAAGGATGGGGGCTAGTTGCCAGGGGAACCAACCATGAATAGACGGTTGGAACTTTTAGCCCCACCACTTGACCTCCAGGGAGGACAGAGGGGCTGGAGGTTGAAATGATCATCACTGGTCAATGATTTAATTAATCATGCCTAAGTAATCTGGTAATGTTTCTCTGAGTTCTTTGAGCTGCTCTAGCAAATTAACTGAATCCAAGGAGGCGGCTGTTGGAAGCTCTGACCTCTAGCTCAGCAGTCAGAAGCACGAGTGATAACTTAGGTTTGCAATGTGCATCTGAGTGGGGAGGCAGTCTCCTGGGACTGAGCCCTCAGCCCATAGAGTCAACCTGTAGAATCTGCTTTTGTCTCTGGGTAGATAGGGTCAGAATTTTGTCGAAGTGAAGGACACTGAGCTGGTCTCTGAGAATTGCTTGTTGGCGTGGGAACCACCCCCTCCTTTGAACCATTGGAAATGGGTGAAGACTTTTAGTCAAGAAAGAGCACAGTTGCCCAGTGAGTAGCGATTCAGTTTAAGAAAATAAATTTTCTCTATTGTGTCTTTTAAGAAACTATGCAACTGCACTAGCTTTAAATTTTTTCAAAGTACTAGAAATAGATCTATTTTGGAAGCAGAGTAGAGAAAAATGATAAAAATAATCAGAAAAAGGAGAATTTTTTTTTTTAAGTTTGGGAAAGAATATTCTTACTTGATGAAAATGGGTCTCGAATGCCAAGATTCAATTCTCTTTTTAAAAAGTCATTCTGTATTTAACAACAACAACAAAAAAAGCATTCAAAAGCAACTATTTGGAAACTAACACTTTTAACTGCAAGAAAGCTTCTACCCCGAAGCTAAAAAGAGGTAAAGAGTGGTTAGGATTAGGCAGAACCAAATTATTTATGGAAATGAAATCAGTATTTGAGGACACACAATACAAAAAATATATAGGCTATGGCCCGAAGCAAAACAGTCAATCGTGGTTCCCTTGGGGTCAGGACGGGGGCTGGCTTTGGCCGGGTGAGGCAGTGCAGGGAGCTATGAGAAGCTAAGGAAGAAACCACTGGAGTCTGGGCATAAAACACCTTTTGGATCATTAAGACTGGAACAGACTATTGATGGTACAGGGGTCACCTTAGCCTAAAACACAAAATGACTTGCCTTTAAAGTTTTACAAAACAAAACAGACTCAACCAAAATAATGCCTGTCTAACTAATTAAACACAGAACTGGTTATCCTCTTTAAGAGGGTTTAAAAAATTTTAACTGGAAACTGCAAGTCTGCTAACATCTGTTAGATACTTTGCTAAATGTATCAAGATGAGAAGTTACTTTAACCTTTCTTCTTACACATTTTAATGTCTTCAAACACAATCATTCACATCGTCCCTGAATTTCATCTTATCAAATGAGCTACCAATTGAAATTATTTTGAAGATCTTATTACCTATTTTTTTTATAACCTGCTTCTCTATGTTGAAAAATATTTAATAATTGTTTTATACTTTCAGGATGAGAAACAATTTTAAACTTTTCCTTTAGAAAAACTATGTAGTCTGTTTCATGTTGTGTCTTCATTACCTGTAGAAAGTACTTAAGCAAAAATCATGTAAGTAACTTGTGCATTCACTAACTTATTTAAAATTTAATAGTATTAGATAATGAGAACTTAATTTCACCTGTTGTGTTTGAAAGGCATTTCACCACTCATCTTTGACAAAGAAAATTCAATGGAGAAAAGATAACCAGTGCAACAAATGGAGCTGCAGCATTTTGAACACGGGCAAAACAAACAAACAAAAAAAAGTGGTGATAGTGGGAGACCTTACATCTTTCATACAAAGTTACTCCAAATATGTCACGGACCTAAATGTAAAATGTAAAACTAAGACAATGAAATGCTGCTACAGACCTACTAGAATGGCTAAAAACCAAACTAAAACAAAGCAAAGACCTGACAATACCATTTGCTGCTAAGGATGTGAAGTCACTAAATTGTCACTCACTGCTGGTGGGAATGGAGATGGCACAGCCACTTCGGAAGACATCTTGGAGCAGTCTTACAGAGCTAAGCTTACTCTTATTTTAGGATGTGGCAATTGTGCTTCTAGGTATATGCTCAACTAACTTAAAAGCTCTGACCACGCAAAAACTTGAATGGAAATACTTATTTTAAAATCAGAAGCAATCAAGAGATCCTTTGATAGGTTAAGGGACCCCAAAAAGAAAGAAACAAACAAAAAACGCTCTGGTACATTACATAAATGCAATGGAATGTTATTCAGCAATAAAAAGAAATTAAGCCAAGACAAGACATAGGTGAACTTTAAATGCATATTCCAAAGTGAAAGAAGCCATCCTGAAAAGTCTACATATGTATGATTCCAACTACATGATGCTAAGTGAGTGTCCAAATCCACTGAACTTTATTTACAACGCAGAGTGAACTTTAATATATGCAAATTAAATAAAATTATTTAGGAGGTTGGGGAATCCCAATACAGAATGCAGAATGTTACAAAACACTTTGACTGTATTACAATTTATGAAACAAGCTCACTAAAGAGGGTTGGGCTAAAAAATGTGCTGCCTAAGTCACTCAGGAAATGAGAAATGAGGGTTTTTTTTTAAAAGAACAAAAAACTGTATATAGCATTTATTCTACTTGATAAATGGATTCCCATGAGGGTATGGGTTAATAATTCTGAAACTGCTAAACACATGCACTGGAATTCAGCAGTTACATAAATCGATGTCAAATGGTAAAAGCCTACTTCCCCACTGGTGAGGTGGGAGGTTACAGATAAAGAAGGTGAAGAGGCTACAATGATGCATGTGCTAGATTACAGTCAGAGGTATCAGTATAAACTCATGTTTAGCTTAATATAGATACAGATTTTTTCATATGAAACGTGTCTACACGTGTTACCGTGTCTCACATGTATTTCCTTGCTCTGTGATTAAGAATTAACAACACACAAGAACTGAGCCCCTAGATCTCAGCTAATAATATCGTTCTTCAAAAAAAGGAACCAGGGCTCTTTGGAGAAATGACTGTTTTTCGAACTCAGGCAGGAAATATACAAGTTGAACATGCAGCCTGGCAGAAAGTTAAGAAGTGCTCAAACAAAACAAGACAAAACAAAAACAAACAAACTAATAACCCCACAGTGATGAAGAGGGGTTAGAGGACACAGGAGCCGACTCAAAGAAGTCTCAAGGGCCAAACCTCAAACAACTTTAGCAATAAAAAAAAAAGAAATAGTAGACTGTTAACACAAATTATAATATAAATACACATATGTCAGCGAATAGATACTGATAAGGATGGATGAATAAATAAATAAATGGTGGAGAGACAAATCTCATGTGCAAAAGAATTCCAAGTAATTTATTGCTCTCAGGATGATGGCTCCTCCCTCCCTAAGTGTGTACCGCGCATAACGACTCATTTCCACCAAGAAGAATGTAAAAAGGGGAAGGAGGGAAAAGAGCAACTTTACTGTAGAGGAATCTGACAAACACTCTCAACAGGTCGGTCTCCACAATGACGGCACACGACCATAGCACGTGCCCACGATGTGATGGGATGGGACCCCTTTACCTCCCTGTCCTCCTCCCCAAACCCACAACCCCAGTCTCATCCTGAGGAAAACATGAGATCAATCCCAACCGAGGGACACTCTATAATTTGCCCAGTCAGTACTTCCCTAACTATCACAGTCATCAAAAACCAGGACAATGTAGAAATTCTCCTAACCAAGAGGAGCCTAAGGAGACATGACGACTGAATACAAGGCGGTCTCCTGTCACAGAAAGAGGACACTGCATGCAAGCTAAGAAATCCAAATCAAGTCAATAATAATATTATACCTTTAAATGTGGCAAATGTACCACACTAATGTAGGATGTTAAAATAGTGAAAACACAGGACATAGGGGAACTCTCTGTACTATCTTCTAAATTTCTCTGTGAATATAAAATGGCTTTAAAAATAAACTTTATTAAAAATGATAAATCAAAAGATATTTAAACTTTATGAATGTTCAATTAGATAGGAGCAACGTCTTAAGCATAGCAATGTGAGAAATGAATGATTAGCAATACAGACTGGAGGAGTTAAGAGCACGGATGTGAAAGATCAGCTTCCTACCTTTGTTTGAAATATGGCTTCATGCAGCTGGCTATGTTTCTTAATCACTTTGTACCCATTTCTTCAGTTATTATGTGGAGTTAATAATTGCACCCATCTAACAAATTTCTTACGATTAAATTATTAATATATAAGAAATACTTGGAACCATGAGTGCTACCAATTGTCATTATGTGTCAAATCATTTTTAAGCTTCTTATTTCATTTAGGAATTTTCTCCTACGCTCTTCACCAAGCTTCTGCTAATGATAATCTCTTACACAACCCTGCTGCAATTACAGTAACTTGGAGACTGACATTGATCCACGGTCATTAAACTAAAGAACTCATTTGAATTTCACTGGTTTCTCAGCGCTGTCCTTTTCTGGTCCAGGAAAGGACGTTCTGGGATCACACATCGCACTAAGTTGTCATGTCACGTTAGTCGCCTCTAATCTGTGACAGTACATCAATCTTTCTTTATTTTATGATCTTGGCACTTTTGAAGAATACTGACCAGATATTTTGTAGAATGTCCGTTAGGCAGGGTTTTTCTGATGTTTTCTCATGATTAGATGGAGTTTGTGCCTTTGGGGCAAGAATAAAAGAGCAGTAAGGTGGTCTTTTTTTCCACACCTCACCTCCAGAGTCTGGGTGGTGTCTAGCTATCTTACTGGTGATGTTATCTTTGATTACTGGATAAATGTGCTTTCTTTCAAATTTCCCCATTAGAAAGTTACTAATTTTCCCCTTTTGATGAATAAATCTCATGTGAGGAGACACCTTGAGACTATGATGTATCTATTGTTCATTCTTAGTTGCAATGCTCATTTATACTAGTGTTTACCTAAAGGTGATTTTCTCTTTCCATTATTCCTTCTACATTTATTAATTCAAATTCTGCTTTAAATTTAGGGAGCTGGCCCTTCTCCCAATGTATTATGTATTCAAGTGTTTGTTATTAAGATCACACATAAATGAATATATTAAGACTTGCTAAGTAAATCTCTCTTGTTTGCAGTCACTGCAGTTGATAGTAGTTACTGTCAGGCAACATGAGATAATTAGAAGAAAATTTAATTGTGCATACACAGGAAATAGGGAAGTCTGACATGAAGTTAGTATTGGGCTGGGCACATTTGAGAATCCTGGGCTATTGGCAAATTAGGAGAGACAAAATTTATCCCAGCAGTCACGATTTAGTCACTGGTGGATTCGATTATTTCTCTTTAAAAAGGGAAAAAGAGAAATGAGATAAAATTTTGACACGAGAAACCCACTGAAGGGGAGGAAGGGGGAAAAGGAGGCAGACACGTGGATTGAGGAGGGGCCCCACTACAGCGGCAGGTGCCAGAGACCCAGTGTGCGCACATCTCTCCCCAGTGTGGGCAGGAGTGGTCCCCTCCTCACACGAAGGAAGGGGCCCCTGGAAGCCAGCCATTGTGCTAATCTCTGGGGACATGATAATGAATAAATCTTTACCAAGTCAGGGTCAAACATCTTGCAGTCTATGGAGGCAGACAGACATGCATGCAAAACCTAACACACATAAAAGTGAACTTAAAAAACGACACATATCTGAACAGTACACGACTACCTCATGTCCTACAGAGAAGAGCTATATGACGCATCAGAGACAGGGATATAGCCTCCTCAAGGATACGACAGGAATCTTCCCTGAAGTCTTCATCAGGTGAAAATACGAATGATGACCAAGTCTTAATCAGTTAAGAGTGATAAGCAATAAAATATCAGGAATTATAAATCACAGGAACAAAGGTCCTGAGGGTACAGTACGATTTAACTTTTTCATAGATGAGAAGTAACCAAAAAATATGATTTTATACATACATATATGGATTATATATATTATTATATGAAAACAGAAGAATAAAAGTAAACACTTTGAGAGAAATGGAGTCATTAATTAGAACACCATAAAGGAACAGATTCACTGTCTAGTTAGAAGAAAAGCTAAAAGTCCATTTCCAATGACAAACATGTAAGCTGTAAATATTTTTGAACATTACAAAAATCACCTATATGATAATATTTATTGTTAACAGCATAAAAATATTGCTCTTACCTATTCTCATAATGGAAAATTATACCAATGCTATGAAATAAAAATAAAAGAGAATATATATATATATGTAAGTTGGAGTAGATATTAGTATTATTATTAATAGCTGATTATATAATTGTCTATTAGTCTCCCTGTCCCCATCAATGGCTGCTTCTCAGCAGAACTGAAAAACAAAGAAAATTCATCAGAGTGACCAGAAAGGTGATCAGGCTCTAAACCCATACTCCACCAGCAACAGCCTTCCTAAATATAATATATAATCAGTAATATAAATTATTTTTAGCTATTCAACAACTGATAAAATTAAAAATACTATGAAATAAATTCACAGGAATGAAAGACAAAGTGCTAAGCCAAGCACAGTTAAAAAAAGGAAAATAAATTTAAGAGAATTACCTTACTTTTCAATGGAAAGACTCTTTAAAGAATAATGGTCATTCTTTCATAATTTACAGAAAAAGTATTTTTCAATAAAATTTGTATGTGTTATTTTGAGAACATAAGAAAAACATTCTACAATATGTCTATTCTAATACACAGAAAAAGAATAGATGAAAGATTTTCAAATTCAAGGAAAACAAGGGAAACTTGCCTCAGCATATTTTTAAATACATTGTAAGTCTACCTCATGTCAACAGTTGGATCTTGAACAAAACAATGAACAATTTAATAAAGACAGATATCTGAGGGGAAAAACCTTTAAGTACAAACAAATACTTTTGGAGAAAACCACTAGTATCACAAATTATTTTTAAAATGGGGATTATTTAAAAATTGCTAAGAAAAAGGGAAAACAATTTCAAACATACACAGGCTACGTAAATAAACACCAGCCACTGTTACATGGGCACAAGGCAGTAAGGACTGTGAATGGAAAAATGTGTCTGATTTCAGCTTCAAGGAGGATCTTTACACATAAAATAATTTTTTAAAATCCAAAGAACGACCTTATATTCTACTGTTCTTTTTCCCAAATTTGTACATAAAGATTTTATAACAAGTTAAGTGAAAGGAAAATATAAACAAGAAATTGATAAAGATTTTTCCCCTAGGTATGACAGATTAGGAAATTTCGAAAAACAACAGACTCATTATTCTCTGGGGAAGTTCAGAAAATCCACAGAAGAAGAACTGCAATGGGCAATAACATACGACAGAAATGTCCAAATTACTCTTTATGGAAACACATTATAGTGTACATGAAATGACATTCATTGTTCCGATATACATCATAGCATAGATTAAATGACACTTTTATCTTGCCAAATGAAGAAAATGTTTTAGAAAATAAAATGTAGTGTTCATGAGGGTATAATAAATGTCCAGTTTTATAGCCCCGTATTAGCAAACTAAACCACTGGAACCTGTCTGGAGTGCAATGTTACAGTATTTATCAAGGTTTCTTATGAAATACAGATCCCCTGAGAGACAAACTCTAGATATTTAAGCTAAGAAAATAATTTTAAGATTCAGGCAATTAGTTAAATAAAAGAATGCTCACCTCTGTACTATTTTTAATAGCAAACTATAAGAAATAACATGAAAAATACCAAGTAATAATATAAAATACCATAGGTAGAAAAATACCTAGTAATAGAATTATGTTTACTTAAATCAAATTTGTATACACTCATACAAATTACTGTTAAAATGCTGTTTTTGATGAAACAATGAGAAACAATGTTTCATGAAATGAGTTATTATGATATTATGCTACAATGAAACAGGTTTTAAAACTGTTACATAATCTAAACTATAGAATATATATATATATAAGACAAGTATATGTATAAACATATTATATATCTTTACATATATATACACTTGAAGACAATTATAGTGACTTAAGGCATGGTGATCAATTTTGGGGCCGAGGGTTATGTGTTTTTTAAATTTACTATAATGAATTTATCTAATTTTCTTTCCATGAATATTTATTTTTATAATCTCAAAAATAAACAGCATATTTTAATAACTTGATTTAAAGTCATTTCTTTGAACTGTATTCACCAGTGTAAGGAGAAAAAGACAGCTAGAAAGACAAAGTTCAAATCTTTATCTTCTTCTTTTCTCATAATCTTCAAATATTTTGACATGATTCCCAGGTGTTTGTCAAGCAGCTCAGAACAGAAAAGTACAACAGTAGGTCAAATCTTTGAAATAACGAGAGTCGGGCTATCTCAGTGAACTGCCTGGGTCCTCTGATTTTTTTCTTCCACAGATAAAAGGGAAGATATGTTTAGATCAATTGTATATAAAAATAATCCATTGAGATTCCAACTTAAAAATGTGCATAAGCAAGTCTTGACTTCCAATATCATTCTTTGATACAGTAATAGAACAGAAGACCAGCATTTGTCTAGAATATATATTTCCACATAGGGTACAACTTCTATAAAAACTATATTGCAGTACAAGGTTGGTCAAAACCTTAGCATCCTACCCAGAATCAGGGTATATAAGAGAGTAAAATGTTATTTCACAAAAATTACACTTTAATGATTTTACACAATATCTCCATTTTTACCACACATTTACTAAAATATACCATTCCTCAAAAATCAATACAAATCACTGCGTTTCTCTTACAGGCAATACAAATTTGTATTTGTAAGGCAGAGTTCTTGGGTGAAGAAGATGAAATCAAGGTGATATCAGAAGAGTTTTAGTAAATAGCATACTCAGCACATAGAATCGTAAGGAGGGCTTAAAAAAGTATCTGCTAATTACATACTTAAAACAATTCTCAAACAACAGCTGAGAATCAAGCTAAAAAGCCATCGCTGCCTCTGCCCAGCGCAAACTGATGCAGAGCCAGGAAGCCTGGTAAACCAGGACCCCAACACAGAGGTTGCTGATTCCAGAAACATGCTATGAGTCCAGGAACGTGCTATCTCTACAGACAATGCTGCAGAAAAATGGGATCCTTGTTATATAGACAGTGACCATCACGTGTTGTCAGGCTTAAATACAGATACAGACTGTCAATGCACAATAACCAGAATGGGGCCATTGGAATAAAGCAATTATGTTACCTGTCTCTATATTCACATTTATTCCTCTACATAAAATATTCACTTCTACCACTAATTGTGAACACCATTTTATTTCTCTCCAAAGAAATCGTCAAGTGAATAGATTCTATACATAAAATGATGATCTAAATATATATATTTTCTGGGGTGATTGTATATGTCCAAAATTATCAAATTGTACATATTAAATATGTACAGTTCTATGAATATCATCTATACCTCAATAAAGCTGTTAACAATAAGTTAAATATAAAATTAAAAATTCAATAACCTTGAATTTAACTTTATTTTATCCAAGTTAAATTGATTAGTTTCATATGAATTAGGGGTGAAATAAAATATAAATAAATTTAATAAATATAAATAAATTATATTAATTAACTAATATAAATTGAAATTTATATTGGTCATTGTTTAAAATAAAAAATTTCCTCTACAAGCTCATTGTAAACTATATAATTTTAAGCCCCCCAAAATTATATAGCATATATGACTCCTAGACCATATGCATAATAATAATAATAGTAATAATAATAATATGTCTAAAATAACCAAATTTTATTGGCAAAAATCTTGAGACTTACTACAGAATTTGAGGAAGGTATTTGCTATTATAAAAAATAAGATAAAATTTTATTGTTTCTATGTTGTGGGGAAAATAAGTCTTCATTGGCTTTCTCAGTGTTCATCTCAGTCTCCTGAGTAATGAGAATGTACATTCTATAAACCCTATAAAGATAGAGAATATTTGCATTCACTTCCACTAGAAATATTTTCCTTTTCACATACCATGAGGATTAGCTCTGCAGCCTAATGGCCCAGCGATTGCTTCCATCCAATAAACTTCTCATCTCTGCAAAGCCAAAGTTCACTTCCCCCCATAGGCAACTCTCTCAGAATGGGACGGGAGAAAGCGATCTCTTTCCCCTTTAAAAATGAAGGAAATATGTATTTTCCCAGCCCTCACCTATGGCGGGAGCCCACCACGTAGGTTTCCACTAGGCTCTCACCACGTAGCTCTTCAAGGACTGCCAGGCGTGGCAGACAGACCTGTGATGCTACCTGGCTGCTGACTGTGCTGACCAGGTAACAGAGGTCTCTACTCTGACCCAGGTTCATGTTCCTGCTCTGTACTGTGTCAGCAGGTCACATCTCAGAACTTTCACAATTTCTGACAACATATATTAATATATTGTTTTCAATATTTATTTTAAATGGAGTCCTTTGTTAATAGTGAGACCATAAATATAATGTATTTATAATTTTTTTCCAGGTATTCTTAAAAGTTGTGCTTTTCCAAGCTATAACTTTTTATGCTATGCTTAAACACCACTTTAAGACATACGAAAGCCTCCAGAAATAAAGAGTTATAACAAGCATATTAGGGATTTCTTAACTACAGTAACATAAAAAGCAGCAACATAATTGATAATGGCTCAACTCCAAGTACAAGTTGGAGACTAGGGCTTCCCTCCCACAGTCACCACACAGCTCTTGTTACCAACAGGATGCAAACAAATTAGTAGTAGTATGCCAACATTTTTCAAATGTTCTGGATTACTTTTCAGAGGGCTCTAATATCAAAACATCTGTGATTTATTTTGTAGGTAGAACAGGAATGGAAATCCATCAAGGGCAAAGAGGATTTTTTTTTTACTACAAATATTAAAGTGAAATACTTGACTTGAAAACAGCTTAATCATGCCATAAATCCATTCCTCCGTGATATAAAAAGGTTACATGTAGTTCTTCAGCGATGAGCCCTAATGAAACAGGGAACAACACTGTAATTCTGATTATTTTAAGAACCTGAATGTAGACAGGATTAGTCCAGATCATACAGCTAATAGAGACCTCTATGAATGCGTGTTTCAAAGTTACAAATCTCATTTAACACAGAAGTGTACTTAGATAACATACAATTGAAGTTCTATTTTTATTTACATTTGAAAACTGCATTTCTAGCTTGTGCATCTCACATTCTGTAGTACTATGATAAATGCAAGTCATAATCACTGCCAAAGGAACCAGTGATCCAGGCACTATTACAAGCTTACTGTGTAAATCTAGCTATAATATATCAACTGGCATATTTTAATTTAATACTTGATAAGTCATGGATCATTATAACTCTTTTAAGTACTCTTCCATGTTCTTATGATCATGGAATTAAATTCTAAAATTAAGAAAAACATTTAATGTACACTTAAGCATGCTTTACAAAATAAAATGTGAAAACTAAAACTCCTCTTGTGACAAAACAGACGTTAGGAGAGGACCTACCAACGTGGCGTGGTACTTTTCTTTCTCTTTAGAGTTAATTTATCCTGCCATCACCATTTAAAGGTGTATACTCACTAATTGTGGTTTATAGTCCACACAGTCACAAATAATGGTAAGCTGTATATTAAATTTCTACTGTATGTACATTGTATATACATTTACAAAAGGCGTAATGTTAAGGCCAGAATTCTGAAATTAAGATATTTCTAATTTTTTAATAAGATTTGCCTGTATTTCTTGCCTTGTCTCCCCACCCTCTATTATCTCTTCCACCTTCTCTAAATAGGTTTTTGCCCCATCTCTTCCTTGACATTTCTCTCGTCACCTGAACTCCATGTTGCTCAATCCAGTGGTCATTTCAGGGTCCTCACCTCAGTAGATCGTTCAGGACTGCCTGATTTCGTCGATTTCTTCCTTCTTAAAACCCTTTTTCCCCCTCAATTTCTCTGACACCACTCTATTTATCTCCATTTCTCATCACTGGCCAACATTCTTGCTCTCCCTTAATGTGGCCCCATCTCTTGTCTAGACAAGTACAGGGACCCCCTCCAATGGTTTCTCTGCGTTAGCTCTCCCTAAATACTTTATGCACGAAGCAACTGGAGTATCTTTTAAAAACATAAATTAGATTTGTCAATGTCGTGCTCAGAGCTTCATGATAGCTTATTATCCATTTAAAATAAGTGCAAACTCCTTACCGTGGATGGAATATGGGGCCAGCATGGTGAGGTAGCATCTCTCCTGACATTTACGATCCCTTTCTCCTCCACACGCAGTTGTCCATCCACTCTGACTTTTTTTTTCCATTTGCAAAACATGTCAAAGTCAAGTGACTCCCAATATCTAACATATGACACCCACCCAAGTCGCCATCACTATCGTTCTCTCCATTTTATTTCCACTAGCTGAAAATATCTGGAAATTATCTTAAATGCATACTGTTTACTTTTCCTTTCTTGCATTCACTCTAATGTTTGCTTCAGGAAAGCAAGGGCCACGCATGCCTGTTTAGGGCTAGATCCCCAGTAGGTGGACCATAGTAGGAGCTCAATACACTTTTGTTAAATTAATGGATATAGTGCTTGAACCTTCAAAACAGTCTGAGATATGGAATTTAAAATAACTATTATCATTTTCCATTTTAAAGGAAATGCTTGTATAATAATCAACAAGACAAAAGGTCCAGCAAAAAGTCAATGACCTACTAAATGTAATTCAGAGAAAATAAATGAACTGCTTTTTCAAAATATATGTGTGTGTGTGTGTGTGTGTGTGTGTGTGTATTCTGTGGCAATATCTGCTGAGAAAATATAATATTAAAATTCAATTGCTTAAAATGAAGCATGTGACAAAAACAATCTGAATAGATTTATGTCTGCTTCCAGTTTGCCCCTTTGTTGATTTTTCCGGTACTTTCCTTCTCGGCTACATTCTCACTTATTGCACGTTGTTCTTTCTGTTTTAATTTCTATTGACCAATCCTCCAACCTGACGGTAAACTCTATTAAGAATATTAGCATATACTCTGGTTTACCACTGTTGACGCATGGAATCTACATTACAAAAATAAACACAAAAACTGCTCAATAAATGATTGAGTAAATGAATGAACAAAAAGTGATTGTAAGCCTGAAATACTTTGTCCTGTATTATCAGTTATCACTGAAATCTTCATTTTATAAGACCCAGCACAGGTTCCATAAACTTTTGCCCAAGTAGAAGTGCTTTCTCTCAACATATACGGGTTTTTACATGTACCTTATTTGAAGCACCTATAATATTGTCAATATTTTAATAAATATTTTACAAAATAATTAGCATTGATATATTTTTGGTGACACAAATTCTCTTTTTAATTGAATATATTTAACATATAACATTGCATAAATTTATAAAGTGTACAGAGTGTTATTTTGATGCATTTATATATTGTATTTTGATTGCCTTTGTAGCGATATTTACTACATTACATGATTATAGTACAGTATTGCTGTCTAAATTCATTACACTATGCATTAGATCTCTATGGCTAGTTTGGACACTTAAACAACATCCGTCTTATCCCCCACCTCCCCAGCCCCTGGTAACCACCATGTCACTGTTTATCACGAGTCTGACATTTTTAGGATTCCACCTGTAAGCACTATCGTACAGTATTTGTTCCTCTCTGTCTGCTCACTTAGCCGAATGTGCTCCAGATCCATCCATGTTACTGCAGATGTCTGGATAAGTGGCAAGAATTCTCTTTGATCTCTGCTTTATCCTGCAAAATGCCTATCATGGAACATTATTTTGGTGTTAGTTTATTAAAATAATTAGCAAAGTAAGTTCAACTATGGCAGAATAGTTTAAACAAAGAAAAAGTGAATAATTAGGCCCAAAGTGAAGAATTGGCCAAGTTCCAATTAAAACAATTAGCGCTTGTAAATGCTGTAATTTGGGACTTAAATACAGGATTCTGACTCTTGTTTGCTGCTTTTCAGGTGGCCAGGCTTCGGCTAGTAGGAAGTTAAAGTGCAGTGATAAATCAAGACGTTAATCCCAAATCTGACCACTGTCTCCAAGTATCAGTCTTCCCAACGTGGAGCCCCTTACTGTAGGCCTATAACAGGGAAAATAAAGAAGATACGTATTCGCTTGTCTGGTTCTCAGGAGTTATCCTGATGAAACAAACCCCTCAAACTGCCAAGCTGAGCTGCACAGCAACACTTCCTGATTACGGATGGGCGGCTCTCACTGAATTCAGTTAAGGTTCCCACTTCCATCTACGAGCTGCTGGGGCACCTTTCCCTTCGCGAAGGCCTCTTTTCCATGTTGACAGCAGAAATGCAGCCTGCAGAAGCACTCTACTATACAAACTTGACAGATACTGTCTAAAAGAATTCCAGAGGAGGGATGAAGAGAAAGAAGTATTCCTACACTAAAGGAAGATTTATTTTAAAAAGTGAAAGCAAAACAAAAACCAAGAAAACAAAAAAACCTGCTCCAATTAGTGAAGGAAGCAAGTAGAACTTGAGCCTAGAAAACGAAGGAAATATTCTTGTAGAGTAAATTCAAAGGAGTCCTATTTCTTGAGAACAGAAAACAGAATTAATTGACTTGGCTCAGGTGAAGTTTAGAGGACAGAAGTGAATGAAAATAAGAACTAGTATAATTCATGAACTACAATGATCACTCAAGGCTTTGATGTTTTAAATGTCCTCCAGTATCACTGAAGCACTTCATACAAGGTGTTTGAAAAGTTTTCCCGTGAAGGGCCAGATAGTGATCATTTCAGAACTGCAGGCCGTAGTGTTCTCTGTTGCAACTGATCAACTCTGCCTGTTGCAGCAAGAAAACAGCCAGAGACAAAGGAAATGAATGATAATGGCTTTCTTCCAAGTAAGCTTTATCTACCAAAACAGGCAGCAGACCAGATTCGGCCTGCCCATGGTGGTTTGCTGACCACTGCTGCGGACAGTAATTCTAGTAATTACAAATTTTTCCAATGTTTTTAATTTGTTTGATAAAAATATTACACAATTAGGAGATGCTTAATAACCCTGAACCAAGTGAGAGCTACTGTCATTCGGCAGAAAGTGAAATTTGTGTCCTAATTAAGAGAGAGAGAGATGACAGACCGTCAAGGAAGATGGGTGTTTATTAACTGAAGCAATATCTACCCCCACTGATAGTGATTCGAGTAATTGCATCGAAAAGAAACTAACAGCAACATGTGAGTAATCTACATGCAGTGGGTGATAGTCCATTCAGTCATGAATTTGTTCTCCTGGAGTCAAAAAGCTGTATACATTTTAGGCAGGCGAAAACCTCTGTATACACTGATTAATATCACTTCCTTTTGCAAAAACATAAATTGTGTCATTCCTGCCCCAGGGCTTTTGCACATACTATTTTTGCTCTCTGGATTTCTCGTCTTTCATTTCTTTCCATGGGAGCCCTTTCACCAAGACAATATTAATAATACAAAAGAAAATAGGAGTACTGATTTAATGACAATAGCATTACCATTTATATGACATCCCAGCTCCTTCCTTTTTGTAATCTCTAGTTCTCAGCCCTTCAGAGAGGACTCTGTAGAATCTTAGTAGCAGCTCTCCACCCTCTCTTGCTCTCTATTCTATTATTTTGTCTAATTTCCATTTTCACTATGTAAAACTATCTTATTTGTTTAATTGTTTGTTGCTTACTGTCCCCCAGCTAAAAATGTAAGATCCATGAGGAAGAATATTGTTTACAATATTTCTAGTGGTGACTGGGCATGTGATTGGCATTAGAGGGAAATTTTAAGTTCTCTGAAGGCAATTATGTTTTATTTTTCTAACATCCCATAACACTGAACATAGAGAAATTATTTACTGTGGAAAACCTACCAATTTTTGCTGCGGACTGGTTAGAAATGGCTTTGATTTTCTTAAGTGTTTTCAGTAACGGCTTTTGAGTGTTAGCAGTCTGAACAAAAGAACATCCTTCATCTTCATAGATTAGATGCCCTTTAGGCTAATGGATAATTTTAGGCTTTAGAAATTCACCTGTTGTGCTGTAGCATACAGGTAACTTCACCATCCAAGCTTTTGGCTATTCCCTAAATTCATGTTAGTGTTCCAGCATGCATTTCCAGCCGCCACTGGTCTATTTGGAATAGCGCATTGATTTTAACTGGCACGCCAGTTCTCATGGATTGGTAGTGGCTGTTCAGAGCACTCAGGTGAGGCATGTTCTGAAGCTACATCTGGGTTCAGCTCGAGGGAGAAAGCCTTCGAGGATTAGTGATGCTGTTTAGGGGGGAGGAGAGACTGGGGGCGTGATATTGCATATCATGTATTTCTCATCATTTAGAAAGAAGCATGGTGTATTATTCTAAAAGATTTAATGAAAGGCAAGTATATTACTATTGTTTAAATAACACTAGTGCTTTTCATTTTACATGCAAATTTTGCTTTGTTCTTTCCATCTTTCTCTTACTGTTAGAATACAGTTGTCTATTATATTTCAGTCTTACATTAGTTATTAATATGAGTATCTCATGCTTGATCAAGTTATTAGACTCAAACAGCCATAGATAGATTAAAAACTTAATGAACTATGTATTTCAATTCTATTTTGTGTTAAATTTTAAATAGTTACATAATAGTTACAGGGAAAAACAAATGTTAGCTGATGAAATATTAACACCATAGAAAATATGAAAACGTAATTGAATGATAATGAAAATGGCATTAATACCAGATAACGTCTGGACATTTTTTACATCCATTACATTATTCACTGTGGATGGCGATATTTATATGGCCATCTGTTCAATATCCAACGTGCTGCATGTCATTAAGATGCTAATTTACTATCAGATGCAGAAAAAAAATGAATCAATCCATATATCTTATTTTCTTATGTTAGAAAATATGACATAAAAATTCTTCTTAGGGGTGGAAATTTATGTAATCATTGTGAGAGTTACCTTCAGTTGTAAAAATTCTGAGTTCATTTATACTATTCTGTTTCCACGCCACTGGGTGTGAAATCCATGATATGGGGTTTGGAGTT
Source organism: Camelus ferus (assembly GCF_009834535.1). NCBI lineage: Eukaryota > Metazoa > Chordata > Mammalia > Artiodactyla > Camelidae > Camelus > Camelus ferus. Next base: position 5,344,421 of record NC_045718.1, on the reverse strand, counting down.
TATTAAAACAAAGAGGTGTTGTGAGGTGACAAAGTAAAGACTTTGAAAGTCTTTAAAAATACAAAATTAGGATCATGGTACAACAAAAGATCACTATCACTTGAATCCACTGGTTGTGAGTTTTGAGTCAAAGAATTAAAACTTCTGGATTCCACAGTGACTCCATACGCTAATAATTCTAATTATTGTTTGCTGAATTCTTTCATGAACATCACCACTAAATCATTATCTGTGATAGAGGTTGTACATTTTAACTTCAAGATTAATTTGTTCTAAATCAACCAAAGGAAAAAAAAAATCAACTCATCAAAAATAACATCACTATATAAAGAATGGACATTCTTAGAACAAAAAAATCAGGATAAACATAAGACTAGTCATATCCCAGAAAAGACAATTGGCAAATTTTGAAGGGCTACCCTACATAATTACACACACACACGACTTTGTTCCATTTTCCTTAATTGGTGAAAATTTTACTACAAGCTCATATCTCTCCAAATGCCAAAGTCTGTAAACCACTGAGGTACTCTGAAATAATCATTATTTATTTGCATAGGTTAAGGTGCCAGAAATTTCTTTTGTATGTCAGGCTGAAATAGAACTTCTCACAACTATAAATTATAACTTCAAGTTCTACCTTTTGGGATTACATAGCAAAGAGTAATGCATCTCTATGTAAAGGTTATCAAATATTTGAGAAATATATCATATTTCTTGAATTTATTCTGAGGATATGCTCCAATTCTCTCAACTTTCTGTTCTGTTATCACCATGGTCATACTCCATGAACACACACTAATTTTTTTTCCAATGTCCCTCCTAAAATGTGATGCTCATAATGGCATAAAGTGAACGGCAAGGGAAAATACTGACCATCCAAGTATATATATATCTTAAAAAATCCACTGTCTCTCAATTCTGATAAAAATCCAAAGTAAGGAAATATTTATGGAGCATAGCCTGAAGGATCTGCAGTCTGTACACTCATTAAGTAATTCTAAAACCCATTTTTGAATTAAATCCGACAATTAGGACGTTCCCACAGGATTATCAAACTGCTTAGTGCGTTGACCATGACAGAATCAGATTAAATTGAAAACATTAAAAGAAGCAGTTGTTGGAAATTGGTCACTCTTTTTCTCTTCTCATTTGTAGCTGAATATGTTTACCATTGTATCACCCCAGGTCCATTTAGGATAATGTATCCCTCTTTAATTTGAGTGTGAGAAATCTTGGAGCCATAGTTTTGGCTCCTGTCTTGGAATAGACTAGGGCATCGTCTCATCCCATGTGTTTTGGGTGAACGAGTAATACCTGGCTTAATTTCAAGTTACATCCTTGACTTCCTTGTTTATGCAAAATATTTACCTAACACAGTTTCATTTTTTAAAGAACAAATTGAATAAGAAAATAAAAGCAACTGTCAACAGGGCAGAACGGGCCACTACACTACGTAAAGGTACCTCCTTTATTCTTACAAGACTATACAATTAGTATATAGATGAATTTCTGCACATAAAGGCTAGAAATAATATCCATCTACATTTCGCAAAACAGCCAGTTTCCCCACAGATGAACATTTTAGGCATTTATTAAACAGATACGTACTAAGTAGCCAAAGGCTACATACAACACGGCACTGCCCCAAATCTCACGTTCTGGGAGGGAGAGACAAGCAGGGAATCTGTAAAGAGTCACAGTGACTTTCACAGGATGAAACGGCAGAACGGGAACAGGGACATTTAGAAAGACGGGTGAGGACGGTGAAGCTCCCCAGAGGAGTATTTGTAAGGTCTTTTGAGAGATAAGTAGAAATTAGCTAAAGAAAGGGAAGATGAAAAGCATTCAAGCAAAGGGAATGTGATTTCTCTCCAGTGGTTGTAGTCAAAAGCAGGATGCGATTCCTGGCGGCAGAGTAGAAAGAGGAAGAGTCTGGGGATGAGAGCCCTGAGCCCCGGAGAACCAGGGGCAGCAGTCTGCCGTCCTCCTCCCTTTCTCCTTAACTGCCTGCTTCAGTTACCGATTACTGCTTCAACCCCCACACCAACACCGAGTGATTTAAAGCAGCAATGCTCTTCTGTCTCTGTGGGTTGGCTGGGCAGTTTCTGGCTCATCCTGTCTGGCTCTCTTATTTGACTGCAATCGCTCGACACAGTAACTGGGCTCAGAGAGCTCAAAGGCGCTTCATTCACCTTCAGACATTGGATGCTGGCCGTCAACTTGGGCACTTTGGTTTTCCTCCACGATCTCACTCACCAACAGGCAGAATGACTTTTTCATAGTAAGGTGGTCTCAGGGTTCTAAATGGTCTGAGGTGGAACCTACAACACCTCTCGAGTCCTAGCCCTGCTTGGTGCCATTTTCCCCCATATTTTATTAGCCAAGTCATGTCACAGGCCAGTCCAGATTTAAGGGAAGAGACAGTGGGTTTCATCTCTTCCTTAAGGAGCAGTGAAATTTCATGCCCAGTAAGCGCGATACAGATGATGGTGTGGTCATCTTACAACACGATCTATTCCGCCGCCACTAATGAACTCAGGAAATCATTTGCTTTCATTTTTAAAAGCAAGAAGGACCATTACAAGAAGTTGTCATGCTCTCAGAAGTGAAAAAGTTTTAGAAGGAATAAGTAGAAGGGAGGCTGGGAGGAAAAATAAAACATATCCAAACAATGCCATTGTGTATCATGGTCATTTTTATAGAAAGGCTGTTTGTTTTCATTGGGAACACATACATCACAGATGCAGAGCAGGCTATCGACTGCCTAACAAAAAGCTGAAGAAAGAAAATATAACCCTAATAGTTGCTACATTTCAAAATATAAAAGAATGTTTATTTTATCTTATTTAAATTCTATAACTACTCTGAAAAGTAAATTGTATCACTGGGATTTTAAAGATGAGAAACCTGAAATTAGGTAACTTACCAATAGCCTGGTCTGCTTTATTCTAAATGAGCTAAAGCAGAAGAGGACATGTGGTCCTAGTCTGAGAAGACAGAACCTGTGGACCCTTTCTGGGGTTGTTTTCCCTTTCACTTGACACTAAACCAGTAAACAAGCAGTATAGGGGATGCTCATCCATCCACCCACAAGAATACAGAAAGAAGATGCAGTTTCCTACCCTGGGTACCAGAAATTCAATAGGCAGTGTAGACTCTGAGGACCCTTTGAGCTAGAGGAGCGAAGGAACTGCAGGTTTACTGCCTTCTTAATGTCGACTGGCCAGTACTCAGTATCAGCGCTCAAGAATCTACCTACTTCCACAAAAGGGTGTTTCTACTTTGCACGTTATACTCTCCTGAATTCTATTACCAGGTCTCCAATTCTGAAATCTATACCTTCTCTATTACACTAAATTATTTCCCTTTGGAAACGCCTCTAATTTTTAAATCCTTGGCTAATTTTGAATTTATTTTCGTAAAGGACATATTGCATATCTAATTACATATAGCATCTCTGTGTCACTCTAATAAATTCCATGATAAATATGCTCATCTAAAAAGACCTCTGTTCAGTCTAGCTAATGGATTTACAGAACTTTGTTCCTTTAGTATCATGCTTTAAAATCATTTAGGAAGAATCTTGTAGAGTAAAATATTTTGAGCACAGGCAAGAAAACCATGTCCTCAAATGCTTCCAAGGCTCTCGTCTTAAATTTGGAAATATTTATATAACATCTTACAGCAAGACGACTCTTACTTTTTTCCAGGTCACTTACACCTAAAAATATTACAAAAAGCCAACACTGACCTTCCCTGGGTTTGAACACAAAAATTAAAAGCTTCCTTATTTTTGATTCTTTGCTTTCTGGACCATCTCCAGGGAAGCTCCGCTTCAGTACAGATTGAGTGGGTTAACCTGTTGCCCTCAAGACTATTTGTCTCTATGGAACTTACTCATTCATCCTCAAAGGCACCTTTCCCTTCAAAGCCATGCAAGCAGAGAAGGTCTTACACAGAAAGAGAATTAATCATGTATTTGTCATACTGCACACAAAATAAGTCATTTGATACAATGGAGCAAACTGTTCGCTGGAAGTTAGCTCGTTCTGAGAGAATTTTGCAGTATGATGTTAGTCATATGCTTCTTAGGAGACAGGGAGAATTGATGGCAGGGTGAAATATTTTAATTTTCAATTTGCACAAATACACCACTCAACCTCAGGAACACATTTTAAAGTAGTTCTAGTAAGAAAGCTATATAATCATAGACAATATTTATTGTATTTCTATCAGGAATTCTAATGCATTTTTCTCGGGCCCAATCTTGAATTATTTAACATCACACAGGTGCTAATACTTGGATGGGTTAGACTTTATTTTAAATAATTAAAACTTCAGTGTATTTTTTTTTACTTAGATTCTCAGACACTGTTAATTATTCAGCATATATTATATCATTGTTTTCCTCTTACCTAAAAGATAAAATTTTTGTGTGTTTTATCTTTTTTCCTACAATTTGAGCTAATAATTGCATTGAAAATTTATGTAAACAAATTTACCCACTTAAAACTTGCCCCAAGAGATAGCAGAGAAATCATTTGAAAAAGAATCCAGTGAACTATACGTCCCTTTAAACAGCCTAAAGAGATAAGGCAAACATGGATTTCAGCCAAGAAAAGAAAAAAAGAGTAATGGGAAAATAAGTTAGTTTTAGAAGCTATAAAGGAATAGGTACCACTAATTGGTAGATATAATATTAGAGTAACTTAGAAATACACATTTTAAACATTATTTTAAAATGAGAAGTCCTTCGAAGCTTTCTGCAACTCCGCTTAGGCTCTTAAAGACACAATTATCATACAATCATTTTCAAATAACTTTGTTCCTCCTTGACTTCCAAGAGGAATTCTTATGGAAAATAGTGGGTCAGATTTTCCAGAGGTAAAGTATTGTAGCGAGTTCTGTATGGAATTATAATTCTCAAAAATTCTGTGTCTTTTTATTTTGATGCGACCACAAACTTTTCTTGTTGCAAGAGTATCCCCAAAAAGCCTTTTTGTTCTTGAACCCCTTAAAAGTAAGTTGCCTGGGTGGTGCCCCCCCAAACCTGAACACTGTGATATGTACCAGTTACAGGCAAGGACAGTCTCCCATATACTAGTCACAATGCAGCCGTCAATAATGCCATTAACGTTGATAAATTACTACCCTCTAATCCAAAGACTCCATTCAAGTCTTGTCAGTTTTTGCAATAATGTTCTTCATAGTAAACAGGGTCAGGCCAGTAGCATACTTCATTTTCATGAACCTTCAGTTTTTTGGTGTTGCTTTGTTTTTACTCTGGAGGACTTGTTTGACTTTTATGACCTCGCCATGTTGGAGATAAAAGGCCGATTGTTTTATAGGATGTCCTCTAGATGGCATTTATCTGAAATGTCTTCATTTTAAAATGTAGGTTACATGGTTTTTGGTAGGCGTGTCACAGAAGTGATGCTGTGTTCTCCTTCCACTCCATCGGAGAGGCCACATTTCAGTGTGTCCCGCTGCTTATCATGTTAAACTGGGTACTTGGACTTAAGTGATCTGCGCCAGGTTCCTCCTTGGTACAGTCATCTTTTTGCCTTTATAAGAACTTTGTGGGGAGGCAACTGAGGCGTTCGTTATCAAACTCTCAGCCACTAGCTTATCATCTATTTCTATTTCTTGAATAAACTAATTATTGCCGTGACAGTCACCAAATGGTGATAGCCTAATTTCATCGTTCCCTCCACGGTCTTCTACTGGCAAGCAGTTTGAGGGCCGGCCTTCTCCTCTGAAAATTAACAGATTAACTCAGTAAAAAAAGAAATACTCCACGGGTCCCTATTTTGTTTGTTTATAATAATCCATCCCTACCGTTATTTATTTTGCTGATCAGACGGCCCCCAGTATGGCCTGTCTTAGACCCTTCACGCTGGCTTCCGTCTTCGGTGACACGTCTTGGTCTTCCCTGGAACAAGCCCTCGCCTTTCAGTGCAATAAGACATTCCCGGCTTAGCCTCACTGTCCCAACTTTGAGCGAGCGATTTCTCCAAAGAACTCTGGTTCTTTTTGTTTTGTTTTGTTTTGTTTTTTAGGTTACAACAGTATCTAAAAAGGCCAGATATAGACTCCAATTTTACTCACCAGCATAGGCTCGCTGCTGCTCCTATGAGTTGACAGCCTTGCAGGGGCTGAGCTAAAGAATATATTTACTCCCTCCCTCTCTCGGGCATGTTCATGTCTCTCTTTATATAGTTGGCCCTCCGTATCTGGGGGTTCACCATTAGCGGATTCATCCAACCTCAGGGACCCACAATTGGTTGAATTCAGATGTGAACCGGAGACACAGAGGTATACGCACAATGCCATTTACACAGGGGACTTGAGCATCAGCAGAATTTGGAGTCAGCAGGGTTTCTGGAAACACCCCTGCCATACCATGGATACTGAGGTACAACTGTATATTCAAAACCAAAGCTTCACACTGATACTCAGCATCACAGAAATCATTCTAGTCTGTCCCTTTCTATGACTTCTTTCAGACAGAAACTTGACTTCCATCAGTCCTAACACATTTACTTTTTTGACAAGTTTCTTTTTGCACGTCACCAATGCCAGTCAGCATTTTAATTCCTCCTGTGCAGGGGACCGGCTCTCCCTGCGTGGCCTCCAGCACACTGGGGCGGGCAGCATCCTCTCGGCTTGGATACTCTGTGCAGACCTCCTTCTCTCCCTAACCTGCCGGATGGACAGCCTCCTCACTCCGCCTGGGCTCTTAATGTCTGTGCTGTGCTGTCCACTCTAGCGCAAGTAGTTCCCGCCTTTCTCCATTCCCACCGAGTGACTTTAAGAATTAAATATTTAGGGAGGAAGGAAGAAAGGCAGGGAAGCAGGAAAGCAGACAGGCAGACAGGAAGGCAAGTAGGAATTAGGCTTTAAAAGCAAAAATTTAGGAAATAAATTAGTTGCTCCCCCATGATTGTTTCGTGGAAGTTTGTGGGAACAAGGTACATTTCATGGCTTTTTTTAATCATAAATGCTCTTCATATATGCCAGTACTAAAGGAAAAGAAATAGTATCATTGCTGGAGCACGTTGCCTGTCTGCTGAAATTTCCCCAAAGACAAGGAAGACTCCCTAATGTGCCAATTCTTCCCTTAGCGAGCTCATTCCAGAACTGTCTGTAGACCACAAGAGTAATGATATGATAACAATACTACAAACATATTGGCTCTGTCTGACTTCTACCCTCTACGGTCCCTGCTCACAGATTAAGTAGCCAACCTATTGCACAAAAGTTCATTTAACAAAGTATTGATTACTTACTCCTGGCATAATGTATTACTTTGGTAATAGTTCACACTTACAGAGATCTCTATATACTTCATACTACAGAAATAATTGAGGATGGCCATCATAACGACAGATCAAGGCTTTTTAGGGGGTTATATTGGTAAAATGACTTTTCTCAATATATTTCAGGTCACATTTTGTGGCAACTGTGTGCTCTGTGCATGTATATGCAATACATTTGACCTAGTTTTTAAGTATTTTGTCTAATGTAAGTGAAGGTTTATATTCCCATGTGATCCACTCACCCCAACAAATCTATAAAGTCATGGTCAAAATTTCAACGCTGAGTTACAATTACCAGCATGAACAGCAGAAGTTTAAAACAAAATTTGCAAGACACCAGCTGTAATAGATAGTTTGTTATTATTAGATTGCTTGGTTTGTGCTTAACCATTTTCTGGGGGATGACAAATTATGTTTTCTTAACAGCCTCAGAAGAAGTAACAGACAGCACTGTGTTTCTGATTTTGAGTCAGTTGATTTTACAACGTAAACATAAAAGAATTTTGCAGCATGGTGGGAGAAATTCGACTGAGATTGCTATTTAAAATAATCAGCTGTAGGGGTATCATGTGAGAATGAAAAATTTCATGCTGACTTCTTTTTAAATGAGTTTTTAAAAATATTTTTGAATTTGCACTTATAAGATGAAATTATTAAATTATTTTGAATATATGTCCTTGGGTGATAACGTTGCCAACAAAAACTTGGCTCATAGCACCAGTTCCATTTCACTGACTTTAGTATATGAAAAAATGCTCTAATTATCTATTCCACATTAGATGGAATTTATTTTTTAAAAAGACAGAGTTTCTCATGCAAAAAAAACATATTTGGAGTATGTAGATGAATTTAATTTATCTGAGTATAGAAAGTTTTTATTATAATGGGAAATTGAGTGTAGAATAATTACTCATAATTAATGAATCACAATTAATAGCATCCATTACAGTTGAATGCTATACTTTTAACATTAGGAGAAACAATGGCTATAATGAGAACAGCATAACCTTTGGAGTAAAATTGTCCCGGGTTCTAAACCCCATCTCTGACATTGACTAGCTCTTTATGTCCTTAGGCAAGTAACCTACCATCAGTTTCCTCATCTGTAAAAGGAGCGATATTATTTACCAAAACAGCTTGGAGTGAGATTTCATGAAGTGATGCATGTAAATACAGCAGAGTGCCTGGCTCATTTAATATTTATTAATATTAATAACTGTGCCAGTTAGGAAACTATTCAGCTCAAGTCAGTATTGCAACCAACACTGTGTATTAGCAACACAGAATCAGTTCACTACCTTTTTTCACTTCTTTCCTCTGCCTGAGAGGCTGTAAAGCCTAAAATTTTACCTTCCCGGCTTCCTTTTAGCAAGAGCTACTCGGGAGACCACTTTGTGACCGTAGGAAAGAAACAAAACAGAGGACTTCTGAAAAAAAAAAAAATTTAAAAAGGCAGGCTACCATGATCTAGACTTTGTCCATTTCTTCCTTCATCTCTAATAGCTGGGATGTGGGTGTGATGTGTGGAAGTGTTCAAGGCAGCTACTATGGTAAGGTGGCAGGGAAAAAGAACAAGAAGCCTGAATTCTTGATGACATTTTGGAACTAAAATAGGAGCAGCAACATGTCTGCAATTAGTATGACTTTTACAATCCAAGAAACTCTTGCTCAAATGAAGTTGCAAATGAATATATTGCTAGTTTCAGGAACATATGCTGATCTGTTTATCTGAACACAGATTATTCAACTGGAGGCATGCCTTCACTTTATTGTGACTCACAGAGTTTTGTATAAATTGAAGGCTTGTGGCAATGCTGCATCAAGCGAGTCTATTAGCACCATTTTTCCAACACCATTTGTTCACTCCCTATTTCTGCGTTACCTTTTGCTAATTCCAGCAATGTTCCAAATATTGTTTTTATTATATCTGTTATGCTGATCGGTAATCAGTGATCTATGATGTAACTATTCAATTGTTTTGCATTCTTTTTAAAGTTTAACATTTTTATTGAGTTATAGTCATTTTACAATGTTGTGTCAAATTCCAGTGTAGGGCACAATTTTTCAGTTATACATGAACATACATATATTCATTGTCACATTCTCTTTCACTGTGAGCCACCACAAGATCCTGTATATATTTCCCTGTGCTACACAGTACAATCTTGTTTATCTATTCTGCTTTTTGAAATCCCAGTCTATCCCTTCCCACCCCCTATTCCCCTGGCAACCACAAGTTTGTATTCTATGTCTATGAATCTGTTTCTGTTTTGTATTTATGTGTTTTTTTTTAATTCTGCATATGAGCGATCTTATGTGGTATTTTCTTTCTCTTTCTGGCTTACTTCATTTAGAATGACATTCTCCAGCAACATCCAAGTTGCTGCAAATGGCGTTATGTTGTTGGTTTTTATGGCTGAATAGTATTCCATTGTATAAATATACCACATCTTCTTTATCTAGTCATCTGTTGATGGAATTTGTTTTGCATTTTAAAATTAAAGTATGTACAATTTTTTTAGACATAATGCTACTGCACACTTAATAGAGTAGAGTGCAGTGTAAACGTAACTTTTATATGTACTGGGAAACCCCCCAAAATTGTGTGACTTGTTTATTGAGACATTTACTACATCGTCTGGAACTGAACTCACAGCGTCTCCAACGTCTGCCCATAGTCCTCAGTTTCCTCTTCTCAGGACAACAGGTAGTCAAACCAATGTATCAGCTTATCAGGACTCCCTTTGAAATGCTGGTGTCCCTGTGCTCACTAATCCTAAATTAATATAATTCAAATTTTACCCACTCTCAAACAGGTCCCAACATTGAGAGAGTCTTCTTAAAAGTAGACAATGAAAATCTATAACTCTCCTGTCTGTGGCCTCCCTACAGTAAGTAGCTACTAAGATGCCTTCAAGGTCTCACTAAGGCAGTGAGCGGTCAACGTGCCTTTATTTTACCAGGAAGGTATTTTGATGGACTTTTCAGGAACTTTGTTAACAAATACTCGGGCTAGATTACATACTGCAGGATTCTTGACACCAGAAAGCTAAACGTCTTTTGTCTAAACTATTCCACTTTAATTCTGTTATTTATTCCTGATCACTTCTCTAATAAATGACACAACGATTATTTTGTATAATTTATGTAAAGACCCTAGCACAGTATTTAGCAGATAAACGTTCAATGAACGTTAGTTTTCTTTACACACTCATTAAGATTTAGTTTATACAATCTTCATGAAAAAATTACGAAAAGCAAATTTTAAAAATTGTACACTTTTTTTCAGTCAGATCTTGATTCAAATCCTCACTTTCACTGTATGACCCTGGACACAGTGATGAACTCCTTTAAGCCTCAATTTCCACATATGTAAAGTTGTCATAGTAACCCTGCCAGATTTTCATAACGAAAAAAAAATTCCTATTAAATAAACATAAACTATTTAGGATGGGGCATTAGTTCAAGCAGTTCAAGTGATAAAGTATTCAGTAAATTATACTTTCCCTCCACCTTTTCAAAGCTTCATGTTTATTTATGATCGTCTCCTTCCACATCCAAGTTGCCCACTAAAGCCTGAATCTTCTCCTCTGAATTGCTTTCTGCTGTCTCCACTCTAAAAAAGCAAGAATTTTAACCTTACAGGTGAATCGGTAAACATTCTGATTTATTCCTATTAAAATGTTACAACTAGCCAAGTTCAATATGTTGTTCTGCCCTAGGATTTTTGCATTTTTAACAGTAGAATCTAATGATCATAACGTAACAGTTGAATAATTTCTTATTTCCTTTGTCAGAGAAGAAAGAATTTGACACTGTGAAATGGAAAATCATAGCAGGTAAACATTTATCTATTCCTGCATACCTACATATGTCTATAATACATTACTAGTCAGCACTTACATGCAAAGAGTCAGCTATTAAATGAGTCATCAGTCTGTGGAAGGACAAAATATCCACATTTAGATGTCCCAGTGCTACAAGAAAACAGGCGTTGGGTGTTTTGCTTTATGAAAATCATGACAGACTTGAATCTGCAAGTCCATCACTTTTCACTGATTTCCCTACAGTCTGAAAGTATCCGTTTCAGGCTGTTCCTTGTGCTTACGTCAGCAAAATGGCAATGATGCAATTCAAACAAGCTTCACACACGCCTCTTTTTTCTTGCATGAAAGATGGAGTCCTTCAAATCAAACTACACAAGACATTACATTCTGAAGGTTTCCATGGCTAGGTTTAGATGTTTTCAATGACAATGATTAGTTATATTTATGATAGAAGAATATAGGTGAAAGAGAAAGAATTGATTTGAAATAGATCAGAATTAGTTCAGGTTATAAAGTTTTAATCCATTTTGACCCAGCCTGTCTTGGTTTAGATCAGCATTTAGACTCAAACTTGCTACTATTGACATTTGGGTTGGATGTTTGAGTTGGGGGCAGGTGCTGTGCTGTGCACTGAAGGATGTTTAGCTGTATCCCTGGCCTCTACCCACTAACACCAGTATCGATGAAATGTTGGCATCACATTTTTGCCACATGAAATTCAGAATCTCAAGAAAGGCATATTGTTTTACACTTAGACTTTTCAGTGGATTTCATGAGAGATGGTCCTTACTTCTTTGTTCCTCATCTTATGAATGCCTTCCCTATTTATTAGAGGAAGACTGTGACAACCCTGAGGCCATGAGGATAGTAATGCCTGACAGGTTGCTGCTATGGGGCGGTAGACCCTCCTTGAGGGGAATCATACAGAGAACTTGCCCTGGTGCTGAGAGACTATGATTGGCCAGTGTTTCTGGATCAATGACAACATACCTCACACTGTGGATTGACTTTTAAATGGTAGAAAAAAAGTGCTAGGTGTATGATCAAATAATCATGATCAACCAAATAATTTGTTGAATATAATTAGGTATTTGTAAATACAAAAAAAAAAGTAACTCAGAAGTGTGGGTGATCTGGAGAAGCAGCAAAGTATTGGGCAAAACTTTTGAGCTTAAAGTAAGAAAATATTGAATCAAGGCATGTGTTTCCTTCTAAATGCCTTTAAGTTATTGAGAAGATGGTGTCAGTTATTCAAGACTATTTTCTTCTTATATCTGACATCAGCCTGTCTGAGTTTTGAAATATTGATGTGAATATTCAAGATCTTTGAGACACTTTACAGTCTTTACCAAGGTCGTCATTAGGCTACCTGATTCTGAACGATAAAACTCACGTGTGCATTTTGATTTCCATTTTTCCCCCTGTGGTTACCAGATGTGTTGTATCTATTGAGGAAGAACAGAAAAGCCAGTGCAGACGTACAGATGTAGGGGGCATCTTTCCCTGTGCACGTCCATCAGGAGACCTGCTGGAGCTCTTGGGAGACACTGAGCCAGGACTGGATACTTCTTTTGAGTGCTTTAGGGAACAGCTTTGTCATGCTCAGAGAGCACTCAGGGCATCCCTGAGGAAGTTCTGCTAATGTCAGGATTCTTCCTAAACTTCATCTCAAAAGATGAGGTTTTCCCTGAATACCTACATTCTACTCCCTCTGAATATCCATAGGAGGAGGACACACACTCAGCTGTCTCGTCCAGAAATTGTATGGTCTATTTTATTTAACATTTTTTCCCACTAGAACCTCCTAATAGTTGATGAAATAATTTGGGAAGACATTACTAACTTGGTCAAATGAAGGAACTTACTAACTCTCAAAGAAGAAGCAATACGGTCCTAAGCCAAACACCAAGATGATAAACTAACCGGTAGTGGGCAGTGATTTTCACCTTATGAATTGTAGCAAGTGAATTATAGAGAAGATGGCTCGAGAGAAAGTTAAGTTTCCTCTAAATGTAAAGGAGAAAATAAATTATGGTGTTTGTTATTTTATCAAGTTCATTCATGGTATTATCTAATTAATCTCAATCTGTCAACATGGATTTCAAAATATGTTTGAATATTTTGAAATGTTTCTTGCCTTTATATATGTCACCATATCTATAAAAATATAAAGACACGTAGTTGCAATTATTTATCCTGTATTTCTATGAAAGATAGAATTGCCAGAATTTTAAATCTTTGCTGATAACTGAAAGATAAAATTTCCATCTTTAATCATACATGTTCAACACTTCATCTTCAAAGACAAGCCGCTGGCATCCATTCTCATAACTGTCTAGAGCAGCAGTCAGCATAGCTGTATTACGACATTTTTTACCATTGCCACTTGAAAATTTGGTGAAGTTTAGTCAGATGCCTACCTCTGAGAAAATGCTATAAATATCTCATGGACCACAGTGCCTAATAGATAAAATTATGAAAATGTATATTCATTATGAATATCCTTATCAGTAGGGGGGGAAAAACACAAGAGAAAAATGTTGAAGGCAAAATTAAATATTTATTTTAATCTTGTTTCTATGAGTAAAATTGTGATATTTATGTTTCCAATATTCCCTTTATATAAATGAGTTGGAATTCAACTATATGGAATAATTTCTCATGTATTTGCTTAGTCATTCATTTATACCAATGTGCACTCAAGGGCATTTCTTTTAATATAACACTTATAACTCATTTCTGTCCCTACGTATTTTTCTAAATGTCTCAGATTTGGTTATTGGGAACTTCTTTAAGTCGGATTTTCAGGATGGAGCCAACCTTTTTTGAGCAACTTTACTTGCCAGCCCCACAAATATTTCCAAATTTATCTTATGTTTTATTTGTCCCAGCCATGGAATCACCCATTTCTCCAAAGAGCCCTCGTTCCTTTTTTTGGAGATACTATTTAGAAACTGAAATCTAGGTGCTACCTACGCGCATGGCTTTTGAAGTGTCCCTGCATCTGGGCCCTCTCTGTTGACAGAGCTAGAAAATATACATACAGGTGCTTATACATGTATTCCGGTATCAATATTTATTTCCTTATCTATCTACCTACCTATTTATCTACTTATCTACTGTTTTATCTATAAAATCTAGAGTTTCTGCTAATACAACTGCCCATTACTTACCCACTGAATTGGCTAAATCAAACTTCAGTCATGCTTCTCTTATCCCCACATGCCCCTGAACTCTGGCTTAAACTTAAGTTTAAGCAATTACCAAGTTACAGAATATCTACTTTTAATGGCTCATTCCAAGAATCAGGTGACCAAGGGGGAAAAGAATCTGTAGTTCCCCAATGTAGGGAAAAAAATGCTAGAACTGAAAAATGAATGTAGTATAGTTACAGGATACAAAACCAATATATAAAATTCAGTTGTTTCTATATAGTAACAACAAACTATCTGAAAAGGAAATTAGGAAACAATCCCATTCACAACAGCATCAAAAAAAAAATTACCTAGAAATAAACTTAACCAAGGAAATGAAAAGTTATATACTGAAAACTATAAAATATGGATAAAGGACATTAAATAAAAAGCTAACAAATGAAAAGACATTCTCTGTTCATGGATTAGGAGACAATGCTGTTAAAATAATCATATTATCAAAAGCAATGTACAGATTCAGTACAATCCCCATCAAGATTGCAACGGCATTTTATAGAAATAGAGAAAACAATTCTAAAATTCACGTGAAACCATAAGAGATGTAAACTAACCAGAGCAATCCTGAGAAAGAAGAACAAATCTGGACGTCTCACACTTCCTGGTTTAAGATACATTAAAAAGCTACAATAATTAAAAAGAAAAAACATATGCTTCTGGGATAAATACAGAAATATAGATCACTGGAACAGAATAATAGAAAGCATAAAAATAAATCTATGTATATACAGAGAACTGATCTCCTACAAGAGTGCCAAGAATACACTATGAGAAGACAGTCTCTTCAACGAATGGTGTTGGAAAACTGGCTCCACATGCAGAAGAACGATAATACACTAAAAAAAATTATTAAGAGATAAATCGCATGCTAAGTGTTCTTACCTCAGTAAAATTTTAAGGAAAGGAAGGAAGATTGGAGGTAGCCATAGATGTGTATTTCTCAATATCATATTCTTTTACAGGAAAATGCTGGCTTCCAAGGTTATTTCTACTTGAATAATCTTATTTTACACATTACCTCCTATGTTCTGAATTTCCCCATGTTCAATTTCATACCTCTCCTCCCCTCACTTTCTCATTCCATCTAAACTGGCAGATGGATGCCCTGGGTCAACTAGGAAAAAACATCAGGAACTTGGGGAGATAAACATAGAAAAATTGTTGCAATAATTTAAAATAAATGTCCTCAGGTCACGATAAGAACCAATATAAATTGTTTTCCATATTTATATATCATCCATCCATCCATCTGAAATAAAGGCGGACAGCCAGAAATAAAATTATGTAAAAATGACTACGTGGTTTATGTGAATAATGATTTTTGAATACGAAGAGCCCTTTCTGTCTTCACTTTTACCAAGCTGGAAATTTTAAAATAATTTGTAGCAAGTGCCTTATATTGTCCCAGTTTAGTTGCTACTTATATAGAAGAGTCATAAAGCATTTTAAAGTTTTATAAAGGTTTTGAAAGAAAAATGTCCTTGGCCCACAATTATGTTTCATTTCATAACCTGTGAGGTTTTGTATCTCAGGATAGTTAAAGACCTGAAAGGGTAATTTGCACGTTTTGATGGAAAACAGTTAGGATGAAATTTTAATATCCTCCTGCATTTGATTAAAATAAAGGTGAAAACTCAAATCTGTGCATTAAATGTCTATAACCTCACCTCTCCTCAATACACAGGATTTTATCATTTTAACTACTAAAATGATTCCATGTCAGACAGGAGCACAACATAAAAAGTCCACTTGGCCTGTTTCTGTAGCTCTCGCACAATTTCCCAGTGGGGTTCATGAAGAGAGTCTGACCGGTATTTTCATTTGGCTTTTAAATTTTGACTCAACATGAAAAATGAATTGCCAAATTTCTCACTTTTTTCGCATCACTTTTCATTAAGTAGTCTGATATTTAAGTATTTAAATACTTTTTTTCTTTCCTTGAGGGAGTTTACTTTTAATATTTCTTTTTATTGAAGTTTAGTTGACTTACAATGTTGTGTTAGTTTCCGGTGTATAGCACAGTGATTCAGTTATACATATATATATATATTCTTTTTTATATTTTTATTATGGGTTATCACAAGATACTGAATGAAGTTCCCTGTGCTATACAATAGGATTTTGTTGTTTACCTATTTCATATACAGTAATCCCAACCACTGTTTATTGAGAACCTACCAGAAGCCTATGTTCTGTTTCTAAGAATATAGTAATGAAATCAATAAAGAAAAGAGACAAAAATACCTGCCCTCACAGAGGATTCACTTTATTTTACATCATGAGCTCCACATTTTCTCTTCTTTTCAGATAGATAACTTCACCTCCAAATGCAATAACTTATTCCACATCAGTCATTTTGCTCCATAGAAATTTGGAACAGGTGTAGATAATATCACAGAGACCATCTAGGGAAGACAGCTAACTTACTCTTGGCACAACTATTAGCCACATCTAAAGAGTTGGCTTTATACTTTCCAGGTCTAGATGATTTCTGTTGGTCTCATTAGGAAGTTATAACAATACAGGCAAATTAAAAAGAAATATAAGTTTTCTTCACTAAAGGAGCAAATCCAAGGGGGTTTAAAGAGTGGAAACATCCAACAAAAATCCACAGAAAAACATACACACGTGCACACACGTGTATTCCTGTGCACAAGGTAAAGGCTGAAAATAAGGATAGCCTGAGAAAATACTAGCTTTGGTGGCTACAAAAACTCGGCTCTAGTTCTAAACCATATGAAGAATGAAAATACAGGCAGCAGCAGCTGGCTTTTTGTCACAATCCCATTGTTTATTCTTGCATCAAGTTTTCCCCTTCCCCGTACTTACTGTATACTTTCCACTGGCGGCTCTCATCCTAACAATTCCCTTTCATCTCCCTCTGCTTCTCCCAAACTTCCCAAATGAAAATATTCCAAACTAAGTAAAGGGTTTTTTTAGGGGGACATTTTTGAACCAGACTATCATGATATGCAAGTTGCCTGCCTAGAAAAAAAAACTGAAGATATATTTGTAATATAGATAATAATTAAATATGATATGATTTGCATATAAATGAGCTCACTCACTGAAAAAAAAGGGACATAATAAGAATTACAGATTCAAAAACACAGCGAGCGATTGGTTTAAATCTTTTTGCGCATTGCTATGGATTAAATTATACAGGTGAAGAGAAAAAACAGTGCCTGTCTCATAGTAAAAAGGAGTATTAGCCAGAATATTCATTGTAATAACATCAAAATTAGTGCAATCATTGATATTATCATCATTATTTTAAGACAAAAACTGAGTGTACAATTGGGTAGAAGATTGTGATTCCTTTGAGCGCACGATCGTAAACGTGTCCGTGAATCACACACAGGTGGTTAGATAACAAAGTTCTAAATTCATATTGAGGCAGTATAGGTATGCAGCAGTACTGAATATATTTTTCTTTTGTTAATAAATAATTTAGGATTTCTGGCTGTAAATGACATACAACAAGCAGCCCTTGGGGCAGCCTTCCAAACTTCCTCCTAAAATATCTAGAGAAACACAGAACAAGATGAGAATTCACAGCCCTGAAAAACTTAAAATTCCATACTAAATATTGCCAGACCCTGGAAGGAATTTTTACCAACTTACTATAGTTATAAAGATGAACTCGGAGGGAAAAGCCTTTCCTCTGACTAAGAAATCCAAGGCCTTTATCAACTAGAAAATTTGTCAGATTGCATTAGTCTTTGAAAGCATTGCTCAGATTAAATATCATTTTTTTCAAAGAAAATGCTTTGCCTTTTAAATAATGAGTCCCTTGTTAGAATGCTGTCCTGTCAGACTGCTTATCTGAGTGTTAATTTCACACCCATCGGTGGAACTACCTCTGACTTACCCCCTCTTCCCCCCTCTCTCACAAAGTTTATGCTCTTCGAGGAGCAAGAGGAGGATCTAATTTTAGTGACCATCCTATCTATCCCCAGAGTCCGGTGCAGTTCCTGTGACATTAGAGAAGCACAGTACTTATTTTTGGAATGACCAGTGGTTTTCTATCAAATATCCTTAAATATTTAAAAGAGCAGAATAGAAAGGAGGGTGGACTAACTCATTGCATCTCAAAAGGCATCACCCCCCCACATCACCCCCATTGAAACGCTCAATATGGGAACCAAAACGTTAAAATCGTAACAGCAACCCAGAGAGAAAATTGTAGTTTTTTCCATAATCCAGAGAATCAAAGATTCAGGAAGAAGGAAGTAGGAGAAATCTGTGTCTCAGGATAAGCTAAGTTTTCTAGGTCGCTATACCTGTGATGAGTGTGATGGGGCAATCACTGTATATACCTAGGTGCCCTTATTCATAGATCTGAGGCTAGACACTAGTATGGCATGAGTAGAAACATTGGAAAACTATAAAATTTATTTCTTTTCAAACATGAAGTCTGAACGAATCTTAAAGAAGTAAAATGCTAAATTTCTACTGCTAAAGATCTGTTGGTGATATGGAAGAAAAACTTGAGAAACACTCCCATAGTGCAGGGTAAATGAAGAAAGAGAAGAAAAACAAGAAAGAAGATAGCACTGTGGAGAACAAATAATGGATATCTAAACCACGGTATTCCTGGGGAGGAAATTAGAACGTTAACTGGAAAATATAGTATGAAGTTCAACTAAAATGTTTTAAAGGAGATGATCATAGGATGATTCACTACAATAATCGATGTTAATTCTCTCAAAATTAATCAGCAGATTTAATGTAAGTTTAATCAAAATCAAAACAATCTACCTAAAACAACGACAAACTGATTTTATTATTAAAAAGAGCAAATGAATGAGAACATCCCAGAAACTGTTTAAGAGGACAAAACAAGCTGGAGAGAACTACTATGTCAAAATCACAGCTATAATAATCAACAGTATGAAATTGTCAACAAATGCACATACTGACAAATGAAAACACATGAAAATGAGAAATCAGAAACAGATGAACACATATAGGGAAACTTAACCGTGACAGACCTCGTCTTGCAGAACAGTGGGAAAAGAGCTGGGTCTTCAGTAAAGTCTAGGAAAGAGTGGGTGTCAATTTGGAAAAAAGCAAATTAAAAGGTCTGAAATTAGATACAGATATCGCATTATGTAATAACAGCAATTCCAAATGGATTAAAGATGACATTTGAAAGGCAAAATTAAGTGGCCTAAAGAAATAGAAGTAAATTCTCAGGTTGGAAGTGGAAACAAAATTGAAACAAGGAAAATAAAAATGATTCTACATCCAGCAGCAATTCACAGCGTAAAAGCTAGCAACGGGGTAAAATACACTACTTTTATTTATATCGTGGAACACCCATTAGATTGACAGCATATGTCCCATATGCAAAAATGTAGTTTTGTGAAAATACTAGATTTTCAGAACATATACCACTTTTTCTTTAAAGTCTTACTGCCAATTAAACTATAATTCGTAAGAGAAAAAAATAAATCCATAACTGAACACAAAAATGTTAATCAAATTTGGCCTGTACAGACCTTCATTGCAATTGTACTGAAGGATATCCAGTAAGAAGGAAAGTAAACCCCTGGGGAAAATTTAGTTTGCAAGAAGCAACGATGAAAACAAATACTGATAAAACATATCAGCGCACTTAATTAAAGACTATAAAAATTAATGACTTGCAGCTTTGTGACAGTGAAACAAAATTTCACTGAAAACTGAGGGAAACTACAGAAGACGAAGTTAAGTAGAATAAAAAATAAATATTCCATTCATTGACAGATATACTGTACCTTACCCACCCTCCCTCAAGAAGCTCCTTAAAAAACCCATTCTTGACTCTAAGAATTGAAATGAGGTAGTGTACTATATTTGAGGTCACAAAAGTGATTTTGAGTGTGATATCCTATGTGTAATAATATAATAGAGCTTTAATAAATTAACCTGGAAATAGCTGAATTAATTTAAATATTATATAAAATAATGTTTAATTGCACTAACATTTATTATAATAAATCTCAAAATATTTAAAAGGAAACCCTCTTGCAAGTATGTAGAATAAAACAGTAACTTCAATTTTTGGTACTTACGATCAGAATGCAAACTACAACATACCAATTAATTAAAACACAAAGAGCAAAGCCAGCTTAGCCAGTGGGGAACTCAGGAGGACATTTTTTTTTTTTTTTAACTGAAACTTGACCACCGCTCATCCGTAAATCATGATAGGACTAGTGAAAAATTTAACCATCATTACTGTCCTAAAGCTGACTTGTTTTGAAACAGTTCTTACGTACATAATCCTGGTAAAAATATCAGTAATCGAAGAGTAAAGAAATAAATAAATCTGACAGTAGGTATGCCACCATTTCATTAAACTATATAAATCTCTGGCTGATACTTATATTCTACTCTCATAAAATTTATTTAAGAATTTTTTTCCTCCTTGAGAAAGGTAAGTTCTCTTTTCAGATGAACACAAGCCAGGTATTCTATACTCATATACTGAAAAGCTAAGAATTACTTGTTCTATCCTTCCCCATTGTGTACTTAGAAATCTCAAATAAATGTAGCATTTGTTTTAGACCAGTAAGTACACTTAGATATACCTTATCCCTCGTGAAATCAGGGACTCAAGAGGAAAAGCAGCAGATTGGAAAAGAGACAGGATTAAGGACTTCCATTCGATCCCCTTGATTCACATTCCGCTATTATTTTTCTACTCAGTGAGATCCTCCATATTTAAGACTAACGCTAGTGGAGATAGGTTCACTTAAAGCGATGCTGATTCATAAACACTTCAGCGAGCCAAAAGTATAATTTAATAGCAAGAAAAGCAGAGCTTTGAACAGAGAGCAAAGGAGAATATCGTATGATTAAAATGCTTGCCAAGAAAGGGAGCTTGTTCACCTGACTCACATTTCTTGGGACGTTTACTCAGAAGTATCTCATATTTCTGAAAAATCAGGTCAAGTTTGTTATTGCATTAATGCACTTTTGTGATTAATTTTACTAATGAAAAATATCCATTTTCACAAAGTGTATGTAAAAATATATCACTTTTAGAGAGAAGAGATTTGCAAGGTCAACTGAGTTATTAAATAACAGAGTAGATACACTACATTTTTTTAGGGAAGAAACTGAATTATTTTGCCAATAAGGAAAACAGAAATGTACTTTAGCTTTTATCTGATTGTAAAGTTAAGCAGTATAATGAACAGAAAAGTTGACTTAGCTAGGTATATTTTATTCAATTATAGTATCAGTAAAATTTAGAAGTTTATAAAAGAAAAGATCTCTGTAGAAATTTTGAAGCTGTATTATTTTAAAGATTTATAGTACCACACATCATAAATCAAAATATAATAGTTTACTATAAGCCAGGATATAAATTTATTTTATTAAATCTAAATGGTTAGAATCAATAAAAACTGTTCATCATTTTCAGAGCCAGCTTTAGAACTTGGTTCAAATTCTAAGTATACTTAACAAAAACAAAAAAACAAAAAAACAAACAAAAAAAATGCTGTTTGTAAAAATATCTCCTTACTTTAAATTTAATTCTGGCATATTCATTGAAGATTCAAAATAAACGAATTTCAAGATGCTGTCACTGGGCTCTTGAAGCCACAACTTTAAAACACGGCAGTGATTCCTTTGCATAGTGCGTGTGCACCAGACTGCGCAACAGAATGCAGCAGCTACTGAAACAATCCACTGTGGGTTATAAAAGAAACTCTAAAAAAGAGCCAGTATTCCTTTGCTGTTTTTGGTTGTTATTTGTTTTGTTTTTGTTTTGCAGCGAGTAAAAGGTGATTTCAAGGACGTGTAACTTACTTTGTTAGCGCAGGCAGCACATATATTCAGTATATATATTTGGCATAGAAACATAGATGGTAGGAACGCGTCTAGAAAGGGTAAATTAAAGTATTACAGAATTATCTCATCTACATTAACAAAAATTTATTAGAACAACTAAATTGAAAAAAACTGTTACTATTCCTTAGAATACTGGAAAAATACAAACAAAAAATATCCTCAAACCTACTGACTGAAGTACATGGATTTCAGTGGGGACTGACAGCTGGGAAGTGTCTTCCCAGGGTTTCTTGGCCTGGATGCTGGCTCCGGTCTGCCCCTGGGCAGTATGTTCAAGAAGGGGAAGATGAGAAACAGCCTGGTCTTTAGTCCTCCACCATTGAAGAATGTGCGCATGCGCTCCAGGAGACAGACGCTTCTGTTGTGACCCACATATGAGGCAGCTGTGACCACCAGCAGCTTCCTATAGCTCCTGAAACTTCCTGACTCGAAAGCCAGCTCCGACATCGACAGCTACCAGATACCCCGCTGACCCTCTTTCTTTGAGCTTTTGCTAACATTTTTTGATTACTTATGCCTTGTAGAAACTGCTGTTTGGAATATCTTTAACTGCCTAGGTTTCATGTTTAAACTCTGACAACACATGCAGGAGTCATCATTTTTACCAGGAGAAGAGGAGAGGCTTTCAAATGAAGGTGACACTTGAATTGAGACTGCAAAACATTACACCCACACATGAGATGAGGAAAGACTTGTAGACACAGGAAACATCTCAGGCAGGCTGTGGAAATTGAAGTTCCATGGTAACTTTATTGCAGATAGACAGTATGTGCTAAATGCACTGACACCAGAATGGGGTTAATGTCATCTTGCATATTAAGGGGAAAAATTCCAACAAGATTAGGTTTTGGAAATTGCACAGTACTCAGAAGTACAAACAGGAAGACTTCTACTCTGATCTGAGTGTGGAACTTTCCATACTGAAATGAACAAAAGGTGTTCCCAATAAAATTAGTAAACTGGAACTTTGGGTTAGAAAGAGGTTACTTTTATCAGACGGTAGGAGAGAATGTTTGATATGTAAATTGACACTAAGTTGATTTTAGTTCAGATGGGCAGCAATAAGCATCTTTTGAAATTAAGTACATACTGGATATTTTCTCTTTGTTCCTCTAGATCCATTTTCCACCCTTATCCACTCTGCTTTCTGCTCTGCGAGGCTGAGCTGGGAGTTTCTGTGTCCCGGGCATCTAAGGAGATACTAACTCAGGATCTGGAAGATGCAGGTTGGGAGATTTATTCTCCATCCTCCTCCATGCTGGTCCTCGTGGAGGGGGTCCACCTCGCCACCAAAACCTACCGCCTTACTTAGTTGCCCCTGGGTTCTGGTACTATTCCTCCCCTTATATTCTTCCAGGTCCAGCAGAGGTTCCAAATTTTCTACGAGTGAGCCTTTGTCCATCCTGGATGGTTTTCCTAAACCCAACACTTTGTGAAGATTGAATGAGTCA
Source organism: Camelus ferus (assembly GCF_009834535.1). Classification (NCBI taxonomy): domain Eukaryota; kingdom Metazoa; phylum Chordata; class Mammalia; order Artiodactyla; family Camelidae; genus Camelus; species Camelus ferus. The sequence goes on along the minus strand of NC_045718.1, from coordinate 5,320,761 downwards.
TCTTTTTTTGTCAGGCGCTTAGCTGAGCTATGAGCTAGAGCTGCGCTGCCAGGTGTGGGAAGAACAGCTGATTAAAGCCACAAGCCAAAAAGAACAGAGTTAATTAAGCCTTTAATCATATACCATGATGGTATAAGCAAGAGTCTAAAACCTGAGAGAGGTTGAGTCCTCGTTTTATTTTCCCCATGGACTGGAGCACAGGTTGAGGCTCAGGTGATCCATACAGATGCTGAGGGAGCCCCAGACAAAAGGCCCTGGTCCTTTTACAGATCCTGTGGTCACGGGGAGGGGATGGAGGAGGGCCGGGAGTGGAAAAGTACTGGGTGCTGAACTGGAGTGAGCTAAGTGTCTTCAAAGATCCCCCCTACTCTCTGCTCTAAGGAGGCCTCAGCAGAGCTGCCTGAAGAAGATCTCTGTCTAAGGCCTCAGATAAAAGGACCCTGGAATTAAGGCACCTGGGCTAGGAATGCAAGTTTGTGAAGAGCCGACTGGCCAGAGGGCCTGAGTCCTGGACTGCAGCTCCCCAAAGTGCACTGGCTAAGCACCAAGTCTGGGGGGGGGGGGGTGGCAGACAGCTTTCTCCATAAGGCTTGCCAGGCACGGACTCTAACTGCCTATGGTCGGGCCTAAAAAGCTCACAAACAGATGTTTAGCCAGGAGATGGACTCCTCAGCCAGGAGCCTGATCAGTGCACTTACTGTTACGGGCCCTCACGAGGGGATTCTGAGATCGGACTGCCATCTACATGGAGAGCACACAGAGCTCTCCCCACAGCGTGTGGCGGTGAGTGAGAGTCAGTCCTTGGCTTGCAGTCATCTCCTGATGACTCAAGTCAGTGGCCGCCAGGAATGCAGTGTGGGGGTGCCTGAGACGCTGGCTGTGGCACTTAGTCACCGTAACTGCAATAATAATTTAAAAAATGAGCAGAGCATTGGCTATGACTGGCTGCCCTAGAATAAAAAACACGTCATACAGAGGTCTACAGAAATTTGTAAAGACTCTATGTAACTTTTTCTTCTTAAGGGAGATAATTTCAATCAGTTATTAACTTTACAAGCTCACTACAATATTTAATAACAGAATCAAATAAACAAATCATGCCATTTTTTGATATTAATAAGTCAACTATATGCTGCATATATCAAAGAGAAATAATTTATGGGTAGGATTACAGAGAGAGAGCAAAAAAATTCACATCATGACCTAACTGTTACCATGGTAACAATGACCATATATTTCCAAAATAACTTCTTTATCAAGAACTCAGTCTACTCCCTTAAATATGTGATCAAATTGTCTAGATGACCTAAGGTTAGGTTTACTACCCCGTGGTATCAACAGTTTCTAGAACGTGGTCAGTCATCTCTAGGCAGGCCTAGATGTGCTTGCTGGCCTTACGTGGAATATTAAAAAGGCTACAATGACGTTATTTTTCCCACTAAGCTAGCTGCATCCAGACAAACACCAATCAAAACTCTTCCATAATCAGCATGTCATCATCTTGCCTCAGTTATAAAATGTGTCTTGCCAAGAGAAGTTAACAGATTGGAGCTTAAGATAAAATTTGGCTTGATAGAGACTTTGTACCTTTCCATCCAGTGATTCCTTTTAGTTCTTTCATTACATAATGTATTCAGTAAGTATTTATAGAACTTTTAATACGATCAGAGAACTCTTTCTGGTGTTACATTGTACAAAAGATGGATTAGTTTGAGATTTCAGATTCTACAGTTACAGATCCTTTCTTTTTTCTTCCCTAGAATTCACATAAAAACTATAAGAAAAGAGTCAGATATTAAATATAAGTTCCTGAGAAATAAAAGTGTAGCTGTATGTCCTCTGTGCACCTCGGTCACAGAGAGGCAGCCGCATAAGGCTAGGTAATTGCCAGAAGAATCTAGCATCTCTCTCTCTCTCACCTCCTGTTCCTGCTCAGAACTTCTGAGGACTTTTGAAAAAGGGAGTCCAAAACTTTATATCATCACTTGCAGGTATGAAGCCCAAGTTTTCATTTGGAACAGTGAGGACTGGAACTGTTTCCTTTCCAAAAAGGTAAATTATGAATCAATTTCTTTATAATTACACCAAACCAAATCAAAACAAGTAACAACAAAAACAACTTCTAAACCTCAGGTGTTAATAAATTCCAAGGACAGCCTCTAAAGCGGGTAATTTGGTTCAAAACCTCAGCATTTATTAGTTATAATCTCTGCAACAAACATGACATTTGTTAATTTAAAATAAAGGTTCAGACTCTTTGAGATACAAAGTATAATACTGCACTTGAGCATAAACATTCACGGTTTATTGGTTATTTTTACAGAATCCTACATCAAGGTGCTGCTTCATTAGTATCCAGTATAAATGTGTTTCTTATAAGATAAGAGACAGTTTAAAAACGTTAAAATATCTGTTGACTAAAAAATGTATATTCTTTCTGCTTATGAAACTGAGAATTGTGTTAAAATCATTTTTGCAATAATCATTCCTGACATTTATACTGAGAATTGCAGAACCTTCATAAATAACCTTATTCAGTTCTTACACCTACTTTGTGAGGCATGGAAGGCAGGAAATAACCTTAAAGAGGTTAAGTGGCTTGTCCGAGGTCCAAGTATTAAGAGGCAGCGGTAAATCCAGAAACCAGGCCCTTTGTAGAAGGTCATTGCTCTTCCCACACTAAGACCTGACACATAAGAAAAGGTGACGAATATAGTGTGATTATTATATTATAGTGTAATATAATAGAATATATCATACATACAATATGTGATACAATCCCTTATAAATAAAAACATGTTTTCTCATTAAAAATGAAAATAATTTTATTTTAGAAAATGTAATTAAGAAAACAGGAAAATTAAGTTCTGATAATAACTGTTAATATTTTAATATTTAATTCATATTTCTCTCTCCGTATAAGGCATATTTTATATTATCTCTTATTGTTTCTAAGAAAAGTATCTTGCATCTGGTTACATAATAGTTCAAATGCTCTGGAAGAAATAATCTTGCAATTACCAAGAATAACATCTAAACCCAAATCTGGATCCATCTTGATCTCCTCCCTAAATCTTGAAGAACACTTTACTGTCCCAGCGTTTGTCACTGAAATCCAAAAAAGAAGGCTCCATCCCCACACCCTTAGCCCAAGAAGGCGTCATCAGCTCAGTCCTGTGCGTCCATGGCTGGGTGCTCAGAGTCATTCTTGCTTCATTTTATCTCTTCTCTGTCCCTTTCAGTCCAGGCTGGCAATAAAATTCTCAAAACCTGTCGGTCTGCTGTACAATCCAGGAGGTTTCAAGCCACTGATAACTGGGTCCTCCAAAGCCCTTTTCTGGATAACCCCTTTCTATTCCTGGTTTCTCCCAGTGCTGGATTGGATCCATGTGTCACACCCTGTCTCTCCTTAATCTCCTTCGCAAAAGTTTTCCAGCAACACCTTTGATATTTGGGCCATGTCATGCTTTCTCATTTTTTGCAACGCAGATAGACCAAGAATTTTCCAAATCTTCACATTCTTCTTCCTTTTGCTTTTCACTAGTACACCTCAGGGGGCATGTCACTTTAGGCTCCCTTTGAAGGATGCTTTCCATGTATCTGATGACCTTGAAACTTGTGAGGAGCAGTTGTCAAGTTCTGCTTTGTTTGTAGAATGACCGTCAATGCAGATTTGTCTAATGCGTTTCTCATGACTAGACTGGAGTTAAGTTTGTTGTTACTGTCATTTGGAGGACGACTACCACAGAGGTGAAGTGCCATTTCTCATTTTTGTCACATAATAGCAAGGGTACATGCCATCAACCTGACCTGTCACTAGTGTTTGTTGTGTTTGTTTCTGTAGATGTTAAGCATATTTCTAGGCTTTCAATTTGACTCATTGTTTAAGGCAATGTCAAATCCACACATTAAAATAAATCTCGGTATCTGGTAGGGTTGTGGGACAATACGTTCTTACCTCGCGCAGGAAAGAAATCAAGGGCAAGGCATGGTAAAGTGAAAGCGAGTTTATTTATAGAGGTACGCTCTTCACAGAGAGCGAGGGTCTGTCTCACTCAGGAGGGAAAATGGCTTAGGAGACACACATTCCAAAAGCCAGAACACAGGCCATCTCAGACAGGTGAGAGGGAAAGAAGCCTAAAGGTGTAGGTTGTTCAGTTTAAAGTACAAGTAGATACATACTCCGTAGACAGAGTGCGGGCTGTCGCAGAAGGCAAGAGAAGAGCGTGGCCACGAGGTGCGGAGCTGTCAGGTTTTCTGGGCTCGGTAATTTCTCGTGCTAATGCGTGGGAGGATTATTCCAGCTACTTTGGGGAAGAGGTGAGGATTTCCAGGAAATGCCTCCCCCTTCCCACTTTCTGGCCTTTTATGGTCAGTCTAGGACCTGTCATGGTGCCTGTGGCTGTGCCATGAGGCTCAAGGAATCTTCTGCCATCTTGGTTCTAACCAGTCTGTCCTGTCCTCAGTTGCTGAGCCATTCCTTCAGTGGCTGTGCCCTGCCTGCTTCCCTCCCACTCCAGTAGATTGGCCACCCCTCCAAGTTACTGTTTTTCAGAACTGACTAGGCCAGACCCTTACATTGTGAGTTCAGACTTCATGGTTAATGACGGGGCTGTAAGAGGTCAGGTAGATGGCTTTATTCAGCTGCTGTGGATGAGATTCTGTCTTTCCTTTTCTAAAGCTGCTGGTTCATCTAGTCCAGAGCTTCAGGCATCTTTTTTTTTTTAACCTCTTTTTATAGCTCCTGTTTAAAAATGGAATCCTGTATAGCTCCTGACGCGCAACTTCTGCCTCCTTTGGAGACAATTGGTCCTTTGTTGTAGGAGATGAATGTCTAATTGCCTTTATCTATTTCTGGATCCAGAGAGCTACAAGCCTAGCAACTTGAGTAGCTTCTACCTCTGAATTTGTTCCCCTTTTCCATGTCTACAAACATGTTTATCTGTGTGTGTCTGTGTGTTTAGAGTTGGAAAGAGGGTAAACTCGAGGGTTAAGTTAAAATCTTCTATGCTAGAATATTAGTAGTTTTCCTTCCCACTTGCTAAAGAGGAAATAAAAAAAAAATGAAAAGAGAGTTGATGGATATATTATGTAACTGAAATAAAACCGTCCAGTGGAAAAAATAAAGATTTTTAAATACGAGTATTGAAAAAGAAGTTTGAGGAACGGACAAGTGGTCCTTGGCAAAACAGAGTTTTGGAATAACAGTTCTTTGTCTCTCTGTATTTAATGCCTTCTTTAAGGAGTTTTTATTATTCACTAAGACTGAATAACGTGCCATTCAATGCATATAAGCCATTTATGAAAGAAAGGTTCAAAGCAGAACATAATGACAGATTTTCAGTAAACAGGAGCAGGTTAAAGAGATTGAATGGAAGCTAAAAGCTAAATCCCACATACATTCAGCCAAGAGCAGATAAATCTTCAGTCCTCAAAAATCCCACTCCTGTGCTCCTAAAACTCTAAACTATTATGAAATACGTTAGTACCGGAGGCACTCATTATCTACACAATAACAGCTTCAGGAAAACCTACATTTGCATGCCTCCTGCATTTTCAAAATTAGGAGTATTAAAACCTCAAGTGGGTTTCCCCCTTTTACTCCATAATAATGGAGAATTTCAGAGAATTAGGTGGCTTTGAAATATTTACTTTTTGTGAATGTATGTAAACACTTATTTCCTACTTGAAACAGTACAGATTAGGGAGTCAATATTCTATCATTTTGGGAAATACAAAATCTGTGCATTTTAGTGTTCTAGACTCTGTCGTCACAATGCCCAGCTCTTTATATTTAATTTTTCCCTCATTTTAGTGGTAAGATCTAATAGAAATCATATTTCAGGAGGATAGAGTTGTTGTTTAACATTTCAGTTTAAAGTTTTTCCTCTTTTATTCCTCTCCTCCACTTCATCTCCATTTCTTTAACCTGCCTGGGAAAGTTGTTGGCTAAAGTATCATTTGAAAAGGACATCCTTGTTTATGGATTAATTATGATTGCTGGGGTATAGTGTAAGAAATATTTTAATAGGTCAAGAAAGGATGAGGAAGTAGAATATTTTTCATGTTGATTTGGTACAATATTTGCCTTTTTATTTATTCTGAAATCCTAAAGGTAAAATAAAATATACCACTTTAAAATTAAATGCAACATTTGCAAAATATATACTTTTATAATTTATGTCACCTCTTCATATAATTTACACAGATTTTTAAATTTTTCACAGGTGTTGCTAGTTTTGTTAGGCCAAAATCAAGTTTCACAAATCTTTAGGGGGATTGAGTTTAAAGGTATTACACTGAACACACGAACTTCCCTCCTTCTTTCCTGAAATTTTATTTAAAAACATAAAAGAATGGACAAAAACAAACCAATAATAGCAGAATCAGGATGAGGTCAACACGGGACAAGGGATCTCAGATTCGGGGAAGGTAAAAGCTACCAATCTATGTTGGCCAATGAAAGCAGAGGTAAACAAATCAATAAGTGAGGAAGGCAATCAGTCCTGGAAAGATTTTTGACTCTGAATCTAAGAAACAGGAGAGGAAGCTAGGGAGGGAGGGTGAAAGAAGGGAATGTTAGAGCTGAAGATGGATGGATTCACAGAAAGTTGCTTTATTTAAATATACAATTGATCTTCCAGCCTCCAGGCATAGTGCTTGCAGGCAGCCTGGAGTTTTACCCACAACAGGATCTAATCAATGCTTTTGTAGAAGAAAATGGAAAAAAGAGGACTGAGTGTCAGAGCAGCTTAGCGGGCCCTGGCATTCCAGAAGAAAACCCTCACTTTTCTACTTTGATCTCATCTGAATAACAAGTGACCTCTAAATGCTCACTCTAAAAAGAAGCATGAAGGTCTTCATATTCACAGTTTTTTAAAAATTATAGGTTACAAATAGTATATATTTTCTAAAAAAATGCTGACACAGATGTTTTTATTTATTAGCATAAATAATATAGAATAAAAATAAAGAGTAAATCAGTTTAGGATGAAATAGACATTCAAGGAGACCACTCGAAAATTTATTTTCAAAAATGTTATTCAGTGTTATCTTCAAAAAGTGGAAAAAGGTATGGCAAATACAAAGAGAAGCAAAAATAAAAGAAACGGCTCTTAAAAGCAATCAAAAAGTTTGCTGAAATAAAGTAATAATGACAACAATAAATCTGAGTTTAAAAGATAGAAAGTCATGGAAATGCCATGAAAGGTAGAGCTGGAAATAATAAGAGCGATTATAAGAAGTGTAGAGGATGAAGTCACAGAAGGTCAGCTGTCTGCGACGCAGCTGAGAGATGTTTCAGCTCTGGAAACAGGGTAAACAGAAGGAAAATTATTATAAGAAATAATAGGATTCACTTGCGAAGCCATCTGGGCCTGGGCTTTTCTTTGTTAGTTTTTAACTACCGATTCAATCTTCTTGTTTGTTACTGGTTTGTTCAGATTTTTTATTTCTTCTTGTTTCAGTCTTGGTAGGTTGTATGTTTCTAGGAATGTATCCATATAAGGTATAAACTTTGTTGGCATATAATTCTTCTTAATTGTCTCATGCTTTATTTCTGAGGCGTTTATTGTAAATCGCCTTTTTCTTATCTGATTTTATGTATTTGGGTCTTTTTTTTCTTAATCCAGTTTAGGGTTTGTTGGTTTTATTTATCTTGTCAGATAACCAACTCCTAGTTTTGTTGCTTTTTTTCAATTATTTTTCTTTTCTCTAGTTACTTTATTTCTGCTCTAATTTTTATTATTTTCTTCCTTCTACTAACTTTGGATTTCTTTTGTTCTTCTTTTCTTGGTTCCTTGAGATCTTTAGATATAAAGTTAGGTTGTTTATTTGAGATTTTATTAATGCAGGTGCTTATTGCTGTGAACTTCTTCAATAGTTCCACTTCTGCTGCATTTTATAAATGTGGGTATGTTGTGTTTTCATTTTCATTTGTCTCATGATATTTTTGAAATTCCTTTTTGATTTTTTTCTTTGACCCTATGGTTATTCAAGAATACGTTGTTTAGTTTCCACTTACTTGTGAATTTTCTCATTTTCTTACTGTTATAAGTTTCTAATTTCACTCTAATATGATCAGAAAATATATCTAGTATGATGTTAATCTTCTTATATTTGTTAAGACTCATTTTGTGACCTAATATGTGATCCGTCCTGGAGAATGCTCCATGTGCAGTTAAGAAGAATGTTTATTCTGTTGCCGTTGGGTACAAAGTTCTGTATATGTATGTTAGGTCCTTATAGAATATTGTGTTGTTCAAGTTCACTGTTTCTTCATTGGTTTTCTATCTGAATGTTCTGTTACTGAAAGGAGGATATTGAGGTCCCCTACTATTTTTATATTGCTGTCACTTTCTCCCTTAAGATCTGCTATTTTTACCTCTCCTCCACCAACTTCATATGCCATTGATGTCACAATTTACATCTATTCATATTATTTATCCATTAACAAATTATTATAGCTATAGCTATTTTTAACGCTTTTGTTCTTTAATAGCATTCTCTTCCTTAACATGAAAGAGGCCAGTACAATATCATGTGGGTAAGACAAAGCAATCAGACAAATGAAAACATAAAACCAAGAGCAGGGAGTGCACACAATGTTAATGTACTTGGTATATTCCATGTCATAATTTGGGGTACAAATCATATACCCCTGACAGTTTCGAGAATGTAATGGTTTGGACTCCACCCATATTAGCATAAACAGTCCCAAATTCTTATCTATTTATTACTATGCCTCCAACATTTTACCCTTAATCCTAGGAGCCTCAAAGTACTGCCAGGTGTCTTAAAGGGTGGAAGAGACCTGTTCCATCCTATGCGGGTGTGCTGCTTGTGGCAGAGAAGAGCGTTCTCCTCTAGAGCAGATGAGCTCTGTGTGTTGTATGTGTAATGTGGATACTGGAGTAAAGCCTCCTTATCAGTGACCGTGAGCTTTAACATGGCATCTCTTCTCGCCCCAGGGGCAGCAATTAGTCCAGAACAGACTGACCCTTTCTCTGGTGGTGTGCTTAGTAATGACTCTCCAAGTCAAACTGGTCAGAACCCTTCTACTTAAAGACCTTTTGAATCTTTGGCCTGACCCCTTCCACAGTGCTGATGCTGGCAGAGACCTGTGCCACGGGGAAGCTGGGTAACTACTGCGATAGCCAGGGAGTCTCTCCAACAGAAGCACAGGGCTCAGGGGGTAAAGGCACCATACAGAGACCAACTCTTTATCAGAAGATCATATTCAGGGTGGCAGCAAAGGCTAGTATTCCCTGCCTAGCCCGTCACCAGGGAAGCTTCAGTGAAGCCCTTTCCAGTTACAGAGTGTCTTGAATAATTAAGTTTTACATAAGGATTTTAGCCTTAAATATGTGAATAAAAATTAAAGTTCTTGCAATACAGCATAATAAAAGAACTAGTAAACGACCAGGAATTGATCAGAGCAGTGTTATGTCAATTAATCAGCTGCTATCTTGGTGTAGGTGATCAAGAAGTAGGCACCAGTTGACAAAACCATTATGAACAGAGAAACAATAGTGATTTCCACTCAGGTACATAACCAAAGCCAAGCATGGAGAAATTTAAAAATGCCTAATTGCTCATGAACAATTTAAAAGGAGCTAAACTGATAGGAAATCCTACAAGGGGCCATAAAGGGTTAGTATGAAGAATATGTGGCAAAGAAACGGAAAATGCAGCCCTCAGCCTTGAAAATAAAACCCCTGTAAGAAGGAAGCCAGTTAGCTGAATCCCCGTGATGGTCCTACACTGGACCATTCGGAGGATGCCCGGGCAATGTTCTGCGGACTGTCCTTGGTCAGGTTTAGGCCAAGGGCAAATTAAGCTATTCTGACTTGACTTTGATTATTTTTTTTTCCTTTTCCCCCCTGAACTGAAGAAGACAACCTATTATAGCTGATGATGACTAAGCTCTAAAATAACAACAATGATATACACAGTGGTGATTTTGGTAATTGTAATGCACTGCACATATGAGACTATGAAAGACATGGGAAAACAAGCTATTCTGTTATGTCATGTGAGATCTAAGAAAGGTGACAAAGGAGAAATCTGGGGATGATTACTCAGACTAATTTTTGAGGACAAATAAGACAGTTCATATTTTTTTAAAAATGATTAGGCCTTAGTTAATCTGGGATATAGATGTGATAGAAAGTAGATCATTTGATCTGTTAAATCATCTTTGTTCCTATTACATAAAGAAAACACATTTCCATAGGAAGCCATGTGAAAAACTTTATCAATAGAATTTTAAGAAGCAGTAGTAAGATGTTTCTACTTTACTGTAAGCTAAGATAAACAAGCCCCCAGTGGAAAGATGTCAACAAGATTTCTACTAGGTAAAAATTTCAGGCTAATTGGAAGCAAAGCATCAGGATCTTCCTAATTTGATGGTTAAGACAGGAGTGTGTGATCAAAGAAGATGTGAACAGTACCACTGAACGCAAGTAGCTTCATTTAGAAAAAGAGATAATAACAAATAAAGAATATTTATCACTGGCAGCTTGTGATTAACATCTGATTTACAGTGCACCTTGTACTTAAATCTCCTCCGTTACTTACACCTATTAGCCTTCTTCCTACTGTCATCACGTCTCGTCTTCTCACCACTGCTAAGCAACATGGGACGGAGATACCTGCATCAGCCCACAGAGACAGCAGTATTTAATAGCACACCGACGCTGACACAGATTTTAGTAAGAACAGTTTCACCCGGGAGTAACTCTCCTTGCCTAACTCCCAAAGCCAGCATTACTGAAATACAGGTAGCAACACACCAATTATTAAGAATCGAACCGTAACCTCCTCTCACAGTCCCACAGAGGTAAAGGGTGGGGTGTTTCAAGGGCATTTTAAAGAGTTTCAATTTGCCTATGACAGGTAAGTCACAGTTAAGAGGCCAGTCATTTATTCGTGTGACATGTGGATGACAGATGAATCACCCCACAGCGCATCTCATTCAGCCAGTGGTTTATTATGTCCTTATTTCTATTATGTGAGAGCAGCATCCCAATTTAATGATCACGAGCCTCCATGTCTCAGCATATCCACAGTCATAAATGCTATCATGTTTGATATTCTGCTTGGCTGTTCTAGAATCATTCGAAATAGAGCAAACATAACTGTAAGAAGTATTAAGATTTATATAAGGAGGATTTTCACAATCTAACTTCCCTTAGCTCTTGATTTCCTACTCTATCTTAGCAAGCAAACCACTCAGTGATCTATTTTCAATTGTTCAACAACAGAAGAATAATTATGTCCCATCTGGATGTCGGACAAAAAGTCATGTACTTGACTCTACCATCCCACTCTTGTTGCAGTACCACTTATAGTCATATAAATGTGTCACATTAAGAGTGCAATATAATAAACAAAAAAGAATTTGTAACTCCTTTTCATCCCTCTTCCTCTTAATCCTATGATCTGAGAAAACAAAACATCTCAAAGTATTAGTTTCAAATAAATAGGCTTTTTAACCCCACGGAGAAAAAGATTCCAAGGTTTTCACCTTATGCAAATACATATTTAATATTAGCTTATTATTCTATGCAAGAAGAAAGAGGTTTAGCAAAATTCCAAATAAATAAAGCTTAGAGAATATACATTTATATATGTTTAAAAAGACTTTGATTTGTTCTTGCATATTTTTTCAATTTTATTTTGTAACAAAGTCTTTATTTAGATTAAATACATAATTTATTGAAGAACTGTAGTGTCTGTGGAATAGGTTCTAAAGAAAGTAATCTTATATGAGTATTTAAAATGAACAAAGTACAATGAGAGTGTATGGATTTATTTTCATGAAATTAACAAATGTTTAAAATCAGCTATATGCAAGTTACTGTAACAGACATTGGGAGATATCAATTCAATCCAACAAAAAATATTCTCTGTGTGCCTCTTATATTCCAGGGATTGTGTGAGCCAGAAACAAATGATGAATGGTACCTAAGAACTCACTAAAAAGTTAACAGTCTAATCCTGGATACACATAACTGACAAAGCAATAGAAGTTCAGTCTGGTACTTGTGATAATGGAGAAATGCTCAACTTTGCGTGAGTTACTATGGAAATGTCCCCAGAATACTGGATCCTTAGATGGGGTGTGGGTGAAACAGTTCTTTTCTATCAGACACTTGTAATTCCCTCCCTCCTCTCTGAAAATCTATTTTTCATCAATCTACTACATTTATAATATTCTTTATACTGCATATTTTTAAAAAGCTGCAGAACCAACTTTCATTGTCTGTGCCTGAAATAATGTTCAGAACTAATATCACCTATAATTTAAAAAATTCAAATATAATTTCAAGATCAAACACTTGATAAATAAGTATAATACATATTGAGGAATAGATCTGAAAGAATTCATTTTAAACTATGTCCTTCAAAATGAAAAATATCTTTTTTATAGTTTATGAAACAAGAACCTGTACAGTGAGATCTGACACATCATAGCAAACTGAGCACAGTAAGATACAAAGTAACATCACAGGGACGCTGAATATCCACAAGGGACAACTTAATCCAGAAAGTGAAAGAGAAAAGAGATTTAGACAAATCCATTCTAAGCATAGAATTTACGTGGAAATGAAAGAGTAAATCTGTGTTTTGTATTTGACATACTAGGGTCAAGTATAAATTACGATCTGAGCTTGCATATCTCTTTACCATCTTGCATAGTAAAGTAACAGATCTAACAGGCATTCGAACCTAAGGAGGGAAAAGTTTTAGAGACTCTCAAGGTTATCAGAAACACAGTGGTCAGATAGTGTTGTAAATTTCAATAGTCAGGAAATCTATAAAATCTCCTTAAAGTTCATCAACATGGGAGCAAACAGAGCGTTTCCTGATGCCCATCTTTCAGCAGTTTAACTACAGAGACAGACCTTTAGCCATTAAAGAAAACAAAATAAAGAGTGACAAGGCTTTATGCTAATACATTTGACACAAAATATTCTGTATTTGCCAAACACAGCAGACGTTAAGGATAATAAAACGTTTCTGGAATAAACTCACCAAATACAGAGAGTTTTATCCAAGGCTGTCTCCTGTGTTCTTGTGATTGTCTGGGGCCAAGTGGTGGCAGCAGTAGCTAAAATTACTGCCATGTACAAGCTGGAACGGCTGCTACAAATTCTGAGACCCTGACGCTTCCCATAAGCTCTCTTTCCAGAACTTCTTATTCTTTACGCTGCCATAAATCACAATTTCATTCTGGTTGTGGTAATACCCTTCTTCTAACTGTCAGTCAAAGAAAAAAGAAATAGAAAAAATTAAAGTGTCAGTTACTTGCTTTTAGACTTCAGTTTTTATGGTACACTGTAACCATCAAAACAAAAAAAAAAGCGTATGAAAGGAAAAAGCAGTAAGGCCATCAGTTAATGCATGAAAATGGAAGAGAAAAAAAAACATATATAATCAATTTTACCTGGTTAGTCTCTTTGAAGAACTTGGTCAGGTATATGCAATGAAAAATATCTTCGGTGGAAATTATATCTCATTTTTACTGACTGTAAATTTGTTTCATACGCTATTGTAACAGGGTATCTTGATTGTCTTATATGATGGTATAACAGAGTATCTTGGTTGTAATATAAGCAAAGACTTAGAGGCATAGCTGAAGTGGTCCTGGGCTCCGAGAGCCCATCTGAAAGACTCTCTGGGTCACCTGGGCAGACAAGCTTGCTTGAGCGTCAGTGATTTAGAAAAACCAAATCTGTTCATTCAATTCTGAGTGCCAATATATATCAGCCTTTGTTCTAATCAAACAAAAACAGACATGAGTTCCCTCCCCCATGCAACTTATAATGTAGTGGAAGAGAAAAATAAAAACAAGTAGGAACATAAATACAATAGTTACCTATTGTGATGTCTGCTATGAAGGAAACTCAAGGATAAGACAGATAATCACAGGGATGCTCTGCTTACACAGAGCAATGAGAGCAGAAGTCTCTACCCAGCCGGACTGCTGAGAGCTGAGGAAGGTGGAAGTGCCAATGGGAGGGAGAGACTGGGCAGCTGGACCACAGCCTCATAAAAACTGGGCCAAGGGCTTGGCAGAGTCAGGGTCTCAGGTTCTGATGATCGCGATGACAGTTAATGATCACCGTTTGATTACTATGTGCCAGGCAGTGGGTGGGTGAAGTCCGAATGCTCACAAGAACCCCCAGGGAAGGCTTCATTCACCCCATGCTACAGAAGGGAAACAGAAAGCTCTGGGGATGAGGACCCTCTCCAGATTACACAGCCAGTCCGCGAGGAAACCAGCTTTGCGCACAACCAGTGCACACCCTAGCTCTCACTAAGTTATACTATCACTTCGCAATTAGCTTTTCCTGAGCACTTGCTTAATGACAAGGATCAGGCCAAGCCCTTTGAAATATATAATTAAAAATATATTTACAGCATCATGTGATATAAACATGTTTAAAAAATCCCATTTTGCTGATTAGGAAACTAAGACCTTGAAAGGTTGGGTATGTTTTTCAAAGTTACCCAGACAATGAGGAGCAGAGTCAGGAACTGAATTAAGGTGCATTCTGGGGACTCTGTACAGACAAAAGAAGAAGGACTGCATTTTTTTTTTTTTAGGTAACAAATGAGCTTTTTGAGTGGTAGGAGTGAGGGCCTGGAGCTGACTCCACAGGGATCCAGACAACCCCTTTCCAATATATCTTTTCTCTTTCAGAATCTTGACCATTATCATTTTTGTTGTTTAGTAAGAACTCTCTTCCTTTGTTTACAATCCACACAGCAGAATGTGACCATTTCTAACAATTCCCAAACTAACAAAAGCTTTTTCAAGAGAAGAGCAAGACAAAAGCTGAAGATGCCATGTTTAGGGGATTCTGTCAACACCAAGGTACTACGTATAATACGGGGTGTTCGAGTGTTGCACTGCAGAAAGGTGACCTTCCCTGACGCCACCGTGACGATGGGAAGAGGGAGAGGACAACTCCTTACCAATGACAACCATGAAGAGATTGCCACAACACTCGAAAAAGTGCTTAAGGATCTCTCTGTGCCCAACTTTCTTTGCCACACACACAGACCAATTATAAAAGTAAAACACTGGGAAAATATCATCAGTACATTTCCAATTTTAAGAAAAAAATTTTAACATCTAATGTATAAGTTATACATTATTTCCCATGTATTTTAGATAAAGGTATTTAGTATTAACTTACATATTAACATATAAAAGGACTCCTGAAGTATCAAGCATAATATCAATTACCATTCTTCTCTGAATTATTTCTCCTAACTCAAGGTACTTTGTTTTCTTATTATATTTATATACATATATTCATAATATATATGTATGCGTTTGTGTATACAAAGATTCACTATATCGCAGTAACTGTCTTCTCCTATTCATCTACATCTTGATTTATCTGCAGGATGAAAGGATGGTAAACACTTAAAGGTAACTTGAAAATGATGGATCTATTCTGGCTTTCTCACATTACATATGAATGTCGTGAGGCTCTTGCCCAAGGTATTAGAGCTAACTGATGGGATAGTGGGGACTGGAAATCCAGTATCACTAAAGAGACGATCTTTCTGTTGGACTAACAGTTCTCAATCTGAAGTGATATCACACATTAGGAGAGCTGGGCAATGTCTGGAGACATTTTTTTCGTTGTCTCAAACGTGGGCTTTTAGTGGATAAAGGCCAAGGATGCTGCCAAACATTTGATAGTGCATAGCACCGTCCTCCTACAAGAAGAAATCCCCAGCCCAAACTGCCAAGACTGCCAAGGAGGGGGAGGGTATAGCTCGGTGGTGGAGTGCACGCCTAGCATGCACGAGGTCCTGGGTTCAATCCCCAGTCTCTCCACTAAAAAATAAGTAGGCCCAAGACTGCGAAGGTGAAGAAACACTTTGTCAGAGAGCGATTTTTCTTTTATTTTATACACTGGAATTCTCCAAGAAGCAGTTTTACTTAAGATAATTAAAAACATTATCCCACTGAAACTAAAAGGTGGAATAATAAATTCAATTTGTCATTATCTGTTACTCTTCCAGTTGGCATACAGCTAAAATTCGAAATCATTCGAATAGGAACATGCATATGAAATATAACCAATTGACTTGATATTTTAAAATAGAACGTAAAACATGCTTCTATTCTAGATTTCAAAGATATTAGTGCATATATACTTTTAGATCAGATGTTTTCGTTTGCTTAAAAAAAATAGAAGAATGCGCATCAGAATCATCACAGGGTCTTGTTAAACACGCATGAAACTTATGATTCTTGGTTCCCATTTCAAAATAAATCCTGAGAACTATACACTTTAAAAGCAGCCCAACTGACTCAGATACAATCTGACCATTAAAAATATCTCATCTAGAGAAAACAATTAAACTCATAAAAATAAACACAATTCTAACACATGGATGAGACAAATTTTAGTAACAACTATTTTTAGTGGAAAGTGGGTCATTAAATATACAACCTGCAAATGGTACTACGATAATAACACAGCGAATTACGAGATACTGAAATAGAGGAGATTTGTCCCCGAGGATGATTTGTGGTCAATTAAGGCCTTCCTTTCTAAAGAAATGCCATTTAAACTGAGATCTGAAGATCTGAATATTTTGAAACACTGACGGAAGAACGTTTTACTCCGAAGTACCAAAACGTACCAAGGCCCTATGGGAGGGTTTGGTACAGATACCCTGGCCCATAGGCCATCATGGATAGACACGGGGAGCAAGGAGAGAAAGTCGCACCAGAAATGTTTGGGGAGGGAAGACGTTGCTGTATCATGTATAATAAAGTATATTCCATAGTTTTAATAATTGTGATATGATCTAATTTTTTTTTAAATATTACTGTGAACACTCTGTAGACAATGGATTATAAATGGGTAAGTACACTAGTGAAGAGACGAGCAAGGAGACCACTGACTAGAGCAGGGGAGAGGTGATGGCGGCTCACACTGGACTGGCAACTGCAGGGAAGAGGGAAAGAACGTGGGCTGAGAGAATCATAGGTGGTAAATTCTGCCGGACTTGGTGAGATGAATTTCACAAGGAAGAAGATAATACTTGGTTTCTAGGAAAGAAGTGGATAGATTTAGTCAATATTCTGTCAATCTAGTAGAGTACTGGATGTTGCAACCTGGGGCAGAGCAAGCTGTTAAAATGATTCTCAGTTTTATGACCTGAGCAAGAGTTGGACAGAGGAGCTATTTGAAACACGGGGAAACGCTGGAAGAAGAGCTTATCTACAGGGTACACTGGTTCCATTTTGGTAATGTTATGTTTTAAACGTCCATGCTACATCCAACTGGAATTTTCCAGAGGCAATCAAATATGTAGGTCTGAAGTTCAGAGAAGTGATTACACCAAGATATATTTGCCTTTACATAGAGACAATATTTAAATCTCTGGTTGAGTTTCCAAAATGAGAAGAAAGGGAGGCCTGGATTGCACTCCCTGAACAACTTCACTATGTAAAAGAGGGTGGAGAAGAAAGAGCAAGTCAAAGAAGTGTTAAGGGAAACAGAGATGTATGAAGACAACCAAGAGCGTGGGATGTCATGGAAGACAGAGCAGGACAAGGAAGAGGAAGTCCGCAAAGCATTGATTGGATTTGCCAACAGTAAGACTATTAATAACATTACCAACTCAAATTGCAGTCAAGCGGTGAGGGAGGAAGCCAGATCCAAGTTTGTAGAGTAAACAGAACACGAGAAAGCAGAGACAGTAAATAGAGTAACTTTTCCACGATGCTTGCCTCTGAAAGGAACTAAAGAGTATATTAAGTGGAAAGAGTTATAGTTTTATAGAGTTTATGGATGTAGAAAAGAATATATGAAGAGAAACTGGTTAAGAGAAGATTGTGACATAAAAATAAATGAGGAGAATATTCTAGAGAATCCTTTTGATGATACTGCAGTTGCCTTTGCTTACCAGTTTGTGAGACAGTCTTAATTTGTATATTTACAGGGAGCTGTGAGCCCTCTGAGGTACAATTTTCAGCAGCAGGTGTATGTCTCTCAGAAATAAATATTAAATCGTGGCTCTATCTTACTTGTGAAATATGACGACAGTAGCTTAAAATGGCATCATGATGTCTTGAAATACGCTTTGAACATGTAGGTTCTTTTACAGAAAGAAATCAAAACTGACAGTTGAGTTTGTTTTTGCTTTTTGTTAAAATGTTCTATTTATTTTCCCCATATGTCTGTAACATGCTAGTAACTTATTTACTGCTGATACCCTAGCCGCTGAGAATTAAGAAAGAGGAATATAAGTGAGACAGTTATAACATGGGTACTCTCCGAATGACCTAATAAAAAGTATCACCTATTTCTCTGGTATCTGAAATTATTTCAAAATGCAAAGGGATTAGAGCTGAGGTGGGTGGATGATCTGCTTATAATTAGGTGATCTGTGAAACAAATTGGATATGTGTTAACCCTAAGGCAGAATTCATGTTTCGTTATCCATTCGAATAATTACAGTTGAAAAGATTCACACATAAAAGTGCTACATGATATTCTTTCCCCCCCAAGGCAATCTTTTCCTTAGTAAATAGAACAAATAATTGTCAAATGAAAACTTCTGTGAGCAACGATACAAAGAATGTATTGTTTGGGCTGTATTATTACACATTGTATATTGATTACTATATTCACACATGAAACTTGATTTCTTGTATCTATTTTTTTAAAGGTTATATGTAGGTCACTCACAGCCTAAAAATAAAGTCTACGTAGAAAAACAAAAAAAAAAATTCTGGAAGGTAAGTTTTTGAGAAGACAGAGAAAAGTAAAGTAGTCAAGCATTTATGACTTATTCCACTTTTCTGCCTGTTTTGGATGAGGGACAGCACTATAAATATACAAGTGAGTTCCACTTTTTGGCTGATTTGACATCACAATTTCTTTGTGTTTACAAATTAAAAGTAATTTTGAATATCATAAAAATATACTGAATTCCATGGTAGATGAACGTTAGTAGTCCGAGAAGCGTATTTACTCTTAAAAGACAAAACTGTCAATTTTCATCTGTAACCTAATTAAAAAAAGAACATAGTTTAAAAAAAAAAAAAAAAACCAGAAGAATCAGGTCTTTTAATTCTCATGTAGAAGAAGATCATAAAAAAAAAAATACTATTTTATCAGCACTAAATTTTTTTTTTTACAAATACACTTAAGTTTTTCAAGACAATGTAAATGCATGTTTCAGAAAGTCAAGTTGGCAAAGATATGAGTTATTCTGTTCAATAAGTCATTTTAAAAGTTCAAATAAGCACCTAGTAATAAAATATACATTGCCTGCATGGTCCAAAGGAATGTAAAATTCTATTAGTCGGAGATTGCAACAGAAATTCTTTGGGGAAAAAAAAAACAATAAAAAAACATTCATACTTTATCTTCAGGATACTATTCAATCATAATTACTTTTGTACTTCGACTTTATTCATTACTTGGCATAATGCCTAACAAAAATTAGGTCTTTTACCAACCTTAAAAGTTCTACATAAATATCTATATAGAAAATTAACTGATTACATTCACCCTCTAATGAAAATGATGCCGTCACTTAGTAAATGGATTTCCCCAATAATTGCTCAATATTTTAAACTCTTCTACAAATTAACAAATTTTATTACAATATGAAATGACACTAAAAATAGTACATTTTGTGAAAGTATGAATATCACAGATTTAAAATCTTTATGTTAAAAAATTCCAGAAAAAAGATCTGACTGCATTTATACAATGTATCAATTATTTATAAAATATCAACTAGGCTTATCAGATCTACACACCCATATAGGCTTATCATTGGAAGTCTTTTAGTTGTAGCAATAATTATCTACTAGGTAATCTGCAACATATCCCTGAAGCATGACAAATAAATGACAAAGAGAGAATCTGAATACATAGAAAATAATGTGAATAATTAATTATATTTACTTAGCGAGAGTAAGAAGTTTATCATTTTGATTCCATAAATATTTTAAGTTAATTTTGAGATGATGTAAACTCTCTTGATCATCAATTCAATTATGGTGGATATCATACTAAACTGAGAATAAAAAAAAAATTACCCTTTAACCATCTGCTGAATGTTGGAGAATTCACTCAATTTCTACTTGAATTTCCACAGCTACAAAATGTTGACCTTGATCAGACATACAGCTCCTTCTAGCTTTTCTTTTTCTCCTGATTTCACAGATAATGTGTTTAAATTTGGAGCACTTAAGTGATCTGTGGTCACTTACTCATGGCAAGATTTTTTTCCATGTACATGTTATACATTCTAAATACCATTAAGCTAAACATCTGGTTTTATTGCACAGCTGTTAAAGGCGATATATATCAGATACTAGTGAAATGTAGTATGTCTGTGAAATTTTATTCAACGTGGCTGGTTATACCTCTTCTCTTTGCTTATCTAAAAATTGACTACAGAAATTTGGGACATTCAATGAACTCTCACTCCTTCCCCTTCCCCCTTCCTTCCCCTTTCCCTTCTTTTTAAACTTAAGAATGTGAGATTATATACAAAAGAAATATCTTGCTTCAAAGGGCCAATATGTTTTTCTTCAAATGGAGTATGAATGTCAAAAGAAAATAACAAATGTAATGTAAAAAAAAAAATTACAATAGTAGTTCACTTAATAAAATCAAACCTTTAACACACTCTTTGCCAAGTTTTTCAAAATATCTATCTTAAGATGTTTAATGACAAATTGCTTTTAAATGTTGCTGTTAATAAGTTACTTCAAAGTAACTTTTGATTTTTTTTAACCATACTGAATGCTATATTATTCTTTAAACTAGAAGTTACCACAGCCCACAATGCTTATAGCAAATTACTGAACAATTACAGAACTGACTAGGACACAGTCTGTATTGGGAATCAGAATTTCAGCATTATTAAAATAAAAGTTAGCCACTATAATGAAAGTGGTTTTATTTGTACTTATTTCATTCTTAAAGTTGAATATATGGTATATCATAATTTTACACATGGTATGTCATAGATTCTTCACATGTAATTGATTAACATGTATCTCATTAATACTAAATTATTTTTAAAAGTTAGGAAAGCTGATGTGTTCACATAAATGTAAAAATTTTCAAATGTGAATACTTAGATCAAACTACCCCATGTTAAAAACTCTCCCAAAGGTGAGCAAAGAGGTAATTGATAACATTACCTATTCCTGTCTGTTGGCTAACACTGAATTTAGTAGCTAGGTTTATTAAGCACAAAAAGGTGTAATTATTTCACTGACATTATTTCTTATCTGTACAACTCTGTAGAGTTAACTATCGGCTACTGTGAAATGAGTAACTGAGTTTGCAGGTGGGGAAGTAGGTTTCTCCCAGTCCCAGTTTTGTAATCTCTTCATTAAGCCCACGGTACCTGCGGTTCTGTCAACAGTCTCTCCTCCTCCCGCCTCGAAGGCTTCCGCGCTCACTGGATTCAAGCTCTTGGCTGTGGTTTTTACGTGAAGTCTTAGACTTGGTGTAAGTGAAGTGATATTTAAAAATAAAGTTGAAGTGGGGATATGATTCTACCTTACTCCTCAATCCTGGAGTACCAGCCAGGAGGAGCCAACAAGACGATGAACACTTCTTAGATACACAATTCTTACACGTTCTTACATGTATGTTACATGTTTGTTTTGTTTTCTTTACTTTTGAGGGTAGAAGAGGTGCCCAAGGACCGGGCCGAGGCTTGGTTGGGGTGGGTGGGGTGGGGGATTTCCCTGGAATGGTAAACAGGGCGCATTTGGAGTCTCAGGGAGCACCACGTGGCACTGAGCACGTGGCGGGGGCTGTGCAGATCCTGATGGAGGGACGGGGCGGGGGGGGGGGGGAGCAGGGACGCTCTGAGCTTCGAGAGCATCTCGGAGAATGGTTGAACCCACCAGGCCCCAGGTACTGCAACCTCCACCATCCTTCCCAGAAGCAGCCCTGTCTCCTGGAATCTCAGGGGAGTCCTGGGATGAGGAACACCTGGATGTCCCGGGTACGAGAGGCTCCTTGTCCCAGACTCATCCAAGGGACAAAAATTCCATGACTCAAGATGCCTAAGATCTGCATACAATACCTTTAGATTACAGTCACAACAACAGCGACAATAAGTGGGAGGATGAGCTTACCGCCGATTCAACTTCGGTGCGCTCACACCAGGCAGTAGTAAGTAACCGAGAATAAGCATCTGCAGGCTGAAAATACGCCCTAATGAGAGCACGCAGATATGAGTCTTTCACACGTTTCTCTTCACCTCCCTCCTCCAGATCTGCTCATCGCTTTGCTTTGCAAGAAGCAATTCTAATTTTATGGTATTTAGTCATAACCTCTCCCAAGTGGTAATTTTAAAAATGTGATGACTCTCCATTAAATATGAACTGTTTTCCATTTCAAGTTTTCATCTTGCCCATAACGTCCTTTATTTTAGCCAATCTAGAGAACAGACCTTGCATGAGCATGCCTTTAGCTTACAGCAGAAATTTATTGTCAAAAAATAAATTAATTACTTAAATGCTTCGGTGTAAACACGAATGATGGTATTCATTCAGGATCAGGACATTTATAATTATTCTCCTACACACACAAATGGGCTAACTATTCTATTTATAGATCTTTCTTTAGTGCCTAAATTTATAAAATATGTTTTTTCAGGTGGTCTCATGAATTTGTAAAGTAATTCTTCATTTCTATGGCCTCATCTGTTTGATATCTTTTACATTATGGTACCAAATAATTTCATATCTTCCAGCTTTCTACCAACATTGAAGAACTTTAATTGCCTGCGTTACTTGCTTTAGTTGAACAGTACAGGGTCTACCTCTCAAATTCTTTTGGGTCTAAACAACTCTTTGATTTGTAAAATCATAGATGCCAAGCAGTGTGATGGCTTCTATGCTTATTTATGCAATAGAAATTGTCAGTCGGGTTGTCAAATGCAAAGCATTCGTCTAGCTATTCTAAGACACAGAGATAGCTCAGATGTGGGTTCTGACCTCATGAAGCTTGCAATCAGAAAACTGATACGTGCCAATTACCTAACCTACATAAATAAAATACAAGTTAGAAAATAATTGGTATCTTAATAGAGATCCTGAAGAACTGCCAGGAAGGTACAACTGAGGAAGAGTCCACTCAGAAGTGTAGAGAAGCACCTGGACAAGGTATAAGCCTGGTTCTTGAAAAAAAGATCACATTTGGAAATGTGGAGAAAGAAGGGGGGTAGAGTTCCTGAGAAGCCTACACTATAAAGAGGAGGAGAGTAGACATCTGGGCAAGTTGGGGGAAATAGAAAACAGCTTGTTTATTTGTGTTAGAGTAGAATGGTTAGTGGAGAGGACTGGTATATAAAGTTGGAATGCCTGTCAGTGTGTTTTGATTGCGCAGATTCTTAATATAATAGGAATAATTTCAAAGGTAATTAGCCCACGCGCAGCCCCTCTGGCATGGTCAGTTATTGTAAAAGCCCCTGTGAAATTATCTTACAGCAGAGTTCTGGACACACGGTAGCCCTTGATAAATATTTATGTTTATTTTTATTTTTATTGAGTCTTATACTATATACAATTATAAAAAAACCTTCCAGAGCTTACTGCAACCTCATTTCTTTGTCTCTATAGTCTCTATCAATTCCTTCATCACTAGTAATGGAGAGACCATCACACTTTCTAGAAAATTTGACATCAACTTTTTAAAAATTTATTATCATTCTCTGTGACATTCATTTGAGTTTTTGACTGGTCCAGTGCACTCAAGTTGAAAATACTCTCATTAATTTCTGTCTTGTTTAAGCAAAACTAAAATTCAAAATCTGAACCTCAGCAAATCAGTTCCAGTCATGACTAAGCTGGCATGAGAATAAAGAAATGAACATAAATGATTAAAATATTTGTGTTTAACCTGTAGAGATTACATAAATCTTTTAAAACTCTAATATTGAAATATTTTATATGCCAATCATGATTTACTGCATGTAAAGTCTTTTCAGAATATTATAAAGCTATATTCATGAAAGCGATTAGGCTGTCAGCCTCTGGTGCACTGTTATACAGTTTTTTAAAAAATTACCCATTATAAAAGATCATTTGTTAAAATTAGGAGTATAGAGTGACTGACTACTTTAGATTGTGTACATTTCAGAAAACATTCTGTGTTCACAACTTTCCATTTCAACGTTCTCATGTTCAGGTATTAGGTAATTTTAGGCAATTACCCACTGCTTTCTAACAATGACTACAGCACTGCAAACCGTTTTCATTTAAGTGCTTCAGCTACTACCAAACACCCTCCGGGAGCATCTCCATAGAGGCTGTGATGCCAGCCACACTTACCGACTCCAAATTTTAAGGATGCTGGGCAGGTTCTAAGATCTCTGTGTAAAATCCCCTCCCCTTGGGTGAGGGCTGGATTTACTGACTCAAATACAGCAGAAATGACAGGATGTCCATTCTGACATTACAGTATTAAAAGATAGTGGTTTTATGTTAAGATCTTTCCTTCCCCCTCTCTCTGCCTCTTGGATTTCGCACTGAGGAGAAGAGAAGCCACCACTGCCCGGAGGCAGCTCTAAGGAAAGGCCACCTGATTAGGACTGTAACTGAGGTCAGAAGCCTGTTCCCCCTCCTCAGCTCCAGCTCCTTCCTGAGACAGCTCGACTGCAAAGTCATGGACAACGTGCAGCCAGAATCACCCAGCAAAGCCTCACCTGGATTCCTGACCCCCAGAAACTGCGAGATAATAAATGATTTTTGCTTTTACTCAAATTCATGAGTAATGATATGTGACATGGACAAAATCTCAGTTCCTTAGAGACAAAAATGGGTGACTGAAATGTGTGTAATATATTTTCATACACAACCCATAAACTTTAAAGTGGTTAGATAGATTTAAGAAACTCTTAAATTATACATATATATTTAATATAATATATACATATATATATATATAGTTTGTTTGATCAATGGGATATTTCCTATTAGAATCCATCAAAGTAAAACAAAACAAGCTTCTTGTTCTTGTCTCATGCGTCATGCTCTTAATACGGCCAATTATCTATCTTTTCAAAATCTGCTTAATTTGTAGGGAAACTCAACCTCTCTGGATTCCGCAGGGTTCCTGTAGAAATCCCAAGCTTCCTGGGAGTCTTACCTGGAAGATTAGAGCTCCAGCTTTTTGTTTAACTAATTACTCTGATACAAAAAGAGTGACGTGACAACATTCTCCTCCCTCAAGGACAGGGTCAACTCCTGGAACCTGACATATATCCCTAAGTTAAACCCTAGGTACTGGGAAGAGAGAGTAATTAGGCATCTTCCTCAGTAGTTACACGTCGAAATCAATGAAGCCCCAGAACCTGAAGAAAAATCCAGGTTTCAAAGACTGAGAGGCAGGGGACTATCTGGCTCCCGGAGAGGTTTTCTTTGACTTCCAAATGGTTTGGATTTAAGATTCAGGAATATTACTATTCCTAGGAGACCCTTTTGGGATGGGAGGGGGCAAACGTCTTCATTCTTCTTTGAAAGCAGAGGAAAGTCATTTCCCTTGCCCTTCACCTCTAGGGTGTTGGGGTCATTGGTAGGAAAAAACCCATCAGCTTTCATCCCATTGCGCCAGGGATCGACTCCAGGACAATGAGGTGCTGCAAATTACTATCTACTGTGAGGAATTTAATAAGAACCATGTTTCTGACCTGGAAAACCTCTTGTGTTCATTTAGGGTCAAATTAATAAAGATTATTATTAAAAACCAAACTGTGGAGCTGTTTAAATTCTAGGCATGTTCTGTCACATTCTTTCGAAAATGGATGGGCTTGAAAACACTGGTCTTGAAAGAGGATTATTTGGTCAAAGCAGGTTAGATTTTTGAGTCAAAGTCTTGGAATCCATATTAATTCTCACATATTAAAGATACTGAAACCCCCCTGCTTAAAAAAAGTTTATCTTTGAATAATAAGGTTTTTCTCAATCTTGTCTGATCCTATGATTACTTTTGTTTGTGTTTTTTTCTCTCTCTCTTAATGCATCACCTGGCACAATTTCATTTTGGGTATATTTCAAAAATATAATACAAGATACAACTTACCTATAGGTTCCCTAAGAAAATTTCTTCAAAAATTGATACAGATGATGATTACATTTGGCTTCCTGGGTGCCAAGTGCTTTTCTAAGATCTTTACATATATTAACTTGTTTAATTTCTATCATAACCCAAAGAAGAAAAAGATCTATTTAAAGATGAAGAAATTGTGCTCAGATTGTTTTGTGAATTCAAGGCCCAAAGATACAAAGCGGAATATAAACACATGCAACCTGGCTTTAGCGTCTGTGCTAACATCCACTAACACTGCGCTGCTTAAGTTTATCATAAAACATTGTCTGTTTTGAGGAACACTATATCGGATGGTGTTTTCTTTGGGTTTTAACTATTATTTAACGATTAACATGCAAGAAGTTCTGAAAGGGATCATGCCATCAGCATAAAATGTAGTCAGGTTTCCTTTAAATATTTGAGGAATAACTGATATTTGTGTATATAGCATGTTAGATACCAGACACTTTGCCAAATGTTGAGACAAATGGAATCCACTGGCTGGGAAACGGAATAAACATCAGTCATTTAAAATGATTAAATGATTTTTTTAAATTTAGTGAGTTTTCAAAATAAGTCTTTATCATAAATAGAATATAAGATTACTAGGAACTTTAGGACTAAAGCAGAAGACCACAAAGATATTTAGAAGTTGTGAGAACAAAGTCTTATCCTCTAAGATAAAACTGGTCATCAATCAGTCTACTGTGCTTTTCTCTGTACTGGATAAAAACATCTTGGGAATTCTACGGTGACGCATAGTTTAGAATTTAGTGATTCTGGCTAATGATAAGTTGTTATATGTGTCCAATAAATAATTAAATTTTTTAGTTCTAAGTAAAGTCCTGATTTCTGTAATGATTTCATTTATCTGCAAGTTTTTTTTTTTCCCCTCAGTGTGTTGTTACTTTCCAAATAGCTTTTGTGTTTTGTTTTTCGTAGTTTTGCTGGCTGAAGTCTAACTTATTTTTGTCAGTGTTGGAAGAGTTTGATGATACTCATACTTTGATATAAATCCAGAACCACTTAAATTTTTTGCTTAGCTTTTCAGACGCCAGGCAAGGAGCAGAAATGTGATGTGAAGGCAAGCTTGCTGAAGCAAATTCTCCAGAGATTTTCTCCTTCCTCCACAAACCCAGCCTGTGAGCATGAAGTTCTTTTTGGTCTCTAGATTTGGGTCTCTAGACCCACTCTAGATGGAGTGGGTCTCTGTGTGTGGAACCTACCCTGAGTTAGTGATTTGAGTTTTGTCTGTTCTCCCTGTGACGTTTTAAAGGTCCTGTTGTTAAGATGCGTAAATACCCTTCTGCCTGCTTATCACTCGTTTGTTTCTTCTCGTCTCTGTTTTGACTCTGGTGACTTCTCCTCCTGTCAAATGAACTTAGCTCTTTATACAAAAATCCATTCTATATTTGAACCATAATCTCTTACTAGTTTGTATCACAAGGTTTACTAAACATATCTGCTCTATCATAATGCTGGATATAAAAGTTTGATTTTTCTTCCCCCAAATAATTAGAATAAAACTTAGAATGAAAATCTCAGTGCAGCTTTTTATTATTGAAGACATAGCTATCCTATGGTTTCCTCTGGAAACCACACCTCGGATCCTCCATTCCCGGTACCAACAGAAAATCTTTTACTTCCCTTTAACTGGGAGCTCTGAGAGCACACCTTGATGTAGAATTGCAGTTAGTCCATGAAATAAGACTAAAAGATGGCAGAAGGGCTGGGATGGTGCGGGTGGGGGGGGGGGTGTTAAAGGTGCTTTAAAGAGACAATGAGGCAAGTGCAGCCTTAGAAGTGCCCACCCTGGCAATACACTGTTAAAGGACATTCTTGTGGAAAGTTGACGTTCAAAGTGTAACTGAATCACGACGTGGTAGGCTGGCACTGTGTACCACCCTAACCCTACCACTTTTAGAATACACTGGATTTTTTCTCCAGTAGAAACATGATTAGTTCACAACTCTCCACACTGCTTTAAAAAGGAAGGTGTAAACTAACTTCATTTTCGCTGGATCAACTGATAAACCTCCTATGTAGAAAGAGCTCTTCCACTTTCAAACCAGGAACTTATTAAAATTTATTACATCGTGTATCAAGCTAAAATTTATATGGTGTGACACAAAATATGCCAACAAAAGGTTTATTTTTAAGCAGAAAATACATAAACAGATACAATATTTTACCTAATTAACTCTGTAGTTAACCTGGAGTTTACAACATACATTGTCTTACCTACCAGAAAATGCAAAACTGAAGTGGTACTGCAGTGAATACGGTCGTGGCCACAAATGGAACAGTGTTAGCCTTGATTGCTTGTTTGACATTTGTGTTACATCTCTTCAAGTCTCTGTGCTTATAATGTTTTTGGTTCGATAGTTTTTTAATATACATTTGAAATACAAATCATAAAAGGTAATGCCATACATATTGGTTCAGAAATGTTCCAGACATCTGTCATTAATAGATTTAATCCTCTTTAATAGAGTGGACTGTTCTATGCGTATCTCTTGAATTTTATAACAACATAGCAAGATGCTAATGCCTTCTTTATTGTCTCTCTTTAAGATAAACTGTGTAAGAGTTCCAAATGTAACCCATATCTCACCATTATTGCAAATAATGGAGCAAATTAGGACTTTTGGAATAAAGAAGATTGATATTGACTTAGAGTATTTTAAACTAAGCAGCAAGCATCAGGAGACATAATATATTTTGGAGTTATTAGGCCTTCTACTTTTTGTAGTAAGTAAGAATTCTACTAAGATTCTCATTTTTGTAACCATTGTGAATAAAATTTAAAAAGTAAATGCATGTTATATTTAAAAACTTTATAATAAAATAATTTTAAAAGAATATAAAAACACCAGAAAGCATAAGAGTAATAAAATCACATTCTCTGAGATTAACATATTATAGTTCCCTGGAGTTTTTTTTTCCTTCATGTATCATTTTAACTAATTCTGACTATCTGTACCTAAAACTGAAATAGCAATATAAAAAATTATCTGTAATGTTTTCCA
The DNA here is from genome assembly GCF_009834535.1 of Camelus ferus. NCBI lineage: Eukaryota > Metazoa > Chordata > Mammalia > Artiodactyla > Camelidae > Camelus > Camelus ferus. The sequence continues at coordinate 5,291,612 of NC_045718.1, read as the reverse complement.
GCAGGACAGTATAAGGCTCTTAATTTTAATTGCCTTTTAATATTGAAAATGTATGCTAGATCAAAAATACATTTGTTCCCACCCAGTGCCATGCTGGTAAATGTTATCCAGTCAGCCCTTTAAAGAACACAGCTGCCAGTGTGACGTCACTGAGTGTGAACTTGGTGAAGGGATGTGATCCACTGCCTCAAGCTAATTTGAGCCCCTTCTACCACCACAGCCCTGAGACCCAGGAGTTGCCTTCAAGCTATTGCTATAAGAAATACATTTTCTAGTGAATATCTTTATGAAAGTACTTTTATTTATGGGATTTATGGGAATTTTCTGTAGAAAAGAATTCAGAACAAAACGATTCCTCTTAAAAAGCCAATCTGCTTTCCATAGGCTGTGCCAATAATAACAGACATATGAAATTATATTAATAAACAGCTGTTAAAATTATATGTACTGTGTCATTTTCTTTTGTTTGGGAAACACTACTGTGCTTGGTAAAGTTGGTAAATGGCAGTTTACTTCAGGAATTTCTAGCATTGTCCTAAATTCTAACAACATTGATTTTTTTGCCAGTTTTGTACTTAAATTAATGAAATATATATATATATTTGATATTTAATAGTGTAAGTCCTCCAGGTTTGTTCTCCTTCATTTTGTTGTGACTATTTTTGGTCCTTTATGTTTCCATATATATTCTAGAATCAGCTTATTAACAAATTCTGGAAAATGAACTTCATTCGATTATTTAACAATTTTGTAATATTGAATGTTCTTCTAATCACACTTATGATAGCTCTCTCCATTTATGTAGCTCTAATTTCATTTACATCAATAGTATTATTATTTTCAATGCAGAGGTCTCAAATTTCTTCTTAGATTTATTCTTAGATGATTGTTTATTAATGCTATTTTAAATTGTATTATTTTTAAAACCTTATTTCTATTTGTTTTTGGCACATAAAATCAGAATTGATTTTGCATTGATATGTGCACAAATGATTTTGTATATTGTAACCCAGTGACCTTTCTAAATTCATTATGTCTCAGCTTTGTTTTCACCACAGAACCTGGCATATCACTGGGTGTTTAACTAACATTTGTTTATTTAAATGTATAATTAAGTCCTACTTGGCTCCCACACTGTAAGTGGGCATGGTGGAGGGTCTCAGGGTATCTCAGAACCTCACTGATAATGGTGATTATTGTGAGGGGATGAAATTCTGGCTCCCATGCTGCCCGCTGGAATGAAGGGAGATGTTTTAAAGTGGTCTGTGCCTTTGTTCATGTTATCTCTTCAGTGCCCCAGGACTCCATTCATTCAGAAAAGCAACCAGGGCACATCTTCCCAGAAGTTACAACAAGCTGCTTGGCAGACGTCGAGCTTGCCCAGTCTGTTCCGGCTGAGCCCTGACCAAGTCTTTAATTTTGTCAGCTCCACATCCCTAAACACTTGCCTCTGACGAAGTGCTAGGAATCCACACCAATTATTACAGCTTGGTTTCAGCCCACCGTATTTAGCAGCTAGCAAACACACGAGGGCCATATGCGAGGAAGAGCCCAAGCCGCTCCCGAGCCAGTTCTGTCGATTTCCTGGCCTAGTCACACAAGCCCATTAACATACAAAGCAAGTAATTTATTTATAATCCACACACATCCTCTTAGAAATGAACACATTTCAAGGAGGAACTGTGTTTTAGATTTCGTAACAAAAATGAGATTTTTAATTGTGTAAAAAGCACTGTCAGTTGTAATATGAATTACACGAAAATAATAATTTTTTTTTTTTATTTCTTGGAAGATAATCCTGTAAGATCTTGAGGACCTCATAATGAACCGATCGTGGATCCCTAATTGATGTGGTAAGATATGTATGATACACGTGGTAAGACAGTAAATTAAAGATAGGTCACTGCAACTTTCTGAGGAAAGCATATGGGCGATAATTGTTTACTGCTTTCAAGTACCTAAGTGTCTAGGTTTCCTACAATCGACTTCACTTTTAACCAAAGAACCTTGTCCAGATATAATTACTTTGAATTTGAAATCACATTAAATAGAGAAAGAAAAGGGAATTAATGAAACTCTAGCTCGAAAACAAGGCTACACTTCACCACTTCTCTGTTGATATCTAATTATTTTCTGCTGGTGGAACAAAGGCAGATTAAACTCGATCCTTTTTTTGTGTACTGAGCCTGTAGAATGCACTGTAGAGAGTCTTTCTGCACAGCACTAAAATCCAGGTCTTCTATTTAAATATGAAAAGATGAAGTTTTAATGATTTGAATGCATTTAGTGTGTGTTTTAAAATAAATTTTAATTATAAACTTACCAAAAAATAGCAGTTTTATTTTTAATACCTCTCATTCAGATGGACAAAGTGCATTTTGAAACTTTAATTTAGTCCGTCATTTCTTTCTCCTAATGTGGTTTCCTAGTTACATATGCTTTTGCACCATAAGGTAAAAGTGAACACTCATCTTTCATTTTCATCAGCCCTCAAACCATACATACCCCCTCAATGTCATTATTGTCATTTTTTTTAATCCTTTATACCTTTTGGAGACTGACAGAGATTTGAAAGTCTTGTTTTTCATTTTCAAGAGCAAAACACCTTAGAGGAATAAGGGCTTTGTACTCTAGAAACCTTGACTTACAACATCAAGAACAAAAGCCTGCAGGAAGCAGTCACAAACCCATAAACATCAGATTAAAGAAAAACATGAAGTTACTGTTTTCCTGCAAGAGAGAAAACTAAAAACCATTTTGAAGATGGAAAAAGAAGATTCATATCTAGGCAAGGAGGGACAGAAGAGACTGGTGTTTTAAAACATTTTTAAGAGAACTTTTAGGTTTACAGCAAAATTAAGAGGATGATACAGAGATTTCCCATATGCCCCTGCTCCCAACACATACATAGCCCCCCGCATGATTTACACCCCCTGCCAGAGGGATACATGTGTTCCAATTGATGGACCTACACTGACACATCAGAATCACCCAGAATCCATTACATTAACACTCACTCTTGTCATGCATTCTATGGGTCTGGACAAAATATAATGACATTTACCCATGAATATAGTGTCATACAGAATATGTCCACTGCCCTAAAAATCCTCCGTGCTCCACCTAGTCGTCCCTGTCTCCTCTCCCTTCAATCTCTGATACCACTCTCTCATCTTTTTATTGTCTACAGTTTTGTCTTTTCCAGAATGTCATATAGTTGGAATCATACAGTTTATAGCCTTTTCAAATTGGCTTCTTCCTTTAGTAATATGCATTTAAAATTTCTCCATGTCTTTCCGTGGGTTGATAGTTCATTTATTTTAATCACTGAATACTATTCCATTGTCTGATGTACCACAGTTTATCCATTTTACTTACTGAACAACATCTTGCCGCTTTCAAGTTTTCACAATTATGAATAAGGCAGCTATAAATTTCCATATGTTTTTGTGTAGACATAAGTTTTCAACACCCTTGGATAAGTATCAAGAAGTTTGATTGCCAAATGATACGGTAAGAGTATATTTAGTGTTTTAGTGTTGTAAGAAACAGCCAAACTGTCCTCCAAAGGGGTCATGTTTGTTTTTAAGAAAGGGTCCCGTATCTTTTCTCCCCTAGGTTCAAATCCTGAAGCTATACAGTGAGGTTGTATGATAGAACAACAAACAATTTTTTAATTTAAATAAGTATTGATTTAAAAAGTTATTTTATTTATTTTTATTGAAGTATAGTTGATTTACAGTGTTTCAGGTGTACAGCAGGGATTCAGTTACACATACATATATATATGTATATGTACATATACATATATATATATATATATGTATATATATATATACACACATTCTTTTTTAGATTCTTTTCCATCATAGGTTATTACAAGATATTGAACAAAGTTCCCAGTGCTAGACAGTAGGTCCTTGTTCTTTATCTATCTTATATGTTATTGGTGAGGAAGGATGGAGTACATAGTTCCTAGAGTTGAAGAATGCCTAGGAGGCTAAAAAAAACACCTCAAGGAGGCCAGTACAACTTGAGTAGAGAGTGAGGAGAAAAAGTAATAAGAGAAAAAAGTCAGAAAGGTAACTGGGAACTAAATCATACAGGACTTTGCAGGCTTTTTTGAGACTCTAACTTTTATCGTGAATAAGACTAAGAGCTACTGAAAGGTCTTGATCAGCGGAGGGATGTGATCTGATGTCCACCTTTAAAAGAACATTCTAGCTGCTGAATGGAGGCTAGTCACTGGGTGGAGGGAAAGCAAACCCAGGATGGTCAGTGAGAGGTAACTGCTGTAACACAGAGTATGCTAGCCTGGGCCAGACAAATGTCAGCGAAGTGTGAGAAGCTGCGATTCTGTACCTCTTTTGGACGTAGACTATGTTGATACTCAGCACTATCTGTACCGAACACACTCTCTGGAGCAAGGCTAAGAGCTACGTGAACACACTGTCAGGAGTCCTCTGTCAGGCTGCAATCTACAACGTTTTGCCAATACACACGTTCATACAAGATTTGAAAGGCAGAAACAAAAAAGAAGCCATCGGCCATTATTTCTTTCCCACACCAGCTTGTGCATTTGTGAGTAAATATCATACATGAGGTTTGCAAGTTCCCTGAGTAAAGACCTGAGAATCTGTGGTTTTAATGCTACAGGCAGCTGTGATCACTGAAACAGGCTTTTCAGAAGCTCATGTGTTCCTGGATTCCATGACCTCTAGTGGCACAGTTTTGTGATTGGCGGTGTGGCATTTTTTGATTTTTTTGTTTTGTCTCTTTTGTGTGATTTTATTTCCCCAGCATTTCCAGCAGACAAGTAGTCCAATGTGCTGTGCACATACTATTAATGATTGCCAGCAAAGATACAAGAGATGACACTGGACGGTTACTGTTGGCCACACAGTGAAGAGTATTTGGACATCATGCTAATGACTAATGTATTATTATGTTAAATGTATTTCTAAAGCATTGACAGATCTCAAGCAGTGACACCGCAAGATCATACTTGCATTTTAGAACATTACACCTAGCAGCATGTGGAGTACAGATGAAGAGAAAACAGCAGTTCCGAGGTGAGATTATCATAGGTGAGAAGTGGGAATACAGACTAAGGAAGACATTAGCATCATAGCTGTTTGTTAAGACCGGGATAAGTAGGGAGAGGAGTAAATGCAGTGTGGCGTACCAGGGTTGTGTCTTCACCCTGTTAGGACTATGTGTAAGACATTTAGTGGAGTAGTGATTAACAGAGCAGACTCTGGAATCAGAGACTGAATTCTCTCTCCATCACTTCTTGAATACAAACCCTTGTGTGACCTACCTAATCTCTGTTCATCCTAATGCATGCTTAGTGACGGCACTGGGAGGATTATTCAATAAAACGAGGAAATGATGCATGCAAGTGATTTGTACTGTGTCTGAAACATGAGCATCTTATACATCTTAGCTGCTACTGCAGTGGAGATGATGAGAATGAATCTTATGCTGATGATTATAACTCAAGCCAGAAAGTAACAAATTGGATATGTGAAATTGAATCAGGATGTGGACTGAAGCTAGAGGTTTAAAAATGCATGCTACATATACATAATCAGGATCTTCAAGGCTCACCAAGTGAGCAGGGCAATCTCCTCTTAACAGAACCAAGAACACTTAGTGCCCAATGGATAAGCTCAATTGGTTCTTCAACAGTATTGTGGGTTTAGAGCATCAAATCACCATTTTTAGTCACCTGGCTTTGTCTTACTAGCTAAACACATTAATTGAACTCCTGAAATAATGAGTTTAATAACAGACCATTTTGTTATTTTTTTTATTTTTTGAACTTTTTTTTATTATAACAGACCATCTTAAAACAAACTAATAAACATCCACAAACTACATTCTACCTGCCTGTCTATTAGGAAATTATGTTACATTCTGCTGTATTTCCAGGGTGTGGCTCACATTCCTTAATGTAGCATTTGTAACTGTCATGGTTTTCCTGCTTATCAAAGTAAAATAATTATGTAATCATATAATATTCAAATATATTGACCCTGTTTTCAATAAACTGTTTCAAACATTAAAAACAGTATTTGTGTTATAACTGAATCACTTTGCTGTACACTTGAAACTAACCCCACTAACACGACAAAACATTGTAAATCCACTATACTTCAATTAAAAATTTTTTAAAAATTAAAAAACACCGTTACACAAACTTATGTGTGCAGCTTTAACCACTAAGATATTCACTAGTATAAATCTTATTCTTTCTTTAAAGGATGTATGACTTCATTTTAAATTAGGAGGAATAAAACTAAAATCTGAAAAAAAATTGTCTAAATTATACAGTGGAGTTAAAATTATTATAAAATTCTGTATATGCGATTTTCTCTTAGTTCTTCCTAAATCTTTGATTACGGAAGTGTATGGACAAACAGCATAGGAATTGTGGGAGAGTGTTTTTTAATAATTGGTCTTTGTATGACCTTTTCCAAATTTCCCTAAGGTAGTGTGCTCATCTATTTTCTAAATTAAGTTTTCCTACACTGCATTCTTAATTATGAGTAGAATTTGAATTTTTTATTTCTTATAATACCTTCTCTATTTTAATCTGATAACATCACACGTTGAGGTGTGTAATGACCCAGAGCTACTTAAAAATAAAGCAGTAGAGTAATGCACATATAATAAAGAGAGATTAGAGTAGCTTAAAATAGATTTAGTAATGTTTCAAAAATCAAATTAATAGTGTATCTATGCATGCTCAGTGGGAAAATAGAAAGTAAAAGAGAATTCAGGGTCTGATACACTTGATGTATTTTTTTTATGCAACTCATTTTCACATAAGACCATGTTAAATGTCTCCAGTACAAGAAATACTGGGAAAAGTTAGACCAATGACTACACCAGATAAGGAAAACTCTATTAATTGGCAATTCAGGCTAACTAAGTAAAGGAAAGGAAAGGAAAGGTGATCCTTAAGTGATTTCATGGAATCATTTGATTGTTGAACAGTGCAATCATTTGATTGTTGAACAATGCAACTCATCTCTTTGGCTATCTAGCCATTGCTTTTGAGGAGAGATGCCTTCTGGGATAAGTGACTGGATCTAAGTTAGAATGAAGTTTATTGGATAAGCACTTGCAGGATGGAAACAAAAGTTTCTAATTGTTAAGTAAAAGGAAAACAGTGCCGTCATAAATTACTAAGGTGGAAGCACACAGCTCTCCTTTCTCATACCCACCTATGCTTACATCAACACCACTGTCCCAGCGTTTATCACTGTACACTAGGAACACTGGTTCCAGGACACCCAGGGCTGATACCAAAATCCATAGGCGCTCAAGTCCCCTACAGTATTTGCATATAACCTAAGCATATCCTCCCAAGTACTCTAAATAATTCTAGATTACGTATGATACTTAATACAATGTAAACACAACGTATATGGTTGCCAGCATGCAGCAAATTCAGGTTTTGCTATTTGGAACTTTCTAGAATGTTTTTTTCAAACGTTTTCGATCAGTGGTTGTTTAAACCCATAGACGCTGAACCCGTAGAAACGGCGGGTCCACTGTATTTTTTTCACCTTCACCACAAATAACACAGTACAGACAGACAAGTCATGGATGTACGTTTTTTAAAAATGAATATAATTTCAAGAAAAGTATTGCACATATTAGTGCAATTCTATTTGTTCAGCAAAAATCGATTCTTGATAAAGATTTACCTTCAAGGACGTTCATTTGTTGGAGTTCTCCAGAAAAACAGAACCGAAAGGATACGGTTTCTGTTGCAGTTTGAACCCCAAAGCAGTCTGCTGCCAGAATTCCTTCTTGGTGGGGGGCAGCATCAGCCTTTGTTATATTAAGGCTTTCAACTGATTGGGTGAGGTCCATCCATATAATGGAGAGTAATCTGCTTCACTCAAAGTCCACCGATTTAAATGTTAATCTCATCCAAATAACAGATTCACAAGAATATCAAGAATGATGTCTGACCAAATATCTAGCCAGTCAGACTGACATAAAGCTTGTGAAATCTGCATCATATGCAGACAGGATGGAAATAAAATACCAAGTTTTTTTTATAAGCTATGCTCTTTGGGGCAAGGTAAGAAAGGCACCATTATTCATGTGTGGGAAAGCATTTCATCTACTAAGCTTATCTGATTGCATTAACTTATTTACTTATATCAACTATCTCAGAAAGATAAAAACACTTTGTACATTTTCTCAAGCTTTAAATAAAATGTAACTAGAAACTATGAAATGTATGTAAAGCTTATATAACATTTAGACAACAATTATACCACTAAAATAACCTAAAGGGTTACTTAAGGTACTTTTGAAACTTAAAAGAACTAAAAAAGAATATAAATAGAATACATGAAGAAATTTAAAAAAAAAAGGAGTCAAGAGAAAAATCAAAGCAACAAAACTTAGTTATAATAACTAGTTGTTATTCTGATCATGCATGACAGAAATAATCAAATAATTATGAAAATGTCACAGAGAGTGAAATATAGATGGGAAAGAAAGAATTACTTGCACAGCAGTAAATAACATAGAAATCTGCCAGATAGAAATGCCAAATGTATAGGAATACAAAAATGAAAATATGTTCTTAGTAGGACAGAATACAATGTAGAAATCAATCTGCAAGATACAAAAGTAAAATACTAAATAGAACAAACACTAAACATTTGAGAGAGGTGATCAACAAGCATTTACCTAAGTTAACAGACAAATGAATAATGTATCACTTTTTGTTTAAAGTTTGAATAAAATATTGCGAGTTTCTCCAGAAAAGGAATAGCGCTATGCTTTGATTCCTTACAGAGCTCACATGACATGTGGAATGTAGCAGAGCATGGGGAAAGAAGTTTGTTTATTTGAACTGAATAAACTGCAACAAAACAAATATTTCAGAAGAGTGCCACAGAAAGTGGATGAATGACCCATCTCAAACCAAAGTCATTTTAAGGAAAAAAGGATACTATCTTGCTGCAAGTGGCATTAGATACAGGATAGAAAGCACCTGCAGGGAAGTTTAACATAGTAATATCAAAGCCTAATTTGAATAATAAGGAGCAAATTGCACATGGCGGACTTAGGAAAAATAATTTTGAGTTACAGCCACTCACAAAGGAGTTCAAGTAAAATACATCCTTGATGTGTTTTCAAGGATGTTTACTATAAGGCACCAAAATAAAAACAGTAATGGTAAAATCACTGTAAAAACTTGATGAAATAATTATAGAAATATTTATAAGAGACTAATAGTAGAAAAACATTATTTGTATTCCTGAAAAACCAAAATACTGAAGAGAAACATTCTGAAAATTATTTAGTTTTTAAAATAAATAGTAATCATGGCTACTATTAAAAAAAAACATAAAATAAATGTTGGCTAGGCAGGATGTGGAGAAATTGGAACCCTCGTACACTGTTGGGAATGTAAATCATGTGCTTGCTATAGAAAACAGTAGAGCAGTTCCTCAAAAAATAGAAATAGAACTACCATATGATACAGTAATCCCATTTGTCAGTAGATACTTCAAAAACTTGAAATCATGATCTCAAAGATGTGTTTGTACACACACGTTTATAGCAGCATTAGCTACAATAAAGCTTGCGTACAAAATTTACTGTTGAAATTCAATAATTACACTTTTTACTATCTCACTCCGTGGGAAGGGGATTTTTATGTACCCCCGTTTCTTAGCCACATTTAATGCATGTGTCACTCTGTCGTCTGAAGCCCTGGTGGGTGGGTGGGTGCTTTTGTGAGCTTCTTCCATCATGGTGTGATACAGCAAGAGGCCACCATGGACAGCTGCCTCTAAAACTTGCAGCACATCTGAGCTGGAAACTTTGCCCCTAGCCATTTATGCTCATGCACAATTTGTTATATCACCAGACACATTACATTACGTTCATGAAAGGAAGGTTTATTACATTGCTTCTAGAAAGGGGTGGGAAACAGAGGCTGGTTATCAAAGGTTATCTTTTACCTGTAATGATGTGTTCAAGGGAGAACTCTGTTCTTTGAACATGCATCTTATGTACGATTAGAATCCATTATGGCAAAAGATGGATGTGTAAAAAACAGTGCTATCAAGCCCAGTCCAGCTGATGTATTGCAACTAAAAACATCTGGTTAAATAACATAATATCTGGAACAAAGATTATACTGGATGGGACATGTGATTAGCAGATAGAAAATAGCTCTATCCCAGGCAAACCATGACTTTTTATTGCAAACTAGGACATTTGATCCTCTAATTAATACATATAGAATATGGGGGGGGGTGTGTGTGTGTGTAGTTATAAGAGAAAGTTAGTTAGACAAGACCTCTATGAGCAAGTTACATTTGATAAGAAGCCAGCTTTTGAACACATGGACAGATATTTACAATCAGAGGGCACAAAAAAGTACAACAGATCTAATCTAGGAATGAAATAAGCATGTCCAAACAACAGGATGTTGACTGGAGACAGGGAATTAAATGAGGACATGAGTGACAGGCAGTGAGGCCACAGAGGCACACAGAGATCAGACCATATGCAAATACAGCTAATCCCCGTTTTGTTAAAAAAATAAACAAACAGATAAATGGAACACAGCCACATCCATTTTTCATGTGTTCTCTATAGGTGCTTTCATGACACAAGAACACTGTTCAGCAGTAGAGACAGACATCCTACGACCTGCAACACAAAATATTTACTACCCAGCTTTTTACAGAAAAAATTACCCAATCTCTGATGCAGAGCATCAATGTAGTTGATTTATAGTTTCATGTCAATTAAATATAATAATAAGCAAGTGAAATCTGATCTCTCAGTAAGATGTTAGGTTGAATTTCTAAAATGTATTTTCTTCAATGATAACTAACATGAGGTTTTTAATACCTTAATGGAAATTACTTAATGGCTATACATAATGGCGGTACAATTATGGTGTTTGTTAACTGGATGATAAATACAGGAAAAACATTCTAGCGAATAAATTTGGTGGTAATTCACAAATTCTACCTATGGTAATTGTAGAAATGATAGTTTTTGAGTAAATCAATGAAAAACAGCTTAGTGTGCTCCTTACCCGACTGTCAAGAAACAAAAACATAAATAAGTAGTACTTTTAGAAGGCTTTTTACAGCTTAGTGTATCTACTACATATTTCCACTATATTTCTATTTATTTAAAATGCATACATAGGAAATAATATTAGGTGATGAGTATGATTTTTAAACATGTATTTTAAATTTTTCACTATCAACAGAAAAATACTTAGGAAATAAAATTAAAACATCTGTATTGAATACATTTATTTTTTAATTTTAATGATTCTGGAATACACATTATTTTCATAGATAATAATTAAATACAAAAAAGTGCATTTGAAGCTGTGGAAATTTAATATTATTTTGATTAACTATCTCAATCAGATAAAATAAAGACTAAATTTTGCTTTAAAAAATCAAAAATGACATTCTTCGCCCTAATAATTTTAGCCAACTCAGTAACATTAACATTTTTCCATACCACTGAAAATAATGCCAGACAAAGGGAGGCAGGAACCCTGCCAAGTTTGAATTGGCTTTACACTTATAACACAGATAAGCTTGTCTGCTCAAAATGAAATATTTTTCTTTGGGCAGATTACATTTCAATGCATCAGTGCATCTCTAGATAAGACAGTTCATTTTGTTTCCTGCCAATCCTATGCTTAATGTCCATTTCTCAACTTCATTAATAACCACTCCAAACAAAACACTTACCTTTAAAATACATTGCAAAGACATGCCTGATTATTCTCCAGTAGCAGTGATTCTAAAGTGGTAATAACAGTTTAAAAGATCACCATCAGTGGAAACACACATCTGCCATTTGGTCCTTGCTTTCCTAACAGTCATATTTCTAACCATGGCCCCTGGAGTGTCACTGACTGGGTTTATTGCCAGACACCAAGGGTCACTCACTGTGAGAGTTTGGGCAGGTCCTCTAACCTTTCTGTGTCTATTTACTTACCTCTAAAGTAGAAAAATATTAAGGTCTCATCAGTTTTTTTGAGTTTGAAATAAGCCAATACATGTAACACACTGAGGATGCTGGCAGGCACGTAAACTTTAACAATTACTATTATTTTGTTAATAAAGGTTGTTCGCCGCCTTCTTCCCCAGCCTCAAATTGCCTGATTTTTTTTCAATATTATTTTTATATACTCTTAAAAGAAAATATTTATTATTTTTACATGTGATCTTGGCTCTCTACAGATTCAATTTCTGGAAATTTGTCCTAAGGCTAGACGAATTTCAGAGATCCAATATAGGCAAGCAAACTGTATGTATCCCTGGGTGTTGGCTGGGAATAGATACATATTCATAAAACACAGAAAAATGTATCTTCAACTCTCTTTAGAGAATAATCCATAGTTTTAAAGAAACGACTGTATGAAGCAGATTTGGGGTAACATTTTTGCCAATGGAACTTGAAACTATTCCATTTTTTTCAAGACGCTTAAAAAAGGAAGCCTAACATTACTCATATGACTTTTTACTTATTCAAGAATAATATAAAATACTTTGAGTGAGGCATATATAGTGAGGCTTACAAGATAGATTCAGCTGTCGGAGACATGGGTGAACTTGAGAAACTAACTGGCAAAAAAACTAAGCATAATTTTCTAAATTCCATATATACAGACACGTGTATTTTTAAATTACACCTCTTTTTAAAAATGTATATATATATATACGTATATATATACAAGAAACAAATTGTTTATTAGTTTTGCAAATAAAACTAGGAAGGTTCTTGGTATAAAGACATTCTTTGAAATGTGGCAAATTAAGGAATGTTTTTATAACTTCTAAAATTAACCAGAAATAGTATTTATTGATGTTTAAATGTTAAATTTATATATATATAATATGAATAACTGAATCACTTTGCTGTACACTTGAAGCTAAAACAGCACTGTAAATCAACTGTACTTCAGTTAGATTTTTTTTTTAAATTGGCATGGATAACTGCATTAGCAAAGCTTAAAGTTGATAAAAACATTGTCCCTCATATGTGGTAAAACTAAATATCTTTGAGTCTGCCTTGTTATTTTTATTTAGGATTTGAGGGTCAATTTATTTTAAATTATTTAATACCCAATATCCTTTCAAATATATCAACCTATTTACTAGTATTTGCTAATCATCATGTCTTGCTTTGCAGAACTTTTCTGAGATTAAGTTCGATCAAAATTTTTCCTTTGCTGTTTTTTTGATGGATGTTTTATAATTAATAAATTTTATCAGGTATTTGTTGTGTATTTAACCACTATTATTTATTTAATATTACTTCCATTTATTTTCTCTGTGCTCATTATGGAGCAATTTCTATGACTTTGTTCTCCATGTCATTATTTCTAGCTTCAGATTTCTACCATCATTTGACTTTCCCATTTCATCACTTACTGCTGTTTCTCACAGTTCTAATAAATTATTTGGCATCTTTTCTTAGTCTTTTTTCATACTATCCTGTTTATTTACTTTTATTTTTATCTCTCATTTCTCTACCTAATTATTTTTAAATAATTTAAAACATATTTTCAGATTATTCTAATTGCTAATTATTTCAATAACTGGCACTCACTTCACAGACATTTCCTGGTGTTTCCTGCTCTTAAAGGTGTCTTGTTTTTCTTTAAAACTTGAATATGTTTTCTAAGATCATGTGTTTTGATGCGGTTGCTACTATAGGTGATTTTGCTATTTTCATGTGATTAAAATGTAAGAGGGCCCCTTACACATTATTCTGAGTAATCCTTCCAAAGTCTCTCCTCTTTTCCATGCTTTTCCGACTACATTGCTTCTCACATCTTTAATTTTAAATGTAAGAAATTTAAAGCATATGTATCTTGAATGCTTCAAATTTTAAGTATGTTTTCGAAGACTAGTTTTCAAATAAATAAATTATAGAAATATTAACAAAGGTAATATTTGTATACAGCCACTAGATACCAGATTGAAATGCTCTGCTGAAATGATCTAATGATACCATAGTGGTTATCCACGGACCCCAAACCAACTAACATTCTCTAACTTCTATGATGGTAGATTAAAATTTCATCAACAGAATTTAAGCAAATAAAAATTCATAATTTTTAAATACAGAAGCTGCCATCCTTGAGGAATCGGAGTGTATTCCTAAGTTTAGTTTGGAAATTAGATAACCAAGAAGTGAGGGATGATACTCAAATATGGAGAAACAGTGTCCTCATGTGTGTAATAGGTTGTTCCTTCATGTGTGTAATTGCTTGGGTTAGGGTCAGTGGGACTAGAAAGATAAAGCATAAGGGAAGAGATATGGAGTGCATTTATATACACCCTATTTTCATTTATTTTCCTTTGGAATTAGAACTTATTGAAATAGCTTTTGAATTTTTTGAGAAAAAAATACTCACAGTAAAGTGCATAAACAGAAAAAGATAATATCATAATCCGTAAGAAAATAGGGTTATCTTACTTTAAAATAATAATTTGGATATACTCGTGTCCCATATAAATATTTACACTCCTTATGGTACTAAAGTTCCATAAGTAAACACGTCATTCTTATTCTCTATGTCCTTGTAATATCTTGTCTCATAGTATCCACGTCATGACCTATAAGGTTTTGTGAATCTGAAACGGCCTGTTTCTCTTCCCGTTTTTGTTCAGCCACCATCCTCACAGATCCCCAGCTTGCTCCCACTTTCTAGTCGAGAACTAATTTTTTGGTTGCCTTTTTTTTTTTAATGATCAATTTCCTCACATCTCAACTCCCATTCATATTTTAATATAGTCACCTGTATTAGATGATTAATCTTTAAAAGATGGTATTTTAATCAGGTTGGCATATTGAGATTATGAATGAAAATAGCAAGAAACGAGCTCAAGTAGCCACATGAGATTTAAACACAGGGATTAATTGTGACTCCATGGATAGAAGACAAATGCACCTGTTAGACCCTATACCTGCAGAAATGCAGCTCAAACGCTTTTGTCAGGTAGGAGGCATTAAGAAAATTGGTAACCCTTTAAAATAATTGTGCAATTAATCATGGCTGAAATCACTGTTGAAATCCCAAAGAACTAGTTATGACATGCACATTCATATGAAATGAGTTCATTGTGATTAATATTGTGACAATAAATACTAGAGGAAATTAATAATGATCAGCCATTATTTTAAAGCCTTGCTACATAATTTGAATATTTTACCTTGAAATGTAAGCACTTTTAAGGTACATACTACATACATTTTTTCTTAAAGGTGTTATTATTCAACTTAGTTTAGCTTAATACTTTTTAAATACTTTCATTTCATAAATACTTATTACTAGAGAATACCATTTCTTCTCATTTCCACCCAGTGAGAAGTGATTAGGGCATTAGACAAACAGTGTGATTCAATTTTAGGTAATGGAATTTTGATTTTTTTAACAATTAATTTTATTTGATTTAAATTAGAATCTTCAGTACAAGCAGATAATTGTGTCATTTATTCATTCTTTTCTCAAAACAACACTTTTCTCAAATGAAAGGAATCTGCATGACTAGCAGCACTAAAATTCCCCAAGGCAGTGTTCACAGCTACTCGAAGGACATGATTTTTTTCTAGGACGAAGCCCCACAGTCAGTGTTAGCAGGACGTAAGGACAACAAGTTGAACCTGTACAAATATTGGGAAAGCTCAGTAAGTCAATATTACTGTTAAGCAAACTGTTTTCATGGGTCAATGACAATTTTAAAGACCATTTCTTTGTCAGCTCTAATTGTCACTCCTTCTGGAGAAGAGCTCTCCAGGGCAGTCAGCCCGCACCCCTCGCCTGCCCTCACACAGATGCTCCTCCTGAAATCCCTGTGATCGTCACTGACCCTAGTCTCTTGGACGTCTTCTGTGCCGCTACCTATTTTAAGAAATTCTTGTTCTTACTTCACCGGGACAGCCTGTCCCACTTAGCGCACCATAAATGATGCTCTTTTACCGACTATTTAATTCTTCAGTGTTAACAAATGCTGAACTTCATCAGACCCCGTATACCATACAGAGAAAATCACTAAGTGTGCCCAATATTCTATCACTGATGTAGAACTGCAATTCCTTAAGCTCGTCATTTTCAAATTTGCGCCTCTTTTGCAACATGGAGTTTCTCAAGGGTATCACGCAGCATTGACAAAACAATATTTTCTGCTTCTTGCACGGATAAGAGTGATCTGTTTGTTTGTTTGTTGTTTGGTCGGCGATGGTGGGGGGGGTGTCCTGGTTTCTTACCTGGCCCTCAGTGAGTTACTACTATGCAGATTTTAGCTGCTCAGCAAGGCTGGGCTTTTTGTATTCCACTAGGACTTCAGTCCATCTACTAAGAAAACCCGCATTCTTCCACTAAAATGGTCCGTAGCACACAGACTGGTAGTCTTAGGGCTTCTCTGTGTCCACTCAGAGTTCTGATATCACTGTCACTATTGTCCCAAGCAGTGTTTCTGTTTTTCCCTCCAAAACAAAACAGGAAACGTACCGTCTCCTTGTGGGGAACACTGGAAATGACGCACACTGGAGAGTCACAGGAGTTTTAGGTTTGCTCTCCATGACTCTCCCTCCTTCACTGACAGCCATACATCCCCTTTCTAACTTAAATTGAGCCACCGTATATAAAGATAACTAATCTGGAGTGGATTTAAATAGCAAAAGCCAGAACTGGTTTTAAAGCACAACAACTGGTCCCAAAGTTTTGTGACCAAGACCAGCTCACCATGTCAGATTCTTTTTCCACCTAGGGTTTTGCCTTTTAGGTGAGATTAAACTTTTTGGTCTTGCATTAATTGCCTCTTAGTGTACCACACTGATAACAATTTTAGTTATTTTTCTGGGAGGTTCCTCAGACCACCGAGAAATAAAATGACACAAAGTGGTATTAGAAATATAGAGACGGGTCACCAAGGATATATATTCGATTTCAATTTAGCCTCCATCACAAAATCCTGCAACATTAGGACAAAAAAGCTCTTACAATTTATATTCCTTTATGAAACCTTATGATTACATTAGCATAAATAAGAAGCAATATACGTTTGGATAACACAGTTACAAGGTTCAATATCCTGCAACAATTCAATCTCTAAATGCACATAAAATCATGCTTTAATCCACATAAAGCACTGCTTCCATGATAATTATAGAGATAGCATTGAGCCAGCAATCAATAAAGTTGTGAATAAAGAATAAATAAATGAATTAATAACTGTATTCTCTAGTCTATGATTGAATATGGCTGTATAAGCCTTTAAAACATGGCTGTCTCTTTATAAGGAAGTGCCGTTGCAGCCTTGTGTCTATGCAAAGAGGAATTTTGTTGGCAAGGATTCCAACCAAGAAATTGTTCTTCTCAACAAAATTATTTTAAAATAGCCTTCTCTTGATCACATTTAAGAAAGTAAAACAGTGTAACTTCTGTCAGACAGATACCAAATACCCAGGATAAAAAGCAAGCATGCAGCCTGAGCAGGACAGAGATAATAATCTTGGAAAACAAGTAAAATGGGCATCTAGAATTTTTCAAATTACATTAGAAATAAACGATCCCTTTCACTTTCAGAAAGGGATACATCCTCTATACGTATGGTAGATATTAAGCTAACAACTTTTCTGCAAACAGCAATATGGTTCGTAACAGAAGAAAGGGCAAACCCAGTTCAAAGGAAGCACCTGGTATGCACAGAAATCAAACAGTAGATTTGAAGAGATTTCCATTTGTTCATACATAAACGAAGGCGAGTGTGAACAGTGCAAAATGTTTAGGTGAATAAATAAATGTGTGCATTTGTTTCATTTTAACGGATCTTAGCATGTTAGACTCCTCCTTTTATTTTGAAAATTTAAATAGTCAAATCTAGGTAGCTCAATCATGCTGACTATTATAATTGGCCAGTTCAGTATTCCATCATAATCCACACAAGACGCCCACCTTCCCCTTTTTCTTTCTCCGTTGATTTCAGAGTTACATGTAATCTCCTACGGGCCTCATGAATCATCTTAACTTGGGAAAGGCCTTGGTACTTTCCTTTGCTTTTTTATGCATCTGCTGTTACATAGCTGGCCTGTGTGGTGTTGGCTGTATTGGGGGATGTCTCTGGTCCTGCCCCTGATGCTCAGATCCACAAGATGTCTTCCATTCTCAAAATCAGCTCTCCTCTCAGACCCCCTGAACATGCCTTTCCTCTCTTGACATCGGTACTGTCCTCCAAACTTTGAAGTCTCCACAAAGTTTGAATCATTTTCCTTGCACCATGCATGTCATTTAGGAGGCTCGGAGCCCTGGAATGCTGCCATTTGTGATCGAATCATTTGTGTTGTCGGTTTGTGTGTGAGTCATGGAGGAGAAACTGTCATTGGTTCAAGGTAACAAAACAAAAGGTCTTATTTTACAAATATAAAATAGTAGTGTATCAGCCATGAAAGGTTGAAGGAACAGAAAAGTATAAGCTAGAATTTTTAAAGTCATCTGAAATCTCATACTGTGCTCTAGGTGGGTGCTGTTCTTCTCATTTTACTTTTTTAAATTTAAATATAATTAAAGCAGTCTGTATTATAACCTATTTTTGTCAATAACCCTCACATCATATGCATTTTATTTAAAATTATACTTATTAGAAGGATTTTATTCCAATTTATGGATGGATTTTAATATACTTCAATAATTCATACTCTTTGGCATTTGGGTTGGTTTCAATTTTTAAGTAATATTAGAAATATGTGGATCAGCTAGCCAGAACCTAAAATGTATATATTAATATACGTTTCTGATAAAATGTATAAAAATTTAGGAAACTCAGTAGAAAGGGAACTACTATGTCAAAATGTTTATAATTAATCTTCCATTAGCATGAACTTCTGGAAATTTTATGTATATTTATAAATCTAACTCCCATATATATTAATGCCCATTTCTTACTATTCATACAGCAATAGGTATTATAATTATAAATTTCAATTTCAATTTAAAAAATACAATAATTAATTACCATGAAAACCTGTTGTTATCTGATCACAAGAACATTTACATAATTCATATATTTTTGTTGTCCGTATAAATCCATTTCATAAAATATTTCATTGTAATCTGTCAAATATTTTTACTTTTGTTATTGTTTACTTTTTTCACAAATATATGTATGTTTTAATTTATAATTTTGTTTAACAGTATTAACTGTGTATCTATGATGTATTTAAATTCACAGTTCATATTTTTAGTGCACGACTTACTTTTTGTCATCCCTAAACTTTATTTTTTATTATGGTTTCTTTTTTTATTTACATTTTTTTTGAGTTATAGTCATTTTAAAATGTTGTGTCAAATTCCAGTATATAGCACAATTTTTCAGTTATACATGAACATACATATATTCATTGTCACATTTTTTTTTTTTGCTCTGAGCTACCACAAGATCTTGTATATATTTCCCTGTGCTACACAGTATAATCTTGTTTATCTATTCTGCATATGCCTGTCAGTATCCACAAATTTTGAAATCCTAGTCTGTCCCTTCCCACCCTCTGCCCCCTTGGCAACCACAAGTTTGGATTCTATGTCTGTGAGCCTGTTTCTGTTTTGTGTTTATGTTCATTATTTTTTTATTCCACATATGAGTGATCTCATATGGTATTTTTCTTTCTCTTTCTGGCTTACTTCACTTAGAATGACATTCTCCAGGAGCATCCATGTTGCTGCAAATGGCGTTATGTTGTCAGTTTTTATGGCCAAAGAGTATTCCATTGTATAAATATACCACTTCTTCTTTATCCAGTCATCTGTTGATGGACATTTAGGTTGTTTCCATGTCTTGGCTATTGTAAATAGTGCTGCTATGAACATTGGGGTGCAGGTGTCTTTTTGAAGTAGGGTTCCTTCTGGATATGTGCCCAAGAGCGGGATTCCTGGGTCATATGGTAAGTCTATTCCTAGTCTTTTTAGGAATCTCCGTACTGTTTTCCACAGTGGCTGCACCAAACTGCATTCCCACCAGCAGCGTAGGAGGGTTCCCTTTTCTCCACAGCCTCTCCAGCATTTGTCATTTGTGGACTTTTGAATGATGACCATTCTGACTGGTGTGAGGTGATACCTCATTGAAGTTTTGATCTTCATTTCTCTGATAATTAGTGATACTGAGCATTTTTTCATGTGCCTTTTGATCATTTGTATGTCTTCCCTGGAGAATTGCTTGTTTAGGTTTTCTGCCCATTTTTGGATTGGGTTGTTTGTTTTTTTCTTATTATGTCGTATGAGCTGCTTATATATTCTGGAGACCAAGCCTTTGTTGGTTTCGTTTGCAAAAATTTTCTCCCATTCCATAGGTTGTCGTTTTGTTTTACTTATGGTTTCCTTTGCTGTGCAGAAGCTTGTTAAGTTTAACTAGGTCCCATTTGTTTATTCTTGCTTTTATTTCTATTGCTAGGGTAGACCGCCCTAGGAGAACATTTTTGAGTTGTATGTCAGATAATGTTTTGCCTATATTTTCTTCTAGGAGGTTTATTGTATCTTGTCTTACATTTAAGTCTTTGATCCATCTTGAGTTGATTTTTGTGTATGGTGTAAGGGAGTGTTCTAAGCTTCACTGATTTACATGCTGCTGTCCAGTTTTCCCAACACCATTTGCTGAAGAGACTGTCTTTATTCCATTGTATATTCTTGCCTCCTTTGTCGAAGATTAGTTGACCAAAAGTTTGTGGGTTCATTCTGGGCTCTCTATTCTGTTCCATTGGTCTATATGTCTGTTTTTGTACCAATACCATGCTGTCTTGATGACTGTAGCTCTATAGCATCGTCTGAAGTCTGGGAGAGTTATTCCTCAAGCCTCTTTCTTTTTCTTCAGTATTGTTTTGGCAATTCTAGGTCTTTTGTGGTTCCATATGAATTTTATTATGATTTGTTCTAGTTCTGTGAAATATGTCCTGGGTAATTTGATAGGGATTGCATTAAATCTGTAGATTGCCTTGGGCAGTGTGACCATTTTAACAATACTGATTCTTCCAATCCAGGAGCATGGAATATTTTCCCATTTTTTAAGTCTTCTTTAATTCCTTTCATCAGTGGTTACTAGTTTTCCATGTATAAGTCTTTCACCTCCTTGG
This sequence comes from Camelus ferus, assembly GCF_009834535.1. Lineage (NCBI taxonomy): Eukaryota > Metazoa > Chordata > Mammalia > Artiodactyla > Camelidae > Camelus > Camelus ferus. The sequence goes on along the minus strand of NC_045718.1, from coordinate 5,270,453 downwards.
TTAGATTTATTCCTAGGTATTTTATTACTTTGGGTGCTATTTTAAAGGGGATTATTTCTTTACTTTCTTCTTCTGGTGATTCATTGTTAGTGTAAAGAAATGCAACTGATTTTTGAACATTAATCTTGTAATCTGCTACCTTGCTGAATTCTTCAATTAGTTCTAGTAGTTTTTGTGTGGACCTTTTAGGGTTTTCTATATATAGTATCATGTCATCAGAATATAGTGACACTTTAACCTCTTCTTTTCCAATTTGGATCCCTTTTATTTCTTCTCTCTTGCCTGATTGCTGTGGCTAGGACTTCCAAGACTATGTTGAATAGGAGTGGTGATAGTGGGCATCCTTGTCTTGTCCCAGATTTTAGTGGGAAGCTTCTGAGTTTTTCACCGTTGAGTACTATGCTGGCTGTAGGTTTGTCATATATTGCTTTTATTATGTTGAGATATGTTCCCTCTATACCCACTTTGGTGAGAGTTTTTATCATAAATGGGTGTTGAATTTTATCAAATGCTTTTTCTGCAGCTATTGAGATGATCATGTGGTTTTTGTCCTTTCTCTTGTTGATGTGATGTATTACATTGATTGATTTGCGTATGTTGAACCACCCTTGTGTCCCTGGGATGAACCCAGCTTGATCATGATGTATAATCTGTTTGGATTCTATTTGCTAATATTTTGGTAAGGATTTTTGCATCTATGCTCATCAGTGATATTGGTCTGCAATTCTCTTTCTTGGTAGTGTCTTTGCCTGTTTTTGGTATCAGGGTGATGGTGGCTTCATAGAATGAGTTTGGGAGTATTTCCTCCTTTTCAATCTTCTGGAAGAGCTTGAGAAGGACTGGCATTAATTCTTCTTTATTATGGTTTCTATTTTCATTTTTACATTATGTTTAGAATGTCCTTTGTAGCAGACATGTTAGATGCATATTTAATAATGTTTTCTTTTGTGTATTATATATATGAATTTTCTAAAAGCATTAAGCATTATTAAAATACATGTGATGCATACAAAAGAATATGTACATATATATCACATAGAACATAACATTATAATACAAAATGATAATAAAATTAAAATGCGAACAACACACTTCCCATTCTAAGAACTTTATGTCCATTTATCTATTTAAAAAACATCAATAAATAAATGTTAAAGATCTTACTGGCTTTATTCAATGATTCATTAACCAGGTAGCATACAGTCTAGCCGATAAAAGGAAGCTCCAAAGAGCTGTACAAAATGAAAGACATTTATAGGCAGAATGAAGCTGGAAGAAGGAAGTTATACTCCATCAGAATAGCCGATTGGTTATTACAAGGTTACTTTTTTATAGGGGACGGATAGCTGGGGTTTATCAGACAGGTTTTGTAACTAGTGCTGATCAGGCGACTCCTGATTGGTTGGTTGACGACTCCATTTCTGGAAGAGCAAAGCTATAATTAAGTCTTGGTTTGGTGAAGTGGGTCTAAACCACAAGTGACTCCATTTTGGGCTTGTCATCCCATTTTTAACAAGAGATGTATATACTGAATCCTGAATTCTAATTTTGCAGTTATTTTTCCTCAACATTTTGAGAATGTTATTTCATTATGTTCCAGTTTATGTTTTACAGATGAGGACTCTGCTGTCAGACCCATGTTCTCATTTACCAGAAGACTTCATTTTCTACCTGGTGACCTTTCAGTCCTTTATATAGAAGAGCTAATAATGGCCAATGAACATAATAATCCTGTTTCTGTGAACACTATCCCAAGTCAATAAACAAAACTTTTTTGTGGAGGGACAGACTCTAGTGTGTCGGTTAGAACTTGACTTGTAATGTTTAAAATTTTTCTTTCCATTGTGTGGGTGAATCAGCCTAACGATAGGCCTTCAAACCAAAGCAAAGTCCTGCCTCTATCAGTAAGTATATAGAATCCTCACCTAAGAAAAAACTTAGCCTGGACACACACTTACTCATTGAAGCAATTATTAAATACTCTTTCTAACTTAATACTATTTGGTGAGCAAGAGTCACAGGCATATGGAAAAAAACGTTACAGAAAGACAAAGATAAAATACACACATACACGTACACATACTCTGACCTTGCCAACATACTTATCTCAAGAACTTCATAAAATTTTAATTTAAAAATTCATGAATTTCAACAGAATTTTCCTCCATAAATTAAGATGTAATTAAATTAGAAATTTTAAATTTAAATTTAAGCCAAAATAATCATGGCTTAATATCTGAATCTAAAACTTGTGTTAAACAGCCCTTCAATACATACATCATTATATATCCAAGTTATTACCCAAAACTCATGAGGAATTATGCTCTCTAGATACAAATCCTCTTTTATAACCTGTTTATTATTATTAGTCAGAAAATCCTTCTTATTACATTTTCCCTAATGAATATGTACTTTCTTAGTTCCATATGCTAAAATGCTACTGAAAATGTGGGGTTTTTTTCATTAGAACATTTAAACTTATTTATATTAGTTATATTCTGCTTGCAGTCTTTGGTAGATGGAAATATTCTCAAAAAATATGCCTTTGAATCTATAAAGGATTGTTTTTTGAAGACAGCTTCTGTCTCATGAATAAAGGCACATAATAAAAGCTGCTAGGATGGAAAGCTTGTCAAAGATCACCTCATTTTAGGTTTCATTAACATTGCAATGGAGATAGAACAGTGTTAGAAATCACTTTAGGCAAAATCATTATTCTTCAAGTTCAAGACTTTCTAGAAATACTTATGACCATAATCACCTTGTTTTCAGAGTAATGAATTTTACAGGCTAGAAAACATCATTTAGAGATATTTAAATGTTGTTGTAAAAGCATTTAGCTATTACAAGGGACATCTAATAAGACATAAAGGTTTACTAGAAGATCTATTCTAGCAAAACATGTATGTTTGACATACAAAAAGTAATTAATTGTATTAGAAGTTTTCTTTATACTTAATCAAGTTGATTGAGTTCATTAGATCATCAATTTTGTTAATAAACACTGTATGTTTATTGTAGCATATGTAGCCTTTGTAAATAATTATATTATAGCTACCTTGCTTGCTAGTCAATTTATTAAAAAAGTAAAATATTGTATCATTTCATATAAGAATATAAACACAGCAGAGTTATATCTCATTTCTTTTCAAATTATAAGCTTTTCCAAAATGGAAGTGGGAAATCATAATACATGATTATTAAGCAGACCATCAATGCCAGAATAAGCCAATAGAAAAGACTGTGTGTAAAGCCTGGAAGAGAAATTATCAATATCTACAGGAAATAAAAAGTAATCAAATAGCTTTTATAAACAAGGACAAATTTAAGTAAATATGTGTTGGAAATGTCCAAATCTGTCACAGATTATAATCTTGAAAGTTCTTTCTAAATTTCTTATTGAATTCAAGGGTTCTCAAATGTATATGGAATGCATTTGTTCCCTGCTTCCTTTTAAAAATATTTGTAGTGAAATAATTTTAAATTAGAAATAACATTAGAGTGGACCCCACATTAGAGGGAAGTTTGAGCAGATTTTGGCATGTGCCTCTCTGATTACTAGGAACTGCTACTCAAATGGACACATATAGGCTTAAGAAAACAATGGAAAATATGAAGAGTATATTCAGTTAAAACCATGACTGTAGTTTCTGGTTATTTTATGATCTCAAACTTCTAACTCAGAAAAATATTCTCTGAGTAAACATATTATTAATATATTTATGATAATGATTAACGTGGAACCCTCATCCAAGATACTTGTAGTTAACACAGAAGAAATAGGTGACTTACTGGTATAGCAACAAACTGTGAGATAAATATTATTTTGATGGTTTTCCCTTAAGATGTTATGGAATTTGAACTGCTATTATTACACATATTAAAAGGATGTCATAAATCCAGTGCATAAGGGATGGTGGGATTATAAACTAGTTAGAAGTAACTTACTGTCAAGCTCTGTACTGCTATAATGATTTTATTCCTTTGTTTGGCTCTATCATGTAAAAAAGAGATGTTAATATTTTTATAATACCTCAAAGTCAATGTGGAAATGTCACTAGAGAGATCTTAGATACAAAGGAAAGACTTTAATACTAAGGTTTTAAAATTCAAAATACATTTTACATGAACCAAGCTACTCTAAATTTTAAGACTAACTAATGGTAAGAATATTGCCTATTTTGTGTTTAATTGCAATTACATAATTTTCATGGGCATTTAATTTCAATTTTATTTTTATGATGATTGTACCAGTTATCTATTACTGCTTAAGGAAGTACTGCAAAATCTAGTGGCTTAAAACAACAAAACTATTTCAAAGTTTCTGTAGGTCAGGAACCTGGGTTAAGACGTTGCTGGATCTTCTGTGTAGGATTTCTCACAGGCTGAAATCAAGGTGTAGACCAGGGTTGGAGATTCATCTGAAGACTTCCTTGGGAAATAGTGTGCTTCCGAGCTCACTCACATCATTGTTGGCAAGATTCAACTTACGGAGTGTTGCTGGACTGAGGGCTTCCCTCCCTCCCTGGCTCCTGGCTGTTGGCTGCCCTCAGTTCCTCACCATGATAGTTACTCTACAGAGCAACTTACCACGTGGCAACGTGCTTAATCAGAGCAAGTACAGAAGAGCGAGAGATACACAGTGCAAGCAAGACGGAAGTTAACGCTCTATAACCTGATCTCAGAGGTGACATCTCATCATTTTTGCAGCATCCTATTCATTAGAAGTAAGCTTCTAGGTCCAAGCCACACTCAGTGGGAGGGGATTACACAAGGCCCTGGGAATCAGGAAACAGGGCTCATTGGAAGTCGATTTAGAAAACTGCCCACCACAAGGTTGAATCTCAAATCCCCCAAAATTCTTGAAATTAATTTAATTCAGTCTTTTTTTCCCCATTAACTTATGATCAGTTTGTGACAGGAACTTCAATGTTTCTATACTTATACCCCATCAATATTTTTTATCAAGATTTCCTAAGCTATATATATATATATATATATTTCAATATTACTTTTCAGTACTATCACTAGTGTGCTGGTAAATGCTTAACTATGAGCTCTCTGAAAATAATGCATGAGCTTATTATTTTTTTGTACTGATATAAAAGATACATAGCACACAATTTACAAATAATAAAAATACAATACCCTATTGTAATTCCACATAGCCAATTGATTTTCACAGAATGCTTTTATTGATTTTTCCCCCGACCTCTTGTATCTGCAGCAAACTTACATTTACAATTTAACTATGATTTGAAAAAAAATCAGACTATGAATAAATGCAAGGAAGTCAGTCATACCTTGATAAATGAGTGTGCTTTTGACATGAATATTAGTGAATAATTTTGCTTATTTAGCAAGAAGGATGAGAGTGAAATAATAAAAATGTAGTTTGGAAATTCCCTCATTAGTCAATGATATAAATGGGTTCTTCGCTGAATCAGATGATAGTGTTTAGTTACTAGAGGAATATTTTCTGTTTTGTGTGTGTGTGTGTGCTCATCTGGGTGTGCTAGTCACAGTGTAATGACTACACACATGGCAGCATTTTCGATTTAATCTGCATTATTTACATTTTCCCATCACTGTCTTAAGTCTAGGCAATCACCCAAACAGTGTATCAGGTGTGAGTGATGGTGTAAATATTCCCATCATGGCTGGTATCAATCTACCAACACGGTGTCATTTAACACGCAGTTGGAAAAAATGTGCAGCAATACTACTGTTTAATATTTCACCATAAAGATACCATAAGCATAACTTCAAAAACACAGATAATAATTAACATAGTAAACTGATGAGAAATTGATGTTTTGGGTATTTATTGCCTTTGCTTTTGATAATATATAATTGTGTGTTTATATAATTTAATTTTAAATAATGACTATTTTAAAACAGACTTGTGAAATCTCTGAAGATTTAGCAATGGACTTTCATGAGCTAGTATAAGCTGGCTCCAATACACCACTGGTTATTTACACCATTTAAAAAAATGTATAAATATATATAAACTCTGAAAAAACTGCTTGATTTTTGCTCTTAACATTTTCTGCCAAAATAAGCAGTAAATTGATAGCCAATCATTTTAAGAAGAGTGAGAATTTCCACTTGTATTTTTCATCGTTATTTATTTCAACAAAATGGATGACGATAAATGTCTGCTACGATTTTTCTCAAGCAAACTATCATGAAAATATGTAGAAGAAGGTAGAGGCTCTGAACGTTTACTAACTCTCCTTACCCTCAGCTTGCCCGCAGTTTCCTCACTTGCGAAATAAAGAGAAATAATGTTTACCTCATTAGGTTGTTGGCAGAATTCAATGAATTAATGTAGTCAATTACTTATAGGGAAATTTATGGATTAGGAACCAAGGAAGCAAGAAATGCCTCAATTAACATGACTCAGTAACAATTTAAGAGAACCTCTGTGTTATTTTGAGAAATGATCTGTTTTTGTGCCACAACTTCGGGCCCCTCCATGTATGGATACACCCAGGACAAGAGGCATATGATGAGTTGACAGCAAGGTCACTTCATCTGAAGTGCAGAGTGTGGAGCCAGGGCTCAGAACAGATTCTGATGTAGCAAGAATATCTCATGCAAAGAAACACCAGATTTTATATCATTTCAGTTTGAAACACTTGGGATAATAAGCACTTTCCTCAATGCAGAGAAACAGGCTCAACAAATATTCATGGAATTTAATATTCATTCCCTAAAGCAAAATAATCCTGCCATGGTAAAATAAGCAATCTGTTTCTATATTGCAATGGCAATACAGATCTATATCTTGAAATATATTGCCTATGTAATTCACAATATACGGCTCCAGTAAATCAGCTCTAATTCCAAATTTATTTGAAATAAACTTCAACTTGTCAATGCTAAAACGTTCTGTAAGCATCAAATAAAAAATAACTGTAAAATTTACATCCTATCATTTTCCATGTAGTAGAGTAAAACTTATTATGTTAAGTACTTTATATCAAGAGAGACAGAAGCCGTTTCAGCAAAGCTGCACTGTGGAGCCTATGTCACCGTATCTGTAAAGATTAGAGTTCTCATTAAAACTTGTTTCTAACAATCCTTAACACATTTTCTTCTATTCAATGTTTAAATGTAAGAATTTTTTTTTTAATTTGTTAGTCTGTACATATGGAAGACTGAATTTTGGCAAGCAATGGTATCCCTAAACATGGCCTTAGGTCCCATTATCAAGTTATAATATTGGTCACCAAAAAATCAATGACCTAAAATGTAAGATCAGTAAAGATTAATTCCCAATCTTAGGAGAGTACATTGAAGTACATGTGTTACTTCCCATCAAGAACCGTATTATCAGATAATTAGGATAGCATGTTAAAGGTATAAATTACGCCACAAGCAGGGAAAAAGATGGTTGAAAGCACACACTTCAAGGTGAGGATATGGTACCCATGATGCAAAGCCATAATCAACAGCCTACCAACTCCAACCCGTAAGGTCATGGAAGTCATCAGTCCCAGCAGGACAGAGTGTAGGGGCTTACATCTCAGCTCTCTTAGTTCACTGGCTTTGGAAAACTACTTAACTTGTAAGTGCTTCCATTTTCTTATCTGTAGAGAACCGCATACGATTGAATTTAAGGGGTTGATATGAACCTTAGTTAAATTGGTATATGTAAAGCACTTAGACCGATGCTTAACATTATTGAAAGAGGTTGATAAATGTTATCTGTTAATTATTTGCTGATATATAAGACAAAAATTAATTTATTGCTTTGCTCAAGATCTAAACCAGAACAAAAATAAACTTTCAACCTCAAATTATAATCCCATTCATTTGTAAATCCGCATTCCTTTTGAATTTCTTTTAAAATCAGATAGAACAAAATAAACAAAGAGTTTCTACAGATTTTATACATTAATATCATTACATTTGAGGTGACTATTCATGCTCCAGAAGAAAGAGATGTTATACACACTATATACTAGTTATGTGTTTTATATCTTACTCCTTATAAAAGACAGTGAAGAGAATTTATTATATATATATATATATATATATATATATATATATATAATGATATATGATTTTAAAGTGTCCATTGAATTTACAAATAATTACAAGGTCCAGCATTAAAGCTAGAGATATTTAACCAAGGCCATATGGTATAAAAAGTACAAAAATTCTAATTATATTTAATAAAATAGTAAAATAAAAATTAAATCTTTAATATGTTAAACTAATATAAAAATGTAGAGATTCTTCTCAAAAAAAACACAGATGCGCAATTAGTAAGAAAACTAAGGAAAATACTAGTGCCCTTGACCTTGTACTAAAAGAACAAAGTTCTAGAAGCCACATAGTATGAATACATATTTAGTTCGAGACCATTTCTGTAGCTTAATTTTAGACTTAGAAGAAAGTAGTCATGATCTTCAGTAAGGAATAAAAAAGATGGGCTTAAACAACTACAATTGACTTAATGCTATGATATTTCAGAAAGACTTTGAAGCTTAGCAGAAGAAACACTTTAATAAGCATTCAAGTTAGTTTAAGGAGGTCATATAAATTATTCTGCCTCAGTTTATTTAATTGTCAATTGAATATTAAATACACTTGCCAACACTTCTTTAAGATTTTGGTAAGAATTGAAAATCATATATAATAAATATACTTTTAAAAATAAAAAGATTGAATCCAGTGAAGTGTGTTATAAATACACAGATTTTATGAAAGGTTTTTTTAAGGTAATTCTCAGGATACACTTGTACATATGCCAGAAAAGATTTAATAAATAAGTTAGACTTAACAAAATCACTGGGATCATGTTGATGGATGGAATGGAGCACGCACTGAGCTTTGAGTATCAATGCCATTGTCATTAAAGCTGGTAAACAGGTTGATGAAAGCAGAACACTGCAACTGCTAATATCCATGTTGGCCAGACCACCAGAGAAAGACAAACTCTGTCTCAATGTTATCTCCCAGATTTCACAGAAAGATACCTCACTGATGGAGTCTGTACTGAACCCAGAATCCTACCTACAAGGGAGTCTAGGGATACAGTTTTCAGTCTTACTAGAAGTATAATATGGGCCATTGTGACCTATTGAAATAATGGAATTCACCAAAGGGAAAGCAGTGAACTAGTAAATGACTAACGGTAATCACTAGGTAAGACTGATAACTGACTTTTAAGTGTATAGAATTAAGGGCTGTTTCGGATACAAATCACTGGGTTTGAGTAGAATTATCAAGATAGGCCAAGATACTATTAACTGATAACTTGATTAGTAACTCTGTAACAATCAAAAATGGGGCTGGGGTAAAATTAAAAAACATAGTTATCATTAATTAGGAAAAATTTAAATATATTATGTTCCTGTACAATTGAATTGAGAATGTTTCACACATCTGTTACATCGGCCTATTGAAATAAAACATTCTATAAGGCAAGGACAAATTTGTTATTAATTTCATAGGTCTCCCCTCCCATGCAATTTGTAACAATATAGGAAATCTAAATGCTATGGGGGCATGGTACTCTGCCCACAATTACTAATACTCACGGAATAATTTAATTAACCTTCGAGGCAACTTGAGAAAAAATAAGCATCACCATCTTTAATTCATCTGGATCAACTTGGTCACTAGAATTACTGGATCATTTATCATTTAAAAAAATAACTCTTAGTATTGTTGATTATTTGTATTATTTTTACTCTCTATTTGATTTATTTTTGCTCTATTCTTAATTATTCCTTTTCCTTCTGCTAACTTTGACCTTGGTTTTTCTTCTTCTGGTTCCTTTAGGTAAAAAATCAGGTAGGTCGTTTGAGATGATTTTTCTTTTTACACACAGGTATTTTACCATTTAAATGTCCCTCTTCTTACTGTTTTTGCTGCATTCTAGGAGTTCGGGTATTAATTCTTCTTTGAATATTTGGTAAAATTCACCTATGATGGCTTCTGTTCCTGGGTTTCTCTCTGTCAGGAAGTTTTTGATTACTGACTGAATCTATCTTTTATTTTTTTGATCTGTTCAGGCTTTCTACTTTTCTGGAAATAGCATACCCATGGGGCTTTGTAGACCAATGACACTGCATGAGGCAAGGAAATAAAAAGAAAACAAATAAAAGGAAAACAAATGCTTATTATGTGAAGACTGCCATATGAGCACCCACATATTTTTCAAGTATTTTAAGATCTATGGAAATCCAGATGGTGGAAACTCACCCAAGAAGAAAATGGATAGCACTCAGAGGGAGTCAAGCTCTTTGGCTTTTCTCTAGGTAACTGCCTTAGTGCTTTTTGCGCAGAAGTATCATTTTATTACAGGGAGAAAGGGAAATGTAAATAAAGAAGCTCAAGGACTTAATTATATGTTTTCAAAGTCATATGTAAGCAGGAAAGTACAAACTTACTTGAATAATTATCAATTGATCCACCTGACAAATTGCTAACCAAGATTATCACTTGGAAAACTTATAATTAAAAAACTAAAGTAGATGAAACCATTTATTCTTTTTCTAATTTTCAAAATAGGCAGAATTTTTTGTTTTATTCTGTTTTACTTCCTAACATTTATTTCCATTTAACTGGCTGCATTTCTAATGTGTTAGTATTCTCTCTCTCTCTGATTTCAAAATGGAAGATGTTTTGCTAAGTATTACAATTTTATTATCACTGGCTTAACCTCGTTGCAACAAATGTGATGTTTACTGCTATCCTAGCTAAGTGAGCAATTTTAAAGTAGTTTTAAATCCATTATCATGATTAAAGGTTTTTCCTTAGTGATACCCCCACATTGTCAGTTCTCTCATTTTCAATTCTAAGGGCTCAACAGTGCTGAGTGAGGTCTTTTCGACTACAGAGTAACTGTGCAAATGGGCTGTTTAGTCACAAGAACAGAGGAAAGCAAAATCATGAAAGGAATGATATATTGTTCACATCCAGATGGTCAGAAGGTCAAAAGGCTGATCTCTGTTGGCCAATGGTTCTCCTTGCCAAAAACAGGGCCATTTGCAGTGTTGAGCTGGCTTCTAGCCAGGTGTCCTATATTCCTCCCTCACAAAGGATTTCTTTTCTTCTCTCTTTCCCTTTGGTAGGTATGAATTTTAACCTTTATGTCCCGGTCAGGATTTAGTGTTTGTTTCTGTTTCCACTGACTCAGGCTCACCAGAAAGGAGAAGATTTCATTGGAATCAAATGGAAATAATAAAATGAACATGGTGGATAATATATACATGCAGATCAACCCCAAGAATTATTATCTACTACTCTTTTACAGTCTCATGTATTATGAAACTCCAAAGAAAATCTTAAAAATCATTATAATATTATAGTGCACAAACTTAGCAGTGATTTCAAAAAGGCACAGCTTCCTTGTATCCCAGTGTATGTTAAGAGAAGGAGAGAAAGGAAAAGATAAGAAAGGAAAGGAAAGGATAATGACATGTATTTGAACGATATTTAGGAAACAAAATGCATGGGCTTTTGTGAAGGTTTTAGGATGGGGAGGGTGAGACAACGGGAGGAAGCGGTTGCAGAGTGCTATTCTCCAGGTTAAGGAGAAAATCAGGTTGAAGGGAGTGATATTTGTGATATCAGTGGTAATCAAGTTGAGCTTGAACTCTTTGAGATATTAGAAAATTGCTCTCCTCAGAAGGGATTTCCTCAACCAAAGTCATACCTCTTCTAGAGACACAGTGTGCATCCAATGGCCAGTCACTGTAAATCAGGGTCTCCTTGCCACAGCTGAGGGCCATGCCAGTTCTCGAGTTCCACACAGAATTGGCTGATCCTGTCCAAATTTGGCTTAGACATAGAGTATTATTGGAATGAGAGCCTCTCAGTGCTAAAACCAGGACGGTCGCAAGCAAACCAAAATGGTTCGTTCTCTGCTCAATCTTTTTTCTTGCAATCCGTTCCTGGTGTTGTTTGGAAACAGTTAATTCTTGTAAGGAAATCTTCTCAGAGCCTATTTTGTAGGAAACCTCACGGAAGATAGGTAACAAACCATGTTCCTTTTGGAAAAGCATTCGGTGCTTTATCCAGTTTTAGGAGGTCCAATATTTAATGGCTGTGAGTCTGCAAGAGACTCAGAGCAAGTATCACTTTGTCTTGCTTGTGTATCTTCTTCCTCCATTTATATATGTTGTCTTTACTTTATATGCCCCACATTCAAGTATTTATATTATCTATAATATTTTGTTTTGTTAGGGATAAAGATTTCAGTTTAGATCTCTTTAATCTAGCTTTTATTTAGATTGACTATATAATCAAGCATTAATAATAAATGCAATCAATAGGTTAAAATTAAAATTGTGCTTTTTGAAAAAAAAAGTTAATAGTTCTCATATCTGCATTAGATGAACATTGATCTAATAATTAATATAATTTTTTCTTGCTGTAAAGTCATTATTCTCCAAGGTCAATTTTCTTTCTTTTTTTGTTGACGATGTATGCATTTTCTCAGTCTGTTTGGTTAAAACTGGAATTTCACCAATACTGTCTGTCCCCATAATCTCTGGTTTCAAAGACAATTGCTGACTGTGGTAATGGACACATTATTAATGTCTTTTTTTTTTAAAGTATAATTGAAATATCTCTGCATGCTAACTTTTCCCCCTTTTATGCTTTTCTAATGTGATCTGAAGACTTTTAAATTATTTCATGTCCATCAAAATTCCCCAGTTACTTAAGTCTTAAAAACTTGAAACAATAGTCAAATTGGAGTCATTCTTTGCAAACTTGTCAAGTTCATATAAAGCCCTCCCATCACCATGAACAACCAGGAGAGTTAATTTATGAACTGATGCTGATCATTTGAATTCTAGCATTTCCTGTTTTAACAAACAACTGTGTCACCTGATATGCTCTTGTCTATGCCCCATCTCTCCCATTCTGTCTAGTCAATTGATAAGAAGTATGCCACAGACTTTCACAAACAACTCTTCTTATATACTGGTTTCAAATTTGTTGTATTCAGGTGGCTGACTGCATTTCCCAAAGATGGCTTCAACCATATTCCCCATCCTGTATGATCTTCTTTCTACACTGGGAACTTCTCTCTCCCCAGTAAACGTGGTATCTAGTTCCTCTTTTTTTTTTTAAATTTATCTGGGTTAGCTTGTGACCACTTCAACCAACTGAGTATGGGCAAAGGTGGTGCTATGCTCAATGCTCAATCAGAAAAGGTCAAACTGTTTCTGCCTGAATCTTTTGGACAGTCGGACATTCTCTGGAATATCTTGGACATGGATCTTCTGAACACTTTTAGACACAACCTCCACGTAAGAAATACAACTACACTGGAACTATCAGGCTGTCGGGCTGTAAATGGCATTGACAGACAGCATTAATTGCCACATATGTAAAAATATTTTGGGGAGAAGAAGCCTGGAATAAGAGAATTACTTCATATGTGTTTTATACAGTGGACACATTAATTTTGGCACTTATAATTATCAATATCCAACAGGTATTCAATAAATATTTGCTAATGTATGAATTAGTGAACAAAACTGAAATAAAAAAATATTCAATATACATAACCATTATTAATGATGGGAGTTTCTAATTGAAAGTTCTGTGGTTTGAATATTACAATATCAATGAGCTTTCATTTCTCTCAGTAGACATCCTATGATAATGATCAGTAGCTTCAAGAATACCAAGAGTTATTAGAAAAGAAGATGTCTAGAATAAGAGAAGTATTTCGCATACAGTTTTTAAAGAATCACATCAGAAATATTAAATTTGACAATCTTAATTATCAATATGGGTCCTAGGAATACTAATTACTTTGCAGCAATCAATTCTAAGGATAAATTTAATGTCTAAGAATAGCTCAGCGCTCACTTTCTCTACCTTATATACATACAGAAACTAAAATATCACTTTTAGAAAAATTATTCACAGTATTGATTTAGATTATTGTGCAAGATAAAGTATCCTTAAAAATAAGAAATTTCTGCCTTACTGGATTATATTTAATTCTAGGTCATACAGGGCAGACTTGTTCAGTCCAAATTATCCTTGGAGTGGCTTGATATGACTCTTCAATTAAGAATATTGGATGGGTTTCATGTCTACTCAAAATGACAAGTTATAAAATTAATGAGTCAAGTATTTAATTAAATTAATTTCAGATGGCATATTTGACAGTTATTGCTTAGTGTGTCTTAATAAATCAATAATCTATTCCTTCCTCGAGAAAAGCATCTGCCTTTAAAATAAAAAAATACAAAACCAAGCCTTATTCTAACACAGTTCATATATTTTAAAGATTTTGTTACAGCATCTATTTTCCCCAAAGGAAAAAGCATTGAGAGAAAATTGATATGATTATACTTAATCTTATGAATGTTAATTTTCTAGAATTCCTTCTTCAAATTTCACTTATACCATAAACAGCCACTTCACTGCCATGACATATGTTGAAGAGAGCCTTTTTTTCCCCCTTTTATTGCTTAAATTCTAGCTAATAATTTTCCTGGTACATTTTCATGGTTCAGTGAGCTAATATACTGGGTTTGTTTTTTTTTTTTAAGAATTTTAAAGTATTGCTCATAATTAAAGCTATTTGCTTAAAATGACACTGCACAGGCAACTTCAAAGCATTATGAAGTTTTCAAAAATGACAAGAAAATGAAATAGCCATTTATGATTCAATGTCTCAGTTGTGACTAATAATTACAGATATTATGATTATTGAAAATTTACATTTTAAAATTATGCCATGTTGATACCTTAAACTAAAGCAGTTAAGTATAATATTTTCTTTCTAACTTGAGTAAAGCAAGTATCTCTTGGCATTTCAGTCCTGAGAAAAACTCAGTTGTTCAACTAAGTTTCTGCCTTAATTGTAAGGAATGAACTGACTTTATAAATTTTGGATATATTATGATTCTCTTTTTACTTAACAAAATATATGTAATGCCACGTAACAGAACTATGGTAGGAATACAAGTGTAAGCTGAATTCTTATATTGTCTAGAACGTATACCAAGAACAATCTGATATTTATTTTTATCATTATGAAAATCAGACAGAAAAGAAAGATTAATCTATTTTAACATATAATATCATATTAAGATACCACACATTTTTAAAAATCTCAATATAAATTTTGCTTTGAGTAATCCAATTAGTATATTAACTTGTGATAATTGAAGTCAATGTTGCCTTATTCCTTCCTAATGGTAATGTGATGCATTACAGTGTTTTAAGTTGTATTTAAACTACAGTAATGCCACAATCAATAACTATTTCATGTAGAATACTTATTTGAATGTCTCACATTCAGTAATGCTAATATCAAGCTTAACTTCAATATACTTGCTATATCTAAAATTATAAACTCAGAATTGTTCTCACAATATACTATAGGGTTTTTTTCTTACTTATTTCTGCTACTCATACTTGACATTTAACATGTGTCCTTTTGTGGCAATTTATAAGAAATTATAGGATAACGTCCTTGACCAAATAAGTTTTCTTTTTGCTTTCTTTGTGTGCACAGTTTGCACCTGGAATTTTCAAAGTATATTTATGTATATTTTTATATATTGAGTATGTGTATAATGGAAGTACATATGAATGTGTATACATGTATACATAGATGATATATATTTGCAGCAGCACAAGTGTGGACGGGAGCTGTATGTGTGAGTGGCAGGGCTGGGTGGAGGTGAGTGTGGGGATAGGGGTTAATCCTCCTAACCCCTGGATAGATCATTATGAGAGTATCATTGAATAATAATGTCCCCACTCCTCCTCTTTTTTAGGGACAAAAGGTTTCTTTATCTTTATACATCCTAAGAATTCTGGCCAGCAGAGCTTATATACAACATTATAAAAATGCAATTAAAATGCTTCCATATTTTGTGAAGATCTTCATAGAGAGAGGAAAAAAACAGATAAATGTCATTAATCATTTTCTGTGTGTTCTTGTAACATAACTAAGGAAACATGATTCTTCCAAGATTTTTGTAGAAATTTAAATAATTCTTACACATTACCTATGATGGCTATCAAGATATATGATATTTTTTAATCGAAGTATAATTGATTTACAATGTCCTGTTAGTTTCTGGTGCACAGAATAGTGATTCAGTTATGTATGTCTATATTCTTTTTCATATTTTCATTATAAGTTACAAGATATTGAATATAGTTCCCTGTGCTATACAGTAGGGCCCAATTATTTATTTTATATGTAATAATTTGTATCTAAGATATCTGATATTTTTTAAAGTAATTTGCTACATGAACATATTAAGAAGGAAAAGTTGACTCATAACCAAAAGAATAAGGAAAAACAATCCATAATAACCCACCATGAGTTAACCCATCTATTGGAATTAGCACACCAGGTGTGTAAGAGTGACAGTGGATTTAAAATAATAATAATAAGCAGAAATTTTGACATGTAAGACAATATCAAGTGACTTAATGCACATGTAATTATAGTACCAGGAACAGGCTAAAAAGTGCAAATTGGGCAACACAAAAAGTTGAAGAAATGATGATTGGAACATTCCTAAATTAAAAAAAAAATTTAAATACCTCAACCAGAAAAATCTAAAAAGTTCAATCAACACTAAGCTGGAAAAAACCAAATAGGATTACACCAAGTCACATCAGAGTTATGCGGAAAAAACAAAGTTAAAAAGAAAATCTTGAAAGCAGACATAGGAAAAAGATACATTACATGTAAAAAAACAACTACATGAATACTGCCGGACCTCCCGGGAAGTTCGGAGTTTAGCACATTGTGCTCATTTTCCTAAGTTTGTTTTTTCTCAGAAATAAGAAAAAAAAATATAGACAATGTAGAAAAAAATATTTTACTTAACAAAAGAAGGCAATATAGCCACAGATAGGTTTTGAACTTAATTCTACAGTACATGTTTCACATTAGATCTGTTTGTACTAACAGCAGACAATTTCACATACAGGTGGCAAACCTAGTGGAAGGACCACTGAACACAGCTAATTTTGCTAATGCATCACAATTACACAGACACCTGTGCTGAACAACCTTGTCCTACTTCCATGAAAATGAATGTTGTTCGATAACCCTCAAAATATCTCATTTCATGCTGATTCAGATTTCCTCTAAGCATTTTTCTGTGACATGGCTTCCATAACAACATAGCATGTTTTTGAAAAGCCAATTTCAGTTTGTTTCCATAGGTATATTTCAGATACTCCCTCCTTCATTTTCCTTTCATAATAAAGCCCTGTTTTTTTAAGCTATCATCATAGATATTCTATAGTTTTTTGCCTGCAGACGGCAAAAGGGTATATACTTTGTTTTAAAGAGCCAATCCAAACAACACCACTGTGCTTATATAGGGCATACACATTGTTAAATTGCACATATAGATTATCAGTGATCAAGAATGTCTTGAAATGCAACTTTCTGTTGAATTTTCCAAAAATTACCCATGCCTGATGATATGTCAAATAGCCATAGCTTTCTGATTGGGAGCTAGAAATTAGAGTTTGATTTACCTTTTCATCAGGGTAGTAAAGTACTTTTGTCCTTCTAGAATCTTTATCCACTGAACAGTAAAAACAAGACAAAGCAAAACAAACTCCAAACCTCTAACATACAAGAGCTTTTGATTTCAAATTAAAATCACCATGTGAAACATAATATTAAGAAATTACTTAACAGCTGTTAAACTCGGGTACAAAGTTAGTATAATATGTATTAAAGATGGATAATATATCTAGAGACAG
Organism: Camelus ferus; assembly: GCF_009834535.1. NCBI lineage: Eukaryota > Metazoa > Chordata > Mammalia > Artiodactyla > Camelidae > Camelus > Camelus ferus. The sequence continues at coordinate 5,252,711 of NC_045718.1, read as the reverse complement.
TTGCCTGGTGAGTCAGCCTAGTAAATATCCAGTTGACAGTATTTATTTAAGAGCGGTGTTGACAATTATACTTGATAAGTTGAATGACAGTATTCAACATCAAATTCAAAAGATGAAGTGCATGAAATTATGAAGTGCATGAAATTATCTGGATCGCTCTGCATAACAGATGTGAAAAGCTTGGGCAATATGCAGTAAATATACTGATTTGGATGCTTGACGCACGGGGAGCAGCTAAAAGATGTTTGTTAACCAACTATCTGACAGAATGAGTGAATATATGCTGTAAGCAAACCCCTTTCAGAAATGAAGGAAATTATTTCCTACACTAGTACATCAAATCTTCATTTTGCTTTCCAAGTGTAAACAAAGTTTTCAATTTGGTAGAGTAAGATATAGTTTTTACTTAATTTCTATATTTATCTTGTGTTCTGGTACAGACATTTGCCTGGAAATGCAATATAATTGTCTGCATCCTTGTCATCACAAAATAAGATATCAGTAAATATTCTAGGATTTGAAACTAGAGTATGAAACAAGAAAAGACTGAAAAACTGAATTACATTAAGGTGGTATGAGATGCAGTTATATTCTCAAATTCTAAATGCTTATTATCAAAAAGCATATACAATAACAGTCATCATCCATAAATTAGGATTTTATAAGCAAGATTCACCTATATGTATTACTACATGTAATCCTGACAAACTCTACAATACCAAAATAAGGAAGCATCATTTAGATTTAATATGTATTTTATATAAAGGTGAAATGAAGCACTTATAGGATTGCATTATCTATAAACTTTTCTGACTATAAACATGAAGTTATACTAAACAACAAAATGACAATAAAAACTTAAGTTTCTTATTTTTGAACTAATTTTTGAATTGAATTAATTAAATTGAATTAATAAAAATTTATAAACGTATCAGTTTATCACCTCTTTTTAAAGTAACATATACTCCCCTACAAAAGGAATGCTGTATTCACAATGATGTTTTGAGCCAAAGTCTTAAATCTCTGAGGTGTATTTTACTATGTAAGAGGCAGAGTTTGGGGTTATGCTGCCTGAAGCCAAGGAATGCCAAAGATGGCTGTAAACCACCAGAAGCTCATAAAGAGGCAGGCAAGTAGGAGGTTTTTCCTCAAGAGACTCCAGAGGGAACCAGTCATGCTGGCATCTTGACTTGGGACTCTGGTCTCTTGAACTGTGAGAGAATAAATTCCTATTTTCTTAAGGCACTGAGTTTGTTATCATTTGTAATGGCAGCCTTAGGAAATTAATATAGCAGGCTAAGGGAAAAGAAGAAAACTATGCATAAAATATAATTTTACCTTTAAAATAACTAATGTTGACAGTAAATGCATATTCTTCCAAGATTCATGTACAGAACATATAAGAACAGTTTTGGAGATCCACGAAATGACATCACGAGATCAATAAAATCCTAATATTGACCTGCCAAATGAGTTATTCCTTCTTTTATGGTCCTTTAGAGCTAATAAGTAGAAGCCATGAGCCCTACGAAAGTACAAGAATTCATCTATTGTTGATATCTATGGTCCATTGACAAATTTAGTTTCTTAATTCTTTATCTATGCAAATTGCATTTTCTTACACTCATTTACTTTTACTGCATTACAAATTTTATATTCCTCATCTATCTAATTTAAATTGTTTCTTAAATGTAAACAGTTTTGCATCAGAAGACACTCCAGACTTCAATCTGTGTTCTCATAACGGATTCCTCTATTTAATAAAGACTGATCTCCATTTTTTTCTTTTATAAAGACTCAATAAAATCTGCAGCATTTACGAAGTTCTGTTCCAAAATTTCTATTTGGTGTTATCTATAATGTAACACAAAAATTCCTCTACCTTCTTTTCCTCTCATTCACTAACAATGCACTTTAAAATGAAAAAAAAATTAAAACAAAGCAGAAAAACCCTTTTATGAGCCAGACACAATGACGGGAATTGGAGATTCAGTATCAAACAGGGAAAATATGTTTCTTTTCCTCCTTAAGCATTTTTCCAAAGAAACCAACTGAAATACTTTTAAACAATATCACACTGTGTCCATATGATTATCTATTCACATTTATTCATTTATTAAAAAGAAGAAAATCAAGAGACAGAAGGCAGAACTGAATGCAATGATTTGGCATTTACTAAATTGATATTTAGGATTTATATCAACTGAATGTGATGATTTGAGCAAAACGTAATGCTTTGAGCATTTCCTCATTTCTTCATCTACTACAGATAAACATATTTTCAAGTAAAATGGATATCAAGTAAAATCATTTTCTAATCAGCTCAAGAATGGCCATCCTGTTCACTGACAGTCTCAGCCTTGGAGATGATTTCATAAATGCAATTGGGACGCAGGGAAATACTCTGCTAAATTTCTACTCACTCATGCAAACACAGACACACAGGTCCCTAGACACCCAGAGGGAGGGGGAAAGAATGCATGAAGTTTTCTTCGGTTGAGGGGCTGAATTAAGACAGGCACAGAGTCCTTGAGTCCGACATGCTAGACGTCTGTCACCACAGGACTTCACGCAGAATCACGGTGGGAGGGACCGTGCTATTTTTCAGAGTTTGAAAGAGGAATAAGTATGACTGAAGTTCATTTCCAGAACACGTGTTGCTAAAATGAAACAAATACAACTCACCAAAAGCATACCAAGTTTAGTTTTATTCCAAATGGAAAAATTTCAAATCATGTTCTTATGCTTCAATTCTCAAATATCTTAGACATGAGTTGCCGGTATATGCCTCTTCCCCAGTAAATTTGGAAACATTTGATGCGACATTCGGGTTCCACGTCAAAATCCTTCTTTCTTCCCTAAAGACTTGTTCTTCTAAAGGGAGTGAGACACAGTCAGGAGTGCAGCTGGAGGCCCACCTGGCTGCCAAGCGTGCCCTCTTCTCTGCCAGCCTGCCACCCAGCGCATCCCAACATACAGAAACCCCTGGTGCCTGCATCATCTGCTTGATGCAGGAGGAGAAATGACTTTTTGAAACTATTTTGTGTCTAAAGGTCATCTAAAAGGCATGAATAAATCAGTCACCCTCATTTAAAATCAACCAATCAATCAAAATTTCAATCCATAAAGCTCATTCGAATGAGCCTTTCCCCTTCTTTTCTCAGCCTACAGGAGTCATCCCAGAGACTGTGCCTTCCCTGAGCACAGTGACACAACATATTCCGCTTCAGTTTTTCAGTGCAAAAAAAAAAAAAAAAAAAAAAAAATTCAGCCTAACCTGCTGTTGGCAAGATGTCAAAAAGTAAGCAAATGTTGACTGAATTTTTGATTTACACTGCTGGTAAAAATAACATTATGGTGTCAGGCCGTTGTGGTAGCTACCTGCCATTCTATATCATCATTTTTTGAAAAGTCATCCTTCAAAATGCATCCTTACAATAATAATTCCCCTTGTACATGCTGTTAAGTATATTTATAAAAACTAAATGCAAATTTCAAAGCTTTTCATATTGATCTTGAAAATAAAATAAGGATCATTGCTCATTTCTCTTGCTAAACACAGTAATTCTGAACTGCTTGATTTTAAGACACTTATCCTTTTTGAATATACACTTCATCAATTTCCATGAAAAGAGACCATTAACATATCATGCATATGTAATATTATGGCTCAGAAAAAGGATTCTGCAAGGCAAAAAAAATATTGGACTATCAGGCATGTTTGTTTTAGTGAAAGTACATAATCGTAGTATGTCAGCTAACAAGAAGTGTGCTTAAATATTACCAGTTAGGGTTAATCAGGGTATAAGTCCATGTAAATAGTGTTTACCATCACTATCACACAATGTAACACTTCAATTTAGAATGACTTTCATAAGAATAGCATTATCTTGTAAAGCTAGTATAGTTTTATAAATGAGGTTTATAAAAAAATCTACATATAATTTTCTTTACAAAAAATTGTAAAAATTGAGAAGATATTTTAAAGTTTTATGAATGTTTATATCCTTAAGTCTTAAGTCTTATGCTGCTGTTTTTGTTATTTCTAATATTGCTCCACATAAATTTAATTTTGCATAAGAAATTCAGATATTCCTTTTAATGGCTTCCAAAGGAATGTGAAATCTCTTGAAGTTGCTATTTTACAAAAAACTTAGTTTCTAAATGCTACACGGCATTTTTCCCCCCACAAGACTGGGTAAGGATAAGTAGGTACCCCTACATAGTACATTTCTAAAGCTCTATTAGAGAAAAAGTAATGATAGTAAGAGTAACACAGTCATGAGACTATTCATATTAGATTTTCTAAATCACCTTTCTGAATACAGGGATACTCTGTTTATGATGTGACCTAATTGCTTTTACTTTACTTTGTAGGGTAACAAACCCAGATTTCTACTTTGACATGAACTTTGTCTAATAGACAAATTAACTGAACATAAACTGAAGTTTTTTTTTTTTTTAATACTGTAAACTCAATCAGCTACAGCTATAAAAATAGGAGCATGTAGTTCATTTTTGTCAATGACTTTCTGCATGGCCAAGTGTTCCAATGATAGAAAACTCATACGAAAGGAGAGCTAGCTGTATTTTCAGGTTTGCTTGTAGACATTGTGACATTGAGGTGTCAAAGATCTAGGAAAGGAGGAAGAAAGTGGGCCTTCTGAGAAGGTCCATGATCAATATTTAGTACTTGGGACAGAAATATGCAGCTGTTTAACGCAGAAGAGGTATCACATGGCATGTTATTGAAAGTAATGTATCTAAAATAAATAATTCATACTCTGTTTCAGGCTCTGCCCTACAGAAACTTGAGATTTCCTCTAACAGTTACCAGAATAGAACTTGGCAGTTCCATTTCTAGCACTGACATGATGTTTTTCAAATGAGAGTCACATCCTTTGTGTTTAGATGGTTAAGATGAACTTATCAGCACTCTATACATATAATAGCTGAATTGATGTCAAATCAACTGTACAATAAGACCTAGTTTTTACTCATACATTTGCTCACTTAACAACAAATTGAGCTCTTGCCTATGACATAATTGGCACCATGCAAGACTATAAGTAAATAAATATAAATGACAGGGAGTCATTGCTTCAAAGATACCCATAATTAAAGTAATGATAGCATTAATCTTGAGCATCTGATTATAATATCAGTATAATATAATACCATGTAGCATATACAACACGATACAACATGGCATAACATGATGAAACATAATGTAACGTATGACAATATACATGGTATTTGTGGTACATACAAAGTGCTGTCGGGAACATTTCTCTTCAAGTGAATACTTGAAGTAAATAATCTCCAGTCACACTACAGATAGTAAAATCAACAGAACTTGATGAGTTTTTTCCATAAATAATGTGACTTTCCTACAAAAACCACTCTGTTTTAGGGCCGTTGAGATACGTTAAGACAGTCTTCCTGATGGACATCCTTTATACATTTCATACGGGACACTCGTTAATCTGCGGTACTTTATCCTAGTTGTGTGAAATGGAGAAGATGAAGGAGTGAGTTAGGGGACTCTTAGTTCATCCTATCTCTCTGTGGTCATGGCACAACATGACACACAGTCTGAATGTAGAATGGCTCAGGCCATCATTATTTAATAATGCTTTCTCAGGGTCTTGACAAGTTTTTAATTCAAAATCAGTGATAGCACAGGGAACTTATTCTATCTTGTAATAACCTATAATGGAAAAGAATCTGAAAAACCTATAATGGGAAAAAATTACATATATATAAATTAAATATATATTTTTATATAAATCATATAAATATATATATGAATCTCTTGGCTGTCACCTGAAACTAACACATTGGATATCAACTCTACTTCAATAAAAATATTTAAAAAATAATTCCAGTTCTCCATGTGTTGTCACAAAAACTGTAACAATTTTTTATTAGAAAAAGGTTAAAAGAAAGTTCTTCATATGTATTACTAGTAAAAGAACATACAGTAAATTTTCTATCTTTGATAATTTAAGTAAGTTTTTATTTTCAAATCAGACTTGCTTACATTCAGCAGATGAAAACTATTTTCCTTGAAAAAATTTTAAAATTAAAGTAGTTGTACTGATGCCTTATTTTTTTTTTTAACATTTTCCATTTAAGATTTTATGGTTAAAAGGTAGTTTGTCAGATAAAAGAAATAGTGATATGTCATCATTTTAATATATTGTAACTATTAACAATAGGCAATGAAGTAAAAAGCTCTAATTTAGTTAGTGTGAGTGGACAACTGGTTAAAAATAGTAATCACCAAAGATGTCTAAATTAAGACTTTTAAATTAATTAACTGTGTTTTGGATTTCACATGCATTGTTTCTGATGTCATAATCCAAATGCACTATTATAGTATCACAAGACTACTATAGTAAGAGATTTTATTTTATATTTATCTTCATCTTACCATGGAATACACCAAAAGGTGATACACAGAATCCTGTCTGACATCTAAGAAAACATTTATGTTAACAGAAAGTACTTGGAAATTCTAAGAGTAACAGAAGTTGAAAAAAAGGAATTCATAACTGAGAAGGCATAACAATGCCAATTTAAAAAAATTTGAGTTATCAGCTCTAGCAGCCTCTTTCGTTACTTTCTCCTCATCTTTTCAAACTCTAAATATCACTACCTTGGGGCTAAGGCCTCAGGTTTCTTCTCTGTCTACTCTTACTGCCCATGAAATCTCAGCTAGTCTCTATTTTGTAAGCCTGATGATTTCCAAATATGTACCTCTATCGTGGACCTCCTCTGAACTCACCTCGTAACCCAACTGGTTGGTGGATATCCTCACCTCGATGTCTAATGAGGATCCCAAACGATGGATATAGAAATCCAACACCCTGATCTCCACCTACCCATGTCTACTTTCCCAGTCTTCCCTAAACTCAGTAGATGAATTCCATCTTTCCAGTATCTCAGGCCTAAGGCATCTAGCTAGCTAGCTATCTCCATGGACTTGATCACATCTCACCACCACGGAAGTGCAATGTTACCACACTGGACCTAGCCTCATCATCTCCTCCCTGGATTATTACCATCTTCTAACGGATATTCTTGCTTCTATCCTTGTCTTGGTCTGTCTATTCTCAAAGTACTAGCCCAGTGAGTGCTTTTATGTTCTAGAAACATACTGCAACCTACTACCACTGAGCACTTGGTAAATGCACAATTAATGTGTACACTACACACGAGTAAATTAAAAATAAATAAATTATATAAAACTCTCTATCATACTTGATTTAAAAGGTAGTGATGGCATCTACTAGGAATGTGGCTTAAAGTGTGGAGCTATACTCGTTTCACATGCCAAATATACTACATACAAGCAAAGCATTATTCAGAAGGCTGGATTATCCATTTTGGCCCTTGGTTTCTTCTTTGGTGAAGCAGTCTTAACAATAACTCTTTAATAGGAATGCCAAAGTTAAATGAGCTAACATGTAAGAATTTACATAGTGCACCATATAGTCTCTTATGAGTTCTAAATAAAATATATGTATTTTTTTCATTTCCCTTCAATTACTTTTAGTACTTTAGGTACATCATAAAGTCTGTTAGCTATCAGATAGTAAAACACTTGATAACTGTTCTCTGGGCTTCTAGCGCCTGTGTGATATTTAATAGTGTCACTCCGTATTTTTGGCACTGAACAGAAGTAATGAATTTTGAACTTGGACTCTGATCAGGAAGTGACTCTTGCCGTCAAAGCCAGATGCAGAGACAAAGCATTAGGAATGGAGAACACAGGTAGGTAGGTGGCTCGGGAGTTTCTAGGTCTGAACAAGACGAAGCTGCCACAAAACGGAGAAATTCTCATTGACGTATAAACCAAGCAACCAATGTTTTGCCAAAATTAATGGAATGAAGCAAAGCCTTTTGTAGAATCTATTGAAAAAGATTTATTTCTTAATGTGAACTTTGAGCAATTTTATAAGAAAAAAGACTAATGATTTCCCGAAATTAGTCAGGGCTCTAAATCAAGAGGCGGATGTTTCAGAGAGATGATTTGAGACTTTTAAGGGATAATCAGTGGGTCCTAGAACATTAATTCAGAGAATCAGAAGATAGACCATTTCCCTAACTACACTAACTGAAATTTTCACTTGTTTCTAAAAGATTAATTGTTCACTTGTAAAGCTTTCTATGTTTAGCTTTTTTATGTGTAAATATACGCAGGCAGAGGTAGTTTCCTTTTAGGATTTCCACTTATGGTTGAGGCTAGACAGCAGTTATCCTTATTATTACCAAACGTGGCAATTCCAGCACTGACCAATGTTCTCCTCCTTAAAACTGAAGGTTCTGGGATCTGTGGAATCAGCAAGACCATCAGCGTGAACACCATTCCCCGGTGCATTTTCTCATTCTCATTCTGCAGACGGCAGACCTCAAGGGACAGAGCCATTTCACTCATGTCAAACTCTTCCTGTGAAATACTTCATACTTCCCTCTGCAGTTCCCCAAACATTCTTGGAGAAAAACTGACCCCAAGCACTCAAATATTCTTTTAAAGCCAGTTATTTGTTTCATTACATGTTGTATGTAAAGTTATTGATTATAATCACTCAACCATTTTCTAAAGCTGATCTCCATTATGCTATTAGTAAATCCTGTAGATGAAGGCAAATTATACAAAGTGAGAAATTCAATTAGTTCCAGGTTTGGAAAGAACTTGAGATTTTAAAAATGGCTACAGTTCCTGGGCCTGGAGATCAACTAAAAAAATTCTTGCACAGATTGAGAAAGTGTTTCACTTTCTCTTGAAGTATCCTCAGTGCTATGCAGGCCCAGAAAATTCCAACCCAGCTAGAATCTTGACCATCATACCTACTGACAGCTATCTACAGTCCATGCTGTTTAAATATGAGAGTGAAGGAAACAGTAGCTGTGTTATTTCTCCCCCTAAAACTTTTCCTCCAAAAAGCCTCCTTTCATCTTAGCTGTATCATCCTACTGGTACATGCCTGTGAGCCCTTTGCACAACAAATATCATAAAATATATGCAGTGAATGACTTAAAAGTATTTTCCCTAACACACACACACAAATTGTTGAATACTTAGTGATTGCAAAAGCAAAAAATTCATAACTGCTTAAAGTATTCACAGAAAAGGGAAAAACGTTTGCCTTTGCACATTAATAACCCAGCCAGATTTGCTATCAAGCTTCAGGGCTATCAACACAAAAAAAACCTTTTTTTTTTTTTAGTTTTGTTCTATTTACCAATGTTGACACCACTGACAGATGAATTCTGAAAATTTGATTAACTGTGTTCATAATAAATTTATACTTGGTGTGTGTGTTTGTTCATTTATTAAATATTTATGCAACAGCTGGTATTTTAAGGTAATTTTTAAGATGATCAATCAAAAAGGAATCCCCTGACAAAAGGAATAAATTACATATGGCATGCATGCATTTTATGATGCATTTTTCTAAATTGACCAAGAATATTAGGGAGATAAGGTGACATGTTAGAATTCCTATTCATAAATGATTTAATACGTATTAGCTTTCCATGTAAGATATTTCTGCAATGGTATATATTACACAGATGAATAATAATGTATTTTAAAATATCTTTTTTCTTTTCTTTTAAATAAAATTTACTGAGATATAACTTACATCAAAAATTCTACAGACTTTCGATTTCAGACACATAAAAAACATGGAAAGTATCACTCAGGTTCTTAGAACAGCAATAATCTCAAAAAAGAAAGAAAGAAAGAAAATGGCTTTTCTTGTACCCATTAGATGACTGAGGCAAAGAAAACCACCACCATAGAATCTGGAGAGACGTCACAGGAAAGCCCTGTTTTTCCAGAACAGAAGCTGCTGAAGCTAGAGTGGTAGGAGCACAGATGGTAACTGACAAATTGCTGGAGGTGGTGTGAACTAGCCTGCGAGTCAGAAATTCTTAAGCTCTAGTTTGGGGAGTTGCCATGCTGTCTTGAGGTTTGCCTCCAGGAACCTTACCAGGTTCTCATGGTTAAGATTCAAGAAGGACTTACCCCTAGAGAGATGAGTTTCTAGATAGAACATTAGAACAAGATCCATGAAAGAAATCACAGGTAATTTGGAAGTCACTAAAATGAAAAACTTCCAATTCTTAAAAGACAGTGTTAAGAGAATGAAAACTCCAAGCTACAGAATGAAAGCTAGTATTTGCAAAACACACATCGATAAAGAATTCAGACTCAAAGTACACAAAGAATTTTTAAGTAAGTTTTTTATAATACTGTATTGGTTTTTACACTTCGGATCTATTGTCTAGGTCAAGTTAATTTTTATGTATGATGCGAAGTGTGGGCTGAGGAACATTTTTTTAATTGAGATTTTTTTCCCCATAAGTGTCCTAGCTACATTGGTTGAAAAGTAATGCTTTACCCACTGAATTAACTTGAGATCTTTTGGAAAATAAACTGATCATGTATCTCTCACTGTCTCTGGAGTTTCTAACTCATTCTATTATCTGTGTATCTACCTTTATGCAAATAGCAGTCTCTCTTGATTACTAGAGATCTACCTTAGTTCTAAAATTTAGATGATGTAAGTTCTCCTGCTTGTTCTTATTTTTCAAAATTACTTTGATCAATGTAAGTGCTCTGCATTTTCATTTGGATTTTAAAATCAATACATACATTTCATTAAATTAACATATCAATGGGAAGAACTGTAGAATCCTTAGGATTTTGAGGTAAATTATAATGACACCCATGAATAAAGATAATTTTACTTTCTTCTTTTCTGTCATTATGCATGTTTCTTCTTATGTTTTCTCTTTACCTATTCCACTGGCAAAGACCTCCAATAATACGTTGAGTTGAAGTGGTGAGAGGGTACATTCTTACTCTGTTCTTGACTGTAGAGAAAAACATTCCATTTAAAAACATTTTCAACATTAAATATAATGTTACATATAGGAGGGTGTGTGTCCATTCTCAAATTTCTGAAGATCCTGGTTTGTTATATTGCATTTCGCCACTTTTGTCATTTACATTGTCTGCTTCCATTGAAATTTCATAGCAAATTATGTTTTTTCTTCGTAATAATAATTTTGTTATTATTCTGAATTGCATTTCTTCTTTTTCTCATTTTTCCTGAAGTGTAACTTACATTCAGTAAATTTATCCTTTTTAGTTTACAGTCTATTATTTTTGATGAATGACTCCGGTCATCTAACTACCAAATAATCAAAAAAGAGTACTATTACATTACCTAGAATGTCCTCTCAGATTTTTTATCAATGCCTCTCCCAATCCTAGGTCTTGACAAACACTACTGTATTACTGTTACTATAGTTTTTTTCCAGAGATATCATCTAAATGGAAGCATAGAACATGTAGCCATTTGTGACTGGCATCTTTCATTCAGCATGATGCATTTATGATTCATCTGTGTTGCTGTGCATGACAGGTTTTTTTTTTTATTATTATTACTACTAAGCAGTGGTCCCATTAATGAATATGCCAGAGATTTTTTACTAATTCACCAGTTGAAGGAATTAAGGGTTGTGTCCAGGTTTGTGTGTGTGTGTGTGTGTACTTACGAATAAAGCCTCCATAAGTAATTTGCGTTCTGTTTTTGTATGAACCTGACTTGTCCTTTCTCTTGGGCATTAGTCTATCCTAGACGCCTAGGAGTCTAATTGCTACTAAGTCTTAGGCTAAGTGTTTCCTAACTTTTCAACAAAGTGCCAAACTGTTTTCCAAAGTCTCCATATCATTTTGAAGTCTAATTAGCATTGTTTGAAAGGTCCAGATGTTCTGCATCCTTGGCAGCACATAGCATTGTCAGGTTTTTGCAGTCTGTTTGCTTGTTTTGTATTCCTTCTAATAGGTACGTGTAGCAGTTTCTCACTGTGTTTTTAATTACTCATGATGAGCATTTTTTCATGTGTTTATTTACTATCTAGGACTCTTTGATGAAGTGTCTAAATTTTTTTTTCACATTTTAGATACAAATCTTATCAGATATATTTTGTAAATATTGTGTCTTGTCTGCTAACAAACTTTTAATTTTCTTAAAGTGTCTTTTGCAGGGGAGACGTTTTAAACTCCAATTTATTATGTTTTGCTTGTATCAACTGTCATTTTGTGTCATTCCTAAGAAATGTTAGCTTAATTCAAGCATATAGGGATTTTCTCCTATGATTTATTCTAGAATATTTATGAAATTAGGTTTCACATTTAAGGTCTATGATCCAATATTGAGTAAATGCTTGCATGTGGTACAAGCTAAGGGTTACAGTGTTATTGCTGGGTTACAGTGTTATGGTTTGGTTTTATGTTTTAGGTGTTTTTTCTTCTTCATTTTCCTTTTTCTTTGCTAATGGATAGCCACGACTTCCAAGACAATCATTAAAGAGACTATTCTCAGTTGAATTGCCTTCACAAATTTGTCAAGAGTCATTTAGCTAAAACTTCTGGTTCAAGTTTGAATAAACAGACTCCATATTTTGGTTCAAAGAGCTACAAAGGTACACAGAACAGCAGTATGCACATAGGAAAAGGAGGAAATTTTGGCTGTTCTGAAACCCTACCATCCAACTATATACATGCATATTTTCATGTGATTTGCATGTGTGTGGGCTTACACTAATGATACATTAGGTCTGTTTGCTTGCTCCTTCAAATGAATGCCTTGTTTATCAAATTGTTAAAACTTAAAAACCTTTTCCTAGACCTTTATGCCACTTTCTAGATATGGAGTTTGCATTAGTTACTTGACAAATTAGTTTAAAAGTTAAACTGAAATGAAATGAAACATCTCTTTCAAATTTAATCTTATATTTTACTCTAATTTTAGCGCTACATATTCTTCATATTATTCAACAATCTTAAACTTAGGAAGATGTAAAATTTTGTAAGACTTTTAAAATAATAAAATTATTTTTGAAACTATAATATTTGGATAGAATGCTTATTCTCTAATAAGTCTATAGATCTGACCCACCGAAAGATTTGTAGCTAACTTAGTAGTTGGTAATGATGACTTTTATTTTGTATTATTAAGTATTTTTTAATATTGAAAAACTCCCATCCAACAAACAAGCTCAAATATATATATATCTATATATATATCTATAGATATATATATAAGAGAGAGAGAGAGATACAAAAATATTACCACTGGTTAAGAAATATAAAGATATCTCAATTTTTTAAGCAACAGCATCCTTAGCCATCTCAGTTAATACCCTGCAACTCTTGTTTCTTATTGCTGTGGTTATCTTAATATCACATTTTAACCAGAATACTGAAAAGCTCTTTATTTACCACTTGCCTTGAAAGCCATTTTAAAGCTTCTGCTGTCAAGAATATTCCAAAAATAAGTTAGCTAAGGCAATTTGGAAAGAAAGCAAGTGAAAATTAGTAGTGTTTTAGGTTTTTTAAACCAAAATGCATACAACAAATAGCTCTTCTAAGCACATTAGAAAAAATTACGCTACATGGATACTGAGAGTATGCATTCATCTACTGAAAATTATGTGTTCTCAAATATATGTGACCAGATAATTATGTAGTGTAATGCTTTTGACTGTAATTTATATTTAAGCAAAAGCTTCTGAATGGCCATATGCTAAGAGGTAGTTATAGCTATAGTTATGAATTCTTACCATGAAACAAGTATTAGAACAGTCACATTCTCACTAAAACGCATTGCCTAAGGAGCATGGTTATGAAAAGGAATTTCATCCTACAAAACAAAGGGAATACTCAGAAATGCTTTACATCACTGAATATTCTAATACTAAGGTCTGGTTTCCAATATATTTAGGAAACACCATACAAAGGGAATTTTACTTCCTGTGCTGTGTTCACTTCTAAATCACAATGCATTTTCTGAAAATAAATTTTAAAATATTTACTTACAGTCTATATAACAGGAATAAGAAATGGTTGAAGCTTTACCAAATGTCCATAAATTAAAGCTAAGTCTCAAATTTGAGGGGGAAAAAGGCTGAATGCGTCATATTCTAAATTTAGAAATACAGTGAAAATTGTGGTTAGCATCCTTTGTCTAGAGTTTACTCTGAGGACTCAATTCAGAGAACCACCCCTCGACAACGCAATCCTTGCCTAAGCTGTTTAAGGAGGCATTTGGGAGAGAAGAAACCAATTTGGAGGAAGTCAGTGACTATAAGGCCATTTCTGGAGGGGCATTTTGTTGGTCTTCTACTTAAAAAGCAGAATTACCTTTAAAGCCAGGGCAGGGGAAAAGAGAGATTCAGATGATTGCATGGTAGAGCCACCATGTTAAGGAGGCCAAAGACTGCTTGCCCTCAGGTCCCCAACTTCTGAGAAATGCAGAAGTTGGAAGCTACACATGTCTGCAGGCCTGAAAGTAGTTCATGGACAGTGGATGACACTGGTACCAAGATCTGACTAGATGGCAAATTCATGGGGATAAAAAGATACATCTGAAAGAGGAATGCAGATAGTACCAGTGGCTGGTGGTCAGCCAGATGATGTGGTCCACTCTTATCAGAAACTGGGAGTACCTATGATTGCTTCAGGGAAGAGAACCCATCATCAACGAGCATGTTAGACTGACAAACTTTATTCCAGCATCAGTAAGAACTAATACAGAAACTTGTAGATCATTGATTACAATGTTAAGTGATTATAGTAGAAACAGTGGACAATAGGCATGAATCCAAAAGGAATCTCAGTAGAGATGGACACTAATTAAAAAGAATAAAATGGAAATGCTAAGATAAAAAAAACCCATGAAAACAGACATGGAGATCTTCAGTAGAATTATTGGTAGATTTGACAACTGAAGAAGAAAAAAAGAAAGAAATTTGAAGCCTGGACAATAGAAATTATCTAAAATGAAACATAAAGGGTAAAAAAGATAAAACTGAAAAACAGAATACAGCATCCACTGGTTGGTGGAGAAATACTTACGGAAAATTAAACGGTGCCTATGTACACGTAATTTGAATCTCAGGAGGAGAAGAGTAAATGGAGTTAAAAAAAAATGTTTGGAGGGATAACGACTAAACATTCTCCAAAAGTAAATGAAGTAAACAAAACAAAGAATAATCTCAGGAATCAAGAAGGGTAAATAAAAATGAAACATATCTAGGATCACCACAGTCAAAATTTGGAAAAACAAGTATAAAGAGAAAATCTACAAGGCAATCAGCTAAAAAGAAATACTGTGTAAGAGTGTGTTAGTTTTCTATTGCTGTGTAACAGATCACCATAGACTTACTGGCTTAAAACAACATACATTTATTATAATACTGTTAGGAGTCTGGCACATTTTGCTGGTATTCAGGGTCTTACAAAGCTGAATTTAGTGTCATCCAGGGCTGTTGTTTCATTTGAGGCTGGGAGTCTTCTCCAAGCTCAATGAGCGAGACAGAATTCAGCCCCTGTGGTTACAGAAATGTGGACTCAATTTTTTAGCTGACTGTCAATAAAGAGCTGTTCTCAACTCCCGGGGGCCACACCATCCCATCCCCTGTAGACCTCCCACAATATGGCAGTTCGCTAATTCAAAGTCAGCTGAAGAATCTTTCTCAAGACTTTCTGATCTATTTAAGACTCACTTGATTAGGCCATGACTTTCCAGGATAAATTTTTGATTAACTTAAAGTCAACTATATAGGGGCCTTAATTATATCTGAAAAGTCTCTTCTACTATATAACATTACACAATCGTGGGAGTGATATCTCATCGTAGTTGCAATTTACACACAAGAGTGGAGAGGACTGTACAGGGCATGTATACCAGGGGAGGGGGTCCTGGAAGCAATCTTAAAACTCTACCTACCACAGTCTGCCCTCTGGTCTACAAAGATTTACATTCCTCCCCAATCCAAATACATGTTCATTCCAAATACATTTACTCTTTCTCCAAATACATTTACTCCAAATACATTTACTCTTTCTAGCACATTCCAAGAGTCTCACTATCAGTTCAAAGTTTATCATCTAAATCTTCTCTCCTCAGCTCAAATTTTAAAAATTACCAAAATCACTTAAGCTTAATGTTCAAAATCTTACCTAAATGTTCTAAATCAGGTACAGATGAGTATAAACCACTTAGCGCAGCTCCTGGGGGCACAAATCCTATACGTTTGTGGAACTGTGAACCTAAGAGACAAGTTATTTTTCCAAATAAGCCCAACATACAATAGCAGGACAGGCAAGGGATAACAGTTACATGTATTTGGTTACAAGGGATGCTACGAAAGGGAAGGTAAAGAGGGGTAACTGGCACATGAATAGTTCTGAATTATAGTTAAGCAAATAATGGATTCTTCTTAATTAAACTTCAAAGGCCTTAGAATAATCCTCCATAATCTTTGGCTCCACTCCCTAGGATCTGGGCTCTGCCTTCTAAGTTACATTTCCTTTCCGATGAAAGGGTACAGACGTTTGCACCTAAGATATTTTTATTAGCATGCTTCCTCCTAATATAATGTTGGGGGCCTAACATTTTTCTTAAATCAGTACTCAACAAGGACAAAATACTGTCTTATAGTTGGATCGTCAATGAGTACATTCACCTTTTCTAGAAATTTGAGTAAATCATGGTGAAATCTTGGAAAGTTCCATAAATCAAGCATATTTTACATTAAGGATTATGCGGCAATTGGGCTACATATATTTATATACATACTTTAAAATTAGAATTATATTTCATACTGATTTAATTTGCTTTTTTTTTTGCAGTCAAATATGTATTTATCACATGTATTAACTACTCTCATGGTAGATGATTTTGGTAGCAGAAGCCTCTCATGAAGTTCTGTGCTAACAATATTTATTTTTGCATTTATATGACATAATTATTTTGCTGTTGTTACATCACCATAAAGAAAAATTTGTTTTTCTAAGGAAATAATAGAAGTAAAATAACTTTTAAAGAATATGTATTAAAGATATATATATATATGAATATATAGAAAGATATATATATAAAGATAAAAATATATATTAAAGATAAATATAAAGATACAGAGTAAATTTAAAATTAAAGAATAGAAATTAAGGAATCAATTTCACTGAATATCATATATCTGCTTTTATTTGACATCAACTGATGTCTTATAATTGAAATATACATTTAAATAAAATTTATTTTAGAATGTGTTTATTTAAATATATTTTAGAAGTTTGTCTTTTCTTCAGAATACTTTTACCACTCAACCATTAAATAGGTCAAATTAATCACAAATACATTTAGAATAGATATGATGTTTAAAAATCTAATCTTCTTTGAAAAAGATGCTCAAAAACCTAAAGAGGTGAGAGCAATAGCAACAAAATTTCTACAGTTTGAGTTCCTAAAATAGTAATTTTTAATCTTATTGGGTGGTTATTACTTTTACTTGCTATCATTAATCTTTAAGAAGTAAAATATTCTGAGCAGATAAAAAAGACAAGCTTCAAACCCTCTGTAGACCCTCCGTTCCCTGTGAATGCCTATTTGTTATGGTTTCTTTTCTACTCTCCCAGGAATTTTTATTAATTTTGAAATGTGCATATGTTTGTGGTTAATTAGGCTTATATGCCAAATATTTTTCTACAACTTAGAAAATTTTATTTTACTTTATTGAACTTTATTTACTAAATTTCCATATGTATTTGTGTTTTAGAGTAGGATTTAAATCTGTTTATTAGAACTCTGCCTATCCCTGATTTAGCCTAACACTTTAATTACAACAGTTTCATTACAATCTGATATCTTGCCATGATAATATTTTACATGCTTACCAACATGAGTCAACACTTCTTTTTCTTTACCAAATCTTAATTATTAGTTTGATCTTTTTTTTAAAATAGAAGCATTTTTAGGCATTTGAAAAATAACAGTATACTGAACTGTGTTTTCCCTGTATAATTTTTTCCACAAACATTGTAAGAAACTTTCCTGTTATTTACATATTAAATTTGGGACTTGGCTTATGTGACTTCAAAACCTTGAGAATGATACATCTTTTTTTTTTTCTTTCTTCCTTTTTTATTTTCCACCATGTCTCCAATCAGTTCCTTGCTCCCTACTTTTGGTAGGGAGTGGCATGAAGATGTCACCTGTCACAAGTGGCTGATTTATCCCATCTGGACCAGAGATGATTGACAGTGTTGTGACTCAGTCTTATATCACTTAATTTGACATTTCAATACTCAAGTTGATCTGTATCTTTTATTACCAACAGTAAATATGGATAAGCAAAATAGTGGACTGATCAAGACTTTAACTGCAGCTGTTCTGGCATATGTGAAGCAAATGCATAATCCTGGAAAACATGCCCATACATCATGTGGGATTTTTATGGAAGGGAAGAAATTGTCAACATTTTATTCCCATGAGAAAAAAAAAATCTCATTTCTATGATTACAGAGTTTTTACTACTCCTTGTAGATGTAAACTCTCAGAGCTTTACTCTCTCTTCCCTGAAAAATGTGATTAAGTGGCTCCTGGTAAAAGAAGAGAGACAATTTCTCATGGTTTTTCATAAATTCCCTGCATTTCCATGTAGCCACAGTTCTCAATTCCCGAATTGCTTCTAAAATATTTTCATTTTTACTGTTTTTTGTTAGTTTTAGTACTTTTTTTTGTTAATAATGAAAACATTTCCTCTCATTTTTACATTTGTACCTCACTACTCTCATTTCTTTTCTTATCTAATTGCTGTGTCCACAACTTCTAGAACAATGTCAAATAGTGATATTACACATTCACATCAATCAATTAAGAGTAAGTTACAAATGACAAAACATCAGTAGCCTACATGCTTCCTTCTATTCATGTCCATCTCAGTTGAGCTGAGAATCCTCTCTATGGCTGCTGTGTCCTAGGCTGAAAGCTGACTAAAATTGATCTCAGGGCAGAGGGTACATTAGAATAACAGCCACTGGATAATCCTAAAAACTGTATTCTACCTGGAAATGGCACAATTATTTCCATTCACATATCATTAACCAAAGCAAGTTATTTGGCCAAGTGGATAGGGAGGGGCATAAAAAAAAGGGTGAGCAAATATTTTGACACAATGTAGTCTGCCACATCATTCTTTCTTCTATATTTAATGAAATTATAGTGTATCTTTCAGTATTGAGAATGATGGCTACTGGTTTCTCACACACAGACACACACATACACACCCCACCCCCATACACATGCATACACATATATTATATATTGATACAAATGGAGAAAACATAAGTATAGCTATTGATATAAATATAAACATGTATTTATATATACATATCATGTGAAAGGATGCTCTGCAGTAAGAGTTCAGATTCTTTTTCATTAAGGGTTTTGATTTTTTCATCTAGAGTACTGAAATAAATTTATTCTAACCTTTAGTTACAATCCAGTGATCTAATAATGCACCTATCATATTTCACATGCAAGTTATATTACTGTATTTCTCAATATTTAAGCATTTGCATTCCTGGAATATACTTCATTGGCTCATTCTTAGTGTTCTTTCTTGTTATTTATTTTTATTAGATTATATTTGTAAATATTTTATTAGAATATTTTATTGATATACTGAGGCTAAACTGAATTTTGAAGCATTTTGTTTTTACAGGAAGTATTTTGCTTTCTTATGCTTTCTCTGACAGATTTTGGTATTTGCTTTTTGCTGACTTGATTAAAGATATTGGAAATTTTCCTAGAAAAGTTAAAATAGCTTTTAAATTATTTTTGAAGTGAAAAGCAATTCACTTTGACTTCATCTAGGTTAACTATTTTTTCTGCAGAAGTGTGCAGACTTCCTGACAATTTTAATGTGGCTCCTACAGTATACAGGAGTATACAGTCTACAGTATATATAACAAATATATTTGTTAATCTTTTTTTGAAAAATTATCTATCCAAGTTTTCCAATATATTTAGAATTAAAGACAATATAACATTGTGATTTATCTAATTTCTTTTGAAACAGCTTTTATATCTCCATTTTCATTTGTGATGTGTTGGGTTATGTCAGTTTTTCTCTACATGAGTTAGTTAGTTATTAAAATTCCAAAAGGGCTAAATTTTTAATTTATTTATCAGGCATTCATCTTTCCAGGTGTTAATCATTAATCATTAATTCTTCATAATTATTAATATTGATATTAATTTGATTATATTGCTAACCAACTGTTGTTCTTCTCAGAGCAACATTCTCTTGGTCCTTCTTTTGTATTTTAGTTTATTTTCACATTAAATGTACTTTTGTAGCTTAGAGTATATTTAGTATATTTGGGATATGAGTCTAATTTCCGGATTCTAGACCTATCAGTTATTAACTGGGATGCTGGGCATTTTTCTGAGCCTTGAGATTGTTTATTATTTATTTTTTAACATTTGAGGAAAAAACTACTTTATTGTAAAGCTTAAATGATATACTGTATAGACATCATTTGATACTACGTCTTTGGAACAAAATAAATACTCATAAATGATTGCTAGTATATTTTATTACCTGCAGAGATTTTTACATAATTATGTAATTTTAGCATTTAAAAATCTTCAATAAACAAATTGGAAAAAAGAGACTCTTCAAATTTCAGTCAAAACTAAGGCCCAAATCACCAAATACAAGAGTTTAGATTTATATGTTTGTAATCACTGTTTCAACTGTTTATTTCCCCTAAGTCAGGAGTATACATTTTGTCCTCAATTCTAGTATCAGCAGGACATTGATAACATATGTATCTAACAGCAAGTCTGAGATTAGCTTTTGATAACATCTTAACCCAATTTGGTATTTCTATGTATGCTTTGGTGTCTATACCAACGTTTCACAATACAAATTCTTCTGATGCTGAAAATGTCCTTTATGAAATATTCTCTATGAAATATGCTAACCACTACCCACATGCGGTTTTTGAGGACTTGAAATATGACTGGTGTGACTGAAAAACTGAATTTTATCTTTTATTTTATTGTGATTAATTTAAATGTTAATGTAAATAGTCACACATGGCCACATGTAAGTTCTGGGAAACAAACACCTAGGCTAATATCATTGGTATTTAGATAGATCAAACAATTCACAGAAGCTTCCCAATTGCTCCCCAATTAATGAATGTCAATCCAGTGGCTCTGCCATTCTATCTCTAAACTTTGAGTTGTCTCTTTTTTCTCACCCTAAAATCTACCTTAGTTGATAACATTACGCCAAAAAAAAAAAAAAAATCACATAAAGCTAATGGCAAAACACAGTAATTGAAAAGTTTTTCTTAAACTCTTTGATATGGTTCAATAAATAATCATGTTTTTAGTGTAATCTCTGTATCTTGATTTTATTATCTGTAAGATGCTGATAACACTAGAAAAACCTACCCCATATAATTTTGAATTAGCCAGCTGAAGTAACGCATACATCATATCATACCATGCTTTACAAAGCATGAAGTCAGGATAATGAGGTGGTTAAGAGCATGAGCTTGGAGGTCAAACCTGCTTGGGCTCAATGATAGCCCTGCCATTTAATAATTGTACTACACTGAACACACTATTTAACTGCTCCAAGCCTCGGATTCATCATCTGTAAAATATCGGTAATAATGCCTAACTTCAAAGATGTTTGTGTAGATTAAGTAAGACAATGTTGATAAAGCCCTTGGCACAGAGTGCAGAGATGCTGGCGAAACGTAATAGCTCAGAGGAGGAGCTGGGTGAGTGTGGTTGCTGCTGCTGCTGCTGTTACAAAAACATTATAAATACAACTTCTTTTTCTGAGGACTTTTTTAAGTGCTTGTTTCCAAGTTAAAAGAAATATCTCTCAACACAGGAATTAAAAAATAATTTGAGTACATTGTGCTTTAATTCTAAAACAACTACAGACAGAAAAGTGATTGGGTGTCGGAACTGGATCTCTGCCGGTTGACTGGAGGTACACACGTAGTCCATTTTTCAGCAAGCTGCAGGTCCCAAGTCTCCCCTAGACAATAAGGGTAAGGAGTAGAGCCAACTGATCCCAGAAATTGTGATGCGTGGCCTGGCATCACAGTCATTTCTGTTGCCTGCTCTTTGTCCAAATTTAACATGGCAAGTGTCCTAAGCAAGGAAACCGTTGTGAACTCTCTAACGACAATTAATGAAGTGGCTGGCTAAGTCACTTAGAATTTGGGGGTTTGCAGACACACAACAGATGACTTTTATTTTTAGAGTTGCTCTAAAAATACACAGGAAAGTAAAAGAACAGAACATTTTCTCAGTTCACATAATTTGAATCACTACTTGGCCAGATGTAAAATATTATGGTGTTTCTTAGGAGCTTGAAGGTTATTGGGGGGAAAATGCAGCTTTAGCAAATCTGCAGGACGCAAGTCCCCCTTAGCATTCCACAATGAAGCTGATTTAGCCCTCAACCCTTGAAAGTTCTCCTGACATTTCTATTTATTTTATGGACTCTGATGAGTCATGGTTTCAGCTAACTTTCTTCTCTCCACTTCTACGTTACTGCATCATCTACTTTCTTTCCTGTCTGAGACCTGAACTCCCTTACCTTAGGATTTTTTTAAAAAAACAGTCATTCTCTGTTATATGGCCCTTTTCTAGTCAAGTTGATACAAGACAGTGATCCAGCCACCTCCCGGCCATAGATCAGCTGCTCAGGTGCCACTTCCTCCCATTGTTCATCCAGCTAAGGTTAGAGCTGCAGGGTTACATGCTACAAAATACAGCAATTTAGGAATAAAGAGACCTCCGGAGCAATACAGTTAGCTAGCATGGCTTTTGCCCTTTCAAGTACAAATACCTTTTTCTTTTGGATAGAACAAAATATGACAGTCTATTTATAGTTTGCTTAGACTCTCATCTGGAAATTTGCTCATTACATGGCTAAAAACATATGAATATTTTAGTCATAAACTCCTCTGGATGTGTTAATGACATGTCAAATATTACATTAAATAAACTTAATTTTTAATCTACTACTTTAAGGTAAGTACACAAAAGTTAATTAGTTTATAAAGAATTAACTAGTACTTATAAATAAGTAAATAGCACCTTATTTTCTAAACAATTAGTTCCATTTTATGATTTTGAAAATTAATTCTCTATTTCAAAACCATATTTTTCTCAAATAAAGTTTAATACACCAGATTCATGAATAATATCTATTTGTGGGAGACACTGTATTACTTGTCAGTTAGGAAATTAATCAAGGTAGATTATTTAAGATTTTGATACTTAAAGATTATGTAAATGGTATTATTTAATTAATGATATATTAAAAATTACTCATATATATAAATCTAAAGCTGAAATCACATTACCTATGGGTTAGATTTTTGGTGATCTAGATCTGATCAAAGTAAAATTTAGCAATGTTTAAATATGCAGTATAATATTAATCATCATCACCATGCTGTACATTACATCCATATGACTTATTTATTTCATAGCTGGAATTTTGTAGCTTTTGACTCCCTTCTCCCATTTTGCCCATCCCTCTCCCACTTCCAGCCCTGCCTCAGGCAACCATCAAACTGTTATTTCTATTTATGAGCTTGTTTTGTTCTTGTTGCTGTTTGTTTGTTTTTTAGATTCCACATGTAAGTGAGATCATACAACATGTCTTCCTTGGTCTGACTTATTTCATTTAGCATAATGCCCTCAAAGTCCCTCTATGTTGTCACAAATGGAAGATGTCACTCATTTTTATGGCTGAATATTATTCCACTGTGTACATATACATATATGTACTGCATCTTCCTTATCCATTCATCCATCAATGGACACTTAGGTTATATCCATACCTTGGCTATTGTAAATAACCAAATAAATGCTATGAACACTGGGGTGCACGCATCTTCTCAAATTAGTTTTTTCATTTTCTTCAGATAATTACTCTAAAGCAGAATTGCTGCATCATATGGCAGCTCTATTTTTAATTTTTTGAAGAACTCCCCTACTGTTTACCATATTGCCTGCACCAATTGACATTTCCACCAACCGTGCACAAGAAGTTTCCTTGTCTCCACATTCTTGTCCACATTTGCTGTCTCTTATCTTTTTTATAATAGTCTTTCTAACAGCTGTTAGGGGATATCTCATTGTGGTTTTGATTTGCATTTCTCTGGTGATTAGTGACGTAGAGCATCTTTTCCTGTGCCTGTTGGCTGTCTGTATGTTGTCCTTGGAAAAATGTCTATTCAGATGCTCTGCTGATTTTTTAACTGAGTTGTTTGCTTTTTTCTAGAGTTGTATGAGTTTTTTCATGTATTTTGGATTTAACCCCTTTCAGATATATGATTTTCAAATATTTTTTCTCAATCAATAGGTTGCCTTTTCATTTTGTTGATGATTTCCTTTGCTGGGAAGAAGCTTTTTAGTTTGATGCAGTCCCACTTGTATATTTTTGCTTTTGTTGCCTTTGATTTTGAAGTCAGATTCAAAATATCATCACCAATACCTATGTCAAGGAATTTACCACCTATGTCTTCTAGGAGTTTTATGGTTTTAGATATTACAAACATTTTATTCTTAATACAAATACATGCACAGAATCTGTACTGCCAAATTTGAAATCAATGAATATAGGGTGAATTCTGGCAATATGTCTCTTGAAATTTCTTCATAATTACTTACGGTGTAATCTTTGTTCAAAAGTCAACAGTCATATTGCTCTCTATGGCATCCAATTAGATTAACAATCTGTCTTTTAATAAATATGTCATGTCATCCATCATGAACACAAGTGACAAATTTAAGTAACTATTTTTTACTAAGTACCAAAGACTATGATACACATTCTCCAATGTAATTTTTGTGTGTGCATATATATACATATATATATTTATTGATTGAAGTATATTCGTTTTCATATTTTTTTCACTATAAGTTAATATCCAGTGTAATTTTTAAACTCACTGTCTTCTATCATAAGTTGTTCATATAACCCACTCTTGGATACTGATTTGAGTGTTTTTTTGGCTGCAATTACTTCTAGTACCAGTCCAGTCAGTCAGTCTGCCTATCTATCTATCTATGATCAACTATTTAGTAAGCTCCCCATATTCTTCAGGTGCCAGACAGCCAGCGTTCCCAGCAACTCCTGTAGGGACCTGGTACCCAAGCTGAGATTATCTGCCACTCAAACTCAACAGTTTTGGCCTTCCTTTCAAGGTCACTGCCATGCTTGCCCTATAAAGGAAGAGCCCCAGGGTAGAGGGGTCCCTCTGCTGATACACAGTCCTACCCCGTGTTATCTGCAACCCAGCTGCCAGCATGTTTCGTGCAAGATGCCTGCAGAATGGAGGACCTGTGCGCATTCGGGCCCTTCTGTACATGCGCTCTAGCCAGCACCAAGCATCACTTGCTGGTGCTCACCCCCCAGGCCTTTTGCTCGATCCTAAGTTTGAGGTGGTAGGATAAACTTAGCCCAAACCTGGAGCATGGAGGAACTATTACAGAAAGGAAAGTAAATAATTCTAGGTAACAACAACTCTCAGCGCCAGGTGGATTCTGGGCCCTCCGTCAGGAGGGCTGTAGGCGATAATGCAAAGATTTGGAATCAGGGCCCAGGAGCTCCCTGGGGGGCTTCCGTAGCTGGAAGGAGACCGCCATCCTTCCCCTAGCTCTGTAGGCACTGGGTGCTTGAGCTTGACTTTAATTTCCTCAGCATTATGCAGAAAGATAGTATCTACCCTTCCTGCAGAGCTATTGTTAGCTGAAGAACAAAAGAAGTGCCTGTAAACGTTGACCTCTTGTTGGTTTGAGGAAACTGAGCCACAGAGTTGTTCCCCGAGCTACTCTGCAGAGAAACACGCAGCCCTTGGAATCTAGCAGTAGAGATGGGGCAACTATTTCTAGCACCATTCAACTAATGTTTTGAATCGAATTTGGAAAAATAATTCTATTGCCCAGTATTCCCTCATATAGTAGTGCATGCATACTTAATTTTTATAAATAAAATATACTTTTTTAAATGTTGTTTTTTATATTCTTTTATCTAGTGTGACTCCAGATACACATATTTTATGCCCTCTGATACAGCCCCAAGCTCCGGTCTTTATTTTTAATTTTTTATTTTCTATTTTTCATATTTGACCATCACTTTTGCCCTATGTTCAGGTTCCCTGGTTAGTTTTTATGTCAGCTCCAGTCCACTGCTAAGCCTGTTCATTAACTTGTGGTTTGATATATTTTCAACTGTATTCCTTGCTGATATTTCTTACTTTTTCTGTATTGCAAGCATATCTTCCTTTGTGTCACTGAACCTTTTCATCATGGTATCTGTTTTAAAATCCACCCCCTCCTTTTTTAAACTAATTTCAACATTGTTTCTTCTAGGTGATCCAGAAGACAGAGGACCCAAATAGAGAAAATTACTTAACTGAAACCATCTGATACATTTTATATAAAGGAAAGAATGTCTCAGACGAAGAAATCAAAAACCAAGAGACAAGAGTCACAGTGAGTCTCAGGCAACAGAATTAATTAAGCCAATATATACCTGCCTAGATTTCAAAATTGATATGAACCAGTGACTTATGCGTACCTCTTGTTAGTTTTCTTTTTCAGTGGAATAATCTCTGGTGTTTTCATTAAGCCTTTTCTCACTCTTATGTGCTGGATGTGTGAAAGGCATTTAACATGTTTCATGGTCACAGGTTTTTCAGATTGGGGTGGGGGGAGTACAGGTAAGGATCTGTCCTTAAGGAATTACAGTCAAGGAGCCTCATATACACTCGGACCTGATCTAGATGATGAGATCTTGATCCTCAAACCTGAGACTGGTGCCAAGATGGGATGAGAATTTGAGATGTCTTGAGAGAGCGATGTTGCACTTTGTTAGTGGGGAGAATGTAAATTGCTGTGATCAGAGGATGAATTGAGCCAGGAAGACTTTTCCAATCACAACCACATAGTATGTATGGTCTTGCATGAACTTCCACAGAGTTGCCACTCCACTGTTAGGAGTAGTTTGTGACTTCTGTGTTGATGGGAATGTGGTACGAATTATACTATCTGATTCCCAGGGCTAAGCTATACACAGGAGATAACGTTTCTGTGCTGGCTTTCTGTTTTTCACAGCAGTCGACTTTGACCAACCTTTTTGTGAGGAAGCTCAACCCACACGCAAAGGCAAAGACCAGATGTTAATCTAGCCTCAAAATGATTCTAGCGCCTAGTCTTTAAACATCTTCTCTCAACGCTGCCAAAATTTCAGGTTTGTGAACAACCACCAAATTATTGTCATTGTTCTAAGCCTTTCTAAGTTTTGGACTTGTATCATATTCAGCCATAGTAATTGGAAAGAGCTACTTTTGTGGAGGGGAAAACACAGGTAATAGAGGGTAAAAATAAGCTTTAGAATTGTCCATAATATTTTTGCTTTTACCAGAAAAACATATTTATGTATTATGTTTGCAACTCACGTGAAGTAAAAGAGGGGATTTAAAAAGAAATATTTTCAAATGATATAAAAATGTTTACCACACTACTTTTTTAAATTATGAAAGGATTATGTTAAAGTATAGAATTTTAAAATATTATTTAAATTATTCAAATTGTCATTTAGAATGTGAGAATAAAATACTGAGCTGAAAAATCGGCATTAGGCTATATATTCTATGTCCTGCTCTGAGAATAGGTAATTTGATATTAGGAAAGTAAATTAATACCCTTAGTACTTAATTTCCTTATCTATAAATACCATATCCTTTCATTCCATAATTCATTACATATGGTAAATTAATGACCCACACATAGTAAATTAACCAGATGCATCCCTTCAGTATGGCATAACACAATAATTAGTAAAGTATGTGCTGAGACATATTCAACCCTATTTTACAAACTAAAATTCAAATACATATGGATATATTATCTTTTCTTACAAGGGTCTCTCTATATAGAGACAGAGTCAAAGTTAAAGTTACATTCTACCTTTTACAACGGTATTCGTTGCATGTTTTAATTATGAGAACATTTATATTTATATAGGTCACTTATTTCACAATTAACAAATGGCTTGAAACAAAAAGAAAAAATTAAACTATATATATTAAAATATATTACCTTACAGAAAAATATTTTAACCCCACTGCTGTCTTTTATCAGAATGTATGCTAACGAATTAAATGTTATTTTAAAGGACTTATAAGTGAAGATTAAATATTTTCCAAGTGTAGTTTGTAAAAAAAAAAAAAAAAAAGCCACCCCTTGTTCTTGCTGTTCCTTTCATTTCCTAAATTTATAGCTAATTTTCACGAGTTATAAAGTTCAGGATTACACATCCCCCCACCCACGACACCTCCCAGCTTTTAAAGGAGCTTAACAATTTATTACAGCAATTTAGCAAAAGTACTGCTGCTTCCTGTCAGAATTTACTGGCATCTTTGCTCACAAACTGGACATAAAATATGTCAATGTGACCCTGATTGGTATCCTTGATGCCTGACATTGATTGCACATATTTCCTCTGATTTTATGTGCATGTTTGATAAACCAGGTTAACCTGGAATGCCTTTAAATCTCTATAATGAAATTCTTGGGTTTGCAAAAAACAAATTCTATTAGGAAAAAAAACCAAGTTGAAACAAAACAGAGAAAACTTAACTAGAGACAATTTATGTAACTTGGTAAAAGACAATAAATATTAAGCTATATTTAATAATCACATCTGACTTTAAACCAAGTAATTTATAATTATACTGAAAGTATACAACCAAATTTATGAGATTCCTTCCTCGAAGAAAAGTGACTTGTGTGATCCTCCTCTAGTCCCTCATATTTCTCTGGCTAAACTGTTCAGGAATAGTAATAGGTGCTTTCTCTCCAGCCTCCCTCGCTCACCTTTCTTCTCACCTGCAATGATGTGGACCCCAGTGGAAAATAATATCTAAGGCCACCAACACCTGAATAGTTTGTTCTTATTACTATTAATGAAAACTGTTTTCCAAATGATGTTAATATCTGTCTCTATCACCTCCGTGTCATTATATACGTGATCTTATAAGGTTTAGAAGGACTTGAAGGCTGTTCTTGCTTTTGTTCGCCTGCTAATAGTCTCATGTGACATTAACATTAATAACCTTCACTATTTACATGCCAATAAAACTCCTATATTGGGAAGTTTATGCTCTCAAAAAAATATTGTAGGAAATGAAATTTATTTGATATAATGGGTGCAAAGGTAATGAGGAAATTACCTTAACCATTTATTCTTAATTTTGAAAGTGAAATTTTTTTCAGTAGTTTGATATTTTTATCTGGAAGGCTTTAAAAAAGACCTTTATTAAAGTAAAAGTGTTACGATATTTTTCTTTTATTATTTATTTGTGTAGCCTAATGCCAGAGATGGAAAGCCCAAACTAATATAGAGAAATTCAATTACAAATATGAGAAGAATGCTAGGTTGCCTAAGGGAAGCATTTAGACAACAGAAATACATATATCAGTGCATATATATATATATTTATATATGCACACATACATCCACACTTTTATTCATATTTATTTATATACACATACATATATATGGTGGTGTGTATTGAAATATTTCTCTAAGATACTGATTTTATTTAAAATCTGCAATTATTTTAGTTTTAAATGTAATAAGTTTTAAACCTTATAGAGTGATAATACAATTGCACATGTTATAAAAGGCACACAGTATATTGCATGATAATCCAGTCATTCTGTTTGGAGGCCACCAGCAGTTTGTTTTCTTACTGAGACTTGGAATCTCATTAATAATAATATCCTTCATGCCGAGGGCCATGTCCTGATGAGGTAGCAGGCAGACTGAGGCTGTCCTCAGACTGGGAGGCCCTGTCCACTCCGAGCCACATGAGTTTTCACTCCTCACACGTGCTCTCTTGTGCTTGTTGGTAGCTGATGGAACATCCTCCAAAAGTACCCATGACAAGTACACTTCTCATGCTCTTCCTTTGTTCTCACATAAATACATTAAAAGCAAGTTCAGTTTTTAAAATGTAATTCCACGCTATCTTTTGATTTATATTCCTGTGGAATAATCTTGGTCTATGTGTTTGTGCTATTCCGGGCAGAAAAGGGCACACCCCCCGCTGTGGACTAAGTGCCCACGGCCACTGCTCTTTCACGTGTTATTTTTCTTACGTTATTTTTTTAATTAGAAGCCATCAAACAAACACTAACCACATTTCCTTGCAACTTAGCCATATTTATTTCAAGTGAAAAAGCAAGTATTTGCCTTCTGTTATGAAAGATTATCTGAATGAAAAGCAGTGTATTTCTTAAATTAAAAATTTAATTTTTATCTTAATTAAAGAAATGGAAGAAATTGAATATACCCTTACATTACTACTTTAAAAAAATATACTCTGAGTCATACGGTATTAAAATTTCTTCCAAATTTCATGGAATAGGTATTTAAATTACATCAATTTTAATTCAAAGTTTACAAATTCTTTTGAAGACTCCAATATCAAAATGTACTGTAGTAGAACAAAAATAATGAAGAAACAGGAACAGAATAAAACCAAAAAAAAAAAAAAAAAAAAGATCCTACAGACCAATGTAACCAAGAGCACACACACAAACTCCTGATTCAAAGATCAACAAATCAAATTCAATAACATATGATAAAAACACCCCAGAAAAGTCAAGTAAGATTTATTACACTTGAATGAAATCATGGTTTGAGAGAAGGAAGTCTACAAATTTAACAAATCAAAGGCTGTTTATGAAGAAATTCCACTGCTAATGCTGAATTATCTTGCAAGCCATTTAGTGGAACAAGGTATTCTAAAAGCAAGAGGTAATACACTTAAAATTTTTATCTTTGAAGTGAATTCACCAAGAAATAACGAGGAAATGAAGAACTGCTGTTAAAAAACATTCAGGGAGACTTGTTTAGATACTGAAGAAGAAAAAGTTAGATTCCACATCACATATATCCAAAATAAGAAATAGAAGATAAGTCTGTCTTTCTTTTGTCCTTTTGAATAAAAGGAGCAGATGTTTCAGTCCTATGCATTTTTTAAAATTTGTGAAATACTTACAGTTTCCCACATTAAAATTTACAGCAGCAGAGCTAATCTAATTAAAAACAGCAAAATCAAAACAAAAAGGATTCTCTAGACTAATCTTTTCTCTTGAATAAAAGATACAACTTTTAAAAGCCTTTAACATACATTCAAAGAAAAAATATTTTAAGTAATTCACTTATTTGAAAATATTTACTGAGCACTTACCACCTGTCAAATGACTTCAACTCCTGGAGATAAAAGCAGGGAAAGCTGTTCACTTTCATGAAGTTCAAGTCTAATGTGGGAAAAAAAAGAATTAAACAAAATAAGAAAAAACAGTAGGAATTGTGAAGATCAAAGAATTAAAAGGGTTTCAAATCCAACAGGGTCTTGTAGGCCAAACTAGGGACTTTGGGTTTTACTTGAGTGAAAAGCCACTGAAGTGGTTTATTTTTATTTGTTTCTTTTTCAGTGTCATGAGATGGCTTAGATTTTTAATTGCCTACTGTAGTTGCTGTAGGGAGACTAATTTCAAAGAAGGGCAATGAGAAAAGCTTGAACCAGGATCGAGTCGGCTATTAGGTAACTTTGAAGATCCCTGAAACAAACTTTTATACTAATGCTTGTTATTTCCCCAGGAAATTTCCACAGTACAGCTCTGCACTTGTGACGGAAGTAGTACAGTTACCGGGTGGTGAGACCGAGGGACAGAGAAAGAGAGCAGTTAACACCAAGAATAATGAGCCAAACAACTAGAAAACGGGAGTCACCATGAAACACGATGGGAAGAGCAGGTCTGGAGAGTGTTGGTGTCATGACCAGTACTCAGGTGACATTAAATACCAGGAAGTTAATGACATAAATCTTAGTCAGTGTAGACAGGAAAGAGAGGAAGTCCAAGTCCGAGCCTAGAGGTTCTCTGCCACTGGGAAAGGAGTCCAGGAGAGAAGCCAGCAGGAGGACAAGGGGGAATTAGCAGAGATGCTGGGACAGTGGGAGAAACAGGGGAAGTGGCGAGTTTTGTGATTCTATCAAAGAAAGTTCAAAAAAAGGAGGGAGGAGTCAACTATATCTAATGCTGCTGCTGATTCCTAAATTAAGGTGAGGGCTGAGAAATTATCCTCAGGTTGATAACGTTAACAATGTGGATGTCCTCTGCATTTTAATAGAAACAATTTTGTGAGACTTGAGCAGGTGAAAAACCTATCGGAGTGGGTGCTTAGACGAATACCCAGTCTCTGGATTCTGAAGGAATCACTTACTGAACAGCAGAGGCACAGATTATTTCTGGCTCAGGACACACTGAACATGTGCCCACACACTCCTTGCTTGTATTAAGCTGCTTAGTCTATTCATTATTTTCAATAATTTCAAAGTCTATTCATTAATTTCAATAATTTTCTAATAATTACCTGTAAAACCACCACACATCTAATTGACAAAGTTTTCTTATAAAGACTGTTACTAGAGATTGCTGGAGAGGATATGGTTCCACATAATTTCTCATGCGTAACAGATGGGCAAGTAAGCTGATAAAATACATTTGGAAAAACTGACAATACCTCCTAGATTTGAATATTCAGATACCAAAGACCCAGGAATTCTATATTTTGGTGTATTTCCAAAAGAAATAATACAGGAGATTTATACTAAAATATCAGTAATATATCTGAAATGACCGTTGGTCACATTTGCAAATAATAATACAAACATTTATTGACTAAAGAGTGGGTGAATAGTCTGTTACAGTCCCAAACTGTAATATTATATATCGGTCAAAGTAAATGAAGAATGGTATCACGGAAAAATCTGTGTAAATCTTAATTTAACATTAAATGAAAAAAGTAATTCTCAGAGGATCATACACACCATAAACTTTTTTCATAAAGTTTAAAAATACTCTTATATACAAATATGTTAACAATATGTTCTCAATATGAATAAAAGATAAAACATATACAATTCAAGCACATTTAACAGAAATACATACAAATAAAATACATTATAAAAAGAAGAAAACATAAGAATGATGATCACAAGAACAGAGTGATAGAGTGGTTGCAGGGGAGGGTGTAGCTCATGTGGTAGAGCGTGTGCTTAGCATGCAAGAGGTCCTGGGTTCAATCCCCAGTAGCTCCTCTAAAAGCAAATAAAAAAATAATCCTAATTACCTCCCCCCATAAAAAAAAACTGAAAAAAAAAAAAAAACGGGGTGATAAGAAATAGGGTTTGGGTGGTCGGGGACAAAAGCCTAGTTATTAGTTATTATTAAAGTGTTAGATTTTGTTTTGGAAGTAATGACTTAGCTTTAACACAAAAGAAAAAAAAAGATAATTACCTAACTGTAAGTTAAAGTACCCCTCTTCGAAAAAGTAATTAGTCAACTCAAAATGCAGGTTTTCTCCTCTGTATCTCTACTTCCATGTCTAATATCTGAAAAATAACCTAATAAATTTATCACCGACAAAGCAGAATTTACTATCTCCACCTCCAACTCTGCTCATATATAACTTGAGAACAAAGGAGGATTAACAAAATGGCCACCCTTGGGCTAACAGATTGCTTATTCTCATGCTCGCCCTGAAAACGGTCAACTGACCTGACTGACAGGTTGCTACTGACAGTTCCAGGCCCACTGTTAAAACTAAAGCTATTGATCTTACTGCTTCTACTTTATTCCAGTAATCAAAAGCTATATCATGCTTGGTCTCTGAGTCGATCTCCAAGGAAAAGATCTCAGGACTTTAACCTTACAAAATAGCCTGAATTATCAAGAAGACCACAACTTGGGTGCCTTACAAGATAAAGAGATGGAAAGAGTGACAACCACTAGCCTCTATGGAATCAGTCGCCGCAGGCATCAGGACGCCATTCTAAGTCTTCTGATGAGAAAATGATTCTGTTGACTGTTATCAAAGCTCTATTGTTTGAGCTATGGCTGTATAACCACCCGCCCCATCCCCAAGGCGGGTTCACAGTTTTGAAGGCACCAGCCTGCTGTGAGTCCCCTTTGCCCAGCAAAGCAATAAAATTGCCTCTTTTCTTCTAAGCTCCAAGAGCTTGTCCCTGGGTTATTCGGCTCATCAGGGACGGGGGCGATCTTTCAGCAACAAGAACACAGTTCTGCCACTTAGTCCCGTGCTAGTAAACATTAACGCAATCTTGAAGTCACCCATGACTGTACTCTCTTGCTTGCTTCATATCAAATCCATCCGCAAATACTTGTTCTAAACCATCAACCTCTCTTTTTAGATTATTGTTAACAGCCTTTGCAATTATTTTCTTACTTCTGTCTTTTACCTTCATATTATCTTTTTTCAATAAAGTAGCCACAGTGTTTCTATAAAAACCATTTTAGATTGTTAAATCTGTGTTTAAAAATCTACTTTGGAACAACATCAAAGCCCTTCATAATCCAGCTCCCCACCATGAACTCTGATCACTTAATTTTTCAATCTCTCCCATCGCCTGCTTCCCCAAATTCTCTGCTCATTCTCCTCCAGCCACACTGACCTGCTGGCTCTGCACTGAATTCATTAAGAAACTTCTATTCTCAGGGCATTTACATTCACCATTTTCTCTGTCAAAAACTCTTTTCTTGCAAATAGCCATGGTTTTACTTCATCACTTCAACTCAAATGTCACCTTACTGGCAAGTTCTTTCCAAACCACTACATATAAAATAACCACACTGGAATTCTTGAATTATTTTTATCAGCAGAAGAACCTCAGCCTATATATTATATATACTTTTGTATTAATTCTTAAATTTACCACTCTGAGAGAAGAGACGATATTTTGTATCAATCATGCACCCAGTGCCTAGAATAGAATCCAGCAGATTCCAGAGAATGATTTGTTGAATAAGTAACTGAGTAACTTAAGATACATTATTATTTCAAACATCTATTTATAAATAGTATTTCACCTCAGACACAGTGATAACATTTATTGGTGATCTTCTTAAGAACATGAACCTTAGTTTTTTATTTAATTTTTTAACAGATGGCTTCTTAAGTAAAATATATTTTATGCAATTTTAATACATTAATGAACACTCTCTCAGAGGCAAGGAGCCATCTACTCTACCATCACTAACCTATCCCTTCACCTAAAGCTCACATTGGATTATCACGTGCAAACTAACTGTAAATTTGACCTTGCTATATAGGTAGTACATATAGGTCTGCTTCTGGAAAAAAGTCAGTGCAGAAATTTAACTATGTTAAGTCTCTGGAATTTCTTGAAAAAAGCAGACAAAGAAAATCAGAGTAAATAAAATTGTGTATTCTGATACTGTTTTTTGATGAAACAACTGGATTAATTGCCATGATTAAACCAGAACCACTATGAGCAGCACAAGATTCAAGCATCATCAGAAAGAGGAGGAGGAACGGGAGGATGACTGCCCTCAGCTGGGGAGAGACGCACAGACAAACTCAGGGGAGCCAGGCTTCCTCACAAGGGGGCAGGACCAAGACGACTGTCACCTGAATTAATAAATAGAAATTTGCATAAATGTTTTGATCACATTTAAAACCTAGAAATTTGGATTTCTAGAGTATTTTTGGAATTAACTGAATTTTGAGCTTAGTGATTAACATATATGCTTATTAAAAGTTATTTTTGTAACTAAAGTGAAAATCAGAATAATCTTCAGTTAAAATTTAAAATAAAAGCCAAAAAATTAAATAGCATTATAAAAAAAAAAACAAACCTCATATATCCAGAAGGGGAGGAAGAAAAAAGAAGTCAAATATCTGACATAGATCAGGTTTAGCATCAAATCTGTTCTTTTATAAAACAGTGTTTCAATATGATACAAATGCTGAAGAGGGATAAGGAAGGATATGTAAGAAATGAATAATAATCTGGGTCACTCATGAGTCCTGTTTTTCCTATAAGCTCCAACTATGAGTTATTTTTTGCAATCACTCACGTAGTATTACATATTCCCCATGGTGAAAAATAGGTTTTTATAACTAAAAGGGAAATTCTGAAGATCTAATATTTAGATATGAAGCATTTTCTAAATGATCCCTCTGAATACACAAACTAAAATCTAATTTGTGTAATTAAAGTAATTAATGAACATGTTAATATCTATCTTTCACCTTTCTTATAAACAGTCTTTTAAAATGGAGACCTGTGTTTAAAGGACCATAAACTTGTGTTAAATTTCTTGCCCATTCTTCTATCAAAAATAGCCAAACAAAATGAAAAACAAATTGCTGATTCCACTCATAACATCTGCCAAATTGACAGTAAAACGTAGCGTTGGATACCATCTGTTCTTTTTTTTCCAAGAGATGCTGCTAACAGAAAAACAGTTTTGAATATTTTACTACACAAATGTAGAAGAAATCAGTATTATTTAATTGCAAGTGATAGAAAATGAGAGCCAATACATACAATCCTCTGAAGCAGTCGGATAATAATTTATTTTAACCTCATGCATTAAAATAATGCAACAAAGACAAAAATTTGAACTGTACATAATTATATGCTACATTTTTACATATCTTTATTGAGGTAGAGTTGATGTAGAGTAGGTTTCACGTTAAGTGTATAACGTGATCTTTAGATACATGTACACTCTTGTTAGATCATTATCACAGGTGGGAAAGGCAGCTCATAAAATTCCTCCAAAAGATCTCTGCTCCCTGGATTTACACTCTTGTGTTATCTCTTGCAATGGACTGTGGGCTGGACTTACTGATTTCCTTCTAATTTTTGTGAAACACAGCATAAGTGCTAAGATAGCATTTTTGAGATCTGGTTACCAAAGACGGTGACCTCCATCTTTCTCACACTCTTTCCGGCTTTTCTTGCTTGATCGCTTTGCTGGATGTCAGCTGCCATGTTATGGTCTGATTTTTGGAGAAGCCCACACGGGCAAAAAGTTGAGGACACCCTCCAGCCAACCACCCGCAATGCACGGAGGCCCTCAGCCCAGCCCATCTATTCTATTTCTGCAAGTCACATCCCTGTTCTGCCCTCAAGTGCAGTTGTTACTCTGTATGAATAGTACAATGGAACAGGCAAACCTGTATCGCATATCACAGAAGCAAGCAACTAATACTGTGCATGATATTCCTCAAACCTAAAGGAAAATCGCTTCTTTGGATATTAGTATTGATAATGATCAGTGTTGATTAATTGATTCTCATGTGTTAGGAAACATGCTAGACCTCTACCTCATATTTCCTTTTATCCTATTAAGTTTATGGGACTGTCCATGGCATTTTTCGTTTGGTGTATATATCTTTTCATTTGCATACTATATTTTAACTCAGTTTATGAACTAACACATTGGAATATTTTTAATACTCAGGACTGTATTTCACTGACCTACAATGTCAAAGTCCACATAAATTAAATTAAATTAAATAGTTCATATGTGCTTTCTTTTCCCTAGTTATTAACAGTTACTTGTTTCCAAGCTGATGACACCATAGAGTCAAATAACAAATATCTCAGCAGTAAGACTACTTCATGCCTCGTCTTATATAACATAACCAGACCACGACAGAAGCAGGTCCTTACAGAGAAAGTTACTTGTTTAATAAATTATAGAACATAAAAATAATATATTCAATAGCATTTTGAGTACAGTTTTGTTGGTTTCATAGTTACATTTCTTAAAAACATCTATATTAAAAAGCTTGAAGTGCACGTGGAACTATGCTTATAAGTAATCCTTATTGTATAACTGAAATATATAATTAAAATAAAGATTGTTTGATTTTGTGTCATTTCTGTTATTTTTAAATTTTATACTAACACAGCAAAACCATTTCTAATGGAATGAGTATCTAGGGGGTAAAAAAATGAAAAGCAGAGCTTATTAACAATGGGTTGGCAAAATTCATTCAGAAAAAAAATCAAATCAATGGTGATTGAAATTTGCCAATAAGTTGAAAGTATTTTATAAGATATAAAGGATCATATAAAATGAGTAGTTTTAAATAAATACATTCTATTTTATAGCTTGTTGAATTGTCAGAAATTGCCTAGAATTAGCTAGCTAGTGCATGACCGAGAAGTAATATCTTAAACTCTGATTTCTTATGAGCTGTGTCACACAAGTCACACACATGCACGCACACACACACGCACGCAGACACACGCACGCACACCCTTACCATTTCGTTGAGACTCAGTTACATAAAGGACTCTGAAATGATCAGTCAACAGATTTTGCTTTAGAACTTTACAACTGGAGTAACCACAAAAACTATGGTCAAAGAAAACAACGACAATAAAAAGAAAAACTCAATAAAGATAATTGATGGTGAACGGAGAATTTTTAAGGTTCTCTCTCATTTGCTGGTAACTGTGTATGCACTCATGTAACAGATAAAACATAAAAATGAAATATAAATTTTGAGGTTATAAATACATGCACTTCCTGAAGATATTACCTAAAGCATAAGACTGTTTTCAACCCAAGTACATTTTAGCCTTTTTATTTTCTATTAGTTTCATGGTAGCATGATCTGGTATGGGATAAAATAATTCAGCAAAATAAAAGTCTTCTTTCTTGAAAAATGGCCCTATTCTTGCCTGTTTAACATTATGCAAGAAAAATAAAGTGCACTTTTCTTTTCCATTAAATTAACGCTGGCACTGCACTCTCTGAAAACCTGTATTATTGCTTTTCTTAGAAATATCATTTGTGATTTTTTAGATACAACCAAATATATGTATAAAAATATGCCACTTCCTTTTTCTTTTGTTCTCTTGTTACAAGATGGTAGACAGTTTTCTTTTCTCTCCAATATTTCTGTGTATTTATTTTTCTGTTTCTGCGCAATTCCTATCTTAGTATGGAAACCAAATATGCAGTTGAACTACATATACAGGAAGAATTAAAATATATTCCAATAGTTTTATAAACAACTTCTCAATTTATTTTGTAATTATCTTATGTAATAAAATGTCTCCTAGATATATATTAAAAGACAGTGACACTATACTCCATTTTGTCCTCTTCTATCAGATTCATGCCAAATTCTTGTAATAAATACAGAGAAACTGGCACAAATTCAGACATATGGAATCAAAATTTCCACGAGAAGAAAATTAGGACATGTTGACAATGTCTCCCTCAGGTGATTCTGATACGATACGTGAGGCAAGTATAGGATAGATGGAAGAATTACTCGACTTTCCTCAAAACAAGCGTGGAAAACACCGCAGTCAAAGTGATTGTAAAGAAAGAGTCTGAATAAATGGTTGACAAAAGTGCTAGAATATAAGATTCTGCTAAGACAAGAAAACAAATCAATTTAATAA
Organism: Camelus ferus; assembly: GCF_009834535.1. Lineage (NCBI taxonomy): Eukaryota > Metazoa > Chordata > Mammalia > Artiodactyla > Camelidae > Camelus > Camelus ferus. The sequence goes on along the minus strand of NC_045718.1, from coordinate 5,213,449 downwards.
GGTAGGCAGATGCTGAGAAAACTCCCTTCACTGTAGGTACCCAGCTTCATTTTTATAGTTAGAAGAAATACAAATACAATCACCCTCATTTATCACCTCTCCCAAACTTACATTTTAGAGCTCAGTGCTACTGAGCTACCTTAATTTATTACATTCATGATGTACTTTGGGGTATTCTTCATAATCTCCACATCTGGAATGCCATTTTCAACCTACTATCCTGCTCAACATTTTTGATACTAAAGAACCAGACTGGGTTGGTTACTTTTCTTATAATCCTTCCTGACAAGACAAGCTTACCTATAACTCCTTAACGTCATATCTGCTTTGATATTATAGTTATTAACTTATATTGTTGCTATCTGTTTGCATCTTTCTCTCAATATAAAATAAGGTATAGGTGGCTTCTTTTCCTCTTTGTAGTCCTCATGTAAAATTGAGTATATTGTCTCATGTGTGATAAGTTTCAGCAAATGTTTGCCTAACCACTAAACGACACAAGATAACAGGGACAATTAATTTTCACAGAACATTTCTACTGATAAGAGTTAAAAGAGTAAAGAGACTTAGAGGAAGGTAATTTGAGAGCCAAGAAAACATTATTACCATAGTGAACACTGTTTGTCAAATACTAATAGATTATCCATCAATCTTAATTATTCTGATTGTTTATTTGGCTACTGTTAAGTCATTCACCACTAAACATAAAATCTTTCCCTAGCCAATGCTGTAAATAATAAATATAATAAATGCATTTTTGCCTCTATTTTTCTTGTCTTTATGCAGGTTGGTTTTTTGCTATAAAATTTTATGTTTCAAGTGACGAGATAAACTTTTATCTTGCACTAATTCTATGGCTTCTGAATGTGATTTAAGCTTAGTCTCATGATGAGATTTCTGAATTGCCTTGAATCAGTAACATATTTACATACTATCTCTAGTGGCAGGAAACTTCTACACATAGCTGATCACACTAATCACACATCTTGTGGTGATTTTACCAGCTTTCATTTCAGACCCTGTTTTTACTTTGAAGGCATAAACCATGAAGTGAATTTCACTAGTAAGATACATCATGGCAATATTGAGTAGTTTCAACCTTTGCTTAATAGGATTAAAGGTCAAAAATATCAAAATATAAGTCATCCTAAACTTCATGGACAGAATAAACCTCCAAAAGTAACATCTACCATATCATGAACTTTTCTGGAAATGTTAAAAACTCCCCATTATCTCCATGTACACATTTGATATTTACAGCTGCAAAGGAAATTTGTCTTCAGTTTAACAAAATGGTACTCCTTGCTTACAGCAATGCTTTGATCCAGGGAGATTTCTTCTTCCCACATCCATTCTACTTATACTGTCCTTACTCCTGCCTCCAAGTCTTTGCTCTCCTTGCTTTTCCTTCATGTCCTATCCTATCTCCTTTAATGATCCAAATTAAAAAAAAAAAATTTCACATTCAGTTTTAAATTTCATCATTTCCAAGATGGCGCTACATATATGATGCCAAGACTGAAAAAAAAAAAAAAAAGAGAAGGGAGAATTAGCACAAAATATAAATATCTGAGTACACTTGGAATGGTCCTTAAACTCCATGCAAAAATCACAACAAATAGTTTAAAATATGATGGATAGAGAATGAGGATTTTAAAACATATTTCTTATTACGAATAAGTTTGGAACTTAATGTTACAAGGGTAATCTGTGTTGTTTATGGAAAATTTAGAAGTCCAGGAAATATGCCATACATGTCTTATTGCTGTGAGATAATCACTGCTGTGGCATGTTTCAGTCCAGCATTAATGCCGTGGAATTTTTTAAACCTAATATTTATTTATTTTACACCATATATAACATTGCATAAGCAAGAGAGTACTGTATCATTCACATCTAAATTATAAAGAATTTGATCGCATGTGGTATAATTTTTTTAAAGTAGAGAAGAGAGAAAGAAGATTTACATAATGCAGGTTTTCCTGCTTCTAATTTTATCAATAATCTTATGCCCTTTGAGTTAGTACAGATGAGAGATACTGTTCTACATTTCTTTAAGGTAGTCTCATGTGCCATGTGCTTACTATTGAATATTATTCTGATGCCAAACTACATGCATTTGTTGTAAAACATATCATTAAAGGAAAAAAAAAACCTCTAATTGATTGTCCAGGAAACAAACAAGAATCTGTTCTAATGCTAAGGGAACACCAGACAGTGTCTTCCATGCATATGAAACTATATGTATGAATACAGTATCTTATGGGCCATTTCAATTTTTTTCAAGGTGATAGTTGACTATATATTGTTTGAATTTAATGCAATGATTTTAAGATTTAACCCTTACAAACCGTATGTTGTAAATGTTTAGAAATATGTGTAAAAATATAAAAAGTGAAGACTATGTTATTTTTAAAGATAACATATATTTTACAGTAAACTAATATTAAAAATGAAATTGTTGGTACATTTCTTTCTAGTATTTATTGCACACATAACACATTTGACCTTTATTTTATTTGGCAAGTAAATTTTGTGTATCCACTAAGTATTAGGTTCTGTGTAAGGAATGGAATTCAGAGAGTGAATAAATTAATGGTTTCAGACCTCTAGAAATGACCATCGGGTCATCTATATGTAAATTTCAGGATGATGATTGTGAAGCCTTTTAGAGGTTCTTAGATGGTTACATCAACAGAAACATGAGGATCATACTGTTTGACAATGGACCAAAACAGAGAAAAAAAGAAGGATTGCTTACTTCATTCATTTAAAGTTGCAGAAAGTTGTCAAGTTCCCTTATAACCAAATACACATTCTTTGCTGCAACAATTTATTTTTTTAGTTCAACAACATCAGAATAGTAATGATAAATCTAATTTAAAAACTAATTCAGAAAGTCAAGGTATTATTTCAGGATACTGAGGTCAAGTATATGATCTACCAAAGGAGGCATAGCTGACAGTACTACTGAGTAAGAAGAGGCCTCAAGGAAGGAACATGTTTTTTATTTCATTGATTCAGCATAATACAGCGTATGCTGACTGTAAAATGCATGGTCTCCAAGTTGGGTGGCTTACAATGTGGAGGAAAAACAAATTTATGCTGCTTTTTATTTCTTGAGTTATCACAAAATAAAAAGTTTATAAAGCAGTTAAAAAACAGCAGTTTTGTATACATCTCAGAGAGGTTTCCTTAGAGTTCAGGGCATTCATGGTTTTCCATCCTGGTGGATGGTAGCAGTAGACATCTACTGATGACAGGATGTTTACGATTTTGATTTGAATTAAATCCTCCACAGTTCTTGCAGATGATCACAGCTATCTTCATTTTTTAAAATGAACATAATTAAAAGGAGCTTAAGTAGCCTGCTAGGTGCCACACAGTTAACTGCAACACAAGTAGTTAAGTCCGAATGCATCTGGAATCAAATTCAGACTCGCCTTACTACACAGAAATGTCAATGTTTTTTAAGGAAAGACATTTTTACTCTCTTATTAATACCATGTTAGCAGTACTTATTTCCTCTAGAAATAATATACGAATAAAAACATAGATAGGTGGGTAATTAGCTTAATTTCTTAAAAAAAATTAATGAAGCCACAGACTAGTGATGTATAGATCACTAACCTTTCAGTGCCAACAATAATAATATTCATAAGTCATAGAAAACATCTATTTGAAAAAGAAGTATATGAACTAGAAAAATAATTGCCACCTGGATTAATGAGCATCATCAGAAGCAATGACAAAGATACATTTATAATTAAATTTGAGAAATACAATGTTTAAAATATATGAAAACCAATGATACATGCTGGTGTTAATAAATTAAATTGTTTGAAAATTTTATATAGAAGCAAAAATACCTAGGGATAATAATGTACTTAAACAAGAAGTACAAATTAAAGAAAATCTGAGGTGCTATATGTGAAGAATAAGGATGTATTACCTAAGTAAAAGGAAAATTAATTACTCTCTAAAACATTGAACGACCTGTGAAAATACAGGACCATAATCTCAGTAATTAGAAAGTTTAATTTTCCATACTTAAAAGTCTTGTTTCCTTCATCAAATTTAAGGGTTGACTCACAGAAATAGTCTAAGATTCTGCTACCCTCACTCTGTGGCAAGCATAGAAAGGCTGCTGTAATAGAAATGCAGTCATCTAAACATTATTTAAATAACTTAGTACTATCTCATTTGCCTTTGCATATTTAAAAATGTAAATGGATTTCTCATATTAGGAAATTTCCTTTTTTGAATCCCAGATAAACAAAACGCATAGTAAGTGAAGGACTGCTGTCTTTAGTAGGGGGAAAAAAAACTCTAGCTACTAAGTCCAAAAGACCTATAAATTATTTTATGCTAATACCTACTAACATTTTGTTCATTAAAAAAAAAGTTATAAATATTTTAAATTACCTTTAAATGATTAATCATATTTTGGTTTGTTTCTTCTTCTTTCTTTGGAAACAGTATTTGAATCTTAATTCTAAAAATACTAAACTTTACAAGCAATATTAACACAATATAAAATTGAATTGAAGTATTTGAACATATTAGAATATACAGATTGGGGGAAAAAATGAAGAAATTGTGAGTTGCACAAACAGTCTATGCAAAATAAAGCTGCTGAGAATGTTTAAAGTACATATTCAACTACAGCCTAATGCCTGCCATAAATAACGTCCTTTCTCATTAAACAGAAACTGTTCATGGAAAAAAAATTCATGTTGTATTAGGGAACAATCAGCATAATTCTTCTCATTGTGTACTTAACTTGTGCCTGGAAATTTTATAGAATCTCCTTTTATGTCCACATGCCCTTGATAATTTCTTTTTCAGGTGCTCCCCCTCTAAAATTATTCCTCTAGGAAAGTAGAGGTGGTTACACCACATGTATCATTCAATAGCTAGTTATGCAGTGCAGTGGAAGTTACATAGACAGTATATTTGGAGTTTAAGAACATTAGCTATTAGGCGAAATGGCTCAAATATGTTTTCCATGAAGTGAAATCATTATTATAATTTTCTTTTAAGATGTTGATGAAATGCCTTGTCTTCTCACCCTAATAAAAACCACTGCAGGACAGCTCTCAACACATAAGCTTAAAATGTAAAGAAAAGAAACTCAGAAAGCAGGGCAACATTCCCCAGTTTACGGGGGAATGAGAGGAGAAACATGGATGAGAAAGTGCGTAATCTATTGTTCAAATTCCACAGCTACAAATTCAAAACAAAACAGAAAAACTGAACGTGGGGCAAGTGTCTGGAAGCATGATCATCTGTGTTCTTTCTCCATCTCTTGCTACAAAACCTGTGGTGATCACGGACTCATCTACAAAACTGGGTATAACAGGGCACAGGGGGGAGATGCCCGAAGGGTTTGTCCCCACCGGAAAAAGCAAGAGATTTGATATTTCTCCTCTGACTTCTTCTAGGGTGCAGAACTGGTCAAGAGACAGTTAAGAGCCACTCAAAATTATCCATTTTGGCTGTCTTCACTTATCATCTTACTAAGTTGTCACTTCCTCTAAAATTTGAAGCCAGTCTTATACTGACTATAAAGTCCTAAAATTTTCAGCATTAACATCACAGAAAGTCATACATCTACCTCCCTTGTATGTTTACTACAGAAAATCTCTTTCCAGGAAATGATGGCAGGAGTTTGCAGGGAAAAGCGTCGAGAGAACTTTAAAACGGCAGTTACGGCTTAACGGCAAGGCTGGTTAAATGACAAAGGCAGCGCCACTTCCACGCCAGCCGTCATGATGCCTTCGTCGCGATGTTGTGTTTATCTCCTAACTTCACCATCTGCCTCCTGGTTTTAGTTAGATCTTTTCACACAGAACTTCGTGCTATGAATTTAATGTTTAGTCCGTAACATGGAACAGATTTTCTTAACAATCTTTTTTCACAATCTTTTCTAATATAAATCTTTCTAAATTCAACACCCATTAATGTGTTTCTTTCTGGCAATGTATCTGCCGCTGAAGGAAAGTTCCTGTTGATGGATTTAAATCAGGCACAATATTCCTACATTTCACTGAAACTGAGACACTATGAAAGTAGAAACAATCACAATAAATTGAGCAAACTTATGCAAACCACAAAATATTGTGTATTTGTTAAATGTATTTGTTTTTCAGTCCCTTGCAATTAATTGTAGAATCAATCTTCCTTTCATCATTAAATCTTGTCAGACAAGAAATCTAAAACCTTGGAGTTAAGTAGTAGGCGACTGAAAAGGCTCAAATAATCAGCTGAGTTGAACTGAACTTCTGAAATCAGTTAGACTTCCTTTAGATAGTGATGTTTGTTGTCATGCCAAAAGGAACCAGAAGCAGCATTTGTTTTGTTTGGGTGGTTTGGGGGAAAAAAATCTATAAAATTTTCATATCTTTGTGTGGGAGTTCCTTGTGGAAAGACAAGAAGCAGAACTAGACCAGAAATAGGTCACGAGAAAGTCGTATCACCCTCCCTTCCATTCTGAAATCACGAAGACAGTGTGAAATGTCTTAGCGGGGTATTTCAGTTCTTTTCAGGAACTGAGCAGGGTGATGTTACCAGCAGAGCAGTGCTCCACAATTCCGGCATCATAACTGAGGATGGGTTTGAGGCCAGGGCTCTAACGTCGATGCTGGCGTGGACACCCTCATTTCCTCGCCCTTGCCCCAGAGAGTATGTGAACCCACCAGTAGACAGTTCCAGCTAAGGGGTACGCGTGTAATGCCACCATCTCTGTTTACATAACGAACCAAGCAGATAAATAAATCTCCCATTGTCAAAGCCCATCACTGGTGAATCATTTTCTGGGTTGAGACTCTCACTTACCTTCTACAACTGAATTGTGACCCTTTGCTTGGAAGACGACTTCCCTCTAGAGTTCCTGGTGCTTGTTTTCACTCCTGAGCTGCCCCTTTACCACGAGTGTCAGGCTTATCTTATTCATTCATATTTACTGAATGTGTGTCACGCACAGGGCATTACTGCAGGAGCTGGGTTCAAGACTGAACAATGAAGAAAAAGGTTCCTTCTCAGGGATCTTCCATTTAAGTGCCAGACAACAGGAAATAAAAGAAATATATACATATATTTTATGTCAGAGGGTGCTAAGTGCTGTGAAGTAGAACAAATGCATAAAGAGAATGAAGGGGGTGTGGTATGAGTTCCAATTCAACATGCAGTGTTCAGGAAAGGTCTGTCCATCTGATGTGGACATATTTGAGCAAAGACCCAAAAGAAGTAAGAAAGCTAGTCATTCTGACGTATGGAAGCACATCCCAGTAGAAGCAGAGAAAGAGGGTGTGGGGAACTGTGGGCCTGCGTGGGGGGTGTTCAGGGAGCAAGAAGAGGTGACTGTACGTGACGGGCAGTGCAGGAGGAGACGGAGTCACAGAAGTAAAAAGGGGAGACTCCAGACGCAGGCGTGCTTCCCACTTTTGGTCTCCGTGGGTCCTTCTCACATTTACGACCCAGGATCCCTGCCGTGTCTGTCCCTTCAGCTTCGACTTTCAAGACCTGCCTGCAACTCTCAATAATTTTGGTTTCTGGACCTAAAGCATATTCTCCCATGTTTTTCATGCGTGTCTTAATTTTTGCTAGATTAAATGAAAACTTTGAAGTGGAGGGATGTGAGTATATAATGAAATTATGAAAAGTATAAACATAGCTGGATCTATCGATTCATTCTGTTAATTATTAATGCGTTAGGAAGAGGGAGAAGGCACTGTGTGCTCAAAAGTAGTTAAAGCCAGGAAACTGAGGACTGACACAAGAGATAGTTTAGAGAGCTCACTGCAAGGGCGCTCACTGAGGAAGGAATTAAGAGAAAAAATGAAAAACTTTTCAAGTAATAGTAATACTGCATCTCAAAAACATAACATTTGAGGGAGCCATGCATTTTACACATATAATGTTGTTTAGCTGTAGTGATATTCTGCAATCTGGGGAAACAGCAGAGTAAACAGTTGATGGGAATAATCAAGTAATTTAGTTTTATCAACAGTGAGAGTGAGCATGCAACCAGGTCTGAGAATGGGGTCTACTGAAGCCAAGAAGATGCTGAAATACTGAGTAAAGTAAGAAGTAATGAGCAGATAATAATCTTAACATATAGAAAGCAATTCCTGGGAAAGCCGGGGTGATAGGACATACGGCTTCTGCAAATTTTCTGGGTAAGTTCAGGCAGCAGAAACCAACTTGTTAAAACTCTCCCATAACCATCAGTATGATTTGTTTGGATTGAACCATAGTAACATTAGGCACTTTAAATAAGAAAGCAAACCTATCAAATGTGTAAAAGGGAGTTGGACAAAAAGTAAATAGAAACAAATTAAGATATTAGAATTTGAAAACAATGCTATGATTATAACGTCTGTGAAATAACCATGATTATAATAAGAGTAATATAACTAGACAACAGTGTCTATAGAATTAAAGGTATTAAGTAACGAAGAACCATGTCAAGGGCCAACGGTTCATCAATGAAAATACCTAGAAGTCAGCCTCACTTTTTTCTACCTCCCAGTTTATTCAGTTAGCAGGGTGGCTACTTACACACTCCCTAAATATTTTTATATCTATTGTCTTCATTCGAAAAGGTACATTCTTTAGAAAGGAGATCAATTTGATGATTTAAATATTGAATATGAACACGGTGAGCCTTTTGCAATTTCCCCAGACTAAGTTAGGATTTTTTTTCTCCTGTTAATCTTGCATTCATTGAACATTTCACATTGTGCTATATAAAATTTAATGTGTTTCTGTGCGTGTGTGTCCTTCAATAGAATGCGCTCTTTTTAAGAGAAAGGATGTGTCTGATATTTACATGTATGTACATATGTATATAAATACAAACAGCATAGTTATCATTCTACCCCATATCTCACAGCCTAAGTGATGCTCTCTTGATGGCTTCAATCACACAGGATTCTTTTGGGCCTTGTTTTTTTTCCCCCTCTTTCACTTTCTCATTGCACTAAGAGATACACATCATGAGAGTCAATGAGCTGATCGCAGGCAATGATTAACAATTTCAAAGTACATACGGGTACTATAGATCTCTATCATTTCTTGGTGACAGGGTTCCATGCTGCTACTACTTTTACTACACGTAACTTAGGCTGAGTGCTACTTACACTGATGAAGTAGACAGAGTTCTTACAGGAGTTTTGTGTATTAAGAAAGCAGGGAGCTGAGGGCAGAGATATGAATCATAATAGCATTTAAGAAACAAAGAGGGGAAGGCGAATAAGAAGGTAAGAGAAAACCTGAGTGTTGAGTGCCACAGAAGAAACAGGGTCATAATTTAAGGAGAAGAGAATTGTCAGACATATGAAGCATTGAGGAGAGCCAAGCAAGATAAAGTTCTGAATGTTCCTTTTCAATGTAATGTCATGGAGGTCATTTGGAACTTTAAAGAGAAATCCTTCATTGGACTGGTAGAGTTTTATCCCTGAGTGCAATGTATTGTGTACCGGTGGGAGATAAGAAAATGAAGAGGATATATTTAAACACAAAATCTTATAAGAAACTGTTCTGCGAAGAGAAAGAATGGGTAGTATCTGAAGCAGTAAATCTTGTTGTTTGTCTAAAACAAAATGTCAGTATCTAAGAAAGAATGGACAGACTTTTGGGGAATTGAAGTTGCTACTTGTTCATGGATTTTAGTTTCCTATATGAAGCTGGACATTAGGCCATACACTAAGAGCAAAGGTAGAGCTACTGGATTAGAGACTTGAGATGTAAAAGAGTTTTGAAGCAGTAATTTTAGAACTTTGAAGAAGATGATGACTAGGAAAGAGGGAAGAACTGTGGAACAATCCTGAGAGCCCGGCGTGAATCTGCCCAGTTACGTGATACTCTCTGGGAATGCGAGCAACCTGTGACAGTTCTGAAAAGACTATACGTTATTGCTCGGGACACAGGGACTATAAGGGTCATTTCTATTGCTTATAACATAAGACATAAAGATGGCACTTATGGTTGCTTAATCCCTTATCATTGTCCCTAATGCAATTTTGCACTTGAATGATCTTGGGAGAATAGCTGTTCTTTCCACTAGAGTATGATGCTTTCCTAATGAACACCTGTGCAGGATATCAGAAACGATTCACTGAACTGCCGACACCAGAAATCAAATTCTGATCTATGAGAACTATTTCACAATCAACCAACCTCTACTAAAATATGCATTGTTGCCTGTCCTGTGGAACTAAAATAAAACAGAAAGAGAAAGACAAACTGAATTTTAGTGAAGTAATGAGAACTAAACATGAATATACTGCATAAGGAATGTACCTGCCATACGACTGTCTGTCCCTTCTTTGGTTGTCATGGTGATCTGGGGTAAAAATGGATACATAATTAACAACAAATATTTGTATAAATCTATACTTCATACATCAAAGTAGGAAAGGTAAGGATGCCAAAACACCATCAAAGCGGCCTGAGAAACTAATGCAAGCCCTCTCCCCTTTGAGAAAATGGTTCTTATTTTTGAATTTACGTTAGAATCACCTCCAGAGTACCTTGAGAATACAGACACTTTGATTCCAGTCACTTAGGAGATGGGGAAGAGAAATGTGAATTTTAGCTCATCACATCAGTTTATTCTGATGCAAGTAGTACAGAAACTGTAACATGAGAAACAGAGTACCAAAGAGCCATTTTAAATATTTTATGACATGCTCCACTCTATTATTTTATTTTTAATATATATTTGACATATAAATTATATTTGGGTGGTGTATCAAGTCAGAAAGTGCAGGAACGGTTAATAATTTCTTCGTATTCCACTCCAAACCTCTTTTAAAACCTTCCTCAGATAAGAGTGTTGATAATATGATGTGTATCTTTTAATACTTCTATTTATACACACATATGCACACATATACCAATTATGTTGTACAAACATGGGTGTATTTACACATACTCAGGAGATGATACCTACCATGAGAAAACTATGAACCTAAGACAATTTATGCAGATAGGGATAGATCACCAACAGCTAAATGACTCACATAATAACAGAACTATCTGGAAACAGAAGGAAGACAAATGAACGCATGACTGACCAGAGACCTAGTAAATTCTATTGCTGTCACTGGCTATTCAGGGAAGAACAGCAAAAAGTAAGAGGGAACTCTGCAGCCTCTAACTCTCTGTAAGTACAAAGGGACAGAAGAATGATCAGTAGGCAACATGAATATTAAAGATTTAATCACTTACATTGGACAAAGGACTGCACCATTAAATATAAACTAGAAATAACATTCAAAATGATCAAGACATTTACAAAAGAGAAAAAGAAAGATACTGTCTAGATAAAATGAGAGAGGTTAGTAGTGGAGGAATATTTCAGCAAGTATTAGGTCATCTTTAAACACATAATGAAAAAAAGATATTTGTAGAGTTATGAAACTAGAAAACAATGCAAAAGCATTGACTGTTGCTTCTCTGCCTAAACTTCTGTGATCAGAAGTCACAACTGATAAGAGAACAGATTCCTGATATTTGACAGGGTGAGTTTTATTCATCCTGGCTCCAGCAAACTCTGTGTAGTTTACTCCAGAACACATGTACAGCTGCCTACCAAGGTGATGGGGTGCGGGGTGGGCTACTGTGCTAAGCACTGAAATTGACCATAATTTACCATCAAATCTTTCCTTTGGAAGTTGCAAGGTTCAAAGCAGAAATTCAAAGCAATACAATAATAGGAGGGGATTTTAACACCCCAATTACATCAGTGGATAGATCACCCATACAGAAAATCAGTAAGGAAGCAGCAGACTTAAACAACACAATTTTCAGATGGACTTAATAGATATATCTAGAACATTTCACCCCAAAGCATCGGAATATACATTCTTCTCAAGTGCACATGGTACATTCTCCAGGGTAGGTCGCATGTTAGTTCCCAAAACATCTCAAAAACATTTAAAAGATTGAAATTATATCAAGCATCTCTTCCAGTCACAGTAGCATTAAGCTAGAAATCAATCACAAGAAAAATAAATGAAAAAACACAAAAGCATGCATATTAAACAACATGCTACTGAATAACAGATGGGTCACTGAATAAAGTGACAGAGAAATCAGAAAATACCTAAAGACAAAAGAGAACAGAAATAGTTACTGGCGTTGTTTCTCAAGGGGATATGGATTAACAGTGTTGACACTGCTCTACATGTATACTGAGATTGAACAATTAAGCTACTAGCTGGCATACAGTGGTAACCAGATTTCTCACACATTAGGTGAGAATGTACAGATCAGCAAAATAAAGTTAGACTGAATCATTAGCAACTAAAACAGATTTGGAGCCTTCACTAAGAATTCATGGTTAACATAGATAAGATGAATACATACAGAAAGATTTATAGACATGTTAATATCCATATGTTGGTACACATGCACATATTTATTTGATCTGTCAGCTGTGAAGACCTAAAGAAAAATCCTCACTTACAACAAGTACACCTAGCACTAAGATCTCTGTTGCTAATACTGTTCCCCAATAAAATGAGCCGGGAATCCTTACAGACATGGTTGGCTCTAGGACAGAGGCAGAAAACAGGCAGGATGAGGCTGGAGCTTCTTGTGCAGAGAGTAAGGAAGTGCACCTTCCAAAAAAGAGAACACACTGATAGGAATATGCTAAAAGGACGGAGGAGCCAAGAGTCATGCGAAGGAGCTCCGAATGGCCAAAGCTGGAACAGTATGAATAACAAAGTAAAGTAGTACTAGAGTGTAAGTCAAAGTATAAAACAAATTCCACACCGCTATAATTAAGTAATTGAAAAATTAATAAGTTGAGAAGATACGACTCTCTGATGCAGAAGATTCCAAAATAATTTATGTAGCTCTCCACCCTAAGGAAGGGGAACATAACTCCCCACTTTGTAAGTGAGGACTGGACACAGTGACTTCTTTCCAAAGATTACAGTACAAAAGGGGGGGGGGAGAACAACTTGATAGTGGAGAAATCTGACAAACAGTAGTTCAATCAGGTGATCAAGATCAGCATCAACAGGCATAAATCCTTTGACTACACATATACCTTGGCATGCCGGGATGAAACGGTACTTTAACCCCATGACCTCCCAGTCCAAAACCCACAACCCATGTCTAATCATGAGAAAAACAGCAAATTCCAGTAGTGAGGCATCCTACTGTGTACCTGGCCAGTCCTCTCCAAAATGTTCAAGGTTATAAAAAACAAGAAAAGCCAGAGAAACTGTCATGGCCAAGAGATGTGACAAATGTAATGTGGTTCCCTATATGAGATCCTGGGACAGAAAAAAAAAACAAAAAACCTAAAAACTAGGAAAACTTAAGTAAAGCAGAACTTCAGTTACTAATAATGCATCAGCATTGGCTCATTCATTTTAACAATTATGTCATATTGATGTAAGAGACTTAAAAACAGGGAAAACTGTGTCCAGAGTCTGGATGTTTGCCAACTCTCTATACACACTTTCAGTTATTCTGTGGACATAAAATTGTTCTAAAATAAAGTTTATTAATAAACAGAAAAGCTACGTCAGAAGAGGTCGCCCACCCCCCCCACCCCACCCCCGCATCTGTGCGCATGCCGGCACCTGCGCCTGTTTGCTCTGCTTTCTCTCCTGACATCACAATGGGCCGTCAGTGTCCCTTTTGTCCCCACACAGAACTAATTTACATGAGCAACAGACTTCACCCGTATCTCATCTAATGAGGACACTGTTCCAAGAATTCTCTCCTCTCTGGTATATTATTAAATATTTATTGTCTACTAGCTTTACCATGCAGATCATATTAGTTCTCTTCCAACTAAAATCAAACACACACACACATTAATCTTAATAACCTGCTTGCTACTACCACATATTTTTCTCCACATGCAGCAAATACTAAGGTTTATCTATACATACTGCCAATTCCTCTCCTTGCACTGTCTAAAACAAAACAATCTTGCTTTTGCCTTCACCTCTGCATGAAAACTATTCTTAGCAAGATCACCTATAACCTCCACAACGTTACCTCTTGTAGGTAGTTCTCAGTCTTCACCTCAATTGCCCTACTAATACTTAATTTGACACATTTGGACATTCCTTCTTTGTTGCTACACTCATCACTTAAACCCTATTATATTACATCCACCTTACTTATACCTTACTGTTCATTACCTTTTCAGTCTCCACTGCTGTTTCTTCTTCCTGTTCTCTTAACCCTGCAAGGCACAAGATATTAGCCTTAGGTCCTCAATATACATCTCTCCCTTGGTGATCTGCCACCTTCTTATAGCTCCAAATATAATTTAGATTCTGCTACCATAACGTGTTATCTACAGGCTAAACCTCTCACCTGAAAACTAAACACCTATTCAACTTCTCATTTGGATATCCAACACATTGCTGCTCAATATCTGCTAGACATAAGAGCTGTCTCAACACTACTTCAGAGTATGTTAGAGTCACATTTTCTGAAGCCCCACACCAGATCAAATGAATTGACATCTGCATTTTACCACTATCACAGGATGACTGCACACATATAAAATTTAAGAGGTATTCAGTTAACAGACAGCTCAAATTTAACAAATCAAACCCAAAGTCCTGATTATCCACCCACAATGCTTCTGTCTACTGTCTTCTCAGTTTATCTTCCTTGATTATAGTTGTTGAAGCCAAGTAAGTTAAAATCATTCATATCTCCTCTTTTTTTCTAACACATCTTATTCAAGTCATTAGAAAATCCTCTTGAATCCTCCATCAAAATTTATTCAAAATATGTCCTCTCACATGACCTTCATGGCCTCCACTCTGTTCAGAGCCAATGTAATCTCAGCCTGGGATCATCAACCTCTTAACTAATCTCCCATTTGCCTCCCTACAGCATTCGCAACACATGGATGCAATTCCTTTTAAAATATAAATCAGATTCCACTATTCCTTTGTCCAGAATCCTCACATGCCTGTCTGTTTCACTCAGAGTAAAACCCATAACCTTATAATGTCCTTCCATTCTGATTATACCCACACCTGAACTCTGACCTACGGAGGCTACTTTGCTCTAGTCATTTACAGAGGCAACTTCACTCCCACCACACCAGCCCACCTGCTATTTGTTATCAACTGCAGGCATTCCATTCCCTTAGGTGGTTGATTACTGTCCTCTTTTTACTGCCTGGGATCCTGTACCTCCACATCACCCCCTGGCAAACTCCGTCACCTCCTTCAATCCCTTGATCAAGTGTCTTTCTCTCAGTGGGACCTAATTTGGCAATCCACCATACTTTATACATCCCTTAATTTAGAATGCCTAATATTTATTGTTGGCTTCTCCTCCCATATATAAACCCCCTTAGAGCAAAGGCCTTTGTTTATTGTCTTTGTGAATCTATCTCAAGTGCATATTACCAGTGACAGGAACTTAGGGTGCTCTCAACATTTGTTGAATAAACGAATGGTTAAAAAAAGTGGGTGCTAGTCAAAAGTGGATCTGGATGGAGAAGTTTCAATAAATTGATGAAGTTAAAAACTCATGGGCATTTTTGTCAGGTGTTAATAAAAGGGGAAAGTGAGCACTGTAGCAACTCATTCAAGATGTTTAACCAGCATAGTAGGTATTTGTTCTTTGCCTCCACAACTATTATAATCCATCATTTAATCAAAAGCACTTTGCTTTTTCTTTGTGAAACTTAACCTCTCACATTCTCACCAATATTTTTCTCTCTCCAGTTCTAGGGACGGTCGCCCAGCCGGTAATTCAATAAGCATAACCCACACCCATAGCCAGGCAGCTGATTCAAGAGTGGACAAGTAACCGATCAAAGTATGACCAGCTGATGAACCGATCAAGACATGGGACTGGTCTATGCTGGAACTGTAAAGATAGAGAAGCATATTGCCTTCCTCAAGTTATGGCCATTGAGGACATGAGAGCTTCAGCTCCTATAACCATTTATCTTCAAGTGGGAGGCTGCCTGTTGGAAGAGACTCGAGCATGAGCATTGAGATCTCCTATTAAGCCAAGTCGAAAAGAGGACCCACATCTTGTTTCAAGGTGCACAAGATAGATATTCCATTTTTCTTTTTGTTTAAAATGATTTGATTTTTGGATTGTGTCACTTGGAACAAAGATTCTTAATTTTGATGCAGCTATGACACAAAGCAGAACAAGTCTGGGAAGTCAGAGGGAGCAAGTGTTCTAGGGTCTTTTGTTTAGCTAGTTTGGTTTGTTTCCTTAATATATTTGAAATTCTTTAGGCTTAAGTGAAAGAGGGAAAACAGAGGAAGGTTGGACTTATGGGAAACCTGATGGAATTCTTAATTAAGAATTCTTAATTCTTAATATAGTGAAATATACAAGGGAGTAACAGTAGATGAAGGTGGCAACACTGGGTCTGGGTTTAGGCACAAATACGCATAACATTTCCAAAAGTACTAGAAAAAACATGGGCAGGGATTTCTTTAGACTGACAGTGACATACGGATTTAGAACGTATCTACAACTACCTCGTGTGTAATAGCTGTTAGAAATTATTTAATGTTTTTAAGTAAGGAGGAATCCAAATACAAATAATATCTAGTATACATGAAATCTGGGGATGACAAGCACTGAGGGAAAAGGTACTGGCAGGGAAACTAGTCTGGAAGCCATGGTAAGTGTCCAGACATGAGAAAAGAGGACAAAAACTAGAGGGGAAAAAAAAAAAGAGAATGGAAAGGAAGGGGCTGATAATAAAGATACCACTTTGGTCTGAGTCATTCATATCCTTTCTGGCCCTATTTTTATGATAAATATTTCAAGCACATTGAACAGAAACCATGCCTGTCTACTGAGCTGTGCGCAGTGCCAAGCACATTTTCTATGCTCAATAAATGTCAAACCATAATATCACTGAAGAAGGACGTGAAATAAGGAAAAAGGCTCTCAGAGAAAAACTAAGTATTAGTAATACTATGAACTAACTCCTTTTTTTTTTTGAATAATTTCCCTATTATTTCTCTTTTTTGTTAGGTAATAGCATTTTCATTCATCAACTACATACTCAATGTTAGGAAGCCACCCTTTTAAGAGCCAGGGTGATTCAAATAGGTCTGTAAAATCAATCTAGGAAATTAAAACATATGAAGTGTTTTTCACAGTTCTATGAACTAGTGAATAATACATTCAAACGTGTAGACAGATGTTGCATTACATGGGCATTCAGAGTAGAAACAATAACACTCTTGCCTGGAGTGCTTAAAAATGAGTTTTTGGAATAAGCAAGATGTAAGCTAGCTAGAGCTTGAAGGGTAGGGTAGAATTTAGAGAGGGAAAAATGTGAGGGAAAAAGGCAGTTTTACATTAAAGGGTAATGGTGTAATAAAACAATAGTGGTGAAAAATGCAGTGAACATTTTATGTCTAAAGTAGCCTAGTTCCACTGAAGTACGTTCTCTGTGCAGGAGAATAATGGAAGCTAAGCCTTGGAAGATGGTATTTCCTAGCTCCTTGAATCCAAGACTGAAGTATTTAACTTTTTATTTGGCACTAAGGACCCACTGATGATGTTGACAGGAAAAAGCTATAAGGAAAATATGGCTTTAAAATAAAAACAACAAGATGGGCTATTAAGTTCAGGAAGGATAGGAGAGGGATAGATTAGATGCAGTGAAATTTCAGACACTGTACTAGTCTGGATATAAGGAAACAGGATTAAAATAAACTGTAGACTTGGTGAGACCTGACATTAACAAAAAAAAAAATATGGTGGACAAGGAAATGAGCAGCTGATGATGGCTTAGACAGAGCGTCTGGGATTGAGATAGGAAAGTGTAGGTGACACTCCTCAAATAGTGGTCCTCTTCTGGTATCATTTTAGCACAGATACTCAACAATTAACTTTTCATTTTTGCACATTTAACCGATTAAAAATGAATACCGGCTAACAATAGCATACTTTATTAAAAAGACAGCATCCTGTAAAGAAATATTTGGCCTAAGTCTTAAAAAAACAAGAAGGAAGGAAGGAAGAAAGGAAGGAAGAAAGGGAGGTCAGCAACTCTCAGTACCTGTCACACATCTATGATCTTGCAACTTAGGAGATCCCTTTCATATTCAAGTAGAAATTATCTACATAAAATTATTTTTAAGAACTCCGTAGGGAAACAGTAGTGCAAACATACTAAACCATCTATACAGCTTTTAGCACAATAATGAAATACACTAAACTTTTGGAAGCCATTTTATATATTAAAAAATAAATTGTTTAGATGACAGCTCTATACATTCAAGAGAGAAAGGGGAATTTATATTGTATCATTTCAAAAACAACCAATTTTAATGAGTAATCTCTGAGGAGAATGGGGCTAGATCCTGGGTATATAGTAAACATTTGTTTCTGATAAAAATTAGTACAACCTGGAAATGAATGTATCACTTGGCTTATTATCATTGAGAAAAACATAGGAAAGTTCCTTAATTAATTGATACTGATTGGCATTAAAGATATACATATTACCACTGTAGTCAGGGCCTGGAACAATATTTTGGTACTAAGTTAAAACTAAATTACACTGGAGGCAATAGAACATATAACAAATTGACAAAATAATACAATATTCTTTGGTCTCTGTGGTCACTATCTACTAAACACTTAAAGAAACCACTTCTCTGTGAGCATTATTTTTTTAATTTTACTCAGAACAACTCTATTCTGAAGGGAAATCTGGTGTAGATTCTGCAGTAAGAAACCAATTTTATCAGTGATGCAAATTTGTTAAACAAAGGCTGATGATACTAAATACAATACAAATATTTCTGCCTTCAAGGAGTTTACCTTTTTAGCAAGTGAGACGTCTATTTTATACTTACACTTGCATTTAGTTTTATTGCTATTATTATGATCATGATTCAACTGAATACCATAAGGAGGTGGGTGAGTTGCAGCAAATTTTTCTTCCCTGTTGGTTTTCAGTACAATGACACTGAGACTAAAATCACTGATTGTAAATTACAGAGGCATCGAGTCAGTCTTTAACTGCACATCATCCAGGTACACGACGTTGGACAACTACTTGAAATACATAAAACTCTTTTTCATTTATTTTATAAAAGGGTAATTCTAATATTTCTCATAGGGTTAAAATTAGTTTTATTAAATATCCAAATATAGTAATTAGGACAGTATTTCTGTCCATATAAAATGCCTCAATAAATATTATTATCTCCTAATTGAAATTAGCAAACTTTAGAAATAAAAAAGAATATTCCATAATCATAAATGCAAAAAATTTTCCAAGGAATAAATTAAAGAGTATACCTTAAATTAGTAAGACTCTCTTAGAGATATATGTATTTATTTTAGTAACTAGATTCAAAACAGTGATTTTGATTTGTTATCTTATTAAAATATTACACATAAATGCTTTGTTATATATACAGTATAGTAAATATAGAATATTTATAGTTTATTTCAAATTAAATGATGATTAGTATGAGTTTAATTAATCTGTGTACTGTGAAACATGTATACCGGATATAATTTTGTCAATGAGCATTAAGAAAACACAATCTTTAATTAAAAAATTAAGAAATTCTGTTCAACTTTCTCATGTGACACTTCTAGTTAAAACTGTCTTACTGGAATTAGAATTTAGTTTTCTTTCCTTTTCAGTTTCTTGGGTTTTTTTGGACTAAGAAGTATGTTTGATTAATTTATCCATACCCTCATTTGATAAATACTCACTGCTCACTCACTAGCGTGAAACACTAATGCTCTACAAACAACCTCTATGAAAACTGAATAACAAAAGTCTGGTCTTTATTCGTGTGCTTGTATCTCCCATGGAGATGCACTCTCCATCCTGCATCCTGCTCTCTACCCTGTGAAGCTGACCCTCTGAGACTGAAACATCACTTCCCCTCGCCTGTGGTTCAAGTTCAGTTCAGCCAAGAGGAGACAGCAGCCAGGATTCCTAGGTGGAAGGAGAAGGCATCTAATACAGTAAGTGGGTATTAAAATAAGTATTAGTATCACATTTGGTTCTTTGTGTATTTAATTTTTTCTTAAGGTTTATTAATGCTTGATCTGTTTTCTTTATAACAAAGTTTTCAGTTCCACATCAGATTCACTGGAGCACGCTCTCTTCCACATGAGAAGATGCTGATTTTGATTTATGGTACGTTCTCCCATACTTAGTGATGGAGAAAATTAGCACGGCCAAGATGGGTATTTTCTCAGCATGAAATACCTCTTTTGCATATTTTCTGTTCTATCTTTATACAAGAAGACTCCACAGAGTTGTTTTAATTTTTATAAACAGGGAAGGCTTAGGAACCTTATCGCAATTCAGCCCTGGAATTGTTATAGGTTACTTTAAAACCACTCGTCTCCACAGTTTCTTTTCACTTTTAGCAATTTGTACTATAAAATGTGACACAGATGTGGAGACCATATTCTCATAGTTCTGAGTATGATTAAATGACTTAATATATGTAAGCCATTTGGTACCATTCTAGGCATATAATATGTGCTATATAAAGTCTGCTGTAATTATTAATAGAGCACACTCCAAAATATTCAAATAATTTAATTATATAAACTTTCTCTGGGGGGTGGGAAGGGACAGACTGGGATTTCAAAATGTAGAATAGATAAACAACATTATACTGTATAGCACAGAGAAATATATACAAGATCTTGTGGTAGCTCACAGCGAAAAAAAATGTGACAATGAACATATGTATGTTCATGTATAACTGAAAAATTGTGCTCTATGCTGGAATTTTACACAACATTATAAAATGACTATTACTCAATTTAAAAAAATGTTTAAAAAAAACTCTGAACTTAATTCAATTAAAGAGGTTAATATTGAAAAATTGCAACCCTTATAATTAGAAAATGAAAACACACATACAACAATTGATGGGTCAAAGAAGAAATCATAATGAGAACAAAAGACCTCCTTGGATATATGTATGTATACGCTTGACTGGGACATTGTGCTATACACCAGAGACTGACACATTGTAATTGACTGTACTTCACTAAAAAAACAATACCTCCTTGGGACTGTGGATAAAGGGACCAAAACATATGAAAAAGCTGAATGATACACTAACCATGTTTAAACAAAAGGAGATTTGTAGTATTAAATTCTCATTTAAGAAAGGACTAAGACAGAAACTAAAATCACTGAATGTCAAACTTAAATGCCTGCAAAAAAAAAAAAAAAACTCAGAGAATGAACCCATATAAAAGTAGAGGACAGATTAAACTTTCTAAGAGGAGAAATTAATGAAATATAAAACAAAGGTATAAGAGAATCAGCAAGGCCAAAAATTAGGTCTTTAAAAAGAGTGAAACAATAGAACTGTGATAAGATCGATGGAAAAAAGATTAACTTATTTCATCATATGTACTATTTTTTACAATGTAAAAACTGAGACTTAGAGAAATTAATTCACTCCCCAAACTCACATAAATAAGTAGCAGCTGAACTGCATCCCAGTGGAGTTACACTCTCTATTTGATGGTGCAACATATAAGCAAAAGATCACCACGTACATAGATACTTATTAACTATGGATTATTTCAAAATACCGTATGTTTCAGGCTATTACTCAAAAAATAAGCAATTTTATACTTATATAAGATGCACATTAATGCAGGCAGAATTTGATCTAAACAGTAAAAGTGTGATTTTTTTTTCACTAATTGTGATGTTCTTCATCTGCTGACCAAATTTTTATTTTAGTAGTCACATTATCACCTTCTCCAATTTTTTTTTTTAATATTGTCAGTGAAAGCCTTTCCACTCTGCCTTAGGTTGTTATGCAGCTGCATCTTATGCTCTATTTAAAATGACATGACCAATAAAAATGAGCAATTTATTGACAGAATAAATGACTACTGTATACACTGTAAGCAGAGTTAATAAAATGCTTTATTGATAGAATTTATTTATCCTATCTAAGTAAAACGTAAGGGGAAAAATCTTTTCTTGAAGCCTGCCAATACTGCAAAATTTGTATCACTTGGGGGAAATCCAGCACATTCAAATCACCTCCTAAACTGGCATCATGGCTTTTATGTCCTAGAAATAATTGGAATACGATTATTGTCAGGAAAAAATGATTAGTTACAAGGAGAGTTTGAACAAAGCTATGCTTTGATTTTACATTCCTTGTGAATTTTTATTCATTCATTCTCAAATTAGTTATTAAGCCTGAATACGTGGCATTGATCCTGTCAACATGAGGCTTGTGGCGAGATCCTGGGAGACGGACATGTACTGAAGACACGACAGATGACTGCAATCATGTTATAAAGACATGTGCACAGGTACACACACAGGGACACGTGACTCAGCCGAGTGACAAGTGAACACATTTTAGCTCTGCCTCTGAAAATGACAGACTGCATTTAATGGCTCATTCAAAGTTAAAAAGTAGCTGCCAACTAAAAATTGGCACTTGCCATCTGCCTCTACAATAATTAAATCACAAGCGGCTGCAGCCGCTGACCTTCAACGCACCCTGTAAGGAGTTCAGGGTGGAGATCAGGAACAAGGCGATCTACGCTCTGGAGAATTGGCAGCACAGGCCTTCAGATAATTAGACATTTTCAGGAGAAGATTTTAAGAGGCCAAATTGTTGCATCACTTCATATTTAGAAAAGCAATAACATCATTAACGGTGATATCTGCTCCTCGTGACCAGCAAGAAGCCTCTGCTTACATGTGTGCTTGACTGCATGGACCCCCTTCACTGAAATCACATATAATGCTGAGTCTCCCCGCCCCTTCGGAGCAGTTCCTCAGAGCCATCTGAGATGCTGTCTCCCGGACTATAGTCCTCATGCTCCCCCAAATAAAGCTTAGCTCACAACTCTCACGTTGTGCACCTTTCTTTTCAGTTGACATAGCTTAACAAATACACCAGGAGAGTATGTTTTACAGGTATGTGTCTGAATTTTATTTTGCTGGTAGTTTCAAAGATTATTATCCTCAACAATTATATTTTATAACAAGAGGGTAAGTTTCATAGAAAGCTATGAAGAAATACTTCTAAACTGTTTTTGCTGGAGTACTCCAAATGGCAAAAGAGACTAAATACACGTCTTCCTTTTCTGTAGTTGGTCTGGGATCACAGCTGTGAAGTTTGCTCTCCTTGTTTATGTCGTTGATTTAAAGTTGAATGTGCTTTATCTTAAATGTCACAGAAATGTTTATATACAAGACATTTTTCTTTGAAAGTAAGAGAGTAACATTTAATTTTGCTTAATTCTTACCGGATTTGCTGAGTAATATTTTATTCATATTATTTCCATAGTCTTTGAGTAAATATCTGAGCACAGATTGACCCCATACATTTGTCCTTGAACTCAAGTTTTCGCGTTAGCATTCTGTCTCTTGACAGATACACAAACCTTCACTGAAGAATCACAGCCATGCTTCTGTCTGTTCAAACCACTAACTGCAAATTACAATAGAAACTTGTGATTTGTGACTGTGAGAAAGTGCTAAGAAAGAAAACATTGGCTGTAGTCTCAGAAATCAGCCATATTCAGTTCGTCACTATCTTTATGTCTAACCTGGAAGCATTTCTCACATTTACCCCAGACATTGAGATACACTTGTACCATCATCCATGAAGCATACAAATGCAGATTAAATATTTAACATTGTGGAAATTGGACACATCATAGGAGTTGGACTGCATTTTACCCATTTTTGATACTTCCTGTCAAATCTCGTCCACTTCTTGGTTCTGTCTGTGGCTACATCACCGTTTTCTGATTCTCATTCCTATGTATGTCCAGACTAAACCTTTGCTGTAATTTTGAACTAGTGCTTACTTAGCCCCATCCTTCTATCTACTTTGCTTCTCCTTCCTTCTTGGTATCTAGTCTATACTTAATCTAGTATCTCTTTTTCAATGCGAACGGCAGTATTTACAGTAACCACTGTGATAATTCACTCTACTCTCTTAACCCATCCCATTGGGATATTATAAACACTACTTATTTCAAATACAGTATCAGCTCTATTGCTGAGTGTTATTTATCCCCAAGTTTAATTATCTCCTTGTACATCTTTATCAAAGTTATTGGAATAAATATTGATCGACTTTGCTAAATAACTATTTGGTTCTGCCGCATGCCAGTAAGAGCTTTTTCTCCACGAGGGCATTAAAACAATAATGGATAGTGTTTGTGTAAATTATACATGTACGTCTGTATATACCAAATTTAATAATCCTTCAGTCTATATTTTTTCACTTTGTTAAAAAGAATATCATGAAAAGTTCAAATTATTATCACATTTTCTTAAAGTGATAGTCTGAGAGTAAATTCATCCAGAAAGAAAATGTTCAATTGCATGTCTTATTCTTAGCAAAGCCATTTTAACCTCTGGGAATTTTTTTTTTTCTAAAAGCTCCCTTGTCACAAGAAACTGAAGAAATTATTTCTGTTTAAACATAGCAAGCTTTGCACTATAACTTACAAAAAAGTCTAACTTTTAAAATATTTTGAACAATTCTATTTCAAATTCGTGAAAGAGTAGTGACAGTCTCAAAATTTGACATGTTTTTGAAACTAGCAAGTTTAAGTAAAATTGACAAACATTTCCAAGTCATTTATTATAACTGCTCTGATCCGACAGCAGGCATGGTTAGAGACGTGCCAGATATCAACACCTTTCATTTATTTTCAGAACAATAAACACAGTTTTGAGAAAAGTCATAAATATAGAAGACTATAAAGAAATCTAAGAGAATCACATGGGTTTTTTTGTTTTTGTTTTTTGGGTTTTTTGGAGCACTGATTAGTTTCAAACATAAATTAACTTTCCCATTAGTTGGTGTTTTGGTTTTTTCTTTTGTTTTGCTTTTTCCTCCAGGAACTTACATATGAAAAGCAATCTTAATGGTCTTTCTGAGGTCATAGTGTTCTAAGGATATTTACAGTGGAAGCTTTATCACTAATTGACATTTAGTGTTATTATAACAGACGAGGACCCTATGGAACCTTCCTGGGACAGACACTGCCCCCAAATCGTCTGCTTTAGCTCCTCTCTGAAGGACCTACGTAGTCGTATCTGATGCACATTTCCTGAAATGTTTTACAGGTGCTAAAACCTTCACTAAATTGAAGAAATTAACTACTTGATGACCTTGAGCACTTGGCCCCCAGACCTACTGGTGCCTAAGGACTGATAATGTTAACTCACCCGACACCGCCCTGTTACCTCACCACCACCACCGACTTGTGCACCAGCTGATCACATTCCCTGAGAATCCTCTCATTCACCCCTCCTTTAAAGGTGCTTTGCTGAAACCCATGGGATGTTATGAGCATTAGCTGCCCTGGACTCCTTGCCCAGCACCCTACATCACCTTACAGCAAATGGGCACTTTACTTCACCACAATCTGCTGTCAATAGATTAGCTTTACTGCACGTAAGCGAGCAGACCCAAGTTTGGTTCAGGAACATTGTAATATTTAATTTTGGAAGAAGACTTACTCTAGAGTAGAAAGGATCACAAACTATTTTTTGAAGAATATTAGCTTTAATTAATTTCTCTGAGTGGATTAAATCCTCTAGGATTTTTTTTAATCTCAATATCCCCTATATCCAACTGTTATTTCTTATTTCTTCCCTTCCAATATTCTCTCTCTTTTCTTTCCCATTTTTTTTTTCAGTTTATGGGTTCGATGAACTTTTCTTTCTTCTAGGAGGTGGTCAGGTTGGATGTGAAGACTGAAGAAAAATATTTTTATTTCTCCAACAAGAAGTTATAAAAGTTATTGAAACTTTGATTAGAATTTAGTAAATAACTTTCTGGGTTTTTTTTTAATCATGGCAAATAACAACCCAAAAGTGTGCTTACTGTAGTGTAATTTACATGCTCTCTTGAATACAATATTTTGGCTGACAGTTGCAGGAGTCATTATGAAACTTCCTCACTCTCAGTCTCAGACACACACACGGCACATTGCCCCTAACACAGACACATTTACACACATATGCACATGCATTTATCATCCTGCTCTAACTTGCATTACTATATTTTGAATCTGGGAAGAGTCAGCGGTAACATAAACAGAGTATTTCAAAAGATACTCAACAAAAACCAAAGATATTCAATAAAAGACAGATGATAGATGTAATGGAGATATGAGCATCATATTAGATGGAAAAAATAAAATGAGTCAAAATATTGTGGTTTGTGATTTCAGAGGAGAAGCAGTTTGAGATGATGATGAGCATAAGTTAATTTCATGATAAAAAATAAATTGAGTGAAAATGAAGGCCACTGCAGTTAAGAAAAAGAAATTGTTGTGTTTTGGTGCTTATTAAAGCATCTAACATTTGATTTATGCAATGTTTAAAAATCTCTTTTGATGTGGATTTGGATTGTGTCAGTTTAGAAAACTGCACTTGCTAGAATTCTCTTCTTTCACGGGCCCCCAGGTATCCCGCTATATGGGAATTCAAGGCACAAGCTGAGCAGCAGCTGTCTTCTGTTTGCACTGGAAGGTGTGTGCAGGGTGTGAGAAGCTGTGCAAAGCTGATGACACATGATGTCATCCTTTATTTGCTGGCTCACTTGGTTGTTGTAGGCAGCACAGGGCCCACAGTTCCCCCATCTCCTCCAGAATCTCCTGCTTCCATTTCTCGACTCCTGGTCCAGCCTCATGAGGAAGGGTGACACGTTGTGCTAGAGGATGCCCCCACTGGAAGTAGGGGGCTTGGAGGCAGTGACAGATTGATTCAGGTTTCATCCCTTCTGGTGGGTTCCACTCTTACAGGCTGCCATTTTCCCTTGCCTTCCCTTGCTTGTATCCATGTTTCCTTATGCATACCCATAGCATGCCCTGCACTGAAACAGCAGCTTGACCAAAACTGTGTATTCAGTTCTATAACTGTGTTGGAAAAAAAAATCCATGCAACAAATCTTACATATTTATACAGATGTAACACACATACACATGTACATCACACACAAACACACAAATGCATGCACATCAGCTATGGTTCCACCTGTTGGATTAAGTCTTGACTGGTAAATCTTCTTATCAAAAGAGTGTGATTTCTACAAATCTGCTTGCCCTAAATTTGTGAAAACCTTGTGCCCTAGATTCTCTATGGTTTTCCTCTGTTTCCCTACTAGGCAGAAAGTACATTTGAAGACAGAAATACAGAATTTCTGTAATGTAAATCATCTTCAAACCTGGAATAACTGAAAGTACATTCCAATTTGAGAGCTATGCTATCTGGCTACCTTTCTGCACACGAATATGATGAGGGCCAGCATCCACACTTAAATACTGTCTTAGGTGTCTTGTGTTCATTAATATAGCATGGAGTAGTTCAAAGAGAGTAAAATACAGAATTCAAGTGCTCTGGATCTAGCACCTGTCAACTGCATGATCATTGAAAATAAGCTAAATGGGTCCAAACTGATATTAATTCATTCTTTCATTTAAATTGGGAACGTAATTAAATTTAATTTCCCATAGTGCCAAACCCTTGTTTAACAGAAAATTCAAAGAATTAAACAGATCCTAACCCTGCCACTGTTTGCATTTTCCTCCAGCCAAAAATGTTTTATCTTTTAATTTTTAAAATATAACCTGTTAAATGTCATCTTCCAACCCAAAACAAGATTAGTAAAGCAATAAAGAAAACATTAGAGAATGTTCCTTTATTACTATAAATATGATATTTACACACAAGATCAATCATGTAAGGTGGAGAATGGTCACGTAAGTACATTTTTGGTAGTGTCTGTTCCCATGTGTGCTACTGACCCCAAGAATCTTTCCAACAAGGTGAAGGTATGTTGATCTCTAGAATTCATTTCTTACTAGTAAGTCAAACATGAGTTTATCAAGTAGCAAATATTACCTAATAAGCTGAAAAACAAAAACAAACTGATCTTAAATTTTTATATTTAATCAGTATTTTAAATATTTTGCATTTGTACCTAGTCACTAAAATCTGAATATGTTGGTTAAAAAGCTCCTAAATTTTAAGCTTATTTAGAGAATTATGATCTGAATTTCATATGCCCACAGTTTATGAATAAGTATTGTTGCTATTTTTTGCAGGTTAAAGACATGCTTTATGAGATATAAAATATCAAAAAATGAAGATTTATGTGATTTGGCTGAACTGATGAATCAAAAGGCAGACTGAAAGAAAAATCATTAAATAATTAATATCCCAATCATAGAGGTACTTCTTAAAAAGTCAAGAATTTTGGAGAAATAATCAGATTATATGTAATATATGTTTTTAAATTTTGGTAACTGAATATGAAGAATATTGAGAAACAGAAGTGGATTAAGCACACTGTCAGGAATTGAGAATTCCAGCCTGACTCTAACTTCAGCAATAACTACTGAAAATGGAAAAGAGGAAATGTTGAGGTGATACGATATTCACTTTGTATATCTGAATACCTGTCATGCTGAAAATTAACTGGAGCATTTCATCTGCTCTCAAGAGAAGTCTGAAAATAAAAGTAACAGTCACTTTGGTTCTTAAAGTGCAGCCAAAGACCACTGGCCTTCATTCAGCATCCTTCAATAGCTTTTGAATATGAAAAACCAACATGGCAAAGAGAAAAGCATGTTAAATTTTGTCTCAGATAATAGATTTTATTAATATGTGAATTTGGGAAAATTACTTACATCTCTGAGAATCAGTTACCTTATATAACAGTATATATTTTATTCACAGGCTACTAGGAAGTTTGAATTACATAATGGAGGTGAAATGCTGACAGATGTTTACTCTTAGTAATGTTACTGTATTTCCACAAATTAACATTTTAATGGGCATATGAGATCAATAAAAGTTATGTTTCAATGTTTTAGGAAAATAATTTTACTACATTTAAAATACTGCTACTTAAACTACATTCCTAAGATTTCCTAAATATCATTGCAACATGAATTCATATTGTTGACATGTAAAAAACTTGAAAGCCTCTCTAGTTTGAATAACTTTCCTATAAATGTCCATCTCCCTTAACTGATGCTCATTCATGCAAGAAAATATGTCACACCAATCAAATTGCAGATGTAATAATGAAAAAGCAAAACTGTGCTATGAGTTCTGAACACCTCTAATTTGACAACAGTTACCTGACTGAGATGAAACAGACAGAATTACTTACAGCTCCAGAAGTCGCTGCTGGGTTAAAACTGACACTGAAGAAGCCTACCCTTTGGCAACCCCCCGTTGGCAACGGTGTCACCATGTCACTGTAAATAACCCTGCTGGGATCAACTGTCATGCCCCCAAGGGACCTGGTTGTCTATAATATCACAGAAAAGTAATGAGAGCAAAAGATTTCTTGCTAGAGCATGAGTCATTTCTAAGCATTAAACTAACAAAGCTTGAACTGAGCCGGCAGAGAAGTACACTGTGGGAAACTGCACAGAAGCCGCAGCTCAGCAAAACAGTCTTGGCAGGAGGTGGCTGGACATGTAGAGGTGCAATCACTGTCTTATTTATCTGCTGCTCTTGGGAACGGTAATGTGAAAGTGACTAATATGGTATAATAGTTCTCAGAACCAAATAATTAATCATAGCATGTCATTAATAGATGCATTCCTTGTGGAGGAATATTTCATGCTTAGGGAAATTAAACCATTTTATTATGATAAAGTTTTCCCAGTCAAAAGTGTTTTAAATTTACATTCTCACACTGTTAACAAGGTGGAGATTTCCTAAACGAAAGAATTACTCTCATGGGGTCTACAGGTGATTTCTGGAGAAAAGTGTTTGCACGGAGTGGAATTAGAGAAAGATTCTTTTTGTTCCTTTTCTTACACTTTGCATTAGTTGAAAATATTTAGTGTCTTGATCCCATTTTCAAAAAAGCAAACTGTGATCAAGTTAACTTTCTCTTAAAACGTGGTCCAATAATTGTTTTAATTTCAATTAAATGGGACAAAAGTCCAGTCTCTTGATGGAAAAGTGTGAAGCTTGGTTAGCTAGCTTACAACTTCCTTTTTTTTAACACAAATGTTAGATGTTAGTCATTTTTCTTCCTTGGGTTTATGAATCAACTTACACTGGTTACTTAAAATCATGGAGACACAGTTAAGATTTTTTTAAGCACTTGGCTTTGTTCATATTATTGAAAAGCCAGTTGTTTCATTGATGGCAATATTAAATATCCAGACAAGCGTGTAAGGCACACTGACTTTATTTTCTTCGCTTTTTCCTCCCAGGTACACGTGTCCTCTGACACAGCTTGTTTTGCACTACCCTCAGTGCCATATGTCACCTACTTAGTGTGCAGGACGATCAACCTCATTCATTAAATAAAATTAAAGATTCCTTAGTTTGTAGGTTGTACTTTTCTCTCAAAAATGAGAAATTATTTTTAATGACTATCTTTTGTAAAACTCAACCTACAAACTACTAAGGGTCCTCACCACTGGTTTTCTCTCTAGTCCTCAATAATATCATAGTGTATATACTTGTTCTTTGCTGGGCCCTTGTTTTCCTACTTCTTATCTCTGGATATTAGCCTCTGATCTGGTTGTCTGAATTCAATGAGTATTCCCTGTACCCTGTTTATAGCTTTAATGTACTGGATGGGCATTACTTCCAATCTCTAAATGTATAACAGGAAATACCACTCCTCCAAGATTTGTTCTCCTGACCATTTGGAAATATCTCTCTGTCCCCAACTTGTGGACCATTGTTTGACTCTAACAAAAGCAATTACAGACCCGACTTCCCCTCTTCTGACCATTTAGACAGCCTTATGTGTGTCTGTGCTACGTTTCTTCCTTGGAAACCAATTTGTTGCTTTCTGGACACTCTTTGGACAAGACTTTAGTATCTCAAGTGTTCAGTCCTCTCTTTGAATTCACTTCACATCACTCTGTGGCTGTTCCACAGCTGTCACACTGGAGTCTGTCACACTGGTGGGCAGGACAGGTTCTGTGACCAGTACAGATGTCCCTCAGTACGGAGGCAAACCTTGTATGAATATAGGTTGCATGATAATGTTAAAACCGCACCACAGGAAAAAATCACAGCATGAAGAAGAGAGATTCAGAGCATGGGAATGAAGGTCGGTTTTGGATACACATTACTGATCTCTTGCCATAAACTACAGGAGCTGAAGAACTGATTCTCCTCCACCCCGACTCTATCTTCCTTTGGACCATGGCTAGAAAAACTATGCATTTTCCAAATGGTACCTTTTTGAGATTGAAAAAAGTACTACTAATAATTATGCCAGCTCCAGAAAAGATGAAAACTCTAATTTGAAAAGATGTATGCACTCCAGTGTTCAAAACAGCACTATTTACAATAGCCAAGACGTGGAAATGTCCATCAACAGATGAATGGATAAAGAGAAAGAGAAACATCTTTTATATATTTGCATACGAAAAAAATAAAAACAAAAATAAAATGTAAAAAGTGTGCAAATAATATTAATAGTAGTAGTAGTAGTAATAATAATAATAATAATAATAATAATAATAATAATAATAATAATAATAATAATAATAGCATTACAGGCCTAAATCTACACTCCTGCACACAGTCCTTGGATATAATCTCACCTATAACACTTTGCTAATAAGCCTCAATTAAACCAGTAGCTGTTTCCAAAATTTCAGAGCTTATTCTTGGAGAGTTCCCTTCAGTGGCACATGCTAACTATTCCTAATGAAGTGTGATCCAACACACTGGCAAAAATGGAAGGTTTTTCCTAGCTAAACTAATTTTTAAGATGGGCTTTGGCCCAAAACAATAATAAAATGTTGACTTTATTTTCAAAGTGTTTATGCTTGAAGCAAATAAGATAATAATAAAATAGTAATAAGACATTAGTAGAACTAGAGCACTGAACATATACATGAATAGAATTTAATGTCGCAGCAATATTAAAAATAAACCAGTTCATAATACTGACATGCATGATATTGTACTACAGAATGTTGTTATAAAAATGTAAGAAAAAATCTAGCAGTTACCATTACTCTTATGTAATGAAAGAAAAAGTTTCCTCTTCTATTTGGTCGTTGTCCAGAGTCAAAAAGGAGCCAAGTATTAGAAAATACTCAGATGTGGACAATATCAGATTGTAGAGAGTCTTTTGGGTCTCTGTAATAATTCTGAGTGAAGTGGAAACCAAGTGGAGACTACTGAGCAGAGGAATGTCATGATCACTCATTTCTTTGTTGACAATTGATTGAGATGGGCCAGTGTGGAAGCAGGGAAATGAGAGATAACCCAGGTGAGTGATGATGGGGGTTTGGAACATGAAAGTGAATAAAGAGGACAGGAGAGAGAAAAATATAGATTTGGGGCAATTTTTAATCAACAGAATTTCTCAAAAGATGGACTGATTGCTGAAAAGGGATCATGATGACTCTGAGGTTGGTGGAACGAACAACTGGAAAGGCAGAGTTAACTTCAATAAAATGAGGAATGCTTCAGGTGAAGGTTTGACAGTTGAGGACCTATTACGATATTCCGTTCAAGCTGTTTACTGAATATCTAATTGGAGATGTCGCATAGGAATTTGCAAGGATGAATCTGAAGCTCAGGGGAGAATTCTGGCTGGAGATAAAAATTCGGAAATCATTAGCATATTTTTTTCCAGGCATGCTATCTACATGGTTGCAGGCAGGATTAGACCAACAGTTGAATTTAACCCAAACTGCAGTTTTGGCAGCGGAGATCAATAAAGCAAGGGAAGGGCAAATGAATTGAAGCTGCATAAGATCTAGCACTTTTCGTGATTGACCATTAATTTTAGTTTGTGTAAAGATAACAGAGGGGAGCTGAAGGGATTCTGGAGACGGAAAACTTGAAGAGTAAATCTTTGTTCCCATCAGAGCTAACAGTTTCTTGAATTTAGACAGGTAAGAGGAAATACAAAGAGTGATGAGCAGAGAGAGGGCTATAAGAAACTGAGATTGGAGAGAGGCCAAGTGAGTATCTCACAATTCTTGTCTTTTTTCTTTTGAAGTTATACAAACAAATTTTAAAACTATATTTCATACTTTTATTTAGATACTATATCAAATATCCAAAATAAAATATTTGCAGAATAAAAATTTCATAACATTTTCACAACAAAGTACAATTCTTTTAAAAATAGAAAAAGAAGCCAAATTTTTCTAGACACTATACATTGTTTTGGAGGCAAATGAAGACTGGAGGAGAATGTATTAAGCATGATGTACATTTACCAATTAAAGCTGAAAAATAGAGTTGTCACTTCATGTTATAAAAATTTTAATCATATTTAAGATAAAAGTATTGTGTCTAGATTTACAGAAAATGATTTTGTAACAATCTACTATCACTTACATTTATATATGTGAACATTTATCTAACAATAATTATCTTCACACAAAGCTTTTTGAGGTTGGTGGAAGAGAGGCTTACAAATGAGAAAACTGAGAAACAGTTTAGATCTCCCAGAGCCACTGAACTGGTCTCCTCCATAAAGGGAGGCAGTATAAAACTTAGTGCTGTCAAGGATATAAGATCATTTTATTGAAAGTCCTGAATTTACAGAGAAAAACCTGAGCCACAGAATGGTTAGTGACTTAGCCAGATCACTTGCTCACCATACTGAATGTCAGGAGACTTGCCTTTATAAAGTCAATTTGCCAACCTGAAATGTTGCATGGGAATTCTTACTAGGATAGCAATTTATTTTGAAGAATGAGACTGGATTCACATAATACAAGTCTATCCATAAATCTGTCCCAAATTTCATCTTTTCTAAGTTAATTATTTTTAAGGGAGCTGAGCGGGATGAGGAAGGAAAGGTAGATGATGAGCACAGTCTGAGTCTCTGGCTCTAACGGAGCAGAATGCATGTTTCATCGTGCCATTTTTTTCAAGACCATATAAAATTAATATTTCAAAAAGAAAAGTGATTTGGGGCATTGGGGCAAGCTAATTTGAATTACAATACATGATCCACAAAGTAAACTCATTTTCTTCTCTCAAAATATTTGGACAGTGTTTGGTTTTTGTCTTTTGTTTTTGTTTTTGTTTTTACAGTGCTAACCAAATCAAGTATGTTAGCTTTTTATTTGCATGGTACTGTTTCCAGAAAGAAAATTCAATGCATATTAGAGGTTTTATGGCTAGCTGATTTCTATAATTATCTTTTTCATTGCTGAAATGTTACTACATATTAACAAAAGCTTGCAAAACTTTTTGCTTCACATAAAGCAAAATGCAGTAATCAACTTTTAGAATGTGTTCTCCATTTCAGCTTTATAAGTCTACTATCACACTGCCATAATATTGAAAAAAATAAGGGCTTGGAAATATTTGGAAATGGCTCTAATTTGAGGTATAATTATTTAAGACTAATGTTGAGAAATCAAACAACTGAAATTCCTCCAAGTGGTAACTATATGATAGATACAGATAGAGACAGAAATTTGAGGGAGATTTTATTTATTAGTTTGTTTGATCGCCGGTCACACAATTCCCTTAGTGTTGTCACTTATCTCGCTAAAGATCCTGGAGCAGTCAGTGACCCCACGGCATTCCAGTGGATTGCTGGACTTTCTATGTGCCCAGATATTCTGCTAAATTCATACATTAGGGTGAACAGGTCTATTCCACATAAAAGGAAAAATACATAAAATCAAACTGTGCATTTTCTTTTCATCTATGAACTTGAAAGATATTAAAAGAACAGTAACTTTCCAAACCACAAACTGCCACTGAATAGGAAAAAAAAAAGCCAATTAGTATAAAGCTTTATCTCGGGGAAAAAATGAAAAGTCTAATTTAGCTACGTTCAAAAGATGTTTTCAACAGGTTTCTAATTAATCACTGCAAACTACTCGCTAATGAGTTCCTATTTCAGTTAAGAGGAAGGTAGCAAACCTATATAACCACAGAAATAACTATAGTTGAAAGTCCAAGATGGGATTTTCTGCAAAAATTTTGCTGTTTCTGCTGTAATTGCTATAAAGGCAAGCTGTCAGTTAATCCTGCTTACTGAAACAGTTTTTAACAATATAATGATTTTTACTTTTTGACTTAAGATCTGGTAAAAAATATTAATATCTTATAATGTATATCAATTATATCAAATACGTGCTTGAAAAAAATGTAAAGTTTACCTAACTAATCCCAATATTGAGAAAAAGCTAGTGCTTTCTAAATATAAAACAGAATTAGGGCTTATAAATTTTATCTGATTCAAAGGTTTAGTAATTAATTAAGCACAGAATGTAGACCTCGCCTTATACTAAAATAGAAGGGTTAGAATAAAAATAATAATTAACTACTATCATTTTTGTATAGGGGTATGTATATGTTGTGAAATACAGTAAGCTTTTCTAGCCATAGTAAATAATATTTGTATTTGCAAAAGTTTCACAGATACTATTATTTAAAAGTCCTACAAAATATTTTGGGAGGTTAAAAATAAATAAACCTAAGAATGCCATTTACTTTTAGGAACATTTGTTTCTGTCAATGTACAAGATATATCTATGCAACTTAGCACTTAATTATAATTTATATCATATGTAAAATGATATAAATAATTGTTATTCAGAGAGGTAGGACTATATTATATGTGTATGCCAGACAAATCACAGTTATACATCAGAAAGAATTTTAAGGAAATCTTAATAATAGGAAAGTGCATCAAACGCAAATAAAACTTTAATTAATGTAAATATAACCCCCCTTTTTGGACTGATTTTTCAACATTTTATGTTAGAGAATAGGATTCATTTCTTTTACAGAGTTACTCTTGCCCTCATTTTGTAATTACATGTTTCATTTGTATGGATCACTTATGAAGTTCGAAAGTCTTCCCAGGGCACACTGGCAAACTGTCAAATACTCTCCTTTCTTGGGGAGATCCCGCTAGTTGCTAATAATCCTCTCAGGACTAACTTCTGACTGTGACTATTTATAGTTATTATCTTTCAAAGATAACACCTCTGAGATTGTCCACAAGTATCTGAACTGAATAATGCCCAGTCCCTTTTAACAAAGACAGGAAAGAATATTAAATTGAGACAACATGACCTCCTCTGTGTCATGGTTACGATTCCCTGGATGTTATTAATTCCAGAACTAAAACTACATTCTCACACATACTTACTGATTTCTGAAAGAAACCAGAGAAATATACACAAAACACTGATTTTATTTAAATGAATTCTAAGCTCAAGTTTGGCACAAAAAAATCAATAGGTCAATATCTAATATCAGTAGGGGATTTACAATTTCAAAAATAGGGCTTTGAAGAAAAACATTACCAAGGAAACGGCTCAGTAAGTAAATCGAACTCCACGTTTCACAAATGCCATGGCACGTATATTTAGTGACATAATATAAACAGAAGTTTCCTCAAAGACATGGTGCCAAATTCTCCTGATTCAAGATTACATACCTGAATTTTCTGAGTTTTTTCACTTTTTGTTTTAGTTCAAAGAATTCACTTTTTCTGCCTTAGGAAAAATAGTTTTTAGATCTATTTCAATTTTTGGATAAATTTCTGCTGCAGGACAATGTAGCTGTGTGTTGCCCAAGATAAATTTTATAAAGTTTATAAATTAGATCCACCACTTTAAATCATATGCAGACTTTTGTTTTGATTTGTAGAGGGTTGTAAATATTCAAAATAATTTTATAGATGTATTTGATTTGA
The DNA here is from genome assembly GCF_009834535.1 of Camelus ferus. Classification (NCBI taxonomy): domain Eukaryota; kingdom Metazoa; phylum Chordata; class Mammalia; order Artiodactyla; family Camelidae; genus Camelus; species Camelus ferus. The sequence continues at coordinate 5,176,766 of NC_045718.1, read as the reverse complement.
TTCTGAGCTCTCCCCAGACCAAAAATTCAGTTCTAAAAACACTACCCTGCTAAATTAAAATTAAAATGTCATTATATTCCTTCCTTTTTCACATGACTATAGCTTTGTTAAACTATGCTGAAACATGAATATCTACATGTTTAAAATTATTTTTTATGTAGGTTAGGTTGATTTGCAGGATATTTTCTGCATAACTAGTCAAAGGTATTTTTGAATTTTCTAAATTACATTGTATGTTATGAAAAATAAAATATTTAATCAGTATTATTTAAGTAGATCTTTGTTAAAATGTTCTTGAAAATATATATCCTTTGTATTTAGCACCAATTGATCCCAAACAACGACTAATAAATCTTAGTCAAATATTGGGGTGTGTCCACATCTAGAGTTATGTAATTCACTGATGTGGTTATGCAGTACTAAAGATCAAATAAAACAGTGAATCATCTCTATTACCAATTAATTTACCAAATATCCCTATCTACGTAATTTGATCTATCAGAGTAACAGTAGAGACTTAATGGATTAGAAAATTTATTTTTACAAGAAAATGAAGAAGAAAAATACAATAACCTTATTGTCAAGATCAGTGCTTCAATCAATTTTAAAAGATGGTAAAAATATTTTGTAATATTGAAAACTTATATGTAAGTTTATAAAAAGACAAATTTATATGTATGATGATAATTATATATAATATTTTAAAAAATCAAACTTGATGAAAATATTTCAAAATACCCCAGAAACATTTATCTTTCAATGTTCCAACATATTCCTGTGTACTGATTATTCTAATAGGCATGTTAGGCAGTTAGATAGGAAGGGGCACCAGGCAAGGGGAGTAGAAAGGGGAAGGAATAACACACAATATAATGGTACACCTGTGCTCAGAATAAGGGGCTTCAGAGTTTCACTTTCTCTAAATGATTAGAAACCAGTTAGAACTGGATGCTGCAACTGGGCAATAAAGAGAAGGATCCACTCTGACAGGACCCAAGGCACACTACAATGTAATTAGCATTGCAGTTTAGCTCCCCCTTCCCCTGGGGGTTTTTGTGTGCATCCTGAGTAAGAACATATGCAAATGAGACAGGCATGCCTAAGCACTCAAAGGGCTTGAGCTGTCAATCACAAGAACAGCCCCAAAGCCAGGAGATAACACAGGAGAAACAAAGGAGGGGCGGAGCCATTATCCTCTCTTGGATGGGGCTGCCTTCAGTTCTCGAAAGTGTACTTTTGCTTCACGAATAAGACTCTTTAATTATGCAATGCTTTTGTCTCCCATCTAAATTCTTCTCTTTGGGCAAGACGAGAACCGAGGCTTTTCCCCTCAATGGCAAACCTGATCTTAAGGGAAGATTACTCCTGTATGCCTGACCTAAATGCATAGGTTTTTTAATAGTAGAGGATTTTTTTCCAGTTGGTCACAGAAGAAGTCAGAGAGGCAAAGCACTAGAATGGTCTGACAAACATAGGTAAATAGAAAATGAAGGGGACCATGTGGCAACAAAGGCAGGTGGCCTTTAGGCACCCAGAGCAGTCTTCCGCTTACAGCAAGCAAAGAACTGACACAAGCACACACAAACACAAGCAACCAAACTTCCAAAAAACTATGGGTTTAGAATAGCCTTTTGTTTTGTTGTTTTGTTTTGTTTTGTTTTGTTTTGTTTTGTTTTGTTTTCCCCTTAGACCCTCCAGACAAAAACTCAGCCCTACCAGCATCTTGATTTCAGCCTTCTCATGTCCTAAGCAGATAGACCAGCCATACCATGCTGTACTCCAGACACACAAAAATTGTCAGATAATTAATTTGTGCAGTTAGGTAGCTTAGTTTGTGGTAATCTGTTCAGTAGTACCAATTAAAGTAACATAACTATATATTTTTTGAAATGCAGGTCATTTTCTTCTAAGTGAAAAAAAATAATGTTTGCCAACATCATTCAACATTAGTATTTGACAAATAAAATTATTATTTTCTAAAATAAAATGGTCATTTCCTAGTAAACTAGGAAACTATTCTGAGTTTCCTGGTCGCCCTGCCAAACAGAGAAACACAGTTATTCATCATTTTTCATCCTCAGAGAATGAGCAAGAAATTTTTCTCAGCTACAAAGTAACATGAAAGTTTCTATGTAATATAATAGACAATGTAAATAGGTATAAACTAATAGGAAATTTCTAAGGAAAAGGAAATAAATAATTCAAGAAAATTTTCTTGGAAGAGTTGAAAAGAGGATCACCATGGTAACATCCAAGTATTACAATCTTATCATTCTTTAAAGGACTACAAAGACAAAAAAGAATAACAATAGTCTTGCTAAATGATGAATACAACTTAAAATAGCTTTAAATAAGGATATTATCATGTATTGACCAGAAGAGAACAAAAAAGATAGGAGAAATCCAGATTACACATTTCAGGTGTCTGTACAATAAAAGCTATCAAATAGGAGATGCTTTGATACCCATGAAACAATTGTCCTTGACAAATCTGTGAGAGAGACACTTCCAAAGAGAGAGTTTATTCTAAGCAAATGTTGTTCAACATGTTATACAAATTCTCATCATCCCTTCTTTCAGAAACTTATGCTATCCTATCTTTATAAAATATCTCCCAGGAAAGAAAAATGCTCAGAGTGAAGAGAGAAACAGTCATGCAAATTAGAGTGAATTAGAACACAAATGTGCCTGGATATATAAATTCAGTAATGGTTAAAAAAAAATTGAGATGCACATAAAATTAATTAGGTTCTAATAAATTAACACAGGGTCTAGAGTAAACATCAAGTGCTAAAGAGATCATCTTATACTTAATACCATGGAGTAAATTTTGTAAATTTTGTAACATGAATTTTCAACATTAAAACCAAAAGGTGATTAAAACGCTGATCTCTGCATTCACCTGTGAATTTTTAAGAGAATGATCCTTTGGATAATAGTCAAACTTGTAAAAAAGAGAGACAATGTACTCATCAACACAAAATACCTACACTTGTAGATTAAACCTGTAGTTTTTCTTTCTTAGACAGTATGTAATATATAAAATACTGTTAGGCTAAATACAGATGGCAATAGGTAATTAGTTTTCCACAGTGCATAATTCACATATGTTTTAAATTAAAAAGTTTACACAGCACTAAAATTGCAGTACTTTTTAGAAATGCAATTATTTACCCATAACTCAGAATTCTAATTTTCAGGAAACTTACTCTCTTTAATTCTGGAAGGTATTTCTAGTGGTTATTTTCTAGGTTAATTAAGGCAATTATATATATTTAGGCTGGGTATTTGACCTCTACGTATTATAAAATTTAATTACTTTATTTGGGAATAATAAAAAAAGGGAAAAAACGACCTCCGTGCGTGTGGATACCAGCATGCGTGTGGATACCAGCATGCGTGCGTGCATGTGAGCTCACGTGGTTACTACTCTAACAGCTAATCCTGGTATCGGTAATTGTTCCTCATGGCTGCTAACGCAGCATCTCATTGCTGTGTTGTAAGACTGTTCCCCATAGATCTCCCACAATCCTTCGCATCCTGAGAACAGAGGCACCAACTGCTCTTTCATTTTAAACTTTATTTTCAAGGATGTGTGTATAGCAAATAGCCTTGGAAGACAGAGAGAATCTCTTCTGCTACAGCAAAGGGCAGATGTGTTTACTGTCCAGTAAAATAATGATAATGTCTCTTTATGGGGAAAGACTGGACATGTTTGCTTGTAGTCCAATATCAGTGATTTGGGATTCTTAAGTTCAGGATTCCTTCTCTGTAACAAAAAATCAATGTATGTGAAAGGATCTGCTAGAGCTTGTGGCACTGCCTGTGGGAACTGGGTTTTGGAAAACTGACAAAAGAACAAAATGATGCTCTGCCTACTGCTGTTGTTACGAGTAAGACACCCTCGTCTGTGTCTGACCCAGGAGCCCTGGGTCTTCTGCCAGCTTCCATGATATTGGAGTCTTTGGATTATGGACCCAACTTCACCATGCAGGGGGTGGCTCCCCACACCAACAAGCAATTCTCTGGACATCAACTGGGTGTCCAATGATTTAACTCAGTTCTGAAACTATCTGCCTTGAAATAGCATCAGATCCCACTGGTTAAAGTTCAGTCCCAATAAGAATTACCCCCACTTCAGATGTCAGTAGCAAGCCTGAGACGTCACCTGTGCTTCTGACCGGCAGGATTACAGCCTGGAGATTCCAACGACCCTCTCCAACTCAGAATACCAATCACAAGTCCAGGCTGTTACCCGCATCAATCAACTGGCTATAAATCAGAGGTTACCATGACCTCCTCCTAGGGTTTGATTAATTTGCTAGAGCAGCTCAGAGAACTCAGAGAAACATTTTACTTACTAGATTACCAGTTTATTATGAAACATCATCGTGCATATATATTGCACATATAGTGTTAACCTTGTTTCACTTTTCCAGGTTTATGGGCAGGAGATGGATGTGGTTAAGTTACTTCCTCATCTAACATGCTGCTCTCTGTGGAAACAGTTTTATATTCTCTCTTCCTAGAATATTTTGACCTGAGAAAGGTTATAGAAAATTGAACTGCAGTCACTTCACTGAAGCTGATCTTGCAGGTTAGACTCTTAAAACATGTCTTAGCAGTGTACTTTATGCCACAATAAATTTGCTTCCTCCTCTGAAAAATAACATTAAGAATATAATCCATGGTGCTCTATTCTATACTAAGATAAAGTACTATAAAATGGAATTCAAACTGTTTTGTTTTGTTTTTCAGCTTCAAGGTGGTTCAGAATGTCATGCTGTTGCTTGCAGCAAATGGATTATAGACTTCTATTTTAATATTCTAAAATGAGTAGAAATGTTCTCACACCATGGGCACTCCAGGGACCAAGTACAGTATTGTAATCTTATTTACTTCTTGAAGAACACTGGAGTTTATTAGTCTGGGTGAATGCAGAGGCAAAAAGGATAGTGGAAAATGACAACATGGTTCTATCCGTCTTGTTTTTCTTTAGCTAGTGACTACAAAGAATAAAAATCAAGTTCTTGAAGATATTAAAATGGTCAGTTTCAATGTCTTGTAAATATTACTTTGGCAAGTAGTTTATATAAAAACAATACACGTTATAACATTTTAAATGATTTGCAATTTTCACCCCAAATATGCATTTTGCACAAGGAGATTTTATTTTATTGTGCTTATTCAGGACTCTTTGACTATCTCTCAATGTGAACTTCAGACTATTTTTTTCTGGATTCCTTAGAAAGAAAAGGTGCCAGTCGGGCAGCCTAAACAGAACTTCAAATAGGTATGTCATCAATTTAAAAAATTTTTTTCTTGACCAGATTATTATCACTCTTACAATGGCACTCGCATGATGAAACACAGAGTTGAGTTCGTCTTGAGATATGCTGCATACAAGGCATAATTTATACCAAGAGGCTGCACTTAATATTAATCTGTTTAGAAGAAAGTATCACTATTTTAGTATACAGTTTTACCAAATTAGCAAAACAATACTGAAGTAAAACCTAGGAAATGCAATTTATTTAATTATCTGGCAAATATAATTATATATTATTTGAGGTATTTCATGGACATTATAAAACAGTATTTTACCATACTAGTAAGTACATCAAAATTATTGGTGACCATTTAGTATTAGACTGATTATTTCAATCCCTTCAAATGTGACTTTTATTTTTTAATCCTAAATGTTTGCCTTGACATTTAGGATTTAAAAATATGCAAGAACATTTAAAAATAAGCAAACTCAAAATAACGTAAAGCAATGTGTCATGAGTGGATTAGTAACAGTAACAAAGAATCAAAAACGTCTGGTGGGAAGTAGAAGGCTTTGCCACTTACACAACAACGGTATCACCTACTCTAATAATGCATGTTGATTCCAATACAGAAGAGGCTACAGCTTGAGATATCATAAGACAATATACCATATGGCCATAAAGTATGCCTTCCCACCCCACCATCACTCCAACTCAATAAAAAAATCAGGTTTGAGCAGAAGCAGGATACAATTTCACTAGGCCAAGAGGCCTTACAATAAACTGGCATGCAAGAAACGACGGTCAAAAGACAGAGTGTTTCCACTCCATGTAGAAAACAATTTTTGAAAAGACACCTTTCATATTTTATGAAGAGCATCTTTTGAAGATAATCAGTGAACATTATAGTCTTAGATGTTTTTCCTCCCCTTTTAAATTTTTAAAATCAAAATTATGATGTGTGATACAATAAAATCAAAATTGTGATGTGTGATACAACAGACTCAGTTCTTCCAGTTTCTCTTTCATCCTGGGCAGCTGATTCCACATGGGTGCGTACCACCTTGGGGATGCTCAAGGCTTCACCATGCGCTGGAAAAACCCATACCCTTTAAGAATCTGAAGAGGTATATAGAGGAAGATGAAGTAGATTATTGAAACTATATATCATATATCTTTTCATGCTTGTATAATAGTGTTCATACTTCTGTCTTTTAATTTCTCAACAGCGCATGTGACAGCACATCATTTAGAATAGCTGTAGGTGTTTTGTTACTACTTCATTAAAATGTAAATCACTGCAGGAGGCTTTTACACAATAAGACAAAGGATTATTGAATGTAAAAAATTTGCCTTTTAAGTTTCTCATGTTCTGGAAGTAGAAATGGTAATTAGAAATTCTCTAAATAATGATTATAATCTTTATAAAGCCACTCTCTGTTTCAGTAATTATTTTTCTTCTTTTGAAAAAATTATTAAGTATTTTACAAAAATTAAACAATTGGCAAAATTAGCATAGCAGAAAACTTCACATAGTTAGTTATTAACAAAATACTATCTAGGATTATCCAGTACTTCAAAGTATTGAGAGAAAACTGCCTTGATATTTACTTGATAATTCAAATGAAATTGGTTTGAGCCATAGTTCAATTACTATTTGTCGTTTACCTGTTAAAAATAGATTGAAGACAATTTACATGTTATAAACAAACTTTATTTAATACTTCATGAACCCTCCTTTAAGACAACTGCAAAATGGGACAGAAATTAAGAAGCTTTTTTTTATAGGATAAAGAATAAACAACGAAGAGACAAAGTATTTGATTGGCTGGGGCCACTCAGTAAACATTGTTTGGATAAGAAAGCCCCAGCTGGCTTGAGTTTGGGGATTGGCTATCTGAATATATAGCATTTCTGGGCAAGGAAAGCATTTTAAAGGATTCAAAAGTTGTCTAAGTTCTGGTTTGCTAACATGGCACCCTGAGGAGGAATGACTCCATCATGGACTTAGAAAGTTATTTCAACACACCTATAAAACTAAAGCTGCCATCAGGCCTGACATTTAACATTTTTGCATCCTTTAGGCAGAGAGAAAAAATATATTTCAGAAAGTCTCCCAAATCTTCAATTTGTAACTTGTCACAATGTCAAATTTATGTATGAATGCCACTGAGAACTGCTTTTTCAATAGTTTAGTGGATGTACCTTTTTCTCAAAATTTTGATTCAGACTTCAGCCTCTGCACTCAGGAGGGTTTTGCTCCAGCACGAGCTCTTGTCTACATAGATCTAATTTATACAGTGAGTCACGAAGTACAATAAATGATCCAACATAGCCTTTCATTTCCTTTTTTTGTCTCCTCTGAAGTGAGCTGAGTTCTCATTTAAAGTTCCTAACATAGCTGTTTCCCAGGTGTGAAGTTATGCACTCACACGTGCCATTGCCGAACGGCAGTGTGTTCCTAGACTTTCCCTGACGTGCTTTCACCTTTGCTGAATTTGTATAAATAATTGTACAAAAAAAAATAGCTTAATGGATGTAAGATATCAACTCTGTATCTAGATTTTATTGCTAATAACAAAATGTTTGTTTTTTAAAACACATATTTAATAATAGTAATAGTAGTAACAATAATAATAAGAGATGAAATAGTATTTACTATTTGCTAGACACTGTCATAATATATTTCTTGACTTTTATTCTAAGTAAGCAAGCATTCTGGTTTTTCTCCACGGGTATAATAGAAAAGGTTTAGTCATGGGATGACATTATAACTCCTGCTTTATTTTTTGAGAAATCTACTTTTTTTTTTTTTTTCAGTAAAGCACCATTACACCATTACATTCAAAGTGTCTCTTCAAAAGTACCATATTTAAATGGAAACAAAAATTCAGTGTCCTTTTTATTTTTCTTTCTTCCAGCACAAATCTCAGATAAGAGGGAAACAGGTAACATTTAAGAATAAATTGTATTGCTGTCCTCAGTAGAAGCACTACTCAAATTCTGTGTAAACAAAAATTTCCCGAAAACACAGAATACTTGAAATGTGGGCAGAACTTCTTCCACATGGTTTTCATTTCAGTTTTGACCAAGTGTTCACTCTTGACCATTTCTAACCCTCTGTTTCGTCGTGATCCAACTTTAGTCAGGCTTCTTTCCTCCCCACAGACCCCTGAATCTTAGCTTTACAGCAAGTACTCAACTTGCCCCCTTGACAGCTTTACCCAGACATTCGGCTGACCACAGCGAGACACATTTTCTGTCAAATCTCATGGAATTTACAGTCTGCTAATTCTACTACCGTATGCCCAAATTCCCCTTACTGACTTCTTACTCTTCCCAATAAAAGGAAAGACTACAGTGAATAATTCTGTACTGCATGTTGAACGATGCTCAGACAGTAGACCTTAAAAGTCATCATCAAGAGAAAAAAATTTCTAACTACGTATGGTGGCAACTGACAGATAATAATAATTTTATAAATATAAAATCATGATGGTGTACACTTAAAACTTTAATACAATGTTATGTGTCAATCATACCTCAATTAAAAAAAAAAGTCTTCTCTGTTTGATTTTGAGATAAATGCAGATTTCTGACATTGGAGCGTTCTCCTTACTGCAAATCGTTCTAGATAAAGTTTTATTTATCCAAGTCTAGATTTTTTTTTTTGACAGTTTGATTGAGTAACAAATCTAGGTAATTAAGCACACACATAAATAAGAAAAAAGAAATAAGAAATCAATGGCATGGCTAGAAAGACCATTCATTTAATGCAGAAATACAGTGTGTCTTAGTGGATTTTTTAAAGCTTCTATACACTAGAAACTCATATATATGATATTGCTAAATAATATACCACATTTCCTAAATTGATGTTATTATCTCAAGTCTGCAGGTAAGTAATCTCAGTTTACAGATAAAAAAATAAAGAGAAATTATTCAAGGACACGTAGGTAATAAATGGTAAGGTCAAGATTTCAACAGTGGATCTGTTTTGACAAAACATACAACTTCTCTAACAGACTATACTGCCTTATAAAATATCTTGTTGGAAGATATAAATTATGCAGATGAGATACTACTGTCTTCTCATTAGTCCTCCACCGTTGTTTGTATCACTTCAAATTCAATCAACAGACATCTGAGAGTTTAGAATCTCACTAGTAATGTAAAATCTACATATTATGTAATTCTCTCACAAAAAAAGTTTATAAAGCTTGATAAAATTTCAATGTCAACATTTTAAAATGAGGAAAGTAATTCCCAAGGTTTTTGATTTTAAAAAATTATGAAACTGTAAACTGCCAATAAGCAATTTTTTTGCTTTTGTTTTCTCTTCAAAGCTCTACTATGCTGTTAACGCTTAATATGCAGTTATAAACGACAAACTGCTGCTTTCCATAGATATAAATTTAGTTTCCTGATAGAAACACAGAAAAACATTTTTTCTCCCAGTTCTATACTACCAAGACAGACCACTCCCATTATTTTTTTAATCTGTAAAACAGGAAATAGTATTTACTTGAAACTCTAATACTTAAACACTAAACGTGCTACATTATGTACAGCATCATAAACAATGAGGACAAAACAAAACTTCCTGGCAGCCGGGAGTTCAACAGTATATCTAAAAATATAATCTAACTTACCATTTCTTTTTTGGATGGAGGTGGTCAAAAAGTACATTGACTGCCCTTTGCCAATTATAAGATAAATTAAGGACTAGCGATGTAATGCACAACATGATCAATATAATTAACACTGCTGTACGTTATGTATGAAAGATGCTAAGGGAGGAAATCCTAAGAGTTCTCATCACAAGGACAAATATTTCTTCTTTTTATTTTATTTTGTATCTACATGAAATGATGGACGTTCACTAAACTTGTTATGGTCATCATTTCATGATGTACGAAAGTCAAATCGTAATTCTGTATGCCTTAAATGTACACAGTGCTGTGTATATCTCAACCAAACAGGAAGAAATATTAATTAAATTTAAGTATAATAAAAATGCAAGTTTTAGGTCTTTCCTATTGTAAATTACTGATGTCATCTCAGAATTTTAGACTGTAGTTCAATTTCAAGAGAGATTTGTGTTTTCATATAGCAGAATCCATGCAATAATAAATATATATAATTGGTTCTACTTGTGTAATTTCATTTTTCCAAGTTAAACAATTTTTGACTTAAATGTAATTGCAAAAAACCTGAGGCTGCAGTTGGAATTGTTAAATAAAATAGATGTATTTTTTTCTCCACCAATACTGGTAGCCAACAGTCAAAATAAATAAACTGGTATTTGCTGTAAAAAGGCTCAGGCTTCTCTGGCTCAGTGGAGAAATTAGTTTTCCAAGCATGGCCTCTCTTGATTTATCTTAGCAGAGAAGATGTATTCAGGCCTGCTCTCGGTGCAATTCCTAACATTTGGTTGCACTTTTCATAAGTGACAGATCAGAGGTTTTTTTTCCCCCAAGAGAAGTCAAAGGACAATAGCAATTCAATTGACTAAGATGGTGCAAGCCCCTGGGATCATCACCACTTTATCTTTAAAAAGGAAAAAAATGCATAAATAAATCAAAAGCTGGTAAAAGGTTATAAATATTTCTACATATGGATAGAAGACGTGATAAAATAATTTTATTTCTTCTTCACTAAAATAACTATGACCAATTAAATCCAGATTATTCTATCTTACAAGGAATTGTCAATCAATCATTTATTTCAAAAAAATAAAAATAGTGACCAACATGAAGAACAGTGTTATGACACCTTGACATTATAGGTAACAATAGCTAAAGAAAAGGCAGGTAGCAGGAATAAAAGACTGGACTGAAGTTCAAGACTGGGGCAGGATACTTGTAAGTAAGAATCTGTTGGTCTGAAACCTCTGGAGCTCCCCACTGAAATGTGAAATTGGTCCTTGTACATGAAGGGCAAGGAGAGACCAAAGAATGAGGCCGACCACTCCAGACTGGTAGGTGGCAGGTTTAGTAAGCAAGAGAACTTACAAGGCTTGTCTTGGGTGGCCACAAGTTGAGTAGATTTCTGTTCCCCTCCCCATCAGAATTTTAAGTTTATGTAGAGTCCTTAACTGGGTTCAGTCATGTATACCATCCAGATGGTCTCAACCACACCTACTCTCTCAAGGCTGTGTCCTTGAAAACAGCTCTCACTGTGGGATGATGGGCAGAGCATATATTCCAAGAACAGAGGATGGGGTAAGGAGCCTTAGGTTCCCAAGGTTCAGCCCACAGGTCAACCAGGGTCATGTCTTCTCCATGACCTCCTGCAACAGAACTATATGCAGGCAAGATGCAGCCAGTGAGTCCATAGTCCCTAATATGTAACACAGTATTTGTCTGGAAGGAGGAGGTTAGATCATGGTTCCTGAGCACTAGACAGAAACATGCATAGTAAAAAAACACTGATTCATAGAAAATAAACAGATGTGAACAGGGAATGGCCTCAGGGGGAAAAGCACGAGTTCAAATCTTGGGACTTGTACGCATTCATCACTCTGTTTCCTCTAAATCTGAACTTAGTAATGCTGACTTAGAGCTTTTCTTCAAAAGAGATGCAGTTGCCCCAAATTATGGGTTATTGTTGATATTACTGCATGTGAATTAGGGGCCTTTGCTTCTTTATAGTGGAAGGGTCAGAAATTTAGCATTTTCTTAAAAGTAGTATGTAACATAGTTATTTGCTCCTAGTAATATACAAGCAACAGAATTTTCTTAAGCATTATCATCCCCTCTTCTTATACATTGGTTAGGGTTGTTTTACAGAGGTATGTGTCACATCTGCCAGTGGAGCATTAGTAAGCATAAATATAAAAGAAAAATTAGAAATGTGAGTATTAACCATCAAAAAATCTAGAAGAGAATGTGATGCATTTTGTCAATCTAGAGACTACCTGATGATTAAGGTGGGCAGGGCACTGATATTAAAGTCCAAAGCCCTGGAATCTGTTTTCAATAGAAATGAGTTTGTGAGACAAAAATAAGAATTCAATTCTCAAATTTTAATATATTTAGAGCGATTAATACTTTGGGATAACAGAGAATTAATCCTTAAATACATCATTAAATTATATTCAAAGACAGAGTAGCATTTGCTAGGAGACTAAAGTTATTCAATAACACACACTTGATACAAAGAAAATTAAAACATAAAATAAACTGTTTCTTTTAACTACCACCATCAAGTGAAAACACTGTTTGCTATTTCAATTATATTCTTCAACTATATATTGACTTCTGCATCATAGTATGTATAAGATTCAAGTTAATCTCAAGAATTAAATACTAAATAACAACAAGACTGTTGCTGTATAAAACGGAGTAGTCAGGGTTTGAAATATTCACATAAAAGTAGCAAGGTGAAGACATCAGTTCTAGTTCTTCCTTCAGCTGTGCTTTATGGACTGCTCTTGATTAAAAAGACGAAAGTACATTGTGTGAGTGTGTCTGTGTGTGCACACGTGCATGCATGTGCTCATATTTGCCACATGGGAGGAAACAGCCAGTTCAAATGAGTAGTAACCAAAACCAACCAAGTAAAAAACGAAAAGAAGTTGTACAATTCTGACTGATTATTCTTGGAGAAATCACATGAAGCTCAGTGCAACAAAGTTCAAATGATAAAGTTTAAAGTTATCAATCAAGTTGTTACCTAACCAATATTGGGTCCACTGGCCTGAAGCCCTGCAGAGACAATCCAGTGACGCCAGGTTGTGGTGAAGGAAAGAAAGTACAGAGTTTACTGAAGGCGCTCAGCAAGGAGAACAGGCAGCTCCTGCTCAAAAGATCCAAACGCCTTCCTGGCTTTCCGGGAAGGATTCTCAAAGGCAACGTTAGGGGTTAGCGTCACAGGGTGGGTGATCAGCCTAAGGGCATTCATCTGATTGCTTGGTGGTGAGGTAAGTGGGTGGTGTTTTGGGAATCTAAAGCATCAGTCTTCTGGCTCCAACCATTCTGGATCTTCATGCTCATGGTCAGAAGTTTCTATACAGTGGGGTCCTGGTTTCTGCAAAACTACTCAAAGATATGCATCACATTGTCATCTAGACTCCTTACAGGGAGCTAGGTGTCCTGTGACTCTGTTTTATTGCTGAACTACAGCTCAAGCTATCATTACTTTTTTTTTTAATTGAAGTACAGTCAATTACAATGCATCAATTTCTGATGTTCAGCACAACGTCCCAGTCATGCATATACACACATATATTTGTTGCTTGACTGTGTTTCCTTTGTTTCTGCATTCCCCAACTCTTGAATGAGTAAATTACTGAGTCTGCTCTGTGGAACTCGGGGAAGGCTTAAGAGACTAAAGACTTTTAAAAAAATAATTTATGTATTTATTTTACAATATCATATTTTTAATTGAAGTATAGTTGATGTACAATATTATATGTTACAGGTATACAATATAGTGATTCACAATTTTTAAAGGTTATACTCCATTTATAGTTAATTATAAAATATTGACTATATTCCCCATGTTGTACAATACATCTTTGTAGCATATTTTATACCTGATATCTTGTACCTCTTAATCTTCCACCTTCATCTTTCTCCCCACCTTCCCTCTTCCCACTGGTAACCACTAGTTCCTTCCCTACATCTGCCAGTCTGTTTCTTTGCTGTTATATTCACTAGTCTGTTGTATTTTTTTAGATTCCACATGTAAGTGATATCTTACAGTATCTGTCTTTCTCTGTCTGACTTATTTCACTTAGCAGAATGCCCTCCGAGTCCATCCATGCTGTACACCAGAAACTAACACAACATTTTAAATCAATTGTACTTCATTTAAAAAGCAAACAACGAACCAACCAATCCATTTAAAATATGGGCAGAACTGAACAGACATTTTTCCAAAACAAGAAATGCAGATGGCCAACAGGAACATGAAAAGTTGTTCAACCTCACTAATAGCAGGGAAATGCAAATCAAAATCACAACGAGACATCTTCTCACACCTGTCAGAATGGTCCTTATCATAAAGAACACAAATAACAAATGTTGGCAAGAATGTGGAGAAAAGGGAACCCTTGCACACTGTTGGTGGGAATGTAAATTGGTGCAGCCACTATGGAAAACAATATGGAGGTTTCTCAAAAACCTAAAAATAGAATCACCATATGGCCCAGTAACTCCTCTCCTGGGCTTTTTTCCTATGAATAAGGGTTACCCAGGGGTCTGCCACTGGGAAGGCCCCACAGTGTCCTGCTTGGTTCCAAAGCCTTCAGGTATTTCCACCTGGTATCCGAAATCTAAATTACAAAATACATCCCCCTTTTCAGTCACAGATTATGTTTCCAGAAAGAGAAATAGAATAAATCCATGGGGGTAGGGTCATGAAGGACCTATTTTTAAGACAATGATGTTTACATTGTCTTTTTCTTTTCTCTCCTTCATCAAATTCCACCTCTTATTTCAGTGCCATTTCTCTCTCAATCTCTACCCCACCCAGTAGATCCTTTCAGCTCATCTGCCATCCCCATTCTCACTACTTCTATAGAATTATTTGGTCTCTCAGTATCACACATTTTGGTATATTATCTGATTTTTGTGAATACACAATTCCTCCTTAGGTAAGATCCTAGATGACTTATTAAAATATGTTATAATCATGATAGGATGATATCCTATTAAGCGTGTATTAGAGAGCTATGCTCACAATAGATGTTCAGTACATAGTTGTTGCTTAAAGAAAGAAATGATCTCAGCCTAGGATCAATCAATTCCACTTCTTTGTATTATGCAGGGATAACACCAGATGTTTCTCTGCTAAGTAATCTCTAGCTTAATTTAAGATTTGACAAGATGAAATAAATTTATTCTATCACATTATTTAGCCAGCTAAAAGCTACTCACATTATTGTGAATGTCTTTGCCTTAAGGTCCATTTGAGTTGAACATTTGTATAGAAAATACATTATATTAATCACTTCCCAGTAGACCTTAACTTATAAATACTGGATTCTTGAATATATTACCTATATGCATTAAGTAATCAATTTAAGTAAAGTAATTTCACACCTTTATAGATTAGAAAGTTCAATCTTCAGCATATAACTGGTGGCATTAGGTTTTAAACTCAGGTTATAAACACATAGTATTTTTTTATTAAAACATGCTGATTCTTTTGGACATTAGTCCTGGCTTCTCTATGAAGTTTCGACTTTAAATCTGAATTGCTGTTCACATATTTTCCACAGACCCTAAATCTCAATATGATGAGTTGGGGATATATAGAAATTAAGATCCCAGGAAGATATTTCATCAGACAGCAATGTACTGTGTTCAAATCTTAGGTCCATTATTTATCTTTTGTGAAATTTTGGTCAAGGTAAGAAGTTGTCAATCTCAGTATTCTTACCCTTAAAACAAGTAAAGTAACAATACCTAATCCAGAGGTTTATTACGAGGAATAACTGAGATAATATAAATAAAGTACTTCAAAGGGGTCTGGTATATGATAAATGATTAATAAAGACCATTATTAATACTATTATTATTATTACTTAATTTATTGATAGAATTATTGGGGGTGTTGGTTTCAATTTTCAATGAAAACTAAATTAGTTATGTTTGCCCATGGTAATAATTTAGTCTACTTCTTTCCCTTCAAGTATGTTTCTATTACAAATTTATTCTCTGTATAAATATGGAATAGCTGAAATCACTATGACTAAAGGTTTCTGTAACTTTATAAAATCATTTAAGTATTAGTTTTCTTTTGCTTGCTTTTCAGATTCCCCAAATTAATGTGAACAACAGGTAGACATAAAATAAATTTTCTAAATATGGAATCAATAAGAGTTCAAAGACTGATGCAAGCTACATAGTTATAAGGGTCATCAAAATGGATTTATTCTTTTTCTGTCAGTCTCTGCAAAATAATTTCAGTGTAAAGGTTAAAAGCTCACCTATAACAATCAAATAATAAATGACAAGAAGGAGCTTTACAGGCAAGTGGTTAAAAAAAATGTAGATAATCCATTAAATGGATTTAATTTCTTTTATATACTTCTAAGTATGTAAGCATATGATGTCTGGGCTCCTTAATTTAATACAAGTAAATATAGCTTTTATAATGATGGTATCACTCAAAGTTATTAATTGATTGGTTTTTATTTTCAGAATGTTTATACTGATTTGACAGTTTTACAAAAAAGGAGATTAATTTAAAAATATCTGGAAAGTAATTCAGGTGTAAAATGCTCCAATTTTAATTTTAATATGAATAATATAAGAAGTGGAAAGGCTCTCTGATTCCTAGAATGACAACATTTTTGAATACTAATTCAGGCAAATCTGACTTATAATACACATGATAAGAATACCACAGTTACATCTTCAGAGATGAGAGTATGTGTAATACATGTAGAAGATGGAAAAAGACAAAATAATAAAAATAACTAACAGAAGAGGGACTTCCCGCTTTCTTTTCTTTATAAGCCTACTTTACAGAGGCAATATATTATTGTGGGAAGGACAGGGAAAATAGAGAGGTTGGTAAAAGGGTATAAACTCTCAGTTATAAGACAAATAAGGCCTGAGAATCTAATGTATAACATGGTGTATGGTTGATAACACTGCACTGTATAACCGGTATTTGCTGAGACAGTAGCCATTCCTTAGAGGGTAATTATATTTAAATCTCTTTAAAGTCACATTATTTCCTGTGCCCTGTATTGTATTTCTTGAAGGGGACTTACAATTGTGCAGCTAACTGCGTCTATTTAAACACTCAGTGTTCTGTCTCATGTGTCTTCTTGGCAAAGCTCAGACAGAAGACTCAGGACTCGGGATCTCCTTAACATCATTCTGCACATGTAGCTCACTTCATTGTTATTTCTTCCATTTCTCTCTATGTATTTATGGTCTTCTGTGTAATCTAAACCAAATTATTACCCAGAGAAGTTCCTTAATTTTTCAGTTAAATCCATTAAAAAAATAATCTGGAGTTTCTATTGCGGGGCAAAGTACTTAAGATGTAACTGCTGGTCTCAAGAAAGCACAAAAATCATGGGAGATATACTGACCCAGACTGGGCTGATGATTCCAATTAATGTGTCATGGTAGTAAAACCGAGGTACTGCTCTAAAAGCAAGATGAAGTTTTTCGTTGTTGTTTACTTATTTTGAGGCGGATGGAAATGAGAGGACTGTGGGTTAAAGTATTTGCCCCCCAGTGGAGAGATTTTTCCTCCTCTATCTGACCCTCCCTCTTCCTGATTCCCATCATAAGATTCTGATATCTGATTAGAAGTATTCAAATAATTAGAATTGCAGTGTTCTGGACCTAGCAACAAAGCACAAAAGTAATCTTATTTGTAACCGTGTCTGAAGGAAGGGTAAAAAGATGCAGCCATGTGGAATGTAAACAGATGAACTTGCGGAGTATAAGAACCATGTATGTTTTGGTCACTCCTTCCTGGCATGTAGTCAAGCATAAAGCAGGCACTCAATAAATAAGTCTTGGTTCAATAACTGAGCTTTGCCCACGGTCATTATTTTGGTTGCCAAAAATGTTATTTTTCTTACTTCTGTGCTTCAAACTGAGTTGCAAATTATTGAAAAGATGATATAATTATAGCCAAGGCAAGGCTAGGTAACTTTTACTGATCAGGTGAATTTGTCAAGGTCTGCTCTAGCTTTCGACATGGACTTCCCAATTTAGCATAAAAATATTCTTTTATGGTACATGCTATTCTGATTTAAACCTAAGGAAACAAGATTCTGTGTTTTTCTTATTTAAACGATATAATAAATAACTCATAACAAAATTCTCTCTTAATAGCTCCGGTCTCATCACTTTGGGCCAACAGTCTGATCTTCTTCAGAATGAGTACAATTTAATGAGTGAACTCACTATATTCATAGCTTGGTTTCTCAACTCTTCTCTTCTATTTTCATTGCTATTTTAAATTTGCACTTGTAAGATTAATGCCAGTGACAAAAAATTCATTTAAAGTCTTTTTGCAAATACTAGGTCCTCAGAAGACAGCGAAATCTGCATCGCTGCTGTGATGATTTTAATCTTCCAACGAAAGTAATTTATATCCTTTAATTCTAACATTAATGCTAATATTTTTTCCTGGAATATTTTGCATGGGAAATATGACTGCATAGTTCTTGCCAAGCTCAGAAACACCGAGCCTGTGTGAGGAAACGAAAAATTAATAGCAGAGCAAGAGTTCCATGGCAACCGCGTGGCTTCATTACCAGAATCACACGCACAGCTCTGCCTTCATAGTTTCTTACACATTAAATAGCATAACGACACTGCATGGCTCATTTAGTCCCTAATTTTTCACTTGGATAAATTATCTAGATGTTCCAATTCACATGGAACTCGTCCTGGGGAGAAGCAGCACAGCTATTTTAGAGAAAGGACTTATTTCAGATCCTGTATCAAACTGACTTCTTATTCTACAGTGCCTGAAAATATTCCAGTTGTCAATAGAATCAAAAGTCAAATCCGAGGCAAATTAATAATGCGAAGAAGAAAAAAAACTCAAACTAGCCAGACATGGGCGATGCCACACCCTTTTTAAAATTAACTATAAAGCCCCTCTAAATTTTTGCCCATCTTCTCCCTCTGGCAACCCTGTCCCCAACTTCTCATCCCCCTGCTTTCCCTCATCCTGTTAAAGCACAGTATGTCTATATAGTGTAACTCATGAACACTTAACTCTCTTGTGAGATTTAGTTAAATTTACTTATTTTAAACTTTTTCACTACAGTAGCTTTTATTTTTCTTCCATATGCTCTGTGGGGTTACTAGAACATTTTGCAGATACTTTTGATAAGTAATACACGGCTAAAATCATTATTATATATGTCTTACATAGTAAAGAAATACACTTTATATGTCCCATCAGATATAACATATTAAGTAAATGATGTGGAAATGTTTCTACTATAGAATATTTTGGAGGAAATCAGTTAAACTAATATATTTAATAAGTGAAATAAAGAGGCTCCAAGTCTGTTGTAACAAAATGTACCTTTTTTGTTACCCAGATATGTGCAAAGATGCTTTTAAATTATACAATTTGTATACTTGTTGGCATCTGATGCTAGTGTTGTTATTAGGTGGTAAGAAAAAAAAAATCTAACACAAATCTCTCCCTCGACTGATTTGTATAGACATAGATATTAATATATATGCACATATACATTCACATGCATTCACAAAACATAGTAGAGAGTGGGGAGATAGTGGGTTATTTCCCTCTACTCTCATCTACAACTCCGAGCCATCCACTTCTCCAGAGCAAAGACAATACAGAGGCAGCAGGGAGGCCGCCCTGGAAGGTATGTGTGAGCCCACTCTTCTTGGACCTTCTCCACTCTGAGTCATATTTCCCTATGTGGAAAACGCCAGGTAAAAATTACTCAGTGGAGATGTCCATAAATTTTGCAGAAAGGCTGGGAGACATCAGGAGACTGAGTAGTAAAGAAGTTTGTTCCTAGCAGTCAGGGTTGATAATCTGCTGGTTTATTAACTAATGGCCCCTGCACCTTCCATATGTCTTGAGATACCTGAGCCTGAAGGTAACGGAGCAGCGGAGCACCGCAGCGGACAAAGACAGCTCATGGTACGTGCAAGGTAGAGCCGACAGCGGGGAGAGACAAAGCTCCAGCCACGTCACTAGGAGAGGCCCCGAACACTAACGACACGCGGAGACTGATAGAAACACTCTGATACACTCATCTGAGAGAAACAGTCAGGAAAAGACGTAAAAGCAAATTTATGAGCAGAGACCTTGAGATTTTGCATGATGAAGAAAAGAGGAAACAGCTTTATTGTTCATCTGCTTTTCTACTTTTTCAATTTCCTGACAATTCAACAATAATTATAACAAATATGTTGCCCACGGTGTTTAGTATCAATAACATAAAATACTATATATAATATTAAAAATATGATATATAATATAAAATCACTACTTCTTTCTGACGTTTTAGGGGAAAAAAGCAGCCTTAGATGGTATGAAACTGCATGGTCACTGCTATGTTCAAATAAAATTGTATCTTTAAGAGTGAATGGCAAGCCACCTTTGGCCCACAGACTGTTTTGCCTACTTGGATTTACAGGAAACTGAAACAACTTCTAATGGTTCTGATTTATGAATGAATGAGTCCTAAAAATATTATAAAAAAAACTTGTAAATAGACTTTCTTTTCCTATTTCATTGAAATTTTACTTGTGTTTTGTCATTGGAAAACTTGGAATAACATATAATGGGGGTCAGCCCATACACAGGAATGTAATGATTATTCAGCCACAGAAACTGATGGAAACGACTTCTTATTAAGCATCCGTGCTTTCTAGGGCATAACCACTTACAAACCCACTTATAGTTCACTTTTTTTATTTGGTGACTCTCTTCAGATCTTTAGATTCTCAAATAAAACTAAACACAGTTCACTAGACTTTCATATGCAAAGACTAGACTGTTATTGTGTGAAATTTATCACACATTTTTAGATATACATCTTTCCAAACATCTAAAGATTAGATGTAATACACTAGCATTAATTTCAGCCCCAATCTCTTGATCAACTATTTTTACTGATGACTTTTTGGACCAGAAGGTGTCAAGCATTTTTTCTTTGAGCAAAAATGAATAAATCAGAATGGGGTTGGAGCCAATAAAAAATATACACTCATAGAACTAAAATGAAGTAACCCAAACTCCTACTAAGATACCCCACCATATGACAAGATACATGATCAATGCACGGTTCTCACAGATTCAAAAGCAATTCACATGCAGATAAAAAGTAATATTTCCAGCAGCAAATAGAAGTCATCTTCCTAATGATCCTAATACATACCTGACTGAGCCTGATTTTCAGTTCAGAAAAGACAAGCTGTGAATGCTGAAACCGTTAACGTTTTGTCAATTTCTTATGCTTCAAGCCTTTTCACTTAAGCATTTGTGAGTCTAAAAAGCAGAGGTTACTCTGATTTCATACTTACTAAATTAAAGCTTGAGGTACATTTCAAAGCCCCCTCTCGTTTCTACCATAAGTGATTGATGGGAGGCTTTATATGCTGAAAATGATATATAATCTACCTGCTTGAGTTTGTGAGAAACTGTCTTTACCATTGAACAATTACACCTTTCAGGATCGTTACTTCCAAAAGTTGGATTAATTTGACTTTGGCTCAAAGTAAATGACTATTCATATTCCTTGGTCATTAAATAATTGTATTCTGGTAAAATACCTCTACTAGTTAAATGTGCATGATTAGATGTCATTTATATGAAATCAATAAGGAAATCATTATTTTGATTTCTATAATTGAGTTAATAACTTTAACCCAACACCTGAGTGCCTATAATATACAAGGTCCTATGTAAGTACCTGGGAGAAAATACTGTTTATTGATCACTTAGAAAGATAACCTTAGAACACCAAGCCCATGGCTTTCAACTTTTTTCATCTTCTAGTTAGTTGCTCTGTATTCTTACTGGGTGACCGAGGAGACTTCCTGGGCTGGTCATAAACTCTCTCAGGCAAGCTTGCCACGTGGGTCCACACAGCCGAGCTCCCCAGCCCATCCAGGACAATCACATGAGCAACAAGTCAGTTGTTTTGGGGCAAAAGTGATACTGGAGTCTAGACAGATAGTGATCTAGGTTATGCAGTAACAAGCCATTTGAAGAAAGACTTGCTGGAATTTCGTGGCACACATGACTTTAACGGAAGGAGCCAGATAACAAGCCTTTAGTAGTATATATTTAATAGTCGCTTTGGGAGAAATAAAAAGGAATAGAGAGAGCCCAGAAAACTGGTGTGTTGAAGAAAACTTTCACACAACTCAAACAGTTTTAAGTATGACTGAGAAAGACTTGATGCAACAGAATCCCAATTAAATGTCACTACTGTTTACACTGCATTAGGTAATCTTAGAATGAGGCTGGCGCTAAGCCAATCATTTCATTTGAATAAAATGACTCAGGGAAAAGATCAGATGAGCGGTAATGCCCTTAAGTACCAAGAGAAAGGTGTAAGGGTGACAAAGAAAACAATTATAGGTAATATGAAAACTATTTCACCAAGTAAACTGCGGGAGTGATTACTGGAGTATGGAACAGACCAGCAGCCAACAGAATAGAAACGGACTACTAAATTATCAAGAGTATTGTCCTGATTTTTTAAAAAATTAAAAAAACAAAAACAATGTGGGCCTGGACAAAACTGTCCTGTAACTAAGAGCTGATATGACCCTTGTTACCATAACATAAACCCCTGACCCCTGACCCCTAACCCTAACCCCTAACCCTAACCCTAAAATTAAAGAGACTGACAACCCAATGTTGTTCAGGAAGTGATGCAACCGAAAATCTCATACAGTATTGGTTAGAATGTAAATTGGTACAACCACTTTGAAAAAAAAATAGAATTAGCTTTCTACTTAAGAAAATCAAACAAAAATAAAACAGAAAAAAATACCTATTTTGTGAGTAGAAATTGTATTTTTACTCCTAGATGTTTACTTGAGGGGAATGAAAGAATATGTTAACAAAAAGATTGTATAAGAATATGTATAGCAGTTAATTCATAATCATCAAAAATGGAAAAATGAAAAATTGGGCAGGTGGCCATTAACGGAATAATAGAAAAGCAAAAATGTATATTCAGATAATGGAATATTGCTCAGCAACGAAAGGAAACACACTACTGAGACCTGCAACAGCTTGAATGAAGCTCAAAAGCATTATACTGAGCTTAAAAAGCTGTAGAAAAGAGTGCTGGATGATTACACTTATGTAAAACTAGAACACATCTGTCTATGGCAGGGAAACTCTAACGTATAGGGTACGGAAAAAACACAAGGAAACGTTCTGGAGTGAAGGTAACAGTCAATAACTTTACAGGAGTTTGAGTTACAGAGATAAATACATCTGTCAAAAGTCAGCAAATAAACAATTAATGTTTCCCATTCTCACCCCTAGCCTCAGACAACTTCTAGTCTATGATCTATCACCAAAGTTTGCCATTTGGGGACATTTCATATGAATGGAATGTACTATGTTAGTATGCAGTCTTTTACCTCTTTATTTCAAAGATGTTAGCGTCACCATTAACTGTCAATAGCCTCAGAATGAGGGCACTGTTTCTTCATCTTATAGTTTAATTCGTCTAACACAATGCCTGTTACTTAGTGGGTACTCGAAAGCAGAGTTGATGCACAGGTGAAAATCTGCCTCAGGTTATCAAGGGTGGAATAAGCATTCACCTTTCTGATTGAAAAGTGGTACTTCTGGTGCTGGTGAGAACAGTGGCTATATAACCCCTCCAAGAGAGGATAACTTTAATAAAATTTATTGTAGACATACTAGTAATAATCCTGTAAGAAATCTTTCCAAAAGCTTCTAACCACAGGGGCATTTGACTGTTTCTCATGTTCGGTATGTTCTTCTTTTGAAATATGTACATCATTTGTTCCTGTTGAAGATATGCCGCTGGTGTTTCCACACAGCCACTTTCTCTTTTTAACAAAGACTGAACAGGATGGATTTTTCCCTGAGGACCAGCTGCTGCTGTTTGAAGTGTTAACAAGGACGCACTACTTTCACCTAGAGATGATGTCTCGGCATTTTTCTGTTGTGCCTTTTTCCTGGTCTCTCTCTTTCCCATTAATTCAGAGTGCATTTATATCATTCTGTTTGATCCAAATACAATCACATTTTATATATCAAATGCATTCACTGTATTTTATTTCTGATTTCTCATTGATTCTAGTGTCACAATATTTTCACTAAACTATGCCCACCAAATTGGACGATACTGATCATTCACTTGAATACACTGTCAGTGAAGTAGTGTGTACTCTTACACAGTACGGTGTGAGATAACAATTGTGTAGATTACACAATTATACAAGGTATAATTATAACTTCTGTTTGAGTGTGCCACCATCTTTCATTACCATATAGTCCAGTTTGATTTCTGCACCCTCCTTTTCTTTTTATTTCTCTAAGGTTGAGTCTGAGAAGTTGTACGTTAGGTTCCTTTCTACCAAAGAAATTTTCTTATTTTGCCAGGCTTGTTACTTAACTATATTTTTCTGCCTCACTACTCTTAACTGTCCCCTCTGTCCCCAGCCCCATTTCACCCTGCCACGGATGGTTATGTAGCAGATCTTTCTTCTGTTCGTTCATCCAAATTTCATCTTAAAACATCCTTCAACAAACATTCTTTTTTTGAAAAAATTATTTTTTTCTATCAGAAATTTGGATTCTATGGATATATTCCTCTCCTATTTCCTTATAGATCAGTTTATTTACAATACATAAAAGAAACATTTTCTTGCACAACATGAAATATGTTTGCTCTAACATCCTACCACGCAAGGAATAATATTGGATATTTGGATTTATGTAGGAAGAAATAGAGGAACTACAGAATCTTAGACGCTAGACAAGGATGGAACTGAAGATAGCAAGACAACAGGAAGTCTATCCTGGACTGTAAAATGAAATACTTTCTAAGTTACAATCATCTTAATGGGATCATCTCTTTCACCATCAAATGCGAATGACTTTGTGTACAGTGTTGAATGCTTTTGATTGCTCTTGCTTGAGAAAAGAGAAGGGGGAAAAAACTTTCCTTAGAAATCTTTGCAGCAACTTATAAGAAAATAGGGATTATTTTAACCCTTGAAGGAATCTCAGAAAGCATCAAGCTCTAATTATTTAAAGTAAACTCACCAATACAGTAACATTATCTTTCTCAATTTGAGTATCAGGGTATAAGAACCACTAAACTCATCAGATGTCCAACATCTGTTTTCAACAATGACTTCAAGAGAAAATTTATGGAAATCTTGTCTTTTTTACAACAACTTCAAAACATATATTCAGAATATCTCTCAAATTAATGCAACAATGCCCTCAAATGATTTATGTTACTAAGCTTATGATTTTTAGCCTTTGATGTAAGATATTCAATTCCTTCATCAAATGAATATTGAATATTTACTGATTTTCTACCACTGGGTGGTAACTGGAAAAATACTGGTATGATATATGTCCATAATTAAAATATTTAAAACCAAGGGCTGTCTTTATAAAACAAAGCAAACACATTCTTACTGAATTCATTTAAGTCTGCTTTGGGTTTTTGTTATTAGGATGAACTCAAATTACATTAAGTGTTATGTTAAATACTAGGGTAGTTGTTTTTATATGAACTTTCACTTAATGCTCCCAACTAATCTTATGAAACAGTGTTATCACACCCATTCAGAATAGAAAATAGAAGATCTGAGAGTTGACGTAACTTACATACAGTTGACCACATAACTAAGTGGACGATCTGAGTCAAAGCCAATCGTCTTATTCCAAAGCCATGTTCTTTTATTGTCTTATCATGAACAATTTTTACTTAACCTCCCAAAGAAGTCATTATGCTTTAAAAACATGTCCAGTTATCTTTCTCTGCATTATTTTGAGCAATTACACAATTAAAGTGGTAGCAGCACTTCCCAGAGTGTATACCTTTTGGTTTGATGGAGGTTCTAAAACTCTCTCTCCTTAAAATGAAGTCTCCTGATGTTAATTTCCTCATATTTTCTTGCCTCACCTAATTCACTGTGCTGTTTTCAGGATCAAATAAATTAATACATGTTGGAGTTGCTGGAGTAGCAGTGAATTATTCCTGCTCGCCTCCCCAGCTGCTCGGGCCAGTTCAGAAAATAGATATAAAAGGTAAGTACTAAAACACAGATATATTTTTTTTAATAACTGGATTGAAGACCAAAGCTTGGAATTGAAATCAACAAATGTACCTGCTCCCAAATTTGATGTTAATTCCAACTAATGAGCTGATTAGAGCTGGTGATGAACTAAAACATGTGCACGAAGGACACTGCGGCCCGCCACACTCTCTGCCAGACGCAGAAAAGCAGGAGATGGATGAGAAGAGTGTGTTCTTTGGCCAGAAACCAGAAAGGAAGGCATGAGCTCTGGCCCAGCTTCCCAGTCATTTACAGAACATAGGAGAGAAATAAAATGACCCTTTTGGAAGCAAATCAGGTGCCACCAGAAATGCAGTCCAGGCATTGTGGTAGAGATTGCAAATTGTTGCACAGTATCAGTCCTCCTCCTCTTCTATGACAATAATACATGCATACACACATACATGCATACATACTGAGAAAATGACTTCTCTGGCAAAGTGATTAGGTTTGGACAATGGCATAGGAGCAAAGGATATGAGTAACTCTGGATTTTGTCCTTATACTGAAAAGAGTGAGCCCTTCTCCTCCCCCTCCCTTCTGCCCACTCCAATCACGGGCTGGAAGGCGGAAGTGGGACACCTGTGATATTAACAAAAAGGCCAGGATGGACAGGAAGAAGTCTGGGAACCACAGGATCTGAGTATCAGCCCTGGATCATCTGCTCTGCCTCCTATGCTCAGGGTGAAATCATTTGTCACATGAAAGTCGTATATTTTGGAAGTCCTTGTTAGAGCAGCCTAGCAAACAGCCTGACTAATATATATAAGAACGATGACTATCGCTCCAATATTTCAATCAGGTAAGTCACCTGTTCTCCCATGAGCAGGAACCACTGAGATGGCGCTTCCCCCAAAGGAAAAATGCTCTATTATTTAGGATGGATTTTACCTTTAAGTAACAGAAATTTCAACAATTTAATTGTGATTAAGAAGGTTAATAAATTGTATCAATTTTTCCTTCCCAAGTTTGAAAATAATGGATAGAAATAAGGACCCAAGCAAAAGGCTAACAAGATATTATCAGAAGATACAGGTCTTTTGGTTCCTGAACATCCTGGTCCAGGTCCTGGTGGCCCTGTGAAACAACAGGTGTCATCAGAGTGAAATCATGCCTCCTGTGGATGACTGCTTTCTAAGAAAATCATGACTCAGTGGTTGAGCACATGTCCAAATCATTACTCCAAACACACCTAACACGCGAGTACTTCTTCTTTGCTAGAAATGAGTGTGTGAAGGAACTGGAGGAGGCCAGGGAGAGTACGCTAGCAGATATCCTCTGTGTATCTGGAAACAGCCGGTGTCAAGAATAATTCCCTCTTTCCCACTATCTCAAAGCTCTTGTCCTGTTAACTTATCTCTGTAAAATACTGGCCTATAAACAACAGAAATACTGTTGTTGTATGCTGTAGTATTTGAGGAGCCTTTCTTGGACCTTTAAGAGGTCTTTAAATTCATACAAACTACTACTCTGCAGCGTACTACTAAGGGAGAACTGACAGGCAAGATGGATTGTGTCTCCATAAGGCAGAAAAACACATCCAAACAGCTTGTTTACTAAATTGTTTCCATGAACACTTCAAGTCTGAAGATTTTACTTCCAATTTTCCTTTTCCTCTCAAATTGTATCTACCTTTTCTTTCAAATATGTTGCACCCGTGGTTCAGCAAAGACATTAAAAGTGAGCAGGAAAAACAATCTGATCTCAAACAGTAACTGGTGATTTTGGACTCTCATCAACTTGGCTAAGACAGAATTGGGTTTCCCAGAATTCCTTCCCTTCAATGGTTCCGAATCAGAATTGGCCAAAAGAAAAATATATATGAGATGTGGATAGTGGAAATAAAGCGTCATCCGTATTCTCTTGAGGTCCTAGTGATTAGAAGCAGGGAGAGCCAGCTGCAGGTGTAGCGAGTGGGTGGACTTCTGCCCTCAGTCTACCCCAAAGTTAGAGGAAGATGCTGCAGCGTGGTCAGGTTCATGCCAGTCCTCATTCCTCCTGCCTTACATCTAACCCTTCCTCCTGGTGACCACAGCCCCAGGCCCACAACAGACACAGAGACAGCAGCCTTTCTAGACCCCACCATCTGCTTCCCTTCTGGGATTCCACTCAGGCAGGTGGAGATGCCTCACTTCCCAGATTTCTCTGGAAGCTCCTACTTGTCCACATGCTTTGGGGGTTAATAAGGGTTGGCTGGTGACTTTTCTCTGACAATCCAACTCTCCATTCCAGACCATACTTTCCCTCTTCCTCCCTTAATGATGTAAGTTCTAATTACTATAATAAATCAATTATTCTATAGTGTTCATAGTGTTGTTGCCTCTCTGATCAAACATTGAGTGATCCAGGAACCACAGACAAGTCCCAAATTGAATACAAATTCTCTAACATTACTGAATTCTGAGGGAGAAATTCAGTTGAAAGACTAAATCTCTTTGAAAGTTCCATTTCAAAGGAATACACCCCTAAAAGAGTTAATGTCTTAAATCAAAACCTATTGCCCTTGTAAGTTAAGGTCAAGGAAATTAAAGCCCTGAATTCAGACTCTCCAATTGCTTGTTCTTATTCTCAGCTAGAGAGTTTCTTGAATAACTGGGTAGAATTAGGTTTCTCTCGGCAAATGCAAGCCTGGACACCCTTCTTGGAATAACTAGGGTAACCCCAGGGCCTCAGAGAGTCTTTGACCAATCACGCTTCCCGTAAGTCTTGCTGAACAGGAGAACAAATGGGCACTAGAGGACACGTGGAAGTGAGTGTCATTGCCACTTGGTGAGGGCACGAGCAGCACTTTAAAATAAAACTTTGTATTCTGAAATAATTATACATTCACAGGAAACTGTGAATTTAGCACAGAAGGGTCTCATGTAATTTACCCAGTATTCTCTGGTGGTTACATCTTATCTAATATAATAAACTATCAAAATAGGTATTTGACAATGGTACTTTGTGCATATTTATATATATAGAGTTGTGTAATCACCACTGCAATCAAGATACACAACATTCCATCACCGCAAAGATCACCTCAGTGCGAACCCTTTATAGTCACACCACACACACACCCCCTCACCAGGCTTAAACCCTGGCAAACACTAACCGCTTTTCCATCTGGATAATTGTAAGAATGTTTTATCAGTTGAATCATATGATATGTGATCTTTTGAAATTGTTTTTTTTTTTCACCCGGCATGGTGTCTTTGAGGTCCATCCGAGTTTCTGCGCATATCAATAATTTGCTCCTTTTTTATTGCTGAGTACTATTCCATTGTTGGCATGTACACCTTTCTCAATTGGTTTATTTAGTCCATTTGCATTTAATGTAACCATTAAATGCTTAAGCTTACATCTGATGTTTTCTTTTTTGTTTACTCTTTGTTTTGTTTTTCTTTTTTTTTTCTATCTTCCCTTTCTAGCCTTCACATGAATTATTTGAACTTTAAAAAAATTCAATCTTGATTTCTTCTGTTAATGAATGCATTATTTGTAACGCTTTTCTTTAAAGTTTGCTTTACATTTACACTATATACACACAACTTACAAAGCATATTGGTGCTGACATTTTACCAGTTTAAGTATATAGAAATCTTACCTAAGTCCCTTGACCTTCCCCAACTTGTATTGCAATTGTCATAAGTATTTCCCCCACGCATATTTTTTAAAAGTGTGAGAGAAAAAAAGCAGCAGAAATTTAAGGAGGTGTTCATTACAAAGTGAGTGAGAAACCATTTTGCAAAGATTACATCAAATTGTGATGGGTCTTTTAAAACTCTACTTAGCTATGCTAAGGGATTTCAGTTTCTTTGGGTAGTAAATTGTGAAATATTGATTTTGCAGGAGAGAACATGTTAACAGCACTTTGGAGTACATGCAAAAATCAATATTTTACAATAATGAGAGTAATGCTCACATATACCGGAAAGAGGAAAAAAATGTAGGCTGTGGGAAAATTTTAGTTTGAAGTCCCAGAAATAGTAAGTGAAAAGCCTTCTAGAGGAGACAGGGGTGGAAACAGTTCACACAGAGAGGAATCTGAGTGAATAGAGAAAGCAACAGGGTCTTTTCCTAGAACCGGGATCTGGAGTTTAAATATTTGTTATCTGTGAGCTGAAGGTCGGTTTGGGTAGTCAAGATTTTGCTTCTAGCTTTAGAATGATTTCATACCAGGAGGAGCAGCGGGTGTTGCTTCAAGGCTTTGTTGCTGCTCACAGTTCAACGATCACAATTATTCATGAAATGACAAGGTACCACCTAAACAGCATTAAAATTAGTAAATCAGTCTAAATGCTCCTAGAAAACATTGTATTCCATTGTACTTACTGTCATGGTGTTGCACTTTGCTGTGATCAATCTTCTTTATTTGGGTATGGAGTCTACTTGCCTATTGAGAAAAAGTAAATTACACAAGAATCAAGGTATTGTAAGGGTGTCATTCAGAGCTGTCAACATGAGTAACAAATAGAAATATTTACTAAGAAATAATTATTACAAAGTTCATTTTCACAGTAATATCATATAGTCAACAAGAGAGACATTTGTATGCTGGATACTCAATTTTATAATTTTCAAGTAAGTACAGGTTGAATATATTTATAGCATACAAAATAATTCTACAGAAGAGCACAGTGTTATAGATTCCCCAGCATCTGGGGAATATTCATTGTCCACTTAACGTATATTGCATAAGTTTCACAATTTAATATTTCAGTGACTAAAAGATTGGCTTAATGGGATTGTTTACTATATTGAATTAAGCCAGATAACTTAATGATCTTTTTATAGTCCTCAAAATCGAAGAGATTCTTAAGACATAATAGAGATAAATGCAATTAAACAAAAATGCTTTAAAGCTGTTATTCTTAAATTTATTACTTCTATAGCTATAAAAACTCTCTTCATTTAAAAGGCTTTCAAATAAAAGTTATTTAGAGTATAACACATTTTTTCCCTAAATTCTATACCAAGCAATAAAGTAAAAGTACTAAACATGGAAATTAAATGAGACTAATGACATTTATTAGATTAAATATCTAATATCCCAGAAAGTAACGTGACTTCTTCAAAATAATAAAAATGGCAGGCTTGAAAGTAGAGCTTCTGACTTTAACCACAGTGTTCCTTCCATTATGACATCCATCCTGAGAATTAGCCTTCAAAAGAAAGAAAAAATATTTCACCTTGAGATAAAAAAGAGAAGAATATGGGTAAAGAGACACAGAAATGTTGATGTTGGGAATAAGCAATTTCAGTTAACTGAGTTTTGCAGACCTGAATTGTTTTTAGTAAAACAGAAGCTAAGATCCCCTGAAAATAGGTCTTGTAAAAAGTGAAATGTTTTGTAAAAATGGTCATAATTTTAGTAGGGAGAGAACTGGAGATGAATGATACGTATGTCAGCACTGAGTCCTTTGTAACTAACCTCGATCCAAACAGAAAACAAATGGTAATTCTAAATTCTAGTTTTGTCTGCAAATCTGATTACATGTAAACAAAAGGGAACTTAAGGTTACAACGTATGATCAAGTGGAATTGCAAAAAAGCCAGAGGGCTAAATGTAGGGTGAGGCTATGTGACTTGATCTATTAAAGCGTAATATAGTTGCTATAAAAATAAAAGACGATATGGAAAAAAGCAGACATTCATAGCCAGAATTAAAAATTAGAAACTTAAGATGTGGTGGATAGATAGATACACACACTAGATAGATAGATAGATAGATAGATAGATGAATATTATTAAGCCATGAGGAGGAAGAACAGCCTGCCATTTGCAACATGGGTGGACCTTGAGCACACTATGCTAAATGAGATAAGTCAGACATAGAAAGACAAGTACTGTATGATATCACTATACGTGGAATCTAAAAAAGCCAAACTCATAAAATCACACAGTAAAATGATGGTGGGGGTTGGCATGGAGGAAAACAGCCATTGTTTAAGGGGACCAACCTGCAAAGAGTACATAAGCCCTAGAGATCTAATGCACACCTTGGTGAATATAGACAACAATATATTATAATCATCTAACTTGCTAAGAGACTAGAACTTAATTATTCCAATCACTGCAAAGAAATAGTTATGTAATGTATCTAACACAGATGCTAATTATTGCTGCAATGCAACCATATTATAGTACATAAACATATCAGATTAACCTGCTGAACACCTTAAATTTACACAATGTTATGTGTCAAATACATTTCAATCAAAAAGACAGTTTTACCCAGTGTGTAATGCATATGTGTGGAGAAGTATTTAAGAACACTTGTAATAAAGATGTTTCTAAAAAGTTGAAAAAGAAAGGAAATTAGAAGCCTAATTTTAGATTCTAGGTTTGGAGTATTAAAAGTAAATAATTTCCAGTTGTTAACAATGTATGATAGATTCATCCTAAAGGATGACAAACCCAGGATGTAGAATAAGATGACTGGTTGTTGGTAAAGCAAGAAACAGAGAGGAAAAAGAGTGAACATATTTTGAATCAGTATTAACGACAGTTATTTTATAAGGACCACTGTGAACTAGATGCTGAAGCCCTCAAGAAAGTTAGAAACCCCGTATATTTGCTTGATGTTTGGGAGCGGGGACGTGGGTAAGTGTAATCACTTCCAAAGGCAGAAGGATAGAGTATTAACAGCAGCTGAATGATTACTTGGGATCCACAATGAATAGCAGAGAGAATGCAACTTCTGCTTCTAAATCCCCAAGTACAAGAGAGAAAAAAGAAGCAGCAGGTCCACTGAAGAGAGCTCAAGCCACAAGTCATACAAAAGGTTTAAGAATAGAAATAACAATTCAGGAAAAACAAAATCCATACTGGGATGCTTGTTGGGGACATTATACTTTCCACAGAGTGCAATGACAGTAAGGAGCGCCAAGGCAAACAAAAGGGGAAAACCCAGGAGGCGCGGGCTCAGACAAAGACGTCTCAACTGTGAGTAACTAGCAGCAAAGACACTGTCTAGGCTCCTAAGAACAAGAGGGAAACAAACGCCCTCTTACCCATTCATACAACCTGCCATGATCGCTGTCAACTGCACA
The DNA here is from genome assembly GCF_009834535.1 of Camelus ferus. NCBI lineage: Eukaryota > Metazoa > Chordata > Mammalia > Artiodactyla > Camelidae > Camelus > Camelus ferus. Next base: position 5,143,682 of record NC_045718.1, on the reverse strand, counting down.
CTCCCTAAGTGCACGCTGAGCAGGCTGAAACTGGAATTTGGGTGCAACCAAGGGAACAATATAATAATCATTTCTTTTCAATCTCCTTTTTATTTAAGTTAATGACTGTTCATATTTAAAAAAATAATAAAGACCTCAAGAAAGGAGATGACTCCAAGTTCCACTTAAGACAATAAATGGATAAGGTTTTAAACGTTAATAAAACATGTTGTGTAAAATACTAACTGAAATCAAGAGAACAAGTGTCACATCACATCTTTCATGATCAGACCCAGCAAGGAGCACCGAGTTCAGTTCTGGGCAGCTCATGTAATATCTGCTTTATGTGTCCAGGCTGATGAAGGATCTGAAAACCTTATTTAAGAGGCAGATAGGAGAAAAAAAGAAGAAGCAGAAGAAGGACAAGAAGGAAAAAGAGAAGAAGAAAGGGAGAAGAAGGCGGGAGATTTAAAAACACTGAGCACGTTTACCCCAGAAATTAAAATTAAAGCTTTAGGAGAAGATATTGACTTCCTTCATTAACTAGGAGAATTTTTCAGGCTTTTTTTTTTTTTTCAGGCTTTTTCAGTATCATTTAAGGGATGACAGAACAGGTTGAAGATCTACTTGGATGCTCTTTAGGTTAAATTATGCAAATATTTTCAAAACAATAAGGTGTGTAAAACAGACTCCCTGAAACTCAAGGAAAATAACTTGTCAGGATCATGAAGAAATCAGAATTATTGTAGTCAATGGTGGTATTTTAGAACTTAAATCACTAATAATCTCTATTCTAAATTTTTAAAAATAGTTCATTCTGTATTTGCGTAAAAAGTGATCTTTTGCAATACAAGTTTTTTTTATTACTTTCTCTCATTCATACACTTGGACCTGGATTATGCAAATAGAATGCCCAATGTTGAACTATTTATACCCAGCCAAGCTGTACTGTGCATACTGTGGGAAAATCTCAAATAATTCTAAAAGGCATCCATTTCTTCCTATAAATACAAAATCAAAATTTGTTTTCTTATCTAAAACAATTTAAAATAGGGACTTACTACTTACACGAGTCACTATTAAGTCAAAGTGTGTTTATTTTCCCACATATTAAAATAATGCAGCAAAATATACAACTTTCTAAGTCCCTGAAGATCATTATCACATCAAAATGTTTAATTATATAATGACTTTGTTTCCAATTCCTTTTCTTGCTTTAATCCATCTATCTTACACTGATGGTCTCAAGGTCCCCTAAGAATTTTCCTCCCAGACAAACCTGCTTCTGAATCCCTTTTCTATAGCTCTGTCCAAAGGACCACTGTTGGATATTCTTGAAGAAAATAAAGAGGTCACAAGTAGTGACCATTTATTCTTTTGGTAAAGTTTTGCTTTAGGATCTGACCCTCTTCTTCTCTATTCAGCTCTGGGAGTGTTTAGGATCAAATAACCTCCCCTACTCTCCACAGGGACAAAATATGACCCAGGGTAAAAAGTTAGGTTGCTCCAACCACTTGGTCAGAGCAGAGTAGAAAGTGGATGATATAAAGACTCTGTTGGTACCATATGAGCCACACCAGCCACACCTACCCCATGTGTCAGAGCCCTAACTAGAAGAAGGCTGTAAATCTCAAACATTTTTAATTGTCTGACTTTGATACCATGTGGAGAGAGCCTATTTGGGAATGAAACAAACAAGGACAAAAGAAGGAACCGGAGAGCTAGAGAAGTAAGACATAGACCTGAAGACATCACTGATTTCCTTGATGCCAACAGGTGTTACGTCAGGATCAGCCCCCTCGAACCAACCACTAGTGTGAGCCAAGAGTTAACTTCTTGCTTAAGCCGTTTGAGTTGTGTTATAGTCACTTACAATTGAAAAGCCTTGACTAATGTACCCCCTATACCCTTTTCCCCTTAGACCTAGAACCCAGAGGAAGCACTCTGCCATCCTCTGGGTCAGATTAGTTCTAATCGATCCCTAACTTCCTCCACCTTTCCTAACCCAGCAGAACCAAAAATGCATCCCATGTAAAAGGTGTTTCCCCAAATCTTAAGGTCACGTTGCTTTCTGTTGACACATGATTTTCCAAGGCAAGGCCTCAGATGAGAAGAGAGAAAGGAGAACATGGTAAAAAAATCGTATTTCCTTTTCTTCTATAGTGTAGAGTGATACTCACTTTTAACACTCTACACAAATTGATTACAAAACTAGATTTAAAACTTCTAGTATCCTTGCTTAATTTTGTGTATCTTCAGAGAATTTTTCCCCCTGTATTATACTTTTGTGTGGTCTTGACAGTCTCCAGAAAACCTCCCTGGTTAACCCAAGTTAGGATATGGGTGTAGAATGTGATCAAACATTAGACTCCCAGAACCTGACAATTCAAGTCTGTGGGCTTTTTTGTTTTGTTTTGTTTTTGCCATGCACTTCCAACCAAGTGAATGGGTTATTTCTCAAAGGGAACATAAACATCCAACTAATTTTTTAAAACAATTTTTAATTAATCTTTTTTGGGGGAGGAGATAAATACGTTTATTCATCTATTTATTTGATGGAAGTGCTGGGGCTTGAACCCAGGACCTCGTGCATGCTAGGCATGAACTCTACCACTGAGCTACCCTCCAACCAATTTTTGCATTTCAAACACATGCATTTGTTTCAGTGTTCTATGGTTAATTCTGTCACCATCCTTTATTTATCAGCTTAACTACCCTCCCTGACTGGTGGTGTCTGCCTCACACCAGGGAGGAGCATAAAGTTAGTGTGAGAAGAGAGTACACAGCAAGCGCCTCCAAGCCACCCCAACTAGCACTAAAGTGCTTCTCTTCCCCATGATTCATAAACAGGTAGCTCACAGTGGGTCACACAGAGATACAGCAGAGACAAAATGTTCCTTCAACATAAACTAGTTTCACGATGGCAGTAACACCTAATTTGAACTTGCCCACTCTGTGTACCTTGGACGGTTTGGTATGTAGATAAGTTAGCAAGTGAAGTAGCACTGCGTGTTCACAGCTGAATTGATCATTTTCGTAACGGGTAATGTCTCTCTCTCACCTCCATGTCTATTCCCTGGCTATCAGGTTTAGTAACTGACATCAAGCTATTTGATTTCACATTGAGAGACTCATACAAATGTGAGGACAAAAGAGGGGTGACAGTTTCACATAAAAAAGCCAGGTATTGTTTATTAAAGTCGCTAAAGATAATTTTATCACTGGCAAATTAAGTGTTTTTTCATAAACGAGCATCCTCCATTCTTTCTACCTACATTATCTTTACTAGCTATGTAATCACATATTTAAAATCTTTTCTTATTGTTGCCAGTTCATAAAATGATGAAATCCTTATTTGAATAATTTCCACCTATGAAAACTTCATTAATCATCCAAAAGCCAGCTCAAAAACACATCTTTTGGAAAGTATTACTTGTTTCATATAGTTTATGCTAATTTTTCATCCATTTGGCCTCTATAATTTATCATTAATTTAAATGTTACGATGCTAATTACATATTTCATATATATTTGATCAAATACTAACCTATAGGCTCCTTGAAGGAAGGGATTCCTGTGTATTCTATTTTTTACATCTGCATTTTAAGTATTAAGCATGGAACCTAGTAAGCTACTTACCCATGGAAGTATGTAAGCATCGATGAAGTATTTGTAACTTAAGTGTTGAGGCATGTTTCATTTTGGGAGCATTTGAACACTTTTGGAGGAGCCTGAACTTATTTAGAAAGCAATTTTACACTCTCAAATTAGGGATTTTGCCTATATCGACAGGAAGAATGATTTATAGACACACAGATGAATATAAAGGCAAAGCCACATGTTGCCACACCTACCCACACAAAGTAAAATTTGCCATTGTCCATACATCTGAAGAAGCCATCCTTCTGGCCCTTCTGTAAAATAGGTTTAAAGATAATGACAAGTTAGATAAAAAGGCAATTCTAAATAAAAGGGATAAAGAGCAAGGAAATAAGTAGAATGTAAAATAAGGAAGTAACAGGAGACTTCAGCTTTTTTGTTGCTGAGATTTTTGTGGGTCAGAGGGATAGTAACAAATGAAATTAAAGTGTACCAGTAAAATCGCAATTTGTAAATCTCTCTCACTATCAGTTTCTTCCCAAAAAGTACAGTGACAATAACAACAACTTCGTAGGATGACTCTGGGGTGTACACACATGTCCACATACACATATTTATCAATATGTAGTATTATCACAGTGATTGAAGTTATCAAGTAGTAACAGCCCACAAAAAGACAACAAATAATTCAGGTAACTAGCAAGCATGTCCCATTCAGGAGGAAAAGCTACACTCCTGATTACTGTGTCTTTCCCGGTAACACTTCCCACACATGTGGAACTTGAAGGGGACTGGGAAATAGCCGCACTGCTCTCCGAACATTTTTGAACATCCTCATTGTCAAACCAAACATCCTAAAGTCAACAAAAGCTGCTGAGGGTCTCTGAGGCATTGGTTCTCTGAAATACCTTGGTAATGGAGGGAGCTCCTGGGGAACATAGTAAGCTCCCGAGTAACAGGATTACAGTATTGAAGTATCATGTTTATATGATGCAATATTGTAATTCTAGGCCCTTCCTAAAGGGTTTTCTCCTTTATTGCCCATCGTTTTAAAATAATAATGCCCTTGCCATCTGCAATGATGTCAGATTATACAGCTGTCACTCATAATTATTTGAGTGCAACTTAAATCCTGAGACACTTAAAATAAATATCCTCCTTTTTATAAAAATCAGTTGTAATTCTTAGTGGTTCTAGATGCTCCTGAGGAACATAACACACAGATATTATTTCCTGAGACTTATCTGGCCATGCATTCGACATAGCATTACATCAAATTTGATTTACATAGATACTTAAGTTGATTTCCTAAGCCTAATTAAGAATGATTTTTATGATGATCTTTTAAGAGGTCACTGCATTTAAAAATATTCCTTGGGGGATTACCAGATATTTAGTGTTCAAGTACTCGGAAAAAAACATCATCAACAGCTTCAAGACATTAAACTAGCCTGTTTACCTCACAGTAATAGCAGTGGGAGGAAAATCCAGTTATCAGGTGTACCAGTTTTCAAGTCCTGCGTTTTCCCTTTAGCTCAGCGTGCCAAAATGACACTCCTTTTATTATGAACGATTACAACAGGCTACTTCAAGAAATGAGTTTTTAACACTTACATGACCCAAGATGCACTGATGCAAAGAATCTTATTATGATTGGGGAAGAAAAATTTTGGTTCTCACATGTCCATTTCCTCTACTGTTCACAACAAGGTTATTATTGTGAAACTTAATGACCTGTTCACAGTGAAACACCAACAAAATACCTATATTTTCTTATATAAAGCAAGTTACTTAAAAGTATGCTTTATGACATTTTGTTATTTTCTTTTTTTTTTTTTGTATTTTTATGTTTTGGTGCATACAAAGGAGTTACTTCTGGGTTAGGAGGTAAGAAATAAAAATGGATAAAGTTGCACCTAGGACAATGGATGAGAAGATAATGTTTTATCTTTATAAATGTTTCTAAATTATAATGTTATAATGATTAGAAAATATTCTAAGAAAAAAACACAAAAAGTTTTGGCTAAAATATGTATCCAAGTCCCTTCTCACTTTCTCTTTCTCTCCATATAGACACACACACACACACACACACACACACACACACACACACATTCCAGTGATTTTAACATTCAGATGGACATATATAGCCTCCAGTGTATGTGTGATATAATATGGTTCATAGCCTTTTTACATCAGAATCATGGATGAATAAATGAAAAGGGGTTGGAAAATCAGACCTCACCATTACCCCTAAGAGTGGTAACCATCCTGCACTGGTTTGCCACCATTTAAAGGAACCAACAAGTCGGAAGGGAACCACAGTGACGTCAAATACATATAAACACATAATTAAGGGGAGGAAGAAGCTAGAGGGAAGAACAGAACATATGCTTATACAATAGAGGTGGTGGATGAGAAAAATGACAACATCAAAGAAATTATAAAAGCCCTCAGGGAGATGCATTCAAAGTATCTAAACAATATGATGAAATTTAATATAAAAAAAACTCTTCAGATTAATTGAGAGAATAGTCACTGTTAAGATACTAAGCAGAGGCTTAGATAAACAGAAGAAATAGCTAAAAATACGGAACCAAAATTGTGAAGAAGGAAATCATGATGAATTTTTTTTTTTAAAAAAACCTTGAGAGATACATACAGGTATTGTAATATATAAATTTTAAAAATTCAAAAAGAAAAACATCAGAACTTTATACATAATCTTCTAAGCCTAAAAAGAGAAAGAACGGTTTATTCACAAGGAAAAACAATGTGACTGCAACACAGGGAAGATCATCTACAAGGAGGTTAGTCCTGAAACTCAAGGATGCTCAGCTAAGCTCACATCCCACTGACAGTTTATAGTTTGTAAGAAAGATTATTATAAGATTCAAGGATTCAGAGAATATATCACCTACATATCTTATCTGAGAAGTATCAGGAAAAACCTAACCTAACACCTGCTAGTCAGAACTGAAAATTTCATCATAGGAAAAGAAAGGAAGGAAAAACGCTATGAAAAATGAATCTTGAAATTATTCACAAGTATACTTACGTTTCTACTCTAAATCTATAACACAGAATTGAATCAAAAAATATAATCATAAACTCTCTGGACGTGTATCTTACACTTTAAATATTTTTAATAAGAACCATTTACATGCAGAATCTAAAACAGATCCAGAATTAAATATACTATCCTCTCCCAGCCAAATCTAAGGACTGTACTGGCTGAGAGAGAAGTTTGAGAGTTGAAAAGAAAATAGGAAAATAAAGCTCTCCCAGAAGTGCCATTTTATTGGAGAGAGAAATGAAGAGGATTTTTTTTAACTGTCTATCTAGATGGGGGGAATTTTTTATCACTCATTCATATAACTATAGAGAAATATGTTTAATTTTGAGCCTCAGGAAAGATAAAAGTTATAACTAAAGACCTGGAAAACAGTAACAGAATTAACAGATGAACAAGAGAAATAGGGGAATAAATGTCATCATGATTAAACTAACATATAAGGAAAATAAAAATAAATAAATACATCAAGGGAAAACCATAAAGTAAAATAAATAATTCGAAAGTTAGGTCATGAAAGTATATTCAAGTGTCCATTACAAATGTTAACAACAATGTCCAATTACAACAAAGACATTGTATATGCTAAACAAAATTGGGTATAGAAACATACTTTTAAAGAGTAAAAATTGAGAGACGAGAGAGAGATGAAGGGGTACAAAAAAGTTATCAGGAAAACACAAATAAACATAGCAGTACTATATTTTTTCTAACATTAATATCAGAAAATGAAAAGAGAAAAAACATGGGCATAAATATATACAAAATACTATGAAACAAAAATACTGGCGTTTAAACAGTTTAGAAATGCAAGAGAAACAATAAAGAAATGGCTGTTTAAAATTTAATACCCCTACATTCACATAGAAGGATTCCTCTCTGATGGCCAAGAGCTAGAACTACTTTGTGGAACCATCTTATTTCATTAAAATAACCAGAGGATGCACTTGCCAAGAAAAAACATGAAATGAAATGAATGGCCAAACGAGCAATGCGGCCACTTGGAGCAACATTCTTACAGGACTCAGGAACCCAAATACCAAATTAAGGACAGAGAACTGGGCGAATGTCACTAGAAAAAGTTTCTCCTAGCCTCACATACTGTAAAAGCAGCACATATTGACATATTTGTTCTGTAACTAGTCATAGCACAGAAAAATAAGGCAACACAAAGATAAAGCTACCTTTTGTAAAACAGGATGGATACTTGTGTATGTGTTTGTGTTTCTCTGTGTGAGTGTGAAGGAATGAGGCTGGATGAAGCTTCTTTTATACTTGTAACTAGAGAAAGTTTTAAGATTTTCCCCAAAATGGAACACAAATACTGACTTTGTGCTAAGCAAAAAGAATAATCCTTTATCATTTTCTCTGTGTTCATTATTACATAAGACATATTTAATATGAAGGTGTTTACTATATATAAAAAACATGGAAAAAACAGCATAAGTTTATGTAGTATACAGGAATAAATTAAACGAAATGACAGAAATTAATAAAATGAAAGATACATAAAGAATAGAGCACTGAATAGATAAATATAAAGCAGATTATTTGAGAATACACAGAAGCTAATCTCATGAGATTGTTAAAGCAAAACATTTATTAAAATGAAGAAAATCAAGAATGCAAAAGACACACAGTCATAGACAGATAAAAGATGAAAATGATAATTCTACATGTAATACATTTGGAATGTTAAAGGAAATGCATGATTTAAAATTATAATTTAAAAATAACACCAGAAGACAGATTTCATTTAAATAGAACAATTTCCTTAGAAAAGACTGGAGCCATTTTTAAAAAGTTAACAGAACTGATGATTCCACAGGCTAATTCTGTCTAATATCTAAAGATATATAAAACTATTCTAGGTACAAGAACCATGAACCCTCCACAACTCACTTGTGATGCTGTCTTATATACCCAAATTTGATGAATACAATTAAAGAAAAATGACTACAGCCAGTATCATTTATTTGTGCAAAAATTATAAGTGCAGCAAAGGTATATTATCAAAAAACAAGTCATTATGTTCAGTAATTCGATAAGCGGGGCACCGGGCAGACGGGTGGAGGAGAGGGAGTAGGGTCTGGAAGATGGTGCTGTGCCCACCTCCAGCATAAAGGGACTTTACTTCTAAATGAGTGCCAGCAAAAAAAACAAAAACAAATAAACAAACAAACAAAAAAAAACACCGTTAAACCCTATAGCCACGACTGCCCGGTCCCGAAAGGGACTTAACCAGACATGACCAATCTTCACTATATAACAAGAAACATCGCAGTTAGACCCACGCAATGGCTTTTTCTGTGTGCACCATGGGTAAGGACATGCGCAAAGGGGCCAAACATGACTAAGCACTCCGGGGACAAGAGCCCTCAATTAACCAAGAGACCCCCTCTAAGCGAGGGTCTAAGACAAAGGGGAGACAAAGACCACCGCTTTTTCCTCTCTTGGATCAGACCACCTCCCATTCTTGGGGACGTACTTTTCCTTTCCTTTTAAATAAATCTTTGAAATCTTATGCTACACAACGCACCACCTCCCAACTGCGACCTTGTCTTCCGGGTATGACAAGAACCGGGGTCTTTACCTGTTGGGGTAACAACTGCAGGAAATGCGCGCCCGCGCTCACGCACCGGGTGAATCTGCAGGAAGTCAACGCACTTCACCGAAACGCCATTCTGGAATTAGGCCCTCACAGCTTTCGCTCCTTTATTAACTTTATCCTCTCAATATTGATCAGTAGGCTATAAAACAACTGTATCCTCCAGAGGGTTCTGCAAAAAAAGCCACAAATGAAGTGGCACAGATGTCAGACACTCACTTTTCAGTTGGCAAAGTTCCAACGTTCAAAGTTCTGAATTTCACTGTGCATAGTATACCAGACTGCGAGTGAAAATGTGAGTGTAGCCAGATTTCGTAAGACTGCAAGACACTTCCGAATTATTGAAAAATTGTGGACCACGTCACCCGGGAGGTTCTTTTCGTGGCTTCTGAGGCCCCTGCAGAGGATGCTATGAGAGCACACAGGCTCCTCACCAAAATGAAGATTTACGACCTACCTTCTCCTCCTCCCAGGGCCCTGCTCAAAGCATAGTCGTCCCTCCGGCCCCGCAGGGGATTGGCCCAGGAACCCCGGCCCGGCCCGGCGTCCAGCGCCTACGGACGCTCAAACCCCTTAAGTAAAACAGCGCTTTACGGCGGCCCTTCGTATCCACCGACTCCACATCCACAGATTCAACAGACCGCGGAGCCGACAGTTTGTTGAATCTGCGGATGCAAACCTGCCGACAGGGAAGACGAGGGTAATGCCTTTTCCCAATGATCCACCAAATCCACTGACCCATGGGTTACAGACGTTCAGCCTTACGCCCAACTTTGGGACAATTGTGCAGAGTCTCCCCCGAACTTTGGAACTTCGTGAGGCCTCTGTTGAGTCTGTGTTGCAGCTCTACTTCTGCCCGATCCCTTTCCCCTTCCTCCCGCAGGCGTTAATTTCAACGCACTCGCTAATAAATCTCCCGCACGCTTATCTCAGTCTCAGAGTTGGCTTTCCTGGGAACCACGTCTGCAGGCAGCGAGTTCCAGGAGGGGCTTTCATACACAGAGTCTGGAGTGGGATTTTGCAGCTGGCAGAAAAGACCCTGCGACCTGTGACTGACGGTAGGAGCACGAAGAGCATCTGGCCATAGGTAGCAATGCAGTTTTTTAACTTTTCGTAGTTGGTGGACTGTGATGGTAGTTAACCTGCATTGGCAGAGTGGTATGTCACACATCTGAGAAAGAAGGGGGAAATATTAGCTATATATTACATGGAACTAGGTGCCTAATGCATAGTTTGCTTAAACTCGGGAAAAGATTATTAAAACCTAAACTCGATTAACTGAAAATAAAGACTAATTGTGAGAACCAGGACTTCTTGGGGGCACATATTTCCTGCCTTAGAGGCCAGAGAAAGCTAAGGCCCAGGGAACCACTCCCACGGTTTAAATGGAAGAATATTTAAACCTCTGCCTAAGGCAGGACTCCTATTCCAAACCAGAGCCTGGTTGGGGAAAATAGCATTCTGATCTATTGAATGAGTACGTCAGGATTGCGATGCTCAAGAATTCTAAGTTGTCGACATTCACTGGACCGCCCGAGCCTGCAGAAATTGCCTACTCCTTCACATTCACCCATATCTGAAGAGGATGCAGAGGCCTCTCCTTGCAAAATCTAAGTCAATGACTAATACTTACAACTCAGCTGACAACTAAGGTTAAGTCACAACATCCAGACGTAGGCATATTAGGGACAGTGATTTATTTATCTGACAGGATTAGATACATTTTCCTGGTATGGGATTTCCTTTATTCCCTGACTTGTCTCAGTGTCTTTGTAAGGTATTGTATCCCCAAATAGATAAAAAAAATACACGGATTAGGCAACCAAAATGAAATAGCAGCAGTGGTCTTGCCTACCATCATTCCCAGGGATCCACTTGGGGAGCTTTTGCCTTGAACCTACACCTTTGGACTCTATGAGTTTAGAGATTCTCATTTCCAGTGAAAGAATTACACTGTGAAAGATACGAAAACTCCCTATTGAAGTATTGGCTAAAGAGCCTTCCTGGGCATTTTAGACTGCGTGTCCCACAAGAAGAACAGGCAAGAAGAGGAGCTGCCATCTTGGAAAAAGTCATCACCTCAGTCTCTAGGGGGAGATAAGGGATTTCTTAAACAATGGGGCAATATGTGTGGCAAAACGTTCGCTAAATGACCCATCTACTTGAGTGCTTCTTTGTATTATCTTACCTAATTTTGATAATAAATGGACAAGTACAGCACAATGGCTTGAGAGAGTCATGAGGACCAGGAGTTCAGACATCTCAGTAATGAGGATATGGTTACAGCATTATGTAGAAAATTGAAACCGGCAGTGATGCTAGCTGAGTGCCAGGGGAGGGGAGAGTAGACAGCAGGAGAGAGGGACAACAAGCATCAGTTGTGGTCCCAAGACCAGCAACAGAGGTGGATGCTGTAGTTTGTTTTACTAATCTTCTTGTAAGTTCCCCCCAGAAAGAAATGTTCATTGAACTCATGGAGGAGCTTTCAGAATTTATATGGAAAAATGAATCCAGGTAACACAATGGGTGAATTATTGTGAATGCCTTTATGTTCTACCTGGATGTTCTTTCAGAAATATTTTCCTCCCCTAGATGCTAGGAGTTATCCCAAAAGAGAACTCTCAGCTGTTAGCTATGTGTACACCAAATCTGCCTTACCCAATGTCACACCTTTTTTCCAGAGTTCCCCATATCCAATGACTGATGAGGATAAAAGTATGAAGACCTCACCCCCATACCCCAAGTAGGGGCAGTCTCTCTACACTGCCATCCCAGCCTCAGAAATCTCCATCGAATGGTGGGGTGTCCTCCATTGTGGCTGCATCTCACCAACACTTCTTCTTCCACCCAACAGTGATGTTCTCTCTTCCCTTCGATAGATCACGACCACAAAGGCATTCCTGAATGTTAACTCCTATCTCAGGTAACCAATCTATGATGTACCTTTTCACTGTAAAAATATAACTGGATTTCAAATGTAGTAAAGAGGATATTTTTCATTTCTTTTGGGGGAAAAAATGTTCCACTCCATAACTGGCCCTCGCATACTCAGATGGGGATAATGCAAAACAATTAATCTCAATAAAAGCTTATTTTATGGATTACTTATGTATACCCAGTGCAGAAATACAGTTAGAGACTGAGAGTCAGATAAGTATCAATAATTTGTGCAATATGTTTCACAGCACTGCTTCTCAACCATGAAATAACAGTTTATCTACCATATGTATCTGATTTGTGGACTATTCCCAATTATGGGAAATTTTGCTCATCATAATTGATAGAATACACATTAAAAAGATATGTGGTCTTGTTTTCATTGCTCATTTTGCTAGTAGAAATACAGATACATATTAATAATGGAATCTATGTAGGCACTAAAAAGCATAAGGTTTTAGCTTATCTTTTTTGATAATGAAACTATACAGCATGTAAGACGTTCTCTGAATCAGCAGCAATGCTAGCTGAGTGTCAGACATCACTTTATTGAGTTGATGTTCAGTGTCTTCAAAATGGTCTAAAGGACTTACGGTTTCTGGGTTCCCCAAATCTCTTGGTTTCCTGGCAGGGAATTACTTGCACAGGTGTTGAAACATCAAAAATTCCTAATCATTCTCTCTAAATATAAACGAATTAATCAGGTATCGCTCTTTTGCTTTGATAAATATGATACACGCAGCACTGTCTGAAAAGGAAATGCAGCATGAGTGAGAAGAAAATAAATTATGTTCCTTGAGAGATCATTTTATTTTTAGTATTTGATAGTCATAAGTTTATGTAATTCATATAATAAATTAAAACAATAAGTTTCATATTTTTATACCTAATTCATAAATGAAGAAACAGAGATGCAGAAAGGCATCCAACAGCTGCATAAAGATGTCCCAGATCATGCTGAGTCTTTCCTAAAACAAACAGTGCGTGGCTTCACAAGTCCTTTCAATCCTATCAAGAGCCATAATCTCATTGACAGTTCCACTGGAGCAGATATTCAGTGAAATTTTTCATCAAACATAGCTGGTTAATAGTTCACAGAACATGTCTTGGTCTGAACTCAGGTATCTCACAGACTTTCTTATAAAAAATTTCCCACAAGAAACGTGTAAGCAAAAATGTTCAATAAGGCCCTGAAAAGAAACCAACAAACAAAATAACACGAGGTCATCTCTATTTTTGTCAAAGTAAAATATGAGAAGATTTCAGTACCAGTTTTCCAACGCCTTCCAGAGGCAGACATTAGAGACGGCAGCATTCAAAGCACCGTTGTGTTACAGTGTTAGGATCATGTTCTCTCTGCAGAGCTTAATAAAGTACATGAATGAAGGAGCAGGAGAAATCACTTTATATTAATGCTTCCAAGAAGGTCTGGAAACCAGCTATTTGTCTAAGTTGGCAGACATTTCTCCTACCTGATCACAGTTTATTTCCTTCCTTCCTTCCTTCCTTCCATTCTTTCTTAGCTATTTTAGAACATTCAGGAGCCTAGCTTTAGCTTCATTGCACTGTAGTTAATTGCTAGCAAAGGTCAATAGAATATATTTCTTTTCAGATACATACTCAAGACAGGTTTTTACTAGATTCTGACTTTACTGAAGAAAGCAGAACTTGGGAGGAAATGTATGTGTGAGAATATATTAAAATAAAACCATGCTCCTTCTTGCTCTGTGACCTTGGTGTAATAACCTCATCAGCAGAATAATGAGTGTTTTCAGGGATATTTTGCAGATTAGAAAAATGATCGTCAAGGCATGTTTCAAATCGTAGACAAGGAACTGTATGGATTGAGGCTATTAGTTTTTCTTGTTACTGTTACGGAACCATTTTCAGTTCAAATACATTTATCAATGCTTTTTTTGTAGGACATAATGTATTACATAGAAACAAGAAATACATATAAAAGTAATGAGATGAAAATATTTGAGGACGAACATTTTTAATGAAGCTGCTTTTAAGCATGGTGCAGTGTTCTGAATTATATTTAATTTCAGCAGAGGTCAGTCAATCTATGCTCCTCCCAAGATTAATATGAAGTGCATCCTTGAGCAGTTTTAATCATTGGAACCGAAGTGACCCTAGAGCAAAAACAAAGGTTAGCTAGAAGTTTTGCTACAGATCAGCATTTTCTTTGAAGTTCAGGATGCTGAGCACAAATGCCGCTTATAAGCCATGTTTATACTTTAAGAAGAAAAATACAAAACACTTTTAAGAAAATACTTATTTCATCTAATTAGAGATAAAGTAAATTTTTAAATATATGTAACTAATTAATTTGCTAATTCTTACATAAAATACATAGTTTCAAAATAGATCTTATAAAAATATACACTTAGACTGCCAATAAACAAATAATATTAGGCCACTGTGTCTGGGGAGCAGGGCTACTGATACATCTGTGCTTATGTCAGTCCAGAGCTCAGGAATTGACAAAAATAGTCAGACAACAAACACTGGTTGCATATGTAAGTAAATGAATTAAATTATTAAGCTTATAAACATTGAATCTTTTAGGATCATTTTGCTCTTGAGTCTAATCGCAAATTATAACTGCTACACCTTGAAAGAGTCACACAGATTTCAGGGCAGCCAGAAGCCCCCTTGGGTCTACAGAAAACCTCAGTCTTGTAATAGATAGATGTAAAAGGAACTCTCAAAATCACTGGGCTCCAGAAAAGTACTGGTAACTCAGTTGATTTGCAAAAGATTGGGAAGTGGTTTGGAAATTGTAAGTAAAAATATAATGAATTTTTACTAATGCCTAGTGACCACGAGCAGCCTATGTATATTAAATAGCCTTATCGGCCAAAATAAAAGTCGTCTGAGCACGGTATCATGCTCAGACAGCTTTGTATTGGATTATCTTTACTTAAATCAAAGATGTGTGTTCTCTCTAGCATAAAAATGTATCATAGAAAATGCAGACTAAAATCACCTTTAAGTGAGTTTTACATTATTTCAGACCCTGAAATTAAAGCATATAACGTCTAAACCGTAATTTTAGAAATTTATGTAATATGTTTTAAAGATTCGATTGCCCTAAACTCTACAATGCAATGTGTAGTACTGGAATGTAATAGAGGGAAAGCCCACCGTTTGGACATGTATGGAATAAACACTATGGCCTCTAATTTAGGGACAGGAATTAAAGGTAAAAAAAAATGTATGTACAAATAGTATAAAAATATCTATGCCCATCATCTCGAGTAACTTACGAGATTGAGCTTTATCAAGGAGAAAGGAACTGGGTATCACATTTTGGCAACATCTTTCAAAACTGGCATATAATATGAATATTAAATTTGACACTCTCATAAAAGCTTGCTTTTGTATTTATAACATGTCACTTTCTAATTGCTTTTTTAATACTTTGCCTCCATAGTAATTTCTTTATCCTGACAGTTTTCATAGACTAAGTTTGAAAACATTTCAAAAGATTGTTTTTTCCCTCTAATAAGCAAGGAATTATAGCTGGACTTTGAAACCGCAAAGTCTTGCAATTCTGAGAAATCTTATCCACTGGAATATTGAAGAAAAATGCTAAAGACCTTTTAAAAATTCAGGATAGTAGACTGATCGTTACATGTATAATTGATTCCAGGTGTTATATTGCTTTCTTTCTAAATATGCAGATAAATAATTGGGAAATTTAGAAATCATCTAGTGAAATAATCCACAATATCTCTCAATATTTTAATATACTTCATTTTACCTTTTTTGATTGTTTACCTATCATATTTTAAAATCAACATTAGCCGTGAATATTATTTTTTTCCGCAGTTATACTTACTAACGAGTTTTCCTATTTTGCTTTTACGATTTTCTGATTTAAACTCATTGGCCTCTGTTACATCCTTTGAAGAATTTCTGAGAAGCGTTATACATCTGTGTTTATCCTTCAGTATTTGAACAGCACAAACATACTTTCATGCGTGTGTGTGTGCACATGTGTATGTTCTCACAGGGTTATACAGCTGCTGATAGTGGTGTGACCCTATGCATTCTCTTGAAAATTATGGTCCAGGGAAACACAGCTGCTTGCAATTTCTGATACTCAGGGCAGTTTTACACCCGTGTTCATTTAAACTCACTGCCTCAAGCAAGGTTAGTAGTATTCTTGCCAATCACCAAACTATATTTTAATGTAGTAAATATCTATGAGGTCTAGCTGCCAATCATAGTATTCTTCCCCTAGGTTTTTACATTTGCTCCTTTTTTTCTTTATAACTTAAATATTGATCTAGAACATTTCTTTTAGCCTTTCATGAGCTTTTGAAAACCTGACCCACTCATAACTTCACATGTTCTATCAATACCTAAAGTCCTCAAGTGAATTTTTGAGCGCAACATCAAATGTGACAATACCAGGTATTTGGACTCTGAGAAGACAAGTTCCTCTCCCAAAGACAAAATGTCAAACAAGACTAGAAAATGGTGTAGCCTGGTCCACGTGAAGACCTAAGCTTCAGGAAGCTATGGGAAAGAAGAGAGAGACGGCAGGAACAGTAACTCTGGGTATGTGGGATTCAGAGTACTCCGCACATGGCGCCTGGAGAGACTTATGTGATACGCAAAGTGTGATCACAGTTCCGCAGATTGTACAGCACTAGTAACGAGCTACAGAAACAGGAAGTTAGGTTAAGCTAATTTTTTTTCAAAACATATTATATATATTGTATATCACTATCATTTTTCCTCCATTTGCCTCATACATTTTAGGTTCATTAATGGCTGCCCATTGCCTGGTAAAAAATATCTAGTGGAGGTGATCCTCTCCATCTGTTCCCGGAGAGCACCTGCACTGTATCATTTAGGTAGAAAGGCTCTATGTGTTGATATCAGAAAATTTTATTTGAATTCGAACTTCAACTGATATAAGCTGATATTTAATTTAAACTTGATACATTTTTTTCCTTATTGGCCAAAGAATGCCAATTTAATAATTCAATTAAAATGATTCAATGAGGTTTAGCATGGTACCATGGGAAAAATATAGCTTTGGTTTGTTATGTGATAGGGAAATATTTGCCTGAATCTGATACCTATAGGATATGTGATCTTTGACAAGGAACTTGGCCTCTTGAAGCCAAAAAAGTAACATAGAACAAGAGTAACTTCCATTGCTGATGGGGATGCTTTCAGATCATGTCTTTAAAGTGCCTTGCACACTATGAGAGCATCACAAAAGGTAGATGTAACTGCTATTGTTCTTAATATTTTAAATTAAAAACTACTTGATCATAAGGAGTCTGATATGTGCTAGTATCCTGTGTCCTTGTTTGGCTTCCTTGTTTTCCTACTTACAAATATCTGCTTTATTAATCTCACACTTTTTCAATGAGAATTTGAAATGTTAACACATGGGAAGGAGCTTGAAAAATGGCAGGCATTCTTGTGATAATAAACACACAATGCTTGTTGAACATATGAGTATGAAAGGAAATCAAACTGAGGAGCAGACAAAAAGCCCTGTTGAGAGCTTCAGAAAGACAGACCCACATATTCAAATTAGCCCTTTAGTTCTTTAAGCTTAATATCAATGAAAAAGAAAAAAAACCCACAGGCGTATTTTGTATATTCTTGCCACTTCAATTAAGTGCCAAATATTTTCAACTCAAAAAATAACTCAAAAATAATAATAATAGTAAATAAATAAATAAGCAAAAACAAACCAAAAAATTAGCTCAGATTTGATGTGTAGAGGTGACTTGATATGTCTTTAATCCTTACAAATATTAAACCACCTATAAATGAGGTTAACACTATTTAAATTTCTACACACTTTAAAAACAGGAAGTTAAAAACATCAAAACAATGTATGGAGAAACAAACCTAAAAGATAGCAATCAAATAATTATGGACAAAATTTTTTAAAAATCTCCTTGAAACAAGCAATATAGAGAAATATACATGTATATATATATATATATATATAAAATATGTATAAATGCAAATATAACTATTCTTCTGTCAGAAGCATTTGATATGTTATAATGTTAAGAATAATTCAGAACTGTCAAAGTTGTAGGCAATATACATCTTTATGGGCTTAAAATGATATAATAAAGATTATTTGCTTCTAAACAATAGTACCAAATGTTTGTCTTACATAAATTTTCTGCTATTTTCTGTAACATCAGAAAACTAATTAGAAAATTGAAAGATATCACCAGAAATAAGACAGAAAGAGTGTTTTGTCTTTATTAAGACATGCCTTCAGGATAATGAAAATTAAACTGACAAAAGGACATCTTGGCTGAATGCTCTCTATTGCATTTGATTCAGATGATGAACATAAAAGAGTAAGTTACTTCAATCTTTAGAAGAAAACATTACAACGTGTCACATATACCCTTTCATATTAATTCTAATTTCTATCATCTGGAATAGGACATGAATGTAATTTGAAATCTGTTGGGAAGCACTGTACAATAATTGAAAGGCATTTTATTTATCAATGTCCTTAAAAATTATAATAACTCCCTGGGCAGAGTTATCTTTTTTAATCACTCCAGAGGGCATCACTTGTTGCCATCACTCTAACAACGTTCCTCAACAAAGTACATTTTTAAAAATTAAACTTTTTTGACCACTAAACTCTAACCAAAATATTTTACAATGGCATTTGAGTAAATTAAAATGATTAATTTTTCTGTGATTACATAATTATTTAAATGCAATCTAATGAGCTTTGGATTTGCCATGCAATCTCAGAGAAGACAATGAATAACTTTGTGTCTCAGTATCTTCAACTTATCAAGTTGCAAGGATTTGGCACTAAATCCTATTCCCATGATGAAGTTCCCTGACTCACATTAGTGAATAGACAAGTTATTTGAATATATAACATTGTTTAATAACGATAAAGCCAAAAGAGGGTGTTTGTTTTGAGAATTGTAATGTTCAGATTGAAGATACGAGATTCAATGCTCATTAAGAAATAAACAGAAGAAAATGAGAAGATTAGGAAGTGGGAGAGAGAGTAACCTACTCGATAGTAGTTAGCCTCAAGGGAGAAGTGAAGAAGTATGATTCTGAGCACGTGTGGATTATCCTGGGATGGAAGGAAGAACCCCAGGTCTTTGAAAGAGTGTGGGAGGAAGCTAAGTAAGGGAGGTTCATTTCTTTGTAAGTATACTAAAAAAAATTTTCTTGAGACAGTTTGCTGATTTATATTTTCCTCTGAGTAAAACTGCCATTTGCTGGCCATAAAATGAGAGTTGGGCTGGTAAAATCTTTCGACTATTTCCAGAAAGCTTTGGAAAGACTAGAAACATATAGAAGGTAACTGTGCATCTTGTGATATCAATTGAGATCGGAACTCAAAAATAATTGTATAAAGTACATGAATATGTAATTATACAGTAGAAGTTTACTAAATTCTAGGAACGGAAATGGAGAAGAGTGTTGGTTAATTCAGAGTCTGAAAGAATGTCAGTGAAGCAAAGGAGTCATTAGAAGACTAATTGATTGAATTGGTCAATATTTATGTTATTGATCTGGTAAATATTTTACTTTATCTATATTGAGCCCATGAGGCTTTCCAGTTCCTTAATTATTTGATTTGCTTTCTGATGGTTACTATCAATGCAGTTTCTTCCCAATGCCCTTTATAGTCCATTCCCATTACTCATATATTCACTTTAAATTAATTAACTTTAACTCCTTTGTGCAGTTTCCCTTCCCAGAAATCTGTATTGCAGGTGTTGGAAATGTTGACTCACCATAAAGAGTGGAGACACTATAAACTCATGGTCTTCACCCATCAGAAACTGCACAGCAATCTTCCATTTCCCTCCAAGTCACAGTTCTCTTTCCATCTTTATGATACCAATGCAAGTTTTCTGGTAATTCATTAAGTTGCTTATTTAAAATTTATCATGTAATTCAAATCTAGTAGGGGAGACGCTTTTTTTTTTTTAAATCACTTTTATCAAAATATCGTAAGTGCTCTGATCAGAGAAAGGCAGTATGACGTAAGGATACGAGGCAGAAGCTACTCACAGAGAAGTGCTGAGTCAGGGAGAGGAATATCTACGTTGAGCAGTATGGTTGAGATGGCTTATCTCACTGATAAGTGAGGGATGTCAGAGGATTCCAGACAAAGTGGGAAGTTCCAACATCAGAGCTACCGTGATGCACTTAAGAAGGGACAAGTTTAGTGGTGCAGGACTTGGGAGAAACCTTTCTGGGAAAGCGCAAATTCTCCGTAAGCGTGTTTTGATGGACAAAGAGCAGTTAGGTTAATGGAGAAAAGCAGGTTCCTAGAGAGAAAGGAAAACATGATCAAGTTCATGTGAAAATGAAATGTCCCTACTAGACTATCCACGTGGTCTGCTCTGGCATGTTCCGTCCTGAGGCGTGCGCAGCCTGAAACTTCTGTGCAGCTGTTGTTATGGTTGTGAATTGTATTTTTAAAAAGTGAACAGAGAAGATTTTGATTAGTACAGAAGAATCTAAAGAAGAAATTAAATCACCTGTCATTCTACCAGAGTTGCCTACATTTAGCATTTCAATAAATTTTCTTGCGTTATTTTTCTACCCATGTGAGAAGATATTTTTCATTAGAAGGATCACTTCTGCAGAGGTATCCATTAGCCCTTAGGAACTCTTCAATTTTACCAAAGATAGTGAATCCTAAAAAGCCACAGTCTTTTTTTTTTCTTTCAGTTGGCATATGTGCAAATTTTTTGTAAT
Organism: Camelus ferus; assembly: GCF_009834535.1. Taxonomy (NCBI): domain Eukaryota; kingdom Metazoa; phylum Chordata; class Mammalia; order Artiodactyla; family Camelidae; genus Camelus; species Camelus ferus. Next base: position 5,122,731 of record NC_045718.1, on the reverse strand, counting down.
AACAGACTTTGAGAAAGACAACTTCAGATTGAGGCTTATTTCAGCGTATTTCCACCTAGAAGTTATCTCCTAATGCAATTTCCTCAGATATGAATTAAATATCCTCTCTAAGTTGTGGTTCAAACATGTTTTCATAAAAGGGCACTTTGGGCTACTTTGGAAATTGCTATGATAATTGTCAAAATATTTGACCACTTACAATCTCTTGATGAAATTATACTAATCACATTTTTCACTGCCTCTTCTCTGTCGTTCTTGCAATTAGACCCTACTCTGTCTTCTTTCAGCCTGGACAAAAGTGAAGATGAAATTCTACAGGCAACACGGCATCTATCCTTTTCTCTAATAAGTACGGTTTAAAAGTGTAAAGTATGTAGAATAGGTGTTCTCCACGGACCGTTGTAAGCTCTGGGAAAGTGTGTCCGCTGCTCTCAGCACCTCTAGTGAATTTAGAATTAAGGAGGGAAACAAGCAGACAAACAAAATCTGCTTTGGAATAGAAAGACTCTGGTGTAAATCAGGCCTTCACACATACCCTGCGATAACCGGCAATTTGTTTAACTTCACGTATACTCTGCTTCCACATTTCTAATATAGATTTAATAATTCACATTAGAAATTTGTTTTTAACATTAAAAGGAGTTGTTATATTTGAAGTGTATGGTATGTAGTAAGAACTCAAAAACGCTACTTTCTATCTTTTTTGATTTTTGATCTCCCAAGCCCACGGTTTTGAATCCCCAACTTTTAATTACAATGCCTGATACATGCATGATACTCATGAAAAGTTTGTTATACTAAACTCAGCTAAAACATTTTAGTGTAGGCTTTAAAAAAATATTTTATTAATCATATATGAAACTTTTTAGCCTTTAGACTTTTATTTTTGCCATAATTCTAATTGATTTTTTCAGTAATAGTTGCTTTCCCAGATTGTAAAAAATAGTACACTTTATAGTCTGAATGCCTGAATGCCTACTTACTGTTTAAAAGTTGGCTCAGGGTCAGCTCAGCAATCATCTTTTCCAACATCCTGAGTCTTCCTGAGAACTCTCACCCCCATCTTGTCATAACACACTGTTTCTCTTTTAATACACTTACCAAATTATAAAATATTTTACCATACACAGCTGATTCTAGCAGCTGGCAGCTCTCCTCAAGAGAAAAATACTGTTATCACTGCAGGGTCTGGCATAGAGGAGGCTGTCAATTATTTTTCTGTAACAGCTGAAAGAACATAGAGAAAATAATTAGAATTATGAAGAAAAACTTCTAAGGAAAGTAGCTATAAAAATAATCAGGAGAAACAAGTTTTATAACAATTGTTAAGATAACCACATGAGTGCATTTGGTACTTGATAAAGATATCAGATACATTATTTTAACAGACAATGTTAACAATTTGAGGCTGTTTCACGTAAAAGAAATATTCTAAAATATTCCAGAAATTAATATGGCTTACTACTACACATTACACTACATGATTGAGTATGATTAATATGTTCCTGTTCTAAATGAGAAGTGATTTTGTGTAAACTTCTTAGTGATTTGTTTGTGATTATTTCATCAGATGAGGAAAAGTTAGCGTCATTATCAGTCTAATCAAAAGGAGTTTTGGCAGGCTGTATTAACAGGATTTCCTTCCCTTCAGGGCTGGGAAAAGAAAGCGGTACCGTGTGGACTATTAAACTGTGTGCACGCATTGTTTTAACATATACAACACATCGAGAACAGTTTCCTACAGGCCAGCATGTCTTGGCTAAAAGAATGTTTGTTTGCTCACAGTTACCAAACTCTGCCTACATAATACTGATGTAGTAATGGAGCTATGAATCATTTAACTTCCAGTCCAATGAATAGGCCTTTGAAGAAAAAAGATCGGTGTGTTTGATGTAAGCCAGTTTGAGACGTATCAGCATTAGTGAAGAGGGACACATCGTTAGATGTTGTCACAGAGGAAGAAGGAAGGATGTCTGAGACCAGTGTTCTTATCCCGGATGCTCAGTAGAATAATTTGGAAGTTTTTAAATTATCAACGTAAGATAACCAGTGACACTGGTGATTGAATTCTTCGGGACCTGGGATGGACATTCATATTTTTTAGAACTTACTAGGCAACTTCAAGGGGTGGCTTGGCTTGAGAACTGCTGGCTTAGGCGAAGAAGGTAGAACTCCCAGCTGGAGACGGATGGAGTCCACTCCTTTTTCGGATGCTGTTTTGACTGACTCCTACTATCTCCCACAGAGCAAGAACCAAACAAGAAGACCAGGGATTGGAGACTGGAGACTGGGGGTGTGCTTGAATAGGTACGTGCGCTGTTTTTATTTCTTCTCTGAAAGCACGCATTTGGTGAGTTTTTTCTCTTTCTCTCCCCGTCACTCTTTTCTGATGCTTTGTACAGTTGCATTATATTCATAAAAATAGTTTATAAAAGCCTATTTTGTATTTTACTATTTGTGAAACAAATTAATAAATGACCACACAACATTGTATCTATAGAATGAGCAATGGCAATTACTTGATTGCAATTTAAAAATATTATTTGTTATTAAATATAAAGTAACAAAAATAAGAGTTCTATAAACGTATAGTTGTATAGATGTATAGAGCAATATGACACAGTAGTCTATTAATTTATAAATAAAAGACCTTGAGCACTATCAATTATATACACATATAGTTTTAAGTTCTGTGTTTGAAGTTTTTCAGACAAAGCCAGCCATATGTAAATTGTATTTTTAAACTTTTCGCGTGGCACACAAATCACGTGGAATTCATTTCCTTTCTTAAATTAACAGGTTATCAGTCTGACACTTTTGCAGTAACAAACAATTTTGCCTACAAGAACCTGACTTGTTAGACCTTCATATATGTTACCAACATCTGTTAATTACCAGCAAACTATTTCCATACTTGCTGTTATTATAACAATAAATCATGTTGCAGTCTGTTCTAGCTCTACAAGATTATAAGTTCCTAATTATCATTTCAACAACTTAGTAGGAAAGTGATTAAGCTAAGAAAAGAGAAATAAGAAACAATCACTGAAGATTTTAAGGATATAGTGATATTTATTGTATAGTGGAAGGCTATGAGAGGAGATATAAAAACTGGGGGTTTCATCAGAAGGAAGTAAGTACAAAGAAATAGATAATTGGATTTGAAGTGTATTTAAATGATATGATAAACATCAGAAAGATTTAAGACATAGAATTAAGCAATCTTTCTGGATGAGTGGATTCAGGGACTGGAGAGAAAGATGCTTATGCTATTTTCAAGTTCCTAATTGGTAAAATTGTGTGGACAATAATGAGCTTGCATCTTCTGTAATATTTATTCCATTTTACATTATTAGGTAGAACATGCACAATCATTTGTCATTAACCCATATGAAATCTCATGAATAAAAAACTAACACCTAGGTAAGGTGAATCATAAGCACAACTATGTTCTACTTCAACAAATTAACAACTATAGAAAAATAGTTGAATAGAAACAGGGAAACATCTAAGTATAGAAAGTACACTTTTAGTACAATTTAATTAAGGGCTACAGTACGTTCATTGTAATATACTGCAAGGTTAATTGACACTACAGTTAAATTTTTTTTTTAAAGATTTAGTTGAGGTATAAAGTCAAGAGAATAAAAAGTAAAGTGTGAGGGAACTGAACACTAGGGATTTTTCCCAAAATACAGAGACCTTTGGTAAAGAGTTAGAGGAATTGGGTAAATTAAAAGTATTGAAAAAATGATGAAAGAAAAGCTTTCTATCACAAACTTTCAGTTGGATTTTTTTTTTAAGTATCGTTTCTGATTTTCTTGGCTCAAACTTTGATAAGCAGTAGGTGTTTCTGCCTGAAACCTATTTATAGAAAAGCTGTAAAGTTTGGGAAAATGGGAACAAGATGTTCTTACTAGATCTCTTCTCCTTCCTTAATAGTTCTAAATAAAAAGAGCTATTAGTGATCTATAGAAAAATGATGTATTTCATTTTGTAATTACATTCAAGCATTTCACATATAAATGCTTGTGCAATAAATGTGTACACATAAGAAATATTAACTCATGCTAAAAAAAAAAAAAGTTCAAAATTTAATCACATTTACTTCCCAACATGCTGATAAACTGGAGACCATTTCTCACAGATAGTTGGTGTTTTTTTTATTTGTTAACTCTTGTTTATGTACTTACAGTTTTTATTCAGGTAAATTATGTACAGTGAAAGGAAAAGACTGTAAGTGTAAAATTTGATGTTTTGACATGTTTCCACAAAGCTGCTACCAAAAATAAAACCAAGGCATGGAACGTGTCCCGTCCCTCAGAGAGTTTCCTCCGACTGCCTTCAAGTTAGTCTCTATAATCCAGAGGCAAAAGCTGTTATTATTTCTATCAGATCTTGCTTACACAATAACTCCACATAAATAGAATTATGCAGCATATATTCTTCGTATGTCAGTCTATTTACTCTCAATATAATGATTCTGAGGATAATCAGTGTTGTGAGAAGCAGTAGATTTATTCCATTGTGTGCTATATAACAATATGTTTACCTCCTCACCTGTTGAAAATGCTTCTTTTCATTTCTAATTTGTTGTTTTTTTTATTATTATTAAGATTTGGTGTTTTATTATGAATTTTCCAAGTCATTTTAGTGCCTCTATGGAGATAAAGATTTTTTTCTGTCTAATAAAGGGAATTTCATTGATAGACTTAATTTTGAATATTTAATGAATTCTGCATTCCAATTATACTTGGTCATTGTTGTATTATACTTTTTATATAGGGCTGAATGCTCTCAAATATACATACATATATAAAGAAATAAAACCTACTCTACATAAATTATTCCAGAAATTAGAAGAGGATAGAGTACTTTCCTGCCTCGTTTGACAAGGAGAGCATTATCCCGATAATAAAGCCAGAGTCATTAAAATAAAAGAATCTATAGACTAATATCCTTCATGAACATAGATGCAAATGTGCTTAATTTGGTTTTATAGCATTTCAAATTCAGTAATACGCAAGAAGCATACTACATCACCACCAAGTGGTGTTTTCCCAAGAGTGCAAGGTTGGTTTATCATATGACAAAAAAATAAACAAAAACTCAACTATGTAACCATATGTGATAGCCTGAATAATTGCCCACCAAAATGTCAGTGTCTGAATTCCTGGAACCTATGAATATGTTAACTTACATGGTCAAAGGGACTTTGCAAATATTGTTAAATATCGTGAGATGGAAGATTATCCTGAATTATCCAGGATAAGAGTCTTTTAAGAGTCCTTAGAAGAGACAGGTAGAGGGAGATTTAATCACGGAATAGGAGTACCAGGATCATGCAGTATAAGAAGGATGCAGCAGTTTGTTCTAGGCTTTGAAGATGGAGGAGGGGGCTGTGAGCCAAGCTCATGAAAGGAGTCCTTAGAAGATGGAAAACACAAAGAAATAAAATTCACCACAAGAGCCTCCAGCAGAAACAGAGTCCTGCCAACACTTTGATTTTAGGCAAATGAAATCCATTTCAGACTTCTAATCTCCAGCAATGTAAGAAAATTAATTTGTGTTGTTTTAACACAGAAATTTGTTTTAACACTAATTTGGAGCCATTTATTACCACAATAACAAGGAACCACATTAATAGGATAATGGTGATCGACATAAAGTTAATAGAGTGAAACTCTGATCAAACATTACAGTCAAAATGGCAAAATGAGAAATAAATCCTCTAAACAGATGTATGCATATATAATATAATGGAATAAAACAAATCAAATTGTCAAAAATGTTTTAAAATAGTAAAAAGAGACATCAGATAAACAGGAAAAAAGGTGTAATTATTTGTCACTTGATATTGTTACTTAATATAATATTTATATACAGCTGAGAAATAATTAATTAAGCCAAAAAAAAAAAAACCACCAAAAAAAAAAGAACCAGTTATAATCATGTGGATTTGAAAATGACTAGTTAAGGAGATTAGTCAGGTTGCTTGAGTTATCTTGCATGTTAATATTATACTCTTATAATGCATATCAAATATAAATTATTAAAACTAAAATAAGTTGATTTTGTCATGGTGATCTCAAACAAATATTTTTTAAACTATTATTGGTGGATTATTGTAAAATATCTTAGCAACTATGCTGCTAATTTATTTCAAAGTAATAGTTTTTAAAATTGTTATTCCAACTTTGACCTACTAAGTGACCAAGGAAAATCTAGTATTTTCAAGATTTACATTTGTCACTACTTGAATTACTTGCTAAACTGTTACTTCTTGCTCCCTAATCTTATTGGAATATTTTTTACTGATAAACAAACATTTAATGTATAATGTATAATACTTAACATGTAGTTTTTAGGAAGATATAGTTTGGAACCAGAATCTTGTCTTTGAGCCCTTGCTCTCAGACTTCTGGATGTTTAACTTTAGAAAGTGCCTTTACTTCTGGTGATCCCAGTTTTCTCAATATAAAACAGGGTTAAGAGCCATGAGCTATGCACCTGAAATTAGTGATGCAAAATTAAAGAACCAGTTACTCAGAATAATCAAACATATAGAACAGAGTGGTGGCTGCTAAGGGATGGGGGCAGGGGAGATGGGGAGTTGTTTTTCAGTGAGTACAGAATTACAATTGTAGAGGTGAGGAAGTTTCAGAAGTCAACTCTAGGACACCACACCCATAATTAACATCATTCCATTGTACACCTAAAATTGTGTTAACAGGGTAGATCTTATGTTATGTGGTCTTACCACAAAACAAACAAACCATAAAGAGGTACAAGGGGACTTTTAGAGGCGATGACTACTTTCAGTCCATGATTCTGGTGACAATATCGTGGGTGGGTGCATATGCCAAACTCATCAAGTTGTATACACTAAATACGTGCAGTTTTTGGAATTTCAGTTATACTTTAATAAACCTGTAAGTACTTTAAAGAGCAACCAGTTACCCTTCCCTTTCACTAACTGAATGAGTGTTTTATGGCACTGACAGTGATGTCACGTGGCAGCAATGTCCTATAGCAGTGTGGGGAGCGTTTTCAGCCATCCGGTCCCACTTAGAAGTTGCTGTGTTAATCAAAAACTCTTAATTTTAACAGATACACGTTACTATATATAAAGTAGATAAACAACAAGGATCTACTGTAGAGCACAGGGACCTATATTCAGTATCTTGTAATAACCTACAATGGAAAAGAACCTGAAAAAGAATGTATATATACGTATATATATATATACACACATATATATATGTATATGTATATATGTGTATGACTGAATCACTTTGCTGTACACCTGAGACTAACACAACATTGTAAATTAACTGTACTTCAGTTTAAAATAAAATGGTTAAAAATAAAGCTGTTGTGATTTCTGAGTTTCGGAACTACAGATTTCTGACTTGTAAGATTGGCCCCATTAGTCTTGATAAATTCTAGGATGTCTCAATATCCTTTTAATAAATTATATTATCTTGCCTCAGATACCTAAAGTCGGTTTCTAGTTCTTCTGACCAAGAATTCTCCCAGACATTAAATAAAATCTCCAGTCGTAGTTGTAAATGACATGTCTCGTGTACCAGCCTTTGGTGTGGATGATGATCCTTCTCGAGTGGGATGCACTGGGAAGGAGGTTCCCACCCAGTTATTCTGGCAGTGCAGCTTCTGAGAACTGTATTTTAATATATCTAGGAAGACATCAATTTCACTTATTCAGGATTTTTACTTCTGGGGATTGTGGGGGCCCTGAAGGGGAGCTGGAAAGTGGAGCAGCGCTAAGGAAGATTAAAGAAGTTGTCATTGCTATGTCAAAGTCGATTTAATGTGGGGTCACTACTAAAGCAGGAGATGACCGGTTCATGGATGTTCCTCAGTTAGTCTTAGAATTTTAGCACATATCTGTACAGAAAAATAATTTCTGGGGCTATTCTTCTTTGACTTAGGAACATTTTTATCCCAAGTTTTGTTTCAAATACATTCATCCTTCAGCTGTTCTCATTCTGAATTTTATGTTTATTTCCAACCTTCAGTTTCTTCTTATTCTTACCTGAAAAGAAATTTGATTTTGACCCAAGTAGGGCACAACTCCCTGAATGGGGGTTTGCTCCTGCTTCACAATGGCTCTTCAACTAACAGCGCAACAGAAGAAAGCCCCTTCTCTCATGTCTACCCAGAGCTAGGAAATTTCACAATAGTCAAACGACAGGCATTGGACTGTGCGAACAAACTTGTACATAAAATTCCTCATCACAGGCAAAGCACTGGAAACCACAGCCACGAGCTTACCACTTTAGCATGCAAATCTATTACTCGACTCTAGTTCCACTGATATAATAATAATACAGAAGTAACTATAATTTTCTAAAAAACCTACTCATTTTCAGAAGAATTGAAATCCTTTTCTTAGTTTTCAAAATCTGACCTTTTGTTAAGAGCATTTTTACTTTTTAAATCTACTTTTCTGTTAAAACTCATATGACAATGATTAAACAGTGTTCACAAAATCAAAATTATTTCTCCCATGGTGTATTTCCAAAGGTGCTTGGGAAAAGGGCTTAATATTACCCGAAGAGTTGCAGTCCCATACAAAAAAAATCTAGTAATATTTGCATATGGACATGTCCAATTCATTGTATTTTGTGCATACAAAGAAAAAACAACACTGTATTCCACGTTCTTGAGAGGGAACTGAATGGAGTGATAAGAAAATAAATTAATATTTGCATTAATGTTTTTAGTATATGTCAGACATTGCGCCACCACAAAGAAATCATCTCACCTGGTATGGGACAGGGAAAATTACCAGAGTTTTCCTCTGCGAGCTGCTGTGTAACACATCCCTTGGAAAGAAACAGACAAGAAAAATGTGAGCAAGAAATAATGAAGATCACCTTTGCTTCTCACCCAGCTCCTCCATTTTAGATACTGTCACTACTCTCAATGAATGAATTTTCTAACTTATTACAAATAGATGCGTTTTACGTTTTGAAAATAAATGTTCAGACCAGATAACTTACCATTTAAGAATAGTTTTAGTATTAAGAATTTTGGAATTAAGAAATTTCCAAATTAATTCACATATAGTAGAAACATTTTTAGATTTTTTTTCCAGAAATGGAATGTCAAAAAACAGGGGGGGGAAGTGAAAAAAAGAAACATGAGATGTGAATGCACTGACTGAGGTTTGTTCTTCAGTGAATGTCCCAATGCCAGTGTTGGTACAATGCATTCCTAATGTGGTTTCCCTCAGTTACATTACACTCTCATTCATTATGCTCTGTATTTCTCATTCAAGGATATTAACCATGCTATGTTTTTGCAAGATCTTAACAATTCAGATGTCTCTTAACCAAGTCAGAAATGTGGCTTGTTGTATTTAATGACATCTCGGATTTGCATCTTAGGAAGTACAACCACATTGTTGCTAGGGGGTGCCATAGAGGTGGAGGACAATGGATACTTTTGCATATTTTACTTTAATACTTTATTGCCTTTTGAAGAAAATGCAGAATTATAAAGTCTGGAGAACACATACTATTTGTCCAACATAAATTCTCTTGTTACATGAATTATGACAGAGATAAAAAGTTTTGCCAGTAAAACACAGGAGCTACATAGGATAAGTAAATCCATAGGAAGCCAACAAGCTGATATCCGATGATCATTTCTGACAAAGTATTTCCTTCGTGATATCAAAGCCAAATATCAAAGCCAGTCATTTTCTGAGTAATTTTATTTAACAAGTTTCTTAATCAAAAGTGGATATAGAATGAAGATTTTCTTTTTACTCTCTGTTGACTAAGTACCCTTATACTTTCTATGAGTCTAATATTATTTAATATGAAGTCTATGATGAAACTGATCTCCAGTATATGCTCTGAAAAGAAAAAAAAATACTTTGATCATTATATTCAAGCATGCTGCTGTGTTTGTAGGAATAAATTCAAGGTTGTGGATGATCAAGAAGAAGACAGAGAATATCCCAGTATCTGTTTTCCACCCAAAACTTCTAAGCATCTATCAGTTTGAGAAAGAAAGATAGGCAGTGAACCTGAAATCTGTTTTTTAATTTTTTTCCTTAGAAACTTAACCAGGAAAACGCTCTTCAAAACATGTAATCCATACTGCTTGGAGAAAGCATGAAAAATATAGAAAACAAAACAGATTTTTTTAAAAAGTTAGCCAATATCAGCAGAAAGAGAGAAATCCTGTTACTTCCTTTCCAGTCTGTTCTGCTTCATTGATCTGCATTTTATCCATACTTACTGATTATCCCTTTCCCCTTCAATTACCTTGGTATTTTTGTCAAAAATCATACTCCAACACAGAACAGACTAAAAAAAAATGTTTATCTGCAGGTGACCATGAGCTATTCTTTCTATTGCCAAATATATTTTAAAATCATTTTCTTAATCCCTAAAAAATATTTCTATGTAATCCTTTTACAAAATAGTTGTACCAGTTTATATTCCCATCAGTGGTGAATGAGAGTTTCTATTGCTCCAATACTCAACAAAATACAGCAATCTGTGTGTGTGTGTAGTGGTATAACAATGAATAAAAGTGGTGAGAATGGATATCTAACTTTGTTCCTGATCTTGGACCTTTAAATCTAAATTCAATAGTATTTTTTAAAAGATACCATTTATTCACAAACATGCCTTCTATTTTCTATTTCCAGTTTGTTGAATGTTGTTAACATTTCATTCAAAGTTATCTTAATTTATTTAATTGCTTTTTCTACATCTATCAAGATGACCACATATTTTTCATCTGTAAATGTAAGAGATATGAACTGCTTCTTAAACCTTAAAACATATTTCTATTCTAGAATAAACTCAAGTTGGTTATGATTTATTGCCCTCTGTTATATATGGCCAGATTTAATTTACTAATATTTTCTTTTATATCTATACCTATTTATATCTATTCATATATTCATGAATACTTGGGTTTGTAGTTTTCTTTTTGTATAATATTTTTCCTGATTTTGATATCAATATTTTATTGGCCTCATATAATCAATTAGGATGAGTTACTTCTCTTTCAGTACAGTTACTTCCTCTCTATTTCTAGTAGTATATTGTGTAGAATTAAAGAATTATAATGAAAAACAGTGCTATCTGTCTGCTGGGGAATTGGCACATTTGGGGAATAGAACATATAGGTAGGCAGATTTTATCAAATTAATGTATTTGTAATCGTCCATAAAGTTGGATGAGCTCAGGAATCTCACACGTATTTTGTATCATTTTAGAGGTCAGTATAAAGGGCAGCCAGTCACCACAACCATATCCAACTATCTTGTAGATACAATTTAATGCCTAATATTTACACAATTTTTTTTTATTTTAAAAAATAAGAATTATTTTCCAAGCCTCTGTTGTTGTTATTTTTGTGTTTGAGGTACTTTTCTTTCTATATACAAATAATACAGATCTACCATAATACTTTGTCTAAAAGTAAAACCTTAATCTATAAGAAAAACTGTAACAATTATATGTACTTTATTAATTGTTACAATTGATTGATTTCTAAGGTGTGACAAAGGGCAAAATTAAGGTGTGGCAAAACAAAGGGGAGATAAGAGAAATCAACGAATTGTGCCAACTAGTATTTGGCACTTAATTATTTGTAGTATGTTTAACAATCCTGTTGTTAAAGGGAAAAGTAACTTGAGTTTATAAGTCATCCTTCAAATTAACTCGGAAAAGACAAGAGCTAATGTTCAGAGAAAATGTAAAGAAGTACATTTTTGGGGAATGCTCAGATATTTATAAAACTGAAATCAGACTGTCAAAACAGTTGAAATATACAAGCGTTTTTGATTATAGATAAATCTGTTGTGACTATTTCTATAAACTCTACTCAGTTAAATAATCTGGCAATTAGAATGGTTACATGATGATAAGCAAACGTTTTCAATGAATTGCCTCCTATCAGATGACTGCTTGTTAATTTATTAAATTGGTCATTATTTTGATTCCATGTATGCAAAGCTTTCGTTCAGTTAATCAGAGTAAGCATTTGAGATATTTCCTTCCCCTTTAAACTCTCATTTTCAACTTCATTTCACTTGAAACAAAGATAATTAGTATAATTTGGAAACCAGCTTGTGTGTGTAATATACATACATTTGAACACAATGACACATTAAAAGTTCATTTGCATGTGTAACAATTCAGAATAAATTGGTTCTAATTCTTTCTTAAAAATTATTATTTCTCATCCTCTGGAATGTTTTATGCAGTTCTAGTAAATAGCATTTTACGTAATGAAAAATTTCCAGCCAAGATAAAAATGATGAGAGTGGAAAGAGTGGTATTTTATGAAGGAGTTTATTATTAAGAAATCTTTCTGGAAAGACAATGGGATATAGATGATTTTATGTCATGAAAAAGGAAACAACAGACCTAAGATCCACTTCTTTAGACTGTGACGCCAGGAATTATTTCCAACAACATCAATTGCCCTACAGTCCCCTGGAGTGGAAGTGCAGCTGTGAACATAAGCCAGACACAAGAAGAGATCAGTACGTATGTAGGCAGAGACAAGCTGGCCGGCCATTTAGGTTGAAGAAGGAAGTAAGGGAGCGGCCTGCTGTTAGGAGCTGGCCTTTGAAATGACTGACATCAGTCTGACAGAGCTGTCAGGGGTTCTTAACAGGCTGGAAGCATCGTAGGTCCTAGAATGAAAAAATGGGTTCTTAACTAGGAGGTTGACCTCAAAATGCTTACAAAGAATTATGGAAATAAGTCAGATAGCTCATATACAGAGAACTGTCGCCAGTGCTAAGGGAGTGATTGCAATAGTTGATGTGTTTAAATACGTGAATCTGAATTGCCTTAGAGGTTAGGGAAACGGAAATGAAGATATAGATCTAAGACTTTGACAGGTAGAAAAGTGATGTCAGAGTTGGTAGGTAAACTGCATAGAGACTGATAACTAGCTTATTCTTAGGAAGTAATCTTTAGGAGAAATTTTTAAGGAGGAAATTGTAAAGAATTTGGTTTGTTATCTATCTGTGTGAATTTTAGAGTTAGGTATATTTGAGTGAATGGCTAGCACAAAAATGCTGGTCTTTGAATATAGTGTCCACCACGAACAAGAAATGGCTTTTTGTTGGAGATATAAGTTATAAGTAATTGCCCATTCTTAAGAAAAATAATTAATTCCAATTTGGGACTGTTAGATCTGGGACAGTGGTAGTGACATTAACCAGCATAGAAACATGTCCCATCATTAAAAAGAAGTATGAGGCTGTAAGAAGATAAAACAGGTCAGACAACACATTATTTGCACTGTTTGCTGTTGTCATAAATTATAGCGGGAAAGCTTCATAATGAAATTGAATTGATTTCAATATTGCCTGTGATATCAGCAGCTACACGTACTACATACCTACACAGTATTACCTTTAGATTGCCTTTTTCTGGCATGAAACCTCACCTATATCAACTTAAATCATAATGTGGGAGACTTAATTTGGTTCCAGAATTAGTTCTATTCAAAAGTGTTCAGAACATGCTCTTTTATGGCAAAGACAAACTGCAATTAAAATTCTACATTGAAGCGGAGAGTGTCACCGGGGCCAAGTCGCATTCTACCCTTTTCACACAAGCTGTGTGATACGATTGTGCTTCTTATTCTGAACCGTAAGTCTTGCTTTTATTCCCACAGTGATGGCTGTACTCCAATTACTGGTAAGTAATTGGGTTTTGCACTATAATTGCATAACTTTGTGAAACTGGAAGAACTGTAATCCTTCAACTAAGGAATAAATATGGAACTGATATTTTGAGGAGGGAAATAGTTTTGATAGGTAAAGAAAGAATAAAGAATTGTAGACAAAGCAGAAACAAAATGCAGCATCCTAATGGGTCACGTGTTGGTGATGAGGACCATAGCGCCTTCCCTGGTTTATCTCCGAACTCTATAGTATAGAGTTGACTCTCACAAGGTAAGTCTCTCTCTGAAGTGTCTCAGGGGGTCAGATATACTCAATCTACATAGCAGTTTATTGTTGGAGAAACAAGTGGATGTTAAATAAGACTTCAGTGAAGGCAGGCCAAGCAGGGGTCAGTTTTGCTCTTGAATATATTTTTTTCTCTAAGTGACCTGGGTCACTAATGCAGGATTTTGAAGAAAGCAACGTCACAATTTAAGAGGTTTTAAAAAGTCCACAACGGCCATCGTGTGCAGAGTAAACTATAGAAAGCAAAAGGCCAAAGCAAGAGAGATCAGTCAGGAGGTGACTGCAATAATCTAGACTGACAGATAACAGTGGCCGGGACCAGGTTGCACAGAAAGCAGTGACGTTGTCTGTACACACCTTGAAGGTAGAACTGATGGCACTGCCATGAGCTGCGGATGTGAGTGGTCCAGAGAAATCATGAATGTCTCTTGGACTGTAGCCTGCGCTAACCTTTCCCCAGCTGAGAGTACTGTAGGGGGGGCTATTTGGGGGTTTGGAGCCCAGGAGTTTGATTTAGGACTTGTTCCATTTGAGATAAATGCAGGTGGAGATGTTACGAGGGTATTCTATGCTGGAGTTAGAATTTTAATAAAGAAATCAGCATATGGATGGCTTTTAAGCCCAAGAGATAGAACGAATCGTTATTAGAGAAAGCACTGATACTTAGAGAAGCCGCCCTGGGTCAGTCAGACTCTTCCAGGTGATGAGACCGAGAGAAACCAGAGCAGGGGAGAGTGAACACTTGGAACATCCAGGTAATAAGAGAAGAGCTAAGAAACAGTGGAGGGCAGGGAGAAGGCGTTTCTCTAAGGCAGGAGCATTGCAGCTGGATCAAGTACGATTAAGACAGCATTAGCCCCTGGAAACGGCAGCTTGGAGGAGAGGGGTAACCCTGAAAAAAATCTAATTTTTTTTATGTAAATAGAGTTTATTTGGTACGCCTATCAATTTTTTGATGAAAGCTGGATTTCACTAGATTGAGCAGAAAAATGGAGGAGAAGGACTGAAACCATAAAGGCAGACATACTCATATGTTAAGGGGATTTACTGAAAAGACAGGTAGGTGAGAAAAATTGCTGGAATTGTCTTCACATAAACAAAGAGAAATGAAATCTACTGCAATCCCAACAAGTGGAGTGGTTGGTCTTAATGATTCCTCCTTAAACACATGCAGAAGAACAAGAGTATAAACACGGCTGCTTCTAGGATGGGCAACGAGGTGGCACGAGCACGAGAAGGATCGCTTCTAATCAGTTTCTCTTTTCTCAAATAAACAGAAACAAGCTGAAAGAGGTTCAAATTTAAGGAAAAGAGAGACGGATAGGATACAAGAGTTGACTAGGAGAATGGAACAGTGACTATAATTAAGATAAGAAAGAGTAATACTTGGAGAATACTTAAGCTTAGAAGTAATTAATTTAAAAAATTCACACAAATTACCAAATGAATAAGTATTTTAAAAATTAAAAACAAAGAAAACACTGATATGGGTGAAAAATAAATCTTTAAAAGTATCAAAAGTAATTTTGAGTTTTGTGTATTTTGAATGTAATTTTCTTATTTTGAAATGTGTCATATTATTTCACATCATCAGTATGGTGTTTTTATGGCTTTCGTAGCACGCAGCGATCACAGCTGTGTACACATTTTTGTCACATCTAATAAAAATGAACGAAGTCAATATGTTTGCACTTTTTTCTTTATTCCAAAATGTAACAATGAGAAACATATGAGTTTGGAATTGTTGGTGTCTACTAGTTGCTTGCCAGCCTACGGTCATCATCATATTTATCCCGGGAACCAAAAGATTCTTTAGAGCTTTGCATGTTTGGAAAAAAGAATTGTAGTAAATAAACAACCATGAAACAGTAGCTTTGGACTACAGAGCTTACATTTGTGCTGCTGACACAAGATTGCCCATCTGTGTTTCCTGTGGTGAAGCACAAGCTCAAAGGGATTATTAACGTTATCCAAACAGAGAGCTATTCTATTTTAAGATTACACCCTCGAGTTAGTAAGATGAGAGAAGTACAGCTAGAATATACATATAAGAGGGAGAAAGAGATGTACAATTATCTGCCATTATATCTAAACTTAAACTAAACCCTACATATATACAAAATAATTTGAAATGATGTTGGATACAGTATTTTTATTTTTAGTAAAATCATTCCTGTGAAGGTCCAATGCCCTGCATATCGCTACATGCATGGACAACTCTAAGTAGCTTTATTAAGATGAGAATAATTGTTCCTCCTAAGAGTTACTCAAAAAGGGAGAAACTTTGGGTGGCGACTTTATAACCAAGAATTACTAGGAATTCTCTTGAGCTGTAAAGTCAGTAAGTGTTAGCTGGGGTCTCTGATTCTAGGTAGAAAGTTAAAATTATCTGAATTTTTTTATGGATTTACTGCAGAGATCTTTGAAGGATAAACTTTGGGGAGCGTGGTGTCCTAAAAAGAAACTACTAGTCTAATTTGCCATCTAATTGAGACTGTTATTTCACTGTAACTTTACAGTCATCGAAGAACACAAATGTGGTAACTCTTGGCTTGGATGGAAAGGAAACGTAGAAAATAAGCCCATGTATTTGTGTCTGATCTACTGCGGTATCAGTGCCAGAGAACCGAAAAGCCTCCTAAACCAAGAGCCATGTGGGAAGAGGAAATAGCATGTGCAGGTGTCCTAGAGAGGAAGGAGCATAATCAGTTAAAGAACAGAAAGTCTAGTGTCACTAGAAAGTACAGAGCCTTAGGAGCAGAAGTGTGGTGTGATGTGATACAGAAGCAGTGGTCTGGGCATGGAGCTTTGAAAGTCGTGCTAAAGGAAACAGTGTTGGAAGCACTAAAAAGATCATTTAAGCACTTTAAAGCTGAGAGGTGATCAATTTATAGCAAAGAGACTTGAGTCAGGACAGCGCGTGCTTGTATACCAGTTAGAGGTCTTTAAGCTAAGGTCATGTGATGGATAGTTGTCACCAGCAATAAGTTGGTACTAGGGAATTGTTTAGAGAGATTGGTGGAAATGCCAGGAATTGGTGATTAATTCAAATGGAGAATGAAAGAAAGTGAAATGTCAAGGATTTTATCCTGCTACAAATTACATAGTGACCCACTAAGTGAAAGTATATATTGGAAATGTTATTTCTATACAATTAGAGACATACATTTTTAATGAGAAACACTGTAGATCTAACTTTAGATTAATAGCATTCTCAATTATTGCTAAATAGCGTGTAATGGATGGTTATGGTTGTATGGTTAAGATACAGACTGCAGAGCATGGCACCCAGGGAAACTCAGTCCCTAAATCTGGGATCACTTCCAAGAGTGAACTGTTTAATATGTCCACTCTGTTATCGCTCTAAACCTACATTTAAGGTCCAATAAACAATGGAAGAAAATAAATGCTTTTGGTAAATGACAACCCTGAGAATTTTTATAAGCAAAAAAAAAAAAAAAACTTTCTTGTAATTCTTTAAAACTAGACAAGAAATATTCCACTAGTTAAAAATATCACTTGAGGGTGATTTAGAACCATTTTAATCATAATTAAAATGTTTGAGATTTGGAAAACTAGTCAAACAATGGATTTTCAGTGCAGAATTGTAAAATGGACATTTCTGTCAGAAAAACCAGACAGAAAGAGAACGGTATAAAACTCTTGACGGTTGCTTTCGCATCCTGTAAGTTCCAAATCTCTTGTCTCGGGGTTACATTAGTGGCTATTTAGTGACATCAAGCTACATCTAAAGCTCAATTTCCCATAAATAAGTGAAACATGTCCTTTCTTTTTTGCAACGGTGATGTTTCTATCCATTTAATTTCCCCAGATGTGTGTCACCTATTTTAACAGCTGTATTCTAAGACTTGGTGGAGGTTGAAAAGTACATATATTCAAAAACTTTGTAGTTAACTTTATTTTTTGCTTTAAGATTTTACAAGTCAAAATGCTTTATTTTTATCTTACTTTCATCAAATCTGTAAATGCTGAAAAAAAAAAAAAAAGGAGACAGAGAGATTTATTCAATTGTGTGATGAAGTTAAGTAATTCTGCTCAAGAATTCCTTCAAGCATCTGTGTGCTCTCTAACCAGAGGGATCAAATATAAATCAGACAACAGCTACAGTGGCCAGTCTTAGTACTGTCTTTTTCCAGCCACACAGTTACTCTCAAAATTAGTTTTATTTTTGAGCTAGCATCATTTTGACTCAAAATACAGGAATATGTGTAAACCACTGCAGGGGACAATGCCAATAGAAACAATTTTGAATAATCAATGAATGTACATAGAACAGAGTTTATTAGAATCTTGATCCAGAATATTTCTCAGAATTCTCAGTTAAGGTAAAAGGGTGACTCGTGATGTCATTCCTCACATATCACTTTTATTATTTCCCCAAAGTAATTCAGTATATCAAGAGTAACATTTTTCTTTTAGAAAGTTTGTGAAAGTTAAGACACAGTACTTTACAAATTGCTCCTCAAAGGAGTCATATATCAAAGGCTATATTCAACTGTTAAGGTGCAAAGTTGAACAATGGTGAATAACTACCAACGTGGTTAAATCTGCCTATGGAAACAAATAAAATACTGCAGAACACCTGGTCAAACAATCAATCAATATACAAAATGCTGTTCAGAAACCATAAATCCTACCAAAGCAGTGCTCCATTTGCAGAGAGAATTATACACTGGCTATCGCAGGGGCACTGATGGAAGGACAACCTGGTGGGTCGTGTGGGATCTCTGGTGTTCCACTGCATAATATTTTAACAGCTTCATCTCCATACTCTACAGAGGCAACTTTTTAAACAACTCTTGTATCTAAAAAAAACAAAGAGGTTCCCCGAGTTCCCATGATACCTGTGTGACCAAGAGCAGTTCAGCACGGTCTCTGGCAGGACTTAGGCCGTGTATGAGTGCATTAGCTGACTAGGGCTGCCACAACAAAGAACCACAGTCCGTGTGGCCTAGACAGTAGAAATATTTTTGTTCTGGAAGCTGGAGTTTCAAGAAGAAGATATAACATTAAGTGATGTTTCTCAATTAGAGATCACGTTGCCCTATGGGGGATATTGACCATATCTAGAGATGTTTTTGGGTGTCACATCTAGAGGATTGCTACTGGTATCAATTTGGGTAAGGTTGGCAGTGCTACTAAATTCTACAATGAATCGGGCAACTTCTCAAAAAAAAAATTATCTGGACCAAAATGCCAATAGTGTGGAGGTCGAAAAATCCAGTGTAAAATGTATTATCCAGTTTTGAAACAGATAGCCCTAATGGAAATGCTTTGTATTTTAGTGCCTACTGCCTGCAGTTTCCTTTTCATCAAGACTTCTCTTGGCATGAAGCATTTTAGGTTGCTCACAATTTGTGTAGAGTAGCAGCTCACTTCTGAGAATAATTTACACTGTTAATTGGATTTCTTTGACCAGCCTGTACTTTAATCATCTGCACATTTAATAACTGATTCAAAGGTCTGACAATTTTATGTCACTGAAAGGTGCTTCTAATTCCAGGTGACAAATCAGAAATAGTTTCATGTGCTATTTTTCTCTCATGTTGACATATTTTTATCTGGGATCATTACTTTCCACAACCAAAACACAGCCTGGCTTTTTCATGCATCCCTAATGAAGACAATTAAAATACTTGATATACATTATATGGACGGGATCTCTTTTTAATTGTTCATTGTTTGCTTTCATGGTGATCAGCTCTATGAAATGAGCCTTGACTTCAGAGAGCAGCTTGACGTTTTGTTTTTAATTTATCATTCCAGGTGATACTGACTGCTATTAAGGGCTCAAACAGGGAGTCAAAAGACTGGAGATATTTGACGCAAGTAATATCAATAACAAAATATTTCAAGTAGATTCAGAAAAAATTTTCCAAATGAAAAGAGCTTTCTTTGATCTCAGAAAAACATGACAACAAATCCAGTATGAAATTATAAACTTTTATTCTTCTAACATGAATTCATTCTAGTATCTTTAAGATTTTATGCTTCCCAAGTAATGCAAGGTTCTGAAATGCCTCCATGAAATAATCCTGGAACCTAAATCAACTGATTATAAGAAAAGAAACTGTGTAACAAGATAATAAGGGGCAACTAACCCTGACCTGGCGATTAACAGTCGTTAAGGAGCGGTGGGGAACACGGCAAATAAGCAGGGAGTCGATTGCTGCCATCTGGTGACACTTCTGACTTTTCAAGAAAAGCAGGTTTTCCAAGTATCTACTTTAAAATCTCTTAGTTTTATATGCTGATCATTAATCATCCTGAAAACACTCTGAATCAAAATTCGTAAGATCAAACAAAACATATCTGCTATCTACGTTTGGCCAAAAGATTATTACTTGTCTGTTTTCCTTTGTTTTAATGCATGTCAGGACTGGTCTTCAAATTGAAGACAAATATAGAGCATGAACATTTGTATTTATATTTTCATATAAGGAAGTGAGCCAACTTTATCAATTGTGATAGTTAATTTTATGTGTCAAGTTGGTTGGGCCTTGGTGCTCAGATATATTGGTCAAATATTATTCTGAATGTTTATGGAAAGCTTTTTTTTGGATAAGATTAAATTCATGGACTTTGAAGCAGACAGGCTTCCATAATGGGAGTGGGTCTTATCCAAATCAGTACACATCTGATCAGAATTCAAAGGTGAACAGAGACAATGCATAGTGATAAATGGTAACGAGAATATTGAGGAAAGTACAAGGTTGGCCATCTACCTCTATTTTGATTTCGAGGAACACTGAAAGGACTACATATATATATATATATAATATATATATATATATATATTAATATATATTTAATATATATTTTAATATATTTTAACATATATTATTTTTATATAGAATATATATTATTCATATATATATACATATTTAATATATATACATACATTTTTAAAATTGTTAAACTGCTCATGTTAGGAAAAATTCAAGGACAAAAATTTATCTAAGCATTGTCTTTAATAGGTTAAGAATTGGTTACAAACAGAACTACTCACAAAGATTATAGAAGGAAGAAGAATATAAAAGGGAAAAGTGATGAAACAAAATTTGGAATAAAGTAGAAAGGATCTTGCAAAGAAAGGTGGAATATGAATAGAGAGGTCTTTACCTTAATTTCTTAAAATATTCAAGTATGTAAGGTTGCTTTAAATTTAAAAATTCAAGGACTGACACATATATCTGTGTGTCAGGAAGAGAGAGCTCATAGGGTCAACGTCCTGGCGAGGGGTGAACACCAGGGCAGTTAATTGCCATTCTGTGGCTCTTATGTTCTCTTAGGAAATTTGCCAGTCCTCAGCTTCAGGTGCAAGGTCAGAGGGCCACTGCAGAATTTCTACTGCTAAGGGGAAGGATGGTCAGCAGGATACACTCCTCAATGTCTTATTTTCCATCTCTTTCCCTGAAACTACAGATTCATTACAGAGAACCTGCCTTCCAAGTATTCGTAGGTGACAGCCCTTGTGTAACAGCAATCTCTATATTTTTAGCTTCTACTTCCACTTCCGCATTTCTTTTATTTATTTATTTATTTATTTATTTGTCTGTTTGTTTTTTAAACGTTTTAAAATTGAGTTATAGTCATTTTACAATGTTGTGTCAAATTCCAGTGTACAGCACAATTTTTCAGTTATACATGAACATACATATATTCATTGTCACATTTTTTGTCTGCTGTGAGCTACCATAAGATCTTGTATATACTTCCCTGTGCTATACAGTTTAATCTTGTTTATCTATTCTACCTATGCCTGTCAATATCTACAAATTTTGAACTCCCAGTCTATTCCTTCCCACCCCCCTCCACTTCTACACTTCTGTCATCATAGTGTACTTTTTACCCATTAAGCCAGTGTGGCACAGTTTTTAAAATATCCAAATACCTCACTTCCTGTACCATTTCATGTATCAGAATATGCAAGAATATGTGGTGGTACCAAAAGTGCTTAAATATCAACAAAGATTTAATCAGACTAATGCAAATTTTGATGTATTTCTGATGACTCTGCATTGCATGCAGGACTTAAGTGGTGACTCACTGATCAGGACTGCATGGATTTTTTTTTTTTTTTTTTTTGGTACTTTGTCATCTCAGTGTCAATTTTCCATGGTCCATACAGCAGAAGCTGAGCAAATCATAACATCAAGAATGGTCTCCTAAGTGCTTCTCCAGGGATGAAACAGAATTATTTCTAACTTTCCTGTTGGCTATAACTATTCCCATAGACAAATGTATCTACAGTGATGCTAAGAAATATGGGAGGGCATATGAATATACAATTACCAATAAATATTGCTTCCACAATAAATTTCATGTTTTAACAATGGTCTTATCATTAGTTACACTGCTACTGAGACCACATTCACTTATTTTGATTTCTTTGTTTTCTGTCATTTTGTTTCTTGTATATATTACCAACTGCATTGCTTGGACCATCTCTTTGTCTATTTCTGTTGTCTGAATAATGGAAACAATTTTAGTGAAACCAGAGTTAGAAACGGCATGGTGGCATGACTGCAATTATCATGGAGCTGTCTTCTGCCCTAGATCCAAACCTTACTACCACCACCCCCAGCCTTTCATGGGACTATTGTGTGAAAACATAATTAAATTGCTATTATTTAAATAACTCTATTTTGTGGAATCTTTGTTATAGCAGCTTAGTCTTTCATTTCCATAATACAAAAAATATTAGTGGAATTTTGAAAGTGGAGTGTTTCTGAAACAAAACCTAAAATATATGTCACTAGCTTGCTATTTGGGCATCGGACAACAAGGAAACAGTGAATGCAGACTTGATGACTTATGATCTTTGCTATGTCATTAGAAAAACTGGATATAAGTGCCACCTGTGGTAACTTGGAAAGCAGATTGCATGCTTATGGAGGCTATAACTCTACAGAAAGCAGTCAGCATGCCAGTTTGCAGGCATAATTGGAAAGAAATAGAGTTCTGCTAAAAAAAACCAATGCTCTGCCTGCAACTTGCAATAATGATTTTGTGAAAATACGGAATTTGAAATTTCAATATCAGGGAAAAAAATAATTGTTTGTCTACTGCTAAAAGCAGATTTGTCTACAAGCAAAAGCAGGTACGCTGTTGCCCAGAACCTTTTTGAAATCCATTACATTATTTTTATTTATGCAGACAATGGCTGCTAGCCCAGCTGCATAGATCAAAATTAGTGTTCAGATGACATGAAATTAATTACCATTGAAAGGATGATGACACAGAAAGCTGACAAGAACATAGGAAACATTAAATATAGTAGGAATTTCCATAGTTTAAGAACTATGGCCAGGAAAGCCTTTTGGATGAGGTAAATTTCACATAGCACTGATTGAAAGCAAGAAATTATCACTAATACTAAAGTTATGCTAATTCATCAGCCAGCTAGAAAACTCATTGACCAATGTTACTTTCAGATGGCTATGGTTTTGTGTCTTAAGTTTGTGACAATAGGATTAAGTGGAAATCATAATCACCTTGATTGGATCTTGACCTTAACACAGTAGACGTGCGATCCTTTAAACTTTTCCTCTTCCTATTGTGCAGATGTGGTGGTAACTCATGCTATTCATGCAGGTGACAACAATCCCCTCATTCTTGGAGATGATGGAAGGAATATCAGTCACTAAATGAGCTCATGAATTGGAACTGATTACCTACCATGACCATGCGTATTTCAGATTGTTATGTGAAAATATGTATTTCTATTTTGTTTCAGCCACAGTGTTTTATGTCTCTTTTTAGTTGTCTGAGCCAGAGTATTTTGTCTCTTTGTAAAGCAGCTTAAACTAATAGTTATTTGTTGCATTAAAACAAATTTTTCTAGAGAGTTTGTATCAAGTTTTATATCCAGTGCAAATGTGTGATGGTTATAATCCTAAATCCATTTTTTGCCTCAAATCTGTGTCTTTTTTTAATATATATAAACATTTTTTTAATTGAGTTATAGTCATTTTACAATGTTGTGTCAAATTCCAGTGTAGAGCACAATTTTTCAGTTATACATGAACATACATACATTCATTGTCACATTCTCTTTCGCTGTGAGCCACCACAAGATCCTGTATATATTTCCCTGTGCTACACAGTACAATCTTGTTTATCTATTCTACATTTTGAAATCCCAGTCCCTTCCCACCCCCCTTCCCCCTGGCAACCACAAGCTTGTATTCTATGTCTATGTCAAATCTGTGTCTTTTAAAAACTACCACTTGTACCGGCAAAAGAGGCACACTTACCATTTTTGTGATAGTGAGGTTAAGTACCTTTTCTTTGAGTTTTGTGAAATTTGAAATTTTTTCCTTGTATTTTAGGACTTTTTCTTACTTTCTATTACTAAGGGTTCTATAATTTATACCCAGTTGGTAAGATTTCTTTTAGTTTATCACATATATTTAATAAAAAAACTTTTTAAAAACTTTGTTACATTTTTCAATACTTATTCCCTGACAGTTAATTTATGAGCTTTTTTAGCTGCAGGTTAATTTTGCTTTTTTCCTAATTATACCAATACTTTCTCTCTTTTTTGTCTTTTTTTGTATATATGCTTAGAAGACATCAAATGATACCAGATTGAACTCAGATACTCAAGGCCCATTGCTAAGCCATTGTATCATTACAGCAGAAAAGAGACAAATTAATTTAACTTAAACATTTATAAATCTAAACTCTACAATAACAGTATAGTAAATATATTATCTTGTGTAGTAAATTAATATATTTGCTTAATAATTTGACATCAACTAATTAATTGACTCCACTTTAATAACCTGTGGCTCATGAGGAGTCAGCACCAAAAGAACATAATTCCTACAGAGATCCAAAATAAATATGAGGCAACAATTCAGTCCTGACATATCAATTTTTAACAGTGTTAGGTAAAATAGGTAAAAAGTAAACTGTAAATATTATAAATGCATTTTGTTTCTAGACAAAACCCAAAGTTCCAACAAATTTAAAAAGAATGCATGACCCAAAGAGTTAAGGAGTATTGCTTTGATTCATTTTCTACAATGAACACAATTCTAGTCTAAGTGAATCAGATATAAGACTCATCATATATAAAAATACTACTATTTCCACAAACAATGCTAGAGAGGTGTGAAGAAAAGCAAACTCTCCTACTCTGTTGGTGGGAATGTGGATTGGTGCAGCCACTATGGAAAACAGTATGGTGGTTCCTGAAAACACTAGAAATACCCTATGATCCAGCAATCCTACTCCTGGGTGTATATCTGAAGGGAACTCTAATTTGAAAAAACACATGAACCCCAATGTTCATAGCAGCACTATTTACAATAGTCAAGGCAAGCAAACAACTTAAATGTCCATCAACGGATGACTGGATAAAGAAGCTGTGATATATTTGTACAATGGAATACTACTCAGCCATAAAAAAGAATAAAATAGTGCCATTTGCAGCAACGTGAATGGATTTGGAGATTGTCATTCTAAGTGAAGTAAGCCAGTATTGTCATTTTTTCTTTGGAATGGGTCACACTTTCTTATTTCTTTATCTGCCTTGGGATTTTTTTGGGGGGAGTATATTTTTATTTTGGTATATTTCTTTGAGTATTTGGATCTAATAGTGTAGTAACTGTGGAAGACGGATTCTTCTCCTATCCAGGGTTTACTGTTTCTTTGTTTTCTTTTTTGTTTTTTAATATTGCTTTTGTTTCTTAATTGTTATAGACTGTTTCTATAGAAAGTGCTGAAGATCAGATGAGGTGTAACTTTAAGGTCTTCCCTGGTCCTTTCTGAGCCTGAGACTTTCCCTAAGCATGAGTGGTTACTTCCCAGTTTCCTCTTAAATGCAATTGCTTTTGAATGTCCTCATCTCTAATGTCTGTCTTCCACATAGGGGAAAAAAGGAAACATGGAAGTGGAGGAGGAAATAGGTCAGTAACTTCCTAAATCTCAGAAGGTACTTCAGCTCAAGGAGGAAGGGATTGCAACAATGGCAGGAAGTGTAACAACGGACATCTGTATTTTGTGTAATCCTCTGAAATCAGACGTGTAAATCAGCAATCAGAGCACAGGTCCCTGGTATTTGGAGGACAGTGTCTTTTTGCCCACCCTGGCTCTCCTAAGCTGTGTGCAAGTTGCTGCTGGAAAGTATGCATCACTGCCTGACGTGATGCTGGGGGATGGAGGAGGGGTAGCTGCCACTGTGTAAAGAGCAGGAATTAATGGTAATATACTGTCCAAGCTGTGAAGAGGTTAGCTAAGCTACTCATGGAATTGCTGCTTCAGCACACATTCTGTTGGGACAAGTGAATCGCAGTGACGCTGAACTGGCACTAGCTCCTCATGCAAGCGCAGTGCCTGAGACAGAAGCCTCAGAGTCAGGGCAGATGCAAGTTCCTGACCTGACTTCCCCAACAGCCCGTGTAATCAACAGTGTCCTCTACCTTCCCCCAACACACCTTATAGATAAAACCTTGCTTCTTTTGATTTGAATTGACGGATCTGGTCTTAACCTGGGAATCCCAAAGCACTCCACTCATGGATTCTAATAAAGGTATTTGCCCCATGTCCTGTCTTTCTCTGTGTCTGTACTCTGTTTTGCATCTCCCTGATTACTAGTAATGCTAAGAATATATTCATACTTATATTGACTAGATGTTTTTACTCTTCTAAAATGTTCTGTTCAAAGCATTTACAATATGATATATGCAATACATTGTATTTTCTTTTTTGATTTGTCAAAATTATTGCATATTCTAGATAATAAACATTTGCCTTTGTTACACGTTTCAAATATTGTTTCCTGGATTGTCATCTGCTTGTAATTGTGAGGTTTTATTGTCATATAAACTTGTTTTTTACAAGTAAAACATTTTCAATATTTCTTTTATGGCTTTTATGTTTCAAATGTTATTAAAAGGGCCTTCCATTTCTTCAAGGGTTTAAACACTTTCATCTACATTTACTTTTAGAATTTATAATTTTTTTTGTTTTCTAGTTTTTTTATGGTTTATTTGTATGTTCTGGTCTTGAGGTCATCTGATATTTTTATTTAGCACATGAAGAGAAAATAGGTCCCATCCAATGTTTGACTATTTCTTCTTTTCTTCACTGATTTTGGATGGCACACTATTACATATCAAGTTACATATACACATAGGATTGTTTCTTAAATCACTTTTCAGTTTCTTTATTATTATATTCTATTTCAGCAGTGATAGGTAAATGTTTAAATTAACTATCTTTGTTTTTATGTTATCAATATGATAATACATTTAACATTTAATTATCATATTATGTATAAATGTTTTCTAATATTAACCATTGCATACATGAGACAAATTGGCTTAGGTAAAGTGAAATTCAATGCACTTTTGGATTTTCTTTGCTATTACTTTATTTAGAATTTTTGAATTATTTTTGTGAGTACCTTAAAATTGACTTCTTCAGAACTTTCTTTGGTTTTGTCATCATGGTAATCTTTGTGCTTTCCCACATCTTCAATAAACCAGAATAATGCATATAAAATTAGAATTATCTTCTCCTAGAAAACTTTTCAGTTATGAAGAAGTGATCTTAGCTGTTTCTCTGTCACAAAACATCAGAACCACAGAGGACCCCTGCAATATTCCAGAATGAAGTTGAGGCCTTGTGCTATTTCTTCAGTTTACACTTATTACTCTACTGAGGCCATAATGTATGTTATATTGAGTGTTTTGAGAAATGTCTAGTTCATGCTAAAAATATTTTTATTAATATGTAATGCCATGAACAAACATGAGAAAACAACAGATACATTTTTCTCATATATATTGTATAATATGTTATATATATATATGTATTATATGGCATTAAATAAACCATCACTGAGTATGTTTTAAATAAAAGACAATTCAGGAAAAATGTGAAGGGGATACCTGTAAGTGTTTAAATATGTTTTAAAAAAATTCTCCCATCTTCTTCTTACTTCAGCGTCTTACTTCACTTCTTACTGGTTTCAATATCATGAAATTAATGTGAATAATAGTTGCACCACATATATTGTGTTTTACTCTTGTCCCTCGTCCCAACTTTGTCTTATTACTAAACTTGAGTAGATCCACAAACACTGGCAGAAATTATCCAGCATTGCTGGCAGAAATGTGAAGATCAGAGTGAATCAAGATACGTGTTCCTTCCCATAGTGTGTTGTTCCATGTAAAGAACCTGGCTTACTTTACATCACTCCTCATACAAAATATTTATGTTTTTATAGTACATTAAAGTTTTCAACACATGCAGTATCCTTGTAAATGAGTTTCACTGAAGTCATCCATTAAAGTGTTAATTAAAATTTTATTTTATGGCCAATTAATTTAGTTAGAACTATTTCTCTAGAATTTGCTTACAAATCTATTAAAATGGAAAGGTTTTAAATGAATAAATTAACAAGTACATTTAGCATGAAGAAAACTATGAAGTGTGACCATTATAGCACATCACTGGCTACATTTTACAGAAAAAAAAGTAAGAAAGTTCTCACAATATTTAATTTATTCATGGAAATTAGCATAGGCTCATGCATTATGGGATTGGAATCAAATATCTTCTAGGACAACTTAAATTTAAATTTCAGCCTATAACTAAAATACTGTAATTATTTGAATAACTTATTGTTGATACTAGAAGACAAAAGATTTCTATAATGTTATATATAACAAAGAAAAAGTTTGGCAAAATTTTTAAGTTGACAGGAAATTTTATACTTTACTGAGTGCTGAAAATTCAGTGACTATTTTATCAAAAAATAAAAATGCAATACCAACTCAGAGCATTCATTAATGGCTGCACTTATGGAAATTGAAAATGGGAAAATAGCTTAGATATTAATGCCTGAACAATTCACCCAAAATATGAGAAAAATAAAATCCACAAGGGTGAGTCAGTGATAAACACAGGTCTAGAATTCAGAATTGCCTTAATTCCTAACCCAGTTCTCTTTCCATATTGGTAGCTTCTAAAAAGAGAAGGCACCAATAAAAAGTAGAACAGACCTGCACATGCTTTTCAAACTACATAAACCATATGTGTAAGCTGCCATCTTTTATGATCAGGAATATCAAAGTTTGCAAAAATAATACTACTTACTCCTCAAGACATTCTATATACAGTACTTCAAACTAGAATTTTTGTGTGATTAATGCTAGAATTAAGATCAGTAGCATATTTAACTTCAATACTTCCCCAAATTCTAATATTGAATAATACCATAAGCAAGCTGGATATCATAGTCCCACCTAAATCACTTGTGAAGTTCTTTCTAAGATCATGTTTTTCAGGTATAAGGTTTTCTGTTTTTTCCATTGTTTAATTTTAAGCTCACTCAGTGATTATATATTTTCAAATCTGATACAATTCATTTACTAAAATTTCCAGAAGGTGTTTGTGTGATGAAATGCACTTTTCTGTTGAAGCGAAGATGATGTGCTTAACTGATAAAATACCAGCTTCTCACAGCATCTTAAAATGAGTAAACCTATTTTTGCCTGGTGATATGCATCTGTTTCTGTAGTTCCTAGAATGAGCTTCCTGCTGAAGTAAGGGTATGAATGTTCACAAATTGAATATTAGTGGAAGGCAGATTTCTTCCCACTGTTTTTGGATAAGATACTGACAATGAACAGTAGGAGGTAAATTCATCTCAATTCCAATTATAAATAACATACACACATTCTTTTCCACCTAATATTTGAAAAGTAGGAAGCTACATGAATTATAGCAGAATAAAAACAATTATGATTGAGTCCCAATGAAATTTTATGGTTTACATATTTCTCTTCTCAAAAATTTCATGCTGTGTCCCAACAGAAACTCAAAAAGGTGTTTTCAAATAATATTTTTAGTTTATAGAATGAAAAATCATATAGGATGTCCTCAAGTTAATTAAAAGTTATTTTTAGATTAAGAGATCCAATTTAATCACTTCAATTTTATTTCAAATAATCAACTAATTCATGTGCTTTATTCCACCTTCAATCCAATACGATTAAAATAATTGATTTTTAAGAGGTTGCAATAGGATTATTTTGAAAAGGCATACGGACTAAGCCTCATGTTGATTTAAAAATAAAAGCCAATTGTAATCAGTGAACTTGAACATAAAACATCAGTATGTAAAGACATGCTGTATGTTCTAGAGTAAACTGTAGTTTAATCTTAGGGCATATTGGTTGTGTAGGTCTACATGGATTACTGTAGTTGAGCATTAAAACTATATTATGAATAACTTATTTTAAATAACTAACTTGTTACAGGGGAAAAAAAGGGAAATACATGGTTAGAAAACCCGTTAAATTTATTGCTATACAGTATACCTTTCTTAAATTTCTCAAAAGAGGAGATTATAGATGCTCTATTGAAGACACATTAGACTTAATAAATGGAGGCAAACTGGTTTAAAAACAAAAAAAACACTGCCTCGTGATTCAGAAGTCCTATCTATATTTGCATCCTGACTCTGAGTTTGACTACAATCATAAGCTGTGTGATGAAAGAAAATTCTCTCTGTATAAGCAGAATATAAAATTCTCTGTATATAACTTCATGATTTTGGATCCTGTCTTCAGATAATCGAAGGTAAAAAGTAATATAAACAGTATTGTGTTTTAGAAGGATTTTTTTTACAGTGAAGTAATGGATTGAAGATCAGTAAGTGTATCTGGTGGTGAACACTCTGTAGTGTATACAGAAGTAAAAATGTAATGTAAATATAAAATATATCATGCTATAAACTAGTGTTACCAAAATAAACACAAATAAATACATAAATAAGAAACTATTGACTATTTAAAACAAAAAGGATGGAAACCTAGCTAATTCAAGGTGAAGATGACAGAGAAGTGGATTGAATGAAATTAAGGAAGTAGAGTCAATATTGATACCAGCAAACATTTAGGGACTATTTTAAGATCTGGAAACTGAGGCACAGGGATTTTTAAGTAACTTTTCCAAAGCCATAGAATTAATGGCAGGACTGTGATTAGAAGTTTAATAGTCCGCTCCAGAGTCTGAATTCTTAACCTTATTCCTTGTTGAGAACACTTGACGGCACATGACAAGTACAGAAGGCAGAGATAAAGGACAATGAGAGAGAACTGATATTCAGAGAAGTAAGGGTAAAATCCTAAAACGACAGGCACAATAAAAAACAGGAGGGAATGTTTTGAACAAATACGCAATCTATGATATAGAGGTAAGAGAGTTCCACCAGCTGGAGCGGCAAAGATGAAGCAAAAATGCCTTAAGACAGGAGTGCCCTAAGGATGTTGATGGTGGGCGAGAAGTAAGAAGAAAACGAGGTTATTGGACACATACTCTGTTTGAGACGGCTTTGTAGGCTGCTCCAATTTGCATTAGACAGATACGTTTCTGACAATTAGAGGTAACACTTAAAGGCAGGAAAAACTGTTTCTAAAAATAAGACATCAAAGAAGGGTAAGGGATGGCAATTAAATGAAGTTATTGTCTAGATCAGGAAGAAAAGACCGGTTTCAACAATGGTGAGAGAGAATTGATGATTACTTCTCAATCCTGTACTAATTTTTAAAACGGTATGTTCCCCTAAAGTGATTCCACATGTTTATCACCTTTTAGTATGACTGTAACATAATTTAAACTTTTTATACTATTAAGAATTATGGTGGAGGGCAGAGTGGGTATAGCTCAGTGGTAAAATGCATGCTGAGCATGCACTGAGGTCCTGGCTTTAATCCTCAGGACCTGTATTGAAAATAAAAATAAATAAAAAATCAAGGAGTCCCCTAAGAAATAAAATAAATAAAAATAAAAATTTAAAAACAAGAATAATCGCCAGGAACCCTAATTATTGAATCAATTTTCTACCTTTCCTGTCTTAGTTTCAGTTCTCTGGTACTGGTATTAACAGTGTTTAAAAGAGTCCTTTCTTAACCTGTATAATCGACTGATATGGATACACAGTGAGCTAAATGATGGCATTGCCAAAGTTAACAATATGTCTAAAAGAGAAAAAATCTGCTCTTGTTTGGGGACTCCATGGTTTCCCTAAAAACGAAGGCACCTGAAATTTAGTATACATGAAATGAAGAGGAGAACTTTAATAAAGGTAGGTATTATTTAAAAATCCCATCAAGTTCAGCAGCAAAAAAATCACCTGTGTTATTGGTTTAAGCCATTCTGACGGAGTAAGAACAGAAGGTTGAAAGCAGTAGAGGAGGAGAGTATAAAAGAAAATAAAATAAAGGTGTCCAGGTAGAGTGTTAAGGAAGAGGTGAGGTAAAGGTGACAGCTAGTGAGATGTAGCCTTGAGGCAGGTTTTGGTACTGTTGATTTTTTAAAATAGTCTTTTCATAGACTTGATCAAGTTTAAAAGATACTGAAATCCAACCCACCCCATCCCGCTCCCCCCAGAAAAGTAGCAGGGATGTCGTGGAGCAGTTCCCTAAAGATGAGCTAGGCATGGATGGAGAGCACAAACGAGGAGGTCGTCAGAGAAACCCATGTGTATTTATCCATTTGGTTAGAAAAAAAAAAAAATGGTAAGATACACAAAAGGGAAAAAAGCCCAGGGTCCCCTTAAAATGCCTTCTATTTTCTCATAAAAGTATTAGGCATATTCAAGTGACAGGAGTAAACTTGGAACGGATGGTGTAAAGGACGTTTGAACAGTGAGAAAGTTCTTGAACAGAGACTGGGAAATAATGAGATATATATACATATGCACATAATGCATGCTAAGTGTTAAAAACAACCTTTACTATGTTATTTAATCCACATTCTAACATTTTATTTTTCACTCCCAGCTGAAAACTGAGATCCACACGTGCACCAATTATTAAATAAAAGAGAGAAGTCTACCAGATGCCCTTCTGACTCCAAATAGCACGCTTTTACCTAAAACCCTATATTAGAATATCCAACTATCCTATTCTATGCTAGTACTAAAGTACATGAAAGGCATACAGAGTTAATTTTGCATTCAAGAGCATAAATTTGTAGTGGCACTGATTTGTGCCCTTCAGGTAAATTCTCAGAAGTGCTCAGCATCCTTCCTGGAATTGGAAGGAGAGCAGACAGGAATGCCCGATGGTTGATGGTCACATCTCCAGGAGCACAAGGGGCGAGTCATCTGAGGGTAACAATGAGGGAGTAATTACAATTATGAATCATTGGGGCCCTGTTGAATGATACTGGAGTGAAAGTTGATTAATAATTTGACTTAAGTAAAGAGTTCAATATTTTTAAAAATAAGGTTAAAGCACAGTGTAGTCAGAATAAAAGAATAAGAAAGAAAAATGAAAAGACTAGATGTTTTAAATAAGCTTGGACGAAACTGCTCAGGCTTGTAAAATTTACGGAGGATCATTTGAAATCATTTGTGTAATAAAGTAGGAAATAAAAAATACATGTCACTAATTATTTATATTTTTAGAACTTTTAGAGATAAAAGTATTTTTAAATATTTAAAGAATATTAATATTTTTTTAAAAACAGGTGAAAAGGGGAATTAAATTTTGCATGTATATGTAAAATTGAGGCTATTTTTATTCACACTGTTACTGCAGATTCTTTTACACCTGCAGCTTTTTTAGTCATATCTGTGATTCACATTTTTAATAGTATCATAATGGCATCTAATTTGCAGAGATTAATTGAAGCTAATATTTAAAGAATATGAGATTAAAAAATGAAAACTAAACAACTTTCCATTCCAACCACATAAAGCAGATTGAATGTCCCTGAGAATAAAATTGTTATTTCTCTCTGCCATGATTGGATTTTCTGCTTTGTGATTTTCTACTCAACATTCAAAAACAAAATCGTATTTTTTTCTTCAATAAAGAAATCACTGAACATTCCCAAACACCTCACTTAACTGCATCTCAAAGATAGGTTTAACCTTGGCTGTCAACCACTGCCTTGTAGAAATCCCTGGCATCTCAACTCCTGTA
Organism: Camelus ferus; assembly: GCF_009834535.1. Classification (NCBI taxonomy): domain Eukaryota; kingdom Metazoa; phylum Chordata; class Mammalia; order Artiodactyla; family Camelidae; genus Camelus; species Camelus ferus. The sequence goes on along the minus strand of NC_045718.1, from coordinate 5,088,771 downwards.
TTATATTGTGAATTTGTTCATATGTGTTTTATTTTACTGCATGTGTTTTACCAATAGTTGGTCAACTTTTTGACTTCAGTGATGGTAGCTTATTTATTTTTGTATCCTAGGAGCATCTTAAACATTTGATAAATATTTGACAGTTTGGAATTTAAGAGATTAAATCGAAAGAACAGAAGCCATAGAGATGATGCCTGAGTATATGATGTATGTAGCAGAGTCTAGCTGTACACAGAAAACCCTTGAAATCTCAGTCCTCCTATCTAAGGTCCTGGTTGTGTTCTGCCCAATGAACTTTATTATCTCAAAAGACTACACAAAACAACAAAATTTAGAAAAGTACGTAGCTACTTAGTGGAGCCAGAAAACCTGCATCAGTGCCCAGGCACCTGGAGAATGCTTCAGCTCAACGAAAGGAAGAAGAGGAGGCTTCTGTATGAACACGACGTTATTCGGTTTTATCTGCCATAAAGGAAACATTCGTTTTAAAAAGAATCACTTTAATTCCCTTGATAGAAGTTGAAACTATAACGTTAAATGAATAATACCGTCTTCCACATGGTTTAGGTTAACCCTTTAAAAAGTTCTCTCGCATAATCTCCATGATCTTGAGGTTTTCCAGGTTAGATTTTAATGTTAACTAAGCATTAAGAATAATCTGATTCATGGCAATATATATTCAATTATAAGATTTCCATACAAAGAACTATAGATGACATACTTTATTTCTTTTTTTAAAAAATGCCAAAAACATTTTTAAAAGCTTTTAAAAATACTGTGCTTTGATATACCCTTAAGATGCTGTCACAAAAATTTTGAAATTTTTATTGACTTGCCTCAAATTAAAAAAAAAAAAGTTCTAATGTGTAATACCAAAAGCTGGACAATTCATTGAAGGAAGACAGAATGATTGTAATGCCCAATTACAATGCATTCTCAAGACGGTGATAACGGTAGGGGTTCTTATCACCCTGACCAACAGAGTCTTTCTCAAACCTATCTACTGGATTCATTTATTTCAATAATTTTTTTTTGCAGTTTAAAAAAGGATACTAATAATTCTCACTCATGTTTCTCTTCGTACTTGTGTGAAGTTTTCTCTTACTAAAGATAGTTTCATAAAAAAAACCACTAATACATATTTCTTGATAAGTGGCGGAGCAATTGTTATGTAACAACGGATAACTAATGCAAGCATTTAATGTTTTATTATAAACATAGAAAACCTGATTCTCCGTGTAATAGTAAAGGAAGTTGTCTCATGGATTAAATGTTGCATATATGCACTGTTTTCAGTTTAGAGATAGAAACTGTACCTTGGAAGAGATTTGATCATTGTCAACTCTTTTCTCTGATATATACGTTTTAGAATCATTTAATCAAGACTGACCAAAAAAATGTAAGAGTTATTGTCGTTGGAATTACATTTAATTAATAGCTCAATTTAGTAAGAATTATACCTTCACAATTTTAAGGATGCTTATTTATGAAAAGAGTGTTTCTCTTCGTTTTGCATGGGTTTCAAGCAACTCATGCAGAAATCCCCACCTCAAACTGTTTCATTTACTTCATAAAAGTCTTACAAATTTTTACTGGATTATGACTAAGTATTTATTATTTTTGTTCTATCATAAATATATTTTATTTGTACATCTGTTCATTATTGATGGTGAGAAATGCCATTTATGTTTTTACATGTACTTAGCATGCAGCAAATTACTTAACTGTTATTAATTAGAAGAAAATGTTGACACACTTTTGGGGAGTTTTCTACATAAGCAGCCACAAATCTTTGAGATATATATTTAAAAATTCTTTTCTGATATTATATATTTTTATATCTATTTATCTACTTATCAATTCATCATCTATCGCTCTATTTCTGTCTTACTGCATTTGCTAAGAACTCCAGTGTTCTGTAAGATTGTATAAAGAAGATGAGTGAGCATTATTTTGTCTCTCATTTTAAAAGATAATTAAATCAATTTTATTTTAGCATCAATTTATTTTTATTTTGTAGATAGCAACTATTGTTTCTAGTTTGTCAGAACTCTTTTTAATAATAAATTATTTATATGTATTCCTTTATCAACGGAGATATATTTATATACTCAGTGACACTTTTTACTATCATAATTACTGCTGCAGTAAATATTCCCATGCATGTTTTGATATCCAATTATAAATGTATTTCTGGGGAAGACAGCTGGATTAGTTAATAAACCATGAAGAAGCTGTTTTTGTTATTCTCATTTTTCAGTTGAGGAAACCAAGATTTAGAGAAATTAAATATCTTGACCAAAGTCATTCATTAGAAAGTGGCAGATGCACAGCATAAAAAGACATATATTTGATTTAAAACCCAATTTTAATAATTTATAGTTCAACATAAAACTGATGCTGCTTTTGTGAAGTCATCTCAACTTGTTCTCCTGAACTCAATAGCAATTACATATGACAATTATTATGTTTTCTTATATTACTTAAAATGAAAATCTTTATAAAGAGATCAACAATATTTTATGTTAAATTATTTATGGTGAAAAACTAACATGGTTATTATTTTTTAACATACTGACTACTTTCTGTTACTCTAGATACTATATAGGATAATAGCATTGAATAGTCATGATAATATTAAAAGTAAGATTAGGGTATAATCAATATTAGCAGAAACATTATTTTAAAAAGCAGCATAAATGATAGGTCTTCTTAATTTATCTGAACTTTTGTGATTAATGTACAGTAAAATTTTGTGAATATACTGTCATAGGGTCAGTATCAAATATTCTGTAGAATTTGGCATCTTTCAAATCTCTGTGCTGTTTAATGTTATGATAGAAATATATTGCAAAACAGTCTATTTTTAAACATTTCTTTCTTGTAGTGACATATTTGAGAATTCTGATGACTATATAATGAAGTCATTAATAATGCATGTTTATTGATAATAAATTCAACCTTTTACTCTCTAAGAATATCCCACTTTTTGACATTTATGTTTACTTATAAATGATAATTTAAATATGAACATGCAGATTTTGGCATTCTGATTAATAATTTTTCTTCTTGGATTCTTGAGATTAGTTATTTAAACGATGAGGAGAATTTTAATAGATTCTTAAGATATATAAACATGCATTAGTCATTTAGACCTGTGCTAATCCTTACTGGCATTTGTTTACCTTACAATGGAAAATCCAAACAAATTTACATCATTGTATGCTGTCTGTACTAGCTCAAGTCAGAGCACACGGGATTGCTATAAAAATTAAGATTTAGACATATGGACTGACCTACCTCTGAGCATAATAAACATAATTTGCATAGTTTTGTGAATTTAAATGATCAGTTGAAACACTTTGAGAATAATTTGATCTACTTGTACTTATGATGCTATATTAATATTGGCAAACATTAAAATTGTTTATTTTTCTTTAAGAATATTGCCCATCAGATGTATTGTATAACTATTTTTTAAGAAATCAGTTTATCAGTAAATATTTGTCATAAAATAAGGAAAACAAAAACAAAACAGGTAAATAATAAATTAGTTTAATCAATATAATAATTAAAATGCATAGAATTTAGGCTAAGTTTAAAAAATAAAACAGCAGCATCAGAGATAAGAAATTATTAACATAAACGAGGAGAAATTAGAATCACAGCAAACTTCTCAAAAGAAACAGTGAACACCAGAAGAATGAAATACTAGTTTTAGTGTAATTTAAATAAGAGCTAGAATTCAATAGCTAGCTATATAATAATATATTACAGCTATTTAGCTTGAAGTAAATATCTGGCAAAGAATCATTCAAGGGGGAAAGTTTTCAGACAAATACAAAGAGAATTAATTTCAGACACACAGACCTATATGAACAGAAACACAGAAAACCAATTAAGCAGAAAACAAAAGATTCCAAATGAGGCTTTGAGATGAGGGAAAATGAACAATGTGTGCATATATGGATAAATCTTAATGAAAATTGACAAAACAAATGCACATATTAAATGTAGAACGTGATAATCTTTCCTAAAATGTGAAACATATAAAGACCTTAAAATTATTAAAAAGAGAGAGAACTAACACAGAGTTGGTGGGGGACCACATAGATTTTTTTAAAATTCTAAGTCTGTTGTGCTATCTGGGGAAAAGATAATATTAATAATTTCAATTAAACCTGAGGACATATGGATGCAATGGTGAGAGGAAATAAAAATGAGCAATACAAATTAAAGCAAGAAAGAAAGGAGAGAAAAAAGAACATAAAAATGTGGCAGGTACAGAAAGCAAAGTGTAAATCAGTATAAAGAAACAAAGAGTCTCAATTAAATGTAATAGACACCATACAGAGTATGTTGTCTGAGTACAGTGGGATTGTACTAACATTCACAACAGAAAGATACCTCAGAAAATCCCCAAATATTTGGAAAATAAAATGATCCTATGTAACTCATAAGTCAAAATCACAAGGAAAATTAGAAAATACTTTGTGGAATAAAAACTAAAACACAACATATTGAAATTAGTGAAGCATAACTAAAAGAGAAGTAAGAGAAAAAATGATAACATTAAAAACGGATATTAGAAAGGAAAGAAACTCTCCAGATATTTAAGGAATACATAATACCAGTGTGGCACACTTTTCCAGAGAACTGTAAAGAAACGTTAAAAAGAAACAACATATTTTCACTAGTTTTAAGAGATCAGCATAGAATTATTCTTAAACATGATGAGGACATTAGAAACCAGGAAAATTCTAGATCACTCTCAGTCTGAATTTAGAAGAAAAAACCCTGAACAAGATATGTTTCAACTAAACCCATGACGTTAGATTTATTCCAGGATTGAAAGTTTGTTTTCAACATGAAAATCAATCTGCAATTCATCACATAAACAGAATAAATGAATAAAAAAATTATATCAGTAGATGCAGAAAAAATCCTATGATAAACAATTCAACTATCTTTTATGATTTATAAACTCTCGGCAAAGAAGGAATAGAAGGAAACTTCTACAGACAGTGACGTTCTTGAAATTGGGTGCTGAAACTTTTTCACCCTTGATTCTTTAATGATTGGTTCAATATCTGGAATCAATAGGATATTGATAATTAAGGAATCAATAGAATATAATTTAATGAAAATCAAGCATAGCAAACTTTTTCAAAAGAGTAGTGAATAGGAAAAAACCAGAATGTCAAGATCTGAACCTTAATGAGCAGCCACTGTTAAGGGGAAAGATAATTTGCCAATAGTAGAATGAGTAGAAAGGAAAGCCAGGGCATTTTAGTGAGAGAACAGAAGAGAGTTTCAAGGACTGTCCTCATCTCAGCTGACTGAGTTAAGGAGTTCCCTGCGCAGGGACCATCCTACACACCGGCATTTTCAAGTTTCAAAAGAGATTCCCAGCACGACCAAAACATCCATAGCCTCATCACCCTACACCTCAGAAGTTACCTGAGACTGTTTCAGTCCGCCCCCTTTCCCTAGTTTATTTCCTTGTTGGTTGCTGTAATACGCCTCACACTTCTACGTCACCCCTCCACCGCCAGGGTACATCAGGCTCTTTGGTCTTCTTCCCCCTACATCTTCCCATCTACTAAGCCCCTCAATGTGGCAGCTGGAATTCACGCTCCATCATTAACTGAGTCGACTTCTAATCACAACTTGGGAAGGAAGGAGGGAAGGAAGGAAGGAAGAAAGAGAAGGAGGAAGGGAAATATGGTATTTTAATGAAAGCGTCAAGAGTGTCAAGCAAATGTGTGCTCTCCCCATCATGTTGTAAAGGTGGTTTTGTCAGAGGGAAAAAAGCTAGTGGAGAAGAAATGAATGGAACAGACGAGGGGAACATAAGCAAGATAGCTTCATGTTCCTAAGATTTTTCTGAAGCCTCAAGAGAAATATATACTCTCTTAGAAAATATCTTTTAAAATATAACTAAAATGTATAAAGATATTTCCGTATTCATAATTCCTTCTCTCTCTATATATATATATGAAGACTTTTCCTTCATGAGTTACGATATTTGGAGACATTGCAAAACGTCCATAGAGATACTTATTACACTGCATTATGAATTGTCAGACCTAACGTACAGTGAGGAAACTTTCAGAAAACAGATGTTAATGCAACCTGACAGGGGTGTCTTATGTGTGACTAAACTGTGGCAGATACCTTAAAGAGTAAAATATAACTATATTAACCAGAAATCACACCTTTTTACAGCAGGTTAATTTATTTCCATTTTATATCAATTTTCTTTTTAATTTTTGGCCAGCTTTTGAATTTTTATGTATGATTATTAACTTTGTTAAAATCTTATCTTAGAACAATTTATGTTGTTAGAAATTATTCCAAAGCTTGTATTCACCCTTAAAAAAAAATGAAAGGGAGAAATAGTACTCTTATTCCAGAAGTTGCTATATTCACAGCTTAACAAATGGTTTGGCCTGACTGAAGTGTGCTTTCCGAAATACCTGTTCTTCAGAGGAAGTGCCTAAAATGAAGGAACAAGTGATTCCCTCCCTCTTTAGAGAAGAAGGTGATGATGTATGTGATGTAAGTTTTAGTAACCCTCTTCTAACATTAATGGTTCCCATGTTTCAGGAAACCAATTTGAATTGCAGCTTATCTGCTGCTGCTGTTGACATAGTGAAGGCTGAGGCTTTTCTTAGCAAATGCTGTTCACTTAGCCCTGAAAACATTTAGTGTATTCTTCCTCTTTTTATTAACAAGGTCTCTCTGATCAGACAAACGTCCATTTATTAAACTAATAGCGATCTTTGTAAAACTTACTTATGGATACAAAGTTTAGAAAGGTTCTGGTTCGACTATAATAAAAATATTTGTAAACATACTTACATTTAAATGCTGTATGTGTCTACTCTATATGTAAATATATATGAATACATGTATATATATTTGTTAAACATAGTTTACATATTTTTTCTATTTGTGTTTTCATTTTACTAATAGAGTTATATTATACTAACAAAGGGTGTTCTTCTATTCTTTATTATTCCATGTCAGAATATGATGTAGTCAAATAGCATATAAATAATATACATTATACATATATATATTCAGTTCCAATGTTGAATTTTGGCTCTTACAGTAAAATAAGTTTCACAGCAATGCTTAAACATACCAGATTACTAACCGATTTTATCTTCTGTAGTTTAGTGTGGATATTTATATCAGTTTGGATTTTTTATCAAAACATGAAAACTTAAAGTGGCAAGGGAAAGACAGGGCAGATAAGGGAGGCTTAAACCTCCTCGCACTTATGGATCAAGTATTCGCCAGTTGGCTTCTCAGTTAAGCCTTAGGTCTGTAGCATTTACCAACCAAAGTGTCCCTGGTCACATGAAACTTACATCACTGTTGAATTATTTATCCAGATTGCTTAGTATTCATGATATTTTCTGCTTGAGTTGTACAGAGAGTTGTTCAAACATTTTGCCTTTTTCTGACATATATAGATGCCTATTCTAATTACATTCATGTCAGAGTATGCATTCATTTCAATATATATAATTTTATTTTGCCTCCTAGATCAATGTCCCGATGCAAATCTCTGAATGCTTTAAGAAGCAGTTGTGAGTCTTGACTGCAGCACTATGGTTAGTGCTGTCATTTCTCACATCTTCAAAAAACATTCTGTCATTTGAACCATTACTCCCTTGTGTCTCATTCCACATTGCTTTCCTCCCCTTTACAGCAAAACACTTTTCCCCAGAAGAGTTATTTATACTCAGTTCTCCAATTCCTCATCTCCCAATCTTTCTTCAAGTCATTCCAATTAGGCTTTTACTCCTAAGACTCAAACAAAATCTCTCTTATCCATCTGACTCCAGTGAGGAGATAAAAACCACACAGTAATTTGAACAGAGAAAGTTTAATATTGAGAAATTATTAACAATAACAGTGGATTAGAATAACAAAGATCTGACTACTAAGAAGTGAGAGAATTCTAAAGAATATAGGAATAGCAGAGATAAGAGCAGCCAGTACCCCTAGGGCTGAGACCCAGGGGGCGGGCAAAGATACCCTTCCCCATTGTACTCTTGAGACTGAGATATTTGCCTTGTTGGAAAAGGCAGGACCTTGCTCACTGGATGGCAGAGAAGTTGCTATAATGTTGCATGGACAGAAGTTGCTGAAATTCTATCTTCAGGAATTTGCTAGAAGTAGGCTCCTCTAGGGTGCTTAGAAAAGCATGCATGGGAAATTGCCTCACTGGAAACACTCTGATGCTCGTATGGGAAATGACCGTGACTGAGAGTAAGAACTAAGGGTAGCTGCCTGCCTCTGGGTCCCTCTGGCAGTGGTGCCCGTGGAGCTGGCCCAGGCAAGGCTGTGAACACAGCACGAGCCTGGTGCCAGAGAAAACCAGGCATGAGGAAGAACCAGAACCAGACAGCAGAAACTTCTCCTCCTGCAAAGTCTCTCTAGCACCCTCCAGGGTCAAAGTTTACAGCCAAATGCAAAAGGAAAACCATGTTAAGAATCCAGATCCATTTTCACAGCACAAATAGGGTGGATTTGGAGCTGGAGGAGATGCAAGAGAACAAACACAATCCCCAAGGTTCCTCAATGGTCTCTAAGGGTCACTTTTCAGTCCTGCATTTCCTGTCATTGAATTGGCTGTTGCTTCTCAGGTTTCTGTGCTGCCAAACCCTTATCTTCCTGATCTTTAAAACAGTAGAGAATCCAGGTATCACTCGTAGAACAGTTTCTCTATGTACTCCTTTGGCAAATTCATTCATTCTTTTTTTTCCCTTGAAGTATGGTCAGTTTACAATGTTGTGTTAATTTCTGGTGTACAGCATAGTGATTCATATATATATGTATATATTCTTTTTCATGTTCTTTTTCATTAAGATTTTAAATACCATCTATATGTTAACTCCAAAAGCTAAATCTCAAACATAGACCTCTACTCCGAACTTCAGAATCATATAAACAACGGTTTCATCAACATCTCCAGGTACATAGATATCTAATAGGTATGTCAAGATTAACATTCTTAAGACAGACACACTTCAAATATATTCCTCCTAAAGTGTACTCCTTCCACAGGCATCCTATGTTCAGTAAATAATTTTCATTCTTTCAGCTACTTAGGGCATGATCCGTAGAGTAATCCTTGATTCTAACTTGCTCTCAACTCCCACATTCAATAAGTCAGCAATGTTTTAGCTCTGCCTTCAGGTATGTTCTTAACCATTTCTCATGGTCTCCATAAATACGGTTCTATACCGGTTACCATCATTTCCCACCTAGAATGTTGCTATCTAATTTTCTGTCACCCGGTATCCAATTAATCATTTTAGGGCACTAGCCAGATATGATCTTCCTACACTGGGGACTCTGCAATGGCATCTTAGCTCATCAGAGTATAAATGAGAACTCCTACAGCCTATGAGGCCATACGTGGTCCCACTTTGGAGGCATACTTCCGAGATATTGAGGGTTCATTTCCAGACCACCTCAGTAAACCAGTATCGCAATAAAGTGAGTACACATTTTTTTTTGGTTTCCCAGTGCATATAAAAGTTATGATTACACTAATGCTACATAATGCAACAGCATTATATCTAGAAAAACAATGTAAATACCTTAAATAAAAATACTTTATTACTAAAACAAATGCTATCATCTGAGCCTTCAATGAGTCTCGTAGTAACATCAAAGAGCCCTGATCACAGACCACCATAACACATGTAATGATAACAAAAAAGTCTGAAATAGTGTGACAATTACCAGAACGTGACACAGAGACATGAAGCGAGCAAATGCTGTTGTAAAAATGGTACCGATGGACTTGGTTGACACAGGGCTGCTACAAATCTTTGATCTGTAAAACAAAACAAAACAGAACAAAAAAACCCACTTCTGCGAAACACAATAGAGCAAAGCCTGATAAAACAAGATATGCCTGCATAAGCCCTCAGTTCCTCTCTCACTCTGTTGATGCTGGGAAGTGTCAGACACATTCCTACTGAGGGACTTTGAGATGACAGTTTTCTGTATCTGAAATACTCTTCTGTTTGTCTGCAAACTGGTCCCCACACACACATGGCTGGGAGAAACCAAAGAAAGAGGCAGTTACCCTAGGCTAGCTGGTGGCAGGTTTAATAAGCAAGGGCACTTACTCACGAGGCCGTCTTGGGCAGGCAGATCAGTAGATCCCCACACCCACCTGCCAGAAAGTGAAAAGTTTGCATAGACGTCTTAACTGGGTTCCGTCATATGTTCAGTCCAGATGGACTCAACACCTCACTCAAGACTATGTCTTTGGAATAGCTCCTGGTGTGGGAATGGTGAGCAGAGGGTGTGTTTCAAGGACACTGAAGGGGTGAGGAGTCTCATTTCCTAGGTCCAACTCAAGGGTCAACCTCTTGATGCCTTCTTCCAACATCTTCCCACAGATAGCCACATGGCTCCTTCATCTACTTCAGGCTTTTATTCAAATATCAAATACTAGTGGTACCTTTTCTGACAATGCAAAATCCCCAATATCTTGTCTTATTTTTCTCCACGACCCATTTTTCTATCTAAAGTTTTATACATTTGAACTATGTGGTTGTCTCTGTCCTGCCCCTCTCTTGCTACAATGTAAGATTCATGAGAGTAAGGAGTTTTGCTTATTTTGTTCACTATGGTATCATCCCTGCCATGTACAGAGCTCGGCTCTTAGTATTACTGATTTGTCTGCAGACCCCGAACTACATGTAATTATGCTCATTTAGCTAAGCAAAGCCTCCAGTTACGGCGATGAGTCAATCGAAATATTGGTTCTTTTAAACTTTCCAAACTTTTATCCCACTGGCTGCATATCATTCTTCTTTTCTTTAACGTCATGTGATTAAAATGCAAATTCACTTACAAATAGTTCCTCAGAAACTGGCAAAAAGGCAAGGATTCATTACTAGCTAAATGTACAAATGAATGAATGAATGAATGAATGGACAATTCCATAAATAAATACACAAAGATGGTCTGCAAACCCTCGAAGTTTGACATATTCCCACCAGTAGTCATAAATGTAAATTTAAATAAACACTAGTCTAAACCCATCAAAATAACACACAAAAAAAAGAAAAAAAACACAAAGCCCAGCCACCGTACCATATGTATGTATTACTGTAAATACTACAAATGGTTGCAACCCTTTTAGGAAACACATTGGTGATAAACCTTTAAGAACTTTAAAGTATGTTTATAAACTTTGATGCTTCGGTTACAATTCCAAGACTCCAAAATGAGAAAACAAACTGAAATATGGACAGAGATATATAAATATATAGTATTTATACACTGTCATCTTCATGTCTTTAAATTAGAAAGTACCCAACAATAGGTGTGTATTCAAATCTTGCTGGTGTGCAACTCTTAAAAATAGTATTTTGTGCTGCGTTAATTGAAGTTGAAAAATACAAATTAAACAATATAAAGGAAAAGCGTTTAGGTATGTATTAATTTACACATGTGACTTGATTCATCTTTTGAAAATGCATGTCCATAATCTTCAACTCACCTACTTAAATAAGTGGACTGAAAATTAGAACAGTGAATCACTTATATTTTGTTTATATTGTCTTTTGTCTTTTCATTTCTAAATGAGTGTTTGTTACATGCATAATTATATAGGTTATTTAATGAACTCAGAATGAAACTGCTTATTAAGTATCCTCAACACATTTTGGAAACATGAGAAATGTTACAAATTTTAGGCCACAGCAGCTTTACTATATACCTATAGTGACATATAATGTCTCTGCTATGTACATGTATTTTTTTCCTTCTTAAGTGCTATTTTCTGTTAGTTTTTATTTTAAAACTTCCACCACTACCACAAGATAGCCCAGATTTTTCTAATCTTTACCCACTATAAATAACATTACAATGAACACCTCTGTACATATATCACTATGGGTAATTAAGCATACTGCTGAAAGCTTCCCAGAAATGAAATTGCTGATCCAAAGTAAATGAACATGTTAAAATATGATCATTACATCCAAATTGTCCTCAGATACGCTGTTAAATTCATAGTTCCGTTAATTTTATATAATAGAACCAATCCCAGTTCGCCCACACCCACACTAAGATTGCATGCCATCAAGTCAGTTAATCCTTATCTATCTGACAGGGAGTGAAAGCATCTCACTCCTGCTTCAACCTGAATTTTCTGATGACTATAATTCCAAATGTTCCCTCTTACATTTATATAGTTTCTATTTACTTTTTTCTGTGAATGCTACTTCCAATCTCATTTAACCCTTGCAAAATTCAAATGGAGTATGGAAGGAAACAAAATTTGTTTTATATAAAAATGTCTTCTCCTTGTCTAACTGTTTGAATTAGGAAAGAACAAATCACAGACTTACCAAGACAATACAACATCTTTTGCACAGTAGCAATACAATGTGTCTAGAATCACACTCATAAATATCTCCCATGACAAAACAAATGCCTTATGTACAACAATCATTCATTTTGCATTGACAAATCTTTTTTTTACCAGCTACATATGGTCAATTTCTCTTTTTTTATGTTGTATCTTTTTCAATTGCACCTAGGAGTCATTTTAATATAGATAATTGAATTGCAGTTAATTCTCCATCTGGTGTTCCAGATTGGTTGCTTACTACTGCTGATTTGAGGCTGATATTTTTCATTTATATTACTTGATCATTTTATTTACTGTCACATCTCTAACAGTATGTGACATTTACAAAGCATATCATTGGAACACAGTTTAAAATTCCCAAACTATAATTCCTTGTTGAAGCACTTGGAAGTCTTAATACAAGCCTTTATATGATCTTACTTTTGACTTTTAAATTACTTATAATTTATAATTTACTTGTGAAGTACAATCTTAAAAGAACTTTATAAATAGAAAGGTGTTTGGAAACTAGCAAGTGGTCTATTTTTTTTAGTGTATTACGTTAATATACAGAATACATTGTTGACATGGCAAATCTTGATAAATTGGGTTATATTTTAATTATTTAGGGATTCTGATGTTATTTTATCAGAATACTGTAAGTTGAAAATATTGTATCATTAGATATGGTCTTAAGTACTGTGGATTCAACTATTCTACTAATAAATCATTATTTTTAATGTTTGAAAAATGAATTACAATTTTAAAGTACTTTCACTTGATTTGATCCTTTTGGGTTAAGTAAGGGATCTTTGCGTCTTCATAAAAGAATTCCTTGAGCCAGAGAAAAGGTTAGTTTATCACTAAGACATTAATAATTTGGAAATTAGATACTCTTTTCACATCTCAATTTCAAAACTGTGCTAATTGTATTTCCATTTTAAGGTTTCTGTAAGGACTAAATGATAATTTGTTAAAAATAAACTCAACATCTGTTTGTTATTTCATTACCTCCTTTGTTATTCCCATTTCAGGGTTCATGAATCAAGTCTCATAGAAATTTGAATTACTTGCCAAGTTCAGCAATATTTCAGAATCACCAAAAACCTGTGTTTCTCCTTCTAGAAACTGCTGTATAAAACGTGGCATAGATTATGGACAGTTGGCCTCATCAGAACCAATATGCTTGTTTTACAGCAGAAAAATCTGAGTCACAGTAATTTAATGGATTAGCTCATAAGCAGGCAGCTAGGTCTTGACCGGGTCACAAATGATGATGATAACTTGGTGTTGTATTTTGAGCTATTGTAAACGTAAAAAGGATTATTTGATACTGAGTACACAGTGTTCTAGAAAAATACATTAGGTTTTAAAATATTGAGAGAGATGATTAATTTTGTTTTAACTTACAGGAAATGTTCCATCTCACATTTACCCTAACTGAAAATGTATTCACCCCTGTTTCCTTCACTGTCTCCATTAATCCACAATGAAGAGCCAGCCCCCTCTCTTGTTTAAACTTGCATGAAAAAGCCTTTGAAAGTGTCTGTATTGCATCATACATTATATCAAGCATCTCTAAACAGGTTCCTCTAAACTAGAAACTCTTTGAAACCCTTAAGAATATCGTGTATATTTTTTGCAACTATGTATGTAAATATATATAAAAGCATATTATCTCTATTCAATATTTATCATTATTGCTACAGATTTTCCAGGTACAATTTAGCTACCCAATACGTCTGAGTGACGTATTGTTTTCTGCTAACTCAGCTACATCAGGAAAACCACAAGGTCTGATAGGCAATTAACACAGCATTTTACCCATTGCATCAGATTTTGAAAAAAAAAATTACTCATGTTTTAATTATATACAACAGACATATAGCGTAAGTTTTGCAGGTTTATAAACATTTTTAAAAATGAATATTTTAATTATCCACTAAAAGCTCCTTTCATTGTATACTGAAATTCTGTCCATAAATACGGGCAGAAATATGAAACCTTTCTAATAGAATCAACATACCAGTTAGAAAGAAATCCTGAGGCCTTAGAGGTTCCCTGTTTCAGAAGTTTCAATAAGCAGTTTTGAATATCTATGTGATGCTCGAGAACTAAGATTAAAACTTGCTTTCCTTGAAAACACGTGCATTCAGCAAAATTACTGCTTTATTATAATGCTCTTTGCATGTATTAGTGCAACAGAAAACTAAGACCATTTTTGTTTTATTTCTAATTCTTTAAAACCTTAAGTGCACTTTATGAAAGTTCAGCGATAGTGCCTGTGGTATCATAATGTAACAGATAAAATATCTACATTTACATGTATTTTCCTTAATTTGTTATTTAATTTTAATTTGCTAAAATAAATCTTTGCTGTGTTTTTCATCTAATATCCACAACATTTTTCTGAAGGCCTTTTGGCTATTGGAACTTATATGCACAGTGAATGAATTACCCTGCAAGTTTACACTTCACTGTATTTACTCAAACCCAAGATGGGTTAGCTATAAAACCCAGCTGCCTCCTCTCAAGACAGGCAAATTCTGAGATATGATTTATGCTCCAGAGCTTCATCCTTATCTTCTCACGACATCAGGTTGTGGATGGGGCTTGGCCTGATTTCGCATCCTTGTTGGAATTCTTCTCGGTCCTGTTTCCCGCACTGCCTTACTAGTCTCATTACTGACTTGTTCTTGAATCCTCATTCCAGGATCAGATTTTGGTGCATCCAGCTTAAGATATCATGGAATGTACAAATAAAGATTGGTGCTATTCTTAAATATGAAGGCATGAAAACAGACCATTGTAACAAATGTGACCTAAACCAAGTTTAATGGAATTTTCTCAGTTTAACATATACAAGAATTCTGGCAAGCAAAACGTGTTTATTTATTTGTTTCTGGAAAATGCTTGTAAAGTGTCTACTTGAACAACTAAATGAAATATAACCAGAAAATTATTTTTAAGAAGTCAATGACATTTTAAAAAATAATATTGCTTCACAATAATACATTAGTTAATGAAACCATATCACTATGCTTTAAAATATTGACAAGGACAATTAATGCCTTTGGATCCAAAATCAATTTATTTAGTGAATGAATATGCAAAATGCATGCCAATTTAAGTATTATATAATTACAGCTTACATTTATTTTCTAATCTTATTCTTATAAGATGCAAAATGTACTTTTCATCTGCAAATATAGAATTCGTGTCTTCATCAAGTATTAAATCTATGGGAAAGTCTTTATTTCCATTTGTCAGTCATTTGTGCTGAAATTTGATAAGGATCATAATGTAATTTACCCAGATATCCTTGAATTTCCCTGAACCCAAATACATTCATGATTTGTTCTCTTGAAGTTGCTTGTTAACTTGTAATGATTTCATTAAGATTTTTCTTCTCGTTATTAATGGATCAATATACTTAATTATTAATGCTTTTTCATTTAGTATATTTGTTAAAAGCCCTTTTATTATGCGATTCCTTTAGCCAACATTAACTCATTTGAAATGCAAACATGATTTAGTCTTTCATGGGACAAGGAGATGAGATGACAGATAATCGATGATTGACTTTGTCCTTAAATTGTTCAACTGTCAAGGATAAAACATGTCAATCAGTGAGAACAAATGTGCCATCATTTATAATTACATCAACACAGAAGTCACAACTGGCCCATCGGCTTCCAAGTATTAAAGCTAAGTAAGAATTAGCACCACTGAGTGTTCAAATTCATTGTCCTATATTTTACTTTAATTAACGAAAAGAAATATTGAGTTAATTCTACCTCTCAGACCCATGTATTGATTTTTAGATAAGCATTTTCTTGTCCTTGACTTAGTAGTCAAGAGATTTGTAACCTTTAATTATACCCATAGGTTAAAAAAATATACCAATCTAATACATGGAATGGTGAGAAAGTCATGAAGTTTGGAGATAGAAAACACTGCCACTTACTACTAGTATGGGTTTGGGCAAATTACTTCAGTCTTCTAAACCTCAGTTTTCATATTTCTGCTATGATGAGTTATAATTCAAATTTCAAAAGATGTTTAGGAGTTAAAGAAAACGTATATGTGAACACACCTAACAGAGGTGTTATTCAGAGGAGGAAAATTAAATGTTTGAGTGTGTGAATACTTTTATAAGATTAATATTTTAATATAGTTCTTGGTAGTAAACATAAAGTATTACAAACTTAAGTTTAACCCATTCTTTCTGTAAGGATTAAACTATATGCTCATGATTCAAAGAAAAGAACCTAAAGAAAACAACATAAAACTGTTCACTTTATATTACAAATTTTACATAAGCTGATACGCACACACACGCATGCATACACACCCAGGGAACACAGAGGTTGCAGTAAATAATGGAATGGCAGGTCATTTTTCCTCTGAAAGGTAAATCAAATCCTTTATGAATCCCACAAATATTGTGACCTTAAATTGATGCCACTTTATGAACTTTAAATATTTCGGATTTTTATATTGCTTTTGTTTGTTTAATTTTTTGGTTTTCTGGAAAACATGAATGTTTAAACAATATCCATCATTAAAAATATTTATTTTTACAAACATTTCAAGGTAGACACATTAGTCTACCATGTGAATACAAACTTTTTTTTAAAAGTAACTCCTTGAAGTAAGTCACTGAGCAATTTGCAAACTTGAACCATATAATTCATCTTGTCAAAAGCTAGGCACTCAGTCCCCCAGGGTCCTGTAGTCCAAGGTTGTGAGGATGTGAGGTTCTGAGTATCGTCAGGAGCCAAAGGATTACAGAAACAGCCAGGCACTCTCCATCTTTGCTTCGAGACAGCCAACACATATGGTTCCTGTCACAAGGCAATTTTTAGTGACCACTGGAGCCTTTCAAATGGAAATCCACTGACCTTGAGCATAAGGGGTTTGGCAACATAAGTACTTGTGCAGAAAGATCTTTGAGTGGTTTGAAGTGACTCAAAACACTGTTAACTTGAGGCAAATTTTCACCCGTAGGTCAAAAAAGGCAGTAATTAAAAGTTAATGAAAGTTAGCAGTTACTGTGGAAGATGGAGAAATCACATCCTCTCTGATACAGATGCAATTAAATCTTACACCAGTGGAGAAAAAGAAGACAAAGAGAAGACCTGATATTTGTGCTACAGCAGATACTACATAGTATCACTTGGATACATGCCTTTGTTTCTTCTCTGCCTATAAAATCAACTTACAAGAATTCTCTTTGTCAGTAACACAGACAGATCGGGGGTCAGGAGCACAAAGAAGATAATCTTAGAGCTAAGTAGAGTTCCTGCTTCTGGAACATCTTCCCTTCCTCATCCCTCACCCCATGACTCCCCTTTAGCTGTAACTTCCTTGGAGTCTAAGGTTAATGAATTAAGAACAGATGGCAGCTTACATCGTAAGAACTTAAAAAAACAACAAACAAAACAAAGCTGTATCCTGCAGCCCCCAAATTGCTGGCATCCTGCAAAATTTCAAGACATGCTCAGAATAAATTTTGACAAAATTTAAACACATTTCGTTTCTGCCTCTTTTTTATATTAAAATTGTTTTGTTGAATCCTTCTAGCTTTTGCCTCTGCTGTAACTTGAAAAGCCCACATCTCTTAATAAGCAATGGTGAGTTTTCTAGGAAATGATGGGCGAGGGGACTGAATTAGGATTTTTGCTTTCTGTTAAGAAACATTTATATTAAATATTTCACCTTCCTGTAGACTCTGGGATTCATAGTGTATAGCTCCAGCCATTGGCATTGGATGGTTCCCAATGGATGTATACTCCAAAATCATGGCAACCAATGCTTAGAGAGCATTTGTGTTCTTCTGTTGGCAGGCATCATTAGAAAAGAGCCAGGTTTAACTCCAGCAGCTCAACATTTCAAGCCGGGAAACTAAGAATGCCAATGTCTACTTATACCCTAAAAATAAAAGAAGAATACATAAGCATGTCTTCAAAAGGACAATAACCATAACAAAAGCTATTCAAAGAAGGAAAACAAGGAATTATTCAGGAAGGAAAAAAAAATCAGAAAACAAACATCAAACCGCTAACTGGCTTCATGGTCTTTTTATTGAATTATTCTAGTGGATTATCCAGTTTAAAATTGAGTACTTAAAAATTGAAATCCTAAGAAATTAGAGGAATAGAAAGAGCTTTAAAGTCTTTTATTTTCCCTATACAAAACATAATTCCTCAAACGCAGGAGAGAGGGAACATTAATAAGACTGGGCCATATTCAGCAAGATTTCACTTTTGCAGTGGGAAGGACACGGTGGAATTTTATGGGACTAGTAGGTAGGTACAGTTTCATTAAGTGACCTTACAGACTGTTTACCTGTGTGCTGACACAGATAAGGCACTATGTCCTGAATATTGAAACCATAACATAACATAAATGCCATTCCTTTTTTTTTTTTTTTTTTTTTGCTGTGGACACAACTGTATAAAGCTTCTGTCAGCTACACTACACACATCTTAGCTAAACAGATTTCAGGATGGGTGAATCTAGCAGAGCTCTGCACCGTCCTCCGTATGGCCAGTACTGAAGAATCATTCTTGCAGTGTAAGTATCCCTTCCGTCTAAGTGCTGGGTCATTGTCCAGCACGCACTGACATCATCCTCCTATATAAGTTCTTAGGGGATGAGCGGATAATTTAGAACCCGTGACTGCATGCAGCAAAGTTGCCTGCCTGGGTGAAAGGACCAGAATGTGTAGCTATAGGAATAGGAAAAGGACTGAATCCATCTTTACAGGAAAAGTATTTTTGAAGAAAGTGATATTTTAATTAAAAGCAAATTTTTGAAGTTTCCAGCAAGCTTTTAAATGCTCTATCTAAGCAATAAATAATCAATCAGAATTTTTTCTGCTCATACAACAAATTAAAAAAAAGTAATTATGAGGGAGGATTTATAGAGGTTAAGTATACCAACAAAAATAAAGGGATATTAAATGTATTTTCCAAGGCATATTTTACTAGTTAAAATGCTTCTCATAATTCTTTGTCACAAAAAATCACAACTTGACAGGAATAACTTTATCCAGGTCATAAGAGTTTTGGAGAGGAATTTTCATGAGAACCATTGGGAAGATTTCTTACAAGTACTTTAGAACTTATTTTTAATAGTGGTAAATATACTTATGAACTTTACAGTCTTAACCAGTTTTAAATGTTCTGTTCGTGAGAACATTTATGCTCATTGACTGTTGTGCAACCCATCTCCAGAGCTGTTTTCAGCTTCCAAAGTCAGAACTCTGTGCCCATTAAACAACAACTCTCTGCGAGTCTCTGGCAACCACCCTTCTTCTTTCTGTCCCTATGAATTTGGCTACTCTGCGCTTCCTTATATAAGTAGAAAAGTTAATCCATGACATTAGTATTAATATTCTAAAGAGATATTAAAAAAAAAAAGATTGAATATTTCCTGCTGCCAAAAATGAAAGAGATCTTTTCCTCTCTTCCTTTTCTTGGAGCATTTCCTTGAGAAAACTTACAATTGTACATTCTTTTTCTGTTTCCTTGGTATGTAAGTAATACTTTTTAAAGGCAAAACAAACCTCTTACTAGTTTTACAACTCAGAAGCCATCTCTGAAATGTAAACCTTAAGGAAAATAGATTGCATCCCCACACTGGAACTATTATCTGTTTGTCATAAAGATGGGAGAGGGTTTTGTTTTTGTTTTTGCTTTAAATAAAGGCAATTAACTAACACAGATGGCCATCCCATTATCAGGTGAAATTCATATGAACTAAACATAGCAAATGATGTCCTTACGTCGTCTCACATGAGGACAAGTTATCTTTTATCTTGAGGACGTGCATGTAATGGATTGTATCTGCCTGGCTGTATTGCGGGGTGAGTTTATTCTGCCTTTGCAGGCTTGTCAGCAGATTGCTCGTGATGCACGTAGCATTCTGGCTCAAGGCTTATTCAGTAATACAAATGGTTTCTTTCTTTTCTGCATTTGTGAAGAGATTTTTCTGGAATGGCAGAACAATTTATTTAAAAAAATTTTTCCCAACAGAATGACAGTTGAAACAGTATATATGTGTATGTGTTGTATGTATGTCTATATATATACACACATATATATTATATATATATACACACATACATGAGATTTGTCTAGGAGGCAGGAGCTAATGATTTTGAAAATGAAGTTGCAATGTACATGACTTGTAAGTAGGAAAGTTATTTCCTTTTAATGTCAATGGTCTTGTACACACTGCATGTATACTAAGGGCACAGTAGTTACATAAAAGGCTAAAGTATACAGTCCAGATAAAATTACAAAAATCTAAGGTGTCATGTATTAGTAAACTCATGTGTAACCAGAGGGATAATAAAAACAGTGATCTTCATAATTATATTAATACTTAGCACATAATTTATGTTAGATTTATATGAAAAGTCACATATATGGATAGATAGTGAAAGTATGTATTGTTGAAGGCTATGTGTGTGATTGCACACATGATTCATGTATGTATTTTACCTACACAAGAATATATGTGATGATTTTATGTAACCTGACATAAATTATTTTCTGAACGTCATTATATCATTATTATTCTTGCTTATGACTAAATATATCCTTATATACGTATAAATATATGGAGAGAGAGATTTCCAAAGTAAAATAATGTGTTTCCAAATTATAAAGCAAATATAATATTTTAGAATGAGAATTAGGTTACATATTTCCTTGACTCCAGAGTATACAATTTTTCTCTTTTCCTATTATAGTTGCATGGATCTATAATTTTAAATATAGTTTGGTAGGCAGAATAATGCCCCCCCTAAATCCTAATTCCTAGAACCTGTAGATATATGTCACAGGCTACTTTGCAGACATTAATAAAGTAAGAATTTCACAATGGCAAGATTATTCGGGATTATCCAGGTGGGCCCAATGAAATCACAAGAGTTCTTATAAGGAAAAGAGGGCCATAGGATATTAGAGTCAGAGAAGCCAGTGTGACGGTGGAAGCAGAAGTCAGAGTCAGAGGGAGAGCTTTGAAAACACAGGGGACGGAGCCATGGACCAACCCATCACGGTGCCCTCCAGAGACTGAAAAAGGCAAGGAAACATTCTTCTTTAGAGCCTCCCCCAGGAATGCAGTCACGCTGAGATCTTGACTTTAGCACAGTGAAAGCCATTTAGACTCCTGTATTGTTTTAAGCTCCTGTGTTTGTGGTCATTTGTTCCAGAAACAACAGAAAGCCAATACATGGGTGACGGAATCTCATCCATGCGCATTTTCCACGTGCTCTGTTCTCTCTTCACCAACACCCCCCTTGCCTTGCAGAGCTGCGCCAGCCATCATCTCACCTGCTCTTCAGCTCTGTTCGGATCAGCACACTGGAGACTGCTAACAGGAGCTTCTGAGCAGGAGGCGAGAGTGAATCTGAAGTGGTTATTCCAGCCAGCTGCCTCTGGTCAGTTCACTGCCTGTGCGCTGTGTTCTTCCACTGAAGACGAAGGCTTAAGCGGCCTGCTTGTCAGAGCTCTTTGGCTTCTGCTTACCATCCCTCCCCTCTCCTTTCCCCCTCAGGTCCTTGATGTGACTGGACCACACACTACATCATCCCTTAGGTGCTTTCACTGCACTCTGCTTGAATCCTTGTAAAGTGTCCTTTGATTGAACAGAGTGGTCCAGACACCTGTGGAATGATGCTGCCATCAGCAAAGTGGTAGGACCTTCAAAGTGTATCTTAAGTTCACCTTGTCTCCACCAGCCACTATCACAGGCCTTCGGCATTTGTAACTTGGAGTAGCTTGGCAGAGGTCCTATGTACTTGTTTTCTCTGCCTGGAACTTTTGCCCGGGATAGAGGATATTCTGCCCAGTTAACACAGATGAGTGACATGTACATAGGAAAATCCTTTCTACACAGGATTTCTTTCATTCCAGCCTGGATCTCTCTCACAGGCCTGAAATAGAAGTGGATTTTATCACCAGTTCTTCTGTACAAAGAAAGACCGCTGCTGCTTTGAAGCAGAGGTTTATTTCCCACTGCTTCATGCCAATTGGCGTTCTCGGAGCAGTTTATTAGCTTTTTTTTCCCCTATATCCTGCCAAGTAATGAGACTCAAATAACTATGTAAATTCATTAATCTCATAAAGCAATTAGTGTAAAATCCAATGACTGTTAAATTATTTCAAAACGAATTAGTTACAACATAACGTTTAATTTCATGATAACCCTCATCTATTTACACAACATAATTTCGATAAAATAAGTGCAAAGATGTAGTGTATTAAACAGAACAGCCAAAATCTTGTTCTTCTCTTATAAAACCGCCTCCTAGGACCTATGGTGAAGTCAATTAACATATGGAAGATGTTTAGTCCACCATCTTCCAAATAGCAAGCAATCCTAAATTGCGTATTGCTGCATCTGCACCCTCTGTAGTCACTGTGGCTTGTTAAGAATGAAGAGAAACTCCATTTTAATATATTCTAGAGAAGTCTCATTTCATTTAATTCTTGAGTAAAACGAAAAAGAAAAAGAAAGTCTCCAGAAATTCCTCCAAAGTGTCTCTTTCTTTCTGAGCTTGTTTCATTTTATAATATTTACACCACTCTAGGACTGAAGAGGATGCTGTGAGGTAAGGGGAAGATGGCTATCTTTGCATGAGATGTGGGAGTGATACACTGTGGTATTCAATTTCTTTCACAATTTGAAACAATCCTGTGTATCTTCAATCAAAATATTAGGCGCTTCTGCTCTGCTATGAATTATGAGGGATATACTATTACAGCACCTTCGACGGTAGAAAGGCTGATTACAGTGTATAATTAACATAAAGAACTGCGTATATTCAACAGAGGGGGCAGGGACTAAGCCTTGGGTCTGTTACTTAACCAGGTAACAATCATTTTAAGTCTTGACTTCCTCCTTCACAATATGAATTATGGTGAACGAGGTGCATGTGACAGTGATCACAACCTTATATTTAACGCGTGGCTGTGATTCATAGCTGACATGACTATCACATCCAATAAAGTAGTATGTGTGTAAGAATCTTGTAAAGAGTAATTCATGTGTTCCTTACCAAAGATGATTTATTGTTTTTAAGAAACTAATAGCTGAATAAAAACTAAAAAGCTAATTTAAAACATTTTAAATAAGGTTTTGATTTTGACTTTGGTCTATTTGTTTTTTGGACAGTATGAAGTTTGGCTGGAGAAAGGGGATGGTAGGAGAGACAAGAGTAAATAGTGCAATTTTGTAGTGTTTTCTGGTTTATATTGAAAATAAATGTGTAAATATATATAGTTGTTTCCCACCATGATGAAATAATGTGCGTCAACCTTACTTTTCTGATGTAAGCAGCTATAAAACCCAAGAACATGGTGGCCATGCTCAAATGCCACATGACTTTCAGCGCAGGAATATGATTCTTCTTTTTTTTCTTTCCTTTCCTTTCCTTTTCTTTTCTTTCCTTTCCTTCTTTCCTTTCTTTCCTTCCTTCCTTATTTATTTTTTATTGAAGTACTGTCAGTTATAATGTGTCAATTTCTGGTATACAGCACAGTGTCCCAGTCACGCATATACATTCATATATTCACTTTCATATTCTTTTTCAGGAATACGGTCCTTGAGAGAAGGAAAATATGTGAGGTGAGTCCCACATTCACCCCAGACTTCTGTCTGAGTCAATTTCTAAACCACAAGCAAGTAAATCCGGCCCAGTGAGAGAGCAATAGCATTGCTTAGTAGAAGAAACAGAGACAGGAATT
Organism: Camelus ferus; assembly: GCF_009834535.1. Classification (NCBI taxonomy): domain Eukaryota; kingdom Metazoa; phylum Chordata; class Mammalia; order Artiodactyla; family Camelidae; genus Camelus; species Camelus ferus. The sequence goes on along the minus strand of NC_045718.1, from coordinate 5,064,606 downwards.
CAGAGCTGATGAAGCAGGTGGGATTTGTGGACAGGGTACTGAAGAAGGGAACTCCACAAAGGAAGAGTTCAGGAAATCCGCATGGAGATCTCCTCCAGCCCTTGGCTAACTGTCAAGGTGCAGACGCACAGACCTGTGTGTTCTGCTGGAAAATAGCTACTGGTGGCCTGTGAATAAATGGAGATTCAGGAGGATGAATACAGCTGGGAGAAGTGAGAATTCTGACCCCAAAGAGTGGAATGACCTCAAGGAACATACCAGACTTCAAGCGAGACTCAGAAATAGTAGAAAGGATCACTCCCTTCACTTGGACTCAGCGGTCAGTGCTACATGGCGAGGCACAAAGTTTACAGGAATGATAAACTGTTCCCTCAGCAATATATTGTTTAATGAAAAAGAAAAATGTAAACAAATAACTTACAAAGAAAGTCCCAAAGAATTATGAAACAAGATAAAACAATTCTCATTCAGAAACTTGGAAAACGAGGTTCTCTGCTGGCATCAGCAGGGCACATGGAGAAAGGAATGCTGGTCTCAAAATATTTTATAATAGAAAAACTTAACTGAGCCACAAAAAATCATTTCTTTAATAAAAGTACAGCAGCCCCAGGGGGTTTTCTTCTCTTACCTTCCTTTTATTTCCTCATTCATTTTTCTTTTTTGGAAGTATTGATTGAAATAAACCAAATTTATCTAATAAACCTAAATTCCTTGAAGCATTATTAGTGAAGTTTTTTGAATTCTGGAATTCTCCAACTTTCAAAAACATCCTAAGATCTACCATAATTAAATTTAGCCTTATATACTGATGATGTCATATTAACAAAATGTTAAAAGCCAGGAAAATTGGTTTCATATTGGACCACCAAGTAGCACTCTGCAGTATAAAGCAGAAATGGGACATTGCAGTGATCTCAATGACAGAGTACACATAAAAATTATGCAAATATCTACTCACTCATTCATTCAGATCATACATTTCATTTGAATACAATGAGTGTTAGAATTACAGTTTTTTGGTTCTTTTCATTCCAAAGTTTCTAAAACATAAAATCTTCATAAGTTTAATATTATAGCTGATAGCAATCAATTTCATCACCCTTATCACTTATTAATGTGTTTACTATAACGTAAGAACCTATTAGATAACTATACACTGCGTATTCTTTGGGAGAATGGAAGGGGGGAATTAGACCTAACGGGGGAATTCAAGAAAGTCTTTCTGAAGCAATAATGCTCAGTTTGGGTTCTGAACGAAGACTAAGAGCTAATAAGAAAAAACAAAATCTATTTCAGATAATAAATATACATATGAAATGAGCATCACAATTTTTATAATGTTTAACCAGCTACTGGTGCATAACAAATCACCCCTGATTTTTTTTAATCAAAAATTTTTGATTAAAAAAAGTTTTTAATTAAAAAAAGTTTTTAATTAAAAAATTGATTTATTTGCTCACAATTCTGTGTTCAATTTGCAGTGGGTATGGGTTCCACTGGATTAGTTTACCTCTGTCCCATATGGTAACAGCTGGGCTCCCTTGCCTGTTTGCAAATGGTCTGGAATGGCTGGTACAATGGGGGCCTCTATTCAGTCTCTCCCAGGATTTGGCACAGGGAAACAAAAGAATCCCCAGGAAAAAGAATAAGCAAGTTCTGATACACAAGAACTTTTCTAGCCATTGCTGTTGTCACGTTTGCTGATGTTGGAAAACCAAAATCCTTACAGAAGAGAACTACAGATCGACATAAATACATGAAGGCATGAATTATTAGGGACAATTATTATTAGGGACAACCCACCACATGCACCTTCACAGGAGATGGGGTTTAAGTAGTTGTTACCCGAGGACTCAGGTATAAAGGGACTTGAGTGTTATAATAAGATTAGATTTCACACTTTAAGGAGATGGAAGTCATTGAAATGTCTCTAATAATAATAATATCATGTCTCTAATATAATAGAAAGGACCAACAATAAAGATTCTCCCAGAATCTTTATAGGAAAGGATATGAATATTTTTTTGAGAGTAAGAATTCTGCTCGTTTCTTTGTTCAATATACCCATACAGTTTTTTTCTTGATGGTATCTGGGATCAAAAATATTTCAAATTTAATTTTTCCATCATTTTATATTTGAGAATTGCTATGGATGTTTGTGTCTCCCCAAAATTTGTATGTTGAAAACAAATCCCCAGTGTGATAGTGTTTGAAGGTGGGGCCTTGGAGGGAGGGTTAGGTCGTGAGGGTAGCGCCCTCATGGATGGGACTGGTACCCTAGGAAGAAGAGAAATTAAACAGATCTGCTGCCCTCTTTGCTGTATGAGGTCACAGTGAAAAGACAGTGATCTGTGAAAGAAGAAGATTACCCACATTAGATACTGAATCTCCCTGTGTCCTTTTTTAATAATTGCTTTTTAAAAAATTTATCTTTTGAAAATTTTTTGTTGGGGTGGAGGTAATTAGATTTATTTATTCATTTACTTTTTAATGGAATTACTGGGATTGAGCCCAGGACCTCATACATGCTAGGCATGCACTCAACCACTGAGGTATCCTTTCCCCCAGTCCCTGTGTCAAGATCTTGAAATTCTCAGCTCCCAGAACTATAAGAAATAAAGCTCTGTTGTTTATAAGCAGCCCAGTTTATGGTATTTTGTTATAGCAATCCAAGTAGATTAAGACAGTCATTAATAGATTCCAAATATGGTTAACATGATTAGATTTATGTTTTGGTGAGTTTTATGAGTATCCGCTTTCTGTGTGTGTGCATGCGGTACCTTGAGTAGATCCGAATATCCCTGACTGATGCCCAGTATGCATGTTCACAGAGCCACTGATGCATATGAGAACAGATCATAATACCATTGGTTCTAAAAGAGTTCAACACAGGAGTGAGTGAATTTCCATTTACTATTTTTTAATTCCCTTTCCTCTCAGCACAGCTGGAGCCCATCATCCCTTTTACTGGCCAGCTGTCTGCAGTCATCACGCACACTAATTTTTGTCTACCAACTAACAGCCAAGGAGGAGGAACCGTAGATGTATCTCAAGGACACTTCTGGTTCGTTTATCATTGTCTATCCATTAAAAGATTTTTTTAAGTCAAGTATAATTTTGAACTCAGAAACTTTTCCATAGCAAACGTTATTCTTACCCAATAATTCTTTGACTTGAATTTGCTTGAATAAAAATATTAGAACAGTAATTTTAAATTCCAATGCCTTTGCAATGAGTAGTAAAAGGTCACTCTCTAAATTATTAATAACAAGGGCAAACTATTCTTTTCTCTTAGAGAATGGGTTTAGAATCCAAACGTCTATTCTAAATTATATTTCCCCACCAGATATAAAAACAAAAAAAAGCATGCTAATTTTTCTATAGGGAAGTCTAAATGCTTTTCAGTTTTGAGATAAGTTTCAAATTACTCATTTCCAGTTTTGAATTATATTATTTTCTTGTACTCTGAAGAAGCAGTAAGATTTTCTTTGGATATAATTAAAATACTTCCTTTGTCTCATTTTTAATTAATTATGTAACACTTTAAATTTTGTATTATGCAAACATTTTAATATAAAACTTTTATGTATTTTTTATTATTTAGATATTTAGACTTCTTTGGTCCATCAGCTGTTCTCAGTGTACAAGCCTTGATGTAAACAGGGAAGATAATAAATATTTTATTTTTAGTATCTGTTAAATAGTTTCATCTAAACCTAAGCTAACAACAACAAATGGTATAAGTCAAGCCCAATATAATACTTACATAAGTTATATTTCATCTATGATAAGATTTTTCTAGTCACATGATAAGAATGTTTGTCCCCATTCCTTTGAATTTATGTGGCTTTTTTTGGCCAGTTAATTGCCACTTTCAGTCAGAAACTCCTTTAAGCACACAGGTGAGACGGCATCCTCCTCTTCTGCCGTCATGATGCGCCAGATGCTGGAAGCTCCATAGCCAGGGTCCCAGAGGGTGAATGCTTATTTACAGTACACCCCAATCTCCCATCCCGAATCCTATTTGGACATGCATTGTGAGCAAAAAATTTGTTTTAAGAAAGAGCAAGCTACAGGAAAAATCATAGACTATTTAGCCATCGTATAATGTTCAAACACAGGTAAAGCTAAAAATGTTTTTAAGAAATAGGTACCTATGTGCTAAAACAGTAAAGACAAGACATTTCAAAAATAAAAATCTGTAATGGCAGTTGGCTTCTGGAGGATGCAGTTGTGCTGTGCACATTGTGAAAAGCACATTGTGTGGGTTTCTGACGAACTGGTCTGTTCTACTTCCTGAATACAGAGGGGTTAGTCCACGTCTTTGAAATTTCCGTATTTTGTCTTCATGTTGCATAATATAATTTACTGTATAATGATTAAAAAATCAACAAAAGACTGCTTAAAAAGCACAGTCAATCTGCCCTGTGCTTAATTTTTTGAAAGAAAAACTATAAAAGCATGAGAAAAAGAACAAAATTAGGAAAATGAAAATTTATCTACACACAAGACCTACAGCAACTGCAATCAAAAAATTTAGTAAGATGAAAAATCATGTAAAATACAAAATAAACAAATTTCACCAACTAAACCTGGGAAAGCAATATTTAACATAAAAGAGAATTGAAATTCAGGCAAAACATGTGTAAATAGGAAATGTAAAACTAGTGCATGATTATAAAAGAGAAAATATAAAAATCTGAACTTTATATATCTAATATGTGGCTTTAAATTTCTCTGTTATGTATTTGTGTACCAAGTAGGTGAAATACGTTCTGATGGCATATGTATGAACATAATTTAGCTTTCAGCATATCCGACACAAAAACTTACAGTCCTAGCTAACAAAAAACTAGAAATGACAAAATGCATTTGAATTAAATGATGGAACTTGGTCAAATCATACCTGTACGTGCGTGTAAAACCATAAAGCCTAAGCGATGAGACTAGGCAAGTGCCTCCCAGCTCCATTCCTCAGTCAGTAACTTATGTACACATTATCTCCGCGACAAGCATTTGACATTACGATATAAAAAGTAGATGTCTTATTTTCTTCAGAAAGAAACATTCCCTAGTCATCACTGTCATGTGTTTTTCTTTCCTTTCCACCTGTGTCCATTCAGGGAGCACAAGTTAACTGCATCCTACTGGGTATCAGATCTGCATGCGCTGCTCCAGGCACCGAGCTCAGTAAGAAGTGACTCATGCTCTCAAGCATCTCATCACATCCCTCACATTCTCATAAAAGGTTCCTATCATATAAGAGCTCTAAGAAAAATACATAAACAGTACACGGGCAAGTAAGAAGGATCACACTGTGGACGGAATGATAGTGAGCCAGGAGTTTCATCATTTTTAAAGCTCGAGCCTGGCTGAGATAAAGACGCTCAAGATTCTGGTTTCCTATCTGTCTCCACTGCAAGGAATAGGTCTAAAACAATTACATTAAATTCACTTAACTAATTGATCTAGTACTATCTCTCTACTTATATCACTATTACAAAGTATCCAAACTATCGATATAATTCATATAAATCGATATAAAGCCTCTCTGCTTTTAACTATACTTTATTTCACATAATTTAAATCCACCGCTCACAGACACTTTATTTCCACAGTCGGCTGCCTATCCCTTGGAAGACTTGTACAAAAGATAAGTAGAGAACATTTCATGGTCATTCATTAACTGTTTAAAGAGGTCTGCTGCTCATGAGGTTCTGTGTTGTGTGTACTGACCTTGAAACTCTTACTGATTGAAGAAGTGTTGGATAGAGTTTCTTCCGGATTTAGTTACATACTGTAGCACTACATGGCTGTATAGCTTGATTAAAGTATCTGTAATGTTACTAAATTAGTAAATAGGAGGCAATAGAAATGTCTTCGTAGAAGAGAAAGAAACACCCAGAGCAACAAGTATGAAGTAGAACAGAAGCCAGACATTTATGAATGTTGTCAAAATTAACCTTTGAAAGGAAACCATAGATCAGCCCCAATCCGGGATGATCTCATTTCAACTTCTTGAATTAACACCTTCAAGTTTTCCACAGAAGGTCACCTTTACAGGTTCTAGATATGCATATCTTTGGGGAATCTACCATTCAACCCACTCCCGTAGCTAAGGCTGTATATAACACAATACTAGAGCAAGCAAAAAGTTGTACGCTTTGTATACATACTTGCTTTTAATAACTTTGTTATGTTTATTTTATGTTGTGATACTCTGTCTTGCTCTATTTCAGAGCAAAATAGCAGTAAAACCATTACATATTTCTAATATTACAACCTCTTGGTTGTTGCTTGATAATCATTTGACTAGATTGTAATATATGTGCTTCCAATAGTTTCCCCCAAATTTTCTACTCTGACTTCTCTAAATTATCCTAGGAAATCCCTTTTCTAAGCTCCTTCCATCTTGTTTTATCTGCACGTTAGTAGGTGGATAGCAATGACTATATAACAGATGTCTTTTCCTAAACTTATTTTATGAGGATATGTCCTGTTGATCAGATGTTAGCACCACTTACTTTACTTTAACCCCTAATTCATGGCCTTTAATGTGTTTAATGAAATGCTACTATTGTGTATTTGTTAAAAATTTGGTGGGGTCATTCATATCTGCAATGTTGAAAGAGATCTTGGGGACCAAAATCAGTTTAAATAGTAAGTGTTTGGGAGATGTGTATGCATATCTGCACTTGCCACAAGGGAAAAAAATGAAATTTGATTGCTATGCTGTCATTTATGCCTGTTTAAATACATGCTTTTGAGGTAGGCGTTCTGTCAAACCTGTAATTCAGGGAACTTATCAGACCTGTTAGGAAGGAGATGCAGAGCCAAACAGAAAGTGTTAGAGCACCTTAGACATTGACTAGAACTAGAGGTCACTGACCAGCGTTTGGAATTGAAGGAGGTAATATTAATAGCGCCTACAGAATGAGGCCAGCTTGTAGGATGTAAAATTCTTCCAAAGGCCGTGGAGACCTGGGGTTACAGAAGGAGGGATTGTCTTACGAAGAGCAGACACCACGGAGGAGAAGCAGCCGCAACTGGAATCGTCCAGAGATACACTCTACAAAAGACAAAAATACCTGGCTCTCCCCTTCTGTTCCACAGGTTATCAGCAGGAATTCCTCTTGGCCAAATTTACATGGAAGGCTTAATCAGAGGGTACCAGGGAAATATTTTGCAAGAGAAGGGCAAGAAATAGATGGGGATGTCTGACAGGCGGTGACTGGTATATATCTAAACACAACAATATATCAGATCTTATAAGAAGAGTTATAGGAGTAGATACACTAAATTTATTTATGTATCTACGGTTGGATTGCCTTAAGGAATTGTTTGCTAATGTACTCTTTAAACTTTTAAGAAGCTTTTTGAATTACAACTTAAAAATGTAGAAAAAATAGTCTCTTTGATTAGCTTAATTTAAATGGAAGTAGTCTTAGAAAATACATTTTTATGATCTAATAGCCATGTATAGCCACATGCTGCATTTAGGAAAAATAATTCGGATTTCAAATTTTAAAAGAACTTCAAGAATTTTCAAGCTTTTCATGTGTTAAAGTGTCTATACAGTAATGCTGTGAAATGGACACATAATGGTTAATATAATTCAGGTAGCAATGGGAAATTTATTTTTGAAAAAAATACTAAAAGCCCTGGTAGTTAATACACATGACTGAATTTCCAGTTAAGACGATCTCATCACAATACCGCACCATGCCTCAGACCCACAGTCTCCCAGGGAGGAGCTGTGGCTTAGATACGAAGCAAAGTGCAAATAAACAAGTGCTTTTTTCCCTTCCGAGGATAAACAGCCGGTGTCATTCAAGAGAAGTTATTAAAGTTACTAAAACTTTTTAAGAAAAATCATGAAGTCTGGTTTTAAAATACAGACTCTAAATATTTATATGAAAAAATGTTTCATTCTCGTGTGGGCAGTGTGAGACACATGCCAGCACACCAGCTGACTGCACACAAGCAGGATATAATAAAAATAACAACAACAACTTTTATTGCAATTGTTTAAATTATCTTTTTTTTTCATTTCCTAAAAAGAGACTGCCAATCAATACTGTATATTCATAGTTCCATGAGTTTGCATATATAAAAACTACATTTAATTTATCAATGTGATAATTTTTATATGTATTCAGGCTAGAGCATGAGTCTGATTATCATATAAAACTTTATTTTCCCTAATAACATTATGATAGAGAGATCATTTCTAATGTTACAGGATGATCTTATTACCTGAGGGTTCCTACTAAAAGGTGAAGACTAGAATCGGATATTTAGAAATCACAGAGCATTGCAAACAGCATCTCAACAGAATGCTACCTGAGAAATTGCAATCCTGTATGAGTGCATACCTCTCCACATTTACATTGCAATGTTCCCCCTCCCCCAAAATATAGTTTGATGAGTCTGACAACTTTATATAGTGCTTTAACCACCACCAAATTCAAAATGTATGGACATTTATTACCCCTGAAAGTTACCTTTTGCCCCCTTTAATCACTCGTCTCCTCCCACTCCAGGACCCCCCCTGTTTCCGCAGGATGCCATGTAAATAGGATCCTTCACTCCGTAGCCTCTTGCATCTGGCTTTGGTCACTTCACATTAATTCTTTAGGGATTCACCTCTGCTGTGTCATGATATCAATCCTTTGATGCCTTTCCCTTTTTAAACATATTTCATAGTAGGACTCTTCCACTCCGTTTTTTTCTAACTGAAGGATATTTGGATTGTTTTCAATTTGGACCACTTTGAACAAAGCTGCTATGAACATTTACATAAAAAACATTGTTTAGACATATGTTTTCATTTCTCTTGCGTAAATACCTGAGAGTGGAATTGCTGAGATGCATGGTAACTGTATGTTTAATTTTACAAAAAAAACTGGCAAACTGCTTCCCAAAGAAGTGAGCCATTCCGCATGCCCGCTGGAACAGACGGGCTCTCCAGCTCAGCATCCCCGGCAGTAACTGCTACTGTCAGTCTCCTTAAGGGGAACAATACTAATGGGTGTGTTATAGTATTTCATTATTGTTTTCATTTGCATTTCCGTAATACTGTCATTATAGCATCTTTTCATGTGATTAACTTTCTATCTGTATTTCTTTTGTAAAAGACTGTTTAAACATGTTAGTGATTGAAAACAAAAAACCTGGTTTTTAAATACTGTGTTGTAAAATTGCTTTGTGTATTTTATGTGCAAGATCTTTATCAGAATTTGTTGTGCAAGTATTTTCTGCCAGACTGATGTGTCTTTTTATTTCCTTAATGGAGCTTTTCAAAGCACTGAAGTTTTTAACTTTTGTGAAGTACAATTTATTTCATTTTATTTATTTTTTTTTTTGGTTGGCATATTTTATCTCCCCTAGGAAAGTTACTGCTACACCTCACTTCTCCAAGTTTTTCTTTTATAATTTACTTTACAAGTTTAAAAATTTTAGCTTTATAATTAGATATCTGGTTAATGTCAAGATATTTTTTGTCTATTGTATAAGAGAAGGTGTAGGGTTACCCTGTTTGCACACAGGTGTCCAGTTGTCCCAGTTCAGTTTATTGCAAAGACTCTCCTTATCCAGTGATTTGCCCTTGCACTTTGTTATAATTCCATGTCCTATATAGAAGTGGGTTTATTTCTGAAATCTATAATCTGTCTCATTGGTCTTTATGTCCATTTTAATAGGAATATCACACTCTAAGTAAAATTTTACCTAAAATGAAAATGATATTATTTAATATTTTATCAAATATTAAAAGTTGACATTTTAGTGCAGAAAAATAATTTAGCCTTGAGTGCTGCTTTGATTGCAATCATTATTCCACAAAATTACAATTTAATTTACACTTCCTTTCAAATGGCCCATTTAGTAATACCAGTAACCTGTTTGTGCACAATGGAGTATCATCCAGGAAAATGTTTCAATGAGATGTTTTCTAGAAGAAAGTTTATATTCAGTACACATAGTTCAGGCAATTATAAAAATCCTTCATGTTCAAAACACATAGCAATCTTTAGCAAATATTTTTCTTAGCTGTATTTTTTTTAATTTCCAAACTGCATCAATAAGGAACTTTTTTCTTAATAAATAAATTAAGAAATCTATATCGTGCTACCTGATGTCCAGTGTCTTGAAAATGGTTGTTTCATGCATTTGTCTTATTTTTTGTTTTTGTTTTTGTTTTTTTCTGATAGCAGGTCAATCTGGCCACTTTACTCTATATTTATGGGAAGCAGAAATTTCAAGGGAGTGTCCTCTGGGTGGCAGTTGCAAACACTGGATTATCAGACACAAAAACTGGGTCACCAGTTGTGTAGAACCTCCCCTCTGGGAGACACTGGCACTCAGGAGCATGGCAGATGGGGACCCACCAGGTGAAGTGAGGCAGAGAAGGAGCACAAAGACGGCAACCTTTGAAAAAAGGAAAAAGGAAAAGAAAAAGAGAAAAAAAAAATAATGGCATTCACCAGCCTCAGCAAGCCTGAGGGAGAACACAGAAGAGATGGCTCTCACTGGCTGGAGCAAGATGGCACCTACCAGAAAGAAGAGGAAAAAAGACAAATATGGCATCTGGTGGCTTCTGGGAGGCAGAGAGAGAGAGAGAGAGAGTAGGGAGATGGAGGCCACCAGCCTCTGTCCCTGCAGAGCATCTTAGCAGATCCTGCCCCTCAGACTAGCACTTTCAAATTAGGAAATGAGTCTCTTTCACATAAAGTCTGGGCTCTTTTCAAAGGGCGGCTCCTGTGCTGCTCCCTGGGGCAGGCGAGTCTGTGCCTGAGCCCTTTTAAGTCACTCATATACCTGAAACTAACACAATATTGTGACTGCCTAGGGGTCTCATGGGCAGGAAGCCCAATGTTCAAAGCCAGATGATTTGAGGGCCTGTCTCGCAGGTGCTGGTCTTAAAAGTTGGGGGCCCTGATGTGTGGGGTGTGGGGTATGAGCCCTTTGCTCCTCTGGGAGAAGCTCAGGGCTTGATTTCCCTCCTGACTGCAGGTCCTGGCACTGAGGTGGGGCTTATGGCAAAACTGTCTCAACCTTTCTTACCTGATTTGATGTGGTTTCTCTCTCGTTTGCCTGGGGGGTGAAAATGTCACTCCACCAGTTTTTAGATGGTTTTTCAGAGGAATTTGTTCCATATATGTAGCTGTAGATTCAGTGTGTCTGTAAAAGGAGGTGAGTTCAGAATATTCCTACCTGGTCATCTTTAACCAGAGTCTCCAATCCCTTTTTTTATGGAGACATAGTTTACATACACCATTGTATCAGTTTTAGATGTACAACACAATAATTTGATGTATGTCCATGTTGCAAAATGATTAGCTAACATCCATCACCTCACATAATTACAAAATTACAATTTTTTATACCACAATAAGCTTATTATTTGCCTTTTTTCTGTTTAACATATTTTGCTTGGTATAATGATCTCAAGTTTCATCCATGTTGTTATAAATGGCTGGATTTACTTCTTTTTCAAAGCTGAATAATATTCCATTGTATGTACGCACTACACTTTCTTTATCCATTTATCTGTCAATGAATACTTGTATTTTTTCATGGCTTAACTATTGTTAAGTAATGCTGTAATGAACATGGGACTGCAGATTTGTTTTGAGGTAGTGATTTAATTTCCTTTAGATAAATACCCTGAGATGAAATTGCTGGAGCACATGGCTGTTGAATCCTTAAAACTGACAATGAGTCAAGAAAAGAACCTGAGTAAATTTCTGATCGTGAATCAAAGCATGAGAGATGGTCTCTCTCCTTTTTGGAGGGCAGCAAATTGTATCTTACTCAACAAATAAAGTCTTGTAAAGTTTCAAATAGACAACATATACTTTATCTGACATGGAGAAATTTTCTTTGTATCAAATTTTACCAATCCACTTACTTTGAATTAAAATTCTCTATTGTGGCTCCTATGGGTTAAGAAGGTCCTATAAGTGTTTAAAGAAAGTGTTATAAACCCATCACCTAATTAGAATTCAATATCAATTAAAATACATAATACCTTAAACTCAGATGATAAAAAATAAAAAATGGAGATATATACCTAAGTGTAGTAAGACAGAAATGTTTCTTAATGAATATCTATGTCTTACATACTGATTTTGAAAACAAAAGGACCTATACGCAGGGAAAAAACAGTGGTGTCAAACAATTATAAACTGGATGTTTATGTCATAATTTCTTTGCAGGATATTTATTTTAAAAAAAGACATGAGTGTATAATTCAGCACAACTTCACTCATCATCAGTAAAAGCAAAAAGTGAAACTACATTTACTATGTGATCGCCATCCCTTTCAACTTCTCTTTCTTGGATTGCCATAATTCAATTTACTGGAATTTTTTTTCTCATTGACAAAATTCTGATTTATATAATTGCTTTATTAAATTGATCATCTTTAAACAAAGTTTTCTAAATTTAAATTGAAGTATCCTCCAAAGAAAACATGCTTACCCTCAATTCACATGAGGTAAAATTATCTTATAATGACAATGGTGGCAGAGCATGAATTCCTTTAAGTTCTCAGATTCTGTGAAGAATGATATAATGCCTACAATAGCTCTTTTAATGATAAATTATTGTTACAGAGAAGATGAAAAACAGGTCAGTTCTGTACATAGTTGGAAAGGCATCAGATTCGACTCTTTTACTGCAGTGTTCAGTTTTCTCTAGATTATGGAGAAGAAAAGTAAATCATAATTCATTTTCAAGGTTGCCAGGAGACACTGATGCTTCCAAATTGGTATGCATGTATCACTACAGTTTACATTACAAAACTTTAAAGAAACAATAAAGAAAATTAAGTTTTTACAAAGAATCTTGCTTCAGGGAAGTAACTACCACAATGTGATTATTTTTGCATCTGTTGTTTTTGACAGAGTATTAATGAGATCTTAAAAATCTTCTAATAATGTTTGTCAACTTATTAAATAAAAAAAATGCTGGTTAATAGTAATAAATGAAGATTAACTGAAAGTAAAAAGAAAAGTGACAAATAAAAACATGATATATTAATGATACATTTCCAATGATAGAAGCCCATTAAAGTTGTTGCAATATACCTTATTTTAAATATTTAATAATTGGGAGAAAATCTAAAGAAATTAATATTTAAATTATGTAATAAAGTATGTACTTAACATGCCCAATAAATATTAAACTACAAATATCAGATTGCTTACATGCAGTTAGACTCAGCTATGATTTCTACAATGTTGCAAAAAAAAGTTTTCTTTTCCATAAAAGGTGTTTTTCTTTTCCATACTTTTCAAGTGAAAAAAAGAGAAAAGAAAACAGAATACTGGTACATTTTGTTTAAATATATTTTCAGTCATTAGAATATTATTTAACTGGATTTCTAATTTGAACTCTGAAAAGTATAATTTATGTGACTTAGGATACACACTAAGGGGTTAAAAGTGTAGTCTTTTCTAATATTGAGTTAGTTACATAACCACCTCCCTCCTGCATATATAACTGGAATATCATATCAATCTTTCTTTAAAAGGTGATTGCATTTTTTTTTATAAATGAGTAATAGTATCATATTACTGAAAACCCAGACACTCTTTTCTTATACTCTGCATTTGAATGGTATTAAATGACAGTATCCGATGAATACAGCAAACAGGCTTCAGAGGATTTAAAAGGATTTTAAATCAACTCTATAGTCAAATATTATAAAACATTTTGTTTGTCATTTTTTGCTAAGATTAACATTTTTTTCAGTGAGTGCTGGATAAAACATACGGAAAAACTTAGAGAATAATGGAGTTCTGCACCGACCAGAGGCAGAATCCACTCATTTTTCTCCCCGATCATACCTTTAAATGATTCTCCGTATGGTTCTTTATACTGTGGAAGGAGGAAGACAGGGTTGAAAAAAGACGTGTGTAGGACACTGATAGAGCGATGCGGACTGGACACTCACACATGTTGTTGTCCAAGCAGATGAAATGATAATATGGCACCTTTTTACCACAATATAGGCACCTTTTTACCAATTAACTGAGGGGAAATTCTCTTGGGGATCCAGCAAAAATGTAGGCATTGCAGGTCCCTAGTGATCTGGAATTCAGAAATAATTACTCATATTGTCCACTTGTATGTCAATTAGACTTGCTTTATCACATATGGGTAAGACAGAAATAATTAAAATAACTATGTCTTCTAACTTCCTTTCTCTCTCTCTCTTTGCAGAACTTGCTGAACTAAAAATGTGATTTCTTCACAAATAACTTCATTTTTTAATTACTCACTTTCCATATAAAAAGATACTGAGAATTCACTTCTAGTCATGAGGTAGTAACAGAACTTATGCTCTCACTGTAAATAACTAAAAAGTTGGACAAAACCACATGAAACAGCAGTTTTCGGCTTTGCAAAAGAGTCAGCATACATTCATGAATGCTGAGAGAAGGGTATCATTGCCCGGCACTTCCCGGGAGGGAGGGGCCATACAGCCGGTTCCCTTGCATTGAAGACAAGGATAAGGAGTTCGGGGAAACTAGGAAGCCTGGAATATGTGAGGTAGAGGACCACAAAAATAGGGAGCAGTTCAGCAAAGGAGCTTTAGAAAAACTCTACATAGGGATCCACTTAAGTCTCTTAAGTATCTGCCTAGATCGTAATCTAAGAATTTGTAGGACGAAATTTCCAAAATGCCAGACAAAAATTAACTTCCAGGTTAAAAGACATCTACCCAGGAGCTGTAAGTTGAAAGAATTACCATAAGTCAAAAAGGGTGAGAAATTGCTGGAGATGCCAATGGCCAAGTGTAGAGATCGTTAATATGGACAAATTCAGTAAAAATCCCCAAAGTGTCTCAGCATAGTCATGGGGCTGAGCTAGCCACGAAGTAAAGACTACCATGATCTGTCCAAAATAAACCATGAATCTCAAGCTGTGAAAATTCATGTTCAGACAACTTAGCTACCTATCTGAAAAACTGCAGCTTTCTTTAAAAGAATATAACAAAATCAAGTAGTTGGCAATCTAAAATTTATCATTTTGACATCAAATAAATGTATTTGACAGATAGGAAGTAGAAAAATACAGTCCATAAAAAGGTGATAAATCAGATAATAGGAACAGAAATGATGGGACTGATAGAAAAGAAAGCTTAAAAAGTTATCCTAAACATGCTCCAAGATTTGCATGAAAATCTGTCTGCAATGAAAAGTTTAAAAGTTGCCAAAAGAGTTTTCTAAAGGTAAAAATACAGTACCTGAAATGGATATTTCACTGAAGAATTCATAATTAATGAAATTGGAGATATAGAAATTGATGCTGTGAAATAAAATCACAGAAAGAAATAAAACTAAAATACATACATACATACATACATGCATACATACATTCACGTGGGTGGGGAGTGAGGGGGACAGATCCTAAGTGGAATTTGGAACAAGAGTAAATGATCTAATTCATACACAATTGGCATTCCAGAAAGAGAGAAGAGGAAAAACAATAAGAATAATTGAGAAAATAATAGCCAAGCTTTTCCAAATGAAATAAAAATGGTAAACCCAGTCTTTCAAAAACAAACTAAATAAATGCTTATATATTAAGATCTAAAAGATGAATCAACATTGAAAATTAAAAATACTTATAATTTGTATTTTCTCTATTCTATTCAACTATCCTTGATCTTTTTTTCCCTTCAGTAGTGTACGCATGGTATTCCATTTTATTAGAATACCATTTTTCAAACAACTACCTTTATACCTGCCTCATACTAACAATTCCATGATCTCCTGTATAAAGGTTGATTTCTACCCTATGCATTTCAATAGCATCCCACCATTAATTTATTATTTACTCGTTTTCATAATTGCTTAGATAGTTGTCTTTATGCCATCACGTGATTAGCTACTTCAGAACAGAAACAGCATATTGCTCATTTTTTTTCTACATCCAGCTCCAAATTTCATCAATATAAAGATACAAGAAAGAAAACACAAGATAATGTCACCAGTTATCAAAATACTTAAAGGAGTGAAATTTTCATTTTTAGGATCTTATCCCCTAATAATAAATGCAATTTCAAAATATACTTAACTATAGAAGAGAGTTATTTCCCTCTAATGGAAATAAAGATTCTATGCTCAACCAAAAATCTGTATTAAAATTGCAGCAGAAAATGACTGAACTGGTATCAACAATAAAATCTCAGATATATCATTTTCTTATCATGACAAAGTGTATCCCTCTGGACTGTGTGCCTGCTATTTCCTGTCAGTTCAAAAGAGGTCTCTTGACAGCAGAAAAAAACTGTAAAAAAGTGAGAGAAATATGTACACAGTAGCTATTTACATTGTCAAGGATTATCTATCATTTTGAGTGTTTTGTGCCCTGAGCAGATATGTAGTGATAAAACATTACTGAATAGGACAGAAATGAGATAAAAGAAGCTTCAACCCTTTAGCAGTGTCTAACCTAGGGCGAGTATCTTGACCGTTCTGAGCTGTACTTTTGTAGTCTCAGGATTAGGACTGATATATGACCAACCTTGCATGGTTGTAATAAAGATTCAATTAAGTGAAAACAGGAACTAATATTTGTGAAACCTAGTAACAGCATTTGCTCAATACATGTCTGTTGACTTTTCAATATTAAGAATGATGCAATTATTTATTTCCTTCTGGCTCTGTACCTATCAGGCAAGTGCTTCCAGACATTCTGGTGGATCTGCTCTTGGTGTATTTCAGTTCCTAGCCTAGTCACCTTCATTCCTAGGTCTCTATCTGAGGCCCTGGACAGAGAGGCCACCTTATGTGGAGGGAGGAGGAAACCTGGAAGGTAACTTTTCCCCACTCTGACTCAATACTCGTTACTTGTCCACTCTTGGCCTTCCTAGGTTATTCTATACCCCCATCCTCACCTCCCACCCATCTTACAGTTCATAAAACTGCTGGAGCCTTTTGGGGGGGCCTCCCTCAAAATCAGGACAAAGTGCACTGATCTACTCAATGCTCTGTACTCCATTTCATGGGGTAAAATACAATGGCGTTGTCTGGTCTTTCTCTGCTTTTAGCTCTTGCATATTCCATTGCAGTAAGTGATTAAAGTCTTAACTCTTTCATTTCTGCCTTTTTGCTTTAACTGGACACCCTGACATCTGGCAGCTCTGCTATCTCCCTGCTCAGTTGAGCTCCTGACACTGTTACTGAACTCAAGATGAGCTTCTCACCACTCCAAAGCCAATAATCAAGAGGAAAGGGTCAATAGAAAGGAAAGGTGCTGTAATCAGAAAAGCTGGCAATCTGGGGAGAAGGCAGACTCACGTCCAGAGACCAACTCCAAAGATTCTGCTCAGTCATGCCAGTTATTAAAGGGAAAAAGAGGGAAGAATCTGAGTGAATCATCAAGGCAGGAGGTTGGGTTCTGCATTATTCTCCACTGAGTGCAGATTTTGATTCTCTCTTCAGATGTCATCTTGCCCGCATGATCTGCCTGCAGAATTGCTAAGAGGGCTGTCGGGAGTGGATAGCTAGTCATTTTTTAATTACTTAATTCTTTATTCTTACTTCCTTTTTTCTGGGAAAAGAATCAACATGTTCAGCAAGGCATTCAGGAGAGCATAATTCAGGAGTTTATTTCTATTGCTTAGTGATCTCATTCCTATAAAAAGATTCTTTTGAGGTTAGGGGGACAGAAATGGGCAAACAGGAAAGAGGCAAAAGAGGTGCCTTCCATACCTATTAAAATAAAATCAAAGCCAGAGGTATATAGTTTTTAATTCTTTTATTTTAATAAAATGACTTTCAACAAAATGTAAAACTAAAAATGCATCTTACTTCATGAATAATTTTATAAAGAGCATCATTCTAAATACTACAGATTTTTAATTTCATTTTAATAACTTTTATAGATTTTAAACAACAATTATTTAAAAATTACAATGTTATAATAAGCATTCATTCTGGCTAAAATCTATTATGCTCATTTGAATTTTTTTATAAGAATCATATTTCTTATAAAGAGCCCCATCTATAGTCCTCATACATTTTCTTATTTATTGATTTGAGAAACTGATACTCAGTATAAAAATTTTTAGTTTCGATTCTTATTACCAGATACATGGCTGTGAGGCAAGACAGAAAATCTCTCTTATCCCACAGGATAAGCAAAGTGTAGAGGACAGCTGGAACTCAAAAAACATCTTCTATTGATCAAAGCAGTAGCAATCCTGCTCAAATTCAAGGGCAGGAAACAGACCCCTTATCTCCATGAGAAAAAGGTAAAATAATTTGCTGCTATGTTTTTGTTTGCTCATTTGTTTTACCATCACAGCATCATAAAGGAAATTGAAGTTGCAATATTACAAGGTTGAAGCTAAGGTTTTAGGGGATTTAGCAAAGTATATTTGTCATGAGGCACTGAATCTGAGATTTTTTTCCATTGTGATTGTTTGCCTCAAGTTTTTCTCACTGCAGAAGAAACTGAAAAAACCTGGAAAAGGAAGATACCCTATGTGAGTCTTGATTTTTTCTTACCTCAGCTAGTGGTCTCACTAATGGAGTTGCATTTGGCAGGGATAGAGGCTGTGGACAGGCACAAGGCAGCTCATGGTCATTTTAAAACTTTGATATTTTGTGCATCTTTATAACCTCAAAGTGTTAAAGTGCTTCAGTCAATTATTTCAGTGGAGAACTGTAAAAATCAATTTAGAAACTTAAATTGAAAGTGTTTCCTTTGTTATTCAACATGTAACCTATTAGAACAGGCTTTCTTTCCATAAAGAATTGATTTTTAATCAAATACTCAGCATTTGTTGAGCTTTTTTTCTAAGCTAGCAAAGTAACTCCATTATTCTAATTCCATCATAATTCTGTGATCACATTTTTCCTACCTGTTTGAATTAAAGAATCTAATTTCAAATCTTTTGATATATATGTGTGCACATGTATTCCTACTTCTTATTAAATTGTGTATATATACACTGGTTATTACTTTTAGAAGTCCTGTGATTTCTTCAAGGCAGGTATTAAAACTAAACAATAAAAGTGATTCCTGTATTATTTGTGTTCATCTTCTGTAAGAACAGATCATAAATAATTTATTGCCCTGTGTTGACTTGATTACCAAAATAATGTCTATTTTTAAATGATTTTTCTTTTGATTTAAACAATTTACATTTAATTTGCATAAATTAAGTTATATGAATAGAATTATATTTTATACATACTCAAATCATTATTTAGTATTTTATATCAAAACTTACTTTTTATTATGGGAATTACATTATCTTCTTATCTCAAAATGACCCAGGCTACAGAATTTTATGTATCCACTATTTCTGGATTTATTTTAATCTAGTCACAGATACTCATATTAAGGATATGATATTTTTTGCCCTTTTTTTTGGCTTTGCAGTTACATTTTTCTTTTATCACTTTTCTACGAAACATAAAGAACTTTCAGAACGTATGTTGGAAGGTGATAAAACTTTCTAAGTGTAAAACATTTTTAATTTCACAGTTATTTGTGTTAAGGGTTAAGGTTATGTGAATGTCATTTCTTTATGAAGTAATACACTCTAGTTTTATTAGTAATTCCCCTTTTCATCAAATCAAACACTGCATATGGTTACAACATTGATTTTCTAATTTTATGAAAATTGCCCTACCAACAGCTGGTCTCTTGAACAAATGAATATGTCAATGGCTGATTACAGATTAATGATATAGCTATTCTTCAGAGGTGTAGCAATTCACATTCAGATTTAGGCTCACAGTAGTTTAGAATGCTTATTTAAAAGGAACACTCTAACTTATGCATTTAAATATTTTTACTGATATGAAATTGAATGCTTTTGAAGACATAATACACACACTTTAGGAGGAACAAAAGGATTGAAAGAAATTTAAATTTAGGATTATTGAAAAGCACATCTGCTTTGAATGTGATGATTTACCAAGATCATCATGAAGCAACTGCTAATCAAATTTGCCTGAAGACATCAGACAATACTATATCATCAGATAAAATTATTTAGGGTTATTTTTAAAGCCTTTATTCAACTTGTAAAAGTTGAGTTAAAAATCAGAAAGTGCTCTGGAATTCTCCTTGCCAAGCATATGCTGAAAAACTTGTGTCATCATTCATTTAATATGATACAGAATGCTAATTATGGCAGTAGTTTTCTCACACTTTGGGATACCACAACATCATTATGCTACAATTTCTGAAAATGAGTGTTCTTTTACCATTTTACTTCTTTGCCTATCAGCTACTGTCATAGATGATCCAATTATCTATCAACTATAAATTTGAAAAAAACTTTTATATTGGGTACCAATGGTTAGGTAAGTAATGACAAAAGTAATAAATGGGATATGATAACAAATCTATTCTTGGTGTTCAAACTTTGAACATACCACTGTGATACTTTACAATTTTGAAGAATTTTGCTTTTCTGTGTTACGATGATTGACGTATTGAAAGCTGAGTTTCCCTTGAAATTCACATCATCTGACATTGTGTTTGATGAAAACTTTACTGATACTAAACACACAGGTATTTGTTGCATGTAGATAAATAAAAGTCCTCCAGAACTTAAACCTGCTTAAAAAATGCAAGCAGTTAAATGTGCTCCAATAAAAGCTGTCTTTTCACA
Organism: Camelus ferus; assembly: GCF_009834535.1. NCBI lineage: Eukaryota > Metazoa > Chordata > Mammalia > Artiodactyla > Camelidae > Camelus > Camelus ferus. Next base: position 5,043,956 of record NC_045718.1, on the reverse strand, counting down.
AAATTGCTACTTAAATTCTTACAGGTTTTTAAATTTCCATTTCAGCAAATTGGTAAGTTTTGGTCACTGGAGCATGAGTTTATTCTGTCACATAGTTTTTCTAACCATTTAATCCTAGCAGTAGCAAAAAAAATGTCAGCTCAGATCACAAGAGCATTTCAAGGAGCTTAAAACCAACACACCAAAAACATGAGTTATTAATGTAATCATCTAAGTGTGTGTTAGGCAAGCCCCCACAAACTGCCAAGCTAACGAGTGACCCACATACTCCCACACACATGCACACACTTAAATTACTCAAGTTTTCTATGAGTTCACAGTCTACCTGTGCAGCAGTCAGGCCCCATAATGCAAGCTCTTAAACTATGATGTTGGTCCAAAACACTGTCTAAATGAGGTGATTGAGGAACAGGAAACATAAATCTGTCCACGGTGACACAACAACTAAGTAGTGGAACCCAAAAATGCAATTTAAAGATAAATACAGTTTGAAGACAGGAAATGCTTAAAACTGAATTATTAAGCCTTTATTTGAGAACTTTGCAAGATACTGTTTTTGAAAAGCCCTATTTTAGTCAGTTCAGGCTGCTATAAAAAATACGTAGATTGAGTGGTTTACAAATAACAGTAATTTATATCTTATACTTTTTCAGGCTGGAAATTGGATATCAAGATGCCAGCAAGATCAGATTGTGGTGAGGACTCTCTTCCAGGTTCAGATTGCTGACTTCCTGTATCCTCACATGGTAGAGAGTAGAGAGAAGAAGCAAGCTCTCTTATATGCGGGCACTGATCACTTTCATGAATGCTCCACCCTCACTGCCTCATTTCATCCTACTTATGTCCCCGAAGTCCCACCTCCTAATTCCATCACATGGAGGGGATAAAGAATTTCAACATATTGATTTTCAGGGGGACAAACTTTCAGTCCATAACAGTCCCCTATTCTATACATTAAAAACAATGTAAGAACATTGGAAGAAAATATTGACTTTAATTACACTTTTTGTTGTAAAATTAGATCTAGCAAACCTATAGTTAATAGGATTCAAATGTTATAACTGGAGCATAGACCAGAGCATAAACTAAAAAAAAAAGTTATTCATGTTTCCCTTAAAAAACATAACATGCTCTTAACATGGGCTATAGAGTTGGGATTATATTTTCATAATATTTGGCCAGAAAAAAAAACAGAAAAAAAATCATTTGCAAATCCATATATATGGGAAAAGTCATTTATTTTAATTATTAAAATTCTTTTCTATGCACAGGGGTATTTTTTATTTAATATTTCCCACTTAAACTAGAAACAGACATAAAAAACTTGCATTAAATACACAGCTGCACTTAATGCTTTCCAATTATATTTTTCTCATTTTTACTTTTTTGTATTTATGTAAATATAATTAATTATATTGAATAAGCTGACATTGTATAATAAGTCTTAACTTAGTATCCTGAAACATGTATAGTTTTTTTTTTATTAAATTAGTATTATTTCTAATTACTTTACTAAGAAATATTCTCAGCAGTAGAAGATTCAAGAAGCTTAATTCTCAAACAAAAATAAATTTAGGGGGAAACTAGAGGTGTAAAAGCCACATATACAGAATTAGAAAAATCTTTCAGTTGGACTACCATACACAGTTTGCTTCGAAGCTAGTAACAGAGGGGTTTACTATAAAACAGTCTCAGATTTTTAATTCATTACTTTTGAGAAAAACTTTATTAATAAATAACATGGAAAAAATTACCCCCCAAACCTATTAGCAATCATTCTCCTTTTCTTCCTAGAAAAGAATCTAGCAATATATTCACATTTCTTAAGGAGAACAGTGATAATTTCCCCAAGAACAGAATCAACATAGATATTTATAATCATATGATCTATATGTAAGTTTCTTAAATGTTAATAATACATTACTAATATTTCTTTCACACTTTGGTATTTGCAAATTTTCTTAGGAGAATCTTTTATGTCATCTTGAATGTTATACCATTACTACTAGTCATTACTGCCTATAATATATAAAGTAAGTAGTACTTATAATATACTTTGAGTGTTGTCTTCTCTTATGTCTTGGGATCACCTGAAGTGATATCCTTCTCAGCAAGTGTAAGCAATCCAGAATTTCCAATAAGACATTCTTGACAGAGAAACTGAAATTAAATATACAGAATTTTTCACAGGGCTCTCTACAAAATCAGTAACAACAAGGAAAGAACGGTGAGTATAATTTCCATGAATATAATAGAACGTAAAGTGTCAATGAAAATCTTTTGACATGATTGTACTGAAAGAGGTCTTTTATTTTTTGGTTGAGAAGACAAAAATACTGGTTTTACTTACTGACACTCATCATGTAATTCAATCCATGAAGGTTTTACATTCTTTACGTGATAAAGAATTACAGTAGATATTATGTATTAATAATAGAATAGGAAGATTTCCTTCTGCATATCTACTATCTAAACAGTTCCCTCTTCACGGAGTGATTATGATTTAGTGATTATTATTTTGCCTTTTCTAAATAAACTATCACATGAAATTCTATTTTTGTTTAAATTATTAGTGGATTGTAGCTCTAGAAATTACCCATTTGTTCCATTCGAACTGAATGTCATTGCAGCAACTCAAAGATTGCCAACCATAAGTGGTCTTCAAGGCTGCGAGGGGGCAAGATGCCTTTTCATTCAATGTCTTTAAATTTGATGTGGGGAGGGAACAGACAGTTTCTTAAGTCCACCTTTAGGTAAAAGGAAGACCTGAGAGAAGAGCTGGGAGGAGCTATTTAATTATTATGAATTATTAGTTCATAAATCTCATGCTCGGCCTGAAGGCCCTAGGAAGAAAAATCTATGGTCTCTCTGAATAAATCTGCCTGTTCTGTACATTTTAAATAGATGGAATCACAGAATATATGGTCTTTTGTGACTAGGTTATTTCACTTAGCATAATGTTTTCAAGGTTCATCTATATTACAGCATATATAGTTTTTCAGTCCTTTTTAGAGGAAGGCACCACATTTTATTTATCCATTTGTCAATTAATGCGCATTTAGGGTCATCCTCACTTTTGGATATTACGAATGATGTTGCTATGAATATCTATGTACTAGTTTTTGTGTAGACGTATGTTTTAATTTCTCTTGGGTATATACATACTGAAGTTACTGGGTCATAGAGGAACTCTATAAAACATTTTAAGGAACTACCAAACTGTTTTCCACAGTGGCTGCACCATTTTACATCCCTACCAGCAATATATAAATATTCAGATTTCTCCACATCCTCACTAACACTTATTCCTAGCTGTAGTATTTTTTAAAAATTAAGCCATCTTATTGAGTGTGAAATGTTACCTCATTGTGGTTTTTATTTTCACCTTCCCAATGGCTAATGATGTTGCTGACTTTTTCATGTACTTATTGGCTGTTCATATATCTTTTGAAAGAAATACTTATTACAGTACTTCGCTCAGCTTTTTAGTTGAGCTATTTGTCTTTTTGTTATTCAGCTGTAAATATTATTTCTATATTCAGAAACAAGTCTCTGATCAGATGTTTGATTTGAAAATTTTTTCTTACACTCTGTGGGTTGCCTTTTCACTTTTTGATGGTGTCCTTACAGCCAAAAAAGGTTTTTACTTGGAAGGAATCCAACTTATCTACTTTTTTCTTTTGTCACTTATACTTTTGGTGTCATATCTAACAGGGCTTTGCTTAATCCAAAGTCTAGAAGATTTACTTCTGTTTTCTTATAAGAGTTTATTTTACCTCTTACATTTAGGTCTAGGAGATCCATTTTAAGTTATTTTTTTTATGGTGTGATATATATGAGTTCAACTTTATTCCTTTATGTAAGTACATACTGTTTTTGAAAAGACTGTTCTTTCCTCATTGACTTGTCTTGTTACCCATGTTAAAAATCAATTGACCAAAATTATAAGGGTTTATATCCAAATTCTTAATTATGTTCATTTTCTATATGTTTATCCTTATGCCAGTTACACATTATCTTCATTTACTTTTAAAACTACCAAATAAAGGCAGTTTCAATTTTTCTTTCCCATTTGGAAGTCTTTTATTGCATTTTATTGCCTAACTACACTGGATAGAATCTCTGAAAGTTGTTCAGCAGATGTGGTGAGAGTGGACATCTTTATAATGTTCCTAATTTTAGTTGGAAATCATTCAGTTTTACGCCTTTAAGTATAATGTTAGCTGTGGTATTTTCATAGACATTCTTTGTCATGTTGATTAAGTGTCCAGCCACTCCTAACTCACTGAGCATTTCACTCCCATGCTGTTCCAGATACAGCCTCTCCACCGGGGGAAAGTCTCATAGTTCCTTGTTCTTACTGCCTTCCTCTCCCACCACGTAAATCTCATGCACCACTGCTGTGGAGCTGCGATGCGGGCAGAGACTGGCCCCATTCTCTCAGAATGAAATCTCTGCTTTACAAGCAGGGCTCTGGGCAAGGGCAGTATTCTGGGATCTTCTCGGCTTGCCTCTACTGATAAAACCTCTACCCTATGAATAATGTTAAGCAAGGATGTTAGGACTCAGTATTTGGGGGCTGCTGTACCTGGAAGACTGCCTCCTCTTTAGGAATTGGGGATGGACTCTGTCTATTGCCTGTAATGGAGCTTCTGCAGCACAGAGCTGGGAAGGACAGGGAGCTCTGATGTCCTTATCTCCCGGACAGACACTGTAGCTCTATGCTGCGGTCCAGAGGGAGAGAGAACCCTGTGATCTCAGCCAAACCCACGTGTAGCGAGGCTGTCACATTGAGCTGACATGGTTTGAACAGTGTTGTAGCTCAAATGCCACAGCCTCTTGATATTTTTGCCAGTGTTTAGTAGATTTCCCTTTTTCCTTCAATACATTTTTCTTTACTTGTATGTGTTTAGAATACTCAGAAGCTTTAAATTTTTTTTTAAAATAATTTTCACCGATTATGGTTGTTTCCCTTGGGAAAATATCCTCTGCCATTCCAGATGTCATTAAAGACAATTTTTTCCCCCAAAATAAACTACCACAAGAAATAAAATTTTTATTATTGCACTTGAATAATTACATATGAAAAACATTTTGAGGAACGAGCAACTGTTAAATAGCATACCATGATGTTTTCTGTATACTAAATGATGAAATACATATGAAGTTATCTAGCCTAAGAGTTGGTGTATAAGTGATTGTTTATAAATTACTCCTCTTTCTGAATATGTGGAAGGGATATTTTATTATTATAATTGTCTGGAATTCATCCTGCCTTCAACGTAGAGGCCTGAGAGGGCTACTTCAGTTTTTTGTCTTGCCAAAAGAGAACAGATGTTGTTAGGGAAATTTTCTGGAAATTATAATATCTCATATTTAATTTGCAATAGTCTGAACTAGGTTTAGTTGTATATGTTTTTTATATCAATAATCATTTTATGCTAATGTTCACATATGTATGTTCTTCTAACATCTGTGGTTCATGCCTGGAGAAATGTACCCACACAGTACTTCTGATCCTATTGAGCTGTCAGAGAACTATGTAGGTGAGAGCAACAAGCCGGTTAATATCACAAGGGCGCCAGTCTCCTCCCAGGCTCATCCCTACTTTTGATCACGTTTAATCAATCCTGTCTTTTCCTGATCACTAGTGTTGCCTGCGATCTTACTCTGCCTTTTAGATTTGTGTACTGATTTAGGTTTTTCTGCTTTGCCCTTGGAACTTATTAAATATGCCACTGAGATTTATCTTTTTGGCTTTTCTTTCTTTTGCCTATTTATGAGATTTGATATTAATTCCAGCTTCTCCTAACCTGCCGTGAGAGGAAGTTAAAAAATTAAACTCATCCCTTTGCCAACTGCCTGAGCTAAATAACACTTTTCCATACATTGCAAATTGTTATACACCAAAACAATTTTTAAAGAATTTTTATTTTATTATTTTAATGAATTATTTTAAATTATTTGAATCAGAAGCAGGCTTTAAGAAAGAAACTGGACTCATTTGTATCTTTAAAAGTACTGTAGGAGTTATAGGGGAAGACTCTCAGAGCTAGGTAACTAGGGCAGAGGTCAAGAAAAAGGTGGGGTATAAGCTGGACCGTAGAGGATTTCAGTAATCCTAGGAGTGAATTACTAAATGTTTGTATAAGTGAACACCTAAGAATTCACAGAACATGCCAGAGACACTTAGTGACTGAAGGTTTATGGGTAGCAACATTGGAAAATAATTTTTGAAAGGCAAGCTGAATTCCAGTTGTGGGGGGGTTAGGTTTTAAAAACAAAAGGGCCTCTCCTTTAGGAAGCAAAGAGCTCAGCACATGACGCCGTTGCTGTTGCTTTGTTCTTGGGAACAGAGGAAGCTGATACATCAGGGAAACATCAGCGACTGTTATGAAACACAGATAAGAGACTTGGACAGAGTCACAAGTTAGGGACCAGTTCCTATTATTTAAGTGCGAGGGGGACAGAAAGAAAGGAGCCAGAAGTGAGAAAAGTCATGACGAAGGAATCAACGGACCCTCCGGAGGGATAGAAAACCATCAGGTGAACCAAAGCTTTAGAAAATAAAATAGGAAAAAACAACAACAAAAACCCCAAAACAGAAAGTGGTGAATCATGGGGACTTAGGATCTAGGCAATCAGTGCACAATCATCTATTGCTTCCGGGAGATGCTCTGCACCACAAGAAGACCTGAAATTTAAAGTAATAAGCAGAGAATGTGGTGTATTATATCCAGAGATAATAAAACTGCATAGCCGCAAGTGTCTGCTGTGAAATTTCCTTTATAAAACATTAATTATATGAATGTGTCACATTAAGCAGCTCTGGGAGAGAATTCTTATGTTCCACTCAGAAAGCTGGATTGATTTTTTTCAAGTCTTGAATAGTGCAAATGTAGTTAAAATATTGCTTCTCAAGGCTTTTACTTTCATGTGTAAGGGGTTATTTAATACTGGCTATCAATTCAGGTAACAATTATTTCCAATGGGCGGTCGGTTCTTAAGATATATGGAACCAATTGGAAAATCCATGTGGGTTGAGTATTTAATTATGAACAGTTTAATTAATTTAATTTCTCCTAATATCTACAGTCTAAAATGTTGCAGAAGTCAGAAAGATACACTTTCCCATACAAGAAATGATTTATCAAAATTGTTCAGTGTGGAGACATATTATACTTCCCCACATTCTGGAAGTTTATACATTTGGTGGAATGCAATAGTGTTGTGATTTAGCTGACTTGACATTTATTAATTTTCATTACTGGAACTAATTATGACCATTTCCACTTACTATTTCCCTCATTAGAAAGCTCTAGTGTACGTCCTCAGACAGTTAATGACTCCTAGCTCCCACTCGCTTTTCTGCGGTGTTATATTAACATCATGAGTAGTTGAAGGGTTTAAGCATGTAGATAGTTCTGGTTACTACTATTTGTTGGGGAAAAGCAACTGAAAATGTAATAAAGATCATCTGCATCACATCCAAGTCTCAGGCCTGCAACTTACATTTTTGGAGGTGCTTTTTAAGAGAAATAAAACTTTAAGTGTATTTATAAAGATGTAGATAAAAATTAGGACCTTGGAAAGGGCCCATCTAAGTGTGAGGGCCTAAAATGCATGCATCATGATAAATCTGCCTTTAAAAAAATATAATAATCACTGTGACATTTAAAGGGTGAATTCAATTTCAGTGAAGGAAAAGTCTTTATAACATGGCATACTAGAAAAGGTAGATGAACTAGTGACCTCTTCTTTTTTTCTTTATTATCTCTTAATAAAGCTTGTGGCTAGAATGTGGTGTAGCCCTGTCCTTTGATTTTTGTGTTATCAAGTTGGCTTACAGGATGTTTACCAAAAATTAAAACATTTCATCCTTAATACCTTGAACGTAATGTTGTGGCTAATAATAAACCCAAAGTCATATCAATATATACCCTGGAAGGGAGAGAACAACCACAACAGATATAAAAATAAGACAAATTTAAAAAGCAGATATTACCTTGGTAGGGAATTGTTTGTAACACATGTCTGACAAGAGGCAAATATTAAAAACATAAAGAATCTTTACAAAGAAACGAGAAAAAAGGCAGATAACAGTAGGAAAATGATATTTCACAGAAGAAGTAACCAAATTACTAGCCTTATCATGGTGATCAGTTCATAACATATATAAATGTTAACCACTCACTACGTTGTACACATGAAACTAGTATGATATTGTATGTCAACTGTACCTCAGGAAAAAGAATTAAAAAGGGAAAAAACGGAAATCATTCCATTTATATAAAACTGTAGAAAATACAAACAAATCTATAGTGACAAAAAACAAAAGTGACCTGAGAAAGGAGGTAGAAGGAGGCACAAATTAAAAAGGGGCAGGAGGAAACTTTTGGGGTTGGCAGAAATGTTTGTTATCTTGACTTTGCTACTGGTTTCATGAGCACATGTGTGTGTCAAACCTTATCAAATTGTACACCCACCCACTCCCACACATGTAAGTTCATTGTCATCAATTGTACCTGAATATATTTATCAAGAAAGAAAGAAAGAAAGAAAGAAAGAAAGAAAGAAAGAAAGAAAGAAAGAAAGAAAGAAAGGAAGGAGGAAAGAAAGAAAGAAAGAAGGAAAGAAGGAAGGAAAGAAAGAAGGAAAGAAGGAAGGAAAGAAAGAAAGAAAGAAACCAAAAATGGCCGATAAATATTTAAATGATACCAATTTAATGAATCATCAGAGAAAGACAATCTGAAGCACAGTGCTCTCTGTCTGCACCAATCCCAGAAACAGGAACCTGGAGAAGACAGACATTAGCACGTTTTCATCAGGATGCAGAGTGACCAGAGCTAGCACACCTGCTGTTGGGTGAGACTCTGCGTGTCTGCTTTGAGACGCTGTTTTGTACTGTCTCCTAAGGCTAACGGAGCGCATACCCCGCAACCCTGCAATTCCCTGCCTGGGCATTCAGTCAAAAGAATTACCAGCATCTACTCTCCAAGTCACACTGTGCCAGAATTGGCTTTATCTTTTCTGAATTAGCTAATCTTCTATGAAGAGAGTTGTTCGTAATACAGCAAAACTCTAAAGTAATCACGTCCTTCATCAGTAGAAAGACACGTAAATTGTGGAATATTTGTATAATCAAATACTATACAGAGTGAAATAAATCAGGCAACGCTTATCCAACATGGATTATGCTCACAAACATAACACAAAGAGAAAGAAGCCAAGCAGAGAAGAATACATACTGAATAATGACATTCATAAAAGTTCAAAAACCAACAAAACTCTTTTTTAGAAACCGGTGTCGTGGTTGCCTTCGTGGAGGAGGGAAACGGACTGAGGACCCTTCCGGAGTCCCTTCACGGGGAGAGTTCTTTCCTTGATGTCTTAGTTATCACGAAGTTACCCTCGCGGTCATTTATGCTTTTTACACTTCCATTTATGCTCAGCTTAGCAACAACAAATTTAATTAAAAAATCATCAGGAGAGAGATGAAGGGAAGAGAAGATTAAAAAAATTGTAACTTTTAATTTCTTTTCATTTGTGTTCATTTAATCATAGAAAACTAAAATAAATGGTGATGGCATACATAGCAATAGGACAGTTAGAAAGATTAGAATTTTATGGTCACGTTCAATTTAGCGAATATTAAATATGAAGTTTACTTACGCGTAAATGGACACCTTCAGAGAACTTACTTCAATTCAGAAGTGCCTTAGAATGGAAATAATTTATAAGCATTAACTAATGTGTGTGTTTTGTTTTGTTCTACTTTGTCTTTGTTTTGCTATCCACTGCAAAATAGTCACAGTGTTTAAATTTGTGCTACAACAGTTACATTTAAACCACAAATATTTCACTTTCCTCACAAATGAAAATGAAAGGGCTTTTCAAAAGAGAATATGAATAAAGACTTTTACAAAGTGCGTTTCTCTGGAAGAAAAGTGTCCTAAGCTACAATTTGACCTAAAGTTACTGTTTTGTTCTTATAATCATAAGAAGAACATACAAGCAGGCCATGGCATGTTCACAAATCTTAGAAAATGGCCATATGAACTGGGTTGGTCTTTTGTCTGAACTAGCTAGTCCTCTCTGTAAATGGCGTTCAAAATGTGGGTGCACAAAGCTTAAAAGGCAGAAAAAGGTGCGTTAGAATCATCTTGATTTTTTAATTGAATTTGACTGAAAAAATACTTTTACCATGTTTAAAAAAATGTAGCTGTGGATCCTACATGTAAGTTAGAAGAAAACAATAGGATAACATGTAGCTTTCTATTTATAGAAATAATTTAAAGATTGGTTACATTTGGTGGTCTCCATATACCTAAGAATAAAAATGTCATTAAAATTACATATACAGATATTTATATTAGATAATCATACTGTCCTATTTGATGATATAATCATAGTAAGAAACTATTCCTAAAAAATGATAGAGAATAAAGAATAATAATTAAGTGAAATCTCTGTCTCACTAAAATTTCTCGGCTGATTGAAATTTAACTTGGAAGAACTAGTAGGTCACTCGTAAATATGGTGATGAGAAGGTAAAAATTATTTTTCAGTTCAATTGACAAGTAAAATATTTAATTTAAAAAATTAAATGTTGAGCTTAGGGGAGGGTGCATGAAACAAAGTATGCTTTTTAATGCTTTTGTATAATAAACGAACTTTTGTGAAAAAATCAATATGTATAAAGAGGTTAAAAATGCATACTGGGTCAGAAACAGTCAAATATTACTAAATGGCAGAATTAGCTTGCTGGAACAACTGTGAACTAGCAGATGGGAAAAGCTTTGAAGGACCAATAAGGGAAGAGGGTCCAGTTTTGAAAGGATGAATGCCATTGGTTCTACGCTGTTGAGAAGCACTTCCAGGCAGCTCAGAATGAGAGGAACAAGATGAAAACATAAACCTGACTTGATGAGGCGCTCGTTGAAAATACAGAACCCGGGGAGTTTTAGACAGCACCGAAGACCATCTGAAGGGGGGTCACACACCATCATCGAACTAGGAGACTTGAGACCGAAAGGGTCCCCATTAATAATTATTCCAGACAAGCATAAACCTGACTGTTCTGGGCAAATGAGAATTTATAGCCACCTTACTAGTGCTGAACTTGAGGGCAGATTGGTTTTGATGGATAGCTTGGCAGAGCTAATGTAGCCAGGATGCTCTATGCAACCAGACAGTTTAAAGGATGAAAAAAAGTCTTGAAAAATAGAAACTGGGCCAATAGCATCAGCACTATGTGTATTTAGAAAACTAGAAATGCAACCACTGTGATAATGAACCTGTGGTCAGAAGGAAAACCTGAAGTCCTCAGAGTATTTGTATATCGGAAATGTATTAAAGACAGGTGAGAAGCAAAAGAAACAAAAAAGTGATTTTTGAGACCGCTATTATAGTATGTAACCAGGCTCCAAATAAGATAGTAAGTAATAATTAAGAAATGACAGACATATGTCTGTTACTCAGAAGCTGCATCAAGAAATGAGAAAAATAAGATAATCAGAGTGTCACACTCAGTAGCCACTTAGGTCCAGGAAGAAGTCTACTGCCTGGGTGCTGTGCTTTGGAGGCACCATCCTACAAATTACCCTGCACACCACAGCACATGCGTGCGCACATACACACACACACACACACACACACACACACACACATGATGTGGGCACCACTGTCAGTAGGACTCAGAGCCTTGTGTTGGCATGGTACCACTGGGAGACTTAAAATACCCGTTTCCATGACCTACACCATTCAAGCCCTTGGGAAAAAGAACTTTTCAACCAAAGTCTAATCAGTACATAAAATGGTTTTCGAAAGAATGAGTTACATAATGTGACCTGACTGCTCTAGTCACCACCCACTTCAAAAAAATAGGATGTGGCATTCAAAACTTAAAGTAACCACCAAATGGCTACTGCCTTTTGATATGTGTGTTTTTACATTCCCTTCCTTTGGAGTGGGTACAGGATATGGGACTTATTTCTAAGGAATGGACTGTGGAAAACATGATGGACTGTCACTCCCATGGTTATGCTGTCTTGCTAGCAAACTTGCTGTAGAGACTTCCATGAAGCAAGCTGCATGACTCAGAGCAGTAAGGAAATTAGCCAACGTAAGTGATCTGGAGCCAGGCCTCTTCCCAAACCAGCGTGCAAATGACAACCAGCTCCTGGGCAACCATTTGATTCCAGCCTGCAGAGAATCCAGCTAAACTGTGCAGACTCCTGACCCAGAGAAATTGTAAACCAATAAATGTGTGATATTTTAAGCTTCCAAGCTTGTGGTCATTTGTTATACAGCCATAGAAAATTAATATAAAGACCATTCACAATGCTCCAGAAAACACTGTTCTTTCCCATTTTAATTACTTCCTTCTCCTCACTGCCCAAATGTAACCATTATCCTGACTTCTAAAACTCAGTGTCTTCTATTTATAAATTTTATATAACTGGAATATCATAATGAATATTCTTTGAGGCTTCTTTTGATTAATATTATGTTGCTAAGATTCAATCGTATTGTTGTATGCAGATAGAGTTTATGTGTTCCCATTGTAACATGTCCCTTTGCACGCATATACCACAATATACTAATTTTGCAGTGGGTGGATATTTGAGTTGTTTCAAGCTTTTGGCTTTTATGTAAAATAGCATTCTTTTACATAATTTTTAGTATACATACGCAAGTTATAAATAGAGTTAAGTACCCTGTTTAGACAAGTCTACCAGCTGTGCATTTATACCTTTAATTGAGAAATAAAGCACCGGATTATAATTGTTAATCCATATCCTACAACGCACTGTGACATTCTCCTGGCTAGATGCATATTTTGCGCAATTCTCTGCTACCACTGCTTAGCATAGTAGTTGGCATTTATCATCACTACTTGCCAGAAATGAAAAATAGGCTAGGCTTTCAAAGGTGGGCTAAGCATTAAAGAAATATTCAAACTTACATGTAATATAAACAATTTTAATTCATACATACATCATATTCATCTTGATCAAAAACAGTAAATGACAGAATTAAATCTGTCAAGATCTATAATCTGATGGTGAGAGAAATACTTCCAAGCATAGTTCTCGATTACAAGCAGTTCACGATGCATTGAGTTTTGTCCTTTGAGAGAGCATTTATTCTGCTCTCTAGCACCAATCACTATCACAGAACCCCTAGTTTCAACATTTCTAGAACTAGGTTTTTTTTTCCAGCTAAAATGGTAGCTGATTCTTTAAGTCCAGAAAGTTAAAATTCTGTATTTGACTAGGCATGGAGACAGTAAACAAAGTACGGAGAATGGAACTTATCTTGGCTATTCAGCCAAACGCCTGGGAATCTAATTAGTCAGGCAACATTACTTCAGAAGCCACTATATCTAATGAAGGTAACAAAGGAAACAGAAATATTGGAAGAGACACGAAGAGGAGACTGATGACTCAGAAGGGAGTGAAATTTATAGGAACCATAAAAGCAAAAAGAACACATATGAAAAGAAAAGACAGGTCCCAGTAAAGGGAAAGATAAATAGTTAAGAAAAATAAATTTATTTGAAATGGAATTAATTTATATAAATGTAAAAGTGTATTGTGATAGATTTAATCAGAAGGCTAAGAATATGCTGCCAGTTAGATTGATTACTTCAAAGTATCACAGCCATAAATATTAAAGCATATCTTTAATGTGCATTTTAATAACTATACAATTATATCTTAGGTTTTGTTATTATTTGACTAAAATTTTAGTAAGTGAAAAATATGAAGTATTTGTAAGGTACACTGATTGACATTTGATACATAATTAGTACATAATTGACATGTATAATAAGTTTTGACATATGTATTAAACCCATGAAATCATCACCAATATCAAAACAGTGCACACATCGATATAGACATTTATTTTTAACATGATTTTGTACCACATATATGCCATTTTATCTTTTACTTCCCCTAGAGGAAAACATAACTTTCCCTAATTGTATAAGGATCAAATGAAGCATCATTATAAAGGAATGCAGTGGAACAGCAAACCACTATCCTCTAGAAGAAACAGTATTAATAGAAATGCTGTTGATGCATTTTTGTGCAAACATATTTTATAAAATGCATACAATATACTAATTCTAAAGGACAGTACTTAATAACATCCATGGACAGCAACTAAATGAATGCAGCCTTCATGGTTAATCGTCTTTAACTAATAGTATATGTAACCAGAGAAGCCCCTTCTATTTTGAACCTCACTTCTTTCACTGAAAGTGAAGGAGGTAAAAACAGGTTGTTGCATGAGAATAACCTTTCACGTCTCTGGCAAATAAGGTTGTAAAATTATATCTACTCAATATATACAGCCTTGTATGTGGCTTGAGGACACTCATTCAATCATGTAAGAGTAATTTCAAAGGCATTAGGGAGAACTTGATTTCCCAGATACATTCACCTCTGCCCCTTCGCCTTTGCTGATGCCACTGATTTAACCTTGAATGCCTTTCAGACTTTCTCGCTTGTTAAGAGTCTAACTAACCTTCCAAATATTACAAATACATCATCTTACATAAATTCTTTTTTATTTACTAAAAAAAGATAGTGCTTTCTCTTTTAATGCCTTCTTAATATTATGATAAGAACAGCAAAGCAATTTTGATATTAACCCTTAATCTACCCACTCTTGAGGTCTTTATATGAGGACTTTGCTAAGTTCTGAATATATAAACTCAGTCCTTGCTTCCTTAGTAATTACATTTTAGTGAGGACTGATACAGATAACTTTACCCATAATCTCTTTATAGTGTGATCAGTAATATCTTAAGGAACATGCTAAGTGCTAGGAGAATGAAATGCATGGACAGTTAACCTGGGTATCAAGATTGGCTTCCTGGAGGAATATACATCTAAGCTAAGAAGAAAAAAAAAGAAAAAGAAAAAGAAAAAAAGTTACACAGGTCAAATATACGGAAAGTGAGTTTTATGTAAATAGAACACAACCTTCACAGACTCAAAACAGATAGAACAAGATGCCACATTTGATAAAGTGTAAATTCAGTGTGATTGGAGCATGGATGTGATAGTTGTATCAAAATAAGTGACAAGAAAGATACTCTGGAGTCTTTTGCAGGGCCTTGTAAATGAGCTTGGAATTTAAATATACTTTATATACCTGTGGGTAATTATGTATATCATAAGTTTCATACAGAATTCTTGCATGACAAGGAACGCTTTTCCTGTATTTTTACTGGTACAGAAATTTGAAATGGAAAATCAGTAGCAGTTATGGGAAGCTAAATAGGCCATTGTATGTTCAAAACAAAAATAATGTAATCCAAATTATTTTGTATTACTCTGGCACATGTTTGCTGCCAACGTTATATCTAATTTAATTTTTTATTACACAGGTTGATCTGTGATGGATTTGAGTGTATTAAAAAAAAGAATCAGGCTCTACAACTTGACACTGTGTATTTAAATACTGGCTTAACTTTCTTGGAATCTAGGCATTGAGTAAGTCATTTAACTTATCTGTGGCTCCCTCTTCTTCCTCATAGTAATGATACTAAAGACTTTTGGTAAAGCAGTAATGTTTGTGTGTATGTATATACACACACACACACACACACACATAATTATATAATCTAATATTATACATATACAGACAATCTATACTATTCAGAGCATTTATATACAGATATAAGTTCCTTAAACTTTTGTGTATATCTTAAATTTATACAGTGCTGTATGTCAATTATATCTCAATAAAACTAGAAGAAAATATATACATATATTATATATATAATTATGATCTTAAAAGATATCCTGCCATATGTCACTTAGTGAGTGTTAAATAATATTACAATTATATATTTATTATTATAATTACAATTGTGTTGTTATTATACATGTATGTTTCTCTCTACTTTGCATTTAGTATATGACTATTATTAGATTAGTTGCTTAAATACTACTAATGTGACTTGCTCCCATTTCATAATCTATCTGGCTACCTAATCTATTTTACTGAAATCCGTATCTTTATACTACATTCATAGGGTTTTGAATAAGGTGACTGCTTTTCATCCTTTAATGTGTTGTTTTTGTTTTTTAGAACTACCATGTTATACTTCAGGCATATAGCACTTACACATTTTTTTATAACCTATCTAGAATAATTCCATTCAATTCTGTTTGACAGAAGCTCCTTGAGCTATGGAAATTATGTAAAAAAAGGAAAAACATGATTTTGAGGAGATTATGGTATACTATGGGAAGTGGACATATAAACAGATCATTTCAATCTCTGATATTTTAATCTACTAAAAAAGAAAGAGAATTCGGTCGTAATGGTGAGCATACTGATGAGCTGAAATTCATGTAGCTGGGGGAACAAACCAGAAGAAACATCTAACAGAATGTTTATAAAGAAATGGAGAAATTGAAACTAGAATGACTTATTTTGATGGAATTAATTAACAGTGTTACAATGTATATTATTACCTAATTTGTGGATTTTATGTATTTTATTCTAAATTATATTTTTGTTTCTGTGACCTAGAGATTTGTGGTTTTCACTATGTTTATAGTTCTGTGTAAGAGTACCAGTTAAAAAACAAACAAAACAAAACAAAAACATATAAAGCGTGTAGCCTAGATCATTAACTCACGGCCACATGAAAAATTAATTAACTTATTTTGCTTTTCCTTCTTAGAAAAGTGTGGGTTAATAAATTTTCTTTTCTTTAATAACAAAATAATCTAGAGGTATCGAGAATGTAGACATTTCAATAGCAAATGCACTTGGAACCTTAATGATTTGCTATCCTTAGTTCAGTGTTTTTTAAATAGAACTGAATATATATAAATATAAATACATAAACACACAATCATAATCTTAAAAGATACCTGGCATATGGCACTTTGTAAGTGCTAGATATTATTATTAATTAAAAAAGAACCTGAATACAAATGCTCAACTGTTACATGTTAAGTTGCTCAACACCACTAATCACCAGGAACATGCAAATCAAAACCACCATGAGATATTACCTCACAGCTTTCAGTATATCTATTATCAAAAGGACAAAAGGTAACAAATGTTGCTCTTGAGAAAACTCCATGGGATCTCAGTCATCTAAATGTTCTAAAGGTATCCCCTTCGCTGCTTTAAGAACTCAAGGCAGTTTTACATTTAAAAAATGTATGGTCTCTCCTCATGCACTTGGACCATTGTTACTGAAGTCAGCTAAGAATCACAATGGCCATTATAAGGAACATTCCAAGTGGACAAGAGCTTTCATTTAAGAAGTACACTTGCAAGCAAGAGTTCATTGCCAAATTAAACAAACAGAATGGGACACCGATTAGAACTCGCATGCAGAAGCCTCCCACAGTTTCTGCATCACTGCAGTGGCAGTTTCCTTTGTTAAGTTATTTGCTTGAATTACGAGATGACTGCAAGGAAATGCTCTTGTTGTATAGGTGATTGGCAATTATCTGCTAGTATTTTAACTATCTTTCTTTTGTCTCTATTAGCGGGCTTCCTTATTAGAAACTGTGTACCATCTGAAGAGATTAAAGTAAGTGATTTCCTAAATCACTTAAAGCAAACCGTTAGCTTATTGCCCTGGGCCAGGGGTCAGCAGATATGTGTGCCCTTTCTCCCCTGTTGCTATATGACTTTGAGATTTTTGTCTGACTTTAAATTAAGTGGGCCTTACTATTTTTAACGAATAAATTAGGGAGGTAACTTTAACTATAAAATTATACGAATCTGTAGTTCTACAAGCAACTAGCAAAGCTGCTGAAACTCATGATAGTCTTATTTTCGTGTAGAACAAAATTTCCCAGTGCTGTGGATCAGATAATGCCAAGTATTAATTCACCAACATTATCCTGCTGCTCTCTGGGTGACACCAACAGTTTATGAATTAACAGACTCATATTCTATTCAAGAACCATCAATACAATAAATCATTTTTCCATCTGAAATAATTGTGATATCTGCTATAAGCACTTACCAAATGTTAGGTAAGCATTTTACTTAATATCTTGAGTACACAGAATTGCAGCCTAAGAAGGGACACCTATGTGAATGTGTTTCATTCCCAAACATTCTTGCCCTCACCTGGTCTGTTATTTCAGGGTGTTTTTATTTCCCCTATTAGGAATCTTGAACTTTTTAACCATGTCAAATAAAGTGTATTAATTAAATCTATTCTAATTCCAAATGCTTTTGCCATAAAACATCATTGAATAAAAACAAGAAAGAGGAAAATATTCAAAATTAAATTAACAATGACAAATTGAAACATTTCCAGGAACGATTCAATATTCCTCTCTTAGGAAGTAACTAGTTAGAGATGAATCCTTTCTTTAACAATTGTTCCATTTAAGATAATCTTGCACAACTTGATTTTATATGAAGCAAAACCAAATAAAAAGGCCTCTCAACATGTGTTTCTTTGTGTGCGTGTAATAAACAAGCTGTGCTTGCGACGTGCAGTCTCCTACTTACCCCAAGTAAAAGCCATAAGCCTAATTTCCACAGACTTTAATCCTAGTTAGGCTATTTTCTTTTTAAAAATGAGGCTCTAACAGGCACTTTGCTCAAGCAATCTGGTTTCATCCATATGTAAACTTTTACGGCACACAATTCTGTTAATTGCGTTTTTTTTTTTTTTTTCCCCCGAAACTACTTCAGTTTACTTGGCTGCTGTTTTACATTAACAATTGCAATGAAAACTGCCTCCAGTCTTCGGTCTTCCCAGTACAAAATTTGTGTGAAGATGACACTGTCTGGCTTTTCTTGCATCATCAGACAGTTTTATTCTTATGCTTCATTGATATTGTCAGTGCTTGGCTCTCTTTGAAGCATCTAGAATTTGTATGTGTATGAAAACCGCACACATCTGAAAGCAAAATTGTCCTTACTTATGGATGCTGCTGGGCCCAACTTTATTCTTACCCAGTATGATTTACCCACCCACCAGACAACTTTTTGTCTACACAGAAAAAAAATATATATATATATATATATATACATGCAGTTTTATTTAGAGTATATATATTATTTTAAGAGTAGTTTCAGTTTCACAGCAAAAATTGAGCGGGAGATGCTGATAGTCCCCATGTACCCCCCACCCCTCACACATGCATAGCCTCCCTCATGATCAACATCCCCCACCAGAGGGATACACTTGTTACAATTGATAAACCTACACTGACACATCAGAATCAGTCAAAATTCTTGGTTTACATTAGGGTTCACTCTTGGTGTTGTACATTCTATGGTTTTGGACAAATGTGCAATGACACGTCACCATCATTTTGTATCCTATGGAACATTTTCACTGCCTTAGTATAGTTTGTAAATTGCCGACATATCTAAAACGTTTTCTATTCTTAACAAAATACTGTATAAGGTCAGTTTCTAAAAGCACAGAATATCACGTTTCTAGGGTTTTGTTAATTAATTTCTAATTCGTCTCTGAGCCCTAAACGACTAGTTTGTCAGGATAATCAGCGTCAGCATCACTTGTTTTCCTTTGGCCTCCTTAACGTTTCTTAAGATTTTAGGGGCGCTCTGAGTCCCTGAAAATGTAAGAGAACTTCAGTTATCTTTCCATCATAGTGGCCTTTGATAATGTCATTGTTAAAGACTACACGATTCCTCGGTTATCTGGATCACTCAGTTCTTTGTCACACATAGCGCGTGCGAAGTTTTATAAAACATGAAAGCCCTGTGCCTAGAAGTGATCCTTCCCAGACCCACCCAGGAGTCACAACGTCAGAGATCTTGTCCATCCCTCTCTGCTGCCCTCAAAGGAAGGGGCCCATCTGCCTTTTCCTTTTCTTCCTAGACACCCAAGACCATCTGTTCTTGAAAATACCCTTGGAATTTATGTAGTCTTTACTGTGCCACAGTTTTCCTGAGACAAGACAGAACAAAGTCTGCCTACCCACTAAAACAGAAGGGAGACAATCCATTTAAAAAAATTAATAAGTTAATTCAGTTGGTTCATATCTCAATAAATTGTACTACCACTACTACTCGCCTGGGAAGCTACTGTATTACCCTGTATAATGCTGATTCTCTTTAGGAAATTTTATTAATGCCAACCTCTACAGTTACAGCAAAAGATACTTCATTACGCCTTCTATATTGTTTCAGGTGTATTCATTTTAGATCATTCACTTCAAAGTCATGATCCACAAAGAGGAAAAAGCAAAATAAGCTGCCTTCCTGTGGTGAGCAACGGTTTTGATCTTCTTATGCAGATTAGTATTGATTTTCCTTCAGATACCTATTAAGCTAATAAGTTGCGTCTGTTTCATAAATGGAATGAAGTAACTTATTCATTCAGCAATTTATCTCACTCTTTATAGGTCAACAGGTGTACAGGTAGATAGAAACTGTTAACACAACCAAACCAAACATATCTATACCAGGCGCCCTACTAAGTGCTGGGGTTAAAAGGCCCTCTTCGAGATCATATTGTAGTGAACACTAAATCAAAAGGATCTGTATGCTTTTGTTAACATCAGTGTATGAGAAGACAGCAAAGAAAAGTAAGTAGATGGGGCATTAGTAAATATATATAAGGACAACTCTTACATAGAACATAAATAGATACATTTCATGGCCAAACACGACAGGAATAGCACACTAAACGCAGTTCTTTTCCTACAAGACTACTCCATTGTGCTCAATGAATGATGAGCATTGAATGATGCCTCTTGCAAAGGATACAATCTATGCAGCATATCCAAACTTACTGACTCTTGCAATGATGAATGATTGATGCCTCTTGCAAAGGATACAATCTATGCAGCATATCCAAACTTACTGACTATACAGCATTTTCATTACAGAACATTTCAAAGGATTTATATTTTATGCAACATTCTGTATAAAGTATTTTAATATTATTATGGAAAGCTCAGGAGCCTTCATCAAAGCCCTTATTCCTTCCTTCAGCAGCCTTCCTGTGCTGTACGTGGGAGCCTCACATTCTTCCACACCTCTTTTGAAGGTGGAAAGTTGCCAAGACTTCTATCTGTACCATGAGGCTCACGTACAAAGTTAATTCTGAGTACAAATGCCTTTTTACAGTGTTTGATATTTTTACAATATGAAATGTCTGAACTTTGAAATTTCATGTACTTCTTAAAAATTATTTCTTTTCCTACATTGATGACCTTTTAAGTATATTATTATTTGATTGGCTTTCATTTCTAATAATTTTCTAATAACCTAGATTTCATATGCAAAGCCTCATGAAATGTATTAGCCCCTAAAAACAAAATCTTTTAAAACTGAGACGACTGATAGATTAAACATTGATAGAGAAAATGGTAATATATGGATAAGCCTCAGTTTGATCTTTGAATCTAAAAATCTCCCCTCTATTCAATATAATCGAATCACGCTCTTTATTCCAATTTACAATTCTAGAATCTCTGACTTTTCCCTTTCTGTACTATCCAGACAGGGTCCGTGAGACATTGTTCTGGGTTCCCACCATAACTTAAAGGGACACTTTCACAATGCCCAGAGCCCAGCAAATGAAGAAGGCTGTCCTCACATTCCTTGCAGCAGGAACCCCCCTTAGGTGGCATCAGCCTTGACTTGTAAATGGAACAGAACATCTACAAAAGGAAAAGTGATGGCCTTACCTTATAAATCTGAAGAGACCCTGGGAAAAGCTTCTGCTGGCCGCTCCTGCCATTGCTGCCACTGAAAACCCAGCTGATGTCAGTGCCACATCCTCCAGAAAGACGGGCCAGAGAGCTGTGCTGAAGGTGGCTGCTGCCATGGGAGCCACTCCTGCTGGTCCCCTCACTGCAGGAACCTTCTCTAACCAGATCCAGGAGACCCTCCGGGAGCCGCGGTGGTGACTGCTTCCAGCCTCTCCCCGAGGCCTCTTATCTGCCTACCACTGCTCCGGGTGACACGAACTATTTCTCCTTGCCGTGCGGACATGACCATCCTCGCAACAAGGGAGCTCCCTCCATGCGTCTGACGTAGTGGACGCCACCCGGAAGTTCTGGGCATGCGTGGTTCCCTTTCCCATGAGCACCTGCGAGAGGTCCTGCCTGATCTCTGCGGCTGCAAAGGTCCTGAGCAGAGCGGGAAGGAGGAGCAGGCCGGGGCTGTGACCAGGGAGGATTTCAGGGGGGATGGACTGCTCCAGACCTCAACCCGAGGTGAGAGACTGGTCTTAAGCTGTTCTTTGGCAGACTCTCCTGTGGGTTTTTTAAACTGTTGTTGCTGTTGCTGTTTTTCCCTAACGGGGATGCTGGGAATTGAACCCAGGCCCTTTGGCACGCTAAGCACGCGCTCCACTGCTGAGCTGTACACACCCTTCCTTCCACAGACTTTTAAAAAGGAAACAGTTTGATGGAAAATAGTTTCTAAAACATAAAATAAAATAAAATCTCCAACTTTTGGTTGGAGTGATGAGTTCATTTATATTTGATACCATTATTAATATCAGTACTTTACAACTGCCGTTGGTTTTTTATGTCTGTTGTCTTTCTCAGTCCTTTAGTCTTCCTTTATTAACTCCTTTTATGTAAAATAAATATTTTGTAGTATTCATTTCAATTCCTCTGATTTTCTATTTGCTCTGGGGTTTACAGTATGAATCTAAATATATTATGATCTACTTTGCATCGATACTGACTTAAGTACAATAAAATATTGCAGATATGCCGTTATTACTGTATATCCATTCTCCTCTTTTGCTCTATTTTGCCATATAATTTTCAAATTATTATACCAAGTAAAAAAAGTCATGGAAAGACATATGCCTTATGATCCCTGTTATATGTGAAATCTAAATATACATGTGTGTGTACACACACACACACACACCCACACACACACACACATGTGGTTGCCAGAGGTGGAGGGTAGGAGGTGCGGTAAATGAGTGAATTGTTTTTATTTTTGCTTTAATTCAAACAAATTGAATCAAACAAATTAAATCAAACAAATTTAAAAGAGTATTGTAATTATCGCTTTATGTAATCTTCTGTCTTTTAATAAAATTGAAGAGAAACATTATATATATAGTCTGCATTTACTGACAGCTCTACCATTCCAGTGCTTTTTATTTCTTCTTGTAGGTTTGAGTTAGTTGATCACTTTGGCTACAGATTTATCAATTTCATTGATCTTTTAAAATAACCAGTTATTTTTAAATTAATTTTTCTATTATTTGTTTTTTAATTTCATTTTTTCTGTTTTTATTATTATTTCCTCTCTTCTGCTTACTTTGGGTTTAATTTTTCCCCCTTTTTTATTATTGCTTAACTTGGATAATTAGATAATTTATTTGAGACCATTCTTCTTTCTAATAGCAGGCATTTAATGCTACAAAATACCCTTAAGCACTGCTTTTTTTATGTTCCACAAATTATAATATGCTGTGTTTTTATTTTCATTCAGCTAAAAATATTTTCTAATTCCCCTTAAGAATCTCCACTTAACTCATGAGTTATTTACAAGTATTTGTCTAATTTCCAAATATGTGGCATTTTCCAGGTATCTTTCTACTGTTGAATTCCATATTTTCAATAATTGCACTGCGGTCAGAAAATACACTTTGACTATCTTCAGGTTTTCTCAAATTTATTAATTTTATTTAGTAGCCTGGAAAATGTTCTATTTTGGTAAATATTCCCAAAGCTTTTTGAAATTTGTACATTTGCTTTTGTTTGTTGGAGGGATTCATAGATGCCAACTAGGTCAACTTCTGTTTCCCAGGTCTTGTTTGCGATCACTGTATGTCTGTCTGCTTGTTCTGTGCATTTCAGAGAGAGGAGTGTTAATGTGCCCAGTTACAATTATGGATTTTTCTGTTTACTTTTCAGTTCTATCAGGTTTTGCTTCATGCATTTTGAAGCTTTGTTGAGATGGTTATCTTTTCCCTCAACTGACTGCTTTATTTCTGGTCACATTCCTTGTTCTGAATTCGATTTTTTCTGATATTAATGCAGCTACTCCAGCTTTCCTTTGCTTCATATTTACACATTATGCTTTTCTGTATTATTACACTTAACCTTTAATTTGAATTGGGTTTCAACAGACAGTGTATAGATGTGTCTTTTTTTTTTAAATCTGGTTTGAATATCTCTGCCATTAAAATTGGTCTATAGTTTTATATAATGCAATTATCGATATATTTGAATATAATTATACCCTCTAATTTTTCTTTTATTTCTTATGTTTGCTCTTTGTTCCCCCTTTTCTTTTTTTGTATGCCAGATTTGGGGTTGAGTGTGTTTTTTTTTTTAGCCCATTTATGCTCCACTGTTTATTGTTTTTAGCTCTGAAAAATAGTGGTAAACTTACAACAGGATAAATATAATTAATTCTTCATTTCCTCTGTCTTTTTTTAAATATATATTTTAATTGTATTTATATTATTAGCTACTTAAGTTTTTTTTTTTTTTTACTATTTTTCTTTTAGAGAGTCAAATTTCTATTCAAGCAAATCTAAATAAGAAAAAAATACATGTACTTATTGTAATTTTTATAATTTCCAGAGATCTTTATTTATTAAGCAAATTTAGATTTCTCTCTATTATCATATTGGCTTGATATAAAAAGGATTCTTTAATATTTTAAATCAGATCAACTGGCAGTGATTTCTCTCAGCTTATGTTTGTTTGATGAAAGTCTCTTTTTTCCTTTTTTCTTTATATGTAATATTTTGTGGCCTCCAAGATTTTCTTTTTATCATTGGTCTTCAGCTGTTTGAATATGCTGCATCTTGATTGTGTGGTATAATTGAAAATATGATTCTTCTGCATAACTATACCCCAAACTTCCTCATTTTCCATAAAGTTCAACCAATTTGAAATTTAACTTTGTTAGCCCAGAAATAATCGAAGTAACAGTACTATAATCAGGCTATATAGATTGTAGGTTTTTATTTAGTATTTTTACATACGTATTGAGGTAATGAAAACATTGCATTCTTGTAATGTTTCTGATATCTTTCACTCAGATCCTTAAAGCAGCTTTACAGAACATCAAGTAGTCTGATTTGGATAGTAAATAGCTGTCTTGTGCATCATTTATCATGTGTGAAAACTCATTAACAGTATCCCAAAACTCTGTGATCCAAGATATATAATTAAAATAAAAGACAATGTGAATGGATTCTTATTTCAGCATGTTGCAGAGATGTTTTTTTTTCCCAGACTGGAATGTCAGAGAGTTAATTTTTTTTTTTTAAGGGAGATACTGTCTTGGAAGCAGAAAGAGAAAACTAAACAATGTTGAGTGCTGGGAGATTTTACCTATACCACAACTCTGAAGAGTTGATGTTGTTACTTCCTTTCAGTGGATGAGTAAACTGAGTCTCAGAGAGGTTAAGTCACTTAAATCACACAGATACTAAGTGGCAGGTTTTGCAGTCCAGTCTAGATGTTTTTCTTAAATATAATATTTTCACTATTTCCAAACAAATTTTAAAGAGTTTGAAAATTACATTTAACAAGCGTATTTAAAGTCTTTGAAACTTTAAAGTGTCCTATAACACCTGGAAAAGCAAGCTGATAATTAGGAGAACAAATGTAAACACCTTTCCATGTTTACTGCTTGACCAAAGATCAGTCATAGATTATTAACCAGCTGAGAAGCAGGAGAAGGATATTAGGAACTGATGGAGTCTGTTTACAAAAGTGATTCCCAAGGAGACATCAGAGACTTGAAGATCACTTCAGCATATTTATTCAAAATAAATACGCCTTGCCAGCCTATGGAGATTAGGCATAGAGATTAGTGGATGGGTTTATAAAAAAGAAACAAACCTTTGCCTACAGTTGTGGTCACAACAATGGTCATAGTTAGATAAAAGCATCTTTCAAAGCAATTCTGATTTTTTGCACCAGGAAACATTGGATGTGCATATATTTTGAACTTGAGAATCCTGGGCTAGAGACAGTATGTCTATAAGGAAAAGTATCTGAGTTAAACAATACAGAACAGTAAAAACTACAGTATTCTTTGTTGTATAGGTGGCCCGAGATCTAGTTAAAATAGTTACATACACGTTTCCCTAGTACTTTGTTCAAAACGAGGTGGACATTTTCAATGATTTGTAGAGAAGAATAGAATTAAAGTGTTGACTGTACCCCAAAATATTAATTCTGGGGCCATGTGGGAATTTGAATAATTTAATCACGTTATTGTTCTTACCAGATTAGTGGTCATTACAGGATATTCTTTCTCAGTTAAGTGCATGAGCCAAACAGTGCTGATTATCCACACTTAATTTCTAATATCAATTCCTAAGTGTATGAGAGACCTAACTATTATATATCATCCATGTTGAAACTGTTCTGAGTTAAATTTGAAATATTTCTGTAGAGGGTGTTGAAAATCTATTCTGGGTTTCTGGTGCATCTCAAAACGTGTTTAATGTCCAGTGACAACATACAAAAAAGGAGCACGCAAGAGAAATGACATTCAAACAAAAGGAAGAACAATTAGTGATCACTGTTTTTACCATGAACACATGACACAACTCCAAGAGGAGAAAATGGAAACCATGCCTTACATCTTGTTTAAATGCATACGTGTTCTATATAAGTTTGGGCTTGTTTTTTTAAAAAAATCTGACAAATAGGCACTTCTTATTTTAAACTTTTAAATTACATAAATGTAAATCTACAAAAATGGAGAGGTATTTTCATATGTAATTATCATCAGCAATAGAGAAAGGATATGATTTTGCTTGATGCCATTTAAATGTGGGTATTGTTACCGTTTGAATCCATCATTTTTCACGATAATAGAGAAGAGAGTAAATTTATTCAAATCTGAGCATTTCTTGCCACAATTTGGGGCAACAAATTTATATTTGTCTTAGAACTGTGAATCACTGTTCCACATGATTTAACAAAGACAAATAGGAAATGTGTTTAGAAATATTATATTGCATGTGAATTTCAGACAGTTTAGAGAATTTTTTGGAAAGATTGAAGGAATTTTTGCCAATCATTTGAAAATCAGAGGAATATAGCCAATTCCACCCATTTCTATGCTCAATTTGGTTAATCTCTGCAAATAAATCTTATCTAATCCCATTTTTCTGTCAAGTCCATAGCCAATGGTTTTTAAGATTCATTGTCTACCATATGTTAGCACAAAAAGTTTTCCAGAAGGAGATTTGAATTTCTAGTTCAGAGTACTTATCTGGACACATGTCAAAACATCTGTTCTTCTTGAGGGTAACCAACTCCAATTCTTAAGTGTCTACAGAAGCTCTCAAAATCTTACAGAATATTAATAAAGACAATATTTCAAATTATCTTTCATAGATGTTCTAGAATAGGTCATGAAACATGCAGCTTATCTTGAGCACTTTGGAGAATATGTTAAATGAATCATACTCTATAAACGAATCACCTTTTCATATTAAAAAAAAATCTTCAGGCATAATGTAGCCAAGATCATCTATTATCATTAAAATATGGGATTTCTTTTAAAATACAAGTATATGTATGCTTTCATTTAAATTATTAAATGTTTCAACTCTTCTGATTTTTGAAACCAACCATGCATTATGTGAGTTTCTCTTATTTTCTGTGACTAACTGATATGTGCAGATGTCATATTACATATAATAAATAATTTATTAGGAATTTTATTTATTTATTTGGAATTTTTAGTAAGATTTAAAGCTCTTTCTTCCTAAAAGGGCCATGGGTAAAGTCCATTCCTAGCACATGCAGTGCACTAATTAAATGTGCTCATGGACAAAGCAACGTAGTTTCTATAGAAAAACATTACAGTGGAGCTGTTTCCATGAAAATTGTCTATGAATCAGATTTGGAAATAATCATCTTTGACTATTACTATCAAACAAATCTTCTCAGTGAGAATGTCTGTCCACACACATAGCGTTACCCATTACTACAAGACTCTGGGACCACTGATGACATCTTTTATTCCTTTTTCTAATTAGCAATGTGCATGTCTTCTTTCTCCCTTCCTGTAGGACGCCTCACTTCCTCAGGGCAGGGACCATGTTGCTCAGTTTTGTGCTTTGCTTAGAGGCTAGGAAAAGCTTTTTACATTTAAGGATTGGAAAAAAACCATTTTTCAGATGTTCTATTTTCTGGCCCATTTTTATATCAGTCTGTTATTTTATGAATGATACAGCACACTTCACAGTGTTTACATGACACATGGTTATATTTCCTAGAGTATTCTTCTAAATTGAGGATTTCTTGATATATAGCTATGTATTTGCTTCTTGTATGGAGTTTTTCTTGCCTTCCTGTGGTTTACTCTACTACTCTTGTTATATGTGCTGCTTTTTTAAGTTGAATTTTTCGTTATTTTAAAAAGCTAGTGTGGTTGGGTATGTGATTGAAAATGAAAGTTTTTTCAGGATTTGAAAATAAGCGTCCGTTCTTTTTGAGCTCTGTTTTGCTTCTGAGAAGAGCTCTTACACATCCATTGCCATCGTTAGGAGTGCTCTCCTTTTCTTTACAGTTTCTTAGGGCATCGTTGAGTCTTTTCAGCAGTTCACAAGTTATTAGCAAGAGTGGTTTTATTTTTTTTCCATGTTTAGGCTGTACCTTTACGCACTCAGTCTGTTCCAGGAAGTTCTCAGACGCTGTTTCTCTGAAACGTCCTCTCTTTTTCTATTCATCATTCTATTCCTTTTAACTCATTTTTCATGTTTTTATCTCCATTTTCTCTATATTTCATTTTGATTTCTTTTCTCAATTCTCTCTTCTGATACACTAAGTTTTTTTCAGCTTTAATAAGCCTTCTCTTATTTTTCTGGTGCCTTTTAAATACTGTGTCTTTATAAGGTCTGTTATCTTCTTTTTCAAACCTCATTTTCTTCCACAGTAATTTATAACTGTCTCATAGTTTTAACATACATTTTTCTTTAATGATTTAAATATACCTATTAAAACCTAAACTTGGTTCTAATCTTGTTATGGGTTAGTGCGCATCTCCTCTCTTCCTTTTGCTGGACAGCTTGAGAGATGCAGGAATGGTGACCCCAGCACCTGCCCTGTAACCTTGCATGACTGGCTCATGCAGAACATACGCATCTGGCACGCAACTACTGAATTCAAAAGTGTCCACACCTTACCTCTTCTATCCCAACAGCAGAGAATTAAACTGAGTTTGCTTCCACATTTTAGGGATCTCAGTTCATCTTGAGAGCCTAACCACAAACTTGTGTTTGTTCTGTGATTCACCTAAGTTGTGAAAATCTTAGTGAGTCCCCCATCCCAAAAAACATTCTCAATCCTTGAGTTGATTACACTGTGCTGATAAGACTTTCACAACAGGAAGGAGTAGATACTATGGGTTTACTTTAAGGTCTGTGTATATTAAGGTATGAGAGATCAATTCAAAAAGGCAAAATTTGCGACCTCAGTGAAGATTCTGCTCTACTTTGCAACCGCAACTACAAGGAAGTAGGGCATCTTACATCACAGATAATGTAGTAGATTTTCATATCCACATAGGTTTTCTAGGACCTATATGTAGACAAACACAGAAAGCATCCACTTATTCAATAAATGCTATCAGTCACTTTTTATGTTTCTGATGGTGGCAGATTTACTGAAACTGAGGAAACTTACAGACTTCAGATTCTGTCATTTTGTGTAGTAAAGAATTTAAGCATGCCCAAACTGAGGACTTTGCCCTCAGCTACTGTGAGACAATCTCTAGGTCCTTGGAGTTTTCTACTTGATAAAATGATCTTTGCTGACCTGAAGGCCTTGGGCCAATACAGTCAGTCTAACAATGATATCGTTGGGTCATGTGGTAACAGCTCAACACCTGGAAGGGCCAGAGGTTTAGGCTGGCCACACGGGCAGTCATCCATGTCTACGTGATGCAGCCTTAGTCACGACTCTGGACCCTGAAGTTCAGGTGAGCCTCCCTGGTTGCCATGAACATTGTCACATATTGTGGCCAGGAAATGTATCACTTTCTGTGATTCCACAGAGAGAGAATAACTGGAAGCTCCAAATATGGAACTCTCCTGGACTCTGTCCCATGTGTCTCTTCCCCTCACTAACTCACTGTAATAAACCATAACTGTGAGCGTAAGTTTCCAGTGAGATCGGTGAGTCCCTCTTGCAAATTATTGAAACCCAAGGTGGACTTGGGGCCTCCCAAGCTTGCTATCAGTACCAGAAGTAGGGTGAGACTGTGGACTGTTTCCTTCCTCCTTGCTCTTTGAGCGACCCCAACAAGGTGTGTATCAGTGGCAATGGGCTCTTGTGCAAGTTTTAGCTGAATTTGCTACGTCAGGTAGCTTCCCAGCAGAACGTTTTACTGATGGAGTGAGGGATGATACTGTCTTCTCTTTCCTCATCATCTGATATTCTTCTAAGCAGAGAGAATTCAATCTTTGACATTACTTTTATGAAGGCTTTTCTTTTATAAAATCCTAAAACTCAAGAATACAGTTCATTCTGTCCTTTGTCATTTCATTTCCAGTTGACTTCTGGAAGCTATAGTCTCCTGCTGGAAAGGGAAAAAATATGTATCTATGAAAGTCAGAGATATGGCAGTGAATTTATGGATAAGGATAGAGAAATAAATGAATAAATAGCCCAAGAAGGTACATCTATGCAAAGAGGTACACATTCCCAGGTTTCTAGTTTGTGAAAGGCTTGCATTTCTGAGCCGGGGACAAATGATGGAGAGGGAACTTCCCCTGGCTTTTTATTTTAATAATCCTTCTCTGTTGCTGTGAGTATAGTATGTAAGTTTTGTTTTTGTTGGTAGTATAAACTTCCACCTAGTCCCTACAAGGGGTTTTTGGTGATGTTTATATCAATCCTGAGGTATTATTTCCTAAGCCTAAGATTTATACATTAAAGCTGAAGTTTTGAGCCTGTATCTTAACAACACACTGGATAGAATTTTGGGATAGTTTTGACCTCTAAGGAGTAATCCATAACTAAATATATCCATGCAAAAATGGAGAAAAGTGTAGTCAAGTTATGGTAAAGGCAGGCAAAAGAATTCCTACTCACAAAACACCAGTTGTGTTTTAGACACAATGTATATAAATTCTTTTTGCAAAATTTTCATTACATCCTTGTTATCCTCTAAGGAAAGTATTGCTCTTTCAAATTTACATAAAAGGAGGCTAAATAGATTGGCCCAAGTCACATAGCTTTTAAGTTCTGAAGTTAGAGTCTGACATTAAGTAACTGTTGCGCTAAAAGTAAAAATTTGAATGTTAAATTCAATCTATAATGTCACAGGAAAGCAAGAGAGTGGTACTGAGAGAAAAAGGACTTAAAATGATGAACTGTAAGTTGCAACCTTGCTAGGCATGAATATTTAGACAGCTCCCAGTGGTGTGCACATTTAAGCGTTCAACATAAATACTGTCTCCCAAAAAAGACATTCCTTAAAACTTAAACTCTATTGCTCCTACTCTCAAAAATGATACAATATTTTCAAAGAATTTCATATTAAATTGCTGTGTTTTTAATCAAAATGTGAAAATACCTTGGAGATTACAATAATTTCCACAAATTTTCTTTACTTCATGAAACGGCTTTCATGTGTCCTCATTTTAAAACAAATCTGAATGCCATGTGATGAAATCTATCTTCTAATGCAGAATATTTTCAAAGGACGTATCTCCCAGGGAGGAACAGCTCGAGGAAGCAATCAGCCTTTCTATTTCAGGCAATCTGCATTCACGCTTTGGTATAGAAAGGGGTGGGTTTCCCATCACCGTGAAGCACCTGAAGTAAAGAGGCCAAAGGAAATATTTAGCTCCTGAGACACTCATATAAAATCACGATATAAAATTGGTGTAATTTCTCCTTGTTGTTTTTCTTCTAAATTTTTAGGCATTATATTACAACTGCAAAAATATTTATTATACATAGTGCACAAAAAAGTAATGCTATGAAAGACGAACTTTACTCTTTTTTCTGTCTCTAACTCACAATCTCATGTGTCTGAGACTGCCGGCATACATGAGCTACGGCATCTGATTTTACTTCCTATTTCATGAGCATTTGAAAACAATGTGAATGTGCACGCAAGTAAGTATGATTTAAAGATCTTTTTTTCCCTATGAAAATGTTTTTGTCTTTTTTTAGGGGGGTGGTAATTAGGTTTATTTCTTTATTTTGGCGGAGGTACTGGGGATTAAACCCAGGACCTTGTGCATGCTAAGCATGCACTCTACCACTGAGCTATACATCCCAGCCCCTGCACCTTCCCCACTGAAAATGTTTTAATGGTAGTGTCTCTACAGCTTGTGATGTTGAGACAGGAAGAAGGGCAGGTGCACAGGCGGTGAGCCGTGGCTATCAGAGACCAGGTTGTGAGTGAGTAGAGTTCCAGTAACACGGTGCTTCACCAGGGAGCCGACAGCTCCAGCCCACCTCCTTGAGCTCAGGCTCCTCCTCAGCCAGGGGGTCCTGGCACTGCCGGTACTCTGACACCGGGTAGTTCCCGCTGCCCTTGGCCTCGGTGAGCTCCATCTGGTCCATGCCCTCACTCGTGTACCAGTGCAGAAGTCTTGCACCTGGATACAACCATGTGCTGGTCCCAGATGGCTTGAACACCTCCTGGATGGGTGGCGCTCTTGCCAGTGAAGGTGGTCGATATTTTTAGCCCCCGGAGGGGGATGTCACAGACAGCTGTTTGTACACTGTTGGGGAGCCACTCCACAAAGTAACTGCTCTTCTTGTTTTGGATGTTAAGCGTCCTTCATGGATGTGCAGCCCCTGAACACAGTTCTTTTTTCACTCTTAAACCTCAAACAGGATTTCACTGTTGTCTTACATGGCTTCTGTTCACTTTATTGTAACTTGGTTGGGACGTACTTAATTTTAATTTTGTTCCTATTACTATTTGTTAAATTCTAAAATCATCATTTTCAGAGGTTTATTTCCAACAAGGATGAAAATGGAAGTACAGATTTTTAAAAATATTTATACAAAGCAAATAGTCAAAAATATCATATGATTTCTACTATTTTTACTAGAATCTGTATGTTAGAGACATACAAAAAACATTATATAAGCAATAAATTTATTTTTTCATATTTCTGTCTTAGCTTATAAGAGAGAACCTCCAAAATTATAATCAAAAGTCATGATACAGCTCATAGAGCTGTGTCTAACATTTTTCTAAGTGTATTTGTTGAGCTGTTCAATTCTTGACATTTTTGCTGTATGATTTATTTTCAGTTTTCTGCCAAATGTTCTACTTTTTCATTTTATATCTTGTCTATATTTATCATGGCTATTTAGATCTTATCTGATCATTAAATTATCTGCATCTACTTTGGATCTGTTTGTATTTTCTGTACCTTCTTTTGATTTACACCCAGCACTGTCTACACATTTTCTCTTTATTTTTGATTAAGTGGCAAATATGTTTACAGGGGAAAAAGATAGAGACTGTTTGATGCCTCAGATTGTATCATCTTCCCCCACAGAAGATTTATTTTTGCTCCTGGCATGCATCTCGGCGAAGGGCATTTGCAACCCTCAAAGGGCATTTGCAATCCTGGGTCATCATAAAACAGGAGTCAGCAAACTTTGTGCAAAGAGCCAAAATGTAAACCGTTTTAGGCTTTGTGCCTCATAGGGCAGTTTCTGGAACAGTCTGAACAACCATTTTTGCCAAAAGGGTAATAGCTTTTTCTACTTTTCACATTATAAAATGTAAATATTCTTCTTAGCTTGTGAACTGTACACAAATAGTTAGTGGGTCCAATTTGGCTTCTGGACCATTGTTTCTGATTTTTGCCTTACAGCAAAAATGAAAATGCTTCTATACGAGGCTTTAGATGTAAGCGTTGGCCTTTTTCACTTTACTCTCACAGGAAAAAGCTTTGTGGTCCTAAACTAAAAAATGGATTGGTTAACAGGACACTTCTCTTTATCATGCCTTGATTTCCTTTTTTTTTTCCCCACTTACTCTCTTGACTCTGCTGTCAACGTATTTACTCAACCACATGACCTCTTATGAATGACTTTAAGAATTAGCAATTGATTTCAGGGAAAAATGTCAAACCATAGGGTTAGCTACCTTCTCTGCCCTTTCTTATCATCTTGGCCAGGCAAACCCTAATGCATTACTAGCTCTCTGTTGCAATCAAAGTATTTGTATGTTTTATTATCTACTCTGATTTTTCTAATTGTTTTTGGAGGGACAGTAACAAAAGCAACTTTTTTTTTCCTGCGGATGGAAATGAAAACATTCACATACACTTATTCTTCACAAGAAAAAAATAATAATAATTCTCACACAGATCAATGTATGTTAATAAACTTCTATGGACTTACTTCATTTCAAGATTTCATCAAATATTTGAAAAGTAATTTAAATATACTATATTTATAATTAAGAAAACATTAAATAGCTAACCCACACTTATTCTGAACTCCCAAAACCTTTCACAAGATAACTATTTATTTTCTTAAATATTAGACATAAACATTCTCCCTTGCTTCTTAAAAAAAGATGCATGTACTCATGCACATATAAAGTTATCCAAATGCAAGGATTTTTATCTGTGTTTGTGCATAATCATCAAAAGTGAGACTGTTTTATCACATCCTCAAAATAATGTGATCAATCAGTAATAACCAAGATCCGTGTGCTCACAGAGTGACACATTTGATAAAGGAAATGAGAGATATTGACTGGACACTAATATTATTTGGTAAGATGCTCTGGCTTGTATGTAAGAACGTACTTTACTCAGACTTCTTGGCTGTCCTCTAAAATAAGATGCATATTATTCTCCGAAATACTACTAGCTCTCCTTTCAAGGTGAATCTTTATATCTTCATATCTTGTTTTAACCTGAAAAAAGTTCTTAAAGTTATGCTTACGCTGGCCCTAACTGCTAAGACAGTTAAGTCCTGGGGCTTCAGTCTGGGGTTGCTAACTGCCTGGCAACGTGTGAGCAGAGGCAGTATGACAAGAGGGTTGCTTCTGCATCAGCCATTTTTCATAGGATAACGTGTGAGTAAAGGCAGGTACAAGGGGAAAGGGGAGATTCATCTCCAATTTTCCTTATAATTACGTTTTGATATTACTGAATAGAAATCTGTAGCATTGCTTCTCAAATGGCAGGGAGGCAGTGAGGAAGTACAGCAGGAAGATCATTTGTCAACCCTAATTTTTTTTTATAACGCACACAGCAGTTACTGAACTGATATCAACATCCAGATGGGGGAAAGAGGAGAGGGTGTCATATTCGTTGTTTATGAAAAAAATCTCTTCGTTGATTATCATATGGCCCAACTTAGATAAGACTCACTGTTCCACCAGGAGAATCAAGGGCAACATGCATTTTTATTTCTTTAATGGACCAGATGTAAATGTTTATGAATAGCATTATGCAAAATAGATGATAAATGTCTTTACAAGGAAAAAGATCTTGATATAAACCCTTGTTAAAGAAATACATGTGGAATGATGTTGAGCCAAGTAATCTTTCTGAACGTCTGAAAAATTTTTTTGCAACGCTTACCACATGAGATTATATTGTATAGTATATGTGGTATTGGAAATTACATTATATATATTATTAGCACATAGTAGGAACACTATATTGTAGGATATTTTTTATCAAAATGCTTATTAGTTACTAGATTACTATGTGATATACACACACATATTTGATGCCCGTGGATTACTTGCAGCATAGATTATGCATCCTAAAATATTCCTGTATTTTTTAAATTGCTGGTGTCAAAGACATGGCCAGTACATTCTTCTGTACAGTGAGAGAATAAGGAGGTATTCATTATTGCTTAGATATAAAACATGTATTGTTTCTTCCGTAGCCAAGCACATGCTTGGCCACATTCTAAAGAGAAAGCAGCATCAGAGGGAAAACTGCTCTTACAGCTTTACGGGTCATCGTTGAGCCTGGAAGCAAAGCAGCAGGCATCTAATGTCTTTCCAACATGCACACAGTCTTACTCAGAAATTAGAATTAGTGGGTTTTGTCATTAATTTCTCTCCTCTTCCTGGTAGCTGCAATATCTTAAGACCTGAAACCTGCTCTGTGTTAGGCAGTTTCTTTGTGTGTGTGTGTGTTAGGCAATTTCAAAAACCCCCTTCCATGATGTAACGTAGTGTAATACTTTCTCCGGGTTTTGTAGTGATTCACATTACATTGTCTACAGAGAAACAGACGTAGTAATGTGCAAACCTGGGTGTCTTCCCCGAGTCTGAGATACCAAGAAAGAGAAGGTCTTTCCTTTCACGTCAACATTGTCAGAAAAACTACTAAACGTAAGTGCAAGGGTTTTTTTTTTTCTTTTAAGAAATGTAAAATCTGAAAAATAAATTGACAAACACACAGACACACTAGAAACACAGAGTGATTTAAATTATTTTTAAAAGGTAGAATATTTTAAGTATGTAATGACTTTAATACATTTAAAACCAAATTCTATTTAATCCAATTAATAATATTTATTGGATGTTTAAATGAGAAAACACATTTGATTGATTCTCTTAGTATAACATTTTGCTGGGCCTTAAGCAAAATACACAAATAAGCAGAATGGTTCCTGTTCAAAAGAACATTACATCCTGGAAATAGAAAGGTGACATAAAGAACCCCAGTTTGAGGAATGGAATAAAAAAAAGCCCTAAGAGAAGCCAAAAGTACTCCTGAAACTGAATGAAATACAATTTCATTTTCAACTGAATGTGTCTCCACTGAAGAGACGTGACAGTCACAACTCTGGTCCCCACACTTTCCTGGGACACAGCTTTTCTGTAAACTGGTCACCTAGGAAGGAGACCTGGATTTGTCCTTCAGTGCGGTCTCTAAGGGCACAGCAGGTTGTGTTGATGACTCCTCCCTCACTAGGAATCGAGCAGGTAATGCTCCCATTTTAATAGAACACAGTTTCTAAATGATTGTAAACACTCACACATGCACACACACAGAGAAATACTTTCATAGAGTATGGCCTTGGAAAAATACCTTTAAAAAGAAAAAATATTTGTATCATAAAAAAATCACCATTTGCTCTAATCCAGGAGATTATTTCACTTGATTAATACATTTATGTCAACCCAAAAGCCTTCTTATTAGGTAGGCAAAAACATGTCCATGATCTCTGTTGACCAAGGTGGACTCTGGTTATGGTGAGAGAACCTTTTATACAAATCACTACATTCCTGTTATCAGTGAAGTCATGGATCTACCGTCTGTATCTCTTCCACCTGATCCGGGGAAATGCAAATGCACGATCAATGACTGTTTCTCACAGGCTACCCATCTTGTCCATCCTGTTTGCTGATGAACAGATACTGAGGGTGTATCCATACCAATCACCTGCCTCAGAGCCTGGGCAGTCCCTGTTCTGAGTGGAGAGCCCCTCCCCACAGGAATCCGCACCACTTGCTTCTCGGTCTCTTCCCATCTTTGCTTCACGGTTGTTTTCTCCAAGGAGCTGCCCCCAACCACTCTTATTTTAAAACTACATCCCTTTTACTGAAATCTATCTTATTCCTCTGTGTGTTGTTCTCTATTATACATATTGCCTTTTAACTTACTCCAAGATTAACTTTAAAAAGCTTTGTTGTCACCACTAGAATACAAGGACCATGCAAAACCAAGTCTTACTTGCTCATGGAGATACCCACAGAGGTAGCAGGCGTTTCATAAGGATTTTTCAGCTGGCTGAATGCAATGCAGCTGTCACATTGTCACAACTTTGCGGGACAAGTTGTTTCACTAAAGCCCTGTTGTCTGATGGTCCTGTCAGGAGCACAGCTCCGTGACAGCAGACCCTCATCACTCCCATTCTGCTCGTGTTGGGGACACATTACCTATTTCAAGCCAATCACACAAATTGTGAAGCAAATACTCCCCTTCTATCCTGAAAGAACAATGCGTAATCCAAACGAGTTTATTTTTTGCAGCAATAAAAGAAAAGGTAGAAGGTAACTAAATCCTCTCACATACAACTGAGATGAACTAGTTAAATGGGAATCTTTTCACAGCTTCTATTTAAAAAATGGACATGGAATATGCAATTTTAAAAAATGTGAATAAGCCAAAATGGCAGTCGTTTTTCATCTTTGTAATTGTTTTTGAGGTTTATTTCTTTCTCCTTGTTTCCACTGCACTTATCCTATTTTCTTTCTTGCTTTACTGATTTATTTAATCACTTCATTTGGTAACTTTCCACTCAGAGAAAATTGCCCTTTTCCAGGGCTCTGATGGTGCTTCATTCTGCAGATGGTATCAACAAAACTGATAAATTGCTTTTGAAACATATATTTGGCAATTTAGTACATCTCTGCCTCATTTACAGATGTTTCCATTTCAAGTCTGCCATTTCTTACAAGAACATGTTTGAGAGTAAAGTAATTGCTGAAAACAAGTGTCAGAATTACCATGTGGATGGCACCCAGAAGCTCACAGGTCTAATGATAGATGTTACTCAGCTAAAGACCTAGATGCAACCCACGTACCTAGTACTCCTTATCAGGAGTTCTGTATGCAGAACTCATTTGAAAAGTGTGTCACTTCATAAGTATATAACACCAAGCATCTTTTCAATATTTTAGGAGAAATAGGGATCTCCTGTATTTCTCATGACCAAAGAAAGCAAAAATTTCCAGTAGAGAAAGAATAAACTTTTCTTAGAAAAAAAAAAAGAGAAAGAATATAGTACTATTATCCACATATATCTCTGTATACAATATGTGTACATATAAAATGTACATTGCACAGTGTGAGTATATACACGCCATATATGTTGTATCCTAAATATACTACCTACTATAAACTAAATATACTGTATATACTAAATGTAGTCTTATAACTGCCTCAAGCCCTCAATTTCTTCCACTTGTTGGAATCAGACAAGATTAACTGAAGTTGACTTTGCTGGGTTACTGTCCCTCTGTGGATTCTGCCTCTCCCCTGTGATAAGTCAGTCCCACCCAGTTTTTCCCTAACTTCTCATCTCTTTTACACATCCGTATTTGTTGTCACTTACCCAGCCCATTCCCTCTCTAAATCAATCCTATCATATGCTTTTCTGTTTTTAGTACTAATCCTGTGTATACTTGCAGAAATATATACAATGATAACAATTAGCAAAGGCATTTTGGGTAACAGATTTTAATTTGCAAAAAACTTAACTTGCTTTTTATATTTTTCACTAATACCTTTTTTTGTCCCCAATGGACATAAACTAACTAATCAGAGAACCCTAAAATTTCTTCATACATGACACGCATCCTCATTTCTAGCAAACAGTTTTGCTTTCTAGTTCCCAGAATAAATGGAAGACATCAAGATCAAGTTCTTGAAATTGTGGGAGAGACAACTCTGCTGCATATTTTACTCTGTGAAAAAAAACTGTAAGTGAGTCATTGTTCTTTGAACATTGCTTTGTGCTATTTTTGTTTTGCTTTGTGATATCTGTGATAGTAGAACAAATAAGGGTTCACAGCTACATAATAAATGTTTCTATTCTCTGGAGACTTCTTTGTAACCCCTGAGAGATTCTTTATACAGGTATGATAGGGAGCAAATAAAAAGAAATTTGAAATAGTTTATATTTCTGATATCTATTATACCATTGCATCACTACCAAAAGGTCTGACTGCTAATATATAGAAATTTATTTAACAATTAATCTATTTAATTGTTTATAGAATATCAACATGCACCTATAAAAGTCATTTCTCATGTAAGGCTTACCAGATATACAACAATCACTTAACAGAATATCCTAAAAAAAAAATCTATGTTAAAATCTGAAGCATCAAATTGAAAGTTTTTGCAAATATTGGTCACTCCTTATTTATAGGTATCTATTAACATTCCTTCAATATTTAATAAAATAAACCTAAACATTCGTTTTCTTAATATTTGCTGCCCTATCAAATCATTACAAGTTGCCAACATAATGTTATCTATATCTGAACAGAAATCTAGACTACTAAAACTATATGTTGTCCAAGGTTAGACTCAACATTGAAGATTATTGATCTTGCATTTATTTTTACTAAAGTTAGGATTTGCTATCAAACAGTTTGATTACGATCATAGATTAAATGTTCATAAAACTATATGTGCTCTGAAGTTACAGGACTAGATGAATGACCAAATAATGCTGGAGTTTTGCAGTTTTCTTAAGATTTTAAAAATAAGAACTATTTACTAACTTTAGTTAGTAAAATTGTGTTGTAAACATGTTTGCAACACGAATTAATCTGCCATAATGCCAACCCTATTTATCACAAAAATGTTCACTTTGAATATCACTGGATTTTAAAATGCCTGTGGGGATAAGCTGTACAACACGTTACAGAATGTTATACAAGAACTGAAATGGCCTTTACTCAGAGCTGGCAACAATTCAATTAATGCCAGGAATGGGAAAAGGAACACTATAAAATATTATAGTCATTAGTGGATTAAAGACTTAAATGGAAGATCTGAAACTATA
The DNA here is from genome assembly GCF_009834535.1 of Camelus ferus. Taxonomy (NCBI): domain Eukaryota; kingdom Metazoa; phylum Chordata; class Mammalia; order Artiodactyla; family Camelidae; genus Camelus; species Camelus ferus. The sequence goes on along the minus strand of NC_045718.1, from coordinate 5,003,463 downwards.
AAAGTCCTAGAAGACAACACAGGGAAATACCTTATGGATGTTGGCCTTGGCAATGATTTCTTGGACATGACACCAAAAGCACAGGCAATAAAAGCAAAAATAGACAAGTGGGATTATAGCAAATTAAAAACCTTCTGCACAGCAAAGGAAACAGTCAATCAAATGAAAAGGCAACCTATGGGATGTGATAAAATATTTGCAAACCGTATACACAATAAGATAATATTCAAATTATGTTTATAGCAACTAGGTAAAAAATAAATAAAAAGCATCCAAATCATAAGGAAGAAGTAAAAGTATCTCTTTTTATAGATGACGTGGTCGTATATACAGAAAACTCTAAAACTCAAAACACCTGTTAAAAGAAATCAATGAATTCGGCAAAGTTGCAGGATACACTGGCAAACTACCTGGAAGGAGAACTAGGAATTAACAATCCCAGTCGCATCATCAATAAAGAGAATAAAATCCTTATCAATTAACTTAACCAAAGCGGGGGACACTTGTACAATGAAAATTGTAAAATATTGATGAAGGAAATTTAAAAAGAAACAGATGTAAAGACATCACATGTTCATGGATGTGAAGGGGACAGATCTTACAATTCAGTCTTCTCACCACACCCAGGCAAAGTCGGAATTATGCAGAGACATCAGGGATGCTAATTAACTTGATGGTGGTGAGCTTTCACAGTGTACCATATGCATGTCAAAACATCAACTTATGCACCTTAAATGTATACAATTTTTATATGATTAAAAATATTTCAGTAAAGCTGATTAAAAACTGCCCCAGGATTTATTCCTTGAACAACTTCTTAAATCTACACTGACACCATAGGTGATTTCATTCAGTCTCATGACTAAAAATACCATCTTACTCTGATGATTCTCAAAGTCTGCATCTAGCCTGATAGCCCTTCCCCGAATCCAGGCAAAATTTTCCAACTGTGTGGTGAAGTCTACTTGAGAATTTAAAAGGCAGCTCCAAGCTAATGTGTTCAAATATGAATTCCTAAGAGCCTTCTCTTACCCTTACCAGAAAAGAAAATACCAAAAACAACAACAACAACAAAAACCCAAAATACAAAAACAAAAACAAAAAACCAACGATATAATTTCTCTGTTGGAGGTTAATGAGAACTCAATTCTGGCATATGCCCAGGCTTTAAACTTGGCACAGACTTTACGTCATGTAAAGATGCATTATCATCTCCTTCAGCGCTATCCATAGCCTCCTACACTGTCTTCTTGCTTCTGCTCTGCCCCCCTGCCATGAGCAGTTAACACAGCTTCCAGAGTAACCCTGTTATAATGCACATCTCACCTTGACACCTGTATGGTTACACCTTTCAAGGCCTTTCCAGATCATACAATCAAAGCATGACATTCAAGGCTCTCCGTGACCCACCTCGCCTCCTCTCTTTCTGACATCATTTCTCATTGTCACATTTTTTTCATCCTGAACAGAATAGCTTAAGACATGACAATTCCATTTTCTATGTTATGTTAACGGGAAAAAGGTAACATCTTTTTTTTTTTATTGCATATTATCTTTATTAGATGAACAGGCTTGCTATTCTGATAAGCATGAGCAGTAATGGTATGGATCCAGATGAGCTCACCCATGAAAGACCATGAATCATGGAAGACTGAATCAGAAAGATTTATAAGGCATGCTGCGAACAATACAAGAAATATGAAACCTATATAGAAAATTGGAAAAAGTAGAAACCATCTTTCACTGTGAAGCACTTCACTCATTCAGTTTGCTACTCATGCTGGTTGGTTTTTTTCCCACAAGTAATGTTGATTTAAATGTTCAAGCAGTTTCTTTTATGCAGGATGGCAAAATTAAAACAAAGCTTGCTGCGCAGTTACAAACTGTAGCAAGTTACCGCAGGAATGCTTTCTTTATTTCTTTTATTGCAGGTGGCATTTACTATGGTAGAGTCAAATTATTAGTTAACTTTTCTTCAGACACAATGAATAGACTATAGCTTTTACAAGAGATTCTAACTCAAAACTTGCCAATAATACAGAGACAGTAGGAAGCAGGAAGCAAACTGAGGACATTTTTCTCTCCAAGTGACGTCCAATATGATGAATTTCTTTTTAACATCATTGACCCAATCCATTAAAATAGCTGTAACAATTTATGCTTTGGCCATAAAACATGCAATATTTACATGCTCTGATAGAAGCTAATTGCTCAGTCATTCAAATAGTGTATTAAATACATAATCACATACGGAACTATACCAGCTACCTTACTGTGGGAATTTTACATACATACACTTTTGCCACTTTGGAGCGTCTATTTACAGTGATAATAAATAGCACAAATTAACAAGAATAAATTAAGTTTAAAAAAAAAAACACCAAAAATCCAAAATAGAAAGTTTAAACAACTATTAATGGAAAGTAAGTCATTGATTTTTATTTGTAGGTAATATGTAAAGTCAGGTAAAAACAGATGTGGAGGCTTGGTGATTTTTTTTTTTTCTAGAAGAATTCTGTTTCTAAAGTGAGTGATTGGGATAAAGAAGAAACATTTATTTGCTTAATCTGGGAAAGCCTCCTCAAAGAATTAAACCTCCAGAAGTTTTCACTATAACGGGAGAACAGTATGAGGCATTGGATTTTAAAAGCCCATACTAGGTACACACACACAAAAGATGATCCTGAGATTTGTAGAGGTGGCGAGCAAAGCTGTAGGTGAGCACGGTGCCTGTTAAAGTTCTTAGATGTTAGTGGCAGTAACGGGAGTGATGTAACTGCTTTCTTTGAAATTTCACTATCACACCTGTTCTATTTCAAGATAAGGGTTAAGATAATGAACCCTTTAGTCCGCTGATATTTGTGCACACCTTTATCTCATAAGCTAATTGTTCTCAAAACAAGTTGAAAAGTTTACAAAAGTACTAGATTATTATAGGAATATAAAGTGGCTTTTAACAATTAAAGAAAATACATCGCTAAAGTTATTTCACGTAAATGGACCATGATTATAGATATTAAGTGAGGTTACTGAATTAATTGAAATTCTGATTGTTAGTTGCAGCCAAAATAGAAAAGTTATACTAGAATGCAAAATTATAAAAACAAAGACATAGACATTTTTCTGTATTTTATATGGTGCTGTTCAAGCAAAAGTTTAAAAACAATATATGTAGGCATTTTTATCAGTCTTATGTGGTGGGTGGTCATAGTGTTATACTAAAGTATTTTTTCTCAGCTAAATTAAGAAACATATTTGCCCAAAATTTACCAGGTAGTTTATTCAGTGAGAGTCTGAACACCTCACTACCATGACTGACTCTGCTAGTCTGGGATTGCTGGACTTCCCCATTAACCATCAAAACTGGACAAGGGAGTACCAAGAAGTACCCACGTGGTAGTGTGAAAGTGAAATGCAATCACCCCTTCTCCCATTCCATAACAGTACGCCCGACTCCTGATGGTCAGTTACCCCTGTCAGGATGCTGACTCCTCTTTTGAGCCGCTGGTTCCTGAGTTCAAAGATCTTTAGGCGTCCCAGTGATGCTCAGAGCTAATAGTTCAACAGAGCTCTTTCTCTTCTCTCCTGGTGGCCATAATTCTTTTTTAATAGGGTGAATTTGTAAGGAAACCTTTCTGCATATCCACACGTAAATGGTGAGATTCTGAGCATGCTGTATTTTGGAGATTGGTTCAATGTATTCTGAATTTTGAACATGTTTTATGTGAAAAAGATCCTTACTTGTGTTATTTATAATTATTCAAAAATTAATAATGAGTATTAAAAAACCATTGTTTATTTCAATTTAATCCACAAAATATTTTTAAAACATTGAATATAGTCATGCATAGATGATCTCAGTTCAATTTTTTTCTTCTAGTTTTATTGAGAAATAAAGTGTACAGCATGATTTGACTCACATCTAACATGAAATTAACTCCCTAAGAGTGTAATGGTATTGTTCTGTCCTGTTAAAAGAACCAACAGGCTCACAGACAATTCAGTCTAAAAGCTCTATATCACATGGAGTGAGTTATTTCTATAACCCACCCCCAACCTTTTTATAAATCTACAATGAGAACTCCCTTGAATCAGGCAGAAGGAAGTGATGTCACACTCCCTAATGCATTTAGGGCAAGAATTGATACCAGTACAAATTTGCTATGCACATCTTATCTTCTGGAAATAGGTGGAAGGCAGCCAAAACGCACCAGCTTGAGAATAAATTGTATCTTATTTCTTAATATCAAGAGGAGCCAACGTGCTGCAACACTGCAGATAATTATGTTTGCATCAGCAATTGTGCAATAACATTTCACCTGAAATAGAGACATCGTCAAGGGGTGAGTGCCCTTAAAAAAAATCAAAGGTGAATCACAGATACCACTCTTCTTCCTTGTATCCCCAGGCATAAGATCTTACCGGATATGAATATTCCATCCTCTCAGCCATGTTCAGATCGCCATTTCTTCCTCTTCTTTGACGCACAGTTTCATATCATCTCAATATATCCTATGGAAACATACAATATGCAGTCGTATGTGCCTGAATTTTATCACCTATCGTGAATTTTGGATAAGTACGAATTCCTTTTTATTTTGTGTAATAGTCCATTGAGTAGGCATACTGCATTTTGTTTATCAGCTCACCAGTGGATGAGTAATTTGGGTTGGTACCATTTCTTAAATATCTTTAAATATCTTAACAGACTCTTTAATCAGACAGTCTGTCATTTCCTGCTACATCTCGCCTAATGACTCTTTGGTATCGTGTCCTTGTTGGTATGGATTCAGCCATACTGTTCATAATGATTGTGCACAAAATAATCACTTATTTCATTCTAACCTGATGATCTTTCAAAAAGAGCAAAGTTAGCTATTTCCCAAGGAATTATTAGCCTTCTTAACTATTTATGAGAGAAATAACATCCTTAAGTGTCAAGAAAAATTTTACCTATTAACAATATTAGTTTTGGCCGAGGTCTGTTATTGTGATTGCTGGAGTCTTAGAAGATTTTTCAGGTATGTGGGTAAAAAACACGGCCAATGGTATCTGCCTTAAGTAAAAATAGCTATGATATTACCCAAAGCTCCTAGAATAAATCACAATCGACTGATAGCCTCCCTCAAATTCATCTGCTCCCTTTAACACACATAAGTTATAGGATTTTGTTGTTATTCTGTAGGGGTTTTCTGAAACACTAAATCTTCAGCTATTATTAATTGCACCCCTAATGTATTGAAACTATGTTTTCAGGAGCAACATGCAATCTTCTTAGAAAGACTATTTTATAAAGTTGTTTTTTCTATCTTAAGAGTGCTGGTTATTGATCCAAATGCCATAAACCTCTTCTTGTTTATCTTCTATAGTTTCTCTTTACTGTAGAGGGGGAAAAGAATGGAGAACTTTTGGAATTCTGGGCTGTTGCAAGAATTGTTAACACTTGCAGTGGTATAAATAACTATACAGCTAAAAATGGCTGCTACCTTCCTCAGTCACAATCTTTAAATCCCCTGCTACTTCTTTTTAAATCTGTTAAATGCAGTTATTTATTTACATCTATCAGTTTTTAAGAGTACTAAGTGATAATATCACATCTGAATTTCCATAATGTATTTACTTACGTGTATTAGTTATTATCACACAATAACTAGTGATGTCTTGCTTCTAAAAAATCAATAGCATTTTATTTTACAGAAGTACAAGTAAAAAGTGATCACCCCAATTTCAGAAAAATAAAACAAAACAACATCATTTTAGGTCATCTTTAAATCTATATTAGGTTAGCAACGCTCAAATGTTTCCAATATTGCAAATTTTTAAGTCATTTTTATTTCCCAAATGATTTCAGTTGTGCTAGGAATGCATTTACTTAATGGATTTTTACATAATTGACAGCGATAGCTAAAACCAGGAAACGCACTTTTGCTGTTTGCTGTATTTTCTAAACATATGCTCTGGGTTTTCAAACATAAACCATGATAGAACTGATACAACCTGACTCACAATTGTGAATTATAGGCAATAACTTCATAGTACTAATGCTAGTATAAAATTATCCACGTATTTGCTTTGCTCTTTTCAAATGCTGTTAGAAAAATGTTTAAGAGTGAGGACTTCAAAACAACAACAACAAAAAAGATTTACAAAGTAAGACCAAAGTGAGACTAATTGATAAAAGATATGCAGTCAAAATGTTTAAATTAAGATCTGCATGGTAAACTCTACAATTTCAAAGATTTACAGATTTTCTCATCAATTTCTTAATTTTCTCCTACCTTAAGATGATGAAAATTTAAAAACAGTAGGTTCTCTTGAAAAAAAAAAATTACTTTCCTTGGTTCAGTCCTGTCTTTAGTAAAGAAAATAAAACTATTTTCATAAATATTATTTTATTTAATATAACATCCTTGACATACTATCATTATTATTTACCTCAGTGTAATTTAACTGGAGAACAGTGATTTAAATTCTCTATGAATATTTTTGAAAACTATTTCTTCTCTAAAAAGAACACTAGAATGTTGTTTTTAAAACCAGACAAAACCTGAATTGAATTTCAGTGCTTATAATGTATAGATATATAACACTAGGGAATATTAATAAGCCTTTGAAACATATTTCTAACTTAAGTGGAGATACTTTTGCCAATATAGGAACACTGTAAATGTTCAACACATACATGTTAATCATATAAAATACAATACAAATTGAAGAACTTATTAGGATGGAGGAAGGAGACTGACAAGTTGATATTGAACTTATATTATGATCTGCAACAGAGGTTTTCTTTATAAAGATACTAAGTTTTATACAGTAAATATATTACACTTTAAGGGCTGCATGTTCTCTGCTGCAACTACTGAACTCTGTTGCTATAGTGTAAAAACAGCCAGCGACAATGCATCAATCAATGCCTATGACTGTGTCCCAGTAAAACTTTATTTACAAAACAGATGGTAGGCTGGATTTGGTCCATGGGCTATAGTTTTCTGAACACTGATCTCCACATTAAAAAGATTTTTTTTTATTTTTAAAAAATATTTTATAAGAATATTTAATTTTTTATTTTATACAATAACTTTTGGGAAATCTCTGAAGCATAGAGGTGATTAATAAAACCCAATTAGGTAATGACACAATGATAACATATTTATCACTAACTTACCTAATGCCAAGCAGTTTGATCTAAATTCCTTAAACATGAATTTTATACTTAACACATACCTATGCAATAGGTTCTAGTATTATCTCCACTTTATAGATGGAGAAATTGAGGTTAAAAAGTGCTAATACTGCCTTAGATTCACGTAGCACATATAAAAATATATTTAGTAAAAGGTACACGGGCTCCTTTGTCACATATAGATGTGTTCTGTGTTGGCACACTGCATACTGTAAACATAAGCATTTGCTTCAAGACTAACATTATTCAAGTCAATGCAAAGCTTCTCATTTTTTATCCTTTGTCATTGAAACAAACAAACAAAACACAGCAGTGTCTGAACGCCATGAAGACCTGGCATTGGGCTAATGGTGTCATCTGGGATGGTCACTGCTGTGGAATTCAGCACCTATTTTTTCCCAAGGCACAATATTTTTTTTTCAAGGCAATATTTTATAGGAAAATAAGTGGTTGTTTTCATTTTTTTTCTGACTTGACTTTTCTTTCACTGCAAATTCAGACCGTGTTTCAATTCAAATTAATTGAAATCAATTCAATTCAATCCATTTTCCTTCATAGCCAGGAATTTAGATGTTCTACGGACACATTCATAAAAAGATGCAGATGCAGTTTCCATTTTAAATAGATCAAAATCTTGTCAGATGTGAAGAATATATACATAAAAACAGTAAAACGCATAGACAGAGCTGAATGTGATTATTGACTAGAAAGAGTCATTCAAGAAGTATGGGGGACAGAATATAATGTAATGTAATGGACAGTGATGTCAGTAATGTCACCGGACATGAAGTAGTGTATGTAAGAAGTGTCAGGGGAACGTGTAACGTTGTGAGAAAGTTTATAAAACTTTTGTCTCTTAGTAATGGATTTCCAACACAACAAGCAACGCTTTCCCAAATTTATTTGGTGAAACTAAAGCACACTTAGGGTGTTTTCTCATTTCTAATCTTAACTGATTCAAAAAGCAATAATATAAAATAATATGCATATGAAGTATTATTGGGCCTTTAACACATAAAACGCAATATATGTGTATTATATTTGAAAATAAAAGCACAAAAGAAGCGAGTGGAAGCAAAGCAAAGGAAATGACAACAGATTGTAAAGTAATAATTAGAACAATTAATTATTAGGTTGTAATATTAATTGATACAACAGGTATAGAAAGAACACCACAGAAGAGGGAACGAGAATAGACCTACATGGGAGTAACATTTGTATACATTGCTAGAATTAAGTTAGTATTGATATGCAGATAATTTGAATAAATTAAAATTTATATGGTAAACCCTACCACAACTAAAAAATGTGAAAAATCATTAACAAAGTTAAAACACTAAGTTAGAAAACAGTCACTAAATGCAAAAGAAAGCAGTAAAGGAGAAATAGAAAAATATAGATATGGGGTATAGAGGAAGCAAAATGGAAAGTGGCAGGTGTAGATCCAGCTTTATCAGTAATGACATTAACTGGAATGGATTAAACAATCCAATTAAAGGACAGTGATTGTTACACTAGCGGGTGAGGGAATATGTGCCAAGTATAGTTTGTCCACAGGAGACCCACTCTGTTTCAAAGACACAAATAGATTGGAAGTAAAAGGACAAAAATTGTTATAACCTATAAAGATCAACCACAAGACAACTGGAATGGCTGCATTAATATCAGGCATCGTGGGTGCAAAAATGAAAAATGTTACTACATATAAAGAGAGCGACCCACACTCCTCCCGGAGACGATCTTCCTCCTGCCCGAGCCCAGTCCAGCAGGACCTTTGATGTGGAGTTCAAGTTTGATAGGACAGTTAATATTTCTGAAACACACACACACAAAGAAATAACAGGATGCGATATGCCTACCTTTTTCTCCATCATATTGGAATTTTACCTTGGTATGATGGCAAACAGGTGCACCCCTTAAATTCTCCTACCACCTACGTGGTCCCAAAAGCCAAAGAAATCAATCTTCTCTTTGGGGAAGATGCTGTTCAGCAAATGGAAGCTGAAAAGAAGCAGAGAAATACCTTGAATGAACCTGTTTTTCATTGGAGGATGAGGATGACACTGAACGTGATGGCAGATGACTTTGTTTTTGATGGGTCCTCTCTTCTTGCTGATGGGCATGGATTTATTAAGATGATCCAGTTGGGAAAAAGATGTATGTGACTTTCCCATTCTGTTCCTAGATCAGCTGAGTAATGAAGTGAAGAACTTGATGATCACAGATCATGCTACCATTGAGCTCACAATCTCCGAGGACGAGATCTCACACGGGAGACCCTCCCCACTTGGATTCACATGCAGGGTGCCGCGCACTCCCTGCAGCAAATCGGATTTTCAAAGAAAATTGCTAGTGAGGTGAAAAGAATTTTTGCAGATGATATCAACTTGTACTTCTTAGCTTTGACCTTCTTTGTCGCTGCATTTCCTCTTCTTTTTGATTTCCTGACATTTAAAAAATGACATCAATTTCTGGAAGAAAGACCAGAGCATGATTGGAATGTTCACCAACGCGGTGATTTGGTTCTACTTCAGAGCTATTTCCACTACTTTTCCTTCTGGACAAGCAGAGATATCTGCCAGTCTTTATCCTGATTCAGGCATTGAGCAGCAACTTAACTAGAGACAGTAAATGACTGTTCTTCAGAGAGACTTGAGATCTGTAAAATACTTGTCTTGCTTCCCTGTCTGTACCTGAGGTGCTGTTTATTTGCTCTTGCACATCAAGTATAAAAGTTGGTATTTTTGGTTAATCATCTGCTCTGTCAATGCCTGGAGTAAGCTGTTGCTCTTCTCTTTATGTTACCCCAGCTTTTGTAAATCACATGATAAAATCAGTGTTCCCTCTACCCTGGAAGGCATTTACCTGCACAGCTTGAAATTCCTCATTGTCGATCTGTCGGCTTTTATTCTTAAGGAGCCAACTCACATTGGTTGGTGTCTTTCAGGGATGACAATGCAAAATAGCAGGGAATTTGTGGTGGGTTAAAGAATTCAATAGGCAAATGCATTATAAAATGTCTAACTTGTTATCTTAAGTGAGTTGGAGATCATCTAATCAGGGAAACTGGCGTGAAGGGCAGAAAGACCAAGCATTTAAGAAGAGAACAAAGGAGCTGTTACAAGAAAGACTGAAAGACAGCAATTCATGATTAAATGGGGGATTTGAGAGATGCAGCAATTTTGAACTATGGCAAGGTCCAAAGTGTGACATTTGAGTGTGAAATCAACTTATTGTGGAGTTCGAGGGTTTTAACATAAAGAAAATAGACTGATAATCAACATGGATGTATTTATGTCATCATTACGAGACAGACTAAAGCTTAAAACTCGACAAGAAGCTTTTGAAGAATTTGAAGGAAATGGAAAACTGTCATGGAGTTCTTTAGGTGACTGACAGGTCAGGCAAGAGTTTAACAAAATCAGATGTCAAAACAGTCTCTTGAACAAGTTCACTTTGGTTTACAGTGATCTTCAGGTAAGAAGTGAAATTAAACTTCCCTATAATGGAAATATTTTATTCCCTTTACACCAACATGAATCTCCTTCCTCTGACAGGGACCTGTCTCTCAAGGGCTCTTAATGTCACTTGTCACTTAGCAGAGTCTGTGTTACTGTGTTGGCTGAAAGTCATGTTCAATTTTCACAACCTCTTTATTAATAATTAGTGTGTATCTCAAGAGACAAATATTCAAACCCCATACCTGCTTTAAAAAAAAAAAAGCTAATAGCTTTTATATCCATTGCAAAAGCAAGTCATTTAGGAGAGAAAAAGCTATCTGATTGTTTCAGCCAATTTAAATTAAATTGAAATGCCTTTAAATGAAACTGGCTGAATGTGCTATGAGAGATTAAGATGCTTCAGCATTGACGATGGGCCTCCTTTGAAGAAATGCCAACTTACCCTCTGATTTTCATTCATCAGTTAAATTTCTTAAGTTCTGTTTTGCCTTTTAAACCTACAAACCCATGATTTATAATTCTATACAGTTTTCCTTATTTTCTTTATTTTGTTAAAATAATTTTACACTGCGCAGTATCAATAACTGAACATACAACTGCAATACATCAGTTATATGAGAAACCTTTATATGTTTCACAGTAGAAAAAATTCAGGGGATTGGTAGTCATAAAAAATCAGGGGATTGGGAGGTACCTACATAAATAAGAATATAAAAACTTTTTTAGTTTCCCCTCAAATATTTACACTATATTTTCTTCAATCTGAGAATCATGCTGTACATTTTTGGAATGTTCTGAAAACTAAGAGTCACACAAACGTTTTCTGAGGAGGGGAGTGAAGACTATTTTGTTTTTGTTTTTAAATATTGAAATAATGAGTCATTTACTTGATCATATTAGTTGTCATCTGAAATAACTCAGTCTTAGAGCATACATTTAGTGAAGATTAAAACAGTAATATAAACAGCTACAACAATAATGCACTGAGTTATTGAACTGTGGGTCAGGAATTATGCCAAATATGCATATGTATAAGGATGATGTAATATTCCCAGGAATCCATCCTCTCGTTTATTACCCCATCATGCTGCTCAGGAAACTGAGCCCCTGAGAAAAGTGACAGCCAAGATTTCTCATGAGAATCAGGAAACCCCAGATCCAAACTAAGCTGTCACACTTACAGCCCTGGCTCTTATGACTACATTATACTGCCTCCTAGCGGAGGAACACAAGGGCAGTCTTATGTTGGAATAAAATCAAAACATTTAAGCTCCTGTTTTTATCTCCTACAGAATTTGATTAACGTGCAGTTTAATCATCCGTTTGGTTCTACAGACATTATTTCCCCTGTAATTCTTGCTTATGGCCATGTCTGTTGTCAATAAAATAATGGCAAACTATTTTATATTCTTCAAAGAATGGATTTACTAACTTGCTTGAAACTAGCTGTAAAAGGACAACTTTAATATTGATTCATTAAATGAAATCAGGCAGATACCCAAGTGTATGTTTTCACTAAAATTTTGTATCATATAGCTATATCATCCAGTCATAAAGACGTTTTGAAATAATTTATATCATGACTCAAAGTTCATGCAGAAAATACTGATTTTTATCGAGGAGGGGCAGGTAATTAAGTTTATTTATTTATTTTGATGGAGGTACTGGGGATTAAACCCAGGACTTCATGATGCTAAACATGTACTTTACCACTGAGCTATACCCCTCCTTCCCAGGAATTGCATCTTAAAAAGTAACCTAAACATGTCGTAATGAGCATTGTTTGTATGCAAACCTGGAGTTATTTATTGTTTCCTTGTTTTAAACTTTTAAGACAAATTCAGAACTCTTGATTTCTGTGTTTCATATTTTTGCTTTTTGTTTTTTGAAGTGGAAAATTATAAATGAGTTAGTGCTGGTGTATGTTCTAAACCTTTCTTTTAAACCCAACACTGTTAACAGTTTTTAGAAATTGTCATATTTGCTCTTTTTCCATTATGTAGTTGTAAAGACAAAAAGATGGAGAAAATGTCAACCTAATCAACTCTACTACACCATTTTATTTTATTTTATTATTTTACTTTATTTTATTTTTGGTTTTCATTAAGCTTGACAACTGAAGCTTTGGAAATAATTTTTCTTCATTCCAAACTTCCATGTATTTACTTATTTTTCAAACTGAATTAGTTTTCTATTACTAACAAAGTACCACAGACTCACTGGCTTCGAATAGCATCTCTTTATTATCTTAGACTTTCGGTGGTAAGAAGTCTAGGCGTGGTTTAACTGGGTCATCTGCTTAGTGTCTCGTAAGGTCGTACTCAAGATGTCAGCCAGGCTGTGTTCTCATCTGGAGCCTCCACTGGGAAAGAACCCACTTTGAAGCTCACTCAGGTTGTTGGCAGAATTTATTCCATGCAGCTGGATGACGGAGGAGGCCAGCTTCTTACAGGCTGGAATCCCGGGGACTGTCTCAGCAATTAGAGGCTGCCTTGCCATGGAAGCTTACTTTATCCATCAGCAAAGAGAGCCTTAGATCAAGTCGACCAGCAAGACGGAGTCATATCTAATGCAGCATAATCTCGGAAGTGACAGCCCATCATCCTTGCTGTGTTGTACTGATTAGCAGCAAGTCACAGGTCCTCCCCCTCCAAGGCGTGCATACTGAGAGGCAGAGACCATGGGTGGTTGCCTGAGAGTCTGTCCATTACACTAAACAGAAATCAATAGACCTTTTAAAGGTATCTTTACATATATACTCTTAGAAATGTAAGAAATAATAATAATTTGTTTAGTTTCCCGGATGCAATAATGGTCATAACTAAATGATACCAAATTAGAGGGAACATGTCATATTATGAAATATTAACCTTAGAACATTGAAATTAAGCATTCTGATGTTTAACTATATTCTGTATAAGTTTATTTATTATAGACATAACAATAAAGTAACACATTTCTGTTCCTTGGCTTGCAAAATAATAGAATCAAAACATTTTTAAACTATACTTATTTGTAGTTTGGGAACATATGTCTAATAAAACCCCTGGCAGTGACCATTTGTAAATGAATACATCAATGACTCAGTGCCTACGGGACTGACTAAATAAATTAATTTTTTTTAAATGATCTTAGGACACACATGCTCCTCCACATTTACACACAAATTAACACAGACCACTTGTGGATTTTTATAATTATTAAAATAGGTGCTACAAAAAGCCCCAGTGGGAGTTTCCTAGTACTACAAAACCCATTCAATTTGGATAACTCATTAAACTTGCAGGCTAAGGGGGAAAAAGCCCAAGATTTTGGTCTAAAATATAAATTTGAAATGTGATCAGGAAGGGAAAAAATAAAAAACTTCAAGCATAAAAAGTTTTACTTAAAATATAAGGACAAGCAACACTTCCTGAAGATCTGTCATGATGAGAAGATAAAAGAGCCAAAGCCCTTTCTGTACTGCTCTCCGAGGGAGGGATTAGGGGATTATGGTGATTGGGGGGGAGGGGGGCGGGAAGCAGCAGCAGTGAAATGTGCTTAGGAAAAACGCGGTAATATGAACACATGTTCCTCTTATGGAAACTCACTCATTTCTTACTAAACTTCTTAAAGCTTTACAATCTTGAAATGTTTTAGGATCTCAAACTTTCATCAAACCATCCCATTTCTTTTTTTTTTTTCCTTCCTCATTACCATTTCTCCAAATCATCGGTAATTTGTCATAGGAAAGTTGGCCAGTTCACAACAAAAAACTCCTGATCACTGACTTCGAAATAGATTTTGTATTGGTTATTGCAGCTAATTCAAAGCTAAAAGTTTACTAACATTTTGTAATATTAAATGACTATTTTCATCTTAACGTCACTGACAGAAAATTTCAACTATCTCTATTCTGTTTTTGTGGTTTATTCCAAAAAGTAGTTATTCTTTGGACGCTTGGTAGTTCTTTGGGTAGTCATGTTTAAAATGCACTAAATTAATAATGAAGTAAAAGGTCATATATAAACACATCTCCATAAATAATAAAACCAAATTTTTATATAATTAGAAATAAGTAGCTCATATTTATATCAAGGGAATAGTTTTAAGAGTAATCTCTTCATCTATATTTTTATTGTACACAAGGTTTAAAATTATTTTAATTAAAATAAATTTGTGATATCCTAAGTTTAACAAAAATATTATATCTAGGTAAAAGGCATTTCAAAGCTTTTCAGTCTTAGTTAAGAACCATAGAACATGAACACTTTTTTGTTTCCTTGAAGTAATATAATCTCAAATAATAGTTTTTATACTATCTCTTCAAAAATCGTAATATATATCCTATAGATATTTTATATATGAGCAAAGAATCAGTAGCTTTTGTGAGAATATTGTGTGAAAAATTTAGGCTGTGTCTACATTTGCTATTACATTAAATCAAAACTGATAAGTCAGTTCTCATTATTGACATTAGTTATAGTGCATGAAACTGCTACAAATGCCTAACCACTTGCCCTAGGGAAACACAGGGCAACATTTTCATAATTGGTTAATACATAACCTTGTACTGTGTGTTTCTGTTTAAGGGTACCTGGATTTAAAGATACATATTTTCTCTGTAAGGCACATCACAGCCTTGTTTTTGGAAACACCGTACAGGACTCCAGCACTACTATCCAGCGCCATTTTAAACAGCGAAATCACCAACACAAAGCACAAAATGTGAGAAATGCGGCACTAAACAGACCAGAAAAAAGAGACTTTACATAGTGTGAAAGCTGAAACAAGAGGACAGAATGCCTCCTTGTTTGACCTCAGCTGGCCATTTGAGCACAGGGAGACTAAAACATTTCCCCACTCTAAACATGTCCTCTGTTGACCACAAAAGTACCACACAAGTATTGATTTTCAGGTTAAAAATACATGTTATCAAGTAGGTGAATTCACAAACATGAAACCAATGAATAATGAAGATAAACTCTATTTATGATTTAATTTTATCATCCGTCCCTCTCAGGTTTATGGAGAGTATTTTAAGAATCATCTGACAAGGTGTATTATTGCACTGATAAATGTTTCCTCTAAAATATGAATGGGACAAATAAGCATTATTGTTTTATATCTATAAAAAACTATAAATAAAGTCTATGTAAATGATTCTAGATTTCAACTATATGCAATACTGGAAAGCTTTTATTTTCAACGTTAGTCTATCACAGAAAGGGATATTATTCTTTGCATGTATGTTATAGTATACTATAATACTATAGTATACTAATCATAGTATACCAATATTTATACTAATCACCCATTGCTGCATAACACATTCTCACGATATAGTGGTTTAAAATTTTTTTATCTATGTAGCCTTTAAGTAGACTGACGTAGCTGGATGGTTTTGGCACAAGATTTTTAAGTCATCTGAGGGCTTGACTGGAACTGAAGAATGTTTCAAGAGAGCCTCTCCTTAGAGCTGCTAAGAACATGGTGATTAACTTCAGCAAGTGATAGAGAGAGAGAGAGGGAGGGAGGGAATTCCCATTCCCTGTATAACCTAATCTCAGGGGAGACAGATCATCACTGTTGATTACACAGACCAAGTATGTGACAATGTGGGAGGGGACCTCACAAAGATTTGAACATATCAAAGACACAGGGATCAATGGGGGCATCTTGGAGGATGGATACCAGAGAAAGAGAGCTTAGTCTATTGGTCACAAAACCTCAGGGCAATATTAATGTAGAAAAATTGGTTAATGTTCTAGATTTAATGTATAATTATGCATTTAATATATACTATTTAAAATGTTATTACATCTTGATAAAACATAATTTTC
The DNA here is from genome assembly GCF_009834535.1 of Camelus ferus. Classification (NCBI taxonomy): domain Eukaryota; kingdom Metazoa; phylum Chordata; class Mammalia; order Artiodactyla; family Camelidae; genus Camelus; species Camelus ferus. The sequence continues at coordinate 4,986,994 of NC_045718.1, read as the reverse complement.
TGATAAATCCATTGATATTTGCTATGTTGCAGATAAATTAATCAATAGCTGAGTGGAATTAATTATTTTAAAAGTACTTTCAATAATAATATTTTGAAAGCACCTTTGTGGATCCTCATGCAAAAAAACCAGATCAAGTCCTATTTTAAACAAAGTATTTCTCTATCACATTAAATATTAGGTAATTTAAAAATCTGACAATATCCATGCATTCATAATTTTTTTCACCCATTCATTTACATATTCTTTCATTTACCAGCCATTCATAGAGTACTCACTAAATGTCATATACAGTCATAAGCACTAGAAATCCTAAAGTGAATTAAAAAGACCAAAAATTGTTACCTTCATGTAGTTTTTATTCTCATGGGGGAAGACAAATAATAAGCACAATAACGAGTGAAATAAAATACATGTTTTATCAGTTACATGGAGGAAACTAAAACAGAATAGTGGAAAAGATGCTATTAGGGATGAGTGCACTTTTAAATAAAATTATTAGGCAAGACCTCAGTGTTACTATCTAAGGAAATACCAGCAGGAAAAAGGAACTGAGGTGTAAACATTCTTGAAACGTGACAAGTTTAAGCAACATCAAAGGAGACCATCTGGCTGGGACAGAGTGAGCAAGAGAGAGAAGAGCTGGAAATAAGGTCATAACTGGGTGCTCATTTTATAGTCTAGACCATCCCAAGGATTTCTGTTTTTTTATTTTTGTTTTGTTTCGGTTTTTTTGAATCAGAAGAGAAACCATTGGCGAAAAATATACACAGGAAACAAAGTATCAGTTATAAGTCAGTTAGAAAAAATCATAGTAACCAATGATGATGCCCTGTTATGTTACCAGTATGTATAGACTCAACATATTTCCATTTAAAGCCCCCAAACGTTTCTGCAGCACTTGGCAAAGTAATTTTCAAATATACTAAGAAGAAAAAAGTAAGAAATAAAATATCCAATAAAGTACAGGATAAGTTCCTATTATACCTAATAAATAATGCTTTTGAAGGTATAATACATTACAGCCAAAATTATATGTTCTTTTCTGATGAGTCTGGGTGATGCAGGAGGAGATAAAAACCAACAAAAAAGCAAGTTTTAACATACATTACAGGATATGTGTTTATTACTTAGTATCCATTATAGTTTGTTAATTTGAATCATAACCATAAATAGAGCAGCTTCTACTCACCAGAGTCCTTACTTTATACCAAGCACGACACTATGCATACATGTCATCGCTTTTATTCTTGCACATCGTCATAGATACTTTGGCTTGTTAAATAAATAACCTGAAAATAATGCCTTTATCTCTCATAAAATAGCATGATAATGTGCTTGTTTGAGAGAATAACTGAATGATAAAGAATTTAACCATTTTCCTAATGTATTTTTATATTATAAAACTGGTAAATAAATAGTCTGTGCACCTGTTACTAGTAATTTGCAATTATCCATTGCTTGAAATTCTCCAATATGCTTCATAAACCAAAAAGCAAAGCTTGCTATCAAAAGAGAACACAAAATAAAATGCAAGTTTTCACTTTCTTTGAGCAGCCAGATGGCTTAGAATTGTTCTTCTGCAATTGAATATCAAAGAAATAAACTGAGACAAATTGACCATTTCAGGGTTATAGCATGTTTTTATGATCTTTAAACAATAAAGGGGAATGTATAAAATTATTAAAGCCACATAGCCTATAGAATATTGTTTAAATAATATATAATGTATGTAACTATGTTATTAGCAAAACCTTATACAATTTCTGTTTGGACACACCTTTTTAGGCTATAGGTACAATCTGACACTTGACATGTTATTTTTGCAAACTGTCTGCCCATATGTAGCAAGCCAAAAGTTCAATTTTTCAAAAATAAGCATTTCAACATAAGAACTGAAAATGCATGACATTTCATGCATTTCATGAATGAATGGCTTTTTTAAAGCATAATTTGTTGGAGGACACAAGGGTGACTGGGTAATTGGCATCTGGTTTAATCTGACTCCACATTCTTTTATTTTCTGTTGTGCAGTAGCAATAATCTTAGCTACATCGTAGGGTTTACCCGAGAATTTAATTAAATAATCTGTTTAAAACAAAATTAACTAAGTTATCATTTAAAGTACATAGCAAACATTCCATAAATATATCAACATGAGAAGAAAAAATAATGAATGAACGCTTACTGATTTTCTTGTTTGTAACCCAAATGATTTTGCATTTGCAATACTTATATCTTGCATGAACAATTTTAATTTTCTTCTGCAATGCATAGGTTATCTGAACACATATATCAGTAAATGTGGTGTTCTGAAGATCATGTGGTTAATATAAATGATTGAATCAAGTGTATAAAATAAACTATTAATTCCAATAGCATGGCTTCACTTTGTGCTGTTTTTAAACTTTTCCATACGTCATCGCAAAACTAGGCCAGGGTTGTGAATGTCAATGGTGTGGGAGTTGCTGTGGAGAGGAGGGCAGATATCAACACAATAAAGATTCAATATTCACTCTTAAACAGATTTTAATCCAACTGGTGAAGGGTAGATAGGAATCAATGGGTAGGTGCTTCTAGTAAGTTAACAATTTGGATCCCTGAGAAGGTCATTCTTACCTGCATTTCCAACAATGACCTAAGCATAAAGAAGACAGTGGAGACACAGGAAAGATAAACGATAAATAGATAGATAGATAGATAGATAGATAGATAGATAGATAGATAGATAATAGACAGATAGACAGATACAGACTAAATTCACATCTCAGCTTATTCTAAATTCTCATCAAAGACAATAAAGACCTCTATCTTTCTAAGTCACAGGGACAGCTCTTGGCATGACTATTCTTGACCTTTGAAAAGTTATTTTTCACTTTTCATGGCTGCCCTCTTCCTGCCTTTCTCACCTTCTCCCACTTGACCTCTGTTCTTTGTGGTCTCCCTCCAAAATACCCGGCTGATCCTTCTTAGGCTCACTTTTGGAGTCTCTCTCTCAAACCATCTTCTCACTGAACTGTCTTTATAAGGCAAACTCATTTCCCAAATGTTAGTAATATTATTAACAGTATATTAGTAATAATAACTGATGTATAGGAAATTCCAAAATCTGCCTCTCTGTTCAGAACTATCTTTCTGAATTTCAGAACTGTACGTTCAGCTGCTTATTTTCCTTTTCTACTTAGAGGTTACAAAGGACGCTTATAGTAAATATGTCTAAAGTGGAACAAGTGGTCCCCCTTAATAAGTAATAACACTCTCTGGTGCACAGTCTTGCTAAAAGAGTCGTGTTAGCCTGGCGCAGCCACGTAGGGGCATTATTTATTTTTCTGACTCCTTCATTTCCATTTATCAACCATTTTAGCTTCCAAATGGCTGTTGTCCTATTTACAGTTTTAAATCCTAGCTCACATCACCATAACCCGAGCTGACGTCTCTCTTTGACCAGTCTAATAGTTTCCCAGCAGTTCCGCAACATCCCATTTTTTCTCATAAAATAAAATTTCTATACCTTAAGGTTATTAAATCATAAATGTTACTTTTAAAGAAATAAACAAAAACAAAAATGCAGTGGCTTAAGAAAAATACCCATATCCCTAACACAGCCCACAGTGGCACAGCTCCAACGTGCTGCCAGCGGCGTGCTGGGAATGAGCATTGTAAACAGGCATGCCCTATGACATGTAATTACCTTCACGTGTACGAGACATGTCCTCATTGATTAGGACTCCCAGACTCAGCTCATCACCTCACCGTCTTCCACACGTTTCACCTCCACTTCTCCCAAGAGCCCTTGCCGGTCAGGTCATTGTCTCTAACACCCCGCTTTTACCACTCTTTTCAGAGTCACAAACGACTTACCTCTGTCGAGCCAGTGACACCAGTTACCATCTCCGGTGGAGGAGTCCCACTGCATGAAGAAGAGCGAAGAGCACAAGAGCACCCTTACGAGATGTCGTCCTGCTATGTGGTTCAGAGATGCTGGGGTTGCCAAGAAAGTCAGGACTCACACAGGCACTGGATGGAACAACGCTCTACTTACAGAGAGAAGACAGAGCCAGGCCAGCTTCGACAGCGAGCATCACGGGTCCCCTGTGTCCTCTTGAGCTGCAGGCAAAAGACCCCCACTCCTTCCCGGCAGGGAACATACATAATGTTGGGTCTGGCCAGGTGCGGTAGGATACACACCCTTAGGTAAGACAAAGAAGTAAACGTCACACTCAGAAAAGAGAAAGACGCCCACCCCCTGCCAAAAAAGGGGCACGCGCAGCACAGGCAGTGGGGGCTCGCTCTCTCGCTAGCTACCTCAGTGGAAGGAAACATTCCAAGCCCGGGGCACAGCCTTATGCCACCACGCAAGGGTCAGCAGGCTGTGCTCCTCCCGAGAGTGTAAAAAAAATCCAGAGTTGGTACTAAATTTTCAACTTTCTAAATTTCTCAGTGACATTTGATCATTCCCACTTGTGACATTCTTCTTTTCACTTGTATCTGAGACAGTATTTTCAAACTCAGTTTAGATTTTGCCTCCTTACAGGATTCTGCTCTAACCAACAGAGCTAACATAGCACCCACGTCATTCTCTTCTAGTCCTTCCACCTTGGTTTATTTTTCCTCATAATATTTATATTGCATAAATGTATATGCATATATACTTTACGTAGCTGTTTATAATCCGTCTCCCAAAATAGAATACAAACTTGTGACCAAGGGTGAAGCTGGAAGCTGCCTGTCTTTTTTTAGGCCCCAGACCTGCAAATGTTATATCTGCTCCACCTTACTGGTCAGAGCAAATCACAAGCCCAGTCCAGGTTCAAGAGCCTGGAGAACATCGTACTGTTGAGACGTGTGCTGCCGTCACATCACGGAAGGGTACGTATCCCGAGATGGGAAGAATTTGCGACTATAATCCCAACTCAGTAAAGACTGTCGCACAGCAGAGGGTCACTGGAGCTCCTGCTCTACAAACACGTTCTGCCCTTCACGGTTCGTAACCCAGGCAGGACTGCTGACTCTTCGGAGACTAGGTCTACTCATTTAGAAAACAGATATACTTGTTTTGAGGATTGATTGTTATAGTTTATGGAAACTACTTAGTCCAATTTCCAGCATAATTACAAATGTTAATTATTAATAATGACTATTTTCTAATATTCTCTTGGTGGTTTACACCATCTTAGGTATTCTTTCTACTTTGTTAAATGAAAATTTCAAGTTTTCTCACTTGAAAGAGGACAGTTCTCTTCCATAAGATAGCAAAACACCAGAGTAGTAAAAATCATGGCATGAAAAAGGAGTAAATAACACGAAGCAGAGCTAAACTAATTGGCAGCAACTTTATCCTTTCTGTCACCCACGCCTGCCAGCTGATTATCCACTGGAGACAGAATCCGAAATTCAGATGCATAGAGGAGGGGAACAGATTATGTATCTTTACGACCTTCTTTCTCCTTTCATCTAGACTGCTCACATTTTTAGACTTCACTGCCTCTAACTCAAGTGTGTTGCTTTCTCTTCAAATCCTTTCAGAATTTAAATGGATATATTACATTCCCTTCTATATTAAGACTCTCCAGGTTGCTAGGTACATAAATTCAATTCAGACTGGCTTTAAAAGAAATGAATTTATTTTATCACCATCTGTTATATCAAGGCATATACTGACCCAGCTACATTTTTTTTGACTCACTAATAAATTAGGACCTAGACTCAGCCTCTTTCTGTGTCTTTCTGCATCTCTCTCTCACTCTCTCAATTCCTGCCTTTCTATTTTTCATCATATTGTCAGGAAGACACTTCTGAAATATTGACCTCCAGTAACTATAGGAAAAACTTCTGGCTTTAGCAAAAGTCTTGGCTCCAAATGGGTAGCTTGGGTCAGGTTTACACATAAGCCAATCACTATGATCAAGGGTGATTATGTCCTTTGAGACTGAGGTAGGAACAACATTATTGTGAGTAAAATCAAGTCACTGCTTCCAGAAAAAATGAAAACGGATGCTAGATAAATACATACAACAAATATACACTAATTTTTTGCCACCAGCACAATGGCTTTTCAATTTGCTGTAAATTGAAATTTGACAGTTCATCAAATTTTCTTTATGTCAACTTCCTTTTTTTTTCACTTTTTACTATATCTGCACCAAAGATGGAAATTCACCAGCTTGATGGAAGCAAATACTGCCTTTTCAACCCTTGATTTTATCCAATATTTCTCATGTGTCTTGACTGCTTTATGGATTGAGTCATTCAAATTATAGAATTTTTTCAATTTCCATGAGGCGAGGAAGCAGCATAATCTTTATTGAAGTTTTACATAGTCCATCCAGGTGTAAGAATGTATTCCTCTCAACTAAAGCACATCTACACATTTATTTTTTTACAACCTAGACAGTATTACTCCCCTAATAACTGAGGAGAGAGTAAAAACAAATTCGATATGGGTGCATGTTGGCAAAAAAGGAACACAATAATTGTGTGATATCTTCCATTTTTTTCAAACCTTCACACACACAAAAAATTTACTCCTGTCTAAGCCAAGTAGGTTAAGAAGGATAAAAACTTGCAAACAAATCAATAAATGTATAGAAACACTCTTTCCCCCATATGTTTATTGATACATACACACTAAAGATACATACTTTAATTTTACTGAATAATTATTTATGCAATATATATTTTACACACTACATTCTTGCAAAAAAACATTTTAATGTCATTAAATCTATTCTCAATAGCACAATGACTTAACCATTTTTCCCAAAATAATACTAGTCTTCTTGCATATGTTTATTATTTTCTGATGTTTTCTTATTATTAAAACATCTTTATAAATAGACTTTTACAAATATGTTCATGCATTTTTCACATTTATACTAAAGATGTGTGTTTGCACCCTAAAGGACCACAATGAATTTTCTGATGTCCTTTAGGTTTTTTCTCTCTTGGCCAATATTACATATGCACTTGGATAAACCAAATAGTAAATTGGAGAGAATAACAAGGCTAACAAAAACAAAACAAAATAAAGTAAGGCACCAAAAAACACAAAATACCTGAAATTCAGTAAGAATTTCACTGGAAAGTTTCAGTAATTTTTCTTCAGCCAGTAAATGGAGGAGGCCTGATAGTCTCAAAGAACTACTACTATATATCAGGATCCAAGAAACTGGAATGAAATTTGGATTCTAACACAACCATCCCATGAATTAATAACTCACTGTTATCTACAAAACCCTAGAGGTGGCTTTAAATGTATTGATTTTCTTTCCTTGAAGTTTCAGCCAGGTTAGACTGGGAGAGAGCCTCCTTTAATTTCTGCAAGGGAGGGAGAAAGATTTATGATGTTCCTATTTAATCAATATCTCAGGGGCAAAGGATGGGCATTGTCTCCCAGCGAAGTTAAGTAAACCATAAGTGGCACCTTTGTGAAAATACTCACTGCATTTATGCTACATTGTTAGTCACTGTTTCCACGGTCACACAGTATTTGCTGAAAGATGACCAGTGTGGGACACTTCTCTTCTGCATAAAGCCAACAAGACTGTTGTGAATCTGGAACAACAGATGTAATGACACATAATATCACTGTGTTCGGTAATTGTTTATAATGCTCTTTCTTAAATTTAATTTCTCATTGGGTCAAAATTAAATGGAAGATCAATCCAAAAGTATGTAGGAGTGTCGCGTCTTAGATGTACTGATTTCACACCTTTCTTTCCTTTTCCTTGGAATTTTAGAATTTGAGGACATATATAATCACACATGAATATTTTTATATGCTGATCCATAACATTTTAAAAATAAGAAATATGTACATAGTTATATACATGTAAATCATATTTTTAAACAAGTGCTACTACATTTAATCTCTTTAGCTTAGCAAATAATAGTGTCAGTGTAAGGACTTTAAAAAATATTTTCATACTGTTTTTTTCTCTGACCTATCTGAAATTTATCCCTCAACTCTCCACATACCAAGTTATTTGCTGTTTCTTCAAAAAGTTTTATTACAGTTTTATCTCTCTTAATATGCCCTTTGCTCTGCCAGTAACTCTTCCTGTCCTAGAATTTCTTCATCTGGCTACTTTTCAACTAGGAAAATTTTGTTCAAGTATCTGAAATTTTCTAAGAGACATTCGCTCTTTCCTGGATGTGAGTTAGTGCCAGTGGTCTGCCTTCTTTAGCATTCTCCTTCATCTTTCACATTTATCACATTGAAATTTAATTATTGATTTATTACATGATGTGCTCTCCCTTCTAAGCGTAATGCTGATATCATCTTTGATTTTCAGCACATTAACATTTCTCCTCTTCGCATTTTCAAGGATTCGTGCTAAGTGGCATATTTATTTCCTACCTCTCACTATGTAGCATTTTGTTTCCAACAGTCTATACTGAGGCCCTTGCTGAGTTCATTCTTTGAAGGTGGCAATCTTCTAATAATTAGAAATACGGTACTCTTCCTAATCTGATTTTTAAAGTTTGAGACTGCTGACTATAATCTTAACGTACACCAAATAAGATACAGAGAGAAAATTGTAGAACCTAGAAAGCTGATTTTTTATCTTCTTTCCTAAACTGCATACAATAACACTAAGAATTGCATTAGATCACTGGACTAAAGTTTACCCTTAGCACAAGAGGCATATTTGGTTGTTCATAACATTACAAAAAAGATAGTAGTAGCATCTTTACACATTTATTTAACTATATCTTCATACTTAAGCACATAAATAAGGCATAATTTCAAATGCCTAATTATTTTTCAATCACTTATGTTAATTGAAGATATTTTTGTTTGTACAGTTATATGTGATCTTTTTCACACACACAGAGTTATTGCACTGATATTATCTTTAGCCTCTTTTCATATAAAATTATATTTCTATTTATGTCATTAAGAAAAAAATCTCATCAGTGTAGAGCTTTTTGTATCAGAATTCATTATTGCATTAAATTGAGACTTTGAGCTGGGTTTAAAAACACTCCTGCTTTTTTCTCAATATATATGGTACGAGATACCAATAAAAATAAGGCTGACTCACTGTTCTCCGTTTTATGTGCTTCCTTTGAATTTATAGCTCAGGGCTTTCCTTTTGTCACAAAACTAGTCAATCTTATTTGTTTTTATTTTTTTTTCCTGGCTGTTAATGTGTCTAAAAATATTTTGAACACTCAAGGTCCACTCTCTTAGCAAATTTCAAGTATATAATATATTATCAATAACTATAGTCACCATGCTGTATATTAGATCTCTAGAACTTATTTACCTTGTAACCAAAAGTTTGTACTCGAACCAACATCTCCCCGGTTTCCCCACACCAGCTCCTGGCAACCACCACTCTGCTCCCTGTTTATTTAAATTCAGTTTTGTTAGATTTCACGTGTGTGTGACATCATGTAATATTTTTCTTTCTGTGTCTAGCTTATTTCAATTAACATAATATCGTCCAAGTTTCATCCACATTGTCATGACAAGCAGAAATGCCTTATTTCTAGTGGCTGAATAATATACCTTTATATATATATACACACACAAACACACACACACGCATATATATAATTTTATATTTTTATGTAATTCACAATTTCTCAATCCATTCACTTAGGACATTAAGTTATTATGACAAATTAGGTTATTTCCATATCTTGGCTACTGTGAATAATGCTTCAATGAATATGGAAGTGCAAAATAAACTCTTTGAGATACTGATTGCGTTTCCTTTGAATGAACCCAGGAGAGGGATTGTGGATTATATAATAGTTGTATTCTTAATTATTTGCAGAATCTCTGTACTTTTTTCCCTAATGGATGCACCAATTTTCATTCCCACCAACAGTGTCCCAACAGTTCGCTTTCCCCACATTCTCACCAGAGCTCACCTATTGTTTTTTTGATATTAGCCATCCTAGTAGGTGTGAGGTGATATCTCACAGTGATTTTGATCTGCATCTCCCTGATGATTAGGATGCTGATAACATATCTTCTGACCATTTGTATATTTTCTTTGGAGAAAATATCTCTTCAGGTCCATTTTCCATTTTCTATCAAATTTTTAATTTTTTTGTTGTTGAGTTATATGAGTTCCTATAATGTATTTACACTTAAAATTTGCTAAGAGAGTAAATTTTGAGTTTTCACCATATACACAAAAATTATTAACTGTATGTGAGGTTATGGATATGTTAAATAGCTTGACTGAGGCAGTCACCATGCAAGGTATACTTTTATCAAACACCTTGTTGTGTATCTTAAATATACACAATTTTTATTAGTCATAGCAATTAAGCTGGAAATAAATGAAAATAATTTGAAAAGCACAATAACTGTTCATATGAATATAAATACGGATTTGGTTTTTATAAGGTATGTATTTGTAATATAGTGGAAACAATACATAATTAGAGTAAGTGATTTAAATATATTTTTGATATTGAAGTCACAGAACACTGCACCAAATTTTAAAAATCATATTCCAAACTGTAGAGTTGTTTGAGTACCTACTTTGACCACTACTGATAAAATGATTTATATTTAAATATTTTGCTTTGATACCTTGTAGTTGACAAATTAATCACATAATTGATAAATAACTTTTTGTGAGAAAGTTTTAACAACTTTAAGATATTAGTTTAATCATATAAAATGCTTTCCCATCTAATGTTTCATCCCTGTGTTATCTTTCACAGGTTCTGGGATCTTAAGTCAGGGAGGAAATGTTGTTGTTGCAATTTTTTGTGTCAAAAAAGTGCCAAGTGCAAGAAGTTTCTCCTGACAAATTGGATTCTCTGTTTCTACGATTCCATGCATCATTCTATTTTTTCACCCTTGCTGACATAGTTTGTGATAGATATTCTATTTTTTATGTGCTTTTTCTTCTTTTTCTTTTCCTTCCTTAGTATCTTTAAGACAGTTTTCCAAGCCAATGACTCATGAAACTAAAATGTCTACTTCTCATCCAACATACAATTTGCCTGTTGTAGTCTGGCCAATTTAGTATTCATCTCTTACAAAATCCTCATGAAGAAGTCGTTTTGCACACCTGAAGAACAGGCATCTCAGCCCTCTGTTGGCATACCTTCATCCTTACTTTCAGTGTGGAATGTAATTTGTTCCTAAGCATTATTTCTTGGATTTTATTTTCAATATATTGGCCTACTTTCAAAACCAAAGCTAAGTTCTTCCCCTGCCTACTAGATGTAAACACATAAATGACATGCAGAATAAAAGAGAAATTCAGCTCACAGTTACCACACAGTCCATGCTGTTTGGTTCTCTAGTTAGTCCAGTATTTGTTTCTGACAATGACACTAATAAGCAATTGGCACAAGAGAATGTTATGTGCCTAATATAATATCAAGCTCAGAATAACAGGGACAGTCTAAATAAACCACTTTTTAAATAACCTCTTATGGTCCAATCAGACATTCATGAACATAATTCAGATATTTTAAACATATTTACTTGTCCACTACATGATGTGGATTAATATAATTTCATATATTTTATTTTTATAGCACATTTGTCATGTGTTTTAGCAACGTGTCAAATACTTTTACTTAAATTTGGTATTTTTCACAATAACTGAATGAATTAGTGACATCTTATTTGCAATAAAACAACCATGTCACTCTGTGCAGGAAGTTCGCAAGTCTCCTAGGGAGAACTGAATGGCTGAGGGCTGAAACCCTCGAGACTAGAGGGTCCACTTTAAAGACGGACCCTTCAATGAAGCATCTGCCAGCTGGGCTGAGAAGACTGAAAAGAGTCAGCCCAGCCAGGACTCTAGACTGGAGGACACGGGCACCGTATTGATGAGAAGCATGTGTATCTGTGATCTGCATATTTGAAATATTTGAAACCTGGGTGTTATAGTCCCATTTATTCTCAGATGAGGGAAATGGTGCCCCAAGATATTACAGCTCTTGTCTAAGACTATTGGACAAGTGAGGTCACCAGTCTCCTTTCAGATTCCAAAGCCTATCTTCTTTTAGAAAAATAAGGTTCAAAGAAGTGAAATAAATTGTCAAAAATCGCAGATAGCATGACAGCCCAGTACTGTACCCACTACATGATATGGACACACTTTCCAAGACAAAAGGGGTCTGGAGTATCACAGGCAAATATACCTGTAAGACACAGTGAGAGTCATTTTCAGTTTCTAGGCTATAACGTCAGCACCTTAGTTGAGCATCACGTACGTCCTGCTCCACAGTACCCCAGATCAAGATGGATCATATTACTTTTATTTCTACAAAGTAAATTACAGTGGGTTACAGCCACTAACTACCAGACAGGCAGTGAGTCCATTAACATCCTCTTGAGGCTCTGCTAGCTTCTGGATAGTTGATAAAACACTGACTTCTTTATGGTTCAAAATGACACCTTATTTCTACTTCCAAAGGGTAGCTCCACCTAGGGTTGCTCACCACTGCGTACCTCCCAGGACTCTTTACTTCCACATAAATCTGCTTCACCACATTCATCCTGGAATGTGGCTCTAGAAATACTGCTACTTGCCATCCAACTGCAGCTCAACATGTCAATGGGAAAAAGGAAAGTTCTGCAGGCTGCACCAAAAGTTTGGTGTTCAGTTCAGATGAAAATGCATCTGGTTTTGGCACATTTGGCTGTAGGTTTTGTTCCCCAGATCTTTTAGGTGATTTTCTCTGACTTAAATTCCTATGGTTTCCATTTTACTAAATCTACTTATTTCAGAAATCAAATACTGACATTAATATAATTGAAATGGAATCAAATGATAATCTACCATGTGCTTTGAAGCCACATCAAGGAACAACTTTATCATCATTTTGTTTGGTAGAACAAAAAGATACACATCAACCAGCCATCAATGCCAACTGTGTGGATGGGGATTTTAGTTTAACAAACACCCCAGAGTGATCAGTAGATTGCAAGTAATCTAACATGATTCTAATTTTCCAAAATCTATTAGCCAAGAGAAGTATAATTAGAGACAAGAGTGAAAGTTGGAACTGAATTTGAAAATTGCCTTACTTGGAGTTCTCACTTATTATTCATTATATATTTAGCTCTATTCCTGTCTCTCAAGAGTCTGGAGCCTCACACATGACATACAACCCTGGCTGGTGACACTTTACTCTTTCAATATTGAGCTCTTTATTTTTGGCTCTTTCTTACCTCAAGAAAAGGCTTTCTTATCTGCATGTCATCTCAGAGTCTAAGGATATTGTCTGTTTGGTTTAGCATTTGTAGTTCAGCACTCAATTGTAGTATTCAGTGGGCCCCATTATATTTTCTTCTTCTATTCCTATAAGGTTATTAAAATTAGAATGCCTGGGAAACTAGCCTGGCAAATTAAAAATTCTTTATGTGATCAAAAATAAGGAGTACCATTTATTTCCTTGTTTAATGAATATCTGGGAATTTGTTCTTCTCATGGCTGTGAAACATGCCTAGAAGACTTCAAAAAAGTTAAAATTCGGAGTGTACAATGATCATCAACATAAACAATACAGCATAGTCTATATTGGTAATAAATTTGAAAATGAATGAGAATGATGTATTGAGAAACAAAAAAATTCAGTTCTATATTTTATTCTACTCTATAATGGCTCTATCTCTGAAGATTCTAATAGAATCTAGCTAACTGGCACTAAATGTATAACAATTTTTAAAATAACATTCTAATCCCATCATATACAGTTTTTATTTTAGTTTCTAAAATGTATAAATATATAAAATATTTTTACATCATCTAATGCCAAGCAATTAATGTGAAGTTTGCTTAAAATCAGATACATAAAAATAAACAACGTGAGGGGAGGGTATAGCTCAGTGGTAGAGCGCATGCCTAGCATCCATTAGGTCCTAGGTTCAATCCCCAGTACCTCCACTAAAAACATAAATAAACCTAATTACCTCTGCACTGAAAAAAAATTTTTTTTAAACTAAAACTAAATAAATAAATAAACAATGGGGGGTAAGGATAAAGAATAAAAAATGCATTTTAATTGGAATATATGATTACCTTGGCATTAACTATTCATTATCTCAATTTCATTCAGTAGAATAAAAATACTAAATTAACAATGTAGTCAATCTTTACTACGCAATATCACTTTTTATAATGTTATCAAATCAAGTAATAACATATTCCTTAGAACTCAATTTTTTTTAAAGTATATTACAATAAAAAGAGTTTCCTTTATCTCAGAACACATGTTAAAAGTAATTTTTATCCTTTCTTTGGTTTTGAACCAAGTATCTCATATAAAACTGAAAATATCAAGAAGCCATGACAATACAAATTTATATATATGTGCAAGCATATAACCCCCTTATGTGTGAATAATCAACTTAAGTTTTTTCACATAGCTGGTTCCTAACTCTTTTAGATTCAGGAGTCTTTAAAAAAACTCCTGTACTGTGCCATTTAAAAAAAAAATCACATTTCCAAATTTTGTAGACATGCAGAGCAATAAAGTGATGGTTTCTTAGAATTCATTTATTTAAATCTGGGAGAATGTGTAGTTTGACCATGCAGTGAAGGCCCATTCTGCCATATGTAGGCAATTAGGTATGCTTTGTGGAAAGCAGGCAGCTGGAATATTTGAAACCACTAATATATGGAATGCAGGTTCCAAGCAGTCCACAACAAATTGGTGTGCCTGGAGTCAATAAAACATGACCATTTAAAATTATACATAAAGTCATTTGTCTATGCTTAGAGGGAAAATGGTGTGTATTACTTATCTGTAGAATCTATCTGATTGTCATATACAGAGTCGTCTTCAAAATCACAAATCAAGTTACAAAATCAACTTGAGAGATAGGTATAATCAAGCAGGTTACTAAATTCCACCCTGGTTCCAAATAGGAGTAAAATAGCCCTTTTTCTACTCATACCAAGGATTCTGTGATATGATGGAGTAGTTAGTTGCCTTTACTGACTTTATAAAGTGTTATCTTTATATTATATCCGTCATTTGCTATTTCTTAAGTACAAAGCAATAAACTCTAGTCAATAGCAGCACATGTTACATAAAGTTGCCTCCCTCCTTCCTCAGAAATGATATGACAAACTGTGGTAGACAGCCGAAGGTCTTCTCTCAATATTCCCATATCCTGCATATTTAATCAACTCCAGCCTAGGTACTGGTGTGAAAGGACTTTGCAGGTGGAATTAAGGTTCCTAATCAAATGAATTTAAAATAGATTAGCCTGGGTGATTCAGGTGGACCCAAAAATAATTACTTGCAGCCTTAAAAGCAGAAGAGTGAGTCAGAGAGTTGCAGAGGAAGGAGAAAGCAAAGGAAAGATGAGACACACAGGGAGACCAGAGATCTGAAATATCAGGACTTGACACATTGTTATTGGTTTTGAAATAGAGGAAAGGACAACAGGGCGAGGACGGTGGATGGCCTCTGGAAAATGAGAATGACCCCTGGCTGACAGCCAGCAAGAAAATGGGGACATCAGCTCTACATTCGCAGGGGACTGAATTCAGCCCAGTGCCTGACGATCTTGGGAGGAGATTTTTCCTGAAAGCTTCCAGCACTAAGTACAGCCTTGCTCTGAGAACCTAGCTGTGAAGTTTGTGGTGATTTGTTAAGGCTGCACTGGAAAACAGATACACAGGTATGTACAACATTAAATAAAGACACAAAGATAATTATATATCCTGGCTTTAATAGTAAAAAGAAAAACTTTATATTATATAAAGAAAAGAGATCACTGAATATGCTGTATCTCTTCATAAAAAAATACATTTCACACACATTTAAAATGATGAAGAATAAAAAGTGGAACAAAGAAACAAAAATATAAAACATTATCAAAGCAAAAATTGTAGCAGGCAACATTAATCAGGCAAGGAAGACTATTCTAGACTACGGCAATAGAGGAGAGAGACTGAACTCTCCACATAAATTAAGGGTGGGGTGGGGTTTAAATGTTGGGGTGAACTAGTGGGAAAGTTTTGGAAGACATTGGGGGGAGGTTGAGCAATGGGTTGTGTCATGATCACACTGAGTTATTTCCTTGTTTCCAAACGTTTTTATCCCTGATTAGGCCATCTGTGTTTGCTGATTGGTACCCATCAAATTAGGCTCCTATCCTCCTACACAGACCGAGGAATTGGGGTGCTCTCTCCTTAGTGGTTTACAGTTCAAAGAGATAGTTCCCAGGTCCTTGAGAAAGACATCTCCTGAGTTGCAAAATTGGCAAGAGGCTGGGAGAAGATATACACATAATCCAAAGGGGCAGAGAAGGAATTCACAATGACCAGTTTTCTAAAGTAAACCCTCTAAGAAAAAGCAGGTCAGTATTAAAAAACTATTGAAAATTTAGTCAAGCTGAAGGGAACCAACTTGATCAGTATCGTAAGGCTTCAGTATTGCACTAGACACTTAAATTAGAACTACATTTGCATGTTATACATTATACTTCAATACCTAGCAAGTATGACCTACAAAATACTTTCAGGTCTGATTCTGCAACAAATGAAAAGAATTAAAGTTTGGAAAATAATTTAATGCTGTTACATTTTCACTTTTCAACAGAGCCCTCATATGTTACTAAATATAATAAACTATGATGAGATTAAAACTTGCTCTCTAGGCTGTATTGAAGTACTATCAGAATGTGTCAATGAGCCCAGTCTTGGGAAAACAGTGGCCAAGTGGTCCCACCATATCCCTGACCCAGAGTAGTTCGGCTAAGATCATGCAGGGTTTTCATCTCAGTTAACAATTCTGTTTGGTAGACGTTTTTCAGTTTTTAACCCTTCAGTATTTCTTAATAGTCATTCTATTTATAAAGATCTGTCATAAAATTTTATAGGAAAAAAGCCATAATTAGGTACTATCAAACTTAATTAAATTAACATGTGCTACAAATCTGTCATGTGGTCAGCATTTGAAATGGCAATATGATTTGTCAGGTGAGAGAATAGAATGTGGTACTCTAAAATATACCCAGGATGTTTGTGAGGACATTAACATAGAATAACTTAGCACTAATTTAAATACTACCAGCAAACAGTTGAATATCTGCCTAAATATAGAAGACAGATTAATTTTTTCTTTCTCATGTTAGTGCACATTAATCTTTGTTATATTTGGAATGACTATCATTCCAACTTCATGAAATGTACAATGCATGAAAAGAATAAAGAGAGTAAGTTTTTAAAACAGTAACCATACTTGCTAAAAATGATGCAGATGGCACTTTATTGTGCTTGTAACAAGCATCATGGGTTCAATTATTGTTGCTGGTTATATGTTGCTAATATAACGTATAATTTAATGACATTATGTTTTTGTTATGTTCAGAAAATATGGCGCATAATGAAAAACATAATATAATCCTGTTCTCATTCATGTTATTCCTATAGTTTTTCCCATAATATCTAGATCATTAATGGTGCTATTTATGTCACTTCCAATACACTGGTAGTTAGGCATACTTGAGTGAACCCTACCTGACATGCATTTTAAACATCTCTTCTTCAGGCTAAGGCTGTGCTGGTTCAATATGGCAGCCACTAGACACTTGTGGATCTTTTTATTTAAAATCTTAAATTAAAAAAAATTAAACATTCTTTCCCTTGTGACACTGACCACTTTGCAAGTGCTCAAAGACCAAGTGGCTAGTAGCTGCTATACTGGCCAACATTTTCTTCATTAATGATAGTTCCACTAGACAGTGTCAGTTTATGGAATGTGCTTGCCAAATCAGTAGACCGCAGGTATGCAAGGATCGTCTGATATTTTCTTTTTCATAAATACAATATAAAACTTAATCAAGAAAAATATAAGTGGTGCAGCCATTATGGAAAACAGTATGGAGATACATCAAAAAACTAAAAACAGACTTACCACATGATTCAGCAATCCCACTCCTGGGCATATATCCAGAGGGAACTCTAATTTGAAAAGATACATGCACCCCAATGTTCATAGCAGCACTACGTACAATAGCCAAGACATGGAAGCAACCTAAATGCCCATCAACAGATGACTGGATAAAGAAGCTGTGGTATATTTATACAATGGAATACTACTCAGCCATAGAAAAGAATAAAATAATGCCATTTGCAGCAAAATGGATGGACCTGGAGATTGTCATTCTAAGTGAAGTCAGCCAGAAAGAGAAAGAAAAATACCAAATGATATCACTCATATGTGGAGTCTAAAAAGAGAAAACAATTAGCACCAAGATGGCAGAGGATTCAATTCCCAATAGACCTTGAGGACCAAGATGGCAGGAGATTTGACTTCCAGTAGACCTTGAGTTTCATTATACGCTCATTGTAATATATTAGCATGGTAAATGGCACTCCCACAGGTGCCATGACAGTTCCAAGGCTGACAGGAAAGGTCAAAAAGAGGGCAATGGCCCATTCCTGGAAATCACTGCCGTTTCCCCAAAGTAGTTGGAATAACCCTCCCACTTGTTAGCATATGAAGTTACTGAGCCTCTAAAAACTCACAACTCCCACATCTCTCATGGCCACTCTCCCTTCTGACTGAGAGGGACCACACCCTGTCTATAGTTTGTGTATCTACTTTTACTTTAAGCACCCGCCCCCATGCCTCATGGCCTCTCTGGCCTTCTGAGATGACCTGGACTCTGTCTGTGTAGTGTACATCTCTCTGAATAAAGCTACTTTCACTCTACTATGGCTCGTGCTTGAATTCTTTCCTGTGCAAAGCCAAGGACCCTCACTGATGGGGCGTGCACATCCCAGGGACTTGTGCCAGACCTGGGACATGGCCATCCTCTTGTGCCACATACCACTTTCAGGTGTTAAACATTTTCTTTCTTGACTCATTCTGACTGTGTTTGAAAAGCCCCTCCCTACCCTCAAGATTGATGGGTTCATGCAGTTTATCTTTTAAAATATACATTCTGTGGCATCTCCACTAAGAGAACTGAGGGTTCCTCCTCGGTGCTCCAGTATCACCAGTTCACACCTTTATTATTATACCTGCTAATTCCCTATAAATCCTTAAAAGCTAACGGAATTTTCAAAACATTTTTTTATCCCCTATACCTAGGGTAATAACATGCAGTAGGTAGTAGATAATACTTTTACTGAAATGAACAAAACTTAACTCTGAAATACTATCAGAAAAATACATATATAGGTACTTAGCATTTAATTCCCTTTAATTATATACATATATTAGAATTTCACCACATTGTTAAGGACAATGTTTTTGCTTATCTTTAAATTTTAGGAAACTGATTAAAAATTCAAATGTAAACTTTTTATATTTATTGTTAGTTAATTTGTATTACTTATGGATACATTCATTTTGAGAATTTATATCTATATTATGGCTGAACATCTTTTCTGATAAAATTTTCCAGGTTAAGCTGACTTTATACTTTTAGTTAATAACAGCATCTAAAGATTATTAACTTTATCAATGTCTTGTCTGCCATATCACACTGATGATTTTTCATGGAGAACCCAAATGATTTGGGTGCCCTGCTATAATTCACAAATTAAAATGGGCAATGTCATGCGCTCTCATTGTACTTGGAAGGTAAGTCTTATTGCATAACAACCGCATCAATTTCTCTTTGCTAAGAAACAGGCTCAGTGATGACTTACCCTTCTTAAACATATGCACTTTCTTTCCAATGTTCCCTTCTAAATCGAACTTACATATCTAATAAGCCCTTATGTAAAAATCTGTTTACATAAAAATTTAAGTGGTTATATATTTTTTGAAATTTTTCCAAATGATGAAAATTTTCAATTTACAATTATTAATTAAAAGACAAATTATTAAAGAAGTTTAAGACATATGCATATAATAAATAGTAGTTAATCAATCGCAAGTTAGTGTAGAAATATGATGTTACCTTCCAGCCCAGGTAACCACTGTAGCATAAGACTCTCGAGCAGACTTTGGTCAACACCGCACGGGCACAGCCCAACATCTCTTCTCACTTCAGTCTGAAGGATGCCATAGGAAGCTATGTAGATGTTGAACTGGGAAATTCAGAATCCACACATATGCAACCTTGAAATACAGACAGATTAACATGTTATAAGGTGACCATTTTAAACCTGAACTCAAATTTTTAAATCAATGTGTTTTGAATTATCCAGTAATCCTCTACCGGGCTTCATTTACTAAAACTGAGCATTACCTTATAAATTATTGCAATTAAAAGTAAAAACAAAGTTTGAAATCTTATTTCATAACTTTTAATTTATAGTCTATACAAACACACAGTATGGTGGAAATTATATAAAGTCATTTAGAGTATGTCCATACACACAGTGCTGAGTAGCAATGAAAACTTATACTAATTGTCTTTGTTCATAAATATAGTAATTAATTAAGTACAAATGTATCTATAGGTGTACGTATAATTTAAAAACACTCTTACATACATTTTCTTTATTGACCTTTTTTTTTAATAAACATGATGAAAAGTAGACAGATTACTGTCAGTTTTATACAAAGAAAATGCCAAAATAGTTTTCTCAGACCTATTTTGCTTGAACTCTTTTTGTTGAGCTTGACCCTCAGGTAATTATCTTGCAAATGCCGATATATGTCTAAATCTTAAACGCTAACCCCCATTTAAGTTTGAAAATATCAATTAAGTGCAAAGTTAGCATTTTTTAATTTCCATCATTGTCCCCCCCCAAATATTATTTTATTGTGTTACTCTGGTTAAAGGTTGGTGTTGTAAATTATTTTCGTGTTATTAATCTCTATAATGACCTGCAAATATAAAATTATTTATTATTTGAAACAACTTGTAAACCATCTCAACTGAAATAATAGCCCAGTAAATCAAATCATAAATGAATCACTAGTAACAATAATCTACAAGTTATTTAAGTGAATCTATATATTTAGAGGTCAATGAAGAGAGACCTCACATAATACAGAAGTGATCATTGAAATTCATGCCTCTTTATATCCTCTTAATTGTTTAATCCCAGTGCAGTAGTTTCAATGCTGTTATCCCATAGCCCCATAGAAAACAGCTTTACCAACCAGGGTACAATGCTTGTGTATAGTTCCTTTTGCCATTAATCTTAGTTTCCATTCATCTCCAAAGTTACTTAAGTCAGCATCATTTTCTTCACCTTTTCCATCTCTGTCTTTATGTCCCTTAATTTTTTTTTATTAGTAGTACCGAATAGTACTCAGTTGCATGGATGTATCCCAATTTGTTTATCCACTGAACTATCCAATTGCATCTTGGTTGCTACCAGTTTTGGGTAATTATGAA
Source organism: Camelus ferus (assembly GCF_009834535.1). Lineage (NCBI taxonomy): Eukaryota > Metazoa > Chordata > Mammalia > Artiodactyla > Camelidae > Camelus > Camelus ferus. Next base: position 4,965,738 of record NC_045718.1, on the reverse strand, counting down.
TTAACTTGCTGTAAACGTTTGTGTGCAAGCTTTTGTGGGACATAATTTCAAATCAGTTAGGTAAATACATAAGAGCATGATGGATGGATATTATGGTCAGACTTTCGGAAATCTTGAAGTGAGAAAAACAGTGCCGTGAACCCAATAACTATCCTGTCTAAAATGCCAATAATATTTTCAGTGAGAAATAATTTGTAGGCATTCTGCTTCCCTTCTAAAAGATTTACAAAACTGATTTTCTTTGTGAAACACACTGGCCATCTCTAACGTGGGAAAAGCATACAAACATACACACTCACACTAAATCTGAACAGCAGTCTTAGATCTTAGGTTGCAAATGGAGGCTTATTCTCCTCCCTTTGTACTGCTGGTCCCTGTGTATAGAAGCATCATACCTACTGGGGCATAACAATGTCTCTTAGGAAAATAAACACCTACGGTCATGAATTCTAATACATTGTGCAAACAGCACTTTCTTCACAAAAAAAAAAGCCCAATTCTTTGATATCTATCAATTTGATATACAGCTCCTTGGCTTAAACAGTCAGCCAAATTAATGTATACCTGAATCTGTCTCCTACTCTGTACACAGCCTTGAGGAATAGTTGAACAAGTGTTTTCCTCACACACACAAGAAGGAAGCTTATGTGAAATACACCTTGCTTATTTTTAACCTCTATTCTATTAATCAAACCAGAGTTCCAGGTTATTAGGTTTAGTCAATGTGTTGCCACAGGCTCGCAGAGATCAGTTTCATGCCACAGATCACTGTGCTGTTTTTCCAAGTCCAGTTTATAATTATACCTGCATTTTGATATTCTATTTTCTACTTGACCCTTGCCCAGAAAGATGTAATAACTTTTGTCCTTAGCAGTTTCATTCTAGTTGCTAAAAATGTATTTCTCAGTCTTCTACAGAAAACAGTCTTTTTTCCTCTGAGGAGGTCTCTGCACACAAGACAACTGAGTCTGAGATCTAGACTGGATCTGAGTCTTCTAAGCAAATCTTCCTACTGAAGAGTACTGAGGCTAAGCTACATTTGAGATGATCTTTGAATGTAAAACATAAAAATATTCTAGCTATCCTTGGGCAAAACTACAGGCCACAGCATCTGGGAAAAATACAATGCATTTTCACAATACTCTGTATAACAGAAGAGTTTTGAACAGCAAGAAGAAATTTATTGATAATTATTAATAGTTCTATAATCTTAAAATAAAATGTTAGTCTTAATTTCTGATAAATCAATTTGCCAAAACACCTGAACTGCATCTTTACTCAGATGTGTATTAAATTGGGAATAACTTCTAAGGAAATATTGAAGTTCAATATGTAATAATTATTATAAAAAGGCTTCACATCCACTAAAAACATCACTGATAATTTTCACTAACAGACAATTCTGAGTGTACTGGGTTCAGTAGCAATTCTTAAAGAAACTTGTGTAAGCACAACATTTTTAGATGCAAATTAGTTTTAATGGTTGTGAGTTTGTTAAAATATTTTGAGAAAATTCAAAACAGTAAAACCAATATACTCATTATTCATACTTCATCCTCAATAATAATGAATATTCATTAATAGTACTCAACATTATAATTTAAATATAGTAATTTTTTACTGGTACTTGATAAATGAGCTTATGCCCCCTTGTCTTCACAATATAAAGCTTACATTTATTTTTTGATTTAGAACATTGAAAGTTCACTTTAATATTTTAATTGTAACAGATTTTCTCTGAAAGCACCTGGATCTTGAGCATGTCTGTAGAGGCAATGTAATCGTCTGTTTGACAACTGAACTAGTAGTCTTGTTTGCAAACTGCATCATTATTAGAGAAATATTTTTTACCATCATAGGCACTCATTTCCTTTGAGTCTAGGAGGGCTGTTTTCCCAGCTGGAGCTCCATTTCCACATAAGATTTCTTGATTTAATAAGGTTTCATAGAGAAACACTTCTTTCGTGGTTTTCAAATACAAATTATTAAATTTAAAGGGATTTTTTTTTTACCTTTAAAACATTTGTAGAAGATTTTATGATGAATTTCATCTCCAAAGTTAAGAACTGCTGAAGTCAGGTTGAAAACATTTTCTTAAAAAAAATGGTTTGGTTTAATCAGAAGCAGAAACACAGGGTTAACAACATTATTTCAGATGGTCTGTGACTTAGAATTCTTCAGTTAAAGATGAGTTAATAGTTTTACGTTGTTAAGACACTTATGCACACACACATAGTTACGATATGGCTACTCCAAATAATTTAGTATCTACTGCAAATGACTAAAAGATGTGATTCTTTTATTAAACTGTCCATTAAAAGTTTGAATTACATTGAATTACATTTTTAAGGAATTTAGAAATTAAACAAAGATTTGAAGCCAGTATATCTTAACACAATTCAATACTGAATTTTATGAGATAAAATTTAATGGTTTCTTAAAGGCATAATATTTACAAATAATTACAATATCTCCAAAAACTCAAAAAATATTCACTAGAGAACTTTAAAAAATTCTCCAAACTTCTATACTCGTTATGCTATATTATTTTATTGCCACTTTAGATTATGGTAATGTTGTATAGGCAAACTTTTTGTCACTTAGTAAATCATTTTACTAGGCAATGTGGCTAATACATATATAAATATTTCAAGTAAAAATTTCTGTGAAATTAATGATTGGAGAAAAAGTCTCTTGGATGCATCATATAGATGGGTCTCTTTTTTAATCTAATAGCCACCCCATATCTTTTGATTGCGACATTTAGTTGATTGACATTGACAATGATTATTGATAGATATTGTACTTACTGCCATTTTGTTCCTTGTCTTCTGGTTGTTTTGTAGTTTTTCTCTGTTCTTTTCTACTTCTTTTAGTCTCCTTTCCTGCGATCTGATGATTTTTAGTGTTATGTTTGTGTTCCCTCCTCATTAGGTCTTGTATTTTTGCCTGTTGCAGGTTTTTGATTTGCTGTTGTCATGGGTTCATACATGTTGACCTCTAACTACATTTATTTATTTTAAGCTGATAGTCCTTTAAGTTCAAACACATTCTGAATGCTCTACGTATTTTACTTTGCACTCTGTTCTGTGTTTCTGATGTCATATTTTACATCTTCTTGTGTAGCCCTTAATTGTTTATTATAGTTATAATTAATTTTACATTTTTTGTCTTTTAACCTTCATACCAGCTTAAGTGGTTTATCCACAGTCTTTACTAAGTATTTGAAATTATGGCAGTTTTAAATGAATAGCTGGCATTTAGGGAATAAACAAATGTTATTCTTAAAATATATCTAATTTAAGGACAGAAAGAAAGATAGACTTGAGATACATTTCAGATATAGAATTGTATTAAGATCAATTATCTAAAATAAATGATATAAAAATTAAGAAAAACTTTAAAGTTTAAATAATATAGGCATATTATATTAAAAAATCTATTTGAAGCTTTAGTTTTAACTGAGTAGACAATGATACTATTACCTAATAAAAAGAATATTAGAAATGGTGGCTTGGGATAAATGTGATAATTTCAGTTTGGTGTTGCTGAATTTGAGTTAGTTACAAAAAGTTCAACTGGAAATAATGAATAGAGAGGAATAAAATTATTTAGTGTAGACACAGAGGTAGTGTGAAAAGTAAAAACTAAAGAACAGATGATTTATTCTTGGAGCTTATCTGCATTTAAAAGAGAGAAAGAAAAATAAATAATATTGCAAGTTATCTTAATGTTCAATTTTGAAGAAGTAATATACGCTATAAGTCCACTAATGCTCTCTGAGAAGTAAGAGTATCATAAAATCAATACTCTCATTAAAAAATACTGAATTTTGATTGATTCTTGCAAATTAGTCAAATTAAGGAAGGAGTAATGATTATGAACAATGGCTATATGTGGTCAAATTCAGCTTCACATTGTACTTCCTAAGAAACTTAGGTCAAGCCAATCAACCAATTCAAACATTAGTTTACCTTTGTAAAGTGGAATAAAACAAAAACAAAAACAAAAACAACAAAAACCTTGTTACCTCATAGTTTCGACCTCACAGAAATTAAGTGACATACTCACTGTAATAATTAGTACAGCACCTGCTACAAAGTGTGTGTTGCATAATTGTTAGCTTTTAAAAAATAAAGTCCTACTCTAATTCCATTAACTTAATCGTAGAAAAACATTAAAAATATGAGGCAGTTTTCAACTGTGTCTGTGATTCCACGGTGATTCATGAAATAAATGAAAAGTGAGCCTCACTTTAACTTATTAATCAACACAAGCCAGAGATCTATTTTTTTAACTCATGATACAGAAAAATTTCTCCATTCCTGCACGTACTAATTTCTCTATTCTGCCTCTGAAAATACGGAGAATATTTCCCACCACATTCAGAGGCCTAATCAGATGTGAACAAAATTGTCATATAGGAACTGTTAAGACTGAATGTTTATGTCACCCCTGAAATTTATATGTTGAGGCCCTAATACCAATATGATGCTATTAAGAGGTGTAACCTTTGGAGGAAATTACGTTTAGATAAGGTCCTGTGGGTGGATCCTTAGGAAGGATGAAAGAATAATGGGAAGTACAGAAATATGGGTTCATACAGGTTATCCTTATCCTTCTGGATTTAAAAAAATATACTTGGTGATTAAAAAAAATTATAAACCTATTTGATGCTCAAGAAAATGACTATTAAAAATAGGAAATGTAAAGAAACATATGGAAGAAAAGTTTCCACACTGTACTCAAAGAGGTAATGTTGATAGCAGTAAATAACTCACATAGCATACATATTGTTATAACACAGAACAATAATGAAACTATTCAAAAAGACACATTTAAAAACACTATAAATAAATCAAGATGGAATCCTTAAAAACATTGAGATAACTAATTGAAAGGCAAGAAAAGAGAAAGAAAAATGAGAGCAAGGGTAAACATACAACAAATAATACAAGCATACAATAAATAATAAAGAGACACACTTAAGCTCTAGTATAGAAATAATTACCTTAAATATTATCTAAATGCACCTATGATTGGCAGAGTGGACTAATAAAGTGTAATTAAACCATATGCTGTTTACTAGAATCTCACTTCAAATTTAATGACATAGGTAGCTTTAAAGAGAGGAAAGGGTATTACATATCACAGACACATTAGTCAAAACACATCTAGGAGTGTCTATATTAATTATTCAATGAAGTAAACTTCAAAGCAAAGAAAATCAATAAAGAAAAACATTACATAATAATAAAAGGATCAAACCATCATAAAGACATAACACTCCTACAGTATGCACCAAACAGCCTTAAATTCAAAGAAGCAAAAACTGATAGAGCTGAAAGTAGAAATATAAAACACACACACACACACACACACATATAGTTGGCAACTCTAATAATTCATTCTTGGAAACTGAAATAACTGTTTCATGGAAAATCATCGGGACATAGATGATCAGAAGAATACAATCAATCAACAGGATCAAGTTGACATAAATAGAACAATCCACCCAACAGCTGCAGAATAAGATTGTTGTAAACTCTCATGGGTTATTCACTTAGATAGACTATATCCTGGGCCACAGCACAAACCTAAACACCTGTGAAAGAACTGAAATAACACAGAGTTCTCTGACCACATTATGGCTCTAAGTAGAAATTAATAACAGAAGAACAACATGAAATCTCTCAACGTGAGAAAACAATTCCAAACTTATTTGTGAGAACACTATTACTCTGATAGACCAAGACAGTACAAAATAAGAAAATTACAGAATGATGTCTTTCATAAACTCAGACACATCGTGATATAATTTTAGCAAACTGAAGTCTAGCACTGCATAAAAATAATTATAGGAACAACCAGGATATATGTCAGAAATGCAGGGCTGGTTCAACATTAGATATCAATCAATGTAACCCAATGTATTTATTTTCTCTTTATGCTGGAGCAGAATACTAAACTCAGAGTACCAAGACAAAAAAACCCAAAAAAACCATACACTAAATGAACAAATTTATTATCTTACAATGCTATAGGTCAAAAGATTGACACAGGTCTTATTAGGTTAAAATTATGGTGTCAGCAGGGCTGCACATATTTCTAGATGTGTCAGGACAGAATCTGTTTCCTTGCTGTTTCCTGCTTCTGGAGTCCACCTGCATTCCTTGGCTCAAGGCTTTCTTCCTCCATCTTCAAAGCCAGCAATGTCAGGCTGAGTCATTCTTGCATTATATCTCTCTGACTCTTCTGCATCACTCTTCCATGCCTAAAGGACCCTGTGATTCTATTGGACTAACAGCCATAATCCTGGGTAATCTCACTAAAGTCAACTGATTAGCAACTTTAATTCCATCTGCAATCTTAATCCCCTTTTGTCATGTAACAATATGTCAGAGTCCAGGAGTTAGTATTTGGTGGGGGACAATGTTTTGTCCATCACAACCACCACGTCAATAGGCTAAAAAAGAAAGATCATGTGATTAAGTCAATTAATACAGATAAAGTATTTGACAAACTCTTAGTACTCATTCAAAAACCATCAGCAGAATAGAAATAAAGGTAAATAAACCTACAAGTAACACCATCCTTATGGTGAAAGGCTGAATGCTTCCCCCTTAAGATGGAGATAAAGACAAGGATTCTGATTTACTATTATTATTCAACACATTACTATAAATTCTGTTCAGTGATATTAAGCAGAAAAAAATGAAATTCATAGAAATCAGAAAGAAATAAAATTGTCCTTATTTATAGATTACATGATTTTTAATGTATAAAATCACAAAGATCTACAAAAAAGTTCTTAGAACTAATTATTGAATTCAGCAATGCTGCAAGATATGAGACCAATGCAAAAACTCAATTGCATATCTATATACTGAGTGAATATGCAGAAAACCAGTTTAAAAAAATACTATTGTGCCAAAGAAAAGATAATTCTTAGATATACATTTAAAATGAGTACAGTATCTGTATACTGATAATTGCAACATGTTGCTGTATTCATAGATTTAGACTCAACATACTAAAGATATCAGTTCTCCACATATCAATATTTATATTCAATACAATGCTTAGCAAAATTACAGCAAGTTTTTAAACATAGACAGGTACATTCTTAATGTTTATATGGAATATCACAAGCCCTAGTATAGCTAAAGCACTCTTGAAAAAGAAGAATGAGAGGAATTACTTTCCCAGTTATTAAGTCTTGCTATAGAGTTACAAAATCAAAACAGTCTAGTACTGACAGAGCAATACTATGGTAAGAGATGTGAACAATAGTGGAATATAGAAGAATTTTAAGATGAAAACCTGTATCACTAATTCACATCTTAGACCATTCACGTTTCAGGGGCAGAACAAGTAGATAAGAAGATAATGGGGAAAATAATTAAATTGTCAAAGTTAAGCTGGATGTAAACAGTGGCTTGGATTAAATGATGGTAGTGGAATGCAGAGAAGGAGACGGATTTGAGGTACGTTTTGAATATTTAATGTTAGGGCTTAATAAATGTGGATTTGTATAGAGAAAAGTTAACCAAGACATTTTTTTTTGGATTATTGGATTCAGCACTTTGATGGAAATTTTTTGATTTGGAGAAGACTAGATTGGGGATGGAGTAAGAGGAAGAACGTGGTAATTCATTCTCTAAGAGATGAGACATCTATCTGTATGTACACCATACTTGTAAGAGCTTAATACTGCCATAACTTAATTTTTATCAAAGTTTTAATTATCATGGGCCATATATTAATTTATACTAAATATTATACCATTGGCTCAAATGTAATATTAATATTAATATTAGTTAAATGTAGTTAAGTTCACAAATGTTTTAAAAAAATCAAAGATGAAATTCTTGATTATCTTGAAATCTGATGATATATTTAAATTATATGAATACTCATATAGAGAGATTAAACCTTTATCAGGGTTAGTTTTGAAAATTACTATTTGTTTCATTCAATGCTTTTTAATATATTATATACAGAATATCTGCTATAAGGCAGATATTAAGTAAATGTTGGAAATTGAAAGACAATCTTGCCTTAAAGAGATTACAGCTTCTTCTGAATCCAGTGACTGACAATATTGGCTAGAGCCAATTTTTCTAAATATAGAAAGGTAAAAGCACAACCCTGAAGTACATTTTCACTTTTTCTCCAATGACTTTAGCAAACCTATTGGGAGGTCAGAAACTAGAAAACTCATCAAGAAAAAAAGGAATGCTGAAACATTAATGAAGAGCAATGGCATATTATAACTACACAATGACAAAAGCAAACAAGCAAACAAAATCAACACCACTGCTTAATAATGAAAACTGTGCTATATTAAAATGTTCTGGGCCACAAAACACATAAAATGTTAATAGTATTGGCATGTTTTAGAACATGGATATTTTATTGATAATTTTTAGAAATTAGAAAACACATAAATGATTAAAATTCTAAAATTTTTCCAAAGTCAAATATAATTTTTTTCATCCTAAGATGTCTTAAGTTTAAAACACAGTCGTATTAATGCTAAAATCAACAATTTTGAGGAAACAGGGAAAATGGTATTGCATCAGAGTCATTGGCAAGAACGTATGTGCACACACACTAAAAAAAAATGTGAAACTGTTCACATCACAGTGTCTAGGAAAATGCAAATGCAATTGTTACCAAGATTTCAAGCACAAGACACAATGGATAGTGAACAACATCCAGTTGTAAAAGTATCTACATCCTTTCAAAGGAAATACATAATTTTTATAAATAAATTTTATATTTGTGTTCTCATTATGCCATTTCTATACATATGTCAATATTAAGCATGGGAAAATTATTTTTAGTTCTATGAGCATAGAGTTATTTTTCTATTGTACCAATTTAGCAGGTTTTCATGTAAAAAATAGAGTGCTTTGGAAATGTTTTCTCCTTTTAATAACTGAAAGTGTGAAAAAGGTCTGAGCATATAAAACAAATCAACAATAGATTATTTTGGATCATTGGGTCTTAAGGCAAAATATATAACAGCTTTCTGCCTTGGTTTTCTTATTCCAAATGTCGGAATAATAACCCAGGCTACACAAATACAATACCAGATTTAATTGCAACCATCAAAATAACAACATGCCTTTAGGAAGGAATTTATTTTCTATGGTTAAATTTTGTATTATAAGACACCACTAAAACAAAAGTTAAATTTAAGCTGTTGAATAATCACTGGTTGTTTTCACATCTTAAATGAATTCATCTAAGAGGCTATAAAAGAGTTGTGAATATAGAATTATGTTATAAGGTCTTTAAAAGTATAATGAATCTCTGATTTTTACCCAATACTAAACAAAAACAAGAGAAAATTATAGTAACAACATTTGAATAACAATTATTTGTGAATTTAAAAAAAAATTAACTCCTCTATTTCTTAGATCCAATATTACCTTCTATCTCCAAGAAAAAGTCTAATTCATTTCTGAGCATACTGATGTTTCATGTGCACCATTAATCAAGAAAAATTTCTAGCAATAAAAATAAAAATATTTTTACTCTTTAAATTGTATTCTTCAGAAAGAGAAAAGCAATCCCTGACATCCAGGAGCCAGCTGGTACTTCAGCTGGGCTTTGCTGTTCTCCTAAAATAGTTTCACAGAACATCAACATTAGAAAAGACCATTCTGTGACTATGATGGAGCAAGATGAAAACTCAAGCACTGTGTAACCATGTCTGAACGAAAATAAAACATAAATATTTCCCAAGACACAAAACACCAAACAGTCCCTCCCAGGGGTAATATGAATGCTTAACTGATGCATCTTTACCAACCATAGCTCAACTTCTCTCTAGTCTGCCCTCTCCAGAGGTAAGACTTACTGAGATACTCAAATGGAATTGCCCCTGCATCCTAACAGCACCCTGGCCATTGCAAACCCTTGATTCCTTGAGCCATTCCCCACATCACCCAACGCAAACTCAAATCCTGTCATAATCCAAATCCTATCATAAGCCTTTTCTAACACCCTCTTAATGTCATGGATGACATTATAAACCAAGTCAAATTTCCACCCAAAGGTTTCAGAACATTATATGTATTATATAATGCATAATATATATAACTCATATATATTTTTTTATGACTAAATCTGTCTCTAATGCAAGAGCCAAAATATTTAGCTCATGTTACTATGTTTTTATATTCTTACATTTGAATACAAACCTTGTTACTTATTTTGCTTTAATTATGAAAACATCATTACTAATTTTTTTCATTTCTTCCATGTGCTCATTTTTCTGCTTTCTGGCAATATAGAGAATGATTTTTAATGGTCCTTTATGAAATCATATGCTTCTTGAGCTGAGAAATGATATCTAATTTGTAGGTTTAGTTAGCTGTAGGAATCTTTTATCGCAAAGTGCTAACTAAACATTGAGGCTATTCCATAACAAATATGAGCTGGTTGATGCATTAAACCAGTAACAATAAATGCACAGGAAACAGAACTGTAAAGAAGTATGTGGACAAATGCCAAATTGTATAATATATATTAGTGATGTAAAAGGAGGAAAAGAGTTTGGGCTTGAGTTAGTGACAGGACGACTTGAGATGTGTACGGAAGTAAAGGAGGAAGGAAGGAAACTGTCATACTATTTGTTGGCAAAAATAAAAAAGAAATAAAGCATATAATATGATCACTTGGGAACAATGAGGGCACTGACCTAGCTGAACCAGATGACTGGTTCATTCTATCTTCTGGGAAAGTGCTATGTTCATTGAAGTTGCTCAACCTTTAGGTTAATAATTTCAAATGACTAGCTAGAAATGATGCAAAGATAATATTGAGTCATAAATATTAGGAAGAACATCTTAATGTATTGGAATACACAGTCGTAATGCTTAAAGCAGAATTTCTGAGCATAAGAATTATATGAGAAAAGAGGGAAAACATTAGGTAGCTGATTGGAAGCAAGTGCGATAAATATTTGTTGACCATTTGAGTTCAATTTCTTCCTTAATGCACAAAATAAAAAGCCACTGGAACACATAATATGAATAAAAGAATAATTCACTGGCACAGCTCTCGTGAAAACCCAGTGTAGTAATGGTTTGTTCGCTTCATTTGATTCTCATAGCCTAAACAGCCTATAGTTCTAGGAACAACATCATGTATTTTAAAACAAAAAATATTCACTGTTGGAAATCAAATTGGGATATTCGTACTCTGCCTCAGGCAACAATAAATAAAAGTAAAAATATATATGCAAACACACACAAATATATTTAAATATTCGTATATCCCTTTCATGGCTCAAATGATCATGGTACTTATACCCCAGGCTTCAATTACAAACCAAAATGTGAGTGCTGTGAAAATCTCTCTCCTTCTTGAAAATGATATATTACAAATATAGAATAAATAAATATAAAATATATAATTCACCCTCATTGATTTTTAAAAATTTTATTCAAAAATGGTGATTTTCTTTCTTTCCAAATTTAATTTTTAATGTTTTTGAAACTAGATTGTTTACATCTAAAACACTGCTGTTCTTGGCTTTTCTATTTCCTTTTTTCCAGCAAAATTAATGCAAATCAAGTTAATATTATTCCTGCGTAAAAGTGATTCACATCTGAAATTATCACATTGTAATACAATGACTTAACATTTCTTAAATATTAATCAAGAATCACATAGTGATTCAGTAATATTTTTCAGGGTGGGTTTCTTTTTTTCGTTTTTCTTTTAACTTGAAAAAATTGTATTTTCCTATTTTAAAATGATTACAATGGAAGTTGCATTTTACCTTGTGTTAGGAGAAAGCCTAAATTTACAAGCAGTATTCCAGCTGCACAATAGTACCCCGAAGTGTTACTGATTATTTTTTTTCTCTAACACTCAGAATTGATAATAAATGTGTTACTTACATTATTAAGTGCAGAATATCAGGACTACTTCCAAATTCACAATGCTTAAACTGAGAAGAAATTAAAAACATGCAAATCCTATGTCATTGTTTACACAACTTTCGGTCTTTCCCTATTGTGTGTCTGCTTCTGTAAGACTCCAAGAAATGTCTGTACTTTCTTTTTAGATTCAATAATATTTGCCTTGGCAAGGTCTCATTTAATGGGATTAAGTTCTAGGATGTGTGGGAAAAGCTTGTTATCCACAACAGGCTCTGCCCTCTGCCCTCAGGAAAGTAATTAACAGCTCAGGTCACTCCTTCATCGTTTCAGTTCCCTGTGGAGTTTCAGCTACTGGCTGTGGGCACCCCTCTTCTGTCAATTGTCTCTAAAAGAAACACATAATTCACAGCCTGCAACTTGAGTCAGATCACACAACTGAAACTTCCCAATGCAGTAAGGGAGCTGAAAGAAAGTTGGTTAATTCTTAATTATTATTATTTGAAATTTGCCTTAATATGGGATAAAAGTCTCTGTTAACCTATTAGACTGATTTTGGTCTCTTTTTGCCCTGATTTTTCTTTTAAATCCTATGAGGTGTATGAATAATAATATAGTGTGTGTCATTGAAGGACTTTCCATAATTTTGTGCAGAGCTTAAAACAAAGGGTGTTGTTTATATTTATATTTAGGCAAGTATCAGTCAGGACTAAACCTTTACTAGTAGATACTCTTAATAATAAGTCATTTTTACAAAAATTGCACTAGATATTGCATGTCTGCAATCTTAGAGTTACCAACTTGCCAGTTTAAACTGCTGGGTATATTATTTTTCTTGTGGTCCAGAAATGTTAATACTATTTTAATTTTCTAATTTGTTTCATCCAACTTCAACCTTTCTACTAATTCACAGTATATTTATTTCTTACATTTCCAAATAAGCACATCAGAATAATCAGTAGTGCCACAAACTTGTTCCTATCCATCTCGCATTCAAACACCTAACACAGGAAATCAATTATTCTGAGAATATGGAGATAATATGCTTTATATAGCATGGCTGTGACAGTGAACTGGGATGCATTAAAATGTGCACTTTTAATATTCCTCCAAATAAGTTATACCACTTCTATATACAAATACATATACCCATATATATATCCATATATATGTATCCATGTATATATGCATCCATATATCCACACATATATGTATATCCCCACATGCATCTCAAGGATTGTGAATTTACTAATTATTTTATAGAGCCTTGATAAAATAAACAAAGCATAGTTACATGACCAGCTTTAGAGTCGTATTGTTCAGATTCTGATCCTAAATCTATCACTCACTACTAAATACACCTACTTAGGGTTTCTGTATGTACCTGATAGCTCCTGTTTGCCTACTAGATCATCTAGATCTAGAAATTGTTGACATAAAAGTGAGAGGACAGAAAAAAAAATAGTGTGTTCTAACAATAGCATTCTGTTCCTCTTATCATATCACATAAAATGTATACAATGTAGACAAAAAAAGTCAGTAAACAAAAGACATTGCCACCATCAAGCCATCAGCCACCCACAGTGGCACATCCTGAGGGGCTTCAGGATGGAGAAAACAGGACACTGACCCTGGACAGCCAAGGTGCATGTCAAAAGAGTGATTTCAATGAGCCCAGATTCTTGCATCATCCCATAGAAAAGCACTAAATTCATTAACTTGAGATGCCTGGTTCTTCTTTAATTAACAGTAATCTTTTGTTATTCTGATTACCTGGCTTTTGTTGCAAAACTTCTACATATCTTGGCTCTTCCCTTACCTATTTGGGAGAGTCCCCCAGAGCTATCGGAGAGGCTGACCCGGGGGCTCATAATGTCCTCAATGTGTCCACCGAATGAAACATTAATTCTCAACTTTCAGGTTTTGCATTTTTTTTTTTTCAGTTGACAACAGTAGTTGAATAATTAATTTGCAGGGAAATTAAAATTTTGATTGGTTAAATAAGTTGCCCTGTCTCACACATCTAATATTTGATTTTATGGCAGATCAGTTTGGAGAATATGCTGTTTATTTATGTCTGTTAATTTAGCTCCCTGGCACAATCAGAACAAAGTAATTTCTCAATAAATTCCTGTCTAATAAAAAATAGATTCTTGCTCTTTTTCGAAATCCTCAAGTTTTATTAATTTTACTAAGTCACTATAACTGAATGACAACACATTTAATAAAAGGAAAGAAGTGATTACTTTTGTATGCTATTAGTATATTCTACAAATGACCCTTCTCTCTTTCTGAGACAGTGGCACAAGCGTTGGGAAAATGCTGAATTATATGAAATGGCATTTGCAGTCACCACTATGTTAGAAGCAATAATACAGGACAATTATAATAGAAACGAATGCTGCCACATTCTCAGTCACCTGTTTGTGTCATGGCATTAGGATTGATGGTGAGATACATAATAGTGGTAATATCATACCTTTCGTAAACTACAGTGCATTGCAAGCTAAAAAAAAAATCCTTTAACCTTGCATCAGTGTCAAACGTGTAATGAAATTAAACATAAAATAAAGCTTTTCTCGGTCCCTCATCACCTATTACTTTCTAGCCCAGCGTAAGTTTTCCTCTTACCATGCAGGATTTAATAACCCGATCCTGTAATTATTGCTTATCATAATTATGGGAGTAGCATGTTATTCTGTGAGCTATTTCACTGAGACATAAAAATGAGGTCCCTACCACCTCATTATCAGAGATCTCATGTCACAACATGTCAATGTAAGAGTGCTGTCCTTTTGGTCCAGCCCTGAAGCTGATTTGATAATTGAAAATCCATTCCCTGAGCCACCCCTTCCCCCTCCCACTGGTTCCAATTTTTTTGATGACCACGTTCATCTAAAGATCTCTGGCTTTTTTAGCTACAGAAAGGTTTGCAGGAAGGGTTTGTGTTAGTGTGAAAATGAGCTAGATTTAACTGAGTCTACATATTTGTTTTTAATAAATTATCTGGTTTGCCAATGCTAATATAAAATTCACCCAAATTAAGCATTCTTACTTGGGTTGCTAGAATACAGTTAAATCAATCACGTGTGGTACTCTGATGCAAAGACTCTGCAGTGTGGCTAAGACAAAGCTTTTGTCTCAAAACCCACAAAACCAAGAAAAACTCTGTGGAACTTAGATTATTTTCTTCGCCCTAGGTCTTCCCCAAACAAAAACAGGCTGGCAAAAGAAGCTAAACTCTGCATTAAAGTGTCCTGTTTCTGAGTGACGCTGATCAAGTTCACATAAATCTACAGTCAAAATAGAAAGATTGAATAGAAAAGTAATTGAACAAAAAGGAACCATTTAGAAGAAATGCTGAAGAACTTCTAAGTGGCTGAAAACTTACATTGGGTGAGCACCGTAATAAATTACGTGGATAGGCAATTGCCTTTAACCCAATGCCAGCACTATTGTATCAGCATCACTATCTGTCTTTCACAACAGAAAATGTCTTTAGAAGGAGTAAGTTACATACATGAAGGAAAAAAAATTGGCAAAGACAGCATTTGAACTCAAGTCTTTCTTACTCACCAGGGGATACTGAGCTGATAGAAGAAGTGAAAAGCGACCAGGCAGTGCTGCTCTGACCGACGGCACTGCTCTTGGTTTTAGTAAACATCTACATGAGAAGACGCAGCAAAGCCTTACAGGGCTTTGGCCTTTTCTTGCTCATACATTTGAGAGTAATAACTCGAGGAATAAAACTCTCAGGAATTCAATAAAAGTGGCAGCAAATCTCCCTGAAACAGGCTGACTCAGGAGATGTTTTACTTTGTGATAAACATTTCTCTTTCCTGAAGCCTTAGAAGTTGTTCCTTGTGGCAGAAGAGTTTCATAAGAACTGAGGTTATGAAATTTCCCCCAATTTCTCCCCAAGGTAGGCGTGTAGAAGTGGTGAGCTTTTATAACTGTTGCATTATAAATTAAGAAAACGAAACAGAAAACTCTCCGAAGTGCACTCCAGGATGCATTCACAGCATTTCTTAAAACTCACATTCCATTTGTATTTCTAAAAATAAAAATCTTCCAGAAATACGAAGTCCTCATTTGCAAACATTAAAGTTTTATGTAATTTATTGTTTAAAAAATAAATATAAAATTATAATATTGATATGCTTTGACCCAATTATGTAACATTGATGTTAAACTAGGTGAGGAAGTGCTCTTTAAAAATATATATGTGGTTTTTGTATATGTACAGGACCTAAACATGCCAGACAGCCACTGCAGGACTTGGTCTGGGAATGCTGTTCCCAAGGAAGTTGGAAAGAAAATTAACAAATTAAGAAAAAGCCACATTACAGGGCTTTATAGTGTATATGATATCATATAAATAACAATCAGTTTTGCTTTATGATTGTTAACATAAATTTCAAAACATAACTTTTTTAAAATTGAGACTATTTATTTTACATAATCTGAAATGCTGTATAGTTCTACCTCTTAAGACTGAGCAGAAAGCTCCATTTAAAGTCAAAGGGAGTTTTGTAATTTGAAATTCCCATGTCAATTTAAGAGTGATAACTAACAGTTACAGAGAGCACTTACTTATAAATGAGACAGGAGGGAAGGGGGCAGGGCGCAGCCACTGAAGCAATGACACAGCAGTTGAGGGCAGGACAGACTGGTTACAACCAAGATGGCGGAAGATTCCACTTCTAGACCTTGAGCCTCCTGGTGCACCCACAGGCACCATGACAGCTCCTAGGCTGAACTGAAAAGGTCAAAAAGTGGGCAGAGGCCCAATTCCTGGAAATCCCCACCCCTTCCCAAAATAGTTGGAGTAATCCTCCTACTTATTAGCATATGAAATTACTGAGCCCATAAAAACGAACAGCCCTGCACTTCATGGTCCCGCCCTCTCCTGCCTTCTGAGACAGCCCACACTCTGTCTACGGAGTGTGCATCTCCCTACATAAACTTACGTTCACTTTACTGTGCCTCACTCTTGAATTCTTTCCTGAGCGAGACAAGAACCTATTCTCTCGCAACACAAATAACACATATTATGCTGTATCTTCAAGTCAAAATTCTGATGTAAGTGACTTCAAATATCACTTAGTGTTGTAGGCAAAATAATGCCACCCCCCCCAAAAAAATATTCATGTCTTAATCCCTAAATATTTTGCCTTATGGGGGGAAAAGAAATTAAGGATGAAGATATATTGATGTACTAGCATATCAGCCGAGGTTAATTGGATCAGTTGGGTATGAAGAACATGAACTCAATAAATGTAGATGAAGTGCCTTCACGTGTACACAAGTACGTCCTGTGGACCTAACACAGGGGGAAATGTAATACATAACCATTACAGGAAACTGCAAGAAATACTGTAAGTAGGTAGAAAAGTCTGCAGGTTACAAAAAAGTTTGGCAACCTGGAAATTTATGTTGGCACAAATGATGTTGGAAAAAGAAACATTTAGAAATCATAGCATAGGTTAATTGATGGTTGCTTTACTTTCTAATAAAAATTTATCCAGCACAACAAAAAAATCTTGGTGGGGGAAAGAGTTTGACTCTACTGGCTTTACTTCTATTACTAACTATGTTGTTGAAAACACTATAATTATATATTGTTGAAATAATTTTTTAACACTGAAAATGATCATTTCTGAAATATTTTTCTCTTACCAATATTCACTATAAAATGATTAAGCTGATTAATACAATAATGAGTCCTACTCAAAAGGCAGAATTCAATAGAGCAGTCATTTTAATCTTGAAAATGACTTATTTTATGTATTATCCAGTAATTTTATTTTATAGCACATATGTAGCTTTGAATTACTGTAGCATACTAAATTTCAAAAAAAGAATATCACTTCCAGTATGAAAATTACCATATGAATGATGAAATTGATAATATAGTAGTCACACAGATTTCAATTGGCATATAAGTTAATTTCATTCTTATCATATTGGAATCTATACATACTCAAAAATTTCTTGTGTATTTGGCTAGCTGTGTATAACTTAGAGAAATTAAACATGTATATGCTTTATAAGTCTACAAAGCATGTTATCCAAAAACTTCTATCACTGTCCTATAAAATATTAAAATATTTCTAAAATTCCTATATTAAATGGAAAAAAAAAAGCCCTAGGTTCTGAAATTTCACAAACAGAATTTTAGAGCAGAAACAGTAAAGTATAAGATATTTCAAAGCCAGAAGTCGAACTGGCTTTATTATTTCTCTTTAGGTATTTCTGTAGTAGAAGGAAGTTAATATCCACATTAGGTATCAAATAATTTAACTCACATTCTTGGGTTTTTGTTTTGTTTTCTTTTTTAAGTTGTTTTGCATCTTTTCAATGAATACACATTCAAAGTAGAAAAGTTAACCCTCTAATGTTTTGTAACGTATCTAAATGGAACATCAGATTGTTACTTGGTATATAATACATTATTCATTAATGTTTATAAAATACAAATAATTCTAGACATTGACCTTGAGGAAAGAAAACTGATTGAACTAAATTAAAACATTCTGAAGGGCTTCTTATTGAATACTTTATGCCAAAGGCATTCTTCTTCCTATAAATTATATTCTAAGTTGGATACACTGAAATGAAACTGTATTTTTATACAAACTGTAGAAAAATCTAAAATTTAGATTAGCTTTGTAAGTAGCCTTGCACTTCAATAAAATTTTATCTATTCTTAAACTTTTATTTCACAGCTTAAAATGGAATTATATTATAATTTTATATTTAATTTACAATTTTTTTCTCCTTAAAAATTAAAATATTCTCATTTACCCTTAAAATGTTTGGAATATGTGTAGAGGAGTTGGATGAAGACAAAGTGAGAGATGAAGCATTAAAGGGTCATTAGTTGGTCTTTCTTGTAGGACAAAAATGTCCCTTACTCCCCTCCTAACCCTCCCCGCCAAAAAAGTCTGACAGTTATTTTAACTCCATGACTTTCAGAATGAGGTCCTGAAAACTTCTGATGATATAATTATGCACAACCCTTGGAAAATCTATGTATTTCAACAATATTATTCATTTCTTGCTGTATGAAATGAATGGTGCTGAATAAATAATGATCATTAGCAATATGCTACCCTCTAATCTACATATTTTCAAGTCTTTCCCTGAAACAGTGAGCATAAATTCATACCCAGTTGCAATTATGTAACTAAAGGTCCTCCTCTAAATTAGACCGCCACTAATTTAGATTGAATTTGCACGCACAAGGCAGAATGTCTGGGAAGAGTTCCAACCATAACAATTTGTCCAAAGTATCAAAGCTGTCAACTTGACAGTGTGTCTGAAACTTCTGATATTTATAGATTTCTGCAAACATGCTATGATCCTAAATGTATTCATTCTTACTGAATAGGATTCTTTAGAAGCTCCTAAACATTCTGCGTTTATTCTTATTTATGTTATTTTTTATTGGTGCATAACAAATTATCCTAAATAAATACTAAGTGAAACATAAATTTCTACTGTTTTATCTATGACTATTACTCATTCAGAAAAAATTTATTAAAAACCTATTATTTACTTAGCACTTAAGTCAATAAATGACAAAATTTGAACTGATATGGAAATGATAGGCAGAAACTGATCGACTCTGACTTTTCACCATTCCTCACTATTTTCTCGAGGAGTCTTGTCCTTTCCTTGATTAAATTCCATGCTCAGCCAGGATAATTATTCCCTTGCACATTTCCTCAACACATCTGCTTGTCTTTCCTTCCACTTTATATTCCCCTAGCTAGATGGCAGTCTTAATAAAGTCCAGGGCTCTAACTGAACTCTACCTGCCTTCTGCAGTTGAAAATAATGAGAAAAACACACAAATATGATTACTGGCCTCTGAAAAACACCTACTGTAGATGTGAGTCTTAAAGTATTTCTCTAATCTATTCACTGCCCTCAGTTTTGAGATAACTACTGCAGTTTCTTCTCAAATCCTCAGCACCCCACATGCATTCCCCCAACTTACCTTAAACTGATGACATTGTTTCCTATCTTCCTGAGGAAATCGACCCATCACATGCTCCACGAATCTGCATTCACGTATTTCGCTACGGAAAACTGTCAGGGAAGATAGAAATGGCACCCTTTTAATTTTTCGTAACATAACATTCCCTTTTTCCTACTTGAATGTTTTTGGAAATTTCCCCCTCCTCTGCATCATTATTTGTACATTCTCTTGGATTGTATCAGCTTAAAAACATGCTATTATTACTCTAAAATCCAACAAAATAGATCTGATTTATCATGGTCATGCTAAACACAATGGTCATTTCTTAGTTCTCATTTTACTTAATTTATCAGCAGCATTTGGCACAGATGATCAATCTTCCTTTCTTAAAATATTAATTCAGTTGCTTCCAGTAACACCACAATGTCCTAGTTTTTCATTCACCATACGTTCTAATCCTAATCAGTCTTCTTAGCTGATTTTGTCTTTCTGAACTCTGCATATGGGATTGCTCTAGGGCTTAATTTTTTATCTCTTCTACTTTTATCAATATGGTCATTCCTTCAGTGATTCCACTTGGTCTCAGTCTCATGGCTTAATAAGCTTAATAAGCATCTCAAAATTTAAATGGCTCAAATTAACTACCTGATCTTCCTGACCCAAAATAAAATAATGATAACAAAACACTTTTTTTTTTCCTCCTTGACAGAAGTAAGTAATTGATATCTTTCAACTGCTCAGGCTAATAATCCTGAAGTCACCGGCGACAACCTTTTAACGACCCACATGCAATCAATGAGCTCTTCCCACAAGCTCAAACCATTCTTCTGGAATCCAGGTAATTCTAATTATCTTCGCTCTTGGTTCCTACTTCCATACCAGTTTCTTTTACATAGATTATTTCAAGAGTTTTCCCAAAGTTCTCCCTGATTCTGCCTCTGATCTGCTATTACCTAACAGTAATTAGTCTATTACTTTTGTTTTAATTGTTAAGTTTTTTATTTAAAATAAATTAATAGATACAGAAAATCACATTTAACTTAGGAAATTATTATAAATTAAACACTCATAATCCACAGCATAGTAAATACATGCAAATTTGCCAGCCACCCCAAGATAAAAATTAATTCTATCTCTAACTCAGTGAGATGACTGTGGAAAAACAGCTATGTTGCTCTTAAGGAAGGGGTAACAGTTGGGGGTGTTGATATAATAATGGCCAGTTGGTCCAAGGAATGACCCATACAAAATCACAGTTTAAATTAAAATTGATTATAGCTAGCCACAGAGAAAGCTGTCAATCAATTCAGACATTTGGTAAGTCAATCCATTTTGGTTGTCAGAACAAGAATAGACCAATAGTAGCCAAAACATGACATCATAACCTTCACGCACAATCAAGAAAACAAATGAAGAAGAAAATCTGTAACCTGAACTAAGGAAAGAGTCACAGGGACACAAGTTGGGAGTCAGCAATCTGGTTTCTCAACAGAACTCTATAAAATGAGTGAAAAGTTCTGAAAATAAACAAACAGAAACAACAGCACTGAGTAAGAGGAAAGAAACAAATATATTAAGTAACTCCTCCAAGGGCTTGTGTAGATGAGTGTCAGTCAGAGAGGACAAGTAAAATTCAGAACTTGTGGAACTTTATGAAAATACAAGTGCTTAGGACTCACTCCTTAAGTGCTAGTTTCAAAGAGTTTTGGTAATGACCCAACGCTTTCACTGTAAGATTCCATGTGAAGTCCAGACGCACAATTGGTGCTGAGACACATTCAGCTGAAAGCACAGATGTTAGGGTCAAGACTAATTTGTGAGTCACTGTGTATCTTTCTCAATTTCTTTCTACAAAATGCAGTAGTAAGAGGACCCAATGATGCTGTGAAAAGAGCACATGTGCACATGGTAGAAGGGCAATATTTATTGTCTTTATGTTATGTGATTTTCTGTGTAGAAGGTCATCTTCTACTAAAATATTTCTCAGTAGTAATTACATTTGCCCTTTTCTTTTCAAAAAAATTTCAAGCTATATTCCAACTGTTGCAGTATTTTTATTTAAATAAATTCATGACAAAGTACATATTTGAGGGTTTTTTTATGTTTAGTTCGGCTTGTTAGTTTTTTTATAACTTTCATTTATGTTCAGTAATCTGTGCTAATGAATACATTTTGAATGAATGAAAATATGGTTAGATTAACTATGGCACTCTGCTTATCTGATATAACATTATATCATTCCAGATTTTATCATGAGAATGTTACCAATTTCACTGCAACCAGCATGATGCATGCAAATTTTTGAAAACATTTATCCTTTGCTGTAATTATCATTAAATATATTATTCATTTATCATTAACTGAATATAAAATTTTAGCAACTTTTTAGAGCTCATTATGTTTGCTTTATTTTTTCAGGTTATTTTTATTAATGCTTAATCTTTTCATTACTATGGTACATAATGGAACTTTTGAAATTTGTAGTAGAGTGAGTATTAAAATTTACATGATCCCACATCCACATCATCCCCTCACATACAAATAGCTTATTCTCTCTTTATCAGTAACTTCTTCCTAAAGTAAAATGTACATACAGAAAAATAGTTCATGTAATATATGGACAGCTTATTGAATTTTCATAAATTACATATATTCATATAACCAACATTCAAAGCAAGAGATACATTACTAAAATGCCGGAAATCCCTGTTTTGTTCTTTTTTCAAACCCTGGCCTCCAAAATTGCCCATTATTTCAACTTTTTATAGCATAGTTTAGCTTTTTCTTGCATTTTATATAAAAGAGGCACATAGGGTCTACTTCTCTTTCTTAGTATTATATTTCTGTGTTTCATTTACATAGCTGCATGTGTCTGTGTATTTTTCATTTTCATTGCTAAAAGGTGTCCCATTGTGTGCCTGATTATTTATTCACATTTGGTTTTTCCCTATTTGGGGCTACTAAGAAAGTACTGTTTTGAATAATTTAGTATGTACTTATTTTAATTCTATAGATAATTTAATCTTCCAAATATAACAGCTTTTTAAGAATCAGTATCTACTGAAAGTTACTATATATATACCTTTCTGATGTTCATTACTACTTCAAGTATTTCCATGTTCCTTCCAGATATCATTTCATTGTTTCTAAAGTGCTACTTAAATGTTTTTTTATTGAGATCCTACAGACAACAAATCCACTCAGTCTTGGTCTAAGATATGTTTCAGTTATATCGCCATTAAAGTAAATAAATTAATTAATTAAAGTGTCTTTGTTCCACCTTTATATCTAGCCTATATTTTGCTGAGCATGTAATTTAAACTAGTATTTTATTTCATCAATTTAAAGATATAATTCCATTGACTTCAACTTTCCACCATTTCTGTTACAAAGTTAGTCATTAATCATAATTTTGTTTCTTTAGAGGCACTGTGTCTTTTCCTAGATCAAGAGCTGATTCTCATTCTCTTAGCCATGACTGCAATTTATAACTACCTGAAGGGAGAAAATTCAGTTGCAAATACTCATTTTGTTTCTTAATGGTTCAGAAATGTTTTCTTCTCCAATTTTTGGTCCCTCTAGTGTTTCTTGATTTTATAGCTCTCATACTTTTAAAATTGCAATTGAGTAATTTATCTAGCTTTCCTAGTTGTTCTTATTGGGTACATTTTCCTGTTGTGAACTGTTTCATTCTACGAGGATGCAGATTTCACATGTACTCATATAGGGGAAATCTGTGTGTGTATGAGCATGTATGTGTTATCTTCCAGCAAAGACAAAGTAAGGTGAACGTCTATTATTTCTGCTACTTCTATTCAAGCTCATTAGGGTAATCCTATGATAATTTCCTTCTGAGAAACACCCGTTCCCGTAGGATCTCAGAGACGTTTAATACAACAATTAGTTTCACTCTAGGAGAAGAGCATGTAACTTAGACCCAAACTAAATAGGGTTTCTGAAGACACAAGATTTTTCATGGAATGTTTAGGAAAATATTCCAACTGTTAATTGCTGGATTTAAAGTTTGAATGGATAAGATTACTGAAGCAGCAATATCATCTTTTTACCACATGATGTTGGAAAATGAGCTTAGCACAGGAACACATCAAGAAAGGGGAGGAGAAACAATAAAATCTTAATAACACCACTTGAGTCTTAGATTTAAGTATCCCTGTCCTTAGAACTGTCTTCTTATTAGACTCGACATACTCTCTGCTTTATTTTAGACACCTGGAATCAGATGCTCCATCACCTTTAACAGAAAATGTCCTAATTTATCAATCAATGTAGCTACCTGATAATTTTTTAAAAAATTAAGGCACTATTATTTGGTTCTATTTTTAAAGTTGTTTTCTCTCTTGAAAGTAAATATTATCTTTAGATTGGATTTTCTAGATGGACTATTTTTGCTAACGATGATTAAATTAGAATTCTATAAATGTTATAAAAATTTTCACCAGAATTAAAAATAATACACAGTAAGAAAATATGATTCATTGCATAACTTATTTCTCCTGCGATGATCCCTACAGATAAGTATAAAAGTGAGGAAGCACTTCCCTGTAAACTTACATAACTCAATATGACATCATTTCATCATTTATTCTTATAGATGCAACGTGCTTATTCTAAGATTAATATGTATTCATGTTTTCAGTAACGTGTTACAGATGTACTAACATTGTCATTTGCTTGGTATCTTTCTGAAAACAAGTAATTCTCTTTAAGAATATTTTATTTACAACTACTTACACATTCACATTTGTTATTTGCACATGCACAAAGTCTCAATAATTAGATTCTTTGTAGTAATTAGAAAATAATTTGAAGTTGCTATAAATAATGAAAGGATGATCCCCAAATATTTTAAGTGACATAATTATTTGACTACTAAAATTATTTGACTACTAAGGATATTGTGAATGCAAAGATTGAGGAACAATAAACATCTCTCTAAACTTAGACTATCCAAAAAAACTCAACAATTTTAAGTTGATAAACAACATAAATTAAGGTCCCTGTAAAATCATTAAAAACGTTTGAAAACCAAGAAATTTTTAGGGCATCTAAAATTCATACTAAATTCTATTGAGTCCACATAGTCAGGTCCAAATGCTTTACTTGACAGAAAACTGTTTTAGGACAAATTTAATCTTGCTTTTCCCAAAAAAGAAAGTGATGTCTGATGATTGTTGGCAACTTTGTTCCACCTCTGCCCTGTATTGGAAGACTTGGATAAATGTCTTTAAATAAGTCAATCTAATCCAAAGCCTTTAATCATTTACTGTGAATCTTTTAAAATATGTCAACATGAGTGTTTTTGCATATATATATTTTTTAATTCAAAAGAGGATACTGAAGTGCATGGTGGGTTGAATACCAGCGATTAAGTTATTGATAACTGAGGGTTAAGGTTCCAAACTGTAGGCTGTACTCTGCAGCTATTAAAAAAAAAAAAAATCAGGCTTTCAAAAACTAATTCTGATAAAATGTATCTCTACTTCCACTTCCACTTCCCCCTGCTTTCCCCCGTGACCTCAGTGGGAGGAAGTCCTTTTGGTTAAGAATACAGAGAGTTGAGCCGGATGGCCTGGGTTGTATCAGCCCTACTGCTCAGTAACTGTGAAGTGATGTGTCAGTTACCAGGACCTTTCTGTGCCTCAGTTTCTTCCTCTGTAACCCAGGCTCATAAGTAATGCCTACTTAATAGGGATGTTGTAATGATTCAGTAAATTAAAAAGTGGTTAGTACAGTGCCTGCCTCACAAGGGCATGATGAACACGCATTATTTGAGATCTCGTTGCCTTGGAATACTGATTTCACTCTCCTCCATTTACATTTTAATTTACTGAGACCGTGACATTAAAATTTCTCAAAATATTTATCTGAGGAACTTGTGCCAATTAATAGCTTCAGCCCTCCATTATGCTACTTTCATTAGACCTTCATAATGTAAATTACGAATTAGTGTAGAAAACATGTTTTAGCAAGTCTTCTCTTCCACTGCACCCATCCCAGGCAGTCGTTCTCTTTCCCCCAAATTACTACCCAAGGAAGTAAATTAGGAGGAAGTACCTGATACCATAGCTTGTAGACTAATCCTCTCAGTAACTGTATTGGCACTGCGCCTATTAGGAGCTCAAAAGGAAACAAAGATATTCAAGGGCTACAGTTGGAGGTGGGGAGGAAGGAAATCACAGGGCAAATAAAACACATATGAAATGCCTCTAACTAGGCCAAACACTGAAATAAATAACTGATGAAAGCTAAAGTCCAAGCCACAAACCTATCAAAGCAAAATGCACAAATCTAGGGAATTGCTGGAAATGGCACTGTGCCAAGTGTGTGTCATGCATGTATGAACAGGTAGCATCAGTCTGTGACTAGACTATGATAGTGCTATGCTTATCTCCAGGGATGTCTGGAACTCCAGTATCAACCCTTGGTCAGAAGAAGAATAAAAGGTACCAGGCAGTGACTTATAATATGCTGTTTATACCCAAATCATTCACCAAGTACTCTGAACAAGCCCATCTACATTATTAACAAAAAATGCGTGGATCAATGGCATGGACCTGCCTTTGCCAGTTACACGGCCTGGTTCTGATTATGTGGCCAGTAGGGTATAAAAGGTTACTAGGTAAACTTAAACTTTGGTTACATATCTTGGTGGCTCCTTCAAAGATAAAGTGCATCTTATTCTGCTTAGGAAAATGCTTGAAAGGTGCATCTAGAATTTTCTGACTTGTGTTCATGCTTTCTTTCTTCTTCTGTACAGTATTCTTAATCTTCGTAAGCACTCTCTGTGGAAACTCATGCGTTCTTTCAATATTCCAACCTATGAAACTGCTGCAGTTAGTTGAACAGAAAAATTGAAATGATCCTTGGCTCAATCTAAATGATGGTTAAGGCTTTTTTCGAGAGAAAGATGAGTAAACAGGAGATGAAGAACCTCAGACGGCAGGCAATAATCAGGCCATCGTAGTTTCAAGGCATTCAAGCATTGTGACCACTGATGGAAGCAAATGCGTATCATGGAAATTTGATGATGATCCAGAGGCAAGAAAATAGCTGAATGAATCACTGAAGAAGCAAAAGCCAGTCAATACTGGGTAACTTGGCTGCATTTGGTGCCTTAAAGAAAAAATGAAAGTGATTTCGGGAGTGAGGCTTCCAGGTCCACCAGCTCACACGAAAACCTTCTTAGTACAGTTACTAGTAAGTATGGATGGGAGGGAGACGTCATCAAGAAACAACCAAACAAGGACATACTCAATCAAAGCTACTTCAAGTCGGGGTCATTAGTGAAAGGTACAAGCGACTTCTTGATGAGACACTGCTGAAATAGGTTTCTGTATTGGTAAGAAGCGTGCTTGTTCTTTTTCATTCAATACTGCTAAATGGTACGGGGTGTTTGACTCACTCAGCATTTGCAATTAACTGCAGAAATTTGAACAAAATGGACAAACTGCCAATCCGTTGAGCTGGATAGATAAAGGTGTGGAAACATAACATGTACCTTGGCAAGGCTATTGATCGAAGTATATCCATGGATACTAAATTGAGTATTTCTCTCAGGATTCTGCAAGTGTGTGTGTGTAATTGTTGCAGCACAAACTAGGTCAAGAATTAGAGACAGAAAGAGAGTGAGAGCTAGAGCAAAAAATGTATGTTGCTATAAAACATCTAAAAATTAAGGCATCTTAGGATGGCTTATGTTTTCAGTATGTCCCATAGCTTGGGAAATAGCATGAGTGGTGGCAGAGAGAGAGGGTGTTATGAGCTGAGATTATAAAAGTAAGTTTAACACATGTCTACCACAAAATCATTTTTACTGTAATGCTAATGAGTTTGGAATTTCTCAAACTGCAGAATGAAGATATTAAGACTCTTAGTAAGGCAGTGATACAATCAGATTTACCCTGTAGAAAAACTGGTTGTAGAACTGGAAATTATAAAGCAGAGAAGGACTGACAGGAGGAGCGTAGATTATTAATCTATTATAATATTTCAGACCAAATCAGGAGAGAGATAATATAAATAGGATAGTAGTCACTTGCATGGAAAATTTAAACAGTTTAGACAGATACTGAGAGTGTATGTACAATGGGAGTTGGTGTTGAGTTGACTGGAAAGGAGAGAAAGAAATTGGAGACTATTTCCAGGTGCTCAGTTGGATAGTAGAGACTTTACAAAGCGCAGTGTAGACTTAAAGTACTAACAACCGTTTTTGACTAATTAAGCAATTAAGTTTAAATTATTTGTGTGAGGTAACATTTAATAAGATATAATAGTAATGGAGTTCTATTTAACTACAAAATCTGTGTATCTCAATGTACCAAAAAAGGACAAAGCTCTAAAAAGATTTATTTAAGCTAAATTTAAGACCAATCCTTGTTTCAAAATATCTCTGTTCACTTTATTCATACTTTATGAATTCTGAATTTTTGTTTTTTAAATCATAGCTCATAAATGAGCTCACAAGGATCTTCATGCAATAGGTAAATACTTCTGTGAAGATTAAGTAGTTACTTAGTCACATGTTAATCTGACTTAGATTAATAGCTTTCTTCAAATCATTTAGGTGATATGAGAGTCTCTGTGGAAACTGGAATTGAAATTATCTAAAATGATAAGTAATTTGTAAAATAGTTTTGAAGGAATGAAGGCTTTGGTGGCAGAAGAACACCTTTTAACCATCTGATTTCAATATAGTCTAGCCATAGTGACTTTGTTTTTTTTTTTCCTCTTATATCCTGCAAGCTTATTGTTGCCTTAAGACCTATATAGTAATTACTTCTCTCTGAAAATTTCACCACCAGATTCTCACTTGAGCTTAAGCCTGATAAAGGTTGGGAGATAGACAGATAGATATTCATTAACTAGGTCTCAGCTCAATTGTCAGTTTCTGATAACTCATTCAAACCCCCACCCACTCCTCCCATCTTAAACCATTGTACCAACAGCACATAGAAGGATGCTGGGTACAAAATAAGATCTCAATAAGGCTGCTGAATAATTGAAAACAAGAGGAGATTATATCTTCCTTTGTTTAAAAAAAAAAACTGATTCATTAACATTGGGAACTAAGTACATTTGGGGGGTTATATTATCTGTCATTTTGATGTATTAATACGTATGTTGCAGCCTAGAGAAATATAAAAAAGCCAGGCTTTGGAAACAAACGTATTTAGGACCAAATACTGGCTGCAAAAGATGAAGCAACTTAGACAAATCTTCTGTGACTCTATTCTTCTATCTGCGAAAAGGAAGTATTTGATAGAAATTTTGTTATGTTTAAGTGAAACATCTTACAGGGTAAATATAAGGACCAAAATACACCTCATTCTAACTTAACCCTTTCCTTCTCTGGCCCAAGATTGGACAACTGTGTATAATTTTAAAGAATGTAGCTGCAGAAAAATTAACCCGTAATTTAAATCAGCCAACCCTAAAATAGAATATTGTAAAATCTACTGTGAAGTGGTGTTTTTTTTTTGTAAATTTAACTTTCTATGCTTTTTATAATAATACTCTTCTCCAGAACCAAAATGACCTTTTCCCTTTACAACTCTTCCCCTCCAAAATTTTATAAATCAATTTATTTTTCTCCCTGGGTAAATTATATTTCACATGTAAACAGAAGGGCATATTTATACTGTCAGTTTAATGAGACAATCATTTATTAAGTTTAGCAAGTGGATTGAAATTTCTTAGTTAATTGGATGTCTTCTACACTTTTGATTTGGACTTGGAAGGTGAGAGAGTAAGCTTCTGTTCAGAGAAGTGTAATTACTTATGGGAGCTGGAGCTTCAACTGAAAATTAACTCATGAGTTCTATGATCCATCTGTAACACTTTTCAGGCAAAATATTTAATTTTCTTTGAATCATCCATAAATTAAAAACAGTGTCTTCTGGTTGTTCATACACAAATAAGGTTTGTGAGAGTCTCTAAATAATTATAATTGAAGTAGCTTGAAATATACTGTGATTTGAGGACATTCTTTTAGAAAATATTAAATTAATTAACTGGAAAACTGTCTTTTACAGTTTAGGATTCTAGGATTAAGTCAATTAAAAGTAGATAGTGTGTTTTAAATTTATAGCACATTTATATTCTCTAGGTCTAAACAATTTCATTTAGGTCAGTGGTATTTGTAAATACAGTTTCAGTCCATTTAGGAAGAGAGGAAATGTATCAAATTATAAATGCACACCTAAGAAGCATGGCCACAGTGAACCTGTATGGATGAACTATACTGAATCTTTTCAGAGGTGTAAAAATTATTTTGTTTTGTTTAGCAATAATAACAATACTACATTACTTCTTTTTACTACGTAGGTACTATTATCATTTCCAATCTGTAAAAAATTTACACCTTTTATTTGATCATCCTAACCGTATCAGATACCTCTTGTCCCACCTGCAGAGTTAATTCTATCTGATTTCTAAATGAGTTATCAGAGAGCTTTAACAGTAACACATGAGGAGAAACATTAATTAGGTGAAGGGCATGTCTAAGGTATGTGATGTTTCTTTTGACAATAAGAACGAAGTCAACATGAACAGATGAAGCAATTACATTTTAAATAAGTAATGATTAATAAAACTAAGATTGCTTTTGAATAAAACATTTGTGTTTACACAAGACCTGTCTCACAATTTTAAATTTGTCTTTTTTTGATATCACAGTATCATCATCCTCAGAATTACTTCTGTGAACATTGCAGGTTTAGGTCCACAAGCGCAGAAACAGCCATCACCTAAATTTTGTTATGCACTCACTAAAATTTCCACATTTGATTGATAATTTTACATTTCAGATTTTTAGTATACTAAAACTTGATTAAAACAAAATACTAAACTTCGATCATACCACAAACTATACAAAGAAAAGTTGTTTATTTTTTTCTTTCTTCCTTACCAAGAGTCATGTGCTAAAACAGTTCATGTTCATCGAAAGTTTTTCATTTTCTGACAGATATTAATGACCTTGTTTTGACTGAAATGCACATGCTAAATGCAAATTAGAGAATTCAACAAGTTAACGGTGGAATATATCTAATCTCTGAGATACAGCAATTCTTCAAGGAAACTTATAATCCCAGGCAATAAAAGAAAAAAACCAACATAAACACACTGAAAGGTAATTTGCTGTGTCCTAAGTGCCTTTCCAACAACTGCAGTCTTTTTCACTTTACTTTTCCAACAATTCTTTTGTAGTGGTTCATGTACTTCTAGTAAACAGAAAAGATGAAACACGAAGTTACACCACCTGCCTCCCACAAAAGCCCACTCTAATTATAACGGGATGGTTAATGAATACATACACAACGGCAACAGAGATGGAATAACAAGTGGCAGCAGCAAAATTTGAAAGACAGAAAGAAAATGGACAAGGTGTTGTTGATGAAAAGGCTGTTATTTAACCCTGCCCTGGATTAGGCGAAAGCAGGCAAATTTATCCTTCAGAGCCTCTGGACAGCTCAGCCCTGAAGACACCAACTACCTCTGAAAGTGGAAGCTGAATATAAGTCTACAGACCAAAATTATATCTGAAAGTATTTTTTAAATGTTCTTATATTTTCAGATTTCTTCCCCCATTAGCACAAATTAGAGCAAGTGCTTCTATTCTGCTGTGACATTAGCATTGATTTACCCTCTGGAGGGGCTGCACCAGCCAAGGATCTGGGAACCCTTACATCAGCACAGAAGCGGGGGTCATACTGGAAAAAGAACATTAAGTGAAACACTCTATCCCGAATGGAGGGCAACCTTTTCCAGTTCTAATTGGCTCTGAGAAAAATGACAACTAGACTCCAACCTCTCAATGTGGGGCACTAGAGAACTGCTCCACGGGAAAACCGAGTACCAGAAATGGACGCATCTCCTTAGGTAACGTTCCCTAAGAACAGGGACCAGACACCTCAGTGTAGATGGAAGCTCATTAGTTGGTACGTTTTAAACAGAACCAGGAAACACTCATTCAGCTTTTCATTCCTCACAACTACATATGAATGGACCGCTAAGACACATCAGATATTATAATAAGGAACAAGAGCTCTGACTCCCTACTGCATCTGTTTCTTTTACTTTCATCTTTGTATTCTATTGCTTTTGTTCAACTTAAGAATGTTGCCTATAGCCAGAAATATACATGACAGCCCCTTCTCAAGGCTCTGGCCTTTAAAGTTATAACACTTTTCCATTTGTAGAGAGATAAAAGTTAGGGAACAGAGAATAACATTTGTCTTGTTGGAGGTTTATAGGAATATTGTGAGGGACCTACATGGACAGCTGCAAGAACAAAGGATTCTGGCACCAAGAAGTTTGCAGCTACCAACCACACCCCTCCCTTTCAGTATAAAAGAAACCTGAATTCTACCTCAGGGAAGATGGTTCTCTGGGACACTGGTCCACCATATTCTCAGTCTGCAGGCTTTCCAAATAGTGTCGCCATTCCTTGCCTCAGTAACTTGTCTCTTCACTGGCCTGTTGTGCAGCCAGCAGTATGAGCTCGGATTCAGTAACAATATATGAGGATAGTTAATTGGACCAGAAAACAGATACCTAATGACAAAACGAAAAAAGAAATTCATAGAAAGCAGAAGAAACAGGGGGACAGGAGACAGAAAACATACTGGACCCATATCTGAGAGTAACAGTCTCAGAGAGGATATTTTTATACATGGGAACTAAAAGAACCTTCAATAAGAAACAAATGCTGATGCTTTGGAAATACAGACAGATACAGAAAAAGACAGATAAAGGTCTCAGAAATGAAAGCTCCAATGGTAAAGCTGAAGTTAAGGGTTATTCCCAGATGCTGTTCCAGGCAAAAAGACTGAGCAAAAGAGAATTTAGATATTAAAAAAAGAAACAAATTTCAGGAAGTTTCAATATCTGAATTTTTACTGGGCAAGACAGTGGCAAAAGAAAAAATAGAGAAATGAATTATCAAATCTTTCATCCAGAATGTTTCATAGAACCGATAGACTTGAAACACCAAATTTAGAGCCCTACACAGTGCCTAGAGCAATGGGTGAAAAGAAATTCTTACCAAGGCACGTTACTGTCAAACTTCAGCACACTGGGAAAGAGATGCAGACCACAGTACCTGGAAAGGGAGAAAAAAGTCTCATAAACAGATGTTCAGAAACCCAAATGGCATTTGATTTCTTAAAAGAAACAATTAAACCTGTAAGTCAATGAAATAACGTCATCGATGTTCTAGGAAAAGAAAAAAATATATAACTTGAATTTCTACACTCACACTAAAAACCAAGGATGAATACAAATGACACTGAAAATACTTAAGATCTTGTTTTACTTCTCATAATCCACTTAGGAGGCCACATGGGTATGTGTTCTATCAAAAGAAAATTAATCTAAAAAGAGGAAGAAATACAGTTCCAGTAAAAGAGCATCCTTCACAGGACAACTGATGTTCACCTTTGTACCAGGTGTTAATTTGTGACTGGGATACGGCTGTCATTGAAGGGCCAGCAATGCTCTGCCTCTTGAACTAGACAGTAGCTATAGAGGATTCATAAGAAAAAAAATTGACTATATGTTAAGACTTAGGCATTTTGCTGTATTTTTAGTTATATTTCAGTAGAAAGTAAATAAAAACAAAACAAAAAATGAAGATTGTATAAAAATAATTCTAATTACAATGGAGTAACCCAAAGGGCCTCACTAACGTGCTGGTTGGATGAGATCTTTGGGCTGGGATGGCCTTCCCTTTCTCCCTTTGTGTTCTCCTAACTTCGAGGGCTTCTCTCTCTCCAGGTGCCCCCTCACTCCATCTGTGTGATGAGAAATGTGAGATGGAAGCAGCCGAGACCTAAGGTCACACAGTGGTAGTCACACTACAGATTTTTTGATAAATCACCTCACAGGACGAGCTCAGATTCAAGGGAGAGGGATGGAGACTCCAGCTCTCAATGGGAGAAATGATACGCAGATAAACTTAAAATCACTAACTAGTAAATTGAGTATATTTTCTGTGAATGAAAAATGTTGCCTGTCCTATCAGTAAACAAAGGATGTTGCAGCCATCAAGCCACTACGGCTGGCCCCACGGTGAGCCCTGAGGGAATTCACAGTAAAGACAAATGGCCTGCCCGCTGCCACGCCCTCAGCCACTGAAGCCCCCAGTGGTGCCCCCTGAGGGGACTCGGGGGTGGGAAAGAACATGGAACTGGCCCCAGACAGCTAAAGTGCAGATCAGAAGAATGATTTCAGTGAGCCCAGATCCTTGCATCTTCCCTTACATAGAAAAGCACTCAACTCATTAACGTGAGATGTCTGGTTTTCTTTAAGTAACAGCAATCTTTTGATGTTCCAAGTACCTGGTGTTTGTTGAAGAAACCTCCTAAATGTCCCAGCTCCTCCCTCACATCTTCCGAGCAGGCCCTCAAAGCGATCTGAGAGGCTGTCTCCCAGGCCGGAGGAGCTCAGAAAATCCACCGAATAAAACACAATTCTCAACTTGCAGGTTGTGCATTTCTGTTTCTTTTTTTTCAGTCAACATTTCATATAGTTAATGAGTATTCTGTATTCTTTCCATGAAGAGTCTTCATGCCCAGTTTTATTTTTCCACATGGATAACCAATTTTTAGGTTCCATTTGTTGAATCATGTAGCCTTTCCTAGCGACCTATATGACAATTCAGTCATATTTTAAATGTACAGCCACACATTTAAATAACACAATACATTTGTTCACTTAAAGATACAAGGAGAAATACAAATTTAAAAAAAAGGCTTAATTCTCTCTCTTGAAAACAAGAGATTACTCTCTCCTCCTTTGTCTCAGAGCATTTAACTTTTTTGAAGTAAATTCTTTTCCAAAGTAAATTTGCAGTAAAATAAAAAAAATTTTTAATCTTTTTGATATGTATAAAAATCCTTTTGAAGATTAGATAGGCCTTTTGTTAGTTTAGGGCCCTGGACTATCTTTCTCAAGGACCTAGAAGCCATCTCTTTGAAATGTAAACATTAAGGGGCTAGCACGCCACCTCCCAGCTTCTGTCAGGGGACAGCAGCCTAATTTTGTGGTTGCTTTGCTCCAAGTTGCAAAATGAACTCCTGTCATAAAGATGAAGTTTTTCACTCCTTGGTTAAAGCCAATTAGCTAACACAGATGGTCACCCCAATTACCAGGTAAATTTAGGGTGAACTATATGTGACAAATGATAGAAGTGTGCACTTACGATGACATCATTTCCCCAACAGACACATGAGGCCTGGCTGTTCTTTGTTCAGTTGTATTAATCCTAACAAAGACTCTAATGAAAAACAAGTTTCCCCTTACTCTGTCATTAATATTAACCTCTGTTCTTACTAAACCTCTTTCTAAACCAGGGTTTTCATCTCCAATTCTTTTGCAGAGTTTCTTTTACAAATGAGTGTGTGTCACTAAGGAAACTAAAAGGAGACCTAAACAAATGGAAAACATAATATGTTCCTGGAAAGAAATACAAACTTTGAAAGATACAAAATTCCACCCAATTAGTTTATAAATTAAACACAATTTCAATAGACAAACGTTTTTTTAATTGTTAAAACATTCTTAAACCACGAGGAAGAATAAAGGGATAAGAATAGCCCAGAAAAAATGAAATGTTAAAGCAAACTTTTCCTAACAAAAAGTAAAGGCTATTAAGTAAGCATGGTGCTGAACGCAGTGCGCATCTGACATAGAAACTGATGGATAAATAGAATATATAAACATTTAGTGAAACAAACTCTGTTAAGAAAGAAAATTTATTATGTAGAAAGGTGATATTTCAAAATAGGGGATGGATGACTCATTCAATAATTGTAATGTGACAAGGGGCTAATTGTTTGGAAAAATGAGAACCTTGTTATTACTTAAGTGGATGGATGAATCATTCAATAAACGGTACTGAAACAAGTGATTAATTGTTTGGAAAAATATAATGATAACCTCATTTTCAATTAATCTCATTATTAGCTTTGCTAACTGCTACAATAAACATACAGTTAAAAGTATAATGACCTATGTAATAGCCCATACAATTTCTCCTCATCAGAGAGCAGCTTTCTTCCTGGCTCTCTCCTAACCTCTTCGTGGTACACAAGGGCTTTGAAGTGCTCTGTACCAGCAACCAAACAGAGAAGAGAGAGAAAAGGCAAACCCCCCAATGCTGTGGCTTGCGAGTAAGGCTCACATTCATTGGTGAGGAGTAGTCACGTGATTCAACCCACGTGCAAAACGGGGCTACAGTGCCAAATCCGTGCGGAAACAGAGGGTGGGAGATGTGGATTGTTGTTGGACAGTAGGCCCTATCTGTCTCATACGTTGTGCACTAAAATAACATAAATTACATATTTAAATATGAGGTTAAATTACTAGAATAAAATTTTAGTTATATTTATATACTTTAAGATTTAAAATAGCCTTTTAAAAAATTTCAAGAGGTAAAGCACAAAGGGAAAACTTATGAATCTGCATATATGAAATTTTAAAGGTATGCATATAAAGCCAACCAAAACTTCTTAAACAGAATTAAAAGCAAATTTAGAAAATGAAAATTTTTCCATATATGAAAAAATAATATGTACAAAATTCTTATAAATCAATAAGAAAAGTCACTTCAAATACTATTAACAATATGCCAAAAGGAGATTTTAATGATAAATATGTATACAGAATATTGTTCTTCAGTCAAATGTGTAAAAACTTAAAAAATTGCAAAACCTAGAGTTCCACGTTCAGATGTAGGGGAGTAACAAAAACTAAACTTAACTGCCAACAATATAAAACTAAAAACCTCTACAAAAGCTACAAAGCCACTGCCTTCAGATATTTCATGACATGCCAGCAGAGGAATGAGATCCTGAGAGAAAGGTGAACACTACAGTTGTCCTGTCTTTTGTTTGGAGGTGATTTCCAGACAGAGTCAGGGGGACCATAGAGTGCAATGATCTCATTGATGAAAAAAGATGGAAATCAGAATACGAAGAAGCTGAGGTGCCCAGAAGGGTGAAGCCCAGTTATGCATGGTGGAGCAGAGGATGACACAGAGAAGGACCTCCAGGCATCATCCTGGGCTTTTCCTTGAGTGTCTGCTGGTTACTAGGTTGTGTGTGCATAGAGTAAAACTCTGCAAATCCAGGCCCCCCAAAATTAATTTGGGTGGGGGAGGGAATAAGCTCATTAACTATATAATTATTAGCTCAATAATTCTCAGAGTTCAAGTGAGGAGAGGAGACAATTCTGAGTTACACTCAGCCAGAGTCAATAGTCCTCAGTGATCAGCAGACATATTTAGTGAAGATATCAGAGATGAATTTTACATGTAGTGAAAGTTATTCTAGAACCAAATTAGCAAAGCTTAAGAAGAGGCCTCAGAAAGGTTAAGGAGATGAGAAATATAAATTTTTGCCAACACAAAACTTTCCACCTTCTAAAGGAAGACAAAAAGAATTCCAGAAATATAATGATGCAATACCACAATGTTGAACATCTAATAAAAATTACATTATGTTAAGAAAATAAGCCAGATACACACAAAGCAATCTTCTACATGATCCCATTGATATGAGGACTCTAAAATAGTAAACTTATAGAAGCAGAGAGTTGAATGGTAGTTGCCAGGAGCTGGGGAAGGTGGGGAAATGGGGAGGCACTAGTCAAGGATGCAAAGTTTCAGTTATGCAAGATAAAGAAGTCCTAGTGATCTACTGCACAGCATAATGTCTATAGCTAATAATATTGGGGTGTATCCTTAACATTTTGCTAAAAGGGTATATCTTAAGTTTTCTTAACAAAATGGTAATAAATATAATATTAATAAAATTAATAATAATAATTAATATTAATAATTATAACAAATAAAGAGGGTGGGAGGAAGTTTTGGAGGTGATGGACATGTTTATGGCTATGTATAGATTATGGTGATAGTTTCATGGTGTGCACTTATCTCCAAACTTACCAAGTTGAATACATTAAACATGCACGCCATTTTATATATTAATCATACTTCAAAAAACTTTTTTTAAAAAAGGTATACAAAGGAATTTAAAGGAAAACATAGTCAGAACATGGGAAAAATGGACAATTTTACAAGGAAAAAACGGAACTTCTACAAATGAAATATTACCTGAAAGGAAAACATATTGGATGGAAATTCATAGCAGATGAGAAAATGCAGAAAAAAGACCAACGACCTTGAAGATATCATGGTGGAATTTATTAAACATGAAGAAACTGAAAATTTACTGAGTCTCATTGGTGAGACATTACCTCATAGTGTGAAATATTTGAGTCTGAAAAGAAGACAGTGGAAAGGCAAATATTTGGAAGAATAATGGCTAAAACTTCTCCAAATTTGACGCAAAACATAAGGCCATAGATTGAAGAAGCTCAATGACCTCCAAGGATAATAGTAATTATAAACCTAATCATAAAATATTACCATATTTTAAATATAAAATAATGTAGAAACTTTCAAAGTACATCACTGTCAAGTTACTGATCATTGATAAAGATAATCTAAAAGAAGCTGGAATAAGCATTTGACAAAACTCAAAACCACATATGACTAACTCTTAGAAACTAGGAATGGAGAGAACTTCCTCACTTGATAGAGCACTTAAGAAGCACTCACACCTAACCATATGCTTAATGGTTTAAGATTTAACTCTTCCCCTTTCTATTGGGAATAGGGCAACGAGGTCCACTCTCACCACGTGATACTTCTGGGTTTAGCTAGTGCAATCAAGAGAGAAAGAGAAATAAGATTCCTTATTTATAGGAAAGAAGAAGAAACACTCTTTAAATGTTAATGACATGATAATGCGTGGAGAAAATCCTAAGCAAACAAACCAAAAGAAAACTGACTAGAGCTAACCACTGAGTTGAGCAAGGTCATAGGACACACAGTCAATATTAAAAAAAAAAAAATCCATTTCTCTATATAACTCATACCAGTGGTAACTTGAAATTTAAATATACATATTTAAATAGCATGTATTAATTTAAAAGTCCATTCCTTCAAACTACGAAATACTGGTAAGACACATTTTAACAACCTAAAGAAACGCAGGCTATGGCATCCTCAAGGATTGAGGAACTCAATACGTAAGTTGATCGCCTTTTCCAACATGATGCACGAATCTGATGCAATCCCAACCAGAATTTGTGTAGGCTTTTTTGTTTTTCTTTTTTTCGGATGTTCAGAAACTGATTCAAAATTTCTGTGGATATTCAAAAGACTTGGTTTAAGCAAAACAATTATTCTATGACATTCCAATGGGTGTATATTTTTTGCCTTAACTATGAACATACAAAATCTATATTTAGCAAATAACCACTATTGTAGGATATCTATTTTGAAAGTTTAAAATTTAATGTAATTTGAATATTTGAAAATTCACTAAGGCAGGGATTATTTATGCATATTAGATAGAATTGCATTTAGACAGAACTATCAGAATAAAAAGTCTGTTGACTGCTTGATATACAAGTTATTTTGCTTGCCCAAGAATATCTGAGGACAGTAACTCTCTTGCCGATGTGGTGAAATAATGGAAAGATTCACTGTTTAATTGATTTGTTTTCAAAGTTTTAAGGGATCAGACATAAAAGCCTAATTCATCTGTTTTAATTTGCTTCTGTATGTAAATGTTTCTTAACTCACAAATTTAAATGCTTTACATAACTGAATTGAAATCTTAAGATGATCATATTTTATGAATTGGGAAAACATAAGAAGTCTTTGTCCTGGTGTTTCCAAATTAATTTAATTCAATTATACAAAAAGTTTTCATACACACTCACACCCCAAAAGTTTTGGGCAAGTTACTGATCTGGTTGTTGCAGGCAATATAAGATGAATAAGACACTGTCATTCCCATTCAAGAATTAATAACATATTAGGGAGGCAAAACGTTCACAAATACATCACTACCTCAGAGTTCTGCTAGCATTAACCCTAAATTGAGTTAAATGCAACGAATAACGATTCTCTGTAATGCATATGAATTTGACAATTAGAAAAGAAAATTCATATTCAATTTGAGTTGCTTTAAATAAACTTTAACTGAGTACCTAATATTTGTCAGGCCATCATGCTTGGGAGTGTTGGTATCAGGGTTAATGAGAAGGCCAGATTTCCTGAACTCAGAAGTTTATGTCTAGGACTAAAGTGTGAGATTAAATACATTGTGTAGAATATCATATCTGTAACTCAGCTCACAGGCAGTAATTAATCTAAGTCAATTTAATTTTTTGTGTAAATACATAAATGTGAATACATGTGAGTCTATGTGTATATGCCTGAATGTATGTTTGAATAAACAATTTTCTATTAAATTCCCACAACCAGAACAAACCAACCAACCCAACTAACTTGTATATACTGCAAATATCAAAACAACACAAAGATAACTTAATAGAGATATTCTATCTACCCATGCATATCCAGATTACAAATCAAATTAATTTTTTGATTGACAACCGAATTGATTTTATTAGAACATTTCAAATTAATTTGACAATGTACACCGAATTTTGATTTGATATGTCTGTGTGTACTGCAGATTTGACTGACTGGGCTTGTCATGAGAAAAACCTCATATATACATATATACACATATATACATATATACATATATGTGTATATATATATATATTCAAGATTAAGTTTAATTGACTATTCAAAGTATTTTAAATAACAGACACCTCAAATCCAAACCCATCACGCTTCAATTTAATTATCTTGATATCTCGTTGCTATTCTGTTTTGAAATTTAATTGAATTTGTTTCCATGTCTAATTATGACTTAATATACTCTTTCTCATTTTTAGATAAAATTGACACTCAGTGAGATGTGT
The DNA here is from genome assembly GCF_009834535.1 of Camelus ferus. Lineage (NCBI taxonomy): Eukaryota > Metazoa > Chordata > Mammalia > Artiodactyla > Camelidae > Camelus > Camelus ferus. The sequence goes on along the minus strand of NC_045718.1, from coordinate 4,924,980 downwards.
AAAGCCCAGCAGTTTAAATGTCAGTTAGAATTATGTTAATGAAAATTGCGTTTTAAAAATAACCAGATTGTGATGAAAAAGGCCAGTTGAAATTATGTGGCATGTGGTTATTTTCAAGTGAAGTTTAAAGCGTACATGGGATCCCACCATGAATGGCATAAGCTATAGAACTGGCCTAAAAAGTTCCTTAAATGTATTCCCAATCTTTTGCAATTAATTTCTTAAAAATATCAGTTACATTGTTAGCATCTAAACAAATACCTGCACCTTAAAAACAAAACATTTTATTTCATAAATTTCCAATTATTATCTTTTTAAGAAGTGAGCACCTAAGGAAATCTAGCAGGAAATTAGGTAAAGACAAGTGTCTGCACATACACACACCTAAGTCTAAATCCCACCTCTTAACCCAGCTATCTCATCTGGTTTTCTCACCCTCATTTCAGCATATTCTGATGGCCACATTATTACTTTTTTTTTCCCCAACACCGTTCACCTTACCAATTCCCCATTTCTGCCATTTGCCACTTCACGTTGAAAATCCTATTAGATTTTGCATTGCTGCTTCTCTCTACTTCACTCTAATATCCTAGTTTCATTATCCCATGGTAAATTTCATTCCCCATCTCAGTCCAGTCTCATCATTTGCTGAAGGATTATCCCTACCATCGTTAGCTGGCTGTGCATATCAGCTAGTCTTTACAATCTTCAAATCACTGAATCAGCACACTCCCTCCCACCTGAAACCCACCGACATGCTGATGTTGCTTTTCCAGACCTTAAATTCACACTATTCCAAAGTGCCTCTATCACCAGCACCGTGTCAGAAAACAAATATTCTAATAGCTTCAGGGTGTATGCCTGTCGAAATACTGCTCTTCTCAAATTGTAAATGCTCCTGAAATAAAAGGTAAAGATTAAGGAAAAGAAAAAAGCAGGAAACTTGAACAAAGTTTATCTAAAGTAAATACAAATTAATTTTTACAAAGAGCTAGTTTCAAATATAGAAATGTTAGAGTTCCAAGAAAATAGAGGAAATTTAATCCAAATGCCTTTAATTATAAGATGAAGAACCAGAAACCAGGGGAGGCTATTTCCTTTTTTGCTTAGAGCTTGGAGTTCACAGAATCGCAAGAATCCTTGACCCTTGGTTCTAGTGAGAGCCCTTAATTTGAAGAAAACTAACCAAACAGAAGGAAACCGTTCAAGACATAGTCCCTCTTTCTGTATCTATCACGTCCTTCTGTCTCAAGTAATGAAGTTCAGCCGAGTCATGAGAAAAAGCAGGGCAGATGACAGTATTCAGAACTCCTATGTGAAAGACTGATTATTTTATTCAGAGAGAGACATAAATAGAAAGCTAGATAGATTAATGGACAGGCATGATTGTCAGTTTTAGGCTATTGTTAAATGGCCGGTTTAGCACAGAAACTGCTGGTGGGGTTCTCAGTGAGGCCTTCTGCTATGCTAGTTCATAGCATCCTTCAATTGTGAATTTAAGCCACATGGAGCGGAATCAAAGGCAGGCATTTATCTTTTGAGGCTCTGTCTCTCCCACAAAAGGATAAGGAGGACTTGGATTAAACAATGATCTAAGTTAGTATTTCTAGTCAGCATATTAAAATTTTATACCTTATGTCCAAATATATTATGCATCTTTTGTGCAAACTTACACTCAAAAACCAAAGATTGGGAGTGATTTGTAACCAGGAACATGTTTTAAGCTTTAGGAAGAAACAGTTAAGGTTTGTTTGTTTGTTTGTTTCCTGGAAAAACAATGAGAAATTTTGAAATCAAAATAAAATAGAAAAATTGTTAAAATTGTTACATTTTCAAAGGTTTATATTTTAAACTATTATTGCTAATTAAACTATAATTATTTATATTTGAACTTTATGAAATTTTGTGATTTTTCTGTTATTTTCCTAAATCAAGTGGAGAGATGGACATTTTGTTTGTTTTACATACATTGAAACTTACTAAAATTTTTCTTTATAATTTTATTTCTTACATGTCTTTAGCATATACATATTGCCCTTAAACAGAGCATCTTAACTCTCATTATATTTTTTGCACAGATTCGTTTTCTTTTTTTTCTGTCTTCTTGTGTGTAAAGGTATTACTGTATTCCATGCATCATTGCATAATGGTTGCTTAATATTTGACTAATCCTGATCAATATTTTCATAAATAATTTGCTTTATAAGGCAGATATTAATATATAATAATTTAACACACAAAAAAATTAAGAACTGAGAAACAGCCTGGTGAAAAGTACACCCTCAGGTCACTTTTTTCTTTTTCTATTTATTGATCATTTTAAAACCACTGCAGTATATAGAGGACTACAGCCTCAGAAAAATAAGATATTTTCCTTCTGCTTTAATTCTTATCTAGCATTAGAAAAGATTTCTTCAGCTTTAATAAGAAAAGTCAAGATTTTAGTTAAAGATGGTTTAAGTCATGATTCAGTAAGGAAAACAGAAGCTACATCATTTATTTTTACCAACAGAAACTCGTACAAAGAACTCAATACAACGCAGAGCAAAATCAGGAATCTGAGATAACACATGGATAGTGATTCCAGAAATTATGTGGCAAACAAAGGGAAGAACGTGGATCATTAGAACCTAGAAGCCTCGGGGGAGATGTTCTGTGGAGCTGAGACTAGCTAGACTCCCTGGAGTGGGCAAGCCAGCGGGCAGCCCAGCAGGAGGAGGGGGCTGCATTACTGGGATCCTAGAGAAGAAAGCATTATGGGGCTGGTTCTTCCACCCCTAAGGGAACACATTAAAGCTGGTTATAGGAACACAGAGGGAAAAAAATCTGGATCCTGGACCTAGGTGCCTTTTCCGGGATGCCAGGCCTTTGCCAAATTCACGTGAGCAGGACCAGAATGACACCACAGAAAGGACAAGACCTTTTCCTCCTTCACCCAGGTTTCTAGGTGGACCCTGACACACAGCCACCTCACTGACAAATGGGAAACGCAGCGGGGCAGAGTCTGAACCCCAACATCACCAAGCAAAGTCTAGAAGGGTGAGTTTTGGACCTAACAGGTAGTAACACCGACTGGTAGACACTACTAATTTATTAATAGCTTTTCTGAAAACACGCCCTTATTTTAATTTTTTTCCTGCTTTTTCAACACATGAGTGAGCAAAAAAAGTATATCATTTGTGAAATAGGTCCAAAGGGCCTGAGTTTCTTTAAGGACACGTCCTGATGAATTCTCTGCACTGTCAGACTCTTTATGCCATGGTTCTGCAGACTAATGCGTGTTTAAAAGGCACCATATTGAATAGCACTTCAATAGTAATATATTCCTCCCCCGTTTGATATAAGAATACAGGCAATCATATAAAACTTCCTATGCATTTACGACATTATGAAATATTCTTGACTCCAGGGAAAATATCAATGGAGAAGTATATTTAGAATGAGTTCATCTTAAAAGTACCTACTTACACTAAAATATGATTGAAATTCATCTTTCCTAAATCTGGAATATTTATATGTTATCAATATTTTACGATTCTTCCGAGAATAAGCTGTTTATTGCAAACATTACTATAAAGCCTGGCACAAGTCCATACATTTGCAGAATTTCTTTCCGAGTTGCTGTTGGCATAAGGGCCTCAGAACAACTTTGAGTGACAGAGTTTGGGAAACTGATGCCAACAAGCTAACAGTGATTCACTCTTTGAAAGCTTGTTTGTCATAATACGTTTAAGAGAAAATGATTTAGAAGAAAGCTGCCATTCGACATCACCTAAGGGAAATACAATATTTTAAAGGCTAAATATTCTCACAAAAAGCATTGCCTAACATCAAAACATTAACAAAAAGTATTTTGGATGTTTTGTTAAAGCATTTTTCTCACCCAACATTTTCCACGACCATGGTCTGTCCTTTGTCATAGTTAAAGTTATCTTCTGTTTGACCGATGATAATCTCCATAAAGCTCTTAGGCAATCTGTGTACAATTCTTACAACTAGCCTAGAACGTAATGCGCACTCAGTAGACATTGTTATCGTGTGCGCTGTTGTGACTGCTGGGTTGGAACCTCTGTGGGAATGCGCAGGATTCTTAGATTTGCACCACATGTTCCTCCACTTACCACCAGACTCAGCGTCAGTGAAACATCAAGAGAAGGCTGAGTGCGAACTCTCAGCTGACTGGTTTCTCTTTTGCGAGTAACTCACGTCAAAGAATGTATTTTGCACAATTTGCTTCCCAAGAATTCAGATACTAATAATACATTTATGATAATTCTGGTAACAATTGTAAATATATGAATTAATATTAATGCAACATCATTATATTTTTTCTTACTATAGCAAGTTATCAACATCATTGGTTTTAACTGAACCCAAACAAAGCATCGACTTCTATGTTTTCTAAATTGCAATACATAAAAATGGTGATGTTTGTTTAAGGACTGTTTATAGGCACTAACTCTGATTGTTTGATTCTGATTCTGTCTGCATATGCATGTGCGATTTTGATAACTCATTTCCCCGGACATCTAGTAAGTGATGAAACCTTGGCTTCTTTTTCACCTCATTCACCCCATTTTGATTTCCACTATTCCTATTTCTTGAGCCCACCTTATCTTGGTTCTTGCCATTAACCTACCTCTTCCATCCTAAGCTTAAACTGATTAATTCTCTATTTTGACTCAATCATAAAAATAATGACATTTAAACATAGCAAAGTGGTTATTATTCCCTGTTTCCATACTTAATCAAAAGAATAAGTTGTAAGATCTTATTTATTAACAAACAAATTAATATAGTCATATTTTGAAAGGAATCTTTTTTCCTGAGCAGTAGGTCTCAACAAGGGACTGAAAAGACTCAGTAAACCATGTCGTAAACACATGTGCTGCCGTCCAGTGTTTGCTGCTCCACTTACAGAACTCAGGCAGAATAGAGTTACCGTCATTCTCGAGGGCCCTAGGATTTTCTGAGGGATAAATAAGCATTGGCTTCAACTTAAAGTCACCAGCTGCATTAGCCTCTAACAAGAGAGTCCTCCGAAACTTTGAAGCCAGGCATTGACTTCTCCTTTCTAGCTATGAAAGCTCTTGATGAAATTTGTTTCTGATATAAAACTCTTTTATTCACATTGAAAATCTGCTATTTAGCATAGTCAGTGTCACTAATCATGCCTCGCCTCACCCCAGCTGCAGCACACCCCACTTTGCTGCTTCCTCCTTTACTTCTGTGCCATTATTGGGATCACATCAATTCTCATCTTTGGCAGGAACTGGGGGTATGATTACATATATTTTGAGTCCCTGGATCTCAACTTGAGGTCTTCAGTGCTTTTCTACTTAAAACACTAGGTGCGTTGAGCAATTTTCAATATGATCATATCAAGATCATCTTTTTATCTTGTGAAAATTGCTAGCAGTACTTTTCTTGCCATGTTAAAATCACAAATAGCTTCTTCTAAAATGCACTAAATGCTTCCTAACCTGCTAATTTAAACCACAGAAGAAAAGTTTCAGTTAACAACTTAATTAAAATTATTTTTAAATTTTTAAATTTAAATTAATTAAAATTATTTTTAAATTTTAAAATTATTTTAGTATTTATTAGAATTTGATGGTAACGTTCCCAATTTTTCTGTTTGAAAAAAAGAGCCTTATTGTAATCAAATATAGGTTATCTCTTTTTTATTTTGAAATATTAACTTAGATTTGTAATGGAGTAATAGATTGTTTATTTTTGTTTTATATTTGGATATATAATTATGACAGAGAGGTTACTAGAAAAATTTGGAAACTGAAGCCATTGACTTAAGAAGTCCTGTTATGACATGATACAAAGAACAATAAACATATGTGAAATATCAAGATTATAATTCTAGAATTTCTGTCAGCTGTGTGATCCTGTGTGCTCACTCAACACCTCTGGGTGGGGCTCTGTTTTTAGATCTAAGAAGTCAATTTTTGAAGTAATTGGTTCTACATTTTCTTCCCATCTCAATTAATTTGGGGATTTTTAAAGACGAAGTCTTTGTATTTTCACGCATTTTTTTTTTTTTTTGTTTAACCTAGTCAACGTAGATGATTTGGGGTCTTACATTAATTTTAGCCATGAATTTTCCCAGTGTAACTTGGAGTAAGGACTACATTTAATAGAGAGCAAAGAGACTTTGTAGAACCTGTTTAAATTCCCTGGCTCTGAGTTTCCTTATCTTTAAGTAACTTTGACTGTGGTGGAGTTAGACATTCAAGATCCCTTCTTGAGCCATAAATAAAATAGACAAAATATGTAGTTGCCAAGTCACCACTTTATCTGGTGATGTATAGACTCGGTCATTAAATACAAGCACAACATGAAAAAAAATGATCCACACTGAGGTGATGCAGGCCACCCTAAATCTAAGGAAACTGCATTTTAAACAATGAAATCTAATGAGCTTGAGGTTCATAAAATAACTGGTGGAAGGCCACGCATACCAGCAGACCAGCAATTCAGACGTGGAAAACTATGGGTGCCGAAGCGTTTGTACACCGGCCAAAGAAAGTCATTAGGTTGTATCATAAAATTTCCCCAATCCATAAAATGCTACTATTTTATTCCTGCAACAGCAATTTCATCCCTTTGTGTGTGTGTGTGTGTGTATTTTATGGCGTAGGATTCTTTTATGGTACCATCTACATTTAAATCTTGTTTCTTTACAGATTTTTCCCTTGTCCTTTAACTTTTGAAAATACTACAGCTTACAATGGAATAATCAGTGTTTCTAAAGAAAAAATTCTGTGTTATATAATGTAAAGCATTTCAGAACAAAAGAAAATGTACCTTCTGTTCAATAAAAGATATCATTGTGATCTTTGGGATATAATAAAGACATTGATATTTTAATATGTACATATTTATTTATTTAAGAATTATTCATTACATGTGTCTTATTTTCTTTCAGGTGTATTTTTGTTACTTGCTTCTGACAGTGTTTGCAAAAGGTCATCTCCATAACATAGGAAAGCCCCCCAAAGGTGGTTTTGGTAAACATTTGCTTCCACTCAGGTATGTTGGGATATCTCCTTCCCTTTTTTCAAGAGAGCATTCTAGAATCCAAGGGCAGAATAAATCTCTCAGAGTAATCGGTTGTTGCACTGTAAAACTCTTGCCATTAGTCCTCTGTGCCTTGTAGTCTGAGCGCAGCTTTTGTGCTAAATATCAATAGATTTGAATGTATTCACTCCTTAAGACGATGTCAGGCTCAGGGTCTTTCAGTGGGACTGCCTTTATAGGAACCTTCATTGGGACTGAATGCTCCACTTCCAAGCTCATGCACGTGGCTACTGGCAGGACTTAGTTCCTCATTGCTTCGTGGTTTCCACGGACTGGATGAGTAAACCCGTAACTGGGCACTGGCTTCTCCCAGTGTTCTCACAGACACCAACATTAGTTCATAACATTTTTTGGATTAAGGTAAAAATCTTAGAAACAATGGTGGCAGAAAAAAACATCTGAGTGACTTGTATAGCTTATCTTCACTGTCTTAGGAGCTAGTCTACACATAACTTCACTGAAACTTCAACTCTTTGAGTCAAGATCTTCTATCATCTCAGTTAAAAAAAAAAGACAAACTCAACAAATACTCAAGATCTATCTTGACATACTTGCTCAATAGACTGATGATTTCTTTTATAAACATTCTCTTAGGTAAATGGTTTAATCATTATTAATTTCCTACTGAATTTCCTGCATAACTGCTTTGATATTTATTTCATCCTATTCAATTTTTCATCTCTACCAGGTTCAAGAGAAACAGGATTTACATTTTGAAAACTCGTAAGTTTAAAAATATTAATTTTCTCTAAATGTTTATTCTGGAGGTTTTACATTGTCAACACATAAACAATGTTATTCTCAAGGTGAACGTCTCATGAATAAGTAAATGATCAGAAAAATGTTCAATGTTTTGAGTAAGTCAAATAACTATTCAACTTGGTGACTAATTTTAAATGTATTGACTAGCATAATATAGACAACCTTTTCATAAATGCATAGAAATTAATCTATTCATATCACCACATATTAGGTAGACAGTCCTCCATCAATCAACATTTACTGCACTAAAAAACACCCTCACTCACACTAAAACTACAGCAATCAAGACAGTGTGGTATTGGCAACAAACAGGTTAATGGAACAGAGTAGAGAACCTAGGTATAGACCCACAGACATTCAGTCAACAGATCTTTGATGAAGGAGAAAAGGCAACACAACAGAGCAACGATAGTCTCTTCAACAAATGGTACTGGAACCACTGGACACCTGCGTGCAGAAAAATTAATCCAGACACTGACCTTTTATAAAAATTAACTTGAAATTTCTCCTGTGTCATACATTTATCAAAACCCATACAATATACAAAACCAAGATTGAACCCTAATGTAAACTACGGACTTTGGGTTAATAATGAAGTTTCAATGTGGACTCTTTGATAATAACAAATATACCACTCTGGTGCTGTGGGATGTTGCTAGTAGGGGAGCTGTGAATATGTGGGACCTGGGGTTATATGGGAACTCTTTGTACTTTCTGCTTAATTTTGCTGAGAACCTAAAACAGCTCTAAATATTAAGGTCTATTTTAGAATACTCAGTAGTATACAACAATAAGTGTTTATTTTCATGCTTTCAAGGATTTTGTGTGATGGCTCTGCTGATCTCAGCCATGCCTGCTGGAGCCTAGACCAGGATGAGGGAGCGCCACACGTCTCCCACTGTCTTCCTAAGACCCTCTGGCTGGTCCGGGCATGTGCGTCTCTTGGAGATGAGCAAAGGGAGAGGAGGAAAACAGAAATAATGCCATTTTTGGCCTGGGCACAGGACTGACAAGCTGTCCTCTCTATCTTACTCTACAGGCCAAATCAAGTCACACTACTCAGCCCAAAGCCAAAATAGGGAAGACACTGAAAAGCATAGCAAAGTGTTGAAGAAACGGGGCCATAAATGCCATCCACCACTCAATTTTAAGACAGATTAAAGAAATTCACTGCACAAAATAAAATGGATTTGATCTAAGTCTTTCTAAAAGTGATCTTAGTTCTAGTAAGTGAAAAATGGTTATCATTAGTAAAATTACATACAGCTAGTAAGAGATTACAATTTATTTAATTGTTTTAGAAGTCGTTGTGATTAGTTGAGTCCTTGAGATTACCATTTTAAATAATAAGAAAACAAAGCCAAATCTAAAATATTAGAAGCAGTCAAACCTCACTGAATTGAGGAAGTTAAATTATAATTTAAAGATAAATTTTTAGAGATACCCCATGGTTATGCTTTTTTAGTTTTTTTAGAGAAAAATCTGTTAATAAGTAGCCAAGAAAAGTACAAATCTCTCAGTTATGTCTATAGGATATAAAGAATGAATTATGTTTTCTAATGAGGTTACATTATGAGACCATGAAATGTACTGCTCTAGAATTTTTTGTAAAGGAATATTTCTGTTAAAGGTCAGAGAATATATTAAAATTGCTATAAGCAAAATATATTAAGAATATATGGTGTTTAAATGAATGCTAATAAATAGAAGAGTTCTTCACTTCTGCAGATTTGCATATTAGACAAAAATATTTTCAAGTGGTTACTTTTTATGAATATGTATGAAAATGGAAAAATACTTTTATCAGTCACCAAGTAGTTTCATAAAAATATTTTCAGTGTAATCATGAATTGGCCTGTTATACAGCAAATGCATGCAGAAAAAAAATTCTCTTTAATTTCTAAAATAATTGACTGACCAATTTCTTTGACAGGTGTTATCATCATTTTCAACGTTTAATAAAAATAGTAAATTTTGCCAAATTATACTTAACATATTTTATTTCTACAATAATCATGTAATCACTTATTAATTTATTTAGATTTATATATCTGTTTTACTTTGTTCTTTTAACACAAGAGTGATAAATATCAAAAAGAAAATGCAAGAATATTCAGTGAAAAATAAACCTCTCCTTGAAACTTGATGTGCTTCTCTACAAAGCAACTACCTCCATATTATTCTGTAGATTTATGCATATACAACTAATTCTATATAAATATTCATATACTTTAAAAACATTTTATATAAACATATGAATATTTATACATAATACTTAAAAAGCAACTCTGAATCTTAGCTATCTTCCATGAAAAAATACATCTGAGAAACCATTTCAAGTCAGTACACAGACATTCACCTACATTCCTACTAACCATGAATTGGTGTGGCCATTTCTCTACTTAGAACTTTAAAAAATATATTCTGTAAATTTTCAAAGATGAAATACATAAAGTGATATCTTGACACATTCACAAATTCAATGATAAAGACAGAGGAGAGAATTGTACATTTAAATGTCAGAGCATTGGAGAAAGTGCAAGATACTAATACTCTAAAATATTCATGTTCCAGAATTTGGCAAAATATGTGATCAGAAGCGGTTAGAAAAGTTCATGTATTGGGAATATGAAGCAGAATTCTGTCACCAGTCTGGTAAATCAACACAGTATTCTTGACATTACTACACTTTGTCTCACCGACATTTTTAGGTTTAGAACATTTCTCTTAATTATCAAGACTCTAGGTAAGAAACAATCTTTTTCTTTAGATGGATGTAAAACTTTGGCAAAAAAAAAAAAAAAAAATCAGCTAATTGCTGAAGACCTAAAAACCAACAGAAGCTCTTCACAGTGAAGAGCATTGAGCCTGCTGATTTATTGACTTTAAGCAATTTTTTTAATTGAAATATACTTGGTTTACAGTATGTTAGTTTTTGGTGTACAGCATAGTGATTCATTTATACGTATACTTTTTTTTATTATAGGTTATTACAAGCTACTGAATATGGTTCCCTGTGCTATACGGTAGGACACCGTTGTTTATCTATTCTGTATATAGTAGTTTGTATCTGTTAATCTCAAACTCCCAATATATCCTTTCCCACCCTCTTCCTCTTTGGTAACCATACGTTTGTTTTCTATTGTCTGTGAGCCTCCTTCTGCTTTCTAAATAAGTTCAATTGTGTCTTTTCTTTTGTTTAAATTCCACATATAAGTAATATCATCTGATATTTGTCTTTGTCTGACATACTTCATTTAGTATGATAATCTCTAGGTCCATCCATGTTTCTGCAAATGGCATTATTTCATTCTTTTCAAATGGCTGAGTGACATTCCATTGCGTGTATACCTATCTCACAACTTCTACTAATTTTTTTATCTCTTTATTGTGTTTTAAGGTACTCTTGTTTTGTGTAAGATGTTGATGTTTAAATTTCATTAGATGTTAAGATGTAGAAAAGTGCACATTTTTGGCTGTTGTTGCTATCACAATGTGGTGGACAACTTGTAAAACTGCTCACAACAACCCTGCTTCCTGTTACTCATCAACTTGTGTGATTGTCTTTTCCTGATTGTGGACTGGATCTGGCTACTTGCTTCTAATTGAGAGACTATGGCAAAAGTAATGAAATGTCACTTTTGAAATTAAATTTTAAAAGACTACGGCTTTCCCTTTGCTTCCCCACCTCCTGCCTCTCCTCTCTCCGCCTCTCCTTTCCTCTCTGTCCCTCCCCTCACTCTGGGGGAAGCACACTGCCATGTGGTGGGTAGCGTTAGAGAAAGACAAGGATGGCAAAGAACTGGTATTTCATGAAAGAACAAGAGCTGACCTGAGGTCTGTCGATCGATCGCCTCATCGGTGAATTGGAAGCGGCTCCTTCCTTGGTCGAGTCCTTGGATGACTGCAGCCTGCTCTGAGCCCCGAGCCGGAGACATTCAGCTAACCCCCGCCTGACCCGGAAACTATGAGAGAAAAAATGCATCCTGTTTTAAGCCACTAACGCTTGAAGTGATTTTTTTTATATAGCAATAGATAACTAATGTACATGATAACAGGTGTTCTGGCATTCTTTAGAAACAGTATATGAAAACCTGCAAAGTGACCCCTTAATCCTGAGAAAAACATAAACTCTAAAACAAGTAAAATCATATCTGACAAATCCAAATAAAAATGCATGCTAATTTGAAGAAAAAGCAGTCACACATACCAGTTGTCCGATTAACTGTTATAAGGTGAAGTGAAACTATTATTAAAGTCAACAGAGGTAGTAGGTCTCACTGGAGCTTAAGATCTTCCTAGTTTAATATCTATGAAAACGTTGTGAAATCCAAAACCAACAGCTAAAAATGCATGAATAATTGGATGAAAAATATCTCAATCAGGATTCAACTTGTAATAAAAAAGAGTTCTTCAAAAAAAATTGAGAGTACTTCTCATTTGCCAACTAAATTAAAAAATGTTCTAAAAAGTTCAAATCAGATAACATCAGAGTGCTCTGTCCTAAAAGAGTGGTTTTTCATTAGGGACACCCAGCAATCTCCTTTGCTTATTACAGATTTCCTTACCATCGGTTCTTGGAAGGCAATGAAAAATAAAGAAATGCAACCATTACACAATGGACAACAGCCATAATATTTTTTCAAGTTAGATACAGAGGGGGATAAATCTGAGTATTTTCTTCTACATGGGATATTTGAGACCATTTTTCATCTGTCTTGGGTTTATGCATCACACTAGCTATAGTTTCAAAGAAAACTACAGATGATCAAATGTTGAATGAATTAACAGCCATACATACTCCCATTAAGGTTTATCTTTCCTTTTTCTGTTTTTTATTTCTTGTAAGTGGGACTGAAAAACTCGTGTTTCCTAAAATATTTTTTAAAATTCTGATTATATATTTGGTTCATCAATTTTTTTCAGAAATATTTGGTATTTTGCTGATTTCTAAATGATCATACGATAGGTCATATATTTAAATTTCATAACTGATTTTCATGTTGTCACAATTTGTCTCTAACACATTGAGATTCTGGAAGGCAACGCCCTAACTTTTACACTTCCATTACCTCACACCTTCTAACACAGATCATTTAGTAGTGTGTTTTAACATAGTAAATGTCACATAAAAGAGAATATACACACTGTTACTAGGTAGACAATATTATCCAAAATTTTCATTTTAGTGGTATCATTTCATAAATATTCTACCCAATAAACTTTTAGTTGACAGTGAAATAAAAGTGAATGTGAGCAAACTAATACTTCTGGTTGGAAACAATCTAGAATCTAATCTTCAATTACAAAGAAACTGTTACTACATCTATTTTATTTTATTTTATTTTATTTCATTTTATTTTAATCTTCCCTCGCTGGAACACTCTCTCCCAGGCTCTAATGCATTGCTCTCCACAAAATGAACAGTAAATACTTGTCAGTCAGTCCATCTTAAGACAGTTCATCAAAAAAAAAAAAAAACAACTGCATTTTGGCCACCATATTGCTGCCATTAAATTAAGAGTCTTGGGAAAAAAATGAGCATAGCCTGAAGTGGAACATTCTCCAATTATCTGATAAACATGAACAAAATAGATTTCCAACTTGATTTTTTCAGCTCTAAATTAGGTTTTAGTTCCTAATCTAATTTAACATTCTATTTCAGTAGAAATTTTCAAGATAACATTTCAACTCTCCACTTCACTTAGTCTATCAAGTCCCAATCTTATCTGTATAACAAAGACCAGACCTATTCAAGCACATAAAATTGGATAGGGCAGAATAATCTTTCCATTTTGTTACTTGCCTACATGACAGCACCACTCAATAAGGACCTAGTAATTCTAGTCATGCAGTTCATCCTCTTGTAATATGAAGTTAAAACTCAAATTCAGGGAACGCTTTAATACAGCTCATCCGGCTGTGTTCAGTAGCTGTAGAGACAGCTCCCAAATTAGCATACCAAGAATACTGTATTGCAACTTTATTATAACTTTATTTCTCTTCCAACTATTCAGTTATCCCTTTCTTCCTTTTTATGGAAGAAAGTTATTTCACATGAGTAATACCTGAACTCGAATTTAATATGCTTACACATGCTCTGCCTTGAATAATATATAGCGACACCTCTAAAAGATACTTATTTCTGTTTTCTAAAAGCTCTGCACATTTGTAAATGTGACTGAATTTTATTCAACTACTGGAATTTCTAATTGTGGCATATTTAGGCTGTGTACTGTGCATCTGCCAATTTCTTTCCGGGATATTTTCTCTACTCAATTGTGTACATTGTTGGTAAGAAATCTCTGGCTTATGGGTCGTTGTTTCCCCTCTCCACCATCCCCAATACAGCAGAATTGTAATGACCCAGACTTGCTTGACCCAGTAGACTCTCCTTCTCCCAGGACTTCATAGCCTGTGAAAGTAACATAAGGACATGAGTGAAAAGTGTAGGTCATTCATCACAGTAGACGTGAAGTGGCCAGATTGTATCATCACAAATTTACCTGTTCTATTTCCCATTCCTTACACATCAGGAAAGCCCTGCCTACCCCTAAAACTGAAACTCCAAGCCCTCATTTAGTTTTAGTTCCTTGATCTACTGCTAATAATATCCACTTTTTCAGAGACAGTAACTACCGAATTTAACCAAGAAACATAATTGATCTAGAATGTGGTTGTGTTCAATACATGTAATACGACAAATTTCCTATTTTTCTTCACTGTGAAGTAGATCTGAAATCATGTGTCACATCTTGGTAGGACAGTGACCCCTGCAAAAGGACACCTAAAGTTTTGTGAATTTTAGTGACATAATTTTTTAATATATGATTAGGAGAAAATTTAACATGATGGTAAATTAAGGGGAATAATTATACATGACATTAAAATGGCTTAAATATGCTATAAAATAGAATAAATTTTAAAACTCAACTCCCTGACATATATAGTACAGAATAGACTTGATATTACAGTTGTATATAAAAGATAAGGAGAAATATGTTTGCAAATGAGATAATAAAAACAAGAAGATAGGAAGTGCAAAAATTAGATAAATGTATTAATATTTAAAAAACAAATTCAGCTTAAAGATTTTCCATCACCTTTCTTCTTTTTACTCATAATTTTTGCTCACTGACCTTAGCAGAAATGTGTGTACATATATAGTATGTATACACAATTCATACCAAATTAATTATTTAAACAAAGTTTATGTTTTATTTACAAGAAGTGAATAGAACTATTTATAATATATTTACATTTGCCCATATTCATGACATATAGTTTTTAAAATCTTAAGTTTGCAAAGGCTAGTTTTGTTTACAACTACTGTTGTTTTCCTATTTCACTAAATAGGGAAAATGCTTAAATATAAAGAAAATACTTTAATACATTAAAATACTATTAACAATTTAAAACAGAAATACTGTTAGAAACATTGTGGATCAATTTCCTTTGATATTGACAGTTTAAATTTTGCTTAAACCTCAAATATTATTTCTTCATATGTTCTATGCAATTGCTGTAAACAATAAGAAAATTTTAAAAGATTACCTGAGAACATAATTATGTCAAATCCTTTTTTTCAGATTAATTATGCCAAATGAAAAGGATGTTAGACTGAGTTGGATTTTTATAAGCTTTTCTGGTATCAGGGAGAAATTTGTTAAGAAAGAAGGTTTTAATAGAGTGATTTGCAAATCATTTGTATATCACATCTCTCCATATGATTAGTCAATGCTGCAGAAAATGTGGTTTCACCTCAAATTATTATTCAACTTACAAAGTAATTATTTCACTTTACATCTAGAATGTTTGAAATATAACAACCTTTTTCCTGCTTAAAAAAAAAAAGAATGTAAAAACTAGAATTTTCCAAGCAGTGGGAAATACATGTATTGCAAATTGGGTTGAGATGGAAAACTGTTCAAACTGTTCTGTTCTATCAAAGTAAGCTTACTCAGCAGTAAACTTCTCCCACAAAAATTGATTGTGTGATGGAAGCTGGTTATGAATTAGAAAAAAGGAAAACAAGTGTTTCTTTATACCAATATCTAATGGTTTATTTTAAAAACATTTCTAGGCAGTTTGAAGAATCACAGTGGTGTAAAAACACACAAACGAGATGTCAGAATTTGCCTATTTGACTGTATAGCACCCACCAGAAAATGATTTTCTACTGTTCAACCTGCCAAATAAAAAAGTCTTTTTCTATTGAAATAACTTTCCAAAGAATTAATTAAGCATATCAAGCACCATTTATGTTAGCCCTAAAAAAATCATCTTTTTTTTCATTCTGTACTCCTCAATCTATAGGCATCGATTTAGGCTTACATAGATTTTAGCACATTTGAAAATTTTATCACTGCAGTTTATATACAGGCAATTACTTTCAAATACAACATGATCACTTATAGGAGCTCTTTATGTATTTTGGATTTTAAGTCTTTATCAGATATATAGTTTGCAAATATCTTCTACCATTCTGTAGGTTGTTTTTCACTGTTGATGGTTTCCTTTGTAGTACAGAAGCTTTTTAGTTTAATGTAGTTCCATTTGTATATTTCTGGAAATCTCTCATATATTTCAGGGGAGAGTTTAAAACAGCACAACCACTTTGCAAAATAGTTTAGCACTTTCTTATAAAGTTGTGACTGCATATATGCTATAAATCAGAAAGTATATTTCTATATATTTATATACCACAAAGTAATTCAAATATAAGCCACTCAGAGAGATGTGCACGGAAACACCTACACTAAGTTTTTCATGCAGCCAAAGCCTAGGAACAGCATAAGTATCTATTTAAAGCTAAAGAGAGAAACACATTTTGGTATACAATGGGAATAGTGGCAAGCAGTAAGTATACACTTAGACCAGCAATGAGCACATTCAGCAATAAAAATGAACAAACTGCTGATAAATGCAAGGACATCAACCCATCTCACAGACGTTCTATGTCGCAGTAGAAGCTAGACACGAAAGACTACTTACCGTATGATTCTACTCGTGCAAAATTCTAGGACAGACAAAACAAATCTATGATGACATAAACTCCATCAGTATCTACCCATGGTGAGTGGGGCGTGTGAAAAGTGTCACAGCTTTCTGGGATGGTGGAATTTTTTTCACTTTGTTTGATGTGGTGGTTTCATGGATGTATACATTAGCCAATACTCAATGAAATGAACTGAAAATTTGTCTATTTTGCTGTATTTAAGTATCCATTGATAGTGTCAGTTAAAAAAAAAGACCTGGAAAAATACATTATTAACAAAGCAACTGCATCCCTGTGGCAGCATGTATTTGTGGGCACAACCTGCAGAGACACTGGACATATACGTGTAGTGGTCACAATGGAATTCCGGAATAAAAGGTAGACTTAATTGAGGCCACATGTGTTGGGCAGTCTCTGTCTTTCTATTTCTTATGCGCGCACACACACACACACAAATACACATAATCCTATTAGTGCTACAATTCAGGCATTTGGTACAGGCAAAAAAATATCAAAGATTTATGTTCTAGAGTGTTTAATCTCTTTTGGAAAAAACAAGCACCTACAGTTGCTATTTACACACAGGTATCCAGCACCATAAGAGTAAGAATTTTGCCCACCCTCCTTAAAGCTCCATCTGCCATTCAAAAACACCCGCATTCATACTCAGAGCTTGAGTTATCCTTTCTATTGCTCCAAATAAACAGTCATTTAAAGAAAGCTTGACATATGAAACAGAAGGCTACAAGAACAGAAACATGTGGTTTAGTAGAACTAAGCATGATTAAACTATTACAATAGCTCTTTTTTATGTATGTGGTTCTATGACATAACATCTTATTTTATATTTGTTCCCCTTCAGAAGATTTTGTCTAACTTATTAGTTTATGGAAAAGAAAATAAAACAAACAAGTAAAATTAAATAAGCAAGCCAGAACCCCACTTGAAGAACAATGTATCACACAGAAAAACTTAAACATCTTTCTTTTGGTATAACTTTCAATACTTCTATTTTCCTGTCTTATTTTTTGTTCCTAATGGGAACTGTGAGATTCACAACCAACTTCCTACTGATGAAGAATGTAGGTAAGGTCTTTTTTCTAGGCTTTGTTCCAACTTCCTGCTGAGACTATTCTCCAGATAAGTAATAAAACATATGTGACCAAGGCCATTGAGTTCTTCAGGGTTTCCAACACCTTAGGAAAGATGGAAAGTGTACACATTTCGTCTTATTGTTATTCAAGCAATGGATATATTTTGAACATTCGATTCTCTGAAATAACCATTCATAGTACTGTTTACATGAGAAGACCTACTTCAAGTATGTTCACTAATTTGCTGCAGAAAGGGAAACGACTACTGTTTCTACTGGAGTAGTAGTGAAAGTCAACAGTTTATGAATGAAGTGATCGATACCTTTTGCTTATAATGTGGTTGCAATTCACAAATGTCAATGTAAGCAAACTAGTTTTAATAATTTTTCATCTCTTATCCCTACAACTTTGTTCTAAAGATACAGAAAAAGTTAAATTTTCAACAAATGAAATAATTATTAAAAAGAGCAAGTCCTAAAAAAACAGTCATCTATCGTATAATGACGGCTGGAGTTATAGTAATTATTGTGGACATTTTCATTAAGCTGTGCTTTTCTTTAGTAAAAAATATCAATGGCCATCATATTTCGATAATGCTTTGCATGATTTTTCTGGATCACACTAATTCAATTAATGTTGTTTTCAAATTGCAGTTAAGAAAATTCACTCATTCATAGATCTTTTTTATTAGCAGCTGGTAAATATAATTATAACTCTGAGGCCCTAAATTTACAAAACAAAACAAAATCTCTTGAATTTGTAGTACTATGAATTGACTTTTTTATTGATAATACTTGTCATTTTATCTATCTATCTATCTGTCTACCGACCTACCTATCTATCTATCTATCCATCTATACATATTTTAGCCAAAGAAAACAGTTCAGGAATGAGATTACAACCTTGTTCTGTCGGCCTGTGATATTTAGCAAGGATGAAGTTTCTCAATTTGAGCACTATTGATATTTTGGGATAAATAACTCTCTCCTTTGAGAGTTGCCCTTCTCATTGTAGGGTGTGTAGCAGCTCCCCTGCCTTTTCCCCGTTAGATGCCAAGAGCACGTATCACGACATACGTGACAACCAAGACTGTCTACAGACATTTCCAAATATTCCCCGGGAAGCAAAGTCACCCCTGTTTTTTGAGAACTACTGAACTACAATGAATATATTATAGCAAAGTTCTAAAGAAGTCTAAATTTTAAGGCTAGTTTAGCCTTATTCCCAAAGTGTGATGCTTTAGGATCTCAACTAAATGCCCCAGATACGCCATGCACACTCTCCACTCAGGCTGGTTGAAACCTGAATATCTCCCAGCCATTTGTGAGCTCTGGGAAGTTATCAGCTTCAGTTACATAGTACTTGCTTGCTGCTGGGACTCGCGGAGTTTCAGTCCGTCTTCCCTTAGCTCCCTGAGATAAACGTGCTCTGTCTGGGTTTCTCGTCTCTGCAGTGACGAGGAAATTCTCACTGTAGGATTAAGCTCTCTTTGTTTTCCCCATTTCTTTTCAGGTATCACAGTCATACATTGCTTATTATCCAACATCCAAATACTGTTGTATAGTGTATTTTATGTAGCTTTCTAGTCACTCCCTGCAGCAAAGAAGTCCAGAAACAATGCCTCTTTCATCACATGAAATAAAAGTTGTCAGCTGAGATATTTGGAGAGGGAAAAGGAGCACTATTAGAAATAACTCTGGAAATTATATACAAACTAGGAGACTTCAAAACCAAACATAAATTATTTTGGCCCATGAATTATTTCATATTCAAGTAACAAGACATATCAGTTTCCTCATAAGGGAACTAGACTATGAACAGTTAACTAAGCGAGACCCATGAGGTATTTTATGTTGAAGCTCAAGAACAAACTCTGATCAAGGATACATCATAGTCAACCAGGACATGACTAGACACTTGGAGAGAAAAGGTCACCTGCACCTATTAATGACCGTAAGAATGACAGGAAGGACTACACTACTTACATTTTTCACAATATTTGGATAGATTAAAATGTGTAAGATTGAAGTCAGTTATGAGCACAGATAATTCTACTGCATGAGCCTATTGTGGCTGGCTCTGAGAGAGGCAAGCTATGACTTCATCAGAGGTAAGAAGGCAGGGCCATGACAGCTAAGGAAAGGATTTTCAAACATGAGATTTCAAGGTTGTTTGGTAGTTCAACTTACTTATGTTTTAATATTTCATTATTCTTTCCTCTTTTCCACATTCTTGGGCACAGTCGGTGCAGTCAGATTCCTGTGCAAAGAGCAGTGTTTTGTGTCATTCACACCTAACTTTCCTTTTCCTTCACTGCTGAATAAGTAAATTAGGATGATCTAGGCATATTTATAGTTTTTTAAGGCAATGTTGAGTGTTGTGGCTTTTTAAATAAGCAATTGTTTCTACTTACAGAGAAAATAAATGTGTATTCCCTGATGCATTTTCATAACCCATAGTGGGAGACAATAATATTAAATGCATTTAGAGATGCTCAAATCTCCCCGTAGGATGTAGTTTCCATCCATGCCCCACTTTTACACCTTTTCCAGTATCATGTGGGTTACGGGTGAGTCACGTATTGCTGTTTTAGTAACCCAGCAGTGTTCGATCCTATTTTAGAAGGTTGCCTCGTGGAGTGCCATAGCAAGTGTCCACTGGAGGTTTTCTGATCCCAAAGCACAGGCACCTAGCTCTGCCAGATTATTTCCTCTTTGATCTGACAACTTGATTTTTCCAACTTTTTTTTTTCAGTCTTAGAAGCCAGAGACTATACATCTATGGTGAAATCTGTAAGCATCTCCATGGACTGGGCTTTGCAAAAATCTTTAAAAAGAGCAGTTTATTTAACCTAATGCTTTGATAAAGCATTTTCTCCAAGTCCTATGTTACCTCTTTGTAGTGGGCCAGTGCACTATTGAGTATGCACTATTTTTGTGAGCATTGTCAAGACATCAAAAACGACACCAAAAGCATAATGAGTATCAGGTTTATTTTTAACCTTGCATTTTTAGCAATCTGTCAAGGCCATAAGTTGGGTCACTTATGTCAATTTGAAATGATACTGGATTAGATTCAAAGAAGTCTGCATCAGTTATTGCAAAGCTAGACTAAAATTGTCCATCATTTTTAATTTAAGCCCATTAAGAAATGTGATTAAGTCAGGATTTACTTAACTGCAACAGTACCCAAAATAGCTATTCTTAACAACATAATCATGAGTTTTTCTTCAGTTGGTAAGCATAACAGTATTCCTGGAATGAGAGTGTTACATCGGGGGCTAGAAGTAGGAGAGAAAAATGTAATAGTGATTAGTTAACTAGTTGTTAGGAAGATATTAGGGGTTCTTCACTGGCAATAGAGATTGTACTTCATTTGGGAACTAGTTTGAAACCTGAGGATGCCATGATTAATTCAACTGAGATATCAGTTCTGAGGCAAGGATAAGTCCTTGCTACTGGGTTAAGGGATAAACTCTGATGACAGCAGCTCTTTGATATATGAAACATTGTCAATATGACACCTATAGAACATGGACTAAATTTTCACGTGCTTAAAAAAATATGAATGTTGTTGAAGGCATATTTTGAGATCATTTGAGAGAATTTTGGGGGTTGGTTTAAAGATCTCAGTTGAGTCAAACATATAGAAGTTTTGCTGTTTTTGAGAAATCTGATGCTAATTGCCTAAAATATGTTAACATCAGAAACCCTCTTATGATTCTTTTAGTGGTTAGTCTTGAGTAATTTTGAATTATTTGTAATCTGTTATTAGATGGATTATTTCTTCACCTAACAGATCATGGCAAAGATAATAAATTATTACTTTTCATAGCTTTGTGTCAATTTTCAGAATGATCAGAAAATAAATGTACAGAATTTCAGTAGAAAGAATAGTCTCACCCAAAGATGTCCACATCCTAATCTCCAGAACCTACAAATGTGTTATCTTACAAAGCAAAAGAGATTTTGCAAATGTGATCAAGTTAAGAATCTTGACATGGGGAGATCACTGTGGAGACCCAGGTGATTTTAATAAAATCACTAGGGTTCTTGCAAGAGGGAGACAAGAGTTTCATTGTCACAGAGAAGTGATGATGGAAGCAAAGGTTGGAGTGATGCTCTTTGAAGATAGAGGAAGTAATCAATTATGAAACAAGGAATGCAAGTGGATCTAGTTGCTGGAAAAGGCAAAGAAATGGATTCTCTTACAAGTCTCTGAAGGAAACCAGCCCTGGCTGACATACTGACTGTAGTCCATTGAGACTGATTTTGGATCCCTGACTTTCCAAACTGTATGATAGTAAACGTATGTTTTTATAAACCACTAACGCTGTGGTCATTGTTATAGCAGCAATAGGAAACTGATACAAAAATCATTAATTCTTAAATTTATCCATATTAATACAACATATAGAGAAGTCTTCTATGTTCTCATCTGCGTGCCCCACAAGGGAACTGCATATTCTGGTTTTAGGTTGTGATAAGTATCACTGAGTTTCAGTAAATCTTTGGAACATGTTTGAAGTATTTACATATTTTTGTTTCATTTTCTCCCTCCCAATTCTTAGAGGAAAAGAAACTTTAGATGTCTTTTTTGAGGGGAGTGAATTATATGTTTTGGGTAAAGATCATTAGATGGTTTTGAATAATAACATCTATTTTCTACAGCTCTTTAAAGATATGCAGTCACATATAGGAGAATTCCTAATTCGGTGATTTCCTTTTCCAATATATTTATTAATTTTCTTGATTAAATCTCCTATTTTAAGCCTAATTTAGTTACCAAAAAGATCACAAATTCCCCTTTAACTTATCATTTTTTTTTGTACCATAGAATATTGCAGTACAGTTTACTGGAGTCTAATTCTATAGCTTTATATCGATTTATCTTTGATTACAATTTTGAATGTTGAC
The DNA here is from genome assembly GCF_009834535.1 of Camelus ferus. Taxonomy (NCBI): domain Eukaryota; kingdom Metazoa; phylum Chordata; class Mammalia; order Artiodactyla; family Camelidae; genus Camelus; species Camelus ferus. The sequence continues at coordinate 4,902,118 of NC_045718.1, read as the reverse complement.
TAGTTTATCCTTAGATAAAAGCTTCTGAAATGCCCTTCTGTTTTGTATTTATTACTTTTATTGTGCAATGAAGATTATTTTTTAAAATTAGGCATGAGCTGGGCTATGTTAATCTTCTCCTAGTATCCCCCTTCTTATTTTATTTAAATATTTTTCCTACTTGAAGTACTACAAATAAATTCTACAATCTGGTTGAGATTTTGTAGTCATGACAAAAAGACTCTAACAAAATTCTGAATTCTGGAGCAAGAGTCTTTTTTTTCTTTTTTCTTTACAAAAATCTTTCAATATGAGATTCAACTTCATTCCAGATCAGAGTTTAAATTAAACTTCGACAGGTTTTCTTTCTGGAATAGTAATTCTAAGAGATTATTGGGCCATCATGTGGTTTTCTTTTTCCTAAGAAAAACCTCAAGTTGTATTTAGCTCACTTGGCTCTTTTTTTTTTTTTTTTTAGGGGAAAGATCAAAAGAAATAGAATCTTTGTAAGTAGATGAGCAGATGAGGGACTTAGAGATGGGGAAAAATATATAAAGCTGGAGAATTATATACAGTTGGCCTTCCATATCCTTGGGTTCCAAATTCGCAGATTGAACCAACAGTGGATCAAAAAAATGAGATTTTAAATTAAAAAGTCTTACAGGCTTGCTCAATATGTAGAAAACAAGATATTACAATAAATTCAGTGAGTGCATTAGAAAGAGTAAAAGAAAATGCTCTTGTTCATGTACATTATTTTTTTTCTGAATTTAAGCATAGAAATGTTAAGTATGAATGAGACAGGATGTGTTTCCCTGGCTTTAATGTCAATTTCACTTTGCTTAATATGTGAGAAAAATTGAGGCTGGAACCTTAGGGGAAAGATGAAGTAGAACTGAGGTGTTCAAAAGCATTAAGAAGTGAAGATCAAAAAGTATTTTACTGTAGGCTCCTATTTAATAAAATGTGAAAGAAAAAATGCATTAGAAAGGAATTGTAATAAAAGGGAAGATATTCTTGCAAGCTTATCCTCAATGATATCTATTTTTTATTCAAGTTAATGCAATTCAACCTTAAAAAATAATCTTTGCCATATCCCAGGTGCCATTTTAAAGCATTATGGAGATAAAAAGGGTTTTTTTTAAAGGCATCTGACAGACTCTACCTCTTAAAGCTATTCTGTGCTACCAGTTGAGGCTTCATTAGGCACTCCAGGGTCAGTCCATCCCCCAGGCTCTGGAAAGCTGTCTTGACTCAAGGCTGACTTAAGTCAGAAGGAATTAAGAAGCCCTAGGTTGCTGCCTCAGGTGAAATATTAAGTCATCCTCACAGACATTCATGATGTCTTTGTTCCCTGGTGAGTGGTCTTAGGCCTTGTTTTCTTATTAGCCTTTTAATTGTGCAAGACAAGACCTCATTTAAGTTATTACTCTTAAAATTTGTTCAGGGACACATTCTAATCTGAACTGTGTTCCTGACTATCTCTTGGAAAACCCTGAACTAATGACACATGCCTTAAGTCCTCCCACCTAGTGACAAATGTCCGTAATGTTAAGCCTGAGCCTATCTGTCTGGGTGTCCCTTATAATGTCTATTATATCAAATAACATCCTGTCCCCATTGACATCCATTTTTTAAAACCCTCCTAGAAGCTTCCTGATGCCATCTATACAGAGTAAAACCTTTCTGCTCTCACCAGGCACTCTTGAAACCATGATTTACTCTCAGGCAAGAGGACATCTGTGTCTGCTTCAATTTTCTATTTGCCACGTCTCCTCCTTTCTTGGTCTGAAATTTGAAATTATGACTAAGCTCCCAAGGGCACTTTTTAGAGTTACTGACCCAAGGGAACTAATTATGCTTCATGTATGTATGTTAAAGAGGTGGAAATATTATGCTGGTGCCAAGAATGTGAATGATGAAAGAAATTTAAAGAGTAATATATCAATGTTACAAGAGAGATAAAATTTTTATGGGTGTTCAAAGGAAGAAGAAGGTATATCTAATTAAGGGAAGGCAGGATGACAACAGTTCTGAGGTAGAAATTTTATAACCAGGTCATGTAAAACTATGCCCATAAAGCTGATTTTTGGAGTTTTACTTGGTAATATTACAGTATGTGAGGCTGGAGTGGCTGATTCTAAATCTGCTCTCCTCTGTGATCGCTGCCAAGTGGCATAATACTACTTTACTTGATTTACTTTGTCAACAAAATGTGTACATACCATGGAGTGTTGAAAGATCAAATTCATAAAAATTAAAAACTGGTATTAGTAATTATTACTGTCATCATCATATTATAGTCATTTTTATCACCATTATTTTATTAAATAAGATAGGGAAACAAGAGGATTAGAGACAGGAGAGCTTTTGTTTTGTTAACAACAGTTAAGTTGTGTTTGGAAATAGATATAGAAGATAAAATAAACAGTAGAACACAGTATATGAAAAATAATCTTCAGTATAAATGATAAAGCTAACACCAAACTATCTGGGCCTGGTTAATACATTCGTTTTTCTTATCTATTTGTTTGGAATGAAGAGGCACATATATGTCTAAGGAAAATGCAGACAGTTCATAATGTCCTGCTGAATTTTACTGTGATTAGCTTGGAAATTTCTCAAAGGAATCATACTTGATTAAGTTTTGTGGAGTCAAATGCCCCTAAGACACTGAACTTTTACTCTAAATTAAATTGTGATAAACATATTAATAAATTTAACCAAGGATTTTTCCTGTGGATGAACAAAGAAGTGGGAAGCAAACAATTTTTAAAAATCAAAAATGTGGGGAACATACTATTTAAAAATGTGGGGAACATGCTATTAAAAAAACCAATGGGTCAATGATGAAGTCAAAATTGAAATTAAAATTAAAATTAAAAAATACCTTGAGACAAATGAAAATGAAAGCACAACCACACAAAATTTATGGGACACAGCAAAGGCAGTACTAAGAGGGAAGTTTATAGACATACAAGCCTTCTTCAAAAAAGAACAATCTCAAATAAACCATCTAACCTACCAGCTAAAAGAATTAGAAAAAGAAGCGCAAAAACCCCAAAAAGTCAGCAGAAGGATGGAAATAATAAAGATCAGGGAAGAAATAAATAAAATAGAGATTAAAAAAACAACAGAAAAAAATCAATCAAACCAAAAGCTGGTTTTTTGAAAGAGTAAATAAAATCAACAAACCTCTGGCCAAACTCACAAAGAAGAAAAAAGAGAGAGCACAAATAATCAAAATAAGAAAGGAAAATGGAGAAATTACAACAAATAACATAGAAATACAGAATATTATATGAGAATATTATGAAAAACTATATGGAACCAAAATGGATAACCTAGAGGAGATGGAGAAGTTTCTAGAAACATACAGTCCACCAAGACTGAATCAAGAAGAAACTGACCACTTGAACAAACCAATCACTAGAAATGAAATCGAATTAGCAATAAAAAACCTCCCTACAAATAAAAGTCCAGAACCAGACGGCTTCACCAGGGACTTCTACCAAACATACAAAGAACTCATACCAGTCCTTCTCAAACTCTTCCAGAAGATTGAAAAGGAAGGAATACTCCCAAACTCATTCTATGAAGCCACCATCACCCTGATACCAAAACCAGGCAAAGACACCACCAGAAAAGAGAATTACAGACCAGTATCACTGATGAACACAGATGCAAAAATCCTTACCAAAATATTAGCAAATAGAATCCAACAGCACATAAAAAAGATTATATATCATGATCAAGTGGGGTTCATCCCAGGGACACAAGGCTGGTTCAACATATGCAAATCAACCAATGTAATACATCACATCAACAAGAGAAAGGACAAAAACCACATGATCATCTCAATAGGTGCAGAAAAAGCGTTTGATAAAATTCAACACCCATTAATGATAAAAACTCTCACCAAAGTGGGTATAGAGGGAACATATCTCAATATAGTAAAAGCTATATATGACAAACCTACAGCCAGCATAGTACTCAATGGTGAAAAACTCAAAAGCTTTCCACTAAAGTCTGGGACAGGACAAGGATGCCCACTATCACCACTCCTATTCAATATAGTCTTGGAAGTCCTAGCCACAGCAATCAGGCAAGAGAGAGAAATAAAAGGGATCCAAATTGGAAAAGAAGATGTAAAAGTGTCACTATATGCAGATGACATGATACTAAATATAGAAAACCCTAAAAGGTCCACACAAAAACTATTAGAACTAATCAAAGAATTCAGCAAGGTAGCAGGTTACAAGACTGACATTCAAAAATCAGTTGCATTTCTTTACACTAACGATGAATCAACAAAAAAAGAAATTAAAAAAACCAATCCTCTTTAAAATAGAACCCAAAGTAATAAAATATCTAGGAATAAATCTAACCAAGGAGGTGAAAGACTTATACACTCAGAACTATAAAACACTGATTAAGGAAATTAAAGAAGACTAAAAAATGGAAAGATATCCCATGCTCCTTGATTGGAAGAATTAATATTGTTAAAATGGTCACAATGCCCAAGGCAATCTACAGATTTAATGCAATCCCTATCAAATTACCCAGGACATATTTCACAGAACTAGAACAAATCATAATAAAATTTATAGGAACCACAAAAGACCTAGAATTGCCAAAGCATTACTGAAGAAAAAGAAAGAGGCTGGAGGAATAACTCTCCCAGACTTCAGACAATACTACAGAACTACAGTCATCAAGACAGCATGGTATTGATACAAAAACAGACATATGGACCAATGGAACAGAACAGAAAGCCCAGAAATGAACCCACAAACTTTTGGTCAACTAATCTTCAACAAGGGAGGCAAGAAAATACAATAGAATAAAGACAGTCTCTTCAGCAAATGGTGTTGGGAAAACTGGACAGCAGCATGTAAATCAGTGAAGCTAGAACACTCCCTTATACCATACACAAAAATCAACTCAAGATGGATCAAAGACTTAAACATAAGACAAGATAAAATAAACCTCCTAGAAGAAAATATAGGCAAAACATTATCTGACATACAACTCAGAAATGTTCTCCTAGGGCAGTCTACCCAAGCAATAGAAATAAAAGCAAGAATAAAAAAATGGGACCTAATTAAACTTACAAGCTTCTGCACAGCAAAGGAAACCGTAAGTAAAACAAAATAACAACCTATGGAATGAGAGAAAATTTTTCCAAATGAATGAAATTGACAAAGGCTTGATGTCTAGAATATATATGTAGCTCATATGACTTAATAAGAAAAAAACAAACAACTCAATCCAAAAATGGGCAGAAGAGCTAAACAAACAATTCTCCAAGGAAGAAATACAAATGATCAATAGGCACAAGAAAAAATGCTCAATATCACTAATTATCAGAGAAATGCAAATCAAAACTACAATGAGGTGTCACCTCACACCAGTCATAATGGCCATCATTCAGAAGTCCACATATAACAAATGCTAGAGAGGCTGTGGAGAAAGGGGAACCCTCCTACACTGCTGGTGGGAATGCAGTTTGGTGCAGCCGCTGTGGAAAACAGTATGGAGATTCCTCAAAGACTAGGAATAGACTTACTGTATGACCCAGGATTCCCACTCCTAGGCATGTATCCAGAAAGAACCCTACTTCAAAAAGACACCTGCACCCCAATGTTCACAGCAGCACTATTTACAATAGCCAAGACATGGAAACAGCCTAAATGTCCATCAACAGCTGACTGGATAAAGAAGATGTGGTATATTTGTACAATGGAATACTATTCAGCCATAAAAACGACAACATAACACCATTTCCAGCAACACGGATGTCGCTGGAGAATGTCATTCTAAGTGAAGTAAGCCAGAAAGAGAAAGAAAAATACCATAAGGGATCACTCATATGTGGAATCTAAAAAAAAAAAAAAAAAAAAAAAAAAAAAAAAAAAAAAAAAGAACATAAATACAAAACAGAAATAGACTTCATAGACATAGAATACAAACTTGTGGTTGCCAAGGGGGTGGAGGATGGGAACGGACGACTGGGATTCCAGACTTTGTAGACAGTGACAGGCATATGCAGAGTAGATAAACAAGATTATACTGTATAGCCCAGGGAAATACATACAAAATCTTGTGGTAGCTCACAGCAAAAAAAATGCAACAATGAATACGTGTATGATCATGTATAACTGAAAAATTGTGCTCCACACTGGAATTTGACATAACATTGTAAAATGACTCTAACTCAACAAAAAAAATGTTAAAAAAATAAAAAATGTGGGGAACTTTAAATATTATGGAGAGGAAAAAAGGAATTTATGTAAAAAATGTCATTTGTATCTTTGATCAAGGATCAAAAATGATAGGAATTGTCCTTCATGAAGTTTACATTGACTTAAACCATTTTGGCTTTTCAACAATTGTCGCCTTCTGTTTGGTGTCTCAGATAATTACAGGTAAGTGAAATTTTAGATCTTCTTAGTGACATACTATAGTAAAAATAAGCACCCAATCCTTCCACAAAAAGTTTCTTTCTTAACTCCTGCAAAGATTTTTGTCTCCGTCCCCCCCCCCTTTTTTTTTTTTTTTGCTTTTTTTCAAAATTTTACTTGAGGGTTTTATTGTGAGACGAATGCAACCAACTTTGACAGGAGAATTAACTACCTTTCTAGTCAGATCAGGTTATAAACCCCTCCAGAGGCTGAAAGGAGAATCAAACCTAATATATAGTCTGAAGATTGTGCCCTCCACTCACCCAACTGCAGAGGTGTGAAAATAATCTTTAGTCAGTTGCAAAGCATGAACACCACAGTTCAATCCGATGACAAACCATTTTTAACATGCATTATGATACGTATAAGCCCCTTTCGTCAATATTTAGGGAACAGTATTGTCTTCTCAAACTTCAGAACAAGGGCTTCTGGATATGCAGTTTATAGTTAACTTGCAACCACAAAAATACGCACACATACCACTGTGAATATTGGGGTATCTTAACATAATTTCCAGACATGGCAACACTGACTCACGTGGAAAAGGGTAGACAAGGAAGAAACCAGAAACAGAATGATAAGGCGACTATTATAATGATTTCAGTCAGAGATAGGAAGAGCTCCAAATTTGGGAGTGTTGGATCAAGTGCTGGTACAAAAGTGCCTACAGGTGAGGGCTTACCTGGTGAGGGAAGTCTTTGTGTCGAAGAGTATCCGGATACGTGGATCTGGGCTACTAGAAATAGAAAGCAAAGCAAATGAATAAGCAAAGACAGCTTGGAAAGTTAATGAGCTCACCATGAATCTGAAAAATGAGTCTATGCAGCCCATGAGTAACTCAGTGGTTCATTTATTTGTATCATAACATATCCCACAATACATTTTTATCAAAATGCATCTCCAGAATTTCTCACAGCATGACAACAGTCCTAAAATATTTTGATCCAGTTTCATTATTTCATTTACTTCTGGTGCCCCTTCATCACACAGGAGAGGTAAAAGGAAATGCTCTTCCTGGATCTGATCATACCTTTTCCTCAAGCTGATTCCATTGTCTACACCGTAGACTGATTCATACTGTCCTTGTGTAAATTCTTTCTCTTTAACTTTGTTACAAAGGCAGAGCAATACTTTTGATAGATGCAACTCAATCTCAAATTAAAAGTGCACCTACTTTAAAATATCCAACCTCAGACACATTATTAAAAGACTATATTCTATAAGAATGAGTTATTTTTCTACATACAACTAGAACCCTTAGACAAAAAAGCAAACCAAGGGAAGCTAAATATTTATTGAGCAATTACAGTTTTTCCAGGCATGGGGCTAGATACATTAACCATATCTTATTTAATCATCACAGCAGGAATTCATATCCATCTTAAAAAGTCAAAGTAGATAGGATAGGATACTATGCCCAAGCTTACATTTCTAAAAGGCACACTTACTTTTTTTTTAAAGTTTAGTTAATTCTGAGGAAACAAGTTAACTGGCTGACTAATGTTTATTTTAGAAAGAAAAATATTCAGGTTAATAATGTTACACGTAAGTATTGAGAATCAAAGTAGAGTATTCTATCTGTTAGCACCAAGTAGACTCAGAGACTAGCAAAAATAGAATTTCCTAGATAAATGAACTTTTCCAATTTAATAAGAAATATATATTTTCTATTCTAATAGAATGGATACCAGGTCTCATTCCTACACATGCAAACAGACAAGATAAATATCACATAGCAGATTTTTTAATACATGCATTAATCCAATTTATAAAGAATGTCTACTAAATTTCAAACTACAGTGAAACGTCTTTAAAATATTTCTGCTGCTGACAGATGAATTTACTTTTATTATAGCTGCATGTCATTTGGAGAATTTTTAAAATAGTGAATGAAATTAAAGGAAAGTAAACTTTTAAGGATTGGGGTTTGAAGTCTGCTATTTTCTTTGGAAATTTTAGTTGATGATATCTGACACACGTGGATGAAAGGGCAGTAAGAGAGATCACAGAGTGCAATGCGTCTGTAATGTTAATATTTTCTTTTGGAGATTCAAGCTTTTTTTGTATTGTCTGTAAAGCCTCCTTTGAGGATATGAAAAAAAAAATGTACAATACCAAACTCCTTTCTTAAAAACTACTTAGAAGACTGTCTGTGGTTATTTTCCTATTTTGGATTATTTGCTTCATAAAATCTAGAGCTACAGAGCACTGAAACATTGCAAAATTAACTTTCTAACAATATTATTGAGATTTACTTGACATAACATAAAATTCACCCATTATAAATATAAAATTCACCACAATCCAGCATGTGAGTATTCTCATTACTTCTAAATGACTCCCTGTATCCTGCTGTATTTAAATCAAAACCTGTGTCTACCAACCCTCCTCCCATCTCATTGAGACAGGAACTCCACTCTAGGACGGTAAAGCCAAGAAGCCAGGGCTCCCTCCATGCCCAGATCCCAGAGGATTATATTTTGGGAGAAGCAGGACTTCAGTAGTTCTCATTCTACACCCAGCTGCCTGTTGTTGAAGTTAACTTCTGAGCTACTTCAGCCAAAGGTGGGAATTCCCTTATTTTGCCCCGTCTCTGCTCACGGAACAGAAGTTCTACTTGGATGTGGTGCTGCTGGGAATACTGGACCCCAGTCACCCTTGTCTTGGCATGTGGGATTCAAGGTTCCAAGAGGTAACTGGATAATTTCCATTGACCTATCTTCAATTCATCAACTCTTTCCTCTATTATCTCCATTTTGTTATTTAGTTCATCCAGTGAGGCTTTTTAAATTCTTTTAAATAGTGTTATTTATTATCTGCTAACTGCTTTTTAATGAAAAAAAATCAAATCTTCTCTTTCCTTTAACCAACATAATTTTGTTAGGGCTTCCATTTTAAAATATATTACAATGTTATTTAACTTCTGGAAAACATCAGCTTTAACAAAGTAGCATTCTCTAAAATGTGTTCATCTTTGCAAATAAATGTACACCCACAGGAAACACAAGCTGCTTCTCCGAACATTAAGTGTCTTGGATTTGCCCTTATTCTGCTGTAATTCTTGGTCAATAAAGATATTTAAATTGTTCCGTTTTCACTGCAGTAAGGGATATCCATCTACACTTTGGGAAAAACATTAGTAGTAGATGTCATCTTTCCACTGTTATCACAATTGGTTGCTAGAACATTTTTATAATAACTCTTTTAAAGACTTTGCCAGATAATTCTAATACATATGTCATCTTAGTTTTTACTTCTGTTAACTATGTTTTTTCCGTACAAATTTACATTTTTTGGTTTTTTGCATGCTGCATGAGTTTAGATTGTATCCTGGACATTTTGAATACTATGTCATGAGATTCAGAATCTCATTTTATCCTACAGAGAATCCGGGTATTTTTATCTTAGCAGACAATCAGATACTGTAGGTTTCAATCGGATTCTCTGGTCTGTGATTCTAAGTGCACTTCAGCTTTCTTATCCTTTGCAGTTTTATTTGAATCTCTCCTACTTGAACATTTCTCAATTTCCATTCTTTGATCAGCGTAGTGTATCTGTTAATCTAGTTCTCAATGCTTTGCAATGGATGGATGAAATCCACGCAAGTGCAACTCAGAGATGACCCTAGGCGTTCAAAAAATAACTTGAAGGTTACTTCCCTGAAATTCTCTCTTTTCATGGTCTTCTTTGCACTTTCTGGACCCCTGGGATTTCTTTGCTTGCTTCTCTGGCCAGAAAGTAGAGTCATTCAGTTATTCCACTCTGCTTTGAACCTCTGCCACCACCCAGCATCTGGGACCACTGATGGGAGGATGGATAGAGAAAAAAGCAACAGTACTGACCCTACCCTCCTGGATCACAGCTCCACTGAAGGAGGAGAGTCCCTTCACTCTCCCCATAGGACTGCTTGGGGATGGTGCAAAAAATAAAGAAAAGAGAAAAACAGAAAACAGAGAATTTTCACAATCTTTCTGACTGGCAGGTGCTCTTTTTCCTACTCTCTAGTTATAATTGGATAGCATCTCTCCAAACTCCTCTCGCTGGACTCTGCCAGCTTCCAGTGGGTTAAATTCTGGGGAGGGAATCTCAGATAAAAAATGTTAGATGCACTACCAGTGCTGTGGTGGTCTGAATTTCAGTCTTCTTCCTCAGTCGTCCTACCGCCATTTACTTTTCTGACTCTTCAGACAGCTCCACGCACTCTGTTCACATTTTATTGCTGTATTCAGTGGGGTAGGCAGTATGCTGATTCATCATATTACTACTTAACACTCACCTGATGGCTTTTTCAGCATTTTTCTTCTTTTCTTTCCTTTTCTTTCCTTTTTCTTTAAGTTTAGGATTATGGAACTGGTTTCTACCAAAGACTTTTCTCTACAGGGGAACAAGAGTGTTCTGGTTAAATCATTAATCAGAGCATTTCCTGTTTCTACTCAAAACTTTACAAGTGCTTTCAACCACACTCAAAATCCAAAGTCCTAACCATGACCTACAACAGTCTATATAACTGTCTCCTACCTGGATACCTCCAGATTTAAACTCCTGCCCAACCCACTGCTGACCCCACTCCATCCATTCTGCCTCCTCTCTCTTTTCTCATTGTGCAAAGCACATGTCCACCTCAGGGCCCTTGCACTTGCTGTTCCAGCACCTAGTACACATTTATACAGTCTCTGGTCACTTATTAGAGAGGCCTTATGATACCAGAGACACATTCTTTTTTATTATTATTAGAAATATTACAGAGGTTTCTGCAATAAGGCAAGCTATACTATTTCTGAATTATCAACAGACAGGGTTATAAAATCTAAACCAGAAACCAACATAAGTGGAATACAGTTGTCCTCCAGTATCTGTGGGGATATTGGTCTCAAGCCACCCTTCTCTGTCCCCCAGATACCAAAATCAGTGTATGCTTAAGTCCTTATATAAAATGGCATAATATTTGCATATAACCTACACACTTCCTCCTTAATACTTTAAATGATCTCTGGATTACTTATAATATCTAACAGAATGTAATGACGTAAATGCTGTATGTAAATAGCTGGGGGCACAACGTACATGCAACTTAAGAGAGTTGTCTACTCACAGCAAATGTACGTTTTACTTTTTGGAACTCTGTGGATTTTTTTTTTTCAATCCTCAGTTGGAGTTGGAGAAATCACTGGAAATCATATTTTGGGGTTTTTCTGGTGAAAGTCTTATGTTCTAGGAAAATAGGCTGAATTAGTGGATGCAGATCTCATCAATATGGAGAGCCAACTGTGATATGATACATAAAATAGAAAATCTTTTTAACGTGTCACACTTTATCTCAATTGCTATTTTAAATATAAATGTTTTACCACCCTCAATTAAAAAATGAGTCTTAAAATAACTTAAAATAGCTCCTTCTGTGTCCCTTAGATAACTTATAATTTCAAAATGTACACAGTATCTCTCTTCTTTCTATTGCTTAATTTTTTAGACATAGGCACTTCATTCATTTTCCATGGATAAACTTTGGCCTACTCATTTAGCACCTATATTCAGTCTTTACCCCGTATATTTACAATTTATTTTTGTCTTCTCAGTTGTCCCTTAATCCTGACATCTCGATGATAAATTGAACATGGTTCTTCACTTGGTTCAATGTCCCTCCTGTCTTTTGTAGGTAAAATACTCAGCATTTCTGACGACTTATTGCTGGTCCCCCTAAGACAATGAGGAGTTACTGGGGTTCCTTTAAATGTATAGGCTTGCATCAGTTTGCTCTTGGAGTCAAGAGACAAAGGGAGAAAGATTTTTTTTCCGAGAACATAAGACTTCCACCAAAAAGCCCCAATACATAACAGTTTTCAGTGACTTCCTCGAAGCTTACTGTAACTCTTGTGACATAACTGTCTACACGAAAGTCAGGTGTGCCGTACTGTCCTTATACAGCATGCTCTGTGTCTACGTATTTTATCTGGTTTAGACAATGCACAGTGAAATCTACTATTGCATGTATTTAAAATTCTATCTCCCTTGCTCATTACAGAGAGAGCTCCACCACTGAAACGGAAAGAAACTCTCTTGTAGTACTGCAGATTTCTAGAACAGCTACCAGAGTAAAAATCGGTCGATTTTTGTAATTGATTCAATTCTACAGTTTGCAAAGTTTCCATCTCCTGTTGGTCTCCTTTTAATTCTCAAAAGCCAGAAGCATTCAAAAGGTTTTCTTGAGAATGTGCTGAATCCCACCTCTGTGCCTTCAGTTTCCCACTGCAAAGAAATGTGTCCTCTGCTTTGTGTTCCTGCATCAGTGTTTTATATCCTCAGCTTTTGAATTTCCCTGCATATTAACCCTTCATTATATCAAAGGTGGCAGATGGCTACCACATACACATGGCATATTGTCCAGCAGAACTGGATTTTCTCAGGAGTAAAATGACAGTCCCTTAGCTCTGAGGTATAGGATGGGGGATGAGGTTAATAAACTCTATGCCACACTCCTCATAATTATTACAGCCATTGTGTAGGTATATACAAACCACAGTTCTACCCATTTAAGAATAAGAAATGTAAACCTTGTGATTAAATGTTCACAAACATTTTTCTGCTAAATGGGGTGAAGCATTTTCTTTCATCATGTGCTTTCCTCTAAAAAGTTTAGCTAGTTTATTTGCAATTTTAAGTTTAAAAAATATCCTTCTGTGAATGAACAGCTATGTTTGCTCCTTTGATATCATGTCCAAATATACTTTGTATATACTCATGTTTTGCTGAAAGTATACTAGGTAAAAGTTGATTGAGAATTAAACAATTTCATTTAAAACATGAATCTAAATTAAAAATTTTTTCCTACCATAGCCACAGTATTTCAACTCCCAGTATATATATACATAATGCAAGGAAACTCTAGTTTATATTTTTTATACAAAGAAGAATGCTTCCCTAAACCTCATGGAACTCCCTTGGTGAGTTAGTGTGTGTACACTAGGGGAACATCTTTCCTTGTCTCCACGTTACACCATTTACCAAGGGAAAACTGCCCTGAAGTTTAACTTACTATTTAAGTTTTAAGAGTTCTAAATTCTTAAAAAAAAAAAATCCCAATATACCCATTCAAAATGTTTCACCTTTGCAGATCCTCAAAGAGATTTATCCTGTGGTTCTTCTTAGTATTTCACGGCTCAGAGAATTCTAAGGGCAGATTTTCAAGTTCTGGTGAGAAGTGGTCCTCATGGGTCCTCACTCTCAATGCCTTGGGGGTGGGAGGGACATAACTATGAAAAAATGAATTTATTCTATGACAGTGTTAAAATTGCAAAATATTTTTTTTCAGGATAGAAAATAAAACATATCAGTGTTTATGCCAAGTAATCTGCTCCCTTTTCTTACTCAAGTGTACTGAAGTGTGGGAAATTCTGTGTGTGTGTTTTTTAGCTCATATCATCGTCTGAAACTAGCTGAGAAACTGCACCTTCCTCAGCCTGGTCCTCTGCATCCTCCCTGCTAGGGCAGGATCTGGACACCCCTGCAACCTGTAGCATAATGGGGGGGGGGGTCACCATTTGGAGCGGGTAGGAAAAGTGTCCAGAGAACACTTCCTTGAAGCATTTTAAATTATCCAAGGCTTTGACATTTTCCCCTACCACCTTATTTCCAGAATAAATACAGAATTTTGCACAAAAAGCTAGGATTGATATGTGTAGGTGTTTTTCACATGAACCATAATAGGCAATCCTATTGATGTCAATGTAATAGTCACAATGAAGCATTGCACTGTTTTTTCAGTGATGCCTTTTAGAACAGATTTTTACTCTTTCCTCTTTTTTGTTTTTTTTAAGTGATTTGCAGAGGGAGAAGTGGTCAAGGTATCTAGTCCATCATCCTGGTGGAAACAAGACTTTCCATTGCTTTTATATCAATTTTCTAATATCTTCTTTTTCTGGTATGAATATTCAAAATTGATGAAAAAAACAAAAGACTTCATTTAGAAGTTTCAAAGCAGAATTCTTGTCTGAGCAACAACATCTGGGTTATTACCTTCTCTCCTCCTAAATCAGATTTTGCCTGTTAGATTTCTTTCCTCTGAGTAGTTGTTTCACGAAACTGCTAGAACAGCAGCAGGAGAAAGCGCGTCCGTCGTGGGAGCAGCCAGAACACTGGCTACGTGCCGGGACAGCTGAAGAGGAGACAAACGTCAGTATGTTAAAAAGGGAAAAGATTTGTTAAATTACTTGCTACCAAACCTATGTAAGAGAAACAGAACAAAAGATCTATAATAAATTCTCAGAAATTACACTGTTGGGATTTTTTCATTAATTCAATGATTGTAATAAAAAGAAACATTTTTGAAGTTTCTTCAAGTTTTGTAGATAATATTTCATTAGCCAATTTCTTCTAAAAATGCTCTATACGAATTTTGAGATTATATATTATTATACATAATTATTTTATATACTAATAATAATTTTACATATTAATATTTTATATAGTTATTATACATATTAATCATTGAAGAGTCACATAATCTTATGAGTTTAGTCCCATGATTATGTATAGAATTTGTTCTTTATGTTTTTTTCCAGTTCCTCATTATGTACTGTATAAGTAAACCCGTAACAAGCAAAATTCTCTTCAAGATTTCTCTGAGCAAAAATAACACATTCCTCACATGAAATTTTACACATAAATACAATATATAAAAACTTACATTGTATTTTTGATATTGACTTATTTTATAATATTTACTGCTTTATAACATTATCAGAGAGAAGGGTGAAGATCTTCTGCCTGATGAATGTAACATTTAAAACTCTACCGATTACTTAAAATCTGAAACTATCAATTTATGTTATTCAAACACTCATAGATACTTAAAAGGCAACTACTCTTTTCAAATGTTCAAATACCAGAAATTGGGTAAATCAATTAAATACATCCCCATATTTAGTAAGTCACAACACTTACAATATTATATACAATAAAAGAAAAAGCAAAACGTAAAATCCATCTTTGCCCATTCTCACGTAAAATCCAAGGTAAGTTATACAGTCCATTTAGCACTTTCTCGTCAAGGCCGAGGAAATGTGTTGAAAACATCTAGACCATCTAGTACACCCCCAATGAAGGGTGAATTTTGAACTGATCCACTGGCATGTGGGAAATAAATATTGTATCTATTTATTTTTTCACTCATAATTTTTAACTTGTGTTTTGTAATTGTTTTACGATGTATATGATATCCAAATATTATCTTAAGATAGAGGAATGTACACATGATCTATAAGACTTCTTTTTGATCTGAAACACTATGATTCTCAAAAATATATTGAATATGTGAAAACTTGAGCCACAAAGATTAGTTCTCTCTTGGCAGTTATATTATTAAAAAGATTATAATCATATGGGTATTTGAGCAAAAATGACACATACTATCTTTCAAAATTCTGAGATTTTGTGATTCTTTACTCCAAAAGTGTTATTTAATGAGTATCATAAAATCTCTTTTAACCTGTAAACTTTGAGGCCCTTGATAAGCCAAATTAAATTTCTTTCCATAAAAGCAAAATCCAGGGCTACACATTGTGTAGAAAATACGTATTTTCTTTATTTATATTCCATACTTTCCAGATACTATTTTAAATGGTGTTACATTTCATGATTCTCACCTATATCTTATTACAAAATATTGTCTATAATTTATAGACCTGGAAATAGCCTTGCAAGAGATTAAAGAATTTTCCAGGGTTACCCTAATACCAAATATAGCTATCAAGATTTAAAACCCTTTAGGGTTTCTTCTATGGTCTTACATTGTGCTACATTACATTTAATTAAAAAATATTCTATTGCCTTTATTTTTCATAGAAGTAGAGACATAAATAGAGTACCTGCTTAATAATGTTTGTGACAGAAACGATCACTGTGTCACCCATATCAATCGTAGGGGAAAAAAATTATTTAAAAAAAATAGCAACACTTCCAATCACAGCAAAGCTTGCTATTATCTCACGTTAACCACTCCTTCCACATCTCCATGTTGAAAATATCGGTATTTACGAGACTCTTTGTCTTTGGCGATTTTATTTCAGGAGACTTGGGGAGGTACAAACTATTTATTTTCATTCACTTACAGTAGACAATTTATTTGAAGGATCATTTCTGGGAAGATGATGGTAATTCTAATTAAACAGCTTGTCAGGAAAGCATTTGCCTTCACAGATCTGCTGCTATCAGAGTATCAGCCAGATGCAGAACTGACAGCCTGAAATATCTGTCCTGCGTGTTAGCACTGCCACCGTTTTCCCTTTGTTTAATTTCCACCAGGTGTGCAATTTCAAGAGCGAACCGGTACATCATAGAAATACCTTTATCTGGAAAAAATAATTACAGTATATTTGAGTTAGTAAAACCTAGAAAAATAAGTAATGATATTTAAAGATGTTTACAAGTTAAACCAAGATCTGATTAAAAGGCCAGGCTTTTTATAGATGATAATCAACAGTTTTGTTAATATTTCTAATTATAGGAATCTAATTTTTCCACACGGCTTCATTATTATTCAAATAGGTAGCTTACAGCATGTTTGATTCTTATTGACTAAAGACGTTGATTTATTCTCTTAATATTTTTCCCTTTTTATCGTAAGATTTGAAGGAACCAATAAATATTACGGAGGTCCAATATAAAACATTCTCATTTTGAGCCTCAATCCTGAATCACTGGTGAGTAATACAATACAAACACTGAAACAAACTCATATGTACAATAGAAATATCAATTTTAATATTGTTAAATCTGAACTGGGAATCATGGCTAATAGCTTTCCTGTAGCTAAACCCTCGGAATGTATACTCAATGTCAAAGTGTCCTAAAATACCAAATTACTTCACAAAACAGGGTGCGTCCCCTCACACAAGGAGCAAAGTAGAATGTGTATTTACTTTAATCAGCGTGACTCCCAAGGAGAAACCCAAATGAGCTGAACTGAAAATATCCCAGATCCGTCCCCCAGGTGCACCTAGCAGAGTAGTCCCGCCGTTATTATGAAATCTCTTCTATACCAGAGAAGATCAGGAATGGCGGTGAAGCACTCCTCACTAGACATCAGATATTTAACGCCGTGTTTGTAATGGCAAATTCTACACGGCATCGCCCTCCTCTTTCCTGTCCTATCAGTCACCAGTGACAACTGCTACCAGGTTTTGTGTTCATTACTTTGTTTATTAAATTTGTTTGGAAATCATCAATTCAACCATGTATGTATGTATTTGCTTTAATCAGTTACCTCTGAAGATGAGATAGTTTTAAAACGATGAGATTAAAAAAGAAACAAGAAAATGCTCTTAATTTTAGGGAAGGATGAATAGGCTCAGAAGCTCCGTGCCTTAAAAAACAACACACAAGTTTACTCACTTCATTCTTTCTTTCAATCTCTATTTATCAAATACTTACTAAGTATTATACCCAATGATATATGTTGTGAGTTTCTGAGGATGCGAAGGATTCTCAAAAACTTAACCATCTGACAGCTTCTTACATACATCATGAAATGATTATCACAGTAAATCTGGTGAGCATCCACCATTTCCTATAGACACAAAATGAGAAAAAGAAAAAATCTCTGAGAGAATTCTTAGGATTTACTCCCCTAACTTTCACATGTAAGATACAGTAGTGTTAACTATGTTAATTGTGTCATACTTTACAATCCTAGTACCATACAGAGATAATACATTATTATTAACTATATTCCCCATATTGTGTATTTCTTCCCCATAACTCACATATTTTGCAATTGGAGTTTGTACCTCTTAGTTTCCTTCACTTACTCACTCATCCCTCTACCCCTCTCCCCTCTAGCAGCCACTTGTTTGTTCTCTGTACCTATGACACTGTCTCTATTTTGTTATGCTTGTTCATTTGTTTTGTTTTTGTTCGTTTGTTTTGTTTCTTAGATTCCACATATGAGCAAAAGCGTAAGGCACTTGGCCTTCAAATCCAGAAGATCTGGGGGTTTGTCTTCCCAGTGCAGGTCCCCTGGGCTGAAGAGCCCTACGTGGGGCTCGGACAGCTTTGCTCTTTAAGAGCCTCTACCACTGTGATTGTCCTCTTATCTGTGGGTTGATTACCTGAGGCTGTGGGTCTTGACTATAAACCGCCTCCACCCCTTTTATCTGTCTCATTGTAGCTCCTTCTTTATATCTTTAGCTGTGGAAGGTCTTTTCTGCTTGTCTTCAAGTGGTTCTCATCAATAGCTGCTCTGTAAATAGTGGAATTTCGGTGTGTCTGTGGGAACAGGTGAGCTTGGCATCTTCCTACTCTGCCATTTTGGCCACATTCCCCAAACAATCAGTGGATTTAATAGAAAAATTCTATAGAATCAATCCTCAAAGAATCAGAAAAGAGCCTGGAATGTAGAAGAAAATGGGAAAATACACAAAAGTGTAATTTTCTTTTGAAAACTGAAAAAGCTTGAAGAAGGTGGGAATAGGGTTGAAGTGGTTTTTGTAGAGCCTGAATTGATGAGAAAAACACAGAAACATAGTAAGATTGTAATACTGAAGTTTAGGTTGATGTTATTGTCTGGGGATTTTGGGTGAAACATATTTTAGTTATGTGATTTTTTTCTAACTGCTAATGGTATCCAGCAGGTCTAATGGTAATCAGGCCCAACGGTGCTCATCCGTTTTTGTAGATTCACTAAATGAATACAAGGAAAAGCTAACGGACAAATTAGTTTGGTGGTGATCTGAGAAAGGGTTATTTCAAAAAGTGAATAAAGAAATTCATGCTGGGTAAAGAGAAAAAATACAGCAGCTTAAATCCCCCCAAATACCATCCCCTAGCATATTATTTTCAAATTATATAAAAGACAAAGCAGTCCTAAAAGAAGCCAGGAGTCAGGGGGAGAAACAATTTACTTATAGAGGAACAAAGGTAGAAATTATTTATCGCTTTTCTTCAGAAGCCATGCAAGCAAGAACAGACTGGAGTGAAATATTTAGTGTTGAGGGAAAAAATCCACCATATAATGAGGCCCAATTCATAGACAAAAAGGAAATAAATCAATGTCCTAGAGGTTCTGATAATTTTCACGAAAAGGTTTAGTGGAAATAATATAGTAGGAGACTGGAAGAAATAGGAAGTTGTGTTTAGAATGTGAGTGGTGAAAACTTAAAAATCTATGATCAATAATATTCTAAAAACATAGAAATCTCAATCAAGAATTTTAAGTCTAGGCCAATGATTAGAACAGTTGCCAACAGAAGTCGTTATGGCCATTTGTACACAACATTCATCAACTGAGAACAAGCAGTAGTTAGCCTTTAAAAGTCCTTTGGACAGGCAAACATAATGACAAGGGTGGATAATGTCAAACAAGTTGTGAAGAATAGAAAAAATCAAATAAATTCTTTGATGAAAGTGAATTGCCTCAGAGATGACTTTTTATATATGTCTTAGTACTTACTAATGTGAAGCTCTTTTGGTTATATTAAATGTTATCTCCAAGCAAAAAATATACTACTTTTAAGATATGCATATGCCTTTATATGTCTTTTCAGAAATAATCATTGTAGTATGGTCATTTCATATTCCTGCAAGGTATAGCTCCCAAAAGAGCTCTATTTTGCATGTCATACTCGTAACCTTCTACACTAAAACCTGGTTTTGCTAGGTGATTAGATGTGATCTGAGATTCTGTATCAGGGCCAATGCAAGCTATCATAATTTTAAGGTAGAAGCTCACATTATGATATTACGGTCCCTATAAAACACATTTCTATTTCTATTCTTTTCATTAAAACATAATTCCTGCAAAATTGTAGCATTACCAGAAGAATTACAACTTACTTTTCACAGGAAAACACCTTGTATGATACGACGTGCCATGAGCATTTTGTGTTAATTGCCCTAAAATCTGAACTGAGGTTCTCACCCACTCTTCAAAGGTTGCCAAATTTCTTTATAGGTTTGATTTTTTTTCAACTTCCTCTAACCTAATTTAACTTTTCCAGCTTTCTCTCCTTTCCTTTATATATTATCATATGAGAACACAGTCCTACTATTTTTTGTGTAAATACCTTTCTTCTATATATAAGCGATCTCTCTCATGGTACATATTTCAATGATCTGCTGGCAAATTTCTTGTGCCTTTTCCACTCAAATAAAAAAAGTACCTCCATACAACCTTCACAATGACGTTTTAGGAAGGGTGATCCTTATTTCAATAGCCACTGCTTAACTCATGGTCACAATTAAGAAAAATTTAAAACCTGCTTACTTTCAACATGATATCTGTTATAAAATTTCATGTGCAAAAATAGATTGCTTTTTTTCAAGTTAGCCTCTGAATTAACTATAGAGTTAAGGGAAGGTTTTTTTTAAAATCCTTTCTTGTACAAATAACCTAACTGATCAAATTAATCATTGTTCTTACTAGGTTTCTAATAAGGGGTAAATTTACTCTCATTTGGTCTTAGGAACAAAACAAAGTGACAGATCAATGACTTGTCCACCCTCACCTGGATCTCCAAGCTTGTTTCTATAGAACAGAACCTTCCCAAAATTCATGCATTTCCCCTCAAAATGAACGTGGGTATTAATTGATGAAATGGTAATAATTGCCACTGTTCCAACATAGTTTGAATACGGACAGAAAATAGAAAATGCTGTTTACCCTCACAAGGGGCAGCCACTGAATTAGTTTAATTGTTACCACATGCTCTAAACTAGAAGGACATATATAAACAGGACATGGTTCTTTTTTAATGCTTTCTCTGTGACCCATTATCAGAAGAGTGGGTTGCTTCATATTGAATCCAGTGTCATACACTGTTAATGACCTGCATTCTCTCCTTTTATTTAGTAACACAACCTATGTCTTCGCGGGCAGCAGTAAACTAAGTTAAAATGAAGCAAAACAAAATAACGGGGAAAAGTGCATAATTTATTTTATTCTGCCTTTCAATTGTTTTATGGGTTGTTAATGAGATTTGAGCTGCCTTTCAGTGGAACTTCTAAGAAAGCTAAGTGGGGATTTCTGAGCAAGTCCCCCTTCATGCCTCCCTTTACTCTTTGATAACAGAGCTAATGGAAGGATATTCCAGAGGAGATAAAGAACAGCTGGATGGATGAAACTTCTGACATTTTGGCCAGTGCAATTCTGTACTTTTTTTCTGAAAAAGTATATTTATAAACTTTTGTTAAATTTTTCACTATATCTTGGATGTTCTTACATGAAGCTGAATGGAATCCTAAATGGTACTAAATAAGCCAATTTCAGAAATAATCAAGGCCTATTCATGAGAAAAAAAGTCCACATTTTGAATGTTACCTGAACAATCAGCAAATCATAAAATGTAAAGCAAATAATATTTTCAGACTAAAAAAATCTCAGGTCTTATAAAATACTGTATTTAGTAACACAGATCCCATGACTGTTAAAAGCTCTGATGACGTGTATGTTTTTAAATGTCAGTTATTACATGAAGCTAGAAATGAATAATACCAGAATACTGGAAGCAGTAAAAAAAATAAAAGTAAAGTAAACAAATTGTTGAGCATAAAGGCCAACAATCTCGGCTTTTTTGGCCATGATAATAATAGCTTTAGTATCAAGACACATCCTACCTCTACGGCTTCCAGGATTCCAGGCGGATGGCATGATGTGCTATGGCCTTCAGAGACACATCTGCGCCCAGTGGTGGCCAGCAAGAACCATCACAACTACTTTGTTGGGCATAAAAATTTCTGACGTCTGAAGGCGTAGAGGGAATGAAGACTAGAACTGCTGCTAATCTGGATGAGTAGGGTTTGGAACTGTTACACTTTATAGACTATTTACGCAGAATGAAATTGAACAAAAAAACAGGACTAAAAATATAGATTAATTTTTAAGCCACACCTGCAGTTAAGTGACCTGCCAAGAAATAGAAGAGGAAAAAATAAATAGTTAAGAACAACCTCTTCTGTCTTCACAAGTACTCAAATGCCATCCTCACATTTCCATTCCATTGATAACTAAAGCAATGGCATCAGGCTTTTAGGGAACAACTGCTAATACCTTATCAAGCCTTTGGAGTTACGCATACTTGGTTATGCGAGATCACGGTTGTCCTCTGTATTATATTAGTCTGTTCAGGTTGCCGTAACAAAATAACATAAGACTGAGTGCCTTAAACAACAGGTATTTTATTTTCTCATGGTTCGGGAAGCTGGAAGTCAGAGATCAGGGGGCCGGCATAGTTAGTCTCTGATGAGGTCTCTGTAGCCGGCCAGTGGTGGCTCTCTCCTTGGACACAGGGAGAGAAAACAAGCACTCTGGTATTTCTTCCAGTGAGGGCACTAATCCCATTAGACTAGAGCCCCACCCGCAGAACCCTAATTACCTCACCTATGCCTGCAAATACCATCACATCGAAGGTGAGGCTTCAACATACGGACTTGAGCAGGGACACAAGTACTCAGCCCCTAAGAGCCTCCAACTTCCAATTCTAAACCTCCTTTTCCTTCTAGTTGCTTCCTGTTTAAATCTTATTGCTGTAAGAAAATTCCACCTGACTAGATGTTTCAGGTTGATACTTTTGAAGTATTGATTTATTTTGAAGTCTTTATAATCATAGTCTTCATTTTGATGCACTTATGTCCATTCTTTGTTGCCCAGGGGTCATACCTGCTCCCAGTTCTCATTACTGGAACTTGTCACTGTTTTCAACGCTTGGATTTTAACTCATCTGTGAAAGGAGCTGTGCACTTCAAAAAATTACTTCCTTAAACTCTCTCCTCAAATCCACATTCTATACCAATTGAAACTCTCCCTATTTCACTGCAAAATGGTGAGTCTCTTAAGAGGGCAGTAAAGTGAAGTAAATGATTCTCTTCTTTCTCATGTGGCCCTGGCCCTTAAGGATACTTCTTTATTGCTCTTGAAGCTTTTATTATTATTATATCTCTACTAGATTCCTTAGGTTCCCGGCAGCAATGAAACACTTTTGTATATTTTGATAGTCCTCACACCATTAAAATAGTGTTTCTCTTGAGTCAGGTATTCAATAAATATTCAAATGGTGGACACAGAAATGGCAATGCACAAATGCAGCCCTTTGGGACTGAGGCTGTGTTTTAATTCTTTCCAACTATGGGACTTTGTACAGTATCTAACATATAGTAACTTTTAATTGAGTTTGAAGAGTGAAAGAATCAATAAGTGAATTATAATGTATCAATCATTTTAAAGGGGCTATAAAAGAAAAAGCCCCAGGGTTATTTAAAAAAAAGAAAAAGGGAAGAATAGACCTGAATAACATAGCAAGAAGGAAAAAATAACATATTCTGTTATAGTACAGTGGATGATATATGCAAAGGGTTAACAAAAAGTAGAATATATGTATATTATAAATCATGCATAAATGAAACTCATGAATATTACAAAATGCAAAAATGTCCCCTAAATACAAAATGTTAAACTTCTATTAATATTATTTGGTGCAATATTACATTTATAATTTAAAAAATTGGCAACATCTTTGGCATAGGCAAGGACTCATTTTACATGTCAACTTGACTGGGCTGGGAGAAGCCCAGGTATCTGGTAAAACATTATTCCTTGGTGTGTCTGTGAGGGTGTTTCTGGAAGAGATTAACACTTGAATTGCAGACTGAGTAAAGTATGCCTGCATCCATGCAGCAGGTATCGTACAATTTGCTGAAGGACTAAATAGAACAAAAAGGTAGAGGAAGGGTGAATTTTGCCCTCTGCTCGAACTGGGACGTCCATCGTCTGTTCTCAGACGTTAGTGCTCCTAGTGCTTGGCCCCGGGTCAGGCTGACGTGATTTCTTGCCTCTCCTCCCCACTTGCCTCCAGTTTGCATGCCTTTGGACTCAGTCTGGGGCTTAGCTCATGCCCCCTTTGATTCTCAGGCCTTCAGGTTCAGACTGGGCCTCCAGCTTGCGGACAGAAGATCATGAGACTTCTCGGCTTCCATAACTAATTGTGAGCTAATCCTTCATAATAAATCTCTATCTATCTATCTATCTATCTATCTATCTATCTATCTATCTATCTATCTATCTATCTATCTATCCATCCATCCATCCATCCTACTAATACATTATTGATTCTGTTTCTCTGAAAAACCACACCTAATACAGTGTATGAAGTAAATCTATATTCAGTATTATTAGGCTGGTGTTGATTAAACAACATACCCAAATCCATGAACTTACTAGTCAGTAAAATTCACTAAAAACCTAATTTTAAAATATAGAAGGAAGAAGTCTTCAAATAAAAGATGTATTCCAGTGTAACTGAGAAAGCCAGTAGCTTCTATGCCATTACTTAGTCTTCCTTCGTAGAAGGAACTCACCAATTTAAGCCTTGTCCATGGGCATGAAACTCAAAATTGCACTCACCAGCCTTCTTTCTAAACAGCTGTTAAGTCTTGCGTCTTCTACTTCCCTTTTTCTCCTCCTTGGCTACAACGCAGAATTATTTGCAGAAGCATCTCATCTCGGACTGTGGAAAGAAGACCTATACTGAGATGACAGCTGAAGCCTGTACCCCAAATTCTGTGGGACCACCATACCAGCCCTGCTTTGCTTACATTTGAACCCTTATGTGATAGAAAAATAATTATTTTTTAAACAGCTGTTTTAAGAGTAAGAGTGTTTACTAAAGCACCAAAACACATGTCCTAAGCAACGCACCAACCGTCAATAAAAAGCAAATAACTGCCAACTTACAAAACGGATAAATATTTTAAAATTGATGTTTAACTGTACATGTCTGTAAAACTGATGTGTGCATATTGCAACTGACAGATAACTTGAAAATTCCTTTTAAAATTCTTTTATATAATTAATTAATAAAAATTGGCTATTATATTCCTTCTTCTTCTTTTTTTCTTCCAGTTTCACTGAGATATAACTGGCGTCCCAGCCTTTAAGTTTAAGGTGCAACATAATGACTTGCCTATACACATCGCAAAATGATTGCCATCATGCACGTAACGAACACGCATCATTTCATACAGATACAAAATAAAGGAGAAAGAAAAAATTTTCTGTGTGATGGGAGCTCTTAGGATTTACTCTCAACAATTTTCATAACACACAGTGGTTTTAATTATATTTGTCATGTTGTAAATTATATTCCTAGTACTTACTTATCTTATAACTGTCTTTCCAATTATAATCTGTCTATAGAAAATGTTGATAACTTGGTTCAATTTTTTTTGTTTTGTTTTGTTTTGGTTATTCACTACAGTTTCACAAGTACAAAAATCATGACTCTCTCATACCACTTAATGACTCCAAAAGGCAATTTCCCTCTTCATCTACCGAATTTATATTTTTAATTTTTTTTTATTTCAATTAGGATTCAAATAAGTGCCACACACAACTTTTGCTGTTATGTCTCTAGTTTCCTTTAATTTAGAACTAATGCATCCCAATTTTTATCATTTATTAACAAAGCGGATGCAAGTTATCTTGTAGAATGTCTTAAATTCTTCAATGTTTTATTTGCTTCCTTGTGCTGTTATTTAATCAGTTCCTGTTCCTCCTTTGTTTAGTAAATGAAAGCTAGCTCTAAAAGTTTAATTAGGCTCAAATGCTATTAGATGCTCCATGTTACATCCTGTCAATGACATATAATGTCTAGTTACTGGACATTTAATGAAGTTAAGATTGATCTGTGGCTCATATGGTGATATTCTATTTCCTCCATTAGAAAGAGCTCCTGAAGTATTTCTATATTTGTTTTATACATTGATGACTCTTCCCTAAATCACAGAGTCCACTAAAGGATGATTCCTTTCACAACTGTTAGATAAAACTCCATTTTATAAAGAGCAAATTTTTTCATCAACTAGGGCAATTGTCCTGAAATAGATTTCATACGAGGAGAATTGAATAAATTATTAATTCCTTTATTTTATTTGAAAATATTCAGGGCAAAGAATTTTTGCTTCAGATATTTTCAATAGTGTCCAATCTTACCTTTTTTGTTTGCAGGGGGTGGTGACGGTATAGATTGCTTTATTGATCTCAATTAATTTCTCTTTCTCCTACAAGAAAAGTGTAAACATACACCATTTTCTCAGTGATTTACAATGTCTCCCAATATACAACATGCATTTCCTCCTCATTATCAGACTTGACTATGACTTATTTTGGCCAATGAATGTATGAAAACTTTACTGTCCAAGCAGAAACCTTATCATTGCATGAATTAGCTGAGTCTTCTGTGTTACTATCTTTTATAATGAGATAAGCACGTCTTATATAGAGGCTATACCTCCATCCTCAGCTCTGAGATATGAAGTCATGTGTAGCAGAGCCCAGAAAAGCCCACCTGAGCTGGACAGATCTCCCCCAGCCAATGCACAAGCATACAGCCAGACACATCAACCACTAACTGGGGAATATGATCCTCTCATACAAGGTCATTTAACAGACACCCCACTGTTCTGGAAACCTGTTTCTGTTTATTCCTTTGATAGCACCTTTTTGGGGCATAACTTCAAGAGGCTAACTTCATAGGCAATACATTTTTGGTTTTCCAAGTTTGCACTCTCTTCTTAGGCCTGGGTCACATTATTGGACCATACTTTGCGTTTGCCAATAGATTTGATCTGATTCATTCTTAGCTACTGTGATATTCCCTAACCACAAGAATTTAAATGGATCCTCATTATAACAATGAAATCCAATAGTGTTTATTAATTATTGAGTGTTTGATGTTCCACTGTATCATTTGGTAATTTGTATGTGTTTGATCAGTAACATAAAAAAGTTCATATTACATCAGACTAGGGTCCTTCAGGACAATTTATTGGCATTTTGCCAATTATAAAATTTAATAAATTAAACTTTAAACTATGAAGTACACTACAATGCTCATAGTCATTTCCTTTGCCCTTGGCCTCTCAAAGATGAACACAGAGCTATGATGCCAGTGCTCAGAAGTTCACAGGATGAGAACGCGATGGCATAGAAATGAAACAGGGAAACAGAGTATCCATTTTTTTTACTGTCTTTTATAATTACTAAGAAGTTAATTCTGGGATGGACTCTGCCAGAATGACAAATAATAAAATACTATTAGAATTTTTTAATATTATGTTAATGGACTTGTTGCTGACATTGGCAACTGAACATCTTTAATTATGTAAAACATTATCATTAATGCTTTTTAAGACATTTTTCATCTCTAAAGATATTTGTTAATATATTAAATATGTTTTAATTTCCTTAACTACTGTCTTGAAGGAAATTATTTCCTTTCTTAATTGAAATTTAAATTGATTTCAAGAGAGAATGGTTATATTGAATATAGAACTGATTTAATTACTTAGCAATTTTGTGTATGGATTGTAGTTCTTCTGCCATAGACCATGTATCATGATAATATCACATCCCCCGTCTTAAAATAGCTAATTACCAACAAAATTTACACAATCTAAATCTGATGTAGCATTTGTAATAATTCAAATTCTTTGAATCATGTTATATTCATTTCATATTAAAAAGGAGGAATTAATAGAAATGCAAAGGGTAATTTTTGCCATGAGAGAAAAATTTTTTCAACCATCCACGCAGCTACTGGAAATAACTCAAAAATTTTTTTTTCAAAAGTTACTATGTTTAATGAGTGAAGTATGTAAATCTGGTGGAACAATTTGGATGTGACTGCTTCTGTCTGGATAGATAAGAAAAGATAATATGAAGAGGCAGGACAAGAGGAGACAACAAAACAGTATAGGAAATAGGTAGGTGAAAAGTATTTTTTTTGTTTTCTGTTTATTGGGATTTGTGTGTGTGTGTTTGTGTGCGAAGAAATGGATAGGTAGGACTGGCTCCAAATGTGATGGAAATTTATCACAAATAAGCTTAGCAGAACATATTTAAGCAAAAAGTATACCAATAATGATCAATTTCATGTAAATGAATGATAATATAAAGTACAAGAATAAACGTCATAGTTCTAATGAACTTGCCTTCACATTGACAAGAGGAACTTCTAGAAGATATCAAATAATGAAACATCTACTTGTCTGCAAATGTTATACAATATGAGAATATACGCAGTTGGAATTTGCAAGATCTTCCCATCTGAAATAAAGCTGATTTAAGCTGGGAAAAAAATTAAAACTTTTCACTATAATTTTCAATATTTGTAAGTTTTTGAAATGACTTACAAGGATAAACATATTTGTACAAATAGAAATAATAAAAGGAAAACTACTTTTTGATTGACTGTGAGGATTTAACATAAAAATATATTTATTTACTCTGGGCTTATGGAATTATGATAACTACACAGTGTATGATTAATTATTTTATGAAAATAAGTTGATGTCCCATACTATATGTTTAACGTGCTAGAGTGTATTTTACTAAATCACATTTAAGGATGAAACAGTCTAGAAACAGTTTAAATTATGGATTCTTAAGGTTCTGTTAAGCATTGCAATGTGGTAGTAACCTTTTACACAGATGGAATAAAGTCTCAGTCTGCCATTTCAGCACCTGCCCTTCAGGGTGTTTACAGCTGATATTTTAAGCAGACAGTAAATGCAAAGAGGAAGTTTCATACAGCATAACCAACGAATACGAGTAAAAATTCAACTCTGTAACTAAAATCCCATTACCTATCTGTTTAATCTTATTTTGAAGCAAATGCTATTTTTTTTCCTTTCTACAGCAATAAAATGCTACATTTAAAATCAATCTGTGCATAACTCACCGACATGGATTAAAACTCTAGCTTGTGTGGCATTTTTAGCAGACTGTACAAATGGAAATGTCACCTTTTCTTTTGGGTGAAAGTCTTTGGCTTTCCCTAGAATAAAATACAGAGTTTAACATCAGCTTTAAAAGAGAAAAGGTCTCTGTTAACCTAAAAGTTCACCAAAATGTTAAGTTTGCAAAACTATTACTAAATAACTAAACTGCAAAACTATTACTAAATAGCAGAACGTCTACGGATGTATCCTTGGTCAAAGACAATAATTCTATCTCTTTTTTCTTTTTCTTCTTTTTTCATTTGAGGAGTAATCCAAATAAACCAAAAATAACTTTCCTAAGACTATGAAAATCTTCATAAACTACATTGTGTGTCCATTCATCAATTTCCTCTGAAGTGTCATTCTGAAAGTTAAAGATAGATGATTCCTGAGTATACCAAGCCTACTTGTATGACCAAAGTGAACCAGAATATGAATGTAACAGAGATCCTAGTATCTTGGCTTTGCCTTTATGAACTTTTACATGCTGATGAGATGATTTATCTTGGCCTCGAAGCCTTGAACTGCTTTTACTGATACTTAGGTCAAAAGTATTTTACTACATGATATTTGACATCTGTCCATCATGGGATAGACAGAAGAATACTTTTCGTGAACTCAATAATTAATCCATTATGGTAAGAGTCTATTTTTAAAAAAAATATATATTAAGTGCAGAGTTAGATATAACAATTTTG
This sequence comes from Camelus ferus, assembly GCF_009834535.1. Lineage (NCBI taxonomy): Eukaryota > Metazoa > Chordata > Mammalia > Artiodactyla > Camelidae > Camelus > Camelus ferus. The sequence continues at coordinate 4,872,213 of NC_045718.1, read as the reverse complement.
AAGTGTTTAAGATAAATATCATAAAGAATATAATTTTGAGATTATTCAATAGAGCATCATTTTTAGGACAAGGGGAAATATTATCCAGGACCTAGGACTTAAAACAAATAGCTGACATAAAAATCATAAAAACAGAGGAATGACACATTCTTACAACAGTGTATTCTCTAAATTGAAAGGAAAAAAATGATCCAATTGTGATAGTTTAAAACAATGCCTTCTTTCTGTGGTAATTGGAAATGAATATCCAGACTACCTATATCAGTATGAAGAGAGTTGAGAGGGATTATTGTCTGAAACTGCTTTTATACTTACAGTCTTTGTTCAAATATAAAAAATTGGAATGCCATAATCGTAAGACTATTGTATGTGTGACAAGGATATTATAGACTTAAATCAATCTCTTCTGTCTAAAATAATCACCTTAAATTTTAAGTTTCATATTCATGCATAGTTAAAAAAATAGTTCTTTCCAGGCTTTTACATAGTTTCAATACTTCTGACCCTAATAGTTACAAAACTGCAGTAAGACAGCTTTGAGGGCCATGGACAAAGTACACCTGAAAAACTTCAACAGAGCAAAAACCGTAATTGAATATTCCTCTACTCAGTGTTAATAATCCCACTTGTAATTTTAATAACAAATAAAAATAAATTCGCAGAGTTAGAATACAAAACATTGCAAAAGAAAAGAGGAAAAAGACAAAGCATAAAGTAAACTGAATCAAGTTAATAGGAAAAGCTTTATTTTGTGACAGTGATTATTAAAGCTTATTCCATTATTTGACATACTTAAGAACATGTATAAAATGTAAATTTTATATTCATACCAAAATCTTACCAAAACATGCAACAACTTAAATTTTAATATCCAGGGAAAAAAACAAAAGTCAAAAAAAGATGTTATATACACATACATAAAAAATAATTGTTATACGATTGTAAAAGTTCTACATGATGGCTTCTAAAATAGCTTCCAACAATCTTTGCTGCCTGGGGTAGGTGCGTGAAGTCCTTTCCTCTTGAATGGGCACTATACTTTGTATCGCTTCTAAGCAAAATAATACATAGAAGTGATGAGATACCAAATTACCAAAATACTGTGACTCTGTGTCACTTGCCATCTCTTACCCACTCATGTCCTCTTACTCACTTGCTCTGAGGGACATCAGCTGATGAGCTGTCCTGTGGAAGGACTCTGGCCAATGAGAAGCTGGGGTCCTCAGTCAAACCACGTATGTGGAACTGCCAACAGTCAGTCGAATGATGCTGGAAGAAGCTCTTCTCCCAGTTGACCCTTGAGATGATTGAGATGATTGTGGTCTTGGCAGACATCTTAACTTCAGCTTTCTGAGACTCAGGGCCACAGGATCCAGCTAAGACGCATCAGGGTCCCTGACTATTGAGAGTATGAGACAACAAATGTTTTAATGAGACACTACATTTGGGAAAAATTTGTTAGGCAGGCATAGAAAATCAATATAATATTTCTAAACACAAAAGCAAAAGAAAGATAAAGCTCAGATATGAAACATTAAATTATGTTTACAATGACAAAACCAATAAAAACCATGGGAAAATACACTCTTCACAAACATATAAGATATTAACATTCTTATATTAAAATCTCTTAAAATCTTAAAAATATGGAACATCTTATGATAATGGTAAAAATGAATACATTACTTATGCACATGCAAATATAACTGTCCAATAAATACCCAAAGGAAGTTCTATCTTATTAATAAAAAATAAATTAACAAATTTTGTAACTTTTTAAAGATGTTTTTTAAAGAATAGTTTTAATTTCACAGCAAAATCACGAGAAAGGTACAAAGACTCCCCATTAAACCCTACCCTGACACACGCACAGCCTCCCTCATTACCAACATACCCCATCAGAGTAGCACCTTTGGTATAACTGACGAATGCACATTGACACATCATAATCACTCAGACTCTATCGTTTACATCAGGGTTCATTCTTGGTGCCGTACATTTTATGGGTATGGACAATGAATGAGAGTTCCTGTTGCTCCATCCACATCCTTGCTGGCCTCTGATGTTCTAGATTTTGGCCATTCTAATGGATGTAGAGTGATACATCTCATTGCTGTTTTGTTTCCCTGATGACATATGATGTGAATCATCTTTCCATATGCTTATTTGCCATCTGTATGTCTTCTCTGGTGAGGCACTTGTTCAGGTCTTTGGCTCATTTGTTAAATGGTTTGTTTGTTTTCTGGTTGTTGAGTTCTAAAGGTTCTTTGTATATTTTGGATAACAGTCCTTTATCAGATGTGAAGGCTTTCTCTTGCTTTCCAGTAGGTGTTGCTATAGCAGAAGATCTGGGTTTCTCTAACCTGAACTGCCTCTGGTTTTATTTGAGAGTCTGCACTTTCCACCCTACACCACCTCTGTCAGAAGCGTTGCCCCATGACCTCCTGATATCAGCTTATTTTGCCTCCAGGGGGTTTGGTGTCTTACTGCTGCCAGCGTCACTGACATTGTCGCCTGGGGCACTGGGGCGGTGGGCTCTTCTGCTGCATTTGGGATTCCCTGTGTCACAGGCTCTCTGTCACAGGGGAGGGAGACAGTTGGGGAAGCCGGGGTCATGTGGATGCCTCTCCGGTGCCCACTGCATGTGGGGGCAGGTAGAAGGCCAGCGTGGCCAGCACCTCAGCAGGTGGAGGACAGGGTCCCAGTCCCCACCACCACTGCTGCCTGCTGCCCCCACCTCTCCTGCTCGTATCTGTTCTCTGGGGCTTTGGGCTCCCCTGCCACAGCCAGGTCAGGACTGCAGGCACCACCTTTGCTGTTCCCTCAGTTCTGTCTCTATGTGTTTCAGTCCACCCACCTTTCGATGTACAGATGTGTAAATTTCTGACATCCCGTGTTGGTCAAAGGCATCCTTGTTAAGTTGTGGATGCTTTACTGGTTATAGATTGAAGGGGAGAGACAAAGGGAGCTTTTCATTTCACCATGCTACTGCTGGCACTCCCTTAGAAATGTCTTATTAATGGTTTAAATTTTCTAAATACATGTTCACACATGTAAATTAAATCGGAGAACTCACACAATTTTAATTTGATTGATTCAGATAAACTATATATTAAATTCAAAACTTCATTTTCAGCCTGGGAGGAGATGCTATTTTTCTCTCATAAATAGGGCGCAGAAAGAGTTTTTGATTCACTGGAAAAGTCTACAAATACCAGTACTAAAACCAAGGCTGAGACAAGTGACTGACAGCAGTTCAGCAGGTTCAGCAACATTCTTTTGCTGTGTATTCAAGATGCGCTGCTCGCAGCATAAATTGGTTTCAAACCTTTGAGTTTTCGTCCTTGTACTTTAAACAAGTAGTAATTGTAATATTTATGCTTTGGCTTATCTGCGTAAGTGTGAGCAATGACAATTAAGGAACACTCTTTGAATAACTGACTCAATTAAGGCTTCTGTTTACTAATTTGGGCATCTTTAAAGGAGAATGAAAGAGAATGGAGGAAATTAGTTTACAACATAAGATGTGTAAAACATGCTATTGTACATTTATTGAAATTTCCAACCGCTTTTTTAAGTTCAAGCATACAGTAATAACTAACACCATACCAAGAACATACGATTTTATCTTAATCATCCTGAAGAAGCCATTAAGACATCCATCACTGCACTCATGGCATTGTACTGAAATTTTTCATTTACCTTCTTTTCTTTCTCACTAAAAATGAGCATATAATATTTGTAATTCATGTTTAAAATTACTTATATAACAAGAAAATAAAGAAGGTGGGAAGGTTATAAAAATGATACATAACTAGGAAAATGAAAAATGTTGTTTTTTTATACTTTAAAATACGTTGAAAGTTTTTAGGGCACTCATATGCTTTAGTCTAGATTAATCAATCATTTCAGACAAGAGAGCCAGAAGTTAATTTTAATTCTCTCCCAATAGTGTTTACACCTACATAAAGCAAAAGATAATGATATTTTTAGTAAGGAAAAAGAAAATACATACTACACTCGAAGGCTAAATCATTAATATTTCACTTGGCAATTTCACAGTAAGAAGTAAACATAATGTGCTGACATGTAACTTCTTTTCAGCCCACCTTCTACTGAGAAGTCTAAGCCCAACCCCAGAAAGTCCATTGCAGTTGACTATATGGGTTTGTTCATTCTGAGTTAACGTCAAAGTCTCAAAGTGAAGTTTTCTTCTCTTTTTAATAGCTATTTAATATTGAGGACGAATCATTGTGTAACTATGACAGAGAATAATCACAGCTGGAAGGAATGCCTGGGGAAGGACAGGTGCCATGATTTTTTGGCAGTACAGTAAAATGTGTATTTGATATGCTTAAGAAAATGACACTAATTGAAGTATTCTCTTCATTTATCCATATTTGTCTGTTGTGTAATTTCACGTGTTGATAAATGATCAGCCAATGTCAACAGTGAAGAAAGATTATTCGCATATATATGAATTGAGCCAAAGCTAATTATGTCGAAATGAAAAACTCAGCTATTTCTATACCAATGTTTTCAGAAGATAGTTAAAAATGAAGAAAAACCTTCAGATAAAGACAACTCATTAAGACAAATCTATTCCTGCTCTTTTCCCTAAAGTCAATTTAAAAACAAAAAAACAACAAAAAAAGGAAAATCAGAGAAGAAAGTTCACTCCTCAGTGAAATGACAGTCACAACTATTCGTTATTTTTTAAAATGTCGTAGACAGTGAAATTTAGGCAAAGCTTTGTAGATAGCTAGAAAAAACACACATTTCCACAGACATTGACGGCAAGTCTGTGTGCAAGGCAGCTGGAGAGCCCAGCTATCAAGGTCTTACATGAATCAACAAAATCTTGAACCCAGGACAATACAGGAGGTTCTCCATCACCTTTTCACATCGCAGAATGACGAATGGGGACTAATTTGCAGCAGACAACATCGGTTGCCTCCTTAACGACCATTTTCAACCTCCCTCTCCTTTTGAAAAACTTTTAAAGATTCTGAAATATAGCTAGATATATATACACAATTCTTACCTGGCAACTGTAAAATCCAGTCAGCTAAAGATCAGTAAGTCCTAAATCCCCCTAACACTTTTTAACATTTTGGAATTCATTCTGAGCTAAACATACCTGAGTTAAGAGTCCATGGCAAACGTGATATGAATGTGTTCTTGGGCAACAGGCTTAACCGTCCAAGCTTTAGTAAAGAAAACACGCAGAGATCAACAAAAGGGAAACACAGATCATGAAGCAAGTAAAAGAAACGCATGATTAAAACCAAAACAAAACAGAGGGCAAGCCAGATTGATTTAAATTCCCAAAGAGATAACTTCCTTGCCGTCAAAAAACTACCTATTTTGCCAAAGCAGGACGACTTTCAGCCAGAATTTAAGAGCTTTCTGGAACTGGTGTCTTCCTCCTCATGTACACAGTCTTTCTCAAGCATTCAGTCGCATACTCAGGGATGTGGGTCTGATGGAAGCTCTTCCAATGCATACTGAGTTTTTACTTTGGGCTCTATTTCTTCCATCACTTTAAAGGCACTCTCTCTGGTACCACATGGCTCTTCCTCTCATTTCTTTCAGGTTTACACTCGTTCCTCAAGTCATCAGAAAGTGCTTACTTCATCATGCTACATAAATGAATAACCATCACACGATCCTTTCACTCTATGTTAAATTTTCTTTACAGAATATTTCTGACAGTAATTCTACACATAAATGTAAGCTTCGTGAGATCACGATCTTTGTCTTATTCGTAGATGTATCACAAGCACTATTTACTTCCCTCTCTGAGAAAAATTATTTTAAGCAGAAATAATTATACATGTGATTCATTTATAAAAATAATGTGACTACTAAAGAATCTGAGGTACTAAAATGCTGATAAAAGAGACCATGTTGAATGACTTGATTAAGCAAAAACAAATCATATTTTGGAGGGCAATATTTGAAGAGTGATTTTATTACTTTTGTTTATAACATAGAAGAACAGAAAAAGTGATGAAATTACTGTGATAGAGTGACTGATTTTACAAAAAATAAAGTTTTATTATTAGAGGGAAGAAAATTGCCAAAAGAAGACATCTTTGATGTAATTTATCATAAAGACAGAGATGAATACTGGAAAGGGTGAGAAAGAATGTACTTCAAAAGAATGAGGTAAGATTTTTCCTAATGGATTAAATGCATTTACTTGATATTCTTGAAAAAATTGTCAAGTTCACTTTATGCTGTCAGTCAAGTCTTGATTATTTATGTTATTGTAAGAATACATCAAACACATAAAGGCAAAATTTAATGTGGTAGTAGTTGCGTTTATAATTGATGCAGAGTGACTGGAGGAAAGTCGGCCCATGATGAGTAATGGGGCAGAGATAATTCATCACTTAGATAGTAGAGACTGGTTGTTTGAAGAAAATCCTCAATCCCCAGTCTTCATTATTGAGGCATAATCAGAAGTTGGTTAATTTAGATGATCTAATGTCTACATTTTAATTCATACCAAAATATCTGTACTCTTCAGTGCCAGGCACAATCATTGGTAAGAAGGTGATCTACAGCCTGCACTGTCAGTAGAGTCTTATGAGTGAAAGAAAACAATTAGCTAGTTACTCAAATAATTGTTGGGGGCATTCTGAGATACTAACCACCAGTGCCTATACCAATACATTTCTGACTGAAATTGAGTATAAGATGCATTCATTTCAACAAATATTTAAAAATCTGCTTCCTACATGCATTATTTAAAATTTTGAACACACCCAAACCAACTAATACTCAATGAGCTCATCCTGGGTGAAATTACTACATTAATTAGAGAACAGGATAAAAGAAACAAAAAAATCAAAGTTATCTCAAGAAGAGTCAATGAATTAACTTTATAAAGAGAAAAAACTGCATGAAATTATATGTGCTTTTCCCAACGTATATATGGAAGTGGTTATAGACACATTATTTTTATTCTCTTTCTGTTAGGTAGTAATGTGGGCGTTTTGTGAAAAGCTTTTTACTTACTGTTATTCATTTTTATTTTTAAGCACAACCAGTTTCTAAAGAGAGCTCTGAGGTCATCAACTCGTATATATTTAGAAGTTATTCTAGACTATTTAATACTTAGTAAGGTATTAGAATATATACTTTTAATTCAGAATGTATTTTTGCTGTGCAGAATGGAATTAATATATTAAAACAATTACTGGCTACAATGGCAAACAGAGTATTATTGAGAATGCTTAATTTTCTCTTAACCATACTGTGAACAAAGGTTATTGATCACCTTTCCAAAGTTACCAGTTATATCTGTTTTACTTGATTGTCCTGCTTAGCACAGATGCATGTTCCAGGATATTCTATTTTAAAAATAAATAATTGCCATTGATCTCATGCTCCCCCAGGCATTCGTAGGCACAGCCAAGTTCTAGCATCTGGAGAAGCGAGCCCGGGAGCAAAGCCCAGGAAGCCTGTGTAGTTGCCTGATAGAGAGCTTAACGCAAAAGCAGTTTGCAGTCTGGACTTCAGTTGCATATTTCACACTGTTTCTTTAACATCACCTCAGCATATTCTTAATAATGATCTTTCAAAATACTACATTAAAAACATAGTTGGAGAAGCAGTGATTTCAAGTGTGCACACTTGGTACACACTTATGCTTTGTGTATTTCTCAGCATGTATGTCACACCTCAATGAATGGTTTATTTAAAAATGAGGGGTCAAAAAGGCTTTTTATTATACCTAAGAATATGAAAGTAAAATTCAGACAATTAAATAAAATCAGGGGGATAAATCAAGAGAGAAAATATATAAGTCTAATTTATGTTCATGATAAAGAATTGATGGATAATGTCTAAACTTATAAAGACTGTTTTTAGTAAAATAGTTAATTTATAGTACAAGCCTTTCTAAGTTTTAAAGTCATAATAAAATCACATAATTAAGAAAATATAATGGAAAACATTTAAATAACATATAGAATTAGAAATTCTAACATATAACACAATAACAAGATAAATAATTAGTATTACACTTATCTATTATGTTTACATATGGATATGGGTGTGGACTAAACTCACATATTTAAAGAAAAATGACTATCTGGTTTAATAACAAAATAAAACAATTATATAAAATAAAGAAACCTAAAATAAAGGCATTTCGTAAGACTGAAGAAAAGAGGAAATGAAAATATATAATATACAAAAGTGAACAAAAATCAGTTGTCAGGGATCCTAATTTTCTATCAGAGACATTTAAATGCAGCTGGGAATTATTAAATAATGTATATTAATATAATTCTTTAAAATGCTAATTCATAATGAAGATATACCAAGGAAGTTACGCTGCAAATAACTTAGCATCAGCATTTACAATGAAAACAGACAAAGAATATGAAGAAAATGGACATAAACAACAAAGTCATATATTGAATTAACTACTGATAAACTTTTCAGAAATGGAACATCATAATTCTTGGCATTACAGCATGGAGACGGAAAAGTTTACACTTTCTCTTAGCATAGTTTTCCTGTAATATGGCATGAACCAGACCACTGGATTGCTAAAACATTTTTCTGTGGGATTTAACTCCAGTTCATATCAAGTAATCAAACTTGTCTCACTTCCTACCTCCCACCGCATTAATCTCACCCTCTCTAAAACAAATCCTCCCAAAGTCTTCTTGCTCATTTCTAAGTAATAATTATCAGGATTATTTAGACAAAAATCTGCATGAAAGAAAAGTACATCTTAACTGGGAAAAAATAAAATAGGCTGCAAAATAGAAAATATATGCAACATAAAATACATAGCAAAACATCAACACTGGAATTCTTATTTCCTGTTTTGAGGTGTAAGTAATATGATAAAGGCTATATTGATTTAAATAAACCTTGGAAAAACACACTTTAGAATGTACAAAGTAACCAGGGTAAACAGAATTCATTTCAAATGCAAAAAATTGTATGTTTTATGATGGATAAATGACTGCTAGGTAACTATGGAATTAAAACATAATTATACTTTGACATGTGATGAATAATGGAAGTTTTACCAAACTATACAGTGTTCACATATGGTTGTATTTGACGCCTTTAAATATCTCCCAAAAGATCTATGTCAAAAGACACTGCAATTCAGGAGACAACAGGCAGTTTAATCCATTATTATTTAGCTCTTCCACATTTATAATCGAAATATTCATAGTTTTGCAATTTGAACCAATTTAGGGTTAATCTACTCTCCTTCTCACAAGTTATGCCTTTCTCCCTGGCTGCTATTAACACAACAAACAATGAATATTTGTAGAAGGAAGGAAGGAAGGGATGGCAGCTAAGTATTTAAATAGTTTTCACACCTTATCTTGAATTTTCTCTTGCAAGCATGTAGTTATTTTAAATGCCTCTGTCACTTGGATTGCTCATCTCTTACCATTTGCACTGTTAACTTTTAAATGCTCTTTAGGATTGAAGTTCACAATTTTTGTGGAGCATTTACCATGAACTCTGGACTGTGTGAAATTCAGTGCTTTAAAGATAAATAGCATGTTTTCTATTACTGTGAAAAATCCTCCTGGGGTTGTTTTATACAACATGGACTGCTGTTAGGTGATTATTTTCTGTGATGTTTACACTACATTAATGCAAACAAGATTATGTCTGCTATTTTAGCATCTGCTTTAAATGACTGACTCATTAAAATTTCCAACAACTGATAACATCACATCCAGATCATTTTCCACTGACTTGCTGTTAATCATATCTCTCATCTATTATCACGTAATCTTGTTTTAAAAAGCTTTTAAAAATCTTTACTAAATTTTAAGGATTTTATTTTATCCAGCATTATGTTCTTGAGATATTTTAAATCCAATTGTGTAAACTTAATAACATAATATATTTACCCTTTCAGTTTTCTGTTACAAAAAAAAATTAAGTATGCATTAAATGTCTTCATCCAATGCATTATTAAAAGTTTTAGAATTGGCAAAAATATAAACCTTCGCCCTTCCACTAAATAGCTGCATCTTTTTGAGCCCTGCACCAACATGCCAGGGAAGGGACTGATATTAATGATTGAATAATGTGCAGCGTTTGCAACAGTAATTTATAAGAATGAATTTCACTGTATCTGTAAAATTGGACATTAAATAATTTTTAAATGTATACTTTAAGACTTTCCCCAGTTTATGAGCCTTACAGTCATTAAAAGATGAGCAGTTTTGAATAGTATTCACTTTCATCCCAGGTGTTTTTTGTTTTCTCTTTAGTTTCCATAGACCAGTGACTTATTTTTTGTTAGTAGTGTTTTTGATAATTGTTCCTGAATTTTCCTAGTAACTGATAAATTCTCCTATTATTCATTTTTGAGCAATAGCATTTCTTGGGTTCTTCTTGAGTTATTATATTTGTCAGTTCAGGATGTTTATTTGGTTCTTTTGTAAAGATCCCAGCTGTCTACCAGAATTCTCTATATTCTTTTTGTCATATGTGAATATATTAAGCACAGTCATTTTCAAGTCTGAATGATAACTCCATTATCGAATCCCTTATTGGTTTGTTAGTAGTGTCCATTTCTTTTCTTGGATTTATTTCATATTGCCTGTGTCCATGTATGCTTGTTTATTTCTATGTTTTCTATTTAATCTATGACATTGTATATGAGAAAAATATCTTGAAATCACTTGACACTAGCAGGGCTATGTTATAGTTCTTCAGTGATGATATGTGATTGCTATGTAAATTTCCTCAGCCCAATTAGAAATTTAGATATTTTGAATTTAGTTATCAGTCCATGTAAGAGCTGGTCTTTTTCTTTCTTTGTTTTTCTTTAATATAAGCATTTAGTATTTTTCTCTACCATTTTAGGAATACCTGAATCAGAGCAAACATTTGAACCCAAGAATAAAGATTGGCCACACCCCATTACTATTTCCTTGGCCATCTGCTGTAAATCAAATGTCATATTAGTGCTAGGACTTCTCTTAACCTACAGTTCTTTTAGTATCTAGAAGAGGTGCACAACTCTCATATGGGAAACCATCACTGAATTTCTTATTCAGGTCTTTTATATAGACACTAGGAAGCCAACATACAGAAAATGTAGATTCATCTATCTCAAACCTAACATCAAACAATTTTTTTAAATGTTCAGAAGACAGATATTGAAAAAGTGGAGAATGCTGAAGCGAACCCAGAAAAATTGGTTATATATTCTTCAATTACCTGAAAATTCAGGCCAAGTTCTAAAGGAATATTTGAACAGATAGTCTAATGGAAGTCATTTCGCAGCCAACAATACAACATATTCATATCACCTATAAGAACGGGGCATCTTAAAATTAGTGTTGAGGGCTACATATTGAGGAAGCCATGTACACTAATGCAGCTCACAAAAGTAATGTCGCTATTTTCAATTATATTCCTTGCAAAACACATCAGATATTCCAGCCTCTCTTTCTTATTTGCCTTTGTGGTGGCCGAATGGTCTTTTGGACTTCTTTCAAAAATTATTCCGATTGGATATGACTGTTCTTTAATTCGTTTAGATGCAGTTTTATGTAATAGAGTAGGCTGCTTCAAATTCAGGTTTCTGGCTTGGTCATTGAATTTTCATCTAAAAGATCTTTTAGCTACTTTATTGTGTCTTTCACGAAAGAGCTCTCTCGTGCCTACCATGCTTTGCTTTTATTTCTTCTTGCGGTTCTTCCACAGCCTCCGTGCTCCACTTTTCCATCAAGAGGAAGACAGTGTTATTGAGGGTTTGGGGAGACAGTGCAAATGCTCTAGTTTCTTGGAGAAGCTCTATTGAGTAAAATGTTCACACACACACACAAAAACTTAGTTGGGCTCCAGTTAACGTGCTAAACAGTTTTTTAAACACTGGATTAGATATTTTGAATATTTTGGAGACAATCAAGGTAGTCTCAGTTCAGATTTACATAGGAAATTCATCAAGGGAAGCAACCTCAGGAGTGGTCCATACTCCTCTTGTGGGAGACGAGAAGATTAAGACCCCAAGAGAAGATAAAACCTGCCCAAAGTGTCAGTGTGCTCAGGGCTGCCTGCTAGACTCCCTGTACCGTAACACTAACTCACACACCAGGAATTTGATCAAATCAAGATCTATTATAAACACTTGGAGATTGAGTTTCAACATTTGCCTCTCACCCCGTGACAAATGTCCCTGCTGCCCAGCTTGCCTGGAGGGCTTGTCTGGAGAAGGCATTGCATGGAGTGAGCCAGGGAAACAAGACCAGCTACCATAGAGCCCAGCTGGACAGTGGGAAAGACCTGTCAACTTTCTGGCTGAGAGCTGCCTTTCCACTACAAACACCATGCTATCTAACAGAACTTTCTATGAAAATTAAAATGTTGTACATTGATGCTGTCCAATATAGTACAATATAGTTGCATGCGTCTGTTGAACACTTAAAATATGGCTAGTGAAACTGAGAAAATTTAATTTTATTTGAGTATAGTTAATTTAAATACACATTTAAATAGCCATATTGTATACAGCAGTTCCACAGTTACTGGCATGTAAAAAAATGATGTAAATATAGTGAGTTTTATGAGTAGTTTACAAATATTTTTGAAAACAAAATGAAAAAGCATATGGTTTTATGAATTCAAATTAACACAGCTTTACCTGGACATACTAAGAGTGGATAACTTTGGATGATGGGAATTACGGTGATTTTATTTTTGTGTGTAAAATTGGAATACGTTATTTGCATATATTATGGACATTTTTAGTTGAAGAATGATTACTAGTTTCTTTTAATGGAATGAAAGATACGATTATTATAAAAGATGACTGTCAAGACTCTGACTGAATGGTTAGATGGTTCAAATGAGTATGACAATTCAAATTATAATTCCAAAACTCTAATCATAGGTATGTCTCAGTGATAGAAATTTCAAGTCTACAGGAGGAGCTGGCAGAATAATAACTTTTATATGGATGTTTTGAATTTAAAATGACTCAGCCATTAAGAAACGCAAAGCGCTGATTATCACTCCAGACTGGTACACCACAGCCATGGGTGCGCCAGTGAATTCCGAAGAATGGTAGTTACTAATACAGTTGACCCTTGAACAACATGTGGTACCCAAACCAGAAGATGCTCAAGCCCCACACTCAGCCCTCCATTTCTGTGGTTCTGTATCCACGGATTCAAACAACCATAAACTGTGTAGTACTACATTTATTGAAAAAAAAATTGTACATGAGAGGACCCACAGAGTTCAAACCCATGTTGTCCAAGGGTCAACTGTGTATGTCTTAGACACTGATCCAAATTCTTTATCTAGTTTGTCTCTAAGGCAGGTATATTACTGCCCTTTTTCTATAGATGAGGAAACTGAGGGGGTTAATAAACTTGCCAAAGGTCACAGATATGAAACTGGGATTTAAATGCAGAGAGCCTAGTTAACTTTAAGAGCTCACACTTCTAACCACTATGCTATATAACCTCGCATACATACTAACCAACATATGTGTCTACATATGTTATATAACCTCACACATGAAGGCTCTACACAGGAAAAAAAAAAAGGGCAGTGTGACAAAGGGAGGGATTTATGCAGGGAAAAAGGAGGAAACAAAGAAAGTTAGTTGGAGTTTGTATGAGAATTTAGACGCACACATGTTAAATGAGAATAAGAAAGCGTGAAAATAGTAGGTGTTAAAATTACAAGGCCACATATTGAACTGATACATCCTGGCATGTTGATAAACCCACGGAAAAAGACCTGTATTATATTTTAGGATTAACTAGGATTCGTATAGCAGTTAAGAAAAACGAGATAGCATACCCAAATATTTGCATAAGTAGGTGAAATTGAATGCAAAAATAATCAGTAAAAATAACATCTATGTATTGAAAACACATTCAAGGACACGTGCTATGCTTCACCAAACAAAAACAAGGCATCTCCATAATGTGAGCATCACAGAGGCACTTATTTAGTCTGTTAGTAAATAGTTACTAACTGCGGATGTCAATATTTATAGAATTTTCTTTTAATTTTTTAAATTTAAATTAATTTTCTTCTATGTGAAAATAAAAATTAAATTACAACATTCAAATGTTTAAAGCAGTACATTAGCATTGTTAAATTTTATGGACCAAAATATTCCAGATATCATACAAATTTAATTTTTTAGTTTTATAACAAAGAAAATGGTAAATTATAAATTGTTTTTGGCAGATAGATGAGGATTTCAATATGTATTTTAGCCTTTTTTAGCAATTAAATAAATATGTGGAAGAAATCTGAGAATTTCTCATTAATATTTTAAACAGCGTGTCAGTTTTCTAAAGTCTGTTCAGACCCTGCCTTAAAAATCCTTGTCAAAGGATAGCAACATCTGACTCATCACAACATTGGTGTCAGTTGATTGTCTTTTCTTATTCAAGTTGTGATTTTCTTGTTTCTTTTTATGGCAGACGAGTTTTTTTTAATCATATCTTAGACATCTGGTCGACTGTGATAGGACTCCCTTAGTTCTATTTAAACATTTTATATTAGCAGATGGTCACCCTGCTCAGGTTCATCATGTCAGTCTTGGCCTGGTTTGGGAGCTGTGGTGGCAATGGCAGTGTCATTTTCAGAATCTTTATGGTGCTATCTTGGTCTGTTTAGCTTATCTGGTGCCACCGGTCCTTGCTGATGCTGCCTGAGGGGGCGATAGAGGTTTGTTCATATTGGATGATAGGGTGTCTCTAAGCAGGGCTGGTAATGGTGGGATCTCCCTGCAGGTTCCCCATCAACACACACACAGATGTCCTGGTGGCATGTCTTGAGCAGAAGACGAGAGGGTCAGAATGGCAGGAACAAAGAGGCTTTCTAGCCCAGGCCATTCACCGTGGCTGGGTCTCTGCTGCCGTGGCCCACCTGCCTTTGCACATGTCAGTAAGGAGGGAAGGAAAGTGCCATTCCTGGCTGCTTATTGGTGGTGGGGTTCCCAACTCATTCCTCTTGTCACGGTGTCAGACAGGTTAGGCAGGACTAATGTTGTCAGGGGGACTCAGATTTGATCCTGGAATGGAATGAACAGAAACGGAATGATTCCATTATCTAAGCTGCCTTCTGTTAGGGATCAGAAAGCACTGCATCTGGGTGGTCTTCCTAATTGGAGTTGGGGAGAGCTCAAGATGCCTCACTGTGGTGCTGCTCCTCTGGTCTTGGCATCTCAGACTAGCTCACATCTTTTATCTAGCTTTTCAGATTTTTTTTTTGTATAATACAGATATTTTAACAAGACCTTTAGCATTACAGAAGTTCAGTTTTTGTATTATGATTATAAGGAGACTGAATGCCATAATGTAAAAGATGTATTTCTGTCTCTAGGTAACATTTTTTAACAAAAGAACACCCTAGTCTTTTTTCTGCTCATTGATTTTTCTTAACCCCAAAAATCTCCTCGTGTTCAGATTTTTCTTTTAGTTGTCTGTTGCATTTCCAGGGTTTATAGTTTTGCTTAATGGGGAGGTGCAGGGAAAAATAAATACACAATTTTGTACAGATTAAAAGTTTTTGGTAATAAAAATCATAGAATTTAACTTGGCCTTGTGATAGGTGAAGATTTCTTTAACAAAATTCAACAAAGCATCAAACTTGACCTGATTCATTAATTGAACTTAATTAAAATGAAGAACTTTTTATTGTTCAAAAATACCATATAGAGGATAAACAAGGAAAATCAACAGAATGGAAGAAAATGTTCATGATATCTATCTAGGGCATATTGCTGACATACAATTCACATCTGGAATGTATAATTAAACTCTACAAATACATGAGAAAAAAAATCAAAGAAAAAACCAACTGGAAAAAAATTGCAAAAGTAGCCAAGCACTTTGTAAAAGATAACCAAACAGGCAAAAAGCGTAAGAACATTTGCTCTACATCATCAGACAGCATGGATATGCAGATTGAAACCACAGTG
The DNA here is from genome assembly GCF_009834535.1 of Camelus ferus. Lineage (NCBI taxonomy): Eukaryota > Metazoa > Chordata > Mammalia > Artiodactyla > Camelidae > Camelus > Camelus ferus. The sequence continues at coordinate 4,856,252 of NC_045718.1, read as the reverse complement.
AGTTACCACTAGAAACCAAGAGGAGCAGAGAAAATTAAAGAAATAAAAATTTCCAGTTTCTTTGAAAATGTGTGAACTTTAAACATTCTAAAATCACATTGGAATGTTTGGCTGAATTAAAACAGTTTCTCATTATTAATAAAAATTATACACCTTTTATTCTACAACCCAGCAGTTCTGTTTCTACATAAGTATACGAACAAGGCAAAGGAGTATATATGTGCAAAGAAAATCAAAAAACTAAAACAAAGAAACAAACAAGGAAAACTATTCACAGTTGCCAAAATCTAGAACTAATAACCAAAATATTCATGAGTAGTAAATAGGGTAAATCAATTATATTAAAATAATAGAATGTTTCACGGCAATTGAAAAATACTGACATATGAATATCAGTACATGAATCAAACAGGTTAATTTCACAGACATAGAAGTGACCAAAGGAAACCAAATGCAAAAAAATATGAGTCAATGTATGTGAAAAATACAAGAAAACATAAATAAAATTTATGCTGATAGAAGACAGAAAAGTACCTAATTCTGGGTGGTGAGTATTGGTTATAAAGTACCACAGTGGAATCTTGTGTCCTTGAAACACTCAATGTTCTGTATCTTTATCAGGCTGTCTCTAGTCAGATTATATTTATATTAATTTAAACTAATTAAATAATCTGAATTAATTAAAATAGTTAAGTTAATGTATTTTAAAATAAATTTAAATTAGATTAAAATTTATTATATGATCATATAGTTCATAGAAATAGCATTTCTGTTTATATTCAAAATTAATAACTGAAGTTTTATTTTTGGATAAGTCATAGATAACCTCAGGATGGATGTTTAACAGACTTTATCACAAGTATAATTATTACTTCAAAGTATTGGAGAAAACATTCTTGAAATTTTCATGAGGTAGGGATTACCAATGGAATTTTTTGGAATTATTTATCTTCTAAAATAGTAATTTTACATAGCTTGTTATAATTAATAAAATTCAACTTGTCCATAGTTAATTTTTTTTCCTGAGCTTTCAAGCAAGGAAATCATTATGATTTGAATTTAATTAAATATATGCTATTAAGTGCTCCACTGCTGAACACTTGATTCCCTTTGAGTTTTCTGCACTTTGCTGCTCTTGCCTTTCTATGAGTCATAAAACGTCTTCCAGACCCTCCTGCCCATTAATACATGAAATACTTTAATGTAATTAAAGCAATTAATTTTTTTGACAGGCTAGCTCAATGATGCATTTCCAATATATTAATTACTGTCATGATGAGGTTTGCAACGAAGGTTGAATACAACTATTCTCCATTGGACAAATCAAATCAACTCAAATAAATCACCAATCTAGTCTATTACTCTTTAGATTGAAAAAAATACATAAGATTATTAATCTAAGGAATTTTGACATTATCTAATCATATCCTAGATATCAGCAATTTGTTATAAATGTTGGAAGTATACCCCAGCAGGCTTTTCTTATTTAAAATCTATCCTTCTATATTTATGTGATATAAGAAGCTATAGATGTTTGTACAATCACATTATTTGTCCTTGGTTTTGGCCTTTTTCTTTGCAAAAATGAGTTGCTTCTGTATGTTTATATAAACACTCATTCCTGTTGCAATTTTGTAGCTTAGTAACATTTAAATATTTGATCTAGATGGGATATATTTTAGTGTAAGCGGTGAGGCTGGGTATTACTTTTCTCTTAATTGCACTGCAGGCATTGGATAATCTATGCCCCACGGTTTGAAATTATACTTTATCAAGTACTAAATTTCCATTAATTCCTGAGTATGGTTTGAATTTCTTTTTACTATGATTTGTCATTCTATTTCTGCAAATGTACAGCATGCTGGACATTATATGTAAATACCTGGTAGGAAAACATCACACTCTGTCACATTGAAATATTTGTCCAATCTCTTCTTAGTTTTTCATTGTCTAGATGAATTGTGACCATATTTTCCTCAGCTTTCAAAGATCTCATAATAGTTTTAATTGAAGTACTTTTGAATTTATAGGTTAATTCAGGGAGATGAAATCTTTATGACTGAGTTTTTCAATCCTAAATGATATTGCTTTCCTCTCATTTAAGCATTTTTAAATACTGAAATAAGATTCTACAATTGTTCAAACACAGGTCCTTAAAATTTAGTTATTTTATATTTATTCCTAGGTTACTCTCTTTTATTGCCTTCAGAAACTTATTTTCTGCCATGTTAGATTTTTCTGTTAAGACCTATAATTAGAACATTGGAAATGTAGTTAAATTTAGCATGGATTTGTTAGTAAAATCACTGAATCTTGAATACTGATTGTAACTTTCTTTCATTTCTCAGCTGGCATTGATGTTCATAACTTCTTCAGACCTCAGCACTCTTTCTAAGTCCCCCAAAATGCTTCCCAAATTGAATCATGACTTTAAATGCTTAAATTAAATAACGGGTTTATGGATGCTGCCTTTAGAATCATTATCTTAATGAGAGTGAATAACACCAATTTTATGACCCATTCATAGCCAAATCCTTCATTCCCTTTGCCATTACCATTGACATTTTCTTGTTTGTTTTCCTTTTTTATTACTTCCAAGCTATTTCTAGACAGTTTTGAGAAGGAGGTAGATAATCTATGAGTTCTCAGCACTGAAGTAAAATTATATTAAAAATATTATTTATTCTTACAGAATTATTCCTGTATTCATATACCAAGACAGTTACTTCACAAGCTTTAAAGACACTACCAGAAATTTCATTAAAATGTTGTCTATTGAGATCAGGATGCCGAAACTTAACTAATATTGACTAAGCCTACTGTTGGATCAAAACCCAGCGTACACACACAAAACAGTTCCTGGTTTTTCATTTGCAATATGCAGACTGACTGACTACTGGTGTTGTAGGCTACCTAATGCTCCCTATCTCCACACACCAACCCCCACAAGTATGTCCATGTCCTAATCCCTGGTCTTGTGAACCGGAATGTTACCTTCTATGGCAAAAGAGACTTTTTATGTGTGATTATAATTCTTTGGATGGGTTATCTAGAATTATCCTGGCTTAACACAGTGGGTTGATATAATCATGGGAATCTTCATGAGAGGGACTTGAGAGGAGTCAGAGCCAGGAGATTTGCTAATGTGATGATGGAAACACAGATTAGAGTGATGTACTTTGAAGATGGAGGGAGGGGGCACATGCCAGTAGAATGTATGTGGCCTCTAAGAGCTGGAAAAGGCAAGGGAACAAATTTTCTCTATAGAGGAACCAACCTGCCAACACCGTGACTTTAGCCCAGTGAATGATTTCTGGCTTCTGGCTTCCAAAACTGTAAAAGAATAAGTTTATGTTATTTTAAGTCACGAATTTTGTAGCAATTGTTAACAGTAGCAATAAGACACTAACATCAAACTCATGCAGTTTGATAAGATGAGTGGAGTCTCTAATGAGGTACAGATGACATAAATATTGTAGAAGTCATCAAGCATTTTGGTTCCAGAAATTACAGAACCACAATCTGAGTTCAGTGGGGCCAACTATCCTATGTAATTATTCTTCTGTCTTGGCCACTAACCTCTCCTTTTTTTAGATGCATACAACACTACTATTACATAACCCACTTTCATTTCCTATAGAATTTATTCTTAGGTTTACTGAAATTCCCTTGCAATTTCCTGCTCTACCACAGCATTTTACCCAACCCTTCACACACTACTATTTAGTAACACCCCCAAATGTGTAAATATTAGTAAGATACCATCAGGAAATCTACTCACATACATTAAAGCGAAATAAAATAGATTTTATTTATGATAATTATTTAAACATTAAAAAAAACCCAAAGGTAAATAACTGTCCATTAAAATGTACCTCCTTGAAGGTCATGAAAGTTATTATTTTACATTTGCTTTAGCAATACTATTGCTTTTAACACTTACATTGTTACTGAATCAAACTTGAGTCAGCTTGTCTGACACAGGCAGAGCCAGTCTACTGACACTGGGTTGTGGTGAAGGGAAGCACAGCATTTTCTGCAGGGCCGAGCAGGGAGAACAGGAGGCTTATGCTCAAAACACCTGCATTCCCTGATGCCTTTTAGGGAAGGGTTTTTAAAGACAAAGTGAGGGAGAAGGTCTTGAGGTATGTGATCAGTTCGTGCACAGTTCTAACTGGTGGGTGGTGAGACAACCATGTGAGGTCACAGGAGTCAGCATTATTAATCCTCAGGCTCCAGCCAGTCTGGGGGCCGTGTGCTAATGGCCAGCATGCAGTTAGGGTCCTCCACCTGGTGGGGTTTCTAGCATCTGGAAAACAGCTAGTGGATGTGCTCAGTACATTATCTATAGCCCATGAGGAAGAACTACAAGTCCATAACTTTGTTTTATGATGAAGCTATTATCATTTTGACTTGTTCTCCTTTGTGTCTACATTTTCTCATTTTTCTGATTAAATTCCCTCTTTGGAATTCAGGGAAGGTTTAGGAGGCTAAAGCTTTTCTGCAAACAAGAGGCAGGGGACGTGCGTGAGGAAGGGTCTGTTCCTGGGAAGGCCTGCAGAGTCCTGCTTGGTTTCAATATCAACAATCCAACTGGAATTAGTTTCTGTATGTGATTTGAATTAGAGGACAAGAATTCAACTTTTAAATATGGTTATTCATTTGATGCAGTAACATTTATTGAGAACAAAATTAATATCCTACTGCTGCACAATACTATAGTGTTATATTTTATCCTAAAACACAATAGGCTTTCAGATAACCGCTTCTCAGTTTAAGAGAAATAATATTATCACTAATTTGAAGTCTCTTTGGCTCTATCCCTGATTTCAACCATTTTTTTTCCTTTATTCTTTTATAAGTAACACCTAAGCTGTATTTGCAGTTATCATTTCCTTTATTTTCATTAAAGTTTATCATACATGTTCAGTTATTTAAACAATATTATGCTTTTCAAGGTTTCTGACCTAACAGAGTCTGAGAACAGAATCTTACACATATTCAAAAATACATTTTTCAGTTAAAAGTTATGTAAAACACATACATATTTAAACACTTCCTTAATTAAAATAATAATAAAATGATGTTATTCACCTATCCTTATAAAGCTTTAGATTCAGAAGCATACATTAATATTTCAAGATCATTAAGTGACTAATAATGACTATTTTAATAATTAAAAAGGTGGTATAAATGTCACATAAAGAGGAAAATGACACGAAGTAATAATAACAAAATTCTTTTTTTGTGGTATACTGCGAATACAGCCATTAATTCCCCCTCCTCTTACTTTGCTGGTACTTTTTCAGTATGACACTATAGCTCCTCATAAAAAGGATGGAGTCTTTTTAATTGTCTGTTGAATCTGCACTTGACCATGTGACTTGCCTTGACTAATGGGATAATAGTTGATATGATGAAAGGAATGCCTTAAAATTTATTTTGCTCATTTGAACTTGCTGATCTTGGGATCACTGATGCATCAGAAGAACCACTTAAAAGTCCCTAGGGGAGCCCAGTTCAAAGTACTGACCTGTGGAATCCTGAGACATATAAATGGCCCATTTTTTAAGTCACTAAATGAAACACAGTTTTTTACTTTGCTAAATACAGCTGACAAAATTTCCCCCAAATTTATATACTACATAGCCTGCAAACCTACCTCCTACAAAATACTTAAATACTTAAAAAAATACAGCAATGTATATACTTTGAAATATGTGAATGGACTTACAAGGAAGGAAGGGAAATTATGAGACCAAAAGAGTAGGATGAAGACAAATACAGAAAGCAAGTGAGCCAAAGCCAACAGCTACTATAAAGGGATATAAGAGGTTTCGTTTTGTTTGCTTGTTTAATTTTCCACAGGGACAATTGACAAGTACTTGAGCATGCAACACGGGGGTTTGCTTCAGTGCAGAGTGACCCTAGTGTAAAACTGAATTCCCAAAGATCTATCCCTTCAATGAAATGATAAATTAGAATAGTCCTCCCTTAGGAGACATGACACCTCTGGGAATTCATAACTCCAGCTGGCTTTCACAGAGGATTTGAGTTGTCTTACCCAATGTGGTGCAACTAATTGCAGTCTTAAATATGAATTTGAAGTAGTACCACATGTCCTCATATGTATCAGAACCAAGAGCTCTCTATTAATTAGTTCACCCTAAAACCAAATCTTATAGTATTCAACATGTGAAATACAATGAATAGGACTTAACCAACAAATATATGAAAAATCAAGAAGAAGGAAGTATAACTGAGAGTCTAAAGAACAGTCAAATAACAGAGTCAGACTCATGAAGAATCCTGACATCAGTTATGGGATATATTTATGTTTATCATAATGAAAAAATTTAAAAATAGAGAAGGGAATCAAAAACACAAGCAAGGCATTAAATGACAAATATAAGCATGGACACTTAAAAAACCCAAAATTTTAGAAATAAAATATTAAAATGATTAAAAATTAAAGTAACAAATATTAAAGTTTCTGTACATGAGATTAATAGGCTATTGGTCATCATCCATGGATTGGTAAAAACAGAAAGATAGAGGCTTATATCATTGTTCAATTGATACAGGAGAAATGAATGTGGGGCGATAAGTTGGCCAAGTCTCAGGTCTTGGTTGAGTCCCTGGGATGTGCTCCACCAAGTGTGGGTCCTTGGCTTCACACAGGAGAGAATTCAAAAGCAAGCCACAGTTGAGTAAAAGTAGATTTATTTAGAGAGATACTCCATAGAGTGCAGGCTGTTTCAAAATGCAAGAGAAAGGCCATGAGGTGTGGGGGTTAGATGCTCAGTTTAAAGTAAAAGTAGATACACACTTCATAGACAGAGTGTGCGCAGTCTGTCTCACTCAGAAGAGAGAGCTGCCACGAGGTGTGGTGTTAATTTTCATGTGCTTGGTAACTTCATATGTGGGCAGATTATTTGGGGAAGGGGCTGGGATTCCCAGGAATTGGGCCACTGCCCACTTTTTGACCTTTTATGGTTAGCCTTGGAACTGTCATGGCGCCTATGGGAGTGCCATTTACCATGTTAATATTTTATTATGGTCGTATAATGAAGCTCAAGATCTACTGGAAGTCAAATCTCCAGCCATCTTGGGCCTGAAGGCCTGTTGGGAGTTGAATTTTCCGCCACCTTGATGTTAACTGGTGTGTTATTTCTTGAATGGCTGTGCCCTGCCCCCTTCCTTCCTATCTCACAATTCCTTCATCATCGCTAGGAAAATAATATACAGTTCAGCCCACTGGGCTTAACTGTCTTCACCTTTGATCAGAGTAGCAGACTTCTAAACAGGATGTTGTCCATTCACCTTGGAACTGCTGCCCACAAACCAAGCGGCTCTTGTTGGTCAGTTGAGAGCTGTTTACAGGCACTGTTCAGGTCAAGACAGAATCCAGCAACAATGCACACAGTTCCAAAATCAGTCCTAAGGGAAAAGAAGCCCCGTGCCTGGGAATACTTCCTCCTTGCATTTCCCAAGTAGCATGATCTCTTTTTAAATCACATCGATTTTATAATGGAACTCTTCTGGACACTGCTATCTCCATAGTGTTTTTTCAACATCACCCAAGACATCATGGGTATTCCCATAATAATTCAAGACCACTTTATGACTTTTGGTCATAAGGGTAGTTTTAATTACTCTTCAATAACGAGCTAATAATTTTTCCCAAAATGGAATTCTCTAGTCTGAAGATCCACCACTCATTGCTGGGAGGAGGCCCAGGATGGTGAGAGATTTGACTTCCAGTAGACCTTGAGCTTCATTATATGCTCACTGTAATATGTTAGTATGGTAAATAGGCTTTTGCCAGGAGCCCCAGTCTTTACCCTGCACTGGGCTATTATCACATAGAGAATTGGTCCATACAGTTCTACAGAGTGAAGAAAAAGAAAAAAAAAAAAACCCTATGATTATATACTATATATGAGACACATCTAAACCATAAAAAGTTTGTAAACAAAGTTTGTAAATATTTGTAAGTCTGTAAATAAAGAAAATGAATTGCTATAATATGAATAAAGTTTCAATTGACCAAGAACATATTAAATTATTACAGTCTGTACAAATAGTCACATTTTCAAAATAGAGAAAAAAGAACAGAACAAAAAACAATTAGAAAATAATATGTATTTCTCAGACAGTGATAGATAAGCACATAAAAATCAATAGGATATAGTTTTAAAAACACAAGTTCCCTGTTTTTAAACGTTAGTATGTTTAAGTATTTTAACAATAGGAAGTAGTTTAAAAAACACAAGTCTAATAAATATACAACACAAAACCAAGCAATTAAAGGTATCACATTACTCCAATGCCATTCAATGCACCATAAATGAAATCTCAATAAATTTCTAATTATTTGTATCCTAAGAAATATATTGTCTGACTGTGAGACTGTAGGGGGCAGAAATTTTCTTCTACCTTTCCAGGTTCTGCTGACTGTTCTAAAAAATAAATTGACATGAGACAGATAACATAAGAAATCAAATAAAAATTTAACAACATATATACAAGAGAGAGACCTGGACAAACTGAGTAACTTGACCAAAAGGCCAAATCCCTCCCCTTAAAACATCGTCTTCCGCAGACAAAAGAGGATGTTGGGACTAGTGGTTTGGGACTTCAGAGGGGAGGAAGACAGTTGACATGGAGGCAGAAAAGCAAATGTTAGGTAAGCACAAATGTTTCTTGGGCCATACAGAGACACAGGACATGGAGAGGAATTTTAACAAACAGACTTTGCTAGATTTTTCCCTGTTAACATACCTAGTTCAAGTTCATAGGTACCTATGCTGAAAACTCCCTTCCTGGAAAAATGTCCTCTATCTAAATTCTTTAGACAGTTAAGGGGAAGGTCAAAGTTTCTTCCTAAGTCTTTTGGGCCTTGATTGTTTTCAGTGCAAAATAATCCACATGCTGAAGAGATATTCTAGGGGGACAAGTTTTGTTCCCCTACAATACAATTAGATTAAAAACCCAAAACTTACAGCCACCGCAACAAAGCTAAATTAAAGTTGTGGATATTTAAAAATATAACTTAAAATAATATTTGGACCTAAAAGAAATAATGTCATATTGTTACTGAACCAAACTGGGGTCCACTGGCCCAGGCACAGTAAAGCCAGACTGCTGACACCGGGATGTGGTGAAGGAAAATGCCATGTTTACTGTAAGGTGCCACACATGAAGTCTGGGACAGCAGTGCTCAAAACGCCCGAGCTCTCGGGTGGGTTTCTGCAAAGTACTTTCAAAGACCAGGTGAGAGAGGAAAGTCCCAAGGTGTGTGATCAGCTCACATATAACTCCCTGATTTGCTGGTGATGAGGTCACAGGACAGTGTCACAGGGGTCAATACTATCAATTCTTTGGCTCCAGGATGCCTGGGAGCCATGTACTCATGGTCATCAAGTAGTTAACATTGTCCATTCGGCGGGGGGGGGCAGGGGGGGCCGTTTAGAACCTGTAAAACAACTCAGGAAATATGCAAGAGATACCATTATCTACTTCGGAAAGGGGCTAACACAGAGGATATGGTGGGGGGTGGTCTGTCTAGGGAGGCCCCATAGGATTTTGTTTTATTACAATATGTTTATTAGAAGAAATGTACAGACTAGTAATAACAAGTACCAAAACGTATGATGTATTTTGGGAGATACATAGCTTTAAGTTACTAACCAGTGAAAAAGGAAGAATAAAATTTATAAACTTAATATCTCAAAAAGTGAGGAAAATATCAGAATAATACTAAGAAAGTAAAAAAAAAATTAGTATAGGAAACAACAAACAAAAGAAAATCAGATAAGATACATAACAACACAAACATTTCTCTGAAGCAAAATGGATTAAGTAAAAACAGAGATGATGCAAGTAATCAACATGAGGAAAGAAAATTATTTCATAACTAAAACTGCAGCAGAAATTAAACACAGTAAGAGGATACTGTGAACAAATTTACCCCCCCAAAATTAAAATCTTACATAACACTGACAATTTTTTAGGAAATGCAGCTTCTCAGAACTGACGCAGAGGCACTAGAAAACAAGAACAGTTCCATAAACTTAAAACCTTGGAGGAACGATTGCTGTTGAAAAGTTGTCATATAAACTTTAAAAAGCATGCATGTGGGGGATGGCAGGGGGAGCTGGGGTTAAAGAATTTATTAAAATAACATATCAAAGCCAAATGAATTTAGAGGTGAACTTACTAATCATTCAAAAGGAAGGAAGGATAATATTACACAAACTATTTCAGACCATGGTTAAAGAAATTGCTTAGCTTAGTACATGTATATATACTTATGTTATTTGCATATATTTAATATTTATATAATACATATGAAATATTTTGTAATTGTATGTTTTTAAAATGCTCCTAAATATAATTTAGATGCAGTTCATAAAATAATATCATAAACCTTATGCCTATTAGTAGGTGAATAGATAGATAAATTTTGGTATAGCAACAATAGTAGATTAACACAAAACAATGTAATGAATTAAATATAGCTATTTGCAACAACATGGATACATCTTTAAAAAAGCATGCAAACAATTTTTTGAGTGGCAAAGCAAGTACTTAAAGACAATATACAGCATGACATACTCTAAAACATTTTGCTAACCAAACTTTTACAAATATATTGTATAGGCCAGTATACAGATAGCAAAACTAATAAAAAAGAGATTACTTATAACACATTTAGCTAGATAGCTAGATGATAGATAGTAGACAGATAACTGGATAAAAATATACACGTTGTATGTATTTAAGGAAATACAAAATTGGGGAGTACAAATATAAAGATAAATTTAAAGGCACACATGATTTTAATATATATTTAAAGATAATTGTTTCAGTGGAAGAAATTAAGAAAATAGGAAAGAAAAAATGTATAGATACTTTTAAGTAAAAAGACACTTGTAATTGATTCTTTGGTTTATGGTGGGTTCATGGGAATTGTTATTAATATGAATTAATTATTAAATTAACACAATATAGTCATTTGTTGACCAGTGAATAGAGTTACGAACCAAACCACCAATGGGGAGTCCAGCCTTTCTTACATCTCATCACTTTGACACTGATTCTTCTCTTTCTCCAGCCTTTATAAGAACTCTTGGGATAATACTGGGCTAACCAGGATAATCCAGGATAATCTCCCCATCTCAAAGTCATTTTATTAGCAAACTTAATTCCATCTGAAACCTTAATTCTCCCTTGCCATGTAACCTAACATATTCACAAATTCTAGGGATTAAGATGTGAACACTTGGGGGGGGGGGAGGCCATTATTCTGCCTACAGCATAAAGGAGGGACTAAAAACGTGAGCTCTAGCTAAAGCTTCATCTAAACTGAAGCACCTGACATCTGCTTTAGTTAACACAATAATAATACAACTATAAAACAATGAATGAATTCACTCTTTGAGGTACAGAATTATGGCTCCTTTTCAGTTGTCTGTATTTTATGCACTGTCTCCCAAAACTGCCCATCTAAATTTAAACTCTCTTGCCTCATATTAAGGGATTAAAAAATCACTTTAAGTAACAGATCAGCTAGTTAAGAAATTCCCAGTTTGTCATAGTGAGAATCTGTTGTCTAGTCTAACAATGTCCTTTTAATTGTCTAGAGCTAACTTGAACAAAATCTTTTTTGCAACAGACAAAGAAATGTAAGGTGAACATATCCCGTGAAAGAAAGTGAGATCCTGAGACAGGCACTGGGCTGTTGAGCTAAGCAATCTCTCTCTATTTCGTCTCTCTTTTCAGATAGGTTTATCTTACAAGTGACAGGGATGTCAACTTTCAACAATTCTCCTCTTAGGTTGGTTATATTAGGAACTATCAGCATGATCAGTGCTATTTTGTGAGCATTTTTATCAGTGGTAGTTTGACACCTCATTCCACGTGTTACTTGGACTCCAGCAGTGGTAAAAAATAAAAATCACTTTTTTTGGAGGAAATAAGATGTAACATTTTATTCAAGCATGTTGAATCAAATTATGAGAAATCTACTGTTAAAAATAAGAAAAATAGTATACTTAAGTTTGATTTGGTTCAATAATTTATTAATGTGTTCTATGAATTTCATTCACGATAGGCCACTTGGAAATAATTTTAGTAGTATAAACAGTGGATAATTATCATTTTCAGGACCTCCATTTCCAGTGACCCAATATGTCTCTACGCCTTTTCTTCTAGCTAAAGTGGCTATGTTAATCACCTCTGGTGATTCAGAGCAAAACAAACACATGAATTAGAGTCCAGCTATTTTTGAAATTAGTGGGTATTTCCACTGTGTAATGATTTAGAAAGCAATAATACATAGTATTTTTCGATGGAGTGATAGATATGTGTTGGGTTGAGATACAGAGTTCTGAATAGGAAAAAGGAAAACTTTATAATGAAGGAGAAAACACTCTTTTAAATTGAATCTATGACCAAAACAGAGAAATAAATAGAAGACATAAAAAATAAAAATATTCAAATCCAAAGAGCAATTAAGTAGAACTAATAGTCCAACTTAAATTCTTTCCAGGAAAAATAAATCCTTTCATTAGAAAGTTTTAGTAAGTATAAAATAATATACATACAGATTAGAACAGGGAGCTTTAATACAATATAACTTAAAGCAGATTTTTTAAAAGGTAATATTAAAATCCCTCATAAATTTAATAAATTACAAAGAGACAATGAATGATATATGTAGAATTTATCTTGCAAATTTGAGATTTCATACTCAATGAATATTGTTTGATCACAAAATTTTTGAAAATTAGCCTAGCTTGGATCCTGTGGTAGGAAGACAGGCTCTGATCAGTGCACGGATATTATGTCACTTTCTTTTATGCTATTACATATCTATATAAATGTACTTATGTATATTACTGCCTTTAATATTTCTTAGATATAAAATTGATTAATTTATTTATTCAAAATATCCATCATATATACTATTTATTCTCCTTGTAACTGGAGTTTGATACTAACGTTACCAATTATATAAGTCATGGTTTAATATGGCAATAATTAAATAATTCTGAACCATACATACATTAACTACTTTTGATGAATAATACTCCAGTTCTTGATGACGTTTCTAATTGGTGTAGTGTATTTTTATATTAAGATCACTTTAGCCAATCACTGTTAAAAATTTTTTATCTTGGTAACTTTTTGAATATCAATATGATTTTTCTAATACATTTCTAGTAAAAAAATTTACAGCTTAAAACTGTTACCTCAGTGTTAAAGTTTCTGATATATTTATAAATGGCAAATAATATTATGAATTACACCCACTTAACCCATTAGAGATTTCTAGTTCCATATAAATCAGCTTTATTCTTGATCAGTTCCGTAAATATTTTCAAATAGTATTTAATAGTAAAATTTGTAAAATTTTCCCATTTATAAAAGTTAAACTTAATCTGAAAATATTTCTAATAAAAACTAATCAATATTAGTTTAATTCTAATTAGTTTAGTCTTATTAGTTTAAACCTAAAAATTCACTTCTTGGTTACTGGGAACAGATACATGTTTTACCAGATAAAGATGCAGTGTAAAGAACTGTTTTCTTTCATAGACACAGTGCTTAATAAAATGATTTTGGCTTTTTGAGGCTTACTTTTGAAAATATTTGCATGAGTGTCTGATTCAAATATCTAAGCAGTCATACACAGAAATAAGCAGAAAGTTCTAATGACTTCAGGGATATTGATCTGGGGATCAATTTCCCAAATATCCTGTCAGAATGCACAAGAGATGCATAATTTGAAACTCCTTTGAATCAAGGAAATAAGGACCTGAATAAAACCAAGGTCATTTATCAGAAAAGAAAATCGCTTTTCAAAATGCCACCAGTCCCAAATAAAACATGGTACTAATTTGCTAATTAAATATCTTTAGAAAAATAAAATTAAGAAAATAGATAGGAACATTAAATGTGATGGCAATCATGAGATACACACATGCACACACACACGTGCTGGCACACATACCCACATCCACACACACACAGGATGATGCATAAAGAAAGTAACCAAACCTGGATGAGAGACTATGCTGAGTACTTCCTGGTGGCTGGAAAACATTTTAAAAGGATCTAAAGTACTCAGAGTAAAGGGAGACAAAATAGAATGAAGATAGAACTACCTTCGTTGAAAAGATTTTTTAAAAGATTAAAATATTAACTTTTGCTCATCTCACTGTATACTTCAGCATTCATTCATTAGCATGTGTTTATCTAGCACATTTCAAAATGTTCTAAAAGACTAAGATTAATATTAATTATGATGTTATAAAATTTATTTATATTCTTCAATCACCCACAAGTAAACAAAACCCTTACTGTGGGAAATATTATATTTATATTAGTCTAGCAAGATACCATCCAAATATCAGATGTCAGTAATTATTTTTGAATGAGCAGATTGAACAAAGGAATCAAATTACATAATAGACTCTGAGTTACTACATTATTGTCTAAATATTATTTTTTAGAACACATAAAGGAACAACCAGAAGAAACAAACCTATAATATCTACTTAATAAATCATTAGAAAACATAAATATCTAAAAGAAAACCATCCTAAATAGAAAAACAAAGAAATTCCAGGAAATAAAAAAAATAATAATAAGGCAGCAGGCAAAACAAGTATTTTGACTGGAGCAACTTTGATTCTCCCAAGTTGTTAAAAAAGTAGGTCAATCATTTAAACTGTACTTACAATTGGTCACAAACTGTGCACAAAGATTATTTGGTATACAGGAGTCATACCAACAAACCAAAACATACCCCCATATTTTGGGGTGGAAATATTAATGTCAGATGAAGTAGAGACTAAAGGAAGCCAATTTTGGATCAAGATCTCTCTTGAGAAGCAAGGGATGAAATGATTGGTGCAGCACAATTAAAGCTGATTGTACTGAATTAGTTCATTTCTGTGTTTAACATGGATTTCCACGAGCAAAATAACAGAAACACTGGAATCATATTTGTGACTTTCTTAGTACACTAGAATATTTTTAAATGGGGAATTCACTTAAATCATATCACAGCTTGTTCGCTGATACTCACTTTCCTATTTGTCAACACTGGTGTGGACTTAAGCTTAATAATCGCAAGATTAACAAAAGCCTTGTAATTCACATTATACAAAAGAATATAGGTTTACAAAACAAGAATGAGTTTTCTTGAATGTCAAATTTATTATACAATTTCTTTTGTAAGGCTTGGAAATTTTGACTCTATGTCTGTATACAACATGATATTTTTCAAAATTTTTTACAATTATCATTAAAGAAACAAAACTAACAATTTATATTTATATAATAGTCAACTCTTTGTTGACCTGTACAATGTTTTAGATTTTTGTACCCACTAAAAAAAAAAAAAAACTCTTATAGATTGAGATTAAAAACCTAAGCACCATCATATTTCAGTATTTTTCTTGACAGAAGATGATTTGCAATACAGCCATATCAACAATGGATGGAGATTTAAGTTGTCTGCTCCAACATAGAGAACAGTGGGATTCATGTCAGAAGGTTCCTAACTTCCATAGGCTACTTTAGGTTGGTGATTCCATCTCCCCCCACTTCCCTTACAAGTGTTCCTCAGTGGTACTGTTCATGGGCATCTCACCGCTTCAATATACCAAGGAAGGACCATTAAGCCAATTTTACTCTGGAAGAAGCTTATAGTTTTTCTTCACTTTAAGCGCAAATTAAGAAGGGTTTTGTGTGGGTGAGCTTTTTAAACATGTACTTTTTTCACAGAGAAAAAAAAAGATCTATTTTCTTTTCACTCTTCAGTGTAAAAGATTTGATAAGTTCTAGTATCAAAATCTCCAGAGAGTCAACTTTCCAAAGTGTAAAAAATGTAATGCAAATCTCTTTCCCTGCTTTCCAAATCTCACATGCTAAACACAGAAACCAATTCCTCACTGCCCAAGGGTTATTTCTAAACTGAATAACAATAAACCCCTGTGGAACTAATGAAATAATTTTATGTCACTATTCTTTTAGACTTATAGGCTATCTATCTTCTTTTTTAAGGAATAAAAATGCTAATAAATTTTCCCTCGATTTACTTTAGTTTGCAAATTATCACTTCGGGGGTCTCCAACAGCTCAAATAACCATGTAGTTTCTTGAAAAAGTTAAGAATTTTCTTAGTTTCTGAAATAATATAATATTTGAAACAGTTCTTCCTGAAAGACAAATACGATCTAATTTCAAAATCCTTTACTATTTACATAGTCTATGTACTCAATACTTTATTAACAATGCAGTCTCTACAAATTCAAAAAACGAGACAATGTTATTTTATACCATATTGCTTAATACTTATTAAGTATGATTACTTAATTATACAGTTATGATTTATAAAAATTTAGTTTATTAATTATATATATATTCATTGTTTACTATGTTATCTATAAATATATTGTTACTTTATGCTGCTGTACAGTTTGGTGCTGATATTGTCTACTTATCCCAACATGAGAAGCTGTTACATTAGTGGCATAGCTGTGTGAAGTATTTTTTCTTAATATGCATTCTAAAATGACTATGTATCTCACCAACATAAGGGGTTCATCAAGTTCCAATGTCTGTTTATAACATTAAGATTTGTAGAGAGTGGTAGAATTCATACTGTGCAAGTACAGTTTAGAGGTTACTATATTGTTATAAACATTAACTATGTGGAAAAAAAAAAAAAGAAACGAGAAATGACATCATTCTAAATAAAGGTTTTTGATACCGAAATTTAGATCTATCCAGTACTCAATCCTATATATTTGCTTACTAGTGGTCTTTGCTTTTTGCTCCAATAAGTAAATAAAATCAGTAATTTTTGTATTATGTTCTTGGTGAACAACAATTAATTAAAAATCTGCACTAACAAACACTGGCAATGAACAAAAGTGCCTTTGATAAATTGGCCATAATTTTCTCAAATGGACAAAAATTGTTCTTATTGGTAACTGTGCCGTGAGGATTAATTTTAACAGAACTAGAATTAGCCTGACATGTTGGAAAAAATTAAGAAATGAACCTGCAGGGCACTGACTCTTGGTCAAGGCATCAAACATACTGATAGTATTTCTCTGAAACTATAATTCTGAAGAATTCAGAGGAGCTTTGCTCCAACTTGTCAGCATTGTTTAATGGGTTACGGGAAAAATGATGATCTGTACCTGCTTGGGGGAGACTACCTTCCCTTTCCCCACTGGGCTCTACTGTTGAGCTGGTTGCAGAGCAGAAATATGCGTGCATAACCAGCAAAAAAAGTTAAGGAAAAAAATGCCCAGTGGAAACTCCATTTTGGTGTTCTTGGTTCCCAGGTGTTCATGAGCACACAAATAGATGCTGATCCTGGAGAGAAAGCAGCTCCTGCCAAGGCTCTAAAAGAGAGAGGCCAACAGAAAGCAACACACGACGTCACAAGACACCCTGAGTGACAGCAGTGGCTGTGATGCATACCCTCTTTTTAAAGTAATTACCATATTGTACTGTTTTCCTGTAATAAGTTGAAGATTGGTAAGCAATCAGACCCTACTGAACTGCCAGTTAGTGCAGCAACATTTAAGCAATAAACATCCTCTCAGAAAAAAATCATTTAATAGTAACAACATAAATTGAAAATGACAACATATTAAGAATCAAATATTATTTTTTAAAACTGAAGAAAGAGTTAATTCTTTGGACAAAATTTGCCCTACACATTCAGGTTCTGTGGTAATAATGGCTCCAATAAAAATAACAACAAAAGTTATAAGTAAAATATGATATAGATTGAATAATCAATCAACTAGATTTAATTTGATTTTTACATAAAAAAATTCATGCCAAAAATTGTGTCAATGAAGTAGGAATTAATATATTGCCTATTTTCTAAAAAGGACTTCTCAATGAATGGGTATCAGTATTGTTAAAACTTCAAGGGGAATTTTCATATCCATAGCATGGATTTGACATCTTTTGTCAAGACAATGTGTTCAAGTTTTATTCACTTCAAAATATTAAAAAATACAGTATCACAATTAGGGTATTTCTCTATGTTGCAGCAGATCAGATTTCTTTTTTGCTTTTTTTTTCACCAAATAATCTTCAGATCATCTCAATCAAATAATCTTTCTTTAATGTGTAGCATTATTTTGGCCCATTGCTCTCTGGTAGAAGAGTGATATTCTAATAACAATATTATCTCTTTTTTTTCTTTTTACATTAAATATTCTAACTGTTTCTGAAATTATCAAATGTTTAATTAAATATAAAACAATTAAAATAGTATTTGAATAAAAGTATATCAATGTATTTGTGCAAAATATTTGCCATTATTATCTCATTACTATGGGAATGATACTTATTCCAATCATCTTATCTTTATTTTTTTTAAAGCAAACTCTGTTTTTATGACACTGAATCTGTGTTATGGTTCCCTGTGTTCTTTAACATGACATAGCCGTGAGACTGGTGTTTTCCTGGCAAGTCTTTGCATGAAGCATAATCTAAAAATGGATTAAATCAATGAAGAAAATATTCGGAGGACTTTACATTCGGTGGAACAATGCTAATATGCTTCAAACATCTAGACTTTTAGTTACATTCATTAAAACATTTTAGCTCAATATTGTTTTGTTAAATTACTATTCCTACATACGTGTGTCATCCAACATAGTATTTATTGGCTTCTGAGAACTTAAAATATGGCTAATTCAAATTGAGACGCTCTCTAAGTATACAATGCAGTTCAGAGCTTGAAGACTTTGTAAAAAAGTAAAATACAGCAACAGTATCTCATGGATTAGTTGTTAAATGACAATATTTTAAATATAGCAGGCTTATTTGTTAAATGACAATATTTTGCACACAGCAGGCTAAATAAAATGTATCAATAAAATTATTTTACACATTCTTTTTACTTTTTTAAAATGACTAGAAAATTTTAAACCACATATGTTGATTGCATTAATTTGCTACTAAACAGTGCTGCTATAAACAATTCAGTGTTGCCTGAAAACAAGTTTTGCTCGTGAAAGAGAGAAAATGTTGCCATTATATTTGCATTAAATCCCCATACTTCCCGCATATTTGTTTGAATGAGAGAATAATCAGAGTGCTTTTGTCTCATAAAGAATAAAATGTTCATCTGCATTATTGTTTCTGACTTCTCTAAACAAAAGCTTACTTTTTTGATCAATGAGTACGGGAAGTGTAGGCACTAATCTAGAATTATACAGAGGAAACCACACTGCAATTAGGGTTGTAAACATAATATCTGTGTAATATTAAGCTATATTCCTGAAGGAGAATACCTTGTTCTCATATTTTTAGCAAAGCAAGACATCAATCAACAGAAGAGCTCGAACAACCACTTGTTGAATAAATAGTCATCGCAAAGGAATTGCAGCAAGAATACTTGAGCATATCGTAAGCATCCAGTGACCTTTTTCAGATCTCTAAAGGAAAGGCAAGGTATTTGCTATAATAAAATCTTGTTCGGATTAAAACATCAATGACAAAAACATAGTAGAAACCAAGTGAAAAAAGAAAATTTAGCAAAGAAAAGCCTCTCATAAAAACAAGAAAACTGAAAGCTCAAGTGCACAAGCTCAAACCTTTCACGATTTTTTCGGTTTTGCTGTCTACAAAGTGGGAAAATCTATTTTCTTAGTCCACCAAAATGATTTTGATTTACCACAAGTATTCGTCTGCTACTGCTGCTGTAATAACTTACCACAAGCTTAGTGACAAAAATAAACGACTCATCAGTACACAAGGGGTAGCAGGACTGTGCTCCTGCAGACAGGAGGGCAAAATCTATCCCCCAGCTTCTCCACATGCTAGTGCTCTCCGCATTTCTGTTACTAACTCTGATCATCTTGACAGCCTTCTAGAAAGAGACCTGTGACTACACTGGCTTCACCAGAATAATTCAAAATTATCTCCCTATCTCCAGGTCATTAGCTTAATTATACATGCAAAGTCCCTTTGCCACGTAAGCAGATATATTCCCAGGTTTATTCTGCCTTCCACGCCGTCTTATCACCAGAACATCATGCAACTTTCTAGCCATTGTAATTATAAATGGTGTGTTATCACTCTGAACTCATACAAGAACACTGTGTCATATAAATTAGTCAATTATGATAGCATTTTTGGTTAACGCTTGATTATCTTACATATCTAGGAAAGGTAAATGTCAATAAAAACTAATTTTTAAAAATGTGACAATAATGTTAATTTTGTTGCTTCTGCTTTTGGTGTCATATCCAGAAATACCATCGCCAATCCCAATGTCATGACGTTTTCCCCCTATGTTTCATTCTAGGAGTTTTACAATTTCAGGTCTTATGTTTAAATATTTAATCCATCTTATGTTGATTTTTGTATATGGTGAAAGATGGTAACTAGTTTAATTCTTTTTCATGTCAATGTCTAGTTTTCTCAACACAATTTGTTGAAAAGATTATTCTTTCTCTGTTGTGTATTCTTGACAACCTTATTAAAGATCGGTTTGATCATACATGTGTGGTTTAACTTTATTTCTAGTCTCTCTATTCCATTCCACTGATCAAGCAACAAAAGTAACATTTGACAAAAGGGACTACATCAAACTAAAAATATTCTGCACAGCAGAGGAACCAATCAGCAGAGTGAAAGGCAATCTACTGAATACGAGAACACATTTGCAAACCACATATCTGATAAGGGACCATTATTCAAAATATATAGGGAACTCCTACAACTCAATAGCAGAAAGACCCTCAAATAATCCAATTAAAAAATAAAGAAAGGACTTGAACAGAAACAAAGGACTTTCCCAAGAAGTTAAAAGAATGACCAACAGGTATAAAAAAAGAAGTTCAACATCACAAACCATCAGGGAAATGTAAGTCAAAACCACAATGAGATACACTTCATACCTGTTAGGTTGGCTATTATAAAACAAACAAATGAAAAACTACGAAATGATACTTGTTGGTGAAGATGTGGAGAGACTGGACCCTTGTACACCCCTAGTGGTATAAATGGTGCAGTGGTTATGGAAAAAAGCAGTAGGCACTGAATAGAACATATTAGGAAGATGTATAATAGCAAACTATTTTCTAGTCACTGATTGGATAAAGTCAATTTCAATAATATTGGGTATAGGACCCTTAATAAGGGATGTGATGGGTCTAAGGATGTAGTAACCTATTGCTGGGGGCTGTTCATCTCTCATCAGGATGGAGCAAGACCAAATTGGGCTGCGAAAGGGAAAGGCAACAGGCACCACGGCCCCTTCCTTCAGTAAGTAGCCGTAACAGGACCTACTTCCCATAGGCCTTGTTTTAGTCTATATGGGATTGCACCTGCTGTTTTTACTGGGTGAGAGGGAGATCAATGTGATGCCACTTTGCTAAGCCAATTCTAAGTCCCAAGGACTTGATTTTATTTCAATGTATTATTTATTGGGTCAGAAACTCCATGTTCACTGTGAGATATTTTAGGGCAACTGATGTTACAACCATGTAGAATTTACACAAGAAAACTTTTTCAATGATTAAGTCAAACCTGTTGTCTTCTATTTGATGCCTAGTAACTCCTCTAAGAGTGCAGTGGTACCCTGTTTAAATGTAGTGAGATCTCTGTCTCAGAAGAGAGCTGAGTGAAGTGTTACATGGAAGGATGAAAACGTGCAACACAGATTATCACTAGTGAAAGTCCTCTGACAACGGAGTGTGTGAGATGCAGAGCACGACTGGAAGAAATAGATTAGTATAATTACGATGACAATACCTAGCATGTATTGAAAGTTTTGTATATGTTTAACATTGTACCGACAAACAGCAACAAAATTATTAAAACTTTCTAAGAGACCTCTTTGTTTTGTACAAAATGAATAAACATTAGGTTAATGAACTAATAAAACCAGCAAAACAGCTACCAGTTTTTGGTTGTGGTGAAGTCATTCAAATTCATGTACTTTCATTCCTTTAAATTGTCTGGAATCAAGGTATTTCTAAAGCTGTTCTTGACCTCAAAAATGCATAAAATGAGGTTTATTTTAGCTTGTTCAAATATTAAAAATAAAT
Organism: Camelus ferus; assembly: GCF_009834535.1. Classification (NCBI taxonomy): domain Eukaryota; kingdom Metazoa; phylum Chordata; class Mammalia; order Artiodactyla; family Camelidae; genus Camelus; species Camelus ferus. Next base: position 4,834,144 of record NC_045718.1, on the reverse strand, counting down.
CTAAAGTATTTTGGGGGAATCATAAATGAAATCTATTTTTATACTATCATAAGATCCTGTAACATTTCCCCCAGTATTCCCATATAAACAAAGGTACTAACAGCCCTAACAGGATTAAAAAATAGCCTGCATTTTAGTTTTTAAATTCTACAGCAAGAAGCAGGAGAATGGAAGAATGTATACGGTTGTAGTTATATTTTTGAGGCCTTGTTTCTTCTTGAAAGTGATGCCAAAATATTGTACATTTCTCAAGAGACCATTTTATAACAAGCAACTCTTGTATTTACCTATAAAAAAATCCAGTGTCAGATATGTAATCTCTTGTACTGAACATCAGAGAGATGGGACGTGCTGTCAGATGGTATCCGTGGTGGTGAGGATGAATGGATAAAAGTCTCGTGGGCTTCTTTTTTTTGTCAGTTATTTTCAAGTTTTTCTTAGTTGTATCTGACAGCATTACAAGTCCATTCATCTTATTAAAGCTTTTGTGGAAACTAACTTGTTAAAACTACCACTCAACTTTGATAAGTAAAGGAGTACTTTTATTAAGAACACTGTATAACAGCCTTTCATTTCAAAACATGATGCACTTTGTCAATTTTTAAATAGTAACGACTTTCTGGTCTTGGATTCATGGCTAATTCATTATGCTCATTGACAGGTTATTCTACTTTGGAGATGCAGAGATGCCCCTGCCATTCCGAGCTACTGTAATTGATCCAAACTTCTTAAAGGGAAAGAAAAAAATATTCTTGTGATAAAATGCCACATTAAAAAATATAGCCATTCTATGGTGACTAGCCCCTTTCCATGATGCCCCCGTCAGTCTCTCCCTTCTCCCTGGGTCACATCAGAAAACCAGACCACAGCATTTCAGAAGCGGTCCCACTGCTCACTGCTGCTGCTCCCCCACAGAGGATGTGAAAAACGCACAGCCAGTAGTTTGGCTGAAGCAGTGGGAGGTAAGGATACACGAATCTTCAGTGTAATGATGAGGCGATGGCAAACTTTACAGCAAACGAAATGAATATTTTATGGAAATGCAGTGGAAAAAGAACTATTTAAGGGGGAAAGATAAAACAAGAGAGAGAAAACAACAATATTAAAAGAATGGAATAAATACAAAGACAATTTCTGTAGCTGAAAAGCCTGACAAGCAATTCAGGAAATTCCTGCAAAGTCCCATCCCCGGAACCTTTGTTCTATGGCCATGTTCTCCTCTCTTTCTGTGGTGGCCACTGATTTTGGAAAACAGTTCTTTGTGAATATTTTTATGTTTCTTCAAGGGCCAGGCTCTCTCACCTAAGAGCACTGGCAAGCCTGATTAAAGGATGATTGCCTTCAAAGCCATAGACTGTACATTGTTCCAAAGAGACTATGAGAATTCAGACTCATCTGACCTAGAGACGTGTGCAGAGGTTCCAGGACAGCAAGAATCTAGGTACCTTCCTAACAATCTCCCCCGGAAAGATTTTTCATTCTTATCTTACTTTGTTTTTTCACAATTCAAAGTAAATGCTTTTCTTTTAATGAAAGGGAGCTTGGGCCCATACACTGCCTTCTTTATAAGTTCTGAATCACATAACATCAAGAATCTCGAGATGCAGGAACAGGTGAATATTTGACACTGTGTCTCTCCATGGGCATCAGGGCTCCAAGAAATAACACTAAGATTTGCTGTGAGAAATAAACTGTTTTCTAGCCCAGAGATTACATGTTTTCTGTCAACACACACACATAATTTTATATAAAAATTTATCAACCACCTGCACAGAGAGGTTCTGTACTTGGTTCCTTACTCTCTATTACCTCTTTCACTGTTTTCTGGATTCTGATCCTCTGCGTCTCATCACCTGGACTATGGATTCAGTTCCTGACCCAGGTCCACTGTGAACCCCTGCTTTAAGTGCCGGGTTCTTCACCATGGCCAGCCCAATCCTGTGGTTATACATATCAGGTCTTCTCATCCTGCTTCTGTCACCCAGAGTACCTTGACTTTAAATTCCAATTTTAGGCAAAGACCCAGCACCTGTAAGATCTTATATTAATATCTGATGTATTATTATTGTCTATGTGGTCAAGAAAACACTTAAGTTCCCTGAATCTCAATTGTATTGACTCTAAAATGGAGATGTTAATACCTGCTGTTCTGTTCACATTATAAGGCACTCATGAAAGTCAATTAAGATTTTCTGTGTAAAAGTATCTTGTAAACTACGAAATACTAAACAAATAAGGCTTTCTTATAATGATTAGTGTCATCAAGTCAAATTTATAAACTGTTACCCCAACACTGACAATCCTATTCGCTAATTTTTCTCATGCTTCATTATATAATCAACTCGACTGCTCATGGATAAAAATGACAATCAATACTCTAAGTCAAAAACAGGAAAAAGACAAAGCATAAGATGATTTCAAGGGTGTTTGAGAAAAACATTAGATACAAAGAGTTTGATACAAAGATGAATGTGAAAAGAAGCTCACAATTTGTGGAAAAGGTACACCTGAACACGACTGAAAAACTATATGATTATACTACTGTTACGTTATGTGAAAGGTGATATTTGCTGTGGAATGGGAGTTAGGAAATTCTGATTTGCCTGAAATTCACTATGGGCAAAACCTGATAAAGCCATATTCGTCTCCAGATAAGGTCATATTTACACAAGTTGTACCTTATCACAAAAATTAAATCTTTTTCTTGGCTATATTTAGTGTTCTCAATTTCTTCTAAAAGCTTTTCAAGCATCAGAATACACCAAGGTGTAGTAGTTTTATATCATATTTTAGTTACAAGTCTGTGTCTTTCACCAGCTAAAAGGGTGCCTGGGTACTATCAGAATATTAATCAAATTCATGCTGTATCTACATTACTTATCACAGTATTAAGGTTTTACACAATGTTCTCAGTATAATTTCAAATCATTAGGATTGAAAGATCAATAAAGATTCCTCAGTTTCCTAAAATTTTCTCACAATTATTGTTACAAGAAGTTATAAATTACTTCAAATTCTGCAACACAGCATTCACTCTTGACTGTGTGAAGAATAAATTATACTCAATGTTGAAACAAAGAAAAAAATTTTAAAAGCCCTAAAAATAGCCAGAAATAACCTATGACAAAAAATTTATGAAGATTTCCATTGAGTTTTTCATAGAAAAATTACCAAATCTAATATTGTGTGATTAGACAAAAGTAGAAACATCAGCTCCTAAACTAAATTAGTTTATACTATCAAGTTCTGAGAAAAATTCAAAGGAATTATCCTGAAAAATATATTTTTCTTATGTTTCTATAATTAAAACAATTACAGTCATCAAATATAACTTTTTTGTTTTATGGAAGTTAATTTTTAAGGCATAAATAGTAGTGTCTATTTTTCTAAGATGTCACAAATAATTTATTTCAATCTTACTTTTTTTATACTTATCCAAATTTCCAAAGTTTATCCTAAATTGCTATGACATTGTGGCAGTCACATTTGTTTATCTAAATATTAATGTAGTTTTTGTTGTTACTGAATTCTCATTATCATTCTTATAATTTTAATAATCTCATGATCCCAATACAAAAGTATTAATTCAGTAATAATTTTCACAAACTTACTCAACCTACACATTTATTGGCATTTTACTTTCAAAATTAATCCTTTATTTCTATTCATCCCGTATTTGCATATGTAATTCTTAAATTATATATCAAAACTTTTGTTATTTAGAACTATACCTTTGAAGCATAACGCATGCAAATTACTGGCTTGATCAAGTAAGAGCTAACAATTTCATACTGTCCTATGTTATTTATGACATGCACTTATTTACAGGGCATCAAAAATTAGCTTGATTTTTCTCTAAAAACACAGTGGAAGATAATAAAGCATTTTTCATTAGATTCCAATTTTATCAGACTATAATCTATTTTAGAAAAAAAGCCCTGATTAAAGGTCTTAGGTTAGATTGTTCAAGTATTCTTGAAGAAAACTGTACGGCTGGTTTGTCAGGTAGATTCTTATCTTTCTAGAGGCAAGAATGTTTATAACTAAATTCTTACTTAGGAACAAAAGCAAAACCTAGAAAACAAACTATGCAAGAAAATCCTCTAACTACACATAGTATAAACCACCCTGAGGGATGGAAATTATCCTCTCTATATTCTAGTTGAATTACAAACAAAATTGAGTATCACAATATTTGCAGGCGCTTCAGCCAGATTCATTATTTTTTTGTTTACACTGCATGAGCATTCTGTGTACGCTCTGTATATTTAAAGCTGCATATATTTGTACATATGACAGAACCCAATTTATATGTTTAGTTCCTCAGCTGTGTTTTTGCATAATAATTACAAATGAGGTCTAACATTTAGTAAATGTGCTTAATAAATGTAAAAACAAAGAAATCCCTAAAGCCACATTGCTACACAGCAATTACATTTCTGAATGTTCGCATTTGTTTTGAAAATTTCTTAAAGGAAGCATTAAAGAAAATTATAATTTACTGAATTATTTGTTATATATGTTCTTATTTAGCAAAAGTTTCATACTGGTAACAGAAACATGTAGAAACGATCAAAAATCATTTGTGGGAGAGCCCCATCTTGTCAGCTCATATTATTTTATACACTACCGTGTTGTTAAAAAGTGTGTAGTTGAGTTACATGATTTAATTCAAATCAATGTTTAAATTCTACGTATGTTTAATACAAGGTCTGCCTATTTCAACTTAGGAAAAAAATTTGTTCTGTGATGTTGTTTTTTACATATGGATAGCATCGCCATTGTAATTCTTGGCCAATATGCCTTGACACCGATCTAAGACTTGGACTTCACTCCCTACGCCTTTCAAATACTCCTCAGGTTTCTATTTAGGGTTCAATAAAGTGACGGAGGCAACAGAAACTTGCTCAGGTTGAAGTTTTTTAATTTTCCACTTGGAAAATCTTTGCACAAATCGCAACGTACTGTCGGGGGAAATTAATGTTCTCAATGCCTGCTAATTTATGAACAAGTTATCTCGTCTGGAAATTATCCATTATGGATGGGGTCTCCACATCCCCTGGTCAATATTTTCCAGTTTCAGTGCATTTGGGTTCCTCATCTTGTCACCTCTTACTAGCAAGACCTATTCTACAACTCCTTGTTACACTTTTATTCTCATATTCTTATCCAAAGCCTAATTTGCCAGTAAGATTTCTTCTAAGGGGAAAAAGTATTTTTATATCCTTATATACTCAAAATGGGTTTCAAATAATAACACTGTTGTGAAATAATGCATACGATTTGAATCTTCACTTTATTAAGCTGCAAAGATCAGCTTCTATTGATGACTCCTGCTTCCCCGAAGCTCTCTTCCTTTGGCCGATGGCACCAGACGCCCCTGGTGCTCTTGCCAACTCTGAGATGGTCTTTCTTGGCATTCTCTATTCTTCAAACCAAGCCAAGAGCTGTTTCTGTTCTAACTGTCACTACCTATTTCAAGTCATTATTAGGTCACGTTCATGACTATTCTCCTGGTCCCTTACGTTTCCCTCTCTGAAATCGTATCTTCTTAGCAGCTTTTCTTGTGTGTATACCTGAGCTTAGCACTAATGACACAGCATTACACCTGCCAATTCACTTGTCTTTCATACATCTCCAGATAGTAAATTCATGAAAAGAGAGACTTTCTTCAACATTGTATTACTAGTTCATTGTAAAATATGTGAAACATACTACAAGCAAAAGATAGTTTTTCAATGAATAGTTTCCTTGATCTACTATTTAAGTTGCCATCTTGTGTTTTTCAATGCTTTCACCATCATATTTCTCAAAGTTACCATAATTACCACTTGGTTCCACTGATGATCCAACCACACATTTAACAACCACGCACCACGGGTTTGGCACCTATCAGCATAATTAACTGATTCTCCCAGAAACTGTTAATGCTGTAATGCTACTATTAACTAATAATTATATCTATATATTTATTGCTAATATGCAGAAAGAAGAATAAATGGTCATTTGTCCCAAACCAAATTCAACAGATGTTGAGGTAGAGCACAAAGTGGGTTATATATTCTTCTAGGCCCTCAGGCATAAGGAGGTTAAGTCATTAATTAATTAACTAATTAATTCAATATATTCTTACTGAAATCCTGCTGTGGGACAAGAACTCCCAAAGAGCTGAGGTTAGAGAAGTGGATAAAGTGAATCCTGAATCCCCATTAAAATTAAAGTTAGAATATATGGATATAGGTCAAATAATTGAAGAAAAATACATCTTACAAAAGAGAAGAGCAGAATGCTTTAGGGCATAACCTAAGGAGACTTAAACTAGTTTAGAAAATGGGACGAAAGTAGAAAATCATGAAATTGAGGAAGTTGGTGCAGAGTGAAGACAATTATAAAGCAGCAAGATCACGGGAGCTTAGAAACTTGAATGAATGACGGGGTAAGACGCAAATACTGACCAATGGAGTAAGAGAGAAGCATAATTGGGAGGGGCAGCATCAAAGCAAAGTCATTTGGGACATGTTAGGTTTTGAGACTCTGGTGAGATACTCAAGTGGTTAGTTCTAAGAAACAGTCAACTGTAAGAGCTTGAGGCTCAAGAATTGGATTTGAATCACAGAAGCAGATCTGTGAGACTTCAATATAAGAAGAATACTGGCTACATGAGAGTAAATGCTGTCGTCCATGGAAGGTTTAAAGAGTGAAAATTCTAAGGCCTCCTTAGCGGGAGCACTGATGTTCCCTCAACATTAACCAAAAAGCCAAGGAATAGAAGCCTACAAAGGAATGTGATAGGCAGCCAGAGACAGACGGAAAGCCAGGTGAATCTAACTTCCAAAGACTAGAAGAAATAAATGTTTTGAGACACAGGTCACGTCTAATATTTTGGGGGTCAAATATGTATGGAACACAAATTGTCCACTGGATTCCTTGGCACAGATTTAATAAAACACGTTTATTTCTTTAAATAAAGAGAATAAAGGCCAGAGTGTTCTAAGTTGTTCAGATGTACTGCTTTACGTGACCACCAGCAACGCATGAGAGTTCTCATTTCTTCACATCCTCGTCAACATTTGTGACTGTCCTTTCATTCATTTTTATGTGTTGCTGGAAAGAACTTAATAACAGTTCTGTCCTGAATTTTAATTGCATTTTCACAAGATAGATTGTAATTTTCTTTTCTGGTACTATCCATTAGTATTTTCACTTCCATGATTTGCTCACTTTGTAAAATTAATACAAAATTGTTCCTTTTTTTCTCTACTTTCTAAAAAAGATTCTATGAGAGGAGTACTTGTGATGCCACTTGAAGCAGGGTTTTTCTATGAGGACAGTTTATTATTTTTTCATAGCTATGGGACTACTCGGATTTTATATTATTCCTGAGGAATATTTGGTCACTTTTATCTTTAAAGGAATTTTTCCTTTTCATTTAAGAAGCTCAGTTTATCGGCCTACAAGGTCTGTGAGAGGCTCTGATATTTACTATATTGTGTGATACGCAGGATGTCTTCTCTTTCACTCCTGATTATTGAAATTTATATTTTCTCACTTTTTTATTTGTGCACTCTAGCTAGGATTTTATGTCTGCATAGCTTCTTTTTCAAATAAGAAAACTTATCTCGTTGATTTTTCCTGTTGCTCTTCTTTTTTAAATTCATTTGATTTCCTCTTTTACCTTTATTATGTATGATCTAGCTAATTTGGGTAAAATTTGCTGTTTTCTAGTTTTTTAAGGGGAAAACAGATAATTTATTTAAGAATTTTCTTCAGTCTAATATATTTAAAATTATAAATTTGCCTCTAGCCCACTTTTAACATTATCCCATAATTTAGGATACATTGTCTTTGTATTACCATTCACTACAAAATAATATCTTAATATGTTACAATTTTCATTACACATGAATATGAGTTTTTAATATGCATATACTTGGGGTTTTTTTTTCAGATCTTTTTATTGATTTCTAATTTAAATGATTTTTGGTTTTTCAGAAATGTTTGTAGTATTTCAATAATTTGAAGCTTATTCAGCCCTTTTTTTTAAGGTGCAGCATATGGTCTAAACTGGTAAGTGTTTCTCTTGCACTTGAGACACCATGTATTTTTCAGTTGTTGAAGTACACATAATACTGTACAAATAGCAACTAGAGAAAAGTGGCTGTGAGTATGGTTTTCTAAATAATAATGTTTTTGTTTATTTTCCAATTACTGAGAAAGGACTTAAAAACATGAGGTTTTGTCTTTATCTACCTTGGTCACTTCATTTTTTTCTTTCATCTATTTTTATGCTGTTATTAAATTAACACACATCTGGATAAATTAACACCTTTCTATGTTATTAAATAGATAACAGATGTAGATAAGTTAACTTTTTATTATTTAGAAATATACATCTTTATCTTCATCAGCATTTCTTGTCTTGAAATCCATTTTAATGGAGACATCAAACCATCATAATTTCTGCATCCACTTACTTGTGTTATTGTTGGCACAAAGTTTACTTCAACATAAATTATAAAATTCTACAACACGTTGTCATTTTTTCTTTAAATAATCATCTATTAAACTTACCCATTTAATTATGATTTATATTATTCCTCATCCCTTTGAACAGATCTATGTTTCTGTGGGATATAACTTGCCTTTGGTCTACAGTAATTTTTCTTTTTCTTTCTGCAGCTTACTAGTAAAAAATGTTCTAATCTTTTGTTTATCTCAAAAAGTCTTTGTTTCACTTTCATTTATCAAGCATGTTTTCTCTTGATAAAACTACACAGTCTGCCATTTTTTATAGCTTCAAAAATGTCATTTCATTGCTCAGTTGTGCATTGTTAATGCTTAAATCAGTGGAATTTTTGATTGTTCTTTACATGGAAATTGGTTTTGTTTTGGTTTTGGTTTTTATTGTGATTGCCTTTTAAGTTTCCAGTTTACCCTGGTTTTCCTAACTTAGCTATGATCTGCCTAAGGCTGTTTTTCTTTGTTTGCCTTGCTTTGGGTTTGTTAAGTTTTGTTGGTACATGAGTTAATATTATTTCATCAAATTTGAAATATGTCTGCATTGTTTCTTCTAATATTTTTTCTGCTCCAATTTTTCTCTTCCTTCTTTTTTTTTTTTTTTTTTTTTTTGCCTATTCTTCTGCACTTCAGCTAGGGTAGCTTCTCTTGACCTATCTTCAATTTTTAACTAATCTTTTCTTTTGCAGTATTCAGTCTATCTTTAAATCTATCATGTTTTATAAAGTTATGTGTTTTTGTTCTAGATTTTTCACTTAACTCTTTATATTCTTTACATTTATCGCAGAAAATCCTCACTGGTTCCCTTGTTACATCACTCATTTAAACATTAAATCCTTAAACATGTTTATAGCAGCATTTTTTAAGCTCTTAACTGCAAACTCCAACATAAAGTTATTTCTGATTGTCTTTTATTACCATTTATTTTTATCTATTTAACTCCTAGTTGTTGGTGAAATTTTCTTGCTTTTTCACAAGTCTAGCAACCATTTTAATTATATTCCAGATGCTATAGATGCTGTCTTGTTAAAGAATCTGAGCTTCCCATTCTTCCCTTAAAGGTAAATTATGGTGTAAACATAATGTAAATATAAACAGCTAAGATGGAAAATATACTAAGCAATGCCTACAGCAAAAAATTGGAATGGTTAAAAATGTCAAACACACCACATCTACCGTATGTAATCATTAGCAAATAAATTATTATGGAAAACAGTAAAATGAAAAGGATTGTTTTGAATATTGAAACTGAAAGAGTATAGATTTCAACTTCTTAACTTTTAATGTACATGAATAGGTTATTTCTCTTCTTTTTAAGTCTTTTGTTTTTCTAACTTGATTTCAAGCTCTTTGAGGAGTGTAACATTTTCTCAGCTGTGCTTATAAACCCAAGAATATATTCCTTAATAGTAACTCAATATGAGTAGGTATATGTCACTAAATTATAATTATTAGAGGACTATGATAGCTATGTAAAGTGAGTTATTGGAGTAGCATGAACTATGATAGGATTTATTGAGCTAAAAAAGCTCATTGCACATCGAAGTTATAATTCTGCTATCCTAGAATAAGAATCCCAGACCTTCATTAAATGATTTAGATTTCTTGTGTCTTGTAAAATATCCCTTTCCTCAATATTCCATAATCATTTGATGATCACTATGTATATATTTTTGACCAGGGATATTAAGAATGCTTATGAGATATTTTTAAAGGCAAAGCATAAAGAAATAATTAGGTAACTAATGGATATAATATGAATTTATATTTTTTACCATATTTTGAGTAACCACTCTGAACTAAGAATCGGGAGAGCTGTAGTTGGCAGTAAACTGTAGGATCCAACAGAGGGTTATCCATCAAAGTGGCATGTGTGTACATTTGTCTGTGCATCCTAATTACATTAAGTCATTTGTTATAAAGTAAAATGTAATTGCAATGATCAAAAATAATTTAAAGACTAATATTTAATTTAATAAGAAAAATATGTGAAAAGTGACCAAAAGGTTCAAGAAATTACAATTGATATTATCTTTAAATAGATTCAGTAAAATGAATTCAAATATGAATATTTTAAAGTCTGCATATAGCTACCTAAATTTTATAATTATTGTTTAATATCCAGGAATTGTCCTTATCTTGTTCTATTTAGCATTTCAACTTTGGTTATCTAGCTTTCATTTACAAAGTCTTACTTTTATTACTTTGAAATTTTTTTCTAGAAAAAGTTACATGTGGGTATTGATTTTTCTTCATGCAAGTTCTAATTGCTTATTTCCTGCATCAGTTGATATAATTGCTCACTAATGACTTCTTGCTCCTTCTTTGTATCACTGGTTGGTGATTTGTTTCTCAGAAAAGTTCAAAATGACATGCCTTAAAATAAAGACTTGGAAGTAATGCTCAGTTTTGCTAAGGCTGTGTTTTTGGAAAACAAGATTTAGATGGAAATAAATAGGAAAAACTGGCAAATTATGACTACCTCTTTACATGGAAAAGAAAAAAAAAACTCCCCTTTTCCCACTCCCCACCTCCCCCTTTCACCTTCCTTCTCCTTTCTTCTCCTTTAGGCCTGACTATTTTCACCATGCCCTCCACAAGGTGGAAGTCTACTGTATCCACGCAGTGGTAATATTCTTACGACACATTCTTATTTCTCTTCCTCTATGAGTTGGAAAAATTCTATAATCTGAGTTTCTCAGATATGTAAAGAAAGTTCAGATATGTAGAATTACCTTCTGCATTCATTGCAAACCTTAAGTTTCAAAATTTTTATCTCATACAAATAATATGATTTTCAAAGCACAACAGGAAGCTAGTAACTCTAGTCACTTGTATACCCTTCCTTGAAGCATCTATTTGATAGAATGAAAGAAAGCTCCAGAACTGTATGATTTATAGTGGCTAAACACAAAAATCTGATGAACTATTTTCAAAATAATTATAACCACTGTACACATATACAAAGAAATATATCATCAAACGAATAAACCACTATCAATACTATACATGTTTACATTTGAGAGCGGTTCTTATGTATTCAAGCTCACTTCCTTTGATAATTACTGAACTGATAGGTATGGGCTAGAGTCTGCTGAAGCCCTTTTTAAATTAATTTCAGTTTAGATTTTAAAATTTTCATTATTGCTATTAGTTATTTAGCTGCATTTCCTAAATGTCGATTGATTTTTGTCTCATATTTCTAAAATATTCTGAAAATCTACACTCTAGTAAATATAACTTAACAAAATTGGCCAAAGATAGAAAAAACATTGTGCATGGTCCTAAAACCATTATTACTAAAATTAAAAAAAAAATGGTATCCATATATATTTTATAGTCAATGAGCATTAAATTATTATTATGCTGCATAAAAACATTACATACTGTGTGATTCCATGTATATTATATTCTCAAAGTGACAAAACTACATGGATGGAGACTAGATCAGTGGCTGCCAGGACTGGAGAGAAGATGTGACTGTAAAGGGACAGAACAAGGGAGTTTTGGAAGAAGGAACTGTTCTGTATCCCGACCAACTTTCTGTTTATAAATGTCATCTCAGGTCAGCTTGGTGGGAGATCCTCCAAAATGTCTGTCTTTCCCATCAGCATGCATGGATCAATCTTGGCTGGGTTACAGCAATGACTTAAAAGAGAAACCTCCTAAGGCATGGAGTCAGTCTCCAATCAAGGCTCTAAACATGCTTGATGGAGCTGACAACATGTCTGAAAAGGCTCCTTCCTATTTTATTATTTATGAGCAACATGTATATATACACCACACACACACATATATTCACAAAAATCGTAAGAAATTACACGGAACAGAAAGAAAAGCAAAAAAAAAGTATAGGCTTTTCTAAAATTATGATTCTTTATTTCATAAAATGCAAATACTAATTTTAGTGAGAGTAATAAAGATTAATAATCTGTCTGATATTATGTAACATTTTATATTTTTATGTTTGTTTTTTATTCATTTTGACACATGACAAATACTATCTAGCTTTAATGTGAACGAGAAATGAGAGGCATGAGGCAAAAAAATCAATGATCATATCCGAATCCTAAAAGTATTAATCTTATATTAAATTGTAAGTTAAGATAAAATATGGTTAAAATAGAATGGCCTGTGTGTTACATTATGCAGGAATATTCCATGAATACCTACCAATCATTACCAGCAGATTCCTGTGAGGAATTATCACCCTGCAGTGACAGGTGCAAGAGACCAATGAGCGTCAGATAGAGAACTCAGACCAGCAAAAATGAAACTCTGCTATGCACCACAGACTCAGGGAAGAGATTTCTTTCTACTTACATATCCAAACTGACTTTCTCAATCAAACCTTTCCACTCTGCACTCTCATTAGCTCCATTTCTAAGATTTACTTCGGTTAAATGTCTCAAGCTAAAATGACAGAAGTATTTACAGAGTGATTTTTTTCATAACACTACTACAAGGAAAAGAGCATTAGACACTATTCTCAAATGTGTGCACAGTATCATGAAGAGATATATAAAATCTTTAGAAACACACATGATACTTTTATAACATGGAAGAACATATTTTTCCTAAGGTGTCATATTACAGCTGATACTATTTTATAATACAGTTATATCATAGTATGAACATGATTTATGACACACCAGGGCAAGAATTCTCAGTAAACTTTTCTATAAGCCCTAGAAGTTATTCATTCACAATATTAAGAAATAAAAGTATTTCTGTTGAAAAGAAAACGGATGAAAACAACAATTGTTCAGTAGTCTTTGAACTATTTATTTGAACTCATTCCCATCGTTGATAATTTATTATATTTCATTTTTTACATCTCTTGACCTATCTACAATTATAAACTTAGATCCAATGAAATAACTAAAATTAAAAACATGAGAACTATAAAAGTATAATACTTTATAAAATAGCCCTAATGTGTATTAGGTATGTATATTTAAGGAGAATTTAAATAAATCCTAATATGGTATTTCCTTCTTACTGTGACAACTTATTTTTAAAGGTTTTTTTTTTAAGGACTTTATTTCCTTATGCAGTTTTAGGTTCACAGCATAACTGAGATGTGGGCATAGAGACATCTCCCATATCCCCTATCCCAACACAAGCATAGCCTCCCCCCATTAACAGCATCCACCCCAGAGTTGTAACATTTGATACAACTGATAAACCTACATTGACACACTGTAATTACCCAAAGTCTATAGCTCACTTTAAGGTTCACTCCTGGTGTTATACATTCTATGGATTTGGCCAATTATATAATGATGTTTATTCACCATCATAATCTCATGCAGAGTATTTTCACTGCCCTTAAGATTCGCTGTGATCCACTTATTCTTACCCCTCCAACACCTGTCAAACACTGATCTTTTTACTATCTGTAATTTTGCATTTTCCAGAATGTCACACAGTGGAATCATATAGTATGTAGCTGTCTCAGGTCGGCTTCTTTCATTTACTGCATTTAAAGTTACTCCATGATTTTTCATGGCTTGGTAGCTCATTTCTTTTTTGTACTGAACAATATTTCATTGCTTGGATGTACCAGTTTGTCTATCCATTCATCTACTGAAGAACATCTTGGCTGATTCCAAGTTTGAGTGGGCTGTTATGAATGAATAAAGCTGCTATAAACATCCACATGCAGGGTTTTGTGTGGAACTTGGCTTTTAGTTCCTTTGGGTAAATACCAAAAAGTGTGATTGCTGGATCATACGGTAAGAGTATGTGTAGTTTTGTAAGAAACCACCAACAATTTTTAATTAATTTTTCAATGTATCTTTAATACAATTTTTAGGCAATTGTAGTGAGTTGAATAAAACTGAAGCAATATATAAATAATTAATACAGCAAGAAACAAAAAGTGCAATTATCAGGGAACTTTGGACAATCCTGCCTGAGGTGACTAGGTGATATGTTGCATTTATCACGTAATGATGCTTCTCTATTTTGTGTCTAAATGGCTTACGAAAGCAATGTGTTTAATAACTGGTCATTACCTAATGTTTCTTGCAAAGAAAACAGAGTGATTTTCTGGAAAAGTCTTTCCAATAGATGCCTGATTCTGGGAGGTTTGATTTTGTTTTCCTTGTTGTTTTATAAATCAACTTTTAAATTAATTCGATAATGGAAAAGAAAATGGAATCTTTTTCATAAATGCCCAATACTCTCTTAATACAGGACTTTAATCCATAATTATCATCTCAATTGAGAATATGCTGTTCTTGAAACAGTCTTTTAAAAACAGACTGGACCCACCAAAAAGCATTTTTAAAGTGTGTAGATTTGATTTAGTTAGTGAATTTGAATAGGAGGATTCATGAAACAAAAGGCAAAAAGAACATTATATCGTTTTTATCATGAATATTAACAGTTTACAGGAAATAGTACATATTCATCAATGATACATTCACTAGAGTTATTTTTTAGCTCAAAAGTATTTCATCTCAAAATTATCTGTGAAAATTCATGAACTTTCCCTAAAAATATTTCCACTGATTTCATTTAGAAATACAGTAAACATTTCTAGAAGCAAATTCTTGACCAGCTAGCCGCTCCAAATATTAGAAATGAATTCTATTTCTTATTAAAAAGAAGCAAATATGGCATGATAAGTTTGGCTAGAATGAGCATGACTTTGTGGTAATGGCTGCTGCAATTCAATGAACAGTATTATTCCACAGCTTCAGAAATCCTGTGAAGTATCAGTAACCCTGCTGATTATTAAAAATCTTGATTATTAGCTATCCATATTTTATGTAGATACAATTTAGTCATTATAATATGGAAATTATTTCTACTCTATATTTTTAAAAAAAGAGAGAGAGAGCGTGCATATGATTCAGATTTCACTTTTTTTAGCCAGCACGTTAACTCAAATTGAAATGTCCTGTTCTTTTTGTTCTTTCTCTCTTATTCCTATATCTTACATTTCCTAAAGTAGAGGTTTTTTCCCTTTTGAAATATCAAAGAGATTAAATTAACTTAATGGAGTTCATCAATGTAGGCCACTTCTTGTATTTTGTTCAGGCTCTCATGAGAAACTTATGACCATGTAACAATGAGTCACCGAAATCTACTATAGTTGAAATAGTTTGTGTACCATAGACTAAGAATAGAACATATATGACAGTTGAATTCTCTAAAATTTTATTAAGACATTAAACTGTTAATAAAATAATAGAGAAGGGTTTACTATTTCTACTTCATGTGGTATTTATGATATACCTTATAGGCTTGGGGCAAAAAAAAAAAGACAATTTTAATAGAAGGCAAATTGGAAACATAAACTAGTCATGTAATAAAGGACTGTTTTACTTGTTGACTTTCCAGATAAATCAGAGGTCTATGGCAACAAACCCCAAGAGCAAGATGAGTGCAATATAGTGCCATTTCTTTTGTTAAAGCAGTAGTCTTGGCTTGTTAATAATGGAAAGAATGGTATCTTGCAAGCTGACCAGTCAAGCATTGAAGAAAAATGACTCAATACATTTAAAAAATCTGTGCAGTTTCTCTCCAATTATTTTTTAATGTGCCTTTTGACAAACTGTCAGGAGTGAAAGTTAGCAGACTTTACTTTTATGACCATTACATTTTGCATCCTGTCAAGTGATGGGTAGCATGGCTCTGAATAGGATGAGTGCAGTGCAGAAAAAGGTTTGCCAGGGAGAATTTATGATGACAGGGCATGTATTTTTCTGACAGAAAGCAAATGTGAAAGGTGGTTTGAATCAGAATTAAAATGTCTTCTGAGTGCATATGGGAAATGTGAACTATTGTTGGAAACTGAATTTCAATAAAAGGAAAACACAACAATTATAATATTTAGGAGGGTGAATTTCTAAAAGCCTGTTGGTTATCAGAGCAATTTTAATTTTCCTTACATGGATAGATTTTTGTACTTAATTATGAAATATTTTACATACATACACACACATTTAGACACTAATATTGGAATATAATTCACTACCATAGTAATTATGGTATATTTGTTAAAAAGCAAGATATTTTAAAAACCATATTTCAAAAGCTTACATGATTTTTGCTCATATGTTTCACATTATGTTGACTATTATTTGAAAAGATAAAATGATCATTTAAAAGTGACAGGAATATGATCATAAATACAAGGAATAGTCAAGATATTGCCACTTTTCACATCAAAGCTACTAGGGTAGAGAACATGCTTTTTGTTTTCTTCTTTGCAGCTAACACTTTAATTTCCTTCTTGTTCCTTATTCATCAACAATTCCAAGCTTAACTACAGCAATAACTTCCTATTTGTTATTTTATACCACCAGCCTATCACACAAAAATATTAAATTGCTTTCTCATCAACATATTTCCTTTCTGAAGATGTCATAGTGATCCTTAATTACCTAGAATATTAGCTAAACTCGTCTAGGACTTCATGATTATCTACAAAATATTTCAGTGCCAACCATGCTTTACCCACCTCACTATTTAGTGTCTTCATCATAAATAATAACATGACTGTATTGCTGTACAAAATATAACAATATGTAATCTATTATAGACATGTGTATGTGTAAACGATAGAAATATGGAACATATTATAAATAATAATATTGTATTACATTATTATTTATGAGTGTAAAATTTGATAAAATCTAAAACTTTGATAAAAAATGAGAGAAATATAAATTGAAGGGCATAAATTAAATAACTGTTGTACAGTTATTATATATGATTGTAGGATAGAACCCCTGCAGAAAACACCTCTGAAAAACATAAGCAGGGAGTGTCATCACCAAAATGACAACATAGGTCATACCTGATTTGCTCCCCTTCACAAAAAGAACAACTAGTAACTATTCAAAGAATCAACAGGAAAAGAGTGCATCTGAACAATGCTAAACCAAATGGACCAAACAGATACATACAGAGGATTCTATCCAACAACAGCAGAATATACATCTTTCTCAAATGCACATGGAAAATTTTATGTAATAGACCATATGTTAGGCCACAAAACAACTCCTAGCAAACTCAAGAAGACTGAAATAATATCAAGTATCTTCTCTGACCACAAAGGCATGAAACTAGAAATATATAACAAGAGAGAAACTGCAAAATTCATGAACACATGGAAATTAAGCAACAATTGCCAAAGACCCAAGGAATTAAAGCAGAAATTAAATGGGAAATAAAAATGTCTTTGAAGAATATGAAAAGGAATATACATATACATATATATATATATATAACTGAATCACTATGCTGTACACTAGAAATTAACACTGTAAATCAACTATACTTTAATACAAAAATGTTTCTTGAGATAACTGAAAATAAAAATACAACATATCAATTTGTGGGATTCAGCAAAAGCAGTTCTAAGATGATCATTCATAGCAATGAACGCCTAGATTAAGGAACAAGAAAAATTCCAAATAAATAACTCTAACTCTACACCTTAGGAAACCAAAAAAAGAAGAACAAACTGGGCCCAAAGTTAGCAAAAGAAAGGAGAGCAAAATGAAATAGAGAACAGAAAAACAATTGAAGATATTAACAAAACTAAGAGTTGTTTCATTGAAAAGATGAACAAAATTGACAAACTTAAGACTAATGAAGGAGAAAAGTAAAAGAACTCAAATAAAATTATACATGAAAAAGGAGACATTACAATGCATGCCAGAGAAATTCAAAGGATAAGAGAGTACTATGAACAACCATATGCCAATAAACTGGATACTAAAAGAAATGGTAAAATTCTAAGAAACACAAATTTACCAAAACCAAATCAGGAAGAAACAGAAAATCTGAATAGACAAATTGCTAGTAAGGAACTGAATCAGTAACCAAAAATATCCCACCAAAGAGAAGCCCGGGACCAGATGGCTTCACTGAATTTTACCAAACATTAAAGAAGAATTAACACCAACTCTTCTCAAACCCTGAAAACAAACAAACAAACAAACACACAAAGACATACATTCCATGTATTTAAGAAACAGAATACTATTTTATTGTTGCCAGTTGTGCAGAGTTGGCTGGAATCTTGACGAGATTCTTAGAAGCTTTCAGACATATGTGTAAGCAAATTCTGCAATACATCTTCCCCTTTGGGTAGTATTCTGGCCTTAACTTGGTTTTTCTAGGGCAGAGACGCCACCCTAGTGGGTGATGCCTACAGACTCAGCTTATTCCATTAAACATATAAGAGAGAAAAAAAGAAGCAAGGAAAATTGTACAATGTCATTCAGTTACTGCTTTATTTTTTTTCTTTTATTAATACGATGACACCACTCTCTCAATGACACATTTTCTCCTCCACTAACACCGTGTTTTCCTCTAAGTAAGACAGGAGAGGCTTAAGGTTTCCCAGAGGTCACACACACATATGTGCACACAAATTTCTCTCTAGGATATAATACAGATATATCTTCGTTTGGAAGAAAATTATATTTGTATAACATCTTCAAATTTCAAGACATGAAAAACTACAATTTCTACTTCAAACTTGAATTGATTATTATGAGATGAATTATGAGAATGTTTTTTTTCAAATGCTCTCCTAAGCATCCATATCCTGATAAATGTATTTTAAATATTTACTGTAATACTAAGAATAATACTTAGTATTATTGCTTTAATATAATATGTGTATGTACACACATCAATTCACTGAAGAAAAACTGGTTAGAAAATAAGTTTAAATCTACATCAATTGTATACCTGTAGTTTTTAAAAAATATATATATTAATATTACTTCAACATCCTCATTTTTAACACCATAGTCTGTGTTTTTTATGGTGAAATATTAACCATTGCTGACGTTCATATTTTTCTTTGATAATGTTATCTTTCCTCTAAAGCCACTGAAACATCACATTTATTTATATGGTTGATATTGAGTAATAAACTAAAAGTAATATACTTTTCCTTTTAGAACAGGATATAAACTATGGTTTACCTGTGTGAAAAGAAAAAGCAGAGCTTGTATTATTGCACTCTATCACCTTGCTCCCCGTGTTACTTTAGACCTACGGAGAACAGGAATTAGAGATTCTGGGGCCAGGGTTGGGTAGGGGTGCAGGGGTGCATTGCTGAGAATGTGAATGAAATACTGCTTTCTCTTCAGAATAATCTGAAGAAAATGAGCTGACACCAGAACCACTAAAATGTATCTGGGACAAACATGGGCATTTTCCCCACAGATGAACTATATGACCTTTCTGAGTTTGCATTCAAACCCACAGCATACATTATTCACTAAGTACATATAAGTATAGTTTTGCCCTGGGCAGATTAATCGTGGGCATTTCAATTATGAAAAACAGGCTGCTATTTGAGGTTAATGAGTCAAGATTTGTTTTAATTAATTTCAATTTTTCTTAAAATCTTTAAAGGTGTACTATATATTCTATGTACATATTTTTAGAAGAAAATCTATCCTTTAACTTTCAGTTAGTTAAGTACATATTTTAATAGAAACTGAATGGGTACAGATTTTCATGGAATTCATCTTTCTTAGCAGACCAAAAACAAGAAAAAGTGATTTCATTTCAGAAATATTTCAACAAAATGAAAAATGGAACTAGAAACCGTTATGCTACCACAACTGTAGCAGAAGCAGGGTGAATAATTTCCTGTGCATTATTCAGCCTCGGTTCCACGGGGCACAGCAGTCATCCATTCAAAACAGGAAATAACAGAAGACTGCAAAAAAGGGCTGAAAACTGTAAGAAAGCAGATACGCAGGAAGAATTTAATTATCCAAATTAGAATGTAACCAGAACACCACGGTAAGGCTCTGCAGACTGGTGAAAGCACTGCTGTGAGAATGCGTTCCTGTGATGTTATCAAGAAATCCTTCAACCATTGCCCATTTCATAAAGCACGGTTAAGAATGAGACCCACCAACGGAAATCAAATGTTATTCCAGCCTCATGACGCTCTTCTTCATTAAAATATCCCTTGAATGCTGAGTGTCATTTTTTCATGAATAAATACCTCTGACAACATAAAATGCAGAAATCACATAATCCTAATAAACATGGAGTTGTTGTTTTGAGAGCTTATTTGTATACTTACTTCATTCCTTAGCAATATGTACATGGTTTTTAGTCTTTCATATAGACAAGGAAAGGAAAAGGAGCAATGTCCTCTCTGCCATGCAGTCTTTATGGCAATAATCCTCTAATACCATGCTATGATGAGGCAAAAATGCACTATTCAGTTTTTGTAACCCTTTAGCGTTAAGAATATAAAATTATGCCATTTTTCTATGTGAACTTCATTGAATGCAAATCAATTTGCTGCTAGGAAAACAGAAGGAGAATATTAATGTATGCTGGGATCATAGAAATTACAAGCTGGATCTCAATAAAGTTAGACCTGAAAGTTAAGTGAGTCGCAGAAGAACAGGGCATTGAAATAATGACACAGTTTTTACCTCCCCAATAATCTAAGTACTGAAAATTGCCAGGTTAAACTCTACTGAACATTCCCTACATTTGCTGTCATATATTCTACAGTATGAACACATATGGGGACTAAATACACGCACATACACACACTCACACAGGCTCTCACATACACACATAGGTTCACCCGTACATTATAAACTCGGAGTTGAAATTCACCCAGCTGTAAATGACTACACAGTTTATAATATTACAGAGAAGAAAAGGAAGCTGAGTGAGCTTTTCTGCCTGGATATTTGATTGAGGAAGGCGTGTATTTTTCAAGGTTACCTGATTGTGACCCATTTAGTTGCTATATCCATTCCATCCATTGTCCTTTCACTTTTCAGCACGCACACACAAAGACACACACACTCATATGCCAATGTACATGCACCGCACATAAATTAATCCTTTATTTTTTACAACAGAGGTTTAAGTCATATTAGGGCTGCCATACATGACTTAATATCCCATTATCCCAAAGTTTATAGGACAAATGGCTGTTCATGAAAACAGTCATTATTTCACACTTAGACAATGCAAGACTAGTGGGGCCTTGGGCACAGTTCTTTGTACTCCTGATGTCACCAGTGCATGCATTATCATTTCAGCTCAAAGAGGTAAGTCCTTACAGAACTGCATTCCAGCAAGCAGATAGCAGCAAAGACTGTGAGGTGTAGAAGTCCTCCAGCTTGCTGATAATCTCTTGTTAACATCCATATCAGAGGGTGAAAGCCAGAAATTAACCCAGGTACTCAGATACGTTTTCGAGATGTTAAATAAGAGGAAACGCTTTCAGTTTATTCAGATTATAATATAGAATTCAAAGTTTAACTCTCAAGCAGGCCAAATTAGTTAGGTCACAGGTTAGGCTAGGAAACTTCAAGACTGTAACATCATTCTTGGCATTTAAACTAGTAGGACTATCATTCTTGGTGTTTAAGCCAGCTCAATATTTATCTCATCTTATTCACAGCAATTACCAAGACTAGTTTAAGAATAACTAGCTGAAAGGGAAAGTATTATATAATCCAAAGTTTTGGTTTTCCAGAATGAAGGAGACCCTTCTGATCTCTATTTCATGAAAACTCTTTTTTTTTTTAAAAAAAATGTAGTTGATTTACAGTATTGTATTAGTTTCAGGTATACAACATAGTGATTCAATATTTTTATAGATTACACTCCATTTAAAGTTATTATAAAATACTGGCTGTATTCCAAGTGCATAACGCATCCTTGTATCTTATTTATTTTGTACATAGTAGTTTGTACTTTTTAATCCCATACCCCTATCTTGCCTCTCCCTCACTAGTTTGTTTTCTATATCTGTGAGTCTGTTTCTGTTTTGTTATATACACTTGTTTATTTTTTAGAATCCTCATATAAGTGATGCCATACAGCATTTGTCTTTCTCTAACTTCACTAAGCGTACTAGCCCACATCTGGCCTGAGGTGTATGCCTTGTTAAGACTTCAGCAGTGCAGGCATGAAGAGTGGGTGGTGTGGACAACTGTTAGCTCCTTATTACTGGAGGTACCTAGAATTCCTGAGACAAGCACAGAATGTATAAAATCAGCTACGCTATTAAATGTTCTGTTTCTGGAAGAGATGCTCTTGTAAGCACAGGTTATTTTCAACAGTATTGCTCATGGTTTCTGTATTTGGCGCTCCAGAGCCTTCTCTATGACAATCTGGGCGTTCAGAAACCCAAGCAGGAAGGCTAATTATTACAGGCATGCTCCATGAATGAGCTCTTGTCCCAGCAAAGCCATCTCATTCCTGTATCAAGCAGAAAAGCCCAACTAGTTTTAGAAGCAGATGTTGTATGGTTTATTGAGAGTGCCTATTTAATAGAAGTATAGGATTTTTCCAAGATCTAGTTAAAAATAAGTAAGAAAAAAATCCAATTTCTGTCAATTCAGATTTATGAGATTGCAGGGAACTCTAGGTTGCTGCTTTCCTCTAGCAACCCAGAGCTGCCAATTTACAAATGCTACAGAGATGAGAGTCCAGCTGGGATGGGCTGGCGCCTCTTCCCAGGCCCTCCTCTTCCCAGGATCTGGCCCCTTCCAGTCTTCAGTGCCCCGGTTGCTTTTCCTCACCTTCAAGTAGCCAGCTTTGTTTGTTTATGTGTCTATACTAACTCCAGACTTTGAAGATTTTTCTCTGTCGGAAAGTTAGTCTAATCCAAGCTACTCCACTACAGACACAATTTAGAATTGGAGTTCTTAGTGAAATCTCACTTGGATTTTTTTTATATATATAAAATTGAGCATCTTTTCATATATTTGAGTAGTCTTTATACTTACTTTTCTGTCAACTGTATGTTCATACCAATTGACTATTTTGTTTGGTTATTTTTTTTTTCTTTATTGACTTTCAGAAACTTTATATATTAAAGATTCAAGGCTGTTTCCTGAAGCATGAATTGCAAGCTTTTTTTTCCTTTTTGCCCATTTTTCCATTTATCATTTTATCTTCTGAGTTGTACTCTTTTTCTTCCTCTCTCCGGCACCCGTGTGCAAAAGTGCTGGATGTGCTGGTTTTCTCTGCTGCTCCTTTTTTTCCTTCATGGCCCCTGGATTCTGAGTGATAGGAGTGTCTTCCCTAATCCAAATTAACAACAGAAAACCTCATTCGTATATTCTAACGTTTTTATGATTTATTATTGTTTTATTTTAATTTTGATCAACTGGAACTTCTCTTGATTATGGTAAGAGATGTGGATCCAAATAAATGTTGTTTTCTTAATATCTATCCTGTTGTCCTGATACCATAATAAATACTAACATTTACAACTGGTTTGCGTTAATACATTTGTGCTATTGTAACTCCTCTAATCATTTGGGTCAGCTTGGAGAATTTTTCATTCTATTCCATTTTTAAAAATTTGCGCCTGTGGCAAAAGACCTTTTTAATAACTACAGATTGTTTATTTATCTTTTAAAATGAAGATACACAAATGGCCTAAAGGCACATGAAAAAACACTCAATATTGCTAATTATCAGGGAAATACACATCAAAACTACAATGAATCTCACACCTGTCAGAATGGCCATCATTAAAAAGTCTACAAGTAATAAATTCTGGAGAGGGTGTGGAAAAAAGGAACCCTCCTGCACTGCTGTAAATTGGTGTAGCTACTATAGAGTCAGTATGGAGGTTTCTTAAAAAATCGAAAATTAAGTTACCACATGTTCCAGCAATCCCACTCCCAGGCATATATCTGGAAAAGACAAAAACTCTAATTCAAAAAGATAATTGATCCCAATATTGACAGCAGCA
The DNA here is from genome assembly GCF_009834535.1 of Camelus ferus. Classification (NCBI taxonomy): domain Eukaryota; kingdom Metazoa; phylum Chordata; class Mammalia; order Artiodactyla; family Camelidae; genus Camelus; species Camelus ferus. The sequence goes on along the minus strand of NC_045718.1, from coordinate 4,809,885 downwards.
CTATTCACTGTCTCAAAGACTTGGAAACAACCTAAATGTCCACTGACAAATGAATGGATAAAAAGTAGTGGTCTGTATAAACAATGCTATATTACAAAGCCATAAAAAAGAATAAGATAATGCCATTTGCAGCAAGATGGATGGACCTGGAGATTATCGTTCTAAATGAAGTAAGTCAGAACGAGAAAGAAAAATACCATATGATATCACTTATATGTGGAATCTGAAAAAAGACACAAAAGAATGTATTTACAGAGCAGAAACAGACTCACAGACTTAGATAACAAATTTATAGATAACAAATTTTAGGAAGGGATAAATTGGGAGTTTGAAGTTTGAGATACTAACTACTATATATAAAATAGATTAACAAATTTATACTGTATAGTACAGGGAACTATATTCAATATCTTATAGTAAACTATAATGAAAAAGAATATGATAAAGAATATATGTATGTATATGTATTACTGAAACATTATGCTGTACCAGAAATTGACATAACACTGTAAACTGACTACACTTCAATTAAAAAAAGAGATCATTGTCTGAGGTTGTGGTGGAAGGAAGGATGGGTAGGCAGAGCACAGATTTGTAAAGCAGGTCTCTATTCTGTCTGGTACTAAAATGGTGGACAGATGCCATGATTAATTTGTTCAAACACATAGAATGTACATCACCATTCAGGTGTGGGATGTTGATACGAGGGACCCTGTGGTGACAGGGTTTATACAGGAACACTGTATTTTCTGCTCAATTTTGCTATAAGCCTAAAACAGCTCTAAAAAATAAAGTTAACTTGAAAATATACACACCCGTACTGAGGGTAGTAGAGAGTCAACATACGGTGTCTATCATGTTTCTGCATTCTAGCATGAACAAGTAGAAATTTTAAAAAATTGGTACTATTCATAATATAACCAAATACATAAAATGCTCAGAATGAAATAGTTAAATGATAAAATAAATAAATATGTTGTGATGGTAGAAGCCAGATTTCTCATAATTAAGGAGTAAAATTACAAATGTGCGCTGATAAACTTACTACAGTGAACAATCGAATATTCGATTGACATTGGGTATACGGATATGCTTATGTTTATATTTGTACTTGTGAGTTACATATGCACGCAGATATCTGTATCTATACACATAAAACATATAAATGTACATAGGTATGTTCCCAGCCTCTGTCCTCTGACAAGCAAAGTAGGGGGAAGAGGTGCAGAGATGAGAACTGGTTACTTATAAGCAGACCAGAAAAATAAGTTAATATGTGAACATAATGGAAGCTGCAGTTAGAGAAGAGATTTTGCATTTCTGGCTTTAGTCTGTTCTCTCAGCAGCCTAGTGAGGAATCACTGCCATGCCAGTGTTTGACTTCACTGTCTTCCTGTCTCATAGACTTGTGCTGCCAAGCCTCTGTACTTGGAAATGGTCAGACCCAAGGATGCATCATTAGGCCATAAGCCTAAGGGCTGGTATTTCCTTTGTGCAAATAAATGTTGCCAATAGTCAAAGTTCACATTTACAATTACATTTTTTACATTTTTTCCTTTTGATCCTAAGGTTCTAACACATGTTTTTTTTGATTCATAGCCTCTTTTCTGCCTTGGAGGATATAACTGACATAGAGTCTAAGGAATTTTACATCTGGAAAATTTAATATTGCACCAAAATCGGTCTAATGATTGAAGCTCTGCTCTCTGTTGACAAAGTGACCATTTCTCTATCTTCATGTCTTAATTTTGCTTATTATTAGACTCCTGTTTTCCTCCCTACAGATAATCTTGCTTGATCTCCTTTTTCAAACCACTTCAATATTCCTTGACATAGGCAACCGACAGAAAAGAAACCAGCATTTCTAATAAGGAAATATGGGTTTAAATGACAACTCGAAGAACTTATCTGTTGGAGGAGGATAACAAAACTGCTTGCCCTATTTAAGTCACTGTATTTTTACTAACTGCAAATGAACTTTACAGATGATATACGTAAAAGTGCACTGTAAAATTCAAAACTTTAAGTTAACATTATTTAGGACATTAAGATATAATTTATAAATGTCTGCCCTCATTAATTCATCATAACATGCTGTGTTAAATTTTACAATCAGTTTTTCTACCAGTTAAGGTATCCAAGAGTTTAAAGGTCAGTCAGGCTTTTAATATGTAAAGTATTTATTGTGTGAATATAAGATAGTCTGTGAATGATAATCCTTCTCATGTCAAGTTAGGAAAAGATTCATTATCTTTCAGATCTTTTACTCAGTATTCTGGGGGAAAAAATTCATGAATGCCTAATGGGCTAATTTTTCCCTGAATGCAAATTTAGATATTTCACAATGACTCTCTGGTCCTAATATTTTTTAAAGGCAAAGCTATTGAAGTATTATAATATCATATACAATGAATAAATATTAGAGTTTAAAACACCTTGAGCATCTAAGTATGCTGTATTCATATGGCATAGACACAGTCCATTAAGCTCTCTGAGTTTTATTTTGTCATCTGTCTTTAGAGGTAAGTTCCTAGATTCAAATAACACTTTCAATTTTGAAATGGCTGTGTTATGACAATGTAATAAAGTATAAAATAAGGAGAGTATTGGTAGAAGTTAAAGTAGCCATCCTGAAGCAAAACATGAAGCAAACGCTAAGACCAGCAGAGAAAAAGCAGAAGAAACCCAGTTCCCTGAGGAGGGACAGCTGCCAGAGCGAGCTTGGTTTGCCCATGCAGACATTTTCAAGATAGAAAAACAAGCTTCTTATTGTTAAGTCATTGTCATTAGGTGGGTGAAGTACGTGAATGATTATTTCATAAGCCACTCACTATAACAAAATTTGCAAAAGTTGTTGGCTAGACATTTTGATATAGATCCCAAACTTGTGTACATGTGCCTAAAAAAGATGCCCTGAAAAAATGTGAAATACTCACCAAATTTTCCGATATTACATAAGTAGTACTAGGAGATCTTCATTCACTGTATGTTATATTCTTATTTTGTGTCAGAGGCTGTGACAAAAGCTTAGAGGAACCAATTTGCCACTATGAAAAAAGTATTTAAAAACTGTAACTGTTTATCCATTCATTTGTTCACTTAAAAAATACTTAAGTGTTTATGTAGGGCACTATTCAAGATGGTACAGATACATAGGTAAAGAAGACAAATTCTGTATCCTCATGACATTTGAATGCTATTAGGAAAAAAGAATGAAATACAGGCACACATAAGGTGATTTTTGATTATCAACCTAAATATATAATGATATGTGCCTGAGAGTGCTGTAGGAAGGGACTTCAGAATAGGTTAGGTAAGCATTTCCTAGGATGATGACACAATAGATTAAGCTGAGGATGGATCAACAGAATTTATCCAATATGAACAATAGAGAGAAGACAGACTGACAATATAGGAAAAGCCTCAAGGACCAGTGGACAAAAACAAAAGTTCCAAAATTTATGTCCTCTGAATTCCAGAAGAAAAGAATAGAGAGGAGCTAAAAGAGAATGTAGAGAAATAACAGATGAAAACCTCCTCAACTTGGCAAAAGACACAAACCTACAGATTCAAGTGCTGATTAAATTATATAAAAAAAGGATAAACCTAAAGATATCCACACTAAGACACAGTGTAACTGCAAAATTAATGAAATTAAAGAAGCAGTACAAATTTTTAAAAGTAACTAGGCAGAAACAAAGCATTATTTATAGAGAAACATATTTGAATAGCAGGTGATACCTCATCTGAAATCATGAAAACCGGAAAACAACTGGCATAATGATTTTCAAGTTCTGAAAGAAAAGAAATACTAGCTATGAAATCAACAGCCAGTGAAATTACCTTCCAGAAATTAAGAAGAAGTAAAGACATTCTCGGGCAAAAGAAAACTGGAAAAAAATGTATTACTAGTTGACCTACCACTAAAGATAGGCTAAAGGAAGGTCTTCACACAGAAACAGTATGATAAAAATAATAATTTGGGGGAAGTAGGAAGGATGAACAAACAGTGGAAAGAGTCAAAATATGGGTACATAAAATTATACTACCTTTCTTCTCAATACTTTTATAAATCATATGTATATAAATAGACATTAATAGTTCTTTAGCCACTAAAATTTGAATTTCAAGTTAAGAAACTCCCCCACAAAAAAGATATCCCCAGACACAGACACAGGTGACTTTACTTGAGAATTCTAATAAATACTCAAGAAAATTTACTCATAGTTTTACATAACTCTTCTAGAAGCAGAAGAGGAGTAAAAGCACCCAATTCATTTTCTGAGGCCTTGTATTACTCTGATACCAAAACCAGATAAAAGCAGAAAAAGAAAGAAAAAAAGGAAATTACACACTAATATCTCTGATATGATGATCTGCAAAATCTTCAACATAATATCAATAAACTGAATATAACTGTATAAAAAAGAACTGTACATCATGGACTTTATTTTAAGGATACAACATGGGTTCAATGTTAGCAAATTAATTCATGTAATTTACCATATTAAACACCTAAGAAAGAAAAATTATACAATCATATCAACTGACACAAAAAAAGTGTTTGGGTGAATAGCACAAAGATTAAAACATTCTTCTGTTTATTGCCCAGAATATTAGTGACTGTCTACTGAAAATTTACATCATCTAAATTAGTATGTCTCAAAAATTAAGTTATGTGTGATACTCTTTAAAAGGTATATAAAATTTTGTGGAGTACTAATTTTGACATAAATTGTTTTTACTGTTTATTTTTAACAGGCTTTCACTTTTTATGATCATATATAACTTTATGACCCAAAAACATTTCCAACTTAAAAAAAATGTGAAGGCATTAAATTAATATTTACAACATAATTTATCGTAACAGATTTATTTTGCATGCTGAAACTGAATCACTGCTTACAATACATATGTAGGATGAGTGAAAGAATTTTTCTTTTGAGTTGATTATTATTACCTGAATGTTCTCTGATAATTTTATACTTTCTTTTCAAAACTTATGTAGAATTTTCTATTATATAGGAAACCATAATGTAATTTTGCTTTCTCTTGTTACAAATTACTTTACCATTAGCTTGAGAAAAAAAGCAGTGCATTATTATTCACATCATGGTTACTTCTTGATGCTAAAAATCTTATTATCTGAAAAAGAGCTTTTATTTTTTAATTACAATTGAAAATTTAACATATTTTCTCTATAAATGATAAGAGAGTTAAAGAAGGATTTTGGTGACTATATTAGTCATTGTAGTATCTGTCACATTAATGTCAGCCAAATATTAAAAGATGAAATGACTTCTGGTTTCAGTTCCAGTAAGTTAAAAGCTGGTAAGTGGCCACTCCCAACCTCATAACAAGAAAAACATGAAGAAACTGAAAATCAGTTACTTAGTTGGACCCTTCACAGAACTGAGCTTGCACAGCAAGCAATCATCCCCGAAATCTAGAAAGACAGGCAACTCCAGAGAATCACAGGCTAAATCTGCCTTCACAGAGCAGATTCTGCTGGAGGTATACACTGGTAAAAATGCTACAATGGTAATTTTGGTACAACTCTAATAAAGTATGTCCAAGATCTATATGAGGAAAACTACAAAACTTGTGACTAAAATGAAAGAAGGATTAAATAAATGGAAAGAATCCACATTCACGGTAGAAGGAGTCAAAATTGTCAAGATGTCAGTTCTTTCCAATTTAATCTATAGATTCAACAACATCCCCATTAAAATCGTAGTAAGTTATTTTCTGGATATCAACAAACTGATTCTAATGTTTATATGAAGAGTCAAAAGATCCCCAAAACAGCCAACATCATATTGAAGGAGAGTGTTTGTTATTTTTATACTGAGCTGTATAAGCTGCTTGATTATTCTGGAGATTAATCTCTTGTTAGTTGTATCATTTGCAAATATTTTCTCCTATTCCATAGTTGTTTTTCTGTTTTATTTATGGTTTTCTTTGCTATGCAAAAGGTTTTAATTTAATTAAAATTTTTAATTAGGTCCCATTTGTTTATTTTTAGCTTTTATTTCTATCACTCTAGGAAACAGTTCCAAAAACTACTGCTGCATACTTTTTTATTTTTAAGATAAATCTTTTAAACATCATTAGCAGTAGTACACCAAAACCAAATTTTTTTTGGTAATTTGATTTAGTAAGGTCAGTGAGAATAAGGCCCAAAAGAAGTTATTATCCTAAGATCATGAAATTAGCTGTCAAACTTTGAAATGTATAATTAAAGTCTTTCTAAAAATACAGTTTCTACATACTTTTTGTCTTTTATTGGCTTGTGAAAATGGCATATGCTCAAAAATATTTATTGAATTATTTAAAAAATACAAGATAAAAGAAAAGCAATTCTTGGCTAAATCAACTAGATTGGCCCTTACATAATATCACAAACACAAATTCCTTTACTAATTTTTTGATATTTTAAGATCTTTTAATAAAAGTGCCATTTCAGTTGGCTTGATGATTGAAACGCCTATAATAAGGAAATGTTTTTCTTAGCTTCTTTCCTCACCTCTGTCTTTCTTTCTTTTATTTATTCTTATTTATTGTGCCCAAAGACATATGCAGGGCTAATACTTTTTTTTCTGGGAGTTGACGATGTCCATTTCTGATAGACAGAAAATGGGAGGGAAAAAAACAACTTAAGGCAGAAAAAGTGAGAGTGTAACACAGAAGGCGAGAAGGTCATAAAAACAAAGACTGAACATGCTGAAACAAAACCTAGAGTGCTGTACAGTCTTGCTTAGAGCTGACTCTGCACATGAGCTACCTACTTTAACATGTTTGCTACATCACTTCATTCTGGGTTTTAGAGAAAGAGGCCTCTGTGTAGTCATAATATGATGATACAATCAAACACACTGTTTAGATTATAAATCTAACTCAGGAAATTTACCATCCATTCCATACGCTTGGTCATAGGGATTCAGAACTGCTAATAAAGGATTCCTGTAAACCCAACTGCAAACACTGCAAGTAAAATTAACACTAATTTTTAGAGTTCATTAGTTTTCTATTAAATCCTACAATATTTTTTAGCCCTTTAAAATGGAAAGCATGGCAAACGGTATTTAAATGATTATGCAGACTATAGGGAAAGAAGAATCTCCAATTATTTTTATTATTCTATTAGAAGGACCAGAAACATAGCTATTAAGTAGCAGTTATATATGTTTCATTTCATTTCAAGTCTTACAATTTAGCATTATTTCATCAAGCGACATAAATGTTAATAATACATCATTACTGACTGATTCTACAAGTCACCACAATTAATATTTCTATGCAATTATTTTAATCAACATATTGGCTCTTACAGATATACATAAATACCTGCTTAGAGGATTATAAAATACAATAGGCATTTGCATTTCTATGTATCTTTCTGTGAACTTACACCAAGCAGTAAAATAACCTTATAGCCTAATATAGTGTTTAATAATATTTTAAAATATTTGTTTTCTTATTTCAGATTTTATTTTACCATTATTGTAATTTTATAATGGGTCTGAATTAAGTCACATATGAATCAACACTAGTAAACAGAGGTGGTGTGTACAATGAAGGGAGACTGGCCCTTCTGTAAGGGAGCAGATGTAGCGTCTTCACATTTTTCCTTAGGACTCCAAACATAACTGAAGGTCAGAGTATCGGACTTAAGTCTCTTGGTGTTCCTGTGTTGTGCAGAGAAAATGTCTAGCAATTTATGCTCTCCTGATGGCTTATCAGTGTGCTGCTGTTCCCTAAACGTTATACATTTTCTGCAAGTTACAAACCTAGACTCTACACAAGAAAATTTCCCACAGTGTGGTTCCAGTATGCACAGTGTCAAATAATGATAATTAATATATCTTTTTTTCTAAAAAACACAGTTCTCACTGAGTAAGCACATAATTTGAAAAAAAAGATTTAAGAATGAGTCAGGGACATCTGCAAGCTAAGGTGAAATATCAGGGACTGGGGATTAACTGTTCCACTTGAAGCAACTGAAAATGCTATAAGCAATATATGAAAGAACAGCTTCCAGCTTTGTGCATCAAGAAACACGTCATAGTAATCCCTCAATGAAAGGCCTAAATGAAATGAACTCTAAAATTGCCACGGGTTACTCACTTGGCTTTCCAGGCTGCAACACAAGGGAGGGAAACCTAGATGGAGGCCTGTGTTCTTCTCGAGTTCAGAAGATGAAGCTGGGGATCTGAGGAGGCCAGATGGTGTATACACGGGTACTGAGGAGGGGACAGACGTGCAGAGAAAGAGGGCGCTCTGCCCTGAAGGTCTGCAGAAGATCCCCTTCATCTCTTCTGCCGAGTGCAGGTTAAGAGGGGAAATTATCTGAAGCTAGGGAAGGAAACACACACAAAGAGTACACTCAGAGAAAGAAACAGATCATGGTCCCATAAGCCAGAGCAGAAAAGCTCAGGATTTACTGGACATCTAGCAATCATAAAGTTATCGGCTCAGAAGTCAGGTCAGCCTGGCTCTAAACTAAAGGCTGCTACAGTGCCACAGACAAAGCTTAAAGCAAGCCTTGAAGGATCAATCTACTTCAGATTAGCTTAACTGCAACATGATAAAGCTTAAGAATATTTATAGGGTTGTAAAGATAACAGGCACTAAACGAGGTAAATTTCACAAGCTCTGGCATCCAAAAGATTACCAGACGTGGAAAGAAGCAGGGAAACAGTGAAGAAGGAGCCAACCAATTGAAACAGATCCAAAATTGAATAAATAATAGAAACAGTAGACAGGGACATAAACATAGTTTCTAAGTTTGTATTCTATATATTCAAGAAGATAGAAGGAAGATTAAACACAGTAAGTAGAGACACTGAAAATACAATTAAGACCCCAAGACACTATTTCTAGAGGTGAAAACTATAATGTCTGAAATGGAAATTAAGTGGATAAGATTAAGGTTAGATTAGATAATTCACAGAATAAAATCAGTAAGCTTGAATATGGATTAACAAAAACTATTCAAAGTAATAGAGAAAGAAGAGTGAACAAAAACAGTGGCGCACCAGTGTCAGTGGAACAATATCCACTGGCCGAATACATGTGTATTTAGTTTCCCAAGAGGGGAGACACGGCGGTGGGGGGAGAAAAATATCTGACCAAATGATTGCCAGATATTTTCTAAATTTGACCAAAAGTATAACTTCATAGATTTAAGAATATCATCAAACTTAAAAAGAAAACCCCAAGTACAGCAAATATCTACCAGACTACAAAAAACACATCATAATCAAATTATTTAGAACTAATGATAAACACAAAATTATAAAAGCATTTGGGGGCAGGAGGGCCATATATATACAGAGGAACAAAGACAAGTTACAGTAGACTTCTCTCCAGAAAGAAGGAAATTCAGAAGTTAGTGAAGCAACATCTTTACAGAATTAAAACAGTAAAATGTGTGTGTGTGTGTTGTGTTTTGAGGGTGATGATACAGATAATCTAAAATTTTCTCCAGCAAAATAGCTTTAAAAAAATGAAAGCAATTTTTCCTGGCTTCTGCTTAGAATTGTAGAGAACTGGGAAGAGTATTACCACATCCTTAAAACACACACACACACACACAATGGGAAAACTGCAAGTTCACAAACTTCCTAAAATCACAGGAAAGATTTGTGTCTCAGGAGGCAGGCATGGGCAAACACCAATAAATAAACTTGAACTATACTAATTAACTAATGGGTGGATGTTGATTGTGGGCTGGTGGGAGAATGTGGGCTGGGCTCCTGCTCCACCTGCAAGTTGCAGATAAAGAGGCAGCATACACACTCTTGCAGAATTTTTCCCCATCTATTGACCTGGGTGTTTATAAAGGAATGGTGAGATTTCAGAGAAGCTGTCCCTTGTTTTTTCAGTTTGGAGGACGAGCACAGTGCAAAAGAGTCAGTCCTGGCTTATCTCATCCACAGGACAAATCTACCATCTGTGGGAAAAGAGATATAAACCCTGCTGACCCCTGGACTCCTGTAAAAACTGACTGCTGCTAAGGGAAGGTTATAACAGAAAGCAATTATAAAACAAACAGAAAACTTCTAACATTAGGTAAGGGGCAGGAATATGCACTGATATGCTGGACCCAGAGCTAAAAGCTGGCAGAGACACAGGAGCAACAAGACGACCATATTTACAGTACCCAAGGACAGGGTGCCTAAAACAAAGAACACCACCCTCCATCTCTCCTAGATTAGCAAGCACCAAGTAGCAAGTAACAGTGGAATACTGATAGGAGAACTGCAAATCATGGAGAGAACCACTCTGAGGGGCAGCCTTAATGGAAGACAATAAGCTAAAAGTGGAGCAAACATTAAGAGAAACCCTCTAGCAAATTAATGACCAAAAGAAAAAAACAGAGATATGACACAGACATTGAAACTATCTGACAGGGTATTTCCTTGACTAACATTTCAAAATCTCTGACAGAAAAGGTGGACAACATTTAAGATCAGATGAGTAATTTCAGCGGAGCAATGAAAAACGTAAGAATTAAATATACTAGACATGAAAAATACAGTAATGCAAATGAAGACTGCCTCTACAAGCACATCAGCAGACTTGATACAGCTAAAGAAAAGTGAATTTTAAGATAGGTCAGCATTAATAACTTGCGATGACAAATAAGATTTTTTTTAAATATTGAAACAAAGAACAGATCATCTGTGACCTGTGGGACAATGTCTAATGCTCTAACATATGCAAAGAGCCTCTGATTAATTAAAGATAAATCTTGAAAACCCTAGGAAGTCACTAATAAATTAAAATTATAAAAATAAAGTCAATAAAAGAAATACAATTGAATCACTTAAAAAATAATTAACACAAGAGAAGGCAGAAAAATAAAACAGACCAGATAAAATAGTTAACAGCTTCCAAGATAATAAATTTTAATCTAATCATACAGAAAATTACAGTAAATGTGAACAATCTAAACACACCATTAAAATCAGAGACTGTCAGTCTGGACAAAGACACAAGACTTAACTATGTGCATCCTACAAGAAATCTGCTTTACATATAAAAAAAGAGATATGTTAAAAATAAAATTATGAAAATAAAATTATTATGCAAAAAAAGCAAAATAAAGCAGGAATAGCTATATTAACTTCACAAAAGGTAGACTTCAGAACAAGGAATAGCAACAGAAATAAAATGACTAATTTCATAATGAGAAAGAGATATTTTCCAAGACGATATAGCTGTCCTAAATTGGTATACAATTATCCACAGACTACAAAATACTTACAGCAAAACTGAAACAACTGTAAGAGGAAATACATAAATCTACAATTATAGATTCAATGCTTTAACACTGCTATCTCAAAACTGATAGAACAGAAAGTCAGTAAGGATATAGATGACTTAAACAACACGATTAACCACATAACCTAATTGATATGTGTCATTTTTGTCAATTAGAATATCACTATATTAGACAAATGAAATATGTCTTACAATATAATTACCTTTTAATAATTTAATTGTGTAAGGGTATGTTTATTATTTGTTTAACCATAATAACAGTAAAAATAGCATAAAAATAACATGTGTCATACTAAAGAACTGTGAGAATCAAGGAACTTTTTAATATATTCACAGTTTTTCATTAACACCTTAGAACAACTTTTTGCAAATAATTTAATCTTCTGGAAGCAATACTATAAAGTTTTTAACCCTGAGTTTACTCTAGATGTAAAGATATCGTTGTTAGATGTCTGTTATTTAGGGAAGAGTCAAATGTATCTGATCAACAGTGAAATAAATGTCTAATAAAACCGTTTTTAGCTTGCCAAATTTTTTTCAGAGTTGTAGTTAGAACACTGAAATAAGAACCAGTTCAGTCTGTTAGTCTGCTAACTGATGTATGATTAAATGGTGCAAAATATATATTAAATAAATTAAATAAAAAGTAAAGTGGTATTTTCCAAAATAATATAAAATTTAAGTGATGAAATTAAAATGTATTCTCAATTTTCTGATTACAAAATTCTGTTTAATTGTTTTTCATTTTAAGTCATAGATTATTATTTTTTGTTGTTGGGTAAAACATCGCTGAGACTACTGGAAATGGTATCAAAAATCTCCAGTTACGTAGAAGGTTTAATTAGATTGAGTAAACTGATGTTAACTCCAGCAGTCATACATGGGGATTAATTAAATATAACAAGACAAAACCAGCAACTTATGACTAGTCTCCACATGCTGTAAAGACTTTAAGAATGCTTCAGAAATATGATTTATTACCTTTATTATATGGAGATCAGTACAATGCTCAGGATTTCCATATAGAAAGTTGAATTCAAGGTTGAAATATATGTTCCCATATATACTGTGGTATTTACTAGAAAAAAGATAGCAACAAAAGTAAGTTTAACTTATACTACACTTAACTTAATGGCTCTCCCAGGGTTAGAATGCTTACGCAGTAATACGGTGCCTTTGCCAAGAGACTCTTTTCTTTCCTCATGTGTATCATAAAAAATGGACTTTTTAACACATGTAATCCTTCTTAATGTGTTCAGCAAAAAAAAAGCACCCTGGAGGAAATGTGTAGGACTATAAGAACTACCTTTTTGCTAATCAAGAAAATATTGCTTGAGAGGGTATAAATATCATAAAATTGGACAAGAAAGAAATTCTTAACATAATAATTAGTAGATTAGTAAAATTTTAAATCTTATGTTTTTAATATTTCCAGAGTGTTTTATTTGTACTATAATTATTTTAATTTTTAAATAAAATATTAAATAAATAAATAAATCTTTCTCTAAGTGTTATGGCTCATGTAAATACTTAATAAATTTTAAATGCATACAACATTTACAGGTACTAGATTTAAAAGACTATTAAGAGCATGGAAAGACAAGCAACAGATTGAGAGAAGATATTTGCGAAATATATATTTGACAAGGATTCATATATACATAAAAAGTATCTTCAACTTTATAAGAAAAAGACAAACAATTCGATGGAAAAACGAGCAAAAGATGTGAATAGCCACTAAGCAAAAGAAGACATCCTACTGGCCATAAACACAGGAAAAGTGTTCAGCCTCATCAGTTGCAAATCAGGGAAATGCAAAATGAAACTGTAATGAAATCATAGTACACGTCCACCAGAACATGGGAAGAAAAAAGCTGAGCAAAAACAAATTTTGGTAATGACAGAACAAGTGGAACAGTCACCCATGTCTGGTGAGGTATTAAACTGGTACAACCACATTAGACAAACTTTTGGTAATACCTAGTAAACCTTTTCATACATGCTGTATGTGCTATGATTCAGCAGTCTCCCTCCTTGGAGTGCACCTGAGAGGCATGCACACATCCCTGCGCAAATAAGTATACACAAGCATGTTCGTAGCGTTATTATTCGTATGAGTCATATGCGATCGTAGCATTATTACTCGTATGAGTCATATGTGATAGTAACCCAAATGCCAGCAACTATTAATGGACGAATACATTAGAAGTCAGTCAAATAATGGAATTCCATGCAGCAAAGAAAAAGCACACACTAGTGATATAAGTAACAACATGCATGAATCTCACAATCATGATGCTTAAATGCCAGAAAGGAGAGGCTGAAGAGTGCATGCTGTCCAATTCTATTTATGTAAGCTGGATAAGCTCCTTCATGGTGACAACAGAGACTGTGGTGGTTACCATCAGGTGGTAGTAACTGCAAGGGCGCATGAAGGGGATTTCCAAAATGCTGTTAATATATATTTTTTGATCTGAGTGATAGTGTCATGAGTGTTTTCAGTTTACAAAAATTTGTTGATCAATATATCCATCTCTACATCTTATTTTGCTGTCCAATTTAAAACTTTTGCATATTTTTCTCCTGAAATATCTTTTTCTTACAGATTTGAGGAATTTATTAATGTAAATACTATATATGAGTTCTTTGTGAAAAATGTTTTGCAAATGAAAATAAATCCTTGTAAATTTAATGTTTATAATCAATATTTTTCTCAATTTGTTGCTTATCTTTCCATATCCTCAATAATGCTTTAAATCTAGCACTTGGAATGTTGTATGCATTTTCACAAAAACCAAAAACTTAGAAACACTTCATAATACCCTAACATTTCTCAGCTCTTGTATAGGTGTATTATATTAAAATTAAAGATTTATTCATTAAAAATGAAATCAATATTTCCATAAAAATGTACATAGCTAAGCTCAATTTTCAAAATAAATCTCAATGATGTGGTTCATTAGTAGATAGCTTTAGAATTGTTTTAATATTAGCTGATGTTTTAGTTTAAGGGCAACTCATGAATTGAGGTTAATTAATTAGCATACTATATGTAAGTGACATTTCAGTCATAACTATTGATTGAGGCTGACAGTATATAACTTGAATTGCTTTGGAGGAATATTATTTATGTAATGAATATGGGTGATAGTGACTTAATTTAAAAAGGGTTACCCAGTCTAACTATGGAAAAGACTTGGTTTCATAAGTGGATTTTAGGGACAACTTAAATCTGATGTTGCCTCTAGTTATTTCTCTCCTCTGCACTTTTCTGATTTTTACAGTTACTTCTTTGCATTTCAGGAGATGAGGGGACAGCTGCCAACAGCCTCAAAGATACATGTCCAATATTTTCTCTAATCAGTAAAAAATCTGTTTCCAGCTTCTTTGGGAAAAAAATAGTAAGAATTTATTTACTTTTTAAGGGGTTATTGCTAGATAAAACAACTGTGACTACAAAGTCAGTGTTACATTAATAATAACTAAAAGTACAATTTTTAAAATTTAAAATGTATTTGTTTATTAAGTTTCCATTCTGAAATAATTATAAATTCACAGGATGTTGTCCCAAAGGAGAAAATACATGGAGCTCCAATGTCACACACTCTTCATCCTGTCCCCACAATGGTAGTATCTTGCATAACTGTAGTACAATATTAAAATAAGAAACTGACATTGATACTATCAAAAGGACAGCTTTTGAGTAGAGGAACTGTCTTTAGTGTACTGTGTAGTGTAGTGCTCCAAGACCACTATTTCAAGAATAAATGGGACATTATGAATACAAAAAAGTAGCAGAAGATCACTAAAGATGCCAGATAAAATATGTGTGTGCATATATTCAAACCACATATATATGTAGATAGTATACACACACATGTATGTATATATAGATTTATTTTTTACTTTGGAAAATCACTTAGTTTCCTTTTAAGAATCTATACTTAATAAAAATACAAAATATATGTTAAAACTTAGATAATTATGAATTCAGCCAGCATTAAATTCACATCATATAAAAATTATCTTCCTCATACTTATTAGAACCATGATAATGATTATCTTGCCACTAACTGGGTATTCAAAGGGTATGAATGAGATCAATATATTGAACACCAATAAGAGTTAAAGGTTTAGAGACCATTTTTTGAATGACAATATAATTATTATATGTTATAACAGGAATTGAATTTTCATTGATTGACATAATTCAAATTTCAAGCAAATGATCTATAATAACTCAAAAACATCATTTTAGCAATGTAATTACCACTGAATTTCAAAAATTTTAAGAAAATTCATACTAGTCATTAATGATCACATCTGCATAACACATAAAATAATATTTTAGATTAATCAATATAATAAATGTCAGTTTTCTTTATCAAATGAATTAGTAATGTTTTTGATAATTTCAAAAGCTATATATGTGTTTTTGTTAATAACATAGATTATTTTATAATTCTTATATTTGGAAATACTTAGTAAATGTAAGTTGCAAATTTTCTTCTTTAGGAGGAAATAATAGCTAATGTAATTATTGCACAGTTGTATTTAAGTCTAAAATGTTACTATTCACTTGTTTTTTGTCTACAGTTTTTTTTTCTCTTTTGTTCCTCTCTCACTGCCTTTTCCTCACTGCCTTTTTTTAAGGAATACACAACATATGCACACACATACATAGACACACACATAAACATATTTAGAATTCCATTTTAATCTATTGGTCTTTCACATTTTTCTATATGCATTATGAATTATAATACAAAATCTTCTACTTTCATAATTACTTTGTGTAAGTAAAAAGTAAAATGCAAATAAAATGTAAGAGCTTTTCAACTATATAATTTTACTAATCTCCCCTATCTTTAGGCTAGCTGTCATTGTATTGCATCTATGTATGTTATAAACCCCACAACACAATGTAACAGATTTTCCTTTAAATGGTCATGTGTATATTAAGGAAATTGAAATAAAACACAGGTTTATAGTTAATCACATATTTACCCCTCTTCCTTTATTCCGAAAGCTTTGAGTTTCCATCTAGGATCATTTGGTTTCATTCTGAAGAACTTACTTTAACAATCCTGGGAAAGTCACTAGATTATTCTTTACATTAGTTCTCACAGCTTGGCAAAGACAGCTGTGTCTAAGTGCCTCAATCACAACTTTCTGAGTTCTAAACTGTCCTTAACTTACACATGATTTCTCACTAATCTCGATCAGTAGAGTTAATATACTTTAAATACAGTGTTTAAATCTCTTAAGGATCAGTGCATGTGAGGAGTAAATAGACACAAAATTAGATATGAATGTGGAAGGATGGGTTTTTTAAGGTATTTCATGGAATATCTATGTCTACTGTGAGCTGGTGTTGAGATGAGTTAAGGCCGTGGGAACCAAGGCCACGATCGGAGCATTGAGATGAGTTATAGCCGTGGGACCCAAGGCCACGATCAGAGTATGTTTGTAGTATGCAGTAAATAATTGCTCCACGCATGCGTCAATTATATAAGATTTAGAACAAAGAAAATAGAAGTACGCATGTGCTAGAGATATTCTGTAAGCCTGATGAACAAAGAAACTCAGACCGCGCATGTGCTGACAGAAAACAGATAAAAGCAGGACAGGTGCATCATAGGGTGCACCTCCCTGTGGCAATAAAGTGTTGTTAACCCCATGGTGTCTCCGGCTGAAGTCTGTCCAGCAGTATGGCAACTCCTCGTTCATTTTTTCGTTTGGGCCGCTCACCTCCTAGAACCCCACATCAGCCTCCCTCGGCTGACATCTACTAAATATGTTAACCAATTTCTTCAGAACTTATTTTTCCCCAGTAATGGTTGTAAGATAGCACAATACCTATTGTTTTACTCTTTTCTTCATAATTTAGACACCATTTTAACCCATATGAACTGGCAAGAAGCTGATAACTTCCTTTTAGCTCCTCCACTTTTTTTCCTAACTTTTGCTTCTACTTATGACATTACACTTTAAATCAACTTGTGTAGAAGGAGAGTTTGAGCTAAAAACCAGAAATAATATGTCTTACTTAACATTTCAAAAGCAAGACAATAAATTGTTGTATCTAAGAACGATAAAAAGAACTTCAACTCAAGAAGGATATTGAAAAGACTATTCAAAGAAGTCACATAAAGAGCCATCTTACAAATGTATAAATAGCAAAACTAACCTCAAAGTTGGTGAAAAGCAATTCAGGTACTAAAATCACATATCACTCACTAGTTTTGTCTTAGAGAAAACAAATTTACATTACAAAAATATATTATCTAAATGTATACAGTTATTTAAACAATTTTGCATATCTTTTAAACTTCTGAACATTAATGATTTTTATGGTCTCAAAATGGTCTAATACTGGAAGTAACAGAAGACTGTCTTTAACTTGTTTAGAAAAAATAATCTGCAAGATGGAGTCTTTGAGTCCCAGGGTTGATATATTAACTTAACATTTAAAATACTACGCCTGACCAAACAAATTTAACACACAACACACAGAAAAGAAATAGAATTATTCATGACAAATTTGTCTGCAAATATAGATTTTTCCCTCTAAGCAAGTTTGAAATTCGCTGATATTAAAATCTGCTACTTTTGTAATAAATAAGTGAAATCCATTTCTTTAATAACCTGAGAGAAAAAAAGAACTGTAAACAATGCCTATGCGACTAAATTAAAACTCCTTTGAAAAGATCCCAAACCACACTCAATGTTGTCATCTTTAATCTTGCATGCTATTCAAACATTAAAACAATTCTTATAACATGACATGCAGTTTTATTTTGTGAATATGTGCATACTTCAGTTTTACTGTGTTATCAAACTGTGTCTAATGCAGGAAGAAAAAAAATTAAATCCCCATTATATTATTGTTGAAAACTTTAATTTGTCACTATATGTTGTATTTTAAATTGAAAACTTACACCTTCAGGATCCTCTATTTTCAGTCTCTGTCGCATTTTTCCCATTGAACTAAAATAACCTAGTATATGATTATTTCCTCTATTATCTCAGAGAAACTTAGGTTTCTTTAGCAGATGAATTTTTATCTCTCTATTCTGTTAGCTTCTGTACTCCCCAGCATTGGCACAGAGTATGTACTCAATATTTGTTGAAGGAATGGATTCCCAAGTCAAATGATTCTGTTTTTCAACATTTGTACACCAGCCCTAGTCTAACCTCCTCTCTAACTTTTCAACTTTTCTCTCCTGAACTGCATTGGTAGCCTCTTAACTGAGATTCCTGTATCCAGCTTCACCTGCCTTGTATCAATTTCAAGACCCCATCTTTTCTGTATCCACCTTTCCCCCTTGAATAATTCTAAAAACTAAAACTAAACACTATACTTTTCAAACACTGTAACAGTTACAAAAATTCAAGTTCTATCACTCTTAGCTTAAAATCTTTCCATGATTTCCCACTGCCCTCTAATATACATTTCAAGAAGCCTTAATATGTTTTACAAAGTCCTACATCGTTTGAACTCTGCCTTTTCTCATTCCACTTCCATCCCTCCTCTCTGGGCTCCAGCTACATCAGCATCTTTTCCTTCTTCTTACCTCAGCACACTTGAATTCCCTTCCCATTTCTATCCTTTCTGCATGCTTTCTCTATTTAATTCTTTTGCAACGTTCAGTTGTCTGCATAAATGTCACTTCCCAGGTGAAGGTTATCTTAACACACCTAAACTCTGTCATAAATATACAGTCTCACTTGTCCTGACTGTATCACATGTGCCAGGGACACAGCCAACAATCCAGACACCTTTGTGCTTTTGGATACTCAACCGAATTATTTTACAAGAGAAGATTCAAAACTGCCTTGGAAAGGTTTTTTCTGGTGAACATTATTTTAGTTTTTGAAATAGTACATAAATACATTTTTAAAGAGGTGTTTTGGGTTAGTTGAACGAGAGGTAATGTAATATCTTCTGAGGCTGGAATACTAACCATTTGCTTACTTGATGGAGGCAGAAGTTCTTGGAGTGGGAGTTACAAAGGGAGCCATTTTTCCTGGCATGGAAAAAGTCACTGCTAGCCCAAGTTTCTTTGAGAAAGTGGGGCTTTTTCTTTTTTCTTTTTTTTTTTTTTTGCTTTTTTGGTTGCTTACTGTTTCAAAATTAAACAAACTGAAAACAGGAAAGGACTCTGCTAGGTTGAAAGACAATAATAAGTAAGACACAGGGTAAGGTGTGCAGAATATGTTTTGGGGGCTTTGCGGAAACCCCGGATTAGATCCAAGTTCATTTTTTACCATAAAATTTAGATAAAGAGTTTAACATAAAATATGGGCTCCTACTGTGCTTGCTTAGGCAACAAAATACACTTTACAGGATCCTGGACAAGGTACTGGGAGGGTGACAGTGGCTTTCCAGCAATAACTGTCCACCAGTACCAGAGGAGTTCAAAGGAGACTAGAGAAAATGTGAGCAGAAATGAAACCACCTCAATAGCTCAATAACTAGCTGACGGACTGCCTATATCAGGACTGTGACGGTAAAAAATGGAAAATAATGCCAAATCTGTGAAGTAATTTGAAATAAAATTTGATACAATTTAGATGTAGAAAATATAAATGTGTATGAAGACAGTATTTCTATATAAGGATCCAGAATAATAGCTAAGAGCGATTAAAAAGTTTATGATAATAATGATAGTAAGGGTTTTCCAGAATGCCAGTTAAATCAAATTATGATAAGAATGGGGGTAGTCACTTTGGTATTTGACAGAATGTTTTAGTAGAATAAAAAATACAAGCTAGTTCAATATATCTAATTTAGCTTTATAAATTTGCTTCTTCCTGTCTCTATGACCTTGAATAAAGCATATAATTTCCCAAAATTTTAAGCTAAGATCATAGCTTCTATAAGTATTATTTTAGTATTTGGTCTTATTTTGTCTTCTCTTATGCAGAACAGATAACTTAGTATCTTAAGAAACCTCTCTTAAACTTTTTACTTGTTTAATTTTAAGTTGCTGTTATTACAATTATTATGGCTTGATATTCCTTAACATTTTTAGTTTGAAGCAGAGTAAAATACAAAAAGAGGCTAAAATTATAACGTATTTGTGAAACCCTTCCAATGCTATAAAGAACTGATTAATGTTTAAGAGGCTGGAAAGGAAAACTAACAAAAGAACTCTTATTTGTAAAGGAAGGAAGGAAACATTTTGGGTTGCCAGTGCACGTCTTAAACAGGAAATGCATCAACTCTAATATACACCTTGTTTGAAATAATTAAAAAAGTTGGAAACCACATGGGTTAAAATGTTTAAGATATTGTTTGTTGAAATAATTTAAATCCTTATAATTAGCTGGTAATAAGGTAAGAAACTAAAAGGTATCCATTGTGGAATGAAATGCAGAGGAACATTGAAAAGATGGTACCTTTTATGGCCGTGTCTCCTCCTAATGTCCTTGTTGAATATAAAAAAAATAATTTAACATAACATTAGGTTTTATGGTATTATAAAAATTATACGAGAGGCTTGTTCAGTTTTACAAAAATTAGCTCACGTCGCGCGTCCCTACAAGGGGCAGTTATTCTGCACACCTAAGACTCCGGAAGGCAAAATGTGGGTCCCTCCAGCCTGCTTGCTGCTTTCGGCATTTGAACCTGGCTGAGTTTCTAATTAGAAAAATAAATAAAACATGAAGCATAAATAAGGAGTGTTAATGAAAACTACATACTGGGACTAATCTAAAAGACTATTTTCCGGAATTGTTTTCACAGGTTACAAAGCAAAATATGAGAAAAAGGAAGATTCATTCTTTGAGAGTAAGAGTAAAATTTCTCTTATGTAAAGAAATAGTTAGATTGTAATACAGAAAAAAATCCAGGAATATATTTTATTGTTTATTGTAGTTTATGTAAAACTATTATTTTAAGAACACAGGCAAGAAAAATGAGCAGCAAATGCTTAAATGTCGATTTAAGAGTTAAACTACATGCTGTGAGATATAATGTTACATAACAGTTCTAAGGAGTCACCTATGAATCATCAAGTCCTTTTTATGCAAATACAAAACTAGATTAAAATTGAGGATTTAAAAGCATGAAAAGTAGGTAGTATTTAGAATATGTGATTATGAGCAACAAAGACAAAAACAACAGTGCTTTCTGGAAATTCAGAAATCTTCAAGTTAATGGGTAAATTATGTTTTGGAAATCAGTTTTCTGACATACAATCTTAGTGACTCTGAAAGCTGTCTAGTTTCTCATGGAAATATCTCTATTTCAGCACAGAACTCTTGTTTCTTTTCGGTAATTACATGCAACAACAATTTAAAGTGCATTTAATCCCTAGGATGGTTTTTGCAGGATTACAGAGGGGCTTGTTTAAATATCTACGCTAACACAAAAACTGGAAAATACGTGTTGAAAAGGAAAAAGAAGAGAATGAAACGAAATGAAAAGAGAAAGGGAAAGAAAAGGGAGAGGTAAATGGCAGGTGGAACTACATGCCTACTTGAAGCACTGACTCTGATCTTCCGAATATCACTGTCACTTTGGAATATGTGTCAAATAAGATACTTGCACCAGACAAGTTATCTTAAGATACATTAAAAAAATTACCTAGCGCAGGATATTTCCAACAATGTGAGGGATAAATCTATAAAGAACTCATGTAATTATATACCCAAGTAATGTAAGGCTAACCTGTTATATATTGTCTTCCTAGTCATGATAATTTAAAAAAATCTAAAATTACATGTTTTATTTAATACTATGCCAGTTTAGCACGGTTCTTTATTTCAGGTTTATCTGCAGTATTTCTTAGGTTTTATTCCTAAATTAGTCACAAAGTGTAGCATTTCAGTCACTTAACCCTTTTCAGAGTATTTTTACTTCTAAATTCTTCAACAAATGCATTGGGTTTTGGCACATTTTCAGCATGAGAACCAACACTTTTTCTTCATGCCTCAAAACACAGAAAACTTACTCAACTGATTTTAGTAGAAGCGAATATTAAAATTCAAGCACACTTGTTACCAACATTTTTCAGAGAAGTTCTGATATACATAAACAGAATGAGGCTTAAAAATATTCTGAAAAACAGTGAAACTATTTCTCTTTACCAGTTGAATTCTTCACCACCTAGCGACAGTTGTGTAAATATGATTTACATTTCATTTGGCTTCCCATCTTTGAAACGTGCAGTAATTTCTAATTTTCAAGATTTTCCTTGATTTCTAACTTTGCAAACAGAGTGTATGCATTAGTGCTTGCTATTATATGACTTAAATTTTGCATAATTCCAATTTGCATAAAATGTAACTCATTTTACATAGATTTCATACAATTGGTGTTAAAGCCTTTAGAAGTCTTTCTATAAGGCATCACACAAGCACATAAAAGATAAGAATTTAAAAATATAGCCTTATGTGAAATATTTTAACTAAAGAATGTAAACAGAAATAAAAAGAGCCCCAAACACTAACTTTGATCCATAGCTAACTCCCTTAGCTAACATAAGCCTTAAAGAAAGTATTTTCTATAAATCAGTGCTGAGATAAAGACAAGGAGTAGAAAAAAATCACACACATGGGAAAGATGTAAAGGTTACAGTAGTTGCAAAGTTCTCACAGCTTTTATCCCTGGACAATAATTTCTAATTTTCTTTTAGGTCTGTGCTGGGGAATCCAATGATCCTTTTACCTTTTGCATTTACTGCTCACAGTGGGACTTACCAAAATTTCCCCCTCTAATGCCTTCACTTAGGACAGAAATCTTGCTCTTCAGTGGCATCTCATTCTATCATGGAGACTTAAAAATACAATTTTCTCAAACCTGTGTATTTTTCTGAAGTGAATAATTTGCCAAGTTTTGGGGCTTCATAACTTGTGCCATCCATTGCTTCATTGCCATTCTTTCCAACTATAACCATAATCCCATCAGAGATGTGCAAAGTCTGGAAGAGTGTGCTGGCCAAGCTCCTCGGACACCCACCCAGGGAGACCACATCTAACGGCAGCATGCTTTCATCCTCACTACGTACCTGAGGATGGAAAGACACACGAGTGACAACTTCTGGAGCTGTTTGATAAATCTCTGGACCAGAAATTCCACTGACTAGGAACATGTTTTTTTTCCCAAAATGTAATTCAAAATGCAATGCTTTGTTACCCAATTTTTGGTAAATCTCTACTCAGAAAAAAAAAATACAAAAGACAGCTGCTTCATAGGATTTTCCAGTGACTACTTCAAAGTAAATCTGAAATCCTAATCTAGGATAAAGGTTTTAAGAACTCTGCAAACTACTGAAACCATTGAACATAACAATTTTAAACATTAGAGTTTGTATCTCTTTTCTCCCCCTAACTCACTGACTAATGTTAAAGATTTCCTGAAAAGAATAAATCCTTCAAAATAAATCCTTATATTTGTATATATAAATGTGGATAAATTAGTAGGCTATTATGAAAGACTGAGGTCAGATGAGAAATAAAAAAGTTGGGCTATTTTATTGTTGAGTATTTATAGTTTTGAAAATAACTGCCTGAAGAACCGAGAACAGAGATATTAAAAGTTGATAAACTGAGAAATTGGGCTTGACTCTGGATCACAGGTGGGGCAGGGAGTGGAGAACATTTATTTTCCACTTTTTATTCTTCTGTTCTATTAAAAATTCATTTCTAAACATGTATGTATGGATATAATTAAAATATATAAAATATATATAGATTTGCCTTTTAAGTCATGATTTTCGAGAAAATAGAAAGTTATTTCAAGTGCAAATATGTATAAAATAAAAGCCTGTGTCTACCAGATACCTAATTATTGATTATACTTCTGATACTGTAAATATACTTACAGGATTAACATCACAGACTGTTTGACCAGTATATGCCATCCTGCCTCTCCTTCCCTGGACAAACCTGTAATTCTGCACTAGGTGTGTACCCTTCACATCCACCCTTCTGCACTGCCAGTGTCCATATGTGCTTTGTAAACAGGATATATCATTGCTGCACAAATTAAAAACTCTTACTCCAACTTCTCTTTCACTGAATTTTTCCATTCGAAAAATTTGAAAACACTTAATTATATTTACTGACAGTTCAAATTTTCTCTTCTGTGAATATTTATACTTGTTCATATCCTTTGCTAACTTTCCTTTTTTTTTTTTTTAACTTACTGATTAGCAGGATTCTGGATAATTGCTAAATGTTTGCTAAATGGTCAAAAAAAATTCTATCCAAACCTGGAGCTTGCCTTTCATTAGCTCTCAGCCCTACACAAGAAGTCAAATTTACTGTTTGTCCTTCCATGTCTTTCTTCTCTTGTCTTCCTTAACCTCGTATCATACCACTATTATCTGACATTTTAAAAGGTATTTTAAAGCTTTGCTTCTCACAGAAAAATCTCTAGTCCATCCAGCGTTTCTTTTTCTTGTTTAGCATAAGCAATGATCTATTTGCTTTTGCTCTATGAAGAACCACTTGTCTGAGCCCTGTTTTGTGAGAGTCTGTGCTCTCCTCACTGATGTGTGTAGTGTTTTCTCAGGCATTTACCAATTTCCCATACGTGTTTATTCTATGTGTTCACAGACAAGATGCCTTAACATCTGGCAGGGAAATTACTGCTTCTTATGTTCACAGTCAATTAAGCTCTTATGACTATATACATTTATATGTTAATAATATTTTCTAATTCTATGAAAATATGATTAGGATTTGGTTTGAAAATTCATTGTTAGATATTAATATTACAAATAATGACATTTTATGATTTTGAATGTTCAAAATCCAACATATATTGTTATCACTGTCCATTTAGTATTGTTTTTATGTTCTTCAAAAAGTTCTCTACATTATTCCTATGGGCATGTACATATTTTGTTAGTAACGCTTTTTTTACATTAATGTATTACATTTATATTAATCTGTCTTATTGACTATTGCATACTATATAAATAAATGAACTTTTTATATATTCATTTTAATCACAGCAGCATTTCTATATGATATTCCAACAGTTTATAATTGTAAGGTTCAGATAAGCTTGTCTGGCCATACTTTAAAAATTATAAATTTTGCTTATTTAATTTTTTAAACTAAAATGCAGTATCTATGAGAGAAGAGCATTTTGGCTATTTTATTATTATATTCTGCATCTCAGAAAAGCATGTAGCTCACAAGTGGAGCTCAAAAAACATTTGTTAAAAGGATGAATGAATGAGTGAATGAATGAATAAATGAAAATTACTGAATCTAGGTATTCTCAGAAAAATATGAATGAGGATCTTGATTTTTTATTGGTATAGTTTTATTACAGACTGAAAAATACCTATGTTTATAAGACAATATGATTTAGCAGCTTTGAATAAACAGATTTTTAATGCTCTTCTCTCATAGATACTGCATTATACTGCCTTCCTTCATAAAGGCTCTACGGCATAACCCGTTTCTTTGCCTTTTCCAGCTTCCAGTGGCCCGATCTTTCTTGGCTCTTGGCCGACAATGCTGAGTCTCTTTGACATCTACCGTAGGCACATTTCCTTTCTATCTTCTCTTCTGACTTTCTCTTCCACTTCTAAGGATCCTTGTGTTTACACTGGGCCCATTGGATAATCCAGCATAATCTCTCTATCTCATAGTCGTATGTCAAAATCCTACTGGCAAAGTCCCTTTTACTATTGTAAGTAACATTACAGATCCCAAGGATTAGGGCCTGGACATTCTTGGAGGGCTATTATCCTGACCACCACAGTAAGTTGTGGAGGTTATGAGGGAAACCACAGGGAGAGATCAAACTGGTGACCAGAATCTGACCAGGTCATGCAGAATTTAGAAACCATCCTACAGATCTAAATGTACTATGTCAATGAGAAACCAACATGACACTGACATGATTATTTTGTATTGAAAAAGCTCAATCTGGAAGCTATTTGATAGAGAAATGAGAGGACAAGATTTGAAGAAGGAAGTAAACACTAACAAAAAAGGATTATATGAACAATCTGAGAGATGATAAATATGTTAATTAAAGCAGGAGCAACAGATGGGAGAGGAGAGAAGGTAACAGATTTAATAAACATTAGGAATGTAAAATTGACAAAACTTGGTCCCTGATTGGAAATGTCTGGTGTTAAAATATGAGATGATAATGTGTAAAAGATACTTGGTTTGAGGGATAAGGTGGAGACAGGTTTACTGTGGGAGGGGCAAAACTGGGTTACCAATGATAAATCCAAATTAATGTCAAGTTTAAGCACTAGGATCTCTCCATGGGCAGACATATATATATATATATGTATATATAAAATAAATAAATAAATAAATAAATATATATATACAATCTGATTCATGAATGAGCCCTAGAAACTAAGTCTGAGCTGCAGAACGTGTAAGATAGTATATTGGCCTAGATACGACCACTCCGAGCAATCATGGAGAAGAAGAAAAGGACACACAGAGAGGGTAACTGAATAGGTAAATAGAGAGTACATGTTAAGTGAAAGTATAAAAGATGGATCTGGAGATTCATTCACTCATTGTATAGGAAATTTGGCAGTCTGAGGCACCTTGACCTAACCCAGTACTGCTTTTCACTAGTATGTGAATAATTCCACAGTTTTATGCCACATGATGGAGTATATTATGACCAAAACTCTTTTCCTCAGATACTTGTTAATGTCACACACATCAGAGACAAATGTCCTGGGGTTCCAATTCCAAATATACAATTTATTAGTTCTGCAGTCCTTGAGAAACAGCACTTAATCTTTCTAAGCCTCTGTTATTCTATAAACTAGGGATAATAATCCTTACTCTAAAGGATTACTGCACAGATTAAAGATAATGCATGGAAAGAGCCCTTGGAATGCTGCCTGATCCATAGGAGAAGCCAGTGAGTAAATGCTGTTTTATTGTTGCCCTTATTATTATTTGACTCCACAAGCAGCATCTTGGTGTGAGTCTCCATCACTTCAGCGATGAGTGGCATATCTGAAATGACAGCTGAATGCTCTGGAGGACATAATTCCTGTTTTTCTTATTCTGGAGAACAACTGATCTCTAGTACTTGCCCCGATTTGAAGCTAGTCATTTCAGGAACACATAATGATAAATCCTAAATGAAAAGGTCACCAAATTCTGATTTATATAATCAAAAGGAACTACTGGGAGTCATAAAAATGACCACTGTGTGCAAAACAATCATTGATACTCTTTTAAATTACAGCACTGAGGTCAAAGACAGTTCTACAAGGTAAGCAGTATAGCTTTTGTTCAGTCAGTGATTCCTGTTATAAAGTTACAGTTCTACTGCATGCCTAATGATAAGCATGAAGGATGACTGTGAGGAGTGCCTAAGGCGATATCCATGAAAACACTTATCACATAGACTGTGCTTTAGAGTTAGTTTATATTTTCCCTGTCTACTTCTTTTAGCAGCAAATATTCAGAAACAACATTATAAGCTTGGGTTATTGAGCCTTGTTGTAGTATAGTTTTATCATCAGACCCTAATGACCTGCATGTGTATGGCTTCCTTTAGAGCAGATGACCTGAGCTATTTTCCAGAGCATTGTTTCTTTATTAAAAATTATTTGAGCTATTTACTTATGATGTGAATATTTTATGTATATTAGCTGATAAAATGTGTAAATTTTTTTATGATACACTAGGCTACTGATTGAGACTTCTATATGTAGTTAATACATTTAGACACAAAAGTTTTACTGGCTATTGAATTGTAAATTAATTGTGATTTTGCTAGAAAAGGCTCTAAGCCAGTAGAATATGTCCTTTAAGTCAACTAGGTGAATTTTAGAATGAAAATTTTGATAAATCTATTTTGGCAACAGAGTTAGTTTTCCCTGTACTCCTGGATCTTGAAAGCTGTATTTGTAAATATTTTTAATTAAATGGAACTAGGAAGGAATAAAATCATGTTAAATGTGCTGTAAGACAATGATGAATGATAACTAAAATGGCTCTTAAATATGAATTTCCTCTCTTTACTCAGTTGGATTAACCCCAAATTCTCATCAGGTGGAGATGGTTTTCATATACAAAAAGAAAACAAGGAATTATAGTAGCATCTGAGAACTCTGAAATTGTAATTTCAAGCATTTTAACATGTTACATAGAGATTATTAATTTTGCATGTTGATGTAATAGTTGCTGCTATATTTTGTCAGAACATTTTATTCATTGTTGTAACTGGATTCTTTATGTATAGCAGAAAGCAAGAAGTCTAATTTACAAAACAAAGTATCTCAGAGAAATTTTTCTGAACTTTATTTTTTTACCACTATTTTTTTCTTCCGAAAATGTTCTAATGAAACCCTATAAAACTTCTCATGAAGACAATAAAGACATTATTCTGTCAAGACAAGTTTTGGGTGCAATCCAAATGATTATGTTTATGATTTAAGGATAGACTAATTCAGAGCAGTATATTAAACCTTTTAAAATAGGCAAATAAAAAAAATAAAACAAGGAAAATAAAGGTTGTAAAGCAGGATTCAATTTTAAGGCATAACATCAAGAAATGATTTATTTTAATTACTTCAAAGAACATTATCAGTTGCATAAATGTACTGCTTCAAATATATTAAGCTAAGGAAAAATATACCTTTCTAAAGATGTAAAAAAGTTATAAAGTTCAGTCAAATCACTTAACAAATCAACAATAAATCTTGCATCAGTTTTTTGCGCTCACTGAAAACTGGTTTTATGAAACTGTTCTTTGCTATGATGCCTTTGGATTTATGAAGGAAAAACATCAAAAACACCTAGATGTTATACTGCATAGCACAGAGAACTATATTCAGTATCTTGCAGTAAGTTATGGTGAAAAAGAATATGAAAATGAATATATGTATGTTCCTATATGATGGAAGTATCATGCTGTATGCCAGAAACTGACACAACATTGTAAGCTGACTATATTTCAATAAAAATTAAAAAAAAAACCCTAGATGTGTTTCATTTTATTAACATAAGTTACATACTTGATTAAATCCTTTGTCTAATTTTCCATTATACAATGCTTCTTATACCACAGTACTTTCTTAGCTTAAGGTCAGGAAAATGTTTCTTTCTTTTTACAAATTGCTAGGCTTCCCTTCATTAGATAGAGAGCTAGGTGAGGCACTGATTTATAAATACGTGGAGTTCAGAGGAAAGATCTGGTCTCTATTATGCTGATTTTGCTGGGGGACAATTCTCTATGGTGTCACTAAGTTCTGTGTGACAGCTTTCTTCTTGGACAGTCTTTTCAAGAATGACTGAAGAGTAAAGAACCTTGGAAAAGGGATAGTGTCTCCCTCTTGGGCAAAGGGCAGATTTGTTTTTCCTGACCAGGATAATGTTGTGCAAAGGTTGTGCAGGTTTCCCAGCAGCCTTTGTAGAAGATGGGGGTTTCCTAAGCTCGGATTCCTCTCTGAAGACAAGATCCACTCTTGGGAAGCACCCTCCTGGGCCACTACTCATCACGCCCACGGAACCTTGGGGACCAGGGCAATTGACGTGAGCCTGCGGTTCTGCTTGTCTGGAGTAATAACGTTCTTTGTCTCTCACTCAGGAGTCTTGTGTATTCAAACAGTGTTTATGAACCTGTGGCATGTGAAGAAATCTTCCAACTTTAAGGTTTGACAAATTTCCCTCTTTAAGACTTCTTCTTGGTCTTGAAAACTTTTTTTTTTATTGAATTTTATATCCTTCTAAGTCTCTTTTAGAAGTAGGTCACTTATAAATAAATGTAATTTCAGTGCCAGCCGTAGGATCATATCCAGAAATCCTTCTCAAGAGTTTATCTGAATCCCATGGCTTAATTTCTCATGAACTTTAAATTCCTGCACTTTAGAGGGGAAAAAAAAAACCACACAAGGTCTGTTCTCTTTCAACTCTGCAAATATAATTTGATATTTTAAGCTAAAGAGTCAATACAACAATCATCAAATTAAAAGTCTTGGAAGAAAATATGGGTTCAAATTCCAGGTTTGCAACCTGTTTTATCTTGGGACCTTAACTTCGTTTCACCACACATCAATTTCCTCATCAGTAATTAAGTGGTAATAAGTCTCCTCATTCTCTGTGTATCAATACCTACTTCATTGTGTTACCAGGATTTTATAAACAGATCCATAAAGTTCTTTTATAAAAAAGAGCCTTTCACATGCGAAGTGTTCAAAATGTTAATCATCAATATTTCAGTAAATTATCATTATCACTCTACTTGGGTAGAAGAAAAAAAATAATCTAACAACGAAAACTGTAATTCACGCTTTAGACCAGTGTTTTCCAATATTTATTTCTTTGATGATTGTAATGTTCATATTCTGGGTTGTCTGATGCAGTAGCCATAAGCTAGTAACTACCAGAAACTGACTTCCTCGTTGTACATGCTGTCAATGAATTCAAATTTAAATAGCAATGTTTGCTTAGAGACTACCAAATTGAACAGCACAACTTTAAACTCTGTGTTTACATCATTCACAGTCTTTCGTGTCGTGATTTATTTTCAACAGAGATTTTTAAATATGCATAATAAATAAAGCGATTTTTGAGTAAAATATGGTAACATGTTAAAAACTGATACACTGGGTACTGGACTTAGAAAGTTCACTGCATTATTTCCTAGATGCTCTTCTGTAATCTTGTAACTTTTTAAAGAAGTAAGTACTCTATGCTATTTAATGTTGTAAGGTATTTAACATAATTCATAGACCTGCAAGGTAAAAATCTATAATTCTGTCCTTCCTTTACCGTAACCTATAAGGAAAAAGGGTTAAAATATGACCAGGAAGTATATGCACTGTTATTAGGTAGAACACAACTGAGTCTTTGAATATATAAAAGAGACATTAAATTGCTCTTGGGGAACTAGAGATTTCTGCTCTAGGACAAGAATCTTTGTTGTTGATAATGATGTAGTTTTCACTGATGTTTTAAGGACTGTTGAGGGAAGCAGAAAAATTAAAAAGGGGCAAATATATTGGGAGGCGGTGACAACCAGATGCAGGAAAACATCTGCAGTCAATTTACAGGAAGACAAATGTTTCATATCAGTTTTAAGTTCAATGCTTCACTGAGCAGCCATATAATGACTCATCACAGTTCCTCTTGACCCTTCAGTGAAAATCCACCCTGCCTACAATGTATGCATGTGAGGAGGCGGGCTTGGGCAAAGACATATTGAGATCATTAAAATACTGTCATAAAAGCAACATAAAAAATGATCAACTAAAATAAAATAATCACAAGAAATAAATTCTTTTGATAAATTAGTTGTTTGGTCAGATGTTTTAACAGCAATGTTATTTGGCAAATTAATCCTTAGTAAATGGAGAATCTTCGACCCTTTTGTCAGTTGGAAGTGGAAGTGTGCAGTATCCCAGGGCTGATTTTCTAGAAAGAGAAAGTACCTGGAACACACGATTTTCACGTCACACAGATATGATATCTCTATTTCTAATGCAGCTATCTGTTCTACTCAATAGCTATATATTCAAGAAGTAGATTAGGATGGTAATTTATATAGTAATTTATAACTCATACTCAAGAAGTAGATTAGGATGGTAATTTATATAGTAATTTATAACTCATACTCAAGAAGTAGATTAGGATGGTAATTTATATAGTAATTTATAACTCAGTGGTGCGTAAACTAACAAAAGTCAATGGTGGTCTAAACCAAAAAGTCCAAGGAAGGGCACTTACAATCACAGAAAATATGTGATTTACTATAAAACTAAATATTAAACAGAAATAGTTATATATGTGTGTCAAAAATTTTTCCTTTCTTATTCCTATTCATAAAATAGCCTACAATATCATGTCATTCTGTCTGTGCTTTTAAAGAACAAATTGTTAAGCAATGAATGCCATGAAATGAATGCAGTAGATTGTTATGTGTAATCAGAAGTGAAAGAGATGACTCTCAGCTGACTTATTCAAGGAACACTAGGACGTTTGAGCTGGAAGTTGAAGCTCAGGTAGTGCTTTGCTACAAGGAATTCAGAGAAACCATCTGGGACTGCAGACAAATAAGATGAGAACAAAGAACTCCAAAATCTGGATTATTATGTAACAAATATATCCACATGCAAGTAGAACTAGTCTCTTTTCCTCCTTTACCTCAAGGATCTGAGTTAATAAGTGGGTACACAATAACATATCTAAACAAAAAAAGCCCATTTTTAATCAAGAATGAATTGTTATGTCCATGAATGTATCAATTTTGTGTCTGAGAAAAACATGTTGTATGGAATTTCTTCTGTGTAAGTGCTGAACAACACAAAGGGCTTTACAGCTACAATTTTCCTGTAAAATGCTGGATATGGAAATAAGCCATATCCACAAATCTCACTGAATTATGCTAAAAAAGCTTTAATTAGTAATACTTTGGGGCAATGTTTATGAACACTTTAAAATTCAATGGTATAGTTACATATGTTGCTCTGTGATTATTTTGGAAACAAACGATACAACGACTAAACAATGTTCATGATAAATGTTTCTCAAATGGCCAGGCTGTTCAGAAAAACTACACATTATTTTGCCTTAAGAATATAATAAAAATTAGCAGAAATATGGAAAATTCTAAGTACTGATATATGGTGAGTTTACTTAAAATACTAAGAGCTCATACATGTAATTTGTGAATAGTATTCAAAAGAATTCTTCTAAGCTAGAAAAACATTGGTAAAACTTACAGATATTAACAATAATATACGTAACCTGCAAAAATACACATAAATTTTACTGCAAAAATATATGAAAAGGGAGTAAGAGGTAAACAAGGGAAAAAAAGCCCTCAAGAATAAACAATAAATATGTCAGTTTGTAAGGCCGTTCCTGTCATGCTAATCCACACACATTTTTTTAAACAACAATATAGTACCTCTAGTAAACATTAAAGATTGAGCAGAATAATTTTACCTGTTCTTTTCTCAAACACTGGTAAACAGACGTAAAAAGATTGTTTTAAGGTGAAATTTCACAGGGACAAAGAACAGGGGAGAAAATATAACAGAAACAATTTCAAAGCCGAGAGGCTGAAGGATGTATGTTAACTGCAATTAACCAACCCCAAAATACTGAAAACAAAACTGCTTTTGGAAGAGCTAAAATTTTGCAAGGCTAAAGACTGGACAATGTCAGATGATGCTAAAAGTGATGTTGATGTGGAGCTAAAACAGAAATAGCTAAAAGTCTACTGAAATAACAGTTTGGTACCAAGGCTTCATAGTCCCTCCTTCACCATGACAGAAACTTGGTGAAACAGAATCTGGAGGAAACTTAGGCAGTGCCTGTAGGAAAGGAAGGACAATTAGAGAGAAAATGTATTACGTCCACAAAAATGAATGGCACACCAAATGAAACAAATTCAAAATATGAAATTCAGAAATTAACACACACACATACACATAAGCGACAGGATAAAAAAGATTTTTAATCAGTTCATGACGCCCATCATAAACCATAGTTTCAGAAAGAAAGAACAGTAAAATAGAGGAAAGAAAAGTTTCTAATAAGTATTTATTAGAAACAAAGGATAAGTTGTTTTAGGCAAAAAAGACTAGTAATGTTAGGCAGTTAGTCAAGAGGGGGCACTGGGCAGATAAGGTGGAAGAAAGAGAGAAGGTGGTCCGGAAGATGGCGATACGTCTGCTTTCAACGTAAGGGGCTTTACCTCCTCTAAATGAGTGCCAGCAAGAAACTGGTTGGGATATGATGGCTTTGACTGTGCCACAGTGACAAGGACCTAACCAGACACATCCAATTATACTGTAATATAATCAGCATTGCGGTTTAGCCCTCTCTCCCTCCATGGGCTTTTCCATGTGCACCATGGGTAAAAAAGCATGTGCAAAAGGGGATGGGCATGACTAAGCACTCCAGGGGCAAGAGCCATCAATCCATCAAGAGACTGCCCCTAAGTAGGGGTATAAGACAGGATGGACCAAAAAGACCAGGGCTGCCATTCTCTCTTGTATCAGCCGCGTTCTGCTCTTGGAGGTGTTCTCTCTCTTAGCTAATAAAATCTTTAAAATCTTAAAATCACGCATTTGTCTCCCGTCTGAATTCATCTCTTTCGGGCAAGACAAGAACTGAGGTCTTTCCCTTTTGGGGTGACACTAAGAGTCAAGTATTTCATTAAAAAATTAGTATACCAAGGCAAACCACTGTGAAATTGAGGAGTACAAAGGGGGAAAAAAAAGATACTGAAAGCTTTCAGAAAAGAAGAAAGAAGTCCACATAAAAAGAAATTAGAACAACATCTAACTTCTTGTCAATATCACTAGAACCCAGTAGTCAGTACAAATCTTTTCAAAATTTTGAGTGGAACATACTTTACCTCTTAAATTTGACATGCAGAAATATCACCCATGAACTGTAACTTTAGACAGGTAACAGCGAAAAACAATATGCCACTGTGGGGGCAGCCACTGACTAAAGCATTTCACTAAAATGCGGGACCAATAAAAAAGGAAAATATAAATTCTATATAACAGAATTCAGTACAGAGGGAGAATTCCCAGGGTAATAATGAAAGAGAGCTTCCACGTGAGAAGGATAGTTTTGGATTCAATTAGGAAGAAATACATCGGGAACAAAATAACAAAATGAAACAAATTTTCAGTAACTATTGTAAAAACAAAAACACAATCATGTATACTAACAGGCTCAGTTATAAAATGCCATATAGCAATAACAATGTAAACAGTAATACACAATCTAATGAAAATAATGCTAGAAAACTATCGGTGATAGAGTCTGCATGCATTTACATACGGGGATGTGTGAACTGGATGGTCCTTTCCTATGACAGATAACAGTCCATAATAAATCGAAATCAACAAATATGAGAGGTATAATACCTTATTTATGGCTCTATAATTATACAGTGACTGTCATTTTTTAATATTAAATAAATTGTTATCTAATAATTTTTAAAATCCATAGTCATTTTAACAGCTTCTTCATTACTCAAAATTATTACTTATAAAAGACCCATAATGATGCTATGATGATGAAAATGCTGGTGATGGTTTCTAAGATTTAAGGCCTGACCACCCTTTAGTAAATGACCTGAAAATGTATGATAATGAAACACTGTAGTTTTCTTAGCTTGGTTCAAAAACAAGAAAAAGACCTAGTTATTACAAAGGATAATGATGCTTGCAAGAGATTCTTAAGCAAGAGTAAAATAAGAAAAGGTGAAGAAAGTGGAAATCGTACGGACTTGATATCAATGATGTATTAGGGAGCGAGATAACATATTTTACTTCTTTTCATGGTAGAGTGAGGGAAAGTTACTCTAGTCTGCATACCATTTGAATTCAGGGAATATCATATATAATTCAGGATGTCGGCTTGGGTTTCACCTTATTACTCTAAGACCTGTCCCCATTCCCAGAGTTAGTGTTCATGTGTTTGCTATAGTCCATGACTTTCCCCATTGGCCACAAATTCATTCTCCCTTGTCTAGAATAAGACTGGCTGCCACTGTCAGGCACCTGGTGAGTGGAAGGGGGGCCATGTGCCTCAGACTTCTACACACAGACTTATAGTTGCCTTTTTTTTCTAAAAAAGTAGAACCATTTGAACCATGTTGATTTTACTTTTTTCTAATACTGATTTTAACCTCCCAGGTTTACCTAGTCAGAATCTCCTGAAATTCATAACACAGTAGAAAACTCCATTTAAATAATTAAATAATTCTAGTTCCTTAACAAATATTAAGATCCATATTCATTATTCATTCAATATTCATTAATGTTAACAAATATTAACAGTCATTTTGAACATTATATTTAGAATTTCTAAGGTAGGCATAGGCTTTCTAGTACGGATAAAATATAGCACTCAGGAAGTGTTTTCTGCCAAATTTGGTCTTTCTGGACAATGCATTAATCAAAATAATACTGAAATCCCTTCATAAACAATGCAGTATTACATGACGCCTGTGCTAGAGCAAAGGTGAGAATTTTCTGCTGATACTCAGAAAGTAGTAGTGCATGATTTACCCATAGTTCCAAATTAAAGTTATAAAAGAATATCAAAATTTTTTTAAATTACCAGCTTCCCATAAAGAAAAAGAAATAATAAAGTGAAGTAATGCATAAAAACAAATGAGAAGAGCAGAACATCTCAGCAGGGAATGCTAGCAGAGCTTGGTTCAGTGAAGAGAAGTTGGCTGGAAGTTACTGACAGTGAAAGAAACCCATATCCAATTTAATCCGTTTTAATAAGCTGTGGTTAATAAGCAAATATGGATCTGATACTGGGTCATGCTGAATGATGGGAAAAAAGAAGCCCAGTTATATACATGCTGGAATGCTACAATACTGGTATTAGTCATGCCTAATGTTAAAATAATAATAAAATAATAATAATAACATAAATACATAAAACTACAGAACTCAGCTAGAAATACAGAGACTAGACTGGTAATAATTTGAGTTAACAATAGTTATCAGGATTAAACCACTAGATTTTTTTGTTGAGCAAATGATTTAAATCTAAAGAAAGTATAAACAGTGAACCTGGGGCCTGGAGGGCCTCAGTTTATATAAGGTTCAAATTCCCCAATAAGATCAAATTGTTAGTAGCTTCTGGTATGAAATCTAAGGAAGGCAGAAGCAGGGGAAATGCAAGTAGAATTGATAAATAGCTTTTCCTCATTTTTCTTCTGTATCTTTCTCTTTGTTCCTAATTGCCATAAATTCTAAAATATTTCAGAACTAAATTTTTGACTAATATTGTATTCCCCTCCTTTTCCTAAACATTCACAGAAGACAGCAATTTACCTTGCTCTTATATTCTGCTTATGCCCTATGAACGTTTTTTCCAGTTCAAGAATTTTATCCACATGTTTTTCTAAGCAGAAACTATGACGCCATTGCAATTATTTCTTACCTTAGATCAAGTGTGACCTCTACATCTGAGCCACCTTAGAAGAGAGTGTGCAATACAGCATGGCCTGAAACGTTGAAGTGTGACGGAAACATTGCCTCAAACCTAAACTGAATAAAACCATTTTGCATAATGAGATTTACAACATCATTTCAGAAAGAAACTTGCATTTCTATTAAGTGAGGAAGTAATTTTGATAGATTTTTTTTCTATTTATTTCTTAATAAAATTCATTTTTAGGCCAGTTTAAGATTTACCAAAAAACTGAAAATACAGAGGAGTCCTATGTACCCTGAACCCAGTTTCCTCTGCTATTAACATCTTATATTTACATGGTACATTCACATGGTACATTTGTTATAATTAATGAACTAATATTGATACATTATTATTAATTTAAGTCTATATTGGATTCAAATTAAAATTTTTTAAACTCAATGTCCTTTTTCTGTTCCAAGAACCCATCCAGACTATCATTTAGTTGTCATGTCTCTTCAGGGTCCTCTGAACTGTGACAGTCTCTCAGATTTACTTTGTTTTTGATGACCCTGACAGTATTGAGGAGGACTGCTCAGGTATTTTATAGGATGCCCCTCATTGTATTCATTCCATAAATTATTTTCCAATGTTTTTCTCATGATTAGGCTGGAGTTATGTATTTGAGGGCAGAAGACCAGAGATGTAAAGTACCATTTTCATCACATCATATCAGAGGTAAATACTATCAACATGGCTTGTTACAGGTGATATATCGATAAGATTTAGATGGGGGTAAAACCTCTCCTGGAATCCTAGTTATCCACCATTCTTGGCTGACTATCAATGGAGTCAGGTAAAATTCTAACCAGATTAACAAGACACACTTTTATTTTTGTTCCAGAAAAACAAGGATTTTCTAAATACTCTTTGGTCCTATTTCTACATTTAAAATACATATACATATATTTACAAATACATTTGTACATTTCTATAAAAACATAAATCCTTGAAATGGTCTGTTTAGAATTCTCTGATTAAGATAAGCTTGAAATAATAGTAGGAACACAATCAGTTAAAGCCTTAGGGCTA
Source organism: Camelus ferus (assembly GCF_009834535.1). Lineage (NCBI taxonomy): Eukaryota > Metazoa > Chordata > Mammalia > Artiodactyla > Camelidae > Camelus > Camelus ferus. The sequence continues at coordinate 4,771,635 of NC_045718.1, read as the reverse complement.
ATTTTCTATCTGAGTGTATATGTCAAACACTTAGAAAAACTGAGCTTCACTTTTTAAACCCCTTGGCCTCCTCTGGCATTCAGGAAGGGAGAAAGAAAATAGAACATAACTAAGACGCAGTCAGTAGACTATGTAACCATGTAAAGCTGGACTCTCAATGAAATGTGAACTACAAATAGACTCATTCAGCCATTGAAGGCAGCAAGAACATTTGGTACCTCGCCATTTGGCAGTGGGTAGAGACAAACCAAAAATCTCCTTAAACGATTTGAAGCCATAATCTCCACTAACCTGAATTGTAGCCCAAATTCACAATCACTAGGTAGTCTGTAAAATATATCAAAGAAAAAATATATAGTTTAAGGCAGTCCTGGAGGAAAGCTTTTGGGTATCTGAAGAATATGGTGGCTGTCTCATTCCAGCTTTTTGGTACTTCCCCCAAAATATTATAAAATATTAATAAGACAGAGGCACACTAACAATGTCTTCAACATAAATTGTAGACAATGAATGAATGTCCCAAATTCAAAATAACTCTAAACAAACTAACAATTCCTAGGAAATATGATTCCTGTTCCTGCCCTACTGCAGGGCTTACTGATAAATAAGAGTGTGGAGAGAGACCATGAGAAACAGAAAAGAGGGAGCTAGTAGATTTGATCTAAAAGCACTATCAGGAAGAGCAAGCCCACCCTAAGTGTGGGATCACTAGAAATATATGCTACCAGGCAGGGTTAATCAGCTCCAGCAGGATTCACATTTGGAGCCAGAAGTCTCTTTCTTGGTGGGGAGGGGGGCTGTACTGTGCACTGTAGGATGTTTGGCAGGGTCCATGGCCTCTAAGAAGTAGACCTTAGTAGTAAAATTCTGCTCCTTCCTCACCCAAAACATTTCTAGACCTTGCACAATATCCTTTTGAGACAAAACTGTCCTTCCCTCCCCCAATGAGAACCACTGATATAGATGAAAGGAAATTCAAGTCCATGAATTTGAAGTGTCAGTCTTTAAAAAGCGTAGTTTCTCTCACAGAATAAAGGGGGAAATGGATGAAGCAGTACATTTTGACAATTGGTTGGTTCGGGAGGAAATAATTAAAAGGGGGGAACACAGGCTCTCTCATGACAATAAAGAGCCATAATTCAAAGAACACACAATCTTTTCCTACCTTTGAAAATAATCACCTGTATGAACATCTCAACCTTTCATCCTGTCTGCTAGGAAGAAATAGAGCCCAGCAGTGCCTATTTGAAAAAAAGGAAATTGTACCTCATCCTTTCACTATTCATAAAATTTTAATCCAAAAAAACTAAACCATTAATGTGAAAGAATAAAAGTACAATAAAATTATAAAAGGCATTATAGAATAATACCTTCATGAATCAAGATAGGAAAATATTTCTTATATAAGATGTAAAATATTTACTATAAATGGTAAGATTGACATTTGATCACAACTTAAGTAACCTCTGTTCATACAAAGATACAATAAGGGAAATTAAGGATCAGGCCACTAAAATGTGTGATAACATTATACAGATGCAAGACAGGTTAGACAAACAGATGAGAGACAGACTGACAGATAGACAGTAGATATAGACAGAGACAGAGATACCCTCACAGAGGGTAAAGAGAACAAATCGATCCACAAAGTCCTTCTTCAGAGCAAAGTAAAATAAGCAAATCACAAAATAGCCTCTTCAAAAAGAACAAAAAAATGGCTGATAAATATGTGAGTAAGTGAACGACCTCATCAACAGTCAGAGAAATGCAAACAAAAAGAGAAAACATCAAGTATTGGTAGGGTACGGAAACAGGAGCGCATATATTTTTATTCGAATTTAACTGGAATAATCACTTCTGGAAATGATTTTGGATTTTTCAGAATACTGAGGTAAAGATATATGAGGAATGCTGAGGGACTACTTTTTTTTTTAATCTATCTCAGTTAAATATTGTTCCACAATGTTATTCTTAACCCCTCTTGTTGATCCTAGAAACTAACATCTGGTAAAACCTTAATTCCAGTGTTGAAGGCCCGTCATCCTATCACATAACAAATACAACCTAAATCCCCCATACTTCCTGCGATTTCGAAGACTGAGCAAGCCACGGAATCAATCTGATTCTGACCTTAGTTTGTCTAACCTATAAATTCTTCAGGACATTTGCTGCCTGACACAATACTATTAAGCTGCTTCTACCTTGCAGTCTTCTTAATAAAGGGGTGAGCTAACCACTTTTGCCTTTTCTTCTTCAATATTTAAGATCCAGAAATACTACTTTTTTATGTACTTAAAAAAAAAACAAACCCTCTAGTGTGTTAAAGAAAAATAAATTGTTGTCAAATGATATTTATTGTGGTCTTGTTTCTTGTGGCCCCAAGTGAAGGAAATGTAAGTATTACTCAAGAGTAAAATGGATAAATTGTGCTATGTTCATAAAATGGAATACTATCCAGAAGTTTAAAAAAGCAAAAATGAATAGTTCTATTTAGCTATGCTAAATTGGAATAAAACATTGAGTGAAACATGAATCACAGAAAAATAGCTATAGTGTATTTAGTTAAAAAAAATATCAAACTAAACCAACATACATGGAGAAAAATATAGAAAAGTGATGTGATTATAAAGACAAAAATCTGAATAATATTTTCCACTGTGGGGCTGTAAAAAAGATGGGAGTCAGGAAGGGAGGTGCAGGAAATATTTCAAAGATAACAATTAAACTCTATTTCTTAAGCTGGTATTTTTTGCATTTTTGTTCTCTACACTGCACATTGTTCATAAGTATTTGTGAACCGACTCTATACTTAACATAATTTCCAACCAAACTACCACATTAACAAGAAAAAAGTTACACAGAGAGAGTTTTAAAAGAAGGGAGAAAAGAGAATGGAAGAAGAACAGATTACTTCATATAATTTTGTGGATTAAAAGGGATAAACTCTGGGAAAACCTTTTAAAGCACGGTCATCACTTTATGTCTTTTTCCAACATCAGCATTTGCTTCCAAAGCTTCATCTTTTTCTTCAAAGGGCAATTCATGGTCAAGACCTCTTATAACATTGTGCACAGGACTCTATGTCTGGAAACTCCCTTACGGTAAAAATCAATCAATCAATCAATCAATCAATCAATCAAATCAAATCTTCCAATCCTGCCTTTTTGCTGCCTTTTTAATGTTTTCTATTATATCATGGGCTTTCTTCATGTTTAATTAGTTTCCAGACTCAGGAGTGTTAAAGAGATTCCTTTATATAAAGAATCCTATTTATATGCAATATTGCTTTTATTAGGGATAATTCAATTGATATAGATTTATTTACAACAATTTAAAATAAGAAATAATTTTGTTTTAGACATTTAAGGCTCTTAAACTTTAATATGGCCTACAATAATCCAATCGGATAGCTGCTCACTTAGAATGGAGTAAAATCTCCTGAGTAAATGTATTATCCTAAGGCCATACCACTACTATTAAATGCTGCATTTTGCCATTACCAAACTGGATTAGAAGCATGAAGTCTTTCTTTATTATAAGCAATAAAAGCAATTTGCCTGAACCTATTACAATATGTCTACTTTATTAACCATACCTTGAAGTACAATATGCTTAATAATTCATACTTTTGAACTACTTCTATGTGTCTTTTACTTTTAAAAGAGAAACACAACTGCCAGCTTATGGAAAAGGCATTATTCTAATTAGAAAAATACTGAAGGCTTAGAGTTCATTCAACAAATCAATATTTAATTAACAATGTGCCAAACTGCAGATATCAGTTACTATAGTATATGTTACTAAAATGAGATGTTCGTTTATCATGGATGTAGCTGTGAAGACTAGGTCACACAGATTCAAATAAAAATGGAATTAAGTACCCACGTGGCACTGGCAGACGGCCAAGACACCTTTTCTACTATGACCTCAATAATGGAAACATGTCATCAGACTTCTAAACAAAGCATTTCATCTTTTGTCATTTTTAGAGTTGGCCTGTGTAGGTGACTAAAAGGAGCTCAGTAGTGGTAAAATCACAGAGCAAAGTTTCACTGACTTCGGTTAACTCAGATATTTATTTTTTGATATGCTAAGCTTTTAACAAGAAACGATACCCATAAGAAATTTTAGTTTTGTGTTCTTAAGTGCTTTAACACATTTATATGATTACTATGGATAACGAAAGCGATTATTTCTCTTACCCTTGAAAAAATAAATCAACATTAATGTCAAGTGAATTTCCCAGCATGTTGCAAGTTAGGTGTAAACAGTAAAGAATAAAAAGAATAAAATTAAGAAATGTTCATAATTTATGAACTATGCAGAAGGAATACTGATTACATAAATATTCTGATAGTCTCATTCTACATTAAATACACTTCTTAATAAATAATGTAAGCTAATGTGCACATCCAAAATGTATATACTTAATAAATATAATAATTAAAAATGACTATCCATTGAACGCTAATACTACACTGATTTATATATAATACTGAATTTGCAAATCAACTATTCTCTAGCTTCTCATCTGTTCCTATGATAGAATGCTGTACAGTTTGATTTTTCAAAAGTAAAAATTAATATACTAAATAGGGATAAAATGTTGAGATATGTAACTGAGATACAGGAATTTGAATTTGAGCTAAGTATTTACTTAAAATATAAAAAGATCAAAGTAACTGATGATAAAGGGACATATTAATTTGAGTAAGGTTGACTAAAAGTCCTTTAATATTTGAGGTACAAAACACAAATAAGATGAACAGATATGCCTAACATTTCATAAGGGAAGTTATATTCAATCTAGCAGTAAAGAGAAGTTGGATTTAGATATGCAAAAGGGTTCTGTGACATGGAATAACACAAATTAAGACACTTAGTGTGAGAAGTGATTATGAGCTTGGGGAATGTCAACTGGATGATGAGCCAAAATTTAAAAAAGACAAAATAATTAAATAATAAAATATTGAAATAGAAAACTTGGTGTTGCAGAAAGAGAGGACTTGATGTTGATAGAAGGGAAATAAATATTTTTATTAGAAAAGCTCATATTAGAATGGTCTTTAAAGGTACTGTTGAAAATTTAAAACATGCCTTATCCACTCCTGGCATATATCCAGAGGGAACTCTAACTCAAAAAGATACATGTGCCCCAATGTTCACAGCAGCACTATATACAATAGCCAAGACATGGAAACAACCTAAATGTCCATCAACAGATGACTGGATAAAGAAGTTGTGGTATATTTATACAACAGAATCCTACTCAACCATAAAAAAGAATAAAATAATGCCATCTGCAGCAACATGGATGGACCTGGAGAGCGTCATTCTAAGTGAAGTAAACCAGAAAGAGAAAGAAAAATACCATATGGTATCACTTATATATGGAATCAAAGAGAAAAAAAAAAGACACTAATGAATTTATCTGTAGAACAGAAAAAGACTTGCAAACATAGTCAATAATCTTGTGGTTACCAGGGAGTAAGTGGGTCAGAAGGGATAAATTTGGGAGTTTGAGATTTGCAAATATTAACTACTATATATAAAAATAGATAAAATCAAATCTCTTCTGTGTAGCACAGGGAACTATATTCAATATCTTGTAATAACCTTTAATGAAAAAGAATGTGAAAACAAAAAAAAGTATGCCTTATATTAGCTGTCTCCCAACATTTAATAAGATTATGCTTATTTATCTCCATTGTAATTAGTGCAGCCATGTATTCCTCAACACACTTTAAGCTAACTTAAGTGCATAGTTTCACAAGCACTGTTTAGTTCAAGAAAAGAGCATCAAAGGACACAGAAGCAAAAAAAAAAAAAAAACGACAGTGAAGTCCAGAGATGAGAAAAATCTCTTTGTCTTGCAGTTAAGAGTGTGATCTCTAGGGCCACACCTTGATCAACTTATCCATTTTTATCTGTGTTTCCAATTTATCAAATGCATGTAACAAAAACATTTAGTTTAAAATAGTTTGGAAGTATTTTACTCATTAATATACTTATGGTATCTACCTCAATACCCATTAAAGAATAAATTGTCAATAATTACTGACATACTGCTTCATGTTCTTCATTTCCATGTTTTGGCTAAACTAAGCAACAAATGTTGACGTATTTCAACATTATAATTCTGTAAATTCTGCTAGCAGAAGGCTTTACCATAAAACAGCTGCCATTATCTCTTGCAATTACCAAGGATTTTTAATCAATAGGTTTTTAAATGGAAAACTAAGATGCCTAGCTATCTATATCTGTATCTATATTGACAGATACATCTATCTCATCCTCCAACCTTAACCCACATTTATATTTATTAATCTACCTGATTAAAAACAATGGCTATTCAGTGTACCTTATGCAGTTTTACTTCCCTGATCTTGACAGCGAAGGACACAGAATATGCTATGACCAGAAAAAGTAAATTCACTAGACTGATAACTTGAGAAACAAAAGGAATTGCCAAAGTAATCAATATTGCTGGGAGTCTGGCTTTGGCTAAAATCTCTGAGTGATGTTACGACATTAGTTTTTATGACAGATGTAAGCAAAAGTGGGAACTGCAGGGAGAAAGTTTATGTAGATATATATTTTAATATTTCTTTTCTTAATGTAAGAGTGTTGTTCTAGTAGTTAAAGCAAAAGTGAATGTTAAAGGTGATTGTTTTGTTGTTGTTGTCACTTGTTTGGTTTTATTTATATTGGAATTTAAGAATGTTTATGTGCAGATAGGAGAGACTGATAAAAGAGAGCAAAATTATTTGGGATCAATCAAATGAGGCCTCTGGAAAGAGTGGAGGGAATGGAACCCAGACTATAGTTTTACAGATAAGAGAAACACCCTTTACATTAGGACTGGGAATAGAAAAAAACAAAGTTTCTTCAAAAAAAGTCTTTGAAAGTGAGATTTAAAATGCATCTAAGTCATGAAATTTAATTTTTTTAAGACAATGCCAGTTCTGAAACTGAGGCAATAGGTGTCCAGGTTAAGAATTTGAGAGAAATTGAGGAATTCAAAATGTCTACCTTGAAGACAATTGTAAAGAGCTAATTTGGGAACAATAGTGGTGTCAGAAAGCATTTAGGGCCCACTCTGTGCTCATGCACCACTGCATTACTTTTTCCAGCACTCATCAACCCGTGTGTGTGTGCGTGTGTGTGTGCGTGTGTGTACGCATGTATGTGTGTGTTTATACGCGTATCTGTGTGTTTAAAGGCAGAAAATTGTATTGATCCTGGTTTGGGGTATTACTTGCTATCAGGCTAGAAGAAAATTCAGAGGTGCACACTGAAAATGAATTGGGATAGGGAAGGATGTGCAAAAGGAGTCAGCAGAGAGCCATAAAGTATACTTCACATGTAAAAAAAAGAGAGGACAACGAAGAAGAAACAATTGCAGATTTAATTAAGCAAAGGAAAGAAACTATCATTGCATTACATATACTAAAAATAAACATTTCTTACTTAATACACTGAGATTTCCAGGTTAATATCCTATAGGAGCTACCATTACAAAAAGTAATTCGTCATGTTCCTCCCTTGAAAAAAATTGTATACATAGTGTTAAACTAGAGAAACTTGATCAGGACCTAGGGGAAAAAAAACTAAGTGGAGATTATTATTTTGAGTAAAATTATTTTTTAAAAAAAATGTATCATTTTATTGTACACAACATAGTGAGAAAGATATTGAAACACAACCATATTAAAAGATACCTACTTTTGATAACTTGGCTGATTTGGAGTCACAATTCTAAATGTCCCTTTTTGGACTGTAAACCCTAAAGATACCCATAACTACTTAATTTTTAGACATAACATTATAGGTTTATATATCACCAGTGTTGACTCAGGCAATTATTCACTCAAATTAGATACAATTATTCTATACAGAATAGTGCCAAAATGTCACCAGTGACTCCAGAAACTTTCCATGTATTCATTTATTCTACAAGACATGTATAGATAGACAATAAATGATCAAATTGCATATATAAACATCTAAGTACAAAGAAAAGGGAAGTTTTAAAATCTGCACAATACTGAAGATTAAAACTACAAAATTTTCTATAAAAATGTTTAATGTAGGGTAAGTCATCATAGACTAGACTTAATCTTTGAACAGTGCTTCATCTATTTTTATAGTGCTTCTGTAAGTTTTTGAGGCACTTAGTTGTAAGGATTCAAACAGCCAATGTCTTTTGAGGACCAAACTTATAAAATACAGTCTGACATTTATTCTGTGGTCCTGGCAAGTCACTCAAGAGTTATCTAACTCGAAGCTATCACATCCAAAACAAAAAAAAAACAGGGCTATCAATCTCTTCCTCTGCAGGATGTCTGAGAAAAATCTATGAGATAATTTATTAAGAGTTCCTCCTACAGTTTCTGGCACAGACAACATTGATAAAAATATGAACGCTTATTATTATTTTCTACCACATGTTAATTTTATATAATGCTACCAGGTTTTTTTTTAACATATAATTAAGGATGAATTATAAACATACCATATTCTAAGTCCAAAAAATATGGAAGAACAATTTGATTATAAGAGGTGGCAACTTCCCTCATCATTACCACTGTCACAGCAGTGAGAAACAGAATGAGTGTTTTCTACCAGACGAGTTATAGTCTTGAGTTTTTTCACTGCCACAACATCTAGGCATTTTGCACAAAAGAGAAAGGCTGATACTATTTTTACAGAGAAAAAACCTCTTAGCTTCATAAACCATGTTTAGTCTTTAGCAGAGACTTATCCTTTTTCTCCTCAAAACTATGCACTTTGCTTACTGTTAAAATTGTTTTTGAAAGGCAGATATGCACAACACACTTGGGCATTTTTAAAATACATTCTATAGGGCAATAAAATACATGACTTTTGTTTATTGCTAAGTTCCTCAAACACAGACATACTTTGGCTTGTAGAGAATTGTAGTGTGAAACTGAGACAGTTCAACTGATGGACAACTTTGGTAACATAGAACAATACGCTATTAGTATTACTATTAAGATAATGTGAGACATTCTATTTAAATATTTTATTCAAACAAATGTATAAAGTATCTACTGAATAAATGTATGTCCCAATTCATTCACAATACACTTTTTAAAGAGATATTCTTAGAAACTTGCTTCTTTCACTAAGGAATTCTCTCACATTGCTTTTTTCTTTTTTTTTTTTTAACAAGAATCCTTGAAATTAATATACTTCAATACAATCCCGACTTGTGGAACTGAAGAGGTGTTCTGACATATCAAAGTCATTTTAAAATGAATCTCTGTCTTCCAGAACAGTGTGAGTGCTAGCTTTATCAGTATTTACTGTCAGCTATAGTAAAATATATTATTTTTGATATTTTATGATCAGAGATTTCTGGTTCAAGGTGACAGCTGGTTTGCAGGCCCCAAGGGAGTTTCCCACAACTATTCATTAAATACTGATGGAGATGCAGTGAAATATTTTTAAAACCTTTAGCAGCTTTCTATAGTAATTCTGACAGATAACCTAATATTGGTAGCTTGTATGAATTAACACTAATATGATATAGTTAGAGTTAGATGGAGGAAAAATGGAAAGATACAGAGCCAGGTTTCAACTCATAGACTGAATCCCTGATCTTCTAAAAGCCTATCTTAGAAATGTTAAGATGTTTCATAATTCTACCGCCATTGATCAACTTGCTGTAAGAGACACGGAATCTCTGACAAGCAGAGACCTTCTCTAAAACACTGTTTTGCAGCTCTTCCCTGAAATGGAGATTTCAAATCACTGCTAATAACTGGAAGAACATAGGAACAAACAGGTGACGGCAAAGTGCATTATGAGGAGAGTGGGACCTCCCACGGGTAAATTGCTGTAAGTAAGGGCAAAGAAAACATAACCTGGTCGCAGTGCTGGCTGACGAGTGCAGTCCTCAGTGTACAGCATTGGCTCAGCTCTTTGGCTCAATACCAGAAAACCTGGAAACAATGTTCGGAAATACACTTAATCAAAGTAGAGCAGGGCCAAAAGATGAAGAACTGCCAGAAATGGGGAATTGGACTGGGGACTATGCACATCAGCCTTCCCTTCTGTTACAGATTCGAAAATAGAATCTGGAATTGGTGCCAGTTAACAGGAAGTGGAATTCAAGGTCAATTCCCTCACCTCACCTGTTAAGACAAGAGCTAGATAAATCTTCCCATATAGGGGATGAATGTGAAGAAAAACAACAGAATGGATACTATGAAAACAATACTATGAAGAAAGAAAAACTGAGGACTGGCATAACAAATAAATTTACTGCTGGTTCTAGATAAAAATAGTGAAAAATGTACACAGATGTGACTAGAATCAAGAAGGTTAAGTCCATGACTGATAATTTATAATCTCTGAGTATAAAAATATATTAATAGAATAATAGTATAAAAAGATAATTTAAACAATTTAAAGAATCAGAAATGCAAATTTCAACAAATATGAGTGATGAACTGCAATAAAAACTATAGCAACAAGAAACTATTTTTCCTATTATTTTGAGAAAAACAATTTTAAAGATAATATCCACTGTTGATGAAAATATGGAAAATTAGATACTTTCATGCCGTGTTAGTGTGACTCCTAAATTCTACAATCATTTTAATTTGGCTGCATGCAAATTTAAAATCTACAAACACTTAAACATGAAATCTTAGATCTCAAAGCCTTTCCAATAATACCTGCTAGAATGTATAATCAGAACTGGCCAATAGAACTTTCAGTTAGTGAAAATGTTTTATTATGTCTTTTCTGTCTAACATGATGACTTCTAGGAACATGTGGTTATTGAGCATTTGAAATGTAGCTACTCTACCAAGAAACTGAATTCTTAGTTTTATTTTATAAGAAAACATATTTAATTTTAAAAGGCTACATGTGTCAGTGGCTACCATTATTTAACAGTGCAATTATAAAACACTAAGTTTGAGAATATTTATTGAAACATTTTTGCAATGACAAAATAAATCAAACAACCTAAATATTCACAAATATGACATAAATTACTATGAATACAAGCAAAGTAATGAGGTTTATCTTTACAGATCCACATTAAATAGCAGTTGCAAATATAATAAAATTTTTAAAAATAGTAACATAAAAACACAGTAAGTGCTACAAAATATCAGCCTTTATTATATCAGAAACTGTACAAATTTAAATATCGAATCTATTTGTACACGTGTATATATATATACATATATATATATATATACAAAATAACTGCTGAATAATATTCTTAATTTCTGGATATATGATTTAAGGAAGAAAAAGTGATATTCAACTTTTTATTTAATTATATCTCAACTGATATTTTATTTTTAATTACATTTTATGTAGCTTCTAATGCATAGCAATTCTGTTCTTATAGATAAACTATTGGACTTACAAATAAAGCCCAAAATTAAATAACGTAAGTATTTAATTTTATTTAACAAAGCAGAAGATAAAGAATACAACAAAATGAAAGAAAGTAGATGGAACTGATAAGATGAAAATGGAAATTAAGGGAGAAAAATGAAGTTATCAAAAAATAAACAATAGGTGGATTTTTAAAACCGACTACAAAACAGATAAACAACATCCAGAAAAAACAGAAATGAAAAGTAAACAATAATATGAATGTATTAGAGAAAATCACAGTTATGAAGAATTTTGAAGTTGAGTATAGAAAATATTAATAAGCTGATTACAACACTGACTGAACTCTCAAGATTGTCAGGCAGTATAAAAGGAGTAAATGTATGTTGAGAAAAAGAATTGGAGTTATGACAGAAACCTCCCAAATTAAAAAAAAAAAAATCCATGGTTTCTGCTTACTCTTCAGAACTAGAGTTAGACTTGTCACAGACTGATTTTCCTGACAAAAGGGAAAAAAATACATTGAACTGAGTGCCTTTATACCTGGTCTGGAGGATTTACCTGTAATTTTAAATGTTTTGATTAGATGGAATTCCGTTCTCAAATATAAAATTACCCTGGGCTACCTTTAAGGGTATATAAGCATAGAGAGTTATAGTAATACACCACAACCTTCTAAATATCAATAGAGATCTAAGATAATCAAATTCTTTAAAAAACCAATTATAGGGTAGTTATATGAACCAATCAGTCAGATAAATTTTCCCTGTTAGCTAATTGGGAAAAAAAGTGCTCTATATTGCAAAGATTGTTATAGCATTCTATTAATGGAAATAAGAAGTGGTGTTATTAATTTTAAAGGTTTTTTTTTGTGACTGGACAAATTTATGCATGGGACAGAGTAAGGAGCAGATTGTAATTTAACCTGATGGCGCCTCTCCCGTGGTATTCAAGAACAGCAAATCTATGCTTCCCGACAAATTTCCAGTATGCAAGGGTTATTTACAGTTCTCTACGAGTACTTCTGCTGTGCCATTCTGATGCCAACAGAATCCACAGGGTCCAAGAGGGGCTTCATTTTCATCTGTGGCCCCAAGTCTCTGTACCCATACTAAGTACAGACAACCTCCCCACAAATCTCCATTTAGGAGCCCAGAGAGTCTCCTCTGAAAGATGGCTACACGTTCTCATTCTGAGTAACAGTCTGGTTCGTTATGGATTTCTGCACTTTGTCCTTCTTGTTCAGGTTACAGAGCCAAAAACCCTGCAGCTAGAAAAGGTCTTCATCTTTAGTTCTAATAACTTAGGCAACTGACACACGATAATATATTGGGATCACTCCCACTGTATTATTAGGTGTCATTTCCTCACCTGGCAAACTCAAGAAGGAACTCAAATTGTCATGAGTGACAGCAGGGAAATGCTAAGTCTGATTGCCAGGCCACTAGAAATGAAATTAGTCAAGTCCCAGCGGGTGCCAGCTGGTTTAGCAGCCAGACGCTGCCAGGTCACATAGGGATCAACCCCTTACGAGTGCCAGCAGATGAAGTTCTCAGGTCATTAGGGAAGAATTCTGTCATTTCAGTGAAGGATCCTAAACTGAAAAACAGATACATTTTAAGAGGTCTAATTTTAACTTGGAAAATGTCTGTTCTCCCATGTACCAGTCCTAAAAAGAAAATGCTATAAATAAAAGTACATAAATTCCAATTGAAAGATACATAATGCCCTATGATTTTCTATAAAATCATAGAATGAAAAATTAAATATATCAAAATTGATCAAAAGCATGTAAAAATCCAAAGACACTACTATAGTAGAAAGACAGGAAAAATTTCTCCCTTAAAGTTAAGTCAGGAGCAGTTTTAGACAATTTTTTTCAAGATTTCCAGGAGAAGATAATACGCACATCCTTCAAACTGACACTTAAAACAACTGAAATGTAAAACAACTGACTATGTAATGGAACAGAAATCCCACTCACAACAGTAATGCACGCTATCAAATGTATAGCAATATAATTAATAACAAATGAGAACTTATAAAACGTAAGGCTTGGGATAATGGAAACCTACATCTATATCATTAAAACACCCATTTGTTTCCAAAATTATTCTAAAAATTCACTGAAATCTTCAAAAATTCCAGAGTGTTTTTCATATAATTTAATAGTCATAAAATTTTCTAAAAGTGAAATTGAATAAAATATCTACTTTAAAAATCTTAGAAAAATATTAGAAAAATGAGGGAGATCTTGTCCCATAAGCTATGAAAATATTTATAAATACTGATTTCAGAAAAATCTTATGATCGAATTGTTGCCTCTAAAAGAAATGTTTAAATCCGTGCATTTCAAGAAACATAGTAGCTGTAGAAAATTATTATAGGAAATATTTAGTTGCATCTGATTTTTAAACAGCTTTGAGAAACTGTTTATTTTCGAGAAACATCCTTTAGATAAGTATATAAATCATACTTACATTTTGTAAATTGATTCTCAGCCCTTAGAAAGATTATAGAGTTAGCACAATAAGGTAATTTCTAAATTTCTAAGCTCCTGTCAGACATAAGAGAGAATAAACTGACTGGAAAATAAAGAGGAGAAAGGTGTCTCACAGAACATATATCAAAGGATTTCCAATCTCCATTTAATGCATCTAAATTGTTTAAATTCAGTTACCCACACAAATCTTTAAGAACAAATAAAGGAGTTGCATTTCCTCTCCATTTTTGAAACTCATGGCAAACAGTGGAAACAGAAGTACTATTAACAAAATATATAAAAATATATTTAATGTGCTTCATACCACAAGTTAAGAAAAAAATTTGGTATGACATGCTGCATTTGCTCTCGTTCCTTAGCTTTCTTACACTATAGTATAAGGACAATCCTCCTCTTAAACAGAAGTTAGGGGAAATGGTCTGACTAAACAGAAGGATGGATGGAAATCTGAGCCTCTAGTTTGTTACCATTGACCTGGAGGAAGCACAAATTTCTTATAGAGTAAATGAACAAATCAGTTCAAATTCAACTGAAATCTCAATGACTAGTTATGAGTGATAGTTGTACTAGTTTTGTTTCTGCTAGTAATCCCATTTTTTCATTTATTATTCATTTACTCTCACATTCAAATGCTTCATTGTTGCATTCTCTATTTTTATTTAGTAAAGTAAATTCCTAAGGGCATAAATGATTTCATTAAGATATGTTTAAAGATGATTATCTTCAAAATTATAATGCAAGTAATTCATATTATGAATGGTCAGGCCCAGAATTCTGCCTTCTTAGTTATTTTTTTTAATTGATTTATTATCTGTATAATTTTAGGGAGAAATGATGGAATAAGATCTATTGAGTTAACATTCTTATGAGGAAACAGAGTATAAGCCAAATTTAAGAAAATCTGTGTTTAAGATTTTTATATTTTTCATGTGTAACTGGAATATATTTTCCCAAATAAAGGATTAAAGGCTCTGAGGCACATCTGAAACATTAAAGGACTTAGCTGACTATCTGAAAAGTATTAAGTGTTTTTTAAAAGACTTCTGTTGGAATTAATATGGCCTCAAGGAAAGTGTGGAAAGATTGTACAGACATGGAAACATATAACAAACAAACAAAAAAATCCAAATGTGAACTCCTCTCTTCTTACTCTCTCTCATTTTCCCTCTCCTCCTCCCTTCCTTCCTTCATATATCCTGCAGAAGTTTCTTGTGATTTTATTCCCCTGTTTTCAACATCTTTTTTTTTTCATTATGGGTCCCACCAAGCACCTCCTCACTTAAAAATTTTTTTTTGGTTTTTCCCATTTATACCTGAAAATTGTCCCCATTCCTCTCTGTCTTTACGTGTACCAACTTCCACGTGTTTCATGTATGTCTCAGAACATGCACGTTTTTGATATAAGGATGGTTTATAGATATGTTCTAGCTTACCTGAATGATGTTATAATATGTACTTGCGACTTTTATACTTTTAAAATTACTGTTTCAAAATATGAACCTATGTTGTTCTATATATATGCAAATTATTGCTTCTCCTGCTGCATAATAAATAGGCATCCATCCAGTTTACTCATCAGTTATCCTCTTGAGGCACAGGTAGCTAGTCTCCAAAAAGTGTAAAACTGATTCAGTGGTAAAAGTCTTGGTGCTATTACTGGCTGCGTCACAGGGCAGGGAGAAACCTCACTGAGTGAAATGGCTTATACACTAAATGGATGGCTTCACCAAGAGAAACCTAAGTATGAGGTCATACTCGCTCTCCCAAAGTATGTGAGCTCCTGCTTCCTGTTGCTCATTGTGACTTGGCATACTTCAGCTTTCCAGATCTGGCCATCTGAGGAGCAGAAAGTAGAAAGTCATAATATTTTAATTTAAATTTGCCGGATTTCTAGTGAATTTGAGTTTCTCATCATAGTCTTGTTCTCTGCAATTTTGTCCATTTTCACATTGCGTTTCCTGTCGTTTTGAAATTAATTTGTAGTTGTTTCTTCTTGTACATAATAATTTTTAATATTAATCTTATAATGATTAAAATGATTATGAATGTATATAAATTATATATGAAAATTCTCGGAGAATGGGGCCCTGAAAAAGCTCCAGTCTTAATCTGTCCCACCCAGGGGCTGCCAGGCTACTGGTTTTCATCATGAGTCCAGGCTTTTAGTTTTTAAGGATACTACAGAGTTGAGGAAGGAGATCCAGAAATGCAGCAAATTAAAATGCCATAAAGCCCACTGTTCTTACTGAGATTTCACAATTTTTCTTCTACAAACACTTCAGGACTGCTGTCCAGGGTGGTTAGCTTTCAGATTTCTGGAAAAGTTGATTCTGATTTTTTATTGGAGGCGGGGCTAGTTTTCTTGCTTTTTTTTTATGGAGAAGAGAATTTTCGGAGTTTCATACTCCACCGTTTTTGCTGATGTCACCCTGTCATATGGTTTGAAAAAGTTGGGCAACTTTACACTTCTGTTAACTTCTTTTGTATACAGTTAATATTGGTATTATCGCTTTTATTATTAAATATTGTATTGGGCTATATACATTTTCCCAATTATCTCTTATAATTATTACATTTTTACTTTTTTATTTTCTTATTTACTCATTTCTAAATACTATTAATATTTTCTTTTTTAAAAATTGTTCTGTGTTTTTATTATCAGGAAGCACAGTTTAATTTACAACCCAAAGACAAACACACAAATTGCATTTTCCTTTGGAATTGCTTAAATTGAATATCATAGTTTCAGATATGTATTTCATTTTATTCTAATCCATTGCATTATTTTTTAAATTTGGTTTCCTCCTCAGTCAATATTATTTTAAGAAATCCTGGATAACTTTAGTAAGGGAACGAACTTATTGTAAACATACTGGAAAGCTCACAAACTCATCTGAAAGGTTAAAGATCAAAGCTCAGAAGATGGGCAGGAACTCAGGTGGAGAGAAGGCTTTGCTAGGGCAAAGTCACAGGCTCCACGGCCACTCAACAAGTCCTCTGTTACTGTTTATCACAGTCTCTGTTTTATTTATGCATGTTTTTACAGCGCTATTTGGTATTTGAAATGTTACTGTTTATCATAATACAAATTATCTTGTGATATAATGCTATGACTCACTGAGGGCAACAACTATTTTCTGTGATTAAACTTGTCTTAACATAGTTCATTTTTGACTGATAGGCTCTGTGTGCTGATCTACATTTTCTGTATAAATTAACTGATGTCTTCTCATGACCTCAGGGTATATATATATATACACACCTCAATGTCTCAATAGTTACAGGCACAGAGTGGAGGGAAACAGAATAAATGAACAAATAGGGGTGTACTGCAAGCCAAACATGTCTTTGAAATTCACCGATGAATTTTATTGATATCTAAAAGTCTGGGTACTCAAGAATTACAGAAATTGTATTAAAAGTTCTTGCCTACCATTTATCAAACTGTAAGCAGTTCCTGTTATCTGCTAGTTACCCTGGCCTCTAAAGCTCTGCTCTCATCTGGTCAGTTGCTTTTTCATTCAGACTTGACAGGAGACTGTTTCTCTCTATTTGAATGACCTGTATGATTTTAACACTTTTTCTTCCTCAAGATGACATCCATTTTTAGCAGACATTGTTGATATTTTCACTACGTGCCTTTGGATCTCTTATATTATGTTCATGCTCCTCTCACCAAACTTTGGTGGTCTCTTGCCTTCTATAACCTGAACTTGGGACTTTGAGCCGAGGACAGCCCCCGGGCTTCGGGAGCTGCACTGTCTCCATGGACACCCAGAGTGAGAGTTTTCATCCCTCACCTACAACTGGTTTTGTCCGGTTCATGAATGACTGATGCATAAATACGAAAGCCTATTTCCCAGAGCTCCCATTGGGTCAGGCTGGCCTTTACTGAAACCACACCCTTAGTTCCTTCCTCCTTCTGCCTGCTTTCCTTCCTAGCTGTGCTTCATTCTAGTTATGTTTCCTGACCTGCGTCACAGATAGTGATCTAAATCTTTCAGATTTTTAAAGTCTATTGTCAAGTTTATATATAGTATTTAAGTTCAGTTGTATTTTTAGATACAACATTACCTTTCATTTCTCTTTCATGTATTGTCTTTTTGAAATATTCAATATTAGTCTTTTATTTCATTATGTACAGTAATCTGATTTCATTCAGAGTAAATGAATTAGAAGACATTTAATCTATATAAGAGAGAGATTATGGTAATTTAGTAATTTTACATAATGGAAATACTAGCTCTGCTGGCTCTGTCCATCCTGACCCTCCACCCAAATTGCTGCCAACATGCTACCTGACACCTACAGACTGAGTTCTAGTTAAAATATCAGATTTTACTCAGATATTTTAAGATATTCTTCTGTGTCTGTTTTCTCATTTATCTGGATCTAATGCAGTCGCATTTTTATTGTCATTTTTAATAATAGTTTTTGCTCTCCACTGTGTGCTTAATTATCGAGTGCCACATTTTGTACAAGAAAATGAGCAGAAATAACTTGAAATCAAAATAATGTTACTTTTCCTCAGAGATATTCTGCTTTTCTTCTGCTACCTATTTAGCACTCTGGTGTCTCTAAGAAAAACTTTCATATTTTTCCAGTTTTTCTAGTTGTTCTCAGTGCAATAATTAGTATAATTACCCTAATCTACAATTAATAGAATTTCATAACTCACATAATATTTATGTATCTGTCTACCTTCTTGCGTTCCACAGCAAACTGTGTGTTCCCTAAGGGCAGTGGCTTTATGTTATCCATCTTAGATGCCCAGCAATCTGTGCAACACTTGCACATTGTAATAGCTCTTCACACACATTTATTAAATTGTCAATGGAAGACCAGTGGACTAAGATGGCTGAGCATAAAGCAATAGGGAACCTGAGAAACGTGATGTGATAAGCATTCTAGGCAAATAGCAGCATCCAGGAATTATGAGAGGTACATACTCACTGCAGCCTGAAAGATTTGTCATCAAATTCTGCTGCTTCAAATTCACTAGCTCTCAGAACCTGTGCAAGTATTAAAACTCTTCAAAATCAGTTTTTATGTAACGCGAACTAAAGTTGTTCCATGAGAAAATGAGTTAATTGACATAAAGTCTCTTGCAAAATAAATGATGCATGAATGCTCAAACACTGAACTTTTTATTATTGTAATTATTATGACTTGATACGTGTACTACACTAAAACTCAGCCTATAGCTATCAAGTAGGACGTGAGCAGAAATTTGGGATGGAAAAAATCAGGATAAACAAGGCTAGCAGAGCTAATGCTTCCATTACTTAAAATAACCACATTAGCCATAATATCTATCTTACAGAGATTACATTTCTTCTAATTCTTTCTCACAGGTCTTATTCTCTAATCATTGCGTATTTTTGTCCTGTTGTTTCCTGGAAATGTCTCAAGAGTTCCTTATCCCTCTTTTACTCTATTCTAGACAGAAAAGAGAAATCCAGTAAAATTAAGAATGCCTCAGAATTTTTTAATGACCTTTTCTCTTTATATCCTCTCAAAATTATCAGTGGTACAATTTTACTTTATGATTGGCAATGAGTAAGAATATACAAGCCAAAGAACCCAAAAGAGACTAAATCTCTGTAGTAGGCAGATGATTTTGCTGCCCAGCATTCATCCCACATTTGCCAGGCTAACTGAACCTTGCGAATATCTCTCAGGGTAGCTCTCCTCTCTTGTTTAAAATGAAGCTATTTCAGTGACATTCATTCCAATCTCAGATTCAATGCCAAGGTCTCAATCAAACAACTGGCTTCAGGGACTACCATATAACCCAATCCAGCCATGGCTAATTTTGGAGATGGCTCATGGAAATACGGGAGAGAAAATTCTTCACTCTCCTCACTGTGATTTCAGCAATGAAATATTCTCTTCCCACTGGACCTGACCAACGGAAGTTTTAGCCCACAGAAGCTTCTAGCAGCTAACTGTGGAAGAAATCATTTTCAAAGGCAGAGAGGAAAATGAGAAAGAAACTATGACTTTTATAAAATTTCAGCCAGGTAAGTTCTTATCTGACTTAACTTTTGGTTTTCTATTTGCGTAAGCCAATCAATCCCCATTATTCTTTAAGATGGTTACATTGAGTTTTTGTAAGACTATTTGCAAAATTTTATAACTTGCAAATAAAATAGTTTTGAATGACACACATTTTGTTTCTTTAATCTAAAAATATCTCTTCTTTTAAGTAGCAGATACAGGCCTTCGATTTAGTAAGCAAAGGCAATGATTTAAGAATGAATAGCAATATAAACCTCTTTACAATGGTTTTCATTTGTTGAAGATAATTTAAACGTTTTTATTGTGTAAGTTTTTCCTACTTTAGTAACTTTAATTTTTTAATGACGTGTTAACAGTGTTTGTTATTTCAACAAATTTTTGTAATGTTAAAATGGTACATTTTATATTATGTATGTTTTGTCACAACAACAACAAAAAATTCAAAATAAAAACCTTCCTAATGAATTGAGGATAGAAAACGGGACGGATGAGCATCGGCCTTGGGGTTTAGGGTTAGAAGGAAGCTTGCAGAAGTCATTTTAGTGGAATCTAAACACATAAGAGACCCTGGGGGTGGCAACCCTGGTCCCTGGTGGATTTTCCTTCGCCCTCCCCACACCTCCGAGCCTAGCCGTCCACATCATCCCTCCGTCCGCACTGTTCTGTCACACTGACCTCGGCAGGACCGCGAGGCGGGCCCTCCGCTGGCCTGGGGGCGGCGAGCAGAGGGGTCCAGGCTGCCCCATCCTCCCGCAGCGATGGCCTCAGCCCCAAGGAGGATGTGAGCCTTGCGGAAGCCGCTCGTTGGGCCCGCAGGACCTCCCAGCAGCTTTATCTGGCCAGGAGAGGTAAAGGTGGGAGGATGAGTCCACATGTGCCCTCCGACGTCACAATCACGTCCTCTGGCGTCACAGGTCACGACCTCTGGCGTCATGGCGTCGCAGCCTCTGGCGCCACGACCTCTGACGTCACACGCCACGCTCAGCGGCGCTGCCGCGTCGTTACGGACGCCGGTGGCCAGGCACGGCGTTTCCGCTCCGTGTCGTGGTCAGGGCGGTGGAATGCATGCGGTGCTTGCGGGAGGAAGCGGGTCGTGGTGCCTGCGGTTCCCTGACTCAGGCGCCCGGTGTGGGCCGAGGGGCCTTCCGCTCCAGCCTGTGTTCTTGTCGGGTGTCGGCGCCCTGGAGGGAGACAGGCCTGCTGGTGAGCCCCGGGTCACCCCGCTTCACGCGTAGATTGTCCTGAAGTTGGACTGTGAGCCCGGCTCGGATCCAGGACTCTGCGGGCGCCGGCGTCTGTTATTTGTGGGTGATCCCGAGCCCAGGACGAGGTTCCCTGTCAGCCGGGCTTGGTCCCGCCGTTGCTCCGGATCTGCAGGGGGTGCGCTGGGCTGGGGAGACGCTGAGCGGATGACCAGAGCGACCGGCTTTCTCCCTCTTCCCGGCTCAACAGGGAAGGTGTGTCTCCTGGAACCCAGATGCAGGCAGGTGAGTTTCCTAGGTCCTCCTCTGTCTCATGGGCGGGTTGAGTGACAGCGGCCTTAGGTGCGCATTTCTCGTTGAGAATCCACTGTCTTGTTTCAAACAGGAGCCTCAGAAAAACACAAAAGGCATAAAACGACTAGTGGACACGTTTCACATTTCAGCAAATGTTTTTGGGTACTGCTTGTGTCAGGCCAAGTCGTTAGTTCTGGAGATACAGTAGTGAACGAGGATGAAATCCGATCCTCCTGTCTTGTCAGCATGGGTATCAGACAAAAACAAACAAACAATTAAAAAGTTCCATGTCAGACTGTGATGCGTGCTATTAAAAACAATGTAGGGAAGGCAGAAGGGAGCACTGGCAGTAAGAAGGATTGATTTTAATTAGTGTGATTTTTTAATTAGTGTGATCCAAAAGGCCATTCTAGTTAAATAGTGTTCAAGTAAAACATGGCATGTCATGTACTGGCCATATCCCTGAATTCTCAGATTTGATTTGATTTTAAACTCTGAAGTAACGCCATTACCTTGCTAAGAAGGATTTCATATGTAACACTATTAGTTCTTCTGTTTACTTGAATGTTACAAAATGTGCTGGATATCGACAAGAAATAAATTATGTATGTATTACTCCAAAGAATATTGATAATTTATGAATTTCTATGAAACCTTTTTACTCCATTTTATTAAACTTGAGAACTGTGACCTATCTAGAGATTTCAGTTAAATTAAGCTAATTAAAGCATGGAAATAGCAAAGGTGAAAATGACATATGTGTAAATTCCTGAATGCAAATTTAAATTAATGAGTAAAGCAAATTTAGAAGTGCCTTGTTTTTATACAGCTAATACACAGTTATCTTTTTGCCAGTCAAGTCATGATTATCAGTGAATTTTTTTTGAAATTCAACTTTTATACATTGTTTATGTTTAGAAATTCAGGGTAATTTTAATAGAAACATTTTCTTTTGAATTTTTCTGATGGACTGGCAGTTTATCTTAAGGTCATATGTTACAAAATTTACTTTGTTAGGTAACTATGTTTTACTTTTTAGTGAAATCACCATGTATTCTTGTTTTCTTTAAACTGTAGCACACACGCAAACACACATACATGCTTAAGATATTAACTTTATTATATGAACACATAATTAGTAATATAGGGACATGCAGATGTTGACTGAAAAAATACACAATGTGAGAGTTGTGAGTTAACTTTTATTTGGGGCAAAATGAAGACTATACCCCAGAAGTCAGCATCTTAGATAGCTCTGAGGAACTGCTTCAAAGAGGTAGAGTGGAGGTCAGTATATATATGATTTGGGTGAATGCAGTTAAGCACACATTTTTGCAGATGGTTGCTGCTAATCTCGTGAAAGTTACTGCTAGTCACGAGGAGCAGATGTCTCTCAATTACTTTAGTGCCTTTCTAGATATGAGAAGGTGCAAGAATTTGGGCTCATAAAATCTCCTGAAAATATCTAACTCTCTGAAGGCCTGTTCTGCCTGTTTTCCCAGAGCACAGAGCAACTCATTCCTGATCTCCACCCTGAACGCCTTTCAGGATCTGTTGAAGGTCAACTACTGCAGTGACGAGTGACTTAATCCTTGGCAGATGACAAGTTCGGAGTCTTAGTTGGCACAGAAAGAAAGGATTGGAATAAAATAAACAAATTAGAGCTGATTAAAAAGGATATGGAGAAAAAGGAAGAGATGAACAATAGCAAGCTAAGGATTAGAGATATATTTAGATGTTCCCTTGGATATTTATGTGTGGGTTTACCCATGCACACACATATACGTGCATACACATATATACGCAGACATGCATGTACCACATTTAAATATGTTGTCATAGCCTGAATTTCTGTTAGTAGCTTCTTTTTTCTGGCTTTATTGAGACAAAATTGACAAGTAAAGATTGTATATATTTAAGGCGATCAACATGATTTAATATGTATACATTGTGAAATAATTACCACAATCAACCTAATTAACATATCTTTCACCTCACGTAGTTACCATCCTTTGTGTTTGTGTGTTGCAGTGTGTGGTGAGAATACTCAAGATCTCTCTCAGCAAATTTCAAGTGTACAGTACAGTATTATGAACTAGAGTCACCGTGCTGCACATGAGATCCTCTGAACCTATTCGTTTCATATCTAACAGTTTGTACTCTTTGACCAACATTTCCCCATTTCCTCCATCCACCAGTCCCTGGCAACCACCATTGGATGAGTTTAGCTTTTTTAGATCCCACACATGAGTGAGATCATATAGTATTTGTCTTTCTCTGTCTCCCTTATTTCACTTAGCATAATGTCCTCCAGGTCCATCCATGTTGTTGCACATGGCAGGATCTCCTTCTTTTTATGACTGAATAACCTTCCAGTTGGGGTATATGTGTATTTATCACCTTTCTTTATCCATTCATCTGTGGATGGACACTTAGATTGTTTCCATATCTTGCCTATTGTGAATGATGCTTCAGTGAACCTGGGAGTGCAGACATCTCTTCCATATAGTGAATTCATTTCCTTCTGATACATACCTGGAAGTGGAATTGCTGGATCATACTGTACTTCTGTTTTTAATTTTTTGAGGAACCTCCATACTGTTTCCATAATCGCTGCACTAATTTACATTCACACCAGCAGGGCACGAGGGTTCCCTTTTCTCCACATCTTCACAGCGCTTGTTTTTTTGTATTTGATAATAGCCATTCTGACAGGTACAAAGTGATATCTCATTGCAGTTTTGATTTGCATTTCCCTGATGATTAGTAATGTTGAACACTGTACTTTTTGGCCACTTGTATATCTTCTCTGGAAAAAAAAATCTATTCAAGTCCTCTGCCCACTTTTTAATTGGATTATTTGGATTTGTTGTTGTTGTTTTGCTATTGAGTTGTATGAGTTCCATGTATATTTTGGATATTACTCCCTTATCCAGTATATGCTTTGCAAATATTTTTTTTCCGTCCCATAAGTTGCCTTTTTAATTTATTGATTATATCCTTTGCTGTGCAGAAGCTTTTTAGTTTAATTTGATCCCACTTGTTTATTTTTCCTTTTTTTGCTTGTGTTATTAAGTTAACTGTGGGTCATTATTCCAATTTAAAGATAAAGGTGTAAACCCTATGAAAGTAAGTATTTTTTAGGTCAGCTAAGAGTGTAGAGTCCTGAGCTTGTAGTTTGAACCAAGGATGTATCATGTCAAACCTTAGGATAACATCCTATCAGACCATCAATCAATTTCTAGGCCATCATCAGTTTCCAGAATTCCAGAGTAGAACTGAGAATTTAGTCACTGATAATCATACACTGCATTAGCATGAATCCTGGTTTGACACAACAAGGAAACTTCAAAGGATTACAGAACACTCATCCTTAGTTACCTGAAATTACATTACATACCACACATACTTAGAATAGTACCATAAAGACATTGCTTGTATTTTAACTGACTTGGGAATAAAAATAGTCACAAATATAAAGTAGGCATTTCATAGTACACTAATGAAGTTCTTGACAAAATTATAATACCTTTGTTCATATGAGACTATGTTATAGAACATATCACTTGATTTCCCTCTACTTATATTAAAACCTAAAACATACATATTTAGGGCAGCAATGTTGGTAATTACATACAAAAGCAGAGGAATTTTATTTTAATTATCTTAATCATAGCACCTAGGAAAATATATACCATTAACGTATGAACATGTAAATATGTCTCTTTCTGGTAATTATATTTATAGATATATATGCAAAATTAACTCTGGGACATATATCCCATTTATTACCAGGTTTATTTTTCTCATTTTAATGTATTTAATATTAATATATTTCTCTTATTTAAATGTTCCTTTAAACTATTTTCTTTCTATTAATATATATTCTTATTTCATGTTTGCTTATACAATATTTAGTAAAATATACTTATTTTTGGGATATTCAGAGTTTTTCCTAATTTTGCTCATATCAATTCTGTGTTGAACAGTAAATCTGTATATAAATGAATCTTTTTAAAATCACAAAGATGGAGAAGATAAATACAATCCTAAACATTATTACTGATTCTAGAATTATTAAAGCAGAAAATTTTACCAAAAATTGGAAAATATATTTGAATAGCAAAGGGTAAGCACACAGGAGAGCCTGATCAATATGCAAGCATAAATCTTAAATAACTGTAAGGTGAGTGCTGAATTTCAAATACTTTGCCAGGTGATTAAAATTTCACTTGGCAAGTTTCAAAGCACCTGGTAAAAGATGCTAAAAATGGAAACCACACACACTTCACACTTTGTCTCGATTTGGAAAAAGTACATTTGAGTGAAATGTAGAAATGAAGTAGAAATCTCACATACCAGCTTGCTGTGCAGAGGATGAGTAAACATACAAAGGGCAGAACCTCAGGAGGTTAGTGTAGGTCTTCATCTGTGGAAAATGGGTAGGTCTGACCTATTGTTTTTTTAAAGCTTACCTTACATGTTATAAAGACCCAGAACGTTATCATATGGAAAAAGATCTTCCCTTTTCTGTAACATTTCACTTAGAAACCTACCATCTCAGTTCCTCACTTATCTACTAGACTAGTAATATCTACACTATTTATAAGTAAATATTTCATTTATGAAAAAAGATTTTAGTCCTCCAGAAGATGTAGAAATGTTCTTACCTGTGGCCAATAGCGGCCTTTCATAGTCAATGGTCCAAATGTATGTTGTGATTTTATTTTTACGTAATGTAAATCATAGATACATAAGAGAAAATGTATTTGAATTAATTTTGTATAAATTTTAGTATTCGGATTTTACATTTTAGTTATGACATTGTATGATTTTCAGAAAAGCAATTATATTTTACCTCACATTATTTTCATACAACCCTGTGAAGTAAGCAGTTATTGTTATCCCCCTGGAACAGTTAGAATAATTGTAACCAAAAAAATTTTATGTGACTGAAAGAAAGTTAAACGACTTGTAAGCAGTGGAAGGGAGACATAAAAGTGGTCTTCTGGCTGCTATTCTGATATTATTCCTTGCAAACACATGAATAAAGAAAAAAGAACTCAGTTCTGTCAAAAAAAAGAAATTAAAAGAATAAAGCCAAGGAGAATATGAATGGCTTTTTAAACTATCTTTTTATATTCTTAGCACATTTTATATAAATGCTTTATAAGACAAAAAATCCAAGGATATAGCTTTAGTTACATATTTCAAAAATATTTTTGTACACTAAAAAGCTGAGTGTTAGAGAAATTAAGTGCAATAATTACCTTTATAATCAAGTACCTATATCTGTGACTTATTGATTTGTGGCAATAAACTACATGTCACAATTAATTTACACATTTAATTTAAATGTTCTGGATATGACAGGACTCTCAAGAGATTTCATGTAATTTTAGAAGTGTATAACTGAGTAGTAAAATTACATATTTAGTATTAGTAAACTAATACAAAAAAACGGATAAAGCCAGAAAATGGTGAGTGATTTGACACCTTCATCATGTAGGGCTCTTTACAGATAAACCAATGTAAATTCCCGAGAGCAGAGGAAAAGGCGAGAGCATCAGCAGGCAAGGCAGCTTGCACAGGGGAGTGCTGTAAAGGGCCTGATGTCTCAGCATTTCTCCTCGCAGTGGAAAGAGACCTATTCTCGAATTAAAGCTAGCTAAACAGATAAAGGTTGAACTTTTCAACTGCAAAGTAGGTATAGGAATTGCTCCCTTTTTCACTGAGACAAGCAGTAAAATTTTACTACACACATCACCAATTGGGCTTTTCAGCATTAAATACCAGAAAGTCTATTGTGTGGCTGTCTGCAGTACAAATGGGCTGGAGACGGAGAGGTACACAGGCATCTCAGATGGTTCACAGGAAGATGGAGAATCAAAAGGAGTAAAGCACCTGTTTTTCTTTGATGAGGTTTCTGACTTTCTGATATTTCAACTTGAGTGTGACAAAAGCACTCTGTGTTAAAGGAGTGGAAAGAAAGCGTTGAATGAAAATTAGAGAAGTAAAAATTGGAGTTTGTGTGGCTGGGCCAGATGTATAAAATCATTAGTTTTATCCCAGTGACAGAATTTTATGGAAAACAATAAAAGCTACATAAAAGAATGCTGATAGCATCACTTTACTCTCTGTTAGCATTAGTTTAGATGTGTGTGAGAGCGAATATGCACCAGGGAGAAGAAAGTATGGAGAATTTTTTTTTTTTGACCATTAAGTTAATGGAGCTGATAAATGGAACTGTAACATTGACACTAAGTGACAGTCTTGTTCCTTTAAAATCTGCTGTTTCGTTCTAGTTACTTCAACCTTGAATTTCTAATGTGTGCAGCTAATACATTTAATAGTTGTGTTTGGTGATTTTATGAGATTCCAAAGAATAATAAAAGAAATGCAACTTCCACCTGAGTAAAGAAAGTTAAAACACATTAGTGAAATTTCAGATCTATGTCTACATGTAATTGTTAAAATATATTTAAAATAAAATCCACTTGATTTTTCAGGCTGAAGATGAGAAAGAACAGTGCTATGTAGCCAATGAAGGGGACTTATTTTTTCCTGTATTTAAAGAACCAAGTAGAGAATGAAATCATTTCATTGTTTTCACGACTTTTCTTTTCCTGGGAGGGCAAAACATATCCATGTATACTTTACTGGAGAGAAAATTTGGTCACTTTCTATACCTTCTCATGTGTAAACTTTCTATACCTTCTCATGTATAAAAAAAGAATAATACTCATGGCCTACATACATACATATATATATATATTTAAATGAAGAAAGTTTAACAGCGTGATTTGGAAAGAGTACAGATAAAGTTTTCTCTGTCGGTAGCCTTGGAAAATGTGTTGTTTGACATGAAGGACAAGGACTGTGATTCTTCTTGTTAAATCTACTTGAGTGCTACTTAATATATGTAATTAAGCATGTGTATTTTCAAGACTTTTAAATTCTTTATCATACTTTTGTATCTCCACAAAATTTTTTAAAATCAGATTGTAACTTTTATTAATGCTATTACAAATTTAATCCTAGTTATTTTTTACGGGGAACATTAGTTATGAATCTGGGAGAAAAAAGTTCATGGATTTTTATATTGGAAAAAGAACAACTCTGGGTTAAAAATAAAAAAGAGAGATCTGTTGGAAAGAAATGAAAAAAGGAAAGAGGAGGGAAAAAATGGAAAGAAAGGAGGAAGAGGCAAATAGATTAAAAATTGATCTTTGAAGTGGTTCAATAGTAAGTATAGGTTATTCTTTGTTTAATTATAAAATTTTAAAAGGTTCAAGTTTTTAAAAATACAGAGTCACCTAGAAAAGTAAATAAACAAACTCAGGAAACAGCTGTTTCCAAAAACTACATCTTCCACACCAAAAAAAAAAAAAAAAAAAAAAAAAGAGAGAAAGACCAAAGGATTACTTTTGTGATGTTATCATGTACGTAAATGTTTGATGGGGGTACAAAGGAAGAGTTATTTCTAATTTATGTCCATATTGAGAAGGAAATATTGAAACTGTTGATCTGACTGTTGCAACTGAAAATAAATAGGATACATAACATAAACATTTTATAAAGCAATATTAAACATCAGCTAAAGCTGGCACAGTTGATCAATAAGTAAAATTTTAAGTTGATTTTATACTATGGTTGTCGTTTTTCTCAAAGGACATTTTCAATTAACTGTAATTGTTGGTTGTAAACTAGCTAGCATAAACAGATGATTTTGCAAAGTGGCTGTATCTGTTGATGAATAAATGACTCTGGGTGTGTAGCTCTCCCGTTGTTTTGAAGAGTACTTCGCTGGGGTGCTTCTGTTTAGAATCTCTCTACCGGACAGTCAATATGTGAAAATTACACATCAAGACACTGTCCAATCTTGCTTGCACTTAATCATTCACTTATTTATATATTCATATACTTATATACTTCCAGCATGAGCCCATAAGCATTTGAGGGGAAGAATTTTAACCAGTCTTTCTATTACATATTGCTGTGTAACAGCTCCAAAACATAGTGGTGTAATACAACAGTTATTTTAATTGTCTTGCATGGTTTCTTAGCACGGGCTGAGATCAGCTGGGCTGCCATTGTGGTGTGACTGCCTTGGGCCATAGAGCAGGGACTAGAATCACTGTATGGCTGAGGCTCACTGAAATGACTGGTGGAGTGGGTGCGCTTCCCTCCCAAATTCTTGTCCACTCACAACCTCAGAAGGTGACTTTATTTGGAAATAGTGTCTTTACAGATGTTATTAGTTAAGATGTGATCATGCCAGATTAGTGTGGACCCTAAATCTAAAAAGCGTTCTCTTTATAAAAGGAAGCAAAGCGGTTCACACGCAGACGCAGAGGAGTCACACACAGGGAAGAACACCATGTGAAGGTGGAGATGGAGGGTGAAATGATCTGTCTCGTGGCCAGAGAATACCAAGGATTGCCAGTAACCACCATAAACTAGGAGAGAGGCAAGGAACAGATTCTCCCTGCCAACCTCCAGAAGGAAGCAACCCCACTGACCCCTGGTTTCCCATGACTGACCTCCAGAACCAGGAGAGAGTAGGTTTTTGTTGTGTTAAGCCACACTGTTTTTGGTAACTTGTTGTGGTAGTTCTAGGAAACTAATGCAACTAGTCATCCCATTCTCTCTTCATGTGGTTCAGCATCCTGCCCTTTCATGTGGCTTTGCCACCATGTCTGTATACATGGTGTCTCCAGCTGGACAGAGGGACTTCTTCGACGCATGCTCAGGGTGCCCAAGAGCCCAAAGCAGAAGCTGTCGGAGATATAAAGACTGGGAACTAGAAGGGACATAGTGTAATTTCTGCTAAATTTGATAAATTCAAGCAAATCTCAGGTCACACCTAGATTTGTTGGAAGGAGACTACAGCACAGAATGAGTACCAGAATGTATTTATTTCATTAGTGGCCTCCTGTGTTGACAATGTAATAGTCTCCCTCAGTTAAGAATGACAAATGTCAGTCAGATGATGAGGATTAAAATATGTTACAAAACTTTAAAATTTTATATCAGAAGAACTAAGAAACAGTCATGCTGTGAGACAAAAAATATCTGAGACAAAAAAACCCAGAATTTAGCAGTGTTTTCTCCTTGCTCTTTCTATATCTTATTAATATCTATTAAAATGAAAACTATTTATTTATTAAACACATGTATAATTTCTGAAATTTGTCTATTATCTATTAAGAACAAACCAAGTTGCATTGATCTTCATTATCCATATTTGACTTTTGGATCCCCTTAGCCAAGACCAAAATTAATGCAGATATAAAAGCTGTTAAGATAAAAGAATTTCCTTAACATCTCAGTTGGAGAAAGTACCATCGCTGGTTGCGTAGAAAATGGGGAGCTTTACAGTAGAGTGTAAAGATGACATTCAAAGATTATTTCCTTGCTTTCATAAAGCTTTCAATTTATTGGATGGTATAGGCAATACCCAAGAGGAAAAAATATCTAACAAAATTCCAGTAGCAATAAGAACTATGCTGACAAATAAATCAGAGTAAGTCATGCAAATTTCATTAGAGTTCACAAAAGTGTTTTCTGATACGATAATTTGAGCGGAGACTTGAATATGTTAAGAGATTAAGCCACTTGAAGATTTGGGGGAAGCTACAGGCAGAGAAAAAAGTGACAACAAAGGCAAGCAGATAAGAAGGATCCAGTAGCAATTTCCAGAATTTGGGCAGCAAGATTTCAGTAGTTTTAGTTTGGTCTAAAGATTGTTATTTTTTTCATGCCTTAGTCTTTTCTGATGTGCCAAAACCACAATGGCTCAGCTAAAGCTGCTCTACAAAATCCTTGTCAATTAGCTTACCATTCAACAGTATCTTGTGAAGCTTTTGAATCTTGGCTGCCAAAAAAAAGATTTATTTCTTTAAGGATTTCTTGGCAAAAATTGAAGCTTCTATGAAGTTAGCCTCACAACGTGGAATCAGCTGAAGGAGATCTTATATGTGCTTCAAAAGCCTATGACTTATCTCAGTTCTGTATGTAACATCTGAAATAAAGGTTTCTACTTACGGTTTCCTTTGCTGTGCAGAAGCTTGTAAGTTTCATTGGGTCCCATTTGTTTATTCTTGCTTTTATTTTTTCTAGGAGAAAATTTTTGAAATGTATGTCAGATAATGTTTTGCCTATATTTTCCTCTAGGAGGTTTATTGTATCTTGTCTTATGTTTAAGTCTTACAGAATGGGAGAAAATTGCAAATGAAACTGACAAAGGCTTGATCTCCAGAATATATAAGCAGCTCATACGACTCAATAAGAAAAAAATAAACAACCCAATCCAAAAATGAGCAGAAGACCTAAACAAGCAATTCTCCAAGGAAGACATACAAATGATCAAAAGGCACATGAAAAAATGCTCAATATCACTAATTATCAGAGAAATGCAAATCAAAACTACAATGAGGTATCACCTCACACCAGTCAGAATGGCTGTCATTAAAAAATCTACAAATGACAAATGCTGGAGAGGCTGTGGAGAAAGGGGAACCCTCCTACACTGCTGGTGGGAATGCAGTTTGGTGCAGCCACTATGGAAAACAGTGTGGAGATTCCTCAAAAGACTAGGAATAGACTTACTGTATGACCCAGGAAACGCACTCCTGGGCATATATCCAGAAGGAACCCTACTTCAAGATGACACCTGCACCCCAATGTTCATAGCAGCACTATTTACAATAGCCAAGACATGGAAACAGCCTAAATGTCCATCAACAGGTGACTGGATAAAGAAGATGTGGTATATTTATACAACGGAATACTATTCAGCCATAAAAACCGACAACATAATGCCATTTGCAGCAACATGGATGCTCCTGGAGAATGTCATTCTAAGTGAAGTAAGCCAGAAAGAGAAAGAAAAATACCATATGAGATCGCTCATATGTGGAATCTAAAAAACAAAAACAAACAAACAAACAAAAACAAAGCGTAAATACAGGACAGAAATAGACTCATAGACAGAGAATACAGACCTGTGGTTGCAGGGGGGTGGAGGGTGGGAAGGGATAGACTGGGATTTCAAAATTTTAGAATAGATAAACAAGATTATACTGTATAGCACAGGGAAATATACACAAAATGTTATGGTAGCTCACAGAGAAAAAAATGTGACAATGAGTGTTTATATGTCCATGTAAACTGAAAAATTGTGCTGAACACTGGAATTTGACACAACATTGTAAAATGATTATAAATCAATAAAAAATGTTAAAAAAAAAAAAGAAATAAAGGTTTCTAGAACTTTTGGGAAGCTCACAAATTACTGAAGTATAAAACCTATCATAAAAGTTGGAATGAAAATTCTAGTTTAAAACCACTACAGCTCTTGTATGTGTTCTGTACCTTACTACCTCATCAGAGAGATATGTAGATTGTAAACAAACAAACAAACAAAGTGTGTACTCACGATGGGCATTGTTTAGCTTATTTTGCCAACTTTAAAATAGTTAAGAGAAAAACTCGACAACTATAAGTACATTTTTGTCACTTTTGTCAAGTGTTCTCTTGAGAAGAAATGCATTTTATTTAATAGTTATTTCACTTTTTTTTTTGTGGCAGTCACCATTCCTGAGTGCTTTGGTGTTTTATGTGTTGATTTGATTTGTTTCCCCACAGAGTTCCCCTTACTTTTTGTCCCACCTTTAGTGCCTTTTGATCACTGTGTCATACACTTAGATAGTCCATAGATATTTACTTGAATGTAAACCCAAAGGAATTATGAAACCTTGAGATGAAAATTTTTGCCATCTCTTTAACATTATGGTACAGATATAGAAAACACACACCCACATATAAAATGATAGAATTTATTACCCTTTTTTGAAATGAATATAGTGATTGCTTTAAGACACAAACTGTGAAAATTACACTCATGTTTTAAATCTTAACAATGTCTGTGGGATTTTTAATTTTGAAAACTTTGGGAGTGAAAAGATCATTTTTCATATACTTCTATTGCTCTAAGATTCAGTTTTAAGCATTAAATTAATATTGAATGAAATACCCACTTTATTTAGGCAAATACATTTATTTAATTGGGATGGTAAGAATATAATCTGACCTTTGTTTCTACCTTTTTAAGATCAGAAAAGTCATAGCAGTATTGTAAAAGAAAATGTGTACCTGCTCTGTGGTTTGTCATACCAAATCTGAAGATTAAACTGTTACAAACAGGCCTCTAATTATTGGTGCATATTAGTTTAAATATTTTTACTATTGCCTATCAGCCAAAAAATGAAATGAAAATATAAAGAAAAGTTGTATATTAGTCCCTAAATTACATGAAATCATATCAATTATTTGGGAACTTTTTTATTAAGAAACATGGAAAATTGAAGCCCCAATATTTCATTTGTCAACCTATTTCCTAAATCTTTCTCTAAGAGGAAAACATTCTCCCAAATTTGGTGTTTATGAGTCCCATGTTTTAATACTTCGACTACATTTGTGTGTTCTCTTAAGTCATATTTAACCCTATACATTTTTGACATATATATTATTTTAAAAAACTTTGCCTGGGTGAAATGCAGGATGTCCCAGGGGTTACTGGATATGTTAGTAACTGTGCAAAAAAAAGTATTTTTCCTTAAATATGGCATTTACTTATAGTTATATTTTTTAACTTGCATATACCTTTACTAAAGTTGTCTCTTTTATATAATATAGTGTATAATTTGTAAATTCTCCCTGTTTCTATTAATACTTGATATATTTATATTATCCTACTATATTCCAAATTAAAATGACAGTAATGCTCATAAATTCAGAGGTAAAAATTTTATCTTTTTTTGCAAGGTTGCATCTATTTGGGGAAAAATAAAAAACACTTCAATTCCAATCATTTCTCTATGAACATAGTTTCACTCTATTATGAATTAAAAAGGCAGTTAGTGCTTGGGTTCCATTGCCTTAGGACAGTTATATCTAACTTGCCTTGATCAGTGGATCAATATGAAAATAATTCATTTCAAATTTTTTAGATTTCTCTAATATATTAAGTATTCATGCATGCTAATATACATCAAATAACATGACTAAATATACAAACATTCCTATATTTTGAATAGGTTTCAAACAAGAGTAGTTTTACATATAGAAGTTTTAAAAAAATATTTTACCTCACCCTTTTTCATCTAGCCAACATTTACTCATCCTTTAATCCTTACTATAATGCTTTAGTAATAGCATGAGAGTAATGGTGAATTTCTCAGTGCCAGATATCTAGTCAGTATCCTTAAGAACAATTGTTTGAAATAGTGCCAGTTGGTAATGGATTTGATAACATAAGACAATAAACTGGACTCTTTACGAAAGTTAATGACTTCAGTTAAGAAGAGGAACTTTTTTTTATATATACTGAGCCTATGATGTTTGCATTTTTATAATTTTTTAAAAATTGTAGTAAATATTAATGGTGGTGGATATAAACGATATATATATATATATATATATATATATATATATATATATATATATTTCAGAAATTTAGAGGACAGTTGCACTTTTAAAAAAATAAATTGCCCTCTAAATTTCTGAAATAAATAGATGTTAGCAGAGTATAGGTCAAAAAGAAAAGCATATGTAAATTAAGCCACATAGAAATAACTAATCCAAGAATAAACATAGAATTTCAGATGTAATTCTCCAAGACCTCAAAACAGCCTCTGGTATTAAAAAATATACATCTAGTCAAATAAATGATAAATTAATAGGAGGAAGTAAAATGTGAGTTAACTATTAAAATAATACGAGAAAAATAAACTCGTTATAAATGTGAAATGGTTATTAGGTGCAATAAAATATACAAACATCTCTGAATAGAGAAATGATGTAAATTGCAACATAGACATCTAAAAATCACATGAAAGCAAGTGGAAAATAACAGACACAAATATCAGTACAAAGGTGCTAGTGAAATGGTTAAGGAACAAATAGAATTCAATATACATATAAGTAAAAAGGAAGAAACAGAACAAGTGAAAGTTTTCATACAAGAAATGATATTCATGTTTAAAAAGAAAATTTGAATATAAACTGATATGAGAGATAACAGAGCAAGTGAAAGTTTTCATTTGAAAAGAAGTAGTATTCATGTCTATGAAAAAATAATGTAAATTAACTATCAGAAAAAGCATTCTACAAACTACAAGATCTAAACATAATGCATAAATAAGAGAAAAGGGAAGTCACATATTATAATATCCTGAAGAAAACAGTAACCAAAGAAATTTGAACTTACTTTTTCTTTAGAACATAAACATAGTAGAAGAGTCATGTGCATATGCAGTATAAACTTAGTACATGTGTCATTTCTTAGTGATGGGATCCTGTCTAAAGTGATAAATGGAAAGTCATTAAAAATGAAAAATATGATTTGAGATGACTGAGATTAAGAATCAAACAATTTTAATAAACCATGCCTAAATGATTAAGATACTGCTTACTATGTGATAAAATATAACTACACTAATGTATAACAAGTTAAATTACTTAAAATAAGAAAAATATTTTTTTTGGTAAAATGGACTTGGAAATCTACTTGACAATGCCTTCATCTTTTATAATAGTCAATTTAAATGTTTAAAAATTGTAAATCAGAGAGTAAGTTACAAATTGGTAAAGCTAGAGATAGACATTAAAACCTGAGACTGTGTTTTGAATCACAGTCCTTTAACTGTTGGAAGAAACATAATAAAATATAAAGTATATTGTGTGTTAAAAAGTGGAAAAACATCAAGGTAAGAAACATTAGGAGTCGTAGAGGAGTATAATTCAAAATGGAATGTTCCAAGCAAGCCCAGTTAAAAAGAAGACATATGAGCAAAAATGTGAAGGTGATGATCAAGGTAGCAATGCATATCTCCAGAGGAAGAACACCTGAGAAGGAGAGGCAGCTATTGGTGCAAAATGTATTCATTATAAGTACTATGGGTTTTCATTTGAAAGAAATGGAGAACCACTATAATTTTTTAATCATAAATGATCTGGTCTAGTTTTAGTTTTAACAAATCACTCTGGCTTTTTCTGAAAATATATGTACGTGAGCAAAGGTGAAAGCTTGAAGACAAGTTTTGAGGCCCTTGCAGTAATCCAAAAGAGATGTAAAGGTGAAATAGCACATAATGAAACAGTGAAAGTGTTGAGAAGTGTTTAGTTTATGCATATATTTGAATGTAAAGGTGGTAAGATTTTCTCATGGACTGAAAGCAAGGTGAAAGAAAGAGAATGGTGTCAAGGATAACTGCAAGGCGTATGGCTGGAGTAAATGGAAGGATAGACTTGCCAACGGGTGAGATGGTGAAAAATGTTTTCTGGGCAGTTTTTGTGTGAGAATTCAGGAATTACATTTAGTACATATAAAAGTTTTAGATGTTTCTTACAGATACTGTGTGGTGACGACAATCAGGTTGAAAATACAAAACTGAAATTCAGGGGACATGTCCAGAGTGGAGATGTACATTTGGATGGATTAAAGATAGATATATTTTATTGAAAGCTGTGGCAATGCATGAGATCTTCAAGGGAGTCAGTAAAAACAGAAAACAGTAGAGAAAAGAAATTTTAAAAGAAAGTGTAGTTAAGAAATTTTTCAGTGAGTTCTGGGGTGTCAAAAGTAGAGAAGGAGAGGAAGAATTGCCAAAAGAGAATGAGAAGAAATGCTGGCAGGTTGGGTAAGAGGAAAAATCAGATGATGTTCTGAAGGCCAAATGAAAAGAGTATTTCAAAGAAAGTGTATCATATCTTCTGATTAATCAAGTAAAATGGATATGTTCAATTGACCATGAGGTTTAGTACCATAGAGATAATTTGTAACTTAATATATATTTTTGCTTAAGATTTTTTT
Source organism: Camelus ferus (assembly GCF_009834535.1). Taxonomy (NCBI): domain Eukaryota; kingdom Metazoa; phylum Chordata; class Mammalia; order Artiodactyla; family Camelidae; genus Camelus; species Camelus ferus. Next base: position 4,734,353 of record NC_045718.1, on the reverse strand, counting down.
GTTTTGTTTTTTGGGTTTTTTTGTTTGTTTGTTTTTTGAGTTGAAAACTTGCTTAGAATAAGACTGAGAGAAAATTGAATCAGAGGAATTCAACACAGTGACCATAGAGTTTCTAATGCAATCTGATGTAAAGGGAAGTAGAGAAATAAGAGAAATAGACCCAAACAAATAAATTCAACTGACAAAGGAGCAAAGGCAATAAAATAGAGCAGAGAGAGCCTCTTTAACAAATGATGCTGGAACAACTGGACACCCAAATGCAAAAAAAAAAAAAAAATGAATCTACATATAGACTTTATACTTTTCACAAAAATTAACTTAAAATGAACTCCAGACCTAAAATGTAAAACTATAAAAATCCTATGTTATGAGGAGAAAACCTGGATGACCTTGGTTATGACTTACGACTTTTTAGATACAACACCAAAGGCACAACCTATGAAAGAAGTAATTGATAAGCTAGACTTTGTTAAAATTAAAAACTATTACTCTGTGAAATGCAATTTCAAGAGAATGAGAAGACAAACCATAGACTGAAAAAGATTATTTGCCAAAGACATACATGATAAAGGACTGTTGTCACAAATATATGAAGGTCTCTTAAAAGTCAGCAATAAGAAAACAAGCAACCTGATTAAGAAATGGGCCAAAGACATTAACAAACATCTCACAAACAGGTATATAGATAGTAAGTAAGCATATTAAAAGATTCTCTACATTATATGTCATTAGGGAAATGCAAATTTAAGTAATTTATAAGCTACTGTTTGTTTAGAGTGGCCTAAATCTGAAACATTGACAACATCAAATACTGGCAACTACATGGAGCAACAGCAACCATTGCTGGCAAGAATGCAAAAGAATACAGCCACTTTGGAAGACAATTTGATAGTTTCTTAACAAAAAGCAGCATACCCTTATCATATGATCTAGCAATGGCATTCCTTAGATTTTATGTAAAGCAGTTGAAAACACGTCCACACAAAAACCTGCACATGAATGTTAATAGTAGCTTTATTCATAATTGCCAAAACTTGCAAGCAGCCAAGATTCCCTTCAGTAGCTGAATGGGTTAATAAACTGTGGTACATGTAGATGCAGTGATTATTCAGTCCTAAAAAAGGGGCTATGAAAAGACATGGGGGAAACTTAAATGTGTGTTACTAAATTAAAGAAGTTAATTTGAAAAAGCTATATACTATATGCTTCTAGCCATATGATATTCTGGAAAAGGCAAATTTATAGAGACAGTAAAAAGACCACTAGTTTCCTGGAATTGGGATAGGTGGAAGGGTGAATAGGCAGACCACATGGGATTTTTATGGCAGTGAAAGTACTCCATATGATTTCGTGATGATGGATTCACATCACTATACGTTTGTCCAAATCCATAGAATGTAGTGTTCTCAAAGAATGCACACTAAAACCATGAACGTTAGGGGATTTTGATGTGTCAGTGTAAGGTCATCAGTTGTAACTACTGTACCACTCTGGTGGTGGATGTTGATGACAAGGGAGGCTATGCATGTGTGAGAGGTAGGGGAGTCTCTGTCATCCTCTCAATTTTGCTGTGAACTTAAAACTGCTCAAAAGAAATTGTCTTAAAAATAAACTTAAAAAGCCACTGACCAATGTAACCTTAATAGTTCTCTAAGCCTCACTAAACTTCAGACAGACTTCTTCCTGCCTCTCGGTCCGTGACCTCCTCTCGCTCTGGCCCTTACAGAATCCATGCAGCCTAACCACAGAGGTCACTCCCCTCTCGTTTCTTGAGCCATTTATTTAGAAAACTTGTAAACTTGAAAACTTCTCTGCCTCTTTGAGATGTGTATCTTTTAAAAAGGCATTTACCAGTTTTATAACCCAGGGCTGTCTTTCTCCAGGACCTGGAATTTTCATCATCATCAAGGATGTTAGTATCCCCACGGCTCTGGGAGAGTTAGAGCCTAACTTCAGCGTGCATTTTGCTCGGAGTTGTAAAACTACCTCCTGTCATGAATATAGGCCAGTTAGCAAACACAGAGGGCCTATGATTCCCCGCACTCCACTCTTAAAAATTCTCTTGCCCTTTTTTTTTTTTTAAAAAAGGAGTTGAGTTCAGACTGTCTTACGTTCTTTCCACTCTGTTGCAAGAGCCTCCAATAAAATCTTCCTTACCTGTTTAATTCTGCAGTTTTTGCTTTAGTGTCATTTTTGTTTTATGAGATGAACTGTAGGATGGAAAATACAGGTGAATAATACTGATTAGAAATAAACTATTAGAATAGTCATCCCTTTTGTCTTCTTAAAAATGTCTTTCAGCACAGATATCTACAAATTTTAATTCTAAAACTAGATATAATAGCTTAAAAAGGTTGGGCTAAAAAAATCTTTACTACGTTGTGATTGGAGTATGGTGATTGTGTTCATTTTAATACTTCTGATTTAATGCGTAATTATTGGAATTTGCCCTGCATATAAAGGAAATATCCCAGACCAAAAATCAATAATAGCAGTTTTAAAAATCATTTTCTATTGATGAGATTCAGCTTTCAGAATAGATCTTAGCCCACAATTTGAAACTTTATAGTAACATGAAAACAGTTCACAATTACTGTAATTTAGAATTTAACTCACATTCAAATTGAAATGGGAGGAAAAATAAATCCCTGTATGAAACTGTTCTCACTGTATGTGTTTTGAAGCTTATTTTAAAATGTAAAATCAACATTGCTATTCTAGTCACAGCAAAGCTCTTTCCCAAATGTCGTCTTAAACTCATTACTGGGAGAATGACAAGGCTTTCTAATGTGATTGTTCTTTCCTCATAATAAAGGCAAAAATTGCCAGTGCTTCTGAACTTAAAATAAGATGTGATTAGAGTTAGATGAATTAGTTCTGATGAATATGTATTTCAAGTGGTTATGTTTAAAAATATATATTTGTGAATATGCTTTATTTTGCTTTTAACCTGTATTTAGCAGACTAAATTTTTACTTTGAATATCCTCATATTAACTTTCTTGATATCAAAGTTTCTGCAGAGTTACTTTCTAAAGAAAGGTTGACACAATATTTGGTATAAATTAAAAATGTCTTGGCTGGCTTTTTCTAGTCTTTGCTATTTACTTGTATCAAGCTCATATTCTCCTTATCACTCTGGCTCATATTGCCTTGACTTGCTTTTCAAGTACCATAATGTGTTTTTCTCTTTGCTTTTAAGTGAAATGGTTGGTAGAAAACAAAACTGATGGTTATTTCATGAAACATTTTAGCCTTGTGAAACAGACTCCAGCTTTTTTGATGTAAATTATAATAGGCGATATACAGCAGACATCTGCGATCATCTCTCAGCCACATCTACAACTGTTATGCTTAGGACATAATAACAGCTTTCTTATATTAACAAATTATGTTATTGATATGTATAAGAAGTTTTAGGCACATGATGTAAAACATTTTGAAGTTGCAAGATCATTTAAAAAAAATAGAAACATTTTAGTCTAGAAAGTTAGGTTTTCAAAGAAATGTTTTTGCATATAATTTTAACTTCCTTTTGGTAACTATTGAGGGAATAACTAATATTTTCTCAAGACCATTGCCCCCACCACTTCCTTTAAATATTATTCCTTTTGTTTGTTTGTTTTTTGGCTTTTTTCTCCACCACTTCACTGATATGACCTTCCTTAAGTCATTAAATCAAATTAACATTTTTTCAATTTTCCCCTTACGTGCCTTCTTTAGCAATATTCCAAATGTTTGACCAACCTCTTGTTTTTGAAATGCTCTTTGCATTTAGTTCCTCACAGTTACTTTTCATACTTGATGAGTTTACCCTAAATTTTATCCTTTGCTGAGCTAAAAATCTGCTACCATAAATGAATGTTGAAGGTCCTTAGGTGTGGCCATAGGTCATTTTCCATTCTTAAACTCTTCACTTTCTCCCTAGTCCATTTGCTCTCAACAACATCAGAGTCACCTAAGAAGAACTGAAAGCATTTTTGAAACACCTTCACACAGATTCACTAGTAAAATGACAAAACACTGTGGACTGTCTCCATAGCTTCTGGAGTGGATGTAGGAGACAGTCCTGCCAGAGCAATAGAAAACTCAGGCTCTCGCCTCAGACTTGCAGAAAAGATTGGGGAAGGAAATCACGCCCAGAATTTTACTTGACTCATGATAAAGACAGTTTTTAACTTCAAGTCTCGGTATAAAAAATATGGCTATTACAAATTTCCAGTTTTCTTCATAGAAAAGATACTTTGTTGGAACTGCATTTTTGTATACACATGTAAATATTTGTTACGCTAGAGAAAGAACTGCAATAATGTCATTATTCAGAGTTGTATCTATTCTAAATAGAAGGTCATGTTTATATATGTTGCGTTTAGAAAAATACATCTTCCTTAATGAGGATTATTCATATATTTTTCTGAGGTTTGTACTATGTATCTTTGTAAATACTTCTTTCTCTGTATGAGTATATTGTGATAACACTCTCAGGCTTGTGATAAACTGAGAAGAGTTATCTTTATCTCAGCCTGAACCAGGGGCTGGAATGTAATGACAAGCAACAAATTTGTATGGGAAAAACCACACTGAGCTGTCTTGATGAAGATACCCATACACAACCACAAATGGGATAAATAATAAGAAAATTTTAATTATAGAATACAATATTTTAACTAGGCAGTTAGTTTTAAATAGGCAGTATTCTGTGCAACAGATCTCTAGGATTTATTCATTTTGCATTACTGGTACTTAGTATCGTTTCCTTCATGCCCATTTTCCCATCACCCAAATCTCTGGAGACCACCATTTTACTATCTGCTGAATCTGACTATTTTAGATTCCCCATATATGTGGTACCATATAGTATTTGTGCTTCTGTATATGAGTTATTTCACTTAGAGTTAAGTAATTCAGGGTCATCTGTGTTGTTGTAAGTGGCAAGATTTCCTTCTCTTTTAAAGCTGAAAAATATTTCATTGCATTTATGTAGCACATTTTCTTTAACCATTCATCTGTGATGGACATTTAGATTGCTTTCATGTCTTGTGTATTGAGAATAATGCTGTAGTAAACATAGACGTGCAGATACCGCTTTGAGATCCTGATTTCAGTTCCTTTGGGTATATATTCAGAAGTGGGATTGCTGGATCATATCATAGTTCTATTTTCAGTTTTTTCAGCTTTCATTCTGTTTTCACAGTGGTTGCTTCAGTTGACATTACCACCAACTGTATACAAGGGTTTTCCTCTCTCCACATCCCCACCAACACTTTATTTTCTGTCTTTTTGATAACAGCCATCTTAACAGGTGTGGGCTGATACCTCATTGTGGTTTTGATTTGCATTTTTGTGATGTTGAGCAGTTTTTCATGTACTTGTTGGACATGTATATATCTTCTTTGTAAAAATGTTGCAGATCTTTTGTCCCTTTTTAAACTGGGTTATTAAGTTTTTGTATGTTTGGGTTTTTTGGCAGTTTTTGTTGTTTTGTTTTTGTTTTTTGCTATTGAGTTGTAGGAATTTCTTATACACTTTGGATATTAGCCCTTAATCAAGTATGTGATTTGCAAATATTTTCTCCCATTCCATTTACTGTTTTTTAATTTTGTTGATTGTTTCCTTTGTTGTCAGAAACTTTTTAGTTTGATGTAGTGCCACATTGCTTTTGTCGTCTATGCTTTGGGTGTCATATCCAAGACATTATTGTCAAAACCAATGTAAAGAAGGTTTTTCTCTATCTTTTCTTCTAAGCGCTTTATGGTTTCAGGTGTTAGGTTTAAATCTTTCATCTATTTGGAGTTAATTTTTGTGAATGTTGTAAGATAAGGATCCAATTTTGTTCTTTTGAATGTGGATATCCAGTTTTTCTGGTATCATTTATTGACAAGATTGTCCTTTCCTTATTGTGTGTTCTTGACATTCATGTCAAAGATCAGTTGACCATAATGTATGGGCTTATTTCTGGGTTCTCTGTTCTGTTCCACTGATCTGTATGTCAGTTTTTACACCAAAACTATACTGTTTTTATTACTGCAATTTTGTAATGTATTTGGAAATAAGGGAATATGATACCTTCTGCTTCATTCTTGTTGCTTAAAATTGCTTTGGCTATCCATGGTCTCTTGTGGTGCCATGTAAATTTTAGAATTTAAAAAAAAATTTCTATAAAAAAATGGCGTCTGGATTTTGGTAGAGATTACATTGAATTTATAGATCACATCAAGTAGTATAGACATTTTAACAATATTAATTATTTTAATCCGTGAACCTGGAATCCATTTATTTGTGTTGCTTTAATTTCTTTTTTCAGTGTTTTGTATTTTTCAGTGTACAAGACTTTCACGTACTCACTTAACTTTATTCCTAAGTATTTTATTTTTTACACGCTACTATAAACGTGGTCGTTTTCTTAACACTCTTTTTGTATCATTCATTTTGATATACAAAAATGTACTGATTTTTTATGTTCATTTCTATGCTGCAACTTTATGGAATTCTTTTATTAGTTATAATTGTGTGTGGGCGTGTGTGTGTGGTCATTAAGATTTTCTATATGTAAGATCATGCCATCTGCAAACAGATAATTTTACTTCTTCCTTTCCAATTTGGAGGCCTTTTATTTCTTTTTCTGCCCAACTTCTTTGGCTGAGATTTCCAGTACTATGTTGAGCAGAAGTGGCAAGATTTGGCATTAAAACAAACTAAGTACAGAATTAGCAGAAGGAAAAATATAAAAATATAATAAAGCAGAAATAAATAAAATAGGAAAACAATAGGAAAAAATCATCAAAGGTTAAGAGTTGTTTTTTTAAAAGGTAAAATCAGCAAATCCTTAGCTTGACTAACCAAGAGAAAAAGAAAAGACTCAAATAAATAAAATGAGAAATAAATTAAAATATTACAACTGATGCCACAGAAATAAAAAAAAATTATAAGGGAATACTGTAAACAATTATACACCAACAAATTGAACAACCTAGAATAAATAATTTCCTAGAAATAAATAACCTGCCAAGACTCAATCAATAGGAAATGAGAATTCTTAACAGGCTAATAAAAAATAAGGAGATTGAATCAGTAATCAAAAATTTCCCACAAATAAAAGCCACAACCAGATGGCTTCACAGGTGTATTTTACCAAATATTTAAAGAAGAATTAATAACAAGCTTTCTTAAATTCTTTGAAAAAATAGAAGAGGGACTACTTCCAAATGTATTTTATGAAGCCAGCATCAATCAACTTGATACCAAAGCTATCAAGTCATGAAAAGACAGGGAGGGGCCTTAAATGCACATTACTGTGTCAAAGAAGCCAATCTGAAAAGGCTACATACTGTATGATTCCAACTATATGACATTCTGGAAAAGGCAAAATTACGGTGATGCAAAAGAAAATCAATGGTTGTCAGGAGCTGAGGTGGGAGAAGGAAGGAATAGGACAGAACATTTTTAGGGCAGTGAAAATATTCTTTATGATACTATAATGACGGGTACATGTGCTTATGCATGTGGTCCAAGTGCACAGAGTGTACAATCCAAGGGTGAACACTAATGTGAACTATGGACTTTGGGTGATGATGATGTGTCAGTTTAGGTCCATCAGTTCTAACGAATCTACCTCTAGTGGGGGATGTTGTTAACGGGGGAGATAAACGTGTGGTGGGCAAAGGTATACGAGTATGTTTTCCTCTCAATTTTGCTGTGAACCTACAACTTCTCTACTTTTTGTAAAATCTTTAAAAAAAACCCCAAAAATTAGATCAAGAAAAAAGTTACCTCAACCTAACAGAGTCATATATGAAAAATCTACAGCTAACACCATATTCAGTGATGAAAAACTAAAAGATTTCCCTCTAAGATCTGGATGCTGTATTAATAATTAATTGGATACCAGATATTATTAATTATACCTTGTTGGGTACTGAATATTTTTGTTTATTTTTAAGCTACCAAATCTGTGATGATTTGTTACAGCATAGCCAGGAAACTAACAGTCACCAATAAACAATAATTCATAAGTATAAATATAAATACATATATACATACATATAAATACATACATACATATAAATGGAACAATTGATGGGCTGAAACAAGGGGAAAAAAGAAAAAGAAGTGTGAAACAAATAGTAAGATCAGTATTTTAAATCCAGATTTATATACAGCCTATTTCCTGGGCGAATATTCTGCCCCATGCTTGGTATTGGCAATCCCTGGGGGAAAGCTGCTGTAGAACTGCAGCTCTTCATTCTGTGGTTTCCTCATCTTTAATGTGCTGGCTCCTCTAACATTGCTTACCTCAGCAATTGTCTAGTGATTCATATATACCAATTATATGCATATACAGACAAGCATATATTTGTATATGTATGTGTGTATGAGTATACATTGCTCCCTCTAGTGCATTTTCCAAATAAGCATTCAGTAAGTTGTAAATTTTAAAAAATCTCCTTGAAGTAAGCGCCTTCAAATGAGAGTTGAATCATTATGTATTTTCTCAAGTTAATTAAAGCTAAATAAATTTATAGAATGATAATCAAGACTAACTAGTATAGAGATAGGGGTTATTAAGACTGTTACCTTCATTTACTCTAGAAGAATAACTCTTGCTAACTGTTATCTTTTTAAAAAGTTATTCTTCAGAAGAGTTTTTTGAGTTAATAGAGACAAAGGGAATTATTCAACCAGTTAGATAATGAACCTCTAGGCATTAACAGAAATAGAAGAATAGGGTGAGTTTCAAGATCATCTGCAGAATTAATCCTTTTTTAGATGAGAATCTAAGAATTTGAACTCAACCAAGATAATTTGAGTTGTCAAGAAATAAGTGAAACATTATAGTTAGTAACTTAATAATCAACTAAATGTGCTGTAGATTCATAAAGCCATCATATTGAAATTAAGATATGCAAAATGTTTTTAGTAACATTATATATCATAAAATTCATATATTTATTCAAAGTCAGTTAACTTTATGGCCTTTTAATATTCACGAACAATCAACTTGTGAAGTTATTTAAATTTCAGTTTCATACTGTCATAGCCTATCTTCCAGGACTTTAATGAAAAATAGAGAACTAGCTAGTTTTATTTTAACACTATTACATGAAAATTCAAAAAATGGTACTTAACCATTTTTAAGGCCAGTAAGTAGAGAGGAAAATAAAGTGAGTTTTTTAAATTAATATAACATTAAAAATAAATTCTGAATCAACTCAGTTATTACCTCATTTACAAAATGTTGTTTCCTAGTCTTTCGGATAGACTTACCCACTCTATCTCATATGTTTCATAATATTTCATTTCTAATTTTATAATAAACTTTATCATTTAATATTGCATTTTTAGTTCTTTATGTTTATTTCCCCCTATAGTGTGAATTGTTCAAGTCCAGAGACTGTGGTAAAACAATATTTTTATTTGCAAAGTTAAAACATTCTTTGACATGAAATCACCAGTAGTGGATAAAGTGAATTTTTTTAAATTGAAATAACCTCAGCAGAATGGTTAATCTCTTCATCAGATAATTTTAAAATTTGAGTGAATTTTTCATACTACAAACATGGTAGGCAATTTACTGTCTTTTCTCCCTTCTTCACTTACAGAACCAAAAAACTGCATCATAATTATGCCTGTTTCCTCATTGAATCGGAGCTGAAATTGTGCCTACTTATGCAGATACTTTATTCTCTTGTTCTCAAGCAGTATAGATGAGTGCAAAGCAAATTCTTAAAAAGTGGCCTCTGTCTTGAAATTCCTTGACCACACCCCTTGGAGAGAAAAAATACTTTTATTTCTTCAATCATAATGATACAGCAATTAATATATTGCAGATGGCATTATTTAAAATAAATAGAATGTCAATTTCAGTTTGAAGGTAGAAATATGAATAAGACACATAAGAAATATGAATAGGTATTTACTTAATAATACAACTTAGGTTATATGACAAACAAGATACTTCGTATTCTCTGTCAGTGGCCAAACTGTTAACTTGGCAATTTATATTATAAAACTAGGGTTGAAGGGTTTTCATTTATAATGCACCTGATTCTTACAGTCTATAAATTTATAAAATGTCCTATCATCAAGTATATCAAACAGTAATTAACTCTCTAATAAAAGACTTTCTTCACATATGATCGCAAACTGATTATATAATTTTTGTATTCAAACCAGAATCATTGGCAAATATTTTATATAATTATATTCATTTATATATAAAAGGAAGTTATAATTATGATTTAGCCATATCAAAACTACTTATTTTAATAAAACCTATGAAAATTTACATTAAGAGATTCTCTCTTCCTAATGAGAAAAGGATGGGTGGGCCATGAAGTCATTTCTTGACTCTGAAAAATATTCATATATGTTAGCCTATTTTTTTGTGAGAGAATTTTGGAAAAAAGTATAGATTGTGAGACACACTGAAATATGTTGGGTAGTGTTTTCAACATTGCAAAGAATAATAGAAAGAATAAATGTCAAAAAAGCACAAAACTAATGATGTAAAAATTCAAAGAATCATTCATGAGATGAACACAACTCAGTAAGCCTATACTGTAGCTTACCAGTGAGTTCAGGGCTTTCATTTGTTGGTTGAAAATACCTTATAATGAAGATTTCTTTCAGCCCTATGAAAAATTCAGCATTTTTCTAGAAATGCAAAAAAGAAGTTTCCATTTCAGTTCACTTTATATGTGAGTTTCTTTACATCTTTGCTTCTCTCTCCTCAGTGGGTAGCATTCAGCTTTTTTCCTTTGTTATGATATTATGAAAATAGGGTTTCTTTCTATTTCTGTGTTTCAGCAAATTATCTTAAGACATGATTACAGTTTTTAAACAGGTCACTTACAGGGTTATTCTCTTCCTTTACCTTTTAACAGTTCTGTAAATGTATTTAATGTCATTATAGTTGAGAAGTACTTTCATGTCAATCTGTTTATGTATCAGTGTCTTCACGAACTTGAACCTTTCCCCCTTTGCTAATTTGCATAACAAAATGTAAAATTTTGATAACTGTAAAATAAACCAATCATCAAAACAGATTAAGGGAATGCATACTTCAGTTGATGTATATAATGTATGATTGGCAAATTTTTTTTTGGTTTATATTTTTATTCTTGGTAATCATGGTAACAGGAGAAAATAAAGATTTTTTATTGTTATTTTGAGTTATTTCAATATACCTCATGAGATAATATAAGCCTTTAAGAGACTTATAGTGGAAGAAGACAGAAAAAATACAAAACAAAATGTTGAATGCAAGTAGTTACATTTAGGATAAATAAAGTAGAACAAGCGAATGGAGAGCAGGAGGTGCTCTTTTATAAAGGATCCTCATTTCATATTTGAATGTTTGAGCAGAGGCCCAACTAACATGAGAAGGCAAGGCTTGTAGATATGGGAGATAAACAATCCAGGCATAGAGACCAGCAATATGAAGGGTTGGAGGGGACGTCTGTAGTGGGATAGAGGGAGTTCAAGGGAGTAGGGTACAAGTGGAGCCAATCAGACAGAGGGAGGTCAGTAGAAGATGGCATCAGAGTGGTAATAAGAAAAGGATGTATAGGTTGGGGAAGCCTTTAATAAGGAGAGTTATTTTGTTTTGTTGAGTGACATAGGAAACCTTTGGAGGGATTTAAGACCGGAGTGACAGAATCTGTCGTATTTCAGTAAGATCATTTTGGGAATTATCTATTTGGGCAAGTATAAAAGCAGGGAAACCATTTTTGTTTAGAGGACATAGAAATAGTCCAGGTAAGAGATGAGGCTAGGTTGGGAGGGGTGATAGTAAATATTCCGATTCTGCAAATATACCAAAGGTGGAGACAGCTGTAATTGCAGATGTATTGGATGAGATATGTATAAGGAGATGGGTAAAGAATGGTTCCAAGATTTGGGGTTGAACAAATGGGAAAGTTGAGTTTAGAGCCAATTTACAAAACCTAGATTTAAAAAAATCTTTAAAACTTTTTTGTTGTCCTAGAAGAATTATCTTTGATTACTACTGACATTCAAATTTCCAACTTTCCCAAGGTTAAAACTATCTAATAAGCAAATTTAGACCCATGTGATTGAACTTTTCTATTTAGCTATGAGATATATGAATTTTAATCCTTCTTTATTAATAGACAAGCAGTTATGTAAAATCTTTTATATCCTGTGAAATTTTCTGTTGGGTAAAATACTTAAAACCTCATAGCAGTTTTTGAAAGTTCAGTTAATTAGACAAATAGGTGAAGTGCATTTTCTAGATAACACCTAAACATTTTGAAAAGGTAGGGTTTAATTAGTGTTTACTATCTCAGTAATAAAATTAGCCTTTCTTACTATATTCCAATCATGGAGAGAAATAAAATGGTAGAAAGAGGGAAAAAAATCTATATATTCACAATAATTAAACTCCTTTCTTTTGAGCAGTTCAAGTCTCCTGGACTGTAAATATGAGGAACAAAGAATGAGATACAACCCCACCAGAGGTGGTTGGTCACTAGAAGGAGGAAGAAATATGTGAAGAAAATTTCAGCTTGACCTAAATGACAACAGCTTATACTTCTAACAGTTTACATAAGCAGCCTGGAAAACTTCCTTTGCTTTCTCAAAATCTCCGAAAAAATTAATGTTAAGGCAGGGTTTGGTTTATGGTTTATTGCATTTCACTTTCAATCCAGTTGTCTTCCCCTTATACAGTATTGCCTATAGCTGGTAAAATGTTACAATTAATATAACTTAATAAACTTTAAGTGTTTGTTATATGCAGGCACTTTACATGGGCAATATAATTTAATTTAATCACCACTTCAACCCAATTTGATTAGGACTGTACAGCCAGTAAGTTGAAGAGCTGTTATACCAACCCATGGTCTCATACTCCTCAAGCTGCTTTGCACCAGTTTCTCCCAGTTTTAGATCATCAGGGTCAGAATGAGGACAGTGAGTGTGGCAGACCAGATCGCTTCTGTCCCGATGCAAATTGTGTCTGCTTCTCGTCTTATAAGGTTGCCCTACTTTATAAACTTAATGTGTTTCAAAGTAGGTTCAATTATCTGACCATAGCATTCCGTGGAATATTTCAGCTACATAAACATGATATAATGCATGAAATGAAAGCAGTTCAAAGTGAATTTGTCCAAGATTTGTCCTTGAAAGCATGCTGTGTGGGTTTGAGAACTGAAAAGTAACTGAACTTATTTGAAAACTGATAATGGTTGAACTACACACCTGAAATTTCCTATAATCCTGGGGTCAAGCATACTGATCGCAATTATATAAAAACACCTTTCACAATTTAAAAATCATGGAAGGACCTATATATTGTGACAGTCTCAATCAAAGTAAGCTCACTGGTGATGAGCTTTCAACAGAACATGGAGAGGACCTCAGAGACACCAAGGACACCAGTTTGAGGGACTCCTGGATCAGACAGATCATTGTTCGGATGGCAGGGCTGCACAGGAGGGCAGTCATTTTCAAAGCATAAGCAAGTAGAAATGAATTGAATGTAATCCCTGGGCTTCATATATTCCAGATCAGCTACTACTATTTTAATAGTCTGTTGGATAAAGGAATTTGAAAAAAGTTACTTCCTCTTGTTAGCTTATAAAAAAAGCATTTCTCACACATTAACTTTATGAGGGCCAAGAAACCAGAATATACACTGAATGTGAAGGGAGGGAAATGAATCTATGCCACCTATTAAACAACTACTTGAAATCTAGTTTTAAATGTATTTTGTAGTTTAACCTAAATATCAGTCCATTTTTTTAAATTAAAAAAAAAAAAAGAGTCCATCAACTTGAGAAAGAAAAATGCCAAGAAAATCTGTTTCCATACCATATAAATCCTTATTCAAAAGCTTCTCTTGTTTAGTTTTCCCAAGCTTTCCTTCTTCCCATATCTTCTTTGTCCAGTAGGAAGCATTTTCTCTTCAATGATTATACCTCCTTTTTTTTTTCTTCTGCCTAGACATCAGTAATGGGTTATAACCAGTAAGTCAGTCCACCATCCTGTGGTCTGTAAGCCATTTGCTTAATCTTATTATTTCGTAGAGAAAGCCAATCTATATCATTGTTTGCCTTTTATTTTCTTATTTATTGCCTTTGGCTGTTAATTCTAGTTAAAATTTTAGGATAAATTTTTTTATTGCTTAACCAAAGAGGAAAAATGAATTAACCAGCTCTGTTACTCATTTGGACAGGTCATCAGTTTAGGTCTACTCTTTTTTTTTAAAACATAACCCTATTTTCTCTTGACTTATGCTGTCATTTAATTACAACATTAAAAAGATCTTATATTTCTTCCCATATAAACATAAATATAGATAAAAGAAACAAGAAAATTATTTTATTATATTGTCTTAAATTGTCACTTGACCTAATTCCTTTTCTTTGTTTTTGTCTTTCAGTATTATGCAACCATAGTTGTGTTGTGAACAGTATATTAATCATAGGCAGGGCAAGGTAATCTATCATGGGATTTCACAGGGTTTTATTTCTGTAACTATCAGTATTTACAGGAGACTCTTATATCTAGAAAAATGGACCTCACTTTCAAAATAAAAGCAGGAAGATTACACAGATTTACTGAAAACTTATTTGTGCTGAACACATTATATATACATATTTATTATTTTAATGCTTAAAATTCCATGAGATTATATTTCCCTCATGTTACAGATAAGAAAAACTTGTTCATAGAATTTAGATAATTTCTTTAGTTCACAGATTTGCAAAACCAAGATTCATGTCTGCTCTGTTTGTAACCTGTACGTAACACTGTCTTCCATAAAGTTCATTTGCACAAAAAGAGTAAAATCAAAACATTTAACAATATCATTATAAAGTGTTCTGAATGACGATTAGATATTTGTAACTTGAGTGCTTTGATCATTATCAAAACAACCTTCATTTACAAGAAAGAAAATCCCTGTCATTTAATAATTCAATATTTGTAATAATAAATTTCAGATACTATTTAAAGAAAACAAAAATACCCCTCTGTGTAAAAAGTAACGCTCAGCATCAGTGATACTCCAGGTTTGATGTTCTATCCCCCTGCTCTGTGAATGTGTCCAGCTTTCGCAACTGTGGAGCTGCCATATGAGCTGGCATCTTCCCATATCCAATACAGAATGCCATTTTAATAGGAATTATATTGTGTTCATAATCTTTTATGTTAATAATCTAGGAAAATTGCTTTTATATTAGACACATGGTTAGCTTATAATTTTATTTCTATTGTGAATAAGATCAGGTAAGTCACATCACTTAATTTTGTAACAATACAG
This sequence comes from Camelus ferus, assembly GCF_009834535.1. Classification (NCBI taxonomy): domain Eukaryota; kingdom Metazoa; phylum Chordata; class Mammalia; order Artiodactyla; family Camelidae; genus Camelus; species Camelus ferus. The sequence continues at coordinate 4,719,068 of NC_045718.1, read as the reverse complement.
CTTATAGGCACACTTACCCTGCAGGAGAAGTCTAAAAAGACTTTTAACCCATTCCTTCCTCCATGGCTTGAAAAAAACTGCTTTTCTCTTCTTGGGATTCAATGTCAAGATACTTGTCAGAGTAGATCACAGAGGCTGTGCATACAGAAAATAAACCTTGGTACTTTAAGGGAAACTTTCCAGATTTCTGAATTTGGAGGGATTTGATGGAAAGGAAGGTCCAGATGATGTCAAGAAAAAAAATATAAGATTACTTAATGTAGAGGCAGGTGGGAATCTGAAAATTAGAGAGATTAGTATTGATTTATATTTTATAATTAAAGATAACAAGCATTTTTTAAAAGCTGAAAACATTATCTAAGTAAATTTTCTTATTGTTGAACTAGCCATGTTTATTATATTTTCAAGTAAAATCAATGTAACTTTATGTTAATTTTTCATATAAGTAAAAATAAGACAAAAATGTCCATTTTATATAATTTTATTGACTCTGAATAAAACTGTAATGTAATCACAGAACTGACCATTTCCCACATAGTAAAGCAAATAAAGTAGAGGAATCCTAATTAGAACAGTGTCCATTAATGACCAAACTTCACGTGATTATATGTACTTTAATTCACTTATACATTTTTCACAGTGTTAAGATTTCCATATTAAGGAATTCTAATAATACTGGTTACCAAACAGCCATATTTTCTCCTCAGGAGATAAACATCCTGCTTCCCAGTATTTATATTTTGATAAAAGTATAAATAAGAAGCAAGTGGTTAATAAGAAGCATTGTCAAAATTTGAAACCATTTACAGGACTAGTAATTTCACAAATATCAGGAATTTGTACTACAACATAACAGCTTGTGAGGCAGAATAACTTAGCTCGATATAGCTCTTTGGTAAGTCTTCTGGTCTCAAGAAGATACAGATTGATGATATTTGGTGCTGAGTGCCAAACTCAGCACTTACAAGCTATTTCTTATATCTTTCTTAGACTTTTTGTTGAGTCAATTGCCAAAAAAAAATCTGTCCTTAGAGTAATCAAAAACTAGATTGTCATTGAATGATATACACCAATACACTTTGTTTATAGTAACAGACATTTTTATTTTTTACCGTCACATTAAACCATGAAAATAAATGATTTGTCAGCTGTGGACAAGCAGATAATTGGTGTAGTTTGTTCAACCAAAATTATGTCTATTTTTTAGATCTTCAGCAAGGTGAAAACATTAATGTCATCAGTCATATTTCAGTGGAAATTTGATAGCCTTACAAAGTCTTCTAAATTCTAGCCAAATATTTGTTTTGCTTCACAGCTGTATATTGTCTGTTAAAAGCAAAAATCACACATCCTAGCAGTGTTGCCAGGATAGTAATTTATTCGACCAGTGGTTTAGGAATCATTTGATTAAGAATACTGTGTATTTAATTATTTTGGCTTCAAAAATTTAGATAGTAGTCTGAAAGTATAATTTAAATAAAACCCACAGTATTACCTAAATTCTTATGCCCTAGAAAGCTTTCACTATTTCAAATAAACGCATTGATTGGGTTTTTCAAAACATTGGTAGAAAGGACATTAGTGAAACCAGGCTCCAATGCTAATATAATGTTGCTAATATAATACTGTAAGATACAGATGCAGTAAGATAAAATACACTTTTAGATTCTGCAAACTATTGCAAATTTCTAAATTTCTACAGAGTAGCCAAAGGAATGACAACCCTAGTTGTCAAGAGAATCTGAACATTGAATAATTCTAGTTGTTGCAAATTCTGACAAACAATTACAAATCATATTTCAACAAATGTAATTTTATTTGGCATCTGTGTTGGCTGCTGTGTATCCTGTATTTTTTAAATAAAATTAGTTCTGTTTTTTAAATTCTGATTATGTCAAGAAAATTTTTATTTGATGAATTAATTAGAATTTCTTTTTGTCTAATTACAAATTTTTGAGATAGGTTACTTGAGATAGTATTGTCAGGGCCAAGAAGTTATTATTTTTGTATATGTATTTTATTTTTAAAATTCCTATTTATCATGAGAAAGTAATTAGCATATTAGAAGAGCTTTAATTCATTTTTCAGGATTTATCTGGCTGAAATTAAAAAAGATATTGGTCTAAATGTTGATGTCTACTCGTTTATAAACTGTTACTATTTAATAAAATATAGCATTCTCTTCCTCAGCATTCTAGAATTTGTCATATATTTCTGTAAATCTGCTTTTACTTTTTGTCATTAAATTACAATATCCAGACTATCTTTAGAGTGTTAACTGTGTATCAGAAAGAAACCCCTGACACTGAACAAAAACTAAACTTATATATGAAGTGTGTGAACAGAAAGGCAATATCTGGACTCTTAAAAATTTCAATGCACGTGATCTTGAAAATCAATGTGAAAATGATGATTTGTTCTGTGACCCTTTTTTATTGTATTTGTTGTTAAAACACCAAAAAATCTCTAAATGCTGGCCAAATATATAGAGAGAATTAAAAAAAAAAAAAAGAAACCTGGTACAACTAATAGATACTTAGGACATTGTAATTTTAAACATTAGGAACATTGAGTATTATGTGTTATTTTTCCCTGTTTTTAAACAATATAACAGGTTTGAAAAATGCCCCTTCTCTTTTCTCACCACATGATTTATGAACATGGTGAGCATCTTTCTATGTTTTGATGAATTGTAATTCCATTATAAGTTTTTTTTTAATTGAAGTACAGTTACAATGTGTCAGTTTCTGGTGTAAAGCGCAATGTCCCAGTCATGCATGCACATACATATATTTATTTTCATTAAAGGTTATTACAAGATGTTGAATATAGTTCCCTGTGCTAGACAGAGGAAACTTTTTTTTAATCTATGTTTATATATAATGGCTAACATTTGCAAATCTCAAACTCCCAAATTTATCCCTTCCCACTCCCTTTCCCCAGTAACCATAGATTGTTTGATTTGTCTGAGAGTCTGTTTCTGTTTTGTAGATGAGTTCATTAGTGTCCTCTTTTTTTTTTTAGATTCCATATATGAGTGATATCATATGGTACTTTTCTTTCTCCTTCTGGTGTACTTCACCTAGAATGACAATCTCTAGGTCCATCCGTGTTGATGCAAATGACATTATTTTTTATGGCTGAGTACTATTCCATTGTATAAATATACCACATATTCTTTATCCAGTCATCTGTGTTTCCATGTCTTGGCTATTGTAAACAGTGCTGCTATGAACATTGGGGTGCATGTATCTTTTCTAATTAGAGTTCCCAGATATATGCCCAGGAGTGGGATTGCTGGATCATATGATAAGTGTATTTTTAGTCTTTTGAAGAATCTCCATACTGTTTTCTATAGTGACTGCACCAAACTACATTCCCACCAGCAGTGTAGTAGGGTTCCCTTTTTTCCACACCTTCTTTAGCATTTATCATTTGTGGACTTCTGAATAATGGCCATTGTGACTGATGTGAGATGATACCTCATTGCAGTTTTGATTTGCATTTCTGTGATAATTAGAGATGTGGAGCATTTTTTCATGTGCCTATTGGCTATCTGTATGTCCTCACTGGAGAACTGCTTGTTTAGGTCTTCTGCCGATTTTTAGATTGGGTTCTTTATTTTTTTCTCATTAAGTTGTATGAGCTGTTTATATATTCTGGGTCTTTTCTATTGATTTTTTTAGTCTCTATTTCATTTATTTCTGTTCTTAATGATTTCTTTCTTTCTGCTTACTTTGAATTTTGTTCTCTTTCCGCAGTGCCTTTAGGTGTAAGGTTAGGTTGTTTACTTGAGATTTATCTTCTTTACTGAGGTAAGCTTGTATCAATATAAACTTCCCTACTAGAACTGCTTTTTCTGCATCATATAGTTTTTGGATTATCATGTTTTCATTTTCATTTGTCTCTAGGTTATTTTTTTTATTTCCTCTTTGATTTCATCAGTGATCCATTGGTTGTTTAGTAGCATATTGTTTAGCCTCCACGTGTTTGGGTTGTGTTTTTTTGCAGTTTTTTTCTTGTAGTTGATTTCTCGTCTCATAATGTTGTGGTTGGAAATGATGCTCAATATGATTTCAGTTTTTAAAAATTTATTGAGGCTTGTTTTGTGGCCTAGCATGTGATACATCCTGGAGAATGTTCCATGTCATCAGAAAAGATTAAGCATTCTGCTGCTTTCTGGTGAAATGCTCTCTCTATATATCAATTATGTGCATCTGGTCTAATGTGCCCTTTAAGGCCAGTGCTTCCTTATAGATTTTGTGTCTGGATGACTAGTTCATTGATGTAAGTGGAGTGTTAAAATCCCCTACTATTATTATGTTAATGTTGACTTCTCCTTTTATTGTTCATTAGTATATGCCTTATATATTTAAGTGCTCCTATGTTGGATGCATATATATTTACAATTGTTATATCTTCTTCTTGGATTGATCCCTGGATCATTATGTAGTGTCAGTCTTTGTCTCCTGTACCAGTCTTTATTTTGAAGTCTATTTTGTCTGATGTAGGTATTGCTTCTCTGGCTTTCTTTTGATTTCCATTTGCATGGAATACCTCTTTCCATCCCCTCATTTTCAGTCTGTGTATGTCTCTAGAGCTGAAGTGAGTCTCTTGTATGTAGCATGTATATATATACGGGTCTTGTTTTTGTATCCATTCAGCTACTCTGTGTCTTTTGGTTGGAATATTTAGTCCATTTATGTTTAAGGTAATTATCAATATGTGTATTCTTATTGTTATCAATATTGTTAAAATGACCATACCACCCAAGGCAATCTACAAATTCAGTGCAGTCTCTATCAATAAACCAAACAACTCAATTAAAAATAGGCAGAAGAACTGAACAGACATTTATGTTCTGTAAGGTAAATGCATATGGACAACAATCACAGGAAAATATGCTGAGCATCACTAATCATCAGGGAAATGCAAATCAAAACCACAAAGAGATATCACTCTGCACCTTTCAGAATGGCTATCATCAAAAAGAACAGATATATTGACGAGAATGTGTAAGAAAAGGAACCCTCATACACTGTTGATTGGAATGTAAATTGGTACAACCACTGTGGAAAATAGTATGGAGGTTTCTCAAAAAACTGAAAATAGAGCTACCATATAACTGACCAATTCCACTCCTAGGTATATATCCAAAAAAACCCCCAAAACACTAATTTGAAAAGATACACGCATGCCAATGTTGATCACGGCATTATTTACAATTGCCAAGATATTGAAGCAACCTAAGTGTCCATCAACAATAAATGGATAAAGAAGATATAGATACAGATATAGATATAGGTGTATAGATATAGATATACATATAGATATAGATACAGTTATATAATGAAATTTTGTCCCTTACAGCAGTGTGGATGAATTGGAGGACATTAGGCTAAGGAAATAAGTCAGACAGAGAAAGACAAATACTATATGTTGTCATCAAGATTTATGACAATATTTTATACTAAATGAAAGTTTAAAATGTATTAAAAAATATAATCCAAAAATATTTATGTATAAAAATTACCAGGGAAAATATTCCCACTGAATGTGGCAATGTATTAATAACTACCATCAATAAAAACTCAAAATATTAAGATTAATGTTAGCCTCTTTTGATGTGCCAGGCGTTCCACAAAAGTTATGCATGTATTGTCTTACTTACCCTACACAAAAATCTCAATGATTATAAAGTCCATTTTATTGATACTCAGGTTTAGAGAGGTTAAAGTAATTTGTCTAAGACCACAAAGTTCATAAGTTGGCAAACACTCAAAATTATAAGGGAAAAAATGTCAAAAATAGCAACAAAAAGTGAAGGCTTCAGAGAAACAAATAAATCAAAAGACATACTGCCAAGAATTGAATTTAAACTGTTAACAGCAGGTTAAGAAGCAAGAGATTAGAGAGAAGACAGGGAAGGATATGATTACACATTTATGCAGTAAACTTTCTGTGAGTAGGCTTTGCACAAAGAGTTGTGGGCAAAGGACAGAAACAAACAAAAATGTGGGCAAAGAACAGATACAAATAAAAGTATGCACAGACAGAAACACACACACATTGTGGTGTGCAAAATAGTGACCCTCAAAGCAGAATAGTGAGCCCCAAAATATGTCAGCATTCTCGAACCTACAGATAAATTAGATTATATGGCAAGGGGAATTAAGATTGCAGGGGAAATTAAGCTTACCATTTGTGATGGTTAGTTTTGTATGTCAGCTTGGCTAGCTAGACCATAGTACCCAAATATTTGGTCAAACAGCAGTTGAGATGTGCTGTGATAGTACTTTTTTTGGTTGAGATTAACATTTAGTTCAGTAGATTTAGCACAATGCAGATTACTCTATAATGTGGGTGGGCCTCATCCAATCAGTTGAAGACCATAAGGAAAAGGCAATGGTGCCCTAAGAAAGAGGGGATTCTGCCCCAGACTGCCTTCAGACTTGAACCACAACATCAGCTCTCCCTGGGTCTCCACCCTGTAGGCTTTGCCATGGATTTTGGACCTGCCAGCCCCTACAATCGCATGAACAAACTCTTTAAAATGAATCTCTCTCCACATGTATGTGTACACATTATATTTGTTCTGTTTCTCTGGAGAACTCTGACTAACACATTAGTCAACTAATGTGAAAATAAGGAGTATCCTGAATTGTCTGAGAGTGCTGGGTACAATTGCAAGGATCCTTAAAAGTGGAAGAAGTGAGATCCAAGGGAAATATGAGTACAGGGGACACAGTGTAACCTTGTAAGGCTGTGCAAATGATAGAAGGAGACCAACAGTCAAGGAATACCAGAACCCTCTAGAAGCTGGACAAAACAAGGAAACAGATTCTCCTAAAAACAGGCCTCCAGAAAAAGAGCAAAAATTTTGCCAACACCTTGATTATGGCCCCATGACGCTTGGGTTGGACCTCTGGCCTACAGGATGGCAAGATAATAAATTTGTGTTCTTTTAAGCCACTAAGTTTGTGGTAATTTCTTACAGCAGCAATAGAAAACAAATGCATTCTTATCACTGTACAAACCTAGAGATATGTAGTTACATCAGAAGTTACCTTGCATGAATCCTGAGAACCTGCTGTGTCTGGAACCATTTGCATAGCATCCTGTATTTCACTAGAAGTAAGATATCCCTCTGTACATTATAATTACCTCAAGGATAAGGGATCATAGGGGGTGAAATTTGCCGAATATTCCATTACTGAAACCAAATAAGTCATCCAGATAATCATAAATTGATGATAGATGAAATTTCTATATGAAATCTTTATGATTTAATTTCACGTAACATGTCAGATCATAGTTCCCATCTTGTTCATGGCTGCTAAATATATAGCTACTAAATGGACCACCAATTGGAAATGCTGCTAAATGTGAAATTTCTGCAAGACATTTGCATTAAGCATGTTGTATGTTTTGATCTTTATGGCGGAATTGGAATGAGATATGTATAGTTTTCCATTATTTTGTCCTTATCTCTTTATTGCCCACTATTTAACCATGTCTGGTGGGAGAGAATATGATTTAAAGGTGCATCATGTCAAGAAGCATAATCAGCCTTTCTCTGTATTATAATAGGTGCCAGTAATTATATTAATGGCTATTTATTCCCATACAAGAGTGATATTAATTGCTGATGTGATCTATTTACAAAGTGGTCAGGTATTTAGAAAACCCTTAGTCAGTGACAATGGGCAGGGAGGAAAGGACATAATGAAGCCATTACTATTTTTAAGCATCCATAGAAACCATCTCAGGTATATTAATTTCAAGGACTGCTTAATTTTCAGAAAAGTCTTATCCCTCAAAGGTGGTATAATCAGGAAAAGAGATTGACCATCAAAAAGTTAAAGCTATTAAGTTCAAACACTACAGAGCATGCTACACACTAGGATTTTAGATTTTAAGTGGAATTATTTTTATTATGCGTTCATTGAAAGTATGTTTAGACTTTTCTAGTGTGTGAAAGCAATCTAAAAGTGAAAGCTGGATATCCTAGGAATAAAATTGTCTTTTGGAATTATTAACATCACATAATCTGTATCAAATAACAGTTTAAAATGTAAAAATCGATACATTAGTAAACCATACATATGTATTAACTTTTGCACAGCAAACATTGAGAATTGTGAGTTAGACCTGATTCCTGCCCTCTAAAGCCAGTGTGGAGGAGGAAATTTTTTTCTTTACCTTCTTAGGTTTGAAAATGAGAGCCTGCAAATTAAACTAACAAAAGACAGATTAAAAGGACAAAGAAAGCGTTCTATTTTATTAATAATTTATGTGCACAGAAGTTCACAGAAAAGAAACGAAATTCAAAGAAATGGGTATATTAGGGGCTTATGTATCATTTTCACAAAGGAGAGGGGGTTTGGGCTTCAGAGGATGATAAAGCATGGGGAAGTGACTGTGGGGGACACATGGATGATAAAGGTTATTTTAGCTCTATCTTAGTAAAGTCTGTTTATGCAAACTCCTCTCTGTATCAGCTCTCAGTGTCCAGTGGCAAGTGTGCTCTTTATCCTGAGGGAGGACGTCTTCATGAAGGGAAATGACATCCTGCTTTTAGGCAGAGGAGGGGATGCAGAGAACTCTTCCTGAGTTTGTTGCCTTTCAGCTGCTTTCAGCTGAAAAGATCCTTACGTGGAAGTGGCATTTTTCCGGTGGCATTTTCTGTCCCCTTTCACAAGGTACTGCACGTAGCTTTGATATACATCACGACACTTAACTCTTTCAGCAACTGTATCAAATAAGGACTACAGCTATTCTCATTTTAAAGCCTTACAGTCTCGGAAACTTTCCCCACTCACATTGCAGTACAAATGACAGAGTTAATATTTGAGCTCAGATTTGTCCGACATGAAATTCTGTGCTCTTTAGCCATACACCTCATTAAGCAGAAGTTAGACTCATGGAAAGAGTTGGAAAATGTATTCCAAAAGAAGAGGAAAGGGCCTGTAAAGAGACTCAGACAACATGGAGAAATGTACGTCTGGACATCTGCGTCTAACTCAGAGAAATGAAAGGAGATGAAGCTAGAGAAATACCCCGGGGGTCAGCTAATGAACTATTTTAATGAATCTGGACTATCTCCAAGGAATTTAAGCTTAAGATGATGGGAAGGAGATTTACGTTGAAAGCTTGCCCTAATGGAATGCAGAAAAGACTGAAGTGGAAAAAGCCTAGAGGCAGAGAGGCCGGTATAAAGAAACGGCATATTAAAAATGATGTGATCCAGCTGAGAGATACTAGTAGTCCAATGTGAGCCAGTCCCACTGGAACAGCAGGAAATAAATGAATTACAGAAACATAAAGTAGGAAAGGTGGTGCTCGGTGACTGCGTGGAAGGAAAGAGACAAAGGAAAGAGGGGCTAACCTGTGGACTGGGATGATAATAGGTAGAACAGAAGAGAGCTTTGGAGGAAAAGATGAGTGAGGCTTTGAATAAGCTGAATTGAAGATGTTTCCGGAAAATCCAAATGCAGAAGACCAGTTGGTCGTGGATATAAATCTCTGGCCTCGGGAGAGGGATATAAATGTATGACTGAGGAACACGTGGATTGTAAGTGAGGCACGAGAGTAGGTGAGATCAACCACGTTAAGTATGTAGAGTGAGGAGAACAAAGATTCTGTGCACAGAGAGTAGTTCCAAGGAAGCACACACAGCTCGTCAAAACCCAGAGAGGAAGGAGCGGCTGGCGTAGAAAATTAACTGGTCATTTGTCTTGAAAAAGCAGGGATTGCTAGAGTGAAGAAAAGTAGGAATTTCAAAAGAACTGCTCAAATTTATCATAATACTGAAATGAGTATCAGTCTTCTGGATTTAGCAGTACGAAAGTGCCGTAACCTAGGCCAGTGGTCAAAAGGTACAGGAAAAAAGAAGTGTAGAAAGCTAAAAATTAAATGTGTGCTAGAATGTATTTTATTTGCGTATTATAAGGTGTTTTTCTGCCTCCCACCACTGAGAAGTAAGCTCTGTGAAGGTTAGGGTTTCTCTTATTGCTGTTACCAGTACATAAAACAATGTAGATTAATTATAGAGGTATGAGTTAACTGATTACTTTTTCCTAAAAAAAAAAAAAGTTCATGCAGGAACTTAAGAATATAAACTCCAAATATTTAATAAAAATTGAGAAACAAAATCAACTGAAATAATAATTTCAAAGATTTTAGGTCTTTCTGAGAAAGACAACATAATATTTACTCAGTTTTCCTTGCCTCACCAGTCTTGCAGTCTGGACATGCCACAAGCATTATCTCATAGTGAGATAGTTTCCTTTCAGCAAGAGTTTTTATATAATTGATTGCTCTTTCTCTAGGCAACAGGAAAGAAAAGTTCATTTACCACGCTTAGACAACACCTTCTAGGGTAATGTTAGCTGACTTCTCGTGGAAAAATCTCAAAATAAGAGAACACATTTTGATTTGGATAAGAAGATGCCTTAAATATATATTTAATACTGCCACATATCTTTAAAAAATTATGGAGACTATTTTTGTGATTTGATTATCGCAAGAATTAAAGTGAAGCAAACAAAAAGTGGGAGGTTTGGTTATAAAAGTTTTAACGTATTTTGCAGTCAGGGCCTGCAAAAATTTTAGTTACATTTTGATTTTCTCGAAAACCTGACGAATCACTGAGACTACACTGACGTTGACAGACCAGGGTTATAAATATATTTGTGGGAAGAACTGTTGAATTAACTAAACAAGCTATTGCCCCAGAACCCCCATCCTGGGCATTTCTATTCAACTTCTGCCACATTTCCAAGGGCAGGCCACCCTGATGTGGCATGTCCACGAAAACTAAGTAGCACTGAATATTGACAAGTCCTAATACAACCTCCGCAGAAACCTTGCATGGAGAAAAGTTTCTAGAAATAGAGAGAACTTGCTGTTATTTGCAGTAGCATGTTTCTTGGCTATTTTCATTTTGCAACTCTTTGTGTACTTAACAGTGCTTCACAAAACATGATGCGTTTTTTAAAAAATGTTTTGATGTTAGGAGAACACAATATTATATCTAGAGCTTTAGATTAATTATTGGCTTTAGACTTCACTTGTGTTTTGCATAGTTTGTTTTGTAGGTATGAAGGGTCAACATTATTCAAAAACAGTCATTCTGTTTGAGCTAAATTTAGTACATCATATTTCCTCTCATTTCCTTTCACCTTTCACATGGCAGGTATTAATTATGACTCCAAAAAATAAGTATTATGTTGGATCACAAACTTTTCAACTATCTGTCAGCCATTGGTCATAGTCATTTTTACAATGCCCTTAAGAGAGAATTCACAAATATATTTTAGAAAAATTCTGATGGTAAGAAAAACATGAATATTCTGAATTTTCAGTCACAAATCACTATGTAAATGGTTGTGTGTGAGGGGGCAGAAGATATCACCCAGGGCATTCTCTACACTGAACTCACCATACCAGCTTTGAAGCAATACTCAGGACGTGGCTGTATCTTCCACATTCAAAAAATTTTATTGAATGTATTATATCAGATTACATGGAGATACAAGAAGGAAGCTTTACAAAATATTTGGGAAGACTTCTTGAAAATGCTCTTTTCATGTCTGTTCTTTTCTCCAAATTATTCATTTCCTAAACAGTCATCTCATCTTTCCATTTTATTGCAATAACTCTACGTATTTTCCAACGCAATTAAGTTGTTATTTAGATATATTTTGTAATACTGAAATTGAGTAAAGATCATCAGTATGTCTCTCATGCATGTACATTAGGGTTTGTGTGGGAGACATCTTTGCAAACATCTTAATTGGTTCATTGAGTTTTATAATGATTGAACTAGAATAAGGACTACGTTGATATCTACACTTCAAATCCTAGACTTGAACAGAGCTCCGTGACCTCATTTTCCCTAGTCCCTGTTTACAAACAGAACAAGAGTCAGAATATCTCCTTCCAAATAACTAACTACAGTTCCAACTAACCACACCGCACTCATAGAATTTCGAGGCCAGTCGTAAGAGGAAAAAGGAAACTGTCCCAGGGAAGTGTCACTGTGGTGGTCCAAACGCCACAATAAGAATATGGCAAATAATAAGTGTTCAATAAATAAACAAATGAAATAAATGCTAAGAAAAACATTAAGCATATCTTAAAAGTAGATATATTTGTTCTGGTATGACATGAAAAAAGCTTGGAAATTGTCCCTTCACTCCTCTAAACAGAGAATCGGAACAAACTGAAAATCAATAACTCTTGTTAGATCTACCGATAATTAACGTCACAGGTAAACCCTTTTCCTGAAAACTGAGAGGCACGTGAATACAGAGAATCAGAACTTATAGAGAAGAGAAGCCACAGCTGGGAGGCCTCAGGTACGAGCTTTGGAGGAACACTAGAGGGTAACTGGCTAATTGCTGGAGACTGAATTTGGACTATGGTTTGAGGGAAAAAAAGCCAACAAATTAAGCGCCAGGCTTTAGAGTATACCGCATACAGTCATGGTTTTTACCTACTGGATTATCATCAGGTTCTCAAGGTGAAGCTAATAGAAGAAACTACTTGACTGTTTTGTTATGAGGATTAAATCTGTCAATTTATACAAAATATTTACGGCAGTGTCTGGTACATAGTAAATACCATAGATGTACTTGCTGGTGTTCATTATCATAATATCTAGAAAAACAAGACTCTAAGATAACTATCCCCCTTTACAATTTGTAAAGATTAATAATTAGGCCAAAATGTTTTATGAATATTAAATGTTATGTTTTGAACTGATTTGCCCAATGCCAGAAGAGATTCTTGATACCAAAGAGGATATATGATGATTGAGGATTTGCTACTCTAACTGTCCCCTTATAAAGAGTGCTTAAAAATACATTTTCAGGTTTAATACCAAATAAAGATATTAATGATGTTGATGATAATGATGATGAAAATAACTGGCATCTATTGATTCCTTACCATGTAATTTCCTTTAGAGTTGTCCAATGTTTCCCTTCATATTCACTCTTGATTCTATCCAGGCTTTATTTTTTGCCGTTTCGTAACTTGGGCTAGATAGTAAATCACCATCAAGACAGCTGATATAAACAAATGAAGCAAAAACATAATTAAGCAATAAGTATTAACTATTGTGATTTGTGGAGGATGAACTGAAAGTATACTATCTTCCCATGTGAGGGATTCTGTCTGAAGATCAAGCCATATTATACACTTCATCAGTAGGACAGAATTGTTTGGGACCCACATAGAATTTTCTTCATTGTAATTTCATTTTAAAATACTTTGAGTTGCAACGAAGGGGGGTGGCCAAGATGGTGGAGTAGAAGGACGCCCTTAGCTCACCTCCTCCCAGGAGTTGCAATGGAAAGCATTACTAGGTCAATGTAGAGAACATGGTCTGATATTCATGACAGTCACATTATGAGGAGTTGGGTACCTTTTAAAAGATTACTATTTTTCCCAATAAATGCACATGTAAAGACAAGTAGAAAACTGAAATGTAGATCCCTTCCTTAGATTCACTTAAAGCCTGGGTGATTCATTTCCATGAACCAAACCTACCACTTTCCAAAAAAGTAATTCAGATAAATATTTTCACAAAATGAGAAGTTTCTATTTAGCAAAATGTCCCTATGTATTTAACAGAATGTCAAACTATGTATATGAGGCCTTTGCATACTTCAGACTTCCCATGAATCCAGCAGAAGAAATTTCACTTAATTGAATACCTAGAAAAACTTCAGTTTTCTTTATGACATATTTTCATTACTTATAATCAAAATTAACAATTAACAATTAATATATGGTTCTAATCTCTACCCAGGTAAAAATGTTACACTGTACACATGTCTATATAATGACTTTTCTCCTAGATCTACCCTGTTACATTATACTTATGTTTGCTTTGATACAATTTTTTGTCCTTATCTGTTTTTTTTGCTTATAGCCTTATAATCTCTTTTGATCTTATAACTAAATATGAGAAAATTTATATTGTCATGGGCCAGTATGAATAGAACACAGGGCATTTTGCCGTGAAGTAGTGGGATATGGAATAGACTGTTAAATTAGGGACAGAGATAAAGGGCAGACACATCACACTAAAGAATCCTAATTTTGTCCCATCAGGCAATGAGAAGATGTTTAAAGCTGAAGTTGTTTGAAGGTTAGAAAAGCAAAGCATTGGTAAAGAGGACTGGTTAAATAATGTTAATTGCATAAATGAGTGACTTGGAACATTTGGGGAAGTTAATAGATCATAATGTAAGCAATGAGACTACAGTTTTAGAATTTTGGACTTCTGCTTTGAATATACTCTGTCTAGCAAGTTCACCATTCATTTTTAGAATTATGATGATGTGTACTTCCTGATGTTAAAAAAAACAGAATTTCATTTTAAGAAATTTATAAGATTTTATGAGCGATTACTAATATGTCAAGCTTTGCCACTAAGATAAAGGAATGAAGACGGTAACGTGTGTGCTTGTGTATATATTTGGTTTTATTCTGAGTGAATATGAATTGAAAAGAACTTAAACGATGGAAATAATCAGTAGTGTAAGACAGCATTATGTAAAACTCTCATACTGCTTTTCTATATGAGAAAGGAGTGGTTTCAAATATTCAAGAACTATGATTCATGTACTACAGATACAAAGTTTTTTTCATTAAAAATTCTCATGAGTAAATATTTTGAAATTGAATTGCTATGAAAAATTTGCTTTCAAAAAGTATAACCAAAGAGCCAATGAAGCGCCATGGCAAGTGTGATTAAATATGGGAGAGCTGTGGAGAAGATTTCATTTTGAAGAAGATGAATTAATCCCAATTAAAATAGCACAATAAATCAATTTTTGTGTTGGTGTATTTCAAATGTGTTTGGTTATTTAATTTTTCTGCATTAGTGTGTGTGCTTAAAAGCAAGAGCATATTTTCCCTCAGTGAGTAATGCACTGAATATTTCCAGTACTGTGATGTTAATCTTAAGTAAGGGATCTTGTTCCAAATACCTGGGGCCATTTGAGACTTTCCAATAAAAATATTTAAAAAAATGTGAAATACCACTTTCTGATATTAAAATAATAGACACATGCATGATGCTTTATACCTTTTCCCAAATTCACAACTGCCATTTAGTTTCTGTGAAATTGAAATGACATTTAGATACTTCTGAGACTTGACATTGATAAGCCTTTGTAGTTTTCCATTCTAACCTAATCCAACAATTAAGTAGATATTTAGCAAATTTTTGTTGAATTTAATCAAAATAAGTTTAGAGCAATATACTTTCAATGTAACAGTTAACTCACAAATGTCAAACAGAAGGCGAATTATTTCTAGTTGGAAAATAAGAGATTATTTATTTTGAGCTAGTGTTTGAAGAATGAAAAACATTGCAATATATGTGGGCTTGATAGGTGAGTGAGGTGTAACGGTATTTGAAAGAAATTGCCCCTCCCCCCACAGTAGCCCCATTTTAAGGGAATGTGAAGTGTGTTAAGGATTTTATCCAGGGAAAATGTGAGTTAAGTTTTGAAAATAAAATTATTACTATATCATGAAGGATTTTAAATACTAAAATATTTAGGCTTTTAAAATAAGCAATGAGAAACAATTTAAAATTGTGAGTAAAGGCTGACGAATCCTATGCCATTTTAGGTCAGGAGAAGGAGGAAGTTGGTGGTAATCATATTACAATAGTCTACTTAATTGTAATAACTTTTGGAACTGTTTTTAATGGATGTTAAATGAAAAGCACAGAGGCAAGATGTAAGGTGAATCAGTAAGACATAAGAAAAGCACAGCATTATGAATATAAACTTTGGAGAGAGACTGTTGAGATTGAAGTAATTAGCAACATGGCCCTACAAACATCTCTACCTCACTTAACAAAACCAAAGTTTACAGATCTCAAAATAGGGAATAATAGTAATTTCTCTGATGGTTATGTAAAGTAATTTATATCATGCTCTTGGCATAGTCCTTGGCACAAAAGTTCAATATATGCTTGTTAGTCTTATTACTACTCTGCTGTTTTTAAGATACTCAGATTCATCTTTGTTTATGCTTTGTTCCATACAGCTCAGTAGTCCAAATAAAGCTCGGGTAAGTATTATGTCTTTGATGAAAATTTATTAGGAATCAAGTGAATGTAAAGGTCAGACATGCATAATTAAAGTGAATGACAAGTAAATCCTGAATTTGCAATATTGAAGTTTAAATGACTGCAAATAATTTTTCTTAAATGAAAACCTCAGAAAGCTGAATAGATCAATTTAGGTTACTCAAGGTATTTACTCTCTCATTCAGATATAAACTGAAGAAAGTTACTTTACATCATAGAACTTGCTTTTGCTGAAAATAATCATTTTATGAACACTTTTAAAATCATTTTTTATTTAAAAATCTAAATGCATCTTTTCTTCTAAAGTTATCACATCTGTACTTACGCTCTACTGAAAAACACTTTCACTTGAAGAGTTGTACAGAGATGCGTGCATTAAATAGTGATCCCATTTTAGAATGTTTTTCAACACTGAATAAATACATGGAAACTTTTTTTGGCTTCCAGATTTTCTCTATGAATATGTCCTAGAATGGTTTGGAATTCAGGCTCAGTATCTTTAATTTTGTAGGAAATTCTTCCTTGTTGCTACGTAGTTGATAGTCCATTGGCATTTCCACTAAAATGTTATTTTCCATTCTAGATCATGCCTTCCATTATTTCCCCCTGCCTCTAGGCAAAATGTATGTGTCATAGATACTAGAGGTTGGAATAAGAAGCCCCTTGTCAAGGAGGCCTTGAATAATAGATAAATTGTAATAATGATAATCACTATTAAATAATAATAAGTAATATTATATAAATATAAATTATTATAGTTAAGTGCATTAGTACTTGCCAAATATAATAATATTCAATAACAATTACTATTACTGCTCAGGTCTTAAAGGGTACTGGGGTAGTTTAAGGAGGTCATGGTAGAATCTACATCTGCTTTTAAGGACCCTGCTTCCCAAATTCCATGCATCTCTAGTTCCATATCCCACAATGAGTCAGGAATGTGAATGAGCATGTTCTGAACGTGGCAATTGTCAGGGGCTTGGGCTACTGTAAGAGGGGCAAGAAGACCAAGGTGACCTCTCAAAGCTGTCAGAAGGGAAATAAGAGTAAATACGTTTATCTTTAAGTTCTCTCCACTGTTTACATTTGCAGTTGAATTCTGCGTTACACTGGTTATGCGCTTATTTTCATCACTGCTGTGATACCTTAATAAACCATTTTGAAGCCATTTTTTTGTGAATTGGGGCTCTGATAGGATATAATATTAACAAGATGAAAATTTAACAAGCAGTAATAATCCCACGTTAATTGTGTTGCCGCGTGCTGAACAAAATGGTGAGCACACTCCTTGTAGCACATACGCAGTCTCTAGGACGCTAGTGATTTTTATAAATGAATTTTAGGGAGTGGAAACATTGGCTGTTCATATATTTTAGATATGTTAAATGTGAAACAGTATTTAAGTTCCAATTTTCCTTTTACTCTGGACGTTACCAATTGCCTTAGAAATACCTTTTATACCACAAGACGGCATCAGTAGTCTATGAATTCTGTTTGTTACACAGCGTTTATGGAACTATTTTGCAAATCCCTAGTATTTCAGTGAGGTAGAATTTACCGAGGTCTCTTTTTGTTTAAACATTTTGGAAGCAAAAAAAATCACGAATGCCAGAGACTTACCCCATAATCTCATTTGCTATAATCTTAAAAATGTTAAAGAACGAATCACTTATATGAGGGACAGTAGCTCTGTCTATGATTAGGCCAAACTGAGTAATCAGTGAGGTTGTCTGTTTGAACAGAGTTAGCTTACTTCCTTTGTCTTAGTGGTGAACTCTGTTGACAGAGCAGTGCTTTAATCGTGTTTGTTTCTTTGATTATTTTTAATCATAAGTTAAGTCCTGTTGTAATACTAGTGACTGAAGGACTCAGTAGATATTTTTAAATGGATGAAAATAATGATAAAAATATTTCAAAGTAGAATAATTGAATTAAATCAGTAAAATTAATTTCATTTTGCTTACCCCATGATTTATTTTCATTAAATATTTATTAATTTGCCTATCAAGAAACATTTTGAAGTAAATGAGTAATAAGTATACAACAAACAGAATAAAATTTAGTAGCGGAAGCATTTACTCTCCTATACAAATGTGGTAGGACAAAAACCTCACGATTTTCAAGGATGAATCTATTCTGAGTTATATTACAGTCATAGTTCTGCCAAGGAGAAAAGCATTGCATTATCAACTGTATTTTAAAATAAGCCACATATTAGAATATCAGATTGCTTTATGTTTTAGCAATTGTTGCCTTTTCATTAGTGGAAATAATATGTTATGAACCTCATCTTGTATTTTTCTATTTAGGTGTACTAAATTGAGTGGCAAATCTTCTCATTTGATAGTTTTCTCATTTACTGCAGTAAATTTAATTTTGTTCTGTTAACAGTTTCTCTGGTGTCATATGGCAGAGATACAGTTTATATAAGTATTTTTTGGTTAGTCAGTTGATTAAAATATTTAAAATCTTAACTCACATATTTCCACTGAGAAGGTTTTCACTAGAGAAAATGTTCATGTTTTGAGTAATTTTTAAAAAGTGTGAAAATTTCCCAACTGAATGATTGACCTGTCACTTTTTAATTAATTTTAATTAAAAATAATTAATGTATAGTCTCACTAAGAACATGATTTTGTTTTCTACTTTGGAAAATGTTGCCTATTTTGATTAGTTAAGGAATCAAATCTAGGTTTCTTTTTCTATGAAATAGTGAAAAAAAACTGCTTTCCCCACTTATCTTAGATATGGCCAACTTAAAGAATCATATTGTGTCTGATGTCAAGGATCTTATGATCTGAAACCATCCTTTTCTTCTTCCTTTAACTTTCTGTTCTTTCAAAATAACAGATTTTGGAAACAATTTATTAGCTTATTTTTTTTATAAAAATAAATGATCAGATTGTGTTATTTCTCTCTGGGTGCTCTGTGACTTCCAAGTCTTCGAATGTAAAGAAAAACTTCAAATTGCAGCAATCAGTGTATTTACATGGTTTATGGTAATTGGAAATACCCCCTCCATTTCCCACAGGCTTAATTAGGAAAAACATCAAGAAGTTTAGTAACTTTAATTAGCCAGTTATTCAGCATATATTTTTTTCATAATTAAACAGTTCTGTAGCTACTACTCTCATCACAACTATAATGAAGAAATAAATTATCTTTTAGAAATTGACCAGATTTAATAAGCAATTTCAATGAAAACAGATTTATCTTGACTCCAGTAGTCAGTGGGTATGACCAGCTCATCATTTCAGATGTATGGTATTCAGAGCTTCCCTAAATTGAACATAAACTCCTTTAGCCATAATATTATAATGACTTTCTAACCTGGTAATAGGAGTCTAAATTGAAGTTTAGAAGATACATTGAATTATGTATTTTACTGTGTATATCACAAACAATTTTCATTAAATAATATACTGTCACATTTCCAGAAACTTTGGATTGTCTATTTTTTAAGATAAAATCTAAAATCTAAAATGAAGGGGTCATTAGTGATTAACAAATATTCACAATTTCAGAGAAGAAAACAGTGGGATGCAGTCAAAATCAGAAATTCAGTAATCTCAAGTAAAGTAAGAAAAAAACAATTAACTAATTTCTGTCTATGTTTAGATAAATATTCACAGCTTTAATCACAATTTACTCACAATTATTAATGCAAGTAAAATTAATAAAAAAACTTCATTCAAGAGTAAATACAAAATTGATGCTTAGCCTAATAAACAAAGTAATTCAGTAGTTTTACAAACACTTTTATATATCCATATTAAAGTTGTGAAGGTTAATTACAAAGAAAATGAAACACTAAAATATTTTCTGTGAAAGTATCAAGTCTTATATGTATTATAAATATTAGTATTGTAAGTTATGTCTAAAAAAAGAAATTCAGGAAGTAATAATAAAATAACAATAATATAATAGAATGATACATTGACATATTTAGAATTTATGAGCTATAATAATGGCAAATAAAATCATAGGGGAGAGAGTGATCTTATACACTTGAATATACCTAAATTATCTCCTAAATCTTGGGAAAATGGAATTAATTTTTTAAAATTTTATCTTAGTTTAAGCAAAGGTACTATTAGAATTAGAGATGCATATTTACACTTCAACTTTTTTTTCTTCAAGAAGTAGTGAAAACAATTTCTAACTTATGTGCGTTCCTTCCAGGCTCAATGTCAATCAAATAGCTTATCTTTGAATTTCTATCATTACTTCATGTTTAGATATTAATGTTCTTCTAATTTTCAACTACTCAAGGATGGAAGGAAAAAAAGAAAGAAGGAAGGAGAGAAAGAAAGAGGAAGGAAGGAAGGAGGATAGAAAGAAAGGAGGGAGGGAAGAAAGGGAGAAAGAAGAAAGATATTTAGATAGTTGATAGGAATAAAGCATTTATGAAATTATTTCAAGTGATGTGAACTGAACTAGACATGGTGTGGAAGGAGAAGGCTGGATTACTACTGTGTCTATAATTAGACCTCTAGGAGCAGAGCTGGCTGCAGGTCTCTGGGGATGTCACCCATCATACCAGCCTGTATTTGATAGATTATGACTCCCTAAAATACCTCAGGAGTCTTTTGGTCAATTTTCTTTTTTTTCCCCCAATCCGTGTGTTTTTAGTAGCCAAATCTTTGGTTTTATCATCCTTAAGTAAGAGCTGTGCCACTGATGTGCCACGGACTTGTCTTCCTGAGGCCAAGTGAAAAGAATGGGAATAGTTTTCCTCCTCCTCTTTGTTGCACCCTAATGGCGTACTTTTTTTTTTTTCAGTTTTATTGAGATACAAGTAACATATAATATTAGTTTTAGGTGTACAACGTAATGGTTTGACATATGTATATACTGTGAAATGATTACCACAATAATTTTAGGTAACATCCATCACCACACAGAGTTACATTTCTTTTCTCATTAAGAGAACTTTAAAGATCTGTTCCCATAGAAAATTTCAAATATACAAAATAGTATTGTTCACTGAGATCAATATGCTGTTCATTACGTCCCCAAAACTTATGTTGCAACTAAAATTTGTACCTTTTGACCATCTTCATCCATTTCATCAGAGAAAGACAAATACAGTCATCCCTGCGTATCCACAAGGGATTGATTCCAGGACCCCCATGGATACTAAAATCTGCAGATGCTCAAGTTCCTTATATAAAATGGTGTGGTATTTGCATATAACCTATGCACACTCTCCTGCATACTTTAAATCATCTCTAGGTTACTTATCATATCTAATCCAAGGTAAATGATATGTAAATAGTTGTAAATACAATGTAAATTCTACATAAGTAGTTGCCTGTGCATGGCAAATTTAAGGTTTGCTTTTTGGAACTTTCTGGAATTTGTTTTCAAATATTTTTGATCTGCAGTTGGTTGAATCTGCAGTGTGGAACCTGCAGATACAGAGAGCCAACTGTATTGTATGATCTCACTTATATGTGGAATCTTAAACAAATGAACTCATAGACTCAGAGCAGAGATTGGTGGCTTACTGTTTACAATGGTTCTGAGCTGGCTGAGGAAACACAGCTAAAATCAGTCTCAGTCATACTGCCTACTGTTTCTAGTTTTCCTGCCTTTTCTTACACCAACTTGAGTTTTAGGAAGAGAATTCCACTTTTCAAACCCTACAGGTGCATGAACCTCTCTCTCAAACATCTGGTTCACTCTCTTCAGGCATAATGACTTCTTTATGAAGGCAGAATCCATCTCCCAATTCAGATGTGCCAGGTGCAGATGTTTGTCTCTTTTTTATAAGGCCTTATTGAACCCCTGTGACATTTTGGTATCTTCTTTGACTTCATCAAAGCCTTTAGCATCAATAATGTATTATCTAAGCAACAAGAAACAACAAAGTTTGCAATAGCCATGCATTTTTTTATTGCTTGATTAGGATTTCTGACTTTCTATCCTCCACTCTTCTCCTATCCGCAACACGAGATACTTTAGAGAATTACATCAATCACTGCCAACAGCCTGTGCATCATTATTTTTTTAAAAAATAATCTTTCTGTTTTACGTAACAAAAAAAATCTAACTGAAGAAAACATGCCTTAAAAAAGAGAACTCATGGATTCACTCATGGAACTAGGAAGGGTCTAGTGCTTCATAATCTTCAAGCAGAGCTGAATACAGGAGCTCAAACAGAATCAGTAGGACCAGTCTTTCTAGTTGTGTCCTCAGGTGTCTCTCCTTTTGTGTTATGATTGTATTCGGGTACATTTTTTATACATGAGGGCAAAATAGGTTCCAGGCACTCTAGCCTCAGAAATTGTAACCCAGGAAAAACAAAACAACACAAAACAAAACATCTTTTTTTCTGATAGCTGCATAGACAGGAGGGGCATGGCTACAACTGGGGTTAAGTCCATAATGTGCTTGTCTCCGAAAAAATTCTCCACGCCCGTGAGGTGAGCCCCTCCTGCCTGAGTGTAGGGGAACAGTCTTTCTCCATAAAAAAGCTTTGCTTTCACACAAGACAAGGTAACTATTATAAAGTATTGTATTGCTTAACATATTGTATCCAGGATGAAACAAAATAAAGGATGCTATAAGACAGCAATAGGAAACCCTCTGGAAAACAGTGATACATACACTGTATTACAATTCAAGAGTGTTAGTAACTGACAGCTGCATACACTGGAGAGTAACAGATGGAAGGGTAACTGGTGACATTATAGCATAGAAGGAAAGGTAGGAAGGGAGCTTACGTGAGATGTAAGAATTGTCTCCACTTGTCTATGTAAATGTTATTAGCAATACATGGAAGAATTTGTGTTACATCTCTCTGGTGTACAGTATCTGGCGTATTATGTAGACGCACAATAAATTCATCATGAATGAAAGCAGCTCACCTGCTATCAAATAGATATAGATAGATATTTTAAATGATCCAAATAAAGCTTAAGATGAAATACATAGAAACCTGTAAACTACCAAAAAGAACTATTCCTAAAAGAGATTTTAAATCACTTTAAAATGTTTTGGATGTTTGACATCTAATCTGACAAAAATGGAATATATTATCTATAATTTTCTTTAGAATAGTAGAACTCTTCAAAATAAGGGACATGAGCATATATGTGGACATTAGTGTCTTCTGTTTCAAATTTTAATGACAAAAATGAATTGTAAATTTTCCTATATTCTGTTGATTTAGTGTACTGTAAAAGTCTCCACCATCCATTACACGTTATTCGCGAGCTGCCTTAATGTAGCAATTAGGAGTCGATTAGAAATGTCCAGGAACAATAATACTTAAAGATCAATTAGGAACCCATGCTGCTAGGAAGATTAAATATTTACTAAAATAACAACAGCCTTGAAACTAATGGTTCAAACTTCATTACTTGAATACATTTTTTGAACTGCTATTTTCTGCCTCACTTCACTGTAATTGCAAAATGTAACAGTAGCAGTAAACGTTTCAGACTAAAGTACATAAAAGACACAAAGCTTTTAGGTCATAATGACACTTGTTTAGATATTGTACACAGAACGCAAGCACTTTTTGGTACAAGTTTATAAAGGTCTGATTGAGAAGAAAACTTCGTAATTATATTATTTAAGACTAATTATATTTATTGCAATTGGTGGAAAATAAAGCTACTGAGTTTATTTCTTATGGGGGAATAAACCAAAATTGAAATGTGTTGGACTAAACATTATGCCTTAGTAATTTACGTGATAACAATAAAGTCGCAGCTAGGTGAAAATTAAGTCACAAGTTTCCAAGAACGTTGTTACCAGTTTTTCACCACTGTAAATGTTGCAGCCATAAAAAAGTTTCATATATAATGTCTGTGTATTTACTGCATAGCCTATAAAAAGGCATTGAGTAGTTTTTAACAGTAGCTTATAGACTTTTCATAGTTACGCCTCTTGAGGTTGGGCTTCATCCACAGACAGCAGAACTGTTCCGTCAGTGTTCTCTGCGTAAGGAAATGAAGCTCACCACTTGTGCAGTCACATTGGACAACGACTTAAGTGAAGTAATTTCAAGGATACCAACGTGGATGCGTAACTGAGTGCATGAATCCATAAATAAATAAAGTCAAGTAAACATACGGAGGGATCCAGTGCTGAATAGATATGTAGGCAGGGCCAGATCTTGGAAGAAGAATGTAGGCCTGTTTACTGTAGTGAAGCCTAGTGGGGAAACCCAGAAGGAGTCAGACAAAGTGGGTGTCACGTTAATCCCCTCCCTGCTTGCTTCTCTCAGGGAGGAGAAAAAGCATAAAGGTCATTTGAAATTGCCCCACAGAGACATTTGAAAAGAGTGGTTATATTGCCTTTAATAATATAGCAGGATGATACATAAAACTGGAGTGTGTGGGATATAATTTTTTAGCCAAAAAATGTTTATCTGAAATGAAGCAAACATATTTAGTTGGAATGCTCTCTCTCTCTCTCTCTATATATATATATATGAATATATCTGTGTATATATGTGTATTCTTCTCTTGTTTTTTAAATATAGCATTTTTCTTAATTTGCTTAAAAGTGATATTTAAAAATGGTTTGCAGTTAGGGATTATATGTAAAATAGTGAAAAAGGAAATACTTCAGGTTACTTTTTTCTATTAATCAAATAATAAAAAATGTAAGATATAGCACTAGTTCATTCTTATATGTTTTCCAACATATATTTACACTCTGTATGTTTCACTATATATTTAAGCATTAAGCTTCTTAAAAACATTATTAATCTGTAATAGCGTACATGTATCAGGAATGCCTGTCTTTAAAATGAGTGCATTTGAATATACATGTGACCACTTCAACTGTTTATAAGACTGAGAGCTCATCTCCAGAAAACCAGCTGGATGATATCTGACATAACTTGTAGATTTCCCGGTATTTATAAGACAACCCATTAAAATCTATGTCATTAGTTAATAAACAGTTTTCACAAAAGTGACAGCTATTTTGAAGACAAAATTGATTAGTATCCTTTCACACATCATATAAAATTAATGTAAGCTAAATTAAAAGTCAAAATAAAAAATAAAAGTTATTAAAGTGGCAAAGAGAATATATATAATGTTTTTATAATCTCTCAACAGAGAAATTTTTCTTAAGAAAAGAAACCCAACAGTGACAAACAAATAATATAGACACCTAGGAAACATGTTTTTTTCTCTTTGCAAAAATATGTTTACAGACATAAGTGGAAATAAAGATTTAACTAATGAAAAATATTTCATAATTCAAGATTGTTATTATTGTTGCTTTTAAATGACCTTTCAGTGTATCCTCTGAAATGTGAAGTTGCAACCAGATGAGTGACAATTTACATCTTGTGGAGATTCTTTAAATTTAATATCTATAAAGGCTTCTCCCATCTGTCTATAGTTTCTCAGAGTCAAAAGTGTGGGAATCATCTTTTATTCCTTCTTGTCTTTACCGCCAGTGTCCGAATGATCAACTGTACTGAACCTCTCCACTTTTGCAGTGTCATCCTTAAATTGAACCGCTTTTGATATTTACCTCTCAGCCACTCCAACAGCCTCCAGTGGGTCCCTGTGTTCACTCTTGGAACTCCAGTCTATTCTCCAGCAGCAACTGCCAGAATGAGCTTGTTAAAATGTAAATCAGAGACAGAGAGGAATTAAATTTGGGCAGAAAATATATAACTATGCTAAATACAGTACAGGGAAAGTTTTAACTGAAGAGACATCTGTGTTTAAACAGTGTGAATGAGCCTTTATAAGAGAAATAGTTTGAAATGCAAAGATGAAAATGTGTTACTGCATCTTTAGGTCCCAAATACGCTGAAGGATTTTTCTTTCTTTCTTTTTTTTTTTTCTTCTTTTTTTCTTTTTTTCTCAAGCATCTGGACATTAAACCACTCTTGGCAAGGGATGTGAGTAAGTAGACAAGGAGATAGGTTTTAAATTCCTTTATCCCTCTGTTCTTCCCAAGCAGTGAAATAATTTGAATTCCTATAGTCAAATTGTGTTCTAGTCTTGCTACTCCAGTAATAGCAGTAGACTGTATGAGAAAAATGTGAAATAATGATTAAATTTATGAGCATTTTTCTGTGACTTTATGCTGAATTTTTAGTCTTTACAGAACTTTAACATATTGCAGAAGAAACTTGCATTCAGCTTTTTCTCATTCCTTTCGTCTGGTCTTTCCCATCTCGGTAAATAGCAGCACCACACATCCAGTTGCTCAGGCCACAAGTCTGGGATTGGCTCTTGATGTATCTCTTTCTCATACCACATCTCTCAGCCAATCTTTCAAATTATAAACATTTATCAACTCCACAGCTAGCGCCCAAGCCCACACCACTACCACGTTCCCTCTCTTTTGAACTATAGAGAATCCCCCACAGATCTATTCTCATTTGCTTTCCTCGTCCCAGACTTAATTTCTTTATTGCACTTACCATTATTTAGATTGTATCTATGTTACGAAGTCTTGGCTATTATACTGTATCAGAATATACAGCACCCCATTATATTATTTTCTTGTTTCTTGATCTTTCTCTTCCTGCAAAATGTGGAATGATATTCCTCTGGAGTTCTGTGTCATTAAATTCTAGAATAACGGTGGCACCAAAGTAGGCTCTTAAAAATATGATGAATATTATGTCGTTAGATAATTGTGTATTAACAACAGTGAAAAAACCGCTACACACTTGTTCTGTAATGGCTAATCTAATCCAATGACAACAGTAAATGTTGGTTGGGATGTGGAACAACAGGAACTCTCATTCACTGCTGATAGGAATGCAGAAAACTTAAGTCTGCACAAAATCTTGCACACACATGTTTACAGTGCACTCATAACTGCCAAAACTTTCAAGCAACCACTTTGCCCTTTAATAGGTGAACTGTGGTACATCCACACAATACAGCATTATTCAGTAATAAGAAGCAATGAGCTCTCAAGCCACAAAAAGACATGGAGGAAACTTAAATGCATATTGCTAAGTGAAAGAAGCCAATCAGACAAGGCTACACACCAAATGATTCCAGCTATATGATACTGGAAAAGACGAAGCTATGATGACAGTAAAAAGATCTGTAGCTGCGGGGAGAGGGAGGGATAAGGAAGAGAAGGATGACTGGGTGGAGCAAAAGAGACTTTTGGGGCAGTGACACTATTCTATATGCTACTGTAATATCTATACATGCTTTACATTTGTCAAAATCCATGAAATGTACAACTAAAGAGTGACCCTTAATGTAAGCTATAGACTTTGGCTGATAATAATGTATCAATATTGACATCAGTTATAATAAATATACCACACAAATGCAAGAGGCCGTTAATGGAAAACTGTGTAGGGGGAGAGAAGGAGTAAATGAGAACTCAGTACTTTCTGTTCAGTTTTTTCTCGAAAACTAGAACTTGTCAAAGAAAGTAAGTCTTAATTTAAAAACTTAAGCTTTTAAGAAAAGATAAAAAAAAAAGATGACTCTCTGGATTAATACCCCCACAATAATGAAAAAATTTCACACACTGAAAAAGAGAATACTAAATGAGTAGTTTGTTGTTTAAGGAAAATTTTAAGTAAAATTGTGACAGATTACTGAAATTGTTTTGTTTCTCATAATGTCACATATCCATGTTTCTTAATATTTGAATCATAATTATTCTAGATAAAAGACATTCCATTTTTGTAGTCTGAAGCTGTACCCATGAGTATTAGTAGTATATTTATAACATTAAGTGGAATTTCCAATACACATAACTTCAAAAATGGGAAAAAACTAGTTAAAAAGACAAAATTTATTCTGTTTACTCACAAATCTAAGCTCATCTGTGAAATTAATGAAATTAGTTCTCTTTTCAAAGTGTGTACAATTTTATTTTATAAAATACTTTGGCATGAATATGATTAGAAGCTTTTCAGTATTAATTAATTATTAATATCATAATTGATTTAATGTGAAGAATTAAGAGTATATATATATATATATGTCAAAACATGACCTTTTGCTTGAGACCCATCAGAGGCATCTTATTTCGAAGTAAATTCCACATTCACAAAAATGGCCAACAAAGCCCTTATGACCTACCTCATGTAGACAAGTTTCCTTTATTGTTGTTTCATTCCTTACCCTCCAGGTACAGGTGCTTCTTGGTAGTATTTGAACACGTCTATCAGATTGCAGTGACAGGGCCTTTGAATCTGTTATTTCATCTTCCTGAGATGATCTTCCCCAGATAATCTCAAGACATGATCTCACTTCTTCAAGGTCACAAATGACCCCTTATCACAAAGGCCTCTGCAGCCACCGTTTTCACCCAGACCACCCTAATCATCTGAAGCAACTCTTATCCCAAAGGTCCCTACTGACCATTTTATATAAAATGCCAACTTCTTAGATCACACTCTTCCTCTTTTGTTTTATTGTTGCCTGTCTCTGTAATGAATGTGAAATTGAGTATTCTAAATATATTAGTTTCTATAAATGTTGTCGGTTTTCCCCACATGAATATAGGTTCCACAAGGTCAGAAATGTACTGATTTTAATTTACTGATCTCTCTCTCCTTCCCTTCCCGCCCCATCCCCACCAAACACACATGTGTGCGCACACATGCACACATACACACACACACACACACATGCAGGCATACGCACCGCAAGTATGCATTGCAGAGTTGCCATAAATACAGATAGAAAAAAGATGATATAGAGTTATACAATATATTCAACTTAATATGCTTTAGTAAGTTTATAATATAAAAATAATATACTCAAGAATTTTTCTAAATTATTATATAGTCTTCTCTGTTTTAAAGGCAGTATGGTATCGCATATAATTATTAGAAAATTTGTGATCAATATATTAACTAATATTTAATTTCAATGTAAAAAAATGGTTAATGAGATGAATGTAATTTTAATATATGTCCTCCTGACTTTTCTATTGCTATTACGTAGCAAATTATTTTAGCTTTCTGATTCTCAAATTCTTATATAAGTGTATAAAATGGGATTGTTATAAAGCTTGAATGAGACAATATTTAATTCTTAGTATACAGCAAGAATACAATAAACATTAGCTCTTATAATCACTGTGATCATCACATCCTTATTAGATATTTAGGTATTATATGTTTTTACATATATAAGTATCATTGCAATGTCATCCTCATTTATACACTTGGACATCTCTCTTGAATTATGCATTTGAAATATATTTTAAGAAATAGAACATAGAATATTCCTATCGGATTGTTTATAAACTTGATATCTGACAGTTATCCAGAAAACATATAACAATTTAGATATAAGATAATATAAAGATATGTATTTCTCCATACTATTATATGCTATGCATATTTAATTTTAAATGTTCTGATAATAAAAACATGGTCATATTGTAATTTTATTTTTTCACAGATCATTTATCTGTGATTGTAACTTTTATATGATTTCCTCTCTGGAGACATTCTTTTCCAAATTCAATTCTAAACTTCATATAATTATCCTTTAACTTTTCAAGGTGGTTAACAAGATTCCACCTTATAAATAAATAACATTAATACTTTGTTCTGTCCAAAATGTTATAAATATTGATTCAAAGTTTAGTGTATACTGTTTAATTTTGCTAGTGATGTTTTATGAAAAGTAGACTATTATTAAAGGCTTTTTATCAACACTTTATTATGACACATTCAGAAAGTGTTTATAGAGCATGGAAATAATCTGGACCTTGAAAGCAGTATTGTTTCTTGCCCATAAAACTACTTGGTTTGTTAGTTTCTTTTGGAGAGGATGCCTCCTCAAGTTCTTACACTGACTCTCCAAATATTTCTTAAAGCAATAGCAATCATTAGTATTATTCCAAAGAAATGTATTTTAGGTTAAAGTATTAGTTTATAAAATCATAACTTTCGAAAAAGTCTCTACTAGATTTTATCCATCTCTGCAGTGCTGTAACTGTAGAAATATTGTTTGTCTGAACTGTCTTTACTTTGAACAGTGTTTATTAAATTCTCTGTTTCTCTCTCTATATATATTTTGGTAGATATATATTTATATGATAGATATTAATATATTTATTAGATGTATTAACTTATGTACCTAATATAGATATGTATATTATATAATGTATAAAATGAATATAGATATGTAAATCATGCTATATATTATCTATTAATACATGATATAATGTATACTATGGCATATAAATATGTATATGTTATTATATATGAATATATATCATATTTTATATGTATTATGTATACTAAGAAAAACTATAAATAACTAACTGAACTATATTGATACTGTAGAAATACATAATTAGATGTCTTCACTAAAGTATATGCCTGAATGAAAACAGAATGATCTAATAAATTCAGTTTACTTCTGTCAGACCTTAGTTATCTGATATGAATTTATATTGAATATTTGAATCCTAAATATCTGTGAAACTGAATGAATATTCATGTATCTCCAGAGTGATATTCCAGATTGAGAGTTATTTATGTATAGTTTAAAGGTCAGTTAATACATCATATGCATTTGCTTGATTTTAAGTGAAGCTTTTTCATTCAAATTAGAATACAGCAGAATATCTCAAAACTCTCAGGACAAGCTTACTGGATTATTCAAAACTCATATTTATAGGAGAATATGATTTTGACATAGGGTTACAGGCTTAAGTTATCCAACTCAGTAAAAGAAGTTTTGATTTGTGTGAGCATATTCACAAGCTAATTTACATGTGTTATGACTGAGGTACTTCTTGACTGTGTGAATTACTCTCTATTTCCCCCATGATTTTTATTCAGTGTTAGAGTTGGCAATGGCAAGTTACTTTGGTTGTAAAACACATTGTTATGTTTTATGGGAATTAATTAGCCATTTACAGTTGGTAAGGGTTTAAAAAGCTTATGAGTATAGAAGGTTACTCAATAGAGTTTCCATCCTAGTGGAAAATATTACAAACAGAAGGATAATGTGGTCACTGTAGATCCATAAATTTTAGAACGAATGAAAAAAAGAATGATTCTGTTTGCCTGAGTCATTACAGTGTTAATCATATTAAAACAGTCATTTTAAGTTAAAGAGGAGAAGCTAACAACCTGTAAGTTATAGATGAATCAAACTTTCCAAAGTTAAACTTACAGTAGACGAATAGGAAGTTGAGATAGAAAAAGGAAAATGGTATTTTTGTGACAATGACTAAAATTTCCCATCATAAATACGGATTTAAATACTATGCTATTCAAGGACAGACAGCATCTGAATGGCTTTTCCAGCCACAGCTCCCTACCTCTCCCCCACATGCCAAATAGGTTCGGAGGCATTCCTAAGTTGATATAGCACTATGTATTTCATATGTCAGAAAGAAAAAACAAAGAATAGTAAAAGCATAAAAATAATATAAATAATAATGGCCAGCATTATTTAATTTTGTTATGTGTTAGTGCCAGGAACTATACACCATGAATGCTTTAATTCTTACAACAACCGTAGGAGGCTTTTCCATAATAAGCTATTTTATGTATAGGAACACTTTAATAGCGGACCCCCAGTATCACTTTTAATATACAGTAATGCCAGGATTCGATCGCAGTTTAAGGAGGATGAAAATGTTGAGTCATACAATTTTATGCTTTGGACAAATGATTGGTAAGTGATGACCATTGGCCAGCCACCTCTTTTGCAAAGTTTTTTGGGAAAACTCAGAAAGTGGCCGTGGGGTTCAGCCTCAGCAACTTGTGGGGGTTGGGGTGAGAGGAAGTATGTCCAGGCTGCAGGGTGGGCACTGGGAACTTTTCTCCCAGCACTGCCCCACTTGGAGAAGCCTGTGCACTGGGCAGTGCCAGGGGCTGGGGCTGCCCCGGGTTTTCATCCCCTGCTGCTCCTGGCCTCAGAAGAGGGGAGTTCCTGGGCCCCTGGGATGGTCCCTCCACCCCTTGTCTGTCTTAATTTCTTTTGTCAGTGATACAGTTTCTACCTACTCTGTCCTCCCTTTTTCTAGTGGGCTGAGTTTTAAATTATAAAATTAAACTGCCTCTGGGTGGAAAAGAGCTTTTAATAAACACATTACCTCTTAGAAAAAAAAATATTGGGTGAATACTCAGTTGCACGTGCACAAGGTGAGATTCTGCAAGACTTGGCACAAAACAATTACTGGGTGTCTGGGCTTTCTGTAGAGTTACTGCAAGTAACACTGTACTGAGAAGCAGGTGTGCACAAGCCAGGGTGGAGAGAAAAACTGAATTGGCCAAGAGCTCACTTGCGATACCCAAAAGGACCTCATTAGCAGTGGCACCCCCCAGCCCTCGAGTAAGGGCTCAGCGTACTCCAGCCAACAAAGCGTAAATGAACCTCAGGAGGATCAAGTTAATTTGCCAGCAAGTTATCTGCCTTCCAAGAACAGAATCAATCACTCTAATGAAAGACAAGAAAACCTCAACTTTCAGTAACACAGTATCTATGAGAACCAGCATAATTTTTCTTGAAAAAAAAAATTGACATGGGAAGAAGCAGAAAATATGTGACCTACAAGCAGGAAGAGAATAATCGTCAATAGAAATAGATTCAGATGTGACACGGGTCTCAGCATTAGCAGATACGAACTGTAAAACACTAATGACAGATATGCTCAAAGATGCAATGTAAATGATTGGGGTCAGCAAATTATGGCCCACAAGCTAGCCCCTTATTTTTATAAAGTTGTACTGGAAAACAGTTAAACCTAATCATTTACATACTGTTTAGTCCTGAATTTGCCATAAAACAGCAGAGTTGAGTAGCAGTGATATAGATGACATGGCCTGCAAGCCTAAAATACTGTCAAGACGTCTAGGACATTAAGAAAAAGTGATCTGGCTCTTGAAAAAGATGAATATGAGAGAAGAGAAAAAAGACTTCAGTATAGAAATGAGCACAAAGGAATAAAGAGCTAGCAAATATGTCATAAATACAAAGTCTGTTTTTCTCATTGTTGAGCTTCTTTAAAATAAGTGTTTATCAAAAATGATAAAACTGTTCACAGATTTCTGTGACATATGTTTTCCCATATTCAAGTGAGCCAAACCAACATCTTGTAGAAGCAGGCTCCTTTCTTCTTGGAATACATATCTGTTATTCCCCACTGGGGATTTATTTATGTATTTGCCACAAAAACAAGTACATGATAGCATGGATAAAATACAAAGGAGGTAAAATAAAGGTCAACAATAGTAATGATAATAGGTAGGTTCAACAAAAATACACTCTTATAAGACCTGTTGTTTAGGTAAAATGGTATAAAATAGTTTATGGAATTCTGTAATAAAGCAAGAATGCATATAGTAATGGCTAAAAACAGAACCTTAAAATAAATTTTCAAAAACAAAAAAGATAATTAATACAAAAGAAGACAGCAATGAATAAATAAAGGAAGAAAAATTAGATGGGGCAAATATAAAAGAAACACATTTGGAAGACAAACCTACTCCCATCTTAGTTTTCAGCAGTTTTTCTTTTATGGACTTAAGTGTGACATTTTTTATGCATATCCTGCTTAATATGTGACTTGATTTCTATTACCTGCTTTGGAAATTTCTTCATTATCTCTTCAACAATTGAGTCTGTCCTATTCTCACTCTTCTCTTGTGCAACAGTATTTACATTCTGATTAGTCTTCATTTTGTTCTATATACCCCATGTGTTATCTTCTGTATTTTCGATACAATTGCCTCTCTATTTTTCAGTCTAAATATTTTAAACTATTTTTTGGTTCATTATCTCTTATTTACTGTTCAATGTATTGCACTCATAAATTACTAAATTTTTTTAGAATTCCCATTTGCTTATCCTTTATTATTTCTGCTACTTTGTTGTTTCTTCTAGCCTTCAACTCATTTTTCATAGTTATTTTAAAGTCTTTGTCTGAAAACTCCTTTTAAAAATCTGTCCTATCACTTCATATTTGGAATTTTTCATCTTTTAAAATAGTTGGAAAATAATCTGAAAAAATAACTGAATCACTTTGCTGTATGCTTGAAACTAACACAATATTGTAAATCAGCTACACTTCAAAAAAAGTTCTGTGTTCTTCTAAAATTGTTTTTTAATGAATTATGAACTTCATTTATATTTTTAAAAACACAGAATTTGAGGCTCTGGTTGCCATCTTCCTTCGGAGAAGATTTGTGGTTCCTTGGGCCAGGCAGCTATTCTCTTCACAGTAGCAGTCTCTTGTCACTTCTCCCAGTTGGAGACTGAGATGATGTGAAATCAGACTTTAGTCTTTTGTGACTGAGAAATCTATTTATGCTGCAACTTTCATTCCTTGTGGACCTCAGAGTCCCAATCAATAGCTTGGAAATTTTTACAAGTTGCATTTCAAATGAGTCCTCAAAGTCCCACAAGACTGCAGACATCTGATCAGCTTCTCAGCCTCTTGTTCCTGCTTTCACTTTTTGCATCAGTAATCATCTCAAAGGGAAAAAGTGGTCCCAAACGTGCAGATGATGACAATCCAAGATTGCAGCCCCTCACATCTTCACTATCTCTGTGAATTTCCACTGCCTTCATACATAAGATATGTTCTCAAGATTTTTAAATGGAGGAGTTGTTCTAAACGTAGTCAAACATGGCCAGAAACATACATAACACCACCACCAAAGGTGAGATCGATGACCTCATGTGATTTGTAGAGTCACCTTCCCTTTGGTGTTGCCTTCTCAGCTTGCTGAGATTTCTTAATGACCAGACAATGTTGGTTTTCACGTACCAGGATATTTGATTTTTAAACTGATAAGCTATGTTTTAAAAAGAAAAATAAGCCTTCAGAGCTAAAGGTTAGAATAGGTGTCCAGAATATATAAAGGATCTAATAGGCTAGAACACCCTATAATGCAAATGTACATTCACAGAATATAACACAACAAGACTAACCTGGAAGTGAAGGATATTTTCTCCAGAATTTGAAGGAAAAAAATGTATCATGGAAAAATCAATTACTATAGCATTAGCATTCATTCAATAGGCAGTGAATCATAACTAATTCATTTCACCATCTCATCTATATTTTACTGACGTGAACAAATAGAAATGTATGGTTTATAATAAATAAGTTATGGATATGCTTTATGTTTAATATATGTAACCTTGATTTAGTGCAATTTCTTAGAGATCCAATAATGCTGACTTTTATGATTTACAACTTTTTCTAACTTTGTGTGGTCAAAAGGTAATTCTGATAACTCTCAAATGAGTTTTCTTCAATATAACTCAGAGAATACCAATCTATTATTAAATTTTGTCAAATTTCCTAGTTAAGATAGTTGATAAAAAAATTTTTTTACAGATAAAACATATTCCTCATTGCTCCCTTCACTTCACAACATCTATTTCCTAACTATGTTTCTCTCCAAACATCTAATTAAATAAAGCTATTCACCTATACAAACAGTAACAGTTTGGTGTAGACTTGTAGAATAAAACCACAAGAGAAGATTCTGAAGTACATAGTTTCTTATTGTTTGTTTTATTATTTTCCAGTAAATAGAGAATAAAGAAAGCAGGAGAGAGGGGCAAATTCAGAGGGAGAAAAGCAGAGAGAGAGAGAGAGAGGCAGAAACAGAGACAAAGAGAAAAAGTAGGAGAGAGAGAGCCAGTATTCTGAAGGAAAAAGTGGAAATCTAAGGTGACCTAAATTAATCTGAGTTGACTAAAGGTTAAATGTCAATTTGATTATGTTTTGAATTGGCATATTTTATCTTTTTAATTTTATATGCAATTAACTTTTATTTTTGTTCTTACCTTTTCTCTATTTTCCTTTAGTTTGTAGTATGAGTTTACGCTTTGGGATTTTGGTGGTGAGGAAGTGTTACTATTCTGGGTTGCTTTTAAGTGATTTGATGGGAGAAGTGAGTAACAGGATACTATCTTAGTTCATTCCAGCCACTATAACAAAAACATCGTACTGTGGCTTAAACAACAAAACATTTATATCTTACAATTCCAGATGCTGGATATCCAAGATTAAGGAACAGGCAGGTTCAGTGTCTGATTCATAAATGACCATCTTTTCATTGTGCCTTCACATGGCAGAAGGGGCAAGAGAACTCTCTGGACTTCTTTTATAAGGGCACTAATCTCATTCATGAGGATGCCACCCTCATGATCTGATCACCTCCCTAGGGCCCATCTCCAAATACCATCACATTGGAGATTAGGTTATAACAAATATGAATTGGGGGGTACACAAACATTGTCTCTAGCATTCTTCTCTGGCCCCCCAAAACTCGTGTCCTTCTCCCATGCAAAAAATACTCATTTCATCCCAGTAGCCCTGGAAGTCTTAACTCATTCCAGCATTAATTCAGACATCTAAAGTTTGATCGAAGTCAGGTATGGGTAAGACTCGAGGAATGATTCATCCTGAGGCAAAGTGCTGTTCAGCTGTGAATCCATGAAACCAAACAAATGATGTGCTTCCAAAATACTATGGTGGGACAGGCATAAGACAGACATTTCCATTCCAAAAGGGAGAAGGGAGAAGTAGTAGGTACCTGGTTAAGTCCCAAACTAAATGGGACAAACAGCAATAAATATTAAATCTCAAGAGGGAGCCTCTTTGGCTGGATTCTCTGCCTTTAGGTCCCGCTAGATTGGCAATGTCACTTCCAGGGCTTGGTGGGACAGCCCTACAGTGGCCCTCTGCCTGTATCCCTCCAGTCTGTCAGTGGCTCATCCTTTGAAATCTAGGTAGAGACAGACACGCCCCTCCTCCCCTGCCAGCTCCTGCACTCTGCTCACCCACGGAGCTGACACCCAGAGGAAGCTGCCAAAGTTTGCTGCCTGTGCGCTTGGGAGGAGAGGCCATCTGGCCAGCACTGCACTGGAGCCTCCCAGAACCACACCTGTGACAGCTAGGAGTGGTGCCAGAGTGTGAGTGGAGCCCATGATGTGAGGTGGCACCCGGCAGTGTGTGGGCTGAATGCTTCTGTGGCCCCCAGGAGTGGCTCCTCCTTTGAAACCTCTCTGCCTTGTGGGTCCTTGCACTCTGGGCTTCTGACTGGAGTGGCAGCCCTGATGACCTCTGAATTGCCTTCAAGGTCATTCTTCCATTGCCTTGATTAATAGCTCCTGGCTTCTGTTGAGATGGCTGACTCATGCAAATTTCTTCATCAAATGCTCACTTGGCCACACTCTTGATGGTCTCATTTTCCCCAGGCTAGGCTGAAATTTTTCCAAATTTTTAAGTTCTGCTTCCTTTTTCTTAACAATTCCATCTTTAAGTCATATCTCTCTTCTTGCATTTTACTAGAAGCAGTCAGGAGAAGCCAAGTTCAGCCTTTCAACACTTTGCTTAGAAATATAGCTTCAACGAAATACCCAATTTCATTGCTTTTAAGTTCTACTGCCCACAAACCAGTAGAACACAAACACAGCTCAACAAAGTTCTTTGCCAGTTTCTAACAAGGATGGCCTTGCTTTCAATTTTCAATAGCACGTTTCTCATTTCCATCTGAGACTTCATCAGAAAAGCCTTTACAGTTCTTATTTCTGCCAATATTATGTTCAGGCTTACATAAATATTCCCTAAGAAGTTTGAGGCTTTCTCCACCAGAGTCACCACTGAAGGTCTGTTCATGGCAACATAGGCTTTTTTCTAGCATCACCTCAGAACTCTTCCAGCCTCTACCCACTATCCAGTTCCAAAGATGCCTAGACATTTTTAGGTATTTGTTACAGCAGCACCCTACTTCTCAGAACCAGTTTCTGTTTTGGTCCATTTGGGCTTCTATAACAAGACTCCATAGACTGGTTGGATGGCTTAAACAAGAAACATATACATATTATAGTTCTGGAGATTGGAAGTCCAAGATCAAGTTTCTGGTAGATTCGGTGTCTGGCAGGACCCACCCGCATCTTGGTTCATAAATGGCTGTATTATTGAGGTGTCCTCATACAGCAGAAGGAGGAGGGAGTTCTCTGGGGTCTCTTTATAAGGGCACTAATCCTGTTCACGAGACCTTCACCTTCATGACCTCATCACCTCCCTAGAGCCCCACCACCAGATACCATCACATTAGGGATTAGCTTTCAACATATGAATTTGGGGGCAATACAAACATACAGTTTATAGCAGAGACCAATATTCTCTGGCTAATAATTTGCTTAGGTTAAGGGGAAATCCCTTGAGATTGGTAAAGTAATGTCATATGTAATCCATGACTAACCAGGACATTTTCAGAAGAATGTAAATCACTTAAACTTCTACAAACTAATATTGCAAACTGCTGTCTCTACAGGGGAGGTTGTATATTGTTAGAAAGTATCAGAACTTTATAGTTTTTTAAGATTCTATTAATTTATGCATTGATTATTCATTTATTAATTTATTTGTTTAAATAACAAACACATGTACACATACACATACTTGGCAAGAACCTAATGATGTACTTTATTCTTATGATTAATTTTCAAAATTAATCATATTAACTTTAAGAACTGTGGTATATAGGCTGTTGGTGTGGGGTTTTATATTAATTTGGCTGGGAGTTCATGCTCTGTTGAACGTTTGCTCTAGTTGTAAATGTCACAGGCTAAAAATTCCGCTGTTTTTGTTTTTAGTCTCCTCTGTTCCCTTGCGTTTCCCTTGAGATTCCTTTATAAATAGGTTCTGAGTCTTGCAGTTGTTTTCAACTTTAATTCCCACTTATGATACAGGAGCTGGTTGACGTGGTAGTAAGATGTGGGGGCAGGAGGCATGTTCTATAGCCCTACGCTCAGGTTAAGTCTAAGTCTTTCAGGAAGCCTATGGCCCTGAGCTGTGACCTTCACAAGTGCTTCTCAGTCTCGTCTTATCTTTCCTTTCGTTCCCCCTCTGAAGTGAGACAGGAAGGCTAGAGATGGATGGAGGTAGATACCTCCCTTCCTCCACACTGGTTAGGCTTTGGTAAAACCCACTTCGGGTGGACTATGGTAAAAGTGCCCCTTATGGGCATATCTTTTTTAGGGAGAACAAAATTCTCTGAGCAAATTCCAAAATGGTTCTTTTCCCCTCCGCCTTTGGAAACAGGAAGGGATTTTTCTCAGATCTTCAAAGTGAAAAGCGCATGGGGTTCTTGGAGGGAAAACTACAAAATTGGAGGAGATCCTTAAGACTGTCTTTCTGAAGTTTTTATATCTTAATGTTAGTCCACACTAGTCTCTAGCAATTAGTCGGGTACCCTTTAACTATGGCTAGGAGTGCTGACTCTTGTGCCTGTTTCCGTCCCTGATAAGCTACAATATCTGCATCTATTTTTCTTTCTAGTTTTCAGGGCGGTGGTTTTTCTTATGACCTTAATTATTTGATGAATGTAAGAGTTGTTGACTGTCGATTTTCACCTTTTTTCTTGTTATGAGAATGGGAGTGACGACTTCCAAACTCTTTATATTTGGACTGGAACCTGGAAGGTCTAATTAACTCTGACTTGCGTTGCCAATGAAATGTTAGTAGAAGTAATATGGGTTACTTTGGGGCTTATGTTTTAAGAGCTCGTGCAGAGTTTCAAGTTTTAAGCACAACACAGTTCGCATTTATAAGTATTGTCAGAAAAATTACATAATCCAAACTTAAATACAATCAAGATAACTTATCCAAAGATACGTTTATTAAAATTGTACCTAATTTGGGTAAGTAGCAGATTTTATTCCAAAGCAAACTTACATGGTGGCATTTTATTTAAAAATTTTAATAGAAAAAACAATTAAAATTGCCTCTGTATTTTTAGTTACATTGGAAAAGGAAATATAGTAATAATTAAAACCATGCTTTCACAGCATTTGGAAAGGAGTTATAAAAGATGTATAAAACATTTTCTAATACAAATTTAAATTTTAAAAGACACAAATAAATTTAAGACAAGAAAATCACACTAAGATTAAACAGTACTATATATTTTCTAAATAGTCAAAACTTATGACATTTTTTGATTGCCCATATTTTTATTCTACATACTTATGAAATGGGATTTATACTAAATGCCGTCTAAAAGCTTTCCAGTTTTTTTTTTGTTGTTTTATTTTCTCCAGTGTTTTCCTCTATAGTGTAATTATGCCAATACTCTGGAGAAGGTAATCTTAATATACTTAGTGTTCTGTGAAAATAAAGTGGGATTCATAGATGCTAAGTTATTTGCCTTTTAACATTTAAAGAAGTCATTTGTATATCTTTATAATAAAAATGTTCTAAACATAAAGCTTTTGAAAACACCTATAAAACTAATACATATTACCATTTAAAAATTTTTTTCTTATTTTATCCTCATTCTAATTTCTGGGTACTTGCATAATTTCTAACAGCCCAGAGTCAGCATCTTGTTCAGTCATTAACACAATTACATTATCTTACAAGAACTTATGTATGTGTGTGCAGTGATATGATTCCAAGTACAGATATTTTGCCTGTTTATATGTTTGTTAGACATACGGACAACAGTATCTTCTGAAAAAGAGCAAGTCAGAATTTCCAGTTAGCATGTTCTTGGTAGACAATATAATAAAATAAATGAAAACAGGACCAAGAACCAGAAACTGTCTATGTAATCCTTTTGCTAAATTTCTGATTGTTTTCATTTGGTCCAATCAATGTTCTAGTTAGTCTTCTGTTTTCTCTATGAAATTAAAATTATACTACCTGTTCATTCAGTTTATTAAACTAAGAATTAAATGAAATGTGTTCAGGAGGTTAAGTAGTCTAAATAGGGGAACCCATTGGATTTGCCAAGAATGGACTTCTCACAGTGCTCCCAAACTCACCAGTGATTCATACATTTATGTTGTTGATAAAATTAAGATACCATGTGAAAGCACTTAGGAAATACAAAGTTATGAAAAATAATGGATGCCATTATTTTAATTCTGTGTTGTGTTATTATTGTGTATTCTAGGCATCCAGATTCTCTTGATTTTGAATCCATTTTTAATTAACTGCACAAGATTCTCCAATTCTAGCCTTGAATTCTGATGAAATAATGTCTTAACTGCAGGGGCATGGAAATAAGTAAATTTCCTTTCAATTTAATAATCAGAGGACCAACAGTTTCTCCAAATAGCAGTTACATTCACTATACTAGAAACCATGTGTGGAGTTTATACAGCAATCCTTATGCCTAGCCCATTGAACCAAAATAGATTATTTTAGAACTAAAATTTCTCCACACTATATAAATCGAATTTCGATTTAAATTCATTCTAGGCCATCTATAACTTTTAGATCACTGCTTTTTGGAAGTGTTGATGCAGAAAATCACATTATTTAAAGGGAAATGTTTTAAGATGACTTTAATTTTAAAACCCAAAATCCTGTATCTTAACAATAGTTACAGGAGAGGAAGCTTATCTCTGTACTCTGGAAGTTAGACATTTTTCTATTTTCTTTTAAGTCAGAGCATTCATCTAACGAGCCAATGTAACATGTAGTAAAACTCCTGCTACAATTTATTCACAACCATTTGAAGAAGAATGTTTGATGGATTGATATATTCTGAAATTGTGTACCGAGCTAGAAGAAAACAAATCTGTAGAATATATAAATCTTTTGTCAGGCCTTACAAGTTCAAAACCACTTGAAGCTTTTCTACGTCTTGCCTGATGTTTAAATACCTGTGTGATGACATATTGAGGTTAGAGT
Organism: Camelus ferus; assembly: GCF_009834535.1. Classification (NCBI taxonomy): domain Eukaryota; kingdom Metazoa; phylum Chordata; class Mammalia; order Artiodactyla; family Camelidae; genus Camelus; species Camelus ferus. The sequence continues at coordinate 4,677,334 of NC_045718.1, read as the reverse complement.
TCTCAATGAAGCAGGGCTGTGTATGTGAGAGCACTTGAATTGATTTTATCACTAGATAGCAGCTATGTGACAGCTGATGGATTGTGGGGACCACAGTCCATTAACTCGGTGCGCCTATCGGTTGTCAGTAGACTTTTAAAGTCTCCTTATTTAGCACATTGAGATTTGCTTAAAAAAAAAAAAAGGCACCCTTTTATTTGACCAATATGTATTTTTTTGCTCAAGAAATCAATGATATTAATTACCTGGAGTAGATTTAAATAATATGTATTCATATTGATTGGTGTGTCTTAGTACATTAATTTAACCAATAACATAAGATATATGTTGAGTCCATAAAGAGACAGATGCATTACTCTTAATTTTCTGTTAAATTCTTAGTTCTTAATAAATCTTTCTGTAAATCAATAGTACTGCAGGACGTGGGGGAACTGTTGGTTGCTATGGGATTAACAAGTCTCAGAGGCTAAATCCACCTCCTCACCAGCACTCTGTGATGTCAGTTGTATCTTTAACACAGAGAAATCCTTTTATAATAAATTTATGAAAGAAATATATAAATCAAAGAAGGCTGAAGGAACATTTTAAAATCATGTTTTTAGCAAGTTTTGAAAAGCTTAAGAGTCATTAAGGGTGGAGGGTTTTTTTTTTTTCTATATTCTGATAATAGCTTGGTGGCTCTTTTTTAACTAAATACAGTTAATATAATGAAATCCATGGGATCTAGAGAACAGGTGGTCAAAATGTATATGGTGAAAACCTGGACTGAGATTCTAGTACTATTTTTACTAGCTGAATTTCTTAATTTTTCTAGGTCCCAGTTTCATCATCTGTAAAATAAAATAATTGTAGCTTCCCTGTTGTGAGAGTTAGAGGTAACACAGAAAAGTAGGTTCTCAGCAAATAGGTCTAACATAGACCACAGTTTCGAGTAGAATTAATCTAGGCATTTGTTATAACTGACAGATGTCAAATAGAGTCAGACGGAAAAGAAAGCCTCAACTTGTGGTCACAGAGACAGGAATGGCTTTATAAAGACCTAAAGGAAATCTATTGTCTTACTCTTGGGAGCACATATCTTTTTCAGTTGAATAATTAGATGGATCCCAGAAAAATCCTGGGTTACATAACATACAAAATATTTTTTAAAAAGATGCTATATTTTTTTCTAAATTTCAGAAATTAGATTTTAATAATATTATTAATTGAAGGGATAACACTAATGTGATGTAACTAAGCATATTAGGGAATCTGATGTACTACTCATAATCTGTTTTATGTTCAAATAATTATAATAAAACCGCAGAATTACCATACAACCTATTTTTACTATTAGTGTGAACACTGGCATATATGGTATCCTAAATTATGTGATAATAAAATTCTGTGATTCATATAATTGCCCTATATGAAAGGACATTTAAATCCCACAAATCTTAATAGAGAGTTGACATTAAAAGTCAAGTCATTAGGGAAAACAACAAAAATGTTACCTTAGGTGGCAGAAGGGATTTTGCAGATGTGATTCAGTTAAAGATCTTGAGATGGGGAGATTATCCTGGATTATCTAGATAGGTCCCATATAATCTCGATGACCTTGATGAGAGGGACCCAGGGGAGTCAGCAGAGAAGAAAGCAACGTGATGACAGATGCAGAGATTGGAGAGGTGCAGTTAGAAGGTAGAGGTAAGGACATAAGCCAAGGAGAACAGGCAGCCAGTAAAAGCAGAAAAATGCAAGGCAACAGATTCTCCACTCAGAGCCTTCGGCAAGAACCAGCTCTGCTGACAGCTTGATTCTTTAGCCCCATAAGACTCAGATCTCAAGACTGTAAGAGAATAAATTTGTGTTGTTTTAAACAATTAAATTTGTGGCAGTTTGTTAGAGTGACTACGGGAAACTAATATACCAGCCAATTCACAGTTTCTACTCTTTCCCCATTATGGCTTACAAACTTAATGATCAAAGACTTTTTAAAGGAACTTTATTCATGTTTGATTTAAATTTGGCATTCAGCCAGCACTCCGGTTAAATTAAGTCTTACTTAGTCATTCTTCTGTATTACTTTTAGTTCTTTGGTGGGAGAGTGGTTTCAATCCTCAACCTGTTTTTTAAAACAAGTTCAATGAAATATTTTGAAATCTCTTAAATATTCCTAGCAAAATGCATTAAACCTTTTTATTTAGCCACTGAAATAGTCTTGTTGACTATATAAAGTACTTTTAGGCACTCCTTGGATGATAAACAGTTTGTCTACCACTCTTCAGAAATCAAGCACATAAATAATGTATATGGTAGCCTCTCTAGGCTGTTGCTAAGAGACAACAAATTATGTGGTTGTAGAATTGGGGAACAAGGAGAATTATAATGCATAACGCATGTTCTAAAAATAAGAGAAAAAGAAAATGCAGCTAGATTGTTACCAACTACTAAGATTACAAGCATCATAGTTTTTATAAATAGGAGACATTATAATATGAGCACAATTATGATGAAAGATAGAGGAGGAACAGTAATGATAACCAGGATGACAATCAACCAAGAATAAGAAATTCTTACCTCCTTTTTTAAAATCCAGAGACACAGTTTAGGTTTAGTTTTAACATTAAGAAGACTACTTACTCGGTTAATTTTTCAGCACAATGAACCAATTTCTTACAACAGCATGATAAAACGTCTTCAACACACCGATTCTGTAAGAGTAAATAAACAATTTGGCAACTTGAGGAAAGAGAAATATTTTGCAACAAATGTTTATATAAAGTTAATCTTGTTTTAAGATTATAAAAATATAAAACATAATGAGTGCAGCTGATATGAAGAAAATAATCATGTCATTGCAGTTTTCCTCTGTAGGCTCCTTTTCTGTTTGTCCCATAAGTACTGGCTTGCTCAAGACTCTGCCTTATTCCTTCTTTGCATTTTATACAGCTTTCCAAAGAAAGCACATGCAAAAATTTAAAAATGAGTAAATCCTGTCTCATTTCCTCTCACTTAATGCTAAATTGTATTTCTATGAATTTAAACACTAAAATATCATCTCCTGAATGTACAGGATCACCTCGAACTCTAAACAGTTTCAAGAATCTGTTCCTTTTTCTCCCATATTTCTAATGACACCTTCCTTTACTCACTTGCCCAGATGATGAACTGGAAACCATCCTAAATGCCATTCCTGTTCAATATTTAATCGACTTGTAATAATCTATTTCCCCATCTCCATCCTGAATCCACTACTTACGAGTTCCATCACCTGCTTCTGAGGTTGTCTTGATCGCGCTTCATTGGCCCTATCAACTCCCGTTTGGCTTCCCACTATTCTGGAGCATTGTTGGCATTTACTGGCAGTCCAGATTCTTTACCAATTCCCCAGTGATGACATAGTAAGATAGAAATGTTTCAATGTACTGCTTTTCTGTCTTGTGAAACCTGTATTGTCCACTTGGCCCTGAATGACCTTATATTTATTTTCTCGATTTTCCCTCAATCTATACTATTCCTGTGAAGTCTTCTTTTCTACAGGCAGATATAAGTTCTCTTTTCCTCATCTTTCCTTATTTAAACCTCACATGCCAATCAGAATTTTTGGTTGTAAGGAACAGAAAATACTGTAACCTTTGCCATTTGATTACCGTGTTGTGTTTTATCTTGTTATTTCACGTTGTAGTTTGCTAGTTGATTGAATTCATGTGTGTCATCCCATGTGAACCTTAGATATTCAAAATACTAGGACAGCTTTTTAAATCAACTTTGCATAATTGGCATAAAGCAGAAGAGGGGCCCATCTGGGATGGGGGGAGCAAACCTGGAGGTCATTGATTGGGAATTAAATTCTCCAGCCTTAAAAAAAAAAAAAAAAGCAGAAAAGGAGCTACAGAGGTAAGTTACAGCTTTGTATAATTGGCATAAAGCTGCTTTATGCATCTACTGCATGCCTTTTTATATGTGCATTAACTGATTTTTGAAGTTAATTATGTGAAATAATTTAAATGAAATAGATTTATGTGGTTTATAATATGATTAGTTTGAAAACAATATACTGTTGGTGGACTTAAGGGAAGCCAGGTACCACACAGAGTCATCCCACAAAGAGTTAAGTACATACAACATAAACGGAGACGTGAAGAACTTAACATATTGTGAAATTTTTAGCTGACCTTCAAAATAAAAATAAAAGTAAATTTAGTTTAAAAAAGTAGAATGACAAACAAGGAATCCATTATAAGACCAGGAAAACTAGTAAAAGCAAGTAGCCAGAATAAAAAGCAAGAGACAGAATAGCCCTGAATGAAACACCATTTCATTACTGTTTTCCAAACACTAACGTGACAAACACAAACCTCAGATTTAGTCCCGCAAATATTTAAGCTGTTGCAGTTATTAGATATGGAATATAAAATCAGTACATGGGAAATTACATATGAAATAAGAGATCACAAAAATTAGAAAGGAGCAGAGGATTGTAAAATGGCCTGTGAGGTCTGGAAACTCTACAGATAGTACAGCCGTCCCTTGGCATCCTCGGGCATTGGTGCCACGACCCACCGTGGATGCCAACGTCCGCAGATGCTCGAGCCCCATGGTAGGCCTTCCACACTGGAGGGTCAGCACCTGTAGGCTCAGCCAGCTGTGGACAGTGTCGTGCTGTAGTATTTATTGAAAAAAAAAATCTGCCTATAAGTGGATCCAGTCGGTTTAAACCCATGCTGTTCAAGGATCGACTGCAGTTTACATAGACACGCACACATACAAAAATAATTTTAAAAGTTCTAAAAACAAAACCTTAGAGCAATTAGGGGACTGAAAATGCGTGTGACTAGAAGTTTGATATGGCTAATTAAAATGAAGAGCAGAGAGATTTAAATCTAGAACATGCCAGCAGATATTATATGGCATGAAAGATAGAACGACAAAATGTAAAAGTGGCCAATCACAGTCCCTAAAAGACAAAATAAAGAGTAGGGGAGATAAACAATATTTCAAAGGTTTTTTCCTAAGAGTTTTCCAGACTTGCTGAGAGACGTGCCTCCTCAGATCGGCTGCCAGGTGAGTGTCGCGCAGTTTGTTGGGCTTACTTCTGCTTGTGCTCTAAGAATTGAACAAGTGTAAGTTCTGCAGGTTTGTGATTCCTTTTCTTGTTTTGACAATACAGTTCCTACAAATCTAAAAATAGAGTCTGTTTGTTTCTGCTCAGTTCTGTGTACAAACAACTAGAGGTCTTGTGTATATGGAGTTGTTAAGCCCAAGGGCTTTGTCTCTGTCCTCTGCTCGTCCCTCTCTGTCTCTCAGCTTGATTGTGCTTACGTGAAACAAGCCGCTTCCTGTGCTGACTCACTCGTGCCGGGCCACATCACAGGGCAGGAAACTCCTAGCAGAAGATGTATCTAGAAGACATTTGGGCCAAATATTTATCATTTCATAAGACACACACTTTAAGGTCACTGTTTCTAACAGCTGTATCTTGTGATGGAGCCCAAAGGCTCCGATCTCCAAATTCTCCATTAAAGTAGATCGTAGGCCACAAACTGCTTTAGCAGAGCTTTTTCTCCATCCATCACAACTTGAAGACATCACATCTCCAGCCTGTTAACATTTCTCTTGCAGGATTTTGTTTAAAGTGGAAAGAATCATCAAAAACATACAAATTTTCTTTACTTACTGTAACATTTCCACTAATATTACAGTGTGGCACGTGTGTACTCTGCCTTCCATGATACAATCAACAAAAAATAGCCAAATGTTTTGCCAGGAATAACAATATTGTAAATAGATTAGTTTCCCTCTAATCATTGTTTGAATCTGGCACAAATCCAAGCAATACGTTTGAAAGATTTTTCCAGAAAACAACTATAAAAATTAAATGAATGAATAAGTCAAAATCTAAAAGTACTTTGAAAAAGAAGACTATATTAGGATGGCTAACCTTATCAAATGTTAATATTTATTGCAAAAGTATTTTATTTAATGTTGCTTTGTGGCCTTATGGATTTACTACTTAAAATATGGGTCATTATAAAAACCCCATAAAGAGATGAACACATATAGTGAACATGGCTGTGCAACAGTGATAATATCTCAAATCTTTAATCGTTGTGGAGTAAGTGCTTCGCTATCCATGAGCAGATGAAAATGAAATTGGATCCTTATTTTACACTGTACATGAAATCCAATTCTAGGTAAACTGAAAGTTTAAAGCTGAAGTCCGGTGAAGAAATTATAGAACATCTTTATGATCTCAATTTTATAAATAAAAGGACTTCTGCAGAAGCACACAAGAGGAGTAAATCAAAAAGGTAGAGATTAATCATTTTGATGGCTTGGAAATTAGTAATTTCAACTGATAGTGGAAAGATAAACCAGTATTTCAGAGAAGATTCTCGAAAAGTATACTGTGAAAGAATACTATCCAAAATATGCATGCACGCCATTGAGAAAAATCAACTATTTCAGGAAAACATTTCCTGAAGATAGAAACTGTTACTGTGCAGAGGAGCACACATAACTGACAGTATGCTAAATCTTATCAGTGTGGGAGGGGAATGTAAATTTTGAAAAATTGAGTTGTAAGTTTTCTTCTCCCTAGAGAGGAACTGACTTCTTCAAGTCCTACTTCAAACTTCTCCCTTGCTCTTTATGCTACTGTGGAGGCTAGAAAGCACACCCACCATCGAATCTCTCTTTGAACCCAGGAGTGTTTGTGTTCACAGTTCTGGGGTGGTTTCCCCTTCCCAGAGAAAAGAAGGAAGGAAGGGAGGGAGGGAGGGTGGAGGGTAAAAGGGGGGGAGGGGAGAAAGGGAAAGGAAAGAGCAAGAAAAGAAAAATGGGAGGAAGGAAAGTAGAAAGAAGGGAGGAAAACAAGAGAAGAGAAAGGAACAGAAGGAAAGACATAATTTCTGGTTGTTGTAGTTCTTTGCTTCAGTACCAGAAGTTTTTACAGCCACATTCCAACCTTGACGTTAAAGTTTTAAACAAAGACCAGTGAATGGAGCTAGGGAGCACGTACTGGATGTGGAAGAGGCCTCCCAGCAGACATCTGATCATGTCAAACAAAATACAACTCTTCATTGTTTGGTCACTGCTTGTTGATTTTTCCATTGCCTAGAGCCTGACTGGCATGGCTCATGGAACAAAAGGATAAGTATCACTGCAACTGATAATGTTTGGTTGTCCTTTATTGTTTAAATCATGAGCAAATACGTTATTACATGAATACATGGGCACAGCACATACAGAATGAATCATGAAAATTAAAAATACATCATCAAGTTTAAATCAGATATCAACCAAACCTTCACCTTTAAAGAATTAATGATCCTTCCTGTGCATTGTATTAGTCATGATTGAAGAACATGAAATACTCATTGTTATTAGGATTATACTTATGTTCTCAATCCAAAGTTTAAATTTTATCTACATTTTTAGTTGTTTTCCGATAGTGTTTAATCAGTGGTGATGCTGTAGTTTTTCCTGTTAAAAACCTCTTCACCAATCCGTCGATTCAAAATGAACATTATAAATCTATTGTCTTAGTCTTAACCTGCTCTCACAGCCCTCCCGCGTTGGCTTCCCATCCTAGGTATATCTGAAAACCCGCAGAGTCCTCAGGAGGAAGCCAGATCATGTTTTTCTGCCTCACAGTCCTCCTAATGGCTTTCCATGTGGCCTCTGCGCAAGGAGAACACCGTGGAGCACAGCACAGCTGTTGTCTGCAGGCGGTTTCCCGAGGCCCTCACCAGCTGTCTCCCAGCTCTGAGTTAGCCTCTGGCTCACAGGCCCTGAAGAAATACTGCTTCAACTCAGAATCTCAGAAAATATTTATCAGCTACTTCATCTCATGGTATTAATATGATACTAAGGATTTGAAAGAGTGGATGATCTTGTTGGCTGGTTGAAGTAGACCATGGTAATAAGATTTACACCACGGAAATAAGCATATGATATAAATCAGGTTCTAGTTATGATTTTTTTTAAGGAGGGAGTGATTGTTAAACATTTACCTGACGCTACTGATTCAAAACTATCACCAAAAATAAAATAAAATAAAATAAAATAAAATAAAATAAAATAAAATAAAATAAAATAAAATAAAATACAGAACAAAACTATCACCAAATTCAGGAATGACAAGAAAATGGCATAGAACTTTTACCATCCTTTATTTCTCCATCTTTTCTCATCAGAATCTAGTACACATAGAAAACAAACAAACAAACAAACCACAGCAACATCCAGAAAACTCCATTCCTCCACATATGGCCAAAAACAAAGGGCCCATTTGTATTAACTCATGGAAATAAAAAGCCTGAATATATTAGCTGCCCACCATTTCTACAAACAGGTACATTCTGAATTATGTGGATTCTCTACTAATACTTCATAACAAAGTAACGTTTTTTCATCTCTCTCCCTCACACACTCACACACACACATTTACACACTCACAGTCTCTCAGTTATAGTTCCTAAAAGTCAAATATCTTTGAATTGACAACCCAACAGATTTCTTTTAACCCTTTTACTTATTTCTCTGTACGAATAATTCCTATTCTCTATACCAATTTTCCTGACCTTCCTGACGCTGACCGAAGATTAAGTTATCAGAAATATTGAGCCAAACACCACTTCAGTAAACAATATGATCGTTATTCTGTTGTGCATACTGAAAGACAATGAGTTCTTGAGCTCTTATGGTAAAATCAAGAAGTTTACTGAAATAGAATCTAACTCTATTTTTTATATTTGACTGTTGGCAGCTTTCAAGCCCCAGCACTTCTGTTTCTTTTCCCTTCTGTGCCCAGCTCAGGGCAAGCTGATGAGGAAATCCAGCACTCCCTACGTTGGTCCTGACAGGCAGTGCAGATCACACCAGCCCCAGCCTATGTGCATGGATCATCCCCCGACCTACCCCCTGTGCACCATGAAACTCGAAATCCACCCTCCTGTCCCTTTTTTCAAGCCATTTTCTGACCTGTTTTGGAACTTGCCTTGCTCTCTCCAAAAAGTCTCATGATGTGAGTGATGAATACCTTTACATTTTCTGATATGTGTCTCGCACCATCAGTCATCACATCTGAACCAAATTTAGTGTATGGGGGAGGGGAAAGGAAGATATATTTTGTCTGGATGAAATGATCAAAATATTTATGGAGGCCATCTGGGCTGCCTCTGGTCTGGTCATGGGAAAGAACAGCTAGGGGAAAGTCCATAAGGAAATGCTGACTAGACTGGGATTCATTTATGTGGAATTAAATAACTCGTGGAAGAGTGCTAGCATAATCATTGGTCCATATTCTTTGGCTTAGCGCAAGGTATGTCTGGCTTTTAATGATGATGTCATTATTTTAATCTTGCGCCCACGCTCCAGGAAGTGGAAAAAAGTCACAATACAGAGAACTTCTAGTCATTAATGGCCATGTAAGAGGCCTTAGTCTCATGTTCCAGCATTCTGTCTTCTAATATCTAGAACAGTGTCTTATGTACAGTACATGTTACAGCAGAAAGAAGAAGCTGAGCAGAGTACACAGAGTACAGTATTAGAAGTACCATAAATGTTTTATTCTTATTTAGACTATCAAGGGCCATCCTTTGGCTGAGAACAGAGGTGAAAGAAGAAAACTGACAAGGGCTGCCTCATGGAAGAAGCAGCCTTTGAACTAGGACTCGCTTGAGAAATGTTCAGAAATTCCGGTAGTGAGGTTGGCAGAGAACAGACTTGGAATTGGGAAATAGCATTTTACACACTGTGTATTTTAAGCCATAATAAAGAGCTAAGAATTCAAACCTGGTAGAATGAAAAAGTCTAGGTGTAAACAACAGCTTGAATGAATCTCACAAACACAATGTTTAGGGCAAGCAGGCAGATTTTTTTTATAAGTATACACAATATGATTTCAGCATAAAATTCAAAACATGCTTTTAGCAGTCGGGTTCCTGGTTCCCCTCAGTAGAGGAAGCTTAGTGAACAAAAGGGTCATAAAGGGGGCTTCTAGGATACTCCTAATGTTCTGTGTCTTGATTAAATAAATATATTCAGATTATGAAAATTCATTGAGCTATATATTATGGTTTGTATAGTTTTCTAAATGGATATAATAATTTAATAAAGTCTACTTTCAAAATTAAAATATATATCAACAATTATATGCTGAGTAAAAATTTATGAATGGTTAAGTTTGGTTAAAGATTAGATTAATATTGAGTAACAGTGGGATAAACATTTGGAAACTGGAGTGATACTGTGAGAAGCTATAAAAATGGTTCTCAGAAGCTTTGGTATGCCAAAATTACACACAAAAGTATAGACGGTGGTATACATACAGTTTAGTTTTTCCAAAACTAATCTGAAATCAATGTGGATAACGAAGGGTGGGCAGTAAGTAGGTGATGGCCTGGTGAGGCACCGGGACAGCTGGTGAAACAAGCCAGGCGGTAGTTTGTGCAGCAGATGCATTTGTGTGAGAGCGGTGGGAATAACCTCACAAATCAGGCACTTTATGTACTAACATATCTTGCAATTTAATAAGGTTAAGCGAAAAAGAAAGTGTGGTGTAAACTGCTAAATCTTCCAGCTAAGGGTACTAAAGATGCTAATATAAGGAATTTGAGGCTTTTTAGATTTGAAATGAAGGGCTGTCAGGACATGCTTGAATTCTGCTTTTCCCTATACATTGGAAGACTGAGAAAAATTGAAACTGCTCTTTGTTTGGAAAAAGTTCAATTAAATCAATGTTTCAGAGCCTTTCGGGGAAAGTCAACCATTCACTGTATGGTGCTTGGACTCTATTTCAAAGTGGCCCAAAGGTGTTATAAAAAGTGGTAATTAGGTTTATCAAACTGATTTGTATAGACTTTTGCCTGCAGCTATGGCTTATTCGTTTCAATAAACTCCGTGATAACAGGCTTAAGCCTTACTTATTTTCTAAGGGAAAGTCTCTTGACCATAATACAGTCTGGCATGAAAGGAGGCAAATTCTTCAGTTCTTATTCATTCAAAGTATAGAAATGCACAATTTGATGTGGCAATACGTTGATAGGAAACTAATTACGCTTCAGCTTGGCGTATTTCCTAGACATAAGCACCCAGCAGAAGACTGCCATCTCCTTAGCACTGGTAGGGGAGGGTATAGTTAGTAAACTCTGGTTGCAGTGGCCTGGATGGCTTTCTCAGGGCTCTGGTAACATGCTAAATATTGGTATTGCTACTGGAGTACATAGTTTCAGTTCCCTAAAATGTTTTAATGCTATTTTAGGGCCAATATTTACTGTGTATTATTTTGTTCTGCATATTTTCCACCTGTAGCTGAGCAGTTTGCAGAAGAAAAGTCAGATTATTGGGGTCACTCATAAACCTCCACCAATCCTACCCAGCTACCTCAAAGTAAACTCATTTGAAAATGAGAGGAGAAAAAAATGTATAGGAATAGAAATGTGCATATCTTCAGAATCAAAAGCAACTTTGTCCCAAAAATAAAATAGATAAGAAGAAATAACAAAAATCTTTAAAATGTACATAAAAATAAACCCTTATTATTAATTTCCTTACAAGACTATATTAGTGATCCTTAAAGAAATTTCCATGGCATTGAACTATTTAATAGAAGACAAATTCTACTAATAGGAATGAATTAGGCACCTATTATATTTTTGCTTTTTAAGTTATTTATCAGGCTATGTCCCAAGAAAAGCCCCCCCTAGAAAAGGCCAGAATTTCTCTGGAAAATCATAGCAAGCAATGATCAGTGGAAGTCTTTCTGGACCTCTTTCTAGGTATGCACTGCAGATATTTTTCCTAGCAAACCCTCTAGATTTCTGGATCATGACATGGTGAGGGCACCTTGAGTTGTAAGGACCAAGCAAAAGTAATCATCAAATGATGGAAACACACTGCCTCCAAGAGACCATTGTCTGTAGGGAGGTACTATAAGAGCGTTAGTGTGGAAAAGTTCCCTGGGGTTACCTCTCACCCTCTCCACTGTCCCCACTCCCATCACGTGCACGGGACACCTAATATCAAGACAGAAGGCCCTGCTTCTCAGTGGTAGTGCCACTGAATACATTGTTCATAGGAAGAGACCTGTGCACTATTGAGAGATACTCATTCAAGACATGGGCCCTCGTCTTCATGGGTCCCAGTTATTTCAGAACATTGTTACAGGCCTTGCTTCTTTACTCCTTGAATTTCATTCATAAAAACACCTACGTCTTCTAACATCACATGGCAGGTATATGAGTCATTGATGAACGTCATGGAAGGAACGTTTGATATGGTAAGGGAAAGGTCACCAAACGATTTTAGTTTAGTTCTTTCAATTGAGTTGCCTTAGTGAAGGGTCCTAAAAGTCTCTTACTAGTTCAGCTTTACTGCTAAAGCTCTATATTCAGAATTAAAAGAAAATTATACCATGCTATTTTTCACATGAGCATTATTTGAATGTTTTTGAAATACACACACACAATATACATACACATATACTTTTATATGCTTATATATATGTTAGTTACTTAAAATTGCTTTATAGGCCATATATTTTTGAGCACATACTCTTTCAGTACCTACAGAGTATATGAATATCAAATGCCAATTCATCTATTCACCAAAACATGTGACGGTGCAAACTAAATGCTGAGATTACAGCTATGAATAGGACATGAATTATGTTAGTCATGCTGATTAACTCCGGTTACTATAGGACACAATCAAAATACCTCATTGTGTTAACAAATTATAAATTTGTTTCTTACAACATGGTATGATTACAGTGTTCAAAGGGAAACATTCCATGTGATGTTTTAGGATTCTGGCTTCTTCCAAATTTGTACACCACAACTTCTAGAGCTGTGCTCTGTGATACTGTAGCTCTGAACCACATGCAGCTCTTTAAGTTCAAATTAATTTGAATTTAAAACCAGATTCCTCCAGTGCACTAGCCACGTTTCAGCTTTTCAGTAGCTACCTAGTAGCATGTGGCTACCATACTGGAGAGCAAGATTATTCCTTCTTGAGCCGTTCATTCATACATACGGCAAGCAAAGGATGCTAGCACAAATGGAAGATCACCCAGGAGCTTTTGGAATTCAGGCTTGAAATGAACGGTTTCACTTTCTCTCACTTTATTTTGGTTAGAAGTAGGCTCTGGACCCAACATAAAAGCAAGAGAAATTGGAAATAGATGTTTATGCCAACGAGGAAAATGAAGACAGCTTACTGAATGAGTAACATTCCCTCCACGTCAGTCTCCTGTCGTCACTGAGCACTCGCTCCATTTTCCTCAAGTGGATAAAATGTACTCGCATGCCTGCTCCCCAGAAGAGATTTCCCAAAGACCCACATGGTCTCTACTTAAAGCATACTTAGAGTTCAGTTTAAAGCCCACACCTGTTACATGGAAAAGTTTCACTAGAAAAATGAGCATTTATCGTAACGCCTACATTAGCTGAGATTTTTTGAAGCTTTTAAACCCTACAACTGTGATTCAGTAGGGATATTATATGTTATGTAGGACAGGAGATTCTAGAAGAATTGAAAATGTAATTGATGCTCTTCTTGGTTGAAAATATGAATAAAGATTTCCACATAACTATTTATAAGCCAAGGTAGACTTTTATTTAAACGTACAGGGGACAGCATACATTTATTAATGAGCTCCTTTTCATCCCCCTATAACTGTGTGCCATGGTTATAAAAATACTGTTTAAGGATAATAGACAAAAATGAAAAGAATTTGAGGTGCCTTTTAGCTTAACTAACTGAATTGTATAGCAGTAATTTCATCAGTCATCTGTCAAAACTGACGCCCACATTTGTTTCTCTTTCTAAAAGCAGGAAAGTCAGATTGTATATTTATCAGCATATTGTGCCTTTGCCTCATCGGAATAAGTGCATTCTATTATTATGAATTAATTGGAAGAAAACAGCATGCCCAGCCTTTTAAAACAGTGATTTTAGGATTAATATACAGGGTAGAAGGGAAACATACTATTTGTAGTTGGAATCCTTTTATGAGGGAATATCAAAGAAAAAATTAGACAATTACCAAGCAACAATGAAAAATGCAAAGATGACTCCTCCCGGTTATAGCCCACAGCTGCTCTTGCATATCCTGGAAGATAAACGGTCTCAATTACAAACTTGGCACAAAGAATAATGTTTGTGAGTTATAATGAAGGTAACGTACATGAACTGGTTCTCTCAGCTTTATGACCAGTAACTCGCAGGTAAACAGAATTTTCTACATTGAAAATGTAGTTCATAATTTAGAACAGATTAATATTGAACATTCAAACAACACTACTTCTTGTGTTTACCTGAAATCTGGAAATATTCTTCAGAAATAAGAGAATAAAGAGACAATGTATGCATTTTAAGGGCATATTTTTAATAATTACTAATTTGTTTTCATTTATTCATGCTGTTCTCATAACTGATTTGCATATTACCGATGTAAAATAATCATTTGAGAACAAATAATTTTTATACAGATGTGGCCCCTTATTTTCTGGAGTTGATTTTTTTTTTAAATTATGCCACGTCTTAATAATGAAATGAATAATTCTTCATTTAACCCATCCTTTTTCACTGGACAAATTGGAACATAAAATATATTTGCAAATGGAACCATTATTTAAGAAGCATACTATTAAGATTCAAATTTCAAAAGTTAAGAGAAATATCACACATTCATTTCCCTGTAGTGCGTATACCTGCGAATACTCTTCTCGGACAACAATAATAACATTGCTGATAGTACTTATTTAATTCTGTGTTAGCTAAGGGCCACGACATACTTCGGTTCAAGATGTTCTTTCTTGATAAGTGAAAGCAAAGCTCAGCGACAATCAATTTTTTTTAGCCCATGATGTTAATTATCTTCAAATACCTATTCTCTCCATTTTTATGTTAGTAATGGAAGCTACCACCTCAAGTTTTAGTGGTACACATGGCCAACCAGCAAACCTTGAAGCTGATGTAACCATGGGACTAAGTTCTGTCAAAAATATGAAAAGAGGTGATATGTGCAACTTCTGTGTGATATCTTCACAGTGAAGTTAGACACTTTTCACTACCTTTCCCCCAAGCCATGCATCTGGAACCAGATGTGATGGTGGTGAACTCTTGTGACAAGATGGGTGAAAAATCCATGACCTGCAAGAACTGTGGAGCAAAGAGATAGAGAAACCTGATCCAGTCTCTGAATGGCTTCAGGAAGCGGAGCTGCCGAGTCTAGTCACAAGTCCTCCTCCCTGAAACTTTCTGTCCTAGAGTCAGGTGTCTGGGTCTTCTGTCCCTTCCTTTTCCCAGACAGTGCATCACCAGCACCTAAGAAAACTGTCCAGTAAAGTGTAACTCACTCGAGAGGGATAGATTTGGAACAAACTGAGAGGGAAAAATCAGAATTCTCTTTAACAGACAGGAGAAAGAAAAATGTGTAATTCATAGGAAGATAATTAGCAGTGACAAAATCGTTATAGAGTTTGGAAGATAACCTGTAATTTTTTTTAAAGAGGGTAGACATAAATTTTTTCCTTCTGTATTGTGTGATGGATTGGAGTTAGTAAGACATATTGTAAGAATCATAAAGAGGGAAAAAAACTCTTAAATTCATATTTATTGAGCAATTACTGTATGTATTTAAAATTGGAAAAGAAAGATCAATCGTCAGTGGAACGTCAACTAGTTTACCTTCCCTATGAGAAGCTTTGATAGTCAATTTATGTTGGTGGTTGTATAAAAATCCGAGAATAGTTACAGTTTTTTGATCATCATACCTATACACTAATTGATAATTTTTGAGACTTAAAATATGCTTTCAAGTTCTAAAGGATGAATTACCTTATGCCTTGCCTCTGGCTAAACTTAAGTTTCTAAATTCAGTCTCTTTTTTCCTATGGAGTGAATTTAACCCTCAGTTCTTAATTGAAGCATGTACTTCAAGTGTTGAGCATTTTTATTTAAAGCTTATTCATATCATATTTTAGGAGTAATTGTGACTGACTCAACTCTTGTGGCTTCTCTGAAATTCTGCTTCTATGTTATAGTAACAGAAGTGTGACTTCAATTTTCTCCTTTGAATTGAGAGATAATTAAGGACAGTTTTGAAAAGGAGTCAAGTGCTTGTTTTCTCTGAAAAATCCTGCAATTTTGTTTTTGAGTGTAGCATCATGCATGATGTGTTTAATGCTGATGAGCAAATTGCATTTAAGCCAAAAATGTAAGAGGGGTTTGCAGATAAAAGAAATACAGTGGGTAAAAGCAGATAGAGCTAATTAATGTGGATCCATTCCAATAGAAAATTGTGATTTTGGCAGTTACGAAAGGAAATAGATGGTTTAGAACTCAAAAACTCAAATGGCAGAGACAAACCAAGATACTGAAATAAACAGTAGCTGTAAAGATAAAGGGGTATGTTGATCTGCATAACCAGTGAAATTATTAAGTACATTTTAGAAAAAATTGCTATGAGCTTCCATTTTATGAGCAAGACATAGGTTTATGATACTACTTTATTATTACTTAAATAAAAAGACCAGTACATTAAAAATATTATCATGAAAAAAAATTCCAAGAATAATTTCATCATTGTAAGCAAATATGTGTATAATATATTAATAATAATAATGATAATAATAATAATAATAATAATAATAATAATAATAATAATAATAATATTTCTAAAACTATCCTAAACAATCAGTTCATATGATCTCCTCAAGATGTCTCTCCACATCCTTAGGCCAGAAATAGAACTGTTCATATTTCAAAAGTAAAGGATTAATAGATAACAGAGGAAAGAATAGCACCAGTGTGCAATCATGCTGTTTCCTTCCTTTTCCTCTGTGAGAATGGGTGTGATACTTTATTAAGAAGATTGGGGTGGAAATACTTCTTTGAGGAACAAGAGATTAATTGGAAAATGGATTTGTTAGAAATCTTTTAATTGTTGGGTTTTCAGATGATTTACAATGTACCAAAGAAAGCTAATTCAAATAAAATGTAAGTACTGTAGTACTGTACCGGTGACTGTAAAAGCTAACTTGAGCTTGACTTCTCTGTCATTATCAGATGACTAATATTTGCCAGATATGATCATGTGTTTCCTTGTAATGTACACATTCATTATCATAATAACATGATCAGATTCTTATCTTCATCTTCTCAATCTTGGGTGCTATTCCATTTAGCAAACTTCAGAAGGGAAAAGAATCTTAGAGGAAGTAAGCAAAAGGGACAAAAATGACTGAACTTTACAGTTAGCTGGTTGAGCATTTATTTGAATTAAACATTTAAATGTGGCTAATTAACTCATTAACCTTTACATTATAAATTCTGTTTCACACTGTGTACTACACAGTAGTTCAGCAGTGGTTCAGGTGCTACTTAATTAAATCTTAGACCAAGATATTTGTTCAAAGATTCTCTATTAACTCATTTATTAGGAGACTATAAACATTCAGGACAATGCCCAGATATATTTTACTATTATTTTATGATTAAACAAGTTTCACTCTCCATAATATACTTGCTTGAGATTTGATCAAAACCATAAATCTTTTTCTACTAATTAAGAGGCATAATTATGAAAGACTCACAGCTTTCAAATATAAGCATGATTGGGATTACAGATTCTGTGTATCAGTTATGCATTTCCGTTTCAGTTTTATACTCTGTTTTTATGATAAAATATTCACTTTTAATTAATTCAAGAATATTTAATTGAAGCAATGACATTCTATACAAAGAAAAATATTTATAAATCGAAGCTTTTTCTTCCATTAGAGTAAAATTTCTATGTATTATTATGCCTACTATATCACTGTGAGGTAAATAAAATGAATCACTTTCATAAATTAAAAAATTGAAACACTGGAACCATAGCTTGGCTTCTACCAAGCATAAAGGTAAGTATCTCTCTATTTATCCATCTATATATGTATCTATGTATCTTATGTTCCAAATATATAGTTGCTTCTCCCAGTGACTTTTCCCAAGATTCCTATCACCATATGACTTTATCACCCCCCTCAATTTCTCAGCAGTGAAAGCATTTAAGGTGGGTTTCTGTTATATCATTTATACCTTGTCATGTTTCATTTTTAAAAATGAAACAAATGAAATAACTTATTTTAAGGTAGAGATTAGAAATGTTTTCTTAACTGAACTGTATCAGAAACTGCTAGCTCTTTCTTCCCCTTCCACAGGGAATTTTGCAGCCCTTGGTGATACGGAGCCACAAAATGGAAGGGGCCTACATCTTTGAATGTCTGCACAGAAGAAAGCCATCACGAACCAGGAACACTTGAACTATTACGTGAGTTAGAAACATGTTTTATTTTGTTATGGAAATGAAAACAAGTTTTGATGCAGCAGCTGGTTGCAGATGGGGTTCCTAGAAAATGAACTGCTTGAGATTTAGACCCAGATTTGTTTCTGAGTCTCATTTTATGCTCAATATCTAGCAAGGCCAAATTCTTCTATAGTCTTTGAACAAATGCTATGAGAAATATAAATTCATCCTACACAAAAAAATATGTATTAGACTCCCATTAGATATAAATATATCTCATTTTTTTCAAAATGTTTGTTAAATATCTTTTCAAATATATATTATACATTTTCATTGCAAATACCATTTTCCAGTTTATTTTCTTGTGAAGTCAAGGCCCTGTTTCTTCTGTGGATTTATAAGCAATGCCTATTTATAAGCAAAACCTTTGTCAGTTGCATCATTTGGAAATATTTTCTCCCATTCCGTAGGTTGTCCTCTTATTCTCCTATGGTTTCCTTTGCTGTGCAATTTCCGGAGTATATAACCAGCTCATAGAACTTAATAAAAAAAAAAAATTCCAAAAATGGGCAGATCTAAATAAGCATTTATCCAATGAAGACATAGAAATGGCCAATAGGCATATGAGAAACTGCTCAATATCACTAATTATCAGAGAAATGCTAATTAAGCTACAATGAGATATCACTTCACACCAGTCAAAATGGCCATCATTCAACAGTCCACAAATGATAAATGCTGGAGAGGCTGTAGAAAAAAGGGAATCCTCCTACACTGTTGGTGGGAATGTAGTTTCGTGCAACCATTATGGAAAACAGTATGGAGATTCCTCAAAAAACTAAAAACAGACTTACCATATGATTTAACAAACCCACTCCTGTGCATATATCCAGAGAGAACTCTAATTCAAAAAGATACATGCACCCCAGTGTTCATAGCAGCACTATATATACATTAGCCAAGACATGGAAACAACCTAAATGTCCATCAACAGATGATGGATATAGAAGTTGTGGTATATTTATACAATGGAATACTATTCAGCCATAAAAAATAATAAAATAATGCCATTTGCAGCAACATGGATGGACCTGGAGATTGTCATTCTAAGTTAGTAAGCCATAAAGAGAAAGAAAAATATCATATTATATCATTCCTATGTGGAATCTAAAAAAAGAAAAAAGACACTAATGAACTCATCTACAAAACAGAAACAGACTCACAGACACAGTAAAGAATCTTATGGTTACTGGAGGAAAAGGGGTGGGAAGGGATAAATTTGGGAGTTTGAGATTTGCAAATAGTACCCACTATATATAAAATTAGATTAAAAAAATTTCTTCTATATAGCACAGAGAGCTATATTCAGTATCTTGTAATAACCTTTAATGAAAAAGAATATGAAAATGAATATATCTATGTATATGTATGACTAGGAAATTATGTGGTATACCAAAGATTGATACATTGTAACTAACTAGAATAAAAAAAAAGAAGAAGAAATATAGATAAACAAAAGTCTCTTCTCTGTAGCACAAGAAACTATATTCAATAACTTGTAGTAACCTATAATGAAAAAGAGTATGAAAAGGAATACATGTGTGTAAATGGATGACTGAAACATTATGGTGTACACCAGAAGTTGATGCAACATTGTAAACTGACTATAATGCAATTAAAAAAATAAATAGAAAAAGAAAAAAAAGCACAATTTCCCAAGGGGAGGAGGGTAGAAGCAATACTTAGAAAAGGTGAATGAGAGAAACTTAAATTGTTCGAACCTAAAAGGAAACTTGTAAACATTGGTGTGCCGTGATCTAGGGTGTCGTAATAACCTGGCTGCTGGTTTGTGGTCACTCTCATCTTTTTTTCCTGCAGTCAGATTTCAGTAAACAATGCATGTCATATGTGAAAAGTCCAAGTATATAGTCTTTCTCTATGTCCCAATGATTTTTAGTGGTCTTGTAATTATTTAGTATATTTGCCCTAATGGACACCAGGTATGCCTACAGTTGTGGACCTCCAATACCCATGGTACAATTCCTTGATGCCTTGATTTCACATTCTCCTCCTTACTTTCACTCCATTGCATGGAGATGTTGTCACTATCATCTCTTTTCGGTTTTTTTTTTTTGGTTAATTTCTTATTTGAAAGGCTGGAAAGCAAAGCAAATAGTCATCTGAAATGTACCTCACGTATTATGCACATAGGTTTATTTTCAGGATTATTATCCACTATGTATTAACATTTTAAAATATTATTTTAAAAATATAAATAAATAAATAAAACTTAAAAATAAATTTTATTTAAAAATAAAAAATATAAATATAAATAAATATTTTTAAAATATAAATTAAAATATAAATAAATATATATAAATATAAATAAATTTTAAAAATAAAAATATAAATAAATAATTTAAATAAATACAGTAAATAAAAAATAAATAAATAAAAATAAATATAAAAATATTTTTAAGTATACATTATGGTTCAAAAATCTGGATTTTTAATGTACTTACATCGTTTTATTATAAGATATAAATAAAAGTTCTTTACACATTGATAGATAATTCTTCTTAGAACTATTTCTGTTTTTATTATTACTGGTTTTATGGTAACATCTCTAAGGTATATTAACTAGTTTTTTAAAAACATTTTCTAGGTTATTGTCATCAGACCTTAGATCTTGTATAGTCATTTTGAGAAAAAGAAGTATCTTTTTATTCCAATTTTGGGGGAAGTATTTTAAGCAAAGTGTGCAGCACTTCCCAGCTCGTATGACCAAAGAACCCCTACACAATTTTTTTTCCCTAAAGGGCATCTTTGGAATATTTTTTCACTGTGATCTTATTAGAAATCTTAATATAGACCATTTTCCTCTTTATATATAAATATTCTATACTTTTATTTTTCATCTGTAGATTTTTGCTACATAGTGTTTCTTTATAACAAACATACTTTTAAAAAGTCTGAATATGTCAAGCAGTGCATATTCTCCCCACTGGGCAGTGCATTAAATGAACAACGTGGGGAAGCAAAAAATATGGAGTTAGCATGACCTAAAGTAAGTTCAATGTAGAAATAATGTGAAATACCGAAATGAGGACAATTGCCCAAGAAAACACTCTGGAGTGATAGCTCTTGGTGGTATGTATCTACTCCCTAAGCAGCTGCTGATAGCTTCTTAGATAGTAGTTCCATTAACCGCTTGGTAAGCCTGATGTGAAACTAACATTTTGTGTTTTGTATTTGAGATCCCCCCTTACACAGGACTCAAGGATCTTAAGTGCAATCTATGAAATTCATCACAAATTTTATCTCCAAATTTTATAATTTCAACACAATCATGAAATTTTAATAGCCACCAAGCATACAGCAAACACGTGTGTGTGTCGTCTCTGGAAGAAATTGTTCCTGAAATCAACTGTTTTTTTTTAATTGAAGTATAGTCATTTTACAATGTTGCATCAATTTCTGGTATACAGTATAATGTTTCAGTCATACATATACATATATATATATTCCTTTTCATATTCTTAACTTTTAATATGTTTCTCTCTTCAGAACCTACTTTTGCTTCCCTATACTAGCTAGTCTAACATTATATTCACAATAAATCAAATTGCTACTCTAACATGTTTAAAACATTAGAGAAATATGATATTCAGAACATATGTAAATTATGTAAGAAAATATATGGAACAGACATATTTGTGTTTAAATATAAAAACAACAACAAAATAGGCTACTATTCCATAGCAGGGTAGGAATCCAAGAAAGCAAATGTAATAATTCCTTGGATAACAACTAATTGTATGGGAAACATATAAGGCAGAAAAGTATTTATAATACTAAAAAAATCAGAAGTAGTCAATATACGATAATAATCCTAACTCCATGAACTTAAGTAATTAAAAAATGAACACATTTTCTCTGATTATTGTCTTTTCCTGAAGTGCATGTTGCTTATTATAAGCAGTAAGCCAATAGTTTCTAGTCCTGTGTTTCTAGAAAATAAATCTGAACTGTGTGCTTTAAGAATTATTGGCTTCTCTAATCTTTTTGGTCAATTGTTTATCATGACTGATACTGAAGTCAAACCAATCACTATGACCTTCACATAAGTGCCATCCTTACCTAAGGAATGAAGTCCCTCCAGGGTTTGCGTGGTTTATAAACTGGCCTCAGCTTCCTCCCAGTGGTTTTCTTCACCACTTTCTTCTGCGTATTTTATGACCAATGTTGTGGAACATAGTTTTGCTAAACACATTGTATGCTGTTGTGAGTGTTCTGGCTCAATTCATTGGACAGCTATAGCTCACCTTTTTAGTGCTAAATGTTAAATTGTATTACAATTTAGTACAAAGATATCATAATTTTTATTGGATGTCATGCTTCTTGAAGCCCAGGACTACATCATACTCATAGATTCTCTCATATAGTAAGTTCTCAGAGGTTATATTTTTAAACAATAATGCAATTCATATTTTTAAGCTGAATTATCTGAATTATATTAATGTTGTTTTGAAATAAATTATCCAAAAATGTCCCGTGTGATAATATTTTTACCAGTGCTCATAGAAGATGCTAAGGATAGAGCAATGATGAGGAGAGTCATGGATAGGAATGACAGAAGGAAAACAAGATCCTCTGGGTGGCTTTACTATCTGTTGAGAAAAGAGGAAGAAGGACACAGATATAGAATGAGTATGGACCCACAGGAAAAGTAAGACACCAACAAACTTTGCTGTTATAATATTCTGATATTGTTGTAATATTCTAATATCCTACATACTTATGATAAGTACTAAGATATGTAATGTAGGTTGGTATTGTGTGAGAGTGGCTGTTTTCTTTGTAACTTTGTGGATGAGAAAGAGGAGTAATTTCCTTAAAGTGGGGAAGTGAGCAAACAAAACAGCATATGTCTACTACAAATTGTGCAGCGCCAGAATGATAACTTGCAAGTGGAACAGTCAGGTTTAACTAGGATTCTTGACTCCTGGGTTTTCAGTGGGAGTCTGGCTTATAGAAAACATAAATCTGAAACAGACTGTATTCTAGACCCAGATTATTAAATAAGAAGCAAGTGGTCAAAACAAATCTGTTCACATGTCTTAAATGCTACATATTTCTCAGTGCCCTGGAACACTTGCTTCAAAGATGGTGTCAACCCTCATTACACAGTGTATCAGGAGCACCCTTTAACTCATACGTAAAGTGTAATATGCCCTCACCAAATTTTAATGGTTCTGGCTGTTTTCCACTTTTATATTCGAAGAAGAATATTTTAACATCTGTACATTGACATAGTAAGTGCTTTAAATAAAGGAACCTAAAATACATAGTTTTATATATTGTGTATACATTAGTAATAAACATATAACAATAATGTATAGAATAATTAATAATTAATATATAGGTTTAGATATTTATTTTACATATTATAGCATCCTCCATGATGATTCTGTTTTTCTTGCTAGAGATTCCATTTATTGAAATATCTCTTCACATCTAATTTGGAACATGAAGCTTGAAATCTCAGTTTTACATAGTTCTGGGTAAAATAAGAAAATAATGTTCTAAGTAAATTAATGGCAAGTTATCATGGCTAAGAATCAGGACAGTCAACTATATGTATTCTAGAGAATCTTAACTATTATCATTATCTAGTAAAATCTGGTAATTATCTTCCAAGGCATTTTATATATAGGATCATTTACTTTGACAAAGGCAATGTGTTCTAAAAATCTCATTTACCTTACTAGTAGAGACTCTATTTTTAAGTGCTGTACTTGGCACTTTCAACAATATATATGTTCATTTCCGATAAATGGAACTGTGTAGTACTTTGTACAGTCGCAGCTCAATTCATTCAAAAGAAGTCATTAGAACAAGTGCTAGGCTGAATAAAGTAAGCATTGAGAGTAACGTAAATTACAGTGCTAAGTTACTTCATGTATTTAATATAGCTCCCCAAATCTGAAATATTTTAAAATTGGTACATGTTATAAAATTGATTTATTTCTTGGTTTATTAGGCAGAATATTTCCATAATGATTATTAAGTAGGCACTATGTTAAGTCATAGGGATTCAAATATTGATAAGAAATGTTCACTACCCTTGAAGTTTCCAAACTATACTTGGGCAAAAATAGATAAAAAATTAAAATAATTACTGGGAGAAACTTGTACGTAAAATTCCCCAGTGCCACAGATGGGAGAAACTTAAATTTTCTTGAGCTGCTTGGGAAAGTTGTCATCTTAGTTTAATCTTGAAAAATTAGCTCATTTCATTACTTAGAAATGAGCAAGACAAATTACAGAAAAAAAGATATAAAACATGGGAGAAGCAATGAAACTCATACGTTGCAGTGTTTTAAGAAGGGTAGTTAATTCGTGAGACGGAAGTAGAGAGGCAGTGAGAGAAGAGCTTTGAATAAAGGAAGTATAAGAAGAAAATGAAGCTTTGATGCAGGTGCCTATAGCGTATCAGGCATCTGATAGATTACACAGGATACATTAAGTACGAATGCTAATATCTTGAATGTGCGATATTCTTTATAATTTTATTGCCTTAAAATAATTCCTAATTTTAGTGAAATAAATTATCCTTGAACAAATGGAAATTAAAAGTGAATGTCACATTGGAAATGAAAACAAGTCAAATATTTGCACATCTGAGAACAATTTATATTAAAGACCATGAAGATGAGCTTAGAGTAGATATCCAGTTACCAATGTACCAATAATGGAATAATATACATAAACATCTATAAATAATATCTTGTTAAATTTATTTCAAGCCTTGAGTAAGTATGCAAACTAAAAACTAGAAAATTCAGTGCTTTAGAAGCATTAATAGTCTATGTGGAAGATACTGGAAGATACAGATCCAATAAAGGGTTGACAACAATAGTAGGGGATTATCACTACAGAGAAAGCAGCAACCCAGTGTCTTCTGCATGATGAAACAGGTGTTTCTGTCTCTTTAAAAAAAAAAAACAAACAAAGATTTGAATTTCAAAACACACAAAATAACAATCTGCTTCACCTCAGTAATTTGTACTGTACACTGTACATGCAGCTTTAAATGGAATATAGTTTATACTGTCCTTTCATATAGATGTTATATTAATAGTTAGGATGATTGCATGATTATTCCAGGCATTCTTACATTTGAGCTGTAGAAAAATTCTTAGTTAAAATCAAAATTAATTTTGTGTTAGCAGTATTATACTAAGAGATTTAAACATGCTTAAAATATTTTGGGAGGGTTCAGAAATGACAATTAGGAAAAATAGAAAAATTATTTGTTCTTTTTACAATATGCCATTTTTCCACATTAATCAACACTTTAAATAATAAGTGATATAGCAGATCTAAAAATGAAATTAAGAGAATGGTTTTCACAAATTAAAATTTCTAATATTATCCTTGTATTTTTCCCTATTTTGATTTGAAAAGATATGAATACATTACTTTCCACCTTCACTTTTTGTATTCATCCATTCAGTACATTGTGACCTTCTGTCTATAGCCCAGGCATAGAAAAGAGAAAAACTTTACTCTGACATAAGAATAAAAGATTGCATAAGTAAAGATACACAAAAGACACTTTTAGTTGGAATCAAGATAAGCTGAAGAATTTATGCTATATGATGTCAACCTTTTGAGTACCAAAGGTGTAATAAAAAGAAGAAAAAATGTGGAGTTTGCCTGAAAGCTCAAAGAGCATGGAAACAATTTGAAAAGCTTTTCTGTGGGATATAAGTAAAAGTCAATACAGATTTAATTTAAAAATACTGAAGAATAAAGAGAGAGATTTGGTTAATCTGCGATAGATTTAGGAAGCTGGATTTTATAACTATTTTACTATAAGTGACGACGTTCGGCAGTCTAAGAATGACAGTTTGGGTAGGTGAGGGTCCAGATGTGACCACGGGCACACTCATAGTGGCATTAAACAATCTAGGGAAAGATTCTAGCACACAGGTAAGCTCGCTGTCTTTGTCTTTCGGTATTTTTACTGCACTGTGTCTGGGCATGAATCTTTTTGTGTTTATGCTACTTCAAGTTTGAGCTTCTTGGATAGGTAGATAAATAGTTTTCAGCAAAACTGGAGTAGTTTTCAGCCACTGTCTTTTCAAATATTTTTTCCCCTGCTTTCTCTTTTTCTTCTCTTTTTGGGACTCCCCTGTTATGTGTATTTTGATGCACACTAAGGCATTCCACATTTCTCTGAGGCTCTCTGTTCATTTTTCTTCTTTTTATTTTGCTTTCAGATGGCAATATCTCTATCAATCTATCAGCCTATCTTTAAGCCTTCTGCCAGTTCAGATGTACCCTGGAGTCCATCTGGTGAATTTGTTACTTCAGTAACTGTACATTTCAAATCCACAATTTCCATTCGTGAAATAAAATCCATATTTTATGGCAAGACAAGAAAAATGTAAACATAAAAAATTTTCTCTGCCCTTTGGCCCCCTCTCTTCCCTCCACTGTGCATTGTGGATCTGCATTTTGCATCGACCAAACCTACCAGAAGTACCTCCTCAACCAAAAAGAGGGGCATTCTCCCAGCACCAACAAGACAGCTCCTTAAAGGAGAACATTCCTTCTTAATCTTGTAAGGCACCGTGATGACCCATGACCCACTACTTCCTAGATCATGTGAACTGTCAATAATATGTCATTTAAAGGACAGTCCTCTGTCTGGAAAACTTACGTAACTCTGCTTTGACCTCTAACCAGCGGAACAGTTCTTGGAGCTGCCTGAAAGGCTGTTTCTGGGTTACAATCCTCAATTTGACTTGAATCAAATTTTCTGTTTCTTTCTTAGATCAGCTGATTTTTTTTGTCAACACATTTTCTTCTTTATTATATCAGTCTCTGTATATTCTCTATTTCATGAGATTTGATATCTCTGTTTCATTGTCTTTGTACCTTCCTTACTCCTTTAAGTGTGGTCTTCTTTAGTTCTTTGAACAAATTTATAGACTAACATGAAGTTTTTGTTAGATCTGGTATCAGATGTCTCTCATAGAGGCAGTTTCTGGTGCCTGCTGATTTTCCTGTGTCTGGGTCAAACTTTCCTGCTTCTTTGCATGCCTCATAAATTCTGGTTAATATGTTATAGTAATTCTGGATACTAGTACTCTTCCCCCTCTCTGGGGGTTGCTTTTGTTGTTACTTGTCTAGGGGAGTCTAATGCCCTTGTAGTGTGAAGTCTTCCATGGTTCAGTAGAGGGTGCAGTTTTGGATAGGCGCACAGTTACCAGGACAGTGGCTTTAGCACGTCTGTCTCTGACTGTATTTTCCCCGGATTTTTCTTATGGGGTCTGCCTGGTATGGGGTTTGCTTCAGGCTTCACTAATTCCTAGTTGGTTTCCCTATTGTTTGCAGTGCAGCCCTGGGGCATCACTTTTTCATTAGTCTGATCATTAGTCTGATTTGGGCAGGGATAGTTTTTGAGGTCATCTCTTTGCAGTTTCTTCTAAACCCAGGAGAACTCCTTAGCTTTCTCTATTCCTGATTCTCTCCGGTAAATTAACTGGCCTATGGTTTACCTTGTTGCTCTTAATTAAGAAGAGCAATTGTTTTCAAGAATATCCGTAGACTTTAACTTGCCCTCTTCCAGTTTCAGATAAAAGCAGTGTCTTTGGGGAGAGCTGAAGAGTTCTCTTCCATTCAGACTGCTTCTCCCCCAGGCAGAGTCTCTGAGTCTTTGCTCTAGGTGCTGGGTGTGGTGGTACGTCTGGTGTCAGGGTTTCATCTCTGAGACAAATAAGGCAAGGGCAACTGGGGCCCCAGTACTTTCAGCCTGTGTAGGGGGGCGGTGCAGAGGCTGGGTGCAGGAAAGGAGCCCTAGCCTCTTCGCCACACTTAACATGAATTTAGCCTCCTCTGCTTAGATTTGGGGAGGATGAGAAATGCTGTTATCCTGCCCATGCACTGAGTTACAGTAAATCGTTACTGAGAATTGATGGGTGAGGCATCATTTTGGCCACACCCAGACGGAGTGGAGCTTCTAGGTGTTGCTAGGCTGAGGGAGGTGGGGGTGGGAGGAGCAGGTCGGGCTCAGATGCCACAGAATTTGGCTGTTCTTACAGAGTTCTCATAGATTTTCTTGAATAGATGTTTCTTCATTTGTTTTATGCCCTTAGAACAATTTCCAGAGACTTTAAATGGTTACTTTTTTAATAGTCTTCACCAGCTTTGCTTTTTTCTTGCTGGGGAGCAGCTTGGTCTTTGTCAGGCTGCCCTCTGGGAAGTGGAATCCTGCCATTCTGGAATTCAAGCTAAATAAACTTATTAAAGTTGAAGAGATGGAAGATAAGTTGTTTCAATAAAAAGAAGGACCTCCAAGGTCACTGTCTTAAAGTTACAGAAAAGTAAAGTAATAACAAGTTCATTTTCAGCATCTGCTCAAGTATAAATTTTGTTGCTTCCCATCCGTTTATAGTGTAAATAACATAGCTATATGTAGATGAATCTATAGCCCTCGCTTTATTTGAGTCTACTGAATACATAAACGTATATGACAATAATTGGATCAAGGCGAATGAATAGTCTCTGAACTTGATCAATGTAATAATTTTTATCATGACTGAACGATCTAATGTCCTTTTAAAAAAATATGGTTGCATTCCAACTAAATATTTGGTACTGGAAAACTTTAGCAGTCTCAACAATTGCTGAACACATAATTGTGTAACTTTTCATTGTTCATATTTGCCAATTGTGTGTTAACAGCAGTTGAATTGGATTATTTATCCATTGCTACCAGTGAAGAAATCCATTATATGCTATATTATGCCTCAGAAATCCTGTTAGTTTTGAATGGTGAAATATTGTTTATATTGGTAGATATATATATCCACAATATTCTCAGTGGTTTTTACATAGTGTTTATTCAAGAACCAGCTTTTATGTAAGTTTATTTTTGCTTACGCTCTGGAACTTACTCCAAAATAATTCCAATTATATTGAGTCTTTCATTCTTAAATCATCCCCATGATCACCTCTGTGCGTCCATCTGTCGTGATACATTGACTCAGTCTGTCTACTGAAATGTGACTGAGTTTATTCGACTGGATACCAGAATGGCTGTAACAGTATATTTACAGTTCATTTATTTTTGTGCAATCACTGTTTTGTGATTGGCAGGTCCATGGTCACATATACAAAAGTAAATCAGAATTCTTCCAAGTA
This sequence comes from Camelus ferus, assembly GCF_009834535.1. Lineage (NCBI taxonomy): Eukaryota > Metazoa > Chordata > Mammalia > Artiodactyla > Camelidae > Camelus > Camelus ferus. Next base: position 4,647,837 of record NC_045718.1, on the reverse strand, counting down.
TTCTGCCCAAAGCACATGAGAGTCAAAAATTGCTTGGTGTTTGACCTACTTTTTTTCCGTAGATTTTGATTATATTCATTGTCAAATTTAAATTTAAATTTAAACACACACACAAATAATAATTCTACTCTTACTGAAAAGAAACTTTTCTTGGATAGTGGAAATGAAAAAAACAAAAACAGAAAACCAGCTATTAAAAAGAAAGCGAAAAATTTGAATTTTCATCTTTTAACATGAACTAACTTAAAGTACAATATATATTCAAACAAATATATTACACTGAGAAAAATATTAAAATAACTATGTACATTTATTATTGATATTATCAATATTACTTTCTGGAAATGATAGTTGGATTAGAAAAACAAAGATGGTAATTTAAGCTAGTAACATATATTTTTATGCTTGTAATTATGATTAAAATACAGGTTAATAGCTAGAAGCCTTTGAGCAAGTTTAATCCTACTTTCTGTATTAATAAGATACAGGTCATCATGCCTAGTGACTTACAGATTTTTGGTAGGGGTTCATGTTAAATAATGCCTATAAATACATTCTCCAACCTTACAGAAATTTTGATATTTTAGGGTCTTTTTTATTATGACTACAAAAATAATTTAGTAGCCACACATCATATAATGCACTATGCCTTAAACTACTCCATTTCAAGTACATGCTATATGTGGATACTTAAAGAATGTTAACTGTGGTCATGTCTGCCAGTACCTACTATGGTTTAAAAATAGCAAATGAATGAACAAGTTTTATTACCCAAATTTATTCATTTATAAAATGATATTTTAGAAGTAGGGGAGAAACTAATAAAATCCATCCGCCTATCTTACTATTGGGCCAATGTGACCACAGGAAGTGAGGGAGTTTTGCTTTATTTATGGCCATAAATCAGGCAAATGATGAAACAGGGTTAGGATCAAGAGCTGCAGGTTTTCTAGCCAAGATCTCTTTCATATTATGTGATTGTATACAAATGTGGATTATTTTACAGTCAAATTAGTTGACTTATGGGTAGTTATGTTTCCTTGTTTTATGTTAACAAATTGTCTTTCAAGGGAATTTCAGTCCTAACTATGATTTATTCACTCAGATAGAATATTTCCCTTTCAACATTTCCATTGTGGGGAAAAAAAATGTTTTATTACTAAAATTGTCCAGGTGTTTATTACACTTTATACAAGTTGATATCACAGATATTTGATATTGGACAGATTATACAAATTGAATTTGAGTAAGAAGTCTGCCTATGGGTAGCCTTAGCCAGGGAAACAATTCCTTGATTGTTGGGAACAAGACAAAATGTGGACTCAGGATTGGAGATGGAAATGTTATTTGGAGATGGAAACTGTTGGTGCAGTCAAACATGACCTTTGTAATTTTGCTACAATTATCAGTAAACCCCTCCACTTTGTATTTTCTAGCAGAGAAGACAAGAAAAGGATACTGTGGGAAGAAAAGGATGTTACAGATTTTTCTCTGATGCGAAAGAAGAAAAAAAGATTCAAGTTAATAAATTAATGCAATGATGGGTATTTATAATTTTGCCCATTTAATTGTAATAATCTAGAAGCACATTGATACAACCAACTATTATTAAATGTCTCTCTTGTCAGCCATTGTTTCTATGTGGTAAAGGTGAAAAAAAAGTAGCTCCTACCTTTCAAGATTCATGGACTAGTAAAAATAAGAACACATATACAAGTAATCAATGCTACTAAATAGAATCTAAGTAAGTTCAAAAAATTATGAGTAACGTGTGCTCGTATCTTTTGATTTGAAAAAATGCTACTTGAGAAAAGGTCATGGGAAAAGGAGCATTTTTATACAAAAAACAGTATGGACATAAGTGTAAGCAACAAATAAAGCTATTTGGCTATGGAAGAACTCAATTTAGAAAGTCTTTTTCCTTCAGATGGCAACTGTATTGAATTAAGATAAAATTGTGTTCAATTTTGTATCCCATAATGAATTTTGTCAATCAAAAATATACTTCCTGGTTAAAAATTCAAAGATCTTAACAGTAAATGGAAAACAAACGCTTCTGTAGTGACAGATTCAATTCAGAACTTTCAGAATCATCAGGTTACACAGGCAGCCACATAACTAATAGCAGGGCATCAAAGCAACCCCCAATTCCTTATAAAATTACTCATTGAAAAATCATGGAAGGTCAATTAATTCCAAAATGTATGATCATTTTGTGTAAATAACATTGAGGTAATTTTAAGAGCGTGGAAATGTATTTAGCAGAATTTGGTTCATATGCCCCACTCATAGAAACTTAAGTCATTGTTTAATTTCCATTCAAACATGTAAGTTAAACGTACTCTGTCAATATATACTTCAGTCTAGTTTATGGTGAGCTATGTTGTTTCTACTGCTAATCAATCCAAAAACAAAGATCAAGGTTTCTAAAACATATCCATACTGAAACATTGTCATCCTCTCATGTTCTTCAGAAAAATAGATGTTTAGAAAGCACTACAGTAATTTGCTGGCAAAATTAATTAATAATAATGCACTGAAGAATTAATATCTGAAATTTAATGATAAAACATTTAAATTGATAGGATAAATATGAATTTCCTTAATCTGTTGAATTTTGTGGCATGTGAATACAGTCCAATGTAAAAAACATTTTAAATTTTTGTTTCATCAACTGCACAAAATAGATAACAATAAATTCCCTGTATATCTGCACAGTATGCAGACATACACCCATCTATTCATGTAAAATAAGTTCTGCACAATTTTTACAGTGTATTTTATTCTCTGTATATGTCTTTGTGCCTAAGCTCTGTGGAATTTGACTTCCCATTGGTCATTATCATTTTTGAAATAATGTTAGATATTATTCTCCTATTTGGAAAGATACATGGAGATTTTCAGTTGTCAGATTTAGCCGTAAGGTTTCAATCTGCTAGGATTCTTATTCAAAAACTTAAATGTGCTTTTACTAAGGTGGTATTATGGATATCTTTCATTTAGAGTTTAAAGTCTAAATTAAAATATATACCAATAACACCAAACATCCCAGCCCGAGTCATCGTCACCACTACTATGGCCTCACAAATAGAGAATTTGAAAGAAAACGAAAAAAAAAAAGTTACCCCATTTATTAGTAAATAGAACAACACTAAGAGTTGGTGGAGATGCCAGGTAACTAGATTCCCTCGATTACTGTTTAACCCACTTACCATTCATGATGTTGTCTGATCCTCCGAGGCTTCAGCAGTGTTTATGAACTTAAAAAATTTCTAAAAGAAATCTCCACCAATCTCCAATTGCTTGATGATCTTTATTATTACTTGATCAATTCCTGAGAAACACAGGTTAAGGTAAAACTTACAACTTAGTACTTCTTTATTTTTACTCTGTCACTGAGACTTGACTGTTAGTCTTTGATCCGCTACGGTTTTTGCCAGCTCTGCCAGTCGATATCAGCTTTACCACCTAGTAACAGTGTGAACTTGAGCGAGTCTCAGTGTCTTTTAGCCTTAGTTTCTTGTCTCTAACAGTGTGGTAATAGATCCTGACAACAAAAGTGTGTTCTTTGCGAGTTAATCATAGATGTTTAATAGACGTTTGTCTTTAGGCATCAAATTTCCTCTCACAAAGTGTTTTGCATCGAGTTTGTGCACACCAAATTCTATGTTCTTCTTTTAAGTAAAGGAAGCAGTTGAGATCCCTGTGGGTACTGAATATACGGCTAGATACACATCTCATGTAAATAGTTGAATGGAATTAACTAGTGTATTCTGTGTGTGTGGTTTGCAAGTAGTGCTAATTGTTGCAAAATAAAGTAAAAACTCTCGAACATGTGAAGAATCCTCACTTCCATTGCTGCTTTGAACCTGTTATAATGGAAATTTTTCTTAAAAAGTGGAGAGGATCTACTTCTTTTTCACCACTGCTTCACTGAAGGAATGTTTATATTACCAGTCTGTTGGAATTTAAAAATATTTCCTGGCATATATATTTCACAGACTCAGCCATAACCAGAGATGTCAATATAAGGATTCCTGGGATGGAAACAGAGAGAAACACCGTCTAAATGAAAGTGTACATTTGTGAGATTTTAAATAAAACTTATTTTAACTGTTGTAATGGGAGAAGAGGAAACAATCTCTATATAACTCTAGATGTTAAATTTCTCTTTCATGAAATAATAGAAACATAATTTAAAGCTTGAATATTTTAAAAATATTCATTTTACACATAAAACAGATGTTTACACAATTAGTTAATGGCAAAACTGGAGACAATAGTAGAGTTTTAAAGTTACATACATGAATTATAAGTTAGATAGTGATCCCATCAAAGGAAAATAGTATTAATAATGTGGGCTCTGAATTATCCTGGCTTCCATGGAAAATCTTCTGAAATCTACTGGGATTTGGCCACATTTCACACATGATTTCTCATAGAGAATAAAAATGAAACTATGATAATTACACCTTTTTAACCACCTGCTCTGTGTTCCCGGTACCCAGTGTATCACTGGAGTAGATGTCTAATTAACCCTTTTCCAAATCAAAATTTTAATTTTAAACACATGAACTAGAAAAAGGGAAAAAATCCAAGACTTCAAAGAACTAGTTTTAAGCAGTTGACCGTGTAAGAGAAAGATAATTGACCCAGATTTTTGGTCAATGGAGGAAGGTAAGGCCATGTGTTGACAAAAGGTGCTGTAGATTTATGTAGATGCAAAAGTCCTATAAAACTGGTGTCATTCTTTTTCAGCTTTTAAAAGTCTTTCTGAGGGAAGAGATAAATTGAGTTCAGATCATTTCTGTCAGAACACTGTTGCAAAGAAGTGACTGAACATTGCCTTCTCAGCTCTGCCACTGACTCTGATGCTTGTTATAGGAACCGACTGTGCCCAGTTCTGTCATTTAAATGTTGCCATTAGGTTGTGATGGATGAAAAGAATTTTCACTGTTCAGTTCCCTGTTAGTTCTCCCTTATTCAGAATAGTTTTCTGTTAATTCCATATCAGCATATCCAGAGACTTCTGTACAGATACTTATTTTGTTGTACTTAATAACTGCAATTTTCATCTTCTTCTATACTCTTTTAGTGTTGGCATCTCACAGTTTAAACAAAAGCCAAGACTAACACTTGGAAATACAATGATAGCATGCATACTATATTCCGTAGGGTTGATTGAGGCATAAAATTATCCTTATGCGTGTTCTGAGTCAAGATCCAATACGTAACTATTGTTTAAAAGCGTAGTTTTTAACCTACATAAGCTGCCATGTGGTTTCAGTACAAACTGCCTGTTCCATTTCTCAACCAGAACTTATAGAATAAAAAAATGAAAATTTATGATCACTGATGTTTGACGTATTCTTCCTGATTTTATCAAATATGTCAGTTATAATCAACTGTTTGTACTAAAGCACCTTTTTTGAATCCTAATTGCTTTATTATATACAATCTTCAATAATGCAATATATTTATTTTGAATAAAATAGTATGATGTAAATAAGCATATGAAAACAGGGGAAACAGTTTTGAAGAAACAGGTTTTAAGCAGATTAACTAAAGTCCTAAGAAACTTTGCAACAGGAATATTAACTAATGCTTTAATTATGCTGATAAAAATAATAAAAGCACTAAAGCAGCTAAAAAAACATATTGAAATCCTAATATATAACAAAATATTAGACTTAATATACAGCTTTACCATTTAAAAAGGTGGAAGAGCAGCAAAGGAAACTATCAACAAAATGAAAACACAGCCTACACGGTGGGAGAAAATATTTGTAAGTGATGTGACCAACAAGAGATTTATATTCAAAATATACAAACAGCTCATACAACTCAACATCAAAAAACAATCCAATCAAAAAATGGACAGAAGAGACAGTTTTTCTGAAGAAGCCATACAGATGTCCAATAGGCACATGAAAAGATGCTCAATATCACTAGTTATTAGAGAAATGCAAATCAAAACCACAGTGAGGTCTCAACTCATACTAGTCAGAATGGCCAAAATCAAAAGGCCTACAAGCAACAGATGTTGGAGACGATGTGGAGAAAAGAGAACTCTTGTACACTGTTGGTGGGAAGTAAATTGATGCTGCTGCTACAGAAAGCAGTATGGAGTTCCCTTAAAAATCTAACAACAACAGAACTTCCATCTGATCCAGCAATTCCACTCTGAGTATATATCCAGAAAAAAATGAAAACACTCATTTGAAAGGATACATGCACCTCAATGCACAAACAGTACTATTTACAATAGCCAAGACATGGAAGAAACCCAAGTGCCCATCAACAAGAAGTAGATTAAAAAGACACTATATATAGATAAATAATCTCATATATATGTATATATATGATGGAATATTACTCAGCCATAAAAATTGAAATATTGCCATTTGCAGCAATGTGGATGGACCTAGAGAATATTAAGCTTAATGAAATAGTCAGATAGAGAGGAACAAATACCATATGATATCACTTATGTGTGGAATCTAAAAAATAATACCAATGAATATGTATACAAAATAGAAACAGACTCACAGACACAGAAAACAAACTTATGGTTACCAAAGGGAAGATGGAGGGAAGGAGGGACAAATTAGAAGTATGTAATTAACAGATAAAAACTATTACACATAAAATAGATAGGCAATGAGGATTTACTGTATAGTACAGGGAATACCAATGTTACAAAATAACCTATAATGAAATATAATTTCCCCAAAATAAAGCATCAATATGCTGTACACCTGAAGCTGACACAATATTGTAAATCAACTACACTTCAGTTTTAAAAAGCTGTAAGTAGCTTGCTTAAATGGTGTATAAGGAAGATAATAATTATCTTTTTCCTTATTAAAAATACCCTCATTTTCATCTATTTTTCATATTTCCATATATATGCATGTATATACGTATATATATGTTATTTAAGGGATTTAAGTCAGTTGAAATTATGGAAACAAATCAAAAAATAGTAGAGAATACATTTTAATGAACTTTTTATTCTGATCCCTACCTTTTCAGAAAACTTCCAAAAAGATGCTCTCAGTGTCTTTCCTTTTTTTTTTTTTTTTTTTTTTATTGCAAGTTTGTGTTTTTCTCAGATTTATATCTGGTGATGTGCCCTTTGACCCCAGCTAAATTCCACTGAGATCTAGCTTAGGTCCTGTTATTCTTTTGCCCTTTATGATTTTTTTCTTTGTGAACATTTCTTGGAAATTCCTCTAAATCCTCCATGTTTTGTTTACCTACTGTCTTACATTATTCTCATTCCCAATTTTGGGTGTATTCAGCATTTTGAATAACCATTTGTGAAGAAAGACTGCTTCAATATTCTTAACATAACTCATGGTCTTAAAAAGGCCATTCAGCATACTCACTTCTCTCATGCTCCACCAGATTTTTTTTTTTTTTAAGTTCTTTGAAAAGTTTACCATTGTCCAGGGAGCAAAGAAATAGCTTTGGTTACCTTTTAAAGAGTTATCAGCTAAGATTACAGTGTTCCCGCTCATCAATTTGCTTTTCCACACTGATCTCTGACTTGAAATTTTCAGGCTGTCTTGAAGGTCAAGTAACAAAATAGTGCTATTCATTATAGGGAACATCACTCCTGCCCTTTCGGCTGGCAGACCCTGCTGTTCCATAGGTACGACAGCAAAGGGGCGGCCTGAAGGCTCCATCTGTCTCTGACCTTTGTAGGCGTCCTTTCAGCAGAAGCAAGGACTACTGGAGAGAAATGTCTCTTCTTTTGAAAACATCTCGTTAAAATTTCACAACTCAAAAAAAGGTGTCCAAATGTTCTACCTATTTAAAGAACCTAAGTTTTAAAATAAAAATACATTGATATACATTCATTATAGACTCGAATTGTTAGCAACTTACAACTCTTTTCTCTCACGGAAACATTGGGCTTAACGTGCCCTTTTATATCCTCTTTCCAAGATAGCTCAAGCATGTGCTTTTTGACAGCATGGAGTCAAGTGTGACTATCCTCTCTTTTCATAGAAAGGATTAATTGTGTTTTACATCTTCTGAGTGACAATTATTCTGATAGATTCTCTTCACAACTCCTGTCCTCTCCAGGCTCAGCAGGGTGACAATTAATATTTTTCCTACAATATCAAAATCTGACCTATAAGAACCTGACCTGAACTGGCATATGAGCAAAAAAATTTCACTTTATGGGAGTTATTATATATTTTGACTGTCTTTGTTTCATCACAATAGCCAATTCTTACTAACAGCACAATGTTTTCACAGAAGATACAAGCATTTCTCATTCAAATATGAAAATTAACTACTTAAAGTGTTTATGATTTTGGAATTAAATTCTAACCACTAAAAGCTCATATGTTCAAGATTAATTTCCATAATTCCATGATATATAATTGTACTCACAGTCACGCCATTAATATGTAAATAGCATTAATTTGCCTGAACAATTTGCTGTAATATGTTTCATAAAATGAATGGAATCTATTTGTTTAATCTTCAAATTTGATGTCTTTTCATTTACTTCATACCTGCTCGTTTTTTCCAAAAGTTTTTACCCTATTATTTTACTCTTCAATTGTAATTTTTTCTCTTTTGGTTCATAAGCAATGTTAAGTCAGGTTATCCTCTCTGAATAGATTTTTCATCTGATTTTGCAGTGTTCCTGCATTTTACTCTGGTCACCATTCTTTAGTCTACTAATATCTGAGAAGCATGTAAAGATACCTTGAGCATACGTGGCTCAGAAGTTGCATTACAGTGGTTCTTTATATTCTTCCTAAAAGAAAACTGGAGACATTCTTCAAAATTGGAAAGCTTAACGTGTTGTCCCTTGCTTTACCCAAGCTTTTTCTTGAAATCCCAGGACACTGAAGCTAATACCGAAACTATTCTCAAACATTATGTATTTTGAAAAAGAATATTTTATTCCTCAAATGTAACTATGTATCTATCAAAAAAAAACCATGAAGTGATAGCTAAGATAATAGAACAATTAATGTACTCTGGGGCTTTATTTTTTTTTCAAGCATAATATAAAAACAGTATCACAACTGAGATTCACTGATGAATTTAGAGTACATTTACCGGTTCATCTTTTTCTAAAGAATTGTTCTGCCAAGAAGTATAAAACTAACAACAGCAAAAAAAGAAAGAAAATTCCAAATCTGTAAATTAAAAGGAAGTCTGAAATATTTCTTTCTTCATATAATAAAATATCATTTAGGCAACAGTATTAAGGAAGATCCTGTAGCAAGCAAAATTAATGTAACAAATTGACCTATATCTTTATATTGGATTTCCATTGTATTTTGGCAGGAAAAAAACCTGGATTCAACATTGATCCACAACCTAAATGGAGGAAGGAAAGGGACTGGTAGAAAATGTGTGTGCCCACTAGAATCTAGGTCGGAAGCAATAAACAGGAAGCTACTGTTATTTGAAGAAACCATGAATTGTGTGTGTGTATGGTGCATGTGTGTGGGTGGTCAAGGAATGTTGCCTGCGGCTCTAGTAAACAAAGAATCTTTCTGCCAACACAATTCTAAAAGGATCAAGCCATCAGCCACTGCAGCTGCCCTTAGACAGTGGCCCTGAGGGCAATTCAGGGTGGAGAAAAGCAGGAGGCAGCACTCCGTGCTTCGGATACTGATGCTAGATAGTTAAGACGCACATCTAAGGAAAAATTTCAATGAATGCAGATCCTCGGATCTTGCCATACACAGAAAAGCACTAAATTTATTAAATTGAGATGTCCGTTCTTTGTGTTTAGCAGTAATCTTTTGATATTCGATTACATGTTTTTTTCTTTGATTACATAGTTTTTTTCCCAGCAAAAAAAAAAAGTTCTTTATATCCTGGCTCCTCCCTTAACCTCTTTGGAGCAGTTCCTCAGCTCTATCTGGGCGGCTGTCTCCTGTGCTGTAGTTCTCAGTACAATTCCCTAAATAAAATTGAACTTGCAGCTTTCAGGTTGTGAGTTGTTCTTCAGTCGTCATGTGTGTTCAGGAATAAATTAAAGAAATAACAAAGTTTGATTCTATTTTTTTATGAACTATTATTTGCCAGTCTGTCAATTATAAGAATTGAAAGGATTAAGAGTGTCCTGATGAAAGTTATGTAACAAATAGATAAACGCCTAGAAAGAAAACTGTAAACTAGAGAAACGAGAAGCAATATGTGAAGTATAGAAATCTATAGTGGAAAAAATAGAAACAGTATACAGTGAATAAGAAAATGAGTAACAAAGATAAATAACATAAATGATGTGACTTACAGTAGAAGAAATAGAAGATACAACTACATCCTTTTCAAAGTGATGGAATCAACATAATATGGGTCAGTTCTAGATTTACAAATATATAATTTTGATGTCAGTTTGTGTGTTTGGTAACACTTAGACAAGAAGCATGGTGACTAATAAAATTCACTTTCTTGTTCCTAAATATCTGAGAAAACATCCATTCAAAAATTGTATTTGTTTTCCTCTTCTCTTGGAAATCACCCAAAAGAAAACAGAAAAGTGAGAAACAAAAAATAAATGTCAACTCTGAAGAAACCAGAACATATCAAAAGCTCTGAATTCCAAAATAGGAGGGGAGGTAGTTTCCAAAACCTTTCGAAGGTCAAAGAAGTGCAGGGAAGTATGGAGGAGCGTGGCCCCGTCCACAGATCTTGAAAAAGCTTACACAGCGCCCTTCGTCAAGTAAGTAGCACACCTGAAGTGCACGGGCGAAGTGTGAAGCAACCATGTTTATCATCAGCACTGGAAACTAAGTGCAAAACCTGGCTCTGAGATTTGCTGGGTTGGCCGCTTGACAGGTAAGGATGGGAACTGTTTATGTGTTTATGTGTCTGGCCAGGAAGATGCTGGTGCCGCAGGGAGAGGAGAGCAGCTCCGTGTTGTGAGCAGCCCTGTGGTGCTGCTCCTGATTGGCTGGGGAGATCTCATTCGCACCCCAAATTCTCATTTTCCTTAGCAGGGAAATTCTAGTAACCGGGAACATGAGCTTGTGTTGTCTCCTAAGAAGAATCATCTGGTTCAAAGAGGGAAACAAATTCAAAAGAAACGATAACAGACCTAGACAAAGTAAATATAATAAAACTGTGCAAAGAATGAAGAAAAAGAAGACTCACCAAAGGAAAAATGCCACAAAAATGCTGCTGTCGATCAGCTACAAATCATCACCAAAATATCACAATCAATTATAAAACTATTGAAGAAATCATGTTGATACAAGAACATCAACCATTTCTTCATAGAGGAGAAATGCTGAGAAGGAAATGAAACATGAGTCATTAAAACTCAGGAAAGAATGAAAATTTGAAAAGTCCCATAGAAATAAACGCTAAGTTGGAGGCAGCAAAAACGTAAAAGGCATTGCTAAAATCACAGTAAGAAAAAACAGAGGACAAGCCTTTAAAAACGGAAGAAAGTAAAGTAAGAATAAACAAAAAGTTGAGCAAAATACAGAGAAACTTAAAATAAGCAGAATTTTTTCAAACAAGATCAAAGTCACTAAACCAGCATCTCCTAATGGGTCCCATTAAAAGAGTGGAACAAAGAAAAAAATATTTAGATATTCAATTGGGAAAAAAAATTTTTTCAGATATAAAAGAACACTATATCCTAGGAGAAGCTGACCTAAAAGTATCTGCTTATAAAATAAACCCTTTAAGTTAATTGAATTTCAAATTTTATCTAGATATGAATGCTTTGGGCAGCCAGGGGAAAAAATGATAATAATTCATCTATAAGGTGAAAAAAATAGGCTGACCTTCAACTTCTCCGCAGCACTCCTCATGTTGTAATGATCGTGAAAAACCACCTATACGATCTTCAAGGAAGAAAAGTGTGACCTAATAAATTTATAGCTAGCTAAACCACTATTCAAACATGAATGAAACAGGGATGAGGGAGCAATATTTTTTAGCTTACAAGAAACCAGAGTTCCTCATAAGTTCACTTGAACTGTAAGTTCATTTTGAAGAAATTCTCAGAGAGCACATATCATCCACCGAGAGAAAAATGGCAAATGAACAGCCAAGAGACATTAAATCTATTTAACTGTTTTATTGTATATACTAAAAGAAAAGGAGGTATTATGCTTACAGAATATAATGTAACTTTTAAAAGAACAAATAATGAGGAAATAGAAAGAGATATGTGAGATATTTTAAGTGTGCTGATTTTCAGATTTTTACTAGCTGGGATAAAAATAGGTATCATCGAAGTGTGTAAATTAAACATATTTAAAGGTATAAATGTAAATCGCAGTAATAGTAATAATAAACTTTAATAAAAAGCTGGAAAGTAGAAAGTAAGGGTGGAAATGAAAACTCTAACAGAAAAAGGAAAGATAATTTTCTTTCCATCACGTTTCTCACTCTGTCTTTTAAGTTTTGAGCTATGGATAAATAATACCCATCAAAACAAAAGAAAAAGAAATGAATAAACAAATAATAAACAGCTAATTAATTAAATCCATTTTATAAATATTTATAATATTTAAATTTCTTCCCTCTGTGCACATTTTAAATACATACAGTGATCAAACTGCAGTTAAATCAGACACTAAAACTTCAGTTTCTTTAAAACTGATATTTCCGTACATAACCTACTAACACACTTAAGAAAATTAGGTAGAATTGAATAGCATCTCTATTTTCAAGAAAATAACATAGAACAAAAAGAAAATGCAGCAGTTTGTAAGCCTAGTCCATTTACCCTTAAAAATTACAGTGAGCTCTCAAAGGAGCAATGGTAGAAATAAACTTTTTGAAGATAGAAATGCACAAAATGTCTCCTAGATTTTTCTTCATTAGATAGTTTAATTTATTCTCACGATTAAAGCCATAGTAAAACCGTGTCAGAACTATCTGGCAAATTAAAATTTCCATCCCTCCAGCTTTGATCAAGAGTGGTCAATAATAAATGTCAATATTGATACTAAAAATTCCATAATTTATTCATTTAATTAAAATGGCTCAAATTCTCTAAATCTCTATTTATCTACAAATATTTGACAGTCTTTGGACGGTACTTACAAAACAGAGAAACAGAACGTTAGAAGCCTGACCCCTTGCAAAGTTTGCAAAGCTTCTTTTTCTACTCAATGAATAATTAAGAAAAAGAAAGTTGTAAACAAATTCAGTTATTTGAAAAAGCTTAACTAGAGCAGCAACACATGAAGACTGCCATTACCTTAGTTTCCTCTTTTACAAAGTGTTAGAGTACAGGTTGTATTGTGGAGAGTATTTACATTATATAACAGAAGTAAGAAGAGCAAATTGCATAATGTTCTTAGAGAATCTTCTTCCTCCACTTTCTCACTCTATTTTCAACTCTCACTACAAATCTGGACCGAATACCTCAGTAAAAATAAGAAGCTAAAATAAGTAGCATTGAATGTCTCACAATTTGAATTTTGTAATTAACAAAATAATTCTTATTTCTCAAGATACATAAATGCAGTAATGACTTTTGCAAAAATATCTGAGAAACAGATTGCATCATTTAGTAAATATATATTTCCTGTCACTGTATCAGGTACTATTTTTGTTCACGAGAGATATAAAAGTGGACTTAAAATTGCTGTCCAAATGATATACACTTACCTGTCTTGCCATATATTGAACAAGGAAAAACAGGTTATTTTTTAAATTAAATTACATTACAACTATTCAGAAAGTTGATATTTGAAATAATTTTATTAGAGAAATATACATTAATTCTTTGTGAGTATTTGATTAATTCTTTGCGGGTATTTGATCTGAAGGAGTGCCCTTTCATCGAAACCTGTTCAAGGGAAGAGAAGAAAGAAGGAGAGGGTGGAGAGATGCTGAGTTGAGATCCACCCTCAGCCAACTGCACAGGGAGCTTTGGGGCTAGTGTGGTCCTTTACTGCTGTCCCAAGTGGGGCTTAGTGACAAAGTCTTTGAAGTCCCTCATCAGTCAGTCATTAGATGTGGTGTGTCCTGGGAAACGATGTGACCTTATGGAGTCTCTGCAGCTGAGGCACCACTAAGGATGCATCCACCTCCGTCACCCCAGCAAGTGAGGCAACAGTCGATCCCTGGAGGATCTGTATGACACATCATGTCCACCAAAGTCAGATTAACTAACTGTTGAAATTATTTATAGTTACTTCACCTATGCAAGAAATGTGACATAAAGAGTTGGGTGTGGCTGAAATAAAAAATAGGGGCAACACCTAATTCTAGGAAGGGTGCAGAGAAACTGAATCACTCATGCATTGTTTGTGGGAATGTCAAATGGCACAGCCACACGGGAAAACAGTTTGGTATTTTCTTAAAGAGGCAATTATCCAGCAAATGCACTTTCGAGCATTTATTCCAGAGAAATGAAAACTTACGTTCAAACAAAAAAAATGTACAAGAACCTGAAGCAGCTTTATTTGTAACAGCCAAATGGAAGTCAGTTCAGATGTACTTCAGCAGGTGAACGGTTAAGCAAACTAGTACATCCAAACTATGGAATGAACTGTTGTTACATACAGCCACTTAGATGAATCTCCAGGGACTTAGACTGAGTGTGTGTGGGGGGAGTAACCCCCCAAAAGTTACATATTGTGTGATTCCATTTATACAGCATTTTTTAAATGAAAATATTTTGGAAGTGAAGGTCAGTTTAGTGGTTGAGGCCCAAGGACAGGGAGGTGTTAGGGAGATATAGTTATAAAAAGGTAAAACAGGGACCATTGTGGCTTTGGGTCCGTTCAGTATCTTGACTGTCATGGGCTGCATAAACGTAATGTATGGAACTTATTATGCACATATATGTACACACACAAATGAGTAAAAGTTAAGTGTGGGGAAATCCGAATATAAACTGATGAATTGCATCAATTCTAGTACCCTCGTTGAGACAGTGTACTACAGTTTTGCACAGTGCTATCTCTGAGGAAGGACAAAACGTACATGAGATCTCTCTGTATTATTTCTTACAACTGCTTGTGCCTTTACAATTATCTCAATAATAATTTCAATTTAAAGAGTCCAACAGAATGATATCGATAATAATGCTTATGTTCAGACCTGAGAGAAGCCACTGTAAGACAGAGTAATCAGAGACGAGATAAAGAAGACATTAGGTCTTAGGCACTAAGGCATTAGTTTGATAGTAAATGCAAGACTGCACAACACACACTTGACCACTGCGGTTGGAATGCCCCATTATTACGATAAATTTCCTCCCTTAGTTCTTGGAAGAGGCCATGAACTCTTGGAAGTCTAATTCTTCTTTGCCTGATTCAACTTTTCCCTCCCAGAATTGAGCACTGTTACTTGCATGCAGTTCCTGATCAGGAAGAGTTGGTGATTGAATGTGTGATTTAACCGATAAGCTCATTGGTAGAGGGCACTATACAAGCTAGTGCATGACAGGCTGAAAATAGTGGAATAGCGCTCATGCTTAGGAAAATTAATAGGACCAGAATGAATATAAATGAATAGGACCAAAAATGACACTGAAAATTACTTTGAATAAAATGTTGGAGGGTTTTGATTGAAAAAGTAGGGGTTTCTCATTTAGGATTTTGGAAAGAGGGAAATATGTATCTCCACACATACAGGTAGAGAAGGAATAATTTTAGCATTCTTAGGTTCGTTTTCCCTGGGTTTCTGATCTGAACTTACAACTTTACCATCTACGCCATTGCCTAGGACTCAAAAAGCATTTTTGTGTCCTCCTCCTCCCGTACTGAATATATACAATTGGTCTATAATCCCTCTTCTTGATATCACTTTCAAATTGTTTTTTTAACTCCATTCCTGCTGTTGCTATTCTAATTCCAGCCTCACGATCTCTCACCCACACTACAGAGACCATCTCCAGACTGGGACCCCCGTGGGTGACCTCCCCAGCTTCAAGTCCGTCTGTTGGACTGCCGACAGGATTCGTTTTCTAAAACACAGATCTGACCAGGTTACACTGCTGTTCAGAGAGCCTCATTAGCATTCCTTCTCTCATGAAAAAATGTCAAAAATCTCAGGAAAATTTTCAAGTTTGGGGTTAATTT
Source organism: Camelus ferus (assembly GCF_009834535.1). NCBI lineage: Eukaryota > Metazoa > Chordata > Mammalia > Artiodactyla > Camelidae > Camelus > Camelus ferus. The sequence goes on along the minus strand of NC_045718.1, from coordinate 4,631,794 downwards.
GGCCTCAATCATTCTTTCCAGTCTTAATGCTATTCAATATCTTAACCATATGTCAAAAAGTACCATTCTCTCAGCTTGTCATGCTGTCTTCAACATACACATCTGTATTTTATGATTAGTCCAGTCTTGAGTGCTGTTTCACATGTCACTGTATTCTTAAGAATCAGTCTCAAAATAAATTTTGATTATTTTTCTTTAAAAATCCATTGTTTCTTTCTAAAACCCTTTGTGTATATATTCCTTCTATTTAGCAGAAATACAGATTAACTCTTATTAAACGCTTCCTCCTACATTTGGTTTTGTAAATCCTTGAGAGGAGATGCAATGTCTTACTCACTTAGCATCTGCAAGAAGGTCTGGCTTTCACTGAATTGAATAGATTTCACTCATTCTTCCAACAATTATTTACTGCAGTTGCAAGTCATGTGTTCACATATTAGAGACTAGACAATGAATAAAAGATAAAAATAACCTTGCCTTTATCTAACATTCATTCTGCTGGGAAAGACCAGCAATAATAAATGAATGTGTGGTAATGGTCAGCTATGAAAAAGTGCTATAGAGAAATGGGTAGAGAGTTTTAAATTGAACTGAACTAGTGAATGATATCAAGAGTTAAAACACTTTTCTATACAAGTCAAATTGACATGATAATTCTTCTGGGATTGCATTCTAAATGTGTATCTAGTATGGTGAGTGATGAAACTATCACATGTTTTGTGACTGCTGGGGATTCAGAAAGAGCTACTTTAAATGGCTATGAGAAATGGGCAGTCTGCCTGAGAACGCAGCACAATGCAACAGACATTAAGCACCAGATCGGGATGTTCTTTTTCTCCTTACGTCAGTCAGTGCCTTTTGCACTCAGAATACAATATGGAAATCATGACCAAGTTTCTTCAGAACTTTTACCTCATGTTGCTCTAATTACACTATGTGAGACTAAAAGGATTTTGAAAACATAGGGTAGACGGAATTCAGGGGCTATGGAAAAAAGCTTTTCAAGATACCAAAATTTAAGAAAAAAAAAATATATGTATAGACTTGGTTATTGAAAACTTTATATCCGAGCAGGATGGAAGAATAAAAGGTTGCTGACATCCCCTCTGCCCACAGATGGACTGAAGGTAGAGCTACACTGGGACCAGTTCCTCCTGAGAGACATTCAGAAGCTAGAAGAATGACTCCCACAGATCAGGAGAGAAAACCCTCCCATCGAAACAGGTAGGAAAGGTGAGACACACTGTCACCATAACCCCACCCCCAGGACAGCACTTAATAACCGGACGGGAACTCCCACCCCCAGCTCCTCCCTGAGGACCACACATCTAGTGCCCCAGCTTGCATGGCTGCCGCCCAAGCTCCTGGCTCCTAAGTCCCTGAGCTTGGAGCGACAGGGTTTGGCCTTCATGAGTCCCCCGGGACCACGCTGAACAAAGGTGCAGTTTCTGAACAAGCCTGTGAACACTCCCTGTGGCTCTCCGCCAGCGCCCGGCGCGCAGGAAGTAGGCAAAAGCACCCCGCGCCCAGGTTCTCCCTGGAAGGGATTTGGCTGCACATTTTCTCAGCTGAAATTCAAGGGCTGGACTTGGACTCCCCCTGCGTCCGGAAGCAAACGAAGAGAACTGGTGGGCACCTCTCCCATCTCCTCGCCCTGGCTCTCTCCAACAATAAAGCCCAGTGTCCTCTTCACCGCACATCTGGTGTCCCAGCTTTTAAGGCTGCTTGCTACCTGAGGGCCTGGCTCCCAAGCCACCTGCTCCGAGAGCCAGTGGGGCTCGTCACCCCCGAGACTCAGGGACCACATTAAACAAAGGAGGGGTTTTTAAACGAGTACCTGAGTGTTGCCCACAGTTGTCCCCTAGCTGTGGGCTCAGCGCAGAGCGAAGAGGCGAAAATGCTCATCTCCCAGTTTTTCCTCGGAAGGCTTTGCCTGCAAGCTTTCCCAGCTGCTGCCTGAGGGCCAGGCCTCTCATTAGACCGCACCTGGGAACTGCGGGGGTCACTTGAATGTTAGTCTTCTGGGAGCCTGGACTGGAGTGTTGAATTTCCTGTGCCTTCCTCTGGGCTTCCCCTTCCCCAGCACTTAAACCAAGTCACCAACATCTCCCCGAAAGGTGTCTGTTTACATATCTAGTGCCCCAGTTTTCACAGCTGCCACCGGAAGGGTTGGTCTATAAATCTGCAGGCCAGCTAGGTTGTTCAGGTGATCTCAGCCAGGCATGGCTTGATGGGTTTTCTGGTCTCTGGAAGACTCAGTATGTGCAAGATGATCTTTGACCTGGAATGTCATGGCCCTTTCCACAAGTTTCACATAATTCAGAAAGCTTGTGTGAGCTTGTCCTGGAGATGCAAGCAGAAGTCGAGCAGAGAGCAGAATTTGCAAGGCCTCTTAAGGCACGACTTTATGGTATTTTATTGATCAAAGCAAAATCGACAGAGGGAACTAATTCCAAAAGATACATGCACCCCTATGTTCATAGCAGCACTATGACAATAGCCAAGACATGGAAGCAACCTAAGTGTCCATCAGCAGATGACTGGATAAAGAAGTTGTGGTATATTTATACAATGGAATACTACTCAGCCATAAGAAAAGAATAAAATAATGCCATTTTTAGCAACATGAATGGACCTAGAGATCATCATTCTAAGCCAGAAAGAGAAAGAAAAATACTATATGATATTACTTATATGTGGAATCTAAAAAAAGGAAGAAGAGGACACTAATGAACTCTTCTACAAAACAGAAACAGACTCGCAGACATAGTAAATAATCTTATGGTTATCGGGGAAAGGCGGTGGGAAGGAATAAATTTTGGAGTTTGAGAGTTGCAAATGTTAGCCACTATATATAAAAATAGATTAAAAAACAAATTTCTTCTGTATAGCACAGGGAACAATATTCAATATCTTTGTAATAACCTTTAATGAGAAAGAATATGAAAACAAATATATATATGTATATGCATGGCAGGTACCTTGTGCTGTACACCAGAAACTGACACATTGTAAGTGACTATACTTACAGAAAAAAAAAAAAAAAGCAAAGGCAAAACCCACTCAGATTTGAAGGGGGAACACAGAGTCTCCCTCTCTTAATGGCAGAAGGTACAAACTCATTCGTCAAAAGTGTGGATACAGGGAAATGTGGAGAATTAGTGTGATTTTTCTTTCTATTTACCACAAAATGTTTGGGAAAATAGCCCATACTAAGAAATATCTGGTTCTCTCACTAGAACTGAAGTATAAAGTTATCTGGCAATGTGCTCTTCTTCCTTTGTTAAGAAAAAACTAAAATAATTATTTTTACTATATTTTAAATTCACGCTTCACTGAGTGGTCTCATATGGAATGAAAATTCCATCTCTTAATTAAATTTCATTGCTATTAACATATTAATAAAGACACCAGTAATATATGTGTCTGTGACTAAAAAATGTATCCCATATATCTATCTTTTCCCTAAGTATAAAACTTAAAGAATTAAATGATATTTAAAACTGAATGTAGGTGCAACAGAAGCGGGTTCATTGAATCCCAGTTCAACTCCCTGCTATTTTAGTTCCCATACCATCACTGCATGATGACTCTATTTAAAGAGATTTGTAAAATATAATGGCTGTGATTAGCTATGTATATGTATAATTCATGAGGACAAGTTGCAAACATTTCTGGTGTATGAAGCAAGCTACTTTTCATTTGCATTTTTTCAGTGACGAGTCTGAAAGAATTTTTAACTTTGTCTGAAGTTCAAAAAAATCAAATTTAGGATCTATATATCATTTAGTCATATGTATTACTTATTAAACTCATTTACTCCCTTAAATGTACTGTAGGTTAAGAAGACCAATGATCTACTTACAGTTTATCAGTTATCTATACAGTATGTGAAATCCATCAAAGGAAAATGTTAGAGTTTAAAATAAGCCATTTTCAGTTGGTCCACACTGGGCAATTTTAAGTGGATAACACTAATTTTATAAGAAGATTCAATTTGAGGAACAGTTTTCCAAAATCACTCCAACTAGGCTACATCAGACTCTCGATCATTTTTTTTAGTACATCCATGTGAGATGGAATTTCTTTCACCTTGAAATGTATTCTGAAGAGTAATAATGTTACAGATTTTTTAAACTATGGTTAAAATGAGTCTACCTGAATAATTTAATCAGAAAGAATACTTTTGCTTTGGCCTGAAAATGCTTTTGTGGTATAGGGATAAGAAAGTATAAAGTAATCAGGGTCTCATATGATGATGGTTTTGGAGACAGACTGGATGCACAGCCATGAGAGGCAAAGCCTCAGATAATTAAATCTGTGACACATTAAGAGGGAGCAGAGAGAGATGGAGTTAAAGATGACTGATAATTCTAGATGGGGAGCATATCTTTGAAAAGCAGGCCTTGTAACTATTCAAGTTAAATTACACCTCAACTTATTTTTATCTTATTTATTTGCCATTCTTTCATCAAATTCTAAATTGTCTGCAAACTCAGTAAGTATGTGCAACACACAAAAATTTTATTTTTGCCTAAACCTTGGTGCCAGACAGTAAAACATAGGTAATGTGTCCTGCACAAAGTTGGGAAATGTCTATATGTAATACAATAGCCAGCATTTAATGGATGTTAAATACAAATGAAGCCCTAGGCCATTCATGAATTTTTCTTGTTACGGTAATAATAGCAGGCGGGGGAAGATTACCATATTTTATGCTAAGTTCAGGGTCTTTAACATTAAATAGAACTAGACATTCTAACTACTAAACTTGGATTATATTGTGACTTAAAGTTACCACTGTACTCTCTGTTAACACACAGAGAAAGGAGAGAGAAGCCCACGGGACTACAGAAACCTTCCTCCAGGATAGTGGATGTTTGCCTGCCCTGAATAAAAGAAAAAGAAACGTTAAGAGACTATTTTTTTTCTTAAAATGGTCAGTGTCTTTATTCAGACTATAATTATTAATAATTGGTATGAGCAGGAAGGGTCTTAGAGCTTTCCACTCTGACATCCTCAGTGCTACTAAAGAAAACCCTAAGGAACACAGAAGCAAAATGACCTGCCCAAAATCACACATCTTGATTTAGACTTACAGCCAACAACAGAACCTGAGTTTACTGCCTGCAGAGTCCCCTTTTAGGAGCCTTAGATTTTGACACCATTTTTCGGTCTCTAGGCTTTTTTAACTATGGGAATTTTACAGATGGAATCAAAATATTTCTTTTGTGGGCAGCTGTAAGGATTAAATGTGAGATCATGTGAAATTGTGTTTGGCAAAATAAATGAGAACAAACATTCAGTGCTCAACAAGTATTTGTCTTGTCTTAAACACCATGAAGGTAATAATAGCTAAAATTTGAGAGAAAGGCTTATAAAATGATCAAATCCAGGTGTGAGTCCCAGCATTACTAATTTTGCTGTTGATCAAGCAAAGTGGACCTGAGAGCTTGCTAAAGAAAAGATGTGATTTTAGTTCAAATCAATGGAGATGGGAGTTGCATATGAAAGCATGAGTGGCTCTCTATACTTTGCCAACATTATCTTGAATGTACTTTTCAGCCAGTCAAACACACCCTCCAGAATCACAGCTATTATGTGAGGATTGAGTAACTAGAGGAATTTGCCACTAAAGTGGTAGCTTTTTAGCTGGATTCTGCAACCCTTCATTTCCCACACCTTCATCATCCTTCACAACCTCTATTTCAGGTCTTCCAATTTGTTAGTATTCCTCTTAAATAAAATAAGAATCAGGGTGAGAACTTATATGTAGTCTAAAAATGTCTCAATAGGTGAACTGTACTGGAATTTAGGACCATGTATGCACATAAATGAAAAAAATAGCATATTGTTTGCTATTTGACTTTAAAACTTACTGAGCACACTAGATTTTATAATCTTCAATATAAACTACAAACATTTACCTATGTTTTCCATTTAAGCTCTGTATATAGAATGAAAACATGTTAAAATAAACTAGAACACAACTATTATTAAAAGATTTGGCTAGTTAATGTTTTAAATTAATGTAAACAGTATAACACTGTGCCCAACATGAATCACACTGAATTAAAAATTTTACAAAAAAAGATTCTTTCACTGGTTGTTTTTAGTTATTGCTAAGTATACGTTTAGAACCTATTACTTTAGTGTTTTAAAAAGCCTGTGCTAAATTTGATTGTAAAGTTATTCTAGATTTATCTAGAAACATGTATTCTGTAGGTTTTATAAGATTTAAAAATTCTTTTAATTGTGGGACACAATGTAGTGGTACTTGGGTAGATGAAAAGCAGAACTCTTTATTACTTAGAATTAGAGAAGTTGTTTAGTAGGGCCACGTACAGGTTGCACCCAGGAATAGGGTAACAGTAAGCTAGACTTATAAGGGGCAATTCATGTGTGGCCACACATAAGGGATTAGCTAGGTTCACAGGCTCCCTATGGATTGGCTAATTTCAGTGACTTCCTGTCTCCAGAGCATAGATGCTGTTTCTCCTTGTCTGGTTCCTGGGGCAGTCAGGGCAGGTGGATAGTGGCCCTGGCAGCTGAAAGTTGCCTGATAAGGGAAGTGGTTGGTGTGTGGACTTAGATGCTCAAGAAATGACTAGTTCTAGTTTAAGCCTCCAAACTGGGTCAAGATAGCATTAAAAAAAAAAAAAAAGTATCATACATCAAATTATTGTCCTAATAAAATGATGGATATCAGTCTTCAATTTTGAATACTGAGAATGAACTACATAGATTAATTGGGGGTGATTTAAGACGTAAAATAAAACCTGAAAGTTTTTAAAAAGCATGCTTTGACCTGAAAAAAAGCTTACAGAACTTACACCCTTTTCAAGCAAAAGAAATATAATCCCTTAGCTATCTCAAATAATTATTCATGGCAAGTAAGGAGAATCCAGAATTTTCTCAAATGTTATAGTCTTCTCACTTTATAAAACATGGTGAAGCTGAAATATAGATACACTTTAATCTGACTTGAGCAAAGTCAAAATACACCATGTACGAAAATGTGAGAATCAAAACTAACTGCTTGTTCAACTTGGTTGAAGTATATATTTTACATCAATTAAAATGCTTCACTTTTAATATACAATATTACAAATATATACAAATTCATGCACCTGTGTAACCACCACTACATTATACTATAGAACATTCCATCATCTCCAAAAGTTCCTTGAGTGCATGCAGTGAAACTCTCCTGGTCTAGCCCCAGGTAGCCAGCCAGCCACCTCCTTTCACTATGGATTCGACTTATCTTTTCTAGAATTTCCTATAAGACGAAGTATGTGTTTCGATTCTTGCATTCAGCATGTTTTTGAGATTCATCTATGTTATTGCTTATGAAAGCAGTTAAATTGTTAGCATTTTCCATTGAATGGATGTACCTGAACTGGTTTGTCCCTCTACCTGTTGATGGATATTTGAGCTGCTACCAGCTTTTGGCTACTGTGAATAAATCTGCTGTGAACTTCTGTGTGCAAGTCTTGTTTCTCTTTTGTGAATACCTAGTAATGGAATTGCTTGGTTGTATGTTAAGAGAAAGTTTAATTTTATAGGAAAATGTCGATTTTTTTTCCAAAATGACTGTAATATTTTGCATTCCCACCATTAATATATAATAGTTTTGGTTGTTGGTTGTTCCACATCACTGCCTGCAAAAGGTGTTCTCAGTTTTGCTTTATTTTTCTTTTTATAACTTTAGTTATTTTAGGAGAAGTGTGGAAGTATCTCATAATGGATTTAGTTTGTATTTCCCTCATGAGTTATGGCATCTTGAGCATCTCATCATGTATTTGTATCTCTGTATTATTTCTATTCAAGCAGTTGCCTATTTTCTATTGAGTCATTTTATTTTTTTTAAATTATTCATTATAAGAGTTCTCTAATGTATTCTGAATAAATCCTTTTTAGTAATATGTTTTGCAAATATTCTCTCTCAGTCTGTGGCTGGATTTGAATTTTCTTAACAGTGATGTCTAAGAGCAGATTTCTAATTTATTAGTTTTCTTTTTCTTTTATTGTCTGAGTACTTGCTAAGAACTCTTAGCTATAATCACAATGCTGTGCATTAGATCTCCAGAACTTAATCATCTTCAAGCTTCAAATTTATATCCTTTGACCAGTATCTCCCCAATCTCTTCATCCCCTAGCCCCTGGTAACCACCATTCTACTCTCTATTTCTACCAGTTCAGCCCGTTTTGAGTTCAATATGTAGGTGATGTATCTCACTTAGCACAATGCTCTCCCTTAGTATCTGTCCATGTTGTTGCTAATGGCAGGGTTTCCTTCTTTCTCGTGGCTGAACTACATATATGTTTATATATAAAATATATGACATCTTCATCCATTCATCTATTGACAAACACTTAAGTTGTTTCCATATCTTGGCTATTATGAATAATGCTGCAATAAACATGAGAGTGCATATATCTCTCTGTTATCATATTTTCATTTTCTTTGGATATATATACCCAGAAGTGAGACTGCTGGATCACGTGATAGTTCTATATTTAATTTTTTGAGGAACCTCTATAGTGTTTCCATAGTGGTGGAATCAATTTACATTCTAATAGGAGCAATGAGGTTTCTTAAACAGAAAATTTTGTTAATATAATTGACATTAATTCCAATGTAAAAAATTAAAATGCAAATAAAGTAATGTAGAACAGATGCAGAATGCAAATACTGTATTTGAAAAATGCATTATTTTACTTTTGCAAATAAAATAATGCAGAATAAGTTGAAAGAGGAACTCAGATTTGATCATGGCAGGTAAAATAGTATAAGATACAGGAGCATTAAGTTATTTGATAAAATATTAAGGAAAAAGAAAATCTCATCTATAATCAGAATGAGAAAGATGAAAATCTTTCTCATATAGTCTTTTTATTTATAATTTATATAACTTCTATGAAATTAAGTAACATACTCATATTCTCATTTATTGTTCCACTAATAATATTCTATATGGCTTTACTTCTCACAAAATCTTTCTACCTTCCAACTTGTAGCAGCTTATGCTTTTACATTATAGAGATTTAGACTTTGAGTGACTAATTTTTCATTGCTTCCACGCATGAGTGTCTATTTTGTGCTATTCGTTATGCAAGGTGGTGGGTGTGTAAAATGGAGAAGGTCAAGTATGATCCTTTAATGAGATTGTCAATGAATCAAATCCTTTCGTATTGTTTCAACAATGGGTTTGCATTTTCCCCTGTGTTCTCTGTGGTTTTGACATGTGTTCTGATACATGGATAGTTTAAAACTCAAATTACAGTTTAGCCCAGTACTGAAATAATCAAGTTTTGCTGATGAAATTTCTGCTTGAATTTTACCCGCTATCAATATGGGAATTTCAGGACTCCAAAGTCAAAGTTATTCAGAATAAAGTTTATTAGTATTAGAGGTCATCTTCATTCTTGTTTCACATCTTTTAATAATAATGATTGTGACCGAGTATAAACAATTTGAAAGTTTAAAATGAAAAGGAAATCCAGCACCAACCTTATTTGCATATCTAGCAATATGTCCTTACTACTAAAGGGGAGAAAATGAAAAAAAAAAATAGGGGAGAAAATAATATTTTTATACAGATATGATAAATAGTACTACAGTTTAGTTGCTATGTTTTGTTCATGAGTAAAAAGAGGTGGTAGCAGGACACAAGACCACAGTGATGTAATGAATTCAGAGCATCTGCTGGGGTCACGCCATGGACTTTTCTAAATAAGCTCAACATCAGGGAAGCTGCAGAGGATCGGTTCTCCCAAAAAGCTGATGCTGAGACAGCTAATAATAATAAGCATAGAAATCTCCAGGGATATTTAGGGGAATTACTTAACCAGTTAATCAAAAAGCCCAGCGTGAAGGAGGGTAGCTTCAAATCTGGATGGTAATTCCCTAGAAGAATCCCAAGATAAAATTTTATCCAGATTTCCTTGTCTTCAAATACATAAAATAATTTTGAAGGAAAAACAACATTTTTAAAGCTTTAAACAAATAATTTTATGAAAATGAAAATTACAGATGAGTCCAGAATTTCAGAAAGGTTACACTGGGAACTTTCCAGCATCTATAGAAAATCATAGCAAAAAGGAGTATGTGAAATAAAGAAGAGAGAATACAGCATTGGTAGCCATGAAAAGAGAAAATCATGGAGAATGAAATAGTTTCCCATGGGGACTGACGAGTGCACAATTTTGAAACCATGCTGTTTCCAAGATATTAAAACTAAATATAGTACATCTGGTCTGCTGCATCAGAGATAATATATCACAGTGTGAAGTTTCATGGTGATTATGTGTATTCAGCTGTTTTTTCTGGATATTGCTATTCCTTTGGGTTTTTTTTTTTTTTCATTATCTGAGAGCAAGAAAGCCTGCTTTTAAGAAACTAGTAAAAAAAATAGTAAAGTGATCCAGGTGAAACAATGATGAAATGTACAGCAGAGTGAAAACTGCATATTGGAAAGCGGGCTGGTTTTCTGACCTAGAACTGATGGCGTTGTTGGGTGACTAAACACTCAGGGAGGTTCACTCCAGGACTGAGGGGCCGTCCACGTCGCGCACACACCAGTTCAGCTACATGACATCATTTCTGCTCGGCTTAAGGGAAACTGCTAACCCCAACCCTTATGCTGAATTAAAGTTATACAGATACATCAGACAGGAGAAGGAGCGAGAAATGACAGGCATATACATCCAAGGGAAAATGAATAGCACAGAATTACTTGATATTATAAAGATACATTCTGATACCATCATGAAATCATCAACCACTCCAAACAGCATTATGAAAACATTTTAAAACTAAATGTTTCTGTTTCATCTATGACTTACAAAAAGTAAAACAACAGAATTTCCTCCATGCCAACTTAACAAGGGGAGATGAAAAAATAGTCCAAGTACTTATTCATGATAACCAATTTATTTTTAAGTAAAATGCATGCATAAGATCTTGTAATGGAGACATGATAGCAATTAACTTTCAGATAACATACAGCAAGTGTAGTTTTCTTCCTCCAGTGCACATATCCAGAGCCGGAAATTTAGATTTCCGTGATCACGGACAGAAGCTTATTATTTATGTGTTTTTCTTGTTCCTCAGCCTCTTCCCTGAAATAGAATTCAAGGCTCATGCTGTGACTCTGCAATATTGTTCCCTGCAAGAAACAATTTTGTTCTGCCTCAGAGGCAATATGTTTTTATGCTTAACTTTGCCCTGGGTAACCACAATGCTGGTTTATGTCCTTAACATGCCTTTTAAAGAAATTAATTTCCATGAATCATCCATAAATCCTGCTTCTAGGATCTAAGTCTCTCAGTATGAGTTGAAGAAAAAAAATGTACATTTTCCTGCTGTATCATATGTTTATTAACCGTGATTAAGTAGTAGCGTTTAATCACGTGTGGAGATACACAAATCTAGTGTTTTTGTATTTTAGCATTACTTTAATTACACGCTTTTATTTAAAGTTTTGTCACTGGTTTCAGATCGGCTGAGCCCTAAGTATAGTTATAGAGTTTACATTTACAGTGTAATGAAGTCATGCAACTGAATTTTGTCTTTTGATTACCTGCAAAATGAAACAAAGCTGTGTTCAAAGGAGTGAGAAAAATGGTCAGCTCCAGTGGTTGGGGGGCAGGAAAAAATCCAGAGTCCATCACTAATGATTGACATCATTGCTATATTATTTTTCATAGTTCACAAAAGAGTGGGGCAATATGAGGTAACTAACCTATATTTCAGAGTAAGCGATATAATTAAAGTGTCAAAATTTGCACTTCAAAGATAAAAATTAAATTAAATTAGGTGTCTTGAAGCAAAGCTGCCTACATTCAAATAGAAAAGGTCATTAGATATTTAGATATTTAGTAACATTAAAAAGAAAAGCTGAATAATGAAGAAATGTACTTAAAGTTTCCTTCTACTTGGAGGAAAGAAAAGAATCTGAGCTAATTTCAAAGCTTCTTATTTTAAAAATGTGTTTAGGGTCCATCTGAATATTAAATGTTTTCGAAGATATTTTAGTCTTGTCAAAAATATCCATGCTCATGAAAATGAAAGATACAACCACTGATGCGGCGTGAATACCAGTGGACCCCAAATCTCTTGACTACATTATTGCAGGAGCTCTTTATCCAGTCTTCTTCCTCTGCTCCCTGAGTCCTCTCCACACAGCTGCCAGAATCTGTACTCATGAGTGGAGTCGTGTTTTGATTTTCTTTAGACACTCTCCTGGCTTCATCCATCCCTCGAAGTAACAACCAAAGTGTTCATGAGACCCTGCATGGCCTGGCTCCCTGTGTTACATCAATCTCGTCTCCTGTTATTTCCACGCTTGTTCTTCCCACTTCAGCCACCCCAGCCTCCCCCTCACTACTCCTTGAGACCCCAGGCGTGCTGCCTTCTTAAAGGCCTCCGTCTTACAGATCTTTACTCAGAAATTCATGTTCTAAGTTAGGTCTTACATAGTCACTTTATCAAAAATTTCCAGTCACCCCTAACTTGTAAAATCACTCCTTCATGCTTTCTTTATTTTTATCCCTTGTCACTAATATATGTTGTCTGTATTATACATATTTTTCTTGTATGTGTTTGTCTTTATCATGTAAAATAACAATTTTGGAGGATGGGGACTGTTTTTCTGTTTCATTGACAACTGTACCCTGAGCACTAGGAACTGTGCTGTACACGTAGTGCATATGCAATTTATATTTTGAGTGAATAAATGGATGTTTCCTGCATTAATTCCATCTTACTTTAGATTAACGTTTCCATAGTATTTGCCCCAGAAACTAATATCTCAGCTTTGCTAGAGAAGAATAGTTGGTAACAGATAAACCCAAGCAGGTTTATATGGAAGGTGAGAAATATAAATTCTATAACGAATATAAAAACTTGAGGAATTGGGGTGTTATGGTCTTGAAGCTTGAGTGATGAGTCATCCAAGGCAATAACCAGTATCGATATCAAACAATAGGTATCACTGAACACTCTACAGAGATATTAACACTTGAAAACCCAGGAGAGGATCCACTGGGTCAGCAAAATTAGAGACAGTATTTCTGAGCTGGAAAGATGAACACAGAAGTGTAGGGTGGGAAAACAGAAAATGAATGGTTATGTAAGACTGTCTTTGAGGTGCCTGAATTTTTTTTTCCAGGTAGGTCATGTTTCCTAGAGTTGGCTTGCTTAAATTATAAGGAAAATTATGTATACCATGGAACTGAGACCATTCTTGTAAGAGAAATATTTTACTCTTGTTTGTCTTTTAGTACCAAGACCTATTTTCACATTCAATTAATACAGTATTTGACTAAGGAGAAGAGTCAACCACATGCAAATGGAAAGTTCATTCTGTACATTTAGGAGACATTTTCCACATGTGCAGGAGAGAAATAAAGGGAAACAAGTAAGCAGGGCTGTACTCGGGAACATTCACTTCCTGTTCTTTCCTTAGCGTGCGTGTTGACAATGAAGAGAGAACGAGAAGACTTTCTATTTAACAGAGAATTCATGTTGGAACATAGAAAGTTAGAATATATTACAAAGTTACTGGATGTCAAGATGCTTCGGTAAGACTTGATTCAATAGCAACAGTGTAGTTTTAGTTTACTGAACAGGAGAGTGACTATGATAAAGTGATTTTATGAAGATTGATTTGACAAGAACCATTCGTGAAGAGAAGACTGGAGGCAGGAAGAGAAGAAAATGTGGTCATCAAAGCGTGAGATCTGGGGAAAGAATGTCAGCTATCGTGTGAAACAGAAGATGCACTGAGGAGCAGAGAAAGGGAGGAATCCATTTGACATGGTGATTAGTTCACTATGGGACAAGAAATGCGAGTAGTTACTACTCGGTAACTTACTTATCAAAATGCAAATACTATGGATTGCTGTCGTTAGAGAAACCACTCATTAACCATAAGAATATTAAAAATGAGAAAGCACTCACCATCACATTTTGATCTCAAAATAGTCCTTGATTGACTTCATACTACAATGTGTTTTTTAGGATAACACATTTTAAATGAGTAGTAACATTGTCTAATGATGTGTATATGCTTGAATTTTTAGCTTCTCTGAAAGACAATAAAATACCTCATAATCATTCTCAAATTTATTGATTACATTTTCATATCTTTGATCAAATTTTAAAAAGATATTTAGAAAATTAAATGCCTGTTAAAGAAAAAGTTTAAGTCAAAGTTTGGCACATTAACTGCTTTCTAGTGAATAGAAAATAATACCTAGAGTTGATTGGTCATTTTCCATGTAAAAGATGCCCTTTTCTCAGCAATAACTTCTTTCTCAATTACTGGTGATTAACAAGCGTCCCAGGGAGCTTGTCCTACCAAGCTGCATGGTCCCTACAAATCTAGTGCCATGCGTTCCATCTTTTTGAAGATACTTGTTTTCTATTAAGTAAATTGCAGCCAAGTATATTAAAGATGCTACTATTTTTCAGTCCTATGTCATATTTTATTTAGAGTGAAAGATCAGCCAGTACACACAATTCACAATCAATCTCTAAAATGGCCAGAATGGATTTCCCATAAAGGTGGACCGAATTATAAACATAGCCCAGAAGCCTTGGAGAACATATCTCTAGTAAAACTAAGAATATCTACTGTATTTGGGGTAAGAATGTTTAGATAATGTGCCAAGCATGTGAAATTCATTATCTCATGACTGTTCACTAAGCGACTATTCAGCTCCCCTTCCATGAGGACACAGAATGACTCTTGTCTTGTAGAAGAGCTGTCATGCTTCATGGTGCTTCTGCCTAGAACATTGCTCGATGGATTCCATTCTGTGTTTCAGGTCTCAGATTAAATGTCACATCCCTAAAGAGGTCACAATCATTCACACTATCTAAACTCTATATAAGTCCACATGAATTATCTAACAGGTCACACATTCAATTATTTTATGAAATGAATTACAGTGCATATTTTACAGATAATTATATTTTCCACTTTCTTACTATTTTTCTTTGTTAGTAAAATAGTGGTCCCCTTGAGGGCACACACACACACACAAATGCTCAGCTATTATTTTAGGCTCTACCTGCAATGATTATTTCAAAATTTTTACTGAAAGATGGATATATAACTAATACTAATATTCACAATTTAGTATTTCTAATTTAATCATATTTTCTAATTTAATCATATTTAAATGAATTATCTTTCATTCATTAGCAAACATTCTATACATTTTGATTTTAATATAAAGCTTCTAATGCATTGATTTATTTCCCTACTTCAGGAATGTGAAATTTTATTTCTTTTTTTTTCAGCTCCTAGACACAAATTTCAAGCTACATAGTACCAACTACTCCATCAAAGTTTCTTCATTTCACAGTTGTTCCCTGGCTTAAAATTATACATAACTCAATGAAAATTTATTTCTACTTTCAGGAAAAAGTCATCAAAAGACTTTTTTTTTTTTTAACTAGAATGGGTTTATAACTTTAACACAAGATTGGGATAATATTTAATTTTAACTTTAAAACTTACTGAAATGCATATACACTGTTTCTATTATTCCTGTTACAACCCATCCCAATTTTACTGCCATAAAACAAGGACATTTTTATTGTGCTCGAGGGCATGTGAGTCACAGCAGGGGTGACCTGTCGCTGCTCCACCGTCACCAGGGTGACGAGAAGGACTGGAGGTTGGCATCATTCGGAGGCTTCTTCACTCACATCCCTGGGGTCTGGACTAGATGGCACTGAGCGCTTAGCTGATGTCTTCCTGTGGTTCAAGCTCTCCTAATCATGTGGTCTGGTTCCAAGACTGAGAGTCAGTGTCCCCAAAGCCAGTATTTCAAAAGATCCAGGTGAAAAGTGCACGGCCATGTATGACCTCGTTCTAGAAGTCACACACCATCACTTGTGCTGTTCTCTCGTTTGAACTGGTCACAGGCCTGCCCAATTCTAAAAGATGGGGATATATACACCCTCTTTTTTGGTGGTAAGAACACATAACATGGGATCTACCCTCTTAACAGCTTTTTTAAGGATGCACTACAGAACCACGCAGTGCAGGCACCACGCAGCACAGTGGCTTCACCTTGTATAACTGAGACCTTACACCACTGGAGCAGAAACGCCCCACGTCCGCCTCCTTCAGCCCTTGGCAACCACCGTTCTACCTTCTGCTCTCTGAGTCTGACTATGTTAGAGTCTTCATGTAAGTGGACTCATGCACTGTTTGTCCTGTGGCTAGATTACTTCCCATAGCATAATGTTCTCCAGGTCCATCCACGTTGTCACATGTAGCAGAATTCTCTTCTTAATGAGGCTAAATAACATCCCATTGTAAGTGTAGCTCACATTTTCTTTATCTGTTCATCCACCAATGGACATTTAGATTGTTTCCATATCTTGGCTATTATATATAACTGCAATAAGCATGGGAGTATGGATACCTGTTCATCTAGATTTCAGTTATTTTGGAAAAATACCCAGAAGTTGAGTGGCTAAATCATATGATAGTTGTATTTTTAATTTTTTGAGAAACCTCTAGATTGTTTTCATAGAGGCTGAACGTTTTTACATTTCCAACAATAGTGTGCAGGTTCCAGTTTCTCCACATCCTTGCCAACACTTGTATCTCTTATTTTTTTGGTGGGCATTCTAACAAGTATAATGTTATACACCATTGTGATTTTGACTTCCATTTCCCTGACAAGTAGGGATGTTGAATATTTTTCTTATACCTGTTGGCCATTTGTATTTATTTTTTTTGAGAAATATCTTTTCAAGCCATGTATTTGCCCATTTCAAAGCAATCTTGAGAAAGAACAACAACGCTGGAGGCATCATACTTTCCAATTTCAAAACACATTACAAAGACACAATAATTAAAGCAGTATGATACTTGCATAAAAACAGATATAGACCAAAGGAATAGAATAGAAGGTCTAGAAATAAACCTACTCATATACAGTCAACTGATCTTCAACAAAGTTTCCAAGAATACATAAGGGCAAAAGGGTGATCTTGTAAACAAATAATTTGGGGAAAACTGGATCTCCACATGCAAAAGAATGAAACTCGACCCTTATCTTACACCATATACAAAAATGAACCCACAAATGTTTTAATGATTTAAATGTGACTTGAAACATAACTCTTCTAGAAGAAAACGTAGGGGAAAAGCTTTATGACAATGGTTTTGACAATATTATCTTGGATAAGACACCAGAAACAGAAGCTACAAAAATAAAAATAAACAAGTGGGGTCTATATCAAACTAAAAGCTTCTGTACAGTAAAGGAAACAGTCAACAGAGTGAAAAGGCAACCTGTGAAATGGGAGAAGATATTTTCAAACCATATATCTGATAAGAAGTTAATAGTCAAAATATATAAGGAACTCCTACAACCCAATAGGAGGGGGAAAAAAGCAACAATCAAACAACCTCACGCCTTGATGGCAAGAATTTCAAAATAGCTGTGGCCATTTTAAAATCTTCACACATATATTTTCATATGTATTCAAATACATATTCACATGCTATGCAATTGGACTAAATTTTTTAGATTACATTATTTTCTCTTAAGGTTTCTGGCCATAATATTTATTTCTGAATTCTCTGCCTGATGACAAGAAAAAGATGGAGATAATGAATGTTGTCCATTTTGTAGGTAATCTCCATAAATATTTATTTTAATATAAAACAATCTTGAATTGGGTATATACTCATAGGAAAATAACAGCTGAAACATTTTCCATCAAAATGATAGAAAAATATGTGTGATGACACAGAATGTAATCTGTCTGAAAAATTACTTAATATTTTATGTTAGTCTCATATTACAGGTTTATATTTTTATCTAGAGAATAAACTTACCTGTATCTATGCCCAGAATTTTCTATGAATTTCTGTTTTTATCTCCAAAGTAATTTTTTAAATGAAATAACAATATACTTTACATTTTTTAACATCTATCTTTAAATAGAAAACAGGTGAACACAAAGCAGATGTAACCAAATGTCACAGAAACGTCACAGATAAACTTTGTTGGACATTTTTCCTCAAAACAGAGACAGCAGTATATCTGAGAAACGTAAGAAAGTTTTCTAGACATCACCCAGCCTTTGACCCCAGTTGGACTACTTAAAGGGACGAGCAGCTGACTCCCTCTGGGCTCAGCTCTGTCCGCCTGGGCTCTGCTGACGGTAAATGCACGGGCGCCACCAGCACTTGAGCAGAGCAGCCTGTCTTATGTGGTTTATAGCCAGTTATTCATGTCTTCTTGTCACATTAAGTTGCTCTTCAGGTTTTAAACCTAACCTTCTGCCTTTTCCTTGGAAATGTGATTATTTACTAAAAGTGAGGGAACATGTACCCACATTATGCTTCGTTCATAATTTTTTTTATTGCCCAGATGAGGAAATCCTCTGAGAGACCGTGTTCACCAACCTAATTCCTGGGAAGATGATATGATAGACGAAGGGGTAGAGCTGAACACTCTTCTTCATCATGTGTATCTCCCCCTTTTCTCTGATTAAGTGTCTTCAATATTTTGAAACTGAATTTCAGCTCTTTTCCTCCTGCATATAATTTGTTAAAATACTATAAATTTCAGATAATATCATGGAAAGATGCCTGGTTTTATAACTGAAAGTTACATCCATTTACTTTAAAATAATACACTCGATTTTTAATTTTTGATGATTTTTATGCTGGTGAATTAACATTGACTTTGCCTTTTAGTATCACCCTTGATGTGAGAAAATATACTTAATTCAATAGTCTGTCCAATCTGACTACTTCAGTCGATTCACATTTTTCAATTTGTTCTTTCCACAGTGCCCGTGGTTTCCTCTTTACTAAGAATTACTCATCAAAAATAAAATGAAACCAAACACTTGCAACATTGAAGTGGATTTTAAAGGCCCAAAGCAGAAAAGAAAAATACTGCAGCAGCCTGGGTGCTCCCCAGCAACAATTTTCTACTTCTGGATGAAGTGTAAGTTCTGTTTCTTAGCTTCTAAATTTTTTTTTTAAAAATAAGATTTTGTACTTATCTTCCCACTCCCTCCCGAAATTCACAATGACTGACCTGGACGTCAGCAGTGTCATTACCACATCCTATAAGCTGTCTCACTTACAGCTTTAATTTTTTTTTTTCCTATTTAAAAAATGTGAAATACGAGTTGTATACGGACAGCCAAATAAAATAATTAATTGCACTCTCACCAACCCAGGATAATATTCAAATAAGTCTTAGCATCTTAAACTATTACGGTAGGTGGGTGGCATGATGAAATATTTCAGTCGATAACAGAAAGCTGTTTCCAACCTATTTGAATACATAAATTGCTCTTAGTGGTGAGCAGTAAGGAACCTGCAGTTTGTCATGGTATTTTCCCAACATTTTAAATATTAACCACTCTCATAAACTGTGGGGTAGGAAATGATATATTCCTTCTCTAATCAAACAGATTTAGAAATCAATATAATTTCTGTATTTTCCAAAATAAAAGATTTTTCTTAGTAGAGAATTTATTTTAGAAAAAAAAATCTTGTGATTTTTTTTCTCACTAAATGCATGTATCATTACTAAGGCAATATTAATTTGGGAACATTTCCTTCCCTAGAATTAATCTGTACCACCTATTTGGGGGGCACTGTGCATACGTGTACAAATTTTACTGTGCACAATTACATTGGGCATGCATGTGAATCTTTAAAAAATTTAATTTGACTTATCCGGTCAACACTATGGGTTAATCATTGTTCAGATTTTTTTTCAAATGGTGAAACTCACATCCAGGTTGAGGACTTAACAACCTGTAAGCTAAGGGTGAAGGTGTAGGCCATTAACCCACAAGCACTGAACCTGGATGATGGTGATGGTGGCAGGTTGCTAAATGTATCTGGGAGGGGACACAAAAGATAAAGCACAGATTCAGTCTGTTATCCCCTCTGTAATCAGCTAATACGTTCACTCAACCAAGATTTATTGGGAGCCAGCTATGTACGAGAAGCCATGGCTACGTGGACTAAAAATATGGTTTCTGCCCTAAGGGACTCTTCAGTGCAGTGGAGAAGACCAGAGTGCACAAATAATGACAACAATAAAGTGAAGTACTGTAACTAGAAGAATATACAGATTTCTCTGGGGGCAGGGAAGAAGTGAGAAATTTCATCTTCCAGCAGAAACTTTTTCTCTGCTCCTAGTCCTTTAGATTTCTGTTTTCTTTCATGATCTCATAACTCTTTTCTTCACATATTTTTTTCTATCTAAATAAGGACCCCTCCCCTTTGCACACTGATTGTCTTCACATCTCTCTCAATTTCAGAAGAGCAGAGAACCATAGGGCTTACCTCTTGAACTCCATGCAGTATACACACGCATAGCTCTTCCTCATCCTACGCCTAAGCTTTATTTCTCTTTTCTCATGAGATAATGCGAGGATCCAGCCAAGCAGCCCTCAGATGTGCTTCTTATGATTGCTCTGCCGGTCCTACTTCATTTAACACGGAAATGATTCTCAAAAGGAGACTTCTAATAAACATTTTCTTCATTTATTCACCAAATACTTAGCTGCAATGAGCGATCTCATTCTCGTCTCCATATGCACCTCTGTGGGAGTTCCTTTTGCATACACACACAAAAGAAAATTTGCTGGGTCTTAAGGTATGAGTCTACTTACTGTGAAAAAGTTTTAAAAGATTCTTTTTCAATGTGGCTACACCGGTCACCCCTGTCCCAGCTGTCACGAGAATCCTTATGTCCTCACACAACTGCCAACTCAATGTGGCTTCGTTTTACTTCACATTCTGCCGCACTTGTGACTTTTACGCAAAATCCTATTGATGCTTCCATTTCTTTGATAACTAATGTGTCTATGGTTTGAGATTCCTCCTCTGTAAATTTCCTCTTCATATCTTCTGCTATTTTGATATTGAAATTCCTTTTTTTTTCAAAAAAAGTTTTTTGAAAACAGTTTACAAAAGTGTCTCGATAGCCTAGATATTAGCTACTGGTTTTAAAAATTGTAAAAGACCTTTCCCCAATCTACAATCTACTAATGTTGAGGATACGTTATCACATAGAAAAATTTAACTTTACTTAATTATAGCTACTGACACCTTAAGGTGGTTCTTTGAGAGTTTTAAGAATTTCTTTCTCATCTCTAGATCACAAATAAGAGTAATCATCATTACAATAAAAGGTTCAATTGGACAGAATAAGGCCCCAGTTCAGTTTGTGCCGTCCTGTTTTCTCACTACACAAGTTGAAAAAAAAATCAAAGCTTTCTTGGTGTGGAAGAGTAAGACAACTTTCATACTGAAATGGTGTCTCATATGAGTTATAAAAATCCCTGATTTTGTCTTATTTATCCTTTTCTTTTTCATTCTTCTCACCCTCAGCTTTAGCTTCCTCTTCCTCAGGGTTTCTTTCTTTCTTTCTTTCTTTTTTGCTCATAAATTAGAGGACTGTATTATTGTTGAAATGTCTGTCTCGAGTGTGATGAAATATATAAAAAGAAATTTTTCATCGTGTGTGTTTTTTCCACACCAACAAGCAAGTCTCTGTCACCAGCTGGGTGTGCTACAATTCAGCTCACTTCTGACACTGTCTACCTGCAGTCAGCATCAGTGCCCATAGATTAAGGGCTCACTCCTGCAAGACTGTCCCCACCCCCACTTCAGACACCCATCACTAGTCCACGTAGTTACCTGGGCTTCTGACTGACTAGAGACTGGAGGTTCCGATGACCTCCACGGGTTTGATTCATTTGCTAGAGCAGCTTACAGAAGTCGGGAAAACATTTTACTTAGTAGATTACTGGTTCATCATGGAAGACTATAACTCAGGAACAGCCAGATGGAAGACATGCATAGAGTGAGATATGGGGGGAGGGGCCTGGAGCCTTCAAGCCACTCAGCCAGAAAGAATGCCTAACCAAAACTCACCCTGCGATCCAGGCAAGACAACACCTAAAATTAAAGATCACAATATGCATACTTTTATTTGCATATTTAATCCTTAAAGTGAATGTCAATCTTGTATAGGGTCTCAGGCAGGAAACAACTTGATTTGTCTCCACATAATAACCCATTTTCTGAATACCTTCTTCAAAAGAACTCACCCTTCCCCAACTCATTTATATGTCCACATTTGTTACCTATTAAATTTCTGGTTTCTAATCAGAAATATGATTTTTCATATTTTCTTCCATTAAGTGGATTGTCTTTTCCCTTTCTTGCTGGGGTGTTTTGAGGCATGGGAAAGTTTAGTTCTGAATTAGTCTGATAGATCTTTTTTTTTTTTTTTCTTGTGATACTTGTGCTTTTGGTGTCATATCTAAGAAACCATTGCCTGACTCTACTGTAAAGTTATGAATGTTTTCTCTTAAGTGTTACATATTTTTAGCATATGTTTAAGTCTGTTTTGACCCATTTAGAATTGATGTTTGTATTTGACTTGAGGTAGGAGGCTAACTTTATTTTTTTATACGTAGTTATCTCGTCATCTCAGTATTGTTTGTTGAAAAGACTATCCTTACCCCACTGAATCATCTTGGCACTTTTATGGATAACATTTTTTTTAATATTAGACACTGGACACTTCAGATACTATCTTGTAAAAATGCAGAATTCTCTTCCTCTAAAGTTTTTTTTTATTTTAGCTGGCAGCTTAGCTACTGGCAGGCGGGCCCCCCAGAATTTATTTAGATTTGTTTCACACTTCGTTGGTGTAGACCCAAGGGAAGCCCAAGGTGTTTCCCAGCCCCGCGAAGTTGGTGGCCCTCAAGTTCCACATCCTGTCTTCCCTGAGGCTTTCAGACTTGGATTTCAGCTTTGTTAGGACATGATTCTTGTTCCGAGACTTTCTGGCATCTCAGCTTACATATTAAGGAGACCTCTCCGATGGCAGGGCCAGATGTCACCAAACACTGCATTTTTTGTGCCTTTCCCCGTGACCAGCACTGCTCCACTGCCACTCAACCCTAAAGAGGCTGATGTCCAGTAAGACTGGAGTGTTGCATTTTGTGCATATGTATCCCAGCCCTTATACACTGGCAGAAGGCTCAGCCTGACCTACAGAGCTCCCTCTGCCCAGCACTGCCCTCTCTGATGCTTCGGCCAGCAGGTTCTAACCATGTCACCAAATCTAGTCACTCTCTCCTCAGCTTTGTGGGATTGTGTGCTCTTTTGGGACTCTAGCCCTGAGCTGTGGGTCATTGGGAAATTGTCCATAGACATGAAGCTGGGAATTTATGGGGCTAAACTCTTGAGTTTCCCTTTATATCAGAATCACACTTGCGTGCTGCCTGTTGTCCATTGTGTGAAAATAGTTGTCCTCTCTTATCATCCTTTATAATGGGAGGGCTAGTCTGGGTACCAGTTATTCCATTATGGCTATTTGATGTAGGCTTTTAAAAAACTACTTTACAATGGGAATATATTTGTTTCTTCTCTCCAAATACTCTGAATCACAAAATAATATTACTTATCCTGAATATTCATTCTGCGTGTCATCTGGGATATATAATGGAATCTTCAACCATATGTTTAGTATCCTGGAATTTTGTAATAATTCTGCTTTCAAGAGAGACCCTAGTACATTTTGTGAAGTTCTAAGAAAGACTGATCATTCTGAAGTGGCCTTAAAAATGACAGCATACCTCTTTCAATAGCAAAAATCTAAGGAAAACTGAAAAATACCTGCTATAAATCAGCTAAATTATTTGAGTGCAATTCAAATTACTAGAAATAACTTACTAAAGAGTACAAATAATACTGTTACAAGAATGATAACGAGGGGGAAATTATTCTAAAGAAGTAGAGTGCTCAGCTGGAGGAGATAATTAGGTAATGAATGGTTAATTGGTAGAGTATGAAGTTGGTGTGTAGGTATATTAAAGTAAATTAAAAAGTCTCCAGAGAGACAAAGCAAAGGAGAAAGCCATTTAGCATATTAACCAGGACCCTCCCCCCACAATTCTTAGACATATGTAAGAGCAGAATGTTTCAGGGAGAAAACTGATGTCATTCATTTATTCACTAAATGGAAAAAATGATGAAAATTATTTGGAAGCATTAAAATTATGAAAATTATGGCATTGAGCAATTAATTAAATAGCTGTTTAATTTAACTGGACTCTCAGCTCATTAATACATGACACCGAAACTTTTAAAGTAAAAGACTTAGCACCCTGAGGTTAAAGAGTTAGCGCTAAACAGTACAGAACTTCGCAACACAGGCAACCAGATTCCCACGGACTAAACACACAGATGTAGTAGACCCAAGACGCAGTCTCCCCCAGCGCTGGACTGCGGTAGAAATGGCACGTTGTCTAGTAGAATAAAAACATAGCCCCTTCCAGTGACTCGTTTGTGTAGTACTTTCTTAGTTATGACACACAATAAATGGTCAAGTCATTTAAATCTGATCTGCCACACTTCAGGTTCTCTGATCTCTCTTTGCAGTGACAGTGTTCCTATCAGACCTCCAGGCTTATTTGTTGGGTGGTCAGAAAAAATACAAGAAGCCCAGTTAAGTTGTATTTCAGATAAACAGCTTTCTGGGGGAAAGGTATAAGCATGTCCTAAATATTACATAGGACTTATTTACAAAGCTGAAACCAACTCACAGCTGTGGGAAACAAACTATGGTTACCAAAGCGGAAAGGGAGGGGGCTGAATTAGGAGTTTGGGATAAGCAGGTCCAAACTACTCTATACAGAATAGATAAACGACACGTTCCTGCTGTAGAGCACAAGGAACTCTATTCAATATCTTGTCATAAAATATAATGGAAAAGAATATGAAAAAGAATATGTATGTATTACTGAATCACTATGCTGTACACATAATGAAACTAACACATTGTAAATCGACTATACTTCAATAAAAAAAATAAAGCTGTCAGTCAAAAGTGGCGGCTACAAGGGTGTGCTTCAAAGTTGATGAAACTCCTGGGTTTTTCAGGGGAATCCCTCACATGTATCAGTCTTGTCCTTAGAATTCTCTACTCAAAAAAAAAAAAAGAAAAAATTACATGGGGCCCACTTATACTATAAATTATTTATTATTTGTTGTTTATCTGAGGTTCAAATTTCACTAGATGTCCTGTACTTTGATTTGTTAAATCTGTCAAACGCCTCTATTCAGTAAATGCCTGCCGGCTTGGAAGGTGGTGACAACTGGAAGTTGAGATCATAGCCTCAGTGTCTGGGAGACTGAGGTTCTTATGTAAGAACTGCCTCCCATTGACCTCTGTTGGGTATGATCAACGTTTTCAACTGTAAAAGGGGATAATTATAGTATTTTAACATTCTTGTTGGAAGGATTCAAAGAATTTTTTTAAGTGACATGACAACAACCCCAAGGCTTTACAAATAGTAAGCCCTCAATAAATATAAGCTATTAATATAATAATATAATTATCAATGTCAGTCATTATTTTCCATTCAAAGAGACTTAGAGAATATATATTTCTATATCTTTCCAGTATCCAAAGATTATTTCCTCAACACACTACTGTATTAAGATAGTTTGAAACTCTCTTGCATCATTGCAACATTTCATTCAAAATTTCTCAATATTCTTAATACAAACAGATTTAGCCATTTGACCCAAATACCCTTCTCAAAGTGATGAAGATAATGAACTAGGCTCATTTTTTTCTCTTCTATTCTTCATGTCAGTTTACTGAGCTGTTAGTATAAATCAGTGTATAACTCACAAATTTAAAACTATTATTATTCAACCTAGGTCACAGATCTATTAAAATACTGGTTTATCTCATTATGTTGCTCTCAAGTCTGACATACATATAAAGTGGAGAACTAAATAGAATGTATAATAGAGTGTGCAAATGAATATTTTATTTCGGCCTCTGGAATGAGAAAAGGAGAAAGAAGGGTCGAAAATAGTTTGCAGCCAATTAACAGCATCTGCCACCATCCCCAATTTCCATGAGACCCAGGTGCCAGGACAAGAATCCTATCCTCATCTGTGACCCCTCCTGCGTCCTCATCCTTTTCTCCTATGATGTTTTTAATGGACTTTACCAAATACACATATCTGAAATGTGTCCCTGTTCCTCCAACCCCCACTAAGGCAACTTAGTTCATCTTTTCTTATTTTTCATCTGACCTTTATTCAGACTTTCTGACTTGCCCTTTCCTAACCATGTTCCACGTGGAAGTCAGCATGATTTTTTCAAATACCCTACCTGACACTCTTTTGTGTTTCTACAATATTCTCAAGATAAATTCCACATTCTAGATCATGGCTTACAAAACCCTCATAGTCTTTTATTTGTTTTCCTCTGCAGAATTATATCTTAATCTTTTACCATATACTCTTTCATCCAACTCCCTTGCTTTTTAAAAACTTTGTTCAAAATACTACTCTTTTGATCGATAGAAATTAAATGAAATAGAGACAACTTATATTTTGTAGACAACTGAAATGAATTTCAGGTCAGTAATTGGACAAATTTGTAGACTAATCTGTAGATACACTAATTCCTTCAACTTTTAAAAACATTTAATTTTATTTTACACTGATACAGTCAAGAATTAACTCTACTCAACAAAAAGCCTGACCTTAACTTTTGGCTCATTAGACGTGACCTCTAAGCCCTTAGAATGTCGTAATGAGAATACCTTATGAGAGTGCTTTTGTTTACCTTGGGATCGTGTGCTACACCTCAGAGCCTAACAATGTGATTTATAGCGGGGGCTTTGGGTCACACAGTATTTGTTCAATCCCTGAAAGTGCTGGAATCTAAATTCAGTAGCATGAGGGACTAACCATGTCTACGTGACCAAGCCCTAATCAAAATTCTAGGAAGCGAGGCTCAGGTAAACTTCTCTGGTTGGCAATACTCTGCATGGTGTCACACACTGTTTCCCCAAAATTTAGTACTATGACTCCCCTGGGAGAGGACAATGGGAAGTTCTGTGTGGAACGTTCTTGGGCGCTGCCCATGTGTCTGTTCCCTTGGCTGATTGGATGATTTTAATTTGTATCCTTTCTCTGTAATAAGTCTTAGCTGTGGGTATAACAGCTTTCAGGGAGTCTGTGAGTTATCAAGACTGAAGGTGGTCTCAAAGATAATCAGACTTTCAACTGAGTTAGGGTGGTCTTAGAGACTGTTATCTAACTTTGTAATAATACATTAAGTTCTCTTTTCTTCTACAGAATATATATGTGTATGTGTGTATTTGTATGTATGTATTTATATATCTGTCAAATTTCCAGAGAGTGTTTTGTTAAGATACTGCTTCTGTATTAAGTGTTAAAACCTGACTTTACCATTCCATCCCCTTTATCCCAGGCCCCAGTAACTCACGAGTGCTAACTTTACACCAATATGACCGTATGCTTGTATAGTATATACCTACTAGGTTATGAATTCCTTGGCAGCTGAGGCTTTAGTATTTTCATTTTGGAATATTTAAGCATTTGGCTCATTTACAGGCATTCTTCTGGTAGTCAATAACTTTGTTGAATATGTAAATGACTCTATAAGTAATACTCATTAGAAAATTCAAAAAGCAGTAAGTTAGAGTTTGTTCATGTGACAAACAAGATTTCAGAATCATAACATTCAAACAATACAATTTAGAGAAAGTCAAAAACAATACTATAGCTTGAGCTTTAGCAACGTGGATAGCCTCCACGTTTCCTTTTCCCTCCTTGCCCACTCACAGGGACTGAAATTCTAAGTCATTCAGCATGAAATTTAATATAAAACTCATAATCTAAATACATGCATGCCAGTTCCCTGATTAGAACAAGGATAAAGTTCACACTTACTCCATCACAACACTAGTCAGAATTCTAAAATGAAGGCTCGATTTCCTGCCCCTGGTTATCCACATCTATGTGTAACTAACTCCTTACCCTCGAGTGTGAGTGGAAGATGTGATTCACGTCTAACCAACAGAATACGGCAAAAGTCAAGACATTTTGCAGACTCAAAGTCCCCACTCAGCTGATTTTCAGGTCCTCAAAAGGGATATTTTCCTGGTTGGGGTCCAGGAATTATCTGAAAGAAGAGTGTCAAAGCTGGAGAGAGCCTCTCCTGCTGGCCTTGAAGAAGAAAACACGTAGCTGGTGAACTACATGTGGAAGAACCCACGCCAGACAATATCTTGACTTCAGCCTCGTGAAACTCTGAGCAGAGGAGCCAGGCAAGCTGTGCTTGGACTTGTGACCCAAAGAAACCGTGATATAATAAACATACATTAAGTCACTAAATTTGTGGTAATTTGTTACGCAGCTTTGAAAACTAATACAACCACTTTAGTGCAACACAGGAAGAGTTATATTTTCACTTTTGTCCACAGGTCTTTTTATCTAGTCTAAGCCTTGTTTGTTTTCCCTCCTTCCTAAGAGATGTTAAGTGAGATCTAATATAGATGAACAGAAATCTATCTTTTGTTCTTTGCTTGATTTTCTCTTTTTTCCACACTAAATGATAAACATCCAGAGTGTTTATCACTATTTATACCCAAGACAACCCAGCACTTGGCTCAGCTCATGATGGGATTCAATAAATATGTGTTGATTATAGAAACAAAAAGAGAAAAAAATGAAGGTAGATTTTTCATTTCATGATTAAGTAAATATAACAATTATCTAAATAAAATGAGATAAAGTTAATTGGCTAGTTTGTGATGCTATTTAATTTAAATGTAGTAAAATGATATTTATCTTTTCCTAACATGTTGTCTCTTTCCCCTCATTTAGATATGTGTACAAATCCTTTTTTCAAAAATTTTATTTAATTGTAGTAATATATTTCCTCATACTTTCATATCAAGTTTATTTTGTTCCATCTTATTCAATTAGTACTTTAGTAATTAGAATCCTATTCTTTTTTTTAAATGTTGATCACTTTGAAATGTAACATTATTTTGGATATTTTGTGTAACAATATTTTCATTTATATTGCTGTGATATACTTTTTGTTAATATAAGCTAAATATTATAAAAATGGGATTAAAAATAAACTGAGAAATCCTTAAAGTCTACTGCAAATGCATATGGCTGGGTTATTCTGAAATTGAATTAGTGTTGCACTTGTTTTTAGTAGATTTGATATTTCTCTTGTCGGAATAAAGTTCCTATGTAAAAATTTAAGATCTTAAAATTAATGCTAAAGAAAAATATACATCACTGCAATTATTTTGGTTAGAATGCTAGCATGAAGTGTTTATTTCATATAAAAAGATGAAATTAAAATTAATAATTCATAGGGAAATGACATTTGAATTCCAAATATATTATTAGCGCCTATAGAAAGATAATTATATGAGCTATTATAAAATTGGGGAATAAAAGGTTAAAGCTATAAAAATAAGTGTTTCATTTTATACACATATTTACATAAAATTGGCCTTAGGCTTAAATGTAGGATACAGAAAAATGAATGTAACATTAAGCTAGTTTAGAAAGAATTCAATCATCCACCCAGTCCTGACATCCTATAGCTAATTTAAACTAAACACATTTACACATTTCTGACTTCAGACTTCAAAGTTGAAGTGTGTAGGCTCTCATTGCATTTTGGCAATTATTTGCTAGAAATTTAAGCCAGAGAGCTTTGAAATCTTCCTGGAATGCTGTTTATATATTAACTTGCTCAACATGTAATATGATTAAACCAGTGAGTCTACAAATCAGTCTCAAGGGAAGAACATTCTTTGAAAATCTGTGAAATTATTATCCAATCATTTTAAACTTTATTTAAAATTAAACAGAAGTGTCTTGGGAGTACTCATGTATTCTCTTGTTATTTATTCCTTTTGCCATCAGCTCGGTCTGCTTGTCAAGGCCACAGTTCCCTTTGGGTTGTTAATCGGTTTCATTTTGAGATGTCAGGATGAGACAAAATTCAGAGTGTCTGAAACCAGTTCACTTCCTGTGAAACGGACAACCTCTCTTGAATGTCCAGTGTGTATCACCCAGGAGCCCACACAATTCCTGTTGTATTCTTCTTTGTGGAGATGTACAATCAGTTGTCATGTCTTGTCAAGTCTTCCTTCACTCTGTGTATTGCGTGTTAGTGCTAGGTGCCCACAACACACACACACAGGCAATTCTATATCCATTCCTCACTTCTGGTCTGAGTAACCGTTCGTTTTAAACAGTTGATAAGCTTTCTAACTGCCTCTATCACTCCTCTTTAATTTATCCTGATAAGGTAAGACTTTCTTCACATTATTTTCTTACTCATCCCAAAGCAATGGTGTCCATTTAACTTAACATTGGCTGTTTTACAGTATGATCCCAGTATGGGTTCTAATCAATAATTTTCTACAATCTATGTCCATCTCTTAGTCATCCTGTTTTTCCCTTTTCATTTCATATTGTAAATTTTGAGCTGCTTGATTTGGCTTTTCACCCTGAGTGGCCATGAATGAAATTTCAACCTTTGGCTTTGAAAACTGGAAAGCCTCCTGATCACTACGAAAAGAAATCTTAACAGGACACAGAAAAGGAAACACCCACGTGTCTCATGCAACTCAAGAAGGCAATGACTAGCTTGTTGTCATACAAGTATCCTTGCCAAGTTTAAAAAAAAAAAAGCCGTATAAGACACACGGGCCTTAGGCATTGCTGCCACATGCATGACAATTCTGACTCTGCCCTCGGACTAGCCATTTCACTTGACAGAATGTGTTCACCACAAGGCATAGTTAAAAACACTATTTCTAGTAGCTCCAATCTGCAAATGACCTGAAGACTGATCAATTATAAAATAGGTACGTTGTACTATATGAAGATAATAGAATAGAGCAATAATAAAGAATTAGAAAAGTAAAACGAGGATAAAATTCCTTTAGACATGGCGCAGAATAAATGAACTCTGCATGATTCCATTTATAAACGTTCAGAACCAGGCAAAACTAGTCTATAGTTTTAGACATAAGAATAATGGTTACCCACGCTGGGGTGGGGATGGAGAACTGAGGGGAGAGTAACTAGGAGATTGCGGCTCAGAGGGGGTGATTCAGATTGCATTACTGGCACCGGTTTTGACAAGCTGATTTTCTTATCGATTATTTCTTCCCTCTAAGAGCCCTGATACCTACTTTTTCATCAATATATGACCCTTCACAGCCTCTTCTCCTTTGGGTTTGATGTGCTCAGATATGGTGTTTAAACAGGGCACTTTAGAAGAGGAATATTCCCAGATAGTCAGAATTAACTGGCATGTGTGTATATGTACACAATTCTGTGCACACACAATTCTTTACTTTGTCCTGTCTTTCCATATGGTCACACATAGACTGATTGCATCAATATATATTATTGTACATGTACAATTTGAAACGCACTGAACACAGTATTTAGAATACAAAAGTGAACTCTCTGCATCCCAGTCTTGTTTTCTATGTGATCCTAATGAAACACAAAGCATATAAACCAATAACAGTTTAATATATTAAATTATATTACAGAGGTATGTGTAAAGATATGCAGGAAAGCAGAGAACTCGCTGGGAAGTCCTCATACTGAGATAATATTTGAAATAGTATTTGACCTCATCAGGAAGACAAGAGGGGAAAGTAATCCAGGCAGAATAACAGTTTATGGTAAAGGCACAACCACGTATAAAGCCACGGGATGTTCTCAGAGCAGTGAACTGCATTACGTGGTGGGATATGAGTTGAAATAGGATATAGGGGCCCAAGATGAGTTAGGAAAAGTAAGAGAATATGAACTTTGTTAAGTGTTAGGTCTAGAAAGGACTACAGCTCAGGTGTTCTTTTTTTTTTTTTTCATTGTAAACTGAATCAAATTTAATGTGACTTGACACAGGATATATGGATACAAAATGAGCCTTTTAAGTAAAAGATAATTTCTGGATGTCTTGTTCAAATTTAATTCAAAACATTATATTCTAATGCTGTAATAGAAACAGAAATATAAATTAGTAAATTGTCACCCCTCACAGTTTCTGATGAACAAGAAACAAGAGAACAACCAATGACAATACAGTGTAGCATTTGTTTCACTATAATTAATTGTTTATAAAAGAAGTTAGAATAAGAAAATGGAAAAAAATATAAAAATAAAAATTAATGTATGTCAATAAAGAGGGAAGAGAACATTAAGGAAGGAAAAAATCATGCTTATTTAAGCACAGAATAAAAAAAAAATCATCACTTGTTAAAAAAAAGACACGGAGTTTGAGATGTTTTGGAAATCAGGACGATTTCCTAGCTACCACAGTGGATGGCAATGGTATTGTGACTCTGGCGTTCGACTTTTAGCTTCAAATGAACCAAGTGGCAAGTGGTTTAAACTAGTTTGGGTGCAGAAAACTCGTATCTCAAATGTAATCCAGGGCAATAAAGATGAAATCCCATTGAGACTCCCTCTAAGGGATACCAAGTGATTAATTTCCATTGTCACTGGTGGAAAATCATTGTAAGAGATGGAGAAATGGGCAGAGAGACAAAAATGGTGAATTTCGACATAAAGAAATGGCTTCTGTTGTGAAATGGAGTCCTCAGTCTGTTTCTTACTCAAAAAGATTTGGGGACAGCAGGAAATTTGTTCTGGTCTCAGTCTTTCTCTGCCACACTGACAAGAAGTATTTTACAAAATGGCAGCTCCACAGTGAGAACATTACCTACCAGCCCCCGCCTGGTGCACACGGACATGTAACATCACCAAGAAGTAAGTACACTTACTCTTAAGTTCCTGGAAAATTGGGATTTCTTTTGCTACTATATTATAATCTAGTTCATTCAGATGACTCACCCATGAAGCATGGTGGGCACAATCCCTGAGGCCCATTGTAGTGTTAGGGACTGGGAAAAATGTTTTAATTTCTTTTAAAGCAGAAGAAAAATGGGTATAATCAAGTCGACATTATATTCATGTGTCTGTCTATGCAGTCATGAAATAGAGTAATAAGTGTTTTTGTGAAAGGAGAGGGCGCAGAAGTCCTAGGACCCATGGCTGTCGTAATGTGGCCTCGAGCCCACTTGGAATGACCCAGAACTTGAGATCAAGAAGTTAGATGTGGTCACAGCACAGACCTAAAATAAGCAGAGAACCGGTTCAGGTGCCCAGCAGTGAGGTGGTGAGGCAACTGCAGGAATGAAGGACGCTTCTATTACATGGTTGTAAAACATTCGGTGAAACTATCACCTGTGGTCGTATGGAAGGCAATTTGTGAACTTACTAAACTCATAGTGTGTTAAGTTTTATTGGCTATGCTTGGCAAACTATTGAAGGGAAGTTAAACTAGTAAGCAAACTAGAAATGAAGTGGGGCGGGGTGTCAGCAGGGTTGCGGGAGAGAGAATAACGCATAACACAAAAGCAAGAAATCAAAGAACTATGTATAGAAAAGAATGCTGGTGGGTAGGTTTGGCTATTGGCTTGTGGACCTGCGCCTTATTGCTGGTATATCTGCAAATGCCTTTAGATAGTCTAATACGTGAAAACAATTTGGTATGTTCTAAGGTTATATTTATTTTCTCTTACAACTGTGTGGCTATCCCCCACTGTCTTCTGTTACATAGGATTTTAGAATAGGAATCTGATAACAGGCATACAGGTTCAGTTTTGTTTTGCTTAATGTGTTGTTTGTATTATTTTATTTTGTTTGATGCCTTGGTTCACTGCCCAGAATACTGTAGGATCCTCTCTTTAATCACACAGTCCAGTAAGTTCTTCACAACGTTTTAATTTTGTAATTCTTTCCTCCCTTCATTTCTTTATAACAGGACCTAGCATTAGAGGGTCTTTTGTTTTGTAAATTTTGGCTTCCTTTATCTCAGGACTCTTTGTTTATTTTTTGAATGCGATGTTAATTCAACCTCTTATCTAATGACGGCTACTTTTTGTATCATTATTTCTTTGTAGTTTTAATAGGCCTTCTAGCTCCTTTTTCATGTGGTCCCATTGTTCCATTTCTTGTTCCATCAATTTTACATTGTTTCTAGTCGCTGAAAGTAGGGTGCAATTGTGGAGATGCTTGAGGGCTATTTTTATGGAGATGTATGTGTGTGTATTCATTTACGTCTTTTTGTTAATCTCTAGTTCTCAGCGGCAAAATAACTTTTCTTCTAAAATTTACTTTCCAGGTTGGGATTCTTTCAAAGAAGGAACACACTGCTTGAATGAATGATTCCTTACCCTGCTCTCTCTGCCAGAAGTGCCAGAGTGAGGCCTCGAAGTGGGGCTTGCTTCCCTCAGCGCACACTCCCTGCCCAGCTCCCACATACAGAACTTGGATGAAGACTCTTATACCTGTTTTAATTCCTATTTTATAGATGAGACAATTGAGGCTCAAAAAATTAAAATGATTTCCATAAAATTTTAAAAAACTGTACAAAATTATCAAGAACTAAAACCGAAGTCAGCGATCTCATTTTTGCTATATTGATACTTGTAATTGACTGCAAACATGTATATTTGGGGTTTTTTTAAAGTATTTTCCATTGATTCTAGAGAACCGATTGCTGTGACATACTTATTATTGGAAAATCCAGAAGAAGCGATGTTTAATTAAATAGTATAATATCCAGACTTCCCCAGGATGAATATCTAAAGAGCCAGGCCACTGATAGGTTGTGAGCTGAGCCAGATACTCTGTATGATATATTCCGAAGTAGGGGAAGAAAAGTTATTAGACGTCTAAGACGAAATCTCAAGAACAGAAATTTAACCTGAGCAACTACAAAGCTCAGTCATCCATGTTTAGTCAGACTGGAACACCAGTCTGCCTAGAGCAAGTCAGACAGGAGTGTCAGGACTGGGGTGGCGGAGGCGGGCGCGTCGCGGGCGAGCATCACCGCGATGGTCGGCCCACCCTGAGGAAGGGAGACCGCGCGCTGAGCGACAACTCATCCCTTACTCCAGAGAATCCGGGTTTGTCTTTGTAATTTTGTTGCATGTCAGCAAGTTCACCAAGTGACAAACGCTTAGGCAGATAGGTGGCGTCGGTTCCAGGATGCCACCTCACCTGTAAGAACTGGTTCTAATGCACTAGGGAAATGGAGACATTGTGGGCCAGGGGCCACTGCGCTGAATGTGCCATGAGCAATGCCTCTAATGAGAGAAAGATTCCTTAGAAATACAAATTGGGAAGAGAAATATTTCTAAGATCTGTTATTTCTAAGCTTTCATCGTGTTGTTATTTGTGGCATTTACGGCATTTCATCATACTGTTATTTGTGTCAGATTATCTCAGTGCAATATGACAACGGCGTCTACACGTCCCCAGCAAGAACATGCCTGCTTCAGTCTTTTTCATTACTCCCCAGACACCCCTTTTTAACTGCACTATTTTCTAGATATCTAGGTTTGGAATATGAAATTAGTGACACCACGAATACCGTTAGAATTGCTCAGGTGGATAGAATAGTTGTGTGAGTAAACAAACTCTGTCTTGTCACTTTATGTATCAGATAAGGTGCTGATGTATCTACATATCAGGTATACCCCAGTACCTAGTGTTGTAAATAACACCCCGTTTAGCTCACAGTCCTGCAGGTCAGCAATTCAGCTTTTATTCAGCTGAGCGGTGCGTCTGCTGGGCTTCACCTGACTCTTTGCTGCACTGGCAGTTGGGAAGCGGTCAGTGGCTTTAGTTTTATTTTTGGCAATTGGCTGTCAGCTGATCAGTGGTCATGACGGTGTGTCTCTAATCACTGAAGAGCTCAGTATGGGTTTGTTCACAACTAGCTGTTACAGAGTTCCAAAGGTGGCCAGGACGAAAGCCCCAGTTCACTTCTCCAGTGTTTTGTAAATTCCTGCTTTGGTCACAACGTGCTCTCATTGGCCAAAACAAGTCACGTGGCTCTGATCCAAGGGCTGCATTCCACTTTTTACGACAGGGGAACCGTGCTTTGGCCACAAATAAAGGAGCTCTAACTCAAGCATGAACAGTGAGGACATACGTTTTCTCATGTATCAAGAAGCCCGGAGATCGGGCGTCCCACACCATGATTGATGGGGGAGCTTAAAAATGACACTGACTTTCTTTCAAATCCTTTCCACAGCTCCTCTCTGACATCCACATAATTCACAGCATGTGCAGGCCTTTAACACGGTGGCCACTGCAGGTCCAGACCTCACTTTTCACAAAGAGAAAGTAAAGGTGCAAGGAGTCTCTTCTGAGGTCTTGCTATCTGAGGACTAGGAAAAATTTCCCAGAACCCCCAGGGACCTCCTGTTAATACAATATTGGCTGTATTGATGTCACAAAAGCATTCCCGTCCTAGGAGAGGATCTCACCGTGACTACCTTAGACTGAGCGTCTGGCGCGGAGCGGGCTCATAGGTGAATTCAGCAACTGTGCGCTGTGCGCCTACTGTGGGCACGCAGCACCCAGGCCCTGGGGATGCAGCATTGAATGAGATCGTCTCAGCCCTCATGAAATTTACATTCTAGGCAGAAGGACATGCAGTGAATAAATAAGTACATCGAATACACAACTGGTAATAAATAAAAGCTACTAAGGGAAAAAGAAAAAAACAAACAAACATAAAAGGGATGCGGAAAGCCAGAGAACGGCCGGGGGTTTCTGTTTCGTACAGGAGAGCTAGGCATGGCCTGACTGGCCGGGTAACCTTTGATCAGAATCTCATAAGAAACAAAGTACTTTGCCTTAGGGATATCTGAGGAAAACACCTCCCACTGCAGAGGGAACAGTGCTTGCAAAGATCAGGCCTTGAAAGGGTTTGTTTGAGACAGAGCCTGGATCAGAATGTTCTAGGGACGGCGTGGAGGTAAAAATCATACACAGCCTTGTGCTGATGATAAGGTTTTTGTATTTTCTTTGAGTGAAAGGGGAAGCCATATGAGGATTTTTGCATGGATCTGTGACACTCCTGAATTTATTGTAGAATGTTCTGTTATGTCTCTAACAGACAGTACGGGACGGGGGGCAGAAGCGGCAGGATCCTGGCGTGGTCCAGGTGAGCATCCTGTGTCGGCTTTGACCAAGGTGGGGGTGCTAGAGAAATGCTATGATTCTAGATTTTGTGCTAAACACGGAACAGAGAGTATTTGGTGGCAGACTGGACACCCATCGGGAAAGTAACT
This sequence comes from Camelus ferus, assembly GCF_009834535.1. Classification (NCBI taxonomy): domain Eukaryota; kingdom Metazoa; phylum Chordata; class Mammalia; order Artiodactyla; family Camelidae; genus Camelus; species Camelus ferus. The sequence continues at coordinate 4,594,713 of NC_045718.1, read as the reverse complement.
TTGAGCTGTAGCTTCCTTGTCTATAAAAATAATACCTGCATCCTAGGGATGTTGTGAGGAGTCCATGATATAATTTATGTAAAATACCGTTCAAGAGTTTGTAATATCGAGTCTCTCATCTCATCCTCAAATGATTATAATTCATGGTGCTTGTACATCAAATTTCTAGCTGATAGGGATTTCAAATACTGTTAAGTCTCCTAATAAGGAGGTAGGGATGGGTCTGGGTGGATCTTAAGAAACAGAGCTTAAAAGAGAAGCTCAGGAGCCAGGAGGATATGAACAGAAAACAAGAAGGCAAGTGAAATGGAGTGAAATAGAAGTATTTGCCTTCAGCTGACTTTTTAGTTCTGTGCTGTCAATGACGGATGAGTTAATTAGCTACATGCAAAAGCTCGTGGACAAAAACGTCCTCTTCTTTTGTCAGGTCTTCTCATTTTGGATGAATCTTAACTTTCCTGAGGGCTCCAAATAAAATGCCTAGAAACATCCTGGTGCACATCTTATTCATGGACCAGTTCACATGACCCTTTTGCTGGCCCGTACCTTTCCCAGGAAGCAGACACTAGTGATGTCTTCATCACTACATTACTCTGACTTTTGTCAACTCAGATTTGTGTAATGTTCCTTATTTTATTTTCCAACAGTGATTGATTTTAATGGGACTATGAGTCATCTGAAAATTTTATATACTAATATTTAATTTTGTAAATGAAATCAATTTTTACACTGCTATACTTGGAGTGTGTCACAAAAATCATTCCTCGCTATTTCTACCTGTCCCTTTAATTAGCATGAGATTTCAGAAAATTCTGATATAAATATATTCCCATTACTATGGATTTAGTCTTAAGGTATATCAAAAGATTTGCCTCTCACTAGTTTACAGAATATTTTGCTTGCCTTCAACAACATGGCCTGATAATATGGCCACAAGAATATAGAGGTTTAAATTTCTTCAGTGAAACCAATTTTTATGGAACACAATTTGATCCATAAAATTTATATTTGTGACATACACATAAGAATTGCCTTATACACGGTGGTTTATATCTATTACTGTTACTCTTTTTCTTCCTGACACAGAAAGTTATCATGTCATTTTTATTGTAAGTATAGTCATATAACTGGTGAGCATTTACTTTTGTTTGTTTTAGAAATTATTCCAGCCAGGATCTGGTTAGACAAGCTGTTGTGTGTGTGTGTTTGTGTTTAAATTAAGTCCAACAAATCGGTACTTAAAGCCACTGGCACATTTTAGATTATAGATCACAGCAAATCTTCAGCAACCTGATTTCGTATTCAAAGATAGATTTTGGCTGCTGACTTGACGGTTCATATATTGAGATAAAAATGTGGCTATTTAGAAGTTGGTCAGACTGCTTCAATAGATCAGTGCTGCAAAATATCTTGAAAAGGACTTAAGTAGACAGTATAACGTCAATTCTCCTTTTTCACAATGGCACCAGAGCCGTGCAACTACATATATTTTAGTGCTTATAGAAGATGTGAAATATTATGTTGCTTTATTTCTAGAACTACATATAGTCTTGGTGGCAAAGCTGGAATAAACAGATAACCGCATTTTGAGTGTATGACAACGATGTCAGTATTCAGATGTTTATATACATTTTATAAGTTAAGCAATATAAAATTGCCAGTTGTCTACCACTTTTGACCCTAAAAAATGGGAATGTGCTATGGATCAACCTAAAATACGTGAAAATCTGGCTATGTGAAAATCTAGATTAATATTCCACCTCTAACTTATTCTTGTATGAGAGGAAAGTGCATACAACTCTTAAAACATAGAATTAAAAATAAAATGCAACAGTCAAATAAGTGATCAGAAGGCATGCAGTCCTTATAATTCCTGTTCTTTTTAAGATTTCAAATAACTTAATATGTATGATGCCACTTTTGAAAAGTACATACTATCCTTATTTTATCTTCATGAAGTTACTGACTCTCATCCTGTGACTTGCAGCACTGGTTTATGTAATGTGAGGAGCTAAGGGCCCTCAGCAGCCCTCCTTCCCTTCAGATGTGCCTTTTCCTCTTTCCGGCAGTAAGGCTCGTCACTCCAGAAAACAGAAGAGAAAAACGTTCTTTCTTTCCTCCTTGAAGCCCATTAAGGGTCCTTTCTGTCCTTAATAATAGGTGACAAGAAGAAAATCTACAGTTTGTTGGTTACCTCAGATTGGAAGGCAAAAGACATTTTAGTCAGGGGCCTAGAGCTGAAATCTGAGCCCCCTGGAAACAGTTCATTAAGAGCGAAGCAAGTGGAAGGAAGAGGGAGCAGCAGAGGGAGGTTTTCAGTTCCCCGATCACTGCCGCCAGATCAGGTTCAGTATTTTGTTTTATTTTGGCCAACTGGCATTTATTATATTTGTATAAAAATTTTAAATTTAGGCTTTGGTTCAAAACAGAGAAAAGATGAAATTCAAGGATGCCAACTGAAAGGGGCAACTAGGAAAATCACAAGCCGTTTATTACTTATGATATACATTTTTATATTAAAGATGCTATTCAGATCATCTCTTCCATCAAGTGATCAAAGGGCTACGCACATAATATGGCAGCATAACTAACCTGAGCACCAGTAAATGACTTTACAAACCAACAGAGGACAGACAAGCACTGCCTTTTCCCTAGGTTTTGATGGTCCATCTAATGCTTCTGACTGCTCTTTATTCCTAGCCTGTGCAACAAAGTGACACTTTGTTCATAAATGTTCTTTATCCCAAAGAGAGTGATGGGGTTACAGTGACCTTATGGCACACGTGAAATGGTCCATAGCCAGCTCAGTGCACTCCAGGGAAACACAGAGAGACTGATACTGGGGGTTTGGATGCTGGTGAGGCACGCTGTCCTATCCTGCCGACTGAATGGTTTAGACATGACTTACGTTCTGTGAGTCCAGGGCTACATCATTCTTACCAGTGCCTTCAGAATTCCATCCAACAAAGGTGAGGACAAGAGATGTTAACCTCTTGTATCTTAAGCACTAGCAGGTGTTTTTCCTCTTACGAGAAATATAGTCACATCTGTATCAGAGCAACTTACAAACTTACCAATAACGTGGTTGCCTAATGAATGGTTAAATATGTTTATAAGTTTAGAGGATGAAACATGTTTACTTTTTTCCCTGGGAATTGCATCACAGCCAACAACTCAACTGAGCCATCCTTTACCTGATGTACAAGTTACAAATAAGCCATCCCTATGGTAATGTCCAGAGTACATCTGCATACATTTTTCATGACTGCTCAATGTTCTGCACAATTCAGCCAGCTGGTATTAGAACCAGCTCTTCTGCTTCTTCTGTGACCGTAACAAAGACCAAAAAATATTCCTGAAGAATATGGGCTCCAACTGCAGGTTGGAAAGTTTTCTGAGTTAAAAAATAACTAAGAGCACTAATAAAAGTGATGGAAATCATTATGGATCTACATAAATAGAGAAGACAAGCATGAAAACTCTTTATTTGAGGATACGTGCTGAAAATACAATGTATTTCACTATAAAAGATAAAAACTTGACTATCTTCATTACTTGCACAAAAAATAATTAGGCTGAAGGAGTGACCTGGAACAGATAACAGAAGAGTGTGCCAGTAGGAAAGCAGGCTCACCATCTAGCCATGGAGAAGAGCTGGTCAGTGGAGATGAGTTCATCATTGGAAATTCTGCATCACTAATCCTTGGCGCTAACACACGTGATCCACAAATAGCCTGCTTTTTATTAGCTGGATTTTGTGACTTTCCTCTCTTAAAGTAATTAAACAATAGAAGCTAAAAGAGTACAATTATTTCTATTTGAGACCATGTGAAAGGTTGCTGAAGTGTCGTTATCAAATTGGTTATCTTAAAGTATTTTCAAAGTGATAATTAGATGTGGCCTTGGCAAGGAATACAGTTTGCAAACACTGTCAGGGTATACTTTATATATATATATATATATATATAAAACATATATATATGTGTTATACTTCAGTTTAAACAAAAAAAATCATATATTCTTTTTTGTGTATGTTAAAACACACAAATCATTGTTAATGTGAATGAGGAATCAGGTTCAGTCTCCAGACTAACCAGACTAACTATTAATGTTTACTCACAGGGTATTGGTTGAAAATTACAAATGAAAATTACAACACAATGATTTTGAAGTTATTTTGTTCATCTCAGGCAATGAAGGATATGTTGGATTTTTTTTTAATGAAGCATTTATAGAAAATGATGATTTTGTGAGCAACAGATTAGTTTCATGGGGAAAAAGTCATATATATATATATATATATATATATATATATAGTATGTTATCTGATAATGATGAATTTAATAAAATCGTAACTAGGAAATTTTCATATTTAGAAGATTCAAAACATTTTTAATTAACCCATGTGTAAAATAGGAAATAATATTAGAAACTCTGAAATGTTTAACTGAATAATATTGGAAAAGCTATGTAATTGGATAGATTATTTTTAAATGTCCTTTATTATACACAGTTAGCTTATGTTTAAAAACAGCTTGAAAATAGCAAAAAAAAAAAAAGCCTTATTTGTCATGAACATCCAAGTTCAAATGTCTTGCATTATGCAAATTGTGTGTATGTATAGTAGCACATAAAATCAACCATAGAAAATAATAAATTAGAGTGCTTATTATACTGTACAATTTCCAATTAAATAAACCACAAGGCTAGAATTGTGATTCAAAGAAGAGTGCTCGCCATTTACTTGAGCACTGCAACTTGCAGTAAACAAGTTGTTTATTTTCTATGTAAATTGCTTTCCTGAGTGCTCTAGCAGCTTATATGAAAAAAAAATTAACAAAAATATAAAAAGTAACCTCACTAAGTATAAGTTTAAAAAGTGGAAAGTTTTACATATGTGTGTTTTAAACTCAGAGTGAAATATTTTCATGAAGTTTTAGGAGAATTCCTGTTTTAGTCTAACTCACATAAAAGGTGCTTTCATTTTATTTATTGCACTTTGAAATGTGCTGTAGTGTAACTATTAAAGGAACTTTATAATAGATATTGAATTGAATAATATTAGGAATGCTGATTCAACAGTCTCATAATTTGTGGCATTTTCTTAATTTCTAGATGATTAAAAAATTGATCATTAGTCAACAGACTATGTAGTTCTAAAATACTCATTGACTTACATTTTCATTGTGTACAATATATGTTTAAACTGCTTACTAGTGAAATTTCACCAACATTATTGAATGAATCCTATTTAAAATAATCCTCATTGATCGCTCATATGTGGAATCTAAAAAATAAAATAAAATAAAGAACATAAATACAAAACAGAAACAGACTCATAGACATAGAATACAAATTTGTGGTTGCCAAAGGGAAGGTGGGTAGGAAGGGACAGACTGGGAGTTCAAAATCTGTAGATACTGACAGGCATATGCAGAATAGATAAACAAGATTATACTGTATAGCACAGGGAGTTATATATAAGATCTTGTGGTAGCTCACAGTGAAAAAAAATGTGACAATGAATATATGTATGTTCATGAATAACTGAAAAATTGTGCTCTACACTGGAGTTTGACACAACATTGTAAAATGACTATAACTCAATAAAAAAGTGTTTAAAAAATTTAAAAGAATAAGTAAAATAACTCTCATTAAAAGAATAAGTTAGCATAAAAATAAATTTTCAGTGTAAAAAATTTGTTTTGGGGAGATTGAATAGTTTCAACAAAAATGTAATAATTGTTAAATTTCTAAAAGCTAAAATGTCAGGGAAGTTACACTGAGTTATAAACTTAAAGAACTGTAAATATATTACAACAGATGCTATTTGAGAAATTCATTTAAAAATACATATCTTATTTTAGAACAAATTAAGTCAAATTATCATTTTTCACAGAACTGGAACAAAAAATTGTATGAATACATGAAAGATTCTGAATGGCCAAAACAATCTCGAGAAAGAAGAAGGGAGCTGGAGGAAATCATGCTCCCTGACTTCAAACTACAAAGCTACAGTAATCAAAACAGTATGGTGCTGGCACAAAACCAGACATATAGATCAATAAAACAGGCTAGAAAGCCCAGAAAAAGCCCCCACACCTATGGTCAATTAATCTACAACAAAGAGGGCAAGAATACACAGAGGATAAAAGATGTTCTCTTCAATTAAGTGGTGCTGGGAAGACTGGACAGCTACATGTAAAAGAATGAAATTGGAACATTCTCTAACATCATATACAAAAATAAGCTCAAAATGGATTAAAGACCTAAATGTAACACCAGATACTATAAAACTCCTAGAGGAAAACATAGGTAAAATACTCTGACATAAATCGAAGCAGTATTTTTTTGGCTCCATCTCCTAGAGTAATGGAAATGAAAACAAAAATAAATTAATGAGAACTAATATATAAGTTAATAAAAGGGGGTTTGAAGTCTCCAATTCTAATGATAGATTTGTCTGTCTCTTTGTTTAGTTCTGTCACTCTTTGCCTCTTGGAGTATTTATTCTTTTATCATCGTGTAATGCCTCTCTTTATTCTTGAGTTTTCCTTGTTCAATACTATACGTTGACTTTTTTATGTTATTTAAAAATATAAATTATATAAATTTCTGAGAAGGTATCAATATAAAATACACTGATTTATCTATTTTAGTTAAGAGGAAATCTTATCCATCTAGCTTTCTCTCTGCCAAATTGAAAAGGATATACTAAGACAAATTTACAGTATTCTACATGCAAAACTGAGGTTTAATAACAACTTCAATAATTTTCCTTTTCCTTTTTCAGTACTTTACATCTCTTTTGAGCTTGAACATACATCCTGGACTCTTGTAGATCTGATTTATAAAATATACAAGACCACAGTATGTGATTGTTTCTCAAATAGTATAGAAATAAAAATAGTGACATGATTCTTAGATGAAGATATTTTTCATAGGTGTTCAATATGCTTACTTGTTTTTATGACATCAACACAATTCCCCAGAGTAAATACAAAAGACTTTTTTAATTGGTTACTTTACAAGCAAGGACCCTTTTAATGTATCTAATTCTCCTACAACTTGATCTTTAAAGTCAGGGACTTATTTAAAATACATGTTACCATGCATTATGACAATGCAAGCCAATGAAAGCAGAGATCAACTAATCTATTCTTGTTCTGTACTTTTGAAGGCGTAACAACTATACTTTTCCTCCAAAATTATACATTATTTCACAGGATTGAATCAAGTTCCAAGTAATCTGTCCAAAGTCTCAAATTCTATATTAAGTTGAACTTCTTAATTTCAGTACAATATTTATTATTTTTATTACTTTGAACGTATGTTTCAAAAAGGAAAGCAAACCGCCGTGGATCATAGACAGAGGAACGCAGTTACTAGGTGTGTTGCTTTCTTCCTTGAGAAAAATTAAACATAATCTCTAAATCACAGAAAGGTTGTGATTGTAAAACAACTGATATAGAATATGTACCATCTGCTATGACGTCTAATAAATACCAATTCCTTCTTTATTTTATTCAATAAGCTTCTTCATTCTAAAGCATTCAATTTATGAAATACCCTCATTCTCGCACTAAAATTTCATTACATTTGTGAATATTATAATTAATTAAAATCTGTAAATTCCTTATCTGGCTTCTGTTGCACGGTTTAGGTGAGCATCCCAAAGCATCCCAGATTCAGAGGAGCACAGCTGGGACAGTATTTATCTCTTTGTCCCATGTACTGACGGATGGATCCTGTGACTTGCTCTCACAATTCCACGTCTCTAGATTTCTCCTTCGGTCACAGTGAGACAGTGAAAACAGGGTTCTTTTGACTTTTTTAAAAGAAAATTTGCCTGTTACGCAGTTTTGTTTATTTGCAGCAGCCTCGGTTTAGTGCCTCCTATGAACCAGTCCGTACATAGGTCTGTCCCTACTCCTCCTCGCTGGCAGCATTTCTGTTGGGGTGCAGATGCCTGTGCTATGTTTCTCCTTGTGTCTGGCTGCTGTGTCATCTCAGGCTGGAGTCAGAAACAGGCTTTCCTTTGTCCAGGAGGTTTTTCTCTGCCCTGATCAGGAAAGTCTAGCAGTTAAGGCAACGTTCTTCCCACCAGAGATGGCTGACCATCATTCCTCCTATAACATGCAAGGAAAAAACATTTTATAATCTCGGGTTTGAATTTTCTTCTGAAGATCCTACAGTATATCTTCACTGAGGGATATACTGTCACTATTAATCTGACTTTGATCCTATTCTGTAAGAAATACAACCATGGCCATATTTTGCTAAAAGCGTATTCACTGTATATGTAGGGTTGTTTCCTTCACAAGGAGCATCCTCACTGGCTTAGGGGGGCCAGCGTGCCACATGGCTGCAGGATGGTTTGTGAATCCAAGTTTATTTGCTACAGACATCTCCTGTGCCAGCATTTTACATCGTGCCTAACGGGGAAAGCAAACATGTGCCGCTTATTTAACCTGCAGGCCTCTGGAACTGGGGCCAGGCTGCCTTGTTTGAATCCCTGTGGCCCTTCATGGATCCAATTTTGGGTAAGTTCTCTGTTGTTCAGTGTCTTCATTTGTTTAATGGGGATATTAATAATTTTATCTCCTGAGGTGATTATTAGGATTAAAATAATGTGGGTATATGTGTATGTAAATTTCTTAATTCATATCTCTATACACACATATATATATGTCTAACATACACACACCTATATATTCAGTGTTCTGTGTGTGTTTGTCCACGCGTGTGTGCACGTGAGTATATATGCACGTTAAGTCTTTGCTTTTAATGCCTGGCATAGAATAAATATGAAATAAATCTTACCACAAACAGCAAATCTTACCATAACAGCAGATAACATTTTTTAAAGGTCAAGAAATTGTTTAGCTATTTAACTATGCCATAACCACGGTGTGTAACAACCCTCCCCGCCGAAGGCTCTTCAGAAATAAGACACTAACCATAGATAAAGGCATGCGGGATGTTGGACGAGGCGCTAACCAGAAGAAGAAAATGCCTTTATCAACACAGAACCCAGGGGAGGAAATGAGACAAGGAAGCAAAGCTGTATTAAATCAGATATGATGAACTGAGAATATCCATCTCTTAAACCCAGAGGTTTTCAAACTTCAGGTCCCCTTGGAGTGAAACCTGCCCCCCGCCCCCATCTGAAGGGCTTGTTAATACACAGATTGAAGGGTACCACCCACCAGAGTTTCTAATTTAGTAGATGTGGCCTGGGGATGTTTCACATCTTGTTCTAATGCTGCTGGTCCTGACCAGGGAACATAATGGGACAATCACCGATTTAACGGCAGCTAGAAGTGCAGACTGGTGTGCTGAAGCTGTAGAAGGACCATCCCAAAGAACAAACTGAAGGAGCACGTGGCTCCAAATAAATATCCACAGACTTTTGGGCTCCTCTGGGTGACCAGTAAACACCTAAATCCAGTCCAATAATTTCTACTCTCAGGCCTCTCACAACAAATAAAATAACTGTTCTCACAAGCAGAACACCAGGCTTCTCTAACTGATGTAGGACTGTACTTTAATTTTCATATTAAAATTGGATGGAAGCACTACTCCTATGACTTTAAAATAAAGATTGATTAACTTTCATATTCATTTGCATTTAAGCAAGTTAGGACTTGTCCTGCCTGGAGACATGAAAATATTAAATTTTATGATCTGGCCATCACATTTTTTTGGTATGTTTTAAATGGAAGGAATGCTTTTTAATCTAGACTTTAAAAATAATATACATATATTTAACTTATGCAATTTTAACCACATGGCTATTAATAAAGATTTTGGTTACTGTAACGGTACTTCAGAAATAAATTAGCATACTGTGAAGATACTTCAAAAGTGAGTTTCGATTGCTATCAAACTCTCAGCTGGCTTTTTTGCAGAAACTGACAAATCAAATCTTAAAATTCATATGGAAATGTAGGAGACCCAGAATAGCCAAAACCATCTTGAAAAATAAAAACAAACTTAGAAAACTTCCCTAATTTCAAAATTTACAGCAAAACAGTATTACAAAAACTGTTAGAAGTTACTATAAAGCTACAGTAATTGAGACAATATGGTTCAATATGACATGAAGATGGATATATAGATTAATTAAGAGTTCTGAATAAACCCTCACATTTATGGTCAACTGCTATTTGTCAAGTGTGCCAAGATAAGTCAATGGGGAAAAGAGTCTTTTAAACAGATTGCCTGGGATGTGTGCATATCTTTGTGCAAAGAAATAAAGTTGCACCTTTGCCATGCACCATACACAAAAAGCAACAAAAAGATGAATTATGGAGCTAAATACATGAGCTAAAATTACATAAATCCTAAGTGAGAATGTAGGAGAAAATTTTCCTGATCTTGGATTAGACAATAATTTCTTAGACATGGCAGTTAAAGCACAAGAGACAAGAAAGAAGTAGATAACTTGAACTTCATCAAAACTAAAACATTTTGTACAGAAATACAATCAAGAAAGTAAAAATATAACTTGCAGAATGGAAGAAATCACTTGCAATTCATATATGGATAAGGGGCTTATATCAAAAATGTATAAAGAATCTTTACAACTCAATAATCAACCAACTCAAAAGACAACCTAATACAAAACAACAGGCAAGGAATCTGTTCTGATGTGCAGTGCACGTGGTTCAAGGCATGGTTCTCTGAGTACTTTTGACAGACGTTTCTTTTTATTTTCTAAATATAAAATTCTTCTGAAACTATTTAGAAATACAAAGGCACTTCTTTTCCCATGACTGTAATTGTTGTAAACTTACATATGAAAAATATTTTTTTAAAGTAGAGACAGTTTGGTTTATTTTCTTTGCCTTTGTGAAGCTCCACCCCGGCCCCCGCTTTGTCTAATGGCCACCTTATTTGAATGGCAGCTCTGGATGTGCTTAGAAGTAAGCCAGCCAAGTAGCTTTTGAAAAAACTTCATACTAAATGATCTTCACAAGAACAGTCCTGGGTTCTGATTCACAGAAATATCTGAAACATAGTCAGCCAGAAAACTGGAAAACAGGGACAGGTGTTCATCCAAAATGTAAATTTCTAGTGAGGAAGAATCAATGATATTTCGCTAGAGAGAATAGCTTTGGGTAAGGAGCAAATAAACTTTGAGGAGGCAACAAAGACAGAAATGTACCAAGACTAACAAAGCTGTGAACATTCATTAAATAAATTATAATCTCCATCTCCAAGAATGCCAATCTCTAACCTTACGTAAGCGCTGGAAAATAAGTGGACTTTCTACATTTTGACAATCGTGTTTAAATGTAGTGAAATGGTTACCTGCAGTTCTGAACACGCACAGCCCATTACAATGGAGCCTGTTAAGCCACTCGATTCCTATAAAGGGCTGCCAAAGTGTAATGTTAATTTGTAGAAACATGAATTGGAAGTGTGATATCACTGTGTCTCATTTTAGGTTCAGTCATTATCATTGGAATGAAGTCTTGTTATTTCATTTTCAGGTTTTCATTAGAAGCCTTATAATAATGATGAAACATTAGCATTTTAATGCTTTTGTGAGTAAAACTGTTGTTGCACTTGCTCTTGAACGTGGGCACAATCATGTCTCGAGTGCGCTCTCTCCACTGTAATTAAAGAATGCCTACTTGACAAAAATCCTGGTCTCTGAAATAATGGATAGCATTGCTTTTAAGTACTGAGTTATTATTCAGAAAGCATTTTGTGCCCATTTTAAAATTTCTTCTAGTATTTTCCCCCAAATTACCAATATCCTTGTGTAAGCCTCATAGACAATCTTTCAAACCTTATCTTTCCTGCCATCTCAGTCACCTTTCACACTAATGTTGCTTTCTTCCTCATGAAACACTCTTCACCTCTTATCTGTGAAGACTCTAAATTTCCTTATGCATGTCTGGATCCACATTAATTTACTTTGTGTTTTGTTTTCCTCATCTCATCTCCCAAGTTCTGGTTTTCTTCAGATTTCTATCCTGGGACCTCATCTTATTCATTCATTCATTCATTCACTCCATATGCATTTCTGGGCAACCATATTACCTCCAAGGGCTTTATCTCTGGTAACAGCATTAATCCAAAACAGAACAATAGTTAGAATTCAAGCACTAATTCCAGACAGATATAAATTCAAGTATTTGCTTTGCCACTTAATGTTTGCATGCCTTTGGTAAGTTGCTAAGCCTTAAATTTGTTTTTTTTCCTTTAAAATAATAATCATAATCATAATAATATCACTATCATTGACTGTAAAATTCGTGCCAAATCCTTTAAGCACTTTACCTACAGCATCTATTTCAATTCTTACTTTAACACTGTAAAGTACTGTGTGACATAGCATCATAGAGATGAGAATTTGAGTAACTCGCCAGATTGACTTACTTGTGATCAGAACTCAGGTCTAAATGAACCAGAGGATGAGTTCTTAATGTTAATTTACAGTTTTCACCATGGCAATAAGATAGCCTATACCATAAAATACCTTACCTGTAATACATATGTGTACAGGGAGAGACACTCACGCATCAAAACGCATACTCAACCTCTTCAGTTAAATATAACTCAGACACCTCAAACGCAACATAAAGCTGAGCTATTTAATAGGCTGTTTCCCTGACTACCCCGACTTGTTCTTTGTTCTTCGTGCCCTGACTACAAAGCTTCCCACCTTTGCTGCTCCTCCCTCATTTCCTACGTCTAACTTAGCATCTTCAAGTTCCTAAATTCCACCTCATCAATATGTCTGCCTTCTTTCCACTGCAATTTCCATCATCAAATCCACCACCTTGTCACACCTCGATACCTGAAATATATTTTCCCACACATGCGCCTGGCTTGTGATCATTCTGTTTTTTCATTGAATGTAATTATGTCACATTTCCTTTCCCACCGCCAGACGACAGAAAATGCCTCCTCCCTGTAACCTCCACTGCATGTGAAGCTAAAATCAAGTCTTTTGGAAGTAGCTTACAAGATCTGGATATTAGTTCTAAAAAAAATTTTTGGTGGAGTCTTTAGGGTTTTCTATATATAGGATAATGTCATCTGCAAATAGTGACAGCTTTACTTCTTTTCCAATTTGAGTGCCTTTTATTGCTTTTTCTTTCCCATTTTCTATGGCTAGGACTTCCAATCTGTTGAGGAAAAGGGCCCCAGTGGGCCTGCTACTCTTGTTCCTCAACTTAGAAAGAAAGCTTCAGCTCCTCACTGTTGAGTATGCTGTTAGCTGTGGGTTTGTCATATGTGGCCTTTATTATCATTATTATATTTGTCATATATGGCCTTCATTATATATTATGCTCTTTCTATACCCATTTATTACCATAAATGAATGTTGTGTTTTGTTCAATGTTTTTTTCTGCTTCTGTCGAGCTGATCACATGGCTTTTGTTCTCCATTTTGTCAGTGTGGTGTGTCACTTGACTCACCTGACTGACTCGTGATGTTAGACTATCGCTGCCTTCCCTGGGGTGACTCTGACATGAACATGGTGTGTGCTCCTTGTAATGTATTGTTGAATTCAGTTTGCCAATATTCTGTTGAGTATTTTTGCATCTGTGTTCATCAGTGTATTAATTTCCACATCTGTAAAATGAGGATAATAATAATAATAATAATAATAATACGTGCCTCATTGGTTATAATGAAGACTACATGCTTTAAGGTTTTTACTGAAACAAAATTAGCATCTACACCGGCTGAAGAAAAGATTCTAAATAAGACTACATAGTTACATGTCGCAGCAACCTAAATTCCTAACATATATTTTGGTACATATTTTATAAAACTATTAAATGTATGTTACATCGCAATAAATATGTTAGTAAACAGTAATGATTAATTAAACGTTAGGAAAGTAAACAAATACAAATATATTCTATGACATTTTAGTGAAAGATGCCGAACAGAAGAATCCTAGTTGACAATCAAATGATCAGTTTTATTATTTTCCCAGCATAAATTTCTGTACAGGATCAGCGCTCGGAAAAAATTTTAATTGTGGGAGTAAACGATGTACTGTCTCTCTAGTTAATTAAAGTATACTAACAAATTAATACATTTTAGGTAAACAAATAGTTTTTGAAAACAATGAATCATTTTTGGTTTCATGATTATATATTTTTCTGCATGTATATGTAATATATAAAATAAATGGAATGTTTTCGAGTGCGTGCAAGATACTTTGAAATGAAAACCTCATACAAATTTTGCATAGTAAGAGAATCAAGTATGACATACATTTACTTAATAATTTACTTAATACACAAGTATTTAAATTAAAGCATGAACGTTCCGGAGTGAACTAAATTGTGCAACAGATGCCCCATCCCAAATAAAAATAATTATGAATCTAATTTTCTTTGGTCCTTTAGGGTGTGTATGTGTGCACACTGAAAATGAGAGTGATTAATTTCTTTACAAGCTAGTGCAAAGTAAAGAATAAAGCTTTTCAAAAGAAAGGTTAAAAACTAATAAAATCTGTTCTCGAATTTCAACCTTTTTTAGTTGAGATTTCCATTATTTCAAGTCAGCAGGGAGAGTGCTAATTACTCACTTAGGGATGCTGAGGCAGCCCTGAGAGGTAGATGAGAAGAGGTAAGACCCTAACTAGAAAACATGTCCCCTGCAGGGACTACTTTTTAGCAGCTCTTTCCTTTGAGGACCTCAGAGGGAAAGTTTTTTACAGTTAGTCATTCAAAAAAAAAAAAAAAAGTCTATTAACTTATAAGTAGAAATAACAAGTATTATTAAAATTTCAATGTTTGAAGTTACTTTATTAGGGCTTTCCGTGGACCCCTGGAGCCCTTAATCTTGCAGTGCCAAGGGGCAGATTCACAGAGGGAAAGGTCTCATCCACAACCTTGCATCCTGGACCAAGGCTATCTGCTTCGGAGCACTGAAGGTGGAGAAGGATGAGCAGGCATCCCCAGCCAGCAGTCAAGCAACTTGCATCTTAAGAGAACATCAAACCAGATGCCAACGGTGCTTTTTCAAGACCAATATTAACACAGAAAGGACAGATGAAGAGAAATAAGAGAGTTGCCTAGTCCTTACCCAAGAAGCTGATCAGAAGCAACCGTATTAATAACACAAGCCAAGTAGAAGACCTGAGAGGGATCTAAATTCTCTCCTCTACTCAGTGAAGTCTTTTGAAGAGCTCGACTGAAACTCCAGGGAATCTACATCCTGAGCTTCAACTGTGGATCTAAGACACACGAAAATGCGTCGCCTCTGGTGCTCTTTGAACCCCCACAGAACCTGACTGCCTGGTCTCAGTTCTGCACTGGTGAAAGACCAGCCTCAATCTCGGCCACGCTCAGCCAAGTAAAGCGGCAAATACATACATGCAACATCTGTGCCTCTCCCCAGTGTATGAACTCGCCCTTCAAATAGGAAAAGCGACTGAGCAGATCGGGATGGCTTCTTCCTTGGCTATGCCACCATGTACATTTTTGGCGCTTCTTAAATGAGCTGGAAGATCGCAATCATGCCTGACTGAGGGACCACCTTCTTCTACTCTGCAGAACAGAAAGTCTTTTGTTTGTTTGTTTTTTTAACCACCTATTTGCTTTCCAAAGTAATCCTTTTACCTGTAATCTCCAGCCTCTTTTGCAACTCAGTCTTCTCGAGCTAAGGACATTATTCTTGCCTCAAATTCACGTCTCTTTTTAAAATTTTCTCTAACTCCTTAGTGAAAATTGAATCAAGCAAATTTTATGTTACCAGGATGGAAGAAGCTATATCTGTAGATAACTGCCATAAGGAACCTGAATGAAATGACCTAAGGAACCAATATGAGACTAAATGGACTTTAAATTTAAAATAAAAAAAAAATGTTCCTAGACATATTCAGGGACATGCTGTAATGTTAATGACACTTTCCGTAAGGAGCGAATTTGTAGTGTGGTAGGAAGGCAGTCTATAATCAATCTTGAATTTTTATATATTTTTATTACTTCTCTTTGGCTGGAATATGTTTTCCCCTGGTCTTTCTGTTGGATGGAAAAGTAATAAAAACAACCAAGAAGCAAGGATGCACACTGGTGTTTATTTTGGTTCCAGGCACAAGGCCTCTAGCCTAGGCAGGCAGCGGTTTTTCACTCATCCAGCCTTGCTTACTAAGATTCAACACTCAAGTCTGAGAATACAGCTGGGGTTCATTTCGCAGTATGCTTGCTTAACTGCTTTCTCTGTACACATATTACTCCTAGGATTTTCTCTGGTAGCAACTGTAGGAGTGGTTGTTTAGGTTTTAAGTTGGAGAATTCTTGCCACTTCTTAAATTATATCCATTTATTTTAATCCTTTAATCTCATATGTACATGACCGACGATTTGGAATATTTTTTGCCTGTTTATTAATTCCTTGACATGCATGCTTGTAGGAGGAGGCTTTACTGCTGCAGAAAATGTCAGACACAGTAAAGGAGACTGGAGAAGGCAGAGCAAGCCGTGTATTGTCCAACCGGAAGCCTTGTTAAATTGTCTGCTACCTCATTTTGGTTGACCAAATTAGATAAAGCCAGAGAATCATTCAGATTTAATGTGCATTTTAACTCTATGTGAATTTATCAATCAGTTATTAAAAGTTATTATCAGTTATTAAAAGAGTTGCTTGAGGTTTATAAGTTCTAATTACAGATAAACACTTCAAAAATAAATTTGAATGTCAAATTGGAGATCCTACGCATTTTACTTCTTCTCTGAAAGAATACTATCTTAATGAACTTGAAATGAATTGGCATGCAAACAACAGACTGAGCATTTTTCTAGAAGCAACAATGTAGTATTCAAAGACCAAACTACTTTGTTTACATATTAAATATAATTGGTACTAATAATATTTCATCTGAGGGTAATAGAGAAATAATGTATTTATTATATTGATTTAAACCAGAATATCCTGGTATATAATCAATAGTTTTAGAATTCATTAAAAATTGTTGAAAGTTGCTGCAATTTTCTAAATCAGTCGTTCTCTACCAGGGCGGTTTTGCTTCCCCAGGGGTATTTGGCAATGTATGAAGACATATTTTGTAGTCACAACTTGGAGGGGGCTGGTACACTACTTGCATCTAGCTGGTAGGGGCCAGAAATGCTGTTAAACATCCTACAATGTAAGACCTCTTCCTACAACAAAGAATTATCTAATCCAAAAAGTCAACACTGCCAAGCTTGAGGAATCCTACTTTAAACTCTATAGCACACTTGAAAACAACAATGGCCCAATTGATTTAGGTCATTAAGAGGGCCAAAACTTAGTATAACATTCTTCCTCACTTAAATACTGCATTTCTGCTCGTTTTTCTTTTAACTAAAACTGATCTAAAAAATAGATTATTATAAAAAAGAAACTAAGATGAAATATTAAAAAAAATTCTTTGTCTAAAACAATATATTAGAAGAAAAAGTCATTTAATTTTTTTCTGAATAAAATAATTATAAATGAGGTATGTTAAAAAATAGTTTTTTAAATTTCCATCACAATAATGTGTGCAGACAAGGATGTAACTTTCAAGGTGAGAAAACGTGATTTATATACACACATCCACACACATACATCACATTATATTATACAAACATATGTTTGTAGATAAATATGTATATATAACATATGTATTATATGTAATGCTATTGTAAAAATGTATCCACACAAAAATTTTATTTTAATAACTGTTGCAAAAACTGAAGGGAATAGGCAGTAAAAACATCTCGAGAACGACAAAAGTCAATCACTACTTATCATAAAGGTGGAGAAGAGTGATTCTGGTGTTAATTTTATAAAGTTGAACCTGCACAAGAATGTTTATTTTATGCCCTGTCTTTCTGTGTTGCTAGGAAGGTGAGAAATCTTAAAAACAATGCAACAGTAGTCAACTGCCCAATTACTTGTTACTTGAACTTGTTCTTCCAGATTTATTTCTGAGCACTCACCTATAAATCTTTTCCATTATTTCTTCATTTGTCAGCTTACACATATATCTACTATGATATTTCCGATATAACTGTGGAAAAATTACTTGTATTAGGGGCTGCTCCTGCTGTTTCTCTAATGGACTATCTACTTCATGGAAAAATGGGCTGCGTCTTGTTCATTTTTGTTTCTTTGAAAGCTAGTATGTTTCCTAGCACGTATGTTTGTGTATGTGTATGTGTGTGTATATATAAAACATATTATGTATGTACATGTATATGACATACATATGTAATATATATGACACATTTATATGATTCTCAGTAGATTAAAAAGGAAGGAAGAAAGAAAGGAAAAATAAAAGGAAGAAGATTTTACTTAAAAAAAAATCAAGCATTAAAAATGTTCCCAATTTCCCTGTATCAATCAGTGTTAAGGAAAAAGGGGAAATTGATTTAGAAAATGGTTAGAAAGGGGCAAGAGAGGGGACATGATGGTATCCAGAATATAAGAAGCTGGTGCTTCCCCGAGGCTAGCCCCATTAAATTCGTATTACTACTCTTTGAGCCGCTGCCACTGGTGGTAACGTTGCTGTGGCCTTATGAAAAATGACACTGGGGCCACTAACATTGACACTGCCAGAACTAACCAGGGCCAGTAGGATTTTCCCTTCATACAGCTTTCAGATCTCATATGAATGCCTCCTAGTCAGAGCCTTCATGTTAGGTGTCATGAGGGACATGGGTCTGGACACAGATATTTAATTAGTGAATCTGTACCTTTACAAGATGATAATACGATTTGCTGTATATATATATATGGTACAAAACAAAGTGCCCAGGATTTAGAAACTGTGTTTTTAAATGTCATAATAGACTTCTGACACATGGGGGGGAGAGAGAGAGAGAGAGACAAATATAATTAGTATCTAAGGAAATTCAACAAAAAATTAACAATTTGACTTATCAGGAAAATATTAACAACAAATTTTCCAATATTACTTTAAGTCTAGAATATATAGAAAGGGTGTGCTCTTTTTATAGATTCAAAATATTTTTATAGAAATCTCTCAGTTTTAAAAATAACTTGTATATTTGTTTCAATTTCCTTTAACCTTTTATTCTCCACTTTCCAGAAGTTTCAAGTAGAAAGCCAATAATTGTGTTGTCAGGAAATACGCATGCATCTTTGGAAGGACCAGAGTATATAACAATGAGTAGTACACAGAAATGAAATCTAAGAATTATTTTTCTTTTTGAAATTACAATTGAAACCCTGTCTAGGAGAAGAAATCAAAGTAACATATCACATTTATTTCTTTTTGTATGAATTCCTTGGAAACCAATATTGCCTAGTAGAGAAACATGAACAGTACAGATGTGAACATTTATAACATTTGTTCCAAGGTCATTTTTGCCTTTAAAAAAATCTTAAGGTTTCTAAAAATGATAATCCTCTACTACAATAGTAGAATAATATTAAGGTCAAAGAACAGCATTTCTCCATTTTTTAAAATAAGAATCTAAACCTTACAAGAACAGAAATGTTTGAGGATATCAATAAAGAAGGCATTTTAGGATAAAATCCCTAAAGGATGTTTTCACTGTGTGAAAAGGAGTCAGTCATTCAATTGCCTGCATGTTTATCTTCAAAATGCCTCTGGACAGTATATCTGAAAGAACTGAAATCTGGTGTAAAACAAAGTGCCCAGGATTTAGAAACTGTGTTGTTAAATGTTATAATGTATTGGAAGACTTCTGACACATGGCAAGGGTTATAAATATTTTAATGTTTTCTTTCTTTTCAGTTTGTTCTGAGAAATTTTGAGACAATTAATTCTATGGTTAGCCATTTTAAAGACTTCTTTTTCTATGTATTTGATTTTTTAAAATGAGAATAAATTTACTCTAATTTTACTTCACCACAATAAAAATAAATTAGAGCAAAATATCTCTAAATATATGTGTATGTGTGTGTGTGTATTCTAGAGCCTTATAAGAGAAATTTCGGAAATCATAATATTATATTCAACAATCTCTTTCATAGTTATATATATAATAATTACATAATTTTACAGATAAATATCCACATCTCTTTATAAAAGTGACTGCTGAAGTTAATATTGTTTTCTGAGATTACATACGAATATATTTCTTATGAAAACCATGAGCTAGATCAATCTATTCATCTATTTATCTATGATTTATATTCAATAAGAAATAATTTTAAGGATAGGTTTCAAAGAGAAAAAATATATATCTTATATGACATTTTTATAAAGAAAAACATTTTTCCATGCAAGTATATTTATAAGTAGCAGTGGAGCATATTCACAAGAACTTATTTGGAATTTCATATAACAGCGTTCAATTATCAGAATCTGCGCTTCTGTGTCTGCATTATTCTAACATTCTAGAAAGCCACATGGCTTTTGTCACTATAGCAAGCTTAAAGTACTAGGTATTAAGAATATCTGGGGAGCAGCCCTCAACCAAAAGATATACATATACATAATAACTCAGAGCCATGTGTTTTAAACTGTTTCCCAGTGTCTCCTACAGGAATTAACTTCAGTCATTCACTTCTAGTCAGCTGGCTTAATAATGAACACTTTATTGGCTCTAATTGGCTGTTTTTTATTCCTTTATCAATTCCCCTTCCACAACTTATGTCCCTTGCACCTGCCAAATAAACTGCTTAAACATATCATTGTGTAAGACTGAGTAATTTACCAGCCTAAAGACAAAAAAAAAAAAAAAAAAAAAGGACAATATGATTGATAAATATCCTGGGATCACAGAATCTCTATAACTTCCCAATTGATAAGAATCTCAAATGTGCAGTATGATGATATGGTGAATATCTAAACAGTAGCTTATTATTAGATGTAACAGATACAGGCAATATCTTTAGCATTTAAGGGATAAGCTGCCAATGGTATTTATAAGAACATGTAGTTTTTGGCTGGTTGTTGTTAAGTATCATTAATGCACTGAGAAAAGGAAAGTATAGGTCTAGGTCACCCCACAATCCTCTCAGGGCATTTTGACCATCAAAAGGCCTTGATGATGGCATAGAGAAGACACATCTGCAGCTGGAAGGCAGATGGTCCTGGAAACGAGTTCCAGAACTGATTATGAGAGAAATAGAGGAGAAGGTTTAATTCACATCGCAGGTGAGTCTCCTGAGCCAACAGAAGATTCCTAGGAATGTATTTTGAGGGAGCTGGATGAGAGGGAGGAAATGATGATAGATAAGGAGATTTTTTTTAACCAGTGTTATTTCCATCAGCAATGCATGACAGTCCTTGGTGCCCCACATCCTGGATATACATTTGTTCTTCTCTGAAATTTTCAGGTAAGCAATTTTGTTGGGTAGGAAATAGTTTTTTTTTTTTTTTTTTTTTTTTTTTTTTTTTAAATTGTAGTAGAGTCAGTTTACAATGTTGTGTCAATTTCTGGTGTACAGTATAGTGTTTCAGTCTTACATATACATACATATATTCCTTTTCATATTCTTTTTCATCATAGGTTACTACAAGATATTGAATATAGTTCCTTGTGCTATAGAGTATAAATGTGTTGTTTATCTAATACACATACACACACACACACGCACACACACACACACATATATATTAGTTAGTATCTGCAAATCTCCAACTCCCAGCTTATCCCTTCCCACCCTCTTCTACCCTGGTAACCATAAGTTTGTTTTCTATGTCTGTGAGCCTGGTTTTGTTTTGTAAATAAGTTCATTTGTGTCTTTTTTTAAGATTTCACATATAAGTGATATCATATGGTATTTTTCTCCCTCTTTCTGGCTTACTTCACTTTAAGTATGATGATCTCTGCGTCCATCCATGTTGCTTCAAATGGCATCATTTTATTATTTTTTATGGCTGAGTAGTTTTCCACTGTATAAATACACCACAGCTTCTTTATCCAGTCATCTGTCAATGGACATTTAGGTTGCTTCCATGTCTTGGCTATTGTATATAGTGCTGCTGTGAGCAATGGGGTGCATGTATCTTTCCGAATTAGAGTTTCCTTTAGATATATGCCCAGAAGTGGGATTGTTAGATCATATGGTAAGTCTATTTTTAGTCTTTTGAGGAATCTCCATACTGTTTTCCATAATGGCTACACCAAACTGCATTCCCACCAACAGTGTAGGAAGGTTCCCTTTTCTCCACACCTTCTCCAGCATTTATTGTTTGTGGACATTTTAATGATGGCCATTCTGACTAGTGTGAGGAGATACCTCATTGTAGCTTTGATTTCCATTTCTCTGAAAATTAGTTATACTGAGCATTTTTTCATGTGCCTATTGGCCATTGTATGTCTTCATTGGCAAATTGCTTGTTTAGGTCTTCTGCTCATTTTTGGATTGAATGGTTTGTTTTTTTGTTAGTAAGTTGTATCAGCTGTTTGTATATTCTGGAAATTAAGCCCTTGTCAGTCACATCTTTTGCAAATATTTTCTCCCATTCTGTAGGTTGTCTTTGTTTTGTTTATAGTTTGCTTTGCAAAAGCTTATAAGTTTAATTAGGCCCCATTTGTTCATTTTTGCTATTATTTTTATTGCTTGGGTAGATTGCCCTAGGAGAACATTGCTAAGATTTATGTCAGAAAATATTTTGCCTATGTTTTCTTCTAGGAGACCTATAGTATCATTTTATGTATAAGTCTTTAAGCCATTTTGAATTTATTTTTGTGTATTGTATGAGGGAGCATTATAACTTCATTGGTTTAAATGCTGCTGTCTAGTTTTCCCAACACCCCTTGCTAAAAGACGGTCTTTTCTCCATTGTCTATTCTTGCCCTCTTTTTCAAATATTAATTGACCATAGGTGTGTGGGTTTATTTCTGGGCTCTCCATTCTGTTTCACTGATCCATCTGTCTGTTTTTGTGCCAATACCACACTGTTTTAATTACTGTAGCTCTGTAGTACTGTCTGAAGTTTGTGAGGTTATTCCTCCAGCTTCATTCTTTTTCTTCAGTATTGCTTTGGCAATTCTGGGTCTATTGTGATTCCATACAAATTTTAGGATTATTTGTTCTAGTTCTGTGAAAAATGTCCTGAATAATTTGATAGGGATTGCATTTACCGTAGATTGCTTTGGGTAGTATGGCCATTTTAACAGTATTAATTCTTCCAATTCAAGAGCATGGGATATTGTTCCATTTCTTTAAATCATCTTTAATTTGCTTAATCAATGTTTTCTAGTTCTCTGCATATAAGTCTTTTACCTCCTTGGTCGTTTATTCATATTTTTTAATGTGATTTTAAAAGGGATTTTTTTAAACTTCCATTTTCTGATATTTTATTGTTAGTGTAAAGAAATGCTACTGATTTCTGTATGTTAATCTTGTATCCTGCTACCTTGCCAAAATCTTTTATTAGCTTTAGTAGTTTTTGTGTGGTGCCTTTATAGTTTTCTATATATAGTATCATGTCATCTGCATCTAGTGATGATTTTACCTCTTCTCTTTCAACTTGGATCCTTTTTATTTCTCTTTCTTGTCTGATTACTATGAAATAGCCTTATATTTTTATTTTATTTTGAATTTCCCCTCATATCTAATGAATTGGATCACCTTCTAATAAATTGTGATTAGACACTGTGAAATCAACTAAGTGGAATTCCTGTTCCAATCTTTGGCCCATTTTTCTATTTAAAGGTCTGCTTTTTTTTTCCTTATTGATTTATATATTTTGAATATATTTTGCCCATTGTGCCATCACTAGGGCATCAGTGGTAGGTCAGGCTATGTATACAGAGCCTTGGAAATGTCTGGGAATTCCATTTCCTTCAGTGAATGATTCTCTGCTAATGGCAGCATAGGACTGAACTTAAATTTGTTAGTTTTAGTAGAGTGAAGCACTGCTCTGATAACAAATGCAACGTGCTTCAGCTGATTTCCATTTGCCAATATATTTTCTCTTGTCTGAGGCATTTCGTCAACCACAGAAGACCACTGTCAGCTCACGGCAGGCCTTACATGCCTGGAAATCACCTGTCTTGGGAGCATCTTTAACGACTGACTGAAAGTAGTTGATATATAAGAGTTTATCTACGTGTGTGTGTGTGTGTGTGTGTGTGTGTGTGTGTGTGTGTGTGTGAGATGGAATATTACTGAAGGAATATTCAAAAAAAGGAATGAAATAATTCCATTTGCAGCAACATGATGGACCTAGAGATTCTCTTACTAAGTGAGGTAAGTCAGACAGAGAAAGACAAATATTATATAATATCACTTATATATAGAATCTAAAAATATGGCACAAAAGAACTTATTTAAAAAACAGAAACAGACTCACAGACATAGAAAACAAGCTTATGGTTACCAAAGGAGAAGGTGGGGGAGGGGTAAATTAGGAGTTTGGGATTTGCAGATACCAACTACCATATATAAAATAGATAAACAACAAAGTCCTACTGTTTAGCACAGGGAACTATATTCAATATCTTGTAAACCCTCTAGTAAAGATATGAAAAAATATATATGTGTATAACTGAAACTAACCGAACATTGTAAATCAAGTATACTTCAAGTGAAAAAAAAAAAAAGGTTTATCACTTATATATGGAATCTAAAAAAAAATAGAGAGAGAGACAAATGAACTTATTTACAAAACAGAAACAAACTCACAGATATAGAAAACAAACTTATGGTTACCAGAGGTGGGAGGAGGGGGAGGAGGAAGGGATAAATTGGGAGTTCTAGATTTGCAGATACTAATATACATGAAATAGATAAACAACAAGGTCATACTGCACAGCACAGGGAACTATATTCAATATCTTGCAGTAACCTATGGTGAAAGAATATGAAAATGAATACATGTATGTTCATGTATGACTGAAGTATTGTGCTGTACACCAGAAATTGACAGAACATTGTAAACTGACTATACTTCAATAAAATAAAATAAAAAAGTTTTATTTACCTTCATCCACCCAGTGTGATAATTCTGACACAATATAATTCGTACTATTTTCTGGTTTACTTGCTGTTTAAGTTCCAGTCACCCACAGTGGATGTTGACTAAATAAAACATATTTTCATAACTACATCCCTTCTATGTGTCAAATCTTCAGTCCCCTGCCATTGTTCCTCAGGCTCCCAACTCAAATTTCTTCACTGGAATTCTTGTCTGAGGGTCAGCTTCCCCAGTAACCCAAACTAAGATACCTTGTAGCATCTCAGAAATCCTCCTAGGAGCTGATGTGACCTTCGATAATTTCTAACAGTGCTGTAAGCCTCTGAAGAGGAGGGGAGAATGGTCTGGTCCATAATGGTGTTTTTATGATTTAGAAAGCAAAGTGAAGTAAAGTGAGTATATTTTATGTGCGATTATACGTTACCATGAATTGTTATTATCCTTTTTGCTTTAATCATTTGACAGATCATTAGAATGATCTCTGGTGAGTGAAAAAAGTAAAAAGTACAAAAAATGTTATAGCTAAAATCAGGCAAGGTCTTCTGGTTGACATATAATTTCCCAGGGCCTATCTAGCCGTGTATCTACCTACCTATCTATCTGTCTTCTATCAAGTGGCCATTCTGAGTTGTAAAGTATTAAGCTCCTCCCTAACTATTTTTGTGGCAAGCGTTAATTACATAATTAAAGGAGTAGAAGAAACAGAAGTATTTTTTTTTCCAAATGACAGAGAAACACTAGAAATCCTATAGATCACCATTTTCTAAAATATGCTCTGAGGAAACACTAGTCCTTCTAAAGCTCTTAAAAATTAAAAGTTAGTAAACTAATTAGTAAAAATTAGTAAAGTTACTAATTAAAACTTAGTAAGGAGACTACAAGAGACACCGTCTTTCCCCTCCACGTCACTCACCCCAATTCTCCCTCCAGTATTCAAAATGTAACTGTGAAAATCATATTTTAATAAACTGTTTTTGCTTGAATATTATTTTAATTTGTATTCCTGACTTACTTTACCAAGGATATGTAAACGAGTGTTTATGCGTGAAAATATATAACAAATTCTCTAGACTTTGGTAAGCATTGTTCCTGGTACTCAAATATTCAGATTCAAACAAATCTCATTAATGACATGTCTTATTATCTCCAATACCTTTCCCTTGCATGCTTCATGTGTTTAATCCAGTAAATCAAGCAATAATAATTATATGTGTGCAGCCTTGCCCATAATAAATATAAAACCTTACATTAATTGACCAATTACTTATTAGCATCTAATACTTTCCAGGTGTCAGTCTTTTTTTTTTTTTTGGTTATAGTCAGATAATCAACTTCTGTTATCTAAGTCACCTCAAAATTTATTTAAGTGACATAACAAAGAATTATGTTTAAGCATTGAATAAATATAGACGCTACGAGGGATGTGTAGAATGTGGCTTATTTTCTTATCATGAATAGTTTGAAATTTTGGAGGGAAACAGGATTTATGTGAAATGATGAGACCACAGAAGTTACAATGCACAACTGAATGCTGAGCGCCATTCTATAAAACAGAAGCGTCATAGTTTCATAGGAAATCAATAGTAGTGTAAACTTCACCATTTGCCAATTCCTCTGAATCATTCTTACTAACATAATAGTAGCTAATTATTTTGAGTCTGTGCCGTTATTTATTTACTCGTGTTGGACAGTTCCATAGCATGATTCAAACTACCATGTGCCTTTACACAGTGGAACCTTTCTTCAAAGGCATAGTAATCTTTATGTTAATGCAGCTTGGAATTTCAAGGGCATACCTGATAAAACGATGTGTTGCCATAAATATTTCTGACATTTACACATTATACTTTCTTTAAAAGCAAGTTAATATTTCAAAAATAAATTAGTAGTAAGATCATCTCTCAGCTCAATTATAAAATATGCTAATGTGTCAGACATTCTTAATGCATCAGGATTCGCTGGGGACCGCTGTAGACAAAGTAAAAAGAATTTTAAAAAGCAGCATTCCTTGGTGAATAATTTAACCATATGGTCATTTGGCTTTGATTTAGTTCAGCAGTGGGTGTTAGGAATTTTATGGTGCAACTGGAATAGATATATTACTTCTAAAAAGGACATTTTACAGAAAAGGAAATATACATGGTAGGATGGAAATTTCATTGATTATATTTCTGTCCGAATTTTGCCATGGCCTTTTCAAATTCTCCAAGGAAACATATTTCCTTTGGCACATTAGAAATGACTTATCCAATTCAGGCTAAATCCAAGAGTCCTGACAATGTTAATGTGTAGGAATTATACTTTGGAGTTATCAGGGTAATTTCTCACAATTAAACTTTACCTAGGCCTACATACCAGAGAGAGAGAGAATGAGGCTGAGGAGGTGAGGGAGGGTTGCTGGAGTATAAAACTGTCTGGCTTTAATGAAGTAAAGTCTTAAAGTTCTCTCTGCAGTCTCATTAAAAAAAAAAAAAATCCAGCAACAAGTATTTCATATATACATGTGTATGGGTATGTGCATTAAAATATATATATTTATAATAAAAGTGTGTGTACCTTCAAAGTTGTTTTTGAATCAACAATTCTGTCTTCCACCAGCTAAGAGTACGTCCCTGATGCCGAGGATTCGCTTGCCCTGGTTGCCCATATTAAATCAATGCCCGTACTGATAGATGTGCAGAGGGAAACCTGGGCTTGCCCTGTGCACATCTGAGAAACAAAAGTAGGTCTTAATTCAGGTGGAGGCCAGTGAAGTTCCATGAGCGTGCTTTGGTAAAATTTAGGCTGAAACATTTATGGATTCCATTAAATGTTTGTGTTTAAACGTAGCAAAATTTAACAGTGTGACTTCGCATAGGATATATCAAGTTTTTTTTTTTTTTAGCATCTGTGTCTTCATTTACAAAATAGGGATAATAATTTCTGTCCTAGCTTGCTCATGGTTTTATATCAAGGAGCGATGGTAATTGAAAATGCCTCTACAAATAATACAGTTTTATTTTTCTTCCCATTTTTGTATCTGACAGTATTTGTCACCAAAATCTGTTAGGCTGGCATAAGAGAGTGTGCAGTAATAAACTGAAGCAAAGAAAATAAATAAGAGAGACACAAAAATGGGATTACCATCTAGAGGAAACATGAAAAGCATTTCTAAGCTGACACTTACAAACAAAAAGCAATGGGGGGGGGGGCGGCGGGAAATGCACTGGCGTTGTTCCGTGGTCAAAGAAAGCCCTAGAGCCAAATACTGCCTGTGTGTCATCACCCTGTACAGAAATCTGAACAGTTTAAAACTATCACAGGGAATGTGACTATGTTACCGATATGATCAAAGCAAAATCACCGAATACCAAATTCTAAAAATTACCATCACAGTTATATATTTAATTGCAGCAATGTGATACTTTATCGTCCTTTAAACTGTCACTGTTAGTGGAGTCCATTCTGCCAATCAATAGGGATCAATACTGATTTTAGGTAAAATTTTTGCTCATTCTTCCCAGAAAAGATTCTGAAATCACACTCTACTAGCTCTCTCTTGCCCTTCTTTTAATTCATTTCGTGTTATTTCTTCCTGCTGGTGTTCATTTTCACTGCCCTCACTGTCAGATAGGTGTTTTCCCCTTAACTGTCACCAGTGTCACTCTCTTCAGGGTGACACTGCCACAGCAGCTTTGTCACCTAAATCAGCGTGACCAGTCTCTCTCTTGACCAGGGCACTAACATCTGTCATCTCGGACGGCTTGGTCCCAGTTAAGAATTTTGTGCTCAAAACAAACTTTAGTGCCACTGCAGTTAGGTTGTAATAAGGGGACGA
Organism: Camelus ferus; assembly: GCF_009834535.1. NCBI lineage: Eukaryota > Metazoa > Chordata > Mammalia > Artiodactyla > Camelidae > Camelus > Camelus ferus. The sequence continues at coordinate 4,566,022 of NC_045718.1, read as the reverse complement.
GTCGATCAGAACTGCTCCATTGGAAACATAAAAAATAAACGTGCACTCGGGACACTTTCATTATACCCCTCTCTTCATTCTATTTCTCGTTTACACGGTGTATTTTTCCACTACGTATTGTTTGTGTTCATTCCGCTCTTTCCTCAGGTGTTCGTGGTTAAAGGTAAGTAGCATTGAGGTGGTGAGAAGTAGGAGATAAAACAGTGATTTATTCAGCATTACTCCCCAGAGATATAGGACAGCCACTGGGGCAGGGGGCACCTCAGCTCTTTTAAGTGTAAGATCCTCTTTGTCACGATTGCCACTTTGGCATAAATCATACTTTCGTTTAATCCTAACTCTCCCACATTCTGACTTTGTGACCCTGACCAGGTTGCTTAATCTCTTAAGCATGTTTTCTAATAAATTCTCTGGCAATATGGCTCTCGAGGGTCTACATCATATTACTGATTTACCCATTCATTCATTACTACAATCTTTCTTCCTTATTACACTGTAAATTCCAAGACCAAAGGGCCATCTCTACTGGCTTAACTTTATGTTCCCAGTACCTAGCACTACACCCAGAACATGGTAAGTACTCAGTAAATATTTGAAAGGCTGCTTAAAAGATTAAGCACTGTCTGCACAAAAGAATAATTGAGTAGGAACTTGGATAATTCTCTAAAAATGAATATTTAGATGATATTATAAATTTCTATCTATAATGTTTAAATCTTACTCATACGCACTAAAATAATGCAACAGGTTTGAAAACATAGCAGGACTGACTTGAGCCAAAAAGTAGTTTGACTTGTAAAACAAACACTAAGTTAAAACAAACCACCAAGAGACTGAACTTTGTATTTCTTAAAAAGTATTTTTTGAACTCATCTGAGTGTAGAAGATGGTAGATAATATCTGCTGACTTGGGGGGGGGGCATCTCTTTTAAACAGCTGCTGAGGATAACACAGCCCTCCCGCTCTCCTTCCACCGATGCCCCTGACACGCGCAGTGCCGACGTCTCCCCTCATCCTCTGTCCAGGGTGCTTGGCATCACCAGGCTGGGTCAAAGGAGGAATCAGCAGGCCCTACCTTTTTGGCCATAGTAATTAAAGCAAGCTTGTAGATATTATATTACAATGCTAGAGAAAGACAGCTTGGATTTATAAATTGCATCACAGCAAATATTTATAATATTTATGTATTTCTACTGGAATAGAAGTGGTGAAAAATAAACTTAAAGAGCAGTCTATTTTTAGTGTATCTTGAAATACACTTAGAAATAAGATATAAACACACAAAACACATACATATCAACAAATAAGATATACATATATTGACACATATAAATGTGTATGTTTGCATGTAAGTATGTAAGCATAAATATATGTATAACTAGCAATAATACAAGAGCATATGGGCTTCAAATAATACAAAACAATACTACCAGAAAGTGTATGCATGTCAAATAACTGAGATGAATGTTCAGTCATATTAGACTCCTCCAGGTAGGGAGATTATCTCATTTTTTTGGCTCCCAAAATCCAGAATAAAGCACAGAAGCTAACATATACTCAATAAGTGATGCTTGAAAAAGTGAGTGAATAACTTTTTGGTATTTCATAAAAGACATTTAGTAATGTAAAGATGATTTATATTGGAACATAAAATTAATAGTTAAACAAATAGAGCTGATAATGGAAATAAAAGGCATATTAAATTCTATAGAGTTATAGCTAACTTATAATTTTTATATGTCAATACCTTAATTTCATGATGGAAAGAGATGCCTTGAAAATGTAACTGGCTGAATAACACTTGGTAATATAGCACTGGGGTGAGGATTAGACCCCTTGATGCAGAGAACAATATTCACTTTATTGCATACAAAGCTCACAAATTCTACTTTATACTGGATTAGGTCAAAATATTATCATCAAAAATAAAAATATATTTTAGTTCAGAAAGTATAATAGGGGTCCTATTTACTTTTAAGGGGGAAAACACCTTTACTAACAAAATTACTACGTATCTTTCATTTCCCACATCTGCATCAGGTGCCCTCCACTCCCTGACACTGTTTATTTTTCCCTGTGTTTAAAGGTTCTTAAGTAGCCATTTAAACCATAAGCTAGGAAGAACTTTTATATTTTATTATGTTACTGTATTTATCAATTGGTATATCTGTTGTAACTATTTTTGACAGTGCTGCTGTATAAGAGAAAAACAAATAGAAGGCTTAAATATTCAAAATATAGAACTCCTGAAAAATAGTGTGTTGGCACTGTATAAATCGTTTTATTTGGGCTCACTTACAGTGCATTTTAGAGGAAAATATATTGATTCATCTAAAAGGATACAATTAACAAGGGAAAAAAAGAAAAACTAACGAGTGAAGACATAGTCTACAGTAATACATTTTACATTCCAGACTCAAGCGATAACTCAAATAACCAATTATCATTATAAAGCAAAAAAATTATAATTAAAAGAATAATTAATCCATTTGAAAATTCATCAAGTTATTATAAAAGGGTTCTCTTTACCTGAAATATTTATATATATTTTTGAATGTATTAGAGAAAATGGTTTTTGATTTTGCATTTAATTAGTCTTTTGGGGATATTGTGTGCTGAAAAATTATCAGTGCAGATGTAAAGTTTCAAAACATGAAAGTGATTATTACCCTTATGCTGTAAAAATACTGAATATTACACTAATTGGAATTGTTAAAGAAAAACTAGTAAAATATTTTCCCTGTAGAAAATTTACATATTAATTATGCAAGATATAAATGTAATGTTAAATATTCTCCCTTATTTTTTCCTACAGGATATTTTTGCAAGGTATTTTCCTTTGAAAATATCTTTCCATGAGTTCATATTTTAGATAATGCCTGAAAAGAACTTTTGTAAGAATAGATTTTAAAAATATTAAAATCTGCATGTTAATCAGTGCTTTCTAAACACTCATTTATCTATAGTACATTATTATATAACTTATCAAAATATTTATTATAGAAAATACTTATATATTCTCCAATAATTTTTTATCTTTACCAAGAGCTTTGTTTTAAAAATATATTTATGTATGTATATATATTTTAAATTTGGAAGTTTGAGATTTGCAAATGATAACCACTATATATAAAAATAGATAAACAATAAGTTTCTGTATAGCAAAGGGAACTATATTCAATATCTTGTAATAACCTTTAATGAAAAAGAATATGAAAATGAACATATGCATATATATGCATGACTGGGACATTATGCTGTACACCAGAAGTTGACATACTGTAGCTGACAATATTTCAATAAAAAAAACTTTTAGAACAGGTTTAGAATTACAGAAAAATCAAGAAGATAGTCTCCATTTATCTCACATCCATTTCCCCCTGTTATGGACATCTTATATTAGTATGGTGTATTTTTCATAATTAATGAACAACTACTGATACATTATTATAAACTAAGGTCCACAGTTTATTCAAATTTATTTACTCATATTCCCATAGTTTTTACCTAATGTTATTTTCCTGTTCCAGGATCTCATCTAGGAAAACATATTACATTCAGTCATCCTTTTCCTAGGTTCTTCTTAGCTGTCACAGTGTATAATTCTTTTTTAAATTAGTATTTTATTCCTAGAAATTGCCTTAATGTTCTCAAGTGTGCTCTCTCCCTCTCTCTCTTTGTCTCTCTCTCTCTGTCTCTCTCTCTCCTCAGCCTACAGCAGCCCTCAAAAACCCTGTTAATATAAAATGTGGAGCTTGATTTACATAATTTTTACATGACATGACAAACCACTGTCCAATCATATTAACATATTTGGATTTTGCACACCATTTTATTTAAATAAACACACATCCTTAAGTTGTTTTCTAAGTAAGTCAACTAATTCAGAATATTTATTGCTGCATCAGTCACCTTTAGGCTCAGATATATTGTAGCAACAACTTATTTTAAAATTTAAATGGCTGTAGCAACAAAGATTTAATTCTCATTCAGTTGGCATGCCCATTGAGAGTCACTGCGTATCTTCTTCACTTTGTGACCTGGCTGAAGCAATAGCCACTATCTGTGAAATGGCCAGACTTTCGGCTAATGGAGAGGAGGCTGTAACAGAACTACGGGATGGCCCTAATGGGTGAGACAGACACGTGCACAACTGCTGTGACACAGACAGGAAACCCACAGATGGACGGATGGAGGGAGGTTACTGGACGGATGGAGGGAGGTTACGGAAGTCTATCTAGGTGAGTGAATTTCCAGACAGAACCTGAAAAAGAGTAAATTAACCTAAGGAAAAGAAATGCAAAGCCCTCCAGGCAAAGGGAGTAATATATCTAAGTGAGAGAAAGGTGAAGATACCTCAGTGCTTTTAAGGAATTACAGGTACTTGGCATGGCTGAAGGGCATGGGAGGATGAGGGAGGGAATAAAAAACTTAGACCAGTTGCATTGTTTCATGTATATTACCTTGTCGATGAGACAGTGATGTCTGTGTTTCCTCATGAAGGAAACCACCTCCTAAAAAATGCAAGATTAATATTAAAGATTAATTTTATGGCAGTTTATGAACTTTAGTCATTAGGCACCTTACAATGTTCTGCTCTTCTAACAAATAGACACTATTGACACTGAGAATGTGAGACAAGACATATTCATTTACAGGAAGGAAAAGTGGGCAGGGGACATGCAGTGGTGACAAAACTGGGCAGATTCTGGATTTCTGTGCTGAGATGTGGAGGACCAGCATCCTACAGAGGAGATTTTGAAGAAGATGTGGTTGGCAGGGTAGTTACTCTCCATTGTCACATGGACATTACTTTAAAAGATCTTCCATTTGTAAGGAACTAGAAGGCAGGGATGAAGAAAATTACAAGGCTAAAGATAAGAGGTCCCTTTGTCTTTCAGGCTGTGTCCCAAAAGAAGGCGCCAAATTTCTATGGGTCTAAAAATGGCATGACAAGGACACACAAGTCTTCTCTGATCTCAGAGGGCAGCATATAATTTAATGGGAAAGTGAACCTATGTTCCTCCTCCGGGGGCCAAGTGGTGGGTGGGGAAACCAACTCAAAGGCATGCATAAAAAGTGAGGCTGAAGGTTGACCAAATTGTTACAAGACTAGAATTGTCCACAAAAAGTGCTTATGGGCATTCATCTGCGCCAACCAGACCTGCATGTCTTTTCTCATCTGAGCCAGGAACAAACATCACCTGTGCTGAGAGGATGATTTCAGATATTGAGGAAACCCCTCCTCTTTGCTCCCTTACACACAGACAGACAGACGACAGACACACGCGCACACACACACAATGTTGTGAGACTAAGTAAATAGTAGAAGCAAATAGAGACCTAACCCACAAAAAAGAAAGTTTATGTTTTCCTTACAGACTGTAGAGGAAAATTCCATAGGCATGAGTGTCCTGGCCAGCAGACTTTCTAAGAGTCAAGTCAAAAATAGAGAAAGGGAAGCCTGAAATAAAACTGCAGTTGGATCTGACTGATTTTTCAATACTTAGTTGATCAGAGAGACTGTCAGATGGACAAGGAAAATGCAGAATGGACTGAATTAGCCACAAAAGGCGTTTGGTGTAAGATATAAGATTGATATAGAAAAATAGAGTCAATTTGCGCAAACCTGAGACTCAGATAAGTATGATAGGAAATGTCAAACCTATCGCATGATCTAAGTGGTCTGGGTATTACTGAGGAGCTACCAAGGGACTGGCATTCTTGACAAATGCCTCAGGCTGCGTTATGAAGGATGGACTGAAAGATGATGGATAGATAAAGAGGTTCTTGGGCCACTGGTGCAGAAACACTGTTTTTGGTGCATTCATGAGCATTTCTTTTCCCCAAGAAACAAAATTTAAGCTGACCTAGAACCTGTAAATATTGTACCCCTTGTCTTTACACCGGTTGAATTGGTTATGTCAAATTATATTTACTAACTTTGCTAATCAATCTGATTTACATTTTGATTATTAGAAGCCATAATTAGCTCAGTAATCCTTTGGATCTTCTTTCTTCTCAGTTCCTAAGAATTTATCTTTGTATCTATGGAGTGTTAATGTTTTTATGATTTCATTCTCACAAAATCACCCAAGCAATTAAATTTTGTTTTAAGCATATGGTGATATTTATCAATAATTAGCACATAAAATAAAACATAATGTGAATGATAGTACTTGGCTTCAGTTTCCGTGTATGACTGTCACAGCCCCACTCTTGACTCTGTCAGCGATACTTCTCAGAGATACATTTCTACACCCCCAATAGACAATGCGATCTATGAATTATATACCACTGCTGTCCTATTTACCCTTTACAGTTGTCATTTTCCTTTCAGTATAAATATTTATGCAAGGTATATAAAGAAAAGAGGATATTATTATTGGTTAAATATTCTAAGACCATTCCTTATTCTAACCCTGAAACTTAAGTATTGACTGTAGATAATTTGCTAGCTTAAATGTACTTGTCTAATGCCACTAGTATTTATTTTGAAAGTTATTTAACTTTGGCATATCTGAGCTAATAATGAAAACAGATACTGCAGTAATTGACAGAACTGGTTTTGTGATATGTTGACTATGACTGGGAGACACACTATGCCACAGACCTCTGAGAGAAAAGCCTTGTAGATTGCTGGCCGAATCAGTCTCTGGACCACAGACTGCCTTGAGTGATCTTATAGTTGACTGGTCTCTCTAACTGAGGAAGTAAATTCAATTTCCTGTGCTTTGTTCCTTCTACTGTAAAATGCGGTCTGCAAATTCATCTCTTCAGGTAGTGGAGCACAGTACTTGACTTGAGCACAGACATATAGACATGAAGGACATGTGGGAGCGGGCAGTGTTTATATCTGGAGAAAAAGCCATTGAGACAGCAGAGTATTTAGCCTACTCACTGGCTAGACATAGTGAGCAAGGCTGGGAATAAAAGGAGACAATGTGTGTGGGAGGGTGGTTGTTTACCTGTTTCCATGTATGACTTTCACAACCCTAATCTCGACACTTTGTTAGTGATGCTTCTCAGAGATACATATCTATACACCTAATAGAAACCATAAAAGCTACTTGAAATCCTTTGTAGCCACCCACATCACAATTTTTATTATCTACTGATAATGCTGGTTCAGGAAAAGAAAATGCAAACAAACAATAATATAAAGAAAAGGCAAAAGCACCCATAAAAAGAAACTCTAAAAAAAAAATTAATATAAACCTTTCAACATTCAAGAGCATGCTGAAATATTACAGACAAAACTTGGAAGAAATTTATAACACAATACCCTAAAGTAAATATTTCCTATTTAATAAATTATAATTCATATTTTCAGAACAGAAATGGACAAGCAGTAGGAAGATATAAAATGAGGATTTAGAGAACTCAGGAAAGATGCTGAAGAAGACAAAAATCATCTCAAATCATCTCAAAAATAAAGAATAAGGAACAAATTGTGTCTCAAGAAAGAAGAGACACAAATGAAAAATGAATAAGCAAGAGAGAGGGTAAAAATAAATGAAAAAAAAATACAGAGAAAGAGCTAGGAGAGCAGGGAATAGATACAGAAGACATTCAAAGAATACTGAACACGTGTGTAACAGGAACACCTGAAGAAAAAAAAGCAAGCATTGTGACAGAACTAACATTTAAGAGTATAATTTGGTGATAACAATGATATTGGTGATAACAAAAATTCACCCCTTCAGAAAAGCAATGAAAAAAAATGGCAAAAACTGGAAGAATCACCATTTTAAAAACTCTGAAAATTAACCGAGGGTTGTGGCAACCTGGAGCGTGTTCAAGAAAATGGCTGAATGTCAGTAAGAACAATGAATTTGTGACAGTTTCATGTGCCTGCATCACATTTTCTGTCCCTCAGTTAAAGCAGTAGCCTTGAACAATAATAGTCCACATTCACGGATCAGAAGGAAGAGAGCAGAATGAAGCTGGGGTTCTTTCAAATTGTCATGGCCAACAAACTGTCACTGTTGACCTGTTTGGCGGTTCCCCGGAAGAGCTCACTCAAGTGTCTTATCTTTAAATCTGACCTGCATTCTGTGCTAAAAGTCTCTACCCAGACGAAGCTTTAGGAAACATTTATAGGTCAATATTTCAGCATTGTAGCTGTCTGACATGAGGGATAAGACTTGAGACAAACAATAGACTAACTGAGAGCTTAAAAGAAAGCTGATGAATAAAATGTCCTTCGGGGATTCGAAGAGAGCCAACCTTCTGGGGACCTAGAAGGCTGCTCACATGCATAGGGTTGTGTGCATGATCAAGACCTGAGGACCCTACGCTGTCAGCTCTGTCTGACCTTGAGGTCCTGCAAAAAACCTGAGATAAAAAGTAGAAATGAGGAATACATCATGAAAACATCAGTCTAAGAGAGCACTGTGGAGGAATTGTTTGTACTGTATACGGAAGAGGTATCTTGATAGAAGGATAGACAGGCTGACAAAAAAATGTGTAGTGTAAATTAAATTGTGTACATTTGAGGCCTATCTAAGGAAGCACGTTAGGGAATTAGAATCTTGTGAAACTTAGTATTATGTGCTTACATTTTATTTACTAAGACCATCTCAGCTGTATGTAAGAGAGTTTCTCTAGGACCACTTACAAAAAGTGTTAATATCATTGATCTGAGACAATGATTTTTGTAAGATTTTTCACTTATCCAGGGTTGATTTGAGATACTCCTTGTCTGTTTCATTGCAACTGTTACTATTAATGTCCTTAAAAGAAAAGGACCAGTTGGTATAGTGATGGAAAATATATTTTTCAAAACAATTCTGGAAAACCAAGGGAAAGAAAGAATCAGATATTGGCCTGGGATTACGAAATGAAATCTAGAATTTATCCATTAGGGCTGGTTGAATATGGTATCCTGACTCTAATCCATTTTCCATTTATGAAATTTATCTATGAAAATAAAAGCATGACTAGTTCAAAAAGATTTTGTGATGAACTTTTAGCACTACTTGAATAAGTTAAATATTTACATACCCTCAGGATAAGCTTGAATCTAGTAGCACATTCCTGCCTGGAACCACAGGCCACTTCAATTAAATTCCATAAACTTTAGTTTATAATGTCTAAGACATACAGTTTTATTCTCAGAAGCCTTAATCCCATACTTATAAATACTGCAAGATGGTCTGGGTTTATCTATTTATCATCTTTGCTAAGAGTTACATAAATTATGGGGAGGCACATTGCATATTTAATACTGACTTTCAAATCCAGCTTTCTACCTAGATGGAATAATTCCATATTTCAGGCTATGTTTTTATACTTTTTATCTTAAACCATGTGCAGTATCTTTTGAAAACGTCAGGTTTTAGAATTTACCCTACTGTTACTGTTATTTGTGTCTTTGAGAAGCACATAATATGTCACATATACAGAAAAGTACACAAAAGCTAACAGTTATTGTCTCAGCATTAGACAACGTTAAGTAAGATTCGTGTATAGGCGTGGTCTGCAAACCCAGATGGATTCCAGGGCCTGTCATGTAAATAAATTAATGAAGAAGGGATGTAATAGCAAGGATAGTGACAAAATAGTGTATTCTGCATCTAAAGGCATAGAAAGTCAATGTTAAAAAATTCTGCTGACCAAACATAATATAACCCCATGGTAAATCTGCAAATGCTACTTTAGAAGGCAAATAAAACTATAGTGATTATTGTATTAGAATAGGGTAAGCTGATCTTCAGTAAAATAAACCCAAAATAGCAGTGGCTTAATGCTGCAACATTTTATTACTTCTTGTGTTACAGTATAACATGGTCAGTGAGGGCTCTGTTAAATGCATTCATTTAAATACTCAAACTTTTCCTGTATTTTGATGCCACAGACTTCAAGATATAACTTGTTTGGTCACTGCAAAAGGGGGAATAAATAAAGGAGAAGTTCTCCAGAGAGGATTTATAGTCGTGTCTAGAATTCATGTGTATCATTTTTACCCATATTCCCCTGGCCAAAAATCCATCATACAACCTGACTGCAAGGGCCTGAGAAATAAAACTCTTCCTGAGCACCCAGAAAAAAATAAATAAATAAAATGGATTCTCCTACAAAGCTTGGCCATGCTCAAAATTGGGTTTCAACAGAACAAAGTGATTTCCTTTTCATAGCGACTACATTACATTATGCTTTAAAAGTGATAATGAAATATTCACTGTAGTAATTATATATGAGCAATAAATTGGAAAAGTGAAAATGCAATTGATGTACATTATTGCTCAAATACTAATTACAATTTGAATGATTATATTTTATTCTAGCATTTCCAGAATAAGTAAGTTTGTTTATTTAATAAATGCATATAACTTTAATTAGCCTCACTTTTTCATACGCTTCAGTACAAACTATCCCAGGATTTGTCAAAACTAAAAAGGTATTTAAGAAACCTTCCAAAGGCAGTCATAAAGAACTGTGATTCCCCCTCTGTTGGGAAACATAGCCTCTAGGAAATGTGTTCTAATTAATCTTCAGGAAGGCTTGTGTTCCTAATGAGGTTGATGATCTCAGTGTTACAAACTCAGCCTGTATGTCTCACTAGAGGACAGGAGTCAAGTCTTTCTTTGCAATCCAGAAGATTTAAAAAAATGGAATTCATCTGCTAAAACTTTGACAATTTTCTGCTTATCAAAGATGAAAATAGACTAACATAAGCAGAGAGAGCAAGAGAGAGAAATCTTAAAAAGTATCAGGAAGATGATTTCAGTATAAACACAGGTGACAAATGACACTAGAGTACATTGCCCTTGTTACAGTTTTGTCTGGTATAAACATACTGTAGCACTGGTCCCCGCCTATCAGCAGTGATGCTTTGGGATCGGAATGCCTTTGTCACTCCTTACGAGCCCTTACAGACGTTTCCCCCAAGGAGTCCAACGTCGTGACTGGACCAGCCTTTGTGGTTCTTATTATGATTGCAGGATGCACTTCAGCAAAGACCACCAGGGAATTTTGAAAAACAAGATTTATTACTTAGAAGTCCTGGAGGGTCCACAGCAAGCCCGAGGGTCTTTCAGTGAGGCTGGGGCAGGGGCTAGGGGAGCACAAGAGAGGACCTGGGGCTCTGCCTTCGTCAGAGTTGAGGGCAGGTCGGGTGCTGAGGGGTTTGTGTGTTTTCTCCTTATTGGTTAATTTAAAGCATAAGAATGGGAATTAGGGCACAGAGGGGAGGAGCAGTCACTCAGATGGCCAGTTACCTAAGCTACCCAGGGCTTTCAGAAACAGAGACCATCGTGGATGGAGGCAGCCTGTCCCTTATGTGGTTGTTTTGCTAGAAGCTTTGTCATCTGGCTGGCAGTAAGTGTTCATCTTTTGAAATGGATGACTCAGTGATCCGAAACTCACTCACTGTCGGGCGCTGACATGACACAAACCAAGATCTGTTGTAATATCTTGTTTTGCCCCAATATAAGTTTTTTTTTCCCCCAGGCAGTAACGATATCTTTTTTCTTCCCCCCTTGGGCTTTATTTTTGTTTGTTTGTTTGCTTTGGGTTCCAACATACCAAGTGCAGCAACAGGTGAACATCTGCGTGTACTTACCAAGATATGATGAATTGACATGAAAAAAGGCAAAATGTTAGTCTACTGCTTGACGAAGTTAATAGACTGCTAAAAAATAACTCTAAGAGAGAACAACAGCTTTACTTTCCTTCCCTCTTCCTTTCATTTTTTTCTTTTTACTTTTGATCCCCAAAGTAGAAATGCTGTTGCAGTTTCTCTTTTGTTCCTTGTATTAGTCATCTACTGATGTGGAACAAATTGTCAAATTGTGTAAAAACTCAGAGGCTTAAGACATTTATCGTGTCAGTTTCCATAGGTTAGGAATCCGGGCACCATTCCGCTGGATCCTCTGCTCAGGGTCTCACGAGCCAGCAACCATTGATGTCAGCTGGGCTGTATTCAGTCATTCCTGGAGCCCTGGTTCTTTTTCTAGGCTCGCATGGATGTTGGCATAACTCAGTTCTTTGTGGCTGTAAGACTAAGTGCTGTTTTCTTGGGAGCTATAAACTGAGGATGACTTTTCCTTCCTACCTGAGGGCTGACCTCAGGTTTCTGCCGCGGGATTTCCTCTACACAGCCACTCACCACTTGAGAACAAACTTATTTGAGGGCAGCTTGGGAGTCTCCCTGGCCCTCGTGGAGGGCACAAGCCCCTCTTTAAAGGAATTATCTGTTCAGGTGAAGCTAATGCAATCTTCATTTAACTGCATCTGCAAAATTTCCTTTTGTCAGATAACATAACATAATGAAAAGATTGATCTCTCATCACAGTCACAGATCTGAGGGGAGGGGAGGGGATTATACAGGTGTCTGGGTCATGGCAGGTCACAGTGTTATTCTGCCCGCCACCCCCTGGGAGTCAAGCTCTGACGTAACCGTGCCTCGATATCCTCAGTTCAGTACACTGTTTGCTCATCCAGTGCCTCCCTATTTTATCTAATTAATCCTTTTTTTATTGAAGGATAGTCAGCTTACAATGTTGTATTCATTTCTGGTGTACAGCACACTGCTTCAGTCATACATATACATACATATATTCCTTTTCACATTCTTTTTCATTAAAGGTTACTACAAGATATTGAATATAGTTGTCTGTGCTGTACAGAAGAAACTTGTTGTTTATCAGTTTTGTGAAGATTTTCTTGTCTTTCTGAAGTAAGAGATATTCCTCCAAAATTCAGTGGGTATTCTGTGTGATTTGTTCTGTACATAGGTATAATTTTTGCTGTATTCGCGGGAGAGGGTGAGCTAAGCGTCCTTCTCCTCCCCACCTTGGCTCCGCTCCTATGGAATTAACCTCTGATTATCCACTCCCTTTTATCTGTAGTACACTATCTTTATTCATATGCTGCTGTCTGTATGTGTTAGTATGAAACTTGTTTTATTATTTCGTTGGGCTTTATTTTAATCTCTACAAATAGTAGTGTCTTAAGAATCATTTTGTCCTTTATTTTACTTTTTCCTTTAAACACTGCTTTTGAAAGAGAGATTTATATTTCCATGTGTACATGTACTCTCTTCTGAGTGCTCAGTAATGTTCCATGCTGACTGTTCACATCATTTCACTCAGTTGCTTCTTCTGGGATTGAGACACAGATTGCCTCCAATTCCTTGATGCTGTAAACAATATAGAATCTTCATTTTTGTTCATTTTGGACCAGTGTCTTTTGAAAAGATACTCAGAATGATACTTTCTGCATTTCAGTGTACAGTTTCAATTAATTGAAATACATAGTGCCAGTCTGTCCTCCATAATAGTTGCACCCAGTTGTAATTGGCTGCCCCCCCATAAACAACACAGCAAAGACAATCCTTACGAAAGGCATTAAATCCTACAGAGATATCTAACTGCTCTGTGAATGACAGTTTATCCACCCAAATTAACTACCTAGAAAGTTTACTGAGCCTACCAAGGCCATTACAACATTTCCCAGGCCTACCAAGGTCACCGTTAATGAGAACTGGGGAAATAGTTGAGGGGAATTACCTTCCACTGTTACTTTTCTAAGGGATCCTTAAAAACACACACAACCCACCTTACAGGAGTTGGAAACAGTAATGAGAATCTCTGCAGCAAAGCCCACCCGAGAGTGAAGGTGTTAGTGCAGTCCCACTGACCTCTCCCAAGAGGCCACCCTGACACTGTTAAAGCAACACAAATGGCTGCTTTAGAAAAGCTTCCCCTGGAATGGACGCAGTGGAGTAAGTGGAATCCCACTGAAGGACAGCAGTGTAATGATACACTGGAAAGAAATGGGCCAAATGTGTAACACAGTTGATATTTATTTTTAAAATAAGTTGACCCAGCTGAGAGAATCCCATAGTTCAGGATCTAACTGGGTACACAGCTAAAGTAACAAGAGTTTTTCTCAAACTACAAGGGCATCCCATGCTCATGGAAACACACCGGTGGTATCCACTATTGGAAACTGACAGGAAACTCAAGGACAAATGCACTTCAATCCAAACGAGAAGGAATATGCTATTGCCCACCAGACCGAACCTGCCTATCGCCCCAGCCGCAGTGACACATAAATGCAAATTGAACAGTTCAGCAAAAGTCTGCTTGCTGGGCATGTTTCCAACAAACTGATTTTAGTACATATAATACCTCTCTCCCGGCCAAGCTCCTCCAAAGACCTCATTTATCAAAATGAGGCTGTTCTCCAGCCCAGGAACTTCCAACAACAATATCCAGAGGCCAGTCTCACAAAATATGTGGACAGTAGTGGGCTGAGCCCAATTTAGTTCATCCAGGGGCTGGATGAAACGTGTATAACACACAAGCTTGCTTGACTCTAACATCACAAGCTTCAACACCAGCTGGAATTGCCCTAAGCCACACACACTTACCTTTAAATAATGAAGAGAATACAGACAGCAGAGGGAGCCTGGGGGGCCTGTAACGGAATTAAATGACTGCCTCCACCACTAGCTTCTCCTCATCCAATCCTGGACAACATTTCCTGTATTGAGGTTGGCTCAAATTCTAGATTTTTTTCTCAGTAACAGAACCCCCAAATATTTGACCCTACAAATCACACTAGTCCAACTGCAATAATGCAAACAAGCTTTTCCAATAGTGCCCATCATTCAAACCAACTTAGGGTCACAAATTTTGGGAGCATTAAGAATTGCATATATGTGGACACCACACAAGAATTAAATAACTTACAGACAGCCATGTGTAAGGGATTATCCACATAAATTAAACAAACAGCCCCAGTGAAACTCTGCCAGATCTCACTATATTTTAGAGGTCAGGGTGTTAGGTAATTTCATACCCCTAGTTATTTTTTCTGGCTGTGAAATAAGGAACCTCATTTCACATGGTGTACTTGTTACCATGTCTCGCTGCATGTGGGTAGATAACACTCATCATGATCAACTGTTACAGATAGCCAGGGACATGCACCAAAGGGCATATAATATCAATCTAGTTACTAAACAGATTAAACAAACATATTCCTTTTGTTTGATCTATTTTCCTGGATGTCTTCCATCCCATCTCCTCCAAGTGGGCAAACTGGTTGCAAACAGGCTTTGAAGTCCTACTTTATGCCCTTGGAGGATTCTGGGTCTTGAAGATGCTTTATTCTTGCATCCGACCCAGGCATCATGAAACAACGTACAACTTACAGACCCATAAACTTGGGGCAAGGGGATGGACTGTTACATAAGTGAGCAAATGATGGTCTTTGAATAATGGCCTCTAGGTTGCTTACTCTTTTACAGGACGCTGAGCTCCAACAGATCAAAAGCCCTCTGGTGTTAAATGTGCATGTTTACATATCCAGTTGTTTTAAGAATACAGTCCCTCCCTCCAAAGTAGTCTTTAAGCCATGAAGAGCTTGCCTGCTAAGCATAACCTGCAAAACTGCACCCAATGTCTGCTAACCTTAAAATAATTGAGTATTTGCTAGCCATAAAGACCCCAAGTGTCTGCTGCCCTTTGGAGCTCACTGACCCAGAGAATTCCCACCTTGTTGCTGAAATAACATAAACTCCTAAGTCCCATCTCACATCATTTACCCTCCTGCTTCTCCCCACCCTGCATTCAAACCTGTCCAAGTGGTGTCCAAGGAAAGATTGCGTGTACTACTGCTATGTCTTGGTCATATCTTTCTCCATGATCTGCCTTAAAAAATTCTTCAGACTCCTTGCAATTGCAAACCAGACAGATTAGGACCCAAATTTCTTGAACTAAATAGAGCTACTCTACCTTCTAGTAAAGCAAAATGGAGTCATTGCCTATGAGAGTTGTAACTTCTTCCTTCATGGAGAAGCCAGTTAAACAAAAGAACTAGTAGGTTTAGGGTCTCAAATCCACAGCCTCTTAGTTTTAATAGATTGGAAATATGATTTGCAATTATCATGAATAAAATGGCTATTGTGGTGAAATGATTAATATTTGCTGATCATCATCATGATAAACTTTCCTGATATTGTCATTTTTTAAGAAAACCTGAATTTCTTTTTTTGTGTGTAAATATAATAGTTTTACTCTATTCTATCCCCAAGTTATTACGATGACCAAATGAAGCAATACATATGAATTTCAAATATCATTTTGCCCCTGTTTATATGCTATGTACTATAGGTGAGCAAACTTGTTTCATCTCCAAATGAGACTATCTGAAGACCCTGCAAAGCTGTTATATGTTTAAGGTATGTATGTATGTATATATGTGTGTTGAAAAATATGTAGAAAGACATAAAATCTATTGTTTGACATTTTCATGTGGTCTTATGATTTTATAGCTCCTGGGTATGAGAACTAATGTCCAAGAAAGAAAGAGGTCACGTATGTTTGGAATGAACTGAATCTACAGAAAAAGGAAAAAAAAAAAAGAAAAGAAAGGAAGGTAGGAAAGAAGGAAGGATGGGAAGGAGGGAAGGAGGGCGGAAGAAAGAAAGAAAAGAAATAAAATCGTCATATAAGACCACATTGTGCTGTGTATTTGATAAACGGGGGAAGCAGAGACTAACTTCAGTCTCTTTTAAGAAGTAAGTAGCTATAGACGCAGCCATACGTCTAAGACTGACTTTGTAATGAGATTTCAGGAGTGCGAGCCCGAACACATGACTGAACAGAGTTCGATTACAGTGTACCGTAAAATGATGAACTGTTAATTTAACAGAGTTTTGCATGAAAGTCTAGCCTTTTTCTGTAAGACTGGGTTTTTTAGAAAGAATGATTGGAAGCCATTATAGAGGAAGCAAAGCTAACTCCTTCCAGATGCCAGGTTTCTGTATTCTTAATCGCTCTTCCTACAGGCATCTGGGCACGGGTAATAGGCTTGGCTTCAACAGCAAAAATACCAGCATTTTCACAAGTTAATTCATCAGGGAAAAAACAAAAACAATGTAGAACCATCCATAGGAGCCAAGTCTATTAAATCGTACGTGGTCATCATACATGCTTTCATTGTAATAAAGGAATGAGAAATAATCATCTTCCTAAGATCAAGCACTCCACGTTTAATTAACCAATATCAGGATATTCACTCACATTCTCAGGGGATGGGTTTTTGAAAGTGGCTCCTATAGTTTCTTGAGCTCCCCTTTGTGTGCAAAAATAATTTTGTGGACATATAAAATAAGTAGTTAGATCCCTTTTAATAAAACTGAAACCTCACGTTACTTAGGGGCACAATTATATTCCAAAGTAGGGACCTATGGAACAGACAGAATAAAGCTAAGGGGAATTTCTAATAGGGAAACATTCATAGTTCCACATGATGAATTTGCATCTGGGAGAAAGAAGACTAGGAACAGAAAAGCTTTTTTTGTTTTTTTTTTTTAAGGCATTGAGTTTACTGTCTTTACTAGAAAACATTCATTTCCCCCCTATTTTTTTTTTCAGTGATGAAAATTTGAAGTCACTTTTAAAATTCTTTGTTTCTGGAAGTAAAATACAAGTAGGAGACAATGAATTTGACTTATATTAAACAAATAAAATAACATCTCTTGTGATTTTGGAACCGATAATAAAAAATGATTATGATAAAGGGATAGCTTTTTTCAATTTATATAGGTTGGGGGAGGGGAGAGACGGGGTCTTACTCATAAGAATGTTACACACCTTCCTCCTGTGAGTTCGGGTGAGCAGTGTGGCCTGAGAGGGGAAGAAATACACAGTGTAGAAAAAAAAACATACTATGATACCTGAATGTATAATCAGAAACATACACAAAAATGGTAGAGCTAAGTCTAAGAATAAGCACAATTCTGGAATTTCCTGTTTCCAGGCTGATTTAAAATTTTAGAGAAAACAAGGGTGAAGAGGAATGTAGAATAGTTTTAGATTCAGAATCAATACATTTATTAAGCCAGTGATACTTCTTAGGCACTGGCAAAGAACTCTTACAACTCAACAACAAAAAGGAAAACAAGCCAATTAAAATATGACTGAAGGACTTGAGTAGATATTTCTCCAAATACTGTTTACAAATGGCCAACAAGCACATGAAAAGATGCTCAACATCACTAGTCATTAGAAAAATGCAAATCAACACTATAATGAGTTCTGGGTCACACTCACTGGGATTGCTATAAATTTTTCAAAAACTGTTGGCAAGGATGTGGAGGAATTAGAACCTTTGTATGCTGTTAGTAGGAATGTAAAATGTTTCAGCGGCTGAAACAATTTAGTGACTCCTCAAAAAGTTTAATATAGAATAATCATATGACCCTGCAATTCCATTCCTAGAAATATTTTTTAAAAAGAAGTGAAAACAAGTACTCAAATATTTGTATAATTCACAGCGGCGCTATTCACAATAGCCAAATGGTTAGAAGCATCCCAAATGCCCATCAACAAATGAATGGATAAACAGTGATATGTGCAGACAATGGAATATTCTTTAGCATAAAGAGGAATTAAGTACTGACCCGTGCTACAAGGTGGATCAATCTCGAAAACACTGTCAATGGAAGAACCCAGTCACAAAAGGTCATGTATTATATGATTCCCTTTATGTGAAACATTTATAATAAGTAAATCCACAGAGACAAAATACAGATTGGTAGTTGCCAGGGACTGGGGAGAGGGCGGATGAGAAGAAATTGCTGAGCTGTGATCTGGCGAGCATTGAAATGACTCTTTGGAACACAGTGCATGCTCAGAAGCTGATATTCAGAAATCTCATTTAGTCATATAAAAAGGCAGTGTTAAGAGTATTAACATATAATGCATAGAAATACTTATTGGATACCACTTCAACATAGGGATACTGAAACCTCATTATTCATTTTTTAAACACTAATTTTGAATCACCCAGAAAAGCCTATTTTTTGTATATAAAAATATACATATTCTAATATAGTCTAAATAAAAAATATTTTAAACTTTTTTTTTTTTTTAAGTGTGAGTAGATAAAATCTTAGGCAGATAATTAGATGTCTTAATTGTCAAGATTTTCCCGTTCCCTGGCTGCACAGGTTCACTGAGTCATTGCTGTATTAGACTGAGTGTATATTAATTTTACTTGCGTATTTGGGGAAATGAAAGCATATCCAAATACACATGCTTCTTGGCATTTTCCTCCCTTTAATTTTCACTTTTAATCCATTTCCCTTTAAGTCTTTAATCATCTTTTCAGTGCAGATTTCTCCCTTTCATTCTGTTCATCTGTCTGAAGAATTAACAATCCTATTCTCAGTGGTTTCATGTAATCAAAACCTCCTGATTCAAACCCTGTGTGCAATCCACAGGGAGAAATTATTAAAAGGGCTTTGCAGATTTGTTTAGCACTCTGCTCAGAATATGAAAATGCAGACTTTCAAATATCTGAGAAGAGACTGCCAACCCATTACCCTTCTGGAAGAACTTTTGAACTAGACGTTTTCTATTATTTACAGTATGAGATACTTGCAGTCAAATTTCTGCTGGAAACACTTTTGGGTAATAGACGGCACAAATAATGCCAAGTTTGTAGGTTTCATATTCACAAGCTCATTAAATTTTTAAAGACCAAACCACAGCCTCAGTCAGCCGTTTCTTAAAGGCCCCCTCCAGTAGGAGTAAGGCCAGGACACAGATCAGACTAAGAATGTGGGCGGGGTGTGGGGGAGGGATGAGGAGGCGAGAATAATTTATAGGGTATTTTCTGCTTCCAAGTGACACTCTTATCCTGAATAGGTTTTACATATCCATGAAAGCTGTGGCTGAATTTGGGTCACTTCATTGAAAGATTGTCAGATGATGAAGTAGAGACAGTAACTCGTATTTTTTAGAAGTGACTGCTTGTGAAGGAAAGTAAAAAATGGGGCACTAGCTCAAGCAGACACAGGATCTAGCTAGGTATTCAGAAGCACAGGTCTTGGACAGCAACAGATCCGCAATTAAACCTCCGCTCTGCAGCACGCAACTCCTGCGATCTCAGGCAAAATAGCAAACTTCTATACACATGATGTTCTATGTGTAAAGTGGAGCATATTAATACTAATCTCAAAGGCAGATTGTGTTTTATGTACAGACACATTATTACATAAAATATGGAGTAAGATATGGAGCATGTGTATTTAAAAATCTTAACTATGAATGCTATTATAATTCTTATCTAATGGGTTGTATTAATTGTTAAAGTTCTCCTAATTTCCTGTAATGTAATTCATTGTTCTCTAGGTTTGATGTGAATCTGAAAAGACTGGCATCAACACTTTGGTAAATTTTATATTGAGCAATCAGAACATCAGATTTCCAGGCTTGGTAGCACATAGGTGACTCCTGAACAACTTGAGGGTTGGGGCACTGACTCTCCTCGAGGTCAAAAATGTGCATTTAACTTTACAGTCAGGAGTCCCTGTACACGGTTCCCACATTTGTGGATTCAACACACTGTGGATCGTGTGGTACTGAAGTACGCATTTACTGAAAAAAATCCACATAGAAGTGGACCTGTGGTTCAAACCCAGGTCGTACAAGGGTCAACCATACTTATTTTGTACCGATGACTACAAATGTGCAAATTCCTGATCCTGAGTTGAACACATTGGTAAGACTATTAAGATCTATAAAGACAGAATTTTTGTTAAAAAAATCATAGTTTGTCTAAGATATTCTGGCTTATTTAAAACAGCCTTCTAGAGCCGTTTTTCTCAAGTAACTTACCAAATCCTTGTGTTGCTTATGCAATTTATGATGCTCTAGAAATTATTCTAGGTAACTAGCTACAACAGAAATGTATAGAAGAAGTTGACTTTTCATTATTGAGAGGAATTTCAAAGCTAATCCTTTGGGGTAGAAAAATTAGATCACCTGAAATCCAGAAAAGGGAAGAGAGCTAGGAGAGAAAAACATTAAAATGCTGCTCTTCTCCTGATGGTCAGACAAGGAAGTGGGAGGAGTAGACAATGTGGGATCAACACGGACACGCAGACTCGCTTCTTTCCCCGAAGTGTCCGAGATGTGCAGCAGTAGCAAAGCCCCAGCAGAGGTGTCTCTAAGGCGCAACTAGAGCAGGTTGAAAAAAGGAATAGTAATTAAGGTCTGGGACTAAGGCCAGAGTTCACATCCAGAAAAGACTGATAATTGCAATTTGGAAAGATGCACACAATGATATTCACAACCCCAGCCATAAGCAGGCTGTGGTCCAAAAGTTTATGATTAAGTCCATTTAATAATTCAACATACTCCCCCCATAAAGAATATATAAATTTCTATTACAAAACTGTTAGGTGTAAGTTCTTTGTGATTTAACTGTGATAATAAATGCTGAGAAAACAGTGGCTAGCAAGATAAGGTAACAACGAAGGGCAAGTTTAACAATCATAAAAACAGTAATACGAGCTAGTATTTGTTGAGCTGTTATCGTATGACAGGAGCTACAATTTTCTCCACTTTTTAAATTAGAAAAAAAGAAGCAGAGATACGTAACAGCTGATAAGTAGTACCAAGGTACTAACAGTGAGGAAATGTACTTGTATACTGAGCTAGAGAGAGAGACACAGAGAGAAAGGCAGACACAGAGAGAGAGGGACAGACAGACAGAGAGAGAAAAAGAGGAGAAATCTGGGCTCTCACCCCAGCGTCCACACTCCCTAGTGGTGTAAATTGGTAAGTGTATGGAAACATTATCAGTTTCCTGCCATCGAAAATCAGATTAAAAATATGAACCGTGGAAGGCTGTGATGAAGATTGGTAGGAGTTAATTATAATTTATTAAAAACGTAACACGAGCACAGCTGTTTCAAGTGCTTTGTGTGTAGAGCTCATCAGCTCTCACAACAAAACTAGGAGGGTGCTCTTAACCTCGCTGTCTTATAGGTGAGGACCCCGGGCCACAGGGTAGGGGGGTTGAGGGGCTTCTGCAAAGTGACAGAGTTAATCAAGTGCAGAGCAGTTTTTCCAGCTAGGCATTCTGGTTCCAAGACCCCACCTCTCAAACACTGCATGCCCTCTCCCCATCCCACTGCTTGCAATGTCTATTACACACTTAAGGTTTTTTTTATATGTAGTGTGTGTGTACTCACACCCATTTTATACATATTTACATATTTAAAACACATAATAAAGCATTGCTTTTGTCATTATTATTGTAATGATTATTATTAGTCCACAGAAACAAATTCTGTCCTAGGTCTTATTTCTGGAGCCATGACCCTTTAAGTCTTAGGGTAACAACAGAAGAACAGGAAAACAAGGTAACAATGGGAAAAAAGTGAAACATTTGACTGGCTCCTAGTGTTTTTGATACCTGAATGGACATACAGAAGTAAAGCAAGTGTTTCAACAAAACTAACTTTCTCTAGTCCCCAGTTTTTTCACACTTTTTGCACTTTCCTAGCAGCCAATCAAATTCTATTCTGGAAGATGAGGGTTTCATTGTTGCCCTTCATCAGAATTCAGACGTTTTTGTGGAAGCTTCCCTTGCAGCTTTTCATGAGTGCACACGCTCTTGTGACCTGTAATGTGTTTCCCTTTGACCCTTTGTCTTCTTTGCCAAGTTCAAAAATGTGTGGATCATACGTATAACTGAAAAATATACATATTATACATTTTGAGTAGGTGAATGACAAAACCTTTAAAACAAAGAAGCTCAGCCGGGAGTTTAATACAAGAGTTTTAACTCACATCAGCAGCTACTTGAGTGTGGAGACTAGAATTCTCATATTAATTCCAATTCAGGGAACTCTCAGTATTCATCAATTTATCAGATAATTATTCTTTGAAAAATATCTATTCTTCCCTCTTAATTCCTAAAGTTAAGCTAGCAAACATCTCCTGTACAAGCTACCAGGAATCTGGCTTGATATAGGTATGGATACACTCCCAGTATGTCTTTGACCTTAGATGAATCTCTTTTGTAATATTAATAGCTGTTTGCTTGTATTTGAGTCACCTGAACAGTGAGGACAGTAGCTTCAGTCGTCCACAACTCCGCCGAGCATGTGGTAGGAATGCTGCAACAGATACTAGTTTCCTTCTCGAATCCAAGAGAGAAAAGCAGCTGCAACTTTGCAGATAGCAGTAACTTGGGATGCTGGTAGCGCAGGAACCAGAATCTGCGTTTGGACACACCCTTATTTCTAAACTGAGGTAACAGCACTTCTAGCATAAATGAATTCAGCAAGTATCAAAGGACCTGCATTTTTCTGATGATGACTGTATCCAGTGAGTTAAAACAGGAACTTGCAGGGGAGGGCAGATTGTGGTGAGTGTAAACTCTGGTTATAGGAGGATGGACTGCACTTGACTACTTCGGTTAATGTATTAGTTTCCTGTGGCTGCTGTAACAAATTATCCCAGAACTGGTGGCTTCAAACAACAGAAGCAGTCTCTCTGTTCCTGAGGTTGGAAGCTTAAAATCAGAATCACAGGGCCAACAGCAAGGTTTCAGCAGGGCTCCTCTGGAGTCTGTAAGGGAGAATCTGTTTCTTGTCTCTTCCAGCTTTTGGTGGCTGCCCGCCTCCCTTGGCTTGTGGCAACATCACTCCAATCAGCAGATGAGCCTCTGCTTTTTGGTCATCTAAGGTAACTTACAGCCACAGGCTCCAGGAATCATGACGTGGATATATTTTAGAGAGGTATCTTGTTCAGTTTAGCACAGAAAATATTTAGCGAGTACCGACGTTTCTGCTAAAGAGCTGCATACTACCAAAGCTGAAGTCCTGCTCACTTCCTAGGCACCTTTAAGAGGTTCATCAGGGCACAATGACTACATCAGTCAATCAGTTTATTAGTAAATCAGTAATAACAACAGTTGCAGTTAGCACACGTACAGTGGATATAAACCAGGCTCCCTTCTAAGTGCTAAACATTTATTAATTTCTTAAATAGGAAAGACACTTCCCACACTGCCTCTGAATGTGCGAATGAGATCAGTTTCCCTCTATCAGTCCTGAGCTGTTCAGACTTTTAAATTAAACCTGTTGTTCACTAGCTATAGGATATAAACAGACTCTTTCAATCTTGAATATTTTTCATCTGCTTCCCAAGCACAGTGGAAAAAGCTCCTTCTGGGAGACCAAGATGTAGCCACTATACAGTTCTTATTTTCTTTTATTATCAACAAGGACCTTCCATTAGGCACCTGCAGCCAAGGCTATGGCGAATGGAGTCATTGTCAAGAATGTAAGGTGTATGTACTACGGTAAACAAGTTCTAAAGAATTAAAAAAAAAAAAAAACCCTTAAATATAGAAAGAAAATAGTTCGTTTTGCAGAGCAGTGAATTAGGAGGTTACTAATGCTTTCTTTTGATTTTTACATTAAAAATGTTTTTTATTTCTTTTTTTCTATTTTTACATTTTAATACCAGTAAAATAACAGCTTCCTTCTTTCAAATAAGTGCGCTGAACTCTAGCTTAACCGGAAATGGATGAATGTTCAAACGAGTGCTTCTTATTGAGCCTTACACGACATTTGAAGAACATGAAAAACTCAGTATGGGTCAATGATTCATAATGAAACACAGTAAACTTTTGCAACCAATTATTGTTAGGCTTCCTTTATTGCTCTCTTCCTCTTCTCTTAAAACACGCAGAACAGCGTCTTAGTTCGGGCTGCTGTAACATGTTACCATACACTGGGTGGCTTAAGCAATGAACGTTGATTTCCCACAGTTCTGGAGGCTGGGAAGTCCCGGGTCTGGTGAGAGCCAGCCTCCTGGTTTGCAGATGGAAGTGCATTCATGATGCATCGTCACATGGTGCAGAGCAGAGAGACAGGAAGAGCTCATGTCCTCCTTACAAGGGCACTAACCCCGTTTTGAGGGTTCCGTCCTCATGGCCTGATTGTTTCTGAAAGGCTTCACCTCCTAATCACAGCACATTGAGGGTTAAGATTTCAAAATATGAACTTTGGAGGGACACATTCAGTTCACTGCAATTAGTACCCATGTGTAAATATATTCCCCTAGATTGTTAAGCAAAAACCAAAGGCAGCACTCCTTTGGGGCAAAATGAACAACCTCCTTTGAGGTTGTTCAGCATTGTCTCAACACCCTTCTGCTCCTACCTGCATTTAGAAGCCAAAGCTCTTAGGTTTATTTCCCTAACCCTTCTCTTCCTTCCTGTTTACAATCTTTTTTCAGGAAAATGTTTTAGTTTAATCATTGTCTTACTAAATATCACCCCTAAAAAAAGAAGCCAAATTCCTTCACAATTTTTTTTTTTTGTGTGTGTGTAATAAGCCCTAGAAAGAGCTTAGGCCCTCAAATGGGTTAGTCTCATTAGTAACAGGCATTTCTTCCTTACAGGAATGTACAGATTCCCCAAAAACTAGCCTTTGAATCTGTTGCTACTTTTAGTATTATGCTTGTTTAGTATTGTGTCCTGTTCCCAAGTTTGAATTCCGACGGCATTTATACAGTGTTTATATTTTAGTGATATGTTTTTATTTACTCATATAAATCCATAAGGTAAAAACAATTCTGGTATGTTTCACATCTTCATTTGCATAATTCTACATTCCTTTCTGGAACTTCAGTGCACAGTTGGGAGAAAATCAAAAAATGTGCCTATGAATGAATTGCAAATATGCTCTGAAATACATTATACCAATGCACAATATTTGTAGATCATAATATGATAGAATCACAATATGAAATGATTCCAAAACATAGAGATCACTCAGGTAGAATGAAATTCCAAACCACATTTATTTTCTCCACCTTAAAATAAAAAACTACCCCCAGCATTTCAACAGATGTAATTAATGCCAAATATTATGTAGCAAATCATTCTGCCCGCTGCTTCCCTACCCACCTGCTGATTATCCTGTGATCTGTCTTGCTGCTTTGTCAACCTGATGAGTGGTGTTGCCCTCCAGACACCCTGCCCACCTGTTCATAATTTACTTCCAACATGTCATACTTGACTACTATATGAAATTTTTAAAAAATACTGTGAAAATGATCACCTTCCAAGGCTGAGATGATAATAATGCAGATGCTCTGGCTACTTCTTCTCATTCACTAATGATTGTCCTGTATTCCTTTCTCTTTATATTAAATTAAACAAGTGTGCTTTCTTTCTTTTTTTTTTTTTTTCTCTAGTATTAAAACCTTAATTGTTCTCATGAATGTCCTTCATGGTGTGCTTTAAGAATATATTCTCCAGATAGCCACCTTCTTCTCGGCAAAAGCTTCTGGGACCAAGAACAAGAAAAATGTGGCAGGTGCGGCGAGGGCCAATTAAAAAACAAATCTGCGCTAACTGATGGGTAATCTTCAGTAAAATCACTAGTGACAATACCAGATGCCTGGGGAAAATTGACATTGACCCGATCCGTTTATTGCTGGCAGTGCTTTGATTCATCTGCGCCATGCAGCTGTTGTACAGGTAAAAGGCTTGCACTCCCGTTTTGTGCTTTTATGGGTTTGTTTTGTTGCAGTAGTCTTAGTTTCTTTTTTTTTTTTCCACCTGGGCTTGCAATAGGTCAGATGTTACCATTTTCAAATGGCCTTTCCATCTTTCCTCATTTCCCAGAGAACCAGTTTGCAGGTAGATTAGTGTTGCTTTTGAGCTAACCATATTCTCAATTACTAAGCTGTTTGAAAACATTTAATGAATGTACATTTACCTAAAAGGTGGACAACTCAAATTAGGAAAACATGAGAGTCTTTACCCTATTTTTCTCCATTGTTCAATTCCAAGGCAAGCTCTTTTTCCATCTAGATGACAGTTTTTCTTATTTACGTTGTCATGGCACACAGGGCATAGCCTGGCACATAATCAGCACAGAGGAATGCTTGTTTAATGTGGGCTGAAGGGATATTGGCATATTTATTTTTAATAGATGTCCAAATCCCATACCTTCAAAGTTGTCATCTTTGTATTAGGTACATTGTATGCTTTTGTAATTTGTTAGGTCTTTGTGCTTGGTAGTTTATTCAAAGTACATCAAGTTACATAAAGCCACAAGGTAAACATGTCAACTTTTTTTTTTTAATGGAGGTACTGGAAATTGAACCCAGGACCTCACGCGTGCTAGGTATGCGCTCTACTGCTGAGCTATTACCCCCTCCACCAAATTTTTAATCATAGTTTTAATTAAAGGTCTATAATTTTATAATACAGTAAAAATCTGCTATGGACTAAAATTTACATGTTACACAGTCTTCAGTTTCTGTTTTTTGTTTTTTTAATAAAGCAAGAGACTGAATATATTGTACAGTTTGGATGGGACGGCTCCAGCAAGCCTGGCAGCACAGGACCTGTTTATTCCCGCCAGTCATTCAGGAGTATGTTGACGAAAGAGTTTAAAAAAAAAATACTTACCTCATTAAATTACTTCATTAAATAATGTACAAAATATATCTTAAATTAATACAATTCTTCCCATCCAAACTGTCTCCCCATCTAATCCAAGTCACCTTCAGTTATCACTGAGACCAGGGATTCTCAAACCAAGGTAGTAATGTGCAAATGAATCACTTTGAGATCTTGTTAAAAATGCAGATTCCATTTCCCTAAGCCAGGAGTGGGCTCTGGGACTCTGCATTTTTAACCAGCTGCCAGGTAATGTCGCCTCTGCTGGTTCATGTATATACGATACTTTAAACAGGAAAGACATAGCGTATTTCCACTCTTCCTATGACCTCTTAGAGTCCAAGATAGGCATCTGCTAGAGGAGTCTTTTTTTTTTTTAACATAAATCTAACCCAAGCATCATCCACTCTGAACTTCACTGTATGTCAGTTACCCTCACACACTCTGGCCGTGGTCATCTCAATTCCTCAGCCAGGTTGGCATCTTCTCCTCTGCTGTTCAGCAGTTATGTGTGGCACCGTCTGTCTGAATCGTCCTGCTCCCCACCTCTGTTAATAACTGGTTACATCTTGCCTTTGAGGTTTCAGCTTAAACTTTACTGATTCAGATATGATTTCATTGACCACCATCATGTAAGTAGCTACTGCTTCTTACTGTTCTCTGATGTATGTTTATTTTATAAACATGGTATAAATTCATTTTGCAGTTATGTATGTGCTGATTTACTGGAGTGTTGACTGTAGCCTGCACTAAGGAGTGAGTTCCGTAAGCATAGGAATGGTCTCCACTGTATAGACCAGTTTATATATCAGATATACACATACCTGTTACAGGTGTCCTTAATAATACTTTTAAAATAAATAAATACTGTATTTCTGTGAGGATTTTCTAGGTTTTCTTGAATGATCTATCCACTGATACAAGCACAATGTTCTCAAATTATCTTTACTTTTTCCTTTGATGCATTTTATTTTACTGCGTTTGTTCAATCTTATTTGAAGCCATTAATTCCATTCAGTTTACTTAAGGAGACAACGTCATAGTCTCAAGATGCAACTAAATTTCATAAGGAAGTTCAATATGGCCAGTTCTTCCCCGATGGATTTGTGACAAACAAGTCCGCAAGCTGATTTATACTCGACTTCTATTCTCTGAATGGTCACCAAGCAAATTCATAACGTATTGGTATAGCATATAACTGCTGTTACCTGAAAAAGAAGCCGAGGAATCTACTGGAATTCAGGCTACTGAATGATATTTTATCATTAATAGTTAATATTTACTGAGTGCTTATTATGCCCTTTATTATTATTCCCAAAAGATCAGGGCATAAACGGTATAATTTGTATCAGAACACAGGCCTCTTTTGTCCCAACGACCACTTGCCTAACCACGCTTTACTTCTACTTTTCCAAAGATGCATTTCTTTCTTTCTTTTCACTTCTGCTCTACTTTTCTTCCCATTTCCTTTTTCCTGATTTTTTTCCTCCCTTCTCTTCCTAACACAATAAACTCTGTTTCGCTTTGGCAGCAGGAATGGTAATAACCAAAGTGATGTGGAACCTGTCATCTTTTTTGTTTTTTTTTTTGTTTTGCCAAGGTTTTTAGGATTAGCTAAAAAGGATTAATTTTACGCCATTCTCTAAATCAAATGTGGAGACACACTCAAGTCATTGATGTGTCAGTGTTTCTTCATAAATCCGAAGGCTTACTGGAAAAAAATATAAAAATGAAACATCTGCATTTAGGGATAGATTGGGATCATAGTTTGTTTTCACCATCACGGAAAGGAAAAAAATAATCTATATGAAATGTCTTCAACAATTTGGTTAAAAGAATTCAAATTTAGTGTCTTTTTGACATGAAATTGCTCCAGAAATCACCGGTTTGTACACTTCATAATAAGACTTGCAAAATACACAAAATTCTCCTTGGCTCCTTTTCCCAGCACATAGTTCTGAGTTCCTAATTCCATTTATAGAAGGTGAAAATCAATTGCTTTTTTTTTTTTTTTTTTTAAATCAAAGCAATCTTCAGCCTGTAACAGTCCCATTATGTTCCCTGAGAAGCCCTGGGGTCCCCTCTGCCCCGTAGGACTATAGACTCCTTGGCTTAGGGAGAGAGTGCTATTAATTGAGAATGATCAAAAAGTACTGCCAATTTGCTCCAGGAAGTCAGAGAACTTGGAAAAAGCTAAAAAGGCTATTCTCCTTTGTATTGATCCTTATATGAAGCACAATCACAGGTCGCCAGCAGTTTTTCCTTCTCTTGTTTAAAATCAGATGTAATTTACTGTTGACAAACAGCAGTGCAAGATGTGTTCGATTTGAGGTCACTTTTCTCCACTCTACGCTTTGATCCTCTATTGAGCTCCCCAAGAATGTTCAGTTATTTTTAGCTGACTAAGTTTATACGGGCTATCTATGGGGACTTGCAATTTTACTATAACTTCATCTAACATCTGCCTGTGAATAATAACTGCAACCCAATGGAAGCAAAAATAGGAGTACACAGGAAAGTAAAAGCTATATAAGTTTATAATGGCATAAAAATGAATTTCTACTCTGAAATTTATACAGCATTTAACCACACAATTATGTTCCTCATTTTATAGGGGTAAAATAAATGAGAGGTCTTTTTTTTTGTATAATCATGCATGTGTACTAAAATAATAGAAAACCCAATTTAAGTTATTCATTTACTATAAAACAAGTGTAACATAGGTTAGAGGGGCAGAAAATAATTAAAATATTTTTAAGGACTTTTCTGCTTTAACAGAATTATTTTGAGTATCTACTTCAGCTCATTAGAAGAGATTTTTAAAACTCTGTCTTCTAGATTTGCATTGAGAAGGACAAAACCAACAGCAAATTTATGTACAGTGTCATTAGGTATTGGATCCAGAGCAGGGTAAAGAGATAGAAGTTCAGCTATGAATTTAATAGGAAGCTAAGAAGGCCACTGTGGTTATTTGTTTATGAAGATAAAAAATATATAGCTATTATAAAAGAATGGTGGTAAATTCATCCATTTGGAATATTTACTATTATCTATTATTTCTCTAAGTCCTGGTGTCTAAAGAAAATAAAAACCAACAAAAAGAGCCACGTGGGATGGGCATTATCTTCATAAAGGGTAGACTCTAGAAGAGAAGAGAGGTGAATAAAGGGGCAAGTACCATATAACATAATTCCTTCTCTGGAAGAGACAAGCATGACTGCTGTCAGAGTCCTGCGAGGGGAAAAGAGAACCTATCCCAGATAAGAAGGTGAAGTCCTGGAAGGTTACTTGGAAAACTCCTGGGTTAAGTCCTGAAGGATGATAAGGCTGCTGCCACCTACTGGAGAAGGAGGGAAGAGTGTGTAACACAGAGGGAGGTGATGTCCTGAGACCTCAAGGTCAGATGGGGGCCTCTAATGAAAAAGAATATGAAAACGAACATATGTACGTATATATATATGCATGACTGGGACAGCATTCTGTACACCAGAAATTGACACATTGTAACTGACTATACTTCAATTAAAAAAAATTACAAGTGGATCGGTATGATTTACTCAAGACAAAATTAGAGCATTTCTGGCAAAAAAAAAAAAGCAACTAAATAAAGTTGAAGATGTAATCTGAGAGCATGTATCATATATCATAGAAATGAGACTGCAGCTTATCTTAAAAGCTAAGGGGAACCACACAGATTTTGTTGGGTATTAATGACAATAAGAGCCAGCCTGTATGGCGACCCTAGTATGCAAATGACATTGTGCTAAGTGTCTCCATTCATTATCTCATTTAATGCTCACATTAATTTTATGAGGTAGGTACCATGATGATTCTTATTTTATGAAGAAGTGAACCAAGACTTGGAGAGGTTAAGTAATTAACTTGTCGGAGCCACAGAGCTAATAAGTGGTAGAACCAAGATCACATGCTCTTATTCCAGAGCCTTTACAGGAATCTCAGCTGCTTCCCAAGGAGGAAAATAACACAGCAGACTTGTCTTTCAGAAACATCACTTTGGTGGCAATATAGATAGATGTACGAAGGGCAAATCAATGGCATAATATCAGATATTGGATGTAGGCAATTCATAGGTGTTCATTATCATGCAGGTGAAAAGTAATAAGGACTTGAAATGAGAAATGACCAGTGTAAGAGATAACACAGGGGTCGAATTCAGCAAACTCATAACTGTTACCGACAATGTTTGTGTCCTTCTAACATTCAGATGTTGAAGCCCTAACTCCCAGTGGAACTCTAGTTGGAAATAGGGTCTGTGAGGAAAGATAACGGTTAAGTGAGGTCCTAATAGTGGGGTTTTAATCCAATAGGGCTGGTGCCCTTATAAGAAGAGGAAGAGATACCAGAGCTCTCGCTCTCTCTGCCATGTGAGGATATAGCAAGAAGATGGCCATCTGCAATCCAGGAAGAGAGCTCTTACTGGGGACTGAACTGGCTGACACCTTGATCTTGGACTTCCCAAACTCCAGAACTATGAGGAAACAAAGTTCTGTTGTTTAAGTCACCCAGTATATGGCATCTTGTTATGGCAGCCTGAGCAGACTAAGAAGATAACCTTCCAAATGGAAGCTGAATGAAAGGACCAATGATTCTCAAGTTTCCAGCTTGCGCGTTTCCTCAGTGTGCGACACAAGTTAACCATATGTTAGGGAAGAGAATGAATTAGTGTTATTCACGGGGATTTTCTGGTTGTGTAGGAAAACTTTGGGGAAATTTTCATTAGGAGATTGACTAATAGAGTGATTTGAGTTGGAAAGATAAACTTTTGAGTTGTCTGAATATGTAATCATGTCTCTTCTAACAATGGTGATAGAAATAAGTATGGGAAATTATAAAATAATTCCAAATAGAACCAAAATCTAATATAAGTTTTTGTCATTTAAAATTATGTCTAATATTTTGGAATACCTTCTACATCCATTATCTAAATTATAGATACAATCACATGATTAGGAAAAGAAACTTACT
Organism: Camelus ferus; assembly: GCF_009834535.1. Classification (NCBI taxonomy): domain Eukaryota; kingdom Metazoa; phylum Chordata; class Mammalia; order Artiodactyla; family Camelidae; genus Camelus; species Camelus ferus. The sequence continues at coordinate 4,533,793 of NC_045718.1, read as the reverse complement.
CAAAATGTTTGACTTTTGACAGTCAAAATGTTATATTTCAAATAACACATTTTTATTGTATCTCTCTTAGCTCTGTTTTCATTTTCCAAATGTGAAAACAAAACTTATACATCATCAGTTTGACACTGAACAAACTGCCCTCTTTGATTTCTCGCTTTAAAAACAGCATGGAAAATCAGTAAATTAGAATCAGCTGATCATGTTTTGCAAACTATAATTTCTCCTTCTCTGTTCCTTTCTCACAGAGACTCATGCTCACAATGTCATTGTCACTGCATCAAAGACATGCTACTCACAGGGATCATTTGGTAGTCTCTCAAATTAGAAGTTAAACTATTTGTCAACCCTTTCATATTTCTTTCCACCCATTCCTCAGAGTGACCCTCAACTTTCTGAGAGGTAAGCCTCTAAATCTATCTAGCACTGAATTATAAGATTTTGTTGTTGTTTTGATGAAAAGGTCAGTTTCAGCCTCGTCTTCAAAGCAAAGTCATAGACTTTGATTGCAGTGCTAAGACTTCTACAATCCCTTTCCTTGTATGTACTTTTAGAACCTGTTAGAAATAATCAGACAAAAAGCATTTTCAGTTTTCAGCGGAAATAAGAACCAGAGAGGAGGCTGTGGCTTCACAGCACCCCGGCAGTACGGAATTTACCCTCCCCTGCAGGTGAACAGCCAACAGAAGGCTGCAGGCAGGGGAGTGCAGCACAGCATGCCTCTCGTTAGCGATGGAGAAGCGCGCTCTCATGTTGCAGTAAACACAGTGTTTGGCTTATTATTTACTCAGGGATATAAATATTTAAGGGCTGGGCAGAAGAAAATGAGCCCTTGATGGGGACAGAGAATTATTTTCAGAATGAAAAGACTGAATAAGGAAGTCGTAGTGCTATGAAATCTAGAGAGAGGCAAGGCCGGTTGTGGCAGATGCTGCCAGGAGGCCAAGTGAGAGAAAAAGTGAAAAGTGCTCATTGGCTTAATTAACAAAGAGGCATGCCCTGATCTGATGGGAAAAATATCAGAGAAGTTTAAGATGCAACATGAAATGCAGATAAGGAAGTGGAAAGATTAAGAGAAACGTCTTACAAATTCCTGCTGGGAAGGTTAGGAATGCAGGCTTTTCAGTAATTAGAGGAATTCTCTCTCTTTTTTTTTAATATCATAGAAAAATATATTTAAATAATCAGGATTAAAGCAGTGAAAATAGTAAAACATATAGGAGAGTAATAGATAATTTGTTGCTGAAAAACTTAGGATAATAATGGAATATAGATAAAAATTGCTATCTGACCCAAGCCAAGTAGATTCTTCATAACTCTGATTCTTTTTGGTAATAATGACAGGTTCAGAAATCTTAGAGTGGAATGAGGTTGAGTCATTTTTCCGTAGCTTCACCACCAGCAAATCATAAAAACAAGTCTCAGTCCAAATTCTGCCATCCATACATCTATTAGTTATTATTTATTACCTAGCAAATTTAAAACGCTTTATTCAATTAGTTCTATAAATTTTGGCCTGCCTCTGGTTTCTGCCTTTTTCCCATGAACCAGCCACTTCCTTGCATATAAGCTTCGATGAAGACTGTTGTGATGGTATTCCAGAAAAAAAGTGTCTGTTCATATTTATAGCTGGCATCTGGCATAGAATATTATATAAATCAGAAAAATCAGACTTTCTGGTCATACCTGCTTTGGACATGATCATTAAAAAATAATTTTTTTCTTAACTATGTTTCACTGAGCTATATGCAAAGTTTTACAAAGCAGAATAAATCTGAACTGCCATAGAAAATTTGAAAAAATTTAGTGCTCAGAAGAAACTCGGAATCATATCGACTTAATCATTTTAAAAAATAAATACTAACCTTTGGCATTTTTACCAAAAACAGATTCATGCATATTTGCATCCTAGTTGAGAGCACACTTAATATCTGTTTATTGTGGTTTTAGCTTAATGTAGTGAAGTGCATTTGGCAATACAGCTTGACTTTAACTAGAAATTTCTTATCAGTTATTTCATTGAACATCTCAGCTACAAGTGCCTTGTTTATAGCCCGACTTCACAATTCATTATTGAATATAGATCAGACTTTGCTTCTGTCATGTTATCCATGGTTTTAGAGAACCTGTGGTCTCTTCTGCTTCAAGCTTATCTGTTGTGACAAGAACTGAAGGTGAAATTTTCATACCACAGATGGATGACTCTTTTTCTTAAGAATTTTAGACAAACAAGGACATAAATATGTTTAGCAGAAGGAGAAGCCATGTTCTTTATCTGCCTCCAGCTCTTTAACAATTTAGCAAACCCAGTCAAGTACTAGAGGGCCGACACCAGGGACTACTCGACTACAGTCTGTTGGAACTCCCAATTCTCTTATTGCCTTGACCCCAAACAACAAAATCCAACAGTTCTTACTAATGCATCTGTTCTATAGTGGGAGAATATGACTATAAAATGAGAAATGGCTATAAAAAATAGAAATAATTGGAATAAAAATTCAGAGTATGGCACTGAAGCTAAGTTCCAATAACTGTGGGAGTTCCATCTGGGTGTATGGCTGTCAGAGGACTCTCAACCGAATGACTGAGATTCTTCCCCTCTACTCTGAGAGAATGAGTTGACTTCTTTTGAAGGAACAAATGTCCTAACTATGAGATTTGCTTTCTTTTCCATACAGGTCAAATGTGATTGAAAAGAGTCTTCATAAGAAGCAAATTTTGCATATTTTTTTTTACTGAAGTATAGTCAATTTACAATGTTGTGCCCTTCATTTCTGGTGTACAGCATAGTGATTCATATATACATATATGTATTCCTTTTCATTATACACCATGACAAGGTATTGAATATAGTTCTCTGTGCTATACAGTTAAACCTCGTTATCTATTTTACCTATAGTAGTTAGTATCTGCAATTTATCCCAATTTATCCCTTCCCACCCCTTTCCCCTCTGGTAGCCATAAGTTTGTTCTCTACATCTGTGTTTGCACATCCTTCTTTATATAACGCATTTTCCTTACTGTTTGCAGTGCTAAACCACCACGTGTTTTTTCTTAACGGAAGTGTTTTGCTGTGATAGGTATTAGCCTGATGACGCACTTCTGTTCAGTACATTCTAATGCAGTCAGGAAGAGATGGAATCCAGCTGGAAAAAAGAAGAGGTTCCTTCCTTTCTTGTTACTCCCACAGCGACTTGCAAGTGGGCTTTTGTTGTTGTTCAGCCATGCTTTCTAATTACTGATCTGAATGGTTCTGTAGATTAAAAATAAAGCTCTTAATTGACTATAAATGAGTTTGGAAAATATCCAACTGGTTTTCTCTTTCAACATTTATTAGAATCAAGATGTTTCCTAATTGAAGAAGCTATGACATTACTATATCTTTTAACATCTTATAGGTTCATGTCTTGTGGGAAAAAGCACTGGGGTTTTCTTTTGTCTGATTTGGGAATTAAATTAGGATGTATAAATATATTAAAATACCCTCAGAACAGATTTTTATCGAATTAACTACTTCATTTCTTGAAGACTCCTGAGAAACTTTGCACCAGCCTGACAACAGCTGCCACAAGTTTTTTGGTATTAAATACATTTAAGACAAGTAATCATAATACTTTATACAGCTGGAGGCAACATGTGCATGTTTTGGAGGGAGAAGTGTCAGCATGGCTGAGCAATAAGCCTCCGATGTAGACGTAACTAATGCCTCTTTCTGGACACACAGATGCCTCCTACCCCCACGTCTTCATCCAGCCCAGCATATAACTAATTTTTTCACTTCCCATACTTTCAGGAGTTTCTTGGATTAAGCCTGACTTTCAACAACTATGTTCATCATTCCACATGTTTTCATTAAAATAGTATTAGTGAAATGAATTGTTTCAGTGTTACATATATATTTCATTATTTAGATTATTTAATTTGAATATAGGTAAAATAATGAGAAGAGAAAGTTACATGTATATATGTTACAGTAATGTAATATGTAGAGGGACATATACACATTTGAGCAAGATATACATAATATACTTCTATACATATACACACAGAGATAAGGTATATGTGTATATATGTACATACACATTATATATATATATATATATATATATAAATTGGGTATTGAATGTTCACTATTATAAACTATAAGGTAAGGTTATTTCAGATAGGTCTAATAAAAGGAAATTCCCTTGATTCTTTGAAATAATCTGTTAGGTAACATTAAATATTGAATATTCACATTTTCATTGCAACTTTTTTTTAATTCTTCCACTGATGGACATAAGTTTAATAGACTCAAGGTATTTCGTTGGTAACTGGCAGATCTGAGGGAAGAAGCCAAGTGTTCTTCCACATACTTTATTTTGGCTTCTGCTCCATGCTCAATAATCAGTTATATTTGTTCTTCAATCTTGGTGAATGTTTACTATGAAAGCAGATACTAATGTCGAATATGCCTCTAAAATATTTAGAGAACATTCTTCCATCACTGGGTCCTAACTATGATATTGGCCCGAGGCAACTTAAAAAAATTTATCTTGAAGCTTGTTGTAAAGTCTCACCTTGACGTGAATTCTGTGATTGAGCGAAACAGGTGCGTGTAGTTGCAAACGTTCTGTGGCAGTATCGTTAGGCGCTGTTTTATTCTGAGTAGCATAATATCGTTGTCATAAAAAATAATCTTATTGAGTATGAAGTCTTTTTAAGTAAGAAAACCAGGTTTCAGAGAGATGGGGTTTATTTGACCAAAATCATATTCTTGGCTAGTAACTAGTATTAGAACTAATGACAGAACTCACGGCAGAAACTGAACGAAAGCCCAGTTTCTCGAGCACCACGGTGGTGCTGTTGCCGCTGCGCGGTAACCACTGTAGCGCACGTCAGGGACGGCGGAAGGCTGTTTCCCTGTTTGCACAAGAACTTATTGGTGGCGCCCACTCTCATCTGCAAAATGTGGTAAATCATCCCAGGCTCTAAGCAAGACTCACAATCTTTCGGTAAACTAATTAGATTTTTTTTTAACCATGCATTCATTCAGGGACTTATTTTACTCATATTCTGGTATTTTTAATACTCACTAGATGAAATCTCAAAGTTTGAATGACTGTAGGAAGAGTTACTGTTTTTCAGGTAGAGAAAATATCTCAGAAATGTGAAAAAAATGACAAATAATATACATGAAAAAAGTTTTTCTAATAATTGGAGTGGTCTAAAGATACAGTGGGTCCTCTAAGGAGATACTGAGTTCCCCATCGGTGAGGGAGTTTAAGTACAGACAGAAATACTACTTGGCGACATGCTGTGTTTTAAAGTCATAAGTTATCTGAAGCTTGCATTAGATGATGTGTAAATTTCCTTCAAATTCTGAATTTCTATCTTGATATATATCTGAGTTTTCCCATGTTGCCCTTCCCATGTTTATCAAATAAAACCTACAGAAGTCAAACTTCACTCACTACACCACGTTTGGTATTGTACCAATTTTGTTTTCATATATCCTTTATGTTTAATGAATTTAAAAATAATTTTGGAAATTACGTGTCTTTTCTTACAAGCATGTGCAAAAATAAACACAAGCAACCCAAAAATGTAGTCTTACATCTTGGGGTGGGTGATTGTTTCACTTTATTATTTTCCTTGAAGTGTTAAACGTATTTAAAATAGCATCGTCTTTTGAAACTAACAAAAACTAATCAGCATATGTACATTATAATTAAATATGTCATGTAAAGCAAACCAACATATTGCTTGCAAACTTCAACATTCTGATTTGTCTTCCGACTGACTCCATTTGATAATGTTTTGTCTGTCAAGCATTTCCAAATGCCTTTATGCCATTGGAACCCTTTGTCCTTTGGCAGGTAACCCGGCTCCGTTTAATTCTGGCCAGTTAACATGCTAGCTAGAAGGCAGTTAAAAATGAACTGAGCCCCAGGAGAAACCCCACTAAAATGCCTTATTCTTTTTCTGAGCCTAGCCACAAAATCAGGAATAACAAAACTACTGCCAGGCATTCAAGCCGCCTCCTCAGAGGAAATTCTGGATAAACATGCCATGCAGTTAATTTAACAGTTTCTCAAGCTCAAATCAGTTGACAGAGAATTTCTGGAGAGATCTTTGTTTCCCTATTCCTGTTTCTGTAATCTTATTAGCATATTGTGACAGTAAAAAGTCATTACTAATCATAAATTAGGTCTTAATTGTAAATGATGTTCTAGTAAAAATTAGGGGAAAAGAGTGTTTCTAGTCTCAACATTTTCATGTGCCTGTCAGCAGTTATACAGGCAAAAATCAATATTAAGTTGTAACTCAGCAATCGGCTTGAAAATCATCTATACCATTATTATTATTATTTTGTTGTCTCTCATAGGGATATCAGACATCTGGCTTCAAAGATAATGGCAGTAACAATTATTTGCATCACAGCCCTAGCTAACTAGATAGCTGAAAACATCTGTTATGATCTTCAGTTTCTCTAACCTGTCCCTGGAGAGGCGCTGATAGTGGAAATATTCTTTTATTCTCCCTCTCTCTGCAATAATCATTTTTGCAAAGTACAGATTACCTGATACTTAAGGAAATTGATTCTCATGCTGCTTTTGTCTTTTTGAATTAAAAACTGGAGGAGGGGGCATTAAGGAAAACTTGAGAAGAAAATGATCTCGCCAGAGATGGAATTTTCCTGTCACAGCTACACTGCATTGCTCTTCTAAATGATGGTCATTGTTGTTCTCTGATACATTAAACTCATAAAAAGTAGAGGTACTAATATGTGAACTAATGCATCAAAGATTCACTAGACTGCTGTCTTTATGATTCATTAAAACATAAGAGGGAAGCTATTAAAATGTTTTTGTACTCTAATCCAATAATTAATTAGGACATATTTGTGACCCTATCATGTACTAGTGGTATCCTGGGCTTTGGGCTATTCGGAGTATTCAGAAGATGTAAGTCACGTGGTCTCTTCCAGCGCCTAGATTCCAAGCTTGTAGAAGAGCTTTAAGCCGTGAACAAGTGAGACACAATACAAGTCCTAAACTCTAGAGCAGGTACAGTGGTGTTCAGCTGAAAGAAATCAGTGTGGACAAAAGGAAAGGGAAGATTTTACTCCTCTATGAGTGAGTCAGCACACTTATGACAGCAGCAGTCCGGCTGGGCCACCAGAGTTTGGCACTCAATTAATATGTGTTGGCTGCATAAACAAATGAATGCATGGGTGAATGCATAAAGTAGGAAAATCTTTGAAAAGAAATGGAATCTGATCTGGCTTTGGAGAATGGACGTAATTTTTGTAGCTCAAGAGTAGGAAAAATACATTCACCCCAATGTTTATAGCAGCACTATATATACAATAGCCAAAACATGGAACCAACTTAAATGTCCACAGAGAGATGACTGGATAAAGAAGTTGTAGTATATTTATACAATGGAATACTACTCAGCCATAAAAAAGAATAAAATAATCCATTTGCAGCAACATGGATGGACCTAGAGATTCTCATTCTAAGTGAAGTCAACCAGAAAGAGAAAGAAAAATACCATATGATATCACTCATATGTGGAATCTTAAAAAAAAAAAAAAAAAAAAAAAACCACCAGGAACGCATCTGCAAGACAGAAACAGACTCACAAACTTAGTAAATAATCCTCTAGTTACTGGAGAAAGGGACTGGAGGGGATAAATTTGGAAGTTTGAGATCTACAAATATTAGCCACTATATACACAAATAGGTTTTTAAAAGTAGTTTCTTTTGTATAGCACAGGGAACTATGTTCAATATCTTGTAATAACCTTTAATGGAAAAATATGAAAAGGAATATATGTATGTATATGCATGACTGGCACATTGTGCTGTACACCAGAAATTGACAATGCTGTAATTGACTGTACTTCAGTTTAAAAAAAAGTAGGAAAGAAATGAGAGGAGTAGCATGGCCAGTGGCTTTTATGATAATGAGGGTGGGGACAGAATGAAAGGCAGGTGAAGGTGATTGGGGAGGGGTGCTCTCAAGGGTGGAAGGGAGGGGAAAGTAAAGGGAAAATACTTGCTCAGGTTTTAAGGCTTTTGTCAATGAGAAAATATTTTATGCTACCATGAGAGGACATTAGAGAAGTCTACAAGTGATGGGTTGGAGAATCTAATTATAACCAGCTTTTACATTTCTTAAGCAACCCTACCTCCCCAAACACGAGGAGGGATACTGAAGAAACTAGAAGTATCATGAAGTTAGACTTATAGGTAAGATGTTAGAATGGCTTACACAAGCGTGATTAATGTGGAAGAAGTATGATGTTTGAGGGACCATAACAAATACTTACTTAGTAAGTCTTCATGACAATTAGATATTTGGAACAAGGAGGAGAAATCTCCAGTGCTAGGAAACATGGATAATATTAATGAAAGGAAGAGTATTGTGTAAGTGAGAGGACACGTTGAAATGAAAGATCACATTAGTTTTGAACATCTGAAGTCTGAGGACTCAACCAAGCATTTATTTGAGTGGAAAAGTTAAACAGGTAGTTGGAAATACAGAACCAGAATTCTACTGAAAGATTATATTTGGAGCTATTCAATTGACAGTAATTAGCAAAAATGGATATTGGAAAAAATTTTAAAAAAGTATCATCTCTCAGAGTGAATCCCTTTTATATTTATTTAAATTACAAATCAGTTTTGGAATGGTTCCAAACATATTTTCCTCATGACAAGTTATTTTTGTTGTTAGCAGGGTTGTGGAGTTTTCATTGTAGTGTTAACTTTATATGACCTCCCTTTTATAAAGAAAACCTGTACCTTTGATCAAATTGTATATATCATAGTTCCAATATCTGACATGTAGTGAAGCTATTGGAGTTTAAGGATCAATTAATGCTAAAAAGCTGTGTATTAATGTACTGACCCATGTTTATTCTTGTAAAAATAATGCTTTGAGTCTGCATAATAAGAAAATTTACTAACAATGTATTTATTTAATAAAACAAAAATCATATCTCTATTTTTATATTTCCCCAACTACATCTATATTTCTTGGCTAACTTTTTTTCACCTTTCATTGCTGTGAGATTTGGATGAAGCTCATTCTCTTTTTATAAATATTCTTCAAATTCAGCCTGCTGTGAGCCTAGGTTAGGATAATCGAACCCAGGAGAATATTTTAAAGTGGAAGAAAAAATAGGGCAGCAAGAAAACATATGGTTTCCTATTTATGCTGTAGATTTTTAAAATCTTCCTCTTTCTCGCTCTCTCTTTCTCTCTCATGACTTCTTTCCCCAACCGACGTGCATAACTGGTTTTGTCATACACAGGCTTTGTAGATGGAGTAACAGGGACATTCATTTGCCTGTGGCCACAGTTCTGTTAATTAGGTAACTAGAACTTTGGAAATCACATCCCAATATCTGTACAGAAACTCTCTGTCAATAGAAGATCTAGTTTATAACTGACCAGACGTTGGAGAATTCAAGAAGTCTCAATATGGAAGGTTGTTTACATTAAAAATCATTGCACTTAAATAACATGCTTTCACGGGGATCTTTGGCTTTAGTACTACAGAAATATATCGTAGGGTTTTTATTTATTTTTAATGAGATTTAGGTCTCATATGGTGTTACTCACCTATCATTTTACTGAATAGATGCAAATACCATAAATCTGTTAATACTCCAAAAGCATTATTAATAATGTAGTTCAACCTGAAATAGTCATCTGCACAACATATATTAAGGATGGGTAATATGTAGGTTTGTATAGTTTCCATGTTGGTTATTTTTCCAGGTTTCAAAAACTATTGGTTCCAAACAGGTCCCCATTCATGGAAGGCAGGAAGAGACGGAGGACAGAGGCAGAAACTCCAGATTGCCAGGTGGCAGGTTTAATAAGCAAGGGAACTCACTTACAAGGCTCGTCTTGGGTGGCCACAAGACTAGCAGACCCCTGTACCCACCCACCAGACTCTTAAAAGGCCTCAGCTGGGCTCTGTCATGTGTACCATCCAGATGTTCTCAACAGCACCGCGCTCTCTCAAGGCTGCGTCCTTGGAACGGCTCCCACTGCGGGAATGGTAGGCAGAGCACACATTCCAAAGACGGGGATGGGATGAGGAGTCTCCCATTGCCCAGGTCTGGTTCTCAGGTCAACTTGCTATCACTTCTTCCAAGCTCCCTCTCTGTCTTGGGTCTTTCCTAGCACCCGTACCCATTCCTAGGATTTGTCAGTTTCCCCCAGATCAGCCAGGAACTGCCCAGCATCATAAATGTCTTGTCCCAAAGCAACTCATGAATTCTAATGGACTCTAAGATACAGTACACTAATAATGAAAAGGAAGTGTCCTTAACAATTTCCAAGGGTAGATTAATGTGAAGGTAGCTTCTATTTAAAGTTAATAAGTTGGCATCTGATCTGTCAACCACACCCTTACGGCTTGAATACTGTGTCTCAGTCCCCCAGAGACTGATCAATGCTATCAAACTGAGAGAACCGAGTTCCTGGATACGCAAAGGTGAGCACCACACCCTTGGTGCCCTAGATGAGACAATATATTGTTTTTATTTTTGAACATCTAGATCACAACAGAGAAGAAAATGGAAAAAACTAAGTGAGAATTTAAACATAGATTTTTTTAACTTTTACAATAAAAATATATTTGAAGATTAATTATGAAGACAAAGCTATTAAAAATCCATTCTCACAGAAAAAACAGTATATTTAACATGTTAGTTTTAATAATATGCAGCCAATTAACATGGACAAAGGCAACGCAAAGGTTATTTGCAAGCCTCGTGAAAGCTATCCTCTTGTCTTCGTCTTGTCTGTCTCCGAATAGAAATGACAAGGACAAACGAAATCACTAAAATATTAATATTGGGGGAAATGTGGTACGTAATAGTCATTGAGGATCAACCATTTAGATTATCTACTGCCTACTCTTCTAAAAATGAACACTTGGAAGACAGAGTTCAGTGTTTATAATCCAGGTAAATATTTTAAATTTGTTGACCAACAGTCAAAACTCTCTTAGTTAAAGTTTTGCTATATGTGCCCAATGTTTCCTCTCTTCCATAGTAATATAATCTGTTACCTTCATTATTCTTCTTAGAATATTAACTTTGTACAGCTGCGGTGTGTTTATGTTTATTTTTACGTTTACATTTGTCACTGACTGTGACATGACGTCTGTGTGAAACATAGGTTCTATGCACAGATATTTTCCATTGCCTCTGCTGTTCAAATGGTTTATGAGGTAGGAATCTATTACTATATTCTAATCAAATATGTACTCCTTTCTCGTGTTTACCTTCTCTTCTCCATCCGTCTGCTTATTTTCTTATTTACTGCTAAATAATCAAAAGGTCAAAGGGAGGGTAAATTAAGGTCGTAATTTCTTTGTGCTTTATATACAGTTCTCCTGCTATTCAAACTGTTTAACCCTGCAATGGTTCATCTTAGTGAACCAAGGAAAGCACATCCATTCCTGTCTAAGATGAGGGAGGAAACTGACAGTTTCCAGCACCTCCAATCTCCAGACACTTTACTGTGTATCTACTTCCATCCCCACAAGTCTGAAAAACGGATATCATCATCTTTAAATAAGGAAACTGAGGCTTGGACAGGTTCAACAACTTGTTCAAAGTTACCTGCGTTAGGAGAAGCGGGGAGCTTTATTCTCGGCCTCTTTCATTTCAAAGCTTGTGATTTTTCCATAAAATGTGCAGCTCATAAATGTGCATCTTTTATGGAACACCACCCAACATGCTTTTGCCATATTCACTTATGAACTATATTATTTAGTATTTCTGTAGGCACCTTATTCTATTTACTGCTGTCTTTTAATATTTTAATTAAATGGATTTATTTTTAAATGAAACTTTATCATTCTCACAAATTAAAACATATCCGCATATAAATAGACTGTAATCATAAGAATAAGTATAGTGATAACAAAATAATGCTGGCTGCCAAATGTGTTGAGCCCAAGAGTAGCTCTGTTAAAAATGGAGGTTAACAAATGATAGAGAAATGTCAAAAACGTATTAGCTCCAAATGAGACTTTTATACCTGAGTTCATCAGAAAAGAATGAATGGGATTGATGAAGTAATATCTTTCTCCTTATGTCTTTCTCTATTTTCAGTGATTTTTAACGATCTACCCATGTGCTACCTAAGATCATGCAGAATCCACAGTGTTTATGTCCCACAATGGGCAAACGAAATGCATCACTAAACTGTAAAATTTAGGAGGAGTCAAAGACCCTTTTGGGTCCTCTCCTCTGGAGTCCTGAGTCACTAATTATCATCTCTACTGGTTAACGTGTTTGCCACATAGCTGTGACAGGGTCATTAGACAATAGATGTTTGAGATCATAAAGGACTCATGGAAAATGCTTCCATCCATTAGCATTTGAGAGAGAGTGTAATGCTGTATTTTAATGACCAGACACATTAACCCAGAACCAGTAAATTTTCCATCAGCAGGTAAAACAAGAATCAGTTTGAAGTGTCTCTTCAGTTTGCCCTTCACAGGTCTACGATCATCTGTTTTCCAGACCAAAGTTTAGGGTATCAAATAGAATCATAGAATCCAGTGTGAAAATACATACTTCGCAATTCAAAACTGGCGAAAACCTTATAGGTTATGGAGCATAATCTCCTGTTAAGAACGGTGTGGAAACTGAACTATAAATAGATGAAGTGATTGTCCAAGGTCACCTGCTAATTAGCAACTTAGCAGTAACTGGAGATTACTTCTCATTATTTAAGCCTTTTCCCAGGACACTTCAGGACTATGTTTACTCCTTGTACGAAGAATGGAAACAGCAAGAACAATAAACAAAACAGATGGAGGTTTTCCTAAGTTCAAACTGTCTGATAAAACTTGAATAGAGAAAGATGGGCCAAGTATTTATCAAATTTCCTTTGCATAAATATGTTGCTTACAAACTTTAATTTTCTACTTCAAGATCTATTTGAGTGGCTGCATGGAATTATGTACTCCCCCGTTAAGGTTATATCACCAAATGCCTTGCACTCTTTGTTAATTGTAGGCCCAAGACTGATTAAAGTAACCAGCAGATTTATAAGTGCTAGCCAAACTGGAGCTTTCCTATTACAGGGTGTGGAAAACCATCACAAACCACAGGAATATTGCATGCATTGTTGAAACTGCTGTCCAGCACCATTTTGAGCCATAACTTCCACTTTAAATGTCACCCGATACTCTGAAGATTACTTTTTCAAATGCAGCTTTTTAATTAAGTCATATTTTACATAGAAAGTAAAGAGACACAGGCTGAGTATACACAGAACTGCTAAATTGACTTCCTGGCGACACCGTGGGGAGGGGAGCTGTGCATTGTAATGATGACGTCTTTTGCAGTCCATCAGATTGGCTGCATGTCAGACGAGAAAATTAACTACTTTGGTGTTACCAGTAACTTATCGAGTTAGTCTAGACATATCCATATTCATATGACAATTGTTTGCAGTGATGTTTAATAATGTGATGAGCTTGTCAATACAAAGTTCAGGAAATACTTCTGTGAGCAAATCTTCAGTGTGGACAGGGTTATCTTAATAAGCTCTTGGTCCTGCCTTTTGTTCTTATTTATCTGTATATCTGGAATTATTTTGTAAATGAAATCTTCTTCATTGGTTTCCAATATACTAGACTTTTATTTCACTTTAAAAATGATCATCACTTAGGTGAAGAAAAGTAGATTCAATGTGGGGAGGTAAAACATTTATGTAATAGGTACATGTAGAGAAGAAAAACTGGCAGTATTCAAAAAAACCATAGCATTTTTTCAGTCTTCTTTTCTCCAACAGGATGTGTTACATTCCTGCAAACAATGCTATAATCATATAATTATATGCAAATATTATTAACTGTAGTTTTGAATATGTTTTACATAAATGAAGGAAATAAGAGAAGAGAATTTTTTTCATTGTTTCACCTTGGAATTCTTTTTTTATCCAACCTGTATAGATTCTATTCAGTCTGGAGAGTCTCTTTATTGTAAATTATAATAAGCAAAGTTTTTTATTACAATTTATATAGAGAAACATATATCGATCTATATAATACAAAATAAACAAACATTCTTGTCTAGTTCCCCAAAGCATGATGTAAAATATTTTATTATAAGTGACTATTTAGTCTTCTGATCATCTTCCCTATTTATTTTAATACTCTACATCTCATGTGTTCTTCTCTTTCCATTATCAAATTCTGAATTACAGTTCTTAGATCAGACCAAGGCCATGAGCAAAGAATGAGTGCAGAAAGCAATTGATGTGTTTTGGTAAGATGAGAGGGTGTAAGATTTAGCATACTCTCATTGAATATATTTTTATCACTTAATATTTTTTATGAAAAAAGACAAAAGTTATATTGAGGTTAGTAGCATACTGCAATTATAACTTGGTATTTTTTTAGGGGAATTAGCAAAGTAGTTTCATTTTAGTCACCAATTGGTTAAATAGGGACTATGATTTATTTTGGCAGAAATGTTTTTGTAGCACTTTGTTTCAATGACAGAACATAGTAGTCATTCCTCCAATCAGATACAATGCTTACAATCTATAGCTTTTTAATTTGATATTTATTTTTCTCCTATTTTTAGACAACCATGATTGACAACATATGTTTGAGTATCAAAACTCCAAATGTTTCTAATTATCTTATAATGAGTACTAAGTGGGGAGTTAGATTGTTAACCCCTAAATTTACTGGGAAAAAAATGGTAATTACATATAGTGTTAAATTCTACTTGCTTCAGGCTTAATTATATTGCAGAGGCTTCTAAAAAGCAATCCAATTATTTTATGTCTTTTTTATGTTATGTAAGAACATAGAAAATAATTACAAAATGTTTACATGGTACGGAATATAAGAACATTATACAGAATGAATTGTTCTCCTGTGTATCTCACTGGGTTAGGCTGCTGTTAGCTCTTACAGTGTCTATGGCAATAGTCACCTAAACGATGTGAATATTGCCAGTCTGGTTCATTGCCTAAAATAAAGACCTAATCATGTCATGTCCATCACTTCAGAATAAAATAAAGACCTACCCAGCACTAACCCGAATAATTTTTCAGCTGCATCTCTTCCCCAGCAAACATCTCCAAATCTCTAGAGCACATGCCTTTCAGGGAGCCTGGGTGGCCCTTCCATTCCTCATAATCACAATGAATGACTCACTCATGCTCTTACCTCTGCCTCTGATGCCATTACCTGTATCTCTGCTGCCCTGGTCTTCAACCTCTTCAGCATGAATCAGGAGTCTAAATATCGAGATTTGCAGATACTCACTACTACATATAAAATGGATAAACATCAAGTTTATACTATATAGCTCAGTATAGTTTATACTATATGTGTAATCTATAATGAAAAAGAATATGAAAAGGAATATGTGTATGTATATGTATGACTGAATTATTATGCTGTACCCCAGAAATTGATGTAACACTGTAAACTGAACATACATCAATGAAAAAAAAAAAAAAGAAAAACATAAAGAGCCTCAATGCATACAGACTTGGAGTGTTCTCCCAAAGTGGAATTAATCATGTTCATTCTGTGTTCCCCGGGCAATCTTTGTCCCTGCTGCCCTAGCAGGTGGGAGACCCTGCTTTGCGTTGTAAGTTACACTTACGTGTGTTTACCTGGGTAGGTTATCGGATCCTTAAGGAGAAACGTAACATAATAATTTTGTATCCCTCAGAGAGCTGGTCCACAGTGCTCAAGAAATGCATGTTAAGTGGAAATATTGTGCTTGTTAGTATATCTAACTGCTACCTTTGTTCTTTATTGTTTCTCAATCTCTTAAAATATACTATATTATCTATAACTACAGATATAAAAACTATATTTAAATACAATTTAAATGAATTATTCCCACTATTTTAAAGTAAGTTTTGATTCTATCACACACTGAGGGGAAATATCTAAATTATTCAACATCTTCATCTCTTTAAAGTTCACTCATAAATAAATCTTGATTCTGATAATGTATTAAAAATTAAAACTTAGGTTCGTTATAGTCTGCCCCCTTGTTTGTGGAGGACAGCATTTGGAAGGAAAAACAATTTATTTTGTCTCGCTGATAAAATAAGCCAACTTCTGATCAATTTATTTAATCTAGGGAAAGTGTTTACTGCAGCTGTGTGAGTTGAATTATTTAATATTCAGCCTGTTGTCCCTGAATCATGGAAGTGTGCGCTGTTATTATACCATTTTTTAAAGTAGATTCTACATATTTCTATAAATTTACCAATATACTATTTATAACTCATCATTTTAAAATTTAGTTTTACATTTAACTGTTTTTAATTTTGTGCTTTATTTCAAAGATCACCTGAAAAACACAGGATATGGAAAGTATGTAAACTATTAATATTCACAGATGTCCTCTCCCACAAAAAAAATAAAGATAATTTTGCTCTTCCAGCTTCATCCTTGTGGCTATCGTGAGCAGTGGACTAATGATAAAGTCAGGTTAGCAGACAGGGTGGAGAGGCACCAGTGGAAGAAAGATCCGATGAAGAAGGAGGGTGAGGATGGATGGAGGAGAAATACAAGTGTCGTCATGAACTGGGTTTGACATGGATGAGGGAATGTTTCAAATTATAAACTGACAGAGATCAAGGAAGTCTTGGGAGGAGCTGCGGATCAATATATGTTGAGGAGGGTTTCGTAGAAGTTTTGTTGCATGTTAACAATAACATCTACGATGGACTTTATAATGTGCCAAGATTTATTTTTCTTTTCATTGGGTCATGAATGCTGACTTGTACATTTTAGATGAAATAGTAAGCTGAACCATGAGCTGATTCAACTCTATACAAGCCATGTACGCCAGGTTCACAAGCACGTGACCAAACACTTCTGACTGTTCATTACGTTTTCCTTGCTGTTGTAGATAACAGTGGCCCCACATGAACATCTCTGACAGCTATTAGTGTGCTTTGTCCTCACGTTAAAACCATATTTACCCTTGAACTTTTCTCGAATTATGAAGTCAACACATTTCTTTGTGCAATTCCACTTTTGTTAGTAATAATTTACTCTCAAGTTATTTTGGGAATAAATCTTTTTGAAATCCTAAAAATCACAGAACACTGCAAGAATGTGTTTTAAGTGCTATGAATTAATAAGGAAAGCACCAAAGTGGGAGTGACACGTGAATGTCTTCCTTCCTGCGGCAGCTGGAACAAATTACCTTAAACTGGGTGACGCGAAAATAGAGGCAACCTATTGCATGACAGTTCGGGAGGCCAGAAGTCTGAAATCAGTTTCACTGGTCTAACACTGACGTGTCGGCAGGGCTGGCTCTTTCTGGAGACTCTAGGTGAGAATTTGTTTCCTTGTCTGTTCTAACTTCTAGACACTTCTTGGTTTGTGACCCCTTCCGAGCATCTCTCCAACTTCTTATCTCCTACTTCTTTTTCTTGGGTCAAATCTCCCTCTACTTTCTTACCAGGGTGCTTGGTGCCATTTAGGGTTGTATTAGTTAAGGCTGCCATAACCAAATACCATAAACTGGTGGCTTAAACACCAGGAATTAATTTTCTCACACTTCTGGAAGCCAGACGTCCAAGATCAAGGTGCTGTCAGGCTTGATTTCTGGCTTGTAGGTAGCTGCCATCTCCCGCTGGGCCCTCGCACAGCCACTTCTCTGCGCGTACTTGGAGCGAGGGAGGGAACGAGCCCTCTCCGGTCTATTTTTTTTCTTATAAGGACACGAGTCTCACCATGTGCCCAAGTAGACCCCTGCCCTTCAAGTCTCACTTAACCTTATGGGTCCTCTCTTTAAACAGTCACGTTGGGGGTTAGGGCTCCAACATATTCATTTAACATTAACCTCACTTACACTGAAACACCCTCGGGGGTAGAGATGGGGTGGAGTGAAGACCATGGCTGAGTAGAGACTATGGGCAACTAAAGGAGGCTCTTTTCATATGCATTTCTCCTGGCACTTGTGAGTAATCGTCTAGTTAAAATTAAGTCAAAAAACATTTGGCATCTGCAGCCTGCAAGGTAGTGTGCATGATAGTTTCCTTCTTATCTGAGCCCAAGTATTAACGTTATCTACAATTATACAGAATAGCATTTGTTGAAATAAATTAAACCCCCCAAAATCACAGAATTTCCCAAATTCCACTCAAAGTCTAAGTGTCCAGCATGTCAGAACACTTAGAGACACTTACTTGTATGGTACACGGAGCAATTAAGCAGCCCCAAAATGTAGCTGCAGAGAAAAACGGGAGAAGAAGAAACCTCTTATTTTCAACGAAGTCAAGCAAAATGTCCTTTTTAACCTTCTTAATAGCACCATCCCCTGTTTCAAATTGAGTCATTCTGAGTATCTGAGCTTCGTGTTTTATAGTTTTATAATTTGTAACGTCTGGCAAAGATCAAGGTTTCTCACTTTCCACCTCACAGATGTCCTTGCAAACTGGAACAAGATTTAAATGGTTTACATACATATATTACTTCATTAGTGCCTAATTAAAAATACGTCTGACAGCTGGTAGACAATGAGGTGCTTCAGATAATCCAAGGGAACTGATCAAGGATGGAAAATTGTGCTTGTACCACTTATATGAATTCATGCATTCATTTATCATTTTTAGGAATGTTTTTTTTTTCTCTACCAACCTTATACATTTTGTGTACACGTTGCTACTGACATATTCATGCTGCATTTAGATGATTTTTGTGTGGATTATTTTTCTGTAAGTTCTCCTTAGAAAAAAGTGAAAATGAAAGGTCTTTTTAAATGAGTCAAGAACTTGATCCTGATTGCCTGATAGCTAACATTAGCTACACGTTACATGGGTTGTCTTCTATATTTAAGGTTTTACTTGATTTGTGCCATCAAGTATTTATATATCTAACTACTAATGAAATAAACAGAGTTACCAAGGATATTGTATTAGTCAAGGTTCTCCAGAAGAATGGAATAGGATGTATAAGTATATATAAACATATATATATGTATATATAGAGACAGTGTCTGAAATCTGCAGGGCAGGCTGACATGCTGGAGGCCCAGAAAAAGAGTTGATGTGACAGCTCAAGTCCAAAAGCAATTGAGGCAGAATTCCTTCCTCTTCAGGAGACCTCAATCTTTTCTCTTAAGGCTTTCAACTGATTAGCCTCCGGAGGCCCACCCATGTTATGGAGGGTAATCTGATTTACTCAAAATACATTGACATAAATGTTAATCACATCTAAAAAAATACCTCACACTAACACCTGTACTGGTATTTGACCCAAAACTGGTATGTTGGCCAAGCCAAGTTGACACATAAAATTATCCATTGCAGACTTATAGAGGAAAATAAACATACAAAACTCAAAAGCAATCTGAATAAATAATGCAGTCAGGAAAGTTTATTTTAGGGTAAAAAGGGGAAAGAAGCTAATTTGCTTGGAAAAGAGACAACAGTATAGACGAATATTAGTAGTGATAACAGATTTGGAAGACAAAAAGACATTCAGATCATTGTTGAAGAGTTAAGTCAGTCATGTTCTAGCGGTTACCATCTCTTCCCACTCTACTGATTATTCTAAAAACCTTAATCCAGAAGTGCCTAGGTTCCCAGGGGAAGTCATTTGCAGGCGAAATTTCATGTACTGCATATTTTTTTTTCTGCAATACAGAGAAGAATGCAAATATTGCCTTTGGTATAAAGGAGTAGCCTTCAGCAGTCTGCTGAAACACTAGTAATAATTAGAAGGCAGAGCTTCGGGTTATGAGAGTTACAAGCCAGCAATAAGTTTGTGGTATTTCTGGGAAAGAAACTTGATCAGTGATGCAGATGCTGCTTTCCAGCTCTCCTACTGGGACGCAGTGTCTGAAACATTAACTTTTATAACTGGTTAAATCCAGCCAGATCACAAACTGCTCTTTGGGAAGCTAACTGCTGAGTTAAAATACATATGAATTAATATCTGTTCCCTTAAACCCTTTGATAGCTGAAAGCATTGAAATATATCAAATACGTGACTCAAACCTGCAAATGTGAAATGCTCTTAGCCAGCAGCACGTTGGAACCACTCAGACAAGCTGGGAACGACCTAGGCGTCTCCTCCCAATTCCAGATTCAGAAAAGGCATGTTGATTATTGACATGTGCCCCACAGCAAGTGGCAACTGGCACAAATAAGAACAGTTTTCCCTAAAGACCGGTTGTTGAATATTTACATCACCCCTTTCAACTTTAGGTTTATTGTTTAAAGTGGAACCACAGATTGATAACAATTTACCACTTCACAATACAAATTGCGTAATTCCTTTATCATTCAGGCAAATTGCTAGCAAGCGGATTCTAACAAAATGTATGCAGGTAGATTTAGCTAAAATCACAGTTTTGCCTGTTGTATAACAAAGAACTCGTTTGGCCTCCGTTTACGGTTCCCAAATCCTCGGAATTTCCCAGGTGACAGGAGTGTCTTTCCTCTTTACGGTGGGCCCTTCAGATCACACCTGAGTTTGTACCAATTAGAGGACTTAGAATAGGGGCTGGCGGTGCCAGAAGGACCAACTGTGTTATTAGAAGACTGAAGCTTTGAACCATGCGATTTCATCCTATCTGGGGGCCTAGAGATTGAGTTCAGTCATATGGTCGATGATTCAACCATGCCTATGGAAAGAAACCCCAATAAAATCTCTAGACACAGAATTCAGGTGAGCGTCCCTGGTTAACAATACTCTGTGCGTACTGCAACCCACCGATGTGCCGGGAGGTTGACACATCCTGACCCCACAGGGAGAGAACATGGAAGATGTAAATTTGGGAACTTTTAGACCCCTGAGCATCTCTTCTTTTTGGCTGGTCCTGATTCATATCCTTTTTTGCTATAATAAAACTCTAATCATTAAGTAGAATGCTTCCTTGAGTTCTTGACTTATTCTAGCAAACTACTGAACCTGAAGAGGGCAATGAGAAACTCCAAATTTGTAGCCAGTTGGTCAGAAGTGTGGGTGGCCTGGGAACCCCCAAGCTTACAGCCAGTGCCTGACGTGAGGATGGTCTCTGGAGACCTGTGCCCTTAATTTGTAAAATCTGGCCTAAATCCAAGGAGTTGGCATCAGAATTGTACTGCACATCACAGACCTAACACTGAAAAATCGAGGAGAAATACAATATTAAAGGGAAAAATGCACTGTATTTTGGAGCTTTTTTTTTCCCCCCACATTTCCTTTAAGGTTTTGTTTGATTCAACCTATAACATTATTGTTTTTCATATGCCCTGGCTTCAATAACCAAGCATATACAAGCTGGTAAGAAAGATATGAGATGCACCTGAAATCATCAAAATCACCCTATCTCTTATTAATGGTCACCTTTGGAGTTATTATGCCAGAGAAGAAGGGAAATACATATTTTGTTGGTTATGAATGACTGCATAGATATTACTCAGGAACTGGAAGATGGAAAAAAGCAGAGACTACAGGATGCAATTTGAGCTCTCTTCTGTCTTTATTTTTCTCTTTCTCACTCCTCTGTTTTGAATTGTTGCCCCTTCTGTATTTTCTCTCATTTTCTTTCATCTAATTGGAGCTCTGAGTCTTCAAGTAGCACACTACATTAATCACTAGAAATCATCTCTATGTTAATGTAAGCAATTATCAATTAAATTTAAAACTAATTTTTTTCCAAAAAAAGCACAACAGTAAGAGATGGCTTTTAAAAAATTATGCTAAAAGCAGATTTAGTTGGAGCTTAAAGTTTAAAGGTGGTTTAATTCATCTCCACTTGCCATTTACTTACAGGTGAAGAAAATGACACAGGAAGTTAAGTGATTTGCTCAAGATCACAAAAGAATGGCCGAGTTGGCATAAAAAATTTGATGTTTGGATTTTAATCTCTAGGTAGTATCAAGCTGAAACTGAGTACTTGAAAAAGAGGAACAGGAAATATTAGAAATCACTAAATAATAAATAGTAGTCCGGTAGTTTATTTTCAGAGGAGGAAAAACCTGAGGTAGGGTGGGTTGGATTGAACTTAGCATCGTTCATAACAGAGGCTCAGCGGAAGTAGCCTCAAACCCTTAGCAACTTTTCCTTCTTTGAAAACAACAAAGGCCCTCAGAACATCCACCCACCCCAGAGGGTCTGACTCAGTGGATTTGAGATGCAGTTCAGAAATTAACATTTTTAAAATATGATTTTTGTTTAAAACCAGGTTTTGAAATACAGTCTAGAATAGCTGTGTCCAATAGACCTTTCTTCAGTGACAGAAAGGTTTTATATCTGTGTTGTGCAAAACAGTCGCTACTAGTCCCATGTGGTTACTGAGCACTTGAAATGTGTCTAGTGAGGCTGAGGAACTAAATTTTAAATTTTATTTAATTTTAATCACATTAGATTTAAATCACTATCTCATTATACAGAACAGTACAGAAAAATGGAAGACTTTTTTTTTTTTTTTTACCAGCAGGAAAAAAACATGTGAAAGAACATGGACGGAAGCAAGCATAGCTTAAATGTATGAGAGAGATTTAAAAGTGTCTAGCAGAGTGTGGAGGCTGAGGAGCTGTCTGATTAAAAATTAAATAAAGACTCTGTATCTAGTGTAAACTGTACAAACTTATAAGGAGAGCCCAACAGAAGAAGATCTGTAGTATATGTGAGGAGCCCTTGAGAGGGAGCACATCTGAAGGAGTGAAGTACCATGTTGAACCTGCCCCCAAACCTTGTCAGTGCACAGAAGGAACTGAAAACTATCTAGCTGTTGGATATATTGCTGGGTCCCTGACATAGAAGATGCTGAAAAAGAGAATTGAAAGAATTACTTTACCTGAGTCTAGTACCATTTAGAGTACAAACCATACTCTGAGAGTTAAACAACATGGAGAGAATTGTTTCTCCAGCCCCCTTTCCCTCTGACATCCTCAGAATGTAATAAATGATAGAACTATTGCAATATAGGAACTGAGTTGTAGGATTATTTTAGATTTAAGTCAGAAAAAACTCAAGTTAGCTTTAAGCAGAGAAAAGAAAGACGGTTCATGTAATTGGAAAACACAGTGACTGAAAAGCTTTCGTACACCATTGGTTTTGCAGTATCAAACAATATTATAAGGAATTAATCTCTCTCCGTCTCTTGACTCTGCTTTCCTCGGGGTTGGCTTCACTTACTGTCACCAGCAATAGATTCAGGGTATTGTTTTCTCAAGTTCAAGACCAGGTGAAATGAGGGTGTACCTCTCTAAGCTTTGCAGTAAAATCCCCAGGATTAGGGATGAACTAGCTCTAAGACACATGCCTATAAATCAGCTTATCACTGTGGCCAGTTTGCGGTGTTGTGTGGCCAGATTCGGCCATGTGCTCACCTGGAGAGGAGGGGGTAAAAGTCACATGGACTCAGGGAAGGCTGGTTCTCCAAGGCAAACATGGAGGTATTTACTAAAAGAAGAGAATGACAGCACCTAATTGTCACTGGAGGGTCCAATGGAAACTGCTCTATGAAACAGGAAAGAGTGAAACCTCAGAGGTGGAGAAGAGTCAGGGAAAGGAATGACGCCAGGCAGGGCTGCACACATCGTCGGTGGCTCTTGGTAGGAAAAGTGTTTGTGAACATAGATAAGACATTCTGTTGGGAAAATTAGTCATGTTTTTGAGACATTGGGACTCTTGAAGATTTCACATTAGTAAACCGAGGCAAAGAGCCAGGAAAAGTTGTCATTTACTATTAATGAGATCTTAGGACGTCATCTATGAATAAGTAGTAGAGATTTGTAGTAGACATTTCAGATTATAAAAGCAAGTAACATGTGGGGAATTTGCTTGGGGCTCATTTCTAACATATAGCTAGAGCATGAAGGAAAACAGTCATGAACTGACAATACAAGAAGGAAGTTAGCCAGGTTGACATGTTCATTTTATTATTACATATAGGCGTTTATGTATCTATCATTTAAATTTTAAAATAATTCCTATATATATTCATATTTAATTAATTTTAAAGCCCTTTGATGTAGACATTATTATCCCTAACATACTGAAGGGGGAACTTAGGCTTAAAAATTTTGTCTCCCATTAGGATTGCTGTCTTCTAATACATAATCCTGTCTATTTTTCAAGGACTTTACTAATGTGATAAGCTACTATTGGAATTAAAGCAACAATGTGATACAGAAAGAGATTGAGAAAGATTATATATGCAACTTACTTGAAGTAGAATAAAACAAAAATACTCTGGCATAAAGGATTTATGAAGGGTTTTGTTATTGTATTGGATTTTAGGGAAAATTTTTAAAGTTAAAAAAATAGATGAAAAATAGAAACAGAGGGAAAGAGAAAGAGAGAGATCACTCAATTGTTTTAAGAAACAAGTTAAAAAAAAGAAAAGAAAATGCAAAGGATATTGAAGAAAATATCCCAGGAATGATCATTTTGACTCTATTGTATTTATTATGAGAGATGAAGGAGAACCCTGCAGGGTTCTGCCTGGTTCTAAATTTAATTATAAAATAACATATTTTAGGATCATACCCTATTGTGTTCTAAACTCTGGGAAAAGTGGGGAAAATGTAATAAACATATTAGCTAATAAACATTTAACAAGCAACTATTTTCAAATATAGTTCCAGTTACTTACCATATGTTTTAAATATTCCAACATTTTGTAGCAGCTCTTGTGTTGAGTTTATGGATTTAAAAATTTTGTACAGAATTTGTCAAGAGAATTTTTAAATTTCCCAATATTTTATCATTGATCTCATGTGTGTAGAACTTCTGAGAAAATCCTGCTCTGGGTCTGTGACATGACAACACTGATTTCATCGTAGGTATTGTCACTTAGCTATTTTTTGATGTTTTCTTTTTCTTTGAGGCCATGATAGGAGTGAAGGAAGGTTAAGATGGGCAGACCAAGAAATAGAACTGGGAGGCATCAAGGAAGGCTGATGGCAGAGGATTCCCTCAAAATAAAAAAATAAAAAAAAAAAAGAACAGTATTTTTCTCTCTCAAAATTACTGTAGCTTCATGAAATCTTCAAGGACATATCAGTAGAATCTTTAGCATATGAAAGGCAAGTTGGAAAAGGAAACATATTTATCACCAACATATTCTAGGTGACCCCACTGAGATGTCACACTCACTCTCGTAGAGGCTATTTTTGTCTCAGTTTCTTACAAAGCAAAATACCCTTTATTTATAGCGAACGTAAAATTTTTAAAGTAGTTCAATGAATGGTGTAGCTACATTTTTACTCATTTGTTCACAGAAATCATTCTGTTATATTCTATATTTTTATAGAGATAAAGCAGAAAAGTTGTAAAATATAAGTTTATCAGTACACATACTGTCTGAGTCAGGGTGGCCTGCTATCACAGAATACCACCGATTGGATGGTTTAAACAACAAACATTGATTTCTCACGGTTCCGGAGGCTGGAAAGTCCAAGATCAAGGCGCTGGCAGAGCTGATGCCCGGTGAGGTCTCTCTTACTGGTTTGTGGATGGCTGCCTTCCGGCTGTGTACTCACATGGCAGAGAGAGATCTTGTGTCTTCTCCTCTTTTTAGAAGGACATTAATTCTGTCCTGAGGGCTCCACCCTCATGAGCTAATTACCTCCAAAAGGTTCCCACCTCCAAATACCATCACACTGGGGGTTAAGGCTTCAATATACGAATCAGGGGAGGGGGAGGTACATTAGGGCCATAGCAGATGTAGATACAAATTGTGTACAGGTGGAAGGGTATGGGGGGTGGTGTGTGCAGGAGAGAGAAGACAGAAAAGTATCGCCTTTTCATGCTTTTTTATGAGAAACAGCATCGTTTAACAAAGGCAGTTCCTTTTCTGTTGTTCAACAAAATTCAACTGAGTAAATTGGAAGATTTAATTGGTTTTATTAAATGATTCATGAATCAGACAGCATCCCATTTAGGAAATAGAAAGGCACTCTGAGGGATTGTACAAAACAGAAGATTTTACAGGCAGAAAAGTGTGGGGAAAGACGGTATTAGCAAAAGAAAAGAAAGGATTATTTCAGGCCAGGTCATCTTCATTTGGGAGAAGGGAATGGCAGAGGTCTTTATCATGCAGATAACCCCACTAGTGGTGATCAGGAAATTTCAGATCGGTGGTATTAAATATATTTCTGAGAAGGGTTGAAATTTCAACTAAGTCTTAGTTTGCTCTTGTGGGGGGCAAATGATTCCATTTTGAGCCTGTTGCCTCTTTTTAAACACTGTACACCAAATGCAACACCTATTCATTTCAGTAGCATTAAAAATACCCTTTTCTTCACTCAACGATTGTATTTTACGCCTTACAAAATTGGGAAAGCTACACAGTGAGCTGAAGTGTTGAAGAGCACGTGCACTATATGCACACGATGTCATCGTGTGAGAAGTGCCACTTGTGTATTGCAGAGCGAAGGCGAAAGATGAACTCACCACTTGCTAAAGTTAATGTGGACGGCGTTATAAAAGTGTGGGTAAGATTGAGGAGACAGAGACGAGTTTTAATTCAGGTAATGAAGGGATTCCATTTTATCTGGTGTTTTGTGTGCACCTCCTGTGGTTTAAGAATGACTAGTTTTTTACTTTCAAAGTTTAACTAGTAGCTGTACATTTAATTTATATCTTAACAGACAAAATTAATTGCTGGGCCTTGCCAAGTTCAAAACGATTTTTCTTTTATTTAGCTCTCAAGTGGAAGTATTAACCTACTGTAGGTATCACTACCTCGCTTTGTAAAGGGAAATAAAAGTGTGCAATTAACTTCAGACAATTTCTTAGAAACCTTGTATCCTACTGGGTGATTTCAAGGCAGCCATCGCTTGATGATATATTTCTTCTCACCTGACTTCTAGCTCCTGAAAACATTATTGGAGCTTTTCAAGTCTGTAAGTGGAAAGGCACATCTCTGGCACAAAGACTATTAATGGAGGCTCTAAGTAGAGAGGTTATTAACGTTCAAGGAATTGGGGCTGTTTATAAGCGAGTTCAGAGATCATCTCACTGTTGAGATGGCCCCACAGATTTTGAGTTAATAGAAAGTACTGGATCAAAGTGTAGAGAGCTGCTTAAGAGCAGGAATGAAGCAAGGTCACTCTTGAAAAAGTTCCCAGAAGAATAATATACAAAGGAAATGAACACTTTTTACAAGCCTTAAATTCTCCTTTAAGTTCAGTTTAGGAACATGAGCTATTGGTGTTTTTAATACAAATTTACTTATTTTCTAATTGAAGGTATTAGAATGTTTACATTTGAATTGAAGATGATTAAAGGAGATTTTATTCATTTCATTTATTTGCTAACTGACTGTGGAAAACACATGCTCACTAGCAACACTTTCAGGGGACCTCTGTTTCCCCTCTTTCTGAATGTGAGCTGACTTGCATGTAGAAAGCAGCAAAGTGATACTCTTTGACTCTCAATGATAAGTCAGAAAAGGCTATCCAACTTCCATCTGGCTTTCTGGGACCCATCGCCCTCTGTGTGCCTTCACAGCCAATCATCATGCTGCGAGAAGCCCAGGCCACATGGAAAGCCATGTATCAGTGACCCGAGCCGAAGACACCATTTGACTATCCCAGCCAAGTTGCCACAAATGTGAGTGAAGGACTGTCCAATCAGATGATTCTAGTCCTCAATCTGCTAGCGACCCCCAGGCTTCAATCTTTCCATCCAAGTCCCCAGACATCTTAAAGTGCAGCAACCATCCCTACCATCCCTGCTGCCTCCCATCCAGATTCCTGATCCACCATTTGTGAGCTGAACACACAGAATGTTTTATGCTACTGAACGTCCAGGTAGTTTGTGACAGCAATAGCAATTGAGACGACCTTTGTCCACATTCCTTCAATTTGAGTAGAAGAAAGCTATTGATATGCCATTCAAGTTGTGTAGAATTAAACTTGGGGCTTAATGCTTATGACAGCTTTTTAGTTCTTGTCCTAGTTCTTAAGTTCTGAGCTTTAAGTTCTGAGCTAAACCAGACTTTTGCTCCTGCAAGTTGAATGATGTGAGATATTTCCTTTTCCTACATCTGAGAAATTCAGCCATGTATTTGGTCTTCCACACTCTTGCCTATGTGGGAAGCAGGCCAACAAACGTGACTCAATAAATTCCCTGAGTATTCGAACCCTGCGCCAGGGCAGAAGCAGTCTTGGAGTCTTGATGAATAGGATAAAGTTTTCCAAAATCAAGATGTTGGTCTGGGTGAGCTGGGTCCACCTCTGATTTTCACAGCCTTGTTCTCCGACTTTAGTCATCAAGCCAGATTAAAGGAACATGTAACCGTTAGAACTGCTCTTTTATTTTAGGATTTATATAAATATCTAATTCTAGAAATTGCAGTGGATTGACATTACATATTTGTTTAAAAATGTTTAAATAAGGAAAACATTCGGTGCCCAGAACATCTTCAAAGGTATTAAGCATAAAGGAAAAGAGAGAAAAGCGATGCAGCAGAGAAACCAGGGGTGACGGGGTTCAAGAGTCCTAATTCCCCGTCAGTCCGCTGCTGGCGCTACGTCCCCAGAGATAAGGACCGTGGAGAGCTGGCTAAGCTCTTGAGCCTCAGTTCCCTGAACACCAGGGAAGGAAGTTTTCTCCCTCTGACTTCGTGGTTTCAGTTTATCTCAAATCTAACCATGTATTTTTATCCCCAGCTCTTTGTTAGGCACAGAGCTTGTGTTGAGAGATAAAACAACGACAAACAACAAGAGCTGTCGTGTTTGGTTTGCAACCCAGCAAAGAGACAGGCTGATTACTTTGACAATTTTGGTACAGGATGGTAAGCAGTTTGAATTGTGTGTGTGTGTGTGTGTGTGTGTGTGTGTGTGTCTGTTATGTTTTCCCACCTCCAAGATAAGGGACCCGTGGAGAGGCAGATTATTTTCAGGAGTATGGATCTCCTTATCAAGATTGTTGGCTGAGGTGAACAGAGCACACACACCTGTTCGCTCTTTCTAACACACAGTACAGACACCGTAAGCTTCCCACCAGCGGGAGCTGCACATTTTTGTCCAGAATAGTCCCTGTTACTGGTTAGATGCCTCAGCCTTCACTTTCTGTCCCTGGCTGACTGTGTTGTGACAAGACTTTCATTGCTCAATTCTTATAATGTTCCAGGACCCAATGCAGAAAACAGACTGAAGAAAGGTTTGCTGTGCTTACTAAAACCGACTCTGTCCTGCTGTTAATGAACATTGATGTAGGCAATAAACTGATGAAAATTGTTTTGCTGGTGGATCAAGAAATAAGCTATTTAAGGACAACCATTATTTCAGTATGAAGAGCTTGAAAATTTGTAGTTTGAGTTTTTCGCATTAATATAATGTAAACAGCTAGTTGGATTAAAAATGACCTGTCACAGCCACCAACTATTTAGAAAAACAGCATGATTACATGAAATTACGATGACTTGTTTCCTCCATTACCAAAGAACTCTGAAATGCAGTTTTTTTGAGAACATTATGCGCATATAATGGAAATAGTTTCAATGAAAGAGTCTTGCCTTGTGTTCATTAAATTTCCATGTCATTGGCGGTTGTTTTTAGTTAGAAGGCCAACTGAAATTCGCTTATTTTATTTGGGGGAAGGGGCGACCTACCATTCTAAATGATAAACTGTACAGCAGTATGTGGTTATACACAGAAAATGATCCACATATGTAAGAAGCACTAAATGGAGTGCTTGAAGCCATTACTGTTATTTGACGATCTGAAATAATTTCCTTTGTTCTACTCATTAGGGAAAATCTAGAAATAAACATAAGGATGATTTAAACATCATCAGTTAAAAACTGTGACTTTAATTAGTGTCATCATCCTAGGGAAAGGAAAATGTTCCTCCGTCAATTCGCTGGATGTATCCATCTTCACATGGCTTGAATGCACTCCAGAGGGTTACATTCAAACAAACAAACCACAGAATGAGAATGTAAATTTAACTAATAATACACCATATGGATCTGTGTTACGTGCAAATGTACTGTATCTCATATCAATATAAGACCAATGTAACACAAAGCAAAATATAGAATGACTTAAAAAAGGATGCCAACTAGTGATAATCAGAGGAGGACAGAGAAACATCCCAGAGAAGAAAGTCAGAAAGTCTCAGTAATGAAGAGTGTATTTCAGGGGGCAGGGCCACCTTGAGGAATGTTAGGACTTGACAGATCATATTCTAAGACATTCCATTATGGTGTTTATTCTATTTATAATTGTATTCCATTAATCAAAATATATACACTGGGCATCTCTTGAGTTAATGTAGCCATGCTCTTCTTCTAGGAAATAGGTAAGATACATAACATGTTTTCCTACCCAGCAAGCCAGTTATGTGCAGCAATAATATATGTGAAACGATACAAAACAAAAACCAAGAAAGTTCAGAAAAGGGAAAGTTTACTTTCAGGTGGGGATGTCAGAGAAAATATTGTGGAGAAGGTGGAAGTTGACCTGCACGTTGGAGGATGATTTGTACCTGAGCAAGTGCTTCGCTTTCATTCTTTTGCTGCCTCTGCCCCTCCTCCTCCTCTCCTCCCCCTCCTCCTCTCCTGCCTCCTCCCCTTCCTCCTCCTGATTCCTGCTTGTTGCCTGATTCTTGGAGGAGTGTGGAATGAAGATATCATATACAGTCTTCTGTGATTTCATACTTATTTCCACCGAAAACTACCTGTCTGTTTCCTTGTCATTTTCACTCCTTGTCTACGATGACTCTGAAAGCGGAAGCAATATTTCATTCGTCCACGGGTTCTCAACACTAAGCACGGTGCCTAACACCCGACAGGCCCTCGATAAAAACTGTGATGTTAATAAAGGGCAAAATAATTAAAGCCCACGGGCAGCATGGTGAAGAATGTATTCATGCACTGGAATAAAACTCTTTGAAATTAGTAAAGAATGCTTTTATATCATGTCATAATGATTAAATAAATCATGCTGATCATGCTGTATTTATAAGAATTCTGACAGGCAACTAGGAGCTGTGGCATTTTCCCCTATAGAATAGTGAATGATACAGTATTGACATTATTTCTTCCAATCTGCTGTATTTTACCTACCTACACTTTGGGTGTTACTATAAAACATACTTACATGATCTCAGTAAAGTCTGAAAAATACTGAAAAATAACATCATCTATATAGTCATTATTTATTACAGTTTTTGATGACGAATCATGTAAATACCCTCCTAACATCGTATAAAAGACAAGCCCTAAACATTAAAGTGCTTGCAGTCAGGTACGAGACTGGATTTCTGCATCGCTGTAATACACGAGGAGCTTCACACACATCAATTTTATCACCACCGTTACCCTAGGTACAAATTATTTGAGAAAAATGCTGGATCCAAAAATATAGGGAAATATTTATTGTACAGAAATCGTTAGAGTGTTGTTGGTAAAAGGGTTGATAAAGCATTGTCCTTTGTAGCCATCCTTTAAAATGCTTCCCGGAGGAAGAGGTATAGAAGGAGTAAACAGTGATCACGAGGCTATTTTACCTTCATGCTGCTGCTGCCCTCACTAAACAGTCATTATACACTTGGGAAAAGATTGTAACCCAGGGGCTAATGCAACAGGTTTGTCAAAGCAGGACCTGGGTGTATAGTTCCTGACCCTCTGTATTGAAACACCAGCTAAGTACCTTGTGAAGGTTACTTCTTGTTTGATACGATGTGTTGTTACTTCACATGACTACACTGTAGCTTCCCCCTTCCTGAAAAGGAGGCGATCTCAGGTGGGAGACTACCAGAGCACCAAAACGTGACCCCTCCTAACTTTTCATCAGCTACCTCTTATGACTATGCTTTTCCATGTTTTCTAGTTAGGGAAAATGCGAAAACCCATAGGCGTGTAGGAGTCTGAGAGGCAGAACATAAGATACCAAGAAGGAGGGCACTCAGTCCTAACACAGCTAGTCTGTCGAGCCCTGAAGCATTGGTCTGTCTGTGAGGAGCTCAGAATTTCATGGGGGATGTAAAAATTCAAAACAAAACAAAACAAAACAAAACACCAAGACGCTTCCTGACTGACGACAGGCTAAGTGGTGTGAACAGGCTACTGTAAGAGCTCAAAGGAGAGTGAAATAAATTCTAACTGGACACAGAAAACACATCTTTGACCTGAAACAGCAAAGGAGGAAATTGCTCAATTATTATTTCAATAATTTAAGCATGGGTATTTTGAAACACACAAGTATATCTCCCCAAAATGAAATGTTTATTTGAAATTTAAATTTTAAACTGCTTCATTTTTCTTGGGAATATGTAGTCTCCGATAAGATGTAATGGTTGTATGTGCATTTTTCTTTAACAAGAGCTCTAATATCAATTTGTAAGATGTCAAGAAAAAGAGCTGAGAAAATAAAACCTGATTATGTGAGTTTTTACTGAAACTCAAAAGATATAATCAAGACAATGGTGTGAAAATTGAAAATTGTACTTAAGGGAAGGTGTATAGTCAAAAAAAAATTTTTTTTTAATCTGTTATCAGTAAACCAGGTGTAATGATTCAAACCAGGCACGCAGGAAAACATAGAGAAGCACAGAACTCACGTTCTATGACTACTAAACTTTGAATTTTTGTTACAGACTGAAACTCTAGTAGTTTCCAGTCTTACTGATACTTTCCCAGCTCACTAATAACTACGATAGTAACAAACACAACTTCTTTGCAGATAGTAAGTGTCACACTTCATCCCCAGAGCACAGTCTGTTAGCTCTGTTACTTTTGGAAAGTTACTTAACTTGGTTGGATTCAGTTTTCTCAATCTAAAAAATGGGAATGTTAATAATATTTACCTCTTAGGGTTATTAGCAGTTAAACAGTTAAAATAACTGATCCATTTAAATCTCCATCAGAATTTTTGACACATGTCAAATATTCAATACATGTTACTGATCATTATTTGAACATATGTCATCAGGTGGAATCAGGTTCAAGTTAGCTAAGTAAGCTGCCCAAGGACAAGAGGCAAAGAAACAATGTGGAACTTGAAACGAGGTCACTGTGATTCTAAGCTGTTTACTGTGTTAGCATTTCTGCTATGCAGCCCCCGAATTCAGACAAGCAGCAAATACTCATTGAGCTCCCACTAAGTGATGATCAGCTCTCAGAATTCAATGATGAATAACCTAAATCAATATTTTCATTCATGAGGTTTATATCCTAAATGAGATTAAATTATAAACAAGAAGTAGTTGGCAGGTTTGGTTTCAGATTGTGCTGAATGCTATCAAAAAACTAACAGAGTTGTAAGAAGAGAGCGTCTTTAGATAGGATCATCAGGGAAGTCTTCTCTGAAGAGGTGACATTTAATTTGAGACCTGAAAGGTTAGAAGGAGCCATCCAAGCAAACAGAGGAAAGAACAGGGAGAGGGATATTCATAATGCGCCTGGAAGTAGTACTAGGATACATTGTCCCAAAAATAAAGGGTCAGATAAAAAGGCTCTCTCCTCCCACTGGAGGAAAGTCAAGATGGAAGATTGCACACCGGTGGAGCATTTGAGGACTTGTGGTATTTGTAAGGATTTTGGATTTTATTTATTTTTTATTTTTGTGTGTTTATATTTATATATATTTATTGAAGTATAGTCAGTTTACAATGTTGTGTCTGTTTCTAGTGTACAGCATAATGCTTCAATCATACATGAACATGCATATATTCATTTTCATATTCTTTTTCACCATAGGTTACTACAAGATACTGTGCTAATTCCCTGTGCTGTACAGTATGAACTTGTTGCTACTATTTTATATACATTAGTTAGTATCTGCAAATTTTGAACTCCCAATTTATCCCTTATCCCTTGCTCCCTACTCTGGTAACCATATGTTTAGTTTCCAGAATATATAAGCAGCTCATACAACTTAATAATAAAAAAAGCAAACAACCCAATCCAAAATGGGCAGAAGACCTAAACAAGCAATCTCCAATGAAGACATACAAATGGCTAATAGGCACATGAAAAAATGCTTAATATCACCGATTATCAGAGAAATGCAAAGCAAAACTACAATTAGGTATCACCTCACACCAGTCAGAATGGCCATCATTCAAAAGTCCACAAATGATAAATGCTGGAGAAGGTGTGGAGAAAAGAAAACCTCATTACGCTGTTGGTGGGAATGTAGTTTTGTGCAGCCATTATGGAAAACAGTACGGAGATTCTTCAAAAGACTAAAAATAGACTTACCATATGAACCAGCAATCCCACTCCTGGGCATTTATCCAGAGGGAACCTTAATTTGAAAAGATACATGCACCCCAATATTCACTGCAGCACTATGTACAATAGCCATTGACAGATGACTAGATGAAGTTACACAATGGAATACTACTCAGTCATAAAAAAGAATAAAATAATGTCATTTGCAGCAACATGGATGGACCTGGAGATTGTCATTCTAAGTGAAATAAGCCAGAAAGAAAAAGAAAAATATCATATGATATCACTTACATGTGGAGTCTGAAAAAAAGACAAATGAACTTATTTACAAAACAGAAATAGACTCACAGACATGGATTTTATTTTAAAAGTGCTAAGAAATCACTGAGGGATTTAAGTAAAAAAGTGCAGTTATCTGAATTGCTTTTGTGAGAACGAATGGGAGAAGACCACACGTGAAGAAGTGAGGCCAGCTTACTGCAGTGTATCAGCATGAACTAGGGATGGTCAGTGGGGCTGGAAAGAAATAGAGACTTGAGAACTGTTTAGGGAGTGCGAGGTGGGTAGACTGACAACCCTCGGTGATGACATGCAGTTGGGTGATGAAAAGAGGCACTAGCTCTGCTTCTAGGGTGAAAACTGGGTGTGGGATGGGAGTTTCAGCGTAAGAAGATCAGGTCGGAGAAGTAGACTCGAGAGCTTTGTTTTGATTCCATTAGATTGTAGAAGCTTCTTGACACATTGAAGAGAAGAGAAGCAAACGTGGATGAGACAGCTCCATACGTGCCATCTCAAACACCAAGGAAAGGGGTCACCTACACTGTCTGTACAAGGGGAGGAGTAAGGGCGGAGGGTGACGGAAATTATGGGAGGGACACTGCTTACTGAGGAAGCTCTGTTTTCTTCTCCATGGAAGAGAAAAGAGCAGCAGTTTCTTCAAAATCCAGGCCTGTCACAACTTAAAATCAGCAACCTGATCTCATATTGAAGACAAAATCCCAAGTGCCAACTGCTTTAACAGATAGTTTTTGTAAATACTCTTTTTAAAATGATATTCTATTATAAATTTAAATTTCTAAAATGTTGGTACACAAGTAATCACAAATACAGTGGCTTTTAATACATTTTAATCCAGTAAGAAAGTTTTTTTTTAAAAAATAAACAATCCTTTCTATTAATCATAACATGGGCAAAATGTGTAATTGCTGTTTCTGAAAAGTGTTCCAAACTCTACATCTATAGATGATGAAAAATTCTTATGAAATTTTGTAATAAGTGTGAATATTGGGTTAAAGAAATTTTATAGTCATGTTAGTGTCATAAAATTAATATTTATAATCCAGACTGCTGTAGTTTACACTTCTTCTGTATGTTTCAAATCAGGTGTGTACCATTTATACTTAAGACCCCACAGATGGAATTATTCAAAGACCATTGATTTTAATTTGCGTTTTGTTTCGTAAACAAGTAACAGTAATTTCTTATATGTTTTCTAGAGATTAATCATATAAGAATTTATGTATATGCTTTTAGATACCATGTATGAATAAAAATTTCATTTAAAAAACAAGAAATTGGTATTGAGCTACTAAATTAGTATTTACTAAAATCTGTTTTAGTAACTACTGATAGCTGAATTCTTAAAGTGTACCTGTTAAGTATGTATAGTTACTCTGCTCTAGTTCTGTAATGTTGACTACAACTATACCCAGGTAATTAAAAGTTGGAAGTGATTGACTGATTTATGCAGTAAACTTTATTGTAGTAGGGTGAGCAGGAGTACAAAAGATCTAACGAGTTTTGTGGATAATTAGATGTGATATTTTACATCTATATTTTGACCTACCTTTTCCTAAGGATTAAAAGAAAAACGTATTTCTGTTTTGTCAAACATAACAATAAGGTGTTATAGAAAGTCTTTTAAATTAGCATAAAATCGTATGGGACTTACGATGGTATAAAATTTAAAGACGTGATACTTTTGCCGTTGAGACAAGAAACATCCACTTATTAGAGGGTAAGTATAAACATACTAGGTTGAGAAATTAACACAGCAGTGTAAACTGACCACACAATTGAAAAAAATCTTAGCTTTGCACTTGATTCCTATTTTTTAAACGATAGCATGAAATTAAAACTTGAGAATACACACACAACTACATCTCTCTCTCTCAAAGTGCGTGTGTGTGTGTATATATAGGAAATAAATATGAGTAATAAGTAATTTAGTTAATTGCCTTTGTTTTAGGTATTTGTTTGAAATATTGTGTGAGTAGAAAAGCAGTTATAGTTACTGCATTAAAAAGAGTACAGTTTCATTATTTTGAGTTAGAGTTTGGATGAAGACAACAGTAAAAGGGGAAGATTATCTTATGAAAATGTATCTTGTTGATCTGTCTTTAATATATACATCTGTCATCTTTCTACTTCAACATGAAAGATCTAAAAGTTTGACCTTGCACAATAATAGGATAATTTTAACAGTACTAGGATTTGGGCTCTAGAAATATTTGAGCTTCAAACATCTTAGCATCAACATAGAGTCTTACTCTATATTGTATTCCTTTACTTGTATTTGTTTATCTGCTGGATATTTCAGTCTAAGCATTAATGATCGTAACTTCTAGATACAGCAAAGTCTCAGTGTTTTCGAAACTCAGTGATTCTTTGCAAAGGAGCTACGCTGAAATTGACTTAGCACATTCTTATTTCATAGAGAGGCCAAATTAATAACGAAGAAAACTTTCATAGGAATAATTAGGAATGTAAGAAATATACCCTCCAGCAATGTGAGCACTTCAAAGGCGCACAGTACATGCAACCACAGAAAGCCCAATTATAATTTATTATGATATAGTCATTAAAGTAACTTCCCCCAGAGGTTCTCATGAAGTACACTTTTATTGGTTGTACTTTAAGTATAAAGGCAGCTTTTATTTTAAAATAATCATGAGTTTAGCCTCTTTACTAATTCAAAATGATATTTAACTATTTTTTATTAGTGATTCAACTTTCCAATTATTAAACATTTTTCTACATTCCAGTGCAACCCTGAGCTATACAATGTCATGTTACCTGGTAATGTTTACTTAGTGCTTACTAAATTTCTCTCTCTCACACACACACAGATGCTTATTTTTAAAAATATTTGATTAGTGTCTGTCTGCTCCTCCAGAACATAACCGTCCTGAGGGCAGGGATCATACTTATTTTACTGTTAATGTATCCCCAATCTATTCAGAACTCACTCGTATTAAGAACGTGCTTAAAGAACATTTAATAAATTAATGTTAAATTAATGAATAAAATAATAGAACTAAGATTGCTTTCCATCAAATATACCCCTTTTGAATTAAGAATTAACAAGTATGCTTTTGAGCTCTTTACCAAGCACTCACTAGATTTATAAGCTCAGACTCTTGTATGGAATTGATTAATTAATAGTCACAAGAGCCTTGCAAGGCAGGGTGAGTTACGTTCATACGGATAATCAGTAAAAGGAAATGATTGAAAACCTATCATCCTCTGGTCCTAGTGCTGTTTCCATTCTTCTCCAAATACTGAATTTCATGGAGAATTGACAGCACATTTCTTTTAACATGCTATCAAATTAAGTACTGGGTCAGTATTTACAGGGCCATAGTACTAAGTACTATGTCATATGCCACGTACTAAGTAATATGCCATTAGGATTAAGATGTCTTGTAGATTATCTGTTTTTAAAGCTTAAAACACTGTAAAATATAATACAGTCCTAAATGTTGTCTAATTGAATTCTACGGGGACTCTCAACTTATAAAGCAGACAAAAGAAAAATACTCCTGTTGAAGAAGACGCAGGCAGCAGAGCCTGCCTTCATCTGTGCTTAATCCTGAGCTATCTTCAAAGAACTGAAGAACCCATGGAACCTTGGATCCGAGCCTTGACTTTTGTCCAAATTCTCAAGTTTCAGAGGCATTACGGGCCATTAAACCTTAAGCTTTTACATTCGTGTTATTTCTTAAACAGGCAGTGAGTCTTACATTATTATCAAAACAATAGAACTCACATAACTTTACATAATACATAACTAGCATTAATCTGCTTTGGAGAAGATGGGCCTAACAATTTTTACACTCTGAAGACAGATAACTTTACTGCTGAACAGTGCTTTATGAAACATTTTACTTAATTTTCCAATTACAGATATTTGTCTTGCTTTACCTCACTTAGACATACCTCCATTTACCTTTTGGTATACTCAGTAGAGTCAAAACAATTTTCCTTCAGTATAGAAATAATTCATCCTTTATGAAATCAGAGATGTTAAAAAGTGGGATATCCCAGACCAGAGCTCAGTGGAGGGGCTGAGCCTAGAAATACGGAGACACAATAGACCACTGATAGTATTTAAATAATGGGGAGTAAAGGATGTTTTTAATGAATGTGAATACCTAGGGATGAAGATAAAGCCTGAGGCAACTACTCAGCCTTGGGGACCTAGGATATTTAGGGACTGAGTAAAGGACACGACACTAGCAAATAAATTTGGAAATGTCAGTCAAAATTTAGAAGATTTGTCAGAAATGTGGTGTTACAAGTGAAGAAAATATTTTAAAAAGAAGGGGGTAATTTAAGCTGAGAGATCAAGTGCGATGAAAAGAGGTGAATTAAAGCTTTGGCAAAAAAAATAGGTCATGGGTAACATTGACATGAATGTTACCCCTGGAAAAGTAGAAAGTCTGATAGAAGATAATTCAAGAGAGATTGGGAGATGAGGAAGTAGAAACAATGGGAAGAGAAAACTCTTTGGTGGGCTGGTCGGTGTGATTGTCCCACTGTGGTCAAGCTAATTAGAGCTTGTGGAAGATGCTAGGCTCCCATCCTCCCACTGAGACTCTGAGATAGAGGTGCTTTCCCTTTTTATTTTTACTTTTTTGGTAATTCTTTATTATGGCTTTATGTTATGAGTGTCACAACCAAACGGTGTTATAAAGATTAGAATTATAATCTCGCATTTAACAACACTTTGCTTTCTATTATTTTATATGGATGCCTCGTCTCAAAAAAGGATACAATCTTCTTTGTCAACTCAGTCAGCTAATGCTCTCCCTCTCCACGTTTGGTTTAACTATCAGTCTACAGGTGCTATCTTCCTTGATGATTATATTTTAAAAGGATGGCTCCCAGGTCCTTGAGAAAGACATTCCTGGGTTGTAAAACTGGCAAGAGGCTAATTTACATCTTGAAGGGGCAGAGAAAGAATTTTAAATTGCAAGTGGTTGAAAGTAGATGCTCTAAGAAAAAGGAAGTTAGTGAAGGAAGTTTTCTATATTCAGAAAGAAACTGGTCTGAAGTGTCGTCAAACTGAGGGAAACATCAAGGCGCCCTTGGTCACAGGGAATCAGAGGCAGATATGGAGGGAATCAGGACAAGAGTAAGATAATATACACTAAAAAGTATCAGGATCAGTGACCATGGACAATGGTAAATTATGGTTACTGCTAAAAAACACCAGGAAAAATAGGAGTTGGTGGTTAGTAAGCAGAATCCTTAAAACTGAGATTATTTTAAAAATATGAATTTACAGGTAGTAAGAGATTCAAGGCTATTAACATGGAAGGGGATTCGGTCAGATTAGGGAGTGCAGAGCCATCTGGATGAATGTCCCTGGGATGACGGGGCACCCGGTCGCTTCAGACTCAGGGTAAGAGCTGAGTGATGAACGGGGCTGCAACCAGTGGTGGAATTAGTGCTGCTGTCCTCTCAGGGGAATGGAGCTGATTGCCGTAACCGCCTCCTTCCAGGAATTAATCTCTTCGGCAGAGTAAATCAGGAGACAGATGGTGTCACGGCAGAGGGAGATGACTTGCCAGGAGCAGGGGAGGGGCTCTGCAGGTGGCCCTGAAACCTCTTGGTGGGCGATGCTGGGCTCTGGGAACAGAGCTTCACCAAGGCCCCGTGATTACCGTTGTGATGGTGACCACCCCCATTAAAGTTAAAACTTTGAGCGTTACAACGAAATTATTCACGAAGTTATTACGGCAGCATTAAAAACACATACATGCGTAGTCTTTCACTTACTATTTAACGAGAAAGGTTAACCATTTGTGAATAATTACCACTGGGTAAAACACTAATTAATGTTCACATTTATTCCGTGAATCAGTTTAAAATATATTTTGGAGTACTCATTTCTCTTCCCACTTGAAGGAGAAAGAAGAGAAAGTGATCCAGTAGAAACATCTCCTTTGTGCTATTTATCTGTAATCTTATATTTGTGATTTTTTTTTTTTTTTAGGAACAACCATAGAAAGAGATGACTGCTCTGTAGGGAAAATGGCTTTGTTGTTTCACAGGCTCTGACCCACCCCGTCCCCCAATTCCCCAAGCCCTGTCGGCCCTCAACCACTGACGTTACAACACATCGTGGATACCCTATAAAGAAATGAATTCTATGAAATCCCTCTGCTGTACACAGGCTTACTGTTTAGTGAATGCTGACAGACTCCTGTAGCTAACAAGGCACTGTGTCAAAATGACATTTCTTTATAAGTTGTATTAATGTTTTCAAATCTGGACTCCTGAAGTATAGATTTCTTCATTGATTTTACAGAAACCATGCACATTTCTCTAAAAATAATGCTGACTGTGAGCTTGTGTTTGTTAGGAATTTATAGAAAGAAATGGAATTTCAAAGCAATCTCTCTCTCTCTCTTCTTTTTTTTTTTCCACTCTGTACAAAGGAACATGGGTGGTAATAAGGGAGACACAAAGATGAACAAGAGAATTAACTAAATAATCTAACATTCATCACATGGTACCAAACATGGTGGAAGATGCTTTAGGAATATTTATCTCTCACAATGACACCATGAAACACCTTCAAACAGATATCAGTATTTCTGTTTTACAAACAAGTAAACTGAGTTTCAGGGAAGCTTAAATGGATAAGCAATTTATCCACTATCACATAGCTGTTACATGTCTACATGATCACAAGATAGGTATTTTCCCAGTGCATCATGGCATTCCCTTTTAAGGGACATTCTCCACCCATCTTGTGGAGTAGATGAGACCCAAAATATATTTTCGTGAGAAAAAAGAAAAAATGCGGGAGAAAAAGAATAGGTGATGCGGGAAGAGAAACTGTCCAAAGTCCTATGAGATTTTATAAGAAGAATGATTTGGGGGGGGGGATTTTGTTTAAAAGGGTCTATTTTATTTGAGTCAGGTCAAAAAGAAAAGAATTAGAGATATTTAAATAGAAGCCTAGGCCATTTGAAACAGAGCAAATTGAGTTGCTGAATTCAGCTGGGAGTTTATAGAGCTTTGCTCTGTTTTAGTCTTTATATTGAAGAGGAGGATAAAGTAAAGCATAGGCAGAGAAGAATGATCCAGGCAAGTCAGAGAGACTGAAGCTTTAAAGGAAGGAAAGGATCACTGATACTGACCTAGGTGCTCCAGGGAACATAATTAAAGCCACCATTTGCCATCATTCTTATATTTTAACACCTCTGGAATCAGAATGGGTTTTACTACTGGTATTATAAGAAAGCATCATTATCAAATTTTAATGGTAGCCTTTTCCCTTTCTTAGAATATGTAAAGAAATTGTGATCATACAAGGAGGGGGTCTTCAATTTAAAAAATACAGTAAATATCAAAAGTTGATGTACTTTGTAGTTTCTAGACTCATACTTCATTTTTATTCTTTATTTCTTTTAAAATCTATTTCATTCCCGCATTTTCTCTTATTTAGTCTATCGCACAGCTCACATTTTCAATGTTTTCAGAAATCTCTTGTGATTCACCCCATTATGCAAATACTGGTGCATCTCAGGGCTAGTCTCCTGACCCTGCCCTCCCCTGGCCCCCTGCTCTGTCTCTGGGCTGTCTCCCAAGCAACCCCACTCCCTGTCCTCAATCCCTGCTGACAAGCCCCCTGTCTACATCTTCAATCTCCATGCCTCTTAAAAATCACAAACTCAAATTCCCAAACAATTATGGAATATATCTGGTTCCTGTAAGTCTAAAACAAAAATATCATGTCTTATTTCAGCCTTCCCCTTATAAAACAACAATAAAACATCCCTCACTTTGTATATTCTTGGTCTCAGTTAAAGAAGTCAAAATTGACATATTCATCCAAGTGAGAAATCTGAGTAATCACAGTTTAGTAAAAAATAT
The DNA here is from genome assembly GCF_009834535.1 of Camelus ferus. Taxonomy (NCBI): domain Eukaryota; kingdom Metazoa; phylum Chordata; class Mammalia; order Artiodactyla; family Camelidae; genus Camelus; species Camelus ferus. The sequence continues at coordinate 4,491,474 of NC_045718.1, read as the reverse complement.
TCTATTCTACGACTTGCTCATGAGGCATACCTAAACTGTTCTCGTAGTCCTGTTTATTGTACTTAATGCCTCTTAGGTCTGTTACCTGTTTTCTTTCAAGAATTACTTTTATTTAAATCATTGAAATAAAAGAACAAATCATACTCTATGCAACAATTCAGCAACACTGAAGTGTCTAAGGGAAAATTGATACACTTCGTTACGCTGTTTATTGTTAGTTATTGTTAATAATTTACTTTGTATCATTCTGTAATTGCCCTTTGCTTAAATCAACATAAATGTGCTTGGATATGTGACAATAGACTACATGTGTTTTCTATCACTAACGTAGATGTTACCAATGAAAATAATCAGTAGCATGAGTTGCTAATATACAATTTTTCAATGTTTTCATCTAGATCAATATAATACAGTCTACCATTTTAAGTCGAATTTCTGCATTCTGATAAATTTGATTAATTATTGAACTTTGGATGCTGTCTTCAACTTCACTGTATTAAGAAAGGCTAGCAAAACTAATTAGAGCATTTTTAGATTTACACGTCTCATTCATGTGAAATATGCACTTGCTCTTTTGAACTCATAAAAGGTGACAGATCATCATGATGCGTTTGTCTATTATTTCACTCTGAGGTTGACATTTTATATAGACGATGGCTGTCAAAATAAGATTATTGCCATCTGAATCAACTTTGATGATCTTTTCTCCAAAAACTAGAATTATTTCTATGCATATTTTTAGACTGTGTGCCTCTTAGAGCTTTCCAATACATTATGTGATAGTTTTCAACAAAACAAGGAAAGGAGGAAGAAAGTAATTTTTGATTTGGTTGAAAAGTATAAAATTTCTAATGTTATGTGGTCAGAAATATTTTGAGTCACTTTCAAATACAGATATTAAAATCATGGTTAAGTCCAAAACGTGCTGACTATATTCCTTTTCTGTTTACTTCTTTTTTTATTTCAAACATAATTGTTAGGGTATTAGTAATCACAGGCAATCTATAGTTGTTGGGTAAGAATGGAAGATATTCAGGAAGTTTTAGCTTATTTCTTTAGTTACTAAATATTACATTTTAAAAATAATTTTAAAACCCTGTTTTAAATTATTTGAAAGCAGATTTGATTAATAGACTTTGAATTTTAAAAGTGCTAGTATCCTCATCTTTTTAAAATCTTTTAAGCATCCAGATTCCCAGAAGATACAAAAAGGAAGCATTATCCAGAAATATAAAATTCACAGAAAGAGAATTTTCCCGAGTCTCTGTCTCTTGGAAAAACTGGCTTGAAGAAACCTGAAGAACAAGTTTTCTTTCTCACTTGAGCCCAGAGCTTCTGTCAGCGCCCCATCCTGTCCTTCCTGTTTAAAGCTTCTTCCAAAGGAATCCTCACATTTATGGCCCAAAAGTAATAAAGAAGTCTGAGAAACTCACAGTACTTAAAAGCTCAAAATATACTGGATATCAAAAGGGTTCCTCCACAGACCCAGATAAAAACCTAACATTCTAAAACACCCTTGAGTGTGTAACCCCTGTTGTCCCTTAAGAAATCCCACACTTCTTAGTCTTAAAATAATCTACCAGGACAGAGAAAGCAGAAACCTAGAAATTTGTGATTTGAGACAAGTTATTTAATCTTCCGTCCCTCACTTTTCTCATCTGTGAAGTGGGATAATAATTGTAACTATGTCATAGGGTTATAAATAATGTGTGTACAGCATTTAGGACCACCTTTGGAACATAGCAAAGCATTTTTAATGATTAGCCATTATTATTACTACTTATAAAGGAAATATGGTCCTACTAACAACCTACCTAGACTACAAATCAAGGGCTCTGATAGGGGAATTGAACCCACTGATCACTTTAAATTTATATTTGAAGCAACTCTAGATTTCCATCAACATATTGGCAAGGGTGAACGTTTTTCCATTTATAGATTTTATTCATTTATATTTGAAAGAAGTACAGTATCTTCTTAGGTAAAATTATAAATCACATCAAACCTGGTTCTTCTTGCCTTCTCTCATCTATCTATCTCACTTTCCTCTTCCTTTTCATATGTACACACACAGAAACACACACACACACACACACACACACACACACACACACTCTCCTGAGTGTCAACCAACAGAATTCCTGATAGTACATGTCTATGGTTCAGCATCTATATAAGTCTTGCAAAAAAAAAAAAACAAAAAAACAAAGAACTGAAAACATTGATAATAGCAAAAAAGGGATAATAGCAAAAAAGGCAAACATTGTTAATATAAATGTACAAAAATATAAGAAATAAATAAGTTAGAAATAAAAAAGTTTAAAAGAATATTCTCAGAAAAATATTTCATGGAGCAGTTGAAAACGTTATTCAAATATATTGCCAAGAAATAAATGACAGCTCAGTGAATGGATTATCTTTCTAAAGTAACAGTAAAATATAGACAGGAGAATCTGTGAAGTCTAAGGCAAGACAGTAAAAATACTGCAGCATGAGCCAGCAAAGCCTAGTCAAGTAGGAGAAGTAAAATAGATGCATTATCCCAGATGAGGATGGGAAATTGGAGGCAATGAACAATTAACTAAACATTGTTAAAAGCTCAGAACAGGAAAAGAAAGAGCTGGATTAATAAAGAGAGTAAATGGAATGGAAATGAAAATGTCCAAAGAGGTAAGACAACAAAGTATTTTCCAAAAGCATAAAATTCATACAAAGGGGAATTTGTGAAATACTATATTGATCTATATACTTTAAGACACGGTGAAAAATCACCACATATCTGATAACAATTTATATGATTACCTTATGTAGTCTGTAATGTTTTATGCAAAACGATTATTTTGACACCAATATAATACTTGAATATTATATATTAGGTATAATTTATTTATAATTCTAAATTTTGCTTTCAGGTTTTCCTGAACAATTTAAAGGCTTCTGCCTCAGCAGGCAATGGCTTCTTCAAATCGACATAATAATAAAATGATTATTAAAGAAATTTTGATATTGAAATTTTACAAATAAAACACATTTTATGAAGTTGTTAATTATAATAACATAATTCTGATTTTTTCCTAAAAGCATATGTAAGTATATGAAATAAATATTTAATAATTTAGAAATTATATTTCTATTTAAATTGTGGCACACTCAACAATGTCATATCAAAAGGAATAATCCTCTAATATACTTACCGATGATTACATTCAGTGGTTTTGATATGTTGCTGGTTTTGAAACTATAGAGTGATTGTTTTCTTGGTCACTATTATCTTTCCAAAGTAGGACGTTAGAATGTAGTTTATTTAACACACGTGTTAAGTAAATCCATTATGTTTAAAGATGTAGAATTTTGGTATGTGGGGCACCATTTTTATTCTTGCCTGGGGCTTCACAAATACGAAGAGAAGATTCTGCACTGGAACAAAATGAAAATGGAAAAGCCAACACTGAGACATGTCCAAATAAAGGTATCGTATGTCAGAAAAAATAACAAAGGTTCAAAAGAAGAAAAACACCTTTTACTACCAAAAGGCAAAGGAACAGGGCATATTTTCTTCCTGCTTCGATTAATGTGACTGTCAGCTAATTCTTTCAGGTGGACAGAGTGACTCAGAGAAAGGAGATAAAGGGTAACCACATAGAAGCTTGATAAATGTGGGTACTTAAAATTAAGTCCAAAGAAAAAGATGCATTTTTATGAGTACGGCCACTTGCACTTAGATCTTAGTTGAATCAAAGAGAAATCAAAAAGTACTTGTAATGCATTTTGAAAAGAACCTGGAATTTGCATTAAAAGAGACTCTAATGGTTCAAGAACCAAAAAAAAATACCCTTGGATATGCAGTTTTTTTTTTTTTTTTTTTGTGGACAGAAAGCAGGATCTCTTTCAGATGTGATCAAGGATAATGAGAAAGAGAAGCTCTCCCAGAGCGCACATCTAAGAGTCATGGATAAAAAGGGACTTGAGAGTTTCTATCAGGGCAAAACCAGAGTCTAATCAAAGGACATTCCCTCGGAGAATCTTGGAATATTTGCCTACAAGTAGTGTCAGAATTGCTATTAACCAGTAAGTGCCATATGATTCCCATTATTTTCCTTTCCAAATAGGAGCATTTGCTACAATGACCATGTTCTGTTTTCACCACTGGATAGTATTGTCCCTGTTTCATTTACAGGCCCCCAAATAAAGGGAATCTACATCTGGTCCTGATGAAGAATATTCCATCATAAGACCCTGGGTTTCAAGTCTCAGGCCACTGTGTGTATGAAACACCTGTGGTACCTTTGCTGGGGAGGAGTAAGTGTATTTCGTAAGCAGAAGGGAGATAACTCAATCACAGCCACCAAGGAGTGCACCTGTTAGATTGTACTGTTGTCAAAGCCATTCACTCCCTCTTCTCCAATAAGGCCCTTTGCCACGTGGCTTTCCGCCATGTGGGGTTTTGCCATATGATCTGCTATTGTCAGTAGAATGTGAACAAAAATGTCAAGGTGCCAGTCCAAAGAATTTAGTAAGAATTCCATGTCTGCATCAGTCCTTTCTGTGCTCCTGCCCCCTGCCACGAGAACAGAACCACCCAGGCAGTAGCCTTTCCTTTAATCTATGGCCCACAGTGAAAAGGTCATGAAGCCCTAATGAACCAGTCCAAGCCAGTGGGGCCCAGCAAACATGCAGCTGAAATCTTGGAGTCGCTTTGTGTTGTAACAAAAGGTGACTAATAGAATATATTTCAAAAATAAACAAAGCAGAAAATACACGTGAACATACAAAAAAAACAAGTCAAGTCGTATGTTCGGTGAGCCCTGCCTAAAGACATTAACCATTTAAACACATCAGCCGAACATAAGGTGAGCTGAGAAATTATAGCAAAATGATTTGTGATATGCAATTCAATTTATTTAATAACAAGACTAAGACTAAAGCAGAATGTAATGTAAATGCAATCAACCCAGAAAATCCATCAGTAATATAATTATTTAAATATTTAGGAGGGAAAGGGGAAGAAAAATTATGAGGCTGTGAAATCACACTGATTATCTCATTTGAAACTGATAAACACGTGAAAAAATGAGAATATTCAAAGGTTTTAAAAAAGTAGAGTAGAAAAAAAAGAATATCAGAAAAAATGATAGAGGCATAAAAACCAGGAGGTATATAATGATTATAAAATGCCACCTTGGTCCCATTTCAATGAAGGACTCACTGCTCTTGCTGAAAGGCTGAGAGTGTTATTGATGGATAACATTTTTGCCTCTTAGAAGGTTGCTTCAACTGCGAGAAGGCATCTAACCCAAGTCACAATCAGCCACATAAATGACTGAGAGTATAAAAGACAGGCCATCTCAGCTCAACTTGGGACAACTCTGAAGGACCACCATAGCTCGGAGCTCCTGGAGTCATCAGCCTAGGCTGCTGTTGGCCTTAACATTTCAGCTGGACGTCCCCCTCTACCCAGACCTGATTCTTACCCCCCCTGTTGACAAATGTGTACGCTAAGTGCACTCCTTAGTTAATATCTTACCTGCTAACTCTGCCTCAGAACCTGCTTTCTGGGAACCCAACCAACAACAGAAGGTAAAGAGGGAAGAAGGCATCTTAGCTTAGTTTCCTCCAAAAGCCGACTCCAAGACAACTATTTGAGTAAATAATTTATTCAGGAGGTGAACTAACACAAAGGTTCAGATGTACAGCCAGATTCACAAGAGTCAGAGAGCTTACCCACTTATCGAGCTCTGTTAAAACAGCTCAAGAATAAAACCCATCAAGAACCAGAGGTGAACTAGAGAGAGAGGTCTAGGCAAGTAGGCACTGCTCCCCAGGACCTTCTTCTGCATTTTGTACATGTGCTGTGTGACCGAGAGCAGTGAAGGAGGTCTCCTGTGACATCTGTAATATGGGTTACATCACACAGGTGGCAGTAGTCAACTTATGAACATTTACTTCCTTAGGTTGTTAGATAGCTTATGGGACATTGTCCAGGGACTCCTAGATCACAAAATCCATAGATCCTACTTTTGTTCACCGTAAGTAAACCTAAACCACAGATATTCTGCTTAAAGCAATTCTTACATAAGAACTCTTCTTCCAGAAAACACTACTAGTGTGGTTTGCAAGAACAAGAGTTCCAGTTGTCATGTTTGTAAGGAGATAAGCCTGGGCCAACTGCCTTCTTCCTTTCCCTGTGACATCTCCCCCTCAAAAGTCAGCTGCTTTAATGGGGTGTCTAGTATATAATCAGTGAAACTAAAATTAAATCTTCCTAAATTTTGAAAGAAGCAATAGCATAAAGCAAAACAAAGAGACCCTGGTGTAACAAATTAAAAAGAAAACTAAAAGGGAAACAAGACCTTAAATTAGTGTAAAAGAACTAAAAGTAAAAACTTACTGCCATATCAACAGATGCAAAATGATCAGACTTAAGTGTGTACTATACATAGGAGACATACTACAAACTGATCATTAGTTTAGATATAAAATATAGGTAGAGTTTATAAGAAAAAACAAAAACAAAGCAGAGGCTCCAGCTTTAATATCAGATAGATATATTTTGGGGTGAGAAGCATTAAATGAGATAAACAAGAAACTATATAACAATCAACAGTTGGTTCCTCAAATGAAGATCTAACAATTGTAAGTATCTACACACCTAACAAAGGCAGAGTACACATGCTTTAAAATCGCACATGAAACGTTTAACTTATGCTAGGCCATAAAGCAAGTTTCAGTTTCAAAGGAATGAGATCATTCAAAGTGTGTTCACTGAGCACAGCAAAATTAGGTTAGAAATCAATAATAAAAAGATCAGAAGAAATCCCAGCTTCAAGGAAGTTAAGCAACAGAATGCTAAATAGTCCTCGAGTCAAATAAGAAATCTCAATGGAAATTTTAAAATATGTTCAATTTAATGATAATGAAAATATTCATATCACAACTTAAAACTTGTTGTACCCAAACTAATCTAGGGGCTTAACAGAATTCAAATAAAAATCTAAGCAGATTTTTTTGGTCAACTTAAACATACTAATTCTTCAACTTTCATAGGTTTTCAAAGGACAAACACTAGTCAGGGCAATTTTGGAAAAGAAAAACAGTTTGGAGGACTTTCCCTTCCAGATATTAAAATTGTTGTGAAGCTACAGTACTTAAGACAGTTGGCAATTATACATGAACAGACAAATGAGTCAGTGGAACAGAAGAGAGAACAGAATCGGTTTAAAAACCATATATTTATGGTTATCTAACTTATTTAGTTAATTCTTTGTAATACAGTGATGAAAATATAGTTTCTGTAGTAAATAGTCCAAGTGAAAAACATAAGTGAATACTTTCATTATCTTTGGGTCAGTAAATATTTCATAAACATGATGCAAAATGAATTAACTATAGAAGGAAGGATCGATAAATTGGATTTAAAATTCAGGAAACTCTGTTCATCAAAATAGTCTGTGAAAAGAATGTACTTGAGGGTAATTGTATTATATAGCGATCAAATTTTTTGAGGCATTCAGTTTCTATAGTTTCATTTGTTTTACTTGTTGTGGGTGCCATAAAGAGATATACTACACATCATGTATTTTTGTTTTGTTGTTTTTTGTATGGTTGAAAATCTTTCTAGCTTGGAAATCTTTAGCACTTAGGTTTTTTTTTTAACTTTAAAAAAACTCATATCTAATCTGCTATTTCCCATGAAATGCATGCATTAATGGAAATATAAGTAAATACAAAATGTTTCTTAAGATTCTGAGAAATTTCTTCTGGACGGAATCATAACACACAAAGATATTCAAGGTAACTTAACGTGATAAACAACAACAACCAACAACAGCAATGGGTCCTGAGTAGAACAGTTGAGATGTGGTTGAACAGATGAAGTAAGTCTCTGAATGAATGCAGTCAGGTTCTCCCAAGGTCATATCAGTCCCATGGTGTTCGAACTAAAATACATGTAAGTATCTTAGGTTATCACTAGAAATACTAATTCCTATTGCCCTTCCTCAGGAATTCTGTTCTAGGGCATCTGAGATATGTCCCCCAAATCTGCACTTTCCAGGGGTGAGGATAGGGGCAACTGGAGGAAGGTGGTCAAAGGTACAAACTTTCACTTATAAGATAAATGCACTAGGGATGTCATGTACAACATGATGACTGCAGCTAACACTGCTGCATGAGATGCAGGAAAGCTGTTAAGAAAGTCGATCCTAACAGTTCTCATCACAAGGAGATTTTTACACATTTTCTTTTTATTGCATCCATAGGAGATGACGGATGTTAACTAAACCTATTGTGTTTATCATTTCACAATATATGTAAATCAAACCATCATGCTGTACACTTTACATTTTAATGTATGTCAATTATCTCTCAATAAAACTGGAAAAAAAGTATCTACACTTTTGACATAGTACTCGTAAATGACTTGAGCTGCAGGCGAGTTAAGAATTCTACTTTAAGAAACATATATAGATACTGGTATATGTTTAAACTGGTGAGGTTGTATGGTGTTCAAAACACATGCAAAGAACTTAGTCATGCTACAAAGTCAAGGAATGTTATCAATATTAAAAGACTTACATATTTTAAGGTGAATATTAAATACTAGAAAACTGGGTGAAATGGTGACATTGTAAGGATTCACACCTTCGCTGTGGTTGCCCTGCAGGGGGCAGGACTGTTGCCCTGCTGCTTTGGGTGTTGACTGTGGTGAAGCCACACCTGCACAAGAGGGTATGAAAGATTCATTACTCACAGAAGGAAGCTTTCTGAGGGGAACAGGGAGGGCTCCAAAGCAGACCTGAAAATGGTTTGAGAGAAAGGGAGTAGCTGGTGGCTTGAGGGGCTGTCATGATTAGTAAATGGTACGGAGGTCGAATTCCTACTTGAAAACTGGGGCTTTCATGGTTCAAAGTTCCTGCTGCAGTCAGAGAAGAGATGGCAGGGCTTTCTAATCACGTATGGCAAGAAGGCTGTGCTAGAAAGTTGTCAACAAAGACCAAAAATGGAGTCAAACTTTTCATTAAATTTCCTGACAATACAAAATCATGAAGACTTAGTTGAAAGTTCTGAGATATGACTTCTAGCTTCAGTAGGAATATTTTCTATCTATCTATCTATCTATCTATCTATCTATCTATCTATCTATCTAATCTATCTATCTATGATCTAATTTCTAAATAAATAGAGGGCTCAGTAATGACTTACCATACTGAGGTACAAAATACTGTATCAAACACTTTGTAAAGCATAAAATGTTTATTTTTAATATGGAAGCATTATTTGAAAATCATTATTCTATTCTAAACTTACCTTAATTGTATTGAGTTCTGTCAGCTTAAACAAATAAATTTAAAATAAACATTCTATAAGAAAAATTCATGGATTTACTAAATCACACAACAGAATAGTCTAACACTCGTAACCAATGAGGTGTACAAAACCTGTAGGTCTTTCTATTAAAAAAAAAATCAAAAGCAGTTTCCACAGTGGGGTTATTATATTACATAAACATTCTGTTGTAGCCAGATGCCTTCAGAAAGTGAATTCCACAGCAAGACTTCAGAAATTGACTCAACAATAAAAAGCCAAATAATGACTTTCACTTGCATATATTTTTGAATTTTGAAGGCATTAGGGTAACATGCAAAAAAATGGGAGAAAACTGTTGGCTTATAAACATCCAGCCAAGTACAAAGTTTAGCAGAACCAAAGGTAACTCTCAAATAAATACACAGAAATTGCTCTTAAAAATACTATGTGAAGATTATAATTCTAAATATGGGAAAAAATCAAAATGATTTCTTTAAAAGAATAAAGCAAGCTATAACTGGCACTGAAAAAAAGCGTTACCACCTACCAATGAAAACAAGTTTTAGCTGCAGGTGAGTCAGTAAACAAGCCTTGAAAAGCTTTCAGAAGAATAAGACAACAAGGAGTAGAAACGGAAAAAAGAATCTCCCAGGGAACAAAGAAGCCAGTCTTTTCAATAACTCTGCAGGGAGGGCTGTGACTGTGTCTGTGAATACAGCATCCAAGGAAAAGTTAGGCCTTCTCCCAGCTTTTTATTTTACAGGTAAGAGGAATGTTTGGATGACTAATCTGGCCAACATTTTTTTTTCCTACTGGTTTCTTTAAGAATGATTGTGAGCTACGCCCTTGTTTTAATAGGAAAATTCTGGGTGTTAATGCTATTTTATAGAGAATTTTTGGCGATGCCCCGTAGCATCAAATAGGCAATAAAATATCAACATTTGAGTCTCATTTTGGAAAGAATAAATTCATCTACTGAGCAATAGAAAGCCCATTTCTCTTCTGAGTTATTAAACCCTTCTATTTCAACCTGATATGAGAAGAATAAATTCAATGAACCAGTAAATTAGAGGTTGAAATAAACCAGAATAGAATAGATGAAAAAAGGAATCTGTATATGATATCACAGAAAAATTATGGGCTTTGAAGTCACACAGATCTGAGTTCAAAATTTAGTTAGAAAGTTAATCACCATATAACCTTGTGAAAGATACATAATATGTCTATATCTTCAGCTTCTTCTTATAAAAATACTTACAAAATGATTGTCATGATTTGATGTAAGTGAACCACAGTGCCGAGAAACAGTATCTGTCATCTAGTAGGCTCCTGGAAATTAATATATATTACATAACAGTTACAGAATAAGCAATCAGTAAATCAGCAATTCAGAAGTAAACCCTGCTGAATCCTGGTCCCTAGAGGTTTCTGAGGAAAAGAAGAGTTTTCCACGTTAACACAAGATTGGGTGGCAGCGTACAGGGCCAGAAGAGTCGAGTATTATTTTTCAGGTTGTGAAATGACCACATCCAAGAATGTTAGACATTCAGCTTTATACTTCCAACTACTTTTTTTGACATCTTCCTTTGACAACCTAAGAGGCATTTCAAAAATCACAGGGGCACAGTGGAACTCTCTGAGTCTACCCTACCACCACCCTCACTATTTCAGGGACATGACAGCCTCTCTAAATCTACCATCCAGTTACCATCACCTCTGAGAATGTTGGCATCCACTCTAATTTAACTCTGAAACTGGGTATTCCCTTTGATTCTTCCCTCATTCTCAGTCACCTCCACCCAATATTTTCCGTCAGAAAGTTCTGCAATTTCTATCTCTTAACTATATCTGCAATCCACCCATGTTCTTTTTTATTTCAACTGTCTGCATATCATGCAGGGGTTCTCTATGTGGAGTCCAAAGACTGCCAAAGGTCCATGTATAGAACTCTAATTAAATATAATTCATTTTCTTTAAAGCCTTAAGTTATCTATTTTATACATTAAATAAATTTTACTCTGAGAAGTTGTCCATTGGTCTAAGCAGACTGCCACAGGGATCCTAGCTCACTCCGAGAGTACAGATTCTTTTGGTCTGTAATTCATTCTAATAGACATTCTGCATAATAGGACTACGGTTAATTTCATTTTTATAGTTTGCTTCTCATTTGTTGTTGTTATTGATTTTAACTTTTTGTCACGTTTCTGTGGTATTTCAGCTTGGTTTTCAGCTTGGCAGTTAAATACAACACATACAAATGCTAAGATTGAAACAGTTCCTATTTTATTTAAACTAAGATATAGTAATTTGTTTAATGTGAAATTGAAGCAAAGGGCGAGGGTGGACCTAGTATATCAGAGCAACTATGCTCTCTAATTCTGGGGAGGAATGTGTACCACAGGTTTACCACTGACACTGCTTATATTAGGCAGTCTTCTGTATCTGCAAGAGGTTCAACATACTCTCTGCCACAAGTTTTTCATATTAAGAACTACATCCCTGATCAAGAATCCACTCAACTCAATCTGTGTCTTCTATGCTCTGGAAACAAACTCAGGGTCTACAAGACCATTTCCTTACCAGACAGAAATCTGAAGCTAGAGTCACTGGAAACAAACTTCATGCTCACTTCTTTAGGAGAAGACTTAGGGATGCAGGCATGCAGGCAAATTTATATCCCTAAGCTCCTGGTTACCGTAGTAACTAGATTTACAGTTTATGTGTGTATGTATGCACTTGTGTGTATTGTAAATACTGCCTTTTTTTTTTTTTTACAGCTGGACTAAAACTTTTATATATGATACAAGCAATAGATAATCAGGGTTAGTTTAGCATCTGGAATGTTCTGCCTCAAAACCTGCGTGTGTTGTCCAAGCCCTACAGATTCCCATAATTGTCCCACTGATTAGATACTGAAAGAAGTGCAGTAAAAGACGACTCTAACTGCAGTGGTTTGAAGCTGTTTGTTAACTATATAAAGTCATATTTGGAATTCTTAATTCAAATGATCTTTGTCCAAAGGAGCAGGTATTACTTCCTCAATTTCCTATCACAACGGCCCCTAGGTTATTTTTTTGTAAAATAAACAAATATAGCCAGAATTTTATTTTGTACACACAAGAACAGAAAGTATAAGGTTTGGCATCTGAGGGAGTATCACACAGTATTCTGGTATGATTTCTAACGTCTACCTTTGTGAGTATAGACTTTAACTTTGTGACTTCTTAACTGAATCTATCGGGTGAAAGGAGTAATTTCTGATCATTATAATCTATGTTCTATAAGTCAATCAGTTGTAGGTTTTCACATGCCATTTAAATGATTAAGGCTCTTGTTACCGTTATGACACTTGAAAGAGAAGTGAACATATACTAGCAATAATATAACCTTTAAATTTCCATTCTAATTACTCAATTCAAGCTTAGAATTTGACTGAGTGATATGTTTCTTTTACTGCAAATATTTTCAATTTTAAATATTTTTTAATCCAACAAAGAAAAGATCTCCCTCAAGAAATCTTGCTTATGTTAAAAAAAGATATACTAATCAGACAGCCCAGTACTTTGACATGACGATGTTCTTCCATTTTCTCTAAACCAATATATCTATATTCCTGCAAAACATCTCTGATGTTGGCCATTCTGTACTTCAATTCAACTAAGTTGGCTTGACTTGAAGCCCTCAGAAGCTCTTATCAAAAGCTCTGAGGATTTTTAGCACAGAAATCATTCCATCTCAGGGTGGTTTTAGGACTAGAGGCTTGGTCCTGATATTAATGAGGCAGATCGTTAGCTGGTGGAAGCTCCACTCTAGATGGTAGGTGATAATAAGTGAACTTAGGGAGATGTGCTGAGTTATGAGAAAAGTTTACCTGACTCTCGGCCAAGACTTTTCTTTCATCAAAGAAGATATTTTTATACTCTGAATTCACATTTGGTATCAATTACAAAAGCAAATCCTAAAATAAGCAAAGAGTCCTTAATACCATATTTATAACTTTTATTTTAATTTTTTTTAATACTTTATTCTCCTGGATAATTTTATCATTGAATCAGAACCTTGACAACAGTTGTATGTTATGCAAAGCTAACTGTGTTGTATTCTATGTAACATCAAATTCTGGTGCTCAAATAAATTATTGCAGATGATGACTCTAGTTCTTAAATTGGATGTCTTGATTTTAGGAGGAGGTATGATCTGAAACTGTATTTACGTGAATGTAACACTCCATCACAGCTCTTCTATCAGTTCTTGCAGTAGATTTGCTTTCCATTCCTGTGTTGATCATTTTACGCCTGAAGCAAAACTCTCTCCAGGATTAGCTTATTTAGGATGAGTAGGTCAAGCAGACTCTGGAAGGCAGAACAATGAAATTCCTTATCATCAGTGGCGCAGAAGGCCACAAATCCTTCTAAAAAATCGGTGCTTAGGGATACTGTATGAGCATCTTCCACCACCTTAAAATAGCACTTTTTAATGCACGGCCAACAGTGAAATTCAAACAAGAACCTTACATGTTATAGTGCAATGTGTGGATTTTAAGTTATTTTTATTAATTCGTGGGGAAAAAAGATGCAAAAGATGCAAATCAGTGGAATATCAAGTATTTTCTTGCTTCAATTTTATAGAAAAACAGGAAACTATAGAAAGGGATTTTAATCTTCTTACAAAGACAGATATCTAAATTATGAATATGATTATTGTTGGACTGTTTATCTATGATATGTCATCTTTTGGAAACATTTCTTATATTGTAAAAATTTCCCCTTTCTGTCTATTTTATTTAATTCACAGATCAGTGTTAGCCATTTTAGCAATATATACAAATACGTGTATATATACAGGCATCTTTAAACAAATATTACATATCCATCCGTGTAAAACCTGTCAAACGCAGAAGCATTTCAGTGAACATTTACTAGTATTGTGTTCTTATACTTTATTCTTCAAGTGAGTTATACCATGAAATAAACAAAATATGTTGCACATATATTTATACTTCTTTTAAAATTATCTTCAATTATATTCATGTGTCCCCAAATATGATTCTTAAAAAAGAAAATTCTTTCTAAAAAACAATGTTCCAAATTAGGTGCATTCTTTTTAGAGGAGTTGTTTGATGAAATTAGTATCAGTGAGTATATTTACAGTTGGTACCACTTGATTATTTTTCTTGTTTTGCAGTGTACATCTAATAGCAATTTTTGTATAATTATTTCAGGTAAATTATTAGCTTAAAAAAAATCCAGGCACTATGTTTAAATCAACAGGTACTTTTAAGGTATATTTAAAGAATGCATATGGTATAATACGTTTCAAGTAATTTGCAAATTTTTAGAGTTGAAAACAAATCTAAGCACATTGCAATCATTGTAAAACATTATAAGATCACATCAACAATGAATAAAGAGGATGTGAGGGAAACCCATGAACTGGAGATGTAACAACCTGAAGTTAATTTTAGTCTCTAACAAGTTAGATGTTTAATCACAAACCTCCCTGGTCCTTTGTTTTCTCATTTAAATATCAAGAAGGGCAACAAGAATTCTACAGCTACTCTGAGTTTACTGTCCTGTGACTTGGTAAGTGAAAAGAAGCATTGATTTGAAGTTGTCAAGAAAGTCTTCATAAAAGAGGTATGACTTCTCGAACCATAATTGTTGTATATGATCTGGTTAAGTGAAGAGGGGAAGGAGGCATTTCTCACCAGGATGGATCAGCAGAGGAGGAAATAAGAAAGGAACAGTGGATGTGAAGGGACCTGCCTCGCTGGGGAAAAAGAAAAAAAGTGTTTACAATCTAGGTAGTAAGTGCTAGGTTTTAAGAGAGTGACATGGTGATAAGCCTTGGATTTTAGGATGAGCAGCTTGGACTTGATATGAAATAAGAAGCCGCAGAGCAGCCTAAAGCATGGAAATGGCATCCTGAAATCTGCCTTTGTGACTTGCAATTTGGGATGAACTGGAAGGTGGAGATAAGAAAGAATGTCCATCAGGAAGTCACTGCATTATCCAAAGTATAAAGGGTGCAAGCTCGGCGTGTTGGCAGTTAGACGCAAAGAACAGCACAAATTCCACAGTCACTTCCAAAACAAAAAACAAAAAACAGACAATCTGGAGATGATTAAACCTACTCTAAAGCTCTGTATAAAGTCTATGTGTGCAGCTATTAGCACTTCATCTTCTTCTACACTTTATTACTACCTGCAGTTACATAATATTTCTATCTTGCCATTTTTTAAAAAATTTTTCTCACATTTGTTGAAAATTTTTATTAAGAAGCTATCTTTCTCTTTAGCATCATTCTCTGTTTTGAAGTCTGTTATTGAGAGCAAACTGAGATTGAAAAATAGCACTGGAGTAAGACGTTCATGAGCTTGATGTGAGCCTATAAATTACTAATTGCGATTCCCTGAATGTCTAACCTATTCACGCTTATATTCATGCTCCCTAGAAGATTTTCCGGCACAAAAATAGGTACTCAATAAATTCATCCCTGTGGTTTAATCCCTCGTTAATCCTTATGGTTACAATTTCCAGTCTACTGTTCATTGCTTACTATTAAATAGTGTTTTACTAAATATGTGTTTTTACGTTTATGCCATGCATTTTTTGGTGGTGCTAGAGCATGAGTTATAATAAAAGCAAAGGGAGATGTCAGAGATCTGATGAACTCCACGGCAAGGGACTCAGACCTCAGACTACAGGAGTCAGGGAGTCAGTGAAGAGTTTTAAATCTTGGAATTTGACTTTGTTGGGTTTTGTTTGTGATAGCTCAATTTGAAATATGTGAATAAATAATTTAAGGTGAATAGGATGAGAGCCTAGAATGCCAAGTTAGCATCTGTAACAGAAGCCTGCATGTTGAAGGAAGGAGAGGAGGAGGAAAAGACTGAGAATGAGAGTCATACAGCTGTATATGTATTGTTTTATTTTAGTTCCCTCTAGCACCATTGAGGAAAAATATTAGGACTTGACACTAGATTCTACAGCATTTGATACTAAGGATTTGTTACATTTTATTTAAATTTAGGTATAAAATATTGATGTAATTCATAATGAAATATAAAGATGATATGGTTTTGAATTCAGGCTCTGATAAGTGGGCTTGCTGATAGAGGAGTGAGTCTTTAATTGTTTAGAAGGTCAACCAAGGGAGTAGGGGAGAAGAAAGAATTAAGAATAATTTATAGGTTTCTCAATGGGTTTACAGGGTTTATAGGAAAAAAATGAAACCAATAATAGAGAATTATTATATATAAGAAAAACGATGCTTTACAAATCCAGGACTCAGAGAAGACAGGCAGGCCTTGCATCAAGGGCACAGGGGGACTGGGTAGCGATCCTCAGGAAGGGCAACGTCTCACCCTCCGAGAGTGGAGGAGAGAAGGCAGAGAGAATATGATGATAAGACGTCCGTCCCTGACGTCATAAACCCCAAGACAACAAGTGACCTTGTAGAATATCTCCCCCCTTTTACTTCACTTTTTCTTGCAAATTAGATCTTGCACCTAGAAGGATTTCCCTGTTATTCCTGGCCTGGATATATATTTTTGAAGATTAAATTATCATCAAAAATCTGTTATACCCTCTACTTTTAACTTAATGTAACTTCTTGTAGATTTTGAATTAGCTGAAATATGGCTCTTTACCTTCCTCTTAATCAATTTTATAATTTTCATTATCTTAATACAGTGACATAGCTTGAGAAAGAATAGATAAAGGCTAACGGAAAGTATATATTATGAAGTAATTTAATTTTTTATAGATATAAGGATGGATGAAACCTGCTGTATCAGAGTCCAATCTGCGAAAGGAAACCCACAGCAGATATTTTAATAAAGGTGGAAAAGAAAAAAGCATTCCTTTTGGCCAGCTGCTGGGAGCTGGCTATTATGGTCTTTGATGGACATAAACAGTTTCATAGAACATCCATACAAAATGATTGTAACTGAGAAAGACAAAAACAAGCCCACTCTGAAATCATATGTGAGCAGAGACAGAAACAAGAATACTAGGTGACAACCAAGAGGACCATCCTTCTTTCTCCCAGCAAACAAGAGTGTCAGCTGCCTTGTCACCAGCCACAGCCTTACACTCAACTCTGTTCTGTGCACGTTCTTAAAAAACAAATAAATAAAATAAATGAAAAAAATTTAAATTAAAGTAAGAAATAATATCATTAACATCATTTTTCTATAGCACCCATTTCAGAGGAAGGACACCCACTTCCTTGTATTCTTTCCCAGATCACCTAATACATCTATTAATGAATCCATCCCAGCACCATTTTTTTGAGATACGCCATCCTTCCCTGTGTGTGCTCCCTGAAGGCGATGAGTAAATCCAAACTTTGACTTAAACAAACAAACAAAAAAACCAAAACAAAAACCAAGTAAACCCGACTTTGACTAAAGCAGTGTCCCTCATGGTTACTGTTTGGTGGAAATCAACAGAGAGCATTTAAAAAGAGGATTATGGAGTAATTGAAAGGAGAAAACAGGCCAGTAAAGCAGACCTGAGATAACTAACATCAAGCAATCAGCACCACCTTGAGAACTGGAAGGTGAAGACCGGAGATCATTTTTACAAAGACAGGAATCTGACGGGGACCAAAAACGATGATGTTTAGACTCTCAGCAGGACCAGAAACCATGCTGGAAGCTGGGCACCACGAAAGGACTCAAGTGCTGCTGGAGAATGTAGCATACACCAGAGGGGAGGAAGGGAGAAGTATTTTAGCTTAAATGGGCATAACTCTATTCCAATAAAACCTTATTTTTAAAAATACGCTGCCAGCAGCAGTTTACCAACTCTGTTAGTACACAGAAATGCAAATTGAGACTTAATTTTGTTGAAATCCCCC
The DNA here is from genome assembly GCF_009834535.1 of Camelus ferus. Lineage (NCBI taxonomy): Eukaryota > Metazoa > Chordata > Mammalia > Artiodactyla > Camelidae > Camelus > Camelus ferus. The sequence continues at coordinate 4,473,303 of NC_045718.1, read as the reverse complement.
TTGAAAAATATTGTTAAAAGATTTCTCCGTGAAAATAATCAGTTAATTATTTTATGCTTTTCTTTATGTATTCATCCTAATTTTGAATGAGAGAGATGATTTATGTACAAAGATTCATTTTGAATTATAGAAAATGCCAGACTTCATATTTTAAAAGGCAAATATAATATACTCATATACATATAGATGTATGTATATATATCACATATGGATATGGATATGTATACATAAATATATAGTATATATATGTATACACATATTTCTCTACCACTTATTTCTAAATATACATTTATACTTCTATACTGTTTTTCCCTAAATAGAAAATATATTTAGCTTTATAACTATGACCATTATGAAAAGTTACCGTTAATAGAGGAAATTATTCATTTTAATGCATTTTCTCTTGTTTTTCATAAATATGAATTCCAAAATATCAACTAAAGTCAGCCTGTCCTTGGAGATAAAAATGAATTTTGGTATAAATCCATATTCAGCACATAGTACTAAATGATCCTGTAGATAGCTTTAAGAATTTTGGGGGTAGAAACAGAGTACAGGTAGAGCCTTGTATTTTTTGTAATCTTTGATTCCAGGTTTATTTTTTTAACAAAATTCTAGAACTTCTCATGTCTCCTTGATTCTGTGTACTTGTTTACTATGTCACCTTAAACAAATGGACACTTTGCTACTAAGGAAAATTATCCAAAATTTGGAAATAGAGACAAAAATATATTGGCACATCTTTTCAATGTAATCCTGAAGCATGGTCTAACAGATCCTGCCAAAGGATTATGTCATTTTCTACAGGAGTAAACCAGCATCTGATTAAATATTCACTATGGATTAAGGCTCAGACTTAAACCTGTACATTTCTGACCGGTAGAAAATAGTCCCTCAACAATTACATTTTTATTGCCCTGGGGAATAGTACTCATTTTTGTATCTATTAATAAATTCATTTCAGGATGCTTTTACCTAAAAGACTACTAAAAATTCCATTTCTCAAATTTGTGTGTGAACCAGCTTAAGGATTCTACAGTTTCTCTCATTACTAAATTAAGGAAATCATTGACTCCTCCAACTAAATATTCATATAAAAGTAACTTCTAACTTTCTAAAAATTATACTTTGGCCAACCCAATTCCTTCACTCCAAATTATAGCTATTCCAGACTGTGTAATCGATTTACCAAAGTTATAGAACCAGAGAAATGAATAGAGCACACAAACACACACACACACACACACACACACACACACACACACACATACAAGTTAAGACTAAATTCTAGTCCTCATTGTTGTTAAATTCCTTTAGTTCTTTCTAAAAAGGAGGGCTGATTTTTTAACCTGTGCACCAAAATCTGTGTTATTAGATTCTTCTTTTCTGACATCTCCCCTCCTCTTCCTAATTATTGGTAATTTCTCTTCTTCCCAAACAAGCAGAAGTATCTATTAATTTACCTATAGATTAGTTCACCCATTGTTTTTGATTATATCCTAGTTTATTAAGACTATATACCCCATGCCTTCACCTACATAACCAAATACAACTGCTAAAAAGAAATCTAAAATATTTCTCAAGAGATCAATTCTTAAAAAGACTGGAGCTCCATATGAAACCAGGAACATGCTTTGTGGAATGGGGGTATGAAAAAAAAGTGGAATGTTTTGAGAAATGGGGACAAAAACACCTTCACTCAAAAGGGCAGTGAGAGAAATCAATGTCCTCACAGGAGAGCCCTAATTCAGTCAAGATATATTTAAGTTTACAGAAACACCTGGAGAAGAGCTTAGCCACAGAAAATAATATTATTGAAAAGTCTTTGAGGAAAAGCAAAGAGGAGAGAATAAAGCATTGGACTACATGAAAATGAATTAGTAAGAGAATTTACAACCAGAAAAGTTTATACTTGGCCAGGTAGTAAGGATGAGACAGATGAAAAATGTGTGATAACGTGTCTGGCACAAGGAAGTCTTCATCAAGACTGGGCTTCAACACTGTGAACATAGAAAACTCATCAATCAGAATATAAAGTGCCAATAATGAGAGAAACAGTTTATCTGTGTCAATAGTAGGGGGTCTTGTCCCATAGAGGCAGTTGGACATAATAAATGTCATGGGTAAACAAGATACTAAAAGTTGTATCAACACCTGACAAAGATGAATTTATTCTTGGTGTATACATACTTGGATATAAATTCTATGAGCAAGAGAAAAGCAGCGGTGACATCTGGGAGCTAGCCTGGCACTATCGGCTCTTGGTGCTGCTACCAGCTGGCCTGACACTTACAGATGGGCTGTACTTTTTCCCTGTTCAACATGAACTTGGTCACAGAGCACCAACGTCAGACAAGGATCATCTGTGATTGAGAAGAATCAAGGCAAAAATTAGACCACTTTGTCATAATTATATCTGAACAGAGAGGAAAAAAGGAACACTGTGCAAGCTCCAAAAATGACCAAGCATCACCTTATTCTGGTTAATATAAATGACTGCAGCTTTTTAAAGTACCAGTAGAAGCATTAGCTTCACTCTATTGTTTCCCACATCTTCTAAAGGATTATTAAGACTCAATCATAGAATTATGTCTGCTTCCAGACAACATCCAATTCAGAGCAAACTCCTACTTCTTTGCATGCTCCCCAAAAATCACCCAACACAAGCCCAAACCCTAAAATATGTTTTTCTAGCTTCCTTCTACTGCAACATCCCTCAGTTCCCCATGGTGTACAGTATCCCACCCTACAAGGACTCAGTAAACCTAACCTTGACCTCAGGTGTGTTCCTCATGGTCTTTGGCTCTAGAGAATTGATGTATATATTTAAAGTTATTTCCTCATAGAATAGCCACTTAGAGAGTATTACCATTATGTTTGTTCTAGAATTTTCAAAGACAGATCAGCTTTTTAATGTTAATTCTAATGGAAATCTTCAGTAAGAAAACTTGAGAGACGGCCGTGCCTAGAGTCCTGAGCAACCAAACGCTGCTCTGCATAGTTCCAGGGTCAATGAGGAATGGGAAAGGACAGACTGTGTGGCTGGCCAAAGTCAGCTTAGCCGAGGGCTGTAGCTGAAAACAGTTTAGCCCTGATGATCTTGTCTGGATCATGTGGAGCTACAAAAACTTGTTTCACCGAGGCACAGGTAGATTTAAAACTAACATTATGTCCAGCAGCCTCCATTTCTGCCTTTTTTCCTAAACTGAATAATAAACATAATATTGTTTGTATCTTATTATTTAAACTTCAAGGAAAGGAACAAGAGCACACGAGAAAAAAGCAGTGGGGAAGAATTCTTCCTAAAATCTGTGATAATGTGGTCCAATTTTTTCATCCTGGACCTTTTAAAAAACACTGACAGTTTTTATGCTCAATATCAGAACCTAATACACAGTCTAGATCTTTTTGTTTGTTTGTTTGTTTTTGTTGTGTTTTGGGGGAGGTAATTAGGTTTATTTATTAATTAGTTTATCTATTTTTAATGGGAGTACTGGGGAATGAACCCACGACCTCATACATGATAAGCATGCGCTCTACCACTGAGCTATGCCCTTCCCCTGCCACAAATCTAGATTTTGATCTAAGAATACCAAAATTCCTTTAACTATTTGCATTTTGGGGCAGATATGAGAGATCCTTGGAAGGAGCTTTTTATTTCTCTAACACAATTTCTGTCAATATTAGCTACCTGTGAGAATTTTAAAAATAACAGTGTCAAAGCTCCACCTGAGACTAAATGAATTATAATCTCTGTGGCTGGGATCTGGGCATTGTCCTTTTTTAAGAACTACCCTGTGAGGAAGAGTTGATAATGGCTGAGGGTACAATGCACTTGACTCACATTAATCATCAGAGCTGTAACCTTCCTTGAAGAAGATCAGAGGGCTATTGATCAGAACAATTCTACCCACCCCTACATGGGGCCACTTCACAATTTGCACCAATACTATACAACTATCCAGGACCAATGAGATTAGGAGTAAATCTCTCAAAGTCTATAGCAATAATATTGGCTACAATCCCTCCAGACCTCTGAAATAGTTAAAATAATATTTCAACTATGTTTATTCCAAACCCCAAATGTTCTCAGCATTCTTTTTCATGTTTCTATTTTTGTTTAATCTATTTTATTGTCCACTCAAGTTTACTAGCACAGAATAATATTAAGTCAATGAAGAATGAATAAACAAATGCCAATAATATAAAATACACCAGATTTTCTTCTACTCTAAAAATAAATATTTAAACACTCAACAAGATGTCAGCAAAAATTGGCAGAATAATTGCCTCCAAAAATTCTTTTCTCCATAAAAGCAATGATAAAATTGGCAAAAATTGTTAGAATCAAATTTTTTTTTTTTACAAATCTGGAAAGTAACCAAAGGCTTGCAAGGATCCAGGAAGGATTTATTCAAGAAAAACGGCTGAGTCTCAGTAGCAACAGCAAGCTTTGTGGTGTTTTGACATGCCTAATGCCTATCCCTCCCCCGCCCCCTCCAGCCCTGTGCTAGTCCTAAAAACCAGCATCCCATCATCACAGCCCAAACCATCAGCCTGACAGCCCCCAGAGGAGGCAGAACAGTGTTGGAGCTTCTTGAGAGCCTTATTCCCAGAGAATGGTCATTATTTCACATATCTGGGGTTCCCTAGAAGACTGCCCCTTGAAAGACAGTCTTGAGCACCTGACTTAGTGTGGAAAACATTTTCCCCAAAGAAATATAAAGAAATGAGCAGCACTAGTAAAAGTAAAAGCATAGGTACAATAAAAAAGATAATATGAATATATATTTCTTTTGTAATTCTTATTTTTTCTCCTATCAGACTTCACAGAGCACAATCTAAAATTTATAAATCTGTGTTGATGGGCACACAGTGGATAAAGATATAATTTGTATGAGAACAGCAGAACATTAGATGAGGAACAGAATAGCAGTGTTTTCATATACAATTGACATTAAAATGGTGTGGATCCAAACTAGATTACTAAAAATTACGATGGTAATTTTAATCTCCAGGACAACCACTAAGAAAATAACTTAGAACAATATGCTAAAAGATGACCAGGGGGTTAAAATGATGTGCTACAGCATTCGCATAACTTCGTGGCCCTGTATGAGCCCTCCTTCTCCCGCTAGTGAAGTGATTCTCAATAATATGGGATCCCGGTAATTCCATGTGGGAATTTGTGGGGTGTAAATGTGCTAGAGGATCTCTACAATTCATTAGCTGTCTCTAGGAAGGGATATACCTGGTAAATCTTAGTCCCCAGGACTTACCCTACTGTCAAAACCAACCGCCAGCTGGCTTTAAAAAGAGAGACACAAACAGTAGGAGGGGCTGGGCAGACTGGGGTTGAATGCTACAATTCTTTCTCATGACACTTCAGACCTTCACCACTGTGACCCAGTAGGCTTGAAGCTGATCAAGTGTAATCTCTGCTCCCCACGCTGGTGGTGAGACACATGGTGGGAGAGATGTGAGGACCCTGAGCTCTCTTCAGGTGTTAACAAGCATCGCAGGGCACAGAGCCTGTCGGAGAATTTCCTTTTGCAAGCAGAGTTCTCGCTTTTCAGATAAATGGCAACAATCGCTGGTGCATGGATAATCAGATTCTGTGATTTGTTTGCCGTACTTGGCTCTTTTGTTGGTCACCTGCAGCTCTTCAAGCCCCGTAATTTCTGTTGGCAGCAGGCGTGGGGTTTTTTGGTGATTTCAAAATAGCATCAGAGGTTCACAAATCCAGGGCTAAGCCGCCAAGTGCAGGTATGGTGCTTGGTGTCTACGGGGCCGGATTCAAGTGACATGAATATATGTATGTGCTGAGAGACTGACTTATTATCTTCTTGTACTTTCTTGATGTTACTGAAGCTTGAACTTATTAACTGGTTTCAACTGAAAAGTGAAGCTAATAATTGTAGAAAATATGAAACATTTGCCCTTAAGATTTTTTTCAAATCTGTTACAGAAACACAGAATTTTGGAGGTAAAAAGAAAAATGAAAAACTTAATGATCTTCTTTTGGATTGCGGAAAACATAGGTAGGAAAGATGGCACTGTATCCTAAATTCTCTGAAGCCCATTTAAGTTAGTTTTTGTTGTTTGTTTGTTTTTGTTTATTTATTTGTTTACCTCAAGCTTACCAGGAGAGATAATAAAAACAACACAGGAACATTACCAAATATATGAATTACTAAATCTTCTGCTGTTTCCCATTACCTAAAAAAAATTTCTGCAGAGAAGGAATACTAATGTGATCCAATATCACAAAAGTAAAAAGTGTAGCATTCTCTGAAGTTTTTTTCTGTTAATTCCAATAAGGGCGTATCGAATCCCTGTTAGGCGCCTGCATCTGTAAAAGGCATTGGGGAAGCAAATGTAATTAAGATATTGGCTTTACTTGCCATCATTCAGGTAGCTTACAGCTTAGTGGGGAAAAATGAATCTGTAATATAATTTGATCAGTGCACTGTGGAGCTATCTTGCATGGAACAAATGAAGCCTCTCCATTGCTTTTCATCTATGACCTAGAAAGACCGCTGCATTAAGTTTCACATTGGTATTTTTTCCTCGCCCAAGTAACCCTGACGCCATGTCTACTTCAGCCAATTCATAAACGTGATGCTGGCTCTAACACGGTTTTACCTTGCTAGTGTATTTATTCCTTCTAATTTCTTTATGTATTTCCATGACTTGTGTTCTTTCTTTCTGCTTGCTTTACATCCTGCCCTTTCTCTCTCCATTTTCCAGTTCCAACTTTAAAAAAAAAAAATGCCTCTATTACATGTTGATTTCTTGTTCATATTTAGTGATATGCCTATGTTTCCCTTTGTGATGTTCTAATGATGATTTTTGATGACTTTATTATCCTACATGCTGTGAAAAATAAAAGGTTTTAAAGTATTAAAATCACTCTCATTACATTAAGGTGTATCTATGACAAGTAATAATGAAGGCAAGACTACTGAACTGAGTACACATTTTACTTCCTTAGCTTCAAGATATTAGATAACACAGACTGCACGCTGCGCATTTGAGGGTTTTCAGTAGCTTCTTAGCTTTTCAATATTCAATGTTTCCAGCTGCAAAACATCCAAAGTTCTTTAGAAACTTTTCTCAGCTTGCTTTCTACTCTCAATGATCTTGAATCATTAAGGGAGATGAATGAAACGTTAGTTCATTCCATTTCTTTCTCAAAGGAAGAAGAAAATCTAATAAGGGGTTATTAAATAAGCTCTATTAAACTTTCAGTACTAAACATCTTTGAAAAATGTTCTAGAGTATGTTGTCAGACTTTTTGACAGAATGACATAATCACGTTTAACAAGCTACTGAAGCCCAAGGAGATATATAGAAAATGAAACAAAGTTTTGATTAAGAAAATAAAAGCTGTATTTTTCTTGCTGGCAGTTACTGATAGCTAATCAAATACTAGTATCGAATCTTATTTGGTAAATATTTTCTTGTATTTACAGAAATAATGCAATATATAGAATATTAGATGTTTTTCTTCTTTCACAGAAAAATATGCTTTGTGGTTTTATGATAAAACATTAAGAAAGCTGTGCAGTTTTTTGTTAACTATACCTCTTTATTTGAGATTTAAGAACCCTGTATTTTTATGTAAAGAAGCATAGAATCATATTTCACATAAACACAATTTTCTAAATATGTATTATAAATTTACATATTTTTGCTGTTAGATGTCAATGGGCAAAAGCATATAAAAATTACTGCTTGTTTCCTTGTTCGTGAGAAAAATACAGGCTTGTCTTTAAGTTCATGATAGAATTTGATTGCTAAAAATTTCTATCAATATGTTGTAGGCATATTATCTGTAGCAGACATTTTCACAGAAACACAATTTTGGCAAAGTTACATTAAGAAAATGATACCTAAATGTAATTTCAAAAGCAATTTTCTAGTAATGTAAGTGTTAAGTCCTGGGAAAAAACAGTGACTCAAATGTGCATTATGGAAAGTCATTTTAAGGTGCCAGCTTTGATACTTCACTCTAAAATTATCAGGTAAACTTGAATTTAAATATTTTTCTCAACTTCTTTAATATAGTTTTAAGGTTTTAAATAATGACACTAAGGTTTAACATACTTTATTAATATTTGGAATGTTCAGAATCCTCTCACTGTAAAATATCACGTTTCATTTTTTTCTTATTACACTTTTGTATGGAATAGACAGAATTCTATAAATTTGAAGATTTCTGATACTTAGCAGTTATTTCTGAGTGTAATGCTTTAGGCCACCAAAATTCTAAAACATTATGCCTATGCATTCAAAGTTAAGTTATCATTAGCTTAAAATAGACTTATAAATATAAGCTGATTTATGTACCTCAAAATAACTACAACACACAAAAAAATGGTAGATACACAAAACATACAGAGTATAGAACCATACTGCTATGGTATGGAACCATACCATATAGCATACTGCTATAAAAAAAAAACCATATTATTAAAGAAGGGAGCAAAAGATGAAGAATGGAACAAAGGAGGCATAAAACATCCAGAAAGCAATTAACAAAACACCAATAGTAAGCATGATCATGCTTAGCAATAATTACTTGAAATATATATGGATTAAAATCTCCAATCAAAATACAGAAAATTATTGAATGGATAATCTTTTTTTAATTTTAGATTTAACAGCAAAAACAAAAGCAACCAATGGAAAAGTAAACAAATGGGACCACATCAAACTAAAAAGCTTCTACACAGCAAAGTAAAGTATCAACAAATTCAGAAGGCAAGTTATGGTATGGAAGAAAATATTTGCAATATTACATATCTGATAAGGGGTTAATATCCAAAATGTATAAATAATGCACACAACTCAATAGCCAAAAAAAAAATCCAATTAAAAGTGAACAGAAAAACTAAATAGACATTTTTCAGAAAAAAGACATCCAAATGGCCAACAGGTACATGAAAATGTGCTCATCACTAATCATCAGAGAAATGCAATTCAAACCCATAACGGGGTATCACCTCACACTTCCACAATGGACACGAAAGAGATACAGTGTAATCTCTCATGACAATTATTTTAAAATCTTAATTGTGTGAAACACAGTGCTAGATAGCCTCTTTAAAAAATTAGAAGGAAAACATATTTCCGTCTTTAAAAATACGGCCTGCCCATAAGGAAGCAGGGAAGTAGTTGAGAGTTCAGACACAACACTACTTGATAGCAGCGAGTGATATACTGCATGGTGTTTTCTAAATACACAAAATGAGTTCAGAGAAAAACGGAAGTTGAGTGTACTTTGGGAAGAATTGGAAAAAAACTCCAGCTGGGACTTAGAGAATAAGTAAAATTGATGTGAAAGGAACGGAAAGGGAAGTTAATCTAAAAGGATGCAGGAAATAAAGGTCAAGGACTTTGAAGTCAGACTAGAATTGGCTGTGCCTTCTGCCTCATCCATTTAATAGCTGCAATATCTCAGGAAGTAATTAAAACCCATTTCATTATAGTGGCACGTGGATAACAGTGCTGCGCAGTAGTGCTGAATGGTGTTGGTACCACGGGGGCAACGATTTGGAAAGACCGAGAACACAGAAATACACACCCGGGCCACAGCATAAAATTGACTTATAGTGACAGGTACTACACTGCTGAGTGCTAATGTGGCCCCCTCATCCAGCTTCGTGGTGTACAAACCAACGATTCCTTGGTTCTTTACCTGCCCCGATCTGGGTGACTCTGTCTCTCAAGGGACTTCAGTTAACAATGAACAGAGGGAGACCCTTGGTGAGGAACTAGGGAGGCACCGGGAGACTCTGGACTCTAAGCTCTTTCATTTGCAACTTTATTCGTCAGTTTTTTCACTTGGCTTGTGTTGTTGACGTTTTTGAAAACCCCGGAGAAAACAATTTAAACTATGTTTGAGTTGACATTTTTAAGAATCTTTAGACCAGACATTTTTGGTCTGATCTAGCTAATTTATTATCACATCAGCAGAAGGCAAGGGAGGGCTCTATATGGGGGGATGCGAAGAACTGAGAGAGAGATGAAAAGTAACACACACACACACACACACACACACACACACGAGTCAGTCTTCCTGGCCACATCAACAGAGTCAGAATAAGCAAAAGCCCTTAAACGCTGAGAGAGTGGGGGATGATTTTTATCTAGGGTGTGTGGGGAATGGAATATGTTGGCAGGGGAAAAACACGCCCTCCTGAGCTTGGTTCACTGCGAGACTCCAGGAGGTAGGGGGCAGGGAGGTGCTAGATGAGCGATTCATCAGCATCCTCCTCCCCGACCCCTCCCCGTCTACACACACACACACACACACACACACACACACACACACACACACGAAGTGTGGCGCCAGTTCAGGGAGGGGCAGGATACACAGCTGCTGGGAAAGAGGCTGAAAGTGCTGATAATAAAGTGCCCTAAAAGCAAAGGCCTTCCCTGTACTTGACATTAGCCTGAGACTCAGCAAACGGCTTCTTCTCCTCAGCCCGCAGTTCTGTCGGTCAGTATCCCTGGCTTCCTGGCCGTCCAGGTCTTGGGGCCGGTTGTGCAGGAGAGCAGCTGAGCCAGCGGGCAGCCCAAGTCAGATCCCTCACAGAAAAGGCTCGCCTGGATACCTGGTGAAATGAGGGACTGCAACTGTCCTCACGTGGGGAGCCTCATTTTTTTTAAACATTATAAAATTAAACACATCTACAGAAATCAATGGCAAAACTGATATAAAAGCTGAGTGAATAATTATAAAGTGAAGACCCTTAGTACCACAGCTCAAGCAGAAGCACAGAACTTTGCCTACCCTTCCAGGCGCTGCATCCCAGTCACACACAGGTCCCTCTTTTCCTTCCAAAGGAACCACCATCCCCATTTCCTAATGAACTCTTTGTTCGTTAGTTTGTTTGTTTGTTTTAGTGGCATCACCTGAGTGTTTCCCGAGACAGTATAGTTTAGTCTTGGACATTTTTAAAAAATTGGTTTATCTGTTACATCACTTCAGTCCACTGGTTTTACTTCTCTTTCTTTCCCTTACTTTTCTGTTGAAGGACCTGGGACCTGTGTACTCTGCTGACTGCACACTCTTGCTTCAGCTTAACGTGTTACTGTGTTCCTGTATCTCCTGAAATTCGGCAGCTGGATCCAGAGGCTCCATCAGACCCAGGTTTTGGCCCTTTAGCAGGACTCCTGATGGTGCTGTTTCCTCACACCCGGGGACCCATGACACCTAGTTTTCCCCTTCATGTGTGTCATATTAGAAGTCACTGTTGCTCAATGTCTAGATTCAGTAATCCACTGGGGATTGCAGAATGGTGACAGTCAAGGTTTTTCACTTATTTTTTGTACTTAATTGGAGCACTTTTGTAAAGAGACACCCCTCCTTCATCTACTACTGGGTTTCCTAGTTAAGAGTTCATATAGGAAAGCTGAAGTAAATCGGTGATTCATTTCCTATATTTACCAGTTTTTATTCTAATGAATAGGTTCGTTACAACCTTCCAAAAATAAACAATTAGTTTTAACATGATTATGAACTCATAGATGTAAACATATTCTTGGTTTTATTCCACCGTAATTATTATCCTCACTCAAGTTATCCCACTTTGGCCCATAGTGACCTCTTCAAGTGGGCTAAGAGTTTTCATCACAACGTATTTACTTTGTATTGGTTTCTTTCTATCTTTATAAAAAGATGTTCTGATGCCTGTCCCAGGCGTGGAATCAGCTATTTATTCCAGAAACGGGTTTCTGTTAGAAGCAAATTGTATCGCTAGGTTATAATATGAGTAAGAAGGATGCTTCCTGCAGCTGGTTTAGTCAGGCTGTTTGTTCCAGAAGAGCTAGGGAACATACATACAGAATTTTTTAAGATAAAATACATCCTGTATTCACACTGATATTTTCTATTAGAATCAGGTCTATAGGGTTTTGTTGTTTAATCTCTTCTCTGTTGCATCTGTATCTCGTTTCTTCCACACTAAGAATCTTAATTCTCCAAGACCCAGGAGATGATAGAATTAGAATATCTCATAAGAATTAATTTGCATTATAGCACATTATAAACTCAACTGTCTCAAAATAACACTATGGCATTGCTAATATCAATTTCATTACTAAAACTCATTTTTACATATGCTTTTTCTATTCTGTCCATATTGTTTACAGTGGTACTATATCTCCATGGTAATTTATACTTAGTTCTATAAGTAACCATAAATTTAATATTTACTATCTATCTTTACATCAGTGTTTTTCTAGTCATTTTAGTTCTGTAAATATTATTATCCAATTGAGTTACTACATTACTATATGTTGACAGTAGTTTGTTTTAGTCTTTAGTAAATTGAGTATCATTTTGTACGCTTTGAATTTGAAAGTCCTTGACTCTGTCAAATGAAATAAAATGCACAACCTAAAAGTTGACAGTAATGTCTGATTCAGCAGACTTTCTGAGGACTCAAGCCGGGGAGGCAGCCTCTGAGATCACTCTAAGAGATTGTTCCACCCAGGCAAGGGAGAATTCAGGATATATGGGAATTCTTGGAACAAAGACCAGATAGTCGGAACATCAAAAGATTACTGTTTATTAAAGAAAACCAGATATCTCAAGTTAAGGTATTTAGTTCTTTTCTATGTATGGGAAGGTGCAAAGGTCTGGGCTCCCTGAAATCACTCCTTTGATCTGCATCTGGCTATCTAGGGCCAGTGTCCTGTTCTTTCCACATCCTGAATTCCCTTGGGATGAGCCCTTGGGAGTGGCAGCAGAGACCAAGCTGCCTGCTTGTCTCCATTCTGAGTTCCCTCCACTCACTGTTGGGGGTGGCAGTAGTGGCTGATGACTTGATGGCCAGAGCATCCTTTGTTTACTGATATGGCTGGCAATATTTTTCATTCACAGCTCACATATTATTTCCTGGAATATATTAAATATGTTAGTTCATTTTCTGCTGGCTAAAAGAGTAGTTGTTGAAAATCTGATGTTAATGTAACTTTTTTTCTCTTTTATTCCACTTGATTTTTTTTTTTTTTGCCTAGATGCCGAAATAATTACTTTTATGTAAAGTCCAGTAATTGTATTAGAATATGTCATAAAAATGGTCATTCTAGGTCAATGATATCAGATACACAAAGGTTCTTCAAAATATAGTTTCAAATCTCTTTGATTTTTAATTTCAAAAAAATATTTTTAAATTCTATTTTTTTTTTGTATGAGTTCTGTTCCCCTGATTTTGTTCTTAGGGACTTTTATTGTCTCTATATTGGACTTTATGAGCCTTTGAAATTTTCACTCAATGTTTTAAAAGATTTTTCTACGTTTTAATTTTTAAACTTGTCATCCCTTTCACTTATTTATCTTGAGGCAGTATCTGCTGTGTTTATTTGCTCTTATCATTCTTCAATTTTGATTTCTGGTATTTCTAATTCTTTTCTGAGTTATGACAACTCATGTCTGAGTTCTTCTTTTTTGACTTGTGTTATTATTTCCTTTACTATATAAATTTCCTAACGTCCTTTGCTTTGTTATAAAGTGTAGATTTTATTTTTATCTGTTTTGTGAGCATGTCATCTTGAGAGCCAGCATTATCTGTGTGGGTGCTAGTCTTCTCTTTCTTATCCCTATTATATTTTTGTATTATATTTGTATCATATTTGTATCCCTATAATAATTTGGTATGAGAGATAACCTTGATCATTTTTAGTTGTTCGTCTTAATGAAATATTAGTTTTCCTCAACTTTTAGAAAGAACTGTGGTTCAAGAGTTTTTCTAATTTTATAAATTTTACAGCGTTCCCTCTTCTGTTGTTTTCATGTAATGTGTTTAAAAAACTGTGTCATAGTTTTGACTTACCCTGACTCTGTTTCTCTCCCATACTTTTACCTGGATCTTCCCTTTTCTTTCTCCTCCGTTAGTCCTATCCTGATCAATTTTTAAACCACTCCCAGAAGTTACTCCTTAATTCAGGGTCCCATCATGGAAGGAAACTGGGAATGGTCATGTCAAGAAGTTTTAGGGAATAGATTGCTTTAGTCTTCCCTAATCTAACCAAAGACCTCTTACCCTCACTCACTATTAATCCTCACAGTTCAGATAATGGTCTCAAATTGACCATCTGCCTTGTCCAGTGAATATTTGATAGCTAGTTTGAGCTTCTCTTATTCTCTATGGCTTCCCTCTGCATCTTCCCACATCAATGCTTGGCATCACACAAAATATGTTGGTGTTTTAGCCCTACCTGTTGGTACTTGGGGGCTCACGAGGACACCATGTCACCTAGTTTTATCGTAGATGTTGATAGCTTCTCTATATGTTTGAGCATGGGAATTCACCCCTTCCTTCCTTACATCTCCTCTATTGTGCTTGTTCTGAGAACTCTACAGTCAGGATCTGAAAGCACTGGCTTTGGGAAATGAACATGGTGCTGCTATAGGACTTAGTAAAGAAGAACAAACTCTTAAAATATTCATGATGACTGGTAGACATTTTAGAAATGGCTGCCACCAAAATAAAGAAGTGAGTGCATTTCAACTGTAATTGCACTCTCAAAATTATCACTCTTCCTATATTTTGTTGGATCCCACTATAGAATATTCAGGATTGAACTTTAATGCCCAATCTAAACAAATAAAGAACTGTGGATAGACAGAAAATATTCCCAATTAGCTGGGATTCACCTTCCTAGATGCTTTCAGAAAACCCTCCCTCCTGGCTTTGTCTGAGTAGGTTTTTACATTTGGGATGTGGGGGTGGGGGGGGGTGGGGAGGGGATTAATATGGATGCTCAAGAAAGACAGTGGGAATGCAGTCTCCACATGGGAGAAAATAGAGTAGCTTAGTTAGTTCTTCTCTGTGATCCGTGGGGTTAAAGATGTGTGGATGTTTATGGTACAGGCTATTGGAAGTGATTGTAACACGTGTGAATTAATATGAAGTAAGAGACAGAGAGACAAGGGGAGGTTAATGTGAGCGGCATCCCCTGTAGAAACTTGCTACAGGATGAATTTAATTCTTCTACATGTTGCCCAGGATTAGCAGGTATTGAGGACAGAAGGATGGCACTGGCCCTTCTAGGCTTGCTGTAGACTGACTGTTTGTGTCTCCCCCCAAAAATCCGTATGTTGAAATCCCAGTGGGTTGTATCTGGAGATGGTATCTGGAGATGAGGGTGGTGTGAAGGTGACTAGGTAGTGAGGGTACAGCTCTCATGGATAGGATTAGTGCCCCTTTATAGGAAATCCCAGAGAGACTCCTCGCCCCTTATGTCATGGGAGGACACAGAGAAGAGAAAGATGGCCGCCTAAGATCCAGGAAGTGGGCCTTTCCAAAAATTGTATCTGCCCGTACTTTGATCTTGGCGTTCCAGCCTCCAAAACCGAGAAATAAATTTCGGTAGCTTATAAGCCTCCCAGTCTATAATGTATCACCACATTGAGATGATAATTCTCCCGCTGGATAAAACTGAAAACAACAACAAAAAGAACTGCATAGGAAGAAAAGTCCGACATCCAAAAGACCTGAAATTGCCACCTGGAGATTTTTCTAATTGGTCGACTATTCAAGGTGTAAGTTTATATAGTGATTTGTGTCACCTGTTTATGATGGTGACAGCATACAAGGTTAAAAATCTTACATCTGTTCACATTGTCCATAATTATTGAATATTTACTGGAAATGAGGAGTGGGCCCAGAACAGAAGGCTGGATTATAGTGAGTCATGTCCAGATCTACTGTATGTCTAAGGCTCTTGCGAAAATTGGTCCATGGACGTATGTGCTTGTGGTATCACAGGAATTTATTTATACAGTATGTACAGATACTTGGTTATTCATGTGTCATTTCCTAGAGTCTAACGGTATACAAGGAGTAAGTTCATAGGTTTCCTGGCCCATTCAACCTTGATTGAGTGGATTAACTAAAGTAACTAGAGAAATATTGGGGGCTGTTTGCACACTTTTAATTGACTTCTTATATCACAAGTCCTTTGCAATTTTGTTTTATGTTAGTAGTAAAACACAGTGAAAGCTGTTTAATCTGATTCTGAATCACTGTTCTTGCTCGGCTCTGAACTCTGACAAGCCTCCGTAGTTTAGCCTAGTTTAACTGGCATTAACTGTTTACTTGCTTATATATCCTACAATACAAAATCTACTCAGCGATTATTTTTGTTTTAATACTTGCTTCCTAAAGGCCCAAGTTCATCCTTGATAAGCAGAAATAAATGAATAAATGCGTCTTTCAGATGTATGTGGGATGGGCTCATAGATGAAGAACTCCAAATCCCCAATATTGTATATCCCCAACAATATACTCTCAATGGAATAGTAAGAGGGAAATGAACACAGAATAAAAGTGCTGTAATGGGAAATTAGAAAAGTATTTCCAGAAAGAACCACATCTTGCTGTAGGATTGCATGTACAGTACGAAAAGTGATGGAACCATGAAGTTTGTGATTTGAAAAGGACCTTGGGAATAGGGAACCAATATCATTTCTCAATACTACACATATGGTATACATGAGAAGAGAGCAGTTTGTGTTTCTAGATTTCTAATTTAAGAGAATTAGTGGAGCGACTTAGCAAACAAAAGCTGTGAGTTTACTGAAGAGATGAACTCACCCTGAAACACTCACAGCTAAGTGGATGGTACACGTCAATTTAAACATGTCTTCACAACAAGTATTATTGTGGAATTACAGTAGGAAAGAGAAAGTGAACTTCAGCTCCAGTAATTATTTTATCAACTAATTTAAAGCCTTAGAATGATGCGAGCTGTTGAACAACGCAAGAACAGGCTTCACTTTTGATCTCTAGAGCTGTTCAAGTGCAGTATGTGTCCACTTTCTTTGTGGTAACTTTCCATTTCAGAAGTTATGTTTCCCTTTATTTTTTCTCTGTATGCACTCTCTGTAAGCAGGTCTCAACTCTTTTTTTTTTTTTTAATTTCTAGACTTTTTCAGAGTTCAACAGAAGTAAAACTCTTGAATCACTATAATTTTTTTTTCATTCTTCTCTTTCTGAGTTTAATAGCATTTTGTCAATTGGGTAGAGGTGAATAAAATATTTAAGAATCATTCAGAGCAATTCTGAAGAAATACTCAAGTGAATTTTATGCCCACAGCAAAACCAGCAGCAATAAGTCAAAGTTTATGCTGGGCCAAATGCTTTTCATTTCCTTCCAGCTGTAATTATGCATATACACAGATGGCAGGTAAAGCAGCTCAGTTATGTAAAAGGAGGGGCATGAGTAATTGCTATACAGTAGTCTGAACAGCAAAAGTACGTTGTTTTACATATAAAATGATAGGTTAAAAGATACACTGAATTCTATATCCAGTTTAGGAGGAGGGGATCTGATTGCCATTTTAGTCTCAATTACACAAAATTGTGGTTAACACAAAACAGTGAATAAATGGTGGAGAACACTTCTATTTAAATAGCTGCTTATAATTGCAGAATGATGCAACCTATCTCACTGAAGGTCTTGGGGGACAGCTGAAACATTCAGATAAACAATGTTTAGCTGATAGAAATGCTGGCCAACAAGCATTGCTGATCACCTAAAATACCATATGTAAGCAAGCACTCAGAACTGGCTGCTGTATTCTAACTAGGAGCTGCCATCAAAACCAGTAGTTACAGTTATGAAACCATTTGGCATCTATTTTCTCAGGACACAGAAGACCATACAAAGTTTGATATTTTCCTAATAAATATATTACTTTTCTACCACATATTTTGATTCATACTTATCTCATACTATCACTAAACTAGAGATTTGAAACTTTGTTACTATTTGATCTTATCTGTTACATGAAAAATAGAAAAAAGAACAATGAGTAAACTATAATGCATTTTAATTGCTGACTACATGCCCAGATAAGAAAAAAAAATTAAATACCAGTTAAAACTTACTTTCAAAATAAGATCTTTTCTTAATAAGAACATTCTTAAAGGCTGAGGATGAACACCCTACTTTTGACCAACCAATATATTTTTCTGATCACTTAAAAATATTTCCAAATGTTCAAAAATGTGTCTGAATTTGAATTACATTGGGAAAAAAAAGATAACCTGGACCCCAAAAAACAAATATGACAAAAGTTTTGTAATTTTACTTAATGTGATTTGGTTTGTGCATCTAACTACTTAATGAACAAAACACCAACTATTGAAAACAGGTATTTAATGACAATAGTTAAATATTTCTGCTTAAGTCATTAAGGCTATATGATCAAACAATTTTAAATCTAAATGCATGCTTTCTGATATAAATTTTAAAAAAAATCTATCCACAGCATATGAAAGACTGTTTTCATCATGTAGAATCAGAATGGAGATGAAAAATCATGTCATTTCATTTACACAGAGTATTGAATGCCTCATAGTTTTGATAATTTTCTGAATTGAATAAGTTAAGCCCATCCATTTCTATACTTGCTAGTAATCCTGAGTAAATTATTCTGAATGAAAAGCTTGCCCAGATGGAATATAAGACTATGTTATAAGATATAGAAAAGCCACTTTTTAATATTTCAACTGGGAATTAGTGACTTCTTTATAATACATATTACATGTACACAAAGAGAATCAAATTCCAACAGCAAAAACTTCGAGCTGTCCAACACACAACTTCCCAGCTGAAGCTGAGGAAAGTCATACTCCACCTTCTTTTTTCAACCTCTTGAACTAATGAAACAAGTCAGGGTTAGCTTCCTCCAAGCCTCTGGTCACATATTTTTATCAACCAGTCAATGTATAGCTTTGTTTTATGTGTGTTTCTGTTTAAAGATACCTTAATTCATATCAACAGTTGATTCATTAACACTGAACTCACAGCTAACAGCACTACAACTCATGCCTGAAAGGAGCTTATTTTAAGACAGGTTTTTTTCTCCCTAAAACACATCACAGTCTTCTTTAGCTTAAGAGCACCAGACAATAATTCAGCACTGAGCTTGGGGGAACATTTTAAACACCAAACTCATCAACAAAGAGCATAAAAATCCAAGAATTGTAGTACTAAATATACCACGAAAAAAACACTTGTTTACAGTGTGAGATGGTGAAATGGTTCAGCAGTCGCAAATTCGGTGTTTGTCGTAACTTCCTAGGACATAACTTACACAAATGGAGAGAGCTGACTCTGTTCAACTCAGCTGTTGTAATGGGAAAGCAGCCCCAGATAATACTTCAGTGAATAGGTGTGGCTGTGTTCCAATAAACTTTATAAAAGCAGGCAGCCCGCTGGATTTGGCCACAGGCTGTAGTTGACCAACTCCTGACTGAGTGCAAATAATTCCTGAATACTACTTATATAAGCATTATACGAGGCACGGCGAATTATACAATAGCTAAACAGATTTCTTTTTAAGGTAATAGAATGACAAATCATGTACCCACCTTTCTCTAGAACAAGGGTTAAGTAAAAGTTTCACAGAATGGTGCATGTAAATTACTGGAGGACTCCAGAGGAAGGTGGCATATTTTTTGACTGAAGGAGACTAAAGTAAGTTCTTTTTGAAGGAAGGATACAAATTGGACGTGTAGAGATAGAAATGAGCCATCTCATGTAAGGTCAGCGAAGTAAGACTGCAGATGATTTACGACTTAACAATTTTTCGGCTGTACGGTGGTGCAAAAGTGATACACAATGAGCAGAAACAGTACTTTGAACTTTGAATTTTGATCTTTTCCTGGGCTAGCGAGCTGCAGTGTCCTCCTCCCTCTTGTGATGCCGGGCAGTAGCACCTGCAGCTCCCACCCAGCCGTGAGATCATAAAAGTAAACAAGTGATGCGCTTACAACCATTTTGTACCCGGATCACCATTCTGTTTGTCATTTTCAGTCCAATGCTCAGTAAATTGCATGAGATATTCAACACTTTGTTATAAAACAGGCTTCTTTGTTAGAGAGATTTGCCCAGCCCTAGGCTAATGTGTTCTGAGCACGTTTAAGGTAGATGAGGTTAAGCTGTGATCTTTATCAAATTAGGTGTGTTAAATGCATTTTCAATTTATGATTTTTTCAACTTATGACGGGTTTATTGGGAAGTAACCCCACTGTAAGTTAAGGAAGGCTTGTAGGGGCCAGAAATTATTGTGTTTATTAGGTGCATGGTTTGCATGTTAGATGGAGTACTCCCAGGAGCAAATGCCAGGACAGAATTAAGTGTATAGGGATTTTGTTGGGAAAACAAACATGAGACAATATGGAGACGTCTGGAGAAGACAGGGAGGACAGATCTGACCCTGATGAAGAGAGAGGAGGAAGATCACTGTGCAGTCTGTGGCGAGCATCAGCCTCAGATGAGTCTTGTCTCTCCCAGGAACAAGCTGCTATGCTCATAACTGGCTGGGAGCAGTCCACGGGAAGTTGGTCTCCGCACAAAGAGTGACGGACTTGAGAGGACAGTACTGGGACCCTTGCTCAGGTACACTCCAGACGGGGGAGCTCTCATGGTCACTAGAGATTGTGAGCTGAATGATTTTGTTTGTTTGTTTGTTTGTTTTTTGTTTTTATTTTTATTTTTTAATTGAAGTATAGTCTATTTACAATGTTGTGTTAGTTTCTGTTGTACAGCATAGTGATTCAATTATACATCCTTGGAACACTTTATTTTTAATCAGGATTACAAATGTGTTAAAATACTCATTTGTAAACATTAAAAGATGTAGATGTATTAGTCATCACCATGAGCCAAACAAGAGTTTAAGAGTCTGGTCAGTTTGAATCCTAGATACCTTACATATGTGGTCTTATGCAAGATAACTAATGCCTCTGAGTGATGTTTTCTTAATTTATAAAATCATGATAACCATCCCAATTTCACATATTTGTTGTGGGGAATAAACATGATAATGCATGTAAATTGTCCAGCACTAATGCCCCACACATAGAGGCAAAGATGGCAATACTCTTCTGATTTTAAATTTAACAAAAAGCACATCTTAAAGGTTTTGAAAGGTTATTCTACTCTCAACAAAAGAAATAAATTTAACTTTAGATAACTGATGTTAGCTCATTTTTAGTAATATCAGTATCAATAAAATATTATGTCCTGATCTCTCTCTGTTACTAAGATCTGCTGAATGATTTCTAAAAGTAATTTAAAAGGCAAATAATTATAAAGTAACTTGTCACCGAAGTTCATTTTGTCTGCATAACTCTTGAAAGTCAGTATGGTTTCATTATGGAATTGTTCCACAGGCGATATGCAAGCATTTTTATATTGTCAACAAAATAACCATTGCATGAGAAATTATTACTCGGCACACCTATCCATTAACTAAAGTGTACACCTACAAACCATTAGGAAATGACAGAAATGTAACAAAGTCTCACTAAATTGATTTTTAATCTGGTTAGATTCTTAGGTTATTATTCTTTACAATTACAGTTACTAAGTTGCATATTCCAATAATTTTTCATTAGCATATTCAAAACGTGCCATGCATAAAAATACTGACTATGTACCTCTAGTGCATGTATATACAGTTAAATTAAATGTAAGGACACTTAGAAAATAATAAAGTTCTTCAGATTTCCTTTTTACAATATTTTTACATAGTGAAAATAAAATAATGACAAAATAATCTATTAACTGAACGTGGTCGGAAGAGTTCCTTTTAATACTCCATTTGAGTGAAATATAATAAAACTCTAGGTCCAGAATCAAGATCTTGATTATTTTATGTTTAAAATCACCCTTAGTTTTGAGGGCAGAGAGCACAGAGCCAATTCTAAGTATTGTTAGGATGTATTCTTACAAATACGTTTCCTTTGCCAGGTACTCCAAGGCTTCCTAGTCCTAAGAAATACCTTCTTCCAGATAAATGTCTCCATTTAGGATGAGAACAAGGCTGATGTACCATGTATCACCTAAAAAGATTTGTGTCAGTCAACACAGAACACCAGGAATGTCTTTGATTTCACAGAACTGCCTGTAGAGTAGAGGATGCAGCCACAGTTCACGCTGGAATTAACCAGAGGCATAGGCAAAGCCACGCATTTTAGATAGAGGAACACTGTGAGAGATGACATAGAATCATTCACCAACAAATGTGAATCGAGAATCTCTTGTGAGCCAGGACTATTCTAAGAACTGGAATATGGTAGTAAGTAAAATCATAAATCTTTGTCTCCCCAAAGTTTCCATTCTTGCAGGAGAACACAAACAATAAACAAATAACAGAATTACCTATCATATGAGAAGCGATAGCACACATTGGACACGAGCACAGACGCTGGAGAAAAACTGCCAGGGTGTGAGTCTCAGCCCTGCCACTTTGTCGCTCTGTAGTCTCGGGCTAACTCTAAACACTGTCACACCTCAAGTTCCTTGTGCAGAAAATGGGGATAATAAAACTGTCTCCTAGTGTTGTTGTGAGGATTAAAGGAGTTAATATAGTTAAAGTTCTTAGGACAGTGTATGGAACATAAAGTCATAGAAATACCCACTATTAGTATTATTAACATCATTTATTAGATAGATATAAGAGCCATGGGGGAAATTCCACAGCTAGAGGGGAGGGTGTGTGGGTATTTGATAGAGGACGGTCAAGGAAGGCCTCTGATTGCATGATGCAAGCAGCAATCTAAAGATGATGCTGAAGGCAGGCTTGTTGATATCTGGGAGCGGGGTGTTGAAGCAGAGGGGACAGCAAGTGCAAAGGCCCACAGACCATTTTAGGGTTTGGCTTGGCTTGTACTGACATTGATATGGGAAGACAGTGGAAGGAATTTAGAACATAATGTAGCCTAACTTCTGTTTTAAATAGACCATACTGGGTGCTCTATGGTGAATAGGCTCTCAGGGGTCAAAAGAGGAAGAGCTGCCAGGAAGCTACTGCAATCATCTGGGAGAGGGGACGGTAAGCTGGACGAGGGTGGTACCTATGATGATACAAAAGAGAAAACAAAAATTGAAGTTTAAATATATTTTGTAGCTAGATCTGATGGGAGTTTTGATAGATAGGATCTGAGTTATAGAAGAGAAGTCAGGTTGTGTCCCAAATTTTTATCCTGAGAAATGACAAGCATAGTTTCCTTTATCAAGAAAGGCAGGCCAGATGTGTTGAGCCCACATGAAAATACAAATTCTAAACAAGAACACACCTCACTGAGATTAGCAAAGACAAGGACTGAAAACGAAAAGTAGAAGACATACCATCTATATACGACCAAGTTCATGGAAGTCTTAGAGTTAATCCAAGAATTTTATTTTGTAGGAGATTAGAAGCCTTTCAAGCTTGCCTGCCTGCTTCCTTCCTTTCTTCCTTCCTTCCTTCTTCATTCCTTCCTTCTTTCCTTCCTTCCTTCCATCCGTCCTTCCTTCCTTTTCTTCCTTCCTTCCTTCTTTCCTAACTCCCTCTCTTTCTTTCTCTTTCTTTTCTTTCTTTCTTTCTTCCGAGGATAATCTTTGTTAACTTTTCCTCAGAACTTTGTATGTTGGATACTTTGAACTTACTGCAAAGTCGAGTAGGACTTCCCAATGGAAGTAAAATTTGCCACTTGAACAAAACAGAGCTATTTATAAGAGGAAAGGCTCTGTAAGAACCCACTTGGGCTTCTTCTTTGTTCTCCTCTACCCAGAGTGCATAAAACACCGTGAAGGGCTCCTCTCTGTCACCACTTGTACCTCCTCCCCACGTTTAGCACCTACTTCTTATGATCTTTTAGAGTGTCGCAGACAGCACTTAGAGAACTTATAAAGTATATCGGTTCCAATTCATAAACAATGTGCTTAGACGTAACTTATTCTTGAATTTCTGGGATTTTTTAAATTTAATGTTTCACTAAAATAATTTTAAAATGTTTCAGTAAAACATCTTTTCATTTTAACATAGAAAGCTGTTTCCTTGTGATTGTCTCATTAGAAACATCTCTAAAAGCTATTGCTGGAAGTCACAGGAACATAATTTAAAAAAGGGTCAAAATTAATTTATCATCAAGTAAGAAAAGAAATGATACCACTTGCTACAGTATTTTTACAAAATGTGTATTTTTGCTGGCTCTATCTTTTAGAGAAAAACCGACGTTAGAAGCAAAGGCAAATACTTTGTAAAAATAGTATTAGTACAAAGGTAAAATGAAAGTTAATATTGTCGATAGACCGACAGTTCCGTTTTACAAATTTATACAAAAGCGGAGTGAAATGAAATCCCGAATCCTACAGTCCATTATTTTGTGAAAGAAATCTAGGTTCCTAAGAGCTTTTAGAAACTTACATTTACAATTACTGTATTGCTATACATTTTAATTCAGATGGCTCATTTTTTCCTCTATTATCCGCTCTTTACAAGACTTTTTCTTTCTCCTGGATATAATGCTTTACCTTTGATTTAAACACTCCATGTAAATAAATGGAATGACTGTATGATGAAGAATTCTGTGGATATCAACAAGTCTACTTTTTCAATTAAAGTTTAAATTGATCAGTAAAATATAGGGCCAGAGTATATGTAATGATGTTACATATCAAATATAATTGCTTCATATTTAGTCACTCCCCAAAAATGCTTTCTGGTTGGACACAGTCTTATTATCAATCCAGTTAGATGTTTAACCAGATGCAAATCATCCTCCCATCAGCATACTAGGCCAGAGCAAAAAGCTCCCCAGTTAGGAAGAATCAGAACAAAGATTCAGTACTCTGCAGTTTGCAAATGGAGTCATTTCTAAGATAATACAGAAGTAGTTTTAGGGTGTTCAAAAGGACAGAATATAGAAAAAAATCATAAGTACAATGGATAATGACAGATTCAGCTAATTGTAAGTAACCCCAAGAGATCAGAACATGTAACACTTCGATTTAGTGAACCAAATTCAAATAACTGAAAGAAACTACGATGAATAATTACATGAAGTAACATCAGTGAATCATCTGACAGTGAACATGTAAACTGAACAGTGACCATAACAGGAGGTCACTTTGAAGTGATAAGAAGAAACAGATCTGACTCTTGGGGAATAAAACATATACACATACACACATATATAATCCACCTTATCAGAGGCATGGATAAGGATGAAAAGCGGAAAAACAAGTGATCAGGGAATAACTTGATTACCTCTGCTTGTATCTTCTTGCAACTCTGAATTTTCAGAGCTGGCAGGAGAAAGGGATTGCTTGTTCCTATTACTTCCTTACAAGAAAGAAAAAAAAAAGGCAAAGAAAAGAAGTCAAATCTGTTAGAGAATTTCTTGCTAAAATGGAGAAGAAAAGCTGCAGTTAATTACAAATAGCAGATCATGTGACCTGGGATAGAAACTCCTTTTTTTTACCAGTGGCCAGTGGCTGGTGTAAGTAATGTAATAAATTAGAGTCTCTTAGAGGTTGAGGTGAAGCAGTTTAGAACTAAGGGTCAGTTTGCCTTCCAGAGATATGCATTGGTGGGAGGCAAGTACCGTGGAGCAGAAGCAGCAGACTGGACGTCCCCAAGGGACGCAGGGCTGATTTTCTGTGGGCGAAAATCTTGGTAAAACTTCAGTAGGGAACCCTGTCAGCAGAGAGGGATGGCTGAGCTTCCCTGGGAGCAACCATTGAGCATCTCCTGTGCTAACAGAACAGTTGGTGAGTTACTTGGGCAGAGGAAGTAACAGGGAGAAGCATTTGCAACTGAAGACACGGCAAGATGTCAGCAGGAGCCAGCAAAGACCCTGTCAGAAAGCTAATAAAGCACTTGAGGGTGGAGGAGAGTGTTCTGAGAAAAGATGCTGAAGGACAGACCAGTTACAAAACCAAGAGGTACGAAAATGAGAATATATATACTGACAGAGAGACAGAGAGAGAGGGGGAAACTGTATAAGGAAAGAGCTAAGTTACCTTGAAGGGACATATTTAAGTGCCTCTCCAACCTCTAACCCCATCAGTGAGAGTGGGGCTTGGGTGTCAGGTGCAGTCAGTTCTAGAAAGTCAAGAAAGTAGCTTTTGGGGGAATACATTTCAGTTGCAGTCTGTAGACTTTGACAAACCTCTCCATACAGCAAAGCTCTCTTTTGGAAAATTGAAGTCAATTGAAAAATAAATTCTGACATAATCTTATCTTTCACAAGACTAACAGTTGCCCATCGACCTACTTATTTAGTTCAAGGATAGTTTAGTATTTTATTCAAAATAAGTTTCTTCAGTCTCTGCTCCTTAACAACATTCTGTGTCAACAGCTGTCATTTCAGTTTTTGGCAGCAGAGTTGTTTCAGAAAATTGGCCTTCGATGAGTCATATTACCTCATCCAGGGACATTATGAGGCTTTAAACAAGTGAACATGTTAGGTCCAAAAGGAACATGCATTTTGTTTCACCATAAGCTAGAACACTGGATTTCCCTATGGAGTTACTTTTCACACTGTTTAGTTAAATCACTCTTGTTTTTTTTTTTTTTTTTTCTTTTCTGGTAGACATTAGGCTACTTATTTTATACTACATATTAAATTTAATTTCAGGTTATTTACAATGATACAAAGTTATTAAGGTGATGATATTTATAAATTTTAATTGTTTTCCCCTGCTCAGAATTTATCCACTTTTTTCCCCTCTAAATTTGTCAGACTTAAAATAAATATCAAAATGAGGGAGGGGAAGAATTCCTAAAATGTACTCAGATTGCAACATAAACTATCCATTTTTTTTCTTCACTGTATGACTCATCTACCAGATAGAGAAAGCAGAGGTCACAATCTTCAAGTTGCCTTAAATAGGATTCGAGAGCCTCAATTCTACTATGAGCATGGTAATAAAAAATGAAATGTATGAATTACATTTATTATAACCTCTTATCTAAATATAAGGCAAAATGAGACAGATAGATTCTATTTAATTCAATAAATTAACAGAGTTGTTAGAACGTTCCATAATCATTATGCTAGGCTTGTTACGTTAGGTGAACTCAGAATACTCCACTGAATGAAGCACTACGTAACGGGTCCAGCAGAAGCACCGAAAAAGAGGTCACTAGCTATGGAGTAAGGCCAGCTCTCGCATGTGGTGAAATGACAATGAAGAGAGAGAACAATTGCCTGATATCCCCAAATCATGAA
This sequence comes from Camelus ferus, assembly GCF_009834535.1. Taxonomy (NCBI): domain Eukaryota; kingdom Metazoa; phylum Chordata; class Mammalia; order Artiodactyla; family Camelidae; genus Camelus; species Camelus ferus. The sequence goes on along the minus strand of NC_045718.1, from coordinate 4,446,271 downwards.
TAAAATTTGAAAGCATGTTCATCCTCAGCAATCCTATATAAACACCATGAAAACAAAGGGATGCAGATAATTTCGTCAGTGCTAGCACGCCCCAGCAAAACCATCTCACATCTCGCTATGTTTGTGTGTGCATGCAGGTCTACGGGAAGAATTCTCTAAAGATGTTGCCTTTGGGTTTTGAATCCGGAGTCCTCTTTGCACCTGACGGACTGTAAGGGGATTTTCTTCCAATGACCACGATGCCAGGTCCTTAATCAGCTGAGGCCAGTAGTCCTTGTATTAAAACCAAGCAAATGACACCTGATTTGAATTTAGGAATAAATGCTATGTTTGAAGTGAAAACGTGTGAACGGCATTTAACTGTATATTATGTATCAGTGGGTTATTTTTGCATGGACAACCCAACCTTTTTAAGTGTCTTTACCTAAGAGAAAAAAGTGCCCCTTGGTGGCTCTTTCTGGGGGCAGCCATCCCAGGCCATTCCTGCTGCTCTTCCTACTCTGCCGACATGAGGTAGACCCAGAAACACACAGGCAATAGAACGGTCCCTTGTCCCTTGCTCCTTGGCCAACAGTGTTAACCATGTACTGACTGAGACAGTGAAAAGCTGGAACCATTTTCCTCTCCTTAACCATAATTTTCTCTGCTTCCCCTTCATTCCATCACTTTAAAGCTGTGGTTGGTGGATAACAACATACCATGTCAATTGTGTTCCCTGTGAAAATCTCAACCATTTAGAAAAAAATGTAAGTTTTGAAATTGATTTCCCCGTGATTATAAGGGGAATCAATTTCATTTTTCTTAATTCTGTCCATATAAATATATTTATAAAGACCAAATAAAAATGTTTTAGTTTTATCTTTATAATCAAAAAATTTGTCTTTAGACTAAGAAAATGTGCAAGTGTACGTTTGTGTGTGTGCATGTACAGCATGCATATTTTCAAGGGCTTGGAAGCCAGAGATACTTGTGCTCAAAGGCAAGGTCAGTTATTTACTAGCTATGGAAAAGTAACAATCTTTCTGAGCTTCAGTTCTTTACCCTATAAAATAAAGATCTGTCCAGTGTCAATATTTTGGAAAGTTGTATTAAATAGTATAATAATAATTAGTATGTATTCAACACTTACTAGAGGCTCAGCACTGGGCTAAGTGCATTATAGTCAATGTCTCATTTTTTTAAGCTGTTTTTTTTTAAATTTTATTTACTATTTAATTGATTTTTTTTTTTGGTTGGGGGAGGTAATTTGGATTATTTAGTAGTTATTTATTCTTAGAGGAGGTACTGGGAATTGAACCCAGAACCTCATGCATGCTAAGCATTCGCTCTACCACTTGAGCTACACCCTCCCTACAATGTCTCATTTTATCTCAAAATAAAATCTGTACTTACTACGAGAAAAAAATGAGCAACTTTTAGTCACTTGAAAACTCAATCTTGGGCAAGTTAGACCAAATTCTGATCTACAGAACACACAGAAGTAAATCAGTGGCTACAGTATATTTTAGTGCTTTGAGCAAGTGCCACTGGATATTATCTTGGACAGGCAGTTCAATAACATGTTTCTAGCCAACCAGTATTTTTGACAGTCATCCGTCATGAAGTCTGTGATGCTACCAACAAGATTTGCAAAAGCAGAGAGCATAGAAGATTGAAGAAAGAAATTCATTTTCATGGTTCAGATATATTATAAAACCTTGACCAGAAGGTCTCAAGAAAGTAAGGAGGAATTTGCAATTTTAGAGTTCATTACTCAATTGAGAATCCTGTGTAGAGTACTTGATTAAGGAGATAAGGTTACATCAGAAAGGCAGAGAGTCTAGCTAAAAAAGCAGTAGGTTTCCAGTGTCACTATGCACATTGTAAATAATACTTTTTAATAGATTCTTCCATGAGTCAGAGGATTGAGGCTTTATCTTTCAAAATAACCACCCTATCTTCATCATAATTAACAACTACCCCCAGTCTGAAATTCTAACAACAAACCTTAATGGGAAAATTAAAAAATATATATTTGGCATGGTATTATATTAAAGTGATTTTTTTTTTTAGTGCTTACAAAGTACATCAAATCTAAAGTATTTTCTCTAACAGCCAATTCTAAAATTGGAAAATTTGTTTTTTTCAATATAAATTTGATATTTGATCAATTATCAAACAAACTTATTAAATAGATTAAAAGGAGAATTTGGGGAACAAAAGGTGATTCAAAAAAGCATATCACTTTTATTTAAAAAATGGATGTAGACATGCTCTTTTCCATAGAACATTAAATAGTAAAAAACTCAGATGTCCTTACAATGAAAGAACAGTCTCTTTTTTTTTTTTTGCTTTTTTGAATATTTGAACATCTGTAATACCTTAAATCCAAGCAATACTATTTTAAATTTGATTTTTTTTCTTACAGAAAATAAACTACAAAAATTGCAGGCTTCAGCCAGTTTTCTTTCTTAATGGGAATTACAATCTTTAGCCATTAGCTGTAAACATCAAAACACATCGGGTTCACCATGCCAAGCAAGGCAGGCCAGCACGATGATGGTTCCACATCCCATGGAAAACAGTGTGATCACCTAGTAACTGTCTAATCCATTTGCATTTTACAGAAATCAATTATCTACAGTTAAAGACTCTAGGTTCTACTGAACTCTGCATGCTGGATCCTACACTCACGTTATCTTGGAAGATCATCTTATTGAAACACTTAATTCAGTTGACATTGTTGACATTAGCTTCAAATATAAGGAACTCTTAAACTCTGTGCTTTTCTGAGCATTGGTAATTGTGTCATTATTTACAGATAGCAGCTTGGGAAGACATATGTTCATACAGAGCCCTAACAAAAGGAATATCTTTTATAGTTGTGATTTAATATATTTTAATTATCGATGTTCAGTATAAAAATACATTACAGAGAAAATACAACCTTGGCTCAATTATTTTAAGTGGGACTGAGACTGTAAATAAGCATATTTACAGTAATTTATTTTCTAATCCCTCATACCTTCTGATGAGTTTTATTTCAAGGAGTGGAGAAAAGTAAAAGGCATCTATTCAAATGTTTATTGAACAAATAGCTGTTCCTAAGACTTCTGTTGAAGTAATTGATGTTTACTTAAGTTAAAGTGCAATAGGGAACAACAACTGAAATGCTCATATAAAAACATATTGCATAAATACATACACATTTCCTTGCTTTGTCAGCTGAGAGGGTCTAGAAACCACAACACCCCAGTATCAATGAGCACACCTAGCACCCAGATCTTGATTATAATACCTTTCTCCACTGAAAGCAACCAGGGCTCCTCAGAGAAATGGCTGATTTTAGGGATTGGGTATTCACCAAAAGAGTCTGGGGCATCCTATAGGCAGTGTCAGAAAGTAAGAAAGTATTTAAAAACAAAGAAGCAAACAAAAACTTTAGAGATGAGGTATGTCTGTGTGACCCAGAAGCCAATCATGAAGCTCCCAGTATCCACGGCTGGGAAAACTTGAGCAAGAAACTAAATTGAGTAGCATTGGGTTATAACCTGAAGTATAAGATAAATATCCATGAGTTCACATTGATATAACAAATTACTGAATAAATAACAAACAAATAAGTAACAAATCTTTTCACGCAGGAAAATTTCAAATAATATGTGTACATACTCCCCCCTCTTTAACTGTGGACTGTGCATAGTGACTTCATTCCAGAGTCTAGGATGAAAAGGAGGAAGAAAAGGTAGCTTTAGAGGAGAAACTTGACAGATGCTACCTCAGCTAGAGTGATTAATGTCAACATCAGCAATCATGTAAGTCACGTTGATAGTCTGTACCCCCGATGTGATGTGATAAGAATGACACTTCCCTCTCTGCTCTTCTTCCCTGGTCTGATCATCAGAAAAACAACAGACAAATTTCCACATACTAGAGACTGCTTGACCACTACTTCTAAAAAAATCACAGTTGTCAAAAACAAGAACATTCTGACAAAATGTCACAACCCAGAGGAGCCTAAAGAGACTGGATAACTAAATGTCATGTGGTGTCCTGGATGGGAACAGAAAAAGTTCATTAGATAAAATGAAGAAAATCTGAAACAACAAATTTATACTGTGTAGCACAAGGAACTATATTCAACATCTTGTAGTAACTTACGATGAAAAAGAATATGAAAACAAATATATGTATGTTCATGTATGACTGAAGTATTATGCTGTACACCAGAAATTGACACAATATTGTAAACTGACTATACTTCAACAAAAATATTAAAAAAAAATCTGAATTAAGCATGGACTATAATTAATAAAAACATATCAATAATGGTTTACTAATTGTATCATCCTAATGTAAGATGTTAGTAATAGCAGAAATTGGGTGTAGGGTATATGGGAACTCTCTATATTATCTTTGCAATTTTTCTGCAAACCTAAAATTATATTACAGTAAAAAATTAAAGAAGAGAATGTGGTACACATCTTTTGTAAACAATAAAGAGTTCAGTTTAAGTAAACTGCAGCTTTGCCCTTTGCGGTGAGAGCATTTTTAAGTATTGATCCACCAGGGTCCTGACTTAAGTATAGCTTCTCCTCTTGGCTGTTCAGACACGTTTGTACTTCCTTCCTGCTGATTCCATAATTCTTTGCATATACTTCAGCTAAAAAACCTATAATGTGACTAATGATACACATTAACTTGCTCTACCTCCCTTTGTCCACTTCACTACTTCAGAGAGCCAATGAAATTGATACAGCTTTGTATCTGCAAGCTTTAGCATAGTTCTTAACATATAAGAAAACTGAACCATATGTTGAAAGCCTGCAAACACATATAAATAAATACATGAATGAATGTATATACAATGCCTTAAATCCAAATATACTCATGGAAATCAAAGACTTTTTACTAATCACTAATACTCATTAAACTGCTATAGTAAGGCAGATTATGTGGCTTCAAACTGCCAAGAATTTTTGGCAATAGAAGTATAATTGTGATTGCTAATTTATGAATGTTTTTCATTGTTCATGGGTCAAACCCAATGTTAGCCTTACTTGTTATGCATGATTACAAAATTACTAAGAGAGACATTGACACATGTAAAGTATTTTATTTTAGTAGTGTCCTTCTATAATTTGGCCATGATTGCCCTTTTACCCTCATCTGCAGTTACTCCAACAAACCCAATAAAATTGATTTTTCCTTGCAAATGCATTCTGTCTCAGAGAATGCATATATTCTATTGCCTTTGCCAGGAATGCTCTTTCCACCTTCCCAGTTTGGACATTTCTATTCACTTTTCAAGACTAACGTTGAGTGGAAGAGTATGAAAACCACAATATGAGCTCTGACTTAAACATATGGTAGTCCTCAAACATTTATAAATTTGCTCCTAAGTACCATTAGGCAAGTCTAGCTCTATCTTTTATGAGTCCGAACTTTGAGATGAAAGGGTTCAGAATGCCCTAAGTTCTCTTAAAAACAGATTGGAAAATAGTCACTATGACCACGAAATCCTTGGAACTAAGCTGCAAATTTCTCTTTTCTATTTAAAAAAGAAATCCTTATCTGCATCCTTTGGGTTACAAGTGGGCTATTAAAATGTGACAAACATATGACACAACATTGTAAAATGACTATAACTCAATAAAAAAAGTTTAGATAAATGAATAAATAAGTAAGTAAATAAATAAATAAAACATGCCAAAATAAAATAAAATAAAATATGGCAAACATAAATATAAATTTAGATGTTTTAACTTTCTTACATTTATTTAAGAAAAATTCTCATTGAAAATAAATTTTCAAATGCCCATCAACAGATGAATGGATAAAGAAGTTATGTATATATATATACACACACACACATACAGATACCACAATTATATATATAATATATATTGTATACCACAATTATATATTATATATATAATATATATAATTGAATACTATTTAGCCCTAAAAATAATAAAATAATGCTATTTGCAGCAACATGGATGGACATAGAGATCATCATACTAAGTGAAATAAGCCAGAAAGAGGAAGACAAATACCATATGGTATCACTTATACGTGGAAACTAAAAAACAAAAGCACAAATGAACTTATTTACTAAACAGAAACAGACTCACAGAGATAGAAAGCAAACATATGGTTATCAAGGGGGAAAGGGGAGGGTGGAGGAATAAAGTGGGAGTTTGGGATTTGCAGATACAACTACTATATATCAAATAAACAAACAGCAAGGTCCTACTGTATAGCACAGGGAAATATATTCAATATCTTGTAATAGGCCATGATGAAAAAGAATATATATATGAATAACTGAATCGCTATGCTGTACTTGAAAGAGTAACACGTTGTAAACCAACTATACTTCAATAAGAATACATTTAATGTAAAAAAAAGTATTCCTAGCTACTACAAAAAAGTATAAAATCCAATCGTAAACAATACCATTTATATATAACTCCTTACTCTTCCAGTGGATGTGGAACAAAGCAATTTCCTACCAAAGAGGACATCATAGAAAAAATTTTAAAAATGAATAATTTTGCAGTGGGGAAACTTGACTTGATAGACACTTCCTCAAGCCAAGTGATCAAGATTACAGCAATAATGATAGTCAGGTTGACAGTATATACTTCTGACATGATGTCATGAAAATGGCACAAATACCCTGGTCTCCCACCCAGAAAACCATAACTCTCGTTCAATCTTTAGAGAAACAGCAGACAAATTCCAATTGAGAGATGTTTTTAAAATTGCCTGACTAGTACTCTTCATAACTTTTGAAATAATCAAAAAAACAAGAAAAGTCTGGGAAACTGATCAGAGAAGGACAAGGAGTCTTAAGGGCTAAATGCAAGGTGGTATCGTAGATACGATCCTGGAACCGAAAAAGGACACGAGACAAAGCAAATGAAATCCCAAAATATATGGCGCTTAGTTAATGAAAGTAAATTAAATATTGGTTAGTTAATTGTGATAAATGTACCATATGTACCACACTGCTACATTAATAATAGAGGAACCTGGGTTTACGGTATATGGAATCTCTATTACCTTTTCCACTTTTCTGTACATATAAAATATTATCAAATAAAAAAATTATTTTAAATGCCATTTATAATATACCAAAGGAAACAATTCACCAAGGAACAAAACTAATAAATATGTTGATATTTTACTAAGATTATTGAAGAAAAAGGAAGTATGGTAAGAACTAAGAAGTATATACATAGGAAGACTAAAATTCATAAAATCAGGTATTTCCCAAGTTAACCTGAATTACATGCAAAATTACATTTGCATTTTCTTCACAGAACTGGAAGATTTATCCTAAAATTCATATGAAAGAATAAAACAAAGAACAGTGGTTGACGAAGCAAAGAGAATAAACTGCTTCCAATATCCCTACGGCTATTTGAGGTTTTGTTACGTCAGAATGGCATTAGGAAGCAGGAAGAAAAACACTTGTTATCCAGTATATTGTTGGAGATAATTGCCCATCCACACTGAAGGGTGCAGGGGATAGTACATAAAAATATGTCTCTACATCACATCAAATTGAAGTTAAATTCCAGGTAAACTGAATACTCAAAGGTAGAAATGTGGATATCAAAATTGTAAAATAATTTTAAAGAAAATAAGATAATTGTTTTGATGACATGAGATCATTCCAATACACAAAGCAAGAAAAGATTTCCAGCTGTAGGTGAAAGGAAACATTGCAGTGAAAACTAAAACTATCCACTCAACTAGAATTTCCAAGACATACTCTCATATTGAGTTAGAAGAGAGAATATAGCGACCTTTAACAGAAATGACTTTATAGAGTGATGTTTTAAAGTTTTAGCTTGACTTTAAGAATATTGAATTTTCTAACACAATTGTTAAATATCATCTCCGTTTCAAACCCACTTGTCTGCGTTACCGGCTTTGTGATAAGGAGGCTGGACTCTGCAAATCCCACTTCCCTTTGCCAGCTGTCTCTCTCTTAGTCTAACAGTAGTTGGTACTAGGAGGCTGGAGGCCTGGGAAGGAAGAAGGAACACCAGCCTGCCTTCCTCTTTGCTTCCTTTTTCTGTTTTTTTCCTCTTCCTGTCAGCAACCCTCTCAGAGCATGTTGCTTATTGTGGGTTTTTTTTTTTTTTTTTTTTTGCCCCTCCCCACCCTTCCAGCAGCAGTTCATTCCAATTTTCAGTTTGCCAACAACTGCAGAGCTAGCCTCAGTGAGCTCTCAGGGATGACAGTGCTGCCCAGCGAAATCCCTTCTGTGAGGTCTGGGTCCCAGGTCCCAGGGGCCCCTCTCCCAACCTTTACACATCAGAAATTCTCTGCTTCCTTTTGGTGGTTGCTTCCTATTATTTCCATTGTTTCTACCTGTGTGATATTTCTGTGTTTTATGTTTGCCTTTTTAATTATCTTATAGCTAGTCAATGATTCTTTATATTGAATTATTTTAAAATCATTATTGAATTATTAAAATAACTAGAGTTATTTTTCCCCTTCTGCACCTCTACTGATTCAAGAGAAAAATTTAAATTTGGTTTGGTTTTATGAATATTTTTCTTACATTAATTTTTTTTCTGTTTATCTGTTTATCTGTTTCTAGAAAATTAAAACCACATAGGATTCCTCTTTCTATTTTTCTCTTAACAACCTAAAAAGTGAACCAAATACAAGGTGGACTTTCATACTATATAAATAAACATCTGTTAATTCTACTGAACATTTTTGTCAATGATCTAAACTGTTTCTCATCTGAAGCTTTTATCAAGGAGGAAGTTTATGGATCCAGAAATAGAGAAACAAGTTCAATTCTGGTGCCAATAGGACTTGCCAATATCTTCGTTATCAGGAAGAAGTTTGACTAATTATCACATATTTGAATTCATCCAGTATATTACCAATCAATATACTACCCAAAATCTTTAAATTGGATGTTATTTATTTAAGAACTTTGCAATGTGGATTTTTTATTAGTTTGTAAAAAGGTATGATTTTTTTAAATTATGTAATTCAAAACAGTTTAAAGACCTCTTGCAAAATTATTATATTGACTCCTTGATTTTCCTGCGTGGATGATGCTAATTAAATTTAAGTCTTTCAAGCATATGTTATAATTTAGTGCACTGGCATATAAAATTTTATGTAGGATTCGGTGTTCATAAAACTCTCATGGGATCCACTGCACCACTGAAATTAAACTAATAATGCTGAAAAGGATGTTTACTTTCAAGATCCCTGTGGCACTTTGAAAGATCAATCAACTTGGCACTTTTGAAAATTTAAATTAAATTGATGATGTCTCATTACACTCTTTTTGATGATTATGATTACATAGAAGCAGAATATAAATCTTAAGGAAACTAGCTCTGAAAGGCTAATAGAAAACATGATGGATGCAGAACTTAGACATTGTGGCTTTTGTTCATTACTGATAGAGTAATTAATCATTTTAATTTTCTCTTTATTGATATCTGAAATACACCTTATGAACTAAAAATATTAAACATAGGATCAAAAGAAATACAGTTGATTTTAAATAAAACTGCATGTTTACTTATAATATTAATTTGCTATTCAAATAATAATTTTCAGAGTAAGTCCAAAATTTTTGAACTTTTAGATAATAAACTGTTATTATAGATCCATATTGTTCATATATCAAGGTACAAATGATAATTCTAAAATTGTATTTTTTAAAACAAAAATATAATCACTATAAAAATATAATTGTTTTTAAAAACGATTATCAACCAATATTACAGCTTAAACAATTAACATTTTATAGATATCACTCAGTGGTAATTTCTCTTCCTTTAAAAGTTTATATACAGTTTGAAGAAGAAAACTTAATCATCTTAATTGATGCCAAAGGACATTTTTAAAGGTCGCTATCCATTATCAGTCTTAAAATCTTGGTAAATTCAATATGTAGGTGTAAAAAAGTTACTATAATCTGATCTGGTCTAAGCTTTAGTAAGCTTTTGTAAATACACACACACACACACACACACACACACACACACAATATTATTATTAAAGTATCGTTTGTTTTTACAAAGGCTTACAAAAATCACATTATAGTAATTTTTCCCATCTCTCTATGTCCTCTAGCTGTTGCTTTCTCTGAGAAGTCTTTCTTTATTCCACAAGCCTGGTTCAGCTCCTATACCTGTGTACACACCTCCATGGAATGACTCACAATCAGTTGTACAATTTTCAAAAGTTAATAAATGAGGGAAATTAAAAGGTTTTAAAAAATCTTCCTGTGACTTCTTCAAAGTCACTTTGAAGATATTTGTGACAGAAGCTGGATTTGTACAGCAATGGTTTATTACTCTTTGAAGAACAATAAAATCAGCAGATTCTATTTATTCTTTTTTGAAAGATTCAGATATCAAGGATCAAACAACAGTTGTCACAAATCTTAAAAGATAAACTTAGACTGAACAAATTAAATAATACTTGAGAAGACAGTTTACAGTATTATCTCTCAATGGGAGCAAAATGAGTAAGTTTATAAAATTTAGTTGCAGCTAGAAATCTATATCCTATGTTTATAGCAAAATAATTTATGTTAGAATAGATAATGTTGCATAAAATTAATTTTCTAATCTAATAATTTCAATTTATGTTCTTGGTAACAAATAGAAATTGGAATTATACTATTTTCAAAAGAGAGATAAGCCATTCTTTTATCTTTTAAGTTTGCAAGATCATATGAGAAAAAGTGATCAAGAACACTGAGAACTCTACTACACACTTTCCGTTTGTTTTTCTTCCTGAGGATCTGCAATCTCATTATCCGTAGAAATTACACAGGAGGCTGTCCCAGGAGCTGTGTTATTGTTGATGATCTGGGACTGCTCACTGGTCTCTCCAGCATGCCACCTTTCTTAGTCCACCGTTAGAGCAAGGGTGGAAATGACTAGGTTGCAACCAGGCCGGGGCAGTTGAAGAGCAAAATCAAGAAAGTCCACAATTTTTTTTCTTTACTCTGTGCCAACTTTGGCCTCTTTGCGGCTCTCATTTCTTTTCCTGTAGGTTTCTCTTCGGTAAATGTCCTAAGGCCTCAGTGGCCCCTGCTTCCTGCACAATCCCACTGCAGACGGTAAAATGCCTGTGATACAGGAAAATCCTTCCATTTCTATTCTTTCTTCTGCTCAATTAAATATACTTAACCTACGTTTCCCTCTCCGGGGGCTCTTCTTGACAGCTAATTATCTAATTCAAACTGATAAGACACTGGGCGGCTAAACCTCTCAAGTCACAGACTTTGATTTAACAAAGATTTTTCTGAAGGCTGTGTCATAACTCAAAGGAATTTCTGAAACAGGAACGTTGGGCACAGTGTTGGACCCGTGGGGGTAGTGGGGTTATTGAAGAGACTGATTTTGTGCTCGAAGGATCCGGTATCTCATAACTCAACAACTTACAGGTGATGCTCTGGCTCTGATGTAAGTAAGGATGCTTGTCCACTGTCACTTAGCAGGTGAGCAGAATGCTTCTGGAGGAAATCAGCGTTTTCATCCCATCCACGTGTATCGGAAGTGCCTTGCGATAAACAGAACTTTACCCTCTGCAAGTACTTGCTTTCTCCCCTTCTGTATTTTGAATTGGCGTTGAAGCTTATTTTAGCTTCCATTAGGAGCATTCTTAAAATTTTGATGAGACAAAAGAAAAATGTTTCCTAATGACTGTAGTCTATTAAAATCAGTACCGTCATCCACTTTCTTGGAATTGCTTTTTGCTGGAAGTGACCATGAAGTCTGGAGTCTACTAATAAACAACCAACCAAAAACCTGCTATTTCAGAGCAGAGACTTACTTAAGGTATTAAATAAATTAGTCAAACCATGTTTTTCTCTATCCTCACTTGCTCTGATAGTTAATAACTTCCTCCCTGCCTTTTACTTTTCTTATTTCTTCCTGTTTCTACTCCTTGTCTCTTTTTTCTCTCAGACCTTCCTTACTCTCTGGTGCCTCTTTCTTCTTACTTCTACATATACTTTCTCTAAAAGAAGATTTTCTGGCCATTGACCATTCCCCTGTAAGTCTTACATTTACCTATAAGGGAAGAGTGAGTTATGAGCCTCAGGTAATTCGTCATTTAGCACAGGCATTCTTGTTCAGAATACTGCCCTGCCCTTCACAGAACCAACACTTATGTCCTGCAAGCATCACTTAACTAAGTATAAATGGTTCATGACTCTTGCACTTAGAACACAACCTTAGCCGGAATTCCCTTCCATCCAAGGATTGTTTTGGAAATTCTGATGTGCATCTATTGAAGCAAACAGATGTATTTCAAACTATTTCCAAGGAGAAAGGATAGACAATAAAAATCCTTACAAATATTTTAACAGGTTTTTGGAAAGAAGTCATTAGTGTACATATTCCAGAACTGGGTAATATTTTCCCCTACTCTTTTCCAATTGAACAAATAGCCTATTATTAACCTGAATTAACTTTAATTTAATCATTCTAATACCAACTGATACTCTCATTGGGCTGCTGGCATGTCTAAGGCACCGTGTTAGGAAAAGTACACAGGTTTTAACCCAAACAAACTTATGAAGGTAGATTTTAGACATTCATTTTAAGTATTGAGGAACCTGAGTTTCGCAGAAGTTAAGGTACTTGTCCATAAGTCACAGCTTCAAATGCAGAGCTAGAACAGAATTATGTCTGACTTGTTCCATTACCTTCCGACTGCTTCTCCAACTATGAAACAGAGTCAAGTATAAACGGGGCAACACTTTGGGGGCTGCCCAAGATCTTGTTTTCAGTTTGTAACCACAAAGTGAACTTGATGACTAGAAATGCCTATATGTGTCAGGCAACATAAGAGGCAGCCATTCTGACTTTCAGGTCTAAAGACGTCTTTGTGACTGAAGAAGAGAGACCATGTTTTCTTTGCTTTTTCCCTTTGCTGCCAGCCTTCCCCCAATTCCGCTCTTCCTCATGTTGGTCTAGAGGAAAGGAGACAAGGCTACTCATTTCAGGCAATGTGACTGCGTGATCAGCTCTGCGGAAAGTTTAGCAAGGGGAGCAGATCGAACGTAACTGCAGAAGTCAGATTTGAGGATATCTGTGGGTTTCACTTTCTATCTTCTCCCAAGATAATAAAAAGTTGGCTGTCAAATTTATCACCTTTCTCAACTAATTTATTTATTTATTAGTATTTCTATAACATTTCCCTTCTAGATATTTTGAGACATTTTAGAATATAATATTTTGAAATATGGGAATTTTATCTGCTTAAATGGCTCCACTGAGAATGTTTTTACATGATCATGTATATGGTGATCAAAAGGACTCTAAATGTTAGCTGACAAATTTAAGAATTGAATGTTTATATTTAAATACGACATGATTACATTAAACGCTCTTGAAGAGATTTACCAGTGTACTAAATTTAACTCTTACTTTTATCTCCATCATTTTATATTTCTCATTTGGTAACTTTAAAATTAGCTACAGAATTCAATCTTATTGATTGCCAGACCAGTTGAAAGAGGCAGAAATGTATAGATGTGTATTTTTCAAGAAAAAATAATTTATATGTGCACAAAGTTAGGTTTTTGACAAGAAAATTATAACTGAAAGACCTTTAAAATAATCACCAGGTTGATTAAATTAGGGAAAATAGTACTGTTGTTTTGATGAATAATTTTACATAATATTCATTTTCGAGAAAGTGATACACAAGCTTTCTTATTTTCAGTCTCCAATTTGCTCACATAAATACGTATTAGAATAAAGCATTAGCATTCAGTTTATACATCCAATTAAATTCCAAACAGATTACTGCCCTTGAATCCTTTCTATAAAAAATGTGCATCTATCATGGCCTTTCTTTTTAAGAGCACTTTGTGACCACAGGCAGATCATTTAAACTCTCTGAACTTCTGCTTCCTGTTCTTTGAAAAATGATAATAATCACCAGTCTGGTCTACCTCAAAGGTCGTTTCAGGACCAAAGATGCTGATATAAATAAAAATGTCTTGAAGAACTATACAACACTATGCAAGAGGGGGTTATTACAATAAATATGCAAACAGAATTGTCAGTCATGGTTTAATTTTTTGAGGGTCACTGGAATAAAATTCCAAATAACTGATTGTACTTTTTTCCAGTCACTCTTCAATCATTGAAAATACATACCTTATCTTCATGTGTGTTTCTACAAAACAGTAACAGAAAATGCTGGCATTGCTTGATACGGTAAGTCGCAGTGTAGAATATGTCTGTCTATTCATACCATTCGTAAGCATAGCAGCCAGTATTTACAATAAAAAAAAAAAATAAGAATGATTTCTAGGGGAGAGGGAGTTATCAGTGTGGACAGAGTAAGGATAAACTTGTCCTCTTTGTGTTTAGAACCAAAACAAAAACGTTACTTCTCTTCTTAATTGTATATGAAGGTATAATGTTTCTCTCTGTAGATAGATATGTAAATAGATATTTAGATAGATAGATAAATAGTAAATAAGCAAATAATGTACTTTGTTTGAAAATAATTCTATTAATGTCTAACTCAGGCATGTGATAAACGTTTATTATCAAAGGGAAAATAAAGCTATCAAAGGCATACTAATTGTACTTGTTATTTTATTTTGTAGAAGTACAGATAACGTCTGTAATAGTTACGTTTTTAAAAATCAGTAGTTATTTTATACATTTATCTTTTACTTGGATGACTATGCATTAACTCTTTTATGATATATTTCTAATGTGCTTTGGAAGAATTGCTCTCTCTCTCGTCTGTGTTTTTATTACACCAACCATAGCATTTATCAGAGGAATGAAATCGTTTGTGCATATACCCTTCACTTCTAATAGATTGGATTTTTTGAGAGCAGGGAAGCAATTCTTTTGATCACCATTCATTAGGTGCATAGGGACTTAAAAAAGGTTTGTATGTTATGAAATTATGCAGAAGTAGCAAATAGAATTTATATGGACTCAAACACACTTGGCATTAGAAATTGGTAATTCCCAACAAGGAAACAGAAAAACTGACAAAGAGAGAATAAGAACCATAAAAGTACAGGAATACAGAACCAGTTCTCTTAGAGCCACTGAGGCATATATCTTTTGCTCCCCCAGATATTATTAATTTACAGGACAATATAATAAATCATGTTAGGTTTTAATGACTCAGCAAAATGAGAAAGCTGCAAACCGTTTCAACAATTTTACTTTATACAGACAGTAAGGGCGTATTGCAATAAAATCCTTAAGAAAGTTATTAAAATATATATTCATCATTAAAGTACTGAAAATGCAAATTATTTTTATTTTTCCTTTGAATATTTTCTAAAATGATTTTTATCAATATGATTTATTTTTAAAATGTACTTATATATTATTACTTACTTTTAGTTTGTAGTTTGGGATCTTACAAAGTACGAATTCAATTACCTAGTAAAAGTACTTACATGGTGCTTAAGAAATGCAGAAGTGTGTATGGGGGTGTGTCTGTGTGTGTATGTGTGCATGTGTGAAAACACCCAATAGTCTCTTTTGAAGATGTAGATTAAAAAAGAATAGTCATGAGTAATGTTTATAAATTGAAAGAAAACTCAGAATAGGTTCATGCAATTAAGCAACTTTTTAAAAAAGGTTTGTGCAAGAGATTAAAATATAAAAATGAGAGCTCTAAGATATTTTACCAGACATATAAACATTTAGAAATATACTTTATAAGCTGATTGATATATTTAACAGAATGATTTCCAGTCTTAGTCACCTTTCTATTAGTATGAAAATGTGAACACTTTGGAGCTCAATTAGTGGGTTTAAAGAAAATAAAAGGTACTTTTTTTAATCTTGCAGTTAACTGTGAGGCAGAATGAATATTCCAATTGCCTAAGGGATTGAAATTATTCACGTACTGCAAAGATTTAATTGAACCAGATGCATCCTATATGCAGAAGACAAAACCAGCTCTAAAGGAGTCTTTCCTCCAAAGAGCTGATGGGATTCCATGGTGACAACAGGGAAAATAGAGAACCTTTACTTTTCTTATAATTTCCTGATTTGCTCAGTAAAACTTATACCTGTCTCAAAGGGTTGCTTCCAAAGCTTCAATTTATTGGCATGAATCTAGATATTGTACTTTTCACACAGTTAGACATGCCCTCCAGGAGGAGTTAGCATACTTTTTCTGTAAAAAGGCCAGATAATAAAAATTCAGGCGCTGCAGACCACATGATTTCTGTTGCAGTTGTATAGAAAGCAGTCCTAGACAATACTTAAAGGAATGGGCTAGCTGTGTTCCAGTAAAACTTCATTCACAAAATGGGAAACTTGCCTATAAGCCGTAAGTGACAACCGGATTAATGCACGTCTCTGCTAACATACCTAAAATGTCTAATGCTTTAAAATAATTTTATCTTTTACTCATCCACCTCATTCTTTTCAATGTAAAAGATATAATAAAGTTCTAATAAAATTGTATTCCTAGATTTTCAATATATTTGGCATTGCATATATTGAATCTATTCACACATGGATTTTCATAATAGAAAGTATTAGTTTTAAAAAAGAGTAGATAGTTTAGCAAGATTGTTCTGCAATCCATGTAATTTCTAAGTAAACTAGGTTTTCTCAGGGCATTGCATATTTCCACGGAAAAATTTGGAGGACTTAAGCATGTTCAGTCAGTCGTTCTTGAACAAATAATAAATACCTTGAATTCATGCGACTCCCCAAAATGCTAGATTCCATTAAGATGCTGGTAAAAGAGATTTATATTAGCTTACTGGGAGACTCAATATACAAAGTGACAATAACCAGATCATATAGGATAATAGAACTCTGACCCACAACCTCTGCAGCAAATAGCTCAGAAAGGCCAGAACTTGGTCAGTGATGACCAGCTTCTCTATTTTCTGCCCCCTCCTTTCAACACAAGACTCACCAGAGAAACTGAAACATGCTCCACAAATCAACCAAATAAGGTCTCCCACTTCTAAGGAGACTGCCTCCAGCTCCCTCGCGCCGATGATCTCCAATGAGAACAATATCAAAGCCTTCCTTTTCCCTCCCCTTTTTCAAGTGTCTGACAGACATAAATGATGGGGGCTGACTCCCATGCTATAGAGAAATCTGAATAAATAGCCTCCAGTTGGTCTCATGGAGGAGTCTTTGTATATTCCCATACTACAGCCTTCACAAAGAAGCACAGACCTCAAAGACGGATAGACCTCAAAGTGTAAATTTTACCACTGATAACTTGGTGACATTGGGTACTCTGAAAGTCTCGTGTACTCACTAGAAGTTCTTCACTTAAAGGTGTAAACTGAAATCATAGAAAACATAACAATGCTGTTTGTACACCTGGATAACCTGACAAGTAACAAATGGAATGCATTGCTTCAAAGACATGTAGTCTGATGGATGGTTCCAAGACTAAAATCAAAGGACTATCTTTATCTGGGATGGCTCAAAAAGTTATTTTTTCTATTCGTAAAATTGTTCCCCAACTCCCATCCAACCTCCGAGGACACATCAGAGTATATATGCTCTTGCTTATTACCCACTTTAGACATCACAATTCTCTGAGGTATTTTGGAGACAGTACCAACAGCTAGACTATACTCCAAAAGAGTTGAGTTAGAAGCTGAGTGTTGGACTTGATATAAATCAGTATTTTATAAAAACTTTTCTTGAGGAATAATACGCATACAGAGAAGATCACATATAATCAATATCTTGGGTGCTCCCCAAGTTGGTCATACTATGACACAGCCAGAGTGGAGAACCCGTGCACCAGAAAATATGTTTCCATCTATGTACTCAAGGACGCACCACCATCAACTCACACAGGTAATCTACTTACAAATTGGCATTGTTTTGTAATATTTTATGTTGACTTATCTTTGAGTACATGCCTTGGTGATATGTTGATGAAGGAGGATGCTCTTTAACATTTTAGTTAATACCAATATGTTTCAGTTTGTAACAGTGCTTATATGAAGCAGTTCCCTTGTCAGTTAAAAAAAATTCTCCAATATATAAATTCTGTGTACTATGCCTCCTAGAACATGTACCAGGAAATATAGTTAATGAACTATAAAAGTATGCTGTGCTTATAAAAGTGTACCGAGGGGGGAGGGTGTAGCTCAGTGGTAGAGCAGTTGCCTGGCATGCACGAGGTGGGGTCCTGGGTTCAATCCCCATTACCTCCATTTAAATAAACAAACAAACCTAATTACCTCTCCTCCCCAATTTTTTTTTTAAGTGTACTGTTAGAGCAGGTCATCTCAGGATCTTGAAGGGACAGTGGGGCATAATAAAGTTCGATAATCCCTTAATTCACTTTAAATCAGTTCAGTATTTACTAAGTTATTAAATTGTGCAAGATAATGTGAAGGATAAGAAAATAAATGGAAGTTAAATCTAGCACCTCTGTAATTTTATAGCTATTTTAGTATATTTTTATTTCTTTCTTGACTTAATAACACTAACCCTTCAACCCTTCAAACAGAAGTATGTACCTACCGACATTAATTATTGTACACTTTAACAACCTTGTTACTTGGTTTTAAGCTATGCATCTATATAACTTCACAAAATACAGTTGATGGGTCATCAATATCCAAACCATTGGTACATCTCCACAAGACCATTCTCCTAGTGAAGGAGAAATATTACCTGTAAAATAATGCATGCAAATCAAAAAGGTAGTAAATATCAGGTGCTTCTTCTCAATCCTATACAATATTTAACTTATTCTCAAAAATTTTCTAAATATTATTATTTCCATTTTATAGACAAAGAAGCTGGGATGTTAAAGGGTTTTTTAAAATGTGGTCAGTGTTTCAGAGGGGCAATAACCGAGGTATGTATTATACAAGTCAACATACCATAATGGTCAGGATACTTAGCATTTGAATAGTGCTCAACTGTTCAAACTGAAAGCCAGCAACTCAGCCTGCACTTCATTTTTGAAACTGGACATAATAAAGATGTCAGAAACCATCTTTTTCCTTTTAGTGTTTAAATCTGAAGAAGTTTTTAAAGCAATATATATTGGAAGTCACTTCAAAACTACAAATTTGTTGCTATTTGAGTCTTCTTTTTAATGTACAGTACAGTCTATTGTCATGAATATATTCATCTTTCTATATACAATGAATATTGAATAACTTCAGTAGAACGTTAAGGAATTGCTTCATAAGAAGAAGTCACACCGGCGGTTAGAAGTTCACTGAAAATTTTCATCAGAAAAGAAAGGATTTGAGTTTTTACTGATTACATTTTTGCTACGAGTGGTATTTTATTATATCTTTAGTGGGTAATAGAGAAATTGAGAGCATTAGTAATAACAGTAGACACTAATTCTGTGTATCATTTTGTGTCTGTAATGTGAGGATGAATTAAGAATACACTGGTTTTAATTTTATCTCAGAATCTGTCTTTTAATTATATGATGTAATGAATTCATCCACTTATTTATGCTAAAAAAACCTAATTTCTCATGGAACTAGACCGACCAAAGAGTATTTTTGGATAACAACAAAATTTAAGTAACTTCAGCAAAAATAAAGCTAGAGACTATGGGACTATTAAAGTCACCGAAGGAATTCTTTTCTATGAAAAAATCACTGCTTTATTTGAATAATGTTTAATATTTTTAATGTCCAATATTTTGAGTGCCTAAATTATGTGAAGATTTATGCAGTGAATAAAAAATCGTAAAATTTTAGTACTGGAGGAAATTAAAATCATTTAGTCTGACTCCATATTGCCCATAATTAAACAGAAAGCCTGGGAAATGAGTGCCTTGATGAAGGTCTGAAGTCCAGTTATCATTAGACTCTAGATTGAAAACCATGATCTGTACAATGTTTCTGTAACACGTTGTTCATGAAATAGGTCAAAAAAAAAAGAGTATAGATGATAAATAAATTTCTGTTCTCAAAAAAGAAATGAAAACTAACAGTTATTGAGGAGTTTCCCCAAGTCAGACACAATACAAGTCACTTCAGCATGGGACCATCTTGTTTCATTTTCCCACTAGCTTTAATATGTAAGCATTATCATTAATAACAGATACAGACAACAAAACTGAGACCAAGAAAGATTAAGTTTTCCTAAGTCACATATCAGACACAAAATAGGGGCCAAGCAGTTGGAAAAAAGAGGAAATACCCTTAGATCTTATCTAATTTGCCATCCACTAGCTAACCTCCACTGAGTCTGCTCAGCAAATAGCAGATGTGTCGCCCTTTTTTTTCAAATATACTACCAATGCTCAGGTCTATCAAATGCCCACAGTGGTAAGGCTACTTATATGCAAAGTACTGACACATAGGACATATAAGTAAAACTATAATTCTTCTCCACTTTCACAAATTCTTCCAGGTAATCCAGCACCTAGAGGCCACAGCTGACTTGGGAAGTGGCATCTAGTATATTAACCTCCAAATGGAAAGGGTAAGAATGTCTCATCCTTCCTGCCACATATGGACTAAATATGCATGAAAATGTTACTTATTATTTCTCCATTTTGGAAATTCTCCTTTAGGATGAAGTGAAAGCATAATTACTTAGGGAGAATGGCCAAAAAAGTGTCCTTCTACTCCATTCTGTGAGAAAACATAAAAGACTGGCAGATAATCCATCAAAGATATGATTACCCATATTCTCAAAATTGGTAATTCTTTCTATTTTCGGTTCCAAGAAAATCTGGTTTTGTTATAATTTCCAGGAATGAAGAGGAGCCTGTGGAGTTAGATCGTACTCATTTTTATACTACGACCAGACATCATGCGCTCAAATCCCCAAAGCTGCGTGATCTTGGATGAGACACTTTGTAGCTTGGCCTTATTTCCTCAGCTGAAAGCAGGAAAAAAAATTACAGCTGGTTTGTAGAGTTGCTGAAATTGCTTGAGTGTATAAATGTGCTTAGAACAGTGCCGGGTGCAGTTTAAGTGTTGTGTAAATCTCACTTCCTTATTTATGTTTTTTTAGGACTTTGAAATGAAAGGTATTATTTTAAGTATGTATTAATAAACCCAAATCCATCACTTCAGAAGCTTTTTTCCAGTGTCATCGAGAACCTTGGCAATATGGTTTACCTGTCTCAAGCCGGCCAGTTATTTTATTTCTGTAAAAGAGCAAGACCGCTGTTGATAGCCTGGTACTGTCCTCAGTCTAATGTTTAGTGACCGACCAAGAGCAACATTTTATAACTGATGTGATGTCTGTCCTTTGGGAGTCAGAGCTGCCACTCGGGTAATGATACTGTATTTCAACAGTGAACCTCGGAACCACAACATTAACCCTTGGACATTTGACACCATTTCAGCATGACTTTCATGCTAATACAGTTGAAAAACTGAAAATTTCAAGCAAACAACTTGAACTTATTTCTTAAAGATGTGCAATACCAAATAGCTATTTGGTTTTTTTAAAATCTGAATTTATTTGTTGTTTGGATTTCACTTTAGCTTAAAAGACTGATTTCTGCATTTCCAAGCACGTTTATAGGAGAAGAGAGGGTATCTGACAGAGTGTCCCAGGAAATATTTAACTGAGAAATGGTGGCAAAAGTCCAACATCCTAGTCAGAATTTGTGCTGCTTGAATTTTCCTTTGGCCTCTCCCATGCATCCTGGGGCATATACTATAAGCCTGCAGAGCCAAGAAGTGAACACTTGAAGAAAGTGTCTAACTAAAACAGAATTTGAGAACACGAGACTGTGGGCTTTGTAGCCTAATCGTTAAAAAGTGGGACAGTGGCAGGGAAAGATGATTTTCCTCATTCAATTGAGGAAACTATGTGAGTCACCTCAGAGGCTGCCAGAGACTCAGAGAGAAACATCAAAAGCAGAACAGCAAAGGGAACCCTTCCTGACCAGGAAATTGGATTAGTCTGCTCTTACGATGAAACAAAAACGAGCGGATATTAAAGCTGGAGCCTGGGTAGCGGAGGAGGAGTGGTTTACACACATGGGCAGCTGCTGCCAGGGGGAGCAGAAGGCTCCATACGATAGCCAGGAGATTACATTCTCAATCACAGTGAATTTCTACTTCCTCAATCAGATGAATGGAATGAAATGAGCTTGCCGAGGACTGCCGTGATGGAGTGGTTAAGAACTCATCTGAGGGACCAAACTGGATGGGTTCAAAGCCTGACTTGGTCATTAAAATGACTGTGAAGATAATACTAACCTCAAAGGAATTGGGGGAGGACTAACTGGGTTAATTTATGTGTGCAACTGGACTTTTCACAGGTCACTGCAGGACCGAAAGTGGGACCAATGTATGTGGAAATGAATCTGTCAGTTTCTTATAATGGTAAATATCCACCCATTATATGAATCATGTAATTATGCACTCAAGAATATTAAAACATATGTATGTAGCGAAGATACCTTATGCTAGAATGTGTCTTTCTGAAAGTAAATATAAAAATGCTGAACATTAGCAGTGGCTTTTCTTTGAATTGTGGAATTATGGTTGGTTTTTATTTTCTCCCATTAGTCACATTTTAAGAAATTAATGTTAGAAACTTCTTTACTGTATGTAATGATTTTCATGGTATTTATCTGCTACTGACTTTACCACTGGAGATATGAGAAGCACAGTGGAGATGTCATGCCTGTCAATGCTTGGACATGAATAAGTGGCTCCCCAAAGTGACCTCTTTGCACTTTCCACAGGGCTATGCTGTGTGAGCTTCACAAATACTGAGGAACAACTAGGTTTTGAGAAATCTCTGGGCAGAGAAGTTATTTAACCCTCTTAAAAAAACCCACTGTGAGATAAGTCCTATTATTTAATTGAAGAAATAGAGAAAATTTCAAATCAAAGATGCTCAGTACTTTGTCTCGTTACAGAGTTAAGTATTGGGGCCAATATACAAAAAAAGCAATAAAACGAAACAAAACAAAAAATAAACAAAAAACTAAGTAGCTGAATGAACTGTAAAGTACAGGTTTTTTTATTGTACTGTACTCTTCCACTAATAAATGCTGTTTTAAAAAATTTTAAAACTATATTTTATTAAAACTTATAAACCATATTTCCTGAAAACTTCCCACTCATTGGAATGCAGGGCCAGGGAGAAGGAACTCATTTTAGTCAATTTTAGAGTTTTGGACATAGCATAATTTAAACTACTTTTCGTTGTTATACACTGAATATCTGTGTACTCCCAAAATTCGTATGTTGAAGACCTAACCCCCAGTGTAATGGTACTTGGAGGTGAGACTTTTGGGGAGGTAATTAGGTTTAGAGGTGTGGCTTTATAATAAGATTTAACAAGATTAATGTCCTTATCAGGAAAGGAAGAGAGAAAGAGAGATGCAGAGAGAGAGTGGTATCTCTCCATGCATGCACTGATAAGAGGTCATGTGACCACATAGTTTGGTGGTGGCTGCAAGTCAAGAAGAAAACCCTCACCAAGAACTGAAGCTGATGGCACCTTGATTTTGGACTTCTCAGCCTCCAAAACTGTGACAAATGACAGTCTGTTGTTTAAACAACCCAGTTCTATGGTATTTTGTTATCACAGCCAGAGCTGACAAAGACATTCATTTAGTATTGTTTCTAGATTGAATTGCCTGTCTTTTTTCTTAACAAATGTTAACTCGGGGAAAGGGACGTACGTGGAAAGGATATTCACTGATGTCCAAAGTTTCTTCAAGGTCAGACAGAGAAAAACAAATATTATATAATACCACGTATATGTGGAATCTAAAAAATAATACAAATGAACTAATTTACAGAACAGACAGAGACTCACAGACATAGAAAATGAATTTATGGATACCGGTGGGGAAGAAGTGAGGGGTACATTAGGGATACATTAGGGATATGGGATTAACAGGTACACAATACTGTATGTAAAACAGGTAAACAACAAGGATTTACTGTATAGCACAGGGAACTACATTCACTGTCTTACAATAACCTATCATGGAAAAGAGTCTGTTAAAGAATATATATATATATATACACGCATAATGAAT
The DNA here is from genome assembly GCF_009834535.1 of Camelus ferus. Lineage (NCBI taxonomy): Eukaryota > Metazoa > Chordata > Mammalia > Artiodactyla > Camelidae > Camelus > Camelus ferus. The sequence goes on along the minus strand of NC_045718.1, from coordinate 4,422,286 downwards.
CACTTTGCTATACACATGAAACTAACACAATATTGTAAATCAGCTATAACTCAATTTTAAAAATCATAAAAAAACAAAAACAAAAAAACCAAGGCTCTTCACTATCTTTGTTCTTGGTTGCTAAATCTGTCTGGTCCCTGACCTATGAGACTCTTCAAACCTAGTATGTGGGGAGTTATATGTGGGTGCCCATTGCTACAGCCCATAGCCCCAGACTTGATACAGGTACCCAAGTACCAATGCTTGGAGGTCCATCTGTACTAACCCAATGGCCTAACAGGTGCTCTGTGCACCTCCAAACCTCTCATCACACACTAGGAATTTCTTTGATCTTCGTACACGTGCAGACCCTGGGGATCCAGGAAACTGCTACACTCACAGCTGTTTAGCTACAGCTACTGGCTGTACACCATTATCCCACCACTTACAAGCAATGTCAACACCCGAATCTCTGCCAAAAGGATATGCTTTGATCACATCACATCTATCTAGACTGTTACGTGCTTCCTGCCCACCGCTTGGACCCACATGGACCCGATGGGTCCAGAGGGCAGGAAAAATACTTTTAAGACCTTTCCCTCCTTCTCTCCGTCCACCTTCCATTTCCTGATTCCCTAATTTACCAAAACAATCCTTTCATCTGGAAGAGGGCAGAACTTTCTTTCAGTTACTTCCTAAATATAATATTTTAAACAACATCTTAAGAAAATCAACATATATTTTTTTCTCTCAATAGTTTCTGTTTTTAGAATTATCTTGCTACAGAATCCTATATTCACTCTCAGAATGTAAATTTTAATTTATAGTTAATTTTTACATTTTTTTCTAGATTAGTTATCAGTACTCACCCTTACCTCTACCACAGGCAGAGGAAAGCCTTGGGCTAAGGAAAGAGGCTTACTTAAGTGAAGACCAGAGACAAATGAAACCACATAAATACTTCATAAAAATAGGCACCAGTTACAAATGTGTTTCTTGGCTACCAAAAATGTGACCGGGACTTCCTCCTGAGTGCTGTGTGTTCTATATTTCAGTGACTTTGCATTATTCTGCCTCTTGCATCTAGTATTTTCTTTTACTTATCTCAGCAATATGCATTTCTGAATGTTGAATATGTCTTATGGTCTATAGGAAACCATCTTCAATATTTGTAGAACTGAATGATCTCTTTATTCAATAAATAACTGGCAAGCACTCCTGTGTAGAAGGTCAGGTATGGTCACTATCTTCAAAAAAATTTACAGACAAACTGATGTAGACAAATGTCTATTGTAAAATGTAAATATTTTGCTTTGTGCGCCATGTAAGTTCTCCGTCACATTTCTCCTTCCCCTCTTCCTCCTCTTCTTCTTTTCTTCCTTCAACCTTTACGACCATTTTTAAAAAGTTAAAAAATGTAAACACCATTCTTGCTCAGAGGCTTTGCCACAATTTGCCCATGTACTGTAGTTTGTTGTTCCCTGTCCTAGATGGAAAGGGTGGATGATAATAGAGGAATGGGGGTGGGGGGGTCTGTTTTAGATGTGACTATCAGAGAAATGGCTTCATTTGGAGCCATACCTTGAATGTAATGAATGAAATAATGGAGCCATGTGATGATCTAAGGCAAAATTCTAGGCAGGAGGAATTTCAGGTGGAAAATTTCTCAGCTGAGAAAAAAAGAAACAATATGACGTGGCTGGAGTGAAAAAGTTAAAGTATGATAAGTGTTAAGGTCAGAGACCACAGGGACGACACTGCATTGAGTGGTGCAGGCTATGGTGGCTACTGGGGATTTACTCTAAGTGTAAGGGAAGCCCCATGAGGGTGAAGGCACCTGACCCAGGAGCTGAAGAAGCTGAAAGGCGGCATCTGGTGGCAGCGGTGGGGACTGCAGCACAGCTGCTGCTTCCTACCAACACAGCGTGCCAGCACATCCGAGACAACGTGCATCTTCTGCACCGCCACTGACTCCACACTGACCTTCCACACATAAGTAAACTCCTGCCTCCTGATCACATGCAAATCTCTAAAATATCTATAGAGAGATGGATGGGTAGATGTGTAGATAGACAGTCTGACTGATTTCCTTCCGGTATACAAAAGAAAAGTGAAGTTTCATGAAAGAAAAACTGATCAACTTGGTTGAATGCTGTTCTGCTGTCAGTTAAATGAGAACTCAGAACTGGGCTCAGATTTTATAAATATTGGGGATTAGTAACCCTGACAAAGATGGATTCAGGGATGATAGCAGGTTAATAGAGACAGATGTGCCACAGTAGAAACAATGGATATGCATGGCTCTATTGAGAAGTTTTGCAGCAAGAAAAACAGAGAAATAGCAGGCATCAGAAAAGGGAGCATTTATTTTTTAAGAAGGGTGATATTGAAACAACTTTGTATTCTCGTAATCCATGAGAGTTACAAATTAATGACTCAGACAAGAGAGGGAAGGCTGGGGGGACAGAATTCTGATACGGTGATAGGTGAGGGGATGTCCTCACTCTCATTTTGATCCTCATTTTCCCCCTTCTGCTATGGTCTTGATTTGTACAAATAATCTGGAACTTTGTATGGTTTCTACAGCTTAGTATTACCCTGTCATATGAAAAGGTAATTTCTCAGTAAGATTCAAATCTCTCTCTCTCTTTTTCTTTTGAAACATTTAATTTGGAAATAACAGAAAATTTGCAGAAAAGTTGCAAGAATGGGAACAGTAAAAAGAAAACATTAGTGTATTTGTGTAGATTTACCAATGGTTAACATTTAATGTCATTGGCTTTATCATTTACTATTTCTTTATTGTAATTTTTTTCATAAGCATTTGAAAGTGAGTGACATACATCCCAGATCTTACCTTTTAATATTTCAATGTGTATTTCCTAAGAATAAGGATATTCTCTTACCTTACCCTGATTGACTAGTTATCAAGTTGAGCAAATTTAACACTGGTAGAACATTTTTATCTAATCTACCATTCTAATTTCAATTTTGTCAGTCAACCGACTAATCTCTTTACAACGGATTTCTCTTTATTCCTTTTCCGCCCGTATAGGATATGGTATAGGATTGCATATGATATTCTGTTGTCAAGTCTCCTTTAATCTGGATTACCAAAACTTACTTTACCATTCATGTTATCTTTGATAAATGACATACCTATACATGACTGGCTAATGCATTTATAAGTCACAAAGCAGGACAATAGGATAACCAATTACTATCTGCCTGGACATTTCAATGTGTCTAATTGCCCACAGGAACAATTCTAAACTCATCTACCCCGTTTTCCAGTCCTCCTTAATGTCCTCTCACTCTATCCCTGCACTGCTCCTCCTGGGAGGGAGCAGCTTGGAGCTGGAGAGACGTGGGACGTGGGCTTGCTGCAGGCATCTCTGGCTGTCAGTTCGAGCTTCCCTCCTTGTTGACCGCGTGGCCTATCAAGGTCTATAGCATGTGCCTTTTTTTTTTTTTTTTAACTAGGCTGTCAATTTTTGATTGATTATGATTCTCATTGGGGCTATTAAAAACAGGTGACATTTAACATTTTTATATGGCTTAACTCTCTTACTCAATTAGGAAATTACGAGAGATAATCAGAGCCCGTTGTGTTGAACAAACTGAGCTGTGTTTTCCATTTGTCTTTCTTCTGTATAATAGAATTTATGTCTTTAGAGTCAGTCATAATTACTAGTAACTGTTTTTCAAATATATTAGTGGGTATACATTTCATAATCAGAATATTTGTCAAGTGGCTTATGATGGTAATGGTTAAAATAAACTGTATGCAGGTGGTCTGTGATAAGCCTACTAATGTCTTGATACCAGACCAAATTTACAAAGCCAGTTCTCAGTGTTCAAATACATGCAGCAAGTTGGTTATTCTGTTAGGGAGAAGCAGTTCAAATGCTTAGAACAAATGTTTAATTATAAGTCAAAAGTAATTTAGTGATGCCTGAGTGTAGAGTTTAATAATGGTGCGCCAATTTGCATTTAAATATTGACAAGCTCATTGCATTATGAGAAAGTCTATTCAGTTATAAAATAAGCTTTCTGAAGAAACATGTCTGGTTGATTAATGACTAGAAATAGTCTCAATATTATACAGATAAGCTATGGACACCACATATGAAATTACACAACAGTTATTTTGTCAATGTAATTTTTAAAATACCAAAATATATAATTCAGAAAAATTCACAAAATATCAAGAATTTTTAACAGAATAGTAGAAATCCACACATAAAAAGATCTATATCACTGAAATCTTAAAAATGATATCATAGCAAGTTAGCAAATAAATGCATGCCAGTCAAAGTAGAAACATTATTTTTTAAAAAATCTTTTAGGAGGCATTTCTTATCTCTAATATAGCAAAGGAGAGGACACACTACATATTATCCTTCAATCTTTGCTAGAAATACAAAGAGCAAAAGTTCTTTGTTTAAAACTGGCCAAGTGTATGAACTAATTTACTGCGCTGATGCTTACAATCGATGTTTTCCACTCATTTCAGGTCTTCTGTAAGCACAACACACCTGTAATTTTCTTGAGGCCATCTATAACTCACACCAAAGAAAAATCAAATTTGTCTTAACAAAAGCAAAGATTATGATTCGTTCAGTCCAGTGATTTTCATGTTATAAATGCAGATTTGTAAAAAAAAAAATAAATAAAAACACTGTCTCTGGAGTCTTGAGTAGTAATAATGAGTTGTTGGGAAAAAAATCAACATGCAGTTAAAAATACATCAGTGATATTATGGGCAAAAATCTAGTGACCTACAGCCAAGGGTAACTCTTTTTTTCAAAATAAGAAATACACATTTAATTTCCATTTAAAACCTACCATCAGTTTTAGTTTTGCCTCCAAATCCTATCATTAAAACTTAAAATTCTTTCTAATCTATTGAGAAAGGTAACAATTAAGGAGACACTAACTAGATATTTAAAGAAAACAATAATTTCTAAATTTTAAAAATTTATATTGCTTCCTCATTTTAAAAGTAAATGTTATGTTTCTGTATTTTTGAAATAGTTATTATCTATCTTTCATTTATCCACTGAAGTCCGTCTGCCCAGTGCATCCATCCATCATATGTAATTGTCTGTCGTCAGTACCTGCTGTGATGGGTGGCATTCTCTCTGCAGTTTTCGAATGTGAATGAACTGACAAAGTGACCATCTCTCAGCTCAGTATTGATTACACATCTGTTACTTACACTGGGAATAAACTGAAATCCCACCTGACTCTGTCCCTATTATAGTCATTCTATGTACAAGAAATGCAACATTTCGCTTATGAATAAAACAGTTTGTTGTCAAATGCTGTGTGCCAGAATGTTTTTTTAGCTGATCCAAGGTAAGCCACAGAAACACGTTTGCTTTGATGTTCGATTTGTAATTATTTTGTTTTGCTGTTTGTATTTTGTTTCATCTGAGCACTGAGCTCTTATCTAGGTCAGGTGAGGAGTTATAGAGACATGAAGACAAGACATAAAGGCATGTTCCTGGCCTTCCACATCCAACCCTTAGATGTAAAACTTGTACTCCTGGCTCTCTAACTCATGAAATGTCAGATATGATTCTCCCCTTAAGGTGTCTGACTTTTTTGAGAGAACAGGTCCTGCAAAAGCCCTGACTGATGACAAATCAGTCTATCTATCTATTGTATGTAATTATCTGCAAATGATCAAAGTTTATCCTTCTAGATCAATATCATGTTGGTGCTGAGAGAGATGGTAACAAGATGTCTTACCAAAGCATCCTAGAAATCCACTAAAGTTGAACTCAAAAAAACAGAAAGTATGTTGGTGGTTGCCAAGGTCTGAGGGGAAGCAAATGGGGAGCTACTGGTCACAGGGTACAAACTTTTGGTTTTAAGATGACTGGATTCTGGGGGTGTAATGTACAGCATGGTGACTATATTTTTAAAAAAACTGTACTGTATACTTGAAATTTGCTAATTTCAGGATCTGAGTAGATCTTGTACTCAGCACATACAAACACACATACACAAATGGTAACTATATGAGTTGACAGACACGTTAAATTACCTTATCATGCTAATCATCTCACAATATGTAAGTATACACCAAAAAATCACATTGTACACCTTAAACTTGCAAAATGTTATTTGTCAGTTAAATCTCAATAAAGCTGAAAAAGAAAATAAGCTGCCTCCACTGAAGCATCAAGATTATCTTTGTTGTCATCAACAACGCCATCTCAGTGGGGAAATCATTCCAAAATTTTGTTTATTTCAAGCCACGACGCAATAGCGAAGGGGAGAGAAATCTTGGTAACTTTGAAATCCTTATTTTGTTTTGAGGTCTTACAGGTATGAATGCATGATGAAATAGAAGCTCATGTTTAAAATACAGTAACTGATATCTAAGACGTAGCTACCTTGGCAATCTTGTTCCCGATGACTCAGAGGAAATAACAGTACCAATCATATAATATTAAAAGGAACACGGTTATTTCAAAGAATCAGTAATGCACTTAAATAGTAATCAAAAAGAGTTATGATACTTCAGACTAAGAGCAGCTAGTTAAGTACTCATCTGTCCATTCATTTAACAATCATTCACTGCATTAAACTTAGAATAAGCCGAGTTCAGGCTAAGGGCACAAGTGCAAAGCTCTCTTTGAGCTTTGTGTAAAGGTGCAAAAAAACAAAAACAAAAACAAAGAAATCAGCAGCTACCACATGGGCTTTTATTAGGGAAGTGCAATTGAAGGTATGTTACAAGCGCAATTTGAGAATCAATAATGAAATTTTAAAATTCCCAATTATATGATTGTAGAATTGGTATTAATAGACTTGCAGGTATTTTATAAAATGATCAACTTTACTTCTATTTTAAAATTAATTTAAATTTGTACATACTTAAAATAATGTATAAAATTTTTAAAGTGGAATCTTTAATGGTAGAAGACTGATAGTGCATAGCTTTTAAATTACTTTAAACTTACTAACAACATCTGCTTTCTGTTTTTAAAAGACCACGAGCCAAATGCTTTATCTATACCTAATTTTAGGGACCGTTTCAAAAAGACTATTTTTAGTAAACAACGCATTGGATTGAATATATAATGAATTATTTAAAATTTTAAAAGATTCAAAAAGAAAACATTAAATTGCTAATTGAACCACCTCTGAAAGATCATTTTAACTTCTCAGTACTTTATTTAATAATAAAAAGAATACATTTTATATTATTGTTGGATAATTGATAGATATGTTATTCTGAAGTATTTCTGTAGATTAGTTAATATAAAGAATCACATAAAGGGCTAAATCCCTTGTCCTTGGATGCCTATTATAATTTTAAATGTTACATAATCTGAATTAAACTTAGAATGATGTGTGTCACAGAAAATCTTCAAAGAAGAACTCAGCAATACCAGAAAGATTTTACTGGATATAAAGAAATAATTGAGAGCTTGACATCTAACTTTATAGGTCAAACCTGAAAAGGCAGCATCTAGAAATGAGCTGATATAAAATTACAGAATTTTAGTTGGGAGTTAGGTTGGTGGTTTCATAAAACAAATTGAGTACATGACCTGCATTTCAGAAGGCGCAAAGAACAAAGGAAGAGTTAGTTAAGAACTGGAAGCCAGTTTGGTCCACAGAATTTTGAAACAGTAGACTCCTATGATCAAGGTCACCCATGGACACAATCTAAATGGTCAGGGAGGAGGTGAAAACATGAGACAAATTAAATTCTACTTTTCTAGTTATGAGAAGTGGATGTTAGGAGCATTCAGGTCTTTCAGTGCTAAAGCCAAACAACAAAGTTATGCCCATAAACAGACGGACAAGAACCTGGTATATAATATGCAGCACTTTGCAGTATTAAGTGATCTGTACTCTTAATTTTTATCCCACTTTAAAAACTGACCAACTGATAAGCAAGTCTGCTACACACAAGGACAAAGTTCAGAAGTTTTTTGCCATTTCAAATGGATTATCATAAATTACTTCTGGAAGATTAACTTTTTCAATTTTACGGTTTTTATAGTTCATATACAAAGAAAAATATATATAAAAACTGTATTTGTAAATTTAGAGGTATTGTCAATTAAAGTTGTATGTATTTGCTGTGATTATCAAAGACTTTTTCCAACTGTAATATGGGCGTAAAAGTTAAAAATGAGTTAATTCACAAAAAAAGCTATTGCAAAGATCCCTCTGTGTGTATGCATGTGTGTGTTGGGTGTATGTGTGTGTGTGGGGGTGTATAGGCATCCAGGATTGTGAATTCACATGGAAAAGACATATATATTTATTATTTTATATTCAAACCAGTATTCTTATACATTCCCCAGAATGAGGAATATAAATAACACTAAATGTAACTTATATTTGCATTTCAGTTATAAGCTGGACAAAAGTTGTAGCAAAAAAAAAAAGGGAAATTTTTGTCATACAACAATTTTAATGTATAAGTTTAACTTTATGCTTATTTGCAAATTCTGTGTTTGAAATAGCACATTTAATTCCTATCACTAATATATATCAAACATTTACAGCTATCTTAAAGGTTGTTATAATTGAGAATTTTTACTAATTGCTTTGAGTTGGCCTTTCAAATTTATGTGCATAAAATGACCCCCTATTGTCCTGCCCATTTCTGTAAGGATGTTTTCTAAATTGCAATTTCTTTTTGTCTTTAACTCTCTAAGAAGTAGTATGAATTCAAATGATATGATAATACAGAAATTCTGTGACTTTGCAAGAACTAAAATGACCATACATCTATGACTTAGTGTGGAACAAAAAAAAATTTCTTCATTTTGCATCTTCTTTCACAGCAGTGGTAGAAATTAAATGCTTGTCATTTAGGAATTCTCTTTGCCCACAGATTGCATTTAAAGTATACAAGATTACAAAGTATATATACTGGCTGTGAAGGGGGTGGCTGAGGGCATCCTGTTCTCAGTGTTGTCTTTTGCACATGGATACCCAGTGTCTTGCGTGTTCTGATGACTTCAGTGTAAGCAGGACACAGGTTGTTACTGAGGAAGACATTATTCATGTGACTCTACTCTATCTCAGACTCTGATCCTTGACATCAATCCATAAATAGAGAAAGGCCCAAATGTTTAAATTGTATGTGTGTGCAACAATGAAAGAGACTGAAACAGAACGAGAGAGAAGAAAAGAAATGAAAGAAAAGTTTTGCTATATATTTAACTACTATTAGGAATAAAAAGTCACTATTTCTAAAATATGATCCCACTTATACACAATTATAACAATGAACTGTAAAAAATAAATATACCCAAAACATATAACAACTCAAACATAAGAGATTCATTTCTGTATTTCTTTAACTGCTCATGCAATAGCCCAAAGCAGTCATTTCATGGCTGGGTTTTCTCTGCACAGTAATCCAAGAACTCCTCCACTGCTAGGGTATTATCAGCATTCACACGGTAGATGAAAAAGAGAGATTATAGAGGAGGAATCTGGTCTTCAGAAATTTTTTCTTGAAAATGTCATACACTGCTTTTCACTTTTTATTTGCTAGAGCTCAGTCATAAGACCTCATTAAGGAAACATGAGAATGTAATTTAGTTACATGTGAGGAGGACAAAATAATTTTTACAGACAACTAATATTCTTGGCAAGATCATCACTTTTGACTACAAAATGTCCCGAAGCCCCATTTTACACACGGAGGATACTTATCCACATCCCCAAATAGACAATAGCCCCATCCAGTTAGTGCGTCTGGCTCATTGTCCAAGATATCTCAGTCCATGCACACAGGCCTTGTAGCCTAGAATTCTATAAACCACAAGAAAAATTATTTAATCTACATCCCCCCTCCCCCACAATATATAATACATCTTTTCGGAGGAAGAAGAGAGTCACTATCAAAAACAGACAAACGAACAAACAGCCCCTCCCATTTGCAGAAGGTAAGAATGGCAACCACAGCAGTGATGGAATCTGGCTGTGTAAGCACTGAGAAGATCTACTGTTCAGATGGTTAAAGACATTCTCTGATCAGAACCCTGATTACCTGGTGGGGGAAAAAAAAACTCCCTTATCTATTGTGTGCCTATCTATTACCTCTGCCGCTATAATATCCTTCCTAGTGCATTATCATTCATTGTGACATCCAGCGTTGGTTTGGATAAATATGCTCCACTTGACTTCCTTTTTATAGCTGATTTTCTGTTTGTGCATGTTTGATGGCCCTAGAACTGTTTTACAGTTACACGTCTTCTGTTTTCCTTGGCAACAAATCACTGAAAAACTTAGTAGAATTCTAATCTATTAATATCATATGTTTGTAAATGTATCCAAATTTCTTAGACACAGATAAGGTTTTTCTTACAGCCTTACCTTTCTGTTTTTGCCTGTCTATCTTTCTCTCCCTTGGTATCTATAATCCCCGTGAGAAAAAAAAAAAAAAAGTCTTTGGTAAGAAGAAAAAACATCCTTTCTCTGACTGAAGTGTTGATTTGGAGAAGTCTTTACAAAGTATTTTAACTCAAAATATTTATATCCTTACTTCCTACCTTTGAAATCCAAAGGCAGGCTGGCTTTGTAATACTGGGAAGTCCAAATAAAGGCAGTATATTCCCTTTTATGTTTTTAAAACACTCAGTCCTCCTCTGCTCTCATTTCCTGTTCTTGTATGTATATGTTGTAAGAACAACACATGACGGTTCTTTCTGTCAGTTTCCCCTAGAAGAATGGTCCTTAACTAGGGGCAGTGTTGTCTTCTGGGGGACATTTGGCAATGTTGGGAAAACATCCCTGATTGTCGATACTATGAGAGGTACACTGGCATCTAGTGAGGTAAAGGCCAGAGAGGTTGTTAAACATCCTACCACGCACAGGACAGACTCTCACAAAAAATAATTATCCTGCCCCAAATGTCAATAGTGATACTGTTGAGAAAACTTGTCCTAGATCTTTTAATGATATTGGGGCCACTCAGAGAGCCCAGGATAATTTCTCTATCTCAAGATCCTTAGCTAATTCACAACTGCAAATTCCCTTTTGCTATATAAAGTAATGTATTCACAGGTTCTTGGGATTAGGACATGGCTATCTTGAGGAGGGGGGCATCACTGAGCCTGCCACAGATCCAAACAAGCAAGGACGATGTGACTTCCTTCACTGCTGTTTTCTCAGAATTTAACACTATACTTTGAACAGGTTATATATGTATATATATATATCTGAAAAATACATTTAAATGAATTAATCAGTCTCCTAAATGTACAATATATAATTTAGCAAGTCTTACACATTATGCAGTCGATTTTTATATGTAGGTGACTAAAGACTTCTCAGATTTCTCAAAAAATCTTTATGATTGAAACCAAACCCAATTTTAGAATCTGAATTATAAATTTGATGTTGGACGAAAAAGGGACTGGAAAACTTCTATGTTCTTGCACCTATGTGACTCCTTCTAGAAAGATGATTCCCTGCATTGGGAGAAATTTGACTTTTTGTTACAAAGCTAACCTGTGGACTGTCCTTTACGTCAAGCTGACACAGGTTTTCATCTAACCCTGTTTTACATTTTTTAGTCTTCTGGAGAAACACAAAAGAAGACAAATCCTCCTTTCACCGAATGTGCCTTCAAATATTTTGGGGTAAATTATGTACTCATTTTGTTAAATTATTTTCCATGACAAGATCTTTAGAATTCTTACATTTAGATGTATTTTTGGATTTTTCCAGTTTGTAAAGAACTACTTAAGCATACAGTGGCCAATATAAATATAACGTTACAGGCTTTGTGGTATCAATAGTGCACAGTGGTGGTATCACCTTGATCAGAAAAATCTATCAGTGTACTCAAACATATTTTGTTTATTTTATTTATAAATGCATTTTACCTCAGCATAGCCTCCCAGTAAGGGAAAACAACCTGTTATTTTGATACAAAGTAGTTTCAAGCAACTACTGTAACCCTAATATAGATCTTTACATTTTATTATGGGAATGTTACCATGCCGCTTTGGGCTCATTCTTAGTACCTGCCAGTATCAATTCAAATCCAGGCTTTCCCTGAACAAATTATCCAGAACCCACTCTCTTTCTTTATATTTAGTAAGAATTATTTCCTATTCAAAAACTTTTACCCTTTTAAGTGTTAAAAATGACATTACAATTGATCCTTGAACAACATGGATTTAAACCTTAGGGGCCCACTTACATGTGAATTTTTTTCAATAAAGACACTGTATATTTATTGAAAAAAAACTGCATATAAGCAGTTCTGCACAGTTCAAATCATTATTGTTCAAGGTTCAACTGAATCCACGTATGCTAAATCCACAGACACAGAGGGACAACTATGGAACTTTAACATCCATGGATTTTGGTATCCACAGTGGATACCAAATACCTTGAAGATACCATGGGAGGACTGTATTTTGATTTAAAAAAAAAAAAATCAATGCTCCCTGATGCATTTTTGTGATTATGGGATCAAACAGAAATATAACTTTCAAATATCTTGGTTGATTTAAATGGATATAAGTAACATTGAATTTAAAAATATATAAAGAAAAAATAAGCCCCCTTCATCAAAAGGTCAAAAATACACAGTGAATTCCAAATGTATCTGTAGAAACCAAGAGCTTAAAGATGTAGTATAGCTTATTTTTTTTTATCATTTATATATTATGCGCTAATTATGAGATCATTATGTGGTCATTAATTTAAAAATAAACCTGAAAAATCATTGTAGAAATAATATGAAATTATTATTATTTGAAATGTGGAATTATAAAATTATTTTTGAAAAATAAATTTAAGATGATTTCAAAAGAATATGAAAAAGAATATAGGAATATGTATTACTAAAACATTATATTGTACACCAGAAATTGATGCAACATTGTAAACTGACTATACTTCAATAAAAAAGAATCCTCCTAGAAAAAGATGGTTACTGGAATGATTCAAAAGAATGAAAAATAAAGAAATAAAAATAATGTGAAAAAATGATATGATTATAAAGAAAAGGAAACCATTATATCAATTATGTAAGTTATGAGGATAAATAATACATGGGAATAAATTAATAGAAATCAGGCCCAAAGACTTATTTAAGTGATAACTTTTCTCATATGATGAAATTATATAGATTAGAAAATTTAAAAATTTGGAATTTTAAAATAAAGAATGATACAGATATCCAAAAAAAGGAACACATATTAAAAATAAGGAAATATTTTTTAAAAAGTTATTCTTAGGCATATGTACTACATTAAAAGCTAAATGAAAAATCAGCATTTTGATAGTTAAATAAACAAGCCACCAACTGTTGCCAGGTGTCACTTATGTCTGACATAAAAGAATCTCTTAGGTATAAAATAACTCAGAATATATAGGTTTCTGAAAACAGTTACCAGAATTTGCTTGTACTGCAGCCAACCAGATAGAAATCAAATAATAATGCAAGAGTGGGGAAAAGTACAAGTAGATTTACACCAGTTCATTTATTTTTATAAGTGCCACATACAGATTCCAAAACAAACTTCAAGGTCAAAAAATATTCTGATAATAAAATGCACATAATAAAAACACATAGAAATTTAATCATGATAACCAGGAAAATGGAAGAGCAATGTATAGAAATAAAACGTTAATTTTATAATGCTATATGAGAATAAAAGATGCTGCTTCAATCTTGAATTGGTAATTGAAAAAAGCATTTTCTTTAAATGTAATAACTATCAAAATATAAACATTAAGTGCATGGTTGAAAATTGCCAAAGAAAAAAGTAGTAGAAACATGGTATGTAGAGTGAAAGGGGAAAATAGCTTGGATACTGTAATTATAAAGTATGATTTACAGCTAAGTCCATGTGCTAAATTAAGAGCAAATCTTTAGAAGTTGGTTCAAAGAATAAAATATAATTATATGAGTATAAAGAAAATGAAAAGAAAATTAAAAAGATAAGAGGATGAGAGTTGAGAAAGTGACAGAAGAAGAGAAAAATTAAATTTTTGAGTCCTAAATATTTGTCAGGCATTTTAAAAATGCCTCACATGCAACAATTCTCAGAAGCAATGAGTATCTAAGTATCATTGTTATCTTCATACTATAAATGTGAAAACTGAGGCTTAGAAAATTTTAATTATGGTAACAACTGGCATTTATTAAGTGGTTAATATGTTCTAAGCCAAGAATCATTAAATAGTGCAACATACATAATTTAATTTTTGTAACTTTAAACCATGATTAAGATGTAATAATCTATACCTTTCTGCATGAGTAACTAGTTACAAGAAGAAATTCTGTAATTAAAAATACAAATAGAACAATAGTAGAAAATGAAAAAATGCATCAGCCTTTGATGACAAATGAAGTTGGGAAAAAAATGAGTGAGCATATAACGGTGCTAGATAATATGGTTAATGTTTTTGACTTAATAACTATGAGGATTACAACATAGAATCTAAATTAACTTTTACTAGTTTAAAATTGAATTGTAGATGACTTAAAATAATTACAATTGAAATATTCAAAACAAAGGATAAACCAGAGTATAGTAAACACACAAACCCATAAAAAGAAAAAAATATTCTAATTTGACATTTCAGAAGAAAAGAAAACTATGTTCTCAATAGTCTCTTGGACACTGGGGACAACACATAGAACTCAGAAGGTTGGTCAAAGGTGTAATCACAAGTAGACTCACTATTATAAATGCATACAGTGTTAAGAATCAAATTGAAACAGACTTTGTCAAATTGAATAAAAACATCAAAAGGAAAACAAACATGAATAAAAAGGGGAAATGGATACAGATACAGAAGGAATTAGAATTCAATTTCATATTATGTTCTATTCTATGGCAATGCATATTAAAGTTTTGATGTACTTGAGCATCTTTGGGGAAAATATAAGTTATAAAACTTGCCTTTACAAAAATGAGAAATCCTGAAGAATTCTGTAACTTCTCCTTCAGGATAAATTAGTAAATATTTCACCAAAATCTTTCCAAGCAATTTAGTCAGTAAAATGACAGATTAAACAACTGTTGAAATTCACAAGACATACAAACAAACAAAAGAATGTAACAGTAGATAATAGGAGATGAATTATGTCAGCAATATTTTGAGATAGAGAGATGGTAACTGAATTCACCCAACAAAATAAGTTGAACTATCTCTATAGAGAAAAATAAGAAGGGGTTAGAAATTTCACTACTACAAACTCCTGGAGAGACACAAAAATGGCAGATGCCATGCAGGCAGTGGATAACTACAGGGTCAAAAGCAGAAGGACTGGCTCAAAGTGTGTATGACAACACTAGAAATCTGGCAGTGAGGCAGAAGCTTCTCCTCCTCTCTAACTCACCGCACAAACACCTCAGCCAATATATTGGAGAATTTGTACCTAGAGAAATTGGATTCTCTGAAAAGAGTTATGGTTTCTGTTATTCGGGATCACCCAACAAAGAGACATAGAGTTACCAAGTCATTCCATGTAACATTCAACTCTTGTCACAATTTTAAATTAGTTTACCCTTTATGTAAGAGACCTACCTATGAACTCAGTTTTAAATTAACTTTTAGACTCAATTTTAAATG
The DNA here is from genome assembly GCF_009834535.1 of Camelus ferus. Classification (NCBI taxonomy): domain Eukaryota; kingdom Metazoa; phylum Chordata; class Mammalia; order Artiodactyla; family Camelidae; genus Camelus; species Camelus ferus. The sequence continues at coordinate 4,406,716 of NC_045718.1, read as the reverse complement.
GGAATAGGTAGTCAATGATCATGGGACCGAGAAAAGCCTCCAAGATGAAAGAGAGAGAAAAGCAACATCAACTATAAAACAGCGGCAACATCAACGGAAACCAGATTTAACAAGAGAGACGCATGGGAGGCTTCCAAATGGTCATTAAAACCACTGCAAACCATGAAACAATACTATATTTGTGAAAAAAGAACAGTCTGCTATTATAAAGATACATTTTAGTAACAAAAATTCACCTTTAGAATTGAAAAATATTAAAGAGAAGTAATAGTAAAACACAAAAGCAATGGAAGAGTTGGAAGACAAAGTCAACAAAGTCACTCCAAAAATAGTAATAACAGACACAAGTGAACTTTAGAAGAGGAAGGAAAATGTAAAAGTTCCAATATCTGAGAATAGGAACATATGGTGAAAAAAATTGAAAAAGGTGAGAAACAGAAATTAATTGTAAAAGAAAAACACAAAAATGTTTCCCAGACATTAGTCCTTAGATCATTAAATGGCCTCCCACTTGCACTGCATAATGAATCAACAAACACACACATGTACCAAATTTCATAAAATTTCAGAACACCTTGGTTACAAGGAAAAATCTGAAAAGCTTTCTGGAATTGAAGAACAGCATCCATCTTCTCAGCAACAACCCTGACTATTGGAAAAACCAAAGTGTAACATGTTCAATATATTAAGGAAAAATGCTTCTTAGCCTAAGAATTCCACGACCAATCAAATTATAACTCAACAATGAGGCTAAATCAAGGCATTTCAGAAATGAGTCACAAGATGTCTTTAAACATTTTAATGTTTCCCTTTGTAAAGTTGTGAAGAGCACACACCACTAAAATGATTTAGTAAAGCAAAAATAAGGTAATGGGATAAGGACCTAGAAAAAGAAAAGTCCCCGGTTGGCACTAAGTGTAAGTTCTTAAAGTAAATCATTCCAAGACAGTAGAAAGAGAGGGCTGTGGGAAGTAGGTCTTAGAGAAGAAAACAGAGGAGGAAGCGCAGGAGGAGAAGAAATAAAAGAATGAGAAGAAAGATAATTTTTAAGAAAAACTGACAGAACATTTAAGTTCTATCAATTGAAAAGATGTTTGAGCACTTGGAAAAATTAGTGATTGGTAGCTTACTTATCTGTAAGAATACTTGGAATAATTAGAAAACTGAGCAAATAATCACTGTGGCAATTATTAAATCCAGGAAAATGCAAAGGTTTTGCAAAAGAGTTGTAATCAATATATCACTTGACTTAACTCTGCACAATATTTAAGTCGCCGTAGTACTGTAACAATGTTTGTGCTACTATGCATCTAGCCACAGGAAGAGGACACAGATAGGAAGAGGGTGCAGAAGAGCTAATGCTTCAAACAAGAAAGCAAAGTCCATAAATAATCAGTATATTTCAGCATCTTAAAAGCTACTCATAAATATGAGATTTTTCTTGTAAGAACTTTATGACTGGAAAATTCACTTTTGAGATTCTATTAAATTTGTTAAAATACTCATATTTTGGTAAATTAAAAAAAATTTACCGTAGAAAATAAATTTAAAAGTAACTGGAGCCCTGATAGCTGAGCCTCAAGTCCTCGATGATATTTGTTTCCCTTTGTCAACATGTAGTCCAGTTTCTATTTTCCACCAGGTTTGAAAGCTATCAGAAAAGCTGTAAATGCTTAAATTTTCAAAAATTATGATACTGTTTAGTGTGCCTACATGATAAATATGTGATAATATCTTACTCTTTGTCATTATCACTGCCATCTGCATCACTACCCCCAGAGTCATGTCTTAATCTTCTGCCAGAAGGTAGAGCATTGGAACAGTGACATCCATTAATCGCTGGCCTTTCCCTTCTAGCAGCTGCATGAGGAATATCTGGCTGGGTGAAGCTCAGTCAGAAAAACATAGCATTTGTATTTAAGATTGGATTTACCATTCCTTGAGGGCTTTCGAATCAATATAGTTATCATTTAACAATCATTACCTTTAATAATGTCTCCTTGGTATTGCCTGAGGGAGTGAGCAGCAATAATTGAAATTCAACCACATATTATAGAAGAAACATACAATGGCATTCTTCCTTGGGAATAAATTAGTTTATTTAGGTAGACACTGGCACAGTGTATATATATTTAGTAAGTAGGAAAAGAATACACTTTAATTTAGTTTAACCAATAACTAGCTAGAGGTCGGAAATGTCAGTCTAACCTAAAATCTCCACGTTTATTGTTTGTTTGTGTATTTGTTTTAGTGAATGAACAAGTGTTGTGATGACTAGCAAAGCTGAGTACCATGTTGAAAGATCGTCTCCTCACTGGTTCCTTTTCTCCCCCTGCCCTCCACATCCGCCTTTGCAGAATATTGAAATGATTTGTCAGACGTGAATGCGCTTAATAGTCTAGGACCCCTTTGGCAACACTTTTCATCAAAATAAGTAAAAATTAGCGTCCAGAAGAATGAAATGTATTAGAAAATAAATGACTACAACTTCAAATAGACCATACTGTGTTTTAGATAACTACTAAAAGGAATTTAAGAGAATCAAACAATGTGAAGTATGCATTGTAAAATTTAAGAAATTAATCATTTTAACATATGCCTTACATAATTTAGATAGACCTTAGTCTATTGAAACACTCAGAGAAAAACAAACGTTTATAAGCAGAGCTATGAAACATCTGTTTAAAACACGTATTTTCAAAATTTTATTAACTTTTTAAAACTATAAAACAATATTTTACGTTACTATTTTAATAATATTCTTGGTAATATTAAAGGATGATCTTTTATAGTATTTCAAATATTAAGGTATTCTAATGTAACATGTCCATTTTCATACAGCAGCAGTGTTTGATCTGATTTGCTTATTAATATTTTTCATAGTTAACTTTTTAATATTTATATGACAAAAATATTTAGGTGGACAATTTTTACAATACTTGGGGGAGTTTCCTAAGGCTTTCAAAATCGTATACAGTTTCTGCTCCAGCAATTGTTGGCACTTTCCTAAGATTGTAAAGATGGAATTCATTAACATATGTAACTAAATCTACATCTTTTATCAAAATACCATATAACCCACACTCCGTGACAGATTAAAGAAAGCTGAATCATAAATTGTGCAAACTGAGCCTCTGTTACAAAACTTACCCAAATTATAGCTCTGCCATTTGCCTCTTATGACAGGATAAAAATAAGAGTCTCATAAAAACAAAATTAAAAAAAGACAGTCTGTCATTCTTTCCTAAAGAAAACATTTGTCAGGAAATCTTCAAAAATAATTGGGAAGAAAATGTTAGGTTCTACAACCCACTGAGTCATTTTAAGGTGCATCTGAGCATGTTAAAATTTTTTTTTTAAGATCAACCTAGTTGTGCAATGATGTATTCCCAAAGTTTTCTCAAACTTGCTTTAAAAGAATTATTTTGCCTGATTTTAAGCATAAGCATTTACTCTATTAAAAAAAAAACAACTTCTAAATTTCCCTGGGCTGACTCTCCATGTTCTACATATTTTATTGCTAAACTTATCGTGCTGTGATTTCCTCTGACAAATGTTGTTTGGAGCCCTGTTACAGTTTAGAAAAGGAGTCAAGATTTGAGTTCTCAGTTTATCCACTAAGTAAATTCATATTTTCCTCTGAGAATGTAATGCTAACTTACATAATTTGTCATTAAAGAAATGATTATATTTCAATTAAACTCATCAGTATATCAAGTTTGTGTACTTGTTACTTTCTTCCAATCATTTGCCATCCACAGCAGAGCGGAGGCATGCCTTTTCATCTTTCTGTCTCCTTCAGTAACTTAAATATAGTTCAATATAAGTTTATTAAATTTAAATATATGTATAAAATTGTCTTTATAAAGCTATTGTTAAAGATAACACTGACAAAAGCATTTCTAGCCACTCATATTCTATTAGAATTATGGTAGCTTGTTAAATTCTAGCTACCCTCTTTGACCTGATATATTAAAATCAGTTTTTGATCTACAATTTTATTAAAAAAGAAGGCTAATTTTGTTAAATGAAAAGCACTTTCAAGATTAGGAGATTTTTATTGGATGTCATCTAACTTTACAATCACCTACCTTCAGCCAGTGTTGATAACTTTAAATTGAGTATGTCTGGGAGTGACAATATGGCTGCCAATCTGTGAGTCATGCCTGTCAAATTCTGTTAAGCTGGGGGAGGGTATAGCTCAGTGGTAGAGTGCATGCTTAGCACGCGTGAGGTCCTGGGTTCAATCCCCAGTACTGTCATAAAAGTGAGTAAGTAAATAAACCTAGTTACCTTCCCCTAAAAAACAAGCAAAAAAAACCCACCAAAAAATAAATGAAATATTTTTTTAAAAAGTCTTTTAAGCTCTCATCCTCTCTTAACTCACTCATTCTTCCTCACCTGCTGTGAATTCAATTCTTTCAATAGTATCTATAAACAAATAGCTTTTACATATATGTCTAAAATATTCTACCAATTGGAGAAGTAAAAAGATACGATATAAAAGGATCTATGAGACAGGTCCTTTTCAGTGACACATTTTTACATCATTCTATCTCTCAAATACTGGGTCCAAAAGATGCTAGGCAGTGATTAATCAAAAAGCAATTTTCCCCCAAAATCAACTTTTTTACAAGATGATTCCTGACTAACCTAATGTGTTAAAATAGAAGTATACGCCCTATAATTACTTGAATGGCACAGTAAACAGTACGTGATAGTTATTCACCGAGTATTCATTGAATGGACAGATGCATTATTTTAAACTATAACTTCACTCTAGAAATACTGTCATTAGTAGCCTAAGCACTAGACTGGCAACCAAAATTTCTGAGCACGTGACTCTGCTCTCTGAAATACCACACTGCATGTGCGAAGAGAGGGTACAACAGTTTTCTCTGTCTTGTTGCTATTGATCTATAAAAAGCTTTTGTAACATGGAGATCCATAAGTACAGTAGTTAAAACAAGATAGATTCACAGCTCTCTCTCAAGCCGGAGCCCTGAAGTAAACGTTCCAGGACTGGTAAAATGACGGCCATCCTCCGTATGTGGATTTTCTCCCTCCAACCAGAGTGGTTGATCCAGCTCTCACTTTCCCAGTCAACGGGAAAGAGTATAACAGAAGACACTCAAAATGTGTCTGTTTGAGGATAGAGCTGGAAATACAGAGCTCCCATCTGCTCACAGTGCACTGGCCAGAACTTCATGAGAATTTCACTACTAGGTAGGATATAGGGGGGGAAAAAAAAGCCTAGGTGGGGACAGGGAAGGAGGATCTGTGCTCCGCTGGAAAACAAGAGTTCTAATGTTAAAGGAAGTGGAATAAAAGAAACTCCTCTGGAAAACAAGAGTTCTAATGTTAAAGGAAGTGGAATAAAAAGAACAAGTAAAATTTTTGCCACGTTGTGCCTCTCACTTCACATAAAGTACCTCTGCTCAGAAAAATGCTGAATCAATGATTGCAAGTGTTGAAAAAAGAAATGATATCAGTCCAGTAAGGGAACAATTTATACATTTGTTACACATCTATAACTTTGAAAATATTAAAGAGCTTACAAATTTTATATAAGATGATGTCAAAAAAGAGATGATAAAACATTAGAATAAGGTTAACAAAGTTTGTAAACTTCAGGTTTTAGCTCAAAGTTTTTTTTGTAGAACTTCTCTGAGTCCTTTTGTTCTAAATTAACTCCTATTCTAATAGGCATTCTTTTTTAGAAAGTAATTGTGTATGTAGTATATAAGCTACTATTTGTTCACCAAATGCCACTTTCATTAAATTACAAACTCAAAGAAAGACCCTTATTTATTTCACTCATCACTCAAATGAATTAGAATATTTGTATAATATTGAATATAGAATATTTCTATAGATATTTAATTAAATGCATGTTTAATGTGGAGGAAAGCTAACATTTGTGAAGTATGCAGGATTAAGTACCACATTTGAGGGCCCTCTTTTACCAAATGTAATTGAAATTGTGAAAAAGTTAATCAAAAGAAAATATAAAACTCATTTTAATCGCAAGGGTACAAGCAATATTACTAATATAGCCTCAGACAATCTCTGTAGTATTTGGAACTGGCAAGAGCAAAGAATAAGAGGGAGAGGAGGGGCAAAAAACTTGTAATCATTTAATGAAATATTTTCAGGAGAGCTGTTCCACATGACAAATTTTGTAAAACCAAAGTAGAGGAGAGAGAGAGAGACAGAGAGAGAGAGTATAAAGAATGAGAAATATAAAGCAAAAACTAGGAGAATATATTTGGTTATGACTTTAGGCACACTCTCTTTTTTCTATTATTCAAGTATAATTGATATACAACACTATTAGTTTCAGGCATACAACATAATGATTCTATATTTGTATGTATTATGAAATGAGGAATATTATTCATAAAGAACGTTTAAATTGCAAACTAAATGCCCATCAACATATGACTGGATAAAAAAGTTGTAGTATACAATGGAATACTACTCAGCCATAAAAAAGAATAAAATAATGCCATTTTCAGCAACATAGATGGACCTAGAGATCATCATACTAAGTGAAGTAAGCCAGAAAGAGAAAGAAAAAAATATCATACGGTATCATTCATATGTGGAGTCTTAAAAAAAAAAAAAAAGGACACTAATGAACTTATCTAAAAAACAGAAACAGACTCACATACTTAGTAAACAATCTTATGGTTACTGGGGAAAGGGTGTAGGAAGGGAAAGATTTGGAAGTTTGAGATTTGCAAATGTTAGCCACTATATATAAAAATAGATTAAATAAAAAACAAGTTTCTTCTGTATAGCACAGGGAACTATAGAAAAAAGAATGTTCAAATTACTGGTGATTGAAATCTCGCTACCTTATTATTTAGCGAATTATCCAGTTACCCTAACAATGCACACAATACTTGTTTCTTTTTGTCAAATTATAAAAGAAACCCATAGACCCAGGAAAATAACAATATCAGCCAGGATTCAATGCAGAGAACAGAATATACTGTAGATATTTTTTGCTAGAAAGAATTTAATACATGATACTCAATAAAATAGAGTGATAACTGGAGGAGAGGATTCTAGTCCACACATACATTAATTTACTTCCAGAACATGATCAAACTGACTTGTTAGTTAGTTGGGTCCTTCTGTACTGGACAATGTAATTTATACCAATTGAAGAAATAAATGAAGGAGCAGATAGATTTTTATAATTACTGTAATAGTCAAAAACTATTGGTCAAACTTGATAGAACAAGACATAAGTATTTGTGTGTCCTATCTAAATTTATACAGGTAGCCACGATAAGAATCCCCCAACTAAAACTCTTAAAAATCAGACATGGGAGGAAGGCAGGAGAAGTGGAATGAGAAAAAAATAAGCTATTCTTCATATTTTATAGTAGTGAAACAAATAATACAAATTACTTTGGTCATCAAACTTAAAAAACAATGGAGTTTATTTATATTATTTGGAGTTTGGATAAAACTACCTAAAGACGAAATTCAAGAACAGTTTCAAGTATTTGTCTCGTAGAAGTATGACTGGAAATACTACTACTTGGAAGTATGATCTATGACTTTTGTTTTAATGGTTGCCAGATTATGATGGTTCATGCATTTTAACTATGTTCACACTGAATTTTGATCATTTTAGATACATATGCTAAGATGTTAAAAAACTTAAGGGTTACAGATCTGTGCCAGAAATAAATATTTAATAAGCTCAGATACTGAACTGTTTGTCTCAAGTTTTTTAAACATCATCTTTTTCAACCTTGTTTCCTGTTTAACTGCACAGAGAGATCTCTACCATAGACTCGTAAGTTTAATTGTTGTATTATGAGGCAGTGTGGTTATGACACTTATTTATATAAAAACTAAATATTTCATCAGCTTCCCATGTCTTAATTTAATCTCAGTACACCTTCCATTTTTAAGTGTTTAAATGAGTATATTTTGCAACAAAAAAAAATGTAGTGATTAAAAGAAAAAAGAAGGCACTGAGACAAGAAGAAGTCCTAAGACTCTGTAGATGTGGATTAAAAATTCATATTCTTTCCAGCCTCCACCAACAGTCTTTGGTTTTTGCCAGGCCAGAAAGTTCCTATTCTTAGTTTCCTGGAGAAGTGATTTCTTCCCATAAGCCATCTTTTTTCTTCCTTCCTTCCTTCCTTCCTTCCTTCCTTCCTTCCTTCCTTCCTTCCTTCCTTTCTTTTTTCCTGTAGACAAGAGCTTTATTTCCAGGAAACAGGATATAAATATTAAATACACAATGGCATATTTAGTTAAAATGAACTGCTAAGATTTACTACTAGAAAATGAATCAGAAAAAAAACTTTATTTTCTTCATTGTTTGTAGACTAACATGAACTATTTTAGAGAAGACATTCATGAACTTCAACCAAAGGGCTTATTTCATTAGTATCAGAGTTCTCATAGCTTTGAAATACACGCTCAGACCTGTGCAGACGATAGTCACAATAGTCCATGGCATATAACACTGTGTAAGTGCTAGATATATTAACCAAAAATTCAGAAAAAAAAATTAGCAGAAGAGTTTCTAGTACTCTCAGGTTATAATTTAGACACTAGAAATTGTGAACATGTTTTTCTTTAAAATGCTATAATACTAGTGTAAATATGTAATAATAAAAAAGGGAGATGGAAATAAAGAGATTTTATAGAAAAAAAGGAGTGGAAAAATCTTATTAAGGAAGAATGTCAAATGGCTATTACATTTTTAACGTGTTTATGCTGTGTAAAATCATATAGAAACTAGTAATCTTGGAAAACGTTGGGGGAAGTAATTTTAAACATGGAACATTACTAAGTAGATCTGGTAAATTAAAAAATACGTCTACAAGTGTTATAGACAACATATTTACTTATTTCAATGAAGTTATGCAAAAATATATTATGGACATTGGGTTAAAACAACTATCATTGCCAAAATATTAAATTTTTTAAGTTTTTACTCATGAAAAATTTCACTGTACTTTTCATAGACGCACCGAATATATTGCATAAAATAATTTTGTAACCACAAATCTTTAGTACTGATTTCTGTTAGTGGCTGATACTGTTTACTGTTGAATCCGTGCACTCTGTGTGCTGATGTCACAGATACCTTTCGTGTAAAACCTGAAAGCACTGCATATGAAGAGATTATGGGTCTACGGAGAAACATACAAATAATGAATTTTGCTGCCTTATCTCACTGAAAACACTTATTACAAAGCAAGTTCAACTATAGTTAAATCTCAGTAGTTACAAAGAATGAATGTGGTAATCGCAGGAAAAGGCAATAAAGCCAGTCTTTACAGTGTCAGTTCAATGTGATTTTTTTTTGTATCGGATAGGCTGTATGTCTCAGTCAGTCCCTGCAGGGGAGTCAGACGATTTAAATAGTATATCCATTGTGAGATAAGGCCCCAAGCCCGCTGTGCTTGCCAAGGAGGAAATGCTGTCACACTACACAGGATGCTTGAAAGAAAATTATGTGCGTCTTATTCATGATTAAGAAATCAAAAAGACTTCTTGCCTGTGAATTGAGGTTCCTAGATTCAGATAAGAACGACTTCTTCAGACATGAAAACTGGGTTAATCTCCTTATTTGACTACACACAGATACATGTTTTGATTCCCACTCCACCCTCAGGTTACAGGATCTCCTTGTGATACCCTGTGACCTCAGATATTTGGCAGAAAGTTCCAGGTAAACGTTCTGAAATGTACAAATGCACTTCATTTAAAGCATTATATACATGCATTATATATGCATTATGTAACTATGCACTAGTTTTTTTAAACATAGAAATATTCGAAAATTTGATTCAGTTTTGTAATAATATGTATGTTAAGATTTTTCTTCTCAATAACTACTCAGAAATGAATTACAGTCAAGCCTAGTTTAGCAATTGTAGCTTCCCTAATAGCATTATGGAGGTATTTCTCATTTAGTTTTCATGTGGCTCATCAATATTTAAGAGGGTATTTATTATTTTTCTTTAAAAATAGAAAAATTTCAATTTTATTAAAAAATATTTGTTTATAATTTTTTGATAAAATTAAGAGAGAAATAAATGATCAATGAGTACCCAATACAAAATTTAAAAATAACCCATAGGATATATAAATAACATGATAGATTATTTCAGAATATAACCAATTATGAAATTAAAATTAATATAAAACTCAATATTTACAAATAAGACAAAACACTATGGTGCTTAATATTTTCCATACCAGTATTCATAAAAAATAACAAATGATAATGACAGTTTACACACTGTAGTCTTCCAACAGTCTATCTAAAATGTAACTGTGTACAGATACTTGCCATAATAGTGTATGTTCACTGAGTCAAAAGTTACACAGTGTACAGCTATTCATCATTTTACAAAAAAGAAACAATTTTGAGGGCAAGCTATGTGATAATCTCTATTATATTTGGGAATAAAGCAGTGATAAGGTGAAGTCTGTGCTCTCTTAGAGTTTATTTTCTCATGGTAAAGACAATTAAAAATAAATATATAACATAAGGATAACGTGAAACAGTGATCAATGTTATAAAAACAAATAATGCACGGTAAGAGAACAGATGACAGAAACATCACAGGAGGTTTGCTAAAGGTTCTTCTAACGAGGTTAAATGTGAGCAATGACTGGATCTGCCAGAACTGTGTGGATGGGGAGGTGACAAATCCTTTGAAAAGGCAGATAGCGGAGGAGGGCTTTCAAGAATGAAGCAGATCCACCCAGGATAGAAGTTCAGGAGATGGAATTACAAGAAATGAGAACTTCAAACGCAGCCATCACAGTATGAAATTACTCATCAAATTATGTATTTATTAGACAAGAGTTTACCATTTGGTGTAAGGATATAAAATTTTGAGAGATGCATTTAGAAAGTCAGCTTTGAAGTGGAGGGTGTTTTATGTTATTCAAAGGATTTTGTTTGGCAGTATAATCAATGATAGAATCACTATTTTAACAGTTTATTTCTGGGGGGACAAAGATGATTTTGGGGGAAAATGCAGGAAGTTATTTATAAGGTTATTTTAGGGTCTTGAAAAATTGATGATTAAAATTTGGTATTAGTCAGTGACAATGGGAATAAAGAAAAGAAACAAGGTTTGAGAATTTCATAAATAAGTCATCATGACCACAAAACTGACTTGATGTGGAGACTGATAAATAGGAAGACACAAAGGGGACTTATATTAAGGCTGATTAGGTAGATAATGTAATCATATACAACAATCAATATGCTTTGTGCTTTCTTCAATATGCTTAGAAATGCATTCCCAGAATAAATGTTTTACTTAGGAACCTGGTGTTTAATGTGATACACAAATAAATCAGTAGAAAAACTCTCTGGAGTCTCTCAAGGAAAAATAATAAGATATTCACAACTAATCCTTAGAATCTACAGAGTGTGAAAATTGACAAAGGAAGAATACAAGTTCAGATGGAGAAGAAAAATACCTGAAGAGATATCTGCGTATTTATATATCAAGATAATTTTGTATTCACGAGATGGTACAATATTTTTGTCAGGGAAGAGAGATTACCCAACTCTCAATGTTCCAAGCGGGAAAAGAAAAAAAAATTATCATTGAGTGTCATCCCAGATGTAAAAGAAGCCAGGATAATGTTAATGGTAGAGAGTGACTGTTAACAAGTACACACACTAGGAGCCCATTGATAAGTGTATGTTGAGGACAACCATAAGTCTAGAAGTGTACACTTCCATTTTAACTTCCATTCATTGAATGTAGTGAATGATATTGTGCCCCAACATAAAGATGTGAATTTTAAACATAAAAGTGAAATGGAAGGAAAACTTGGCATAATACAAGACTTTAAAGAAGGAGCAGAGTTTAAATGGATAAAATGATTTTTCATTCACAACTTCAAAATTAGTGTTACAATTCATTTTTCAAACTTATCTACTGGAATTTTAGATAATTACTATTAAGCATTTTAGAAAAGAAAAATGCAATTAAAATAGATCATAATTTGATAAAAGAATCTTAATATTGTGAAATCATTAACTTCATTTCAATTACATTGATAGATATCCAGCTTTTTCTTAATTGCAATTTTCTCATCAGCATACACTAGTGATCTTTAAAATGAACCAAGCAAGTCTTATTAAGGTAATTATTTTGTGTAGTATCATAAACAATAAAAAAAACAGCAGAAGTATAGTGACTTTCCACCATCAGAGTCAGACAATATGTGAATGAAAAGCTGATACTCAACTCCCTTTGCCATGATGTGCAATGTCTGGAAAAGAATTACTTTCGGAGAATGTTCAAATAGGTTGCTAGCTAAGACAAGGGTAAGAAGGGAGAAACAGCTACATTTGTATCGTTAATAGTCATAGTTTAGAGATAAAAGTAAACAATTTGTTCTATGTGATCATCCACTAACTTACTCTTCTTATACAATTTTATTGAAGTGAATGAGAATGTTTCTGCTCAAACTAGGGTATGGTAATGAACCAATCAAATTCAACATGACATTCACTTGAAGGGATATCATTCATAGCATTATTGCCTCACCCCCAGGAAACTATCTCACAAAAAAGTTATGAGAGAACCATTACTTGGTGGCCTTTCATGTCCTTCACCTCCATCTCATCAAGATCTGCATGAAAGAGAATTCTCCAGGGGCTGCCATCCACCTTGGGCACCTGCAAAGATAATCCTGACACTCAGCCCCAAACTCTTCCTCAGTGCAAGCTAAGGAGAGAAGCTGTCACAATGCCTTACTTCATCAAGTTAATGCTAAGGATACTGCCCAGCTTTCTTTAAAATAATTTTACAAACTAACCAAGTCTCGTATTCCCTGGGTACCTCAGCTTCTTCCAACATCCCAGGTCTAGCAGATCAGCCTTCTTCTCCTGGATTCCAGCAGAATGCTGATGTAAATGTTTTCTAATAATGCCAAATACTGCACTACCTTGCACCTCCCAGGGTCTTCCCTTTTGACTCTTTAAACACTAAATGTATGATCCCGGAATTCTTGGCCCCTCTTCTGTTTGTCCTGTGACTTTTCTTTAATTTAATTCAGGCAGTTCCCTGACGACATTTTCCTCCATCTTTCTTATAAAAATGTGGTTTTTTTCCCCCTCACATCTCAGTTATGTTTCAACCTAAAAATCTGAGACTTTTCTTGAGTTCTATAGAATTCTCAGTCATTTTCACATTGAGTAGTGCCTTTCTCATATTCATTCTTGAATTCCTACAATACGTAGAACATATATAATAATATAAGAATATTATTATACAATTGTATTTATAGGGATATAAGAAATATGATTATAATACATAATTATGTAACATACATTCTATATATATGAAGAGATCATTTATTTCTCTATATAGCTTACATTTTATTTTATAATTTCCATCTATTTCTCTCTCTGCAGTACACTGTGGTTGGTCTTAGATCTCTCTTCAAATTTACTAACTTATCTTCAGCCACATTTAGGCTATTCTTTAATTTGACTAAAATGTATTATAAAAATCCTTGAAATTGGATTCTATAAATGATCTGCTAATTTAAACAAATGGTCCCCTTTCTTGCTTGATGAATTCCACTCTTAAATGTATCATTTTTTAAAATGTACACATACTTTTTAAATAACCGTTTTGACTGGTCTAGTATTGTTCTAATATATAGCTTTTCTATATAGATTTTCCCGATTTGTGCATATTCTCTTAGTTGTTCACAGTGATCAATTTCTTCATTCACTATACGTTTTTTCCTCTGTCCTTACTCTCAGCAGGAACATTTTTTGTGGAAACTCCAAGCATGCTTGTTCTAGTTGTGGTTATATTTATGGGATGGTTTCACAATCGTCTACAACAGGTTTCCTGGCATTTGACTTTTTTTAGACCACTTTCTGTTTGTGTCTCAGCTTAAGGCGTTCATGCTAAATTTGGGTTCAATACCTGCCAGCCCTGCAAGATCACTGTTGCAATTTTTTTTTTCAAGATAGTCTTTTCCTAAATCAAAGTCCTAGGCTGGTCAGGGATAGTTTCTCACTTCTGTTCAGCAATTATACAGTCATTTTCCAGCATCTGGCTTTAGGCAGGATCCTGGTTCTAATTCCCTGTATGACATGGGTTGGACAGCCTCAGTATTTACCCCTGCAAGAGCACTACCACCCCAGCTCTTAGGACAGATCACAGCCTGGCATCCTAATACTTCTTAAAAAACAATTATTACTAGTGGTTGTGAGTATCTGGAAGCTGGTGATTTCCCCTTCTTCCCTTAAAACCAGATATACATTTTGTTTACTCGTTTGTAATTTTGCTTAGCAGTTTGATGTATTAGCAGGAGAATCTGGAATTCCCTTATCTTTCTAAGCTACTAAGCAGTTGAATTCAGTCCTCAATCCAGGCCAATGTAGCTTCTGTCTCCTCAGCTCCACTGAACGCTGGCCACCTGTGGTCTCCATCCTGTGATCTCCATTAAATCCTTCCCAATCACGATCTGACTTGACGCTTAGCATCACGCACACAGTTAACCACTCCTTCCTTTGTGAAACTCCCTCTTCTCTTCAGTCTGCGGGATCACATTTGTCTGGATTTCCTATTGCCTCAATGGGCATTTCTTGGCTTCACTGGCTAGTTTTTCTTCCTTCATTTTGACTCTAAAATATTGGAATGTTGAAGTATTTTTTTTTCCTATTCTCACTATGTTCTTTCTTGAGATGATCTCTTCCAGCCTTATGTTTCAAATACCAAATCAAAACCTTTATTTCCCCCTCTTTTTCCCTAGTGCCTCATCAGTACGTCCCATGAACTCTCCTGGGAAAATATATATTTAATTCCTCCACTTCTTTTCACAATGCCACTGACCGAGTCCAACCATAATCAGCTTTCACCTTCACAAGTGTAAAAGCCTCTTAAATGGTCCCTCTGCTTTGACTTCCCACCCCTACGCATTCTCTATATAGCAACTAGAATGATCTGTTTAAACTCACAAATCAGAGCACCTCATTTTTTTTTAATATAAAATACCTCAATTCCTTATAAAAATTCAGAATTTATGTCATGACCAACAAGAGGTAAACCAGGCTTCTCTCATCTCATTTTCTATGCCCCTCCTCTCTCTCAGTCATCCGACCACTCTGAGTGATCTCCCTCCTCATCAGTGGACCCTCCAGTCTCATTCCTTCCCTAGGCAGGCCTGGCCCTGACTGTTTGCAGGGTGGACGGCCCTTCCACAGGCTCTTTACGGAGATGCCTGTTCCTCGTTATCCGAGCCTCAGGTTTGCAGAGAGGCCTTTTCTGCCAACTCTCCGAATTAGCGCCCATGCTTCTGCTTCACTCATTCTCTGGTTCTCTCCTCCATTAAATATTTTATAATCTGTAATTATTTTACCCATTTGATTAAATTTTAAATCACCTTTCTTCTACCAATTGTCATGCGTACCCCATGAGTATTCCTGTTTATCTCATCTGTGCTTTTATATCCAATGCTTCATACACTGCCTGTGTTTCAGTTGTTGCTCAATAACTTGAATGAATGATTAGATGTGCTTGAAGATAAGAGACAAGACTATAAGGGCAACGTTATATTAATTAAAACATATCTAGCCTTCAATATATTTTTTTCCAAGTCTGAGTGGAGAAATGAAGGCAAGGTTACCAGGAATGCAATCTATTTAGTTTCAATAAGGTAAGGTGTCCATATTTGCCAATGGTGATCAAAAGAGATCCAATATTATGTCCTTCACAAGTCATTCTGTTCATGCCAGCTAAAGAAGTAAAAATTGTGAAGGGACTGTGTTCACCAAAATGTTTTTTATTTCAATATATAACTTAAGTAGGATGTGTATTAGTCTCTGTATTCATTCATGTCCTAAATTGAACGATGCCTGGGAATACATTATCAATAGAAACAAGCCTAGTATTTGAAAGAGGTTTAAAAACAAAGAACCAAAGTAATTACAAAGTAATTATACTGCAAACAAGATATCCCTACAATTTAAACTGCCTGGATTAAACAGTTATCTCTAAAAGTTTCGAGAATGTGATAAATCACTGAAATAAGCATTCCTAACCTCTTTCATATTGTTCAGTTCTGCCACAGGGGCAGCAGTTAGTCTTAGCTGCAGACTGGGAAACAGTTCAAATCTAATCCTAACATGTCACATAATTTAGCTGTTGTGTGTATGTGCCTGTGTTTCCATAAGAGTTAAACTGAGCAATTAATGAAATTACACTGAGGACAGACATTAACTGTCCTTTTAAACAAGACCAAAATGCTTTACCAACATAGAAAATAAGCAGGCTGTCATTCAAACACAAATTAAGTTTACTCTAAGTGAGTTACGGGTGTTACATGGGTGTCGTGTTCTAAATTCCAGTCATAGAAAAATCATTTGCAGTGATTATGTTTCAAAAGTTACATTACTAAAGGTTCTTTTTTCTGTCTTCGCTAGCATTTTCCATCTGCTCTTTTCTGCAGGCTGCATAACTCTGTTCATGTGAACCTGACCGTGCAATAGCTAGATATGGGAAGTAATGAGTTAATTGCACCATAATGTAATAGCAAAACTGACCACTGATCATTTGATCAACTGGACACTATTTTTCCCTAAGGAAAAAAAAGCTATAGAATTAGTCAAATAACTTGATAGGGGAACTGAACTTTGAGAAGTCCCTCTAAAAAATGTTTTATGGGGTACAAATTGAGATTTTTGTTTCATATAACAAATTCTTATTTCAGACTGATCAAATTACATGTAAAAAATAAAAAAGAGGCAATCCATATCAAAATATAAAGACTTAATTAAAAGTATATTGCTTTCTGCAGTAGTGTACTAATTTTCAATTTTTATTAAATTTCTACACTATTACTGATGTGATAAATTACAATAAACTGAGTGGCTTAAAGCAACATACATTTATTATCTTAGTTCCAGAAGGGGTCTCGTTTGCCTAAAATCAAGCTTTCAGCATGGTTCTGTTCATTCCGGAGGCTCTATGGGAAAATGTGTTTCCTTGACTTTTCCAGTTTCTAGAGGTCAAGTTCATTCTCTGGCTTTTGGCCCCATTTATCTATAATTTTCTAAGCCAGTAATGGCTAGTAGGGTCTTTCTCATATTGCATACACTATTTCTCTACTTCTATCATTACTTCTCTGACTCTTTTATTTAGCCTATCTAGTAATCCAGGATAATCTCCCATTTGAAGGTCTTTAAGTTAATCATATCTGCAAAATCCCTTTTGCCTTGTTAAGGCAACCTATTCACAGGCTCCAGAGATCAGAGAATGGGCATCTTTGGCGGCTACTTTTGCTGACCACAAGTAGCACTCAAGTATGTTTATTTCTCATCTGTGTTGAAATAAGGAGGATGTCAATGATGGGTTTTAGGCAGAGAAAATACATAACTAATTTTATATTTCACAAGGATTATGTTGGTTGAGATGCTGGAGAACAAATGAAGAGTGGGGAACAGTTAGGAAACCATTCCAGTCATCCATCCAGGTGAGAAATGATTCTATCATCTCAGACTGAAGTGATGATATTGACAGTGAACTACAGGAGAGCAGTTCAAGATTTCTGGAGGTACTTGGGGATTAAAAGCATG
The DNA here is from genome assembly GCF_009834535.1 of Camelus ferus. NCBI lineage: Eukaryota > Metazoa > Chordata > Mammalia > Artiodactyla > Camelidae > Camelus > Camelus ferus. The sequence goes on along the minus strand of NC_045718.1, from coordinate 4,389,102 downwards.
AGGATTTGTTGTAGGATTAGATGAGGCATACAAATAAGGCAGAAATGTCGGCATGACTATGAGGCTTCTGTTTTTAGAGAGTAAGTAGTTCAGCAGGAGACAAAACACTGAAGAAGGACTCAGGGAGACCTTCAATTTTATTTAACAAAGAGTCAGCTTCCAGACATTGAAGCAGAGATGTTACTAGCACTGAAGTTCTGAGGTGAGACCAGGAATAAAGCTGTAAATCTGTGAGTTGTAAATAACATGACCAAGAATGAAAATGGTTTTAAAAGAGGAAATACACTAAAAAGATATGAAGGCCTAAGACTTTAGGAAATTGATCTTTAAAAAGCTGGACAAGAAAGATCAGGGCAGCAAAGGAATATGGGGATGAGAGTTCAGACTTTTAGAAAGAAACTTGAACATGTGTTGCCATGGAAACAAGAGCAGAGGCTGCTAAAGAAGTCAACAATCTTGAAAGTTACTGAAAAATCCCAAGTTCTCATTGGATTGGTGATATTGAGATAATTGTTAGCAAAACAGACCTATTTTTGAGGACCTGAAACCATACTGGATTGGATTAAGAAATGGTGTAGTTTGAGAAAATGAAAACTGTGTTAGCAAAGTTTTGACATCTGGGATTTGAGAAGTGATAAAATGAATGGTGGCTGTTAGGGGAGTGATGCTGAAGGAAAATATATATATATATATATATATATATATCAGAGAAATTTGATTACAGTGAAATACCAGTAGGACCTGTTCCATGGACATGTGAGCTGGGCTGCTACATGAGGCCCCTGCTCAGAATTACTCATATTGGTTTAATGCTCTGCAATTGCCCTCTTGAAATTATTAATAATTTTATGTTTGACCTGGTGATTTGGAGGCAAACTCTGATGGAGCAAAGAGATGTGACAGTGGTTTGGAGACTGGTCCTGCCTCCTGCTGGCTTCTCACCACCTAAGGATGGTTTGGCCACACACTCTCCCACAGCCAGGCACTCCTCTTGGCCCTACACCCAGCCAATAACCAGATGGGGGAAAGGAGGCCCTCATTCTGCTGTCAACCTCTGCCCGTGAGTGCTGGGGTCAGGGTGTGCACTCCAGAGCATCTCAGGTAGTCTGGCAGCAGCATGGTTGGCAGGTAGCCAGCCAGTCTTGAAGAAGGCAATCCTCCAGCCCCTCCACCCACCATGGATTATGATGGCTGGGCTGTGAGAAGGGGAGATGCCTGTCTCTGAAGCATGTGGGTCTGGAGGCTGGGGAGAGGGGGAACCTGGCAGCTGACTATTCTGTGCTAGGGGGAGTCTTGAGTCCTGGTTCAGGGCACCCATGTAACTGTTGAGTAACCCCTGCCTAGGGAGCCCTTTCTGGACCACATCATGTTTGAGGGAACCTCTCTTCCCCCTTTCAAGCTTCTTGAGTCTAGTTTTTATTTGTTTGCCCTGATTTGCTAGTGCATAAGCATCGCATCGTGTTTGAAGACAAGCTATGAAACATGAATTATGTAATTTGGGTCACTCTTCACACAATTTAAATGCTCGATATGCATTTAAACCTAGCATTGCATAGTTAAAAATAAGTGGAAAAAAGTTAGTGCTAATAATTTAAATGTTTATTTTTTTCTTGGCTTAGAACAACATTAAATAACTAATACCATGAGAGGTCAGGACTGGAAGAAGGGGAAAAGCTTTATATCTTTTCAAAAACTAGAATTATGCAATTTATTGATTAGAAAACTGAAAAAGAAAAAGCTGTCTTTGGAAGAATTAAAACTTTTTTCTTCTATTGCTAAGAGAAATAATGTTAATGAGTATTTCCCCATACTTACTTATCTGTCTTTAACTGAGCAATGTTTCACAAAATTAAAAATCCCTTAAAATAAAACAATTAGTGATACAACAGAACAAAGAGAATCCTGGAGGAACTTAGGGATTACACCTTATAAGGCATTTAGGTGGACTAATTACTTACTAGCTTACTCTATTTAAGTTAGATAGAAGAAACAGCCCCAAGAGTCAGATTCATTAATTACTAAAATTAGACATTATCAGATGAAGTAAAATTTGTTTTAATCAAGATAGTCTCAAAGGGAATAGATTATTTTCATCTGACAGGAATAATTTCTTTTTACACAATTCTATCAAATTGAATCTTCAGGCCGTATTAATATTGTTTATTGCATGTGTGTATTTGTTTACTATTAATTTTAAGACCATTATGATTTTATGGAGGCTTTTCATCCTGTAGCCCTACATATGCTACTGACCTTGTTATGAATATCCTTTTAATAGGTTCTTTGAAGCTTCCATGATAAGATATAAACAAATCAGAAGAACATATCTCTTTATTCTACAATATATCTCCAATTCGTGGTTTATTAAAATCAGAGATTCTTTAAATTTTGTTCGAGATTCAAATTACTATATATGGACAGGGACTCAAGAATGTGCATGACAAAAAGCATGTTAGATGCGAGCAGGCAGCATGCAAAACATTCCTTAAAATATATTGAGCATTTACTAGTCTGTGCATAAGTATGTAGATTGTTGATTTTATTTTTTTGAAGTGGACACTCCTGGGCTTATATTTCTCAGTTTTCAGCTAGTGATCTTTTTGGACAAAGATAAATTACCTGTAAACTTTGTCTATTTTTACTGCTATAGAAAACACAAACATACACGTATGCACACACATACCACAAACATAATCAACTAAAATTAAGATAATTTTGATAGGTTTTAGGAACAGATAATTGTAAAATACACATGTGTAAAAAGTGTGACCAAGTTCACCGTAAACCTGTGTTCACTTTTATAGAAATACCTTAAAGACAGAGTAATAATCACATCATGCACAGGAACTATTCTTCCAGAGTATCCACTGAAAACCCTTAGAAGGCTTACATGTATAATACAAATATTCCTCGATCCCCACCAGTTTGTGTGACGGCCTGATTAGTAATGGGACGTGTTCAAATGACAGCCTTCCTCTGTCTTGTCTGTATTTTTGCAATTTGTCGGTTCAGAATGACCACTGTCCTTAAAGTTGTATTTGACCCCAATTCTCTTATTACAGCGGAGCTACTGTGGATGTAACTGATCAATCATCTCCTCCTGTTTCAGGACCATCCATTCATTCATTCAATTAACATTTATGGAGTAGCTACGCTTTCAGGCAAATGGGGATCTGAATGTTTCTCACCATAAAACTCATATTCTAGTGGGGGGCTATTTACAGTAAATGAGTACATACTTGATGAACGTAAGTACTACGTAGGAGGTAAAATATCGGAAAGCAGTAGAGAAAGACAGGGAGATAGGGAGTTTTACAGACTGGGGGATAAGGTGACATTTGAGCAAAGATCTAAATAAAATGGAGAAAGGCAGACCGTCACATAAGTGAATTAACCCAGTCTGCCGTTTTCTGAGTCTGGCTTATTCTATTAGCATTATGCATTTCAGACCCATCCACATTATTAAAGTACATGAGTAACTCATCCTGTGCTTATGATTGCTGAGTAACACTCCACTAAATAGAGATTTCATAGTTTGCTTTTTTAACTCCCTCCCCATGGGACTTTGGATTGTTTCTTTTGGGTAATAATGAATGAAGCTGTTCTATACATACTCACAGACAGATTCCTGAGTAAACACAGGTTTTCATTTGACTTGGGCAATCCTCTACGAGAGGGGTTGCTGGATCATATGGTAAGCAAATAATTTTATAAGAAACTCCATACTTTCCAATGTGATTGTACCATTTTGCTTACTCATTAGAAGTATATGAGAATTCTAGTTGCTCTGCATATATTCCAGCTCTTGTATTTTCAATTTTTTTTTGTTTTGTTTTAAACTTTCTAATCCGTATATACTGGTATCTCATTGTGTTTTCTGTTGCACTTCCTAAATGACTAATGATGTTTAGCATGCTTTCATTTGACATCTCTTTGTCTTCTTTGGTGAAGGGTCTCCTTAAGGGCTTACCCATTTTTATTTGGGGTTTCTTTCCCATTAATAAATTTTGAGATTTCTTAATATATTCTAGAAATAAGTTTTTACACAATAGGTTATTTATAAATATTTTCTCCCAGTCTGTAGTCTGTCTCTTTTAATTCTCCCAACAGTGTCTTTGAAACACTTCAGTTTTTTTTTTTTGAGTAACTTGAAAAGTAACACTGTGTAAGTTTAAAGTGTACATTGTGTTACTTTGAGATTTGTATACTGTAAATATATAACATTTGTATGTTGTAATTTGATGGCTGATATAGTGATATTTATCATAGTACATAATTACAGTACAATATTGTTGTCTATATTTATGTTACTGTGCTTTGCTTATTTACTACTTCAGTTTTCATGTAGTCATTTTTTTTGCTGAGTATGTTGAAGGCATTCTTGTCTTTGTTACCATGTTTTTAATTTCTATGATTTATATTTATTACTTACAATTTTTATCTCTCTGCTAAAATCACTCATGTATGTTGTTCACTTTTCCCACTAAAGCATCTAACATATTAATCATAGCTATTTTATATTCTTAGCTGCTGATTTTAAATTCTGGGACATATCCAACACTGGTCTTCAGATTGGTTTGTCTCCTGAGAGTATGTTGCTTTTTCTTGCTTATTTGGGTGTCTCAATTTTTTGGTTGAAAGCTGATGTCTTCTGTAGAGCATAAGTAGTAATTACCTGTTTCTGTGGACACAACCCTTTAATGGAAGGCCATCAGTGTGGGTGATTGAATCAATCTAGCCAGGAACTGGGCTGAGTTTGGGATCTGTTGTTTCTGTGGTTGTTACTGGCTCTCCACAGGCCTCATATCCCTTGAAGTCACCTTGTACGTAGACTGAGGCTGGTTTCTCAGAGAGTTTTTCACAATATCAGCCCCACTTGCAAACATGAGGGCTTCCCTTTGAGTCTGCTCCTCGGAGAGATTCCTTTTCCATGTCTCTGCCCCAGCCAGGCAGTAGACGCTCTTACTTGTTCCTGGACGCTTGCTGGCCTGATGGTGGTAGTGAACAGGCATGAGAGAGTCACTGTATGCTTTTCTGGTTTATCACTTAGATACAGAAGGCCCAGATTTAGGTGAACCTACAGATCATTGATCTTACATATTATCACACAAATAGTTGTAACACTGAATGTAAAGGGATAATGAAGATAAAAAAAATCAGTAGCCAATTCCTTCGTGAATTTTATAGGCCCAGTGATTAGACTGCATCCATTTCACTATTGGGGACAAATTATCCTAGTTTAATCGAATAACTTTGAATAGGAAACCAGGCATCAAATACCCAGAGTGGCATGAGAAAGTAAATACAGTGAAAAGGAAGATGATAGCTTATCCCAAATTCCCAGGTTTCCAGTTCCCGTCACCCCCTCGTCCTTGAGGAAATTACTATTTCAGTTACATACTTACAAACATACATACCCACATGTCAACATGCTGTTTTAACCAAAAGTAACGGCACATTAAATACGCTTTTCTGAAATTTCTCTTTTACTTAATATAACATGAAGACTGTGATATATTTTGAGGGTTTTTGTTTTTATTTACAATTCTATCTAGATACTTCTACCTCACATTTTTTATAGCTATGTAGTATTCTCTTGCATGAGTTTACAAAGCTTTATTAAATCAATCTGCTAGTCCACTAGTAATGGACATTCAAGTAACTTGTAGAAATTGGATACTATAAACAGCACTGAAATTCATTTTCAGTTTTACAATACAGCACATTCATAAGAGTTTATTATTAAGATACATTTCTGCAAGAGCTAATAGTGGATCAAAATGAGTGAGCATTTGAAATTTGACATTGTTTTTAAGGATAATGTACAATTTATATTCTTAAAATATTTTGACAATGAATGTCTGTGATTTCTTATCCAACCTAGAATACTGCCAACATTTTTATCTTTGCCAATGGTACATGATTATAATATCATTTTCTATTTATTTTATTTACAAGTGATATGGACATCTGCTAAGTATTTAAAAGCCATTTGAAGGTATTTTTACTTCTGGCTGTGGAGGACTAATTTATGTAAGACGAATTCCACAAAAGCTAGAAAAGACATCTAAAACACATATGTTTGAAGGCATCAGAGATCTATCAAGACACCGAGGACTTAAGGAATGAAGACACTAGTAAGAAGGAACACGAAGTGACGAGATCCAAACATTTTTCAACACGAGGCATGTGTCAGAGCAGCACAGAGTCTGAAAAGCTAAGCAGACCTTTCATTAGTCTCCAGGGTCAGAAAGAAAAAAATCAATTTCAGATCCTGCATCAGGAGAAGGGACCTGGCAAAGGTCTGAGACTTTCAGATGTGACCAATTACACACCAGGAATAGTGATGCATCAAAACAGACAATCCTCACAGCTCTGAGTAAGCCCAATTCCTCACTGGAATAAGCTACACTTTCCTCTGGAGAAAGCTGTCACTCTTCAGAGTCACAAATTATTTCTATGCTTTTTTTTTTTTTTTTACATACAAACACGAGTATTCATTAAAAAGTTAACAGACATATTAGGACTCAAGTCATACACTGTATTACTCAATACATGACAACTTATTACACGTTACTATACACATATATCACATATAACAATAAAAACTGAGACACAACTTATGTACCCAAAGGGGAAGATCGTTAGACTCTATATCGTTATAAAATTAAAGTTGTAAATTATTATTTAATGACATGTAATGGTGTGTAGATGGAATCAGTGGGGAATTTCATGTGGATGATGAGAAGCAGAGAGGTCTCATTAGGAATTGCTAACGTATCAATTTGCAAACTAAATGGATTTGGGGTTGGAGATCAAGAGTTTTATTTTGGACATACAAGTGTAGCTGAATAAATTACTTGGGAACTAGAGAAAAGATCTGGGCTGGGAAGAAAATTCATGTCGTCAGCATGTAGAGGGTAACTAAAACCATAGGCACGGATGAGAAAATCCAGGGAACTAGGCGTTAGCCCACCTAGAGCAGAGGGCTAGGAAGGCTTGAAGAACCTTAATTTATGGAAAAATGGAAGAGCAGAAGACATTTACTTGGATCCACTTCATTTATCATTCACAAAAAGTAATATGGTATCGGATATTTATGTACAATGATTTTAGAGTCTTTCCCCTGCTCCTGCCTGGCATGAGTTTAATAGTTTGCCTCATATGGGATTGGTAAATTATTGATATACAGTGATAGATGTTTCATATATGCTTTGTACACCTTCTTCCCCACCCATGGGAATTCTCCAGGCAGTACATTAAGAGAAGTAAATATCTGCTACATTCCAAGGGCTCAAATTCTCTACACTCCTAGTACTGTTTGAAATTTCTGGTTGTTCAAATTTCCAATCCATCGTTGGATCCTTTGTGCTGAGCCCATGGACTGAAGCTTCACTACAGTGTCTGCCTGACTTTCATTGTGTTGTTCCCCTAGACACTAATTTTCTGGAATAAATGATCTCATCTCTCCAAAGTGACCTTCTGTTATCAAAACCTCCATTTTTTTAATCTTCTTAATCTTTCTGAAACTTTAAAAAAAAGGCTGACGACAATGTGTTGACATTTTAAAGACACTACTGAAGGCAGGGAGGGGAGGAGGAGGGGAGGGCCCCCTGTGGATAGAGACTCCCCTCAAATCATTCCTACTCATTCTCCTCACTTAGACGCAGGCTTGGGTCTCCTGTGAGACTTAATTAAGCTACAGGCTCCCTCTGGCTGCCACCTCCCATATTTTCACAAGTCCACATTTCTCTAACTAACACATCTCTCCTTCCTTACCACTTTCTTTTCATGCCACACTCCAAGAAATCTCAAACATTCTTGATGATTTCTAAGGGTTCTTTTTACCATGAACTTCAGGAGAAAAACTGCTAAGAAGAAGAAAAAGACACATTGGGGAAATTTTATAAAAACATAAAATAGTAACAGGATTTTATGGCTGCTTTTTTTTCCTTATCATTTTGCTCATCAGTAACGAATGAACATCTTGTTTTTATTTTGTAAAGGAGGTGTTCGTTCACTGCATCCCATTTACTCTTTGGGCTGGTGACCTTATTGAATTTTTTATAATCCACTGAATTCTGCGCTCCTCCTTTATAGCTTTAGACGGTTTAAAGAGAGGGACAGATATTCCCAACTATGTTGGTGCTTACTTCGTGCCATACACACAAGAACCTTGTGTGTGTTAACTGCCTTTACTTTCATAACAAACACATTGTACAAAGAGGAAGTTTAGGCCCAGATTAAATTGCCCCTGTTCATACAACTGGTGGTGATAAAATTCGAATTCAACTCCTGGCTTCTGGCACCAATGACCCAGGTGTGAACCCCTCTTCACTGTGGCAAAAGCAACTACAGGCAGTAAAATGTGGTGATCAGCTTGCCTGGTGGTGTCATGAGAGGCTAAACTTCATTTCAGAGTCAATTATAGCCAACGTTTCCAATGTGCTTCTCAGAAAACATTCCCATGGGCTATTAACAGCTATTACAGGGGGGAAAGGAGGGCCTTGTCAAATAAGGTTGAAAACCATGGGATTAATAAGCACTAAACAGTTTGTTTTCAGGTCTTTTAACACTAACGTGATAAAAATGCATCGTGACTCTAGCGGCAGGATACTTTGTGCATTGTTTTCCAGGTATACTTGACAATGAAACACATTTTGGAAGAATATGTATTTAGTAAGAGTTTAGGCAGCTATTTCAAAATCTCTGATGTAAATTGTTTCTCCCTCTCTGACTATTTCAAGAAATTACTGCTTCCCCCTGGAATAAATACTTTTTAAAATCATTTCCTCACATCAAGTGATTTCACTCAAGATGTGAAACTTAGTTAGCTTGAATAAGAATAAAAACTTGACTTTTAATGCTTCCTAAACTACCTTTACAATATACGCCAAGAGTGTGTTAGTCAGGATGATAATTAAGCTGCTATAACACATAGAGTCTAATATCTCAGTTAAACTCATGCCCGAGTTCAAAGCATCGTTCTATATGAGCAGATAGTTCCTTCCATAAGAGGGATTCAGATGTCAGAATTCTTCTGTCTAGGCTTCTATCTAACTTAATTACAGCTGGTGAGAGGGAAAATGTGGAGAATGGACACCAGTCTCTTAAAAACTTTGGCCTGGAAATGACATATATCACTTTTGTTTGCATTTCACTGGCAAAGAGAAAACACATGCCCGCTCCTGGATGAAGGAAAGCTGGGTGATGTACTGTCCAGAAAGCTACTATTGAGGGATATTATTATAATATAAAAGTGGAAAGGTTAAACTGAGGGCTTGTTAGTCATCTCTAATGCAAGGACTGCAAGTATTGGCCAATATTGCTTCAATTTCTACACTCCTGTTGAATTTGTAAGGTTCCCAAAGCCACGAAGCAATTCACAAAATTGACTGAATAAAATTTCCAAATTATTGCCACATATAAAATGACCAGTCATTATCATTACTATAGTACCTCTGTCAATGATAAATTGCTGAATGGACATTTCCACTGAAAAGGATTTTCTGTGTGCATATATAATTATTTTGCATTACATTTGGCTACATTTAAATTTCCCAAAACTTTCTTTACTTTTTCTAACTTACTTTTCACTCTTTAAAGATTGGTAAAACTCTGTTTCTAAAGTTATTAATAAAATCAAACTAGTATATGGCATGGTAGGACTCACCAGGAATATACAGTTGGTTCCCTGCTGGGGTAGAGTGGAATTTAGAATGAATAAGGAAGAACTTACACCAATTTCATGAAGTCAGGGGCAAGGAAGGAGACTAAGAAATGGCCAGGGCTGCGTCAGCCATAATTTCCCAAAGAAAATTCAGTCTAAAGAGGAAGATTCAACCTCTAGATAAATAGTTGAAATGAGAGACCAGCATAATCAAAATAATTTCCCTGTCAACCTTTCACATGCCAACCTGTTCCTTCTCTTCGTGTAAGTTATGACACTGTGGTTGAGCTAAGGTCAGGGATCCTATTCAGTCATAACTATACCTAGCACTTGGCATAATGGCCAACATACAGTAGAAGCTTGATAAATGCTCACTGAAATATGACTTGAGTTTTGAATAAATAAATGAGTGGGTACATTGAGCTTGGGTATTTAGTTAGCAAATAGAACACACCAAGAATCTGAAAAAAAGCTACATTCATTGTCCCAGGGAGGAAGATGGTCAGAGTGAACTCACAAAGTCTTAATATTCTGTCAAATAACATCTGTAACCCAATTTTGTGTAAGCGGTCTTGATCTTTTCTTGTCTTAACTCAAATAACAGTGGAGTCACATCTGTCTAACTCAAAATTCTATCTACAGCACATAGGATATGTTTCTTAAATTAATAAATTCTGCCTTGAGGTGAAAGGTCCCCACGCCAGTCCTATGACTGTGGAGTAGGTTCTGTTCCCTGGAGCAGGGTTTGAATAGCCTTCCAGTCTTGAGAAAGTGGTCTGACACTAAAATAGAAAAAAGAAAGGAAGGACTGAGGATGAGACTCAGAAAAACTGCTGTGCACCAACAGGAGAGGGACTTAGACCCCAGACTTAGGAGCAATTATCAGAACCCAGGACCCAGGACTAGGGTCAGGCTGACCTCACATGCTGCTTGGTGCTCAGGCCCAAACTATAAAGCTGAGAGTGTTGAAATTCTTACTGATTCAAGTCAAAATTGATCATGACATCTCAGAATGGAGCTGAGTCTGACACTAGGTATCAAAGAGTCTTTACCTATACAGATCAGGCCCCAAAGTATTAGTTATTTAAATTATTTTATCAAGTTATAGTCCAAGCTAGTTAATACATTTTATTTTTAGAGTATTGTTTTGGGTCAGAACACACTGTCTCCCCAGATGCTAATGCTAATGGACATAGTGAAACTGAATAGTAAAAATGCTTCAAAGGAGCTTCTTTAAGTAAACTATAAATTGGGACACAAGTCTAGAAATGCGAAGAAGTAAAAATATGAAATTAAAAAGAAACATTTTCCATAAAAAGTAACAAAGAAAGTGGGTGTAACTCAAAGATTTCCTTTCCACAAAATTACTGATCAAGATTAGTCTGGAGAAGGTGGACAGTTTCCCATCTCCCTGGGTTGGAGGAATAGCTGCATTAACAGTCCAGGCTAGAGGGCATGGCTTAGAAATGACATGTCCTGCACTTCTGTTCCCAAGCTAGACTAGCATCTCAAAGTCTACTCCCTGCCAAGACTGTCATGTTAGAAGACTGCAAGGAAAGACAGAAGGGAGAGTATGACAAGGCGGAAACATCACTGTGATGTTGGACAAATTGTTAAACCTTTCAGAGCTTCAGAATTCTCATCAAATGGGATTACTGGGATTTTGAGGAAGCCTGATGAATAGTCCATCTTTCCTCCCCTTAGTTCTGAACACAGTCGTGTATTTTAAAAAATGCCTTATTCCTATGAAAAGGCTTGTAAGACACTGCAGGACTAGTTCTCTCTGCCAAGGAAATTTACTAAAACTGATGTCCAGAATTGAGCAGAGTGAAGCCAGAAATCACAGACTATGCTGAACCAAGGGACAATACTTCCTGTAGGCGTGTGGCTTCTCTTAGCATTTGGTTGACATTATAGGAATTCATATTAAACTACAGTTTTCAAATCTCCTCATTTTGTATCTATAGTGTACATTTTTATTTTGTCAAATACCAACTGCTTTGTGCAGGGATTTTTAATTAACAAAGTTATTACCTCTCCATCATATCTTTTTGTAGTAGCATGGGTGGCTGCACCCCAAGGTGTAAATCCATACATATTATCACATTTAAAATGTTTATAATTTCATATGCTTATTTCATAATGATACTTTTGTTAATGAGGTATTTATCATCTTTTGCATTTTGTCCTTGGCTAATGAAATCTGAAAGTTACTGATGCATCACAGTTTATCATTAGCCTCTAGGTGCTTGCTAGATCATTGCCTTATTGATGAAATCACCTTAGGATAAGGTCTCCATAACTCTGCCTCATTGGACATCTACAGGATCGGTCTGCCGTCTTCCAAATCCCAATACACAGCAGGTTGTTTTATAATACACATCCTGCCTGTATCTCATTAAGGTTAAGTACTCTTTCACAACAAGCCAATTTTACAACACGTTTTGGCCTACTTTGTGTCCCAGGAATAACTCTGCTGCTTGGCAGTGAGTGTTTTCCATTCTTGCAGCACATTTCGTCTTTTCCTTAAGACCCTTTATATTGAAAAGTGAAATGCTACAAATTTGTCTTTGCCTCAGCAATCAGGTATTGATGTATTTGCTCTCCCTCTGCTCATCTTCTGCAAGTCCAAATTGCTTAAGTACTGAAAGCTCTCAAGGTAGTGACCTGAAATATTAGCAGGTTACATTACCTCATTAAGCAAAAGAAACTGCTCTTATTCAAAGCCTGTATATGCTGACACTGCATTTATCCGAAAAATTATTAATGTCTGAATGGAAGTGTAGTAGGAAAGATATTCTATACTTCCAGACTGAGGGTTCTCTAACTTTTCATGGCTTATAACAATTTCACCTATCATTATTGCCTTTTCCTTGAAAAGTAAAGATGAATGATGCTAAAAATGATACATTTTAATACAGTCAAGTTACACTTCTCTCTGATGCTACCTCACATGTTGATGATCTGGCACTTTTTTTTTTTTCTGCCAGAAATAGCACAAGTTCATTTGAAGGAGAAAGACAACCCTTAAATAACAGGGCAATTATTATTTTAATCAATAGCAGCATCATATTTTAAATTAATCTTCAAAAGTCCCTGAAGCTAAAATTTCAAAAGTCATTAATCAATTAAGCAAAATAATACACAGTCTTTCAAAGTACTCTGTCTCCTGAAGGTTGTTCAACCTGTTTTCTGAGAATGAAAACTTAGTACTTTTTTTCCCTTCCACTGAGTGGTTTTATTTTTCTAATAAATGTAATTACCTAATATGTGAAAAATAATATGATGGTGTGTAAATGTGAACATTCTAGTGTATTGAAATGGCTCCACTTTGGTCGCCACAAAATTGTAAATCCTTAAAAACTGCTTCTGTTTATCCATATGAAGGACACGATGCCTAAAAATCCTTTCTTTCTAAAATCATAACCTTTCAGAAAATTTGCTTTTGAAATCAGAGTAGAGAGAGTGGAACATGCCCCTCCTGTCTGCAGGATCTGGGCCATGTGGGTCACTTTGACGCAGAGAAGCAGCCTTGATTTCCAATCCAGGAACAAAGCTTCAGGTAGGGCCTTTTCAGATACATTACATGTTTAATTTCTTAGGAACAAAAACTACTGAGTCATTTCTCAGCTCTGCGAGTAATCAGACTATGATATTTTTATTAGACACTAAAATACTGATAATACCAAGTTCACACAGCCTTTCACTTTTTTGCCATTTTCTTAACAATAGTTTCATCTCATCTAACACTCAATCTAGAGTTAATCCCTGCTTTCCTGGAATCTAACTTCAGAGCTATCCATTGTAAGCCCAAACCCTGTACAAAATTTCTCTCCCTTCTTACTAAGGTAAACAATGCACAGTTTCTCCTGGTGTATTGTTTCTCTTACTGCAGTAAGTTATAAATCTAGTGGATTTTGTTTCACTACAGATATGTTCCTGGTTATCTTTATCTGATGGACATCGTCAAAATTCTTGTGACCCCAGCAGTTTGCAGAACGCTATGAAAAATGTATATGCCAAATACAGTTGACTCTTGAACAACAGGGGTTTGAACTGCAAGAGTCCACTTATTCTCGTCTTTTTTTTTCAATAGTAAATATGATTACACTGCACTACACGCTCCGAAGTTGGTGGAATCCAGGGTTGCAGAGCCAACTCTAACATTATACTCAGATTTTCTACTGCATGGAAGGACGATGCCTCTGACCCCCAAACTGTTCAAGGGTCAGCTGTATTTAGAAATAAAAGAATAGTTTAACAGAAATGGAATGAAAGGAATGTGTATGCATGATAACTACCAAATTCAGTCACTTATCTTTAGAAACTAATCAAGGATTATTAGGTGCTCCATAGTAAATTGCTGAGTAAATTACTGGGGTTTTTCTGCCTCTCCCAAACTATTTAATATATGTTTCTCTATTTTTGCTATTTCTTAGCTACAGCTATGCCTTTGAATTCTTTTTCGTAGCACACCACAAGAACCTGTTTCCTTCAGTCAGTCAATTTTTGCTCCAGACTTTTTCCAACCCTCTCCATGTCCACATTTGCCTACCATTATCTTATTCTTCCAGAATATTCTTAATACAAGTCAACTGAGTTAATGTTTCAATATGGATTATTTTAAGTGTCACAGAACAGGAAGCCTGAATCATTCATTATAAATAGGGTTTGACCAAGGAAGAAATAATGCCATCGTAGAAGTTACCCAATGGACAGCATGAAGTTGTCATTTCAGGTACATTTGAGATAATACAGGTTTTAAATACTTTCCAGTATTCCTTGGAAAGAGTATGTGCAAACATGGAGGCAAGAAACGACTTGTCACTTGCTGTTGCTGAAATGTGTGCATGGAAGAAGTAGCTGGTGAGCACGTGAGAGAAAAGTACAAAGTATGTCAAAGAACTTGTCTTTCAGGCAGAGAAACAGTCCAGTCATATCTGTAATGCAAAGGAAGATGTAAATCTGTCTTACGCTGCTGCAGTGGGCAGAGGTATAACTAATGGACAGCAGTTGTAGTTGAATTTCTGTTCGATGTAAGAAATACTTTTCTAATAACTAGAACGGTCCAGAAAATATGATGAGCCAATTAGGCTGAGTGCCTCTTACTTCCTAGAAGTAACTAAGTAGATGAATGCCCATGCCTCAGGAATGTCTTAAAAAAATTTTCTCTTTTCCATTCTATAATGTTGTCTGCTGGGATTCTAATAAATGAATCAGTGCAAGTGTTAAGATAGACACAATTGTGCTGCAGTCACTAAGCAATGAATTAACATATAACAGAAGCATTTTAGAGTCATACAAAACAGGGACTGAGAACAGCGCTGCCGTGGTGGCAGGACAATAGGAAAAAGATCTAACATCAGACCTTTTTTAGATGTGATATTGAATCCCACAGAGGATGTCTTACTTTGCATGATCATAGAAAAGTATAAATGATGTTTAGTTATACCATAGTAATATATGATACCAGCTATTCTACTGCAATCCAATCATAGAGTAATTAACCTATACATAATATCACCTGCAACAAACAGTTTGAATGCCTACTGGGAACTAGGCACTCCGAGATATTCTGCATATTTATCTCTAATCCACCAATCAACCTGAAAGGCTAATATTATCCTCTTTTCACAGATCACAAAACCAAAGCTCTAAAAGATCAGGCTCTTCAGAGCTAACAAATGGCGTATTGAGAGCCCTGACTGTCTCCCAGCCCTATGGCATGCTTACATAGCAGACAACCACTTAATTGCTTTCAAAGTATAACTTACATTTTAAGACTTTAATATATTTATGGAGTAAGATGCTAAGGTTAGCCACCTACTGTCATCAAGAAAGAGGATTTTTTAATTTGTTTGTTTAATACTCCTCCCTCCAGTTACAAAATGGGAACATCCTAAACTCTAAACTCAATAAATTAAATGTAATTGATTAACACCTATGTTTGGAAATAAACATCAAAAAGAACACTGGAAAAGGTATAAATTAATAAAAATGGAAATAAATTTAAAAATAATTCTACGTTTAATTCCAGAGGTTGAAATAACTTTGACATCTGACAAAATTAGAGTAAAGATGTTAAGAGTCTCTGATCCTTCTTTAAGATACACTGGAATGGCAACTGCTGTCACTTCCAATTTTCGAAGTAGTGTACTTTCCGTTTTCCTTACTAATCACAACTTGTCCTGCCATCCTGTCCTAAATTCGCCAATTAGCATCCTCTCTTGTGACTCCTCTGAAGCGTGTGGATTTGTTATGATCCTACTTTTCAGGTATTAAAATGATATATCCTGGATTCCATTGTAATTTAGCCACCTAGACCACTTTTCAGTGTGACTAAACAAGATATTTTATAAGAAAAAAGTTAACAGTAAAATGTAAAGGAAGAAATAGAGTTGATTCACTGTGAGCTACACATTACTAGAGAAATAACATATGATTTTAAAATGTTAAAATATATATATATATATATACATATACATATATATGTGTATAATGCAGCAGCATTATTTTCTGGTAGTTAAATGCTTTCTGTTTCTGTTCTGGGAATCAAAGATAGTTACAGAATATACCATGTACAGGCGTAAGCAAAATTCCACCTCCCCCTGCACCTTCCTTCAGTTTCTCCATCTCCTGGGCAACATGCTAGCTTAACTCCAGGATGAAAGCAACCCATTCAACTCCAGGACGGAAGGTAAGAGGCAAAGAGGGCTACGTGGTTCCAGCCTGTCTGTGGGAGCTCCAGCCCCTGCCCTGTGGTTTTTCAGTTTCAACATCCAGTATGAAAAATGAAGATGACAGCCCAGCAGCCTAATAGTCTTACAGACACTATTTAACCAGCTCTCAAAATTGCATAAACTCAGATCCCCGTAACAAATCCCTTTGCGTCCACGTGCATGCATATATCCGTTTGCTAGGGCCGCCATAATGAAGTACCACAGACTGAGTGGCTTGAACAACAGAAATGTGTTGTTCACAGTTTTGGAGGCTAAAAGTCTGACATCAAAGCTGCTTCCTTCTGTGGGTTAGAAAAGAAAATTTGTCCCAGGCCTCTCACCTTACTTCTGGTGGTTGGGTGGCAATCTTTGCAGCTCCTTGGCTTGTACATACATCCGCTCATCTCTGCGTTCATGTTCCCCTGGCAATCTCCCTATGTGCAAGGCTCTGTGTCCAAATTCGCCCTTCTTATAAGGACCTCGGCATTATTGGATTAGGGACCCACTCTACTTCAGCATGACCTCACTTTAACTAATCACATTTGGAATGACCCGATTTACAAATAAAGCAATAATCACATTTTAAGGCACTCAGGATTACGTACTCAACATATTATGGGGAGACAATTCAACCCATAACAAGTTGAATTGTGTCCCCATAAAATTCATGTTTTTACATATACACACATATTCATTCACACACACACACTCACACACTCACACCTCTCAGTGGTTCCGCTTCTCTAATTGAATCCTTGATGATAGTTCATCTCTGCCACATATTTTCACACACCCACGCCTTTGTCCAAACTAGAAATACCTTCCCGTCATTTTCTGTCAGGAGAACACCTACTCCTATTCCAAGATCCAAGACAAAAGTGCCCTATAGTATATTCCTTCCCTGTTACTTTACTGAGACAACGTTGGTGGCAGAATTAATTATAATATGTATAGCCTAACTAACTAATTACATATATCTATGTAAATTATATAACTGTATAATTATTTAAATCATTTATTGTATAATCATATAACCTGTAATTGTATAATCATTCAGATTTTGAATGGTATAAACAAAACCTGCATAAAATACAGCAATAATCCAACACCATCTTCTCCAATGTTTTCATCAGTTGAAGGATAAGGACCATAATTTACTCCTATTGTCTGCATAGCACTCTTCATAGTGCCAAGGTGTCACAAATATTTTTTTCTAAAGCTGCTGAATTAACTACAACTTGGGCCAAAGGAATTTTTTAAACTTCTGATTAATAAATTGCCAACATATCCATGTATATCTCAGTAACGCTTCTCATTTTTTAAAAGCACTTTCACAGATTTGGAATATCGGGATTCTGGTCTTTGTTCTGATGATAGACAACTGAGGCGGGAAAACCCAAAGCTGCATTTCTGACTCCCTTGCAGCAGCGCGAATTCAGCCTGTGATCTAGGTTTCACCAAGCAGACGCACTCACGTGACGGTGTGTGATGTGAGGTGACGGCTATGAGCAGGGAGGTCAGGTCATCTGGAAAGCACAAGTGATCTAGAAATGCAGGTCCCCTCTCAGCAAGCGGATGGCGTTTACACCATCCACGCCCTGCTGTCCGAGGGCCTGAGCACAGCAGCCTCACAGTATGGTTGGGAATTTGCTCTGGATGCTCCGTTTCTAGCTGTGTAACATTCAAGCCCAAATCTTCAGCAAGAATTTCCAAACTACCTAATATCCTGCAGTGAAACCTACTCTGCTCCAATTTGCTTGTGTTAGGTTGGAGATTCTGTAAAGGAGAATCCTGAAAGGCTGTCTATGAGAAGAAAATGTTCTTCCTCAATTATTTGAACCAAGCGACAAAGATACTCTTCCGGATGGTGTTAGGTCAGTGCTGTGTTGATATATATACTCAAGAACTGGGGTGGCCCTTACCAGGTCATGTTCAAGATGAGTTTCCAGAGGAAGTTATGCAAGATAAAGAAAGCAGCGAATTAACAGGGAAATACAGAGAGAGGTCAAAATGCAAGAGAAGCTGCTGCAGTCTTCAAGAGACAAACAATAGAGCATGTGCCTTGCTTCCCTATTCTGGCTTCCACAGAACAAGTCAGAGTTAGTTATTGTCTGTAGTTATTCATAAGGTCATAGTATAATATGTCCTGTGATACGCTAACAATCAAATTCCATTTTCTCAAGAAAGTTATAGTGGCCAATGACTTTACAACCCCAAGAACCTGAACTAAACTGTATCATCTAGTACACCATCCTGACTCATTATGTAATTGCAGAAACGTAGGTGGTATCTTCACAATAATGTTACTGTACCTTATCATTCACTCTAACATACAAATTGTGAGTATAAAGAACGGTTTTATTGCTTCTGATAATGAGGAGAGACTCTCCTTCTCAGGGCGTCTATGTTTAATTCCAACTACACAGAAACATTTCTCTGAATGGAGAAATGTTTATTTTTCTAATGCTGTATATTCTGTGTTTTAGCTTAAGGCAACTCTGTAGTGCCATTAGAAGGCATTAAGAAAAATATCTCACGAATTTTAAATGCCTCTGCTTGTTAAAAGAAAAGTAGGAGCAGAAATCGAACTGGAACTCAGGCATCAAGATATAACGATGAAGTAAATTGTGATATATATTCATAATAAGATTTTGTATACAGCCATGAAAATGAATAAATTACCACTGCCTGCAATGGCATGGATGAATCTTAACGACCTAATGTTGACATTATGAATGCATGGAGTGTGATCGATTTGCATGATGTTCAGAAATAGGCGAAATTAAACCACATTGTTTAAGGGGATCGCAGAGACGTGGCAAACATTAAAAAAAAAGAAAGGAAATTATTCTCATAAATACTAGCATGTAGTACTTCTGACAAGGAGTCAAAAAAGGACATGGCTGGAGCTTCCGCTGCCGACAATTTTCTATTTCTAACCTGGGTGGTTGCCGGATATTTACACGGATGTTCGCTTTAGAAGTATTTCTCTGACTGTATATGTATGTCTTCTGCTATTTTCTGTGTTTCTTTTACATGTAGATCAAAAGGGCTTTAAAAAAGAAAAGAAATCCCAACGAATCAATTTCCCTGATTCTATGTCTTCGGGGGGTTAAACCTCTCCAGTAGTGAGGACTGTGAAAGAGCTATTTCAGCCAAAATTTCAGTTACAGTGGGGTTTATTTTTATCAATTTTTATTTTAAAAACTCTAAATACTCTCTTATCCCATCTGCCCTGCCCTCTGCCCGAGTCCAGATCTCCTGGCTTCCCCATTCCCTGTGACAGGGAGAGCCCCTTTGGACACAGGCTTTCTGCAGCCCCTGTTCCAGATGTCTGTCTCTTGGTTAGCTTTCTTCCCTAACCATCTCCTGAGTCTCCCCACCTCTTCCTACTTCATCCTGCCGCAGGCCAAGGCCCGTCCCCTTGGCTGAGAGGCTGTGGCACAGACAATAAAGTTCTCCTTTAGCTCCACAAATCCCGGACCCCAACCTCTCTGGACTTGCGCTGAGTCTCTCCCACGACATCACTCTCTTAGCCTGTGGTTAGGATCAGTAAGTAATTCCAGGACTGGAAGCCTCCGCGTAGAGACACACGACACACAACCCTTTTCAATTACGTGTCAGTTCTTGGCATCATCTCTCATTTAGTACAAAAATCATTGTGTCTAGCAACTATTTTTTTTTTCAAAATATGTGATGAGGTAATTTCCCTGTTTCACTGGAAATTGCCTCTCTCTCTCTCTCTTTCAATCTTTTCATTGTTCTAGTTGTTGTGTTGTATTTCAAGGGATGGAACACATAGAAATACCTTTATGACAACAAATTAAACTGGAAGTCTAACTAAAAACCTCAGATGGGATCATTATTCTCTTTTCATTTATGTATAAACATGATGTTTAAAGAAAGGCTTAAAGCTTGAGTAACTTAATTAACATCACAGCAGTAAATGGTAGAGGAATTCAAAAGCCAGGTGCCTCTGTCCTCACAGCCTGAGTGTTTTACTGCCATATAGCGTGGCCACCAGGGGTTGAACAGTACATCAGAAGTCAAGGATCTATGTTCATCTTCATCGGCATTACTGGCACATAAAACGCTTCTTTTAGTCACTGCTACATCTTCAGTGTACCTAATGGTAAGAAGTACTTTGTTATATGGAGACTAAAGAAGGAATATAGCACCTTGATGGATGTGGAAAAAGCAGTGTGTAAACTACCTAGTAAACATCAAGGAAGAAGGCGCACACACGCCACTTGCGCTGCATAAGGAAACTGGCTAGTTAGAAATCTCTGATGCTGCATGGATTTCAGCAACATTTTTAGCTTTCATTGACATAGGCTGAATGTTCAATTATGCCAAGATTGACATTTACCATAACTATGACATAGAGTTTACGTTATCCAGATTTTCATTAAATTATGTTTGGAAATAGTCATATCTGACCCAATCTAATATTAGACTATAGATCATTTATCATTCACAGATAGCTTTTCATGCATATATAATATGACACAGCTTAAGTAAAAGTGTTAGTATTTAATGATCAGGGAACATATCAAGTGGATATAAGACAGTCCTGTTACATATTTTGATGTTTCATTTTTAGACTAATTGAATTTTTTTTCAATAGAGGCAACTTGTTGCATTTTCTAATTCTTTGCTAACTTAAATAAATGGAAAACAAGCATCTGCAGCTACTCGAGCTCACCTTTCTCCTTCTTGTGGTCCTTGCTCCACTGATTGGCAGTTTGTTTCCCTTTAACAGATTCCTCTTATTGCTTCTGGTTCATAGCATGTCTCTTACTGTTTCTAGTATCAGTCACATCTCAGTAGCTGTGAAAAAGTCTTCTTCCCGTCAAGACCACCAAACATTTATTAGGCTTCTGTGTGTGGCCTTGTCCATAAAGTACCTGAGGTCTTTTACTTCAATGTCTGTCACCATTTTCAGTTGATAGAGTAATTTACTGACACAATGCACTGGCTTCAGGTGCCTTATTATTTGGATAATCATCCACCATCCCACAACACTTGGAGTCTCTTCTGTCTCCAAGTGAGTTCCCTGGCCGTGAACACCTGCTCAGGAGTTTGGGGAGATACTCTTTATGAATGTCTATTCTAACATCTCTTTAGTATTTCTGTTAAGACACGATTAGAATTTGAAGTGGTAGGATGGATTATTAAGTGTGGATTTGGGATCCAGGATACCTACATACAAGTCCTCATTTAATCATTTTTCAGCTATTCTGGGCCCTGAGCAGGCCGCTTAACCCCACTGTGACTCACCTTTCCCATCAGTAAATAAGGTGATTAGTGAGTACTTCCTAACTTGCAGACTTATCACATTAAATGTGTTACCATTGATGCGTTTTGAGGAGTGCTTGGCATATATAAAACCCTCAGGCTGTGTTAACTATGGTTTTTGTTATTCTTGTCATTTTTATTCTTGCCGAACTTCTAATTATAAACGCAAGTAGGCAATCAGATTTCTAAGATACAAATCATTTTTAACCTAGTCTGTATTTACTTCACTTAACTAACTTTATAGAAGGGTGCAAGGCTGGAGATACAGCAAGTACTTGGTCATTTCATCAGGAGTCCCAGCAGCTACCCAAGTACACAGCTTCTTTTGCTTCCAACCCACATGAGGTATGTACAGTTGCCAGAGACAAGAGTCTTATGATAGAAACTTCATCTTCTACTTCCTACCAGTCCTTAATACCATCCTAGTCATGCAGGCCTGAGGCTGAGGTGCCAGTTCATTCTTTCTCCCAAGCAGCTGCAGTTTCATCTCATAAACAAGGCAAAACCACATTCTCATTTATTTTAGCTCAGTTGTTTCCAAGAAAACAGTGCTGTGGGAATCTGACATCATTCTAGAAAGGCCTTCATCAGCCCCAACCAGCCCAGAAGCTAATCATTTACTCACAATTTATTTCATTTTGAAAAGAAACCCTGGTTCATATAGAAAATAAGTTCTTGCAGGAAGAAAAATAGATATTTTTTTAATTTAGTTAAACACTGAATCTTACATGTAAACAAGTGTAGGCAAATCCCTACAATGGCCCTTTTAAGCAGTTACGAGAAAAGGTCTTCCCCAGACCTTTCTCTACTTCTCTACTTCTATATTATGTTCATTAGAAGTTCAGAATTAGGCTGTCGGTATTGAGCTGTGTTAATACATGGATGATCTTGGAAAAAGGAAAACATCAGAAGTTTATCACCAATCACTGACATCTGATTATGTGTTTTATGATATGGGTACACAAATAGCCTTCTTCCAACTGAAGACCAGGAGCTGGCGAAATGGCTCATAAGTCAAGGAAGGTTTGAGGGGAGAGGTTCCAGTTATCTATTGCTGCAAAATAAAGTGTTCCAGAACTTAGAATTTTGAAGCGATTATCTTATTATATCACATAATTTTATGCATCAGGAATTCAGAAAAGGCTGGGATGGATAATTCATCTGCTCCATGTGGCACTGATGGCCAGTGGGGTTATTCAACTGGCACAGTGTCTTGAGGCTGCCCCCTAACAAGTCTGCTGTCTTGACTACTGGAAGGTGGTTTTTATTAGGGTATCATTAGAATTTGATGAAATAAAAAAAATAAACAAGCAAATTACACTTGCATTTACTTTGAGTCAGACTTCTCACACGAACGCTCAGGGCTCCAACAGGACGTATTCCCACTAACAATATGGGGAAAACGCTTGGTTTATAATCTAACCTCAGAAGACACAAGAATCTCTTCTGCCACACTGGTGGTTGAAGTGGTCACAAGCCCACCCACGTTTAAGAGAGAAGACAACAATGCCCTCTATGAGAAGAATATCAAGGAATTTTAGATTATGTTTTAAAATAGTAACACGGAAATTGTGAAGAAATGTCTAGCACATGTAGGACAGTTTGGGGCAGTAGACTTGAATGGGGTGCCCCTTTCCTAGAAAGAGAACATGTAGGGCACACTTTGTTTGCTAAGTATACCTGCATTTTGGAGGTAAAAATGTATGATTGGCAAACTGCCCAATCAAACTTCAGCTGGACACAAAACTTAAACCCAACAGAAATGCCTATGAATACTAACAAAACCAAAGCCCAAATCCAGAATTGGATAAATTGGTATGAAATTTTAAAAAGCAAAGGATTCAAATAATGAATATTTCATTAACTCTTCCGTCTAAAATGCAGATTAAAGAGTGTTAAGCTGCTTATATTGAGATTTTATTGTTTCCTCTCTTCAAATTTATGTGCTTTATCAAACATAACTTAAACTAGGGTACCAAAGGCTTCATAATGAATCTAGATGTTTATAGATTGATGCAAGGGCTTTTGCAATCATTCGTTATTTTTCTACAACAAATTTTTATTTATGATAATGACAATTCTTTAGTAGGCAAAGTACAAAGTATGTCTTTATGAAGAGACAAAGATTATATTTTAAGTAATTGAGAGTGAGTTTCAAGAACAATGAAGGACAAGAACAGATCCCCAAATAGGGGGAATAATACTCTGTGGACCCGTCAATTTATGCACAAGCTAATTAAATAGTTTCCTTTCAGTGATATCTACAGCTAATAATATCCACAACAGTAATATAATTTGCAAACTCTCAATAATTTTTTAATCTTTAATGCAAAGAATTAATAACAGCACAAAATGATTAGCAAAAAAAAAAAAAATCGCATTGCAATTCTGAATACCCAGTTAATCCAAGTTCATTTATATTATGGACATTAATATAAATGTATATAAACACATATTTGTATGCATATTTTATGGAAGATCTATCATAGAATTTAATTTTTACAAATTTGTAATTATGTATTTATATGATTACATATTTAATCTCACCAAAATATAAGACTCATTAAAAACTGGCTTTTTCTCTACTGCATCCAGTGACTAAGAGTACCTGGCACATGCTAGAGCTCAAGATGCATTTATTGAATTAAATCTGATTCTCCCATTATATCAAACTCAGGTCATGACTGTTATCTGTTGTTTTTTTCTTTTTGCCCTATAGAAAACTCATCATTTTAATCAATGTGTGTGTGCGTGTGTGTGTGTGTGTGTGTGTGTGTGTGTGTGTAAGTATCCAAAAAATACAGCTTTTCTTTTCCCTAGCCACTTAACCTCCTTTTCATGGGCTGTCCTCTCCTTTTGTTAATTTCCAATAATATTACATGAGAATTAATCATCCTTCTGCTGTTTTTATTTCAGCTGTACTTGAAGCAATACAGCTTAACTATATTTTCAGTTTTTATTTAGAAAATTGACCAAACCCATTCAAATGTACCAGTTGATACTACTGTATATATACAGAACATATGCAATTTTCTGGATCAAAAAAGAAGAATCGAATTGGCTTTGCAAGATATTTTTGGGATGAGGATAGATGTCGTCAAAAGAAGAAACAGGTTAAAAGGCCCTTACATAGCCTACAACTACTCAGTTATGAGCGTTGTACTCCATGGCCATGTTATACATTTGATGAGGCAAGTCTTTATTGAATAGCTATGCTCTCTTCAACATGGCTTTAATCATTATGGCAAATAAAAACATATAATAGAACCTCGGAGATGACATTTTCACCTATATAACTACTAGAGAATGGTGTTAAGACACATATTCAGATAAGACTGCAAAAATTTTGAGAATGGGGAGAATGATACAGACAAGGAGAATCAGGGAAGATTTCAAGGTGGCAAATTCAAGTCCTCACCTGGACAGAAAAGAGGCAGAAAAAATAAACGGATGCTATTCAAAAATTGCACCTCTTGGGGAGTGATGGAAATGTTAGCTATCTTGTTTGCGGTGGTAGTTTTATGGGTGTGTACATCTATCAAAATCAATCAAATTGTACACCTGAAATATGTATTGTCTACTGTACAGGAAACATACCACAATAAAGGTGTTTAAAAAAATCTTATCACAATTACCATTCTCTTTAGGGGCTCAGGATCTTATACCTTTAATAAATCTTAAAGCAATTATTTTTTTTAAGTTTTTATTTTAAAATAAAGTCAGGAAAATCCAGTTATAACCTTATGGTCACCCTCCTCTGTGAACAAGCAAATTTCATGCCTCTCTGGTTACTCACCTTCAGACATTTTCTAATTGTCCTGTGGAGCACTATTACCCTTCACTCTACTGCTACTGGTTTCTCCTAAATTGATTCCACTGAACCGAACTGTTGTCCACATTTCTTGCAAAAAGACCCCCTAAATCCCTGTACAGAATCTCCATTCACTTCTTATGTAATCCTCAAAGGATTTCTAAATACCAGGAGGTAAGATGGACCAGAATTACCCTCCATTCTTACCACCACTTGCAGACCATGGAAATTTTGAAAAAGCCATCACCACTGTTTTTGTTGATGTCATCTAGCTATTCCCCATGTCCCCTCCCCTCACAATCTCATACATCTCAAGAGAACCTTGCCCTTGACTTAACAGTCTTCTTCTCCATGGGAACTCCCAACGGCATCCCATTTTTCACGCTACTAGATACTGAGTCCATATGGCCCGATACTAGTCTTAGACCTACTGTACAATGTGTAGTCCCACTAGGTACCAGCATAGGTTTCCTTCAGAGACAAGCAATGCATGGAACTAAAATTCTATGCTCCCATGTTTAATACCCTTTTTAGGGAATATTAAAAATCATCTCTTTTATTTAAAATCTCATTCCCCAGCTGTCAGAGGAATAGAGAACAAAAATTGCATCAATTTTATAATTAACGCATTTTGGTCTTTCTTTACTTTTCCCTTTCCGTGGAGAGGAATCTGCCTCTATATCCCGAACAGATGTTTCACTCAGGCTTGTGAAACTACATTTCTGAAACTCTCCTCCTGGGTCCCATTCCCTAATGTCTGAGGTAAAATAATTTTCCAGATTGCTAAGCAAGAATATTAAATGTTGAAAATTAATAATTTTCATAATTGTTATTTTGTCTGTATTTCCCCCTCCCATCACTTTTCTTTATGTTCTAGTTCTAAAATTTCAAATTTCTCATAGATGGAGAGAGATACATATATATATACCACAGATAAAGTAACACCATCGTTTTTACACATAGCACACTAAAAATGTCAAATTTCTTAGCACCAGCATTTAACACTGCATAAGCAAAGGGATGTATGAATGGGTTAATGCACATTACTGCATTTTCTATCTAAGAAACTATACAAAGATTGCCTAACAATAGGAGTTGAACACAGAATCTATTGTGGGACATTAAATCTATGGCTATATAAGCACCACAATTTCTCCCTCATACGTCTAGTTTCTTTAATAAAAAATACCAATCTGTGGGTGAGATATAAGCTTTTTTTCCAAACAAACACAGATATATTCCTTAGTTTATGTGACAAGAAGAGACTACTTCCTGCCTACCTACTTTTATCGTATTGACTTGTCTCTTTTCTTACCCATGAGCAAGTCAAGGGAATTATTGCCAAATTTTGCTTTCATTTCTGTTTGGTGACATTTAAACTTCCCCTCAATGATACACTGATTTTCTCCTCAGGTAGGAGTCAAGGCCTCTGTAATCAGTATTCTGTTTTATTTTTGCAGAGATCATCTGCTTATGAAGACTCATTAAAGCATGATGAGTCAGACATGTTCGAGGGTATATTTTAAGTTAATTACGTTCTGAACTGTTACCTTTGCTGCTTTGGGCATAAATTAAAAGTGGCTTCTTTTTAAAAATTTTTTTAAAAAGTGTTTTTAAATTAATTTTAAAAGATGTTTCCAGAGAAAGATGCAACTGGTTGAGATCTGAATATAAAGGAGAAACACTAACTCTTGCAAACTCTCTACCAAAGGAAAAATAACCATGAGTTTATTATGGCAAAGAGTACGTTTCAAGGTCACTGCCTTACTTTGCCTCTGAAGTTTGTTTAGCAGCTAAAGAATACAGAGAGATGCAAATGCTGGCTTCTTTTAAGTGACATTTGGTATAAAAGCATTTGATCAGAGAGAGAAGCACGGACTCTATATGGAAGCCATGCAATCTGAATTTGTAATGCTTTACAACAAAACATTTTACTGTAGTGTAAATAATATGTGGGCAGAATTTTCATTTTAATGTCAGAGACCGTATTTTCTATTTAAGAAAGAATAAGCAGTTAAATGCCAAGTCTACATTGAAATTCAAACTTTTTTTTTTTTTTTTTTTACTTAGGAAACTCAAAGATTTGTTTTCCACTAGTCCATGGAGTTCCTAACCCCAGATAGGGAAGTTCAGGAAATCCAGTGGTTTAATATCCAGTCAGATGGTGGGAGAATCTCCAATCTCAACACAACTTTCCACTTAACTGCATTCAGGTATCACATCAAATAAATTCATTAACATTGAAAGACAGCATTTCAGCAATTCACCCAACCAACAGAGGACAGTGTGCCACGCCCTTGGTAAAGCCCCTGAGAAGAGGAGAAACAAATTAAATTAACACCACACCCTCTCCTGATTATTCAGTGGCAGGAAGGGCTTTCTTTGCGGTGTGATTTTTAAAGACTGTTTTAATAAAAAGTATCTTTCTCTTCTCATCATGCTATCAAAAAATCTCCATAGAAAACTCTCAAGGTTTAGGAGCTTAAAGTCCTCCCATGAGCTGTAAATTTATTTAATTGAATTGAGACCTGGGTTTTTGTCTGGTCATCAAGTAACCTTAGGAAAGGGACCCGGAGCCCCGTCGTCTTCCTGGGTAGTACGTGGATGCACTAGATGAGACTAAGAACGTCTTAGCTGCTTATGTTGAAAGTTCTGTGCGTCTACGATAAACCTAACAGACTATTGGCTAATACATCAAGTTTGCCTCAGTCATTAACACCATGGATGAGACTGTTTCATTAGACTGGCTGAAGTCAGGTGCCTAGTGATGTAGGAGGAGAAAGCGTTAGTAATAGATGGTACTACAGGAAGTATTTAGCATCACAGAAGAAACACACGACTTACAGTTTGGGTCACAAAATGGTTTAGAGACACAGAACTTTATCATTTTATTGAGTTCTATATCTTAAAAATCTCTCTCTCTCCCTCTCTCTCTCTCTCTCTCTCTCTCTCTCTCTATATATATATATATATATATAGTGTGTGTGTGTGTGTGTGTGTATTTTGATGTGAACAGTATTTATTCAGTTTTTCTTGTAAGGCATAGACTGGATCAGAGTAAGTGTCCTTTCAATAAATATACGGTGGGATCAATCAGTCAATTAATATGAAAACTTGGATGCACAGATAAGCCTGAATGAGGAGCCTAACAGACAAAGTTGCTGGACATTTAACTGGTCAGTCCTTGAAATAATGAGGCTTTTAAGCAAGGAGCTTGTAGGATTACAGGACAATTTCAAAAGAGGAAAAATAATTCAGAAAAACATCTGGTATGATTGTGAGTTAGAGAGCACGTGAATTATAATTCTCTAGAAGTGAATGATGCTACTTTCCGATGACGATAAATAGAGATAAGGTAAGACTGATAGCTACCCCAGCACTAATTAAAAGTGTGATAAACTAGGATCCCACATCCTCCCATCCTCACTCCTTTACATGCAGCGTTTCCTCCTCAATTTTCCTGGAGTCTTCTACAGTCAAACCATGTGTCCATCTCATGCCATACACACTGAAGTCTTAGCTGTCTATTAAAAACTTAAATGGTGTGTTTTTAATGCTTCTAGGGACATAGGAACTTCTCAAAGACTTAAACGTCTTCAACTCTGAAATCTCTGATTTAAGGTCTGCAGAGCACCACTGATGGAGCTCTTTGGTGTAGGGAATCCTTCCTCAACTCTGAAGGCCACCGTGAGTGCACACTCACCTGGGTTGTACTCCAATCAGTAGTGCACGCGAATGCTGGAGGCCCCCAAGTACACGAGACGCAATATCATATATTTCCTTCTGAACACCAGTAGTACACAGCACAGAGCAGCAACACAGTTTCTATGGATCCCTTTCAGTTGACCTTTCAGCCCACGGAGGGGTGTGGCAGAGAGAGGGGTTAGTGACTGGTCAGGGCTAGGTTCTCTTTCCTGTTCAATTACCAACCTTCAGGTTCTAGGCCATCACTTAACCTATTGGTTTCCTTCATTGGAAGTGTTTATTTATCCAAGTATTATAAGGAACAAATATGAAAATGCATGTCAAAATTCTTTCACAAATATAAAGATATTAGTGCTGGAGCTAGCTTTAGATAAAATAGCCCTGAATAATAATTACACTTTAGAACACAATTAAATTCTAGAGTAGCTATCACAGGATTTTCTGTAAGATTTGTGCTCTGTAGCTTAAACTGAAACAGAAACTGCAGACCCACCAGAGGTGCTACTGATAAGGGCAGGAGAGTGGAAAGAAAAGGGAAAGACAAAGTATGCGAAGACACTGAATAAGATAACAGGAAAAAAGGAAGAGAAAGGACAGGGGAAGCAGAAAGAGGAGCGCACCTCTACGAAGGAGTGGAAGAATATCTGTTATACAACAGGCTTCTTCCTCTAGGGGTTTTCAGACTTTCCTAGCACAGCCTAGCACAGGGGAAGACAGAAGATTAAGAAAGCCCAAGGGCAGGGCAGAGGCTTCCATCACTTAAACATACTGCTTAAAAGAGAAAGACGTTTTCTTTCTTGTTTCAAAACCTAGAAATCCACTTATTTCATTTGAGT
The DNA here is from genome assembly GCF_009834535.1 of Camelus ferus. Lineage (NCBI taxonomy): Eukaryota > Metazoa > Chordata > Mammalia > Artiodactyla > Camelidae > Camelus > Camelus ferus. The sequence continues at coordinate 4,359,063 of NC_045718.1, read as the reverse complement.
CCACAGCACCACTATACAGGAAAATGCCTTAACGATATATAGAAACAATAAAGTCACTGATTTTTTTTTTAACATATATCTGATTCTATTGGGAAATAACGAAAAACACATTTTTAAAGTTTCACCAGTTTGCCTTGTGGTGCTAGGCAGTGTTTAATATTTGATCAAAATGAAAATAGAAAATCCATGTCACGGTTGTTTTCATCAATATCTGTGTGCAAAACATATCACTGTTGTAATATATTGAGAAATTACATTGTACAGTGATTATGACAGAACAGCACAGTGGCTGGAACACAATTTCTGGAGCCAGATTATGCAGGTTTTTGACAGAGTTATTTGTTCACTGTGAAATCCTGGGCAAATACTGAACCTCTTTTTCTCCTTAGATGCCTCATTTTTAACATGAAAGTTATAATAAGTGGTGGTATGAAATTTTTCTTGAGTCAATTCATACAAATTATTTAGAACCAGTAAATGAGAGGTTTTGTTTTAATTAAGTGTGAGTTTTTGCTTTAAATTTATTTTTAAGCGAGAGTAAGTTAAGGTTGATTTGTATTTTATTTTGATACTTCAAGTGTCTTTTATTTTTAAATTACTCCCTCCTAAATAAAACTTAAAAGTCTAGAATATAAGAAACTAGTTCCCTAGGGTGGAAGACACACCATTAAAAAAAAAAAAAAGACAGAAGACAGAAAGAAGAAAACTAATGACTCCTCTGGTACATCAGAGCTTCAGTAAAGAAAGGTATTTAATAATGATAATACTGTTTCTTCTTTGTTCCTTTATTGATATTTTTATTCATGTGCATTTAAAGATGAAGCACAGTTTTTAACCATGTCTTTTTGGGGGGTTGGGTTTGTTTGTTTTTATTTTTTAAATGTAGATCCTGGGGAATGAACCCAGGACCTTGCACATGCTAAGCATGCAGTCTACCACCAAGCTATACCCTCCCCCTAAGCCATGTCTTTGTTAGCTGCGTGTTTACAGGCTCCCTCCCCATCTGGTAACTTAAATCAGGACTTAGAATTAATTATCAAACTCCTTGACTCCTTTAACTTTAATTTATTTCTCATTTTATGTTGAACTGTAATTATGCAATTTTCTTTTAAAAATTTCAATTCTAATTAGCATTGTATCAAAGTCTTTGTCATCTTATCAGATTTCATTTTACACAGAATTTTAACATATAAATACCACAATATTATAAAAAGATACATTAAAGAGCATCTTTCAATATTGATTTTATGTAGGCTATACTGGCTAAATTAATGAGAAAAAAATGTAACGTAAGCGCTCAGTCTTGTAGACTTTTAAAAAATAACCAAAGGTATGGAAATTCAAAATAGCTGGAAAAATAAACTTAAGACAAAAGCAAAATGCAAAACTTTCTCCTAAGAAGTTATCAAAGAGACAAGCAAGCAAAGTTAGCCTGTTTACATGTACATCTTCCCAACGACTAAATCACGAGGTAGCAATACTCTTACAGGTTCATTAAGGATTACAGGTTAAACAAATGCTGATTATGGAGATATATGCAAAACATAATTAATTTCTGAAATGAGTTCCCTTTACTGATGAAACAAAAGCTGCTGATTTCCTTCTCTTTTTAATCATTCTCTCGATCCTGTGCTGTGTAAGGGAAGAAAAATAATTCTCCTTCTACCCTTCTAGATTTTTGGCTGAGATACCTCTTGTAATAAAGACAGATTAACAGGAGAAAAACAACTTTAATAAGATATATAACTACTGTATACATGGAAGCATGGAAGATACTCAGGAAAACTAAATAACTGTCCAAAATGGCCCAAGCCATCACCTCAAATACTATCTCCAGCTAAAAACAACAGAAGATTTTTTTTTTGATGGAGTGCCAGTTATGGGAGTGTATTAAGAAAAGCACAGTAAACAAGGGTAAGATTTTTAGGCAGGTTTAAGTCTTCTTCACTCATAAGCAGTTCATAGAGATTTCAAATCATCATCCTCTTTTCCCGGTAGAGACACTCTTACAAAAAAAGAGATATCCCTTATAAATGTAAATCTCTCCTACAAAAGGGTAATTTCTATTACTCATTTTCAGAACTGTTCTTGTGTCTGCTGTTTCTTAAAAAATAATCAGCTCAAAATATCCTTATGTCCAAGAAGCACACTTCAGGATGACATATTCTGTTCCCCTTCAGCTGCTACTGACTTTCCTAGAGTACTACTAACCTTTAATTAAAATAAAGCTAAATAAAAGTACTTTTCAAATAAAGCCTTTAGAAAACATACCTGAAGACTATGGAAGAGAAGTCAGGCAAACTAAACATTATTTAAAGGTGATTTTCTTTTTCACCCCTCTTACTCCCTCAACACCCGAGATCTCATGGAATTCAGCATCTCATGGCATACAGCAGAAGACAAGGGTATAGACCTGCTGATCTGAAACCAACAGACTGCCAGGTATTTCTCCAGCAGAGATAAGTTTACTTGGGATCAGCAGAGAACTGCAGTTTGAGGTCAGCCACCATGGTGAGTCACGCGCTAGTCCTCCCACAGCAAGGGAAGGAGAAGCTTGTTCAGCAGGAAAAGGAAGTTGGGAAGGCCGTAGTAAACAGAGTGTCCCTGGATTTTCACTGACTGGGTCCTTGCTGGGAAAGAAGAGGAATTTTTCTTCTTCCTGTGTGGCTCTGCTATCTTTGCAGGGTGTGGGTGCTCCCCACTCTGGTCTCCTGACTCCAGGTTTCTGTTAATATTTTTAGGGCCTAGAATCAGTTTTGCCAGCAACTTTCCCAGCAACTGGTGTTAAACACTTCCAAAGGGCAGTAGAAATTCTATTATCTGATTCTGGCTAATATTTCAACTATTCCTAAGTTGTTAGAATGCATGTTCCACTACCTTCACTGTTCTCGAACTCTTAACAGGACCACAGTACGCATGTTTGACTTCACAATGGTCTCAATCGAGAACAAAGGTCTTGCTTACCTTTTGTTAAACATCAGAGAATTGTCTGCTGAGCAATGATGGAGATCCCTTCTTCCACAGAATCTACAAATAAAAGTGAAAAGATTTTAAGACGATATATTATCTGGAATGTTTTATAATGAGTTTCCAGCTGCCATACTAATGCATTGGTTCATTTCAACATACATAAATAAGGTGATAGAGAAAAATGGAAGCAGAAATTGATTAAATCATATGTCTATATTTTCAGCAATATAATTTCCAAATTTTAACGTCTCTGAATAACGTTCTCAGATACACTCTGCATAATAGTGCCTGATCTAAGGGCCAGGAGCTATAACTATAATGTAGCTTTGCCTTCCTTGACAGACATGTGTTCTGTGTGATGTGGCTAGATCTGCCCAGAAGGAAAACACCCATTTTTTTTTTCTCCTTGATATACCCCAAAGAGGAGTCTTTGCAATTCTTCAAGGGAAGGTTACTTTTTGTTCTTTAATTTGTGTATCAGTACCAATTGTGCTAGACAAGACACTGCAACGAAGATCAGATAAAATAAACAAGAGTGAATTTCTCTTTTATGAGCAGTATTTAGCTTCATGTCTGAAATACATATCTGTGAACAGAATAAAGAGATGATATGAACGAATTAATAAATGAGATACAGTTGACCCTTAAACAATGAGGGGGTTGAGGAGGGTGCTGACCCTCGTTCCCCAGGTGAAAGTTTGGTACTGCCATCTCTGACTCAAAAAATAAAGGAAGTGAAAAATGACTCACCCAAGGAGAGCAAGCTGACCCCCCTTTGTACAGAATCAGGACTCAAATCCTTGTTTTTTTGATTCCATATATTTTGATCTCTAATCCAACAGAAACTTTTCCCCACACTTAGTTAATTTAAATGTCTGTAAAACGACACTAAAAGTACTATGTTTATTGAAACAAATTTGCATAAAAGTGGACCTGAGCCATTCAAACCTGTGTTGTTCAAGGGTGTCAACTGTATTACTTTTAATCTTGTAAGAGTGGATGAATGAAGGAATAATGAGTAGAAATATTACCCTCCAAACCCAGTTTCTTAATCCAGCTCTCAATGTCTTTGGCAAAATGATTTCTAACAGGACATAATAATACACTCCCCATAGCATTGAAATACTCTGTTGTTTTTATAATTTTCAAATTATTTTCAATAGTTGCATAGAATTTTTGCATAGAATTTTATAGAATAACTAGCACATTTCTTCTTCTGGCTAATAACAATTTTGCTAGAATAAACATATGTTATGTATTTCCTTGCATATATGAGTAGAGAGCATTCCTAGCTAGGGAAATGATAGGTCAGAAAATATTTTTACCTTTCACATATTTTAATTATTTTGATCATTTTTTTACAAAGATTGATCTAGAAATTAATATTTTTAAATGTTTGCCAAATTGTATAATGCTGTTTTGACTTGCATTTTTTAAATTATGTATGAATTTATGCATCATTATGTTAATTTCTGTGTAAATTGCTTATTCATGTCTATGCTTATTAGATTATTCATAGTTTTCAAATATATTTATAAATGTCCCTTCCCCCTAATCCCGGAAATGCTATAGGAAAAATAGGAAGTGTATTGGAACTCAAAACTTTGTTTAGCAACTAATAAAACACCCTTAACACTGAGATCAACCTGTTTTCTTCCAAGAGTTACACATAGCACATAAGCACCTTTTAATTGTGGGTTTTTTCTTTTTTCTGAAGTAGTTCTATTTATGTTCTTGATATGAATTTTGTTGTTGTTGTTGTTAAATGGATTGCAGGTGTCTTCTTAATCTGTGGCTTGTACTTTAGGTTTGTATATGAGGGCTTCCAAAATTAGATTTCGAAGCTTTTCCATGCTACCCAGAGAGGGGTTCATACAGCATTGTTCTGGGTTCCGGTCAAAACTTAAAGGGAAACTTTCACAATGTCCAGCGCCCTGAAAATGAAGAAGATGGCTGTCCTCAAATTCCTTGCAACAGGAACCCCCTTAGGTGGCATCGGCCTTGACTTTCAAATGGAACAGAACACCTGCAAAGGGAAAAGTGATGGTCTTAACCTCATAAATCTGAAGAGATCCCGGGAAAAGCTTCTGCTGGCCGCTCCTGCCATTGCTGCCACTGAAAACCCAGCTGATGTCAGTGCCACATCCTCCAGGAAGACGGGCCAGAGAGCTGTGCTGAAGGTGGCTGCTGCCACGGGAGCCACTCCTCCTGGTCCCCTCACTGCAGGAACCTTCTCTAACCAGATCCAGGCGGCCCTCCGGGAGCCGCGACCCGTGGTGGTGACTGCTTCCAGCCTCTCCCCGAGGCCTCTTACTGCCTACCACTGCTCCGGGTGACACGAACTATTTCTCCTTGCCGTGTGGACATGACCATCCTCGCAACAAGGGAGCTCCCTCCGTGAGTCTGACGTAGTGGACGCCGCCCGGAAGTTCTGGGCATGCGTGGTTCCCTTTCCCATGAGCACCTGCGAGAGGTCCTGCCTGATCTCTGCGTCTGCAAAGGTCCTGAGCAGAGCGGGAAGGAGGAGCAGGCCGGGGCTGTGACCAGGGAGGATTTCAGGGGGGATGGACTGCTCCAGATCCTGAATTTACTGCTACTGGATCCGAAGTAGCTGACTGGTCTGACGGCGGCAGGTGCGCTCTGTGCCTGTCCAGCCCTTCCCCACTGAGGACCGCTGAGGACCGCTGTGCACAGCGGCCACTGAAGCCAAGTCTGCAAATCCCACTGCTTGGGCCACTGAATGCAGAGGAATAAGCACTGAGTGGTCTTCAGCCATTCTTCCACAGACTTTTTGCAGAAAATGGAAATGAAAGGGATGGTAAATAAACAGTCCCTGAAACAATTCCAAACTATGCAGTGACTTCAACTCCATCAGAAACCAGCCTGGGTCACCGGTTGTCAGTAGGCATCCACTTTTCATTTGCAGATGTTGCATAAAGGCATTAAGATAATGTCCATTTCATAAAAGAAATTCAACAGTTGTACCAATAATTTGCTAATTCTTGTTACATTAACTACTTTTTATTATAAAAATAAAATACAAACTTTTTTTAAAAAAGAGCTGTATCTTACTAATATTCACATGTGATAGCTTGCTGCTCTATACAAAAGTAAAAATGAACGTTTTGTAAAATATGAAGACCTAAGTAGCTGGAGGTGTATCTCTTATTAATATATAAATTGGAAATTTGTCTAGTTTTTTGGTTTCTTTCCACAGTATTTCATATGGAAATAGTAGCAGAAGTTCTTTTTCTTGCGACTTTGTTTTATCTCTTTAAAGGAATTACTCTCTGAATTATTTCTTTTTTTCTCTATTCACAGCCTGATGGGCTACCTTTTGAAGCATGTAGTCAAGGCTGTATTTTTACCTGGGTTTTACATACTGAGCATATATCTTCTGGTAAGTTGCACCTTTTGTTCTTTTTTTATGGCTTTTATACATTGTTATTCCATTAGTACAAGGCTGGCTATTGCTACAAATGTCCCACAGAGAGAATATTTCAGTGACATTCTTGACAATGCTGAAAAGTCTTTGTTTAGCATTCATTCTGCCTTCTAATTCTGTGCTCCTAATGTCACTCTCTGTGTTTCAGTTTAATTCAGGTAGGTTATTCTTATTCTTTCAGTTTCTAATCTCTAGCTCTCATGTCTTTCAATTACACAAATCTGAGCACAGCTTTGGTCTGGATTCACACACATTTGGTCTGTCACTTGAGTTCAGATCCAAAGTAGGTTTTTGATGTTTGCTACAACCATTACCTCATTGTCAGCTCCAGATAAAGTTTTCAGAAATTTACTGCATAATTCAGTATGGTTTTACTTGGAATAAAATGAATTTTGTTTGGAATAGACTTACAGGAAAACATGCCATTTAAAAAAATCAATTTGACAGGAAGTAGAAGTATTAAGTCCAGAGATTAATAAAATTACTTAAATATAATGAGTGTTTATTGGTACACTAACTGGAAATTTGTGAAAATATGTTCATTAGGGCTTCTATTATATTCTAAGGTGGGTAATAATAAAAGAATATTGAACAAAACTTTCTCAAAACTAATGTAGTGCAAATAAGATGATTTGTAAACAAAATTTTTCTAATTACTAATAAAACTTTGATATTGCTGTTAATCTTTGATTTATATTATCATACTTATTTGAAATTGGAAATTGAGTTTATTTTACAAAATGTATTTTGTAAACCCTAGAGCAATGACAAAAAGAAAAAATACATATAATTACCAAGCCAATAGTAATGATAAAATACCATGTTGAAAAGCATTAAACTCATCCAAATAAAGGTAGGAAAGGAGCAAAAACTGGAGCAAAGAACAAAAGCAAAAGTAGGGAACAAAGAGCAGACGGTATATTTAAACTCAATCAAGTCTATAACAGTATCATATGTAAAAGACCTTACAGGAGAGCAAGGCAGAGATTATCATAATGGGGGAACAAAGACTAAACTGTAAGTTTTCTACATAAAACTCACTTTTAAAATGAATACGTTTAAATCTAAAAGGATTGAAAAAGATACATTATGTGAAACCTATTCATAAGATACCTAGAGAAGTAACATTAATATTAGACATGGTAGATTTTAGATGAAGAAAAATTACCATGGATAAAGAGGAAAATGCTATGGTAGAGGGGGTGATTTAGAAGGAGGTTATAACAATCTCAATTTCATGCATCTGATATATTTTATATAAAGCAAAATTAATAGAACTGATAGGATAAGTAGATAAATTTGCAATTGTAAATGAAGTTTTCAATACTTCTCTCACAGTCCACTTTCAAAAAATATTATACCACAACACTTAATTTGTAAAGTCTTTCAAGAATATACTTTGATTTTCTCCTTCCTGTCCTTTGGACAATAATTGCTATATATTTTATGTCTAATTATAAACTACACAATACATTTTGAATATAATTTTTTATATATTTGGAAGTTCTGCATAATTCTGTGGACTGATATTTTCTTAAGTTACCAGTGGAGGATGTTAACAAAACCATTCACCTGGAAAAGATCCATTCAAAGTACAAGATAGACTAATGAATTTTAATGTAACAAATTACAAAAAATACATTAATATGGTCTCAGATTTCTTATTGAAATTAACCTCTAAGAAGCTACCACTTACCAAGTTTTGACATTATATCAAAGAAAAATATCTACAATTATCTGAAAAGGCTTTTAAAATTCTCCTAACTTTTCAAATTACTTGTCTGTGTTAACGCCAGGTTTTCTTCATATATTTGAACATTACAAAACACAATGGATTGAATGCAGAAATAAATCTGAGAATCCAGTTATCTTATATTTACACAAACATTACAGAAATTTTCAAAATCTAGAACATTGCCTCTCTCTCATGATTTTATATATAGTTATCTTTAATTAAATATTTATGTATAATACAGCGATATGTTGGATTTTATGTTTGTTTTTCAATTAATTAAATATTAATATTTTTTAGTTTTGATTTTTATTTTTTATTGTGGTAAGAACACTAACTTGAGATCTATCCTCTTAATAAAGTTCTCAGTACACAACTAATTACTGTTAAGAATAGGCACTATATTGACAGCAGACCTCTAGAACTTGTTCATCTTCCCTGCCTGCAACTTTATACCAGCTGAACAGCAGCTTCCCGTTTCTTCATCTCCCCAGCCCCTGGCAACCATCATGCAGCTCTCTGTTTCTATGAGTTAGACTACCTCTTATAAGTGGAACCATGACAGTGCAATTCTTCTGCGTCTGGCTTATCTCACTTATCATTCATGTCGTCGGATAAGGCAGGATTTCCTTCTTTTTAAAGCTGAATAATATTTTCATTGTAGTTAGGTACCACATTTGCTTTATTCATCCATCAGTGGGCATTTAGGTTGTCTCCACATCTTGGCGACTGTGAGTCATGCTGCCGTGGACATGGGGGTGCAGCTATCTCTTCAAGATCCTGACTTCAACTATTTTGGACATATAACCAGAAGTAGGATTGATAGATCATATAATAGTTCTATTATTAGTATTTTGAGAAACCTCCATACTGTTTTATGTAATGGCTGCACCAACTTACATTTCTGGTGACAGTGGACGAGGATTCCAATTCCTCCACATCCTCTCCAAAATGTTAGCTTTTGGTTTTTTGATAATTGTCATCCTAGCAGGGTAAGGTGATATCTACATAAATAAAAGCACTTTGGTGTCCTCAATTACTTTTATCATATAAATATGTCCTCTTATTCCTAAGGCTAAGCAAAGAACATCCGGCAATGGAGAAAAGAAAGAACAATTGTTGAGATACCATTTGTTTGTTGTTCCAGCATTTTTAAAATGTTCCCTATTGTCTTCTGGCTGTATGATTTTTCACAATTTTTCTCTACCTCCTCAATGCAGTATGCTGTGCCCTGCTTGACCCTTTCAGTATTATCTGGGACGTGCTTCCACGCAGGAGTCAGGGCGAAATTGTAGCATTCACCTAATATGTTTTTCTCTCTCATGAATCACGTTTTGTGTTGCCAGTAGTTCCCTATGTGGTTTTCAATTTTAAATTGTGGGAAAGGAAAAATCTGGTACCAGTGAATGGTCACTTCATGGTAAAAAGCAGAAATCCTCCTCATTTCACCATTTTCTTCCATTGCCTAAAAGCCTAATTTCATTTTACTAATTTACTTTAACTTAGAATTTTCTCTTGAATTTAATTCTAAACTTGTGTTAACTTTCCATTTTGTAACACTGAGAAGAAGGAAATAGTGCATTGGGAAGTTTTGTTGCATAACAATCTGAAATATCAATGGCTTAAAATAACAAGCATGTATTTTTCTCACATTCAGAACTGCTAGTTAGTGAGACAGATCTGCCTCAGGCTATAGGTTGGCTGCCTTCAGCTTCAGATTTCTGTTGGCATTCAGGTCCATTCCATGTGAGTCCACATTTCCTTGGACAGGTGACTGTCTGAGACATGCTATCCTCATGGCAGGCCACAGAAGCACAAGAGGGCAAACCATCTTTCCCAGACATATTTAACAAATCGTGTCTCATCATTCCTGCTAGCATTTCACTGGCCCAGACATATAATATGAGAAATCCCAAGGTCAACTTGTAAAAAAGTGCATTGCTTCTACCATGAAGCCATAGCAAAGACAGTGAAACATGAGGCTAAAACAAGACTTGAGTGAAGAATTAGAGATAATGTCTCGCAAGACATTAACAGGTCTCTGTATCATTTAGCAAAGTCAAAACAGCCAGCACTCATACAGCCTTGCTACAATATTTTTTCTTCACTTAATTTAATGTGCATTAGACAATTGAAAAAGCTTGAAAAGTATTTCACCAATAATTTCATTTGATAAATGAAGAAACTGGTATCACAGACTATTTTAAGCCCTTTTCTGAATTTGTGTAAAGTCATTGACATCTGACCTGGAAATAACTGATCTGACACTGTTCCTGAATTCAGTGATACACTGGCTTTCTCTTACTATTCATGTGACCTTTCAATATGTCTCGCATTTCTATCAGACAGGGTTCAGGCAGGAAACAGATGGCAATCTCAGAAGGGTTTATCAGAAAGGTAAACAAGATTAAAGAGGTTTAACGAAGAGATTCTTAGCAGCGGTGAGAGCAGTTTAAAAAATTCCACAAGAAATGAGAGAGAATCCATGTTTAACCATCAGCACCTTATCTGAAGGGGCAGGAGGGAGAAGAGGGTTCTAGAACCTAAAAAAGCTGGTCAAGGGGGAGGAGCTTGACCCTTAGAAAGATGAAATCCTGGTAGAATCCTGGAATCCCTATAGAGAAAAAGGAAGGAAGGAAGAGGAGTAAATTAAAGCTCTCTCTTCCTCCTTCTCCTGCTTTTCAGCTTCCTGTCAGTGTCATCCCCCGGCTGAATCCAACTGAAAGTCAGCAGGTAAGCAGGTGTCTTTGAGGTGACCAGAAAGGTGAACCTCTCTGGGCTCAGAGCAGAGGACAAGGGAAGAAAAAAGAAAAGAAGGTAACAGGGAAAAATCAGCACAGCTTTAATGCTTAAGTTTGTGTCTTCTGCAGAATATCAATCATTGATTCATTGAACAGATGTTTATTGAAATCCTGCTATGTGCCAGGTTTGTCTACAGGCATTCGGAGTGCAGCATTGAGTGAAACAAATAAAAATTCCTTCTTGGAGCTTACATTCTAGAGATAGGTTCGGTTCATAAGCAAGAAAAACAGGTAAAATCATATTATGTTAATAGTGATAAATACCAAGAAAAAAAATCAGGGAAATGGAATAAGAAGCAGATCTTGTGGGACCTGGTGCAGAATGTAAGCTTATCTGACTTATGTTCAAATAGGAAAACTCACCGCTGAGTTAAAGATTAGCTGAAGATGGGCAAAGCTTGATGCAGGTGGAATCTTAGAAAATGTTAGTTACATTATAGGTATATGCTAGAAACATAGTTAATTTTTGTCACCTATTTAAATAGCATGAGAAAAGAGAGATAAAGAAAAATGTGGCAATTTTTATAAATAAGTAAAATAATTGTGTCCTAATTTATTTATTGTGTAAGTCTAGACTTTTACTGGCTTCCTTGAAGTGAAGCACCAATTACTGAATGTAAAGACTGTTGGCTGATGTGAGCTGATGTAGGTTCTTAGATAGCTCTGAGCTACTTGTAACATTTGCAAAAGAGATGCATTTTAAAGTAAGTTCTAGACTTTTGAAGGAAAATTTTAAATGAGAGGCAGGGAGGAAAGACTTATTATTTGTAACAAATGAATGGTATAAATTATTTGGAAGATGAAATAGAGAAATGGATAAGATTGAATGTGAAGGACACTGGAGTGGGTAAAACACATGGACAAACCCTCTATTTATAATACAACAGTGGGCGAGTTCCTAAACCAATCTGTGCCTCAGTTGCCATTTACCGCACATATAAATGGAGCATGATAATGCTACCTACTTCACAGGGTTGGTATGTTTACTAAATATATATATATAATATTTAATGATCTGCTTGTCTGTATTTATATGTACATGTCTTTATCTGTCATCTATATCTATTCCTCTGTCTATTGAGTCTTAATTTGTCTTCCAACTTTTTAGCTTAACAGTAATGTGATAGGCAAATATTTATTAACTGTGAATGATTTTATTAGTTATGGATTGTACAGTATTTTATATTTTGTATACATATTTCTGTGCACATATATATGTGTACACATGTATATTATAAATACCATATGTACAAAATATGTATTATATGCAATATGTATTGTATATATAATGTGCAGTCTTTATACACTGATTCTATACATGTATGTATTCAATATAAAGTATGTACATAATATGTATATTCTGTGTGCATATATACATTCCACAAACATAAAATTACTATATAACTACATTATAATAGTCAAACCACAAAAGTACAGTTTCAAAATCCTTGAATTTTATAGATAAGACCTTGCCCAGCCTAGTTAGATTAAAGAAACTGAAGTTTCTTTATGTTGAAATTATGGTTTAAAATTGATGCAGGGGGAAGCCTGAGTTGAATGTTCTTGCCACCTCATCATCCTATTTCATCCAAGAGATTCCAATAGGCCATTCCTGGAAATTCCAAACTCCAGAAGCTTGAAACTAAATAATTTGTCTATTGGCTGTATGTTAAAAGCCATCACTTTTGCTTGAGGTATTACCTAACACAGATTGGTTTATACTGGAGTCACACAGAAAGTAGTGCATACTACAAAAATTGTTTATAGGTTGCTATACTACACCAAATATGTGTAAGAATATTAAAGTACTTAATTGCTTTTGTGTTTTTAATCATTTTGGCTTTTTAAATATAAACACATCCCATCACCACCACTACAATTCTTTGCCAGGCTGGAAAAACAAACAGTTTAGTGGATATCCTGAAAATGAAAATGTACTTTAGAATTCTTTCATTGAGCTCATAATTTTTGAGCACCTGCTCCTCGCCAGGCTCTTATAAAATAGCATAATATGACAAAATTAGTATCTCCAGTAATTCTTTAAAATTATCACTACTATAATGTTCAAGTGCAATACACTCATCATATTGTGACACTATACATAGCCTGTGGTTTAGCTCTCTGTGACTAGGGAGAATAAATTTATTAACAAAAATAAATGAAGCCTTTTAAAATGCATAAAATTCTGGAGGAGTTTAAATCAGATTTGCAAAGATATGATCTATAAAATAGAACCCTGGTATTTATATATGTCATTATAAAATCAAAATCTAAACACATATAATACCATTATAAAAATATAGACAACTTTTAGCAAAACACCTACAAAACTCTTGTTTTCAATCTTGTTTTTTTTTTTTTAACACATTTTATACACTTTTTACACAGAAGGAATGATACAGAAAAAATAATATTATTTTTAGGCCCTGTGGAGGCCAGCAGAAACATAGGCCCTTTGAAAATCTCAACAATTTTCACGGCATTATTTATTATAATTTTTAATGTCAACTCTGTTCTCTATAAACCTGATATATCTTTGTAAAACAGTATTTTTCCCTATAATCAAAAAAAACCCCACAATTTTTAGCAATATTTACTACACTTCCCGAATATGATTAGTATTAGTAACATATATTATATTACTTCAGATCTGTATAAATTAAACACTTGTTCATGGGACCCCTAATATTTTTTTCATAAACTCTGACTTGATTGTTTTAAATGACTTTTAATCTAAGTCTCCTAAATTGTCATAAAAATGAGGCTGATTCGCCGTCCCTCTGAGGCTATGCTATAAAAGCCCATCCATCACGGTGTATCTAATTAAGAAACTAAGTTAAGAGGTGTTTGAACAAGATATTTGAAAATCTCTGGGGACCAGACAATTGAATTGGTATTTCAGACATATCAAATTAGTTAATGATTTGGGAATCTTTATTCTGCAAGAGTATGTAAATTAAAAAAGAATAATGAAATTCATTAAAGCTTGGTATCAGGGGGAAGGAGGACCCTGTGCACCGCTGCATGTAATTATAAGTACCTGCTTCATTCAGATAGAAGGACAGGAGACCAGGGAAACAAAAAAAGCAATTTGAACAGATTAATTTTCATATTGGACATAGATAATTACAATTATTTTTCTTTATATTTTTAGGGTATCTTTCTCATAATTGACAAATCCATATTTGGTAACCAGGCTTGTTTTCCATTTTCAATTCACCTTATGAACTTGTAAGATAAATGTCTTGCCATTCAAAATGACAATAGATATTGAATTTTCTCTTGAAATTTAACAACGTATTTTATTTTTTCTGTCAGCCTATTTTGATACCAAAAGAGGCAGAAGAATAAAACCATGGCTTCATCCAAATGCATAGAATGAATGGAATATTAAGTCTCACCTAATAGATGACTGGACTGGAATATATATTCAAAATGTAAGTAAAACCTTTTCTCATGTTCCAAAGCAGTATCCTCTTGGTTCTTTTAAAGCAGCTAAAATAAGAATGCAATGAATGACAATATTATTTTGTTGAATAAAATAAAAATAATAATTTCCTCCACTTTGTATCTCTTCTGGTTTGTCCATTAAAAAAAAAGTTCATTTTCGTATGCATCGTTTTGAAAACTTAAACTCTGATAAAACATGAGAAGTGTTTTTAAAACTTGGATACATGTAGAATATGCCCTTTTTATAAAAAATAATATACTTTTCCTAGATTTTTGTGTATAAGAAGGTTATAGATATATAAAAACCAAATGTTGGTTTGAACCATGATACTCCACTTAAAGTTATAATATTCCAGTGGACTACAGAATATTAGCTCATCTCCCCCCAAAGCTTCCCTCCCCCCATCTCTCCCCTTCCCACGCATTCCCTCCAACCCACTAGCCTCTATGGTACATGTTTAACTTTTATGAGATTTCTGCCTTTAGTTTTCAGCCACAGCAGCTCAGAAAACTCGAAACATTTGCAAAATAATGCTTGTTGTGTCCACATCATCAAATTGATACATATCAAACTGATTTATATCAAAATCATCATCAAATCAATATATATAGAAATCAAAACAGATGAGGATATAGAGTGGCTAAAGTGTTCACTGCCAATGAAATGAATCTCAAGATGGAATGAAGTCAAGAGAAACACATTAACAGTAAAACAGGAAACAGATATTCCCGAAGTAGGAATACTATTTACAAGTGAGTATTCTGGCTCTGACAGGGGTGGTTATTGGGCGCTGTACATTCTGTGAAGTGTACGCACCTGTGTACTGCGTGTGACAGTAGACTGATGAGGAGCCAACATCAGATGCCTGCCGCATTGCTCACGTTACCCTGAAAACACGAGAATACGTGTTTACCCTTCAAACATAATATTTTCTTTGCATTTCTCTGAAAGTGATTTTTTTTCCCAAAGGGGTCAATACCACCATGAGGTGAGGTAATATGACAACCCTTTGTAAAAAGAATCTCTTTATTGGATAAGGTTAGCAAACTGATGCTGTCAAAGACTGTAGTACACCCTCCCTTGTGGATGCTTGCAGTGCGATTTTCAGAAACAATCACTTCAGAGAAGTAAAGAATAAATTGCTGTATTCTCTCTCCAAAATCCTTTCCAAAATAGATTTGACAGCTGAGTGATTGCATCTCTAATGGATACTGTGATAGAATATGTGAGATTAAAAACTCAGCAGCTTCATCCACCAGGCACTGAACAAAAGGAGTCAACAGAAACCCGGGGCCCTCCAAATCAAACCCAGATAACTAATCAACTTAACTCTGCCCTCAATACATAGAGGTTAAGATCCGTGCCTTCCACCGTCTTTGTTGTCCAGGTTTCAAAACCCTATAGTTTTTCCTCCTACAAAGATCTTATCAATTTGTTCAAGAACTTTGAGCCTAAGATTAGTAACATCTGAATGTAGGAAGTTATACCTGCAGAAATGAAACCTCCTGATTCTTGTTAGACTTCCAAAAGAACTGCTGGGGGGAAATGTGTGAGGAATAGTATCTGCCTAGTTACTGTTTCACTTACGCTTTAGGACTTAGAAGCTCAAAGGGGATAACCAAAGAGAGAAATGATGAAATATCAAATGCTGACATTATGTTCTATTGGAATCTGCACACACACGGGCCCATTTCCACACTTTACTATATAGAATTATTTGCATTCAAAATAACAGGAAGCATATATCCTATATGAGAAATAAGACATACCATAAATCAATTATCTTCTCAAAAGATAGCTCAAAGGTTCTATTTCCTATCTAAAATTTCATTCTTCACCTAATTAGCTATTGTGCAAAGAAATATTAAGAAATAGAATTTAGCTACAGAAACATAGACCTGCAGCAGAACTATAGAATTTGAAATAATAAAAAGTATTGCAATCTGCCCCTTATGGTCAGAGTTCAGATAGTGTTATGTTCATTTTCAGTATTTTGATTGCCGGAATATTGAAGAAGTACAGCTGTAATTCTTTCTGACTATTGCCTTTATGTCCCCTACACATACGTCTGCACAGTGTTTCTTCTGAGATGACAACTGAAGGCAGACACTCCCAATCTTGTCTTTCCTTGTAGGTATTAACCAAATATAGAATATCAACCTTTCCATTCTTAGCTCTACAAATATATATATATATTATTTTTTCCTCCATTAGAGCAGTGTTTTTAACAAAGAGCATCCTTCACAATCACATGGAACATTTATTCGCTTGTTTGTCTATAAATGAGAGTGCCCAGACGCTAACCCAGGCCAATGCAATCAGTACATTGGATGGAGTGGGGCCCAGTGTGTGTAATTTTCACCATCCTTGGTTCAGAAATCTTGCTCTGGAGAGCAGATATGATTGTATGCTCTCCTTGGCCTCTGGGGTTTTCCCGCAGCTGCTGTCTCTGTGGCTGTTCGCTCTGCTGCCTGAGCACCTCTTTTAATAACAGGTGTGTCAGCGCCACTGCTGGCCCAGGTAGAGACGGACGCCAGCAACCTGGAGCCAGGGTCTTTACTGATGCTGTTTCTCTCTTCACACCATTCATTCGAACCCAAGGCCAAAGAAGGAATCTTTTTTAAAGGTGGGATCGTTTTCAAAATCAGAGTATCAAACCCTCAGTCATAATTTTCTATCTGAAATCACAGTGAATAAAACTCCGCATCACAGTCATTAATAACTACTTGCTTGTACTGGGGTCATGAATGGGGTCGACTCAAGAGAACAGGAAAGGAGACAAAATTCCCGCAAATGTGCAATAAACAGTGAATGGTGATGCCAGGAGTCATGAGGACAGTCAACAGTGCAGCCTGTGCAAGTCAAGAACCAAAATGCATCAACACAACAAGAACGCATCTAATGTACTACCTGGCTCCTGTAATGACCCTTGTCATATCTGTGACCACCTCTTGAATAGTGTTTCCATAACTGGGGAAATTTCCATGAGTCCTGTCTCTCATAGATAGAAACCAGAATTTGAATTCTCAGACTCCCTGGCAAATAAAAGGTGGATGGGTGACCTATATACTCTGCCACTCAGTCACGCAAAAATTTGATTCATAGCAGTATGACTGGTAGCAGGGACTTTGGGCAGCGACCCCAGCGTTGCTTGTGTGGTTTGTGACAAAGTATTGGAAGAACATCAGGAGTTGTGTGATTGATTGATTCGCTGAGGCAGAAGTGAATTGGTGCTGGGAAGCGGTTTTCATACAGGTGAACGCCGTTCATTTTATGCTTGATGATGGAAGGTGCAGCGCCAGCAGTTTCCTCAAGGGGCCAGTTCTCTTGAGACTTGAGGATGTGTCTCAGGAGGAGGAGAATCAAGTTTATTCCTGTGTAACTTTCTGCGTGTCAAGCTTTTCCTAATATTCTGTAACAAATCCCACTTTTGCATAAAGGAGGGAAAGTGAATTTTCCTGTTGCAGCTAGGGTCCCAGAGCACACATTAGGAGGGCTGTTAAGTGGTGGCCAGCATCATACTTCCAATACATGGGAAAATTGTTATCTGGCAGGAAACTGCTGAAGACAATAACAATTCAACTAGCATGAAATTTTATCACATGGCATGCAGTGACAAAATAAATACGTGCATTTCCTATAACTGCTTAGAATACAATACACGTTGAAAGCAAGCCTATGGGGGGACTAACGAGCTATTCAGATTCATTGTAGAAGAGTCAGGGACTGGTTTCATGCTCTTAATTGTGCAGGAAGGCTTAGGGGAAAGAAATAATATACTCAAAAATCCTGAATTCTCAGATCAAGGCATAGTCTGAGAACAATGAAATTTGTATAAGCATTCTAAAAAATCTCTTAATATTTGCTGCCAGAACATTCATGTAGCCAGAAAGCAAACTCAACATTTGATTCTGTGAATTATTGGAATTTTAACTATTTATTTTTAATTAAATATTTACCAGATTCCTTTAGGGAAAGTTAGGGCATTGTTGAGGAAGAATATAACCCCATAGGCTCTTTGGAATGGAATGAAAATATATAGGAAGGAGGGGGAGGGTATAGCTCAATGGTGGAGTGTATGCTTAGCATGCACGAGGTCCTGGGTTCAATCCCCAGTACTTCCATTAAAAATAAAAAAGTAAACCTAATTACCTACCCCTGAAACAACAACAACAAAGATATATAAAAAGAGTCAGATGACTCAAATTTCCCGGGATCCACACAATTCACTGAGCATCCCATGCTGGGCTCCTCCTCTGCACAATGAAGATATTCCTATCTTGTTGTAAGACCTTGTGAAAAACCCTGCCTGAGACAGTACCTGGCAAGAGGAATTCAATCCTTCTTATGTTCCACCCTCACCATATCACCTTGCAAGACTTATAATGTCAAACCCCGGCATGAATTTGGTGTGAGGGAGGGAGCACTTAAAAAGCTAAATAAGAAAAGGTTTTCATAACGATATACACAACTGTAAGATTTTTCTAACTGGTTAGTTGTAGATATGTGTGGCAGTAGGTTCTGAGGATGCTAGACTCAAGAGAGAGAAATGCAGTTTTAGATATGATTGAATTTATTGATACGAATGCAATTACCAGAGATTCTAAATTCAATGCGTTAACACAAAGATCTGAAAGTAACTGATTATTAACCATTATTTGACTAAAAGCTGGATTCATTTGTGACTTTGCTAAATGGAACTATAATGCCAGAAATTCCTTCACATAATGTAGAGTTAGAAATGTTAGAATGGATGTATTATGCGCAACCTTCCCTTCAAACACTTAGGTATGGTCTTCAGGAAGTCACAGAAAACACCTTTAACAAAAAAAAAAAAAAAGAGAGAGAAATACATCAAATAAGGAGACATCAGAATAGACACATCAATCAACGGAACAAAGTAGAGAGCCCTGAAATAGACCCAGACAAAACTAAGTTAACCAATTAGAACCGCAAAGGAAGTTTAATGGATAAAGGATGGTCTTTTCACTAAATGGTAGCATAAAAATTGGATGTGCATATGTCTAAATAAATAAATAAATAAAGTCCAAAAATAGAATGTACACCTTTCAAAAAAGTTAACTCAAAATTGATCATTGACCTGAATGTAAAATGAAAAAAAAAAGATATAGAATTTCTAGAAGACAGTATAAGAGAAAATCTAGATGTGCTTAAATTTGGCAATGAGTTTTTAGATATAACACCAAAACTATAATCTATGAAGAAAAACACATTAATACATTGAATTTATTAAAATTAAAAGCTACTCTATAAAAGACACTGCTAAGAGCCACTTTGGGAGACAGCTTTGCCACTTTTCACAAAACATCATATTCTTTCTATGTGATCTGGTAGTCATGCTCCTTGATATTTACCCAAATGAGCTGAAATTTTATGTCACCCCAAAATCCTGTCAATGAGCATTTATAGCAGCTTTATTCATAATTGCCAAAAATTGAAAAGATGACCTCAGTAGGTGAATGGTTAAGCTAACAGTATGTCCACACAATGCAATATTACTTAGAGATAAAAAGAAACAAATTATCTAGCCAAAAAAACACATAGAAGAACCTCAAATGCATACTGCGATGTGAAAAAAAGACAGCCTGCAAAGGGTACATTCTGTGTTATTCCAACTGTACAGCATTCCGTAAAAGGTAAAACTACAGAGGCAGTAAAAACATCAGTGCTTGCCGGGGGTGTAGCATAGCACAGGGAGGAGAAGGCAAACTCAGATGCAGCACCGGGGAGTTAGGAGAGAGAAACTGTTCTATAAATATTACAATGGTGGACATTATGCATCTGTCAAAACCCGTATCAACTGTATGATACAAAAGTATATCCTAATGCTAAGTATGGACTTTGGTTAATAGCAACGTATCAGTATTAGTTCATTAATTGTAACAAATGCACTACACTAATATGTGCAAAAGAGGTATATGGGAACTCTCTGTACGTTCTGCTAAATAATTCTGTAAGCCTAAAACTGCTCTAAAAATGAGATCTATTAATTTAAAAAAAAAGATCTATCAAGCATGAAAGAAAACAGAGAAACCTTAAGCCTATACTACTAGAAGACACCTATCTAAAAAGACTACATGATGTATGATTATTGAAGAAGATCATGGAGAAGACTTGATCGCCGGGTGACCCTCGAGCTGGAACCAGGCAGTTGGAAGCTCTCCATTTGCTCTCCTGTCTTTGGAATGTGTGTTTTGTTTTGCTTTCCCTGTTCCCAGAAGCTGCCTCAAAGATACAGCCTTGAGATAAAAATGTGGTGTTGAGATTCTCCGGATGGCATCCATAACTGAACCCGGTTAGGGGCTCAGTATAAATGTTTAGGATTTGGTGGGTGGTGTGGGAATCTACTGATGTTGCAGCCGCCCAAGACAAGCCTCCCATGTAAGTCCCTTGCTCACTAAACCTACCACCTACCTACCTCTGGCCCCCCAACTGGGGCAGTCTGTCTCTTTCTTTGGTCTCTCCTAGCCCTGTGCATACAGGGGCCAGTTTCAGATTACACCTGGGAAGCTCCCAAGGAAGTTGAGAACCAACAATGATTCTGGGACAGTTGAAACTGTGGAGGTAGTAAAAATATGTGGTTGCCAGGGCTTTGGAGAATGGTGGGAAAGACCAGGAGGTGAGCACAGGGGATTTCCAGGCGAGTGAAACTTCTCTTTATGATATCATAATGGTGAAATTATGACATTATGCATTTGTCAAACACACAGAAATGTATTGCACAAAGAACAAAACTTAGTGTATGCAAATTTAAAAGAATCGTTTAGGAGTTCAGGAACTCCCGGTAAAGAGTAAGGACTTTGACAAGAGAATTTAACTGTATTACAAATGTATGAAACAATCTCACTGAAGGAAGTAGGGAAAAAGGCGCTGACCTCAGTAATCTTGGAAATGAATTGAGTCTGTAAGTTAAAAGCAAAAGAAACTGAACATAAGCATTTCACTCTGGCTGATAATGTATTTCAAGGGCATACAGGTTAGCAATTTTGATACTGCTATGCATGTATATCAGATTTGAAAAATTAGGTAAATTGATGACACTCAACAGGAGCCAGGTTTCTCACTTTTTTGAGCGAGGATTTACAGAGAAGCAAGGGGAGGAGGCTAGAAACATCAAAGTGGTAGTGGGCTCAAGTTGGAGACATCAGTAGGAACTTGTGTTTAATTTAGTACCAATTCAGATGGTTAGGTTTAGATGTTTATAGGTAAGTGCATATACATGTGTTAGTATTGTGAACCAAAATACTGCAATGTGAATGAAAATACTGCAACCATATCAGTAAACAAAGAATGCTGAAACCAAGTCATCAGCAGCTGCCCCCCGCCCCGCCCCCAGTGAGGACAGGCCTGCAGCCCAGCCTCTGCAGCCACTCACAATGGTGCCCTCTGAGCGGACTCAGAATAAGAAAGGACGGGATACTGGCCCTAGCTAGCCAGATGCTTGTCAAAGGAATGAATTCAATGAGCCCAAATGTTTGCTTCCTCCCATACGTAGAAAAGCACGAAATTCTTTAACTTGAGATGCCTGGTTTTCTTTAGATAACAAGCAATCTTTTATTGTTCCAACTACCTGGTCTTTGTTGTAAAGCTCCTATATATCCTAGCTCCTCCCCTACCTCTTTGGAGTAGCCCCTCAGAGCAATCTGAGAGGCTGTCACCCCGGCTTGAGTCCTCCCTCTTAACTTTTAGGCTGCGCATTTATTTCAGTCGACAGTATACAAACGTATTTCCTTGCTCAAGCAGCTGAGGGGGCCTAAAAGAAGTAAGACCCCAGCAGCAGTGAGCACATTTATGACGTCAGCTGGGTAAACAAAAAGGGCTTCACAAGATACTCCCTCGTGTTTGTTCTGAGTTTATATAAAGATTTAAATATTTATTGAAGTGAAGTCTAGGAAATGCCCCTTAAATCTGAAGTATTCCATACAAATAAATGTGTTTCAAAGGATAAGCCTTGAATCCTGGATTGTGATACCAAAGGACCACTGAGCGTCAGAAATAATAATATGATTTCCAATGAGGAAAAAAGGCTCAATTTTATGCACCAAGTGCTGTGTTGCTCATAATGAAGAATGAGGATGACACAAAAGCAGATCTTACTCTCGTTTAAAATAAATAGAGGAAACAAGAGTGCACACGTACAAAATTAATGCAATAAAGAAACCGGTAAATTCGATGTCTTAAGAGAAATACGATTTAAAAAAAGAGCTACGGAAGTGCAAAAGAGATACAAATTACCTTCAGAAAAAGGAATCAGGGAAGTCTTCCTCAGTGGTGGTGTTTCATCTGGCATCTGATCTTGCAGTTAGGAATGAGTAATATCCAGCTTGAGGATTTTGTTTTCATCTTCAGTGTGATTACATCATTGCTTAAATTTTGTTGCGCATTATGTTAAAAGGCTTCTTTGTCAGAGCAAAATTTCTGCATCAAGGTGTTTTGTTTTTGATCCGTGTGAGGATTCATGGTGTAATAGTTATCAATTTGCATAACAAACCACTTCAAAGTCAAGAGCTTAAAAAAATACCTTTTAGGTAACTCAGTATTCTGTGGATTGGCTGTGTGCTGCTTCTGACCTGATCTGGTGTGGGTGATGGACTGAGCCGTCTCTTAGATGCATGGCCAGCTGGTGGGTGGCTGGTGGCTGAAGGAGGTAGGACGGCCTCACTCTGTCCAGGGACTGGCAGGCTATCGGCCAGGCCAGCTTGGTTCTCTTCCACCTGGTCTCTTATCCACACATGTAGGCTAGTTTGGCCTTATTCACGTGATGGTCTTACGCGTACAAGCATGGGAAGAAGGTGACATCATTGCACAAGTACTTTTTAAGCCTCTGTATGTATCACACTTGCGATGTCTCATTGGCCAAAGCAAGTCATGTGGACAGACCAGACTTGAAGAGGTGGAGAAGCAGACTTCGCCCTACATGGGAAAAGCTGTCACACTGCAAAGGACACGACCATGCGAATGGGAAGAATTTATGCAACTTTTGCGATGTTATCACACGTGATTTCTTGGAAAATAATTGCCGAATAGAAAATTGAAAACTTGGACCTGAGTATACTTTATATGCTAATACTTACTCTTGAAAATACAACAAAATACTAATGAAGCTTTTATAGGTATTGTGGAAAATAAATATGACAAATCTCTTCTATATAATAAATGGGATATGACTCTGTGTTTGTGAAAAAAATCACTTGAACGTAATTAAATTCACCTACAGTTCTACTTTCACATGAACAAAAATATACAAACACTGAAATTAAAGACAAATGTCATGATTAATACATGAATAATACCTTTGGTGACTTAAACTGTGGTTGATTCTTCTCTGTGTGTCTACTGGAAATCTTGTTCATGTATTGTTAAAGGACTGAGTTAAAGATGACTTGTTATGTGTGAATTCTGGAAAGCCCTCTGCTCACTGTAATTTGAATTAATCTGGGCATCAGAATCCTGACACTGATCATCAGGTCTAAATGTCAGCTCTTAACAGCTCATCTGGAGGTTTTTTAGCTTAATACCTGATGAAAGATACTAGCAGAAGGTTCTGTTGAAGGTGATAGAACCTCCCCTACTAAAAATTCTTATTCCATAATGCAGCTGTATAGGACAAAACCCAGACATGTAGTGCATTCAATAATCATCTCTAATTCTTCTACTGAAGTGCAGCTGTGCAAATAGGTCGTCTCACCGACAGGAATTTACTTACCAGCCCCCATAATGCTCTTAACCCAACCAGCTGTTCTAGAACGTGAGTTTATCTGCAAGATCAGTCAATTATTTGGCATGCGTCTATGCACGCAGTCAGAGCAAGTTCTGTAAGAACTGACTGTGGATCGTTTGCAGGCTACAAAAGAGTTTGTTTCCTTCCACTGTGTTATGTTAAATGTTGATGGTGGCCTCTGGGGGCCACACAATGCATCTCAGTGCTCTACAAACTTTTTGAACTCACTCCCTTATCGTAAAAAAAAAAAAATTAGCATGTGTATGTTTCTTTATTTTAAATTGTATCTATATTCTGTTATTAGCTAATATCTCCAGGAACACTGTAAACTTGTAATATGTTTCAATACTTATGATTTTAAATGTAAATTCATTTTCCTCATAATCTTCTTGATTATTTTGTATGTTTTGACTTATTTCTTGGCATCATTATTTTGTCACCATCCAATGAAAGGCTTGCAGTAGGCACAGGAAAGTGATTATGTTGTCATTTTTAAACTTTTTTTTTTCAATACTTGAAACTATGTTTTCTTTGTCATTTCTCTCCATGAATCTTTACAAGCCTTACATTCATTTTTGAGGGGCAGTTTAGTTAGAATCATTCTGATATGTTTGGGAAACTCATTACAGTTTTAAAATCTTTGTAGGAGTATCAACTCCTGCTTGGAATTTGAATTGAAATTGGAAACAGAACCAATTATTATTGATGCTATTTTTTGAAAACCTACCACATGCCTCATATATTTTATCTTGTTCAAGTCTAAGCTCAACCCTATGTACCAAGAATTATTCACAATTTTACAAATGAGGAAATAGAGTTTGCAAACCCATCAATGGCTGCAGCAAAGCACACAAGCTAGTAAGTGATGTAGCAGAGCTGGGATTCAAATCTGGATTTGTGAATGAGAAGTCACTGTGTTTTACACTGTAATAATAATGGTTTGTGTCATGTATGTAAACATCTTTCAGCAATACTACTTAGTCATCTTTATCCCTAGGTACAGTTAGAAAAATGTGAGAAATTAGGGGCTACAGGGAAAAAAAAATAGCACCAGCCCTTAAGAATCGGAACATCTTAAGAGGAGTCAGAAAACTAAATATAGATGATAAATGTAATATAATAAACATTATAAAGAGATAAGTCCTAGGTAAAATGTAGGCATCCAAGATTGGCATTTAATCCAAAAAAAAAAGAGTTAGAAAACAGTCCAGGGAATATGGAGAACAAGGCATTCCAAGCAGAGGAAGGAAATACAAGTTAGAATGAGGCTCTTAGGGCACCACACAGAATTGATCGACCACAAATGATTCAGTAGGACTCTTACAGAGGATTCAAGGTGAAGAGGGGCAAAGATAAGGTTGGAGAGAATAGAGGCCTGATCATAAAGAACCTTCTATAGCATACTAAGGACGGCAGATTTTATCTTGAACTGTCAGGAAAGCTATTGAAGGATTTTAAGTAAGAAGTTCCTTCATCAGATTTATTTCTTGTAGAAAGATCACTGTGTATAGTAATGTGAAGATTGTATCAGAGCAGGACCCCAAGTTAGGAGATATTTTAGAAAGTGTGGCTAGATGGTTCTAAGGCAGGGGCATGAGGTCTGAAGAATAGGGAAAGTGGAATAAATCAAGGAGACAGATTTTCTTAAAAAAAAAAAAGCAAATTCTATTTAGATATAAAAATAATAATATGCATAGAGCTAGAGAATATAAGAAGAATGGAAGAATAGAACTTGATTGGATTGTAAGTTTGGTTTGATATGTGTTACATTTGAAATGTCTGAAAGATACTCAAAAGTGGATCATATTTCAAATAATAAACATTCTCAGCATCACAAAAACTTTTAGTTGTCATCAACCTATTAGTGACATTTCAATTAACTGGAGTAGGATGATTGTAAGAGCTTACTGTGTTCCAGGTACTATTTTAACTGCTTTATAGGTCTTTTCTCATTTAGTTCTTATGACAACCTAATGATTTTGCAGATGAAGAAACAGAAAAATGAAGCTGATATGTAGACAAAAGCCATTGAGACAGTGCTTTGCCTCTTTGCATACCTGAGTAAATTTAGCTTCTGCATATAATAAATGTCATCACTGTCATGGAGAATTTGAGCTGGGCTGAGCTTCTTGGGGGACTTAACTTAGGATCTTCTGAGAAAACAACCGATTTATAAAAACTGTGAAACTGGAAAAATATTTGGACCTGGAAGTCACTGTTAATAAGAAAGTTGTCATTTTTCACGTGTTCTACTGTATTTGGTTAATAATAAGATTTGCTCACAAGTTCTATAAATATATTTCCACCTATTGAGACACAGAAATAGATACATGGGTTAATAAGTTGTAACATGAGGTACATGGTTGTTTTTACTCTCTGTCATTATTATAACCTCTATGAATCCAAGGGGCATAATTCCTATCACTTACCTCTCCTGATATGTGGTTCACCAAACATGTATAATTACAGAATTAATGGGAAAGAGGAGAGAAAGCAAAGGGCAAAGATGGATGGCAGAGGCACACTTAAGAGCAGTAGCTGTCACAACTGAGGAGTATAAAATTAGAAATAAAAGCAACAGAATAGCAGGCTCTATAGTTCTACAGAGATGAAGTTCCTCTCAAAGTAGAATTACTCGAGGACAACAGAGAAACAAAAGCCACAGCCCCACAGTGCCCAACCTAGGGGGATGCTGCGGCACAGGGGGCATTTATCAACGTCCGGAGATACTTCAGATTGCCATGGCTAGCTGTGGAGTACTACTGATGTCTAGAGATAGAATCCAGAGATGCAGCCAAACATCCTACTGTGCAAAGGACCTCTCCCACCAAATATGATCCAACTCAAATGTCAATAGCTCTACTGTTGAGAAAAATCTACTTACTGTAGCCCAGATGTTAAATTGGAAAATAATTTGAATAAATATTCATTCCAAAATAAATACCTGTCATCAAAAACCTTTCAGCCAGAAAACATCGTTGCTTTTGAAAGTCTATCTTAATCCTTTGTGAATTACACCACAAAAAAGAGAAAAAAGTTTATTAGAAACCAATAGAAACTTAACCACTGAGGGATATACTGACAGTGAAAGTAGTTACTGCCAGCAACAAAAATTATCTGATCATTTCGTTAAGTCAGAATTATTAACTGAAGTTTAGAAAATAAGTTTGAAGAAGATAAAGTCAGGAATCATCTATATTTTCTTTTATTAAGAAATACAATGATCCCAGGGACCAAAATTCAACAAGCAGAGTGGCATGTGTATGAGAAATAATTGCAATAAACTTACTTGTAAATCAATAAAGTAATTATATACAGAAAATTTCATGCTTGTTTTTCCAGAGTCCAGCTAATCATTTCCAATTGGAAGTAAGCTGTCCCCTTCCCCAGTCCCCTTGACAAAGAAATAAACATAAATTTTGCAGGAGACCATTTCTTCGTGCACAATGGTGTGTTTCTCTGTAGACTGCAAATAACAGGGAAATTGAGCAGAAGGATGATTTTATTTTTTTTGTATCTAGTTATGAGATTATTGTAAGTGGTGGTGAAACAGCTGTTCCTCGGATGGATGCTTTGGGCCAAGGGAGTGACTGCTGCCCCGAAAATAGAAGCCCACAGTGGAGCATGAGCTCACACGGCCCTTCAGGCAGCACCACTGCGGTATAACAATGAAATAGTCTAGGTGCCCAGATGAGCAGGGGTTGGGGGGCGTGCAGGGAAACAATATTCAGAGTTACATGGTTTCTTTCCTGTCTTTACTCGCCTTTATGATAAGCACAGCTGCAGAGAGGAGCATCCCCTAAGTAGATACTTCACATTAAAAAGAGACTGAACTATGACCACATTAAAATATTGAGTTTTCCAAATGTGCCATTCTGGCAAGTGATCTTAATAATGAGTAACGTTATACACGTGTCGGGGCTGAGGGTATATGGGAAATCTCTGTACCTTCCTGTCAATTTTGATATAAACCTAAAATGTCTCTAAAAAATAAAGTCTTAAAATAAAGGGCAAAAAATATTGAGTTTCCCTATCTATCATCTATCCATCTACCTATCTATCCATCCATCCATCCATCCACTTATCAGTCTATCCTTCTAATTTTGCTTTTAACCACACAAATGAGAAATTCTGAAATTACTTCCAGAATCATTGTCTCTCTTGAACTCTGGCAAATAGAGAACTTTTATTTATTTACTTATTTTTGGTATGGCTCTGCTTTTTAGTTGTCCAACATTTTCATTCAGGTTCTAGGAAGGGGAGGTTTATGTGAATAGAGAAATACAGAACCACTTCTTTGTTGCAGTGGGAAAAAGATAATCTGAGGTGATTTATCTAGAAAAGGATCAAAATTATAGTATTTTCAAGTGATACATTTGTTTTTAATTAGTGTTATCTCTTTTTTCTAACATGGTGTTAATTAAGAATTAAGCACTTCCTTAATGATTAAAATCATACAGTCTTTTACATAATCTATATCAAAATTTTTTATTGTACTTTGGATCCTTGAAGTCAAATCTTCTAGTAATATTGCTGTTGATGTAGATTTGGTCCTGATAACTGAGTTGGAATCTATTTATTGTTTTGCACAATGGAAAACCAGAATTGGGAGCCAGAAGAATAAGCTTTATTTGTTCAGAATGGGTGCTTAATTTCACATTTATGTTCAAAAAAGTGGATGTTTTGAATGAGGAACCAAGAAACTTTGAAGTTTGAAAGAACAAGCATTCGTTACTAGCTTGGTTTTTGCGGCTAAGCTTTGAAGAGTGTTGGATATTCATTTCAGTAGTTGTCCTGGCCTCTTCCAAGACCAGAGCTATGTTCTAGAGCTGTTCCTGAACCAAATCTGGGTCCGCTCGCCTGCGTGCAATAAAGCCAATCTACTGACAGTGGATTGTGGTGAAGGAAGGTGCAGCGTTTATTGCAGGGCACCACGCAAGGAGTCCAAGGCAGCTAGTGCTCACCACATCTGCACCCCTCAGTGGGTTTCTGCAAAGCATTTTTAAAGGCAGGTTGCTGGAGGGGAGTCCCAGGGTAGGTGATCAGCCTGTGCATAATTTTCTGCTTGGTTGGTGATAAGGCATCAGGATGGTGTCACAGGGGTTAACATTATAAACCCTTAGGCACCAGTAGGCCTGGGGGCTAAGTGCTCATAGTCATTAAGTAATTCATTTCCTCCATTTGGTGGGGTTTTAGCATCTGTAAAACAACTCAGGAAATGTGCATCAGATACGATTATCTAGGTAACTCAGGGAGGAGCTAGACAGAGAATATGGGGTGGGGGGGCCGGCCCAGGAAGGCCCCACAGGGTCCCGCTCTGTACAGAGACTTGAGGAAAATGAAGGTACCCTTTCACAAAATACACTGTAACTTTCCTTTGACAGTTGCAATATT
The DNA here is from genome assembly GCF_009834535.1 of Camelus ferus. NCBI lineage: Eukaryota > Metazoa > Chordata > Mammalia > Artiodactyla > Camelidae > Camelus > Camelus ferus. Next base: position 4,329,528 of record NC_045718.1, on the reverse strand, counting down.
TCTCTTCTTCCACAATAACCAAAATCCTAAAATACAGATTAAAACACAAAGAGACTAAAATAAATGCCTATAATAAAAGTCTGTGCTACGTTCAATCTTACTAATTAAGTTGGATTTTGACTTCTTAAAAATGAGTAGCTTTGTTTAGCCCAATGAGATGATTCTGCTGTCAAGAGACCAGTGCTCCAATTTCAGCATTGCTTCAATTTCAGCATTGCTTTTCTGCAGAATTGCCCATTACTTCTATTTCTCAGTTTTCCTATCAGTAAAAGTGGGATAACCTTTGCTTCTTTTTCCTCAAGCCAATCTTAACAGTAAACTTGAGATCATGCATGTTTAGGTATTAAGCCCCTAGGAGGCAGGTAGAAAATACAGAATAATACTTACATTTTAGGGTATTCCTTTTAAAAATATTATAAACACCAGAGCTTTAGAATCTCAAAAAGACATATATATATATATATATAATATATATATATATGTATTTATTTTTCTCCAAAGAACTCACCTTTCCCATTATCCCAGTTTCTCACTGTTTAATTTGTTACTACTCAAATGTTGAAAGCATATTGAGTTATTTTTAGTAGAACCAACTTCTATGAGTCAAATTGAGAGTAAAATCTCTTATGAATATATAGAACCACAGGCTTATTTCAAAAAAAAATAAAGATAGTATGTAGAAAGTTTTTGTGTGAGTTTTAATCATATCATTAAAGCAAAGTCCTTCATATGACTTAGCTCTAAGTTGTCTTGTAATGTAATTACAATGGTAGATCGGGTCACAGCTCATTTCTGACTCTATTTATAGAGTTAAAAAGGGTACTTGTAAGAACAAAATCTTAAGTTCATGATCTGCATAAAGATTTCTAATAAACATGTCTGATCACCTTTGAATCATCCAATTTCCTTTGTTGTTTATAAATAAAATGGTAACCAAAATGGATTTTGCCAAGGACAACGATTGCCTCAAGAAGAATTCAGCTATCATGAGTCAAGGAGTTGGTTTACGAACTATCTGTAGAATTTCCATTTCCAAAGGTACATTACACAAATCTCCAAGGTTACATGCTCTCCAAGGCACATTAGTAAATACCTGCAAGGTTTCCATTTTCCTGACAGAGACAATTACAAATGCCACGCAAGAGTAATTTCACACAGAGAGTTGAGGTAGCAATCAGAATTCTCTTAGGTGATAGTTGCAAATGTCTATGCTAATATTATTTCGCTTTTCACTTTTAACTTTAAAAATCAGGTTACTGAATTCAGTGTCTTTTGTTGTCAGTGTAATTCTAAAAAAGAGAACAAACATTAAAAAAAGGCAGAAGCAAGCTTATGTTCACTTCAAAACTATGTGTTTTAAAACAAAATACTGCAGTTTGTTTTCACCAGGGAGCTCTTCTGTTCCCGATTTCATTTCAGTAACGAAGAGCAGAGTTGCCATCTGGCCATTTCAAATGTATGGAGTTTGTGTTTCTATATATAAATAACAGCATATGGAAAGGGAGGCTTGCAATTCGGTACATATTCCTAGAAATACTTAGATAATTTATTCCTTTCAAAATGTGTACCAGCTGCCTCAGATAACACATTACTCCTAACTTTCTAAAAAATTAAGGGAAATATGAAGTCATTTTACCCTCAATAGTTCAGGAGTATACTTTTTTAAAAAATGAGCTTATTTGCTAGTTTCCTTTAAAAATAATTAAACATGTATTTTTATTCTCTCTTGCCCAAAGCCTACTGATAGTAAATTTAAAAATTTAAAGGTATTAATATAGAAGTAGAGACTAGTAGGTGATAGTTTTCAACAGATTTTTAAAGGCACAGAGGTGACGGAAAGAATTTACTGGGCAAAAGAAGCAACAAGTAAAACACAGGAAGAGATCATGTTGAGAGGAGAGACCACTCACTCTGCAGAAGCCTTAAAAAAAAAAAAAACTGAATAAAACACCCCTTCCCCACCAAATGAGCTCAGAACTGATAGGTAGAATAAGAAAAAATTGGAGAATATATTGAAATACACGGAAGAGACTTCTCCCCTTCCAACTGCGCACATAGATGCCTATTCACAGGCCAAATAACAGGGGTATTCTCCAGAGAAATCAGATCGGATCAAGGGGAAAACATTGAAAACCTAAACGGTCAGAGTTTGTTGCTCATCCTCAGATATAGAACACTTTACCCTTCTTAGTCTGCCAAGCAAACTGTGTGCCTCAATAAACAATTAAAAAAAAAAAAAAAAGCACTGTGAAAACAGATATAATGGAAGAAATAGTGGAAAAAGTTTTAAACCTTCAGTGTAATATAACGTGACATTACATTCATTAAAAAAGCAATGGCAGGTTCCCTTTTCTCCACACCCTCTCCAACATTTATGGTTTGTGGACTTTGTGATGATGGCCATTCTGACTGGCGTGAAGTGATACCTCATCGTAGTTTTGATTTGCATTTCTCTGATAATAAGCAATTTTGAACATTTTTACGTGCCTATTGGCCATTTGTATGTCTTCATTGGAGATATGTTTGTTTAGGTCTTCCACCCATTTTTGGATTGGGTTGTTTAGTGTTTTGTGATTGAGTTGTATAAGCTGTTTGCATATTCTGGAAATCAATCACTCGTCAGTCGCTTTGTTTGCAAATATTTTCTCCCATTCCATAGATTGTCTTTTCATTTTGTTTATAGTTTCTTTTGCTGTGTAAATGCTTATAAGTTTAATTGGGTACCATTTATTTATTTTTGCTTTTATTTCTATTGCCTTGGTAGACTGCCCTGGGGGAACACTGCTAAGAAGTTGTAGTATATCTACATAATGGAATATGACTCAGCCAAAAGAAAGAAAAAAATAATGCATTTGCAGCAATATGGATGTACCTGGAGATTGTCATATTAAGTGAAATAAGTCAAAGAGAGAAAGAAAAATACCATATGATATCACTTATATGTGGAATCTTAAAAAATGACACAAATAAACTTATTTATAAAACAGACACAGACTCACAGACATAGAAAACAAACTTATGATTACCAGAGGGGATGGTGGAATGGAGGAATAAATTGGGAGCTTGGGATTTGCAGATACTAACTACTATATATAAAATAGATAAACAGCAAGGTCCTACTGTATACCACAGGGAACTCTATTTGGTATCTTATAGTAGCCTATAACGAAAAGGAATATATATATATACATATATATATATGTATAACTGAATCTCTATGCTGTACACCAGAAATTAACTTTGTAAATTGACTATACTTCAATAAAAAAAGCAATGACAACCATAAGTTGGTTGTCCGGTGACCACAGCTAGGCTGTGCTGAACGGAATACGGTGGGGGCACCAGATTCTCATGAGCTGAAGGATGAAAGCGTTGAAGGTATAAATTCTTACTCTAAGACGTTTATTTGAAGAGAGAGGATGGGGAAATGTAGGGTGGTCAGTATGTATTTAAAGTTCAAATATTACTTAATAAGAACACAATTAATATCTACTTGCCGCGCTCCAGTCCCATCTGCTGTGTAATCACATATTGTATTAACTAGTCCACAGAGAAATATATAGTTAGAAAAGTTTACATGTATAGAGAGCATTTACATAATCCCTCTAATTTTTTTTCCTTTAATCAGTTAATTTATTTATTTGGATGCCATCCACAAAGATCTCACATTTTCAAATTTAATTTATTTCCAATAAGAATATATGGGCATGGGCATTTGAAAATTCTCATTCATTTAACAAATAAGTCTTGTATGCTTATTATATACCAGGCTATAATTTCTTCAAACATTTATTTTAGCAATTATTCTTTGTTATCTTCTAGACACATAATTGAGTGCTAACCCCAGTTAGAATAAGGTCCTTGATCTGAAAAATGGATAAAGACAAAGCCTGAGATAATAAATCCACGGTGAATCTAAAAACATGAATTTTTAAAAGGTACTGCTATCTTTTTACCTACGTTTCTTCCCCTAGAAAAGTTTTCTTTTTAAGAACTGAAGATATATCACATTGAGTTATATTTTTTCCCTTTGATTTTGCCTGAAAACTTTCTTCAGTGTAACTTCTTTCATTTCAGTTTTGGTGTTATGCCCAGATGCTAAGTTCTGAAAGTTAAACAAATCAATACAAGGCTTTACTTGAATAGTCTAGCTTGGAGTCACTGGGAGGGAAATAAGTACCTCCTTGCCCCATGAAGAATAAATATTTTGATTTTTGCCTTCTGCCTTTTCAGTGTTTTATATATTTTGTATAGAATCTATTTAATTGTTTTTCAAAGACTGAAGGTAAAGGATTTCTTATTTACAATTTAACTGAGTTTGTCCCACTGGACACTAAAGTTCACTGTGCCTTTTTCTCCTCACTCCTCTCGACTTCACATCTTTTGACCTTGAGTTCAGTTTTCAAGACACTCCTGCTAGAGATTCATCAAAAAAATAGGTTAAAATTTTTAACAGCAATCTCTTCATCACAATTGAATCTCACATTATTCTATCAAGAGTTAAATGAAAAAATAAAATTTTGATGTTCATGGTAGGAAGGATAATAGTTTTATCTTTCAGTGGTTTCCTGCAGAACATGCTTAAATGAAGGCATTTGTAATATGGAGCAAAACTTCAACTGTGTTCTGCATAACTGCATCTTGGCTTTAGATGATTGCACTGTGGGATATGAGAAGGAATTTTGAAATGAGCAGCCTGTTTCCTGCAGATAAGTTTATGTGTCCTTCCTTCATCATGAAAGGAAGTTAAGATAATAGCTATCCTATAAACAAAGTGCAAAATTTCAAATCTACTCTTGATTCGAATGGCTTTCAGTCCTGGTTCAGGATTATAACGTTGCACCGTGTGAATCTGCACTACATTAAGCTCAGGCAAATGTCTCAAAATGCTTTAAGGATGATTTATAACTTGTAGTATGTTTTCAAATGGTTTCCTGATTCTGACATCCACATATTAATACTTAAATAGTCAGTATCGAAGATACCACTCCACAGAGCAGTCAAAATAATCAAGGTCAAAATATTCAATTTGAGAAGGTACACAAAATACTTTCTCATCCAAGAGCCCTCATGACTGTAATGCTTATGCAGTTTTCTTTAACAACAATATAAGATGTGTGTGTGTGCATATGTATGTGATGGGGGCAGATAATAATAGATAAAATATTCAGAACTGAGGATTGATTTCACCATCTCTATGCCCTAACCAGTCCCATTCATGTATTTACTGGTTTCTATTCTTACTCATACACCTTAAGACAGTCATGCCCTGAGAAAACTTCCTTTCCTAAAAAAAAAAAAAAAAAACAGGGTAAAAGAGAAGTTTTTATTGGGGCAGAGTCTTGATATGGCTGTCCTTGTGACGTTGGTACCATGATTAATTTCCCCTTCAGATTCCTTTCTGTTTGTTATTACTGCTGAGCACCTGCTTAAACGTCTGATCTTTGAGGTCCTGACTTCCTGACTGAGGCCTGGCCCTGCTATAATCATGTTCTGCCCTTAGTTTCCAGGTGGGAAAATGACAAGTCAGAATGACCCGCTTCTGACTCCTTAATGTTTGTTCTTCTACTGGCCTTCTGCTACACATTGACCTCTAACATTTGGACCTCCTGGATGCTAAGAGCTACAGGCTTTTTAACCAATTAGTTGTCTTCAGCGTAAACAGTAATGGACACTTCTGTTTGGTGGCAGTCATTCCAAACAAATCCAGAGACTTCCTCCACAGCATTCCAGGAAAAGTCACACTACATCTTCTGCAGCAGATTAAGAGTTCATTATATGTTAAAGCAACTCATTCCTGTTTTGAACAGTGCCCCCTTAATATAGCAAGTGTAATGGTTGGATTACCCAGATGTACCAGTTATGTTAAATAGTTCTATGTGTATTCATCCATAGTCAATTTTTACATGCATTCGATCATACACATTGGAATGTACGTAAAATCCATTCATATTCAGACTTTTTATGTGCTGATGCTCTGAAAACTTTGATGGATGCCAGCTTTTAGGAGAAGAAAGTGAGTACACTAAGGGGAAAAGATGACTAGAAGTTGCAAAGAAGTCAAGAGAGGTGAGCATAGACGCAGGACCTGAAGGTCACAGAGCCTGGCGGCAGGTACAGCCCGAGGCTGTAGTTGAACTGTGTGCCCAGACAAAGCTCCGTGGCGCCGCCCATGCACCCTGGGGAAGAGAGAGCTGTCGATAAAACTGAACGATCTGTGTCACCAGAGACCCACACAACTATGGTGAGGACGTGTTTCCCAAAACACGGGATTGCAAAAGTGTTACTATGTCCTAAACTAGCCAGAGAGATTGTATATTTTGTATTAAGGGTAATCCAACACCACTAAATGGGCAGCCGAGCGTAATATCTGCCACATTGCTTATTTATTTTTTATTTTTTTTGTGTGTGTGGTTTTTTGTTTGTTTGTTTGTTTGTTTTAAGTAGAATGGCAGGACTGCACAAGTAGATGTTTCGATAATGTCAGCCATCAAGGCACGTCCTGGCTTCTGAACCAAGAAGGGCAGGACAGCCCAGTTGTCTGATAGAGGGAGTGTTGATGGGAGGTTGTGCACAGTAGAATCAGAAAGGACAACGAGCAAGAGCAGGAGCCAGGACAGAGGGTGGAGCAAACTGCAGATGTGAACTCTTGCCCACCGTACCGCCAACAACTTTTAGAACTCAAGATCAAAGGAGAAGGGCTGAGGTCCTAACTCAAGGGCATGTGAGTTATTTATCCAGCAGAATTCTGTACTAGTTGTATGGACGGACACACACACACATACACACACACACACTCACTCACTCACTCATTCCACTCCTAAAGTTAATATTATCCCAACAGGCTCCTCCAAATTAAACCACAGCATTTTTAATCGGGGTACCACTCAGTGCAGAGAAGTGGGAGCAGGGACCGAGGAACGCGGATCTCTCCTCCCTGAATGTCCTGTGGGCTGCGCACATCTGGACCAAACAGAGTATCATCCCAGATAATGTTAAGAATAGTCCTGGGGGCTGCAGTACCTTGAAGAAGTAATTCAAGTGACTGTATTGAAGAGTTACTGATTAACAGACACAGCTCTGTGCCCTTTAAGCCAAACGCTTTCTCTGTCGTGATACAGTAGAATAAATCAGATCATGTTTAGATATATAGGTGAAGTATCACATTTTTGGAAGATGCATTGAAACGGTGCTCTATTCGGGTTGCCCTAAACTGCTGTCAAGAGAACCAAGACTTTCAGAGCTGGGTTTGAGGATTTAGTATTACAAGACGCCGATGGCTGACAGGTAAAGAGAAGACAGTATATATTTATCATGAGGCTCTTTATCTTCTTGAAAATAGGAGCTCTTGATAATTCACAGCAGTGTTTAAAAGGGTAGTTTTAAAAATTAATTATCTGGAGGTGCTTATTGTTGAGATAACATAATAGGTTTTGATTAAAGTTTCAAGGAGCATTAACAGAAAGTCCCCAAAGTGCAGGTCTGTCAGATGACTGTGGCAGAGCTTGGCTAGTCATTTATCAAACTCGTTTTCTCTTCCTTCCTGGAAAGGTTAGTACACAACTAGACTACGTTCCCCTGCCTCCCTCGCAGTTAGGTTTGGCTATGTGGCTGAGTTTTGGTTAACAGATCGAGCCTGGAAGTAGTGTTTGCCACTTCCAACCTTGGCCCATGAAAACCTCTCACGTGAGCCTCCACACTCTTCCTCCTGCCTCCCCATGAGATGCTGAAGATTCAGCAGAGGATGCTGACATCGAGGGCACAGCAGACATGCATTTAGAAGAAGCTAGGATGCTGAAATCAGTGCACAAAGATCACCCATGATGATGAACTGCTAAGTGAGCTAAAAAATGAGCTTCTAATGGGTTTTAGCTTCTAATGAGGTAAAAAATAAGCTTCTGACATTTGGGGATTGTTTTTATAGGTATGAGCCTATGCTAAACTATAAGAAGAATGCACGGTTTTGAAACCTTTGTAAATAAGGGTTAGGTGGCACGTGAATGGTGATTCAAGGGCTTGGAAGCCCACACGGCACAGGAGCCTGGGCTAGTGATTAACCTGCATTCTCCATATGCCTCTCAGTCATTGGAACCTCAGAATTACGTGCTCAAAAGGACAGAGAAGACTAAAGGATGTTGATAAAAATCCTGATGTACAACTGTCACCGGCAAGTTTGGGGAACGTATATGGTGGGCTGTTCAAAGAGTAAAATGACCTTCTCTCTCATGTGATTATTTGGTGCCACATTGAACGAAATGTGGCAGTGGTGGTGGTGACATTAGAAAGTAAATACTTAGCATTGAGAATGCTTTCTCAGCCCTCCTTCAATCACGAGACAGTGAAGAGACTCAGGACCACTTAGGAACTGCCAGGATGTGGAAAATGATCATATAGCAAGTATGTTAGAGAGTTTTCTGTGCCGGTCCAATTCGTGACTCTGGAAAATTCTATAATATGTCAAGTTAGAAAGCCAAGGTTTTCCAGATACAGAAGATGAGCAGTCCTTCTGGGAAAATTATAATTTTTTCCCCCTGGCTTTAACATCAACTACACTGATGGAGTGAGCATTCAGCTTGCTTTTACTATTCAGCATTTAAGTACCTTTTTTGTTATGATCATGTCTTTCTTCCAGGGGAATTCCCAAGTCTTTACAGAAAGGGCAAAATAGGTGGGCCAAACACTTCCTCTGTGTTTCCTGGAGAGGACATAGGACTTGACTTAATGTTCTACTGCTGAATTACTGAAGCAAAGACTGTGGCGATGACTGGGATTCAGACGTCTGGCCACAAGTCTGCCTCTCGTGAGGATGTTGTCTGTGACGATGGCAGCTCTATAGCCTTCAGAGCAGGCCCGGCATTCACCTGTCTCCTAGCCCAGCCCACCGTCTACACACCTCCAATAGCTTTACATTTATTCCATTTTTATTTAAGAAAGAGCAGTTTTTGTTTAAGATATACAGTTTCCATGTTTGTAAGACAGACCCTGACTGACGCAGCGGGCTAAGATACCACGTTCTCAGTTTGTGTGCTGCCTGCGGGGAGGGAAATGCAGCTGTCGATATCTTCCCTGTTTCAAAAAGCATTAATTGTATGTCATTACATTTGCCCTTCTGTGGAGGAAAAGAACCCAAAACCCGGTACAGGCACAGTTTTATCTGTTTTGCCTTGTTTATTTTGGCCCAAGAAGACCAATGATATCACATCCAAATGTGAAACATCTGCCCACTACATTCGGCAGAAACTCACGCCAAATCTGCAAGTGTATCTGGAAGGGGCCAGCGAAGGCGGTCCCCGGAACTGACGAGAATATTTTTCTTGTCCTAAGAATCATGTAGCAGAAACCTTAGTCAAATGTACTAATTTTGATGCAGGGACAGATTTACAAATGTATTAATATACAAAGTTTAATTTTAAAATTTACAAATTTATACATTGTAACTTACATTTACAAAATTATTCATTTTTTAATGTACAGACTTATCATTTCCAAACGGTATTAATTTACAGATTTTAAAATGTGAAATTTACTGCTTTGCTAAAACACTAAATTAAAATGTACTAACTTACTAATCTTCCAGCAGAAAAGAGGAAGTGAGTGAATAAAGGTGGTTATCCTTATAATAATATACATATTTTTTTCAGTTATCTTTACTCTGTTTTTTTTTTTTCTTTACTCTCACTCTTTGCAGTAGTCTATTGTAAAGGGTTACCTACATCCTTCCTTGTGTCTGCTCTAAACTGGTCTCTGTCACCATCAGTGACATGACCTCTTCCATCTTTCAGAAATTTACGAAAATCTTTGTGTCACTCAAATCCTACCATCTGGCCATTTGATATTTTGTTTTATCTCTGTAAATTGTAAATAAAACCAAAAAGAAAAACTCACATTAAAACAAATAATTCTTGCCTCTAGAAATTCAAATGTTGTCTGGTAGAGTATAAGTGATTACTGCTTTGTGGAAATGCAGCTATTTTCTCTCTTTTGCATTTACTTGTAAATTCACTTTAGCACTTTTCCCCTGAATGTAGAAGTACAGTCTTTTGAGTTCTCTTTGCAAAATCTCACTGTAATGCTTCATTAATTGAGTCTAATAAAAACCTTTGAAATGCGTTTATTTGATAATTGTGTTACAGAAAGTTATCTTTTCTTTTTAATATCTTTCACCCTTTTAGGAGCCTGAATTGTTAGTTGCAATGATTACTACAGAGTGTATTCTATACATTATCTTCCAATAAATGGCAATTCTTGAAGGACTGTGTGTCACTTGGATATTTACTAGATTCCACATTTCTGTGAAGCACAGATTTGTAAGGGAAAGAATTATCTTAAAAGTATTTTGTTTTAATTCAATAGCAGAATACCCCAAAATCGCCATCACAGTTTTTACAGCATGTAAAATGAGAATTTTGTGGTTTTTTCTACTGCTATGTATTAAACTATCCTCTCCTTTTACTACAATATATTCTCTGACAGCTTCCCAATTCTTGATGGAGAAGTCCTGGAAAGAGTTGTTGAACCTACAGAAAACATCATATTCCTTCATCTTACACCTCTGAATAGAAAGAAATGTATTTCCCAGAACTGTATTGTTTTAATAATACATTGTGTGATTCTGGGGGGAAAAAAAGCAACATTATTAGCTGCAAACTACTATAGAAGTTACTGTATGTATTCAAAAATTTCTGTAAAAATACCTGAGAAACAAAGGTCTTAATATCATCACTTGTTGGAGATTTTTTCTTTTCTTTTAATAAGTTGCTGAAGTGTATGGTTATAAATTATTAAACAAGGCTAGCAAATATAAAGGGCTTTATATTTTGTCATTCAGTGAATCTCATTTATAATTCTCAAAAATTCTTGCCACAAAATGAAATATTTTTTAATGCATGATCTTTATATTTACTGACAGAAAGATTTATTTTTATGCAGAAATTGCCTTCCTACAGCTTTTATATTCTAAATACACCTGCACTCTATAGGGTGCAAAAATCAGCCTTTTCCCCGGACAGTTCTCAAAGAGTTCTTTTTTTCCTATGAGTAACTATGCATTAAAAATGTTGTCACATGTAACCCATCAAGTATTCAATATTTCAGAAATATTTATGTAATCTAAATTAATACATACTATACACGAGTAGGCATCATAAAATGCATTTATACAATACAAATACAAAATTAAGAAAAAAATCCTCATGTGTTTGTTTATTCAGCACTTGAAATGTGTCTGGCCCAGAATTAAAAGTTAATGATACAAAATAAAATCATGTCTTTCACCTAAAAGAACCTAGAGTCTATGCATTCTAGGAGGTAGAAAGAAAAGTGCACACACATTGCAATTCAATAAGATATATGTTGTGTCAATGTAATGTCTGTGTGCACCACATGGGAACATGAGTGCACGTGTGTGTCAGACACAGAGAGACAGAGGCAGAGAGTTTTAAAGGTTGATAAAGCCCAGGAGTGCGTCCTTGTCCTGTGACTTTGGGGAAGATTTCCCAGAGGAAGCAAATCCTGCTGAATGGAGAATTTGAATTTGTTTGGGAAGCATGAAAAAGTGGATACTACAAAAACAGACAAGCATGGAAATAGAGAAAAAATAATCACAAGAAAATGAAATATGGGATTGCGGTGGCAAACAAGGCTAGGGGACCTGGAGACAGAGGCTGGATAGGGAAGGATCAGAAAGGCATAGGGATTTTATCTTACAGGGAATGAGGCAGCATGAGAAGCTTACTCTGTAAACACTGCACAGCCAGTAAATCTCTTCCAAATAGTTCCTACATTCTGTGATCAGACCAGTCCTCACGGTCCCAACACTGACATCCTTGTTCAAACCACCATCTCTCACCTGGACGACCATGACAGCTCACTCATTCTCCCTACTTTCATTTTGTGCCCTTACAGGTCAGTTCTCCACTCACAACCATGTCCTTTTAACACTTGTTAACTCCTCTGCTAAAAGATCTCCAATTGCTTCGCTTTTCTGGACACGCAATAAAACTTCCATAATAGGCTTGTAGTCCTTGCTAAATTATCAAACCACCAGTTGCCCCCGCAACCTTAAATTACTCCTGTTCCTCCTCATATTCACGCTGATCCAATACAATGACCATTCAGCGACTCCCAGAACATCCAAAGGCAGTTTCCACCGGAAGTTTTGTCTGGCTGTCCCCTCTGCCTGGAATGCTCTTCTGCCAGATGTCTTCCTGGTCCCTGTGCCCCATTCAGACTCTGCCAACTCACTTCCTCAGAGACTCCCTCCCTGCCCTGACCACCTCTCCCAGGACAGCAGCCACTTGGTGCTCTCAATCACCTCAATTTTTTTCCTTTATACTATTGTTCAACATCCTGAAATAGTCAGTATATATACTGTACATTGGCAATATGTACAATTTAACAATATACTGTACATCTTCCCCTACAAAAAGTCAGCATCATGATATCTGGTATGTATTCAAATCCAAGAATATAGAAAAATGCTTGATGCATAGTAATAGGTGCTCAGTAAATATTTTGCTGGACAAGTGAATGAATTGATTTGATCCATGATTCTATCACATAAATGTTTGTTTATTTGAATATTAGAACTGTTCATTTGAATATTCAAATATCAACAACCAAATAATCTAGAATTTGAATAATAAAAAGCAATATTTGAATATTAAATATTGGTTGCTAATGTTTAATATTTGACTATTAAACATTTGAATATTATTAGAATATCAAATGTTTAATATTCTGAATATGAAATGAATAATTCTGAAATGAAATGATCACAATTCAAACATTTCATTCTATTAAATCACATCTTAGTTCATATCATGTCATTGTGATAATACAAGAGGATTTTGTTAGATGTAAGCAGTATTCATAAGGAAAATAATCTGTTTACCTGGTTGATATTATTTTTATAAACATGTTACAGGAATGAACATTCATGTTTTGAATATTAACAATGAGTAATAGACTGATGGAGATGTATCAGAAATGAAATTTATTTGTAAATCATTAGACATGGGATAAAATTTACTTTTGTAAATATGTTCATAAAAATGTTTGCTTTTAAGAGACTTAGGATGTTATATTAGTATATAATATTTTGCTAAAACTTAGTAGGTACTTCTAATTTTGCCATCTCCATTATAAAATAATAATTAATAATAATGAGTCCAGCTTTGAGGTAGTTCATGGAGTGACATTCACTCAGCGCTCATCTCAGTGGTACTAAATGATGAGCTTGAAAACATAAATGTCTGGACTTCAAACACGATTACGTAATTCACTTCATTCTCCCCTGTGCTGTGCCTTGTTCTATATCCCTGCTGTTATTTTTTCCCTTTATTCTGATCAATTCCCTCTGAGGTGAATTGAACACCTGGCTTACCTTTGGTTTGTGCATTGTTAAAAGATTTTGTCTATGTTTAATATAATCTGCAGTTGATTCTACAAATATCTACTGGTTGTTCCCTATTTTTTATTAAAAAAATACTTCTTTGCAATAAAGTACAATTTTCAAACATCAGTACGTTTTCCATCCTATTTCTCTTTGAACACATCAATGGCTGACCAGCAAAGGATTTAACTGAGATGAAATGGATACATCAAGTTTTTAACTTTCAGATGTAGTTAAGTGTTTGCAACAAATACTTCCCTAAGTGGAAATCTCCCACCTGCATTTATTATCAGATAGAATATATCCAGGGAAGATTTACAAGTATAAAGCATAAAGTTTTATAAAAGTGCTTCTATTTTCATTTTACATAAAAAATAGTAATGATAATTAAGACTTCTGGAAGGCTTTCTGTATTACCATGTGCTCCCTCCTCGACTGAATTCTCATTTTGGAGATGACATAACCAAGACAGAGAGGCAGACAAATAACTTAGAAGAAAAATCTTGATATGAACCATCTTATGAACTTCAGCAGTAGGATCTCAAAGCCTGAGGTCTTAACCTCAGCTCCGCACACCATGGCCTCCTGGAGGGGAAATGAACCAGCCAGTAGCTGACAGCACCTGGGTATCTCGGGGAGAAAAGGAGAGTGACAGACAGGAGCTTCTGAAAATATGCACTTTTCACTGATACTCATCCAGGTAATAAAAAGATATCCAATAGCTGCTGGATATAGTAATATGTCAAATAGCAGGCATAGAGCATTCCAGATAGATTAATTTTAGAGTTAACTAGAAGGAAACAAGATCAAAATTAATATAATGATTTGCAATACCATTGTCTGCTAAATGGAGAGTTTCAATAGACTTCTAAATGATCGCTCCACCTCACTCTCCATTTTAAACAGAGCAGCAAAAGTGATCTTTAAGTATATAAAATCTTTAACACATTAAAAATCCTTCAGTGACTTTCTACTGCAGTTAGACTAAAATCTACATTTCTTAACTTAGAATGTGAGACCTTATCCATTTGTCCCTAAACCCATACTCCCTCCTGCAGTGGGTTTTCCTCTGCACTTCAGCTCTCTGGTCTTCTTCCAACAGAAAATTTTAAAAAATCGAAATAAAGCAAAAAACAAACAAACAAAAAAAACAAAAACAAAGTCCAGCCACATGATGCAGCTCCTGTAGAAAAGACAAAGTTGGACCTGAGACTCTTCCAGGCCTACTTTTCCCCTACTCTTCGCTAACTTCTACTCAAGATAAAAATTTGACTTTGAATGTGGAGATTACTCAGAGTAGATTTCCTGAACTACCTTATCTCATGAAGGTCCCACCAGATAGATTTTTCAGAGTACCCTTCTTTCCTTTCACAGCCCTTATCAAAATTAGCAACGACATGTTGATGTGTATCTTTCGTTCTTTCATTGATATCTCTCTTTCAAAAATATGAGCTCACGTAGACACAGAGTTTGAGTGTGTATGTGTAACCTTATAGAGTCCACCACACGGCACACGTTGACAAGGATATACCCTCAGTGGGTGTTCCAAGAATATCTATTTAGTATTTATGGATAAAAGCTTAATACCTTAAGCACTTCAGTCCTTCGATTTCATCTTTTGTTTGTATTAACGTCTTTCTAACCTGGGTCTGTGGTCTGTATGCCTTGGTAAATAGAACAATTTAATACACCATAACCTTGCTCTCATGGTTCCCAGTCTATGCCGCAATAGGGCTTTAAAGCTAGCCTTTAAGCAGTCAGTAATGAGGACACTTTAACAATGGACTAGGAATGCCGTCATCAACAGGATCATCTGGGATTTTGTTACAAAAACAACTACTTGGCCTCCGTTTACAACCGATGGAGTCACTGTCTCTAGGGGTGAGAACAAGAAATCTGGATTTTAACTAAGCTCTTTGGATGGATCTTACAAATAACTAATGTTTGAGAAGCACTGCTCTAAACAGATTTAAGTTTTTATGAGCCTACTTATTTATGTGCATTTATTAATTAAGCCATGCCTATAATGTCAAGTCATGGCCCATAAGCTTCAGAATGTACCATAGATGATAACTTTTCAATAAATTAACGTACAGGAGTCTTTTATTATCTGGCCTCTGTGCATACCAAAATGAATGAGGGAACCAGTAAAATGTAAAAGACACGTAATCAGTTTGCCTAATTTCTTCATCTTGCCAGTTGCTCGCAACTTTATCATTTCTACAGGCTTTATCATGTGGCTGAGCTTTGATTTTTTTTTTTCTTCTTGTAGTTATCCAAAAATCATTAAATTATGAATTACAAGTTCATGACTAGAAAAAATTCATGCTTTTTCAGAGTTCTACAGCTGAGAGCTATTTATAATCATGCTTTCTTTGTTGATTTATTGTTCTTGTTGATTATTTGGCCTCCTGTTTTGGAAACTAGGAAACAGTATGGACAACTGATGCCAGAAATATAGCACCAATGGTTCTTCAGTGTCATTACACCATGCTTCCAACTGGGTTCTAAAAAAAGTCAAATGATAAATTCCTGTAATAATTGTGATTGGGGATTGAAAGTTTCCCAACTGGATGTTTTTATGAGATAAATTATTTCACCCTGCCTCTCCATGTAACTTATAAAAATAAAAAGAAAGAAAGAAAAGAATATAAGAGTGTGTAAATGGTTTATACCCTTCGTGAGAAAGTCAGGAAGGTGCAGCCGTAAGAGGAGACAGAGAGACTCAAGAAAAAAGCAATGTTTATGGTACCCACAGGTCCTAGAGACAAGAGGCCCAGCGTGCCACATGGGGCCCCCTAAGGAAACCACCAGGGTGGTCAGGAAGCAGAAAACAAGGTGTAGGGCAGAGCCTGGGCCATGGCATTTATTGAGCATTGACAGGAAAGGCAAAGAGGTGCAGGGTAAGCAGTCTAGGATTTGGCTAATTTGAGTAATTATGGACGCCTTTTGGCTACAAGAGTGGTTCCTCATTGACTGGCACCTGGCCTTGGAATCTTTAAGGCAGAGGAATATTGCTTCTTGGGTGCAAGGGCCAGAAAGGGGAGTCGGGGAGGTGAGGTTCTGGATTGAATAGTTCACATATCAAAAGCATGTTCCTGTCTGGGCACGTAATTGTCTCTAAGAATTGCCTACTTTAGGGAGGGGCAGTCCTTCCTCCATCAGAAAGGAGTTTTGAGATGTCAAAATATCATAACATCCTCCAAATTAAAAATCTTTATGATACAGTAAGCGTGTGTGCGCATGTGTGTGTAACCCAACACCTATGTTTTTGCATGACATTAATTACAGAAATAATATTTAAAAACTTCATCATATGAAAGGAAGACAAGAAAAAGGAAAGGGCCACAAACCAATCAAAATTGATTTTTTGATATTAAAATATCATTAAAATTGCTATTTAATAGCACTAATAAAATAATTTTAATTTGAAATTAAAATAGAAATTTTAATATTTTGATATTAAAAAAGAAAGAGTATATAATGGGATTTACCCAAAAATATTTTTCAAAGGAAGAGGGATCAATCTTACACTAGGCACCAGCTATTTAAAAATAAAATATACACAGTTCCTATAATCAGTTTCTTCAAATTTATTAGAAACATTCTGTATTTACTATAAATTGCAATATAAATGTGTGTTAGAGCAAGGATTTTGAATGTCCTTAGTCCACAGCATTTTTAATGGGTTTATAGACCTCTTTAACCACGTAACTGAAATGCTCACATTGAGTTGTTCCTTATCCTCCATCACTTAGTCTCATTCCAAGCTCCTCTGCATGTACAAATATCACAATTAGAGAAATGGTGTTTCACTGATGACACACCAAAGAAGTCAATTTGTAAGCAAAAAATCTATAGTGAAATGTTAATTGATGAAAGAAACAGACATCATAAGTTTGAGAAGACCACAGAATCATTCTCCATTAGCAAGGTGTTCTATTTAAATATAATTTGTTATTTATCACAAAAGTAATTATGAAACCACTTAAATTCTACAATTCTATCTTAAACATACATATTGCAGTCCCAATTCACTACAGACTAAAAGTCAATGTGATGCTCTTCAGGTTTCTGTAATATTTTTAACACATTTAATATTGGTGACCATTTTATTTTAGAAAAACTACTTTAAAATCAAATAAGTAAACTTCATTTCATGTCTACTGCCTTTGAAAGAGCATTTGAGTTAGGTACCGCTCACGTCTACATAAATAAAGTCATAAATAAAGTTTCAAAATCTGAAGAATATCTAAAAGATAATCATGCAGAAATAAAGTAAAACAGTGTATCTATAAAATACATGATGTAATACTAGCTTAATACCACCTGCTAGGAAAAAGAAGTAACCACAGTATCCCCAAGGGATATTCTTTTCTGTTTAGATAGAAATAAAGGAGTGAAATGTCAGTTCAGATTAACGCTAATCGAACACCTTCGTAAATGTTAAATTCTATGTATTTGGCGTCTAATATATTTTCCAATAGTTGTTTTTGGTTTTGAACTGCATTTTCTTATGCCATTTTAATCTTTAAATTCTGGTTCACTGCCCGTAATTTAATGTTTGCTTTTCCATATTCGGTAAGGAAGTTTCGGCTGAAAATGGAAAGATGGGAAGAGTTTTGACCCTCACATTTCCTCCTGCTGTTACTCCTTAGGTCCCATTATCACCCAGCAATTATGAGACTCTAAGCAGAAATTCTTATTTTTTACCTTTGGTCTTCCTATAAACTAACTCCTAAATAAAAATATGCAGCATTTTTAAGTCTCAATGTACCAAAAATGAAGAATATGAAAGAAGCAACTATTGGCACAACGTGAAGACATTTCATATCTTATTTGTCAATCTATTTGTAAATTTCTTCACCTGCAACCATCACTAAACATTGTATTAAAATTTTAAGCTATTAAATTGCCAGATAGATTGGTCAATATACTTAACGTGACTTACAATACTCTCCAATAATATTCCAGAATTCTCTAAAAGAATACTTTATTATGTAGTGCATTTTATCAGATAAATGCTTTAAGAATAACATTTTAAAAATGCATTCCTTATAAAAGTAATAAAACTGGTTCTGGAATACCATCTATTTTGTAGCAGGAGGTCTTCAAATGCAAACTGACTTCCAAATCACATTGTATTTATATAACATAGAACAGTACACAAATTCAAACACTATATATGCCTATCTTTAAAAGTGTACTGTGTAAACTAAAAGGTTTTTACCAAACTCAACTATAGGAGAATAACAATAATAATCAGGGGAATTAAAATATACACTGTAATTATAACATAGCAATGCATTATAAATTTTAATTTTGTTTGAGAGAATTTATACTTTATTTAATATAGTAAATAAGAAATTTGCTTACATATTTTATCATTCAAAATTTTTTTTAAATAGCTCATTCTTTTCCAGGAACCTGATTAATACTATTAATTGTCAACTTGAAAAAAGAAAATAAATATAAAATAAATTTCAAAAATGAACAGTTTGCCTGAGAAATTATGTCCCAAATAAAGTGAGACTATTCAGTGACAAATAAGGAAAATTAAGTATCTATTACAGCATTATAGAGTATCAATTCACTGTTTGCTCTTTTACAATGACATTCATCAGTCAACTTATCTATAAGTTGATTGTACTGGTATTGCACTCAGAATAGTTTAAAACTTTTGAAACCCAAATGCTATTGCAATTTGGCATGCAGTATGTAAAAATAATTGATATCAAATAAACTATTACAGAGTAGAAAACAAACACCTTAGCACAGATGTCTAATTCCCATATATATTGCAAAATAAATCATGGCTTGGTTTGCCATATTGCAAAACTCTGCACTATTATCTAAATTAAAAAATCAGGACAAGTAAATGGCTACGTTAACCTTTTGGAATTACAATTTAATTATTCTCCACACACCAGTTCACATTTATGCAAGTTTTTCTTCTGAATTAATAAGTCATTTCATTTAATTGCTCAAATGGTGTTCAAAGTTCTGATTTTTTACAAGCACACCAATATCGGTTTATTTTGGGAAAATAGGAATCTTTAAAGTTCTTCTTTATTAAAATAGCTACGTATCGTTTGCCAAAAATCGTTAACAGGGCTAAAGATTTGGTATTTTATGATTTGTCCTGGACATAGAATATATAATACAGTCATGAGTTATCTGTGTGTAAGAATGATGTTCTTCAGTCTTAAACTGAATGCTATTTAAGTATTTAAATAAAATTATTTGTTAAAGCATCTTTTGTAACATTATAGCCTTATATCACATGCCAAAAGCTGTCTTTAAATTGTCTGAATTCTATCACCTTTTCACACTTAGGTTTCATAGTAATTATTTTAAAAGGTATGTATGTACTAAGTTATTGTAACTAGACTGCACTGCCAGTAAGACTTGGTCCTCAAAAATATTTACTGCTTGATTACTGACTGCCACTTATATTTTTATTGCTCATGAATAAGACACACACAGAGATATGAGATTAAAAGACACAACTGTTGTTGGAGAATAGGTTCTAGCCTCGTGCAGGAAAGAATTCAAGAGCAAGGCATAGCAAAGTGAAAGCAAGTTTATTTAGAGAGATACATGCTCCATAGACAGAGTGCGGGCTGTCTCAGAAGGCAAGGGAGAGAGAGACCAGGAGGTGCAGAGCTCTTAGGTTTTATGGGCTTGGTAATTTCATATGCTAATGAGTAGGAGGATTATTCCAACTATTTGAAGGAAGGGGCAGAGATTTCCATGAATTGGGCCCCTGTTCACTTTTTGACCTTTTAAGTTCAGCCTAGGAGCTGTCATGGCGCCTGTGGGTGCACCATGAGGCTCAAGGTCTACTGGAAGTCAAATCTTCTGCCATCTTGGTTCTAACCAGCTTGTCCTGTCCTCAACTGCTTTGTCATTCCTTCAATGGTTATGCCCTACCCACTTCCCTTCTGTCTCACAACCTTCCTGGAACTGTTACAGCTGTTCCGGGTTCCCTCCTTCTGTGGCATCCATCCAGATCACAGTGGAAAGAACACTTGATATACAGTTAGACTCACTCAAGTATGAATCCTGTTCCTGTAACTATTAACTGGGGGATGTGATCTTAAGTAAATCATTATCTTCCTTGAGATTAAATATCTTCATTATAAAATGGGGATTCAAATATTGCCCCCTATAAAATCATTGTAAATTTTAACTTGATGCATCAAGGTTTTCTTTGCCTTTTCAGATGCCCTCTATGGAATGCCCAAGGCTTTCCCGTGATTTCCATGAACTGGGGGAATCCTTTATTACTTCTGCCTCAAAGTTCCTGGAATCTTGCCACATACAAGTTATTCTCTTTTCTTTTTCTTGCCAGATTTTAAACTCAATCCCCTTTTTCTCATTTCCCACAAACATTATTTTCAGAATATACCCAGTAGATTTAAAGATAAACTTAACATGGTCTATTGTAATTTAATCTAGGACATCATATAAAATATATACATAGGAGACTTCAGAAGATGATGGGAGATTCGAATCCTCAGTCTTAAAAGGCCTTGAGCCCTCAAATGTCTAATTTACTCTATAAGTTTTGTGTATTTCTTTGTTGCTGTCAGCCTGTTTTTAGTCCCTTCTCTTCTCTTTTGTCTTTCATCAACATTTTTATTGCCAAAGCAGGGCAGCTACTTATATTTTGCTTGTTTACTTATGCATGTACATATGCATGAGTTTATTTATTTGATTCCTTCTAGCCTATGACCTCAATTTCAACATTTCCTACAGCAGGTACTTCCTGCACTAAACCAAGGCAGCTTGTTCACTGAAACAACCTTTGGTGCCAGATGTAAAAAGATACAATTTGCAATATCTGTACTGATTAAATAAGACCTAATTAAGATCCCTAGGCTAATATATGACACATAATCATTAATCAAAGCAAGTTATCCCTCTTCCCTTTTAGAAATAAACCAGAAAACAGATGAAATGATGGATTTCCTATGAGTGAACTTACCCACAGACCACACCAGTGAATTTGTACTCTGGGAGCAGAAGTTGCACGTAAACATAACTCTATGAAATTAATTCAAAGAGTTACACAGTGAGTCTATTCTCTAACATCAATGAAAATAAAAATGTTAATTGTCTTGAAAGACAGATCGTAAGATGCCTTCCGGTTTTCCTCCTCTCCTAGTATTCATGCCCTGTGCCATCCCTGCTCCTTGAATGTCAAAGAGAGCCACGATTTGCTCCTAATCATAGAATATGGCAAAGATGATGGCATGTCCTTTCCATGATTATGTTACTTAAGATCGTAAGTTCTGTCTTACTAGGACACACTCTCTACAACTCTCACCCAGGTCTCTTTATGGAAAAGTCCAAGTGACAAACAACTGAATGTGGCTTCCGGCCAACAGCAAGCAGGTGACTGAGGATCTCAGTTCTTCAAGGACTGAATCCTGCCAACAGCCATATAAACTTGGAAGTGGATCCTTCCTCCGTCAAAACTCAGATGACACCACAGCCCTAGCCAGCACCTCCTTGTTAGCAGGTTTGTGAGATCTTAAAGCAGAAAACCCAACTAAATCACACCCAGATTCTTGATCACTGAAACTGAGAAACTAAGCTTGAGCTGCTTTAAGCTGCTAAATGAATGGTAATATTGTTACACAGCAAAAAATGAGATCCAGAATATGTCAGCAATGGAAACAAAATTAAATACTTTTACAATAGTTCAGTGTGAAAAATGTTAAACATATGCAAAGGTCAAAACAATTGTACACAAGCATTGATATAAATAACCCAGCAGTGCTCTCATCAGGCTTATGACTAATGGAGATTATGGAGAATAACATCACAGGCAGACCTCATTTTATTGCACTTTGCTTTTCTGTGCCTCACAGATATTCCAATTTACAAATTGAAGGATTGCAGCAACCTTGTGTTGACCAAGTTTATTGATGCCATTTTTCCAACAGCATTTAATTTACTCACTTCATGTCTCTGTGTCACATCTGGTAATTCTCGCAAAATTTCACCCTTTCATTATTATTATGCTTGTTATGGTGATCTGTGATCGGTGATCTTTGATGATGCTATGACAACTCACTGAAGCTTCTGATGATGGTTAGTACTTTTTGGCAATACATTATTTTTTAATTAAGGTATTTACATTGGTGTTTTAGACACACTGCTGCTGCCCACTTAATAGACTACAGCATAGTGTAAACATAATTTTTATATGCATTGAGAAAAAAATTATGTGACTCACTTTATTGCAACATTCACTTTACTACAATGGCCTGAAACCAAGCCCAGGGTATCTTTGAGATATGCCTGTGTCCTATAAGAAGCAAAAAACTTAAGTAAAGGAGTTAATTGGAATACACACTTATAATTTTTAAATAATCCAATATTTTCTAACAAATCTTAAATTATTCAATTGTATT
This sequence comes from Camelus ferus, assembly GCF_009834535.1. NCBI lineage: Eukaryota > Metazoa > Chordata > Mammalia > Artiodactyla > Camelidae > Camelus > Camelus ferus. Next base: position 4,306,710 of record NC_045718.1, on the reverse strand, counting down.
GATTAATTTCCATGAAGTTTTTCCCTTACAAGAATAGAATATTATTCTTGCACAGGCCTTGCTCATCTTCTCTGCATCGCTCCAATTTTAGTATATGCACTGCCACAGCAACCACAAGGGTAGGATGTTATCAGTCAACGACCGAAAAATTAACAAAGAATGTTCTTAATATTTACTAGCTTACATCTGATATATACCTTAGTAGAAAGGAAATTAGAATCAATTCTCACCTTTGGAAAAAAATTAAAATGCAATTTTTTCCTGAGGAAAAAAATTACAACATGACTTTATTCTGTATTTGAAAGACAGAAGCAAACTAATTACATTTACAATCGGATGGATGCCAAAGTTGTTTTTATGAATAGATAACATAGGGGATGCTGACTATATATTAGATATCTTATTGTCATAAATGCTATAAGAATTTAATGCAATAACAGCCATTATATCCTCCTGATTTCTCTTCCTATATACAATAATCTTTTTTCTTTAGAAATCATTTTTTTGTTGTTGTTCAGGGAAAATAGTAGCATGATAAAGGACATATTACTTTGCTTTTAATAATGTTTTAATTCTTATACTTAATTGTTATAATGTTAATCAAATTTCTTACTTTCAGTTTATTTATGCATATCACTTACCTTGATTTTTAATAAAATCCACTTGCTAAATGTTGCATTGCAAAATTAGGTGCCTATTGGAAAATAGATTTAAGAAAATTTGGGCAGGAAAGTTCAAATAATGATGGAATGTGTACTTTAATGGTTAACAGATTCTGAAAATGTCTCGTTTACTATATGGTTAAAAAATGCATTTGACTGTATGTTTGAGCTTTGTCACATGCACTATTGTATGTGTGTATATGTACCTACGTACATATACTGTGTGTGTGTGCATGTATACCTACATATCTGTGTGAAACAACTTTATTCCATGGTCTCAACTCTTTGAGGCATAAATATAGAAGAGTTTTACTTTTCCCCAATACTTTATTTCAACTACAGTTTGTCACATATTCATCTCCTGTGCTATAGTATTATTTGTGACAGATTTTACTAATTTCTAGTCAATTTTGGTAATTAAATGTGGTCCAATCCATTTTAAAACTCCTAATCTTACATCTGATTCTAAACGTGCAGACATTCTTCCACCATCATCCAGGCTCTAGTTGCTCTAGTGTTTGGAGGCTGAGAGGAGAAAGAAACTAAATCCTAACATGGTGATGTCACTGTCTTCTCATCATAACTTGTCAATGCCTCTATGACAAAACACTAACTGGCTTTTGATGCCTTCTGGAAAAAGCTCTGGCAGTCTCCTATAAAGTTAAGCTTACATCTCTCACTCCTTGATCTGCAAAATTTCCTCTTTGATATTTGCATAAAAGAAATGAAAACACATCCAAAAACAAACTAGCAAAGAAACAAAAACACTACATAAGACTCTTCAAAGAATCCATAAGCATGACCATCAAATGTTGGAAATGCTAGGTGACTGGTTTATTTTACTATTTCTACAGTAATCTATTACTCAGCCCCTCCCAGTGCACTGTGGCTACTTCAGAAGCTCTCGTGGAGTTCCACTCAGCAGTTTCCTGAGTGAGCAAGCCTTTCACAACAAACCCCACGCTCCCAATGGTGCAAGAGTCCCCTTTCTGATCATCCACTTCTCCTACAGACCAGGACATGGGGAGAAGGATGAGGGTGATGTTTGGTAGAGCAGAGCTAGTTCTGCCTTTACGAAAGCCCTTGGGCAAGGTGCCTGGCTCCCGTTTTGGGGCAGATCCATGGTACCTCTCTTTAGAATGAGTGGCATGTAACATTTCATTCTTAGTTTTGAGCCTGGCATAATTTGGGGACACTAACATTCCCCTGAAAACCCTATTATACAAACACTCACACATGCATGAAAGAAAAATTCATGCGGTACTTTTCAACCAGGAGTGATTTCGCTCCCACATGACATTTGACAGTGTCTGAAGACATTTTTGATTTTCAGAGCTGAGGTGGAGGACGCTACTGGCATCCAGTAAGGAGAGCAAATAGATGTTTCTAAACATCCTACAGCACAGTGTATCCCCATAAAGCAAAGAATTATCTGGTCCAAAATGTCAAAAGTGTCAAGGTTGAGAAACACTGAGTTACAAGAAATCTCAAACTTCAGACTTTTATAGAGAAACCATAAAAGCTGAAGAGGTTTAAAAAAAAAAAATCATACTCAGAAATATGGCCCCTCGTAAGAGTGAGCCTGTGTGAAATAAACATGCCATGCAATCAAGCTGGACTTATTTACAGAGAGCGTAGGCTTTGTCTTCTCAACCTTCACACATCAAGTCATTTCAATAAGCCTGCACAGTTTTTGTGAGAAGTAATTACAACTAGAAATGATAGCAAAACCATATTCTCAAAGGACAGTGTTGTACAGTAACCTAATGATGCAGATAGAATATCATTTAGTACGTTTTAAAAGAATTATGAAGAACATCACCAATGACATTATGCTCTGTCCTTTAACATGTAACATAACATTTTAAATTGGAAAGAAATAGAGTCCCTTTAAATGATGCAAAGATACCTACTTATTGTCAAAATTAATTTAAACCCAGGAAATGAGCACACTGATTTGTGCCATAATTTTCATAAATTCATTTCAAAAAGATATTTTTAGTTTTATAGTTTAACCAGCAATAAATGATAAATTTTGGAAGAGAATATGTACTCTTAATACACCCACCTCTGTCCATGCCCTAGAGCCAAATATTATTCAATAGATTTTATATTATTAAAAAGAACGTACACAAATATGCAATGTACATTTACAGATTTAATACATGTCACTAAAATTTACATCTATTCATCTATTCACTGCCTTGACAAACATTTATTGAGCCTACAATTAACAAACACAGGGCTAAGTGGTGAAGGCATCAGCATGAACAGGAAGATGATGTCCTTGTCCATATGGATAAAACATTCTAGTGTCTACTTTAAGTGGTTTATATACAGTCTTAGTGAATGCTCAGCCGGAATGAGCTAACATCATTAATTTCATCTATATCAAAATCATATTATGTAGCTTGACTAAAAATTTTAAAAGATCACTAAGAAAAGCAAAATTTCAAATATAGACATGGTTCATACTCTACAATGATTATTTTTAGCTGATCTAAATTAAAAATAAATATTTTTCAGCAATTTATGTATATATTTATGATACATGATAAAAATCCATGTATGTATATCTATATATAAACAAAAAAGAGATATTTTAACAACAGTTTCATTATTAATCTTCCAAACTTAAAAGAAGAATACATCTTGAACACGTACCTAGGAAGTAATGGGTATTAAGTGAATTAAATACAAGCACAGAGATTTCTACCTGACAGTCGTTACCTGATTTCTAGCCCAGATTTGAACTGAGTGAAAGTTGTGACCATCGATTACTATTTGGTGGCCAGTCTGAAGTGAACTGGTAGTCTGAGTCCAGCTCATTCCTTGCTAAGTCAGGTCATGTTAAACAAGAATGACTGCCATTAAGCTGGAACAAACTGAGACTGATGGTGGTCTAAGTATCAGATTGCAAGATTGTTGGGACCCATTGTTAAGTCAACAGGGTAGCTTGCATGTTGCTTTTAAGGTTTGATACTATAGAAATGCCACAGAATTTATGCTTAGTAATTTCAACATCTTTTTAGAAAAAGTTAAAAAATTGAAGAAGAAAAAATGCATGACAGAGACATAAATATTTTCAAGTTTTTCACAGGACTGGTAATGAGGTGCTTACAGCAACTTAACAAATGTGCTATTCATCCAAGACTATGAAGTTATAAGTCCATTTGACTATGTAATTCACAACTATAAGTGATAGATAAACAATATAGTAAAACGATTGTTTCATACATGTTAAATATACACACACATATGTATTTATATGCATGTGCATGGATGAAACAAATGCATGAAATAACACTGATTTGTATTTCCCCTCATTCTCTGAACACGAGTGCATGTTCTCGGTCAATGAGGAGTAGTGTGGAATATTTCACTGGATAACACTGGCCAAGGAGGATTTGGTCGGAAGACACTATGCATTACCCAGATCTCCTGTTAGGGCTGAGGATTGCTAGTGAAAGAAAGGCCTCAGCCATGAGCCATCTGGGAACAGTCAAGTCACATCCAATGACTGGTCAGACAAGGTGACAGGATCCCCCGGGGGCCTTGCCCCAAATAGGTACAATTCTAAAAGAGGCTCCCCCCATCACAAGCTCTTTGCGGAGCCAGCTGAAGCCTCTGTCAAGAGTTCATGACAGACAGTTTTTCCCTTAGCCCACGCCTGCTTCTTGCCCTTCTCTCCCCTGGTATTGAGCCCAGAAATGCTCCCTAACACACCGCCTACAGACTAATCTCCATCTCAGAGTCTACTCCTATGGAAATTGCAACAGGGTTACAGCCCATGCCGCCAATCATCTTCACTTCTCAGTGCCCCACCACGCTCTCCCGCACTGGTTGAGTTCACCATGGTTTGGTTTTGGCTTCTCTTAAGGCATTTATTTACTTATTTCTGGGAGAATGGTTTAGATTCATAATGGATGATAAGAGTTGCTCAACTGGTAACACAGATCCACAGGAAGGAAAAAAGTGCCCCAGTGGATGTGAAAATTAAGTCTATAGAGTTGAGAATCCTTCAATAAAATCACTGAATAAACTGTGAGTAAAGAAAAACAGCAGCTAGGGATTTGTGGGAGTCGTCTGACAATGTGAAGAACATTATGAACATCAAAGCAGCTTGAGAGGAGTAGAAACTCCAGCTAGAATTACATGAGGGCTTCAGGCATTTCAAAGAGAACAGAAGAGGGAGTTCACTGTGCAATGCTTGGGTGGGGTCACAACAGGACTATGCTATCTCCCCCCCATGTTGTACTGATTCAGTCAGTGTTCCATAGTTCTAGGACTGGATCACCTACTTGAAAGAGTATTTGGCTGTGTTAAAAAAAAAAAAAAACAACTGAAAAATAAGCTTAAAATTTGGGACACAGTGATCAATATGACAAAACATTCGCCTTCACGAAATTTAATGAATTTTAAAAAAGTAGTGATGCCACTTCAAGACTAACACTTATTAACTTTTCTTAGAAAGTTATTTCATCTTAAATATACACATTCACATTTTGTATGGCTTCAATGTGGTAAAAATAAATATATTAAAACTCTTGGTATAACACAATCCACTCAATTTATGAAGCTCTCTCCTCTCTAATGATGGAATTAAATGATGCCAAGTTACTGAAAATGTGTTCTTCCAAGAGCACCATCTGGATTCCTGACAGAGTATTGGCAGCTGGAAACTTAGTTCTTAAATTTAACAGTACTCTTGGGTCTCTAATTTGGTTAGTCCATCACAAGCTATGTTAACTAACAAAGTTTCACTATGCTTTGATCATGTAACATTCTTTTTTCTTTCATTTTCAGAAAACAATGTTAGTTTTAAAATGCAACAGATGATATTCTCAACCATTCACCATATTTTATTTAATAGTGTTGGTCCCTAATATTTTCGTATGGAAAAATAATACGAATTAACATCATTAATTCATTCAACTTTATTCATTTATTAAAGCTTCTAAACCCATGAGATCTGAGACCACTTTATTTTTATTCAACATTGTAAGACCAACACTTAGGACAGTACCTGAAACTTACTAAGAATTCACATATTATTATTCATGTATTATTGAATATATGAACAAACCCGCAAATGAATGAATAAATATGTCAATGAATGAATATATCTTTGTATCTCCCAGAATGGTCCTCAGTTACTTTTGCATCACCGCATGCTTTTTCTTTTCAATTACCTAATTAATTTTAAAAGTAAACATGAGCTAAAAAATTAATTATGGCAAAGCAGAACTTGTCCACTAAGTATGAAGAAATATCTTCAGGCAAGAGTTGAGCCAAATGATTTCATTGATTACAACATAAATGTACAAATTTTCATCTTGAACTGCCTAGAAAGGTTCCAGTTTCAATTTAAACATACTTAGAAGAGCCCTAACTGCCCACAGTAATGTCTTCACAAATTTTATTTATACAACAGATGTTTTCTTCCACAGAGTAGAGGAAAAAAAAAAAAACTAAATAAAATACTGTTTGAGTTTTTTTTTCTAAGGGAGAGGGAATTTTTAACTGAGCAAATCTTACTAGGTAGAGATATCTTGAGTGTTTTGTACCACAAGTTAACACATCAAGGTCCAAAAATTTATCTGGGCAACGTAAGAGAAAAGAATCCCCAGATTTCACACATACAACGTTTCCCAACTTTATAAGACCAAGACAGAGATAGCATTGAGAGGGACAACGTACAGGTCCAGGCCCTTAAAGAAATACTTCAGAACCAAGTTTGGAGGCTGGTGCTCAAGATGAGAAGTTCCAACACTTCTTTTTTTCAATGATTCCGGAGTTTATCTAGCTCTTAGAAATCTATTTAAAATAATTAATTTCAAAAGATGCATCCATAAATCAGAATGTCAACTAGGTATAGTTCACTCTAGGCTGATCATGTTCATTAAGCGAAATACACATTTATACTGGACCTCTGTAAAACGAAAGCCAAATATTAATAAAAAGTTCAGGCAGTACTGTGAGAGCTTGCCCACGGCAGGGGGAAGGAAGAGCTAGGTTCCCTGCACGCCCTCTCTAGCAGCCCCTATTTTCCTCCCTTTTCTTTTTGGCAAGGCAAGACTGGAAATAGCTTTGAATTCTAGCTTTTTGTTTAAGGATTTCAGCAGGTCACCCTACCCACCTCTTTTTAGATACATGAAGACAATTAATGAGTATTAATCAGGGTGAATGCCTTGCTGGAAACTATTGCCTTTGCATTGTCATAAAGGTCCAGGGCTATAAGGAACTAAATTTTTCTTATATATCTTATTTTATTGACTTCATGCTCAGGTGCTAAACTTAGTTTAAAATTCTGAGCTGTTTGAGGCATAAATTTCTCAGGGTACTTCTAATACAATCTTGTCCTCTGTCGGGGCTTCAGTTTAAAACTATAGGTTTTTTACAGCTACAGTGTACGCTTATCCAGCAAGAACAGTTTATACTTTTGCTCCCTTGTAAGTCTGCAACAATTTATTTTTGTATGTCTTCCAGCTCTGACCTTGTTCTTGTTCTAGCCCAGATTCTTGTTATTTTCAGACGAATTCTAGTACTTCCGTTAGATCGTAGAGTTTCTTGTAGGCAGGGACATTGCTTCATCACATCAGGCACTGCAGCACTGGAATATCTGACTACCTTGCACTATCAACAAAAATGTAGCGTGAAATTAACTCCTGCACCAAAATCATCCATTGCTTTCCTGCACAGAAGAAGTTCTACAGTCTTTTCCAAAGTGCATCATCCAAAAGCCAAACAAAACCCAAAAAAGAACATGTCTTATGATTCTATATGGACAATACATTCACTGTTAATGAAATCTTTGTCACAAACTATGCCAGCCAATGTCTAGGAAAACGATACATGGCAATGCTCCATTCCAGCCATCTCAAGACATAGACTGTGTTTGATTCTGTTACCTGGGATGAGGTTTTTATAGTGTGTGGGATTTTATCATTCAATAGTTTGTCACATTATTTATTATGTAAATAAATTGATCCTTGTATTTAAATAAATCCATGAATACAGGTTCTGAATGAAAAAGCGAGAGAAAATTAAAACATAACTTTGTCAGTAGGCTTTGTAGGTGTCAGGATTTTTTTTTTTCCTGATCCCAGGTACACAAGTGCAGAGAAACCAATTTTCTATTTTCTTGTAGAGAAAGAGTTAATTGAAATTCAGCACCTGCTGAAAAGAACAAGCAGCAGGTCAATGAGACATCTCCATGACAGGCAACCAAATAAAAGTCAGTGGGTGCAATTAAGATCGTTGAAATTTCAAGGGAATTGTGTGTATCTTTAAATAAACAGATCAATAAATGGTACTTATTCTGTGAGTTTGAATTGGTTCTAACTGAGCTGAAATGATCTAAGACACTAAATTGCCTAACTGTATGTTTTAAATCATTGTATTTCTCTAATTCAAACTGAGCTACAGATCTATATAAAATCTCTGTAATATCTTTATAACAGAAAACTCACTATATGCTGTATTAACTAGTCAACTATCAAGAATATTTAGTTTCATATTTAAAGTTTAACTTAGATGGGAAGCCCCACAGATTATGAAAATCATAAAAAATAAAACTCTTAAGTATACTTGCAATTTAAGGATTTCTACTCTTAAGAAAACTAGCAAATAATTAGCATTTATACCATTTAGAGTCCATAAATGACTTACACTCTCAAAGTACAGATACTACAGTAATCTTCTCAGATCTAGTTCAATAATATCCTTGACATTTGAAAATACACATAAATTAAGTTGGTAGTGATTCCGGCCTTTACCAATTTGGGGGGAGGGGGTTGTTTGTAATTATATTGGCATTTAATCACATTTTTTGTTAGATATTCTTGTTAAAGGGGACATTTTTTTCTATTCAAATGTCATTTTAAACATGAAAAAGAACCTATGGAATAAAAAAAAGATCCCGATATAAAGCAATCTTTTTAAAAACTTCCATTTTGAAATTAAAGAGTAAGAAGTGAACTTAGCGCTCCTATAAAGTAGATGTATCTATACATAAGGAAGAGTTACCCTCCGTAATTTCATCTAAAAATCCCTTCCTGACTTCATATTGATTTTCTACGGAGCACCAGAAAATGGAAGTTTGAAGGAAACACCTATCAAGTGGGTTCCAGTAAAACTGAAATCGAAACAAGTTCAAATATATCTGTTAGTACGAAATCCTCTGTAAGGAAATTTGGATCAAACTCTGGAAGGGTTTAGATTGTTAACGTCAATAAAATGACACATAACTATAAAGTCAGGCGAAGAAAAAATGTCTCTGATTAAAATGCACAAAATTTTTATATATGATACAGGCAAATCTAGAGTAATTACTTAAATTATGCATTCCTCATTGTACAGTAGATACTGTCAATGTAATGAATGGTGTTCCTTAAGAACAGGAAGCAAATTGTGGAGTGATGCATTGGTGCCCTGAAAATACCTATTTTGCCCTGAGAATATCTAGTTTACCATTAGTCTTCTATGTAATACTTTTAGTAACCACTGATGTTCCTTGTGTAAATCCATTGATCAATTCCTTTGTTCATTAAGTGTAGCAAAATGGTGTTTATCCTCCTATAGTTCTTCAAAGTTTATATACAAATATGAAAGCAACTATAAGCCACTACTTGTATGTGTTAATATGTAGAAACATGTATCTTGTATGCATGCATAAGTACACAAAGAAGTGCATAGGTTTTAATTCCCCCCCACTTATAACAATCCGTTATATTATAAATACTTTGACATCTTGCATTTCTTACTCAATATGCCTTATGAAAATTCCTCCGAGTCTATCACTATACACAGCTCAACTCAGCTTCTTTTTTTAATGATTCTACAACAGTATGGGTATATAATCATTGATTCAACCATTCTTTATTTTTCTCATTTTGTGTTCCTATCAACAATTTTACAATTTATATCCTTGCACATATACTCTTAATCCTGGAATGGTTTATGTATTTTAAACAGTTTTAGATATTTTCTTCTTGCTTTCAAAAAAAAGTAATTTGGAATCACATACAGTTTCTCTGTCATTATTTGAGAAAAGCCCTTTGTCTTATCTCAACTGGTACTAAGCGATATTTTATTATTACTTTGTCTAATGGTTTGAGAATCTTTCCTTTTATTTGCAGAACAGTCCAATATATTTGTTTGTGATTAGCCTGGACATATTCTTTGACTCCATTTCTTCGATTTATTCATACTTCTGTATTCCATTGATCGGCAGTCTCTACAGATAGCATTGGCAGGATATTGAATTCTAACTTTAAAAGATTTTTAAAAAATAATTTAAAGTCATTTTAATGAGTTTCTAATGACCCATTTTAGCAATAGGAAATCTGATGATTTCCTCTGATTTTTGTATTATGTTAAGAACAGTTATTGTTTTTTCCTTCTGGACTCATTTAGAAATTCAACTTTATCTCTGGAGTTCAGAAATTTCCCAAAGATAAAAATGAATGTCCCTTTGTTAATATGATTTATTCCTACTCAATATTTGACTATCCTTTTAAATCTGAATATTCATGTCTTTGATTATTTCCTTCTCTAATTTCTCTTTATTTTTACTCTCTAGAATTCCTAATTGACTCTATCCTGCCTTCCGAATTCAGCCTTCAGTTTTTAAGAATGTTGCCATTTTTTCCCGACATTTTATATTTTTCCCTTTTTTTTGAGCGTCATCTGTGAAATAACCTCAAGTTTATCTTTCAGTGACCTGCTTTGTTCTTAAGCTATGTTCACTCTTCTACGTAACAATTTCACCAATATTTTAAAAATCAGCATCCGTTCATTTATTCACTCATCCGGAATATTTATCAAATACACAGGGAAGGTACTGGGTGTCATTATACAGAGTGTGAAACAGATCTGTATCCTCACCTTCACAGAGTCACAGAGGTTTAAAGAAAATACTAGATGCAGTTACACACAGTGATGCCTATTCTGACTGCTCATCTGAGGATAAGGAGCGTCACCATGATGCAGGGGTGCAGCAGCAATGAGGTGAAAATATTGTGTATTGAAAATAGAGTGCCTGGGTCAGAGTGGAAAAGCTCACAGATAAGAAGGCGTACGTGCTTGCTAGTGGACAAACCTCAGCTGTGTCCTGTGCATGGGACATTGGCCGAGATGCTCGGCACAACTGTAATTAATTACCGATACGAGAAATGAGTCTCGTAAGGGAAATCCCTGACATCACTGGAATCTCTAATTCTCTGCTACCTGCTTGTTTCCCTTCCTCCCAGTGAGCTCCGGAAGGATGGTGATGCCATATGATGCTGTAGAAGAGAGAAGGACGGATGCTGACTGGACATGAAGACCAGTGTGACAGAGGAAGTCACGTTTGCAGAAGTGGACAGCTGTCATTACAGACAAAGAAAATAACATAAGGAAAAACGAAAAAGGAGTGAAACAACTGAAACAGAGAAGGCGAAGAGGAAGGTAATATATACGCTGGGGAACCGTCGGGAAAGTAACAAAAAGAAACGGCCCCGGGACTCCACTCATCATCACATCATTGCCCCATCTGCTGTCTAGAACGTCCATGCCTTCAACAGCAGGAGTGAAGAGGAGACCCCCAAAGCTCAAGCGCTCCTGCTAAGGTTGCCCCTGTCCCTACCTGCACACGTCCACTGGCTTCTGAGAAGGGCCAGGGCTCCCAGTGTTACCCATTACAGTCAGCACAGGGTAATGGGAAGAACAACGAGAATGAAGAGAGCTGTGAATTGTGATCGTAGCTGTGGTTTGCACCCTCTGAGACGGCTTCCAAAGATCCCCACATCCTCACATCCATGCCTTTGTGCAGCTGCCACTCCCCTTCCCCCTCTCCTTCTTACCCTATGGACATCCACAGCCTTGTCAACGCAACCCATCTTAAGGCCTCTGAGGACTGATTGCATCGCACACTGAATCAATGTCTGATTGTATCAGTCGTCACTAGAAATGTGAATCATCCCCAGTCACCCTCATCTCTTATCAGATTTTTATCTCCTGATCCCAAAACCCTTTCACTGTGCACTCTGGTACTTACAGTCCATTATTAGAAAAGCCTCCCAGATCTTCCGTTGTTTTTGTGAATATTCACTTCTCCTGACACCTGGCTCTTCTCCGAGGACAGGGCTTCCCTTGCCATCCTCTCCATCAGAGGCTCTTTTCTCTTCTACACCCCTTATCCTCCTGAGCCTGGAGGTGGTGACGGTGATCTTGATTCACATTGTTTCCTCCAGCCTTACCCACCCTTCCCTTTAAAGCTATAGGTCTGAAGCTGTCGCCATGAGATTCTTCCACCCACTGAGCTTCCTTGTTGCAGTCACCTGCAGACTTCGGTTCACTCCATTTAGTCCTCAAGACTGTAGCTTCTAATTTAATCTTCACAACCACTTTCATAATTTTGCTAAATATTCAATCATCACATAGTTTTTCCAGTCCCCTGCCTCTGAATACTTTGACCTGCACGCCAATGATTTACCTAATTATTCACAGTATCTCCACCCATCAAACTCATGGTGATATCCTAGTCTTTGTTGTTAATAATGACGATCCCCTCAGTAAACCCAATTTCATGATTCCACTCTCTGCCTCCTAACTTTCCAGCCTGCATCCTCATGCTCTACATCCATTCTCTACTCCAGTGGCTCGTTAGCCCTACGTTTGCCTGGTTCATTAACCTCTCACTCTCTTGGATAATATCTTATACCTTCTCTTTCCTCAAACCTCCACTACTCTTATCCATCTTCATTTTCAGCTGAAGACCCTTTTTCATATTTCCCTGAAAAATTAAGAGCTATCAGAAGGACACCTCTACTGTCCCAGTACATCTTCCAGTCTGTCTATCACTGCTGTTTCCAGTCCCCATTAACTGCCCTGTTCCCACTGAAGCCAAGCTCAGCTTATGCGCTCTCACTCTCTCTCGAGCCCTCTGCACCTGCATATTTTTCACTTTTTACCAATTCTCTCTTATCAACTTGCAAATACGCTAAAATTTCTCTCTTAAAAGACACTATATTTTTACCTCACATCACTCTTCATCTATCATTCTCATCTACGTTTTATTTTTTAATGACAAAACTCCTTCAGAGTCATCTGCTCTTGTTCTTTCCATGCTAGTCCACTGAATATATTTTTCAAGATCACGTATAATCTCTCTTTTGTTAAATTTAGTAATGATTCTCAGCCCTCATCTGACTTGATTTATTGGCAGCATTTAACACAGTTGATCCCCTGAGCCTCCTTGATCGCTTTCTTTACATGAGATAACCCTTTCTTTGGTTTTCCTCCTGCGCACTGGCCATTCCTTCTAAGGCTCAGTTGTTACCTCCCTCCTCTGCCTGAGTGTATCAGAATATGAAAGGCAGTTCCCAGACCCCATCCCATTTATAGTTATTATACCTACTCCCTTTGTGAACTCACAAATCCATTGGCTATAAAATCACCTAGACATTTACGGTGTCCACATGTTTATTTACCCCCACAGTCTTTGCAAACACATGAGCCAGAGTGGTCCTTTTAAATATAAGAGATATCATGTCGCTCTTCTCTTAAAACTCTTAAACTTCCCACCATCTTGATACCCTTTAATATCCCACCTAATCTGGCCCCCCCATTACCTCTCTGACCACATCATGTACCACGTGCCTCTCTGCTCCCTCTGCTCCAGGCCCGTGGTCTTTGCTTAGTTAACTACCAAGCATGGTGTTGTTCCCTCAGGATCTTTGCTTGCTGCTCGCTTTGCCTGGAATGGTCTGTCTTCAAATACTTCAAAATTCATTTCTTGCCTCTCTAAGCATCTACTCAAAAGTTATTCTCTCAGTGAAGCCTTTTCTAAGTATCTTTTACAAAAAAAAAAAAAAAAAAGACACACACACACACACACACACACACACACATAATACCATAGCAATCTCTACCCATTCTTATACTGCTATGTTTGCCTCCAGAGTATTTTTTCATCCTTGTGTGTGTATATAAATGTTCTTTTATTTTTTTACTCCTCCCAGTAGAATATGAATTCCACGAGGGTGGGGGCTTTGCTTACTAATAGTTGTATCTTCAGAACCGAGATGAATGTCTGTCATCTAGCAAGTGCTTGATGCATATTAATCAAATGAATACATGAATGCAAGGGAGATGGGATCAAAGTGTACAAATTCTTGCTTTGGGGAGAAAGCAATATGGACTTTATTTAGTAACCGATTGGGAGTTCTTACAGATTTTTTAGAATATTGACATATTAGAGCAATGCTTTCAAAAGATTAACCTGGAGTAATCTACCAGATGCCAGGACAGGCTGAAGGAACAGGAAGCAGCAAGAAAGCTTTGCACTTGCTTATTGACTGGGCAGAGATAAGTAAATAGGTGGGCTATTCAAATATTCCTACATCCAGGCAGAAAGACACTTCAGATATGATTTAAAAATCATTACTGAGACTTTTGATAACTGTACTAAAACATGGGTTTTCATGGATTTTTCAAAATTGCGCTTGACTTTTGAGATCAACACTCAGAGCAAATGCTTTCTGAAGTTTTTGTGGAGATTAATATCTCCCTGAATCCCATCTGGTTCATGAGTTTCAAAGCATTTGATAAAAGTATCTATACATTAGTTTCCTTAACAGATCGGCCAATGTAGCACAAAATCTCTGGTTTCTACCAGCCTATGCCCTGCCCCAGCTGGCTCCAGCTGACCCTTTGTCTTCCTTTCACCCCCCTCCGACCTCCAATTTAATTGGGTTTTCAGCCCTGACAACGGACATCTTGTTCCCAGCCTGCCCATTAATCTGAGGACTGCATTCCTTAAACTGATAGACTCAAAGCTCATCAAAGGGCAACAATGGGAATCACCAACAGGAAATCTTTTACTAAACAAGGACTAGAGGGATCCTGTTTAAAAGATAACAGAGCTGTCAGTTTTCTTGATAATTAATGTACTTTTCCATAAGAACCCAGATCCATCTTATATTTATAAACCAAAACAGATAGATACCTTATATGTGTTTCGATCTTTCTCTTTCATTGAGTTACTTTTGAGAATCTAGGCTATGTGCCTTAGTGTTGTGAATATTTAACTCTTGTGACATATACCTTGTGCTCTCAGGGGATGCCTAATAGATTTGAATAAAACTGAGATGAAAAAACTGCCTAGCTTACCCTATAATATTAGACATACACTATATTTAAAAGCTTAATCACTTTGCATTGCATATACAGTCAGATAAATCATCCATAGGATAGAATTTTCCAAGAAGACAGTAGATACAAAGAAATGAATGGCATTGGGCACTGCTTTCCTATCATAATATGTGCATGAGGAAATAGAAATAATTGTTAGCTAATTGTAATTTAACACAGGAAGGCTTCTGCAACACCCTCCTTGTTCACCCCCACGCTGCTTTGTTCAGGCTATGCTCTGCGCTCTCCTGGAAAAGCGCCCTGGCTCCAACGCCACCCTCCAGCTTGTCTGTCTGGTTCCTTGACAGTAAACCTTCAGTGACATTTCTGAAATGTGATCATGTGATCTTGTCATTTTTCTTCTCAGTGGCTCCCTTGTATAGGTTTAAGTATACAAAAACTCTTTTGATAGGCACACCAGTCTCATTTCTAGCAGTGCCACTACGTACATAATGAAATCTCTTAAAGATTCCTATGTGGACCAGACTGTCTTATACTAACTCACATGGGGTTTTCTTTCTGGAATGCCCATTTGGTTCCAGTTCAGTTCTGATCATTTTTACAAAGTTCAATGATCAGCTCTTCCAGAAAGCTTTCCCTGATCATTACATCTAACATATGCGTCCCCTGCACCGTGCTTTGACTGGTCCCTGGGTATACCTCCATCCCAGTACATTCCTTAACCTACCTGTTAAAAATGTTGCCTGCCTCATCTTTCACCTAAGGGTAGCTGCTGCTTTATTCCCAAATCCCACACAGTAACTGACTTATAATAACCATTAAATGTGTTTGTTGAACAATTAAGGGCAATACATTAGTTGACTGAAGGAAAAACAAAAATTCTTGATAAAATTAAATCACACAAATTTCAATTAATTTGATGACATTATGATGCTTTGAGAATGGTGTCTGGAACACAATAAATGTTAGTTCATTTATTTTTTCATTGATTCAATGAATATTAGCCCTGTTAGAGGTGCTAAGAATAGAACCACAGAGAGCACAGCCAAAATTCCCTCAGAGAACATACAGTTTCATCGAGGGAGACAGAAAATAAGCAAAATAGGTAAAAAACCAGCAGTTTGTTCAATGGCGACAAGTGCCAGGGAACAAGATAAAAGAGGAAGTGGGTTAGGGAGCTCCCCCCTGAGGAGAGTGGCATTTTTAAAAAGTGAGCTCAGTGGAGAAGGAGGCAGTTGAGCAAAACCAAAAAAGCTGAAGGGAAGCCCTGGGGAGGAACAATCCAGCCAGAGGGAACAGCCCTGAATACGAGGCATAGGCACCGGGCACAGAAGCCCACCGCCAGCCACCAAGGAGGGAAGTGAGCAAGGAGCTCACAGGAAAGGAAGTCAGAGGGAAGCGTGGGGAACAGGGCCCAGAGTGCACAGGGACTTCTGGGCCATGGTAAGAATTCTGGCTTTCACTCTAAAAGAGATGGGAAACGTTGAATCAGGGCAGCAACACAATTTTCATGTTCAAAGAATCACGAGGCTCACTAGTTCAGAAATATTATTATTATCTCTTGTGCCATTAAGAAGATGTACTTTATTAGGACGGCTCTGATCTCACTATAAAGGGTAAAGTCAATTGTTTCAGCTTTTTGCTTAGAAGTTTCTCCACAATCTTCTACCTCATTCACTGCAGCTTCTAAGTTTCCTTTGCTGCTCTTCCTTGTCTCAGGCTCTACACGTTGGGGTGGCCCCGTCTTTCTCCGTTCCCTCTCTGGTCCTCTTCTCACCGCTATTTACACCAGGGGTTACCAACTGGCAGCTGATTTTTCCTGCCAGGGAATACGTGGAAATGTCTGAAAACCTCTTGGTTGTCACAACCAGAGGGGAAGAGGTGCTAGACACGTAGAACTTCATGCCAAACAAGCCGGTTTAAAGGCATCCCAACTTGAACACATCTAAAACAGGATTTCAGATTATTTCCCCCAAACCTGATCTCCCTCCAGCTTCTCCATCTCAGTAAATGGCACCGCCATCTGTCCAGTTGCCCAAATCATAAATCCAGGAGTCATTCCTGACCTGCTACTCTTATGCTCCACACCCAAAACATCGTTAAGTGCTGTAGGATCTGCCTTTCAAATCCACTCTTTAATCTTCCCAGTTCTTACTTCCACCACTACTGGAAACTAGTCTAAGTACCATCGTGCCCCAGAATATGGCAATGGCTCCCCAAGTGTCATTTACCTTCCATTCTTGTCCCTTGATAGTCCTTCACCCTACATAGTAGCCAAAATATAAACTAGATCATGTCCTTCACCTGCTCAGAACTTTCCTGTGGCTTCCCGTCTCTCTCAGCATCAAGTCCAGTGCGTTACCAGCATGTGAAAGCGTTACCTGTGCTGGCCCCTTCCATACCGAGCCTAGCTCACTGCCACCTCACCACAACTGGTTTTCTTCCCATTCCCCAAAATACCAAGCTCAGTGCTTCATGAGGGAATGTTGACTCCAGCTTTCAGCGACAGGAGTTCTCTGTCCTCAGCAACCATGTCAACCATGTCACCCTCTCCCTTCATCCAATTCTCTCCTTAAATGGCAAGTGAGGTGCTCCCGACCCCCCTTTCTAAGAGGGCTGCCCCACCCATCACTGCACCAATCTCTCTCTGTCTCCTTACCCTGCCTCATCTCTCAGCACTGAATCCCTTTCTCAGGTCCTATTTAACATTTACTTGTTTGTTTCCTCTCTCTCCTGCTGGAATATTAGCTTCAGGAGGTCAAGGACCAGCTCTCTTTCCTTGAAAGTATTTCCAAAACCTAAAACAGTCAGATCTTGACACATTGTGGAACTCAACAAACACTTGTTGAAGAAATAAAGAAATGAAAAGGCACTGCCTACAACACTCCTGCTTATAAAAATAAGTATTCTGTAGATGCCTTAAGATTCCTTTTCTTTTCTACCTTCCATAATCTGTATCTAGTGCTTTCTCTGACTAAATCTGATTAATAGTAATTTTATGTTATAGTTTAATTACTTGAAAGAGAGCAAACTGGAGATGGTGATTTATCCAAATCGAATCATCTTCTGTCTCTCTTCTATGAGATAGGTCTTTGGTAAATTCCATAGAGGATACTGGATACTATTCCATGACCTCAAAACTGAAACTATTTTTGACTACATCTTAGCAATCAAATTAAATGTGATTACATTAAAATACAATGATACTTCAACATGGAAAATGGAAAAGTATTTTTGATAAGGAAATTAAATTTTCTTATTAAGATAGACTATAACATTTTAATCTTATACATTCCCCAGAGGAACAGTTCCTTTTGCACTAGACACTTAGAATAACACATACAATTGTCCCAGCAACAGAAAATTAATTGCCGGCAAGGTGAACGGGAGCAGTAGGATGGATAAATAGTTATCAGCAAAAGCACCTTTCTATAATTTTCCAGAGGATGCCTCAACATTTTTTTGTTTTGTGGCAACTACGCTACAAAGTAAATCTGGAAGGAGAGGACAAGAGCGGGAGTCAGTGAGCAGGGAAGCACTACGCGTTCTCCAAAGTCAGAACCTTTGATGAAGCAAATCAGAGAGGGACTTTCCCACCATGTTCCAATTTCCCTGGCCTGGCACCAGGGAAATTGCTATCACCAATGGTTTACCCAGAAGAGCATGAACCTGAGAGAAGTGAGACTTACCATGCTGAAATATATTATGTAATTTATGTATTTTTGCTATCATTTATTTCTGTACCCACAACAACTAGGAAGTATGGTTCATAAGAGCAGACTTTTTCGTATCTTTTTTCCCCACTAGATCACTAGGGCTTTGAACAGTGCTTAGCACAGAATAGGTGCTCAATAAATGCTTTTAAAATATGAACAGATACAAGAAAAGCTTCCTTAAAATACACACAACAATGTTTTCATTAGGTATTACTTCCAATGCCTATCATTTTGACTGATGCTAGAAAAAAATAAAGAAATAAAAGCAATTCTAAAAGGAGTTAAAACAACATGGCCCCAATAGTCATCTTTATTATGGCCTGGCTTGATTCAGTGAATAAAATTCAGAACATGAGTTTTTAATTTATGCGGATCTTCATGGACCTCTGAGGGGTCAATACATTACAAATAAGTGTATAAATTAAGCAATATGCTTTTAGCATGTTTAAGCAGAGGATTCCATCAGAAACCTGGCCACTAGAATATTTTTGAATGTATTTCATTGTGCCAGATGCCCCTCCACCTTCAAATCCCCCCAAAATACTATTCCCACTGGCTTGGCTTAATAAGAACCAAATACGCCTACAAAACAGAGCGAGTCTCTCACAGTTTTAGTCCTACTGTGTACATTTATGTATGAAAATAAATATCATCTCTACCCTGGTGAAAATGATGATATAGTTCATATCTATGAAAAAAAAAACTACCATGGGTAATTTTTAGTATTAAGTAAAATATATACTCAACATAAACATTTCATTGGTTTATTGTATATTATTCTTATACAATTCTTTATAAATTGAATCTCCATAACTAGCTTGTTGTTTGGTGCACTTGTAAAATCTGAATTAATCAGTGTGCCCTATTTTGAAATTTGGGAGAAATCTGGTATCAGATTGCAAATAAAAAATAGAGTGTCATCTCTCTCACTTTAAAACAGAGTACTAGGATAATTTAAATAGTTTTCATTTGGAGGATCATTTATTTCCCTTAGGTTTTTCTGAACTCTCAGTTATGATTACCACCACAATGAAGATTAAGATAGTGAGCTCCAGAGTCTTGGTCAGAATGGAATATTAAGTGGGTGATTTTCATAGAATTAGGATTCATAACTCTATGGATTTGGCTACTTTGAACACTCTGGCCTGTCACTCTTCATAAGTACACATGACACAAGACACGCTGCCTCCCTTGCATAATGCTTGTGCTAATTGCTTACACTGGGCTTGGAATCACCAGATTTTTAAAGAAATAAATAGAGCAAAGATTGTTTCTGGTATTTCATAATTGTGTTTTCCCAGAGCAACAGGCTTGAAGGTTGACTCTGGTGGGACTCAGAGGCTGTGAATTAGTTGTGTGATCTAACGAAGTGTTTTATTGCACAGTCCAACGAAGCACCGCCACAGGCAGAGGAAGGGGACTGGCACGGCCCGCTGATATCAGAGCATCTGAACCGCCCAAGGTCCTGGAAAACCAGAAAGAGCTGCATCCTTCAGCGGAAGCATATGGAAAGCCTGCCGCTGAGGTCAGGAGGCCTGCGGTGAGGCAACATTTTCAGGACCATCTGTGTCCGTGTGTTTCAAGAATATGTCCCTGTGCTGAGAGTTCTATAGAGAGGTCTGTGGGAATTAAACAGTAAGGTTCAGAGACAGAAAAAATCTACAAGGTGTGGACTATTTCTGAATCGCTATCTTGCAAATAATGCTGTGTTATTTGTATTGTTTGAGATTACTGGTACCATCTTCCTTCCCTTCTGGAGTGAGAACAAATGGATATAAATGACTTAAATTAGCTTTGTAAAATTCTTCATATGTCAATTAAGAACCACAAGAATACTGAATATATTTTGGAAAGATTTCCAGCAAAAATGGTTCCATATTAATAAATTTACTGATCTAACTTAGCTACTTGCCTACCTCATGTAGTCCTTCTTGCATTGGGACTGTGGCATGACTACTGGTGTAAATAAAATGAGTAACTGATCAATTATTACAGGACCAACAAGTTTAATCCAAGCCTGTTTGGATTAACTAGAGAGCCCATTTTATGAGAGTTTACTTTTTCTAGGGATCAATTCTAACTTCCTCAAAATTAGTATATGGGTTGAGCTGATTAATTTCTTTGTTTCCTTCTAGTCCAAGCATTCTAAAATTATATAACTGCAGGGAGCAAGAACAATGAAATTAGATTGCTTAAATAAAGTATTGAGCAAATACATTTTCCAAAGATTCAAAATACAAACAAAAAAAAAATAGAAAACACAATCTGATTATTTGCTAAGTAATCAACATTAACAGATTCATTCATTTAACCTGCAATTATAAAATGGAGATTATTATGACTTTGGACTTAGTGAGGAAACAAAAATAGTAAATGTGATCTTTGACACAATTGGGAAAAATTCTTACTCTGTATTTTTAAATTATATGTCAGTAACAGTAAGAGTGGCAACCAGGCAAATAAAATTCTACTAAATGTCATGTTATTGCCCAATTCCATTAGACCACCTGAGATATTTAAAATAAGCCTGAGGCAGGGAAAAAGCAAAATTAAGTCATTCATCTTTTGACTAATTTGCTCATGAAACAGACAGACTCATGCAGGACACCTTTCAGATAAAACAGACCAAATGCTTTCCTGATGTCCAAAGTCGTTTTAATCTACATATTTCTGATTCATAATTAACTGTCAAAATTATG
Source organism: Camelus ferus (assembly GCF_009834535.1). Taxonomy (NCBI): domain Eukaryota; kingdom Metazoa; phylum Chordata; class Mammalia; order Artiodactyla; family Camelidae; genus Camelus; species Camelus ferus. The sequence goes on along the minus strand of NC_045718.1, from coordinate 4,285,497 downwards.
ATATTTTATTTAAAGGGACCCCTATTGAGGTAGAATCTTATGTTAGAAATGTGTGTATTTTCAAAGTTAATTTCCACAATGCCCATGATAGATCATAGTATAAAACATTTGTAATTAGAGCTACACGTGCTGGCTGTGTTTTTATTCCCACTAACAGTTCATTTTGTTCACTGTTGAGTGGAATCTCCACCCCTATTTATCACCATATCAGATCTCTGGAATTCCAACTTTAGAAATAAATGCCTGCAAACATAAAATTTAAGGTGAGAAAGAATAGAGAAAGCATCCTAATCTAGGTTTTGGTCTGTTCTTGCCAGATTGTTGCTCTTGGGTGTCAATCCTATGCAACCACAAGAAGATATCACTTCACACCCGCTAGGGTGGCTATTATTAAAACAACACAAACCAAAACATAAAATAGACAGTGTTGGTGAAGATGTGGAGAAATTGGAATCCTGTGCATTGCTGAAGGGAATGTAAAACAGCACAGCAGCTACGGAAAACAGTATGATGGCGTCTCAAAAAACTAAACATAGCATTATCAAATGAAGAAGCAATTTCAATTCTGGGACTCAAAGATATTTGTACACTTATGTTTATAGCAGCATTATTCATAATAGCCAAAAGGCGGAAGCAATGCAAGTGTCCATTAACAGATAAATGAATAAAGAAACACACACACATATATACCATGGAATATTATTCAGCTTTAAAAAAGAAAGGTATTTGAATAGATGCTATGACATAGATGAACCTCAAAAACATAGGGCTAAGTGAAACAAGCCACTCAATAATAAATGTTTATGTTGTTCCTAGGACAGCCCAAGTCATAAAGACAGAAAGTGGAGCAGTGGGCTGCTCAGGGAGTGGGGTAGGGAGGAATGGAAAGTTACTGTTCAGTGGGCACAGAGTTTCTGGTTGGGGAAGATGGAAAAATTCTGGAGATGGATGGTGGTGACGGTGGCACAACAATGTGAAGGTACGTAATGAAGCTGAGTTGTATCCTTCCTTAAAAATGGCTAAAATGGAACTTTTATGTTAAGTATCTCTTATCACATTTCCCTCCTCTTAGTAACAGGACATATTTGTTTTGTTTTTGTTTTGTTCATTTTAGGTTGCTTTCAAGGTCATCTTTACAATACTAATCTTTTTAGACGTCTTTTTTTTCCCCTGCTCATCCCAAGTTTGCGAACAACCTCTTTGTGGCAATGGTCCAAATGAACAAACGATGCTCAACTGAAACATCCTGTTCATGCGAGGAAATGTGGATGGCTTTCTTTGGCAATGCCATTAACTGTCTGCTCCAGATCAGTCTCTGCAGGTAGAGCTAGTCCCCTCTTCTTAAATTTATCTTCTGATTTGAAGAGTGGATAATTTTACCTGCTTAAATTCAGAATTAGTGAATATCTCTTTAATTTAGAGTTTAAGGAACTGAAAAGAAAAATACTGCAAGGCAGAAAAATCCTTTCCCCGTGTAGGCATATTTTAGTGTCTGCAAGATGAAAAGAAGCAACTGTTTTTGATTTCAGCACATCTGATTTTCCTACATATTATGAATAACTAAATCGAGATAAATAAGCATGTTCCAGAATAATTGGCTTTATCCTTTGCCTGCCAGATATAAACTATGCTTTTAATTTTCCCTATTCCTTATTCATTTTTGATATAAATGTTCAATAGGGGTTTAAATCCTTTTCCCAAGCTTCTCTTTTATCATGTTTCTAATTACCTAGCCTAATTGCACAGAACCTTTAAGAGCTTGTGAAGTTTTTTCAATGGTTTTCTTTAATTATGATTCTTTAGTGAAGAAAATGCTGCTAAACAAAAGTTAATACTGAACACTAAATATCTGCTATAGGAGTAAAAAGAAGGAAAATAAATATTAGCCTTAAAACATAGCCTAAGAGAACTGATTTTTATAGTGGCCTTTTACAGGCTGCCTGACACCATCAAAGACTCATGATCTCTGGTGATCAAACTGATCTGATGAGAAGATTCAAATGACATGTAAATACTACAATATACATACTATAGTCTATTCCTTTTTCTTTCCATACTTTATACATGCATTCAGTGTCAGGACAGTAAGAAAAAAAATGTTGAATATTTGAAATAGACATTTTCCTCCCAGTATAGAAATCTAGAACCCTAACTAAGACAAAGACGGTGATCATTGGCAGCGAGTATGGTTGACATCTTCTCGGTAGTTAAGCTTCTAACTGGACTTAAAATTGTTTAAAAAAAAAAAGTAATTGAAACTTCAAAAGATGGTATTATGGAAAAACATTATTTTATGTGCTTGCTTTTTTTGGTGAGATTTTAGTAAATAAAACTATATATTTTAAAGCATTATTTACTCTATAGTAGAAACAAAACTGTGTAGAGACAAGCCAGGTATTGGAATGAGAATCTGGTTTGCTATGGGATGGCATAGACTGGAAGGCCATGTTTATTTCTAGAGAGTCTAATGATAGCTGGAGGGTCAGAGGGAGATACAGAGATTCAACTGAGAAGAAGCCTATGACAGTGTTCCTTCAGGGATCCGCGTTTGGGAAGGGCAGCCCAAAAGGCAGAAGAGAAGGAGAATCTGAACTTAAGTAGAAAAGCAGAGGAAAGAGGATGAGACTATGAAGGAAAAGAATGTCAGGATGAGATTGTCTGAAGCAGTACAAGTGGGAATCCAGGCATCCTCTGAACAAATCTGATAAGGGAATAGAGATGTGAGCTGGATGGGTCCCGCCGCTGGGTAAGGTGCAGTTAAGGCAGATTAAATTGTGACATACCAAATGGGCTGAGGACAGGTCAAGGTACAAAAATAGAGTTAACTAGCAGAATTAACAAGCAACAGAAAGCCACAAAAGAATTGACAAACAGACAAATTAGTGTCAAAAATGGCTCCTGGGAGTTCGAGATTTGCAGATACTAATATCTATAAAGTAGATAAACAACAAGTTCATACTGTATAGCACAGGGAACTATATTCAATATCTTGTAGTAACTTATGGTGAAAAAGAATATGAAAATGAGTATATGTATGTTGCTATATGACTGAAGCATTGTGCTGTACACCAGAAATTGACACATTGTAAACTGACTATACCTCAATAAAAATATATTTTTAAAAAATGGCTACTGACAGGTAATGGTTACCTACATCATGTAGAAGTTGGCATCCAGTGGCAACACTGGCCACAGGAGCCTGAGTCAACGATGCCAGCGCTGGTCCACAGAGAACCGTGATCTGATCATTTGCAAGGAAGCTACTTGCCCAAGGCACCTTTGTGGGACGCAGCAAAATGAGCCTCCACTGATGCACAGTGGGAGTGGCAGCTTGATGCAAAGCAGAAAGCAAAAAGCCCCTCCCCGAGCATGGACTCAACTCCACAGGGGTCGGGCAGGGCTGATTCCAGAGCCCATGGGGGTCCCTGCCCTGGTGTCATCATGTAGAGGCCACCCACTGTCCAGCCACAGTCAGGGCCTCTCATTCCTGCCTCAGGCCCAGTTCCTAAAAATGGGCTATCAACGGGGTCAACAGAAGAGCATCATTCTTCCATTTGTTCACCCAGAAATACGTACTGAACACCTGACCTGTTCCAGGTATTGTGTTTGACTAGAATCCAGACATCACTCAGACAAAGCCCCACTTCAAAGACAAGAACGTGGGTCAGACTGAAGCTGGAAAGGATGGGCGATGGGGCAGAACTGGCTTGTGGCAGAGCGCTGTTCCGTCCACTAGCAGCACCACCGGGACATCTGCACACGCTTCCACGTACACACGCGTTGCTAGGAAACAGTGAAAGCTTATCTTCTGAAGACCGAAAACTTTTCCACTTAAACATCTGAGGTACAGTTCTTAAATCATGGCCTCTCAGCATTCCGACACTTAGACTAAATACGTTTTACTCTCTTCTTCGTAACTAGGAGTACTTTTATTAACATGCGTGGTTGTACAAGTCCTGATATTTCTCACCTGCTGCTTCGCCATGTGAATATAAACAACGTATTTAATGTTCGAAGATCTCAGTAGATGATCTGTGAATTCTCATCCAGCACCGTGGTTCTCCGCTGACAGGCTCTGTTGGTCAATCTGATGTCTAGATGAGAGTTAACATTTATACAGCCCTTACAATGTGACAGGCACTGTTCTTAGCTCTTTGTGAGTAGTAACATATTGAATCTCCTTGAAAGCCCTCTGAAAGGACCGCTTTTATTATTCCAATTTTACAGTGGAGGAAACTCGTGGAGAAAGGGCTTATCTGACAATCCTAAAGTGACAGAGATTTGCATGCAGGCAGTGTCTTCCCAGAGTCGTTGCTCTCACCCACGATGCCACTACCTATTAGATGTCTTAAGCAGCAGTGTTATCCAAACGTCAGCTCAAGTGGAAACCTAAGACACAAAATAAGTCAATGCCGAGATGCTTCCACGGCGGGGGTTGTGGGGTATGGATGGGGCAGAAGCCCAGACTACTTGGCCCTGTCTTTTCCTGCTCCAAACTCTTCCATTCCAAGGAGAAGAGCTGAAAACTCTAAGAAGTCGAAAATACATGATCTCTTGTTTTTTTTCAAGTTCCAACATTTTGACTCTATAACTTTAGAGAGCACACATGTTCACCTTTCTTTAAAAACATACTTACTACCTTTTACAGGTCTATCCAGAAAGTTAAAAAGCAATAAATCTTGTTGTAGAGAAATAAAAGATATTTTGCAGATTCTCCTTGTCAGCACGGAAGATGAGTGCTGTCCCGTCGTTGGGCCTGCTACATGGCAATTACTCGCTCAGAGGTATATTAATTACTCGACTCCAGCAGTCTAGAACTCTTTGATGCTAGGTAATGAGATTAATAATAGATTCCTATCAACCCTTCCAATGCTACAACAGGCATCAAGCAGTTCTAATCTGTATTGACTGCACACGGCATGAAGAAGCTCTTCAGGAGCCCACAGCTAAAGGAGGACCATTCGTGTTCAGCACACCACAACACCCAGTCCTTACAGGAGCAACACCTCGGCGAACAGCATCGCAGCGTTCCACTACACACCTGCAGTCCAATGGGCGGGCTTGTTGAACTTATGTACATAAAGTGCTTTCTCCGTAGGAGTACTCGGACCCTCACTGTGGCCTGATGGCTTGAAGCCTTTAAGAAACAAATGACCCATAAATGAGGAGGCCCTAGACACACAGCAGAGAGTGTGTGTTGAGAAACATCTACTATAATAAGAAAAGAAGAAGAATTTCTCTTCTTGGGGAGTTCATAATTTTCTGAAGAGAAGACTTATGCATGGAGAGGAAATAAGGAATCATAGAAATACTATCCAGAAATTAGAGTGGGACTGGGTACTGTATATCTTTAGTACACACGTACACAAAGAAACGCTCAAATCCACACTTACTGTGTATATAGTTTTCCTGCCTTGTACGGTCCAGGTATAGTCATTTCCTTCTTTAAATGTCTCAGCACACCTGTACTGGGCCTTTGGAACACTGCCACGTGTCTCCTGACTTGCAGAATCTCCTAATCCTCATGTCAGAATCCCAGTGGAGCTGCCTTCTCCTGGGGCCCCTGCGCGGAAAGGCCCCCCCCCCAAGAGGAAACTGAACTCCTTCCTACACACTGGAATATGTCTCATGTTTGCTTGGAGCGTAAGCATTATGAACATGAATTTTAAGGCTTTTCCTTTTTCACATCCTTGCCAAAATGTGGGGTAACAGACATTTGCGTTGGCAGTCCTGTCAGCTGTATCTGGATAGCATCTCTGGGTATAATAATTACAGACAGTAAGTGTTCGTTCAAGATTATATTCATTGGCATATATATAATATATATTTATATATATATATAATTTATTAAAAATGAGTTAATTCCAGGAGATGTTAGGTCAAATTACCTTTTAAAGGCCTAATGCTTCCAAACGTTCATAGTGTGTTCAGATTTTTCTTTCTTGTGAGATAAAAAAAATATAACAAATTGTGACTCTAAATGACTGCTCTCAAATACGTTAGAACAAAATGTCTAAGCAGCTTTCTCAGAAGGTTCAGTTTCACTTTGGCACCGAAGGGAACATGTGGTTCTGCAGAGCTCTGGAGGCAACCATTCCTGGCTTATCGGTTCTTAACGCTGATGCTACGGGACTGGGGGACCTGCCCATGGAGACCACCTCACAGAAGCTGAAGGAGCAGTGACTAGACCACTTTGCTGCCTGTTTTTTCTGTCCCAGGAGAAGCTACAAGAAGATCCAGAGTATTCCCTTGCTTGCAAGTAAGTACTCACGGGGTCCTTGGCAAAAAGCTTCTTAAAGAAATGGACTCTAACCAGACTGCGAGCCATGAGCTGTGCCTGTGAATTCACAGACGGCGTGTGTGTGGCTTGGGGTGTGAGTCTGTGTGAGTGTGTATGTGTCCTTGAGAACAGATGTGTGTGTGTGTGTGTGTGTGTGTGTGTGTGTAGGTAGTAGAACTGGGATATTAAAAACCATAGCTCTGACTGGAAGAAGAGCGCGCACAGCCATCCCTTCCTTCTGCGGCCTCCCGTGGACGTGGTGGTCATGTCACCGTCCTGCAAAATCAGACTGATGCAGTTAAATTAGCGAGAAGACCGAGACCACCACTTCAGAGCTGACTTTTTAGTGTTTTCTACATTTATTATTATGCTACTTTATTAACGAAAGGTGAACTTGGCACATTTTAAGTTGACAATATTAAGTGCCCTGGAGTGTTCTCAATGTCTGCTAGGTTGCCAAGTGACAGATAGGAACAGGGACCTAAGAAACTTTCCAAAGATTTGAAGTGCATTTCCAGAAAGGATGGGTCTTATTATCAAGTCACATTCCTGAATTAAACAAAGATCCTCTTTAATTGTCATCTAAACGGGAAGTCAATCTTTTACAGCAGTTTTTTTGCTGTTGGTGTTGAATTCTTAGTATGGTGGTGTCCCCTGAGGTCAAGGACAGTCTTTCTCTGCCCTCTTTAACATAACGTAAAGGGCTCTTATTCATCGCCCCGGGGGCATGTTTACCGGCCACTAGGGCTTTGGCTGGGAGTAGGAGGACTTGATAGAAGGTCCCAGCACAGTCAGGGCTAGGAATAGCACCCGTGTCCTCTGCCCCTTGCCGCTCATGGCCCATGTTCCTCTATTTTATTTGATCACTTACTTTAACGTAAGGTTAAGAAAAATTTTCTCATTATTAAAATCTTAAATATAAAAACATGCTTTGCGAAGCTCTAAAACTATGCATTTTGTTCAATTTTCTATTGCTTATTATTTCAACTGCATTTAATTTACACAGAATCTCTTTTTCAAGGGGCACATGGATTCATATTAGGATACTGGTACTCTGAAATCAAGACTTTGGGAAATTCCGGTTTAAGGCTTTGTCCCCTGTTGAAATGCAAATGACGTAACAAATTAAGCTTTACCATTTCACTAAGTATAAATTCTATTTACCAAATATTCTCCTAATAGAGTTTAAAGAAGCAGGGGTAGAGAAAATGTGAGGACCCCCCCCATGTTGGTGGAAAGTTAAACCGTGGCCTAGTGTACAGTTTTGCTGGGGCACATTCTGGAGCATATGGCAATCAGAAGAGTGTATTTTAAATCAAGGCACAGAGCATTCTCCTCCCACCGGGAACCATGGATATTTAGAAAAACATTTGAACAGATCATCGGCTTGTTGAAATCGAAGAGTTCAGTGTTTTTCTCTACGTGGTTTAACAGTATTTGCATTAGTCACGTTTCTGTTAACAATGTTATATAAAGTTTATGTAATAGATATATAAGTTAATTATAAAATTTTTAAACTAAAATTCAAGGACTTTAAAAATGTTGATGGTAAGTCACTACTTTTACAATCTTGGTTTCTCAATTTTTATTACTCTCTCCATTATTGTCCCTTCAGCACCACAACTACCGCAAATGTTCCTTCAGTTTCATGTGATCACATGGTCGGTGGTTGTTATGGGGTGAACTGTGCCCCCACCAAATTCCTATGTTGACGTCCTAACCCCCACCCCAGTACCAAAGCATGTGACTGTGTTTGAACACAGAGTCTTAAAAGACTTAAAGTTAAATGAGGTCATTAGGGTGGGTGCTGATCCAATAAAGAGCTAATTAGCACACAGAGAGAAGGCAGCTATCTACAAGCCAAGGAGAGGGGCTTCCGGAGATGCCAAACCTGCTGACACCTTGATCTGGACTTCCAGCCTCTAGAGCTGTGAGACGAGAAGTTTCTGGTGTCTAAGTCAGCAGTCTGGTTTTCCACTACGGCGGCCTGAGCTAACTGAAGCAGTGGTTATACAGGGTGTTCCCTATTCACCCCGCCAAGCTGAATCTCTACCCTCCTCCTCCTGCTCTGTGGAAACTGGTACCTATGAACTCCTCTACCCAATGGCTTCAAGCTGGGTTCAGTGAAAAGGAAGCATTAGCAGAGGGTCTGCTGTCAGGAAGAGAGTAAGACGTGGCCATTATTCCCGTGGCTTCTTCTGGCTACATGTCCTCAGGTACCTGGCCCTTCTTAAGGACCACAGCTCCTGTCCAGCAGCCCACAATCACAGTGTCAGCTACTGGCTCAGGGTCCCGAGCCCCACCCCACTTGCCTCTCCAGGTCTAAGGCTGGTATCTGTTGCTGCCTCCTGGGGGTACTGTCCTGTACCTTGTCCACCCCTTCATCCTTAGCCCCTCATCAGCCATCCTCAGCTTCCCCGTTTGAGCCTGCTGCTCCTCCCAGGACACAGAGGCAGCAGTTTAGTGGATGCGAAGGAACAGTCTACTCTTAGCCAGAGCGGATCAAAAAGTCAACATTACCTGGTTGGAATATGTACTTTATGTTAATACATTGTCTCATTTCTCCTGTTCCTTTATATTAAATCTGATAGAGCCTTAAATAGACGGTACAATCAATGAGTAATTAGTGAGGTGCTATCTTACAATACCTTTTAAAGATGTTCATCTGCGAGAGTTGATGCTTTTAATCTCCTAAATGTAATTGCAGGTTACTCTAAGGAATCCAAGAGGCAGAATTAATGTTAGCATTTCTTAATTCATATGGTCTCAAAACCTTTTCTCACTCAACCTCACCCGATTTATCTTTTTCCTACAGGAGTTTAAAGGTGTTCACAAATCTAGAAATTGAAAAAAGTGGAAAATTTAGTTCAATAAACGTGTTTTAAATATCATGAACTCATGCAGTCCCTTGAAATTAAAACTGTTAAAATTTTTATACCATAAATAATATAAAGCAATTACCGAACATACTCTCGTCCACAAATACATCACTTATCAATTTTAACCTTGTATAATTTCTTCAACAGACTTCAAGATTTTTAAAGTTTTCTGTTTTTCATGAGTAAATTATCAATAGTGTGCTAAATTTTTATAATTGTACCTCTGCTGCCATCTAGACCTTAAGAGAAAGCATTGCGTGCAGAGTTCTCAGTATTAGATGAGTGGATGCATGAAAAGGATGCATAAGAGAATTGTCTGACATTTGGTGGCATTCTTTCTAATATACTCTTGCAAAAAATTTTATAAGAAACGTACAAACCCATTAATTTAATTATGATATAGTATAATGCACTCAAGCTCACTTTACTAGAGAAACTTCAGTGGAAGAGGAAAAAGAAGAAAAATCTATATGTAAAATGATGAAGTAACTCATTATTTCAAGAAGTTTTCAGTAGAATAAACAACTCTATAAAGTAACATGATCAATTGAGGTTATAGCACATTTATTTACTCTTTTAACACTGAGCTCTGCAATTAAAATTAATCGACGACCATTCACTGCTCTTTTGTAATGTATCTTCCCTCAGCCATGAAATATTCATAAATTTCATGGGGAGGAATAGAGTGAAGCTATTTGCTGTCAGGCTCTGGAGAGAGTCAGCACCAGGTTCAAATCCCAGGTCTGACACTTCCAGGCCACGTGAACTTCATGGCGAGTCGTTCACCCGCCTCAGGGTCATGTTCCTTGTCTGTATCGGGGAGACAATAATACCTGCCTGGTAGACTTGTCTTCAGAATTAAATCTGATGACATAATACCTATGCTGGACACAATGTTTAGGACGTTTTACCTAACAGACTAGATACCATCTCGCAGCCAGGAGGAGCCTCACTGAATTTCCTAGGGAGGCTGTGGTCTTTCCCTGTGCAAACAAGAAAATGTGTCTAATATTTACCATGTATCACCTTTGCTGTTTTTTTTTTTTCTGATTAGAAATACAATTCACATTTAACTTACAAAGTCAAGATTCCGTAGAAATAAAGATAGATAGATGGATATAGATGTTTGTTTCCTCGCAATTCCACCCTCTTGTCATCCCAAAAAGAGATCCACTGTCAAGGTATACAATGGGCATTGCTCCCTATTTGTCTTTTCTATGCGTCTGCTGGCGTAGAGTTTATTACTTTTCACACTGTGGAGATCAGTCTATGCATCCTATTGTGAGCCAACTGGTAGCTGTAACTCTCTGATCTGAATTCCACTCAGTTTGGCACCTATTCCAGCATGTTTTCACAACTGAGAATTAGATTTGACTTGAGAAACATTGAAAAATAATACAAAATATTGCTGGAGATTTCTTGGGGAAATGAAAGTATCTCCAAAATGCCACTCGTCACTCCAAATGCCCTGTCTCTCCTCTTGCTTTCTCTCCCTCCTCCAGCCCGTGCGGGGCCCAGACTTCAGCTGCACTCCCTCCCCTCAACCCCATTATTCACAAGTAACCCCACTGCCTACCATCTCTTCCTTCCTCAGAGCAATTTAGCTCTCTCTTGGCTTATCTCATCAACAGAAGATTTCCTGTGGATTCTCCTCTAAACGCCTAGAAGGGCTGAGGGCTGGAGGGTGGGAAATTGTAAATAATTTTAGTTTGTTTGTTTTCATTACATTGCTTTTCAATAAACTTTTTCACTTGCAAGTATTTCTTGGGTATTGTAGATCATCGAGGTATCGGCAAGAAGAACAGGGCTGACTCAGAGGGTTTACCTGAGGAACTGTGTGCAGGGAAAGGAATCTTTACAGGAGTCTGGAGAGACTTGAGGAAACCTACCAAGGGTATTCACACATTCAGGAAACAGCAATGGCAGGAAGCCGTGAGAAACCCTGGGCTGTGTGGCAGGGGAGGCAACAGCGTTAGAGTTGCCCAAAGGAAGCCTCAGTCTGTTCCATCTTCATTCTAACCTTGGAGCTTAGCCAGTGCCCAGGGCTGAGGCAGAAGCGGGGAGTGAATAAAACCCCTGGACTTTCTCTCGTTCTGCCTTCCCTTAAGCAGAACCTACCTGGACAGAGGAGCACAGAATAGTGCAGAGGAAGGAGATGGATAGAAGAGGGAAGGAAAAGGAAAAGAGGGGCAAGGAGGCTGCAAATAAAGATCACACATCACAGACTTCCTTCAGTACACACAGTCCATGAAGAATTTCTTTTCAGCAGTCGGTTCTCCTAGGGCCTGGGAGCAGAAAATATGCAGTCTATCTTCCACTTCTCTTTCTAAATTTTCTTCTTTAGTGAGCTCTATATTATTTAAAAGAAAATGAATCTGTTCCTTAATAACATGGGTTTAGTTATTTTACATCCACTAATATAAAACTTGGTATAATCTAAGACTTTGACAAACTGAATTAAAATATATAATACAACTATAAAGGACTCTTGCATTCCTAATGGAAATGAAGCTTTAAGTCCAGTGCTATCCCAAATTCTTAAACATCTACATATGCAGGTTATTGAATGTATGCAGTGTACACTAGCTTCATGGGCCACTTAGGTTAAACAACATCAATTTATTTAAAAGTCCTCACTGACTGCATTATTTTTAAGGATGCATTAATTAGCTATGGTCATGCTTCAAAGCCCATCCAAACTTAGTGGCTTAAAGCAAGCACAGTTTACTGCTTCTCGTAGCTCTGTGAGTTGTCCACCTGGGGATTTCTTTACCTGGTCTTGCTTAGAATCGCTTGTGTGGCTGCAATCCAAAAGCTAGACCGTGGCTGGAAGCCTCACTCACATATCAAGTGGCAGATGCTGGCTGTCACCCCCCTGGGCATCCTTATTTCCCTCCATGGGTCCTCTTATCCTACAACAGACTAGACTGGACTTTCACACAGCACGATGGTTCTGAGTTCCAAGAGAGCGAAAATATCCAGCCCGGGCAGTTACACGTGCTTACTTCTTCCACACTCTCCTGTTCAATGCAAGCCAACCCAGGTTCAAGGGGAAAGGAAATAGACGCCTTCTTTCTATGAAGTAAGGAAGCAACCAAATCGCACTGAAAATGGGCATGCTTGGTAGAGAAGTTGTCATCCTCACGAAAGATCTACCACCAAGACTTTGCTGGGTTATCTGAATGGACAAGTCCTGGGCAGTTCTGTTACACAGCTTGTGTTAATCCCTGCTCCCGGGAGTTCACAATGCTTTGTGCTTAGAGATCAGCACTGACCACTGCACTCTAAGCTCTTAATAAAATGATGAAATGCCTCTATCTTTGTAACAAAGAGTCTGACTCCATTTTTCAGTATTTGACTGTCAAAATATTTGTCAAACAGTATTTAAGTCTCACTTCTCCCTCTTCCTCCTGTATTCCACCTTTGGCAAAACTCTCATAAGAAAACCTAGGTGCTCTCTCCTTGGGTGCCAATAGAAATTTACAACACACAAGCCTCTACTGACACGAGAACCTTCAAGACTGGCCCCACACCTTACACACCATAGAAATCCTAAACCAGTCACCTGTCTCTACTTTCTCAAGTCATTTTGGACCAGCTTTGGAGGTATCCCTTGCTGTATCTAGAAATCTCCATCATATAAGTAATTAACCCTTTTGTATTCTCTTGGGTGTGTGTGTGTGTGTGTGTACACGTGTGTGTGTGTCAGGGGCAAGGGGGGTGCCCATCCACTTTGGCAGCTGATTTTTGAAAGCAAATTTTGAGTGGAGGCCAATGCTCTGTCTTCACAGCAACCACAACAATGGGCACCATGAGAAGGACTGTCTGGACAGTGGCCGTCACCACCTGCTGATGGGTTCTGCTGCCTACTGGTGACCATGCACTTGGAGCCATCTTACCTTGTGCTGCATTTGCTGGGTTCTACCAAGCCTCTCTTATAAATTTAACTGGCCTAAGTTGGAAGATTTTTTAAATCATCTTTTTAGTGTTTTGGGTATTTGTTTTATTTGGGGGTGGGGGGGTTGTTTATTTGTTTATTTAATGGAGGCACTGGGGTTTGAACCCAGGACCTCAGGCATGCTAAGCAGGCACTCTACCACTGAGCTCTACCCTGTCCCCCAAGTTGGAAGTTTTAATACTTGACATTTAGGGACAAGAGTATGGGATTGGATCCTCTTTCTTGTGGCTCTGGAACTTGTGTCTATTCCCAAACAAATCTATGTGTCTTAGATTGAATCATGTGTCTTGATTTCAACATCAATTGTGACTGACACAAGACTCTAAGGAAAAACACCTCTTCTGTGACCAACTGGTTACATGTCTCACGAGACAGCTGTTTCGTAGAGTGCTCTGTCCAACATACAGACCCACTGCATGGTCGTTCACATGAAGAAGGAAGAGCGCTGTTTGAAGAGCAATAACGTGAAGATTTGAATTACCTAGACCTACGCTCTCCTTAAAGGCAGATGTCTCATTAGGACTCTACAAAATGCTTTTGCTGCTAGTGCTGCCTACACCTCTAATTCCAGGAAACATCCTTACCCAGAAACACTGACGCAACCCTGGGGCACAACCAATGGGTTAAACATTTCCACAGAGGAGACCCTTCAACCTGATGATGCTACTTGGAGGCTCTCTGGAGGAAGAAATTTATACATAATAGCAAGGTAGAAGGAGTCTCCTCAAAATTCATCCAGTAACCACCAAAAAGAGAGAAAAGAGAGAGAAAGAAGAAAAACATACAGACAAAAGAGAAAAATTTAAAAAAATTGAAACAGGTCCACAATTTGAATTAGAAATCCAAAATTTACTAAAAATAACTTATACAACAAAAATATGAAAGGGGAATGATTGGCTTGTGCACACCTGCAAAACAGATCCTGAATTAACTTCAACATCTGCCAAAATGCAACAACTGGAAAAACTTCATGGCCTTAATCATTACTGGGCACAGATTACAGTTATAGTGAGATTCCACTAAATTTAAACAAAGTACTACCTACAATCTCAGGGGAATCACTGAATATAAAATAGAGGACAAACAAGTATGCCTCACCTTAACCACTGGAACTACTGCCTTGCCTAAATTCCCATGATCTGTAACATCCGGAGCCCTAAAATAACGCATAGTGGATGTGGACAGTGTTATGCAATGAGTAATAAATTAAAATTAAATTAATCTTTTGGCAACTTACAGATGGACTAGACACAATCAGACTCCATGGACCTACCCCCTTGCTCTCCATTAAAATACTGGATGCAACCCAACATAAAGTGAAATAGGACTTTCAAGGAATGAAACCTGTTACACAAGACCCATTAGGAAAAGGGATGATCATTTCCACTAATTCTCCATTTAGCAGCCCAATTTAGACCATTCTTTAATGTGGAAAGAATAGTGATTTGGTGGGAAACTACAGTCGTAATGCTGTGGTCCCACCCATGGAGGTCCCCATATGATCCAGAGGGAGCCACCGCTCTCCTCAGCCCCTGGTCTGCCTGGGTAGCCTCTTGGGACAAACTGAGTGAGCAGGAATGAGCATTCATACACTTCACTGATGCCATCACCACCACACTCACTGGGAAGCTGCTACTTTGTGTTGCTTACCCAGGATGACCCTGAGAAAGGACAAACACAAGGGTCAGCACAACTGGTCAAATTTCAGGGAAGCATCTTACCACTGAACCCCCGGCCAACAGTCAGACACATCTGCACATTTTTTCTGACTCTTGGGTCATTGCCAATAATCTTGCTGTCTGATCTGGCCAACAGCATCAATATAATGTGCCCAAGGATGTGCACTTTGGGGTAAAGAATTCTGGGAATTTCTTGCCTTATAGACACTCAGAATATACATCAATGTTACATATATCTCTGTGCACATTAAAGTCACAACGTAAGTCCTCATCAAGACACTCTTTAATGTCTTTGGATTTCCACGTATTATCAATAGTGACTCACTTCACTTCCCAGAGTCCAAGACGCTGGGCTCTTGCACAGACATTCAACAGAAGCTTCATCTCCCTTCCTGGCTCTGGCTGTATGCCTCATTTGCACAAGCTCATACTCAATTAAATAGTAAATGGTTCATATTAGTCATCAATCAGACATCAGAGTGAATAGCAATAGAGTCTGATTCCATTTTTTGATGTTTGAGCGCTGCCATCTTTGAAGCTTCATGTTCCCGTCTTCCCTTTTTGCGGAACATCTTGGCAAGTTGATGAGAAACCCTGGGTGCTCCCTCCTTTAGCGCCTGTGGAAGCTGAAGCTCACACAAGCCCATGCCAGTGTGGGAACTCTTACTGCATCCCTTCTCCCTAAACACCACAAACACTCCAGGCCAGCCTTCTTTCCCTGCTCTCTCAGGCTACATTCAGACTAGCTTTGGAGGCCAGTCCTGCTCTCCCATGAACGCCTCATCATACAAGTAAGAAAGCTCTTCATACCTTTTTGTTGCATGTGTGGCATCATTTGTCTTGACAACTGAATCAAGTTTTGGGTCCAAGTCCATCCTGCTTCTCAGAGAGAATACAACTATCTTTTTACTTTATTTTTAGAAAGACAGTTTGATATAGTGAAACAGCTTTGACTTTGAAGTTAGACAAAGTGTTGTTTTTTTTTTCTGAATCTGCTACTTCTTAGCTAAGAAACCATTGAGCAAGTTGCTTAACTCTCACACTCAGCTTGCAAGACATGAACAAGTATTTCTGAGATCAAAGAATTTAGAGCTGATGTGAAATGTACCACTCATGTAAATAAGGAAAGACTCAAACAAGAGTCTCCCATTTATGTTTTCCATATTCATTTGATGTTTACAACCTAAATCTGTATGCAAAAGTGGCCAATTTCCCAAAACCAGGTTAAGAAAGAAATTCCACTGAGCTAACACATTTATCTTCAGATGGTCACCAACCTTGAAAAATGTTTTCTTTCTTCTGGCCTTCGTGGTACCTTCCCCACTCCTCTTTCCCTGTTGCCAGGGCTAGTTACTCATTTTTATGCTTTATATTTAGTCCCCTAACCCAATAAACCTCTTTCTTAAATTTACTAACACTGTGGTTTTTAAAAGAGCGCTTAAATCAGTTGAGCTACTTGGATGGACTACAGAACAACTTATGGATCTACCTACAATCTACACAAGTTAGTCAAGAGTTACACAAGTCTAGTGGTAGTAGGAGAAAGCTCTTCTATTGATGTATGGAGAAGTTTCAAACCATGGGCACATCCCTTTGGTAACAGTCAAGAAGGACTTGCTGGTTAACAGACCAGACTGTACTTTAGTCCTTGTATCTCTCCTTATTAGGTAAGACGTTGGGTAATTTACTGAACTCTTTTAGGTCTAGGTTTTCTTATATGTAAAATAAGGAATATGATACCACTTACTTAGGGCTGATTTGAGAATTAAGTGAAATAAAGTACCCAAAGTGTTTGGGACAGTGACCAGCAGATAATAAGAAGGAAATAAATATAAGCTGTCATTACTACATAGTGCAAGAATGGAAACTCCCCCAGAAGCAGTTTGTGCTTTCCCTGCTATGATACTGTATTTGAACAAGTTGGTGGATGATTATTCTATTTGCACAGATCTAATTGCATCAGAAATACGAAATTAAAGTTATTTTTCTTCTTTACTTTGGTAGACATATAGCTTTTCCAGGCATAGGCTGAATACAGGTAAGTTGTGATATTATACTAGGAAAATAATTTACATTGAAATGTTCGACCTAGTAGCATTTACGAACGATGACTGTGAGTGTAACACAGCATGGGTGTGGTGCTTTTAAAAATGTGCCTATGAACACATTAATATGCCTCCCTTCAAGAGATGGACGTTAGATTTCCTCTTGAGAGTGGTCTCAATTTAGTGACTCATTTCTAGTGAACAGGAATACAGCAGGAGTGATGGTGTGTCATTTCTGAGATTAGCTTATACAATCACTGCAGCTGCAATTTTGGGTTCACCTACTTTTTACTGGATCGCTTACTCTAGAGAAGTCAGTTGTCATGTCATGACAGGCAGCCTTTGGAGAGGCCCATGTGCGAGAAACAGAAGTCACCGACAAATAGCCAGGAAAACACTGAGACCTGAAAAGCGCCACGTGAATGAGATTGAGAGGGAATCCTCCACCAGCTGAGCCTTCAGATGAGACAACAGCCCTGGCTGACAGCTTTACTACAACCTTACGGACACCACGTGCCAGAGGCGCCCAGCTCTACTGCTCACTGGTTCCCAGCCCATGAAATTGTGCACTAATAAAACAGTGTTGTTCTAATTTGCTAAGATTTACAGGTAACTTATTACACAGCATTAGATAACTAATCAAGATGGAGTAGAGGTTACTGGATGAAAAGTGTGAAAAAACTAGATACTCAACCAAATAGAGACAGTGAGAATGGAAAGAAAATACCTTTTTATGAAATATTAGAAATAATCAGCATATATATATATACACATATATGGCATATATGCATTAGACCAGAACACAGTGCATATTATATTCATTATCAGAAAAAAGTTATTAGTAAACAAATTAATTTTAGAATCTGACTAGATGAAGTAGAAGTTTGGATGCTAAAGTTTTGAACCTAGAAGAAATCGCAATTATACAAATTGCTGATCCAACGTGAATTTAATACAAAAGTCCACAATTTCACATTGTGCCAAATAGTTACAATGATGTCAGCAACAACCTCAAAAATTTGTACTAAGAATAACACATAGCGAATTACAACCATGAGCTTATGAACAAATACACCCCATACAACAATGAAATTTTGTTATTCACTCATCGGTAGGGGGCATTTTCAAGGACTCATTAATAATAACCTTAATCTGCCTATTTTAATTAAAAAAAAAAAAGCAACCCTGGACATTTGATGACAAAGATATTTCCATGTGTGAAAGTTATAGAAAATTTGGAGGATGATGGCCCTAGTGCAAAAATTTCAGTTCTATCAGAACATGTGTGGTAATTTGACACCATAAAACTATAAAATGAACCATAAAACTTTAAAAGGAGTAACTCCTAATGAGGAATGGAATAATCAGTTCATAAATTTTATGATTCTGCAATTAGGTTGTGGTTGATAGAGCAGAGTAAAGTTTAAAACTAAGGGCTTGTGACATCTGAAAACATGAGAAATTGCAACTAGTTTTGTCAGAGAGGCCCCTGTAACACACACAAACATAGAATGTCCATGTTCAGAAATGGGTTTCCCATATGTTTATGTCCTCTGTAGTCCATAACCCAGAAAAGTTAATATTCGTTCCTGGACAGAGGTTACTGCAAAGTTTGCCATATCCCTGTGGTTTTCCTTTCTAACTAGAGATGTTAAGAACCCGCACTCCTGGATGCTGCCAGCTTTTAGGAGCAAAATCCTGTACAGAGAGTGTTGCAGATTGTGGCGAGGTAACCCCACACTCTACGACATAAATTAAATGTACTGGAGAAAATAAGCTATTTATCTACACATAGTTGCTCATACTATTTTAATTCATTCTGCAAAGGTATTTTCTCCATTGTACAATTTTCTGTATGGGTTTAACATAGAAAAAAATTAACTTTTGTCAATAATGCTTCTAGTTGAAATGTAATCAAGATGGTTATTTCTTTTTGGTAAATGTTGCTATTTTTTTTTTCAAGGACTTTGTGGGGCCACTAGAATCACAAGTCAAACTTATTTATGATATAAATATGGAGACTTTATAGAATATTATAAGAAGTCTTACCTAAGGGTCCAGAAAATTTTAAATCACATTCTGTATGTTCTTTCTTGTTTTAAACACACTTGTGTTTGTCGTGAATAAATAAAATTAAAATCTATGCAATGATAAATACTTTTTACTTGTCTTCTTAGGCCTTTGGTCATCACTGGTTCTGTTAGAAATTTTGAATCACACGTTAAGGGAAGAAAAATGCCAAAAAATATAAGGAATGGTGGCAGCTACTAAACAGGAATAAATCATGTTGAGTGTGTGGCAAAAACATAAACAATCTATGGAAGGCTGAAGAATTTAGCTTTCTTTTTTTCAGACCAGAGTTTGAATTCTGGTTTCTCAGCTAAGCACCCGCATAATCTTGAATGTGATTTTAAGGTATGATGAACTACAATTTCTTCATCTATAAAATGAGGATGTTAAGAGTACTCACCTTGAAGAATAGCTTAGAATGTTACAGGAGATAGTATATTTGAAACACTTAGCCCAGAACCTAGCAATCAGCATAGTGCTGGCCATAACTTACATACATGCCAATATAGACATAATTTATATATACATATATAACGTGTTCACTATTTTATTATCACTGTTATCAGTGCCATAATTCATATTTTCATAGTCATCAACACTACAGATATTATTATTATTTATTTTGAATTTATAAGAAAGCTAAGGTGCAAAGAATTTAAGTCATTTGCTTGTATTTCCACAGCTAGGTAATGGCAGAGCTACGATATGATTTTAAGTTTTCCCGACACAAAACTCACACTGTTTTAATGCACCATAACACTTCCATCTCTCCTTTTAGAGGCCAACTGGAATCCATCAGTTCCTCAGTATTGTACAGCCTAGCAAGGCGGACGGTGAGGTTGTCAGAACAGATATAAATTACCTGGACAGTTATCTTTTAAGTACATAGACTTTGAACCATCCTGAAAGGTGAACACAAAATTAAGGTAGGATTGTATATAATATCCACATATATATACATATATTTTTAAGATGAATGACAAGCAAGACATGCCAATTGTTGCACTGACAAAATAGACAGTATTACGGCAGCTAAAAAAAATCCAGAATATATACTTATAATTGTCTTTTTCACCATCTGTCTCACAAGTGTCAAACTTGCTTAAGTGTCTGACATGCACAGCTGGTGACAGGCTGCTGTGATCCATCTGCATAGATGCCACATGCCAGTTGCTTGACTGGTTCTAATTTCAGAAGCCTATGCTCTAAAAATATTCATTTGTTGCCTAATAAGTATTTACTCACTGATGTGTGTGGGTATGTGTGTGTGTATGTTCAAAATGCCTCATATAAAACAGGGCCATTAGGAGAATGAGAAAGACTACAAATTGACTTTTCATTCTTACTTCTTGCAGCATGTGGTTCTAGCTATTGTAAGCCCAATTTCCTCATTTGTAAAATAGTAATAATAAGCTTCCCATTGGGTTGGTGGACTCAATGACGTAACACAAGTAATTCACAGAGTAGTATGTTTTGCACGTAGCAAGTACACATTGACTACCACTATTATTATTCTTAGACTACTATTACTACCACAACCCGTACACGATGCAAGAATAATTAACTACTTGTGATAGATGAAACAAAGTCAACTAGAAGCAGATTAGAACGTTAAACGAAATAAAATGGAACTAGAAGACAATAAGGGTGTTGTAATCTAAATTGGATAGCCTTTTAAGAATTAATCAATAGGGGAAAAAAACCACAAAAAAGTCAATAGACATGCAAGCATAAAAGACAAAATTTCTGCAAATCAAGAATTATCAAAAACCAAACAAAAGAAACGAACAAAAGCCAGTTTGTAAAAAGTTATTCACAACTACAAGAGAAATGATGAATACCCTTTTTTTGAATTTATTTTTGATGATCACTCTTAATATGTAAAAATCTTATCAATCAACAAGGAAAACACTGAAATCTCCATTTGAAAAACAGTAGTATTACATGAACAGACAATATATTTAAATATTAAAAATAATTGTTAAAAGGGGGAAAAATATTTATCCTCATTAATAAGGGAAGGTAGTCAGATAAGTGCAATGATAAAAATTCATTTTCATTTAACAATGAGAAGCTATTGTCAAGTGATATTAATATTGCCTAGGGTACAGTAGATCAGGTTGCTAATATCTACAGGGTACGAGTGTAAATCTAGCAATATGTATAAAGAAATAAAAAATAAACTTGGTAATTTAACTGCTAGTAATCTATCTTGATTTAATAGTAATTCAGATAAATGTTGGTCTCAATATTCTTTTGTATCAAAAATTAGGAACAAGTCAAATATCCCTGAGTAAGATACTTACTTAATAAGTCACTTCATGTAAATTTATTTTATTATATTACTATAACACAAAACAAAACTGTTAATAGTCATGAAAAATTACAAGTGACATTTTATTGCAATACAAAGTTGCTAGAAAGAATTGCAAGGCTAACGGTAGGGCTAAGGCTGTGTTTTTCCACTCCTGGCAAGACTAACTTCCTCCACTCAACTTACACTCAACCCTCGGGACTCAGCAGCGCTCTGCAGAAGCGCTGATGGCGGTAATAAGGATGCCGGTTCTGGCCCTGGGGGGGAATCACTCAGAGGTGCGCTGTAGGACAGAGCTCAGGTCTCCCAGGGCCCAGTCACCAAAACCTCCTGCTCCAGCGCCTGCCAGCCCAGCCTCCATAAACCCTCAAAGGCTCTCGACAGCCTGGACATTGTGTCTTTGGTCTTTATACGTACCCTGCTAGGGCTGTCTTGCCCACTGCTGCTCTCCTTAACAGTGAATGTGAGACTACAGAGGATGTTGTTTGTTTGTCTGTTTGTTTTCACTTGACATTTATATTTTAGACTCTTTATAAGGATGACAAAACCGCTTTTATAACTAGGTTATAATTAGAACAATCTGATTTAAGTCATAGAAGCGATGCAATCAAACTTGGGGTGCCATAAGAATTCTGTACATTCAAGGTATTTTTAAAAATTGCTGATGATGACTTCTTATTGTCCAAGTTGTGATCCCTAAATGAGTAAGACTCTCCAGCGCTAGTACAAGTAGCCAGAAGGCAATAGAGCAAGAACAGATACACATGTCCTTATTTGTGTCCAGGAAGAGTTAATTCATTTCCAGCTTGAATGAAGAGGGAACACTGATTTCCTTACCGAGGTGGAAATGGAAGGAGAGCTTTGACTATTTTTATTTTTCTGTTTCTGAAAACCAACATAACGAATTGTTTGATTTTGCTATGCTGCATAGGAATTATACACAGTGACAAATTGTTTCTTGAGATTGGTTCCAGGAGCCACACCTGATGCATAATACAGGAAGTCAGAGAAAAATGAGCAGTTTTCATTTTTCATAAGGGTTATGTGAACCAAATCATTAGAACACCTTAAACCCACAGTGCTCCTCTGTCTCTTTCTCTCTTTCTTCCCAATTAAGGCAGTTTAGTCATGACACATCTCCTTTTTCCAAGAAGAAATGTGTATTTAACAATAGCAAATGAAAACAATTTTAAAGTTGTCATTTTAAAAAAGGCAACAGTAAATGACACTTATTCTGTTTCAGAGAGGACATAATTACTTTAGTTGGTGGAAAAGGGAAGGCTCTAAAGGTTTCATAATTGAAAGCAAATAAAGCAAGCTGTGATCTAAAAGAACACTGTATCAACAAACGTACATTGTGAAAAATATGATTAGATAGGATACGTATATACAAACCCAGATAGATATACACACACATACTATGTATATATAAATACATATACAGTCACATACATACATATGTATGCACATATACACATATTACCTTGATGTGTATATATATTATATTATATTATATTACATTACATTTTATTATATTATATTAGTTATGTTATCTTTCTTGATCAGTGTTAATAAATAGTAACCATTTGGAGAACTATTTTAAATTAATCATTTATAAGCCCTGGGGAAGACAATGATATGGTATAAAAGGTATCTCAGTACATGTGCTTGTGGAATTAAAAACATAATCATTTCTCTCATTTCACTGCAGCATTCACCTCCACCAGGCTGACATAAGAAATTATAACATCATTTGCAACCAAGGGGAAAATTCATGTTGGTAAAGTTTAAGAAGTAAGCAACACTAAACTATTACTCTTGTGCTGAAACTACCTTATGGGAAATAACACTGTTTATGTGCAGTGAAAAGGAGATGGGGAGGAGTAAGGAAGGGGGTAGACAGGAAATTTCCTTGTGCCTCTATTACCCCCTATACATTCACTTTTATATTCAGCAAGTATTCATGGAGCTCCTTGTACATAATGGGTGCCCTTCCAAACACAGCAGCACATGGGTGTGAAATAAAGCATGCAGAAGTAACTGCTCCTCCACCCTCCTTCCTCTTCACAGATGGACAAAAGTCATACAAAATGAGCTAAGATATATTGATACAAAATTTCATTGCTTTAAAAAAATTCTATTCATTATTTAATTTATTCTAAAACAAGAATTTAAAAAAAAAAAAGCTTTGTTCTACTCTACACCACTTAGCCACTTAGCGTGAGAACACTCCATCTGGATAATATCTGGCACAAAATATCCACTTTTTTGGTGGAGAAGAAATAACGAAATTGTTCTAGCCTTCACAGATGCCCCATACATTTCTCCTGGGTATAAAGGATTCAGTAGTAAGATATTCAAGGAAGTTTGAGTATTTTGTCCTCATGTTTCTTTTCTTTTTAAAATAAAAGCCTTGATAAATGAAGGAGATGATGGACATATGATTAAAAAAAAACTATTTAGCTTTAGAGGAATATAAATGAATCAACTGTCTCTACTACATGCATTCATAATGTCTAGGATACCAAAAAACAAAAAACCACCAAATTGTGACTATCCAGGAGAAAGCAACCATCCTCAAGAAAAAAGACAAATAACAGATCTCAACTGAGAGATGATCCAGATGCTGAAATGATCAAACAAGAACTTTAAAACAGATTATATAACTATGTTTCATGATGGAAAAGCAAATGCACTGATGATGAATAAAACACAGAAATTTTTATCAGGAAAATGTGCATCTAAACATGAAAACAAACTATATCAAACATTTTTAAACTAAAAATTACAATACCTGAAGGAAAATTAATGATGGTCTGAATAAAAAGAAAATGAAATGGCACAGGAGAAACCAGAGAATTTGAATATAAATCAATAGAAATAATGCAACCAGAAGAAGAAAGAACAAAAATATTTTAAAATTGAAGAAGCCTTAGAAACCTATGGAACAATTTCCCAAAGGTCTAACCTTTGAGTGTTTTTGGACCCTGAAGGCATTAAAAGGGAGAATGTAGCATAAATAAATATTTTAAGAAATAATGGAATAAATGTACAGCTTCAGAAAGCTTAGCCAAGCCTTATCAGAATGAACACGAAAAAAGACATGCCAAGGTTCCCCATAGTCAAACTGCTGAAAGCCAATTATAAACGTAAAAATTTTAAATAAGAGAAAAATGTCACATTATGTAAAAGGAACACTGATGCAAACAAGTGTGGAGTTTTTATCAGAAAACATTCAAGCCAGAAGTCAGGGAATGCAGAAAAAATATTTGAAAAATTTCACATATATTTATGATTAATCTTCTAAGTAAACAAGGAAAAGAAGGGAGCTTCTACAATCTGATAAAGGACATTTATAAAATACACAATAATGGTTATTAAACACTCTCCTTCCCCAAATATTTTGAACAAGGCAAAGATGTATTGTATCACTCTTCCTATTCAAGGGTCTAGAGGGTCTAGTCCCTAATAATGCAAGAAAAAAGAAAGAAAAGCTATAACAATTGGAAAGTAGGAAGTAAATCTTGACTATGTGTAGATGATAGTCATACAGAAAGAAAATCTTAAGGAATATATATATATATTTCTTTTTTTTAAAAAAACTCTACCAGAGCTAATATATAAATTTGACAAGTCACATGATATGTTTAATATATAAAAATTAATTGCTTCCATGTATAAGAATCAAATAATTATAAAATAAAATTTTAAGCCATCTGTTTTACATTGGCATCAAAAGCATAAAATGCTTAGAAATATATTTAACAATGGTTGTAAAAAACCTTTTCACTGAACAGTAAAGAACTCTGCTGAGAGAAACTGACAAAGACCTAAATGAAGAGATAAGCCATGTTCATCAATTGCAAGACTCAATACTAATAAGGAATCAATCCTCAGAAAATTGATCTATTAGTAAAATTCAACACCAATAAAAACTGAATATTTTTTGTGAAATTTACAAACTGATTCTAAAATTTATACAAAAATTCAATTTAGAATACCAGAACAATTTTAAAAGGAAAACAAGAATTGAAGGACTTAAACTACCTAATTTCAAAACTTCCTTTAAAGCTGTAGTAATTAAGAGAGTATAGAATTAGTGATATGATAAACCCATAGGTTAGTGGAATAGAAAAAATAATCCTAAAATCAATCCACATTGACATTTGATTGACAATTGATTTTCAAGAAAGTTTGAGATTTGCAGATACTAATATATATAAAATAGATAAACAACAAGTTCATACTGTATAGCACAGGGAAGCATGTTCAATATCTTGTAGAAACTTACTGTTAAAAAAGGATATGAAAAGGAATATACGTATGCTCATGTGTGAACAAAGCATTATGTTGTACAACAGAAACTGACACAACACTGTAAATTGACTATACTTCAAAAGAAAGTATTTTTTAAAGAAAAGGTATCATGGTAATTCAGTGAGAAAATAAAAGAATTTAAGATTTGCATAGGTTTTACTTTATGTATATAGATGGTACTGAAATTTTGGATATTAGCATAGAAAGAAATGAATACCAACCCTTGTCTCATGCTACACATAAAATTAATTCAATTACTAACTTAAAATTAGCTTAATTATCTGCTGACTTTAAAATAAGGAGATTATCTTGGATTATCTGGGTCAGGCTAGTGAAATCACAAGGGCCCTTAAATGTACAGATGGAAGGGGAGGAGTCAACATCAGAATGATGCAATGTGAGAAAGACTCCACTGGCTATAGGTGGTTTTGAACTAGAAGGAGGCCATCAACCAAGGAAGGTGGGCAGTCTCCAGAAGCTAGAAAAGGTAAGAAAATGGATTCTCCTCTACAGCCTCCACAAAGGAATGAAACCCTAATAAAACTTAGAGGTTAGCCCAGTGAGACCCATATTGGACTTTGACTTCCAAAACTGTATAATAATTTGTTCAAGGATTGTTCACTCTTTCAATTTTATTCAACATAGTTTTGGAAGTCAGAGCAATCAGAGAAGAAAATAAAAGGAATCTAAATTGCAGAAGTAAAACCGTCACTGTTTGCAGATACACAGAACATCCTAACGATTTCACCAGAAAACTACAAGAGCTCATCAATGCATTTGGTAAAGTTGCAGGATGTAAAATTAATATACATAAATCTGTTGCATGTCTATACACTAACAATGAAATATCAGAAAAAGAAATTAAGGAAACAATCCCATTTACCATCGCACCAAAAAGAATAAAATACCTAGGAATAAACCTAACTAAGGAGGCAAAAGACCTGTACTCTGATAACTATAAGACACTGATGAAAGAAATTAAAGATGCCACAGATAGATGCAAAGATAGAGTGTTTGGACTGGAAGAATCAATATTGTTAAAAATGACCATACTGTCTAATGCAATCGACAGATTCAGTGCAATCCCTATCAAATTACCAATGGCATTTTTCACAGAACTAGAACAAAAAAATTAAACATTTGTATATAAACACAAAAGACTCTGCATAGCCAAAACAATCTCGAGAAAGAACAGAGCTGGAGGAATCACACTCCCTGCCTACAGACTATAGTACAAAGCTACAGTGATCAAAAGAGCATGGGACTGGTACAAAAACAGACACATAGATCAGTGGAACAGGGCAGAAAGCCCAGAAATAAACCCATTCACTTATGGTCAATTAATCTACAACAAAGGAGGCAAGAATATAAAATGAAGAAAACACAGTCTCTTTAGTAAGTGCAGTTACATGAAAAAGAATGAAACTGGAGCGTTCTCTAACACCATATACAAAAATTAACTCAAAATGAATTAAAAACCCAAATGTAAAAATGGGTACTATCAAACTTCTAGAGGAAAATGTAGGCAGGACAGTCTGACATAAATTATAGCAATATTTTTTTGGATCCATTGCCTACAGTAATGGAAACAAAAGAAAAAAATCTTTTGCACAGAAAAGAAAACCATAAACAAAATGAAAAGACAATGTATGGAATGGGAGAAAATATTTGCAAACTATGATACGGACAACAGATTAATTCCCAAAATATACAAATAGTTCATACAACTCAATATCAAAAAAAAAAAAAATCAAAAAATGAGCAGAAGATCTAAATAGACTTTCTCCAAAGAAGACACACAGATGGCCAATAGGTACATGAAAAAATGCTCAAAATTGTTAATTATTAGAGAAATGCAAATCAGAACCACAATAAGGTATTACCTTACACCAGTCAGAATGGCCACTATCAAAAAAGTCTACAAATAATAGATGCTAGAGAGGGTGCTGAGAAAAGAGAACCTTCCTATACTGTTGGTAGGAATGTAAATTGGTGCAGCCAAAATGGAGAATGGTATGAAGGTTCTTAAAAATCTAAAAATAGAGTTATCATATGATCCAGAAATCCCACTCTCAGGTATATACTCAGAAAAAACTAACTCGAAAAGACACATGCACCCCAATGTTCATAGCAGCACTATATCCAATAGCCAAGACATGGAAGCAACCTAAATGTCCATCAACAGATGACTGGATAAAGAAGATGGGGTGTGTATACACACACACACACACACACACACACACACACACACACACACACACACACACACACACAAATGGAATATTACTCAGCCATAAAAAAGAATGAAATAAAACCATTTGCAGAAACATGGATGGACCTAGAGGTTATCATACTAAGTGAAGTAAGTCAGACAGATAAAAACAAATATCATATGATATCATTTACATGTGGAATCTAAAAAATATGATACAAATGGATTTATTTACAAAACAGAAACAGACACAGACTCACAGATATAGAAAACAAACTTACGGTTACCAAAAGGGAAAGAGGGGGGAGGAATAAATTTGGAATTCGTGATTAACAGATACTCACTACTATATACAAAACAGATAAAGAGCAAGAACCTACTATATAGCACAGGAACTATGTTATAAGTTATAATTTTAAAAAAATCTAAAAAAAAGAATACATATATATGTATAACTGAATCACTTTGCTGTACACCTGATGCATTGTAAATCAACTGTACTTCAGTAAAAAGTAAAAATTTATAAAAAATGAAAAAATAAAATAAATTTGTTACTTAAAAAAATGGATTATAAGCCTAATTTCAAATTATAATACTATATGACTTCTAGAAGAAGACGTAAGAGAACACTTTCCATCCTTAGAGTCAGGTAGCACTTTACATAGGAATTCTTTTTCAGTAATCCTTAGGACGTATGTTTTTCCCTGAATCTGAATTTTTCAGATTCAAAAATTAAGAAAAATCAGTTGAGAAATTAGAGAAATATGAAAAAAAGTATTATAATCTGCAAACATTAAAGCTTTCCAATCAACATGGAAACAAAACTTGAATAAATCCAGTCATATCGAATAGAGAGAAAAAAATGGAATACACTAAAACATGACCATGAGCTTTAAAGCCAACATTTGCATAAACTGGGTCAAAAGCATGTAAGAGAGAAGCAGTCACTATGCTTATAGCAGTTGCCATGTTTTATGTGTGATTTTGTAGTCCTTTCTGCTGCTAACAATGAATCATCCTTACAAAGAAAATAACTTCTAACAGGTTTAAGTGCATAGTGTACTTTTTGAAAACCCTATGAGTGGTGTTCTAAGATTTAATAAAATTGGTGAGTATAATATGTCTTTAAATTGGCAATTTCAGCAAGTAATTTCGCATAATGTTATTAAACTTGCTAAGAGATATAAATGTTACATTATTCAAAATCTACCTAATAATGTCCACTGGTGGTTTTCCGTGTTTGAATATTCACTATATAGGTTTCAATTCTTTGTAACTACTTTAAAAGAAAATATTGCTAAGAGAAATGTGGATATTACTGTGGAATAGTCCAACAAGAAATCAGAAACTCATCAGAAATGACATTAATTTTAATGGCAAAGCCAGATCAGGGTAAGCAGACAACACAGTTTCATCATTTAAAAATGAAATACGTTTATATATTGGGAGACAATTTCCATCAGTTTCACATACGTAGGCATTAACTACTCATTTGCTCCAAATGGCATTTTCAAGTATGTTTGTATAAGCAAGCCTTCAGGGAAGATAGAGATGTCTCCCTTGCAAAAGATTAATCTCTCTCTCTCTCTTCTCTTTTCCCCGAATAGATTTTCTTATATCCCAGGATGACAGAAACATTCCAGCCATGATCTCCCTCAAGGCTTGCATATGTGCTTACATTACAGAGTTATAAAGATAATGTCCTTCTCCAGACAGAAAGATGGACAGATTTGCCAACAGCCTCTTATAATATAAGATTGTGGCTTCCAAATATCAGTATTCCTCTCCTGTGACACCCTCTATTTTGTGTACAGACAGTAGCAGCTACCTTCCATCACGTCACCCTTGGGGGAATAGAGTCTAGAGTAACTGATACAACAATGTTACTCTGGCTACTGCTATTGTTGTGAGTAATGAATTATCTTTTGTCTCTGACCCAGGATTCACATGTCTTCTGCCTATATATATATATATATATATATATATATATACACACACACATACATACATATATATATACACATACACACACGTGCGCGCATACATATACACACACACATAACTGTAGCAAGCTAATAATTAAAATGCAAGCAATAAAATTCTCAGATCCTTTGCATGTTTTCAAAATATAAAGCAACACATATTTCAACATTCAACTTTAAGATTCTTTGCATGTTTTATTTTAAAATTAAGAAGATAATTTGAAAAGGAGCCTGAGAAAGAATAGCCAATGAAATAAGAGTTCCATAAAAAAAAAATAATCGTGCCCCAGGAAGTCAAGTTAATTGAGTTTCACTCTGAAATGTTTCTGGCAATGAAGTGAGATATGGCTGGAGCCCTGATCGTCAGATTTAGTATCACAAAGGTTATCTGTGACTTGGGCAAGAGTTCTCTCAGTGGAGTGATAGAAATGAAAGACCCATAACTGTGAGTTCAGGAAAGAAGAGGAGATGACAAGTATAGATATTCCAATTTTAGAATTGGGAGAATTGAGGGTCATGAAATTTAGAAAAAAATTACCCCCCAAAACTTCACTAGTAACCAATGCTGTTGAGAGAATCTGGTTCTGTCGGTCTCTTTCCATAACAGTGTGCCGCCCACCATACTGAATATTAGAGCTGTCAGGGTCTTAATTTTCTTGACAGCTGAGAATTTAGAAGTCATTTGTGAATTAATAGCACAATTCTGAATTATGATTGAGATGGACCCTGCATTGGCTAGCTATACTTTTAGATTAATGAAGATATATTAGATTTAAAATGATGGCTAGGTGATTTACATTTCAATTGACTCTGGGAATTTAGGGTTTACTGCCTGGGGAAAACCCTAATTCTCATATATTATGATTGACTACTCCATTGTTAGGGGGATATAATTTGATTTTAGCCAGGTCTCACAATGCAATTTAGCTTTTTTCTCCTTAAGTTTCTTTCTTTCTCATACGTATTTTTGAACAGAGTAGCATCTATTTTGGTCCTTGCATGAATTGTGTGGCAGAATGGTCATCTCCAACCACACAGCTGCTCTCCAATTCCAGAGAGTTTTGGTGAAGGCAACATCTGCCCTGTCTGTCTTGCGCTTGCCCATGTATTAATACCGAGCTTCGTGCAGCTCAAAAGCTCTCTCAAGCATAAAATAAATAAGTTCCAATGAATTAGAACCTTCTGTTTCAGCCGATATTAGAGGTTTTTGTCGTTGTTTTGTTTTTCACTTTTGGCTAGTTTAAAATTTATCTTGCTCTCTCAGAACAGCTTAAATAGTTAAGGATTAAAACATATTAAAAAAAAATAGAGTTCTTTTTTTATCCCAGGACATGTCAGCATCCCCTTTCAAGGAAAAATAACTGGTTTAGAAATAATTTTAGAAGCTAGATATTATGAGTTTTTTGTCACCTCACTAAAAATGATTTCCATTTTATAGTGCTTTGGAATACACTATATTGAAGTCATTCTAAAAATCAGGATGAAACTTTTTAAATTGTATTGAATTTTGGTAAGTATATATTTTCTTACTATACACTTTGAAACAAATATAAAACAAAAGTATTTAAAATATGATTTTTTCTTAATGGAGTTTCTATTCAAAGAGGAACAAAGTAGCAAAAAAGGGAAACGGTAATAACTCATCTTCTATAAGACAGACTGCACGTGAGGATTACATTTTTAAATCTATAGAAAAAAATAAAGTATTGCCATGTCAGGATGATTTATGAACATACTAATTTCTACTTTGTTTCTGTTTTATTTTTCAACCATATATCCTTCTTTCTTCTCTAGAGTTGAGTGAAACACATGGAACTCCTCTGTAAGAAACTTTTTGCTGAATGCTAAAAGGCAAAGTTGCTGATCAAAAACCTTTCAACCTGGCTTTTGCATTTCAGTTTTCCTGTATCTTTGTGGGAAGATGCTAAAATAGAGGGTGAGAGGCTAAGGCATTCAGGAAGTGAGAGATTCCGTAATTCTTCTAGAGTTGGGGTTCACTAGATTACTTACCTTTTCAGTGACCCAGTTTGATGGCAGCTCTTCTGGTGAGGAGAAGCTTGCATGAAGCACCGAGGTTGTTTAAGCTCTAGGTATGGAAATCCTGAGCCTCAGCTAAGATCAGGAGATATGAACAAGTGACAGAGCCTCCAATCTCAAGTAATCAGTCTTGAGTAATAGGTATGTCACCATGGGAGATCTTCACACAAACTTGGGGGCTAGAAGGGAGCCCCAATAATGACAGATTGAGTGTCACCACCTGCAAAATCTAATGGCTTGGCATCTGATATAATCTGATTTAAGACAAATATGTATGATGACATTTCCTATATAAAGTGTACCTAACATGTCAAGTAAAATTTTGATAACTGCTACTGAATTAAAAATTATAGATACTTAAAACTTTTTAGGAAATAGAAGATCTAATATTTCACTCTTATTTCATACAAATTTCACAGTAATCACATGAAGGTAGACAATATCATTCTCCATTTTCAAGATTCATAGATTTATACTAGAAAAGTTAAATGGTTCATTTAAGAAGTGAAGGAGTAAGATACAAATTCTGTCCTATTCCAAAACCTTCCCATTATGTGCTATAGCTTCAAGGAGATCTTTGATTTTTAGGGACCACCACTATACATCATGGCCTCACGTGGCAATTCAGTTGAAATAATAATGTTGGCTTTTGTTTGAATATTTCACTCTATCTACCCCCTGGGCAGAGACAGAAGCTTCCCTCTGGATTTTCTTTTTGAGCCAGACAGGCTACTATGAAACAAACTTTTTTTGCTTCTTCATACATTAAGTTACAAAGGCTGACTTTTCAGAGACCTTGTGATTTCTCAGCCCTGACTATGACCAATGGAAAATTTAGTTCTTAGGTCTAGAATTAGAAAGTCCATGCATATCTAATCAATTTTGATTTTCTTTAGTAATATAAGTAATGTTTGTTTCTCTGTCTTTCAAAAACATGTGCTTCTCTCAATTTGTTCTCAACTCATGGTGTTAGAAAAGATAATTTGCTTCCTGTCAGGCTCTACCAACTGTGTCTGTGTAGCAACTTTTAATTTCTTGCACTTAAACCCATTCAGTCGCTCTTCATGTGAACTTGTTTGGCTGCAAATGATAGAAATATGAGCCAATTAAACTCGATCACAAGAAAAAGATTAATCAATTAAATTGCAAAAGGTTCTGGGATTCAAGTAGGTATAAGGAACACTGAAATCATGAATGTGAATCTTCTGGTCTTTTATCTCAGCTTGTTTTTATGTTGCCTTCGTTATTTTCACTGTACGACGACCTTCTCCACGGGTGGGAAACATGGCCATGACATTTCTGAAGCTTAATTCTGTACTCCTGTCTTATAGATACCATAACTGCAGACAGCATAGGTAATAATAATAAACAATAATAAAGTAACAATAACAACTATATTCATACTTTCAATGTGCTAAGAACTTGACAATAATTCTTTTTATCCTTACAACCTGCTTAAAGATGTTTCCAACATCTTCTCAGTTCATGGCGTCACAGCCAGTTTTGGAAAGCCATTCTGAATGTGCTCAGAGTCGACTTGCCAACCTAAACTGCCTATTCCTCCTCTTCTAGTTCTATACTTCCTCTTTTGATTAAAAAATTTTGAAATTAACAAAATTGGGGCTTTTTTCCTAACTATATTGATTTCCAATGTGCATATGGTTCTTCACTGCAGGAATAAGTAACTGTAAGATGAAATTCATCTCTTGTTACGTATATGAATTAATTTGACTTCAAAACATAATATTTGGAAGAAAGGGAGTGTTTTGATCATTTTTTAATTTTATGAAGAATTTTCTCTGGTTGAGTTTTTCATTTCCCAGCACCTGCCCCAGCCTTGCAGGAGGGTGTCAGGGCACAGGAAGGATGGCGGGGACCACGCACAGCCTGTGGCTGGCAATGGCAGATTTCTGACCTTGGACGTGTGTTTCTGCTGCAGCCCAGAGTCCGTCTCCACCAGTATCTCCCCACCACCCCCATCTCTTCCAGGCCACAGGCAGAGGCAGCCTGTGGACACAGGTCCAAAAGGGGACAAAGCACCATTTGCAGCAACATGGATGGACTTGGAGGGCATTACGCTTAGTGACATAAGTCAGACAGAGAAAGCCAAATACTGTATGATGTCATTAATGTGCAATCTAAAAAACACAACAAACTAGTGGCTATAACAAAAAAGCAGCAGATTCACGATACAGAGAATAAACCAGTGGTTACCAGCGGGGAGAGGAAAGGGGAAAGGGCAATGGAGGGATCAGGGGTTCAGAGGGACATCTATTAGATATAAAATAAGCTACAAGGATATATTGTACAACACAGGGAATATAGCCAATATTTCATAATAACTATAAATGGAATATAACCTTTAAAAATTGTGAATCACTATATTGTATACCTATAATTTATATGATATTGTACAGCAATCATAGTTTAATTTTAGAAAAAAAAAAGGAGGAGCACAAAGCAGAAACAATGGCAAATCCTACGGGTGGAGGTCTGGGCGGTCAGGGACCCACGGCGCCCCCTGCTGGTCAAAGTTGTCTCCGTCGCGGGCGGCCCTACCTGTACCCCATCTGATTGCTCTCATTCCAGGTAAACACTGTCCACCAGCTATTTATGTTGTATTTTTACTGAACTAAATGTTCTAAGTAGCGAAAGCATATTCAGTGCTACATCATGTTCTTCATAGATTTTAGTGTTATAAATATGAATGCATCTGTTTAAATTCCCAAAACAGCCATTTTAAGTAGAACCATATATTCTTAAACTAAGTGAGAAACCGAAACTTTTATTATTCATAAACAGCCAAAACTGACAGGGATGACGCATAAAATAGCCTCAAAATACTTTTAAAAGCATGTCTTTTCCCAGAGAGTGTTACTCTGTGAAGCTGACCGGGAACTCTGATCTCTGTAATCTGCATAGTTTTAAATGCATTAATGTTTAGTCTTCAGACTGGAAAAAAAAAACCATTGTGAATGATAATTCCAAAATCAGCCTGTGACCCATTACACCTCAGTGGACTCGGTGGCCTGATCTTTTCTCATTCTGGTGTAACCCCAGCATCCCCGGTTCATTTAATTCTTTAAATGTTAATTAAAAAACAGCAGGAAAAGCCAAGAAGATAAAGCAGATGAAAATCCCTTTATAGCCTGTAGTACAGAGAATAACAATTGCAGGGAATGAGAAAAATTTTGTTCAAATATGAATATGATCCATGAAAATTTATTTCTTGGGGGCTGTCATTTTACACAGGAAAACCATACCAATCTTTCGTCTTGTTGCACCAGAAATATCAGAATCAAGCTATGTGGAAAGTCTGAGTATCAGATAGACAATATTCTTTTACCAACCTCATTTTTTCTCCTTCTGCAGTATTATTTAAGCTTGTTGTTAAATGTATTCTATTGTGCTATCAGATTCATAATCTTGCAATGCAGTCTGCACTGAATGATGGGGCCATTTCAACAATAGAGCGAATAGGAGAATTTAGCTGCAGGTTTGTTGAAGGGCAAATTCACCTTCCTACAATCTTCTAGGTTATGGAAATGATCTGTGGGCAACAAAATTATAACCTGAATTGGGATCCAGAATTCGATATGAATGAGACTAGTGTCTTGCCTGGTGCCCTGCACATAAGATGCATTCAATACATTTTTTCCTCCATGAATAAAGGAGTATGTGAATGAGGACAGTATTGAGAGAGGTAGAAAAGAAATTAATATAATGACTTTTTTTGTATTGGAAATATTTCTGGAAAATAATCTGAATAAAAATTCTTTAATGATTTACCATCTTTCCTACCGGTACATTTAGTATGTTTTAAGCTTGATTTCTTTATTTGGGATACAGTCATTAGTGATGGAAGTTTACTTATTCAATTAAAGTAGCGGATTTTCCTGAGCTGAGTGCACTTATAGACTATCATAAAAAGGCTGTTTGACAGTGTCTTGCAGGGAGGATTTTTAGAAGAATTAAGTGTTCTCTGAAAGTTTGCAAATCAGAGGCAGAAGAAAAAGAAAGGGTCAAACAATAAATCACACAGGAATAAATGTCTTTGCTCAGGGTATGCAGCCAGCTTTTTCCACAAAGGAGTGAAATTTCTTTCTTCTGTTTTCTTTTCCTAACGTTGGTGGCATTATCATTCTTCCAGTCATCCTGAGATAGGAGGGAAGCGGGCAGGGCACAACCATTGAAGGAACAACACAGTAGCTGAGGACGGGACCAACTGGTTAGAACCAAGATGGCAGAAGATTCGACTTCCAGTAGACCTAGAGCCTTGTGGCGCACTCACGGGTGCTATGACAATTCCTAGGCTGACCATAAAAGATCAAACAGTGGGCAGGGCCCAATTCCTGGAATTCCCTGCCCCTTCCATATTGATATAGGTCATGAAATATTCTCAAAGTGTGACCAGAGACTTTCCTGTTACCCACTGTAACGGGGTCAGGTACTGCTCAAACGCTTCTGCATGTATCTTCTTGTTTTGCTCACACAGTGACCCTGTTAGTAGGTTCTATTAATAACTCTGTTTAGGAAACGTGAAGCATAGGGTACAGCAAGGGTACATAACAAGAAAGCATTATTTAGAAAACAAGTTAGTATTTTGTTACACATCTGTCTGATGCTGGCATTGTATTAGCCGGCAGCGAAACATGCTTGCTGCCCTGAACCCACATGCACTCGTGGTGGGGAGACTGTTAAACATACTGTGATGGGGGCAGTAGAGGTGCCATGGGACAACTTACAAAGCACAGTGCATGGTCTGGGGGTGGATGCCCAGGGGACTTCTGGAAGAACAGGACAGGTAAGCCAACACGTGAGGCTTAAGTCAAACTTTTTCATATTAAGGGGGCTTGGAGGAGAGAGCTCATTCCAGGCAGAGAGAACACAAATTCAAATGCAGAGTAAAGCCTGATGGGGGAAACTGGAAACTAGGAAGGGTTGATATTATGCAAAGCGGGAGCGGCAGGGATGTGTTTGAGGTGACCAGCTATTTTAGAGGCATTTTTATAGTGTTTGGTAATAAAAATGGAGGTAGATATAAAACAGAGGATTACCTTTCTAGGAAGATCCCCCCGTCCTCTGGGAATGACCCCGTACAAAGGGTGAGCCAGTAGTGAGGGCGTTTCCCTGTGTGAGGACTCTGCCCTGCAGCCAGTGTTGGCAGATCCAAAGGTGGCACTTGACCCAAACTGCCACACTGAAGTCTTTCCTCGGATTTCCTAAGCAAATGAGTGCAAAGCATTTCCTTCCTGGTGGTCTGAACTTCTAAGTTCAAGAGACATAACAGTTCTTTGTTCCTTCTCATAAAACAGAAGATAGTCCGGAGTAAGAGAGATGCAGACATGAGAAGTAAAGTGAGCCCTGGAAATCTCTCTCCCCAGAAGCAAATGCCCAAGAGTAACAGTGGGTATTTCTGAAACTCCAGTTTTAGACTTTCAAGTTTCCAATTTACCTAAGTATTTAGAGTGGGGTTCCTACCATTTGAAACAAAAAAGTCAAAAAATAAAGTAATTCATTGAATTGGTGTAATGCATTATGTAAGTGTATTAGACTGGGCTGCCCCAAGATCCTGAGCTGGCAAGGAGTGGAGATAATATGGAAGTATGTCTTCTATTTGGCCAAAAGTTACAATGATGATGGAGAAGAAATATTAAGATTTAGAGCAGGGCATCTTGACATCAGGGAAGAGATATTATGAAATCTTGACTTGTAGGAGTTGCAGAGTTTGTTGTTAATTCTCAGAAATTCTTTGGTGGCAAAACCATCTCACAACGTGTGGAGGACCACCATCTACAGACCAGGCGCACTCGTGTCCTCTGCATCTGGGGTCAGAGAGCAGCCCAGCCTATTACATGTACAACACCTACTCCATCAATCATCACATCTTTTTTTTTTTTTTTTTTTTTTTTTTTTACTCTCCAGACACTCTCCCTATCCCTGGTTTTTGGTTTGTTTTTTTTTTAATATGAGTCATAATTTGAGTTAATTTCCTTAGGTAGAGATTTCATTCTATTCGCTGGAATTCAAAAGCTGTGTCCAGAGTTTGGGGAGTGGTTCGAGAAGGATGCAGGTGCTACTAAGGAATTAGAAATGATAGAGTCACAGCAGGATGTGGCTTTTCTAGAGTCCAGTTGTACATGATAACAGATTCTTTTATCCAAATAACAATATTTATTTGCCCAATAAAGAAGGTGGTGAGTGATGGGAAAGAAGACTGGTTGCCCAGTGAAGCTTGAACTTAGAGGTGAAAGAACAAGCATTGATTTTAAAGTGGTGAGATTCAGGCTGGAATGAATGGGAAGAAGAGCCCTGATGTTCGAGGTACCTGTGGAACACATGCTACTTGCTGTGACCAGTGGACAATTAGGTAGAGAGATGGCATCTAAATCTTCACAGATGATAAAGCTGGAGGTACAGAATCAACATCCAGCAGCGCACAGATGGTCACTGAAACAACAGGACCTCAAGAGATTGCTTGGGAGAGGACATAGCGCGTAAAGGTAGAGGGTTACAAGGCCAGGTCTTGCTGCTTCCTTATCTAAACATGAATATAAACAAAACATCCCTTTGTAGGTTCAGTACATTAATAATAAGTGTGTCCTTTTTAAAGGTTTTTACTGAAAAAAAGATGGTGTTTAAGCTCTGCCCTGACTTCCATACCTCTCTCTTTCCTTTTTGTCTGGAAACCCAATGAACTCAAACTACTCATCATGGAGAAAATAATGAATCCAGTAATAAATAAATTTCACCTTCTCCATCAGTTACTTTCAGTACTCACGTTCCATACAGTGGTACTCTCCTTTTGCTTCCTTTCCACCTGGAGTGACTCTGAGGAAAGCCACAAGCGTAGGAAGGGGTTAATACCTTTGGTTAGGTAGAGTTCTCACTGCCCCTGAACTGACGATACTGCAAAGAAAATCGCAGAGTCCCCAGGCATAAAGCCAGCTCTGCCAGCATTATTCCTAGATCATTTAATTTAAAGACATTCTCTCTTTGGATCTCCCTCTGTTTATCCAGATTTCTTTAGGTTTAGGGCATGAATAAAAGAAAGCTTTCCCAAGACGTAGTAGGCTGAACAATGCCTCCCAAAGCTATCAGGTCCTAATGCCTGGAACTTGTGAATGTTTCCTTACTTTAAAAAGTATCGCTTCAGATGTGATTAAATTATAAATCTTTAAATGGGGAGATGATCTTGGATGATCTGGGTGGAGTTTAAGTGCCATTACAAGTGTCCTTACAAGAGTAAGGCAGAGGGAGATTTGGTATGTATACAGATGAGAAGGTGATGTAAAGATGGAGCTGACAATGATTTGAAGGTGCTGGACTTGAAGACTGAGTGATACATTCATCAGTCAAGGAACGTTGGCAGCTACCAGAAGCTGGAACAGACAGGGCAGTATTCTGCCCACCACTCCCAGCACATCCAGAGGAAGCACAGCCCTACCAACATCTTGATTTTGACCCAATGATACTGACTTTGGACATCTAGTCCCCAGAACTGTGAGAGAATAAGTATCTGGTTTTTTTTTAAGCCACCAGGGTTGTGCTATTTTGTTACAGCAGTGACATCAAACTAATACACGAGACAGAATCTGCCTTCCTTGTACTTCTCTTTCCTCTTTGCCTGGCCTTTGTATTTAATTGGCTCTTCAACCTTCCACACATATTTATGTAAATTTTATCATAATTTCAAGCAGTCCCTATTTCAAACCCAGCTCTGTACTCTGTTAAATCCACATCATGGAGAAAAAGAAAAAAAAAAAAAAGGAAAGAAAGCATGAAAAATGAAGAGCATATTTTATCAAGCAGTTGCCACCCACATCAGAAACTAAAACAGCAAATTGATATGTCATTTCTAGAAATAACTTTTTTTCTATTTTCTTAATTTTTCAGGCCATTTATATGAAACAATAGTTTGGTGGAAAGGGGAAAGAGGAAAGGAATTTTAAGAGGAAAACAATTTGTTCTCTAGTTTTCAATTATTTTATAATGTACCACTTTCCCCAGAAGGACTTGGATTTGTGTTTATAATTATGACAGCCAGGGTGTCAGTGATGGCAGGGTCAGTGATGTTGGCCGAATATTTTATCCCCTCCTTCGCCCACCCACACATTTCCTGGCATCCTTTCAGTGAAGCAGTCCCGTGTCACTAGTTCTTGCCAATGAACTTTGAGCAGAAGTGACACGTGCCAGTGCTTGTCCGAGGAGGTACAATTTCCCAGGTTTGCTCCACAGGGGCTCTCCTTTTCTGCAGCAGTGACAAAGGAGACCACCTGGAGCATACGGTGTAGTTGCTACATGGAGCCTGGATCAGCGTGAGTGTGGGTCCTGCTCACCCAGTTGGGGCCTGTACTTTGAGAGAGAATAAATTTGTGTGGTATCAAATAACTGACATTTTCTTGTGTTTATTGAAGCATTTCTTAGTCTATTTATGACCAATGCAAGGTATTTCTTTTTGTTCCTAACTTTCTAAGAATAACAGTGTTCAAATCAAGAACTGGTAAAGAATCTGAACTTAATTATAATTTCTTAGTAACTTCCCCTGGGAAAAAATTCAGATGCAGAAGAGAACATTTTATTGGTCCAACTTGAAATTTAGGGCAGTCTGAGATGAGAAATCATCATTTTTTAAAAATGGAAGTACATAATTTATGTGCAATAGTGTGTAATTCTTCATAAATAAATTTTAGCTTTGATTGCAAAACACATGCTTACCATTATCTTTTTTTCTCTTTCCACAAATTTAGACGGTTAATCTCTTACCAAAAGCAATAGCTAGAAAATGTTGTTTTTATGAAACTGTATTATAAAAGTTTTTCTCTTTAAGCAACCACTTTGAAAAAAAATTTATAAATTTTAAGAATTTTATTTTCTTCAAATAGAGAAAGCATTATAAGTTTGATGAAGTGAGTTAAAATATTTGAATTATGAGATTAAGAAATAAATGGCATGCTTTAAATAAATGCATGAATGATGAATGTTGGTAATATACATTTTGAAACAATTTTTATGTCAAGATTTTTTAGAGACAAAAATAGCTAATATATTGATCAATTACCTTAGATAAAACAATAAACTGGTTAGGAAATTGTCACTTATTGAATAAGGAAATTGACTTTTTATGTTAAAAAAAAAAAAAGCATTCACCAGCTTGTCATTTCTTCTGAAAAATAGATAATCTGTAATTTCTTGTGCCAGGAATTCCTCATTAGAGATGTTCTCATTGGAGTTTTCCACCAGATGTGAAAGCTCACAGAATTCTCCAGAGAGTTTTATCACAATTGAGCCTACAGCCACTCGGAGAATGTGTCATTATTCAAATCTTTTAATAGTAAATATAAAATGCACATGATGGAAACAGAAAATAACAAGCAGAGATCCTTCAGGAACTTGACCACAGGGCTCTCTGATGGAATACAAAAATTTAATGATCCATGGAAATAGAACAATAATCAAATTTGTAGACATAGGAAGATATAATTAGAGCAGAGGTACTTAGAAGACCATGGCAATGTGGGAAAAGGTCATCTGTGTAGATAAGGAAGTAATATCATTATTTTGGAAATGATAAGAAATCTTTCCTTTTCTTATCTGAAAACCACATCTATCAAAAATTTATTTCCATTAAAATCTGCCTGGAATCCTGATCTATCAGTTCTTTTGAGACTGATTCGCACCAGCCTCCCATCAGGCGTATTATTCTGAGTATATTTAACAGCATCTCAAAGTCGGTACTTATTAATTTAAAATAATCCTTAATTTATTCAAGGACCAAAATGAAAAAATCAAAACAGGTATTGAAAGATAAAATGGCTTAAGCAAATGGAACAAATTAAGGTGAGAACAAGGTATCCCCTTGATTCCCTTTGCCTTGTACTTAAAATGAACAAATCTAAAGTCATTTAGTAAAACACATTTCCAACCCAACAAAATTCATACATAATTTTCATTTCCATATGAAGTATCATATATTCAGTCAGTTTAATTACCTACAACCCTTGAATGACATTTTTTAATCCTTTGTGGTTCACTGAAAAACTCTGTAAAATATAACTAAGTGGTGTGTTCATTAAAATGTCAGAAATATTTTCAAGTCCAAATAGCACGGCATATTTTTCCTAAGTGTAGTAATAATACAATAACCATGCCAGGAGGGTGTAATTAACAACCATTTAAAAGAACAATTGTCTTAAATTATGCAGGAGCTTCATGCATAGCATCTTAATCAAGAAACAAAATTATTTTCAAGTTCATCCACAGGAAAAAAAAAATAAGAACAAACAAAAATAAACTTAATGAAAAATACAAGTTTGCACAGCTTATTTAATAGGTTTTACACATAACATGGCTACAATTGTTTTGACAGGGCACTTCAAGTGCCATTAACTTGACAGAATATTAGAGTTTACAAAGAATTTCAAAAAGTATAACAGTGATTGTGTTCTGCATGGACCTTCACACTAGCTGTTGGGAAGACAGAAACTGAGAGCCCCATTGTGTAGCCACATTCTGCTTACTCGGTTTTAACTTGTAACAGAGATCTGACCAGCTTCTTGGGTGACAATCATATACCTCCTTATCACTAGGCCCTGCTCAAGCTTTGTGACAGGAGCTTTAAGAACCCTTCTCAGCCTACATGTCTGAGTCATTTAGATGACTAGCCTTCCCCAACAACAGCCGGTGTGGGTTTGTGCAGGGGTAGATACTATTTGTCAACATATGGACATCTTCAGAGAAGGCTGTTCCTCCTCCCTTTCCCTGCAAAAGGGAAACTGGTCTAGTTGCCTTTCTGTTGGTGCCACCATAGATGCCAGCCTATCTTTAGGAGAAGTTATTTTCTGCTAAGTAAATACATGTCTTTCAGTCTACCTTAGATATTTGGATTTTGAAATAAGGACAGTAAATTTATTTAGAGGCATCAAAGTTTTCCGCAATTGAACTAAACACTACAATGAAAAGAGAGACTATCAAAGTGGACATTTTAAGAAAGGAAATTCAACTATGTATCGTTATTAGACACTTCAAAGACAGGATCGAGTTGAAAATAAAAGGGCATCAAAAAATAAAGAATTCAAAGACCAAGAACAAGAAACTGATGTGGCTATATTAAGGTAGACTTCACAGTAAAGAAAGCAAGAGGGAATTTTACAATAGCAAAAGCATCAATGCATCAAAAAGATACACTTCAAACTGCTTAAGTATACCCAAAACAGAACTTCAAATGCATTAAGTAAAATTTGACAGAATTCAAGAATAGACAAATCAATAAACGAGGCTGAAGAAGACTTTGCGACTCCTCTCAGCGACTGACAGAACAAATCAAGGGAAAAACAACAAAAATACAGCACGTTTGAAAACCAGTCAACTAACTTGACCCAATTGACATTTACAGAAAACTACTTCCAACAATCAAAAATACACTTTTTACCCACTGCACAAAGATGTCCACAAAGATCGATTATATGCCAGGCTCTAACACATGTCTCAATATATTTCAGATGATTGAAATCACATTGAAGATGCTCACTGACAAAATTATAGCAGAAATATTGACATTAGGACATGTAGCAGAAAATAAAAGTAAAAACACCTCAAAAGAACCCATTAGTCAAGGAAAAGTCAAAAGGAAAAATATATATTTTAAAAGAATGATAATTAAAATACAACATAAAAACATTCGGGAGTTGCAGCTAAAGTTTAAAGATTAGAAAGGAAGAGCTGTATACGATCAATGGTCTAAGCT
Source organism: Camelus ferus (assembly GCF_009834535.1). Lineage (NCBI taxonomy): Eukaryota > Metazoa > Chordata > Mammalia > Artiodactyla > Camelidae > Camelus > Camelus ferus. The sequence continues at coordinate 4,241,978 of NC_045718.1, read as the reverse complement.
GTTTTTAGATTAAGAAGTTAGAAAAAGAAGAACGAATCAAATGGGTACAGCCAGAACAATAGGACATTTTTTTATGGGGGGAGAAAAAAGGCAGCTTTAATCCCTACCTCAGACAGAGCATTATCTGTTCAAAACAATAATAAAAATGTCTTGTGGCATGTCAGACAAAATAAGAACTAAAATCCATAACAACAAGGACACAAAGGGCAGGAATAGTCGAACAGAATTAAAGTGCTGCCAGGTCCTAACGCTGTCGGGAAATTTGTACACGTCATGATTTATATTAGACCACAAGAGCCTAGTATGCATGCAGTGATCTTTAGGGGACACTAATGTACCAAATAGTGCACAATAGTAATTGTAGAGAAAAATGGAACGTTAAAAACGTTAAATATTCCAAAAGAACGTAAAAAAGACAGGACAAAGGAACTTAAAACATGAGGTTCTAACAGAAAGCAAATAGCATGGTGGTAGTTATATCAATACAATTTATCAGCAATCACATTAGATATAATTACACTAATTTCTAAAATTAAAAATCTACGATTGTAACAATAGATTTTTTTTCACCACCTTACCTACCATACGTTACTCAGAAGATTCCCCTAAAACATTAGGAAATGGGAAGATTAAAAGTGAGAGCGAAGTTATACTATGTAAATCCCAACCAACAAAAGCTTCTGTATTCATACTAATGTCAAACAAGGCTGATTTTAAGTCAAGAGTCGTTACTAGAGATTAATGGGGACACTTCATAGTGATAAAGGTATCAATTTTCAAGAAAGACAGAACAATATCAAATCTGAAGATATCATGTACCCTCAAAAATATAAAACACTATAGAGTGATCCTTGTTTCAAGATGCTGTGTGTTAAAGCACCTACCAATGTATGAGAAAGTAGGTGCTCAGTGTCTCTCACTCCAGATCAGAAAACAGCGTTCAGAAGAACTAAGATATACGTCTGAGGCTGCAACTAGCCGGCTGCTAAGGCTTCTGTCTCAGGTTCCTCAACCAAAAATGGAGTGATTGGACCTCATACAGCTCTCATTCTGTGATTATAAAGAAGCAAAAGTAATGACAATGTTACATGCAGTTTATAGAAATTTTGATGTTTAAAGAGTGACCATCTCACACGCCCTACCTCACAAACTGGGGAGCTCGGAGGAGAGGTGATTAAAACTGGGTGTTAGTATTTCTATACACCCACCAGCTTCAAGTGTAGGAACGGTGAGAAGCTGGTGTTCGTAGAGCCAGGTCACACTGGCCCTTGTATGTATCACAGCCCTGCTCTGTATTATGCCAACCCTTCAGATGAAAACACTGATGCTCAGAGAAACGGTGTTATTTCCCCAAGCCAGGGAGACGCCAGGGCTTCTGAATTCTCCATGCTGTAAATAAATTGTCTCAAAGTTTAATTCACACTTCTGAAACACTTAATGAATCAATTAAGTGGTCAGAATGATTCTTAATTTTGTTTCACAGAGGAAGAGGATTTCAGAGTTCGAAAGTCCATCACGTAATATGTCTACCCAGTCTCATTTTATAGATGTTGACATTGATTGACTGGCTTAGCATAGTTGCTGATAAGTACTTGTTGACTGTATTAATGCAGTAAAATTAAATAACACTGCACAGAGAGTTCAAATTTTGCCACCAATTAGCTATGTGATTTCTGACTTCAATTTCTTTAATCATAATTAGTTCAGATTTACGAGCTTCAAATACTAATTTCAAATGCCTATGATGTTATAAATGTCAGCGACTTGCCCGAGATCACGTATCCATCTGGAGATAGAGCTCGTACTGGAATCTTCTATGGAAATGAGTTTTCTTATAAAACGGTTACCTTTTAGACCAACTGCAATGCACGTCTGGATTGCAGACACTGTGCTTAAAGAATCCATGTTGCAGTATTGGCTGCTATTAATGTATCAAATCAGTGTCAATAGTAAGAGCCCGCAGAGCTATCTTTAGATCAGGTGCTGCCTACAGTACTCCCACTGGCACATAAGGCATAAAGAAGCCAGCATTTCCTCTGCTCTGACTTTGTGCCGGGCAAGATTGGAGGTGCTTCACTTTAACTCACTGAGTCCACATAATACCCTGTGAGGTAGTTCCTATTAGTACCTCCATTAAAAAGTGAGAAATCAAGCCTTGGGTATGTGCAAACATGCACACACACCCACAACCCACCTACCCACACACACACACACACACACACAAAGCAACTGGTCCTAAGTTATCTAAATTACTCAGTAGTTGTCCTCCCTTATCCATGGGGATACATCCACAGATGCCTGAATCCGTGGATGGTACCAAACCCTATATATACTCTGTTTTTTCCTATACATGCACACCTATGGTAGAGTTTAATTTATAAATGAGATACTAACAACAATAACTAATAAAATAAAACAATTGTAACAATATACTGTAGTAAAAGTTACGTGAATGTGGTCTCTCCCTCTTTCTCTCAAAGTATCTTCCTGTATTGTTCTCACCCTTCTTCTTGTCATGATGTGAGGTGAGAAAGTGCCTGTGCGATGAGATGGAATGAGGTGAGTGACTACATACTGTGACATGGAGTTAGGCTACTCCTGACCTTCTGATGAGACATCAGAAGGATCATCTGCTTCAGGTGATCCCAGGTCACTGAGCCATGACCATGTGTCAGGCTGGGTGTCCGTGACGGGGGATCTCAGCCAGGAGACGGTGGGAGGGTATGAGATTTCATCACCCCACTCAGTATGCAGCAAAACTTAAAACTTATGAATTGTTTATTTCTAGAAAACTTTCCATTTAATATTTTTGAACGACAGTTGACCACAGGCAACTGAAACCTTGGAAAGCAAAACCACAGATAAAGAGGGGACGACCGTATAGCTAGCAAGCAGCAAGGGGAGAATTCCTCTTCTCATTGTACATGCAGCGGTTTGTTCTGGATCAGGATAAAAGTACAGCTGCTTTCCTCAGCAGGAAAGACCATACCATTCATATTAGGAGAGTTCTTAAAATACAGGATTTTATACACATTATACAGCTCAAAGGCTACCATCCTACATATGTCAGGCTGAAGGGAGTCCTAAGTGCAGGTTTTAGATCAGTAATAGCAACTGGGAGTTTAAATTATTTCTGTTGTTCCTGTAATTGCAAATAGATGTGAGGAAGAAATAAGCATAGACCCACACAAAACCATTTTTCTTCTCCCCACCCCCAAAATAGAGAAAACCGTGTTCAAGAATGAGTAGAAATGAAGCTTTTTAGTTTTGATGAAATCAAATGTATTCAGAAGTCAAATGTGACGCATTTTAACCAACCACTAAACTAGTGATTCCTTCCTTTGCTGCACCTGACATTCTTTTCAAAATATCACCAAATGCTGACATGCCATCATTTGACAGAGATTGCTTGTCAAAAACGAAATATATTCTTAGAGTGTCTTTCACTAATAACAGTCCTCACAGCTGTGAGAACAAGGAACACCTCCTGCCTCCAAACTCATCCTCTTCTGTTATCTGTCCTTTTTGGAAATGTCAACTTGGAGAAATCTTTAATATGTAGAGGATGACTCTATCCAACCATAAACATCCTTGAATTCATAAAATGGCCCTCCCACTGAAATAGCAGTAAGTTAGGAATGAGATGAGGCGTTCACGGTGCTGGAACAAGTCTGTTTATATATTCGAAAACCCACCAGCTAGCTTATTTTCAGCTTGTACTATTTTCATTTGCAGAACACTGCACGGTCCACTTTGAAATGAGCCATTAAATCAGACGGGGGATTACTGCATAAATAATGAATGAACAGAGGAAAATAGGGTCATTTAATTTTCTTTAAAAAGGAATGGACTCCGGATTAATCTTAGAAAGTTCTTTGAGGAGTAAAATTCATGATTTTGCCGCATAATGTTCAGAGTCTTTCTATTTATGATTTTATAAACCACAGATAGTGCAATTTTATAACCTATATGTATCTAAGTTTGCATTCACACTTAAAATGTAATTAAATAAATTTAACATAATCAGCAACATATACTTTAAGAACAATGGACTTTTAAAGACAAAATTTTACCAAACAAATGTATTAGGTATCAGAAGATAATCTCTATATATTACATTTAGCTATGAAACTTTTTTTTTATCTCTGAAATACTTTACTATGTGCCATGTGATAAGCTATCAGTGTTATTAGTTAAAAAATTATGTTTAAATGTGACAAACACCCACATATCCATATATACAAGAGTTCAAATCAAAATTATTTACAATTTTAAAACAGGAAATAAACCAAATCAATTAAATAATAATGGTTTCCAGATAGTAAAAGGAAATAGTCATCAAAATGATGTATAGATCTGTATTTATTGAACAGTTAATTTTTATGGCATATCACAGAATATTCAGATCAAATTTATGCATTTATTTGGTATGTGAATATATAGATAGATAGCATAGATACAGATCTCCAGTTAAAGACTTATATCCACAGTCTTATCACTGTTTACCTCCTGTAAAGTCAGGGTTCAACCAGAGAAGCAAAACCAGTAGAATGAATATTTATATATGTGTGTGTGTATGTGTATGCACACATGTGTATATAGAGAGAGATTTCAAGGAAGTGGCTTCCATGATGGCATATTGTCTAAGCAAATCTGAAATTTGTAGCACAAGTATCTGGGAAGGAAGATGACAAGCAGGCTGGAATTCATGTGTATGGCCAAAATTGTTGTTCAGGAGTAGAATTTTTTTCTACATCTACAAGGAAAATTCAACCTTACGTGTAATGCTGATTAAGTCAGGCTCAACCAGATTATCCAGGATAACCTCCCTTACTTAAAGTCAGCTGATTAGGGACTTTAACTGCTTCTGCTAAATCCCTTCACAGAAGTACCTAGACTAATGATCAATTAGATAACTGAGGACTGAAACTGAGCCTAACTGATAACTCAAAAAGCCCATCACAACCCCAAGCAACTATCATCTCTTGTTTGGGTCACTATGGTAACCTCCTAACTAGGCCACTTGTTCCTGCCGTTAGCCTTGTTTAGTCGGTTCTTAACACAGTCGCCATAGTAATCCTGTTATTATCAAGACAGATTATGACACTCCTCTGTGCAAAATTCTCCAACAGCTCACCATCTTGCTCAGAGTGAAGATAAAAGTCTCCATTGTTACATACAATGTCCTCATTGTTTTGACTTCCTCTCTGACCTCTCTGACCACAGCCCTTAGCTCTAACTACCCATTCCCACCCATGCCATTTACTTTGCTGGGGCCACACTGGCTTCCCATTATTTTGAGAAAACTTTAGGCATGTTCCCACCAAAAGTAATCTACAGTTGCTCCCAACACTATATAGAATGATCTTTCCCCAGGTGAACAAGCATTGAATCATTTCTTTACAGGCTCATAAATAGAATTATCATAGCTGAGCAAATAATCAGTCCAAATGCAGCAGTATAAATTACTAAAATTTTTTTTTTTGAAGAAAGAAAAGTGTGGGAAGGGAACAGAATGGAGAATGTGGGAAATAAATTATCTAGCATGAGGGATAAGAGGAAAAAATTGGGCAGAGGAAACATTCAAAGAGATAATGCCAAATAATTTTCCTAACACATCATATTCAAATTGCCAAAAAAAAAAAAAAGATAAACAGGAAAAGCTTGAAGGCAGCAAGAGAATAAAGACATATTACATAGGAAGCGGCAAAGGTAAAAACGACAGCAAACTCTTTATCTGAATCTGTACAAGCCCGATGACATTCAGGTCATCTTTAAAGTATTGAAAGAAAATAAGGTCAACTCATAACTCTATGTTCAATGAAAATACACTTCCCCAAAATTGTCTAAATAAGAATACGTACATACAGACAAAATAGATGTTATATTAAAACAAATTCTTTTTTAAAACTGTCAAAGAAGCTTTTGTTAAATTAAATCTATGGCCACATATTTGTTTTATAAGCTTTGCCCACTCTCTACCTCATGAGTTTCCTTTCCTTCACTTCAACTAACAGTGTGGGTAGAAAAAATTAGAGACAAAACTCAGGCACTTGACTTAACCAGGAATCTGGGTCACTTCAAATTGTTGTAAAGCAAGAAAATGGGATTGAGGACATTGTCACTACTCACTCCGGCTCACCGGCTGAGCTTGCAAAAATGCAAAGCCATATTTAATCAGTCATCTTGATGGAGGAAATGCAGTATTTTTGGTAATTTTTTATTTAAAGAGAACCTGGAAAATAATTGTCATTTAGAAACAATATATAATTAGTGAAATATTTTAACTAGGTCCTTCTTTCAGTAGTTTTGCAGTTGTGAATAGAATCCTTTATTTCATGACCATATTATAATAACCAATCTTACCACTACTGTTTTAAAATAAATTTCAAGAAAAAAACATTCCACACATAATTTTTCTTCTCCTTTTCCTTCCTGATTTTTTTTTTTTTTTTTGTCATTAAAAACAACAAATAGCAGAATCTCCAATCTTCAGGAGATTGGACTGAAGAACTTCCACCTGTTTCACATCCAGGAGGAGAGATTCAGATCAGGGTGCAGTGATTCTTTCATTAAAGTGTAAGTTACCCATCTCTTTCTTTGATTAAGGGATGCCTTTGGCATGAAATTGAACAGGACTTGACTACATTAGAGCAAGATATTAAAGAAGCAGTAAGCACAACTTGCTACCTGTCACTGTCTATCAAAAGAAATTCTTGAGGGAGAAGGAATATGCCAGGATAAATCATTGCACATACATAAGGAAATTAAAAACTCTAGAAATGGTAGAAATAAAGGGAAGTATAAAAGACACTCCTGCTTACTTTAGTTGTTTTAAAAGACAATTGACTAAAGAAAATACAGAAGCAGTATGTTCCAGACTTATAGCATAAGAAAAAGGAAACATGACAATTACAGCAGAAAAAGATCACAAGGAAGATTTTAAAGTGTATTTTAAAAAAAGAAAAGAAGTGTATTGTAAAGATTTTGCACTATACATGAAGTCATATATTATTATTTGAAGATAGACGATGATTAATAAAAGATTTATATTTTAAACCTTAGAGCAACCATAAAAGTAATGCTAAAATGAGTAAAAATTATTCTAAATATAAATAAATACTAAATATTAAGAATAATACTAAACATGGATAGGCCTAGAGATTGTCATACTAAGTGAAGTAAGTCAGAAAGAGAAAAACAAATATCATATGATGTTACTTATTATTTTTATGTGGAATCTAAAACATGATGCAAATAAACGTCTTTACAAAATAGAAACAGACTCACAGATAAAGAAAACAAAGTCATGGTTACCAAGGGGAAAGGGAATGGAGGATGGATAAAGTAGGAGTTCGGAATTAGCAGAAACAAACTGTTATATATAAAATAAATAAACAACAAAGTCCTATATTAGCAGAGGGAACTATATTCAATATCCTATAATAAACCATAATGGAAAAGAATATGAAAAATAATATTTATTTATATAACTGAATCACTTTGCTATATACTAGAAACTAACACATTGTAAATCAACTACACTTCAATTAAAAATAAATAAATAAAAATAGTTAGAGGCTTTATAATTAGTAAGCACAAAACAAACAAAAATCTTCTTGTAGCTAAGTTTTTTTTAAATGTAAATAGATATGGCATTTCATACAATATAAATAAATTTAAGGTTGACTTCAATCTTTCTCTCCTACACAAATGACTGTCATTTTGTGAGGAAAAAAAAGAAACTGACAATTAGCCAACAACTAAAAATGAGACAGTAGATTTCAGTTTCTTTTAAATTTACGCATAGTTGTCTTTCTTTCTGTTAAATCCTTCATAAGCTCATCTTTGACGGTTAATTTTATGTGTCAAGTAGATTGGTCCATTGGGTGCCTGGATGTTTGGTCATACTTTCTTCTGGATGTTCCATGAGGATGTTTTCAGATGAGATAAACTATAAAGCAGATGGTTCTGCATGATGTTATTGGGTCTCATCCAATCAGTTGGGTTGACCCTTCATTACCTAACAGAAATTTCTCCTGCCTGGTGGCCTCTGAACTGAGATGTAGGCTCTTCCTGGTTCTACAATAGCTTCCGGCCTTTGGATTCAAAGTGAGACATTGGCTGTGCAGATTTTGAACTTGCCAGCCTCCATAATTGTGTGAGGTAAGTTCTTAAAACAGATCCATCCATTAGTCAGTCAATCCTATTGGTTCTGTTTCTCTGGAGAACCTGCCAAACACATCATCCCACACATTCTCTTAGATTTTCCTTAAGGACTACAGGTCCTATGTTGTCATGTAATGTATATTAGAGTACCTCCAGGATTTCCCATTCTCAGGTTAAAAATGTATTATACAAGAGAAATTTAAAATTGATTAGGGACTTATTAAAATGATGATTAAATAGCCTCCTGTAGAAGTCAAGGCTTAGTTAGAAACTGAAATGAATAATTTAAGTAAAAATTCATGTCACACTGAGTAACACTGGAGTCAATCAACTTCTGTGCTCACAGCCTGTATTTCTATTTTTATCCCTGTAATCTTGCAAATTGTTTTTTTTTCTTTTGCTATTTTAATGAATGCTGGCATAAAAATTTCCATTTAATACAAGTTTAACAAGAAATCCATTTTGTTTAATGGCCAGTAAGATATCATCATTGCATAGTTTAAAAGTCCATGCTTCCAAACTGTGAGGCTCTACGTTATGCAAATTGGTTAATAAAATATTAACATGAAACTACTACTAACTATGTCACTTGCACTAGTACATGGATCTCTTGTCTCAGAATTTTCAGTCGTGCTCCACTACACCTAGTCTGTCACAATATTAAATGTCTGTAATACATGACTATGAATATGAGCAAAGTGAACTTTTCAAAACGCTGGTGTGATCACGTCAGTCCCTTGTCACTGGCTTCTTAACTGTTTTTGGGACACTTCAGGCTCTCTTTCTACAGCCTCAGTCTGCATGTTTCCTCATTTTAGTTTTCCTGCTCTCTCACGCTAGCCAAAGTTCTATGTATTTTCTCACTAGAATGGTTCCCAAGTTCCTCTAATTGTCACATTTCTAGCTCTTCCACTTCCTCTCCCCAAGATGATTCAACCTTCAGACCTTCCCTCATTTTCACTTTCCTAAGAGGCAGCTCTTCCGTCCCTGCAAGTCATGTACCCCATGGCATGCTACTTCTCACCTAACACAATTTTATGTCATTTATTTTTATATATTATTATTTTATGTTAATTTAATTGATTCCGCTCTCTCCCCGTGTCTCTCTCTCTCTCTCACTTGATTGCAGACTCCTTGAGGTCATCAACACACTTTGGTTGTTATTTTTTGTCTTGTTTTGCCGTTGACATCCCCAGGGGACATGCAATGTTTGGCACATACTAAACGCTCATGAAACAATTGTTGAGGTGGTAAATAAATAAATCACAGCATTGTACAATCCATTCAAATACCCTAGTGTTTCTTAGAGATAGCAACAATTCTACTGAGAAAAATCATGTGTAATAAAGGTGTGATGAGAACAAAAGGTAACATTCTTTTTAAGCACTCAACTTAAATCTTTGTTTTAACTCATTTATAAAATGATGCAGCATTTAAGTTGTAAGTAGATCCTTCTCATTACTGGGTTAATTAAGTAGTTTTGGTGCTAAGTAAACATTTTCTTATTAGACTTACTCTCATAATTTTGCCTGGCTCCTGCCTTTTCCTTTTCTATTTTTATTGTCTCATACATATAATCAAACAATCTGAAGAAAAATAATGAGTAGAAGGAAAAAACACACTCAATAGACTGTGGAGAAAAAGCTAACTTTAAAAGGAATCATTAATATCAACAGGATGTAAAGATTCATTTTTTTCACTAAAAGTTCATAACCAATAGGTAGTAAAATTATAGATTTGAAAAAGCTTGGGAGCAATCATTTTCAAAGTCACTATGTTACAAGTTTGGGATGATGCTCTGATTGTGGCTAAGAGTGTGTCGAATGATATGAGGTTTTTATTTGGCAGTATGGGTAAAATAACTTACTTGAAAATGAAAAATAAAGGACATAGGAGCACCCTTAATTGGAGAAATATTTCTATGCATTCTTCTTCCCTACTGTTTTCCATTTGCTGTCAATTACAAACTGCACTGGCTAATAACTCATGCATATTCACTTGTTACTTTATGTACAATAAAGAATTTTGGAGAGTGAAGATAAAAAAAAAAAAAGGAAAATCATACTGTAACAGTCAGAATGTGGAGACACCAAATTGGGATTTTCCAATGGAGAATTTTGGAAATCAACGGGAACCCATGCTGTACGGAAGCAGCCAGCACGTTTTAGCAGATACCACCCATCCGCCTATTGCTGGAACACAACACTTGTATCTTCCTACAGGTAAGCCTGCTTCATCAATTGGCTCCCATTAAATCAGAATTTGCTGTCTGGTGAGCAAATTCGTAATAGATCCCATTCTGTTCAAAGTGATATAGGCTTCCTCTATATCACAGAAAGTTTTTGCACCTCCACCTACATGTTAACATGATATTTGTGCACAACCTTGACATCTTTTTTTTTTTTCTCAGTGTGCTAGCTTTTTATTTCCTTTTCATTCTAAGTACAAGTTTGGTGCTAATATTTTTTGTTTGTTTGTTTGTTTTTTATTAAAGTACCGTCAGTCACAATGTGTCAATTCCTGCTGTACAGCACAATGTCCCAGTCATGCATATAAATACATATATTCATTTTCACATTCCTTTTCATTAAAGGTTATTATAAGATAATATTGAACATCGTTCCCTGTGCTATACAGAAGAAACTTTTTAAAATCTGTTTTTATATACAGCAGCTAACATTTGTAAATCTCAAACTCTCAGATTTATCCTTTCCCACCCCCTTTCCCCAGTAACCATAAGATTGTTTACTATGTCTGAGAGTCTGTTTCTGTTTTGCAGATGAGTTCACAGTGTCCTTTTCCCCCCCTCTTTTTTTTAGATTCTCCATATGAGTGATATATGGTATTTTTCTTTCTCTTTCTGGCTTACTTCATTTATAATGACAATCTCTAGGTCCATCCACATTGCTGCAAATGGCATTATTTTATTCTTTTTTATGACTGAACAGTATTCCACTGTATAGATATACCACAACTTCTTTATCCAGTCATCTGTTGATGGACATTTAGGTTGCTTCCATGCCTTGGCTATTGTATATTGTGCTGCTATGAACACTGGCGTGTGTGTATCTTTTTGAATCAGAGTTCCCTCTGGATGTATACCCAGAAGTGGGATTGCTGGATCATATGGTAATTCTATTTTTAGTTTTTTGAGGAATCTCCATACTGTTTTCCATAATGGCTGTACCAAACTACATTCCCACCAGCAGTGTTGTTTTTGTTTTTATGGTTTGGTTTGGTTGTGCTTTTAATCATGCACTGTTAGGTACTGATGCCTCACTGCTATGTCAAAAAAGAACTGTGGTGACTGGAGCTTGAGAAGAATTCAGGTACGTTGTTATTTACTGAATCTGCTCACTTAACATGTGCCTTGCTGGTTCTCAGAATTGGCTGCACATTTAAAAATTTTTTTTTGAAGTATATGCACATTTTAAATCCCTGAGACTTTAAAAACTCTAATATCTTGGTTTTATCACTAGAAATTCCCATTTATTTTGCCTAGGGTATGACCTGGATATCAGGATGAAAACTCTCTCTAGGTGACTCTAATTTGGGTGTTTTTGAGTTAGAAATACAGAGGTTGATATTTGAAATTTAGTTATTAGAGCTAACATTGTTAATGTATTTCTAAAAATGTACAACTTTTGAAAATGGACTATTAGAATTTGTGACATTAATCATCTTTAAGAAATATTACAGGTAATGGGAAATGTTTCTAATGCTATTATAAAAATATAGGACTGAGAGTTTACTGCAAGAGGGAGCAGCAATAAAACAATGTCTTAATTTATAGATGGCAAACAATCTAGAAAATTCATTCAAGACGAGCCTGCGCTAACATAAAACAACTGTAAATATATTATGGGAAAATGTGCAGATTACCCAGCAATAGCTACCCTTCATGTTAATTACTTCTGAGGATTGTTTGACATACCTTCATTTGTCGGATTTATGCACGTGCATTTTTGCAAATTTCTTTTCCACGGGAGAAGACAAAGGCATTAGAATTGCATAGATCCCTCCAAAAGGAAATGTTACATTTGCACTTACATAGGACCAAAGGGTTTAATCAGTTAAAGAATGAATGCTGTAAAATATGCTAGAAATTTTATGTAATTAAAGAAGGGAGATATTTCTTATAAATAGAATGCCTTGGACTATTAATGCCTGCACAGAAACTTTATCAGCATTAAGCATAACATTAGTAAGATTGGCTTGGATGGGTCTTAACGCTTACAGAAATAGATATGGTGAAAGAAAAGTTTTAATCCATATTTAAGAAAACATTGTGTATTTTTCTAATTATTAAGGTATAAATACCCTATGAATAAATTTTAATTTCTGATTACTATATTCACTAGTGAGTGGAAAGGTAGTCATTTACAATTTTCAGTGCAGTCTTTCCCTAAGTGTGACAAAAGTAGAAGTTACGTAAGCCATGCTGCTTCATATTTTAGTAGATTCAGTGATGCTGTAAACATGCTGGTTGCATCTGTCTCCTCATGGCAACTCCATTTATCTGTATGTATTATTTGCCCCTTAAATTTTTTGCAGAACTTCTAAACAGATTCTTTTCTCTATTTTTCCCTCTCTTAAATAATTGAAAATCATTGTAGACAATTGATTTGTTCTCTAACAATAGTTTCTTGCCTATTTATCAGAAGCTTCACTGAATTATCATTTTTTTATTAAAAAATATTAAGTTTTAATAGAAAGGAAAGTTATCAGAGGCAACCAAAAGTGGACTGAAACCTGGAAATGATATTTTATGGCTGTCCCAGGCAAATCCCTAAGCCTCCCTGATTTTAATTCCCTCATCTCTAAACAAGGGATAAGTCTACCTATATTTCACGGTGGTTAGAGGAATGAAAAATATAATGTAAAAGTGTAAGAGTGCCAGGTACACAACAGACCACTAATAAATGTGTATGCTACTATGCAACAATACTATAGCCGTGCCATTATTTATTACAATTATTTTATCTTAATTAAATATCTTATTTATTTTCACAACAATCATGTGAACTAGACCATATTAATTATTCTCACTTCACATACAGGAAACTGACACTCAGAGAAGTGACAGAGCTGCCTGTAGACACTTAAACTAAATTAGAGCCAGCATTTGGCTCTAAGCTGTCCGCCTGGAGAGTCCAGGTCACTATGTCCTTCCATCTGTTATATTATCAAGAGACTCAACTGTTACCCTGTATGTGTGTCCACTATCAGGATGTTGAAAGTTCCTTGTATGATCAACTGGGGAAGTCCTTTTGCTCCTCTGCTGTGTTGACTGGCCTTCTCTCCGTGTTCAATTCTCCTCTCTTCCTGTCTTACACCTTTGTTTTGGTGAAGCGCATTCTTCTGAAAAAAGGGTGTTACAAACTCGGAGTTTTTAAAAACTTTTTATTACAAAAACTTTAAACACATACAAAAGGAAAGAATATTAAATAATGAAAACCCATATATCTATCACCCAAATTTGACAATTCTCAACACATGGCCAAAAAAGCACCACTGGATATAAAGCAAATATTAGGCACTTTTATGCTATGCTGTCTTTAATACTTAACTACATGTCTCTAAAAGATGACTTTTTAAACATTATCACAATAGCATACATCATATAATGTTTTAGCAGCCATGGATGATCATTGCTCGAAAGAGGTAGTATCTGAGAACTCACATGACTAAAATATCCATTTTAAGAGCATAATTACTAGATAGTTTTTCTGGATATAGAATTCCAGAAGAAAAAAAAAAGAATCTTTTTCCATCTTATTATTAAAGGCTTCATTAATTTCTTTTATTAATTTCTGGCTTCCATTTTTGCTGTTGAGAAATAAAATGCAATTTACATTCTGTTTCTTCCCCGCAGACCTGTTTTTTAATCTGTGGAACACTTTAGGATCGTATCTTCATCCACGGTGGCTGAAATAGCACAACTTTGCTTTGATGGGGGCCTTTTTAATTGTGCTAGGCTGCCACACACGCCGTTCATTATAATCTGGATTCGTTTTCATTCCATTGGGTATTTTTTAAGTGACCTTTTAGACTCCTTTTGGCTCGCTGACTACTTAGGAGTGCGTTGTTTAATTTCTTTTGCGTTAGCCAGCAGAGAACAGTCCTCCCCGATTTGTGTGGGCTCTGCTTCCGATGACAATTTCCTTTTCAGAGCCCTTTCCGTGCTATTCCGGTCTGCTTTATGTGTCTGGTTCCGGCTAGACTCCCAGCTGGATTTCAGCTGACATCATGGTGGGTGGAGAGCACTTCCCTGGGGCCTGGGGCCTAGTGTGACTGGGTGGAAGTGCCAGTCCCACAGAGTGGTGAGCACTTGTTTGCCTCCTTTGGTGTCCCCATGTGGTGGAAGGTCCTTCCCCGAAGCGCCCAGTGCAGCCAGGTGGAGTGTGTGAGTCCCTGGGATCGCAGAGCAGGGTTTCTGCAGGCCTGACCGCCAGCTACACAGTTCCAGCGGCCTTCCCTCCAGAGGAGGGATTTGATTACCTGGGCCTCCCGGAGGAGTGCTGAGGGGCCCAGCCTGCCTGAACGCAGAGCTGGGGGCAGCAAATGGAGCGCCCCACAGAGTCTGCCCCTGGGCCGCCCCTGGAAGCGAGGCGGGCCCCTGTAAGAGCTGGCTGGGGCGTGGCGATGGGTTCTCCAGCCCTTTCTTCGTTGGCCTCCCTGCCGCTAGTGCCCCAGCCTCACCTGCAGACATCTGGTGAGAGATGAGGTGCTCATACATTTTTTCTTTCATTTCTGTTTCATTTTATTATGTTTTTTTTTTTCTGTTTTAGAGCTTCTTAATGCCAACTTCCAAATCTCCTATTGAATTTTAAAAATTCTACTATTTTACTTTTTTTTTTTAATTGAAGTGTAGTCAGTTACTATGTGTCAGTTTCTGGCATACAGCATAATGTCCTAGTCATGTATATAAATACATATATTCGTTTTCATATTCTTTTTCATTAAAATTCTACTATTTTACTTTTAATTCAGGAAAATGATTTCTTGTTCTTAAAAACTCCTTTGAAACAAAAACTCCATATTTCTTGATTTTTTGGTGATCTTGAATTTATAGAACACAGAAAGATAAGTTACCGTTAAACTGTGATTTACTTTAAAAATTTTAAGGGTTAATGCCTCACTGCCCCAACTAGATTTTGAGATCCAAGAAGAGATGAACAGTCTTACGTTTATTTTCGTCTCATTTAATACCCATTAATGGTGCTTACACATTAAATCCACGTGATTTCATAGAGCTCTTTTACTGAAGTACTGAATCCAAAAAACATGAGTTTTGATATAAGCATAAATGTCTTGTCAATATGATTTCACTTTTCTTCAGTACAATCTTAGTTTATTGGGAGTCCTGAACTGTGTATTTATTACCCTTTATATTATGGTCATTTTTGTGGTCATTCTTATTGAGAAGACCAGATTTAGTACACATTCATTTCTCCTTTGTTTCTATCAAGTACTCCATTTAGGGGCACAGACACAGAAACTACTAACATCCACAAGTAGTGATTTCTTCCTCTGGGAGGAGGGTAAATAAAACTGGCACAGTGATGCCATAGAATATCAGGTGCTTCATTGTTAAGCAAAATTTCTCCATATATACAGACACAGCAAAAGATTTATGAAAGAATTTTAACCTTAAAATGTGATATAAAACTCTATAAACCATGTAATAATGATTTTCTGAAAATTTTGGAAGATGACTGCAGGTCTCTGCCATGTATCCTGAAGGACTTTCTTCTGTATCCTCTCATCAATAAAACTTTTGAATGACCGTGAAGCCTAGATTTGTTGTCTTCATTAATCTTCAACTTTCTATTGCTATTTATAATATACTAATTTCATCCACTATATTTGTAGAACTACTCAGTTCCTCTGCAGAGGGATTTTTCCAGGTGCCTTCCAAGAGTCTACAAGCCTGCCTGCCATCATTCTGGGAGCCAAGGGTGGGGAGCTGGAGAAAATTCACTTTTTAGCGTACAAGCATTATATTATTTTTTGTGGCAGTTAAATCTTTTATCTTTAAGATGTTAAGGTGTATTTGACAGTTTCTTCTTTCCTCGTAGCATAGAGACTTCTGGTTTCCAGTTTTGCTGTTTGCTTATTTTGTTTTCTTATTTTTCATATTTCAGGCTTTCCTCAAATCTCTGGGGACCGTGGTTCACCATTCACATTTGCTACCAGGGAACTAAAATGGCAAGAAAAAGTTCTGTGCACCCGGCCGTGTATTGCTAATGGGTTTCCCTGGAAGGAATTGAGCCTTGTATTTTTTTTTTTTTTTTTTTGAAGATTTACAGAATATCATGAAGGATAAAACCTAAGTGGTACTAGTTAGCATGATTCTCAAGATTTCTGAGAAAACTTTGGTTTCATTGTACAGAAGAGAATATAGCTGGGGGAAGTCAGAGGGTGTGGGGAAATTGTTTCTATTCTGAATATACAGTGCCTTACAACTATGTTATGTAGTACGTATTTCAAAGAATTAAAAGATTTATTCATCCAGACAAGATGGTCTCCGCCTTCACACTGCCGTGATGGAGTTCAGAGAGAGAGGCATATGCTTCTTGGAGTGCTGAGGTGAACCCACTCACTCAGACATTATTATTGGCCTCTGTGCTCCATTTTGTGAAAAATGATTTTGTAGGCTGAAAATTCTTGTGTGCAAATAATCACAGAGAAAATGACCAAAAGGAAATATGCCAAATATTAGCAGTGGTTAAGATTCTTGACATGAGATTATTGGTGATTTCTATGCCCTTCTCTGTACTTTCCTGCATTTTCAAAATCTTTATAATAAACAAATTATTTTTGTAAATAATAATCACTGCCTATGGCAGCTACAGCCTTACAAAACAAAATGTATTTTTTAAATAATGACTTGAAAGTCAAAATTACTCCTTGATCCATGAGCTTGAGCAGAAATATTTTGAAAGGAATCTTTTTTTTCTGAGCAGTAGGTCTCAATGGTGGGCTTAAAATATTCAGTAAACCATGTTGTAAACAGATGTGCTGTCACCCAGGCTTTGTCCTTCCATTGACAGAGCACAGGCAGGATAGATGTAGCGTAATTCTAAAGAGCGCCAGGATTTTCTGAATGGTTTCAACTTAAAGTCACCAGCTGCATCAGCCCCTAATAAAAGTCAGTGTGTCCTCTGAAGCCAGGCATTGGCGTCTTCTCTTTCACTATGAAAGTCCTAGATGGCATCTTCTTCCAATATAAGCCTGTTTCACCTACACCGGCTGGTATGACCTTCGACCCAGACCACTAAGACTTTCTGCACCTCAGCAATAAGGCTGTTTCACTTTCTTGTCATCTGTGTGTCCGCCAGAGCAGCACTTTTAATTTCCTCCAAGAACCTCTCCTTTGCATTCACAAGACCTAGCTTTCAGCCTGTCTCAGTTTTCAACATGCCCTCCTCACTAAGCTTAACCATTTCTGGATTTCGATTAAAAATGAGAGTTATGTGACACTTTTCACTTGAGGCAATTGTAGGGTTATCAACTGGCCTAAATTCAAAATTGTTGTGTCTCAGGGAATAGGGAGGCCCGAGGAGAAGGAGAGGGATAGGGGAATGGCCGGTCAGTGGAGTGGTGAGAACACACACTTATTGATTAAGTTAACCATATACTATGGATGTGGTTCATGGAGCCCCAAAACAATTACAATAGTAACATCCAAGACCACTGATCACAGATCATCATAACAAATATAATATAATGAAGAAGTCTGAAATATCGTGAGAATTACCAAATGTGACACAGACATGAATTAAGCAAATGTTATTGAAAAATATAGCCTCTACAGACTTGCTGGAGGCAGGGTTGGCACAAACCTTCAATTTGTAAAATCCACAATGTCTGTGAGGCAAAATAAAGCCAGGGGCAATAAAATGAGCTATGTCTGTACTGCGTGTTTTAGCTGCCTAAATCTCCACCCCTCAGCTTTTCTGGAAAATCACTACTCTTACATCTAGACTGAGTTAAACCTACCTACTCTACGAAACCCACTCCTGATCTCACTGCAGAATTGGTGATTCCCTTTCGTGAGTGCTGTAACATTTTGACATTTTGTTTAATACCTCCAAAACAGCATTTACTCTTTGGTGCTAGGCTGGTGTTTGACAAGACTAATAAACCTTGTTCTCCGCCGCCCATGCTTTCAAAGTCTGACATATACCGAGAGAAGACAGAAGAAACAGCCATACGGAAATCAGAATGTCAGCTTTGTGACCGACAGAGCTGCTGGAGAAAGTGTTTTCCTGGTTTTGTACTTCAGAGCTACGCAGATTTACCCATCCAGTGACAGCACTGGAAAAGCCCAGCTTTGACCACAGTGCCTGGGCAGGGAGCAGACTGGAGCACGTGATTGCATTTAGGTGGCCGGTCTCAGAGGATGAGGAGTGGCTGGGCCAGGCAGCCTCCTTCTCAAAACTTCCTCAGCTAAGAATGGGAGAAGTAAATGAGGAGGCAGAAGGTATGCCAGAGTATTATGACACTGAAACACAAAGCAGAAGGAAAACACTGCCCGCATTTTCTTTTTCCTAGCACCATTTCTAAGCCATATTCATGCATCTTTGTAATTTCTATACCAACTACTTATATAGTATGTTGGCTAATATTATAAGATTTGGAGCTAAACAGACAGTTTCTTCATGTGCAATATGAGGATAATATACAAGATTTTTATAGTTTGAATTTATATAAATAATGCCGTCATTGAATGGCACATTATTAAGACTGTTACTGTAAGTACATATTAATGGTTTTCCATGACTGACACGTAAAATTTTCCTTTCCCCACACTCCTTTGATCCATTCGAAATTTTTTATTAAACAGTCTCAGCTGTCTTGTTTTGAGGGTTGCTATGAATCAAATGATTAGGAAGACAGAAGAGAAGGGCAAAAGAAGCTGAGAAAAGTGAAGAAAATAGTTCAGTATGAACACATCAAGGAACTGAAAATCCTCCTCACTTTTCTGACATTAGGAAATGAGGTGTGCTCCTTAAGTAAATTTCTGAGATAACTGAAGCTTAACTGATGGTCTCAAAGGCTACTGAGGAGCTTTGCAAGCCGCCAGGACCCTGTCCTTTGCAACCTCAGAAAACACCGATCTCTGGAATTCTCAGTTCAATTGACCCAGAGCCACAAAGCAATCACTGACAGTTAATTGGAATTCAAATCTCTTAATAGTTCTTTTCTTCCTTCAGCCATTTATGCTATTATTTTAAAATACCACTCATATCAAAACGAGGCCTTAAGGAAGGCAGTCATTTATTTAGGTCATGTGTACATTTTTATGCATCAGAAAAGGCAAGAGGGATGATACAGGACGTCTGAAAGGTGCGTTTGTATTTTGTGTTGCCGAGCACTCCAATTCCCTGCAAGAAGGCTCAGAGTCTTGGAGGAGGGGACATGGGTGGAGACCAGACCCTCGGCCCCAGCTGCTTTCTTCTCAGCAGCCTGCAGCTCTCTTCTAAGCATCTGATGGGGCAAGTGCAAACTTAGCGATAAGCGGTAATTACGGTAATTCGTAGCCTGGAACCCGCAAAACAGAGGCTGCCCCAGTGGCTGGGCTTATGTCACAAACCTGAGTGTACGTAAGTCAGCCTGCCCGTATGGGATACTCCACGCCGTCCAGAACACAACATACACCAACTGCAATCCTCCAGTGAGCTTTCGCTAGCTTCTCTTACCCCGCAGAATGGAACCTGCTAGCCTCAAAGGGAGCTCCCTGGCCGCCCAGCCAGTCCCGGCCTGTTTCCGCGTCCTGCCGTCTGACTTTCTATGTAACACTCGCTCCTGCCCAGAATCCCGCGGGAAGAGGGCTGCGCTGCTTGTGAGGGGCTGTGCCTCCCCAGTCCATGGACTGATTTCCCTTCAACAAAGGGCTTCAGACTCCTCACTGAGCTGCTTTAGTTTTGTCATTTGACAGGGGACAGAAACAGGTATGCAAGGAAAGAGGCGAAAGGCCACGGCACCGAATTAGAAAAGGGATTTCAGACTATTACTCTCTCCTGCCTGAGTCCACGGTGTGCAGCAGACTGTTTCTTTATCTTCCCACTCGTTCCCCTTTGGCAAGTACCGAGAATACTCTCTTCAGTTAAGAGTGAACGCAGTTTCTGTTTGAGAATAGCAAGAAAGGAAGGCATACCACACAATCAAGCGGTAAAATATAATGTAGGTTTTCTTTGCCAAATAGGACGTAAAAGTATGTCAATATCAGGCGGGCGGGGTGTAAGAAAATTTAATATAAATGAATTGGTGAATTTTATAAGTTATTGAGTTTCATACTAGAGTAACTTCATTTGAATCCTAGCATGCATATCCATAAAAACAATTTGCCTGAAATCTTGACTATTTAAGGGTCAAGGACAATCAGTTTGCTTAGCAATTTAATAGTAGTTAGTGAATATTTTACCAGAGTGGGGGTTGGAGGAAAGAGATATAAAGAAGAACCCATGTGCCCCTTCTGAAACCAGTTCAAGGACCTGGAACTTGGGTCCACTGTTCAAAGGGCCTGTATGCAGTAGCTACCCCATACCCAAACCTCCCTGGTGAGGTGAGCGGCCCCCAAGTTTCTTCCCTGTGTTAAAAAGGTCAGTGAGGTTAACCCACAAACTGGTTAGATATCAATAAAGGAACATTTGCTATAAATTTAATTTTAGAACATTGTAACAGAAGCTACATTTTCTT
This sequence comes from Camelus ferus, assembly GCF_009834535.1. Classification (NCBI taxonomy): domain Eukaryota; kingdom Metazoa; phylum Chordata; class Mammalia; order Artiodactyla; family Camelidae; genus Camelus; species Camelus ferus. Next base: position 4,221,101 of record NC_045718.1, on the reverse strand, counting down.
AAGCCAATGCTTAATACCAAATGCATTGTAGCTGTATTTTGAGTTAAGATCTGTATTGCATAGGATATATAATTCTTCACATTTAAATATTCATATACTGTAGATAACTCCCAAGCTTTACGCTAAAGCCTAATAAAACCTCAAAACTTTTGTCTTAAATCAAAAAGTTGCAGTAAATTATTTCAGGTTTGATGCCTTTTTCAAGCATATTTCAAAGAGAGAGACTATTTCCCTCTACATTTCTATGGTGGTAGGTTTTAAATGATGCAGAGTATGGGAAATATCCAAATGGAAATTCAGCAATCTTACGTGAAAATTAAATCTTTTTGTGTAAAATATGAATTAGAAAAGAAACATTCCACAGCATTAGTTTCAGCATTTAATTCAAGTGGAATAACCAGAGAGGGCTCATTGTCTTCTAGGGGAGATGACCTGCAGGGGTTGGGCTAAAGGGCAGTGTGACTTAGACAGAAAGAGAAGAGTGATCACATTAATTTTAATGGCACAATAGCAGTTTTCAATACACTTTATGACAGCAGAAAAGATTGACTTTTTGTGCACTTTGTGCTAAGACGTGCAGTGTCCTAAACTGCATTTTGCCAGAAATCTAATACCTATAATTTATTGTATCCCTTATTCTCAATGTTAAAAGAAGAAAGTCTGAGGGCTTGAAATACAATGGACTGCAGGTTCATTGCGAACACTTGGAGTCCTGAGGATCTCCTTTAATTTTAAAATGCACTCAACAAAAATTATAAAGTACGAGAAGAGCTGTAAAATGGTGTCAGAACACTGTGTTTTCCATACGCTTTCTGTAAGAAATTATGTGAATTTCCAGGATCTGAAAGTGGGATCAGAGGGCCTGTCACTTAAACAGGAGACACGCTGTTCTGAAGAAAGGCCTCCTGGTCTATTTGGAACACGTTGCTAGCCTGAGAGGCCAGGAACCACGTTTTTCTTAGGAAGACTTATTTTTCAGTCGATGTGCAACATCACCCCATTTTGTGGTCCTTCTTTAGACCCTGCGGTCAGAATGATAACTCTCCAGGCCTCCCCAGCGGTTCGCCAATGCCTTGGACACCACAAGATGTAGTTTCCTTTAGGAAATCTTTTCTGCATGCCAGACTATGGTCTTGATAACTGTCGTAGTGATTTCAGTGAAGACCTTAAGGAAACAGGGAGAAATCTAAGAAGCTTGTCAAGATTGTAATTGAATGAAGATATAACCTAGAGCTTTTGGTTTCCCTTAAGCTCAGGATAAACCAGCAACATAAAGCAACTGCTGAAAGATACTGAAATAAGACAGTCAATAGGAATTATTGTCCAGATGAGAACTAATATTTTTTCTTCAATAGGAACAGGACAATGAAAAATCAGAGTACCTTCGAAGGAGGAGAACTAAAATGATGAAAAGTTGGGAGCCGTGTTATGGAAGGATTCCTTTAGAAACCCAACAGTGCCTTACCCTAAGAAGAACGGATTTGGGAGGAAGAGGGGAGGGAGGGGAATGATCAGTGGCTTTAGATAACATGGCCAAATTCCATTCAGGAAAAGGATTAGGGTTCTGCTTAGCTTCTGAGAGCAGAGCCAGGACAAAGAGGTGGAAGTTATGGGATATTAGATGGTTGCTCATAATCGAGAAGAACTGTATGACAATCAAGGAAGGATGTTATGCAATAGGAGTGGTCTGGAAAAAAAAAATAATGATCTCCCCATCACTGGAAACCTTCAAGAAGCTAGATGTTCTAGGGGAGTGAAATCATTCCAGTAAATCATTCCAGATGCTGTTGACTTATCAAAAGAAGAAATTGTCATGTAGTTTTATCCAATAAAAAGGTGTCTAATTATAATACATTCCTCACTTGTTTGTCACAGAGGACACCAAATACATATTAAATATTTAATTCAACAAATATTTATCCAACAGCCATGATGTTCCAGGTAGTTTTGCTAGGCGGTAGGGATAAAATAAAAAACGAGATCAACAATGTACCTGGCCTTATGGAGATTCTCTTCTGCCAGCAGGAATCTCCAGTGAAGTATCTTGTAACTAAAGTACAAGATAAGTGCACTAATGCAGAGTGTTTGTGCTTGTAGAGGTGGGGGAGTGGGTAGGATGAAGTCTTTTATTCTGAAGATACAAAATTCATATTGAGAGATGCAGTCTAAATAGCACTTACCTAATGAAAAAGATTGAGGGGTTGGGGGAAGGGACCGAGCAAAAGTATTTCAGGCAGAGGGAACAGCATTTGTGAAGCCCCCAAAGTGAAAAGAGTGTGAGAGAAGACAAGAACATTCCGGGTGTTGGATAAACTAAATGAAAGTCAGGAACTATATTGCTAAGCACTTGCTAAGCTCTAAGCCCTCTAGCATGAACAACTTCCTTTTTTGACAACGGAATCACAGTGTCTATCACATGAGCTGTGAAGTAAAATAGTTCCTGTATAAAAATGATTCGTTATGTGGTTTGAGCCAGGAGTTGGTGTGAGTAGACGTTAAACTCTCACAAAGTTAAGCAGGGCAGATGACACCAGGCCTCGTTAAGACATGTTAAAATTTGTGATTGATCCTAAGAGAAATTAGGGATCCAGGGAATGGTTTTAATCATATAACCAGTCAAAAGCTATGGCTTTTGTAAAGGACCCATAGCTCTATATATGGCACAGGGAGAAAGCTTACATTATATTATCAATCATAATACATCAATCCAGACTTTCACGAAATCCTTTTATAGCCATCACACCTTATCACAGGCTTCTTAGTAAAATCATTCTCAGTATTAGACTCACAATATTTATCTGTAATTCAGAGAATTGGTTTTACTACTTCTATTTAAAAAATACGACCTCCGCTTCTTATTTTTAGTTAGGTATTTACAAATATCTACCTGTTAATTTTTGAATGTTCAAAAATATAATATGGATATTTTAGGGCACTTTATTTTTAATGATTAAGTAAAATAAACACAATTATTTCAGGACGATTTTTAAAAACTGAGATTCAGTTAAGGGAAAAAAGTGAAGAGAGACCTAATTGCACATGCTTAATAGTATGGAGATGAGTGAGCAAGGACATGGGGGTAACATCTCACGCACAAAAAGACACCGTTGACTAAATTGTACCTTAGTGCCCTGGAAGAGTGACTTTACCTAACGTAGGTGAGCAGTTCCCTCACAACGAGTAGTTTTCTTTTTTCAGACCCATGATACTATCTGAAGAAAAGAAAGAGCTAAAGAAATGGACAGAAGTCATCTGTCTTTTGTACACTGATTATAATTAATATTAATCTCAGTGATTGCTACTGATGAAGACAGATTTATTCCTGCTAAAATGGTGCAGTCCTTGCTTTCAGAGTTAACTTCTTATTCTCTTTTTACATATTTATTAGTCTTTCACAAAGTACCCGATTAATCTTCAGAGTCAAATTAGCAGGCCCATCAAACATTTATCTCATCAAATTCAGGCACCGGCAATTGCAGAAGGAGGTGATGCTCAACCAGATTCATTCCTGAATCAGAATCATTGTTCATGTCAATTCAGTTTAATCCAGCAAGCTCTAGAGTTGATTGATAGACTTATCATTTATACTTCACCCACTTCTAAGAAATAATTTGATTTGTTCACAGTACATAAACATTCCCACTCCTGGAACAGTCCCTTTAATCTCCCAGTAAAACCACAGCTGAAGAAAGCATCTCTGGGCTGTGAGGGGTAGCTAGCAGTGGCCTGCTAGACGGATAATAGTCCCCCATCCTGAGAGGCGACAAAACGAATTATTCAGTGACGGCACAAGAGGATTTAAAAGTCTACAACGCTATGAGCGAGTACTGATAGGGTGCAGTAGGATATGGATGAATTATAAAAAGAGGCACAGTTAAACTTATGTCATGAGCTGATCACTTGGCAGTTAAGTGTAAAACAATAATTGTCTTCCAAGCCTTAAGGGGTCGTTCTCATATGAAATAGATGCTACCTATCCAGTCGGCTGGTTTTCATTTGCACAGATTCAGAACACTCAGATCCAAGGCTGGATTCAAGGGCCATCTCTATTCTTAGATAATAATTTTCTTTGCTTTCTTAATCTCATTTTTGCTTCTGCCAACTTCGACTATCATTCTGGAAATCTTAGTTCTCCGAAGTCTTGTTTAATTTTCATTGATGGCCATAATCAGGTGTTACGGACTGAATATTCCCTCGAAAATTCATACGTTGAAGTCCTAACCCCCAATATCTCAGAATGTGACTATCTGTGGAGATAGGGGCTTTAAAGAGGTGATTCAGGTAAAGAGATGTCATGAGGGATGTCATGAGGGTGGGCCCTAACCCAACGACGGACACAGACACAGAGGAAAGACATGTGAAGACACAGAAAGAAGCCAAGGAGAGAGGTCCTCAGAAGAGTCAACCCCTTTGATCTTGGACTTTTAGACTCCAAAACTGTGACGAAATAAATGCCTGTTGTTCAAACCACCCAGTCTACACTAGTTACGGCAAAAACTAAAACCAGAAAACTAATACATAAGGGATGGTGGGAAATTCTGAAAGAAGTTATAGTAGAAAGAACTCATAATCCAAGAGTTATTGGTGCTTAGAAAAATACCATACTATAGGGGAAATGATGTGCTGCAGACAGATTTTTCTAAGCTTGGAGTTTTATGCTTTAATAGTCTAAGACAGGCATGAAATTCAGTGATATTCAATATCTTTAGCCCTCTGGTTGTATATGGTTCATTGTATCAACTACTTTTGACACAGAATGCTACATTTTGAACTCAATTGTATTTTTTAAAAAGAAATATAAGATTAAAGGTGTGCAGGTCTCAGCTGAGAAGTGATTATTATAAAGTAATTAAACTTTTTACTCTTTTACTTTTTACTTTCATGTGATTCCTAACTCAATGCAACATCCTACTGATTAATTTTATTATAAACAAACTTAGATACCACCAAAGTAGGGAGAAGAGTTAAATTGTGAACTAGTTAAATAAACCCCAGTAAAGACATCACCTAGCTCCTCCAATTTTCCAAATTTGCCACGTTTTCCTTTATTTATAACAATCTGTCTATCCATCTATATTTAATGAAATTTATTAAAGCAAATCCCAAGTGTCATGTCACTTCATCTTTACATAGTTCACATTCTCTCTAAAAAATACGGATTTTTAAACTATATCTATAATGTGTTGTATCTCACAAAAGTAAAAGAATGCTGATATCATCTTAGAACCGTCCACAATCCATCAGCTGTTTTAAAGGGTCTTTTTACAGCTTGTTGTAGGTTCAAGTAAGACTCTGAAAGAAGGCCTGCACATTGTATTTGATGGTTACGTCCCTTATGTCCTTTGATCTAGAGCAGATCATTCCAGCCCTCTCCTTACCCTTATTTATTTTTTCCCCTTTGTTGTAAAAACTGAGTCTGTTGTCCTGTAGAAAGCTTCATATTCTAATTTTTCCATTTCTTTTCTTGTGGTGCCCATTAACTCGATCTCTAACACCCTCATCCACATTTCCTTTAACTCCAAATTAGTTCGAGATGCAGATTCCACCTTTTGGGGAAGACTTATTTCATGAGCAGTACTGTGGGCAGCACGCTGTGTCACCTCAGGAAGCAGGTAATGTCTGTGGTCCCCCCCTTTAGTTGTTGACTTGTGGTTTGAGGTGCTGACACCTGATCCTTCCACTGAAAGTTTTCCATCAGCTTTTCACCAGAGGGTCTCACTGATTGATGATTATTGCTTAAATCAATTATTTAATTAGGTGAGGCAAAATGGCTATTTTCTAATTTTATCATTCCTTGAACAATTTAGGCTAAGTTCATCTGGAAAGAAAATAACTTCTCAGCTGAAACTATTTGGGTGTGCTGAACTACAGTTGGAACGAAAGGGGCAGAATGAGTTGCCAGTGCCTTAAGTTACCTCCAACAGTTTCAGTAACTTATTAGCTTGTGTGCCATCCAGTTTTCTCTCATTCAGTTCATAATCATCATGAACTTACGGAGGTTTATATATTCAGTATCATTTAGTTATTTGTATTTATTATTCTTTTTATGTTCAAGGGAGCACATCGTTGGCAAGTGCTAGCCCCCACTGTCCCTTTAACAAAAGCTATCATTTTTTGCTTTTAGGCAAAAGTTCTCCTAAGCTCGCCTTCAAATTTCTTACCTCAGATCTGAACTCAGCCATGTGTCAAAGGAGCCAATGTTCCTTTTAATGGGTGGGGGTGTAGGGGGTGGTACTTAGAAGTGATGTAAACACAAAAGTCAGGAAGGAACTGTGAACTTGCCCGTTTGCTCAGAGGCACGCTGACAGTCTCCGCACTGTTCCAAAGCACTCGTTACAATTGCAACAGAAGCAAGAACCATTTGTGTCTTTCATTTTATTGTTCTTCATCCAGAACTTTTTATCACCTAGTTTCATTTTTCTGAGTGTTTTTCACTATCATCACTTTAGACCTCAACAGCAGAAGTGCACCGTTTAAGACCAGTGTATAACTTAGAAGCGCGTTATTAAGGATACATGACCGAAGAGTAAGAACTCAGCCAAGATGCCCATTAATGGAAGCTTGCAGATTCACAATAGGATCATACATAAGAAAAGTCACGCAGGAGAGGTTGTAAAAGCAAATTTTAAATGTGAAGAGTACGTTTAAACATAGTAGGTGTGGAACATGGTAGGGGTGACCTTCCAAGCCCCCGTTCCTACAGTTTCCCTACGCAGTGGAAGTTATGGAGGGAGTAACATATGAAATTCTGGTTCGGAATCTGTTTTCTTTACAAAGAGAAACAAATCGTTTCTGTAATTAATTACACAAAGAACAACTGATAAAGCACTCTGTTTGCTATCCCAGGTGGACCAAAATAAAAACATTACCAAAGGAAGACCCAAAGAGTTCAGAACTGAGAAGATCTTAAGAAATATCTAGGGAAACTTTTTTGTGTAAGAGGAATCTGGTGGTTAAATGACATGTCATAAACACAAAGGGCAGAGATCTAGTAATTCGGAGAATTCAGCTCATGGTTTTCCATTACTATATGTTGCTCCCTAGTGAAGAAATACTCACCACAGTCTTTCAATTCTTTATATCTCCCATAATATCACCGTAAGAGAATTGGCCTTAATATCTTTTTCAGGTATTTTTAACAATCATAATATTTTCTTTATATTTTAATGTAATTTTCCAGAAGGTTATATATATATATAAATGTGCATAAATATAAATATACATGTGTATGTAATATACACAAACCCACCTACATACATGTAGTAAAAAATTATTAAATGATAAGAAATGACCAATCCTAAAAACATCATCTTATCCCACTTTGTTTCATATGCAATTTACATAGTATGTAAATATGTAATTATTATTTGACCAAGATGGTTTTCCCCCTTAAGACATTTTCAGAATTCCATGAACCATCATGGCTTTGTTTGCATGAGATATGAGTAATCACATTTTGTGTCGTCTTATTAAACAGTTTGGAAAACTGACCCAAATTCAATCACTGGCATACAAAGAGAAAATTACTTTCAAGATATCAGTCCGACTTTCATCCTTCAAAGAACACTCTGACATTAGATGCTGATAGTTTAGCAGAAATTCTGGGGCCCCAAGGCTGTTTTCCAGCAGCTGCTTTATTGATCCAGCCCACATTCAGTTGTTTGTCACAGTCTTTTCTAAAAATCTAACTTGCTTGTGTTCAGAGGTGGAAGAAAAGAGCAACAGATGCTTGCTGTTGCCTCCTAGCCAAATAAAGTAAAAACTCTGCCGCCGTCCTGTAACTTGAGATGTTCACCATCTTCAATTCAAACATTTCAGGAAAATTCAGACTTTCGAAATGACTAAGTGGATAAGCACTATAGAAAACAATACATCATAGTGGCTACTGATATGGGCTCTAGATTCATACCGATAGAAAACTTTATCAGCGGTGTGATCTTGGGCGCATGCCTGAGTGTCTGTAATCTCTCACTTCGTCATTGTAAAATCAGATCCTAACAGGAGCTCTGCAATAGTGTTATTCTGCGACAATGCCTAGGCCGTGGCTGGCTCATGAAAAGTTACCATTCAATGTTAGCTATTACTATTCACATCAGCAAAACAGGCAGTAATTTTACTAATGCGAATAATAGTAGCTATTTTCCACATAGACTCAATTCATCGGCTCACAGTAAGTTTCAGAGGAAGGTTTTAAAGTTTTACCTTTATGATTTAGTGATGAAAATTGAAACGAAAGAAGGAGAGAAAACTAAGGTGTGTTTGGTGTAACAAATGTCGTCTAAATAACACGTTTCCCTGTACTAGCTAATTGGATTGTCCCGCTAACCCTGTGAGGCAGCCATGACCTCTTCAAGCTCACATATCAGGTTCCCTCTCACGGTCAGTATCACCGTAGTTGAAAGGAAGGGAGTGATTCACTCAGAAGAGATCATAGATAGCCTGTTGCCTGTGACTATCTTCTGATGCAATTATAAAAAATTATATCATAAATGGCACTGAAAGTCCCAACTCAACCGACAAATTTCCTAAATGAAAATTCTCTCTTAAGTAAACTAAGTTTGTTTTCTCCTGCGTATTCAAGAGAGCCAGCCAACCTAAAGGCATCTGTTTTCCCTCTAACAAAAAACTATTCTAACTCCACTAGTCTAACTCCACTATTTAACTATAAGTAAATACATAAATTACACACACACACACGCATGTGCATTCTGAACGCAAATACTTCAGTAATAAAAAATGTTACTGAGTGATTACAAGAGTGCCAGGCATGGAATCCCAGGAGAGGGTTACCTAGAGAAGATGAATAGCGAACTTCAGATACCCAGAGCTAAATTCCTCCAAGATGCACAGCATAAACTTGAACTGAGGTCATTTCCATGATACATCAAACTAAGGTCTTTAATAATGTGTAAATGTTTTAGGTGCTAGAACTCAATATCTAGTGTGAAAGAGGGCACACTCTGAAGAATCTAGAAAAACTGAAAGCAACTGACAGGCAAGCAAAGGCAATCTTGAAACCTACTTTGTGAAGACATTCTTCAAACTCCAGACAGCTGTGAGTAAAATGTTCCCTTTGTGGTTCCGTAGGTTTTCCTAGGCAAAGACTCATACTGAATTCCATTTTCTATTTTGTAGTTAATCTTTTGAAAACATGCACACTCACATGCAACTTCTCTTTCCCAAGGAAACATACAGAGAATTTATTCTTCTCTATTTTGTAAGTGATAGGCTCTCAAGTTTGGGCGGTCTTCATCTGAAAACAATAAACAGTGGCTTACACTAGACTGAAAGTTTATTTTTCACTTGAAACTAGCAGGAGATTGGGAAACTACTCTATGAAGCTATCTGGGAACCCTGATTCCATCTATTTTTTTACTCCCCCATCACTGAATGTGGTCATTCTCTTCACAGTTAGGACCACTTCACTTTTGTGCTTGCTCCGGCGGCACATACACTAAAATGGGACCCCCTTCACTTTCACTGTGTCCATATTTCAGCCAATGAGAAGGGGGGGAAGAGGAAGTGACTCACAGGTTGCTTCCTTTTAAGCCCTGGGGACAGACTGCACGACCTCCGCCACAAGCACATCCTACTGGCTTCATTACATGAGCATAACCAGCCGCAGGTAGATGGGCAAATGCAGTCTCTAAACAATCAGGTGTCCTGGTAAATGTAGGGGATGCTATGGCTGGATTAAGAAGAGAAAATGGACATTAGGGATTCAATGAGCAGAATCTGCCAAATTATATTAAGGAAAAATTACATAGGCTTCAAAGGATTAAAGAGAGTATAATCTTCCAGGAATTACTTGGTCAAAATCATGACGCCTTATTTTATACTATGATGCCAGTTTTTTGGGTCCTGACAGTGAGTCCACTATATGTTCCCAACTCTCCAAATCCATCTGCCTGCTTTGAGACTCCCTACGCTACACAAAGAAGGGTGTGGCAAGGGTCACATCAGAGCAAAACAGACACAAATTCCTGCATAACTAGGCATCACAGTTATCAACATTTCCCAAGAAGTTAGGCCCCAAATACTGAGAGTGACACATGAGGGAAAGTGGATGGAAAAAAAGGAGGTTATATAAGAATAGCTCTTATGAGATGAAATTGAGGATCATATCTATCATTTCACTATTATGGTTCTCATCTTCTTCAAAATGAATGTGATTGAATTCATCGATTTCCAAAGTTCCTTCCAGCCCTCCTATCCTATTAAATAATACTTTGATGTCTTTAAGGAGTTAGTGTACTGTTATAGAGGTCAATTGCTTAAATCCAATAATTTATGTTTTCTTTAATTTTGCTATCTTTGCTAAAGTTTTTAAATATCCACACTTTAATTCAAATTTTGTAAATTGAAACTAATGCTCATGTGAAATCATTAAATTCAGTGGTATTAAGATGACACAGATAAACACAATTCCATTTGCTAACTGAACCTTTACACTAGATTTAATTCCCTTTTTGTTACATCCTATAAAGTAAAAGGTGGTAAAAATAATTATATTGTCCACATATAATAATTCTGTAATTTGGTTTCTACTCAGAGACTATTGGAATACCTGACCTCAAAGATGTTGTTAAGGCAGTTTTGAAATTTAATTTTGATGTATTGATTCTTTCCTAGGGGATAAGAACTATTCCAAATGGAAAATATGATTTGTAGTTTACTTTTCACAAGTAAGAAAAGCCTAAAGGAAATTTTAATAACATAAGATTCAGCTATAAAACAAAATGAAAATCAGAATTAAGTTTTGTTTATAATCAGATCAATTGTTAAACTAACCCAGTTAAGGTCATTTTGGGCAGTTGATTAATGCTGGGGACAGGAGACAACGATGTGTCTCAGTTTGAGATATCGTTTAAAGTAAGAATATGTTCAGCCCTACAAATTTAATCACTTCATGCACCAGACAGAGTTACTTGGCAAAGTCTACAAATTGTTAACGAAGGAAAGGATATTTGTAAATATTCAATCTTTTTTAAATCAACAAAACTGGTTTTTTTTATAAATTATTTCAATTTAAATAACCAGGATTAGGAAGAAAATCTCCGAACATTCAGAGATCAAAGTAATCTGTCCTTTGTCTCAACACCCAACATTTCAGTGCATCTTATCATTACAGTATAACCCTGTGTGTTTCTTTTATTCTTCTCTTCAACGCCAACCACAGAGCATGCCACGTGGTAGGCACTCAACAAGCATGTGTTTGTATGTGTGGGACTAACTTTAACTGGATAGTGAACGAATAAGATTTTAAGTTAGCATTATATTTACTAAAACATAATTTGAAATTTTACCTAGCTTACATATTTGTATATATCTTGTATATATAGCTGGCTTGTATATTTCTATAGTTTTATTACAACCTAATACTCATTTCTTTTACAAGGCAAGGGCTAGTTGCTTTGTTAAAGTATCTTTCGGCAAATCTGGACTTTTATATTATTACTCATACTGGCTTTATTTTCTTTTAAAATGGTTTTCTATCGAAACCTTTGCTTTACTATGTAGCGTGATCCTTTCCCACTGCTTTCTGGTTTCTTAGTATCACCCCAGCTTCCTTGAGTTTTGACTACATGCTTGGAGTTTCTTATTGAATGTGTTCCACCCCCATGTTCCTGTCCAGAGGACAATGACCGTGTCTACCTTTCAGCCTCAGTACCTTGCAGTCCCTCACATCTGGTAGGCACTTAATAATGGTTAAAATAATTACAAGTTACAAAATTACCCTATCCATATAACAGTTCAGGGCATATTTATCACTGAATTACAAGACACTGAACTACAAGCTCAAGGAGACAGTAATATTGAGCAGAAGGGAGAAAAATATCTCCTTCTGAGATGGGCCACGGAAATGAACACCAAACTCAGCTTAGTAATGTGCTCACTAGGGATTTAAATCTGGAGGCATATACAGTGCTTATTCTGCTGTTTTCCATCTGTGCTGCTCCCAGGAGCAGAGCACACCTGCACTGAGGACAACATACCATTTTGTGACTTTATTAAATCCTTTCCCAGTGCTCAGGACATCCTTGAACCTTTCTGGGATCCAGAAAGAGCTGCATACCACACTCTTTTCTGAAGGGACTGACAATAAAATGAAGAAACTCTGAGTTTCTCATTTTTATGGCCACAGAGTGAACTCGCCTACGTTCATTATTTATTTATAAAATGTAAATACGACATTTTTGTGCAAAAGGTCAGAAACAATCATCTATACCTATTCCAAGCAAATTAACCTTAAAATGTAATTTTTTACAAGTCAAAAGAAACTCATTGGCTTTTGATTCAATATAAAGTGTTTTAATTTACTTGTTTAAAACATAAGGTCTATTTTTTTTCTCTCATGAAAGATTGAAATAGTTTCAGTCATCCTGCTAGGAGCTGAGGGGCTTCATTTATGTAAGGCACTGCTTTCAAATTGAGCTCACATTTTTCTCTTATCAATATGTCTAGACGGCATCACTGCAATCTTTTTAATGACTCGAATTTGATTCAGCATACAGGAAGGAACCCTTCCCCGTTTCTGAATTTCACATCTGAAGACACTTCATTACACTTCCTCAGTAGTGATGTCCTTCACACAAAATCAACCAACTGATAAAACACTTTAAAGAATTCTTTGTTACTTCTGGCAACTGGCCCACTTGTAAAAAATTGCAGTTAATCTGTATTTATAGCTTTGTTCCCAACTGCGTCTCCTTCTTTGTGAGACATCCCTTTCATTTCCTCCCTAAAATATTTCCACAAACACAGTATAAACACGAACGGTGACTTGAAACACTAACAGTTCTTTAAAAATTAATCAGAATGTGCAAATTGTATTTCAAAAATAGTTTCTTCGAATTCAAGCTTGTTAATTGCAACGTAAAAACACAGAATTATCTGGCCGTCCAGGGCAAAACAACACAGCTGCTATAAGTCAGAGAACAGTGAGGTGGGTAAAGAAAGACCTCCGTCAAGACGTGCACCTTCATTCCGAAGGTTCACTTGAGAGGCGTGGTTCGCTATTGTGCTGATTTCTCAGTCAAGACTCGGAGCCTTACCCCATGCTTTCTCTCTGCTGGATTTCCCCACCAAGGCCTGCCTTCCCTCAAACTATAGCTCTTCTAGAAAGTAAACCTGGCAGGTGCCATACTGGACACTAAATTTCCTAAAACCAAACAATAAGCAATCAAAAAGTTAGGCGGGCCAAAAGGAATAAAAGAATCCTGCCAACACGCATCTCAGGGTTTAGGAGACGATGGAGCGAGTGAGGATGCTATTAAACCTGAGGCCTCCTGGCCCATCCCAGGAGGACCCCTGCTACTCAGGCCTAAGTAGGACCAGCTACATCTACATGAGTTGTGGGTACCAGAGCATAATGGAACTGCAGTCGCCTACCCAACAGCAGAGAAGAAGCATTTTCCTTTTTTTCTGTAGTTTGTCTCCTGACAGGTGTTTTGAAGGTGTTTGTAACCAGTATTCAGCGCTGCATTCCTTGAGGCAAAGAAGTATTTACACCTTTTGAGCAGAACCCCAGTTCCCCGGGGCCCTGAACCTGCTGTTTAGCGTGTGCTGGAACCTGACCCACTCCGGGCCCAGGGCCCTGATTTCTGAAGGGAACGGCTGGTGGGCAAGGCCGGGAAAGTGAGCAGCTGAGAGCCCGTCTGGAAGAGGCAAGTGTGCCGTGGGAGGGGAGATGGCACTTAAGGTGAGACTCCAAGGTCATGGTTGCATGCTCAGGTGTCCTATCTAACTTTCTGACTTTACTTGAAAAACACAAATTCAGAGATCAAGTTAGTAAGAATTTCAAAGCAGCTTCAAACCCAAGCACACATTTCTGAGCTCAGGCCTTGGCTCTTGGTGATCGTTTGGGAGGAGCTGAGACGCACTGCTGGGAGGAGGGAGAGGAGGAGAAAGGATGGGAGAAGGCTACCCCTGAGATTTAGTGTTTCCTAGATGTGAGCTGGGTCTTGAGACTAGAATGATGTCACCATAGTATCTTATCTCCTAAACATAGCGGTAAGCCCTGATCTTCTCAGCCACAGACAGACTGGAAATTAAGGGATGGGATCACAGGGCTGCCTGAATGGGCAGCTGGGCCCAGGGAGGCCATCTGGTTTGGCGCGGCCACCAGGAGCCCCTGGGAACTGCAGCGCTGCAGGCGGCCAGCTGGAACTGGCAATTATCATTTCCTCACCATTATCTTGTTCAGGGGACCTACTCCTGGTCCCAGGGCGGCTTGAGTCCCCACGGGCCCGAGTTTGGGTCCCTTGTATGTTTTAAATAAAGTGCATGTTAACGCTAGACATATTGGGAAGGGTCTCTCAGGAAAAAGCTGGTAGAGGTGCCTCCTTCCAATGACTTTTTGTTTTTAAGACAGAGATAACCTTCCCCTCCTGTTTCAAACGTTTAGCTCTTTCCCGTTGCCCTTAGAATAAAGTCCACTTGCATTTCTCAGCTAGCTTTACCCAGCTCTTTCCTATTCCTCCTACCTGATAGCTTGGTTCAGAAGCTCTCTTCTGAACTTCCATCGTCTACCAAGACCACAGACCTCAGCTGTCGCATGTAGGCTTGAACTTACCTGTTCTTTTTCCCACTGGTCTTAGGCTCCTTGAGAGGGAAAATGTTCTCCTACTTTTTGTTGAATTCCCAGGGTCTCACAGTGCCTGCCACATCAGAAGCTCAATACGCGTCAGTTCAATGAATAAATACTGCTCTTCGAATTTCATCGATGGAGGAGCAGGGACAACAGGCTGTTGAGATTTTGGAGAAGGAAGACACCAAGAATATTCACTGCAGAAAGAAATGCATCTAAGCCCATGGGTAGCACCTGGCCCGTCTCCTTCTCCCCCTCGGTTGCAGCTGGCATGACAGTAGAGAGAGGATGGGGACTGGACTGACTTCAGCCCAGCTTCGTGGCCTTTTGGAACCATTTTGATTCCTCCATGGGCCCCATCACTGGAAGGTCTGCTGAAGCCACAGCTGCCGCTCTTTCCCGTTTGAATGCTGCTTCCCACGTGTTAGGCTGTATCCTGTAGAAGGCACTTTGCAACACAAGAGCAGCTGCTGTAACATCTGCCACAACCCGACAGTGGATCTTTCCCAAGAATGCTCATCAATTTCAAAGCACTTTCACAGCAAAATGCGGGACAAAATGCAGAATCTGGGAACAGAGGTAGCCGTGGCCATTTATGCAAGAACTTCAAATTCGGTTCCTGGTTTGTCACTGGCGCACCCGTTAGTAACAAGTGCTTACAAAGGAGAACATCAGTAATCACGGCTTCAGCTCTCATGGACCTGGTTTTGACTCTACTAGTTCAAGTCTATGGAGGACTGTTATGACAGTCACCACATTGAATATAGATCACTGTTGTCCTTTAGATCAGTATTTCTGAAATTTTAGTTGTCTAGTTCCTGACTTCACAATTGTTACTGTGTGTGTATACAGCCTGTACCATAATTCATTTGATAAAGTCAGTAAATTAACTCCTACTTTTTTTTTTTAACTAAAAGGACATTTTTTGTAATACTAAAACACAGGGGAAACCAGTAAGATTCTCATAAATACAAACTAAAAACAAATACAATGCAAACAAAAGTGTTCAATGAAATGGTAAGCATGAATCTTAACATCGAAAATAAAAACATAAAAATTGAGATAGTCTGTCTCGATGCCCCTTCATTTAAGGCCAGTAAGAAGAACTTTATCAACAATAAAGCCATTTGTGTGTGTGATAACCAGATTTGAGAAATGGATCTCACTTGTGTGTCCACTGGAAAGGGTAACATATTTGACGATCTCCTTGGATACAGTTGTGGCAAAGATGAACACCATTGCCCTGCTCCTCTGGTCTCCATGGAGGGAGGTTTTCCATAAACACGCTCCAGCTTCTCTCTACCTTATCACTTACTCCACCGTAAGGAAGGTGAAGAAACTTGCCTAGCTGGGGGCTCGTCAGAAGGTACCGGGCATGTGAAGCCCTGCTACTCCCTCTTTATTCATATGAGCAGGCTTTTCCTACTGGGAGAGATGCCTGCTCTTCTGTGGTAGCTCCTCTTCTTCAGAGGGGCCAATAGCATCAGAGGAACAAGGATGCGGGCCTGCTTCTCTGGGGGCTGGTTTTCACCCTCACAGAGAAGCCTGCTCTCCTTCAGTGTTGCCTGGATTTACTCTCAGCAGGGAGCAGGTTAAGTCTACCTACAATGAAGGCTCAATGTAAGTTCGATCATTTAGCTAAAACTGTCTTAAATTATGTCCTCCAATTCGGAGTCATAAAAATAATGTATTGGGTTCCCATCTATTGCTCTTTTATTTCTCAAATTATTCAGAAACAGGACAAGGAAGAGGGTCATTCTTTTGAGAGGCAGCCCTCTGTGACTCTCAGCGTTTTGGACAGCAAGAATTAATTCCTAACCAGAAAGATGTGATTGTGTGGAATTACTTTATGTTGAGAAGGCAGCTGAAGTGATTTCTTGAGTTTGTTCTTCTGAATGTGTTAATTTACTTGGTCATATCTGAAAGTTGATGGAAGAGAGATTTCTTATCTACTGTCTAATTTAGGAAAATACGTAAGAGGAATTCATCCAAGTTTTACAATGCTTCTTTATAATGTTAAAACATTCTCAGGGAATTTTCAGATAAGTCAATGATGAAGTGATTCAAAAAGTAAGGGCGTTTAATTCAACTTTAGTTGATTGTGCATAAAAATGCAGTTAGAGGGCTTGCTCCCAGGTGCCTGGTATACAGTGTCTGCAGCAGACATGATAATTACAGTGCTTTCCAGGTATTACTAGTGGTCTAAGCCCTAGAGTATATCTTTAATTTTGACAACCCATGAGATAGGTCCTCATTCCTGCCTTCTCAGCAAATTAAACCAAAGCTTAGAAACATGGAGTTGCATTAATCACGCAAATTATAAGCAAAAGAACCAGTTCAAGCCCAACTCAGGCCAGTCTGACTCTACCCCAACCACTGATTGTTGTGTTTTCTTCCTCACTGGAGGTGAATGTGAATGGAAGACAGCAGCGTGGTCTTTGCAGAACACGTGGTGCAGAGAGAGAGGAGCTTTAGCTAGGAACTGTCATCTGTGATCAGGTGTCTTAGGGGGATACAAGTGGGATGGAGGCAGAAAGAGGGCTTCCCAGGTGGTAAAGGAAGAGTGAGCAAAGGCTTAAGAAAGAACATGACATTCACTGAGGACAGGAAAGAAATATTTTGATTCCACTAAAGAAAGTGATAAGTGAATAGGTTAACCGAGATGATGAGGTACCTGAAAATCCAGAAGAAAGACTTAACCTGTTTGATGGACAGGAAGGGAGGGACGAAAATTGACTTCAAATGAATTTCTTCCTTGAGCCAGGCAGGGAGGAAGACACATTACAAATGGTGATTCTTTTAAGTCCTGTGACATCCCATCAGGGAGAAATTTTACTTTCCATTTTATAGGTAGAACAATGGAGAGAGTTTAGTAAATTCCTATCAATCACACAAGTAGTAACTGATAGATCCTAGATCTAAAATATACCCCAAAGGGACCCTAAAGCAAAGCAGGGCACTTAGGAAGAAGAATGAGGAGGGAGGATGTGTTCAGTTTGGGTAAGTCATATATAGGGTAGCAGCATGTTATCATGTGGAAAAATCTTATTTGTTGGTAGACTGTAGGACTGCAGCGTAGTTCAAAGTTTAAGAAGGATATTGGGAATGACAGTATAGTAGACCTGGTAAGTCTCCCCCAATCCTGCTCCTGAAGAATTTGCTTCTTTTCTCCATTGTGTAGCAAAAAAAAAAAAAAAAAAAAAAAAAAAAAAGACATTTGGAGGGATAACCCTACTAACCCTTTGCTCCAGAGTGTCCCCTACTTTGTCATAGGAATCCCATCTTCATTACCACAGTGACCAACACAGGGAAATTCTAGTGCATAGGGTACCCTGGCCACAAGCTTTGATTCAAGGGTGGCCCAGTCTGTGTAAAGCTCAAGATTTACTTGATACTTCTGAAGAAACTCTGTTTCTCTCCTTGAATGTGAACATATAGCACTGTTGCCCTTAAAACACTCTTTCTGTTCTGGAGGAAGTCGGCCAGAGCATGCAGCTAACCCAAAGAAGGCTGAAACATCCTCTCTTTGGAAGTTTTAGTTGCTTGAGCCTTCAAATTCCTCTACTAATTCACTGGTTAAACCAGTTTAGGTTGAGGTTTTCCTTTTTTTAATTGTAATAAAGAATTTTGAAACAGAATTTGATACAATGAATGTATTCTTACAGGAAACAAACCATAAAATGTGAGCGAGGTTGGGCCATAGGGTAGAGGCAATAAATACCAACTTACCCAGTGACCAAGAGGGCCCTAATATTCACTCAGGTTTAGACAGACTTCTTCCTGACTCTAGGTCCCTGAGAACATTTTCCTTAGAAAACCTGTAATTATAAATTCTTTCTCTGCCCCTTTGAGAAGTAAATCTCTTTGAAAGCCTCTTTCCAGTTTTATAGTCCAGGAATGTCTTCCTCAAGGACCCGGGAGCCATCCCTTTCAAATAAAATCACTGAAGGAGATAGAGCCCCTCCCTCCATCTCTGTGTTAATGTTGAAGCCTAATTTCATTGGGCCCCTCACTACAGGTTGTAACACTACCTCTTGTCGTGAAGATACAAGAAAGTTTACTTTTCCTTTGGGTAAAGCCAGTTGGCAAACACAGAATAGCCCACGCTGCTCTCCCACCGCGTTCAGGCCAGACTGAGCTCACACTGACTTCTGTTCTCTCCCCTATTGCAAGAGCATTGAATAATGTCTTTCTTATCTGTTTCACTTTGTCTGGTGCAATTTTGGCTTTGACACCAGTCGCTGAAGTCAGTAAAGGCTTTTGCTAAATGGTCACAGAAATGTTAATGAAACTGTGGCCTATTATCCATTGGGATTCAGTGAGAAGCACTAAGGGATTTGATAGCAACGTTTTTAGGATTATTGACTGTGTTAGCTACTTTGCACACATTTTAGTAAAGTTCTATGGGAAAGCAATATACTTACTTTGAAAACTAAAAATAGAGAAGTAAGGAAATACAGAATTGCTAAGATTAAGCCTTTCTGCCTAAGGGCTGCATTTCAAGGTTATCTATGGTCCATTAATTTGGAGACCCAGAGATCGAAAAGCAAATTCTCCAAACAAAACTTAGATTTGTGTGAGGTGGGGTGGTGGGAGATTTAGCAGGAGATAAGATTGCAACCTAGGAGAGAACTGACCCTTTAGGTCTTTTCCAAGCTTTTAAAGCATGATTTGACTGACAAGAGAAATAATCACTCTAATTGCAGTGCAGCCTGAGGGCAAAGGACTAGATACCTGTGTCTCTGAACCCAGAGCCTTATTTCTAAGGTAGAAATGACATATTTATTTGTTAGACACTAGAAATAGATACTAAAATGTTGTTCTATAGAGTTAAACTTCCAATCATTTGAACCTCAAATGTCTTTGTATTTGATGCTTTATCATAACATCAAAATATTATTTCATTTGTATATTCAAAGTACAGTTTCTATTTTTAACTCACATTATTGCAACTAAATTGTGCTCTATGAATTACACTCTATGAAACCCAGTCCATCCCCATTCCTCAATGAAGGATCTGAGTATTAAAATATTAAGTGTTGTGCATATTTAATTATAAAATACCCAAGTCATTTATTTAGCTATAATCTATTATGGGTAGAAAGCATATAATCTGCTTGATGATTTGCTTGATAAATGTATTTGTCTTTTTAATGAGCTTCATTGTTAAGGTGGTTAGAATGATTAATGTGCCAGAGCACAACATCAGTAACCTTGAAAACCAAAAGTCAATATTTGGGAAAAATCCTTATGCAGTGAAATGCAGTGCTTAAAACTGCAGAAATCTCAATGGGGACGCCAGCCAGTTGATTAGCAGACGTGTTTGACATGTTGCTATTTAAACAGGATTAAGTATATTGGGGAAGTGATGGGGGGAAGGGGGGAGGGCTCAGAAAAGCAATTATAACACAAGAACTGATAAGCTCCATTATCTCCAAACGGATTTGATAGTTCAGATTACTAATTGCCCTGTCAGTGGGCCCAGACAATATAGCAAAAGTGCTATAATTTGCTCAAAGAAAAAAATGCTTAAAAGCAAATATGCATTTCATGGCATATCTATAATTACCTTTCATTTTAATCAATTGCTTGACCCTAAAGACTGCACTACATTTTGTGTTTTCTATGGATGCAAGGTATTTGTTCTAGGATATAATCACTCTTACATATCACAAGAAGCTACAGGAAATAAAATTCATAAGATATAAGGCAATGAAACAGAATAAGAAATTCATAATAAAAATGAAGATTAAATATTTCTTGTCAATTGTTTTGAAGATTTCTCCTGAGCTCAACATAATTCTGTGGACCCCCCCCCAAAAAAAAACTGACTTGACACCACTCAAATTCATTTTTGCCAATCTCTTATTTCCTTTTCCACCTTTTCTGCTCTCCTATTACTAAGTTCGAATTTAAATTCTTCCAACAGTAACATATTCCTATGAAGATAAACAAGGAAAGGATTAGAAAGATACCACATATTATATTTTTGTACAACTGATTTCCTTTACATTTACAATTTTTATTTTGACCCCAGGCAACAGAATGAGTTTCAATTTCATGAATAAGATATGTAATAATAAATGTTTAAAGAAATTGCTGGATTCTTTTGAATGACGGTACATGGGAGCAACAGGATTATCTGTTTTGCAGAGTTTTTTGAGTTGAATGTGTCAAATTTTTCTGCTTCATGTTTTCAGGAGTGGCGGCTTGAACAGAGTCATGCTGGCATAGCTTCTGCTCACACCACATCCTTTGAGCATAGCATAAATTTGCCAGCATGGACTCTTGAGCCAAACTCCCTGTTTTGAATCCTGTGTTTGCCTCTGCCTTAGAAGAGGCTTATTATTACAGGATTTAATTTAGTAGGAGGTTGAAGGAAGCAGGGGTCTCTCCTGCTGTCAAAAAAATGGGTGCAATTTGGTGTTTGGAGATCTTTTCTCTAAGAGTCAGGAAGGGCAAGGAGAGACAAGAGTGTCACCAGAGAGCAACAGTCACCTATATAAGCTGGAAACAGGAGAAATTTGGTAATATCTTGGGGTTACATAGTGTCTATCTTTTTTCAAGCATGAGAACGGAATGGTCATGGAGCTTCCTGGTTGGATGCTGATAGTGTAGGAAATTGATCATGTTCATCAGAGGATGCATCTGGGTCAGCCAATAGCCAACAGCTCTTAGGGCTGCTTCTGTTTTTCGGGTTTCTTTGCTTTTTCTTTTTCAATACTTCCTCTGGCCGAGGGCTGATTACAGGGAGGCTGCAGGACATTGTTGAGAGTTTACTGATCAGAAAGCTGTGCAGGCAACATTTTCTCTAACTGAACTAAAGTTAGTCTTGTCTGTTATAGCTTAAGTTACAATCTAATTTGATAATGGCTACACAATCACTTTTAGGACTTCAGTAAGGATTCATCAGCCAATTTCAATACAGTCATTTATCAGGAGAAAAAAAAATGACTATCAGTTCTTACAACAGACGGAAGCTAGGAGCCTAGATGACCAAACTCTAACTATAAAACACATAGCCCACAGCACAGATGGATTTTTGCTTTTTTAAGAGAGCTAAGTGTCTTTATTTTTTTTTCTAATTGGCTTGACCATGGACTGTTTTGTATAGAAACACCAAGAAGCATTTGCTATAGCACGCTTTCTTTCCCAGGTAGCCAAAAGGAAATCAAGGGCTAATGTGATCGTCTACAACAGTGCCGGGTAATAACTGTAAACTTGTTTGTTGGCTCTCCGGAGAAAAACTGATGTCCAGAGAAGGGACCACAAAAACGTATCAGGAACATAAGGACCATGTATGGCAAGACGAGTGAGACAGTCTTTGATACCTTCAGGAGAACAGATTTTCGGAGTGAAGTTAAATAGAACCTGCAAAGCCACAGAGCACAACACAAAAGGATCATCGCACTACTTGTTTCACTCGTACCAATTTACATTTTGACGAGAGGACTACACTGATTTCATTAGAAGCATTTTGTTGACGTGGGGTCAAAGTCTACTTTTAATGAGACTAGAAGTTGGAATTAATAATGAAATAAAAAGGTAAGTACTTGCATAAGTAGAAAATGTGAAGAAGGAAATTAACCTTCTGAAGAATGCAAAGAAGAGTGGTTGAATTTTTATCAGCAGGCTCAGGTAGTAAAGACTGACACACTCAGCAGTGGTTACGGACAGATTAGCAGCTAAGGTCCAAAAAGAATCTCACAAGAGCGTTTCCTCGTCCCTTCAGGGACAGTTAAAAAGATAACGCTGTGGAGGGGGAAAGATAAAGTTAGAGGGGAGCATACTGGGTACCCTAACTGATCACAGAGAGCAAGAAAGTATAACAGATAAGATTAGTACTACAGGAAAGACAAAAAAGTGCAGAAGTATTGGAAAAGTAGTAGTATTTCAGCTTCTTGGTTGCATCGTACACTTTGGGTTTTTTGGTTGTTGCTGGCTTGTTTTTTATGGAAATATATGTATACTGTGTTTTGTCACGGAAACCAAGAGTCTTGGAGTAAACTATCTACTAAAGCAAACCTGCACCGGACAAGACAAGCAAAGAGACATGGATTTCATTCTGATACTACTTCCAGTGACAGGAAAGAGCACAGGCCAAGTCTGGACACTCTACTTCGTGAAGACAAAGACCTGGAAAGGTTTTAGCAGCTGGGTTAAAGGGATCTTTTTATAAAGGTAAGAGCTCACCTGTGCTAAGTAGTAGCTATTAGCCGCCCATAGCTACCGAGCACTTGAAATGTGGCTAGTGCAACCGAAGCACTGGCTTTTTATTTTACTTAAGTCTAATTAATTCAAATTCACATTTGCATATCTACTTGTGGTTAGTGGCAATCATGCTGGAGAATGCAGTTCTAGAGGTCTTAGAGCTTTGCCAGTTTGGGTTTTAGAATCCTGTCTACACCTCTACATTTTCCTGAAGATTGAGGGTAATAACTAATTTTTTTTTTTTTCAGGAAAAGGCCTTATAAAATGTTTAACTAAATGTCCCAGTAAAACGTAGTTTACCAGCAAAGAAAATCCAGTATCCAAACTGAAAATAAGCAAAAAAAAAAAAATGACCAAGGCATTCTAGAGCATATGTAACATTTATATAAATAATTGCTCTTAATGTTTTGCTACCTGGCAGGCCAAGTCAAAGTCAATTAACTCAGCCATCTGAATGGATTTAGCTCCTGGGAGGTAATAATCCAAAAATGAATTTGAATCAGCGATAATACTGCTTGCTGGACAATGCCCAGTTTGGGGTCTTAAACAGGACTTATTAACTAACAGAATTAAATCAGGATTATCTCATGGAGTTTCTCAAAGCTCTGTATAAGGCGTATATGAATTTTTAAGAGGTTAAAAAATAGAGGAATTTTCATTCCACAGGCAAGGGAAGGAGATTGCTGGTATCAGACGATTATAGTGCTAGACAGTGATCTGTGAAAGGGAGAGGAATCTCGAGGATATTAACATACCTCCAGAGACATTATCCCGCAAAGTATGTTACGATAGTATCTGGTTGTCAACAGTGTTTAAACCTGGGTACTTGGAAACAAACACTCTGTAGACAATTATTGTACCAAGAGTTATTCTTAAATATAAGAAAGTTTCTTTTAACTTGAAAAGCATATATATTTACCTGCAAATACTGTTGAAAAAGAATTCTCTCAATAGTTTCTAAATCATTAAAATTTACAAAATACCCAAAACACCTGATTACTTTTGCTTTCTCTCCCCTTGCACCCACTTACCCTCTGTAAAAAAAGATAAGCTGAAGAAGCAAATCTTTATTCTATTGATAGCCATTCTAGAAAGCCAAAAGATAGGTTAGACATAACAAAGAGACCTTAACAATTTTAGGAACAGGTTAATTCAGAAATTGCCAAAGGAGATAAGATGGAAACATAAGACACTAATAAATTATTATAGAGAATATTTTGAAAACATACTGCATCAAGAAACAGTGATTAATAGGAACTTTTTGTTGTCTTACAAAATCAAGAAGTTAATAGAGTATTTATAAAGATAAACCTCTGTTATGTGGTCACAGGATAATTTAGTTTTTTAACCAAAAAAAAAACATGTTTTGATTTTGTAGAGGACGTGATTAATGAAATGACTTTTCAAACAACAGAACTATTGATATCCTGTTACAGACATATACACAGATATATGAGATGTAACAAGACACAAATCTCTCTTTTTGCTCTATCATTTGTGGTATTATTGTCCTTCATTATTCCAAATGGAAATATCTGTCTTATTCCTGCTCCCACCATGCTCCAGATCGTAGGCATGGGAAAGAGAAATGAGGACAGGCCACTTCCGTTACAAGGATGAAACCCGAAAGTTGCACACATCAATTCCATTTGCATCCCATTGGCCAGAACTTGGTAGCCAGTTTTAGGTACAAGGAAGGTTGAGAAATACACTCTCTAGCCAGGTTTCCTGTGCCCTTCTAAAATTAGCAGGGGGAGTGAGAATGGGGGATGACAGTGGAATTCTACTGCGAGGCAGTGCTTTGCAATGCTTACACGAAGAAGCATGGCTACATAATTAGATAATGTCTGTATGCCTTTATATGGAGATGGACACACCCATTTTACCTCTTAATGAGTGAAGTTCTTTTTTTCTTTAAAGTGAATCTGCTTCTCTTTTTTTTTTTTTTTTCTCATCTGCCATATCTTCACCTAGTTCCTTTGCTCATAACAAAAGGATTGAAATGTAGGTTCAGCCATAAAATGGATACATACATCATAGGTTCTTTGCACACAGTAAATGCTCAGCCATATGCACAACTGAAGTAATTAAGGAAGTAGTGGCAAACATCCTGCTTCGGTGGGGAGCAGCTTGGCTCTCAGTGGTATCGTAACGTCTCCTGCTGGGCTAAATAGACTCTGAGAAAACAAATGTGTTGGTGGGCAACGTGAGAACTCAGAGCCAGCTTGACTATTTAGTGTTCCCGTACCCAAGCCAACAGTCTGTCTAAGCATCTCTTTGGGAAAGCAGAACTCCACCTTGGGAGAAAAGTTACATATTTTGCAAGTGAATTTCCAAAAACAAAAAAAAGAAAGAAAGAAAGAAAAAGAAAACTATGGAAATACCGCATTAGAATCTATGTCATTTTTCACTGTTACTGACAAAGAATTCTCTCCTGGAGAGAATAATTTTGCCAAGCAATTTGATTGTTGACTTGAGAAAACAAATCTCTGCTAACCCTTTTTCTGCTTCTAAGGTTCTTAACAACCTTGTCACACGAGCCATCTCCATACGCTTATTCTAAACTCTGCCTGTTTGAAGACTGGTGAGAAGATCATTGCTTCTTATTCTTTTTTCTTTCTTTATGAAATATATTACCAGAGAAACATCTAATGACCCAGTTCTGCATGAATATAAAATTATATAAATAACAGGTAAAAATTATACTTTAAATTATTATAAGCTTCATGAGGATAGAGATTTTTTGGGTTTGTTTGTTTTTTTTTTTTTTCTTTCTTTCTCGTTCACTATTTATCACAGGTCCTAGTATATTGCCTGGCCCATAGTAATCATTTAAATATTAATGAATGAATATCAGAGATTTTTAATGTAACATTCAACTCATGAGTAGATGTGGGTACATACAGTCTTTCTTAGGCTAAACAATCTCTTATGGAATATACTTTTTAAGAAGACGGAGGTCATGGGGGTTGAGGTCCAGGAGTGGGATGACGGAGTGTGGGTAGTGGTGTCAGCACGTTCGTGACAAGGGAATACACTTGGGAATGGCGGCTGCTCTAGAGTGAACTCCAGACTGGGAGACGGGGAAATGGTGCTGGCATTCCGCTCAGCCCTATTTCTGTAAGATGGGTAAATCCTAGTCTGGGCCTTTAGGGAGCCGTGAAAGTCTGGATCGCCTCCATTTTGTAATGACTATATTACTATTACTGAAAAGATCAAAAAAATACCAACAGGGTTTAAAACGTGGTATATTTAAAATGCTTACATTTAACAAAATAACACACTTGGCAATCGTACACCCAGGATTCTAATATATTTGCCTTATATGAAGATAAGGACAAAGCTCACACCTAGGGTCTGCCTTAAATTGGAGGCACAGGCCAAACGGTCTTGATACCACCTCAGCTAGACCCTTCCCCAGGCAAACTCCGAATTCCAACTCCCTTTCTGTTTGAAGCTTTCCTTGATGCTCTGGGCAGATGTGTGCACTTTCAAATCCAGGCTGTTGTTGTAAACTTATTCTGAACTGTACCCAAATCATCTTAACAGTTTGTTCCTGTGGCTGTTTCCCAACTGAGAAATCTTTGAGCCCTGATGGAGACTAAACATTTGCGTCCTCCCCAAAAGTCACATGTTTCTGAGAGGAAGAAATATTTTTCATTTCTGGCCTCTCCCCCCACCTTTTTTTTTTTAAATTCCACTTAAATCCCCCAAAGGAAGGTGTTGCCCATGGCTGAGTTTTCCAGAATGGAATTTTCTACCAAAACTTTGCCTTTATCTAAGTGCTCGTTAATATGACCAAAGCTACTTTAGTTTCATCCTGCAAGTTGAGTTTTTGAGAAGATATTTTTGTCATGTTTCCCTGATTGGTCAGAATGGCCCTTTAGCAAAATTTAATGATGCAAGAAATATTTTCTTTAACATAGAGGCACAGATCAAGGTTTGAAGAAAGAGAGTTGAAAACTGAAATGAAATGTTTACGCGGGTAGTACTTACACCCAAACGCACTTTACATGTGAGGACACAAATTCAAGACGTGACACACGCTCCCCACGAGGGCTCCACAAAAAATGGTACGGAGGCTCTGAAGCATTATGAGAATTCAGTGGGGGGCGGGGGGCTCCTACTTCCCAACTGCCAATGTTGTATCTTCGTTTTCCCTTCTGCTTCCTGGTGCCGAGGACCGCCCGCCTCCATACTCTTTGGAATCAAAATTCATTCACTTTCTGGGGAGTGCTTTCAGTGTGACTCGTTCTGGTCCTTTCTCTATTTCCATATCTTAGGAAGGAGTTGCATAATGAAAACACTGATTTTCGTCCTCATTAATCCACCCCGGGATTAACTATAGTTTGACTCCTTAGGGTTTTTGTATGCTCCCATCGCGTCTCTAGTCTCTGAGTTTTGCTATACACTTTTTCTTTTTTTATAGTTCTCATTTATAGTAAAACTGAGTCTTGTACAGCAGAAAAGGAAATTTATGTAAGTCTCATGAGAAACCTATTTTTTCAACATACAACAAAGCTAGTGTACACAAAGCTGCTGTGCCTACTTTTTTTTCTTTATTGAACCCCGGAATGGGTTTTCCTTGCCCATGAAAGGAACGCGGAACGTCCTGAAAAGCCTCATGTTCAACTTAAAACCCAAGGTCTAAGCAGTTTGAATAAGTATTAAAGGAAACAAAAAAGCTTCTCCCCATCTCTCGTGAATTTGTTTTTATTTTTATTCTAGTAAAAAGGTATGATCGATCTTGCCTCTGTACCACAATAATCAAATATTGCTTCAGTCAGCAGGTGAAAAAGGGAGCAGTTTTTACAAAGTGGCTTTATGACCAGTTCTATAAATATCTGCATTTTATCTTCCTTGAAACTGTGTTAACATCAGACTGCCTGGCAAACGCCGGCGGAGGACAGTTTCCAGAACTACGCATGTGTACCACAGCAGCTGAGCGTAGGGGTTGATGACCGTGATGTCTGCAAAGGAAACTGAGTTACACCTTGTGTCTCTTTACTTTGCCCTGGGCTGTATGAGCCAATGAGAAGAAGTGAGGTAGAGATAATGGGAGGCAGATATGACTTTAGAATTTATTGTAACTTTTAGGATAAATGAACTTTTCTGGTTACTATTGGACTCACAGAGTGTTTTGATTGCCCCTTTACTGTGCATGCTAATTGATCATGGGTGTAGGGAGGGCGGAAAGAACTGTAAAGGATATGGTCTAGCAAGAGAAAGACCGCTTAACAGTTTGCCTTTGCTTTGGATCATAATCTCACACAGCAGCATGGGGTCCCCAGGAAATCGTCTCTGAAATCAAGATTAAAGAGAAGCGGGTGTTCTAGGGAGGGAGGCTGCAGGAATCACAGGGAGAAGTCAAGCTGTGATACAATGTCCATAAAGCCCCTGTTAATACTGCATGGAGTTCTGTCTGGTGCTGGGGAGAGGGAGTTGAGCAACTGCTGATCAGCTGTGATGGGAAAGGACTGCCCAAGAGTGTGGTCGTGAGCACAGAGCATCTCTGCAGGTGAAGCCGTCCCTGAAAGGGGTGGACAGCTGAGGGGCGCTGGCCATCAGGTCTCCCAGAAACTGACGAACACTCCCTTTGTTCTTGAAGGAGGATCTGGGCAGCAGTGTCCACTGCAGATGGGCAAGCCGTACGCCACAAATCAGTCATGTCAATTGTCTCCATTTAGGTTCAAAATGAAAAATGTCAGAGGAAATTATGTTAGTTGTTTAAAATTCATGAAGCAGCATCAGCCAAGTTATTGTAGTCAACAATACACCTGTCATGCTAATTGCATTTTCTGTGGGATAGTTTTGAATAAGAAATCATTTGTGTTATTTATGGAACAAGCATGCTAGAAATTAAGAAAATGGAAAGGTGAATAAGATAGTAACCTAACTCTCTTTCTAACAGAGTTTACCACCAACTCTGACAGTTCGGAGGAGACAAAATGGTGAAATAAATAAATATTGTGTATTGGTGGATGCCATTAGGTAGGGTCAGACAGAATGCGTTGGGAGTTAAAAGAATTCAGAGTTCATTGTACATGAAATGCTTCATACATAAAGTGAATTTGGACCAGGCTTTAAAGAAAAAAGAGGATTTGGTTATTAATCATAGACCTTGGCTGGAAGAGGCAAAGGGCTATTATTTAAATAAAATGAACAAACTGACTGTATATGGGAAACAAGAACACAAATCACTACAGCCAGAGTCAAGTGTGTGATGTGAAGAGGATGCTAATGTGGCAAAGTGAGAATGAAGACCACAGAGGCAAGGCCCAGCTTCCAGACACAGGAACTTTAGGTTTTTCAGTTGTAATACATGAACATTTAATCAAGATATTTTCCAAGACATTCAGCATAAAGACATTAAGTCAAAAAAATGTGAAAGAGGACTAGAACAGTAAAATTCATTTTTTCTGAAATTCTTCCACTGAATCACTGTTTCCTCCCAGCTGAGTCATTATCTTTATTCATTTGGATCCCTCCATTTTTTTCTGGTCTCTCAAATATCTACTATAACTCTGGATGCCCATTCTTCTTTGAAAATGAAGATTAAACTGCCTCCCACTAGCAGTTGGCTTGGTGTTTTTCTGTTGCCACATACAAGGCTTTCTTCTCCTGGAGCCCCTCACCCGTCACCAATGAGCAAGTGGACCAGGAGCCCTGCTTCCACAGACAAGCACTTCAGCTGAGGATCTTGGCTCGGCAGTGCGTGGCCAGACTGGCCGACACAGCCATCTCAGATGCTACAATGCGCAGGGTTAGCTGAGGAACACTGACAGCACCAGAAGCTCCGTTCTCCCCCAAGAGCAGCAGAGTGTATGCGGGCTTCTGGCTTCTGCCTGGGGAAATGGCTGGCCGGGAGTGACTCAGCACACGGAGGCAGGAAGCGCTGTGTGCCAGCCAGGCTTTTTGTGGATCCTTTGATCCATCAGCCCTTTCCTGGATAGCCCTGTACTTCTGCCACCCCCCATCCAAGGCTTCTGCCTGTGTTACTCTCCAGGGCTCTGAAAAGAAAACAAAGCCACGTCCATTGTGTCTCTCTTAGGGTCTTCTTCTGGGCCATTTCCTCCTCAGTTCTAATTACATGTCAACACCTTCCGTCCAGTTTCCATTTGCCACAAATCCAGTTACAGCTTCGGCAAACTGACGACACCGCACTCCCTCCTCTTCACGATTGCGCCTCTAAACCCTTTTGCACTTTTCAAAGACATTTCAGTAGGGTTTTAGAAGAGAGAAAAAGGAACGTTCCATGTGGAACTATTCCTTTGTAATGAAGAATGGTATTACTATTTGAGGAGAAAAACTCTTTTATAAGAAAAAACTTTTATGCTAACAAAATTGTGAGATGTTTTGCTGAATAAATTTAGGAGGCTGCATTACTACAGGACTGCTCAGTCTTTAATAAGCCACTTTCAAAGTCAGTTTCCAAGAACAAGATATGCTAGGGTAATTCAAAACTTCTTTTTCTTATATGCAATGTTTATAGGAAGGACAAAAAATATGCTCTGTGTAAGAAATGAAGATAGGAGATTAAGAAACTAAAATGCAGGATGAATTCCTAAAGAACAAGAAATCTCAAACTTAAGGAATATAGAACCAAATAGTGTTAGTAAACAATAAAGGACTTTGGAAATTATGACATTTTTAACTAAATTCCAGTTCAATTAAGTTTTATTAATACCTTTACTAGTTCTACTGTATTATGATTTTCAAAATTAGTATTTTTCTAACTACATACAGTTACGGAAATGTTTTATATGCAGTCCCTTTTGCTCTATAAAAAAAGAACAAAATGACAATATAGATAACTTCAGGTGACTTGGGGATTGTTTTAAATAATATCCAAACTTGGGAATTCTATTTAAACTCCCCAACACTTTTTTGAGATACTGTGAAAGTAGTTTCCTTATGGGATTTTTGTTTAGATTGGAAATTCAATGAGAAGACCTGGTGGACAATATTGCAACATTTCTAGCTCCTGTTTCGCTTATTATCTGAAAGCACTGAGAGACTGACAGTAAAAAAAAAAAAAAAAAGGAGTGAAAATGGAATTTTGCTTTAACTTTTTTGACGTTTTAAAAGGTTTTGACTCAAGACAAAATCTGAAGAAAAATTTGCACAGACAAGCACTTCAGCTGAGGATCTTCTATCTTATTGCGTCACTCGATCAGAAACAAACAAAATAGCAGTAAATGCACAACGTTGCCTATTTTAAAATTAACATCAATAGTTTCAATACAATGCTTCAATGAAATTGAATTGACGTGTGATAACAGAATCTTACAATAGATTATATGCCAAATCTTTTGAATATATCACAGCTGACATCGGGTACACTTGGGTTTGAAATCACATCATTGATGGTTTTAATTTATTCTCATCTCTAAATGACAAACCTCTCTGAATATAAAGTTACGTGCAGCATCATTATTTTTGATGCCCTAAGTTTCTCTGTGTGCAAGAATGTCATTAAACAAGTAACACCATTGTTAACACCATACTGAACGTATTTGGTAGAAGATCTTATTTTGGGTAATTTCTTCACTCACTCCCACACAGAAGCACAAAAATTATCCTAAAGTAAATTTTAAAATTTCCTTCCACCCTGGATATGGAAAATTTAAGAGACTGACACGGGACGAATTTAGAAATAAGATAAACAGCAACATCATGAAGGACTACCACCACCACCACCACCGAAATGAAAACGTCCAGGGCAGGACAGCTCTGCTTTGACTCTGTTCACTGCTGCTGCACATCACGCCCCCGCTGAAATATCTATTCGCCAAGCCTCACACTCTTCGTAACCAGTGAATGGTGTTTTGTTGTTGTCCCTAAAAGTATTTGATAAGATTTTTGATTTCTTAAAGTGCTCTTATATATTTTACACTTTTTAAAGAAGCAAGCATCATGACTCCCGTAATAATGCCTTCTGTATGGCAGAGAAAAATTGTGACTTGAAAAAATCATCACGCGTTAGTGGCAAAGCCAGGTTTTTGCAGGGAGGTGCCTGGTCCTTCCCAATCTCCCCCTGGCATCAACTGTTTTGAATAACTATGGTATCTACTTTTTGATGTATTCTTAATATGCTGAGCTCCTATTTCCCCCTTGCAGAAAGCAGTCTGATTTACTGACCCTGCTTCCATAAAGACTTAAGGGGGAAAGGTGTTTTGTTTTATTCACGTTATAACGTACAATATTTTGGAATACAGGCTGCATGGAAAAGAAGAATTGATTGTTAAGCTCCTGTCATAGGAGAGAGATACACAAATAATTCATGAAAAGACTCAAATGCAATGCTGAGCACATAGTAAGAATTCAGCAAATGATACTTATTATCATTATTTATGCATTATGCTTCCACACTATAAACTATTAAGTAAGGTGAAAGTCTTGATCTTAAACGTGAAGACACTGAGATATGGTTTAAGTAATGGGTGTGAAAGTTCTCAGGTTAAAAGTCTTAGAATTTGGGCTCTAGAATTCAAGGGCCACGCTTTTTCTTTAGTGGAGGAGGGTTCCGTGGTACAGCCATTGTGCAGCCTCTCTGTGATTGAGGATCATCTGGGGATCTTAAAAATTGTTTTGTTCAACAAAGGCTTCAGCATAGGCATAAGATGTATCCAAAATATCCATTGGCCCTTGTTTTCGGACTTCTGGCTTCCAGAATTATGACAGGATGAATTTATGTTGTTCTAAGCCACTGAGTCTGTGGTAATTTGCTATGGAAGCTGTGGGAAACGAATCCACCAACTGTCTCACATGTGGCTTGGACATAATAAGTGATAAATAAATATTAGCTGTTGTCAGTTACCTTTAGGACACCAGGACACCAGGTGAGCAGCATGCGAATAAAGGGGAGAGTCTTTTCCTTAAGTCTACTTACACTGGAGTCACTTCTCTCTGTCTTTCAACTGGAAAGTCTGTTGTGTTAAATAATAACCTATAGTGGATTTACAATGTGTCGAGTACAATGCAAAGTTTAAATGCTGTAGTCCCTGCCCTCACAGGTGTCTGTGGAGAGTAGACACAAAAACGGATACTTGAAAATGCTGTGGTAATTTTAACTGCAGAGACAGGCACAAGACGGTCTGGGGGAGGAGAGCAAGAACGCCTGCCCCAGCCTGAGCAGGAAAAGGAACAAGGAAGAAGACACAAAAGGAGATCCTGTCAGAGCGGAGACTAATATTTTATCCTTCAAAAGTTAGATCACAGGAATGAGTGTCAAAAGGGCTCTCTTGAAGTATCCATAAATAAGATTTTTATATAACATTGACTTTTCTTTTGGTCCATACATTGCTAACTACCTATGCTATTCTAAGACTATATTTAAAGTGCTGACTCCATTCCAAAGAACCTAACTGCAATTTTGGCTTTCATTATGTGTTTTTGGCACTGTTCCTTCCTCCTTTTTTTTTTTAATCTTCACTGTCCAAATCCATGCAATACACCAAAAATATAAATATTTATGACCTAGACCAATGGCTTCCCTGATAAGGATCACAAAAATATTTCCCAATACGAGCTGATTCCATTCATCCATTCCAAAATATTTATTGAGCCCTACTATGTTTCAGCCGTCATTACCTCAGAATATAATGATTTTTATTATACATTATGGGGACTAAATAATTAAAGATACCTATTTTTCCTAAGTGAGACTATTAAATAAATATTTCATTCTCTGATTAAGATTATGGAAGCTAGAATATTAGACAAACTTATAGAACTAATTATAGAATGTTGCACCTAGGACATTTGAAATCTAGTGCCCTGGATTTCTTACTTTTAATACAAGAGACTTAGGTTACACAGAAAATAGTAAGTAGATACTAGAAATGAGAAAGATACAGATGTGTTACCAAAAAATAATACAACTATTATGAAGAGATACAGAGACAGCTGGGTGTCTAAATATGACAGGGAGGCATTAAAGAAGTTCACTTCCAGAACACCCTGTTCATCCTGTTACTCTCTCTGAAATGTTGAAGTGAGGGATCAAATTAAATGGAAAGTTTGCATCAGCTTGAAAAGGCTCAAAACCTTACAGTATGGAAGATATGGTCCAAGTTTAACAAGAAAATACTTCCAGGAGAAAAAGAAAAGTTCTCTGCATGCATCCCATGATCTTAGCAACTTTCTGCAAACGCTTCATAATTTACTCATAGAAAAAAGGATCCATACGAATGACAAGTCAAAAAATCTTAGTCAGTAGATCAGAAGACTAAGTTAACCCAACCAAGAGTAGCCCAACCAATAACATGTACTTAAGACTTCCAAAAATATGATTCCTACTTGCAAACTTACAAGATAAATAAGTCCAAGAAGATCACATATTTAAATATAAAGTATTAAAATACAAAAATGCTAGAGGATAGATGAATTTAAAGTAAAAAGCCTTTAGATTGGGAGAATTTTCTATTATGTTTTTAAAACTAGGCATCAAAAATGTATTTAACTACATAAAAATTTAAAATTTACTTATTTTTCTAATGGCCAGATGTATAAAGCAATTATTCAAACTCATTATTAATCAGGGAAAAATTAGTTTAAAACCAAAATGAGATACCACTGCACTCCCACCAGAGTGGCCCAAGTGAAAAAAACTGACAATAATTGTTATAGATGGAGACCCATTGGAACTCTCAGGCATTGTCAGTGAGAATGTAAATTTGTGCAGCTACTTTGGAAAACTTTTCAATGTGATTCTATATGTTTGATCAAACACATATCCTCTGACCCAACAATTTCATTTGAAGTATGTCCCAACAGTGGCGGATGCAAGCATGTAGCAAAAGAAATGCATAAGAATTATTATAGCAGCATTATTTTTAATAGCTCTAAGCTAGAGACAACGTAACAACTCATTAAAAGTAATATGTATAAATGTTTTATAATTTCCAAGCAAATAGCACATAGCAGTGAAAATGAATGAAAGATAACTTCATGCAATAGCATGGACAGATTTCATAAATATGATTATTGACCAAAAGATACCAGACACAAATAAGTGCGTATTATATGATTCATTTGTTTAAATTTCAAAAGCGGGTGAAGGAAGGCACTGTGTTTAGGAAGGATGGGGAACTCCGTGGAGCTGGTCATAGTCTATTCCTTGACTCGAGTATTGTCTACTCAGGTGCATTCAGTTTCTGATCATTTATTAAACTGCACACTTACGATTTGTGAACTTTAGTTGATGTATGTTAAACTTTCATTAAAAGGTTTAAGAGAAACCCCCTTAAGGCAAAAATATTACAGAGAATAAGATGGTTAGTAAAAATTACTGCTATGCACTGAATCGTGCCCCAACCTCAATTCATATGTTGAAGCTCTAACTCTGGGACTCTCTTTGAAGACAGGGCCTTTAAAAAGTTAATTAAGGTTAAATGAGATAGAAGCATTGAGTCCTAATCCAATCTGACTGGCATCCTTAAAAAAGAGGCAGAGATGCCAGGGATGTGTGTGCACAGAGGAAAGGCCACACAAAGCCTCAGCGAGAAGCTGTGTGAGCCCAGGGGGTCGGGCTCCAGAGAAATCAGACCTGCCTGTACCTTCATCATGGACTTCCAGCTTCCAGAACCATGAGAAAGTAAATTCCTACTTTTATGCCCAGTCTGTGGTATTTTGCTATGGTAGCCCTAGCAAACTAGTTCAATGACCAAAGGGAAAAAATATCAGTGTGGTGTCAAAAGCACGCATGTTCCTCATATCTTAGATAGACAGTCGACAGATAGAGACAGGACACACACATACAAACACACACACACACACACACACACACACACACACACACACACATATAAAATAGAAATAGAAAACATTAGCTAAGGATATTGTTTCCTAAGAGAGAAAATCCTACATTTAATGATAGTAATAATAAAATAAACACAACCAAACAACATGAAAAAAAGCACTTCACTGTGTGTCGGGGACTGTTCCAAGCTGTAAACAAGAGTTTAGCCCTCAAATCTCACAAGGTCCCTATACAGTAGGTATTATTTTCATTCTTATTTTCTGGGCAAAAAGGCAGAGACTCAGAGGAATGAGCCTAGGCCCTATGTCTACTGAGTGGTGAAGTGGGAATTCCAGCCTAGGCAGCCTGACACCAAAGTCCACGCTGTTGGTCACGTGGTTATGCTGCACACATAAGTACAAACGGTGACATGCCGTGTCTACCAGAGGATGTATATATGTCCTACCCAGCCATGATAAAAGGATGAAATAACGCCATTAGCAGCAACATGGATAGACCTAGAGATTATCATACTGAGTCAGAGGAAGACAAATGCCATATAATACTGCATATATGTGGAATCTAAAATATGGTACAAATGAACTTAGTTACAAACAGAAACAGAGTCACAGACATGAAAACAAATTTATGGTTATCAAAGGGGAGGTTGGGGAGGGATAGATTAGGAGTTTGGGATTAGCAGATACAAACTACTATATGTACAATAGATACATAACTAGGTCCTACTGTACAGCACAGGGAGCCATTTCAATATCTTGTAATAAAGCATAATGAAGAGAACACGAAAAAGAATGTATGTAACTGAATCACTTTCCTGCACACCAGAAACTAACACAACACTGCAAATCAACTATACTTCAAATAAATTAATTAATTAAAAAAAGAAATGCCATTTTTCACCTATCAGCTACACAAAGATTAAAACACACAGATAATGCCCAGTGTTGGCATTCGAATGCACTATCAGCAGGAATATAAATTGATCTGAGCTTTTTAGAGGGCAATTTAACAATTTATATCAAGTCCTTTTTTTAATCACACAGACAAGAAACAATGTAAGGACAGGATATTTATCACAGTGTTATTAATAACAACAAAAATGTGAAACAATGTAAATATTCATCAAAAGAGATTGGTAAGATAAATTATTATATGTAGATTCAACGAATACCTTGCACCTACTAAACATGATATAATTGATCTACGTTTACCAACAAAGAAAAAAAAAATGACTTACTGTTCCATGTAGTATTTGCTTCTTCATAGTCTTCTTTTGGTATAGGCATTGGACCTTTTTTTTCCTTTCTTTTTTCTTTTTCCAAAATCACTAAGGAAGCTTTAAAAGAGAATAAAAATTGGGTTTGCCTCAGAAGATAATTAGTTCCTCATTCTTTCATTCATTCATTCAAGAAACATTTACTAAATCTTCACTATGTGCAAACCCTTCTCTAGGTTTTGAGGACAGAGCACCGAGGAAAAAATTTTCCTCATGGAACTCTTATCGCCAAAGATACTCAAGTGGTATCCGAATGACAATTTGGAACAGGTGGAACTTTATGTAAAGTAAATTTATTTTTAGTGATTGGGCAAAAAAAGATCTTTGAAGTTCTTTCCATCTCCTAATGTCTCTAAATCTGTAATTTAAAAGAGAACATAATTCCAAGTGTTAAATGTTCTTTTGCCTCTCCTTGAACTTCCCAGGGCAATTTATTTGTTGAGAAAAGAAACTGAGCTGTGGTTTAACTATGGAGTTACAGCTTAAAAATAGTCTTTTAAGATGATCAAAGCTTGATAACTAACTCAACCATTAAAATGATAGATATGTAACTGTGAGTATGTTAAAAAAAGATATATATATAAATATATATACTTATAAGTATAAATATATATATAAATATATATATTCCTTTTTTCCAGTGTGAGCCAGAAGGAGAAAATTGCTAGGTAATACGAGAAACAAGTCCTAGGACATAATTTTGAAGTCATTCATCCTTAGAAAGATCTATGTAAATCTTAGTTTAGAATTATAATAAATAATAGGGTAGTTAGAATGTCAGGAAATTAATCAGTATTCACAAGGTTCTTGGGCATTTAATTTATTACCTTAACCTTAGTTCTTATTTCTTTCATCTTTTTCCCCCATTTTTAAATGTTTGATTTGTTAATGGAAGAACAAGTCTGACTGCTTCTTAATAGTTTAAATAATAGCCAATCTTCTAAGTTTCTTAAAATCTTACACTATTGTTTTAATGGATGCATTTCAATTAAGATATTGATACCCTAATATCATAATCTTTTCATGGCCATTACTCAGCATTGTTTTGACTAAGATAGTAAATATGAAGATGGATTTTGTTTTCCTACCTAATTTTCATCCATTCACTCATCTACTCAAAAATATTTTGAAAGACTTCCATGTTCCAAATATTTCTCTGGGCATACAGACATGAACAAAACAAACAGAGAATTCTATTTGTTCACTCTGTGTTTCTCCCATTAGAATAAAAGCTCCAATGTGGCAGATACTGTGTTTAATATTTCTAAGTCATTTAATTATTTTCAACGTCCCACAGAGTCTAAGAGAACACAAACAAAAAATGTTTTAGGAGTTCAATACAGCAGGAAAAGGTATAAATTATAGATTGAGTAAATAAATTGATGGTCAAATAACCCTGGCAAAGAGCAAACAGAGCTTGTAAGACAGAGATACAGATTTCAGATTGTCATTCTTGTCAGTTCAATCAAGTTGTGTTATTTTTAAAGTTTACCACTTATAATTCTCAGTTATCAGCATAAGGAGATAAGAAAGTGACCAATCTGAGGCGTTTGACATCATGAAATTTGACAATGTAAAATTTACAAAGCAAGAAATTTTGAAAAATAGCACATTATCAGCAGGTAGGAAGCACCATCATCAACACTTCCAGCCCCTTGCCAAGATAAACATTAACTTTACTTATACATCACCATTAATCAGTTTTATCTGACTTTGAAATTTATATAAATGAAATTATGCAGAATGACCTCTTTTGTGTCTAGCTACTTTTTCTTAGTATTATGTTTGTGAGACTTATCCATGTTTTGTGTAGGTTTAATGTCTTAATTTTCATTACTGCATAATATTATGTTGTATAAATATACCACGAATTATTTATGCATTCTACTCCTGATGGACATGTGGAGTATTTCCATCTTTTGTCTCATCAATA
This sequence comes from Camelus ferus, assembly GCF_009834535.1. Classification (NCBI taxonomy): domain Eukaryota; kingdom Metazoa; phylum Chordata; class Mammalia; order Artiodactyla; family Camelidae; genus Camelus; species Camelus ferus. The sequence goes on along the minus strand of NC_045718.1, from coordinate 4,182,328 downwards.
GTTGTGCTATGAAAATTATTATACATCAGTTTTGATGCATGTAAGCTAGGATTTCTATTGGCTATACACCTAGGAGTGGAACTGTAGGTTCAAAAGGAACACAAGGGTTCAAGTCTAAAAGATATTGCCAGTTTTCAAAATTGGATGTGTCTGTTTACATTGTGATTATCCATGCATTAATCTGCATCCCATTAATGAAATGTCAAGAAAAATACAACAGTGTCAAAGGTTGCTAACAAGGCCAGAGTCATGCATTCTTGTGGGAAAAATGATGAATCAGTCCATCCAATTTATTTAGATCAGGCAATTCAGAAAAGGATTATACAATCTATTTGCTTTCCTTTGTATAGAGTAAATGACAGGCAGATATTTTTAATATTCCAAAGGCTGTAATGACCTAGCCAATCTCACCTTTGCATAAATCCTAAATGAAATATAAGTAAGAACATTTCAGCAGTACATTAAAAATATAATCCAAGATAATATGTGTTTTGTTCTCGAAATGTTGCAATTACTTAACACTTGGAAATCTGCTAGTATGCTAATAGACCAAAGCAATAAAATCTGATAATGGTTAAAATACAACGTTCATTCAGGATAAATCATTCTATTAGGAATAGAAGACTCTTTTCTTAACATGATAAAGAGATGTGTACAAACCAACATCGAAGCATTTAACAATCATGTGCTCCTAAAGCATTCTGATTCAAGTTCACTATCACTTAGTGATGGTGTTGTATGTTCTAACCATTACACATCTCCTTAAACTATAATTAATCTCCATATAAAGACAATAAAAGGTCATACTTTGGCCTAACATGATACACCTACCCTGTGTATAACCGAAACATACTAACCCTTTCCCCATAAGTGAAGTCAAGGGCCTTGGTGATGTCCACTGTTCTTGACATTCTGTAAGTTAAACACTATGATGTAAAGTTAACAAGACTTAACTATTATAGCACAAAGTCAGTACAGCTTATGATACATAGTGAGGGGATAAGAGTGGAAATAAAACAAAGATAGTTGCTTGATGCACCCGTGCAGACACACACACGTTTATAATAAAATAAAACAGAAGTACTCCTGGCCATTACAGTCCTTGGTTCTGTAACTGGTCATGCGGTCACAGCTGATATGTACAACGACCTTCTTCCACTGCCCCTTCCAGGTTCCCTTTGCCATCCGCCAGTACCTCAGCTGGTTGTGGTTCTCTATATTTTCTGGTTTTCTTTGCCTACACGACTTCTAATTTAATTCCTCTGTACTCAGAGAATCCACTGAATGATTTCAACCATTTGAAATTTCTTGAGCCTCATTTTATGGTCCAGCAAATGTTCGATTTTAGTAAACGTTCCATGGACACTTGAAAAGAATGTGTATTCTGTCATTGTTGGGCGTGGTGCTCTCTGCATGTCTCTTTGATCAGGTGTGATAATCGTATAGTTGACACTTTATATATATTTACTTTTCTCTTTTCTATTAGCTACTGAGAGAAACAGCTAAACATCTCTCATACTGATTGCAGGTTTGTCTGTTTTTCCTGTACATTCTGTTTTTGCTTTACATATATTGAAATATATGCTGATTTCTAACTTTCTTGTTTGCCTCTCATGCATACTAGGCTGCCAACTCTTGCGAATGCACGTATTGAGTTTATTTTGTTCACATACAGCACCAGCCCCATGGAGCTCTCTGAAAAATTTAAGCCTCAAAATCATGATTTTAGACCTTTAGACTCATACCTGCAATCCCTAAAGTACTGCAATCTAGTTTGAGATAATGCAATGTCCAATGAATGCAGAGAACGGAGGACCCCTGTGGCACTGTTTTTTGATCAGAGTAGGTAAGAGCTGATAAGGTTAAAATTATATGTGTATCAATAAACATTTGCTAAAAAAAAAAGCTCATTCTATTTTTATCGTAATAAGTAAATATGTGAACTGGTATTTGGAATAGCTCAAAAATTTACAGAAAATTTGTTGATCATTTATCTTTCAAGTTATTGTTCAAGTAACTAATGGCTAATATTCTTAGTAAAACATTTTAGCATACCACCTAATGCACTAATGAACTGTTTGCTAGCTACGTAAGTTAGGATAAAGTTCGGTTACTACGTGACCAAATAAGGGACCTAAACAATCTAGCACTTTCTTTCTTGTTTCTTATACAGAGTAAGTCTGGGGGCAGCTCCAAGGTCACCAGGAACCCTCTTTCTATTTTCTGTTCCACTATCTTCACGGTCACCTGTGATCCAGATTGGATTTCAGAACTTGAGAACTCCTCAAAGGAAAAGAACAGAAAGGAGAGTAAATAGACCTACTTCCCAGATAAAGTCTTAAGGAGTTTTACTTGAAACTCTACCCAATAACTTCTTACATTTCAATGTTGATTCCTGACTATAAGGAATACTGGAAAATGTAATTCTCTTGCTAGGAATTTTTTCACTTAAAAAAAAAAAACTAGAGTTCTAATAAAAATTAAAAAGGGCAGAACAAATAGAGATACAGAAAAGGAAAATAATCTTGTGCACAGAAGTCCTATGATTTTAAATGATGCCACTTTAGAAGTGTATATATCTCTATATAAAATTTTATATATGTATGTGTACACTATACCTGTGGTTAAATAAGAATACTTTCTCAGATAGTAAGAGCTGAGAGATACCACTTCTTAAAGGAGATCCACTGATTTATTTAAAAATTTTCTTACCTAAATACTGAAATTTAGCATCATTTTGAAGTCAAGTGTGAGTTATTTTAAACATTGAATTATTTACTTGTTCAATAATCTTATTGTTTTAAAACATCTATGTGTATGTGAACTAAAAATTGTATTTTGTGTCTGCAAATAACTTTGTGACCTTATATTTGTTCATTGTTGTATATTTAAAACTTTTTTTCTAATTATGTTATTAAATTTATTTTACTCGTACTTTGATCTGATGGGATTCTGTCTAATGGTGTTGGAAAAAACTATATTTCAAATAACTTCTCTATTTAGCAATGTTTAAGGATGCACTACTCATGCTCTATTTTAGAAGATCGTTATAAAAGGCTCAGTAAAGTACATACTTAGAGTGATTTTTGGCATCACTGGGTACCAAGTAGTACATTTATTTAACTTCTCAGTAGTTCATTGACATTTTGGTAAAAAAGAGGCGATGGAGGCTATTTAATTAACCTCAAATATTTCACTGGCATAAGAAACTGAATCATCTGCCAGAATCATTAGCAATTTATAAGCTGAGTTCAGCAGCAAATGGTCATAAATTCAATCACATGTAACCTTTCCAGTAAGTGACACCAGTCAACTGAAATTTATTATGGGGGAAATCGCAGACTTTGACATTCACACTAAATATCTAGAGCATTAAGATTCTGCTTGCCAGAACCCTAGATATCACTTTACAGAAAATGTACAGAATTTTAAGATGCAGAAATGATGGATAAGAACTGAGTAGTCCCTCTGAGTGTTGGGAAGAAATATGAGAGGTTCAGTATTTGATAATGCTTCATTTTCTGAATAGGACGAACTCATATTGTGGGACCTAGAATGATAACTGTGATTACTGAACAGTAAGTGTCAAAATGCACTGGTGAGTACATTCGGTATGGGGTACAGATCTGGTGGGGAAGCTTACTTGGCAAGTTCCCATTAGGTACTCATCACAGATAACCTGAAAAAGCAATCAAGTTTCATTTTCTGCATCTTTAGTGGTAATGTGAGGTTATTCTTACACAGAGTAGCATGTAATTGCTTTTAGAAAGTTGATGAAATTATCAATAGCACAGTATAAATATAGCCTGAATGATTTTAAATTGAGTGCATTTCTCTCATAGTTTGGGGGATTTTGAAAAGCAAGGAAGAAGAATAACCAAATTATCACATCTATAAGATTTTAAGGGAATCCAGTATCAGTGATTTGATGCAAACATCAGTGTGATCATTTCCATTTGTTAAACTCAGTAGAGTGCCAGAATTCTTCATCGGCTGTAACTCTTCCAATAAATAACACAAGCTAAGCATGATTTACTAAGTGGGAACAAACTACTTTGACAATCATGGTTAAGTATGTTTTCCAGACTTGAGGTTTCACTTCGTAGATATTGCAATCAGTATTTGTGGCATGGAGTTAGTGAGTAAGTATTGATCAAATTTTACATCATATAGCAAAGATTTCAAATTGTTTTGGAATTAACCCTTGCATCCTAATACAGTATATGATATTCTACTGAAATAGCTAAACTTAAAAAAAAAAAAAAGCATGTAAATATAGGTCATAATAGAGTTGGTTCAAGCTGATTGTTTTAGATATCAGTTCATGGAGAATTTCTATTAGTAATAAAGTCCAGGGCAGAATTATAACTCATTTACATGTATATATTCAATTAAAAAGTTATAAATTATATACAAAAAATCATTTTAGTTTATGAGTGAGCACATCTGGTTCTTCTAGTCTTGGCCAGGATTGAAGTCTGTCTGCCTATTACTTAATACACGGTGGGGCGAGACTCCTCCCAGCCCCTCCAAGGCATTTTTGTTTGTTGATGAATGCCAAATGCTGGTTGATAAGGTGGGAGATCAAAGTAAGGGAATTCTTATGCTGCCATGCTGCTGATGTCACTCCAATAGTTTCTGTTTCTTGGCTCTGGTTTCTGGACTCAAGGCACACATTAAAATTGAAAACAAGATTTAGATCTTTTAGCATCCCTTCTGCATATTACTACATAATTCTAATAAAAATTACATGTACAATTGCATTTTGGGGGGTTTTGATTTTTTTTTATACCACTCATCTCCATTCTTATCTCCTTCCACATTTATTGAGTACCTTTCCATTTTAGTCTTCATAGTATAATCTCATTCATTTATTGAACAGTGCCCAAATTTTACTGAACTTCACTGAAAATGAAATGTACTTCCTAAAATGTGTCTTTCCCTGTATTTTATATATGGGGTTTTCTGATAAATTTGGAGTAGAATTTTTTTGTAGCTTTGGTTGAAGCATCTTTTCCTAAGTCCTATTACTTTCCTAGCTTATTTATCCTTAAAGAATAAGAATACACACTGTACCCCAAGAAAGAAAACTGTTACATCCCTTTGGTAATATCTTATTGTCTACTTGGCTGATGGCTGAGATAAACTCTAAGAAGGTTTCCCTCCTCTTATATTTTCAATTGCAGAGCTAGTTGCGTTGCAGACCCCAATCTAATGATCGATGTTAATATCTTGTATTCAGCCAGTGTCAGCACTGTTGGGTTGAGGAAAGACACTCTTCTCTTGATAGCTGATGCTCTGCCTATGCAGATAATTTAATTCTAAGCATTATAAACAGTTTATAATGCTTCTCACTCAGCAACATTAACTTGAGTCTCTTGATCCCACACCCATTGCTGTTAAACCCTTTCACTACCAACTTCCAGCCATAGGATATACTGTGCTTTAGCTAGAACATTTCTACTCCAAATATGCTATATTGTTGGGAGCTGTAGACTATGTATGTTCTAGCATGTGTGGTAATAACATGTAACATGGAGAGTGCAATGGCAATGGCCACCTTACCCACCACGTGCTGTGAGTTGTAGGCATGGATCCTCAGTCCCCAACCTGCACTGCCTACCCCCATGTAATGTAGTAAGGAGAATGAATGAAATCTTTGAACTCTCCCCAATTTCTAAGTGCCTGGCCCTGCTCTTCAATCTCAAGCTTTAGTTAATGCTTTGGCTACAGAATTTCCTTCAGAAATTCAACATCTACTCCACCAATATTCCTAGTTTAGAGTTAGGCAATAATCATTGATATCACTATCCCTGACACAGTTGTTGACCTATTTTTCTCTGCCTGTACACGTTCCTTTGTGGCTTTGTGATGCAAAATTGCGGTAAAAGGAGGCTAGAAGGAGAAGGACCTCCAGAGTTTGCAGTACAGGACTGAAGATGAAAAGCCCTGGGTGTCTAGGAAATGGACATGGGAAGAGCTGCAGTGTGGGAGTGATGGGTGATGAAGAGCAGCATTTAGAGTCACTATGGGCTCTCTGCCCTGTCGTGGTGGTTGAGTGATGCAAGTAAAGAATTAATTTTTTATGGAAACACTTCCTTGATGCTGCATCTCATGATCACAACTTTACTAGGACCATACATTTGCTGTTACAAGTTTCTGCATTTTCATGATTGTTTGCCTGTAAAGATTATGAAGACATAATCAGGCAGCATAATTTTTCAAATATTCATAATGAAAGTCAGCATCATCCTTCAAATAATTTTCACACCTAGATGTATCCTTTTTACAATATTTGAAATTTTTATCACTTAGAATTTAATATTTGCTATATTTAATGTTATATGAATAAAATTAATAAAAGAAAAAGATTCCTTTGTGGTTATCTCCAAAGCTTTCTACATATAATAAAGTATGTAACTTGGTGTCAACAAACTAAAGCATGTTAGCTAGAATATTGTGCATTTCATGACTGAAATTCTGGACAATGCCTAGCATAGAAAACAGTGACTACAAACTCAGTCCTTGATCTGAATGCCCCCGTTTTAAAGATTTAAGTTCTTAAAACGATACAGATTTCATTTTGGATATTTAATTTCTTTTTTGTTAAGTAATAAAATATGCATAAGTAATGTGGCAGAGGTAGTGATGAATGTCTTGAAAAAGATAATTCTTCGAAGAATAAGGACAGCTTATAATATTAATGCTATGAGCAATGAAGACCCAAGGAAGGTAAGAAATACAGCTTATGTCTTGCGACTTTCTATAATATTTATTAATATAAACTCGACAGCTGTTCTCAGAGTTTGAAAATGATTTTTATAATTGGCTGTCAATCGTATATTAAGAATTATATTTCATATGCTTGTTTACTAAGTAAAGCTGTATATTAGGAGCTTTTGTTCCTGAGAACCAGAATTCTTTTGTTACAACCACTAGCAGAATATTCAGGCTTAAGGCATAGAAATATCTTTTTTCCCCAAGTTTCCAGGTACTTTCATGATCAAATTTTAACTGCTGCAACTCCAGCTCTTGGACAGTGCCTAGCACAAGGAACTAATAGAAATTATCGACTAAATCAGTAAAATTTAGGAATCATAGTTTTATGTATCTCATCTTTCACTTACTAGAATAGCCAGACATGCAGTAACCAGTTCAATTGTTATATATGATTGTAACACATTATATTGGTCTCTTTGTAAATCCTATCTTTTAAAAATGGTACTTCTTGAACTTCTTTCCTGACTGACTTCTGTTTCCTTTTTCTGAAGTGAGATGTCCTTCTATGAAGTGAAAAAAGCCAACCTGAAAAGGCTGCATACTGTGTAACTCCAATTCTGTGACATTCTAAAACAGTAAAACTCTTGAGACAGTAAAAAGACCAGTGGTTAACAGGGGGTGGGGGAGAGGGGATGAATAGGCAGAGCACGTGGGATTTTTGGGGCAGTGAAACGACTCTGTTTGATGGCTCAGTAATGGATACATGCCATCACACATCTGTTCAAATCCATAGACCGTACAACACTAAAAGTGAACCCTCACATAAACTATGGACTTTAAGTGATTATGTGTCAGTTTAGGTTCATGAATTGTAAGAAATATACCACTCTGGTGGGAGATGTTGATAATGAGGGGCACTATTCATATATGGGAACAGGGAGTGTATGGGGAAATCTCTGTGCCTTCCCCTCAATTTTGCTGCACACCTGAAAAAAGTAAAGTGTTTATAAACAGAAAAGCAACAGGATAATCACTGACTGTTTTAAATGGGGTAAGTATGGACAGGTAGTTAGGGAGAAGGGCATTGAATGACATGGTAAGATTTTCATTGTGGAAAGATTACTGTGGATATAGTGTAGAGAACTACACTGAGAAAAGAGCACACTGAATAGAGGAAAACTGATCAGGTGGCTATTCCATAAGATAGTAACTTGGACATGGGATGTGATGATAGATTACTGTTAGAATTCAAGACACAGTAAGACAATAATAAAGAAAAGATTTGGCTTTGGGTTACCATGTAAGATTGAAGGGAATAAAAAACAAGGTCTATGGCTTGTGTGGCTAGAAGTTTGGTGATTCCATTCTGATATGTGGATCATTAGAAAATGATCAGGTCTAGGGTAAAAGAGGAGGAGGTAGAGACAGTTTTGGACAAGTTGAGATTAAGGGATTTTTGAGAAATCGAAATGGAAATGTTAATATGTCTGGGTTCAAAAGAAGGTTTTGACAAAAAATACATATTTGGTAATTATTGGTATGTTGAGAGTTAGTGAAGCTCTGGTTTGAACAGAATGACCTATAGAGAAGGAGAGCTTAAGGAGAAGACAGAACTGAGTTTCACAGAAACATAGCTTTTAATGTCTAATTAATGGTGGAGATGGATGGAGCCATATGGTGAATGAAGGGTGGCCAAAGAGAAGTAAAAACTAGAAGAATCCAAGTGAAATGAGTGTTTCAATTAGTAGAGATGACTAAGACTGTCAAAAAGTGCTCAGAGTCTTTTATGATGAGGACTTCTGACCCTCCTCTAAGAAAACATTTCATCCTACTTGTGGTGAAAGTCTATCACCAGTCAAATATAACAAACCACTTGGAAGTGAAAATGCAGAGTTAAACAGATATAAAGGATTACGGCTGACCCTTGAACAATGAGAGGGGTTTAGGAATGCTGACCCCTCTACAGTAAAAAATCAGCATATAACTTTCGATTCCCCCAAAATGTAACTACTAATAGCACACTGTTGATCAGAAGTCTTACCAATAACATAATTAATACATACTGTGTATGTTGTGTGTACATATACATGTATGTGTGTATATATACATATATCTCATGCATTCATGATGTATCTAATTTTTTTCCTTGTTTCCCCAGTATTTCTAGGCTTTGTGGTTTTTTCACAATTTTTTTTTCAAATCTCCAGAAATGTTTCCAATATATTTATTGAAAAAAAAAATCCATGTGTAAGTGGGTCTGTACCGTTCAAACCCATGTTGTTCAAGGATCAACTGTACTAATTTCCTTAAGAAAATCAGAAGGAATAATATGGTCTTTGAAGTTTTACCATGTTCAATAGTTCACGTAAGCAAGCTTAGTATCTGCAGCAGACACATAAATTCATACATCTAGCATTTACATTTTCATTAAAATGTAAAATCACTAGGAGCGGTATTAAGTTATTATTAATAAAAATGGTTGATTAGTAATCAGGAGCATTTTCATAGAAATGACAACAGATGCCTATTAGGTTTCAAGACAGAGGAAATATGCTAAAGCAAATCAGTTTGGGTGGATTATTTCCTCACCAATGTCTGTTTTTAATGCAGAGATTATGTCTTTATCTTTTCAGAAACACTGGTATTATACATACAATTTAAAGGTGAAATATAAGAGAAATAGGAAAGTGAGTAGATTATAGACTCCTATCAGTGCACAACTTCTTTTTTATAAGTCAAATGTAATGCAATCATGGAATTGTTCAGTGGACAAGGAGACCTTCTGCATACTCAGTATCCCTGCATCAATATTTGAGGATGAGAAACTACCTCGTTACTATAAAAATAAATAGAAATCAGTCGTCTATGTGATACATCAATGCCATCTTCATATTATTAATTCATTGTAAGAAAAATAGACCACGTTTGTTCTGTTAAGTATATTAGAATTAGGTGGAACATTAAAAGATACACAGTTTCAGAGATTTGCTTACATATCTTTGGTGGATTTTGAGGTCAGAACTTAAAATAACTATGTTAGAGGTTTTATTTTGCTTCTGAATTAAAACTGCTTTGATGACTCAGTCAAAATGCTTCTTTGAATTATATATTGTCTTTATACAAGACATACAAATTTTATTTAAAATACATCACTGCACAAGAGGTGGGAAACTTGAAGACATGCAATGATATGACTTTCCCCATAATCAAGGAGACAAGTAAAAAAGTGTTCAAGTTTTCACAAGTGGGCCCTTTGTGAGTTCACGTCTGTGTGAATCTGACTTTTTATCCTCAGACCTTATCTCCTCTCCAATGTTAATTTTTCTTCTAATACTCAAAGCTTCACTCATCTTTTATTATATTAAAAAAAGGTCCCCCATTCCACACCCATATCAAGTGTTCTCCTCTAAGAATTTACTCCTTAAGTCTAACAGCTGGGAAAGGAGAGTATGTTTTAGCAGGACCATTAACATAACTCATGACACTCTAAGTCCCACAATACACTCTCCTGCAGCCTTTTTTTCAGAGCAATCTTCTGCTCTGGTCATAAACTTAGTTTTGGTCTAGTCTTGTCAGTTGGGTGTAAACGCCAGTAAAAGTAAGAGGTGTAACCACACTGATATAACTTCACATTAGGGATGGCTATTACTAGAAACAAAAACAAACAAACAAACAAAACTTCAATCAGAAAATAACAAATGTTAACCAGTATGGTAGTTAATTTTATGTGGTCAATTTTGCTAGGCCACGATATCCAGATATTTAATAAAACATTATTTGAGATACCTCATGGAAGGTATTTTTTAGATGAGATTAACATTTGAATCAGTAGACATTGAGTAAAGCAGATTACTCTTCCTAACATGGGTGGGCCTCATCTTATCAGTCAAAGACCTTAATGAAAAAAAGACTGACCTCCCTCAAGGAAGAATAAATTCTACCAGCTGACTGTCTTGGACTCAAACTATAGCATCAACTCTTCCCTGGACCTGCAGCCTGCTGGCCTACTTTGCAAATTTGGGACTTAACTGAACTCCACAATTACATGAGACAATCCTTCAAAATAATTGAAAAATAAAGAACAACAACAACTATATACATATATTTATTTACATATATGTGCACACATTCTATGGGTTCTGTTTCTCAGGAGGATCCTAACTAATAGCCTAATAATGTGGAGAAATCAAAACCCTTGTGCATTGCTGGGGGGAAAGTAAAACGCTGCAGCCACTGTTGAAACTGTTCCTGGGAAAAGGAAAATAAGAGCTACCTCGGTTCTTAGTCATCCAAAAAAAAGATTTTTGACAAGAGACAAAAAAGCGTGATATAAGCAAGATTTTTATTAGCAAAGTAAAAAAAAAAAGTGAAAGATAGTATCCTCCCAAGAATCGGGAGCGGGCCAATCCAAAAGATGAAAAATGGTGCCGTTTACTCCTTTTTCCTGTTTTTATATTTTGGTTTCATGGTTGATTGATTGATTGATTGACAACTCAGGTTCCCTGCACTCTGGTTGTTTGATAGCTCAGGTTCTTTGTGTTCTGGATTGTTCCTTCCCCCTTCCTCTCCCCCTGCCCAGTGCTCATTTCTGCCTAAACTACCTAACACAACCAGTGTTAACAATTCCTCAAAAAGTTAAACATAGAATCACTGCATGATTCAGCAATTCCACTTCTGGGCAAAGACCCAAAAGAAGTAAAGTCAGTGACAGGAACAAGTATTTGTACTCTCATGTTCATAGCAGCATTATTCACAATAGCCAAAAGTGGAAGTAAGTATCCTTCAATAACTGAAATGGATAAATAAAATGTGGCATGTACATATACAGCCTTGAAAAGCAAGAGAATTCAGACACAGACTACAACAGGGATGAACCTTGAGACATTATTCTAAATGAAATAAGCCAGCCATAAAAGGACAAATACTACATGATTCACTTATATGGAGTAACTAGAGCCGTCAAATTCATAGGGATTTAAAATGTAGCATGACAGTTGCCAGGAGCTTGGGGTAGGGGGTCAGTTGAGGAGAATGGGGAGCTATTATTTGATAGGTACATAGTTTCAGTTTTGCAAGATTAAAAGAACTCCGGGGATTGGTTGCACAACAATGTGAATATATGCAATACTTAAAAACAATTAACACGTTAACCTTTATCTTATGTATATTTCACCACAATGAAAAAAAGGCAATTTTTTTTAATTAATGGTTTTCAAATTCAAATGGAATTAATTACAAAGAGCTCTGGATTCACAAAAGAAAATAATGCAGGGTAATGTGGAAGAACAGTCTGCTTTTTCTACAGAAGGTACAATGATATATCTCTGAGCACCTGAGAAACAGAGGGAAAGAGTAGATTATATACAGACTTTGGAGACATGAGAACCTCTCAGAGAACTTCAAGTATTTCAAATATCTGGAGCCTGCTGGTGACAAATGCAGAAGAATGTGCTGAAAAGAATGTAGGGCTTTTATCATTTTCAAATGTGAATGATCATCTGAATTATCTTCAAAACTGGTTTTAAAATATGGTTTCCCAACCCTCTTCTCCTTTAGAATTCTATGTAAAATAAAACCCTGAGCATGTGATTCTGTAGTTCAGATCACTTTGAGAATTGCTGGCTAGATCATATCATGCTTAGGAGGTCAGACCTTACCCAGAAAATAAGAAATCTTTAATGTGTGTTAACACTGAAGATTCCATAACCAGAGTTACTTTTAGAAAGTCCAACCTGGTATGGCAGTTTAGAGAATAGATTTGGGGGCATTTAACCAGAGTTGGGGTACAGAAGTGGGGAGGAGGATAGTTAGGAAGCTATCAAGGAGCCAAGCAGGACACTGTAATGACTGGGATGTGATGGGTCGCATGAACGAAGAGAAAGAATTAATCACGATCAGTAGCTTTATACATGGGTGATTTATTACATAATGATGTATTTAACTAACTTGGAGAAATTTTACTTTTTAAAAAATTTAGCAATCACTTATCTAATGACTACCATGAAATCCATGAAGCACATGAAATTTCAGTATAAAAACAACAAATTCTGCTTTAGAAAATTTAAAACTTTTAGAACATTTACACAGGGATTTCTAAGAAGAGAAAGAATGCTAGCTACAAGCAAGGGGCTGAAATGTACTGCAGGATGACTGGGCGCCAGGCATGGGGTTGGTCAGCGACACTGCCCTAGGCACCATGGGCTAGGAGTTTTATACAACCTCCGCCACAAAATGATGAAAACAGGAGTAGCCTGCGGATAGGGATTTTGGAATCACTCACATATAAATTATTTGTGCTGAGTTTTAAGGGCACAGCAGAAGAGGAGTTCAAAGAAAGTTAACAGTGGTCACGAGGGAGGAGAACCAAGAATGTCAGTGTTTTGTTATTATTCAGGTATGACAAGGCCAACAGGTCAGGAGGAAACTGCCACTGGAAAGAGAGTTTGTTGTACTCACAGATCCCAAGAGGAGGGGCATGCCACACGATGGTGGAAGGGCAGGGAGGAAGCACTGCAGTCCACCAGGAGGCAAAAGGGGAGGGGGAATGTGGGGGAGAACTTTCACTGTGGTTTCAGCAGGAAGGAGCAGGCCAGGCAGGGTTAGTGGGTTTAGGACTCGCTAGTTCGAATGCTTTCAGCAGCTCTGGAGCACAGGCACTGTCCCCAGTTGTCTCCTACCTGGTGCTGGGGTGATTAGGGCAGATGCATAGTGGCCAGGAGTGTGAGAGACAGAGGTAGTGGTTGGGGATGTGGGCCCTGGAAGGGTGGTTTTGCATTTGAATGGCAAGCATCTCTGGAACTGGTTAACCTGGGAGGGACAGTCTCTCCTAGGTCAGCAAAGCCCAAACATCAAAGCATCAAAATATAGAAAACAAAAGACATGGATAATATAAGCAGGTACCAAGGAAACCACTTAAAGCAGTGGCCTCAGAAAGAATAGAGGGTTGGTGCTATTTTCTAGCATTCTAGAAAGAGATGATACTTTAGGAGGTTACAGAGAGCAAGCATGTTCTGCCAAGTGGTGGGGCCAAACTGAAGCTGCAATGATTAGATGGATCTTGAAAGTTAGAAAGGAGAGAAAGCAAGTATAAACTGTCCTATAAATAAAGTTGGTTTTTAAGGAAAATTGACTACTATCTAGAGGGGACAGTTACCTGCACCTCCCCCTCACCCCCAGAGGAAGACTTGGATCTATTTTATAGACTGAAATGAAAAGTCACTGTAAAGAGAGATCTGGGGAGAAAGAAAAGGTGTAGCAAACTAATGGAGCACAGTTCTGAGGAAAGGGGATCTGAAGTGCGGGTGTAGACATCAGCTTTGAATAGGAGAAACAACAGGTTTCATGGGTGCAGGTTTCATGTGCTTGTGCAGGCATGCATGTGAATGCAGGAGAAATCATTAATTTCTGATGGCCTCTAGCATCTTTATGCAGTGGGTGAAAGGTACACAATGACAACTTATGAGTTGAGGGGAATATGAGTTTCTCAAGTGGTAGGAAACACCAATTTCATAATAGTCTCAATAAAGTAGCAAATTATGACTTTGTGGTCCCACCAGTGTGCGTGGCTTTGCCTTTTATTTGGCAATCCACAGCAGTTCATAGAAAAGATTCTGAGGATGAATTATTGAACCACTTCTACAGTTCACAGTTTTATTTTCAAGATGACTGAGCAGAAGGTCATGGTTGTGGAGTTAATCACGCTGATATTAAAGTAGTTGACACAATAGGAAAGGAAAGGAAGAAAAGACAGATGTAGTAGTAAGTCTAAGTGCAAAGAAGAAAAAAAGAGATCAAGACACAAAGTACCTCAAACCGTGAGAGACCCAGGGAGATGAAAGAATTATAAAAGCTACAACAAGTGTTCAAAACAGAAAATTGCAGTTCAGGATCTCAAAGGTGAGTCAGGGTTATCCAGAAGATGATGAACCTCAAGTCACATAGGGACAATTCTATCCTCCCAGTTGTTCAAGTCCACCTTGCAGTCATCGTTGACTCCTCTACTTCCATCATAGCCCCATCCAAATTGTCAGGAATTTCGTGAGCACTTCCTTCAAACTGCATCTGGATGCAACCATTTCTCACCACCTGATATCATCTCCGCCCTGGGATAATTGGTCTTTCTGCTTCCACCTTGCCTTCCCAGTGTCTGTCCTCAGCCCATGACCTGGAGTAATCATTCTGAAAGTGTAAACCCACATTACTCCTCCATTCAAAGCCCTCTGAATATCTCTGTTTCATTTTAGGTGAAGGCCTTACAACAGCCCTCTGACCTCCCCTTCTGTTATGTTTCTGCTTGTTTAACTTTCTTCAGCCTTCCTCTTCTTCCTGCACCTCACCAGGCACACTTCCTCCTTCTGACTGACCATTTCCTTTCCTGTAATGTACTTATCATGCTCTGTCTGGCAAACTCCTTCACTCCTTTCAAGTCTTTGTCCAAATCATGCTTCATGGCCACTGTTATCCTGCAAACTGTCTCATCTACCAATTTTCTTCATAGCACTTTTTACCTCTAACATATATAATTAACTAATCATTAGGGTACTGCTTACCATCCTCTGCCTCTCAGCAGTGTGTAGAGACCAGGAGACAGAATTCTTTGTTTTGTTCACTATTCTATCCCAAGTGTCTATACTAGTAGAGAGTACACAGCTGTATTAAATAAAATTTGTTCAGTGAATTATTTGGAGAAGCTGAGATTAAGAAACAGTGGCCACAGTCATCTGGTTGTTTCCCTATGGAAAATGAATAGTTCAAGAGAGCTTTGGGTATATACATAAAACCTGAGACACGTGCCTTCATTCTAGATGTAGGAGTGACTGGTGCTCAAAAGATGTCAGCACTGAGAGAATAATAGAGAATTGTATAAAGGTCAAGTCAGCAACAAGGATGGACCTGGAGATTGTCATTTTAAGTGAAGTAAGCCAGACAGGAAAAAGAAAAATACCGTATGATACCATATGTGGAATCTAAAAAAAGACAAATGAATCTATTTACAAAATAGAAACAGAATCACAGACATAGAAAACAAACTTATGGTTACCAGGGTTGGAGGGGGAGTGGGTGGGAAGGGATTAAATTGGGAATTCGAGATTTTCAGATACTAACTACTATATATAAAATATATAAATAACAAGTTTATACTGTATAGCACAGGGAACTATATTCAACATCTTGTAGTAATCTATAATGACAAAGAATATGAAAATGATTATTTGTATGTATATATATGATTGAAATTTTATGCTGTACACCAGAAATTGACATAAACTGACTATACTTCAATTTAATAAAGAGATCAAGTCAAATGGCAGTCAAGCCATATCAAAATGAGGAAAGATGTTTTCTGTCCTGTTTACCTTATGCTTCATTCAGATGCTGCTCACTACACCACTGAATTGCCAGTCTACATGGATTTCCTATGACAAGATAAGATATTTTTGCCTTATTTAATTTTCTTCACAGGACATTTGGGATAACCCTTATTGCCTAAAAGACAGAATAACACAAAGAAAGTTTTAGAAGAATGGAAACAAAAGTCCGTTAGGAAATCTTGGATGTGAAATAATTACTAGATTAATCGAGCTGTCTGTTGTTCTTCCACATGCAACTGACCATACCGTCTGCATGAGAACAATGATGATTCCAGCTGGAGTAAAAATTCACAACAATCCAGACAAAAAAAAAAAAAAAAAAAAAAACACCAAAAAACAATTTTTTGATTGTCCTACAAAGAAATGAATTACACATTACAAAATGATTGCTTTCACATTATCCAGGGCAACACCGTTCCATTGAAAGTCTGTGTTATTCAACTATTTGTATTCTCTAATAATAAAACCTGCAAGCTTGTAAAGTTAAGTAAAGAATATATCACTATCATTTCAGGCAGTGTGGTGTTACAAGTTACAAGAATGCCTGGAAGCATCCCACTTGGGCCTCTTCAGAGATAGCTTATTTTCCATCTTAAAGGCTATAAAATAGAAAATGAACATAACAAATATTTTAGTTTGTTCCCTAGACATAGTTTAAGGCAAAGGTAATCCATAACTGTAAGATAAAACACGGCAACCTCCATCTTAAGGTATTCATATCTAGCAACATCTATGAAGTTTCATTCATTAGGTAAACGCGAAAGCCAGTCTGTTCTTTCTCTTGCAAATAAATTTTATTCAAGCGTATAAAGTGAGAATCCACATCATCAAGTGCTCTCATGTCCTGTTTTATGGAAGGCAGGTGCAAAATACCTCACTGGCTCAGGCTAGCAGGCCATTAGCTAAATTCATAAGAATCTACCCACTCCTCAGACAAGCAAAAACTAAAAGAGGTAATTAATAAGGCAATTAATACTAAACCTACCCTAAAAGAAATGTTAAAGGATATTCACATGGAAAAGAAAAGGGTACAACAAGAAGTAAGAATCTACAGGTAAGGGAAAATGCCACTAGTAAAGGCAAAAATATGGTAAAGTCTATCGACCAACCATTCAAATAAGCTAGTATAAAGACCAAAGGACAAAAACTATAAAATCAACTATAACCACAGTAAATAGTTAAGAGATAAGCATGAACATGTAACCTATGACATCAAAAACACAAAACATGGGGGAGGGGAGCAAAAAAGGCAGAAGTGTTAGAATGTGTTTTAACTTAAATGACTACCAGTATAGAATAAGTAGATATAGTTATAGGTCAACATATATAAACTGTGTGGTAATCACAAAATGCAAACCTACAATAGATACACAAAAATAAGAGAAAAAGGAACATAAGCATACTACTAAAGAAAATTATCAAACCACAAGGAAAAAGACTAAAAGAAGAGGAAATTACAGGGAAGAACTATGGAAACAATCTGAAAACAAATAACAAAATGGCAATAAATACATATCTACGATAACCACTTAAATGTCAATGGACTAAATTCCAAACAAAAGACATAGGGTGACTGGATTAAAAACAAGACCCAACCATATGCTGTTTACAAGAGACTCACTTCAGAGCAAAAGACACACACAGACTGAAGGTGAGAGGATGGAAAAAGATATTTCATGCAAATGGAAATGATACGAAAATGGGTAGCAATATTCAAATTAGACAAAACAGACTTTAAAACAAAGTCTATAACAAAAGACAGAGAAGGGCATCATATAATGAAAAGAGCATCAATATATAAAGAGGATATAATACTCATTAATATATATGCACCTAATATATTAGGAGCACCTAAATATATAAAGCAAATATTAACAGACATAAAGAGAGAAATTGACAATAATACAACAATAGTATGGGATATTAATGCCCCACTTACATCAGTGGACAGATAATGTAGACAGAAAAATCAATGAGGAAATAATAGTCTTAAATGACACGTTAGACCAGTTGGACTTAATAGATATCTACAGGACATGCCATCAAAAAAAAAAGGAATATACATTGTTTTCAAGTGCACATGAAAATTCTTCCAGGATAGATCACATACTCTGCCACAAAACAAACTTTAACATATTTTAAAGGATATAAATTACATCAAGCTTTTTTTCCCAACCACAACAAAATGAAACTTGAAAAAAAAAATGATAGAAAATGAAAAGAAAATTGGGAAAAACACAAAAACGTGACATCAAACAACTTGTTACAAAAAACCAAGGGGTCAAAAAAAGAAATCGGAGGATATCAGAAAATGCCTCAAGACCAATGAAAATAAAAATACAACTTTCCAAAATTTAAGGGATGCAGCAAAAGCAGTTCTAAGAGGGAAGTTTACAGGCCTAACTCAAAAAATGAGAGAAATCTCATATAAACAACCTAACCTACCACGTAAAGGAATTAGAGAAAGAAGAACAATGCCCACAGTCAGAAGAAGGAAGAAAATAATAAGTATCAGAGAAGAAACAAATAAAACAGAGATCAAAAAACGATAGGAACAATCAATGTAACCAAGAGCTGGCTTTTTCAAAAGAGAGACAACATTGATAAGCTGTTAGTCAGGCTCATCAAGAAAAAAAGGGAGGCCCAAATAAACAAAATAAGAAAGGAAAGAGGAGAAATAACATCTGACAGCAGAGAAATACAAAAATCATAAGGGAATACTACAAACATTTACATGCCAATAAAAATGGGAAACCTAGAAGAAATGGATACATTTCTAGAAACATACAACCTTCTGAGACTGAACCAGGAAGGAATAGACAATCTAAACAAATTGATAACTAGTGGTAAAATCGAATTTATAATTTTAAAAGCTGCCAGAAAATAAAAGTCCAGGACCAAAAGCTTCACAGGGGATTTCTACCAAACATATAAAGAAGACCTAATACCTATTCTTCTCAAACTATTTCAGAAAAACTGAAGAGAAAGGAACACTCCCAAATTCATAATATGAGGCCTTTACCTTGATACCAAAACCAGACAAAGATATTAAAAAAAAAATTACAGGCCAATACCTCTGATGAATATGGATGTAAAAATCCTCAACAAATATTCGCAAACTGAATTCAACAATATATGAAAAGGATAATACACTGTGATCAAGTGGGATTTATTCCAGGTATGTAAGGTTGGTACAATACCCACAAATCAATCAGTGTGATGCACCACATTAACAAAAGGAAGAATAAAAGTGATATGATCATCTCAATCAATGCAGAAAAAGCATCTGACAAAATTCAACATCCATTCAAGATAAAAACTCTCATCAAAGTTTGTATAGAGGTATAGACTCATAGACATAGAAAATAAACTTTTTCCAAAGGGGAAAGATGGAGGAGGATAAATTAGGAATTTAGGATTAACCCATACTTACTATTATATATAAAATAGATAAACAAGTACCTACTTGTAGCAAGGGAGCTATATACAATATCTTGTATAACCTATAATAGAAAAGAATCTGAAAATTATATAAATATATAAATTATATATATAATTTTCAGATTATCACCTATATATTATTTCTATATATATTTCTATAATATATATATAACTGAATCATTTTGCTATACATCTGAAACATTGTAAATCAACTATACTTCAATAAAAATTTAAAAAATAGAGAGGAAAACAAAAAGATTTTTTAAAGTTTGTACAGAGGGAACAAACCTTAATGTAATAAAGGCCATTTATTAAAAAAAAAAACCCACAGCTATCATACTCAACTATGAACAGCTTTTCCTCTAGAATCAGGAACAAGATGAGTATTCCCACTTTCAGCACTTGTGTTTAACTTAGTATTGGAAGTTGTAGCCACAGTGATCGTAACAGGAAAAGAAATAAAAGCATCCAAATTGGAAGGGAAGAAGAAAAACTGGCAATATTTGCAAATGACACAATACTATATATAGAAAACCCCTAAAGGCTCCACCAAAAAACTATTATAACTAATAAATGAATTCAGCAAAGTCTCAGATTATATATAAAGAAATCTGTTGCTATTCTATTCACTAATAATGAACTATTGTAAAGAGAAAGCCAGAAAACTATCCATTTACAATTGTATCAAAAGAATAAAATAGAAATAAATCTAAGCAAGAAGGTGAAATTCTGTACTGTGAAAACCGTAAGACATTAATGAAGAAAACATAAGTAAATTTAAAGATATTTCATGTTCATGGATTGGAAGAACAAATATTGTTGAAACATTCATACTGCCCAAAGCAATCTACAGATTTAATGCCACCCCTATTAACATATCTATGACATTTTTCACAGAACTAGAATAAATAATCTTAAAATTCATGTGCAATGACAAAAGATCTCAGATAGCCAAAGCAATCTTGAGAAAAAAGAACAAAGTTGGAGGCATCACATTCCCTGACTTCATACTATAGTACAAAGCTACAGTAATCAAGGCAGTATGGTACTGGCACAAAAACCAGACACAGGACAACAGAACAGAATAAAGAGCCTGGAAATAAACCCACACACTTATGGCCAATTAATTTACGATGAAGAAGGCAAGATTATACAATGGAGAAAAGACAGTATCTTTAATAAGTGGTGCTGAGAAAACTGGACAACTACACATAAAATAATTAAAGTAAAACATTTTTCACACCATAAACAAAAATAAACTCAAAATGGATCAAAAACCTAAATGTAAGACTGTAAACTGTAAAACTCCTAGAAGAAAACATAGCCAGGAAGTTCTTTCATATAAATTGCAGCAATATTTCTTGTCATTTGTCTCCTAAGGCAAAGGAAACAAAAGCAAAAATAAACAAATAGGACCTAATTAAACTTAAAAACTTTTGCACAGCAAAGAAAATCATTGACAAAACAAGAAGACAACCTACCAAATGGGAAAAAATTTTTTCAAAGAATATTATTGATAAGGGGTTAATATTCAAAATATATAAACAGCTCACACAACTCAATTAAAAAAAAAAAACAAAAACTCCCAAAACCCAGTTTAAAATGGGCAGAAGATCAAATAGATATTTTTGCAAAGAATCCATACAGATGGCCAACAGGCACATGAAAAGTTAGTCAAGATCACTAATAATCAGAAAAATGCAAATCAAAACACAGTAAGATACTACGTCACACCTGTGAGAGTGGCTATCATCAGAAAGTCTACAAATAACAAATGTTGGTGAAGACATGGAGAAAAAGGAACCCTAGTACACCTTTGGTGGGAATGTAAATTTGTGCAGCTGTTACAAACCGAAACTTGGGTTTGCTCACCTACACACAGTAAAGCCAATCTACTGACATAGGGTGGTGGTGAAGGAAAGTGCAGTATTTATTATAAGGCACCATACAAGGAGTCCAGGACAGCTAGTGCTTCAAAAAGCCCAAACTCCCCAATGGGCTTCAGCAACGCATTTTTAAAGGCAAAGTGAGGTAAAGGAGTCCCAGGGTAGGTGATCAGCTCATGCACAATTCTTTAATTGGTGGATGGTGAGGTAACAGGGTGGTGTCATGTGGGTTAACATTATTAATCTTTAGGCTCCAGTTGGTCTGGGGGCTACATGCTCATTGTCATTCAGTAATTTTTTCCACTTGATGGAGATTTTAGTATCTGTAAAAGAACTCGGGAAATTTTCACCAGATACTTTTATCTAGGTTCTTCAGAGAGGGCTAAAGCAGAGGATACAGGGAAGGGACTGTCCCACGAAGTCCCTGTAGGGTCCTGCTCCATTACACAGCCACTATGGAAAATAGTAGGGAGATTCCTCAGAAAACTAAAAATAGGACTGCCATATGATCCATAATTTCCACTCCTGGGAATATATCCAAAGAAAATGGAAAGTGCTAATTAGAAAAGATATGTACATCCCAATGTTAACAACAACAGTATTATTTATAATAGCCAAGATATGGTAACAACCTAAATATCCACCAGCAGATGACTGGATAAAGAAGATGTGGTATATACATACAATGGAATATTACCCAGACATAAAAAAGAATTAAATAATGCCATTTGCAACAACATAGATGGAACTAGAGGGTATCAAGCTTAGAGAAATATGTCAGACAGAGAACCACCAATATCGTATGTTATCACTTATATGTGAAATCTAAACAATAAAATAAATGAATTAATATAACAGACAGAAACGGACTCAAATATAGAGAACAAACTAGTGGGTTACCAGTGGGGAGAGGGAAGAGAGAGGGGCAAGACAAGGGTAGGGGATTAAGAGGCACAAACTACTATGTATAAAATTAAGCTTCAAGGATATATTGTACAGCACAGGGAATATATCCAATATTTTATAACAATTTAAAATGGAGTACAATCCATAAAAATTTGAATTACTACTCTGTACATCTGAAATGAATATAATATTGTAAATCTGCTACACTTTAATAGTAATTTAAAAAATAATCTTCCTTCCTAATCCTTCTATCAGATTAATAAGGGTTCATATTGCATCAGAATTTTTGGTTGCTACCTAAATCTTTGCTTTCTAATATAGCAGGCTTTAATTTGCATTTCCCTAGTGACAAATAATGTTGAGAATCTTTTTATATGTGAATTATCTATTTCTATGTCTTCTTTGGTAAGATATCTGTACAAAACTTTTGCTGATTTTAATTGGACAGTTTCATTTAATTTTAAGATCTCTGTATATTTTGGATACAAGACCTTTATCAACTATACGTGCAGCACATATTTTCTCCTAGCCTGTGGCTTGTCTTCCCATTTATTTGAACAGTTTCACATGTCAGAAGTTTTTAATTTTAATAAAACCCAACTTTTCAATTTCTTCCTTTATAGATTATACTTTTGGTGTTATGTCTGAAAACTCATTTCCAAATCAAGGGCATGTAGATGGTTTATATTTAGGTGTATGATACATTTTTACTTAATTTTAAAATAAGATATAAGATCCTTGTCTAGGTTCACCTTTCTGCATATGGGAGGTCCAATTGTTCTGGCACCGTTTGTTGAGAAAACAAATCTTCCTCCACTCACTGCCTTTGCATCAGCATCAAAAGTCAGTTAACCATATTTATGTGACTCTATTTCTGGGCTCTCTATTCTGTTCCATTGTTCCATTTATCTGTTATTTTGCCAAAACAACAAAGTCAATTGGTGTAGCTTTAGTGTAACTTAGAAAGTGTAGCTCTATTAATATGTCTTAAAATTGTTTAATATGAGCCTTCCAATATTTTTTCCTTTTTTTCTTTTAAAATTAAAAAAATGTATTGAAGTATAGTTGATTTACAATGCTGCGCTAGTTTCTGGTGTACAGCATAATGATTCAGTTATACATATGTATATATACTCATTTTCACATTCTTTTTCATTATAGGTTATTATAAGATATTGAATATAGTTTTTTGTGCCATACAGTAGGACTTTGTTGTTTATCTATTTTGTATATGGTAATTTGTATCTGCTAATTCCAAACTCTTAATTTATTCTCTCTCCCCTTTCCCCTTTGATACCCATAACTGTTTTCTAGGTCTGTGTGTCTTTCTGTTTTGTAAATAACTTCATTTGTATCATGTTTTAGACTCCACATATAAGTGATATCATAGGATATTTGTCTTTCCCTATCTGACTTATTTCATTTATTGATGGACCTAAAGATTATCATACTAAGTGAAGTAAATCAGTCAATTGTTTCCTTTTCTTTAATGTTTTGTTAACTCTTCTAAGTCTTTTTTAACACACAGAGAAACATTGAATACCTTTCATTCTGTAGTCTTAGAAAGGAATTTTCCGTAGGTATAGCATACGTAGTTTTAAAGGAATATAATTCTGAGTTGGTCTAAAACTAAACTACACAACAGAAAAAATAATTCATTAGACACTCTATCCAGTTAAGTATATTGGATGTAACAAATAAACAATATTTTAAAACTCTTAATTAAAGTATGTACTTAAAGTTACATTCACTTTCCTTTCCTTTTTTTTTGTTACTAGTGACATACAAATGAGATAAAGTCATCCGAAATTTTTCACTGTGGTCTTTATTGAACACTTTTGATTATTTGTTCATTTTTGCATGAAAGCAGAGAAAGTAGAAATTCTTTTGCAAAATCAGCACATCAGCACATTAAGACAATCAATATACTTGGAACTTCCAAAGGAGATTAATTTCTTGAAAATGGTATTTTAAGACACTTCATCAACATACTCCAATGAAATTATCCACAGATTCTAATTTAAACATAACAAAAATACCTTTTTAATTACAAGGGAAGTTTCAGAAACAGACCCTGGAAAATGTGATTTTTTTAAAAACTCACGTCAATATTAAAAACGTATAAAGTGAAAATCAACTAACCTCATGGACACATTTCTTTATTTCAAAAATCACAGGCTGGTGCATATAAATCTTTAAAGTAGCGAATTTTTATTTTAAAAATTAACCTATGTCCACAATAAACTAAAGAAAAACAAAAAGGTTCAGAAGTGAAAAATCAACACATTACTCAGAAACCTACTATCCAGAAATAAACAGTGTAACATAACTGCAAAAAGGTGACAGGATGGATGAGTACATCTACAGACAGAACAAACGGTCTCAACCATAGATCGATGCTATAAGTGATATGCTTTGAATTATTTATTATAATTTTTTGAATTTAACAAAAATTGAAAAGCTATTTTATTTTAGAAAAAATATTTTTACTATATAAGTTCTAATTCATAAAAGAGATGTCATGGTTGAAGAAAATATATCACAAAAACCATCATGAGTTGGAAGTTATCTTTTAACTCCATGTCTGAGTCTTAGATATTATGGAATGATTTGATTTTTCCTATGAATGATCAATTGATTAGCTTACTTGCCCTTTTCCCTCCTTTCCTTTCTCTTACCTCTCAGTTCTTTGCTTTATAATGATTTTATTTTCTCAGAGTTCATAGTATTTACACTTTGTTCCAGTATTCAGTTTACTTTATATATTTTAATAGTGTTGTTGCTCATCAGTCCTTATGCCAAAATATTTCTCATTCTCAGTAGTTTATTTTGGTTAAAGTCTGGTTTTGGTGGATTCAATCATCCAAGCATTTTGTTCTAGAGCATATTTAAGCATATACTCCCATAGTCATTTCCTGGTTGAGAAAAAAAAAAAAACTCCCAGTTTTCTTAAAATGAGAAAAATAATTTGTCAGGATATAGAATACTCTGGTCACACGCACATCCTCAAAATGTTGTGGATATTGCTGCGTGGTCTTCTGGTGTTGACTGCTGCTCTGATGTCTGATGTCAGCCTGACTTGCTTTCTCTGGCTGTGTGAGAATAGTTCTTCTTGATCTTCCTCATTCTCAGAGCTTAATTGCTTAACAAGGATGTTTCTCCACCTTGATCATTCTGTGTCAAACTTTACAGGCATTCCAGGTCCTTTTCTGTTTAGAAATAGATCTTATTTTCCCACTCCCTTGGGTATACATCATCCTATATTATATTTCTAAATAGATTTATTTCCAATTACAGAATTCGCTACTTAGAGACATCAGTTATCTTTAAGTTAGATATATTTGTCCTCTTCATCTATCATCTTCCTGCTAAGTGCTTTAATTTGTTGGCTTCTTTGTGGTGATAATTATAAGACGGAAGCTAGACTATGTCACTCTTCTACACTGAACCTAATAGCTAAAGGTAAGTCAAATATAATATAGATATAATTCAAAAGTAATTTTATAAGCATGAGGCAATCCCCAATTGATATGAGAGACAGAAAACACTTATCAGTTGGGGAATGCTTCAGGAAGGAGCTACCCTTTGAATTAATCACTGATTATTAATAGCTTCTGACAGCAGAAGAGGGAAAGGATTCCACGGACTTTACAAACTCATCTCCTAAGGAGATATAAAATTCTTTAAGGTAGTCCTGCAGCATTTTGAACATCAAGAGAAAATTAACGCTTTCTCTGAATAAGTGAATTCTTGAAAGCCCATGTGCTCTTAGCCATCTGCGAAAGTCAAGTATTGCTGGGACTTTGATTAGAAATCAGATGGTATGACTACCAGAATTAAGAGCTTCATTTGAAGTCCAGTATTTTTAATTTACACCCCTGTTGTTATGCATTCATTCATTCATTCATTCACTCAGGAAACATCTATTCAGTGCTTAGCGTAAGTCAAGCACATGCTAGATGCTAGGGACACAGGTGTGAATAGATGCCTTCCCATACGTAACCCGCATTCTTTTCCATTAGAATTAGAAGGAGATAAATGCAATGAATTAGAAGGAAATGTTCGCCACCAATAAAATAAAACAGAGAAGCCAGGTAGAAAGTTCTGGGGAAGGAGAGGCGGCAATTGGCAATGTTAAACAGAGATGTCAGACAAGGTCTTCCTAAGAGAATATTTTAAGCCAAGATTTGAAGGAGATAAAGGAGTTGGACAAGTAGACATCGAGGGGAATAGCATTCTCTGCAGAAGGAACAGCGGGTTCAAAGTCTCTGAGGAATGAATGTGCCTGTTCTGTTTAAGAAGTACCAGGCGGGTCCAGTGTGACTGGGCCAAAGGCATCTGGGGGTGGGCCAGGTTGGGGGAGATTAGGGGATCAGTTCAGAGCCAGGAAGCCACAAAGACGTGAAAAATAATGTATCTTCAGACATGACGGGGGCAAAAGTATGACTTTGGAGCAAGTGTTTTATATTGACAATCAACCTCATGATGGAAAAACACGAACGTGCTAGTGTAGGGAAGAGAAGCTTTCCCTCCACCTGTCAGGTTTCAACTAGGACTCTGACAAAAAGACAGATTAATGAGAGGACGTCAGTCAATGACGTCTGCAGTGCACATCACATGGGAGAAATCTAAACCAAAGGTAACTCAAAATAACAGCTTGGAATTAAAACTCATATGGCCTCTTCAACAAAGAACGGTAAATTTGCAGAGAAATGACAAGACAAAGGGAAGGAGTTTTAGGCTTCCAAGAGCGGCAAACCCTGGAAAGGTAAATACATGGGAGGGAATTGAAGGAGGAAGTTTGTTTATAATTTCTCCTTGTGCCACCTCTGAACTAGTAAGAGTCTGTCTCCAGTAAAAGGAGAATTTACATCCTGCCTTTAAGCAGAAAAGGGGAGATTTTTTCTGAGTTTGCTGCTTCTTAATTGCTTTCAGCTTAAAATAAATTTTATGTCAAATAGGCATATTTTGGGTGACATATTCTGGTTTCCTTCAATAGCATAAAGAAGTTAGGAAGTGATAAACAAAATGCTGAAAATGACAGGATGACTTGAAGTCTGTAGAAGAAAGAATAGTTTGAGTTCCAAAAAGGGGCAAAGGTAATAAAACGTGCTTGAAATTTTAGTATTTTAGAGCACGGTGTTCTTTTACTCATATAACCGAATGACATTTGACATGGAAATCCATCTTCCGTTCACCAAAATATCAATAGATCTTCTAGCAGAATTATTTTTTCATTTTAGATTTCATTTCAGTATTTGAAAAATATTGTTTGCATCAACTAGATATATTTTGTGCATTGCTGCTTCTACAAGTAGAATATGGATATGAATATTTCAAGTTCTGATCCTTACTGATATATGCACATACCTTTATCTTTTCTACCTACTTTCCATTTTAAGACAGCTTCCTATTATAACGACACTACTATATGCTCTATATTTGTGTAGTATTCTACATTTTGAAAATACTCTAAGTTGCACTATTTTATTTCATTTTTTCACAGTGCCCCTAGAAGTGAAAGGGAAAAAGAAAAAAACCTTGCACATTAGGTTGTCACTTGGCTGAATCACTATCCCCAAACCTATAAATTCTACCATAAAACATACCCACTAATGTCAAGACAATTTTTAAAAAATATTATTAGTATTGATACTTATGAAAAGCCTAAAAATATGTAAATGCTTATGTAATCCCAAACAATAATTTATTGATTTGTCCATTCAAAAAAATATTGAATCTCTACAAAGTATTATGTCTTGCTAGATGGCAGTAGGGCAGTGGAATGCAAAGCTTTAACAACTGGCTTTTGGGAGAAGAGAAAGTGTATTTGAAGGATTTGCAGTTTTCCATGGCATAAACACTTCCACTTTGGTTGCTTTCAAGCTATCAACTTGATATTCACTAAGTGCCAAGTTTAAGAGGGATGTGCACAGTCAAGCCTGGAAAGCTGGTACAAGACCTGGCTCTAGTACATCCTTGGAAGAATGACAATCCATAAGGAGAGAGAATATATTGACAAGGAGCAATGCTGCCAAAACCCCACAAAGGAGGATGAAATACATATTCTAAAAGGGTCATGAAATACAATTCAAGTTTTCAAAAAGGAAAGCCTGAAGTTCTTTATCTGACTTCCTAATTTTGAAACAGGTGAAGAGTATCTTACTATTCTTGGTTTGAATTACTTTTTCTCCTCTAATGTCTAGCATGTTGCTGACTCACCACAAGTTAGGGGCTC
This sequence comes from Camelus ferus, assembly GCF_009834535.1. Classification (NCBI taxonomy): domain Eukaryota; kingdom Metazoa; phylum Chordata; class Mammalia; order Artiodactyla; family Camelidae; genus Camelus; species Camelus ferus. The sequence continues at coordinate 4,153,766 of NC_045718.1, read as the reverse complement.
TTCTTTTCACTTGGACAGTCTTTTTTACTTGAAAATTGCTTTTCCTCGTGCAGTAGCTTTTCTTATTTTTATTTCCACTTAGCCATAGAGAGTTATAAATTGGTACTTTGCTGTTTGTCAGTAAGCGCCCTATAAACCAGTCCACACCTACAAAAGACAAGAGACTGAGGACTAAGACTGATTTTAGTCAGTATTTAGTTAGAATGATCGCAGAAAATACTTCCTGACAAAACACCCATTTCAAAATCTTTTTCTAAAAAAGTGAAACATTTCCAAGTCTTTTCTACCTAAAAGTAGCTGCCAATTTTCAAAAAGCATCAGCAATGTAGGTCTATGGTTTTTCTATTTTCTCTGGCAGAGGAAGAGCCATAATATTTATCCTGTCTAACATGACCCAGTTTGATCCATCTGCTTCCCTTCCTAAATCTCTTTGGGACATGCTCTGTAGAATTTACTACCTTGGACTCACATTGAATTATATGTAAGAATATTTTTCCTCTATGTCCCTGCTCAGAGTGGTGAGCCTCAAATAATGTTTCCAGCAGTGTATATGTAAGTTTAAGGTTTAGCCAATTTTATTCTATATATCCAAATACTTTTTACTGGCTACCCTTAAATATGACAGATGATTTGAGCTCTTTTTCATGGCTTCCTTGATGGTAGTTATTTTAAGTAAATGTTTATGTGACTTGACATCACAAAAGAAGGAAAGCAAACAGCATTTTTTTACATTGTGATCTATTCCACCTTGAAAAACACGCAATGTATTTTTAAATTTGGTGTCTGCCACTATACATTATCGGAGATGCATGGCCAAGTTTTCACATCCTGTTTGGTATGCTGATAACTCAGGTTGTCTGCTTTATCATCACTTTAACTTGGCTCGGCCACCAAAGATCAATGGGAACCTGAAATTAACTGCAGGTAGCTATTCAAAGAGAATATTGCTGCAGATGTAAAAATGCGCATGTGGTTATAGAAAAGAAAAGTCAATTTCACTGTATTGTATCATGCATGCGTCTCTTAAAATTGCTTTATCGATACATGATATGTGGCAAAAAGAAGTAAAGTAAACAAGGAGCATTCTCCTTTTCTCTACTTTCTGTCATTTCATATTAGTTTTAATGAAAATACTTTGATTCAGTACATCCTGTGAAGAATAGGGAAAACATTTCCCTGTAGGTTTTGTTATTCAGTGGTTATTAAAGAGACACTGGATAGATGTGTTGTTTTCTGTGACTTTGATTTCACTATTATTATACTTCAGTAAGTAGGATTTATAGAGTGATGTTTTCATCTATGTAGTTCGAAGAGAGGGGAAGCTTGATAAAAGATTTAATTATTTATTGGGAAAGACTAAAGGAATATTTTATAGTCTGTTAATGAAAAAAGTCTTAATAAAATAAAGATACCATTTCTGAGATGCCAATAAACATGGAAACATGTCGTATAGCACAGTGTTTGAATCTTTTAAGAACTATTTTGTGATATTTCTCATATAAATCAGAATATTGCTAGTATTTGATCTAGATGAGATAAAAGTTATCAACCAGCAAGCTAATTTAAGCTCTATATAAATTTAGAATTATAGGAAAAAAATAATGATGATAGATATTAGACAGAAATTGCAAAGAAATATTATAATAGAGCAGAGTGAGAGAGAAATGCATTTGATTTGATATAGAAAAGGGCCAAAATGACATATCTGGCAGCTACTCAGCAATTACTCAGAACTGTACTTTCTGAAGTCCACAGTACCCAACCTGGTAACTTGTATATAACTAGTAATTACAATGATCATTTAGTTTGCAAAAAAAAAAAAAAAAAAAAGATGGTTAGTGAATTAAGAATATAAAATGAATTGTATCTCCTAATGATCAAGTAAAGCCTTTATAATGATCAAGAAGAAGTATATAAATTTAACAATCTTTAAGAGCAAAGTAATGAAACATTCAGAAACCTTAGGTATACATATTAACTGACTTCAAAGTTCAAATATATTAACACAGTTTTAGAGGCAAACAAATTAAACAGACAATAAAAATCATTTCAAATCCTTTGTGCGATTGTAAGGGTTAGAGGAAGACGAAAATGAGTGCGAGCTCTTATTCCACTCTTCGTGCTAAGGAAGTCTGGTTGAAATTCCTTCAACCACACGCCTTCTTGTTCCTTCAAAATAAACTAGAGTAGTTTACACATGGAATAAATGCTCAAATTCTAGGGCACTTTTTTTTTTTACTTCTGCAAGTGGTCTCTGTGCATTAAAAGCATGTATCTGTGTGTGTGTTGTGACATACAGTCTCTCTCTTTGGTGTATGTCCTAGTGTGCTCAACACTGGATGTCTGCCTATCCATTTGGCCAAATAATGGCAAGCTTCCAAGAACAGGATTTGAGGTCATGGATTAGATAACGAATGAAAAATTGTGTTCTCCAACCAATATCTAACAGAACTTTGATTGAAAGGTATTAGCAAAAACCCAGATAATCATAAAGCAACACCTTATTCCTTATTTGTTTCTGTTCCCTTAACGAACATGGAGAGGTTGGGGCATTGGCACCAGAGGCGTCAAGCATTCTTAGGTCAGCTAGCCAATAACCTCAAACTGCACCAACGTTCCTCCTTTTCCTACTTCCAGCACTAATTTATACGTGTGTCAGCAAAGAGAGCGTGCTAAGCACATCCCCGACTCAAGATCCACTTATGCTAAACAATCATCAGGGGCTAGATTGCAGGAAATGTTCATATGGTAAATGGGTGCTGCTCTGATTGTCCTCCTGTGAAAACATATGCACCTGGGTGACACAACGCTGCACAGGAGGGGTGGCCGAGAGGAAAGGGGAATTGCCCGCATGCTGCTGGCATTACACATTAGGGGCCACAGTGTTGGGATTTGGTTACGAAGCCAGACCAAAGTGCCTAGATGTCTGACCTTCTGTCTGCCGGAGATCAAGAGAGATATAAAGCAAAGCAGTCAGCCCTGTTTCTGACAGGTGGGACCAGGGCTGGAAATAATGGAAGAGCCTCTGAAGGGAAAGTGGTCATTAACAATTTTGAAATTTTGCAGAGTAAAATGAACTTCTTATTAGATCCTCCTATCTCAAATTTTTATTACATGTATACATAATTCTTTTCCTGTAATAAAAATATAATATCAGAATAGGGCAGAGATGCTACATACACACACATAGAAAATTAGCTATTGATGGAAAACGTTTAAATTTGAATAGCAATCAAAACTAAATTTTAGTTTTTTCCTCCTACTTTCAGTTTCTTTAAGAGGTTCCTGAATTGTGCAATCAGTGTCAACTTTTCCCTAAAATGCCAGGCAAGCAATGAGGTCAACATATATCTTCTATTGGCAAAGACATTATTTATTTTGACACACCAGGTAAAATATAAGGACTGCAAGAGAAATTCCAGCATATTGGTATTTCAGTCTGATCTAATTTAAACAGAATAACTATTCATTTCTTTTTCTTATATCTCAATTTCACCTGTATTAACATGTCCTTAATTATTAATAAAATCAGTAAGTCACAATGTAGTCATTGTACCCAATACTGCAGCTTAGAATGATGGTGTCACCTTTATATATTTTTCAGTGGAATATATAAAGCATATAAAAATGCTTTTTAAATGATGCAAACCCAGAACTCCATGCACTCAGCCTCTCCCTCTCCATGAAGTAGAGATTGAAAACTCCATCTATTCCAGAGAGATTGAAGTAACAAGTTCCAGTCCTCTATCATTAAAAAATATAGTGTCCTCTGTGTATCCTGTCTCCTCGTCAATAATCTTGTGTTAGAAGGTGAAAGAGGGAAAGTTATCAAGACAAGCAAATCAGAAAATTTGATGAAAGCATGTTGTAAAATTGGTTAAGTATTTTTACTTTTATTATTGCATTTAAGATGGAAATGTTGGCCACTATATATAAAAATAGATTAAGAAAACAGATTTCTTCTGTATGGCACAGGGAACTATATTCAGTATCTTGTAATAGCCTTTAATGAAAAAGAATATAAAAACAAATATATGTTTTTATATGCATGACTGGGACATTGTGCTGTATACCAGAAATTGACACATTGTAACTGACTGTATTTCAATAAAAATAAAATAAGATAAAATAAAATAAAATGTTGTAAACAAACGAAAACGCTTTCCTTCCTTTTGTGACTCCTTAGAGTCTTCAGAACGTAGCATGGAAAGGTAATGTTAGCTGGACCAGTGTCATTTTCTACGCCTGATACAGATTTAATAAGACTTGCCCTACGGAGGTAGAGGGTATCACTGCCATGCTAATTACTCATGAATGTGTTTGTCTCAGGTACTTTGAGAATGACAAAAAAATTAAAAGCAATTATGCAGGGACAGATGGTTTGAAATGGTATGCTGGCTAAAACCATAGGTGAAATATCTTATTCTGTTTCCTCAAAGACAACATGGAAAATCTGCAAAACAGTTTATGTAGTGATATTGTTCTAATAATGAGATGAAAAAGGAACGTAGTGGCTCTCATCCTTGGTATGGCCCTGAATGCTAATTTCTGCAGATGAGGAGAAAACTCATTTTGAGAATTTTTTTCCTGCTGTCATTGCGACATGCCTACAAACATCTTTAGTGAGGGAGTTTTGATGTATATTCATAGCACAAACTGAGACAGTATCAACTCAGATTTTTGTGACTGGATAGATTACAGTATAAGCAGTCAACTTCAGCCTAAGTGAATCTTCTGAAAAATACTAAATCATAGGCATGTATGATTATTAATACCAATGCTACACTCGTGTATTTCATATTAATGGAAATACGATGTGCGTGGCTCCTATGCTGTGCCCAACCCCATACTCGTAAATGGTGCAGGCTGAATTTCTTACCCTTTACAAGGAGCTGCTGGGGAGTGGTTAGGAAGTGGCTACCTTGAGATCATTTTATTTTTCATTTCCACCGCAACTGCATACAGTCATCTTCATTTCCTTTACTCTGTGCTTTTTGTGACTCTAGGGATGTTTTGTTAACCGCAACCTCCCCTCACATTAATGAAATTGTCTCTTTTGAAGCCCACTTATCTTATCCTGCCCTCACGGCTATTCATAGTTCCTGCTCTGGGCATGCGATGCCACTGTAACTGTCATCTTTCCCTGATTCCTAGCAACGTGCCACATCGTCATGTGAGCATTTTGGAATCAGGAGATGTGCCATGGTAATAAATTTGAATTTCATTCTAATAAACAGTGATGGATACCAGTTTTCCTCAGTATCAACAGTGCAGCAACTGCTGGTATAAACCCGGCAGGTCAAACAGGGGTTGGTAGATTTGAACAGATAAGCAAATCTGGAGAATGCACTATCTAATTCTGCTGACCCTATTGGAAAGAACTTGCTTACTTCATACTATAAGGACATACTAGCTATTTCTTATTTTATTTTTCTGTCAGAGGTGGCTGACATACTTTTACTGGCTATCATCTTTTCTTGGACATTATTAACATCGTATTTTCTTTGGTCAAAAGATGTCCACGATGAATTTTAACACACAAAGTACTCTAAAACGGCATTTATGAAACCATCCAAGCTTTAATGTTGACACCAATCATGCTACTCACTACCAATATTCTCATGGTCCTGTTCAATTATACTTTGAAGCTAAATACCAAGAAATGTGGCAGATGAGGCTGGCTAGAAGTAGACTTCTACTAATTTTATGCTTCATCAAGCATCGTGGTCTTTAGGACAGAACAGTTTGCTAAGACTGTTTCTGGTCCCTCCAACAGTCATGGATACAGCAGACTTTGATTTGTCCCCTCTATTTATTTTGCTTGAAGACAGAATAACAGCACCTTTACACATACCAGGGAAAGCAGAATGACTGATTGACAGCTTCAAATACCAAACAGTCATGATTTTACTTTGGCTAATTTTTGCTGTTATAACAAACTATTCCAATTCTTAGTGGTTTGATATGACAGTTTATTTGCTTATAATTTTATGGTTCAGCAATTTGGGCTCAGCTCAACTGAGGTGGCCCAACTGCACTCCAAGTGGTGGTGGCTGGGCTCACTCTCACATTTGGAGTCAACTAGGGTTAGAAAAGCCCCACCCCATATGTCCAATGGTGGGCTGGCTGTCAGCAGGGATGATGGAGGTAAGTCATCTCCCATGCGGATGATGGAGGTAAGTCATCTCCCATGCATCAGCTAACAGGCCACTCCAGGCTTGTTCACATGGTGGTGGCCATGGGGTTTCCAAGTGCAGGAAGACGGGGCATTGCTGACGTATAAGCACTGTTCAAGCCTCTTCCTGTGTCATGCTTGGTAATATCTCATTGGCCAAAGCCAGTCCCAGGGTCAAACCCAGATTCCTAGGGTGGAGAAATACACTCCACCTTTAGATGGGAGTAGCTCTAAGTCACACTGCAAAAAGGTACTTATACAAAGATGCAAAAAAAATTAGTGCCATTTTTGCAACCGACCATAACTCAAGCTCTAGATTATTGATGACAGCAGTGGTGAATCAGACTGCCTGGATTTGGATCCCAGTGCCATTAAGTACTGTCTATCTGACCTTGGACAAGTACCTTAACCTCTCTGAGCCAAAATTTCCTCATCTATTAAAAGATGTACTTTTTTAGGGTCTTCCCATAGGGAAGCATAAGGATTAAATAAGGTGCTTTGAAGAGTATTTGGCATGGAGTAAGCTATCAATAATTGTTAACTATTATTATCTCAGTAATGAAAAAATTAACATATGTTATCTTTAAGTCTGAGATGTAGGTCCCCATTCACATGGTCTCTTCCTCTCTGTGTACACATTGCTTGCTGTTACCCAGAGCTTCTGTCTTGTCCATCACCTCTTTGTTTTTTCATATTCAGATTTTTTGTTAATAGCATATTAATTGGCTGTAACAACAGTAAAACACAGAGTATTTTTGTGGACGGAATTCCTATATTTTGGCCTCTGGCTGACCTTTTCGCCCTTCGAGCACACCAAACCTGATTCTAATTCAGGGCCTTCACACTTGATCATCTCTGTTTGGAGCACTTTTACGCTACTCTTCCCATGGTTGACTCCATCTCACGATTCACATCTCATTTCAAATATCACTTCTCACAGAGGACTTCTCTGACCATCCTGCCCAAAAGACTCCCTCCTCTAGCATTACATTATCTCATTATCACTTGATCAGTTTTATAGACTACATGGCATGCCTAGCTCTAAAATGTTTGCTGTCATTCTCCCCCATTTGAATGTAAGTCCGTCAGTGCACCAGCCAGGTTGTCTATTGTTTTGCAGGTATTCCTAACACCTAGAAATGTGTTCTATATGTAACAGGTTTTCAATAAATATTTGATAAACTTATGGAAAGCAATGCTCCATTTCTACATACCCTGCTATTCCTGACACCCCATTTACACCCTGAGCTGGTTCTTAGCAAATGTCTGTTCAATAAAGAAGGCAAAGCTTATTCAGCTTGTCTGTTTATGGGCATTTTATGGAAGTCACTAGTGATATTAGAGAGTTTTCTATTCAAAAACAGAGAACTAAAACATCAGGCTGGAAATGATGTTAAGGACCCAAGGAAACTTGTGTCGTACAGAACAAAAGTAATGGATACGCTTGAACACAGTAATTCAGTTAGGTCTCTATTATCTGTGCTAATGAAGAGGAGCAATGAAGCAGATGATCCGTAACAAGAGATAATGAAAAACTATTTGCATTTAACTCTGGGATGCATTATTGAGAGTCCCCAACTTGTAAACAGGTTATGTCCCAAAAGGTCACTTGTAAATAGGTTATTTCAAACTCAGAATACATTTTTCCAAACATTGTCAGTGATATTTAGAAAGTAAAAAGCAGACAGACATGCTTTATACACTTTTAGTAGAAAAAAATGGCTTCCAATTTCCAAATAGAGGAGTCTGGAATCTTTCCTCACTCTACACAGACCTGTTTCCTCCCACCCAATCCAGAGGGAGCAAAAATTGCTTCTCTGCCCCTGCTACCTTCAGCCCACCAAGCAAAGTCCTGGGTAGTTGCATTCCAAAGAAGGGTGTGGTGAGTGGTGGGGCAGATTCTGGGAGGGAAGGCAGAGGCTCCAAGAAGGTTTGAGGTGGTAGACTACCAGAATGAAAGCCTCTCTGGAAGCTGGGTGGAGACCCCTTCAGAATGAGTCCATTGGGAGTAGGCAGCCTCCTGAAAGTCAAGTGCCCTGTACGGAGGGTGAAAGATCTTTGGTAACTCTCTTGACAGTGCTCAATGCATCAAAGTTCAAAATCGCAGATTAAGAATAGGAGATAACAAAGTGTTGGATTTTTGTGTCGAGAGAACATATATAAAAGGAGACTAACAAAATAACAGAAGAGTAAAGTAACTCAAATTCTCATCGCCAGGAGAATGAATGTCAAAAGTATGGAACAGAATATAGACAAAAGTAAACAATATTGAACAAATAAACTATAGTGACAGACAACATTTCAGCAATATAATAATTAAGTGATAAGATACATCCAAAATCACATGCACTATGACAGTCTGTGTATAAAGGCCAATGCAACTAAAACAACTACAACATATATAGATGTGATATAATTACACAAAAGAAATCAAGGGAACGATACATCGGGAAATCTGGATAATAGCGATCTTGGGTGGGGGAAGAATGGAATTGGATGATCATGTGGTTAAATGCAGGTTATTGTTAAGGACCACATTGTTAAGGCTTTGCCCTGAATGTTCTCATTTATCCCCATGATACTTACCATCTTCTAAAAAGTATCTTATTTTATTTATTATTGTATCATCTATAGACTAAGTTTCTAAACATCACTGTTCCTTTTGTTCCTGATTTGTTAATGATGTTCCAGGCACAGAAAATGAATTTTAAATAGAGTGGTCATGATATATATCATTGATTAGGTGACATTTGAGCGATGTTTAAAGAAAGAGAACTAGTCATGAGGTTATCTGGGAGAGAGCATCACAGGACATAGGAACAGGCATCGCAAATGTCCCACAGTGGAGATTTCTTGACGTTCTAAGAAAAAAGGTAATGAACCCAGGAGAGCTTGAGTAGAGCACACAGAGGGGTGAGTAGGAGCTGAGATCAGAGAAATAACAAAAAAGCCAGAGCATCCGGGGCCTCGTACGTCATCATACAGCCTTTGCCTTTTACTGTGTGTGTGTGTGAGTGTGGGTGTGTATGTATGTGTAGAGGGTGAGAGAAGGTTTTAAGCAGATGACTGTTATGACCTGACTTAGGTAACAAAGGAATCACTCTGGATACTGTGTTGAGAATAGACTGTGTTGAGAGGTGAGTGGCAACATTAGGAGACCACCTAGAATCCACTAGGAAGCTATTACAATAATTTGATTGAGAAATGATGGTGGTTCAGAACATGGTCATAGCAACGGAGATGTTGCAAAGTGGGCAAATTCTGTGAGACGTGACACAGAGAAAAATCAAGATGACGCCAAGGTTTGGACGTCAGAAACTGGGGGCATGGAGCTGTCATCTGCTGAGATGGGGAAGACCATGAGAGGGATAGGTTTTAGGGGGAGATGATCAGGAATTCGGTTTTAAATGTAAGATTTTTGTCAGGTATTCAATTGACATTTTAAAGTAGGCAACCTAATATGTGAGTGTGGAGTTCAGGACAGAAAGAGATGTGGGATGAAGAGATAAATTTGGGAATCTTCAGTATTATGGATGATAATTATAGACTTGGGCTTGGATGAAACCACCGTGTTATCAATCATCATTTAAATGTATCACTGGGAATTGGAAGAGAGTTTTGCTTTTACATGCATTACTCAGGTTGGAAACATTTCTTTCACAATGAATTTTAGTTTCAATAATCCTCACCTACTCTCCCTCACAGATAAGTGTCAGGAGCGAGAACACATAGATGGGCCCATACTGAAATTAAATAATACCTCTTCAATAGTTCTGCTCAGAATGAATGCAACACAATGAATGCAAGGGTTTTTATTCATTTTTATTGTTGATTTATTTGTGCCTATGATTTATATTACTTTTCCAAATCTAAGTACCAGTGCGTAAGGCCCTTTGAATGCTGTCAATGATTTACGCTGGTAAAATAAAACCTTCTATTTAGAACATACTTCTGTTATCTGTTATTTTATTGTCTGATTCAGATTCCTTCCTCACTGGGAAGTGAACTGCTTCATCTCTATTTAGGGTTGTAATTTGAACTCTGGAAAGAAACAAATCCTTCAGGGCCATTAGGGTGCTGACACATAATCTTACCCGTAAAGAGAAAGACAGCACAGCCAACTGAGTGTCTTCTATTTACTTGGTTTACTGACACCGTGTTAGTCTCAGGGAACTTCCACAGTGTTTTACAGAGGAGGCCTTGTTTCACTAATCTTACATCCTACACATGATCTCCAGAGTATTAAACAGTGCATCTCTTCCCTCATATGGATACACAAAGAGGGAGAATTGTCAAAATAAAAATAAAATAAGGGCTTGTTCTAACAAACTGTAAAGTTCCTGGCAGGTAAATTTCTGTTAATATTCTTTTTGTATCAAATGTGTGAATTTTCTAAAGATCTCTTTGGTTCAGTAATATAATTTTTATACCGATCACTCCCTGTTAGCACATTTTCAAATTCTTTTCACCAGGAATGCTGCTCCTTGACTTTTTTTTTCTCCTAGAGTGTTTTCTATGTTTTCAAGATTTGGGTTTTTTTTAAAGATACTTTTCAATATTAATGGCAACCACAGGTCTTTGATGTGCTAATTTGTCCTGATAAATACGCTTTTGAAGTCATTTATTAGATGATGTTGGTAAATAAATTTTATAGAAACTTGCCTGGGATTTGAAGTACATTGTTGGATGTTGCTGTTATCCAAAACTTTAAAAATGAATAATAATACTACCATCTTATCAGATTGCCATACAGTTAAGTTTGACTGTTCAGACTATGATTATTTCTGCTTAGCTTTAAAATGTAGATTTCATAGTGACTTGCTTATTTCAGCCTATTTCCTCCCAAGCAGTGAGCTTAGTACAACTCCATGCTACCACTGCCATGTACGGGATTAGAACGAAAGAATCAAAACGAAAGAATGCAGAACTGAACAAGCAGACACACTTAGCAAGGAAGATTTAGACCTTCTAATGTCAGTGTAAATTAGACATGTTTTAGCTGTGGTATTGTATATAGAATGCTGGTCACAATTTAAATTTATCGTCTGTGTTCCCTTGAACAAGTGCCTCATCTCTTGGAGTCTTTTTTTTATTTAATATACTTAAAAAGTTCAAATGCATCCCACAGTCGAATGCAGTCAGGGCTGGCTAGATCAGGGAGTGAAAGTGAATTCGTCAATACAGAGCTGGAGGTGGCTAAAACCAGCGGAGACAGCCGTGAGGGCACATCAGTGAGAGATGAGGACCCTAATCATCTGTCACTCTGATCGGAACGGACCTGGGTGCCTTGGATCAGAACTGCCAGAGGGAAGCCAGCCATGTTGGAAACCGGCCATCTGAGGCCCAGGCTCTGGCAGCAGGATGGAAAGCCAAGGTCCTGAGTGGACAGTGCATTTCTGACTGCCCAGATGCTTTTAGTAATGATTTGGTACGAACTTGCCTCAAACACAACGAGGAGGACACACTCCCCACGTTACTGGAGGCAGCTGTGAGTTACCCTGCACGTGGAGCTGTGTTCGGGTGCATATCTGGGATTCTACGGCCAAACGCCCCAAGCCGGGTCTCACAGCAGTTTCAGTGTTGACACCCACTCAGAGCTCAGGCTGCAGGAAGGACCTCCTGGGGCTACTTCCAACATAGGACTCTTCCTTTGAAAAACCGGCCTTTGAAGGTTTCTGTCAGAACAGTACCGGATTTTGCCACATTTGTATACTTATTTTTCCTCTTTTCAAATGTATAAGTTACCCAATTCTACTGGGCACCTGAGTTTTACATGAAAAAAATTTAATTTATAATATGGTTTAGCTTATATGATAATGAATACATAAAGAATGATTCTTAGCTTGAAATACATTTTCTGCACTTTTGTTTCTCTCTGCCTTTATTCCTTTTATTCAGATACCTTCATGGCTGGTGTTCCCACCAGGTAATTTCCTAAATGCTGACATCCTCAAGGCTTTCGTTGGCTTCCCTACTTACAATTGCAGTACCTATCCCCACCTGGCACTCCTAATTTGGTGATTTGTCCCCATTCCCTGATTTATTTATCTCTGATAATTAATCACCATCAAATATAACACATTTACTTATTGTCTGCCCTCCATCTCACTAAAGTGAAAGCTCCAGGAGAACATTTTACCTGTTTCAATCACTGCTATATCCAAGACACAGCACAGTACCTAGCAGATAACACTGACATATTTCACTAAATGAGTAAAATCATGTAAGCAGGAAAGCAAGTACTACAAGGCCTTTAATAGAACCGCAGAGCCTGGCCATTGCGGCCCGAGGGCCTGTAACATCTGTCTCATGGAGGAACTTTTAGAAAAGCAGGCTCACAGCTCAGTCCCCAAATCAGAATCTTCATATTAACAAACCCCTAGGCGAGTTGCTCATTGAAGTCTGGGCAGTGGGTGCAGATTAAGTACTCAATGAATATTTCCTGAATCTAAGTGCAACATATTGTCAGTTGTGGGCTAGCAACATGTAGATCATTATAGTCTTTCAAAATTAATACATTTTAGGTTAATGAGCAAAGAAAATCAATGATGGAGAGGAGCACTGGACTTCAATAGTTTTAACATTCTGCTATATGCCGTTTGATTCACCTGGATGGTCACGTACCGGCAGAATTATTTGCGGCCCATAATCCCCTTAAGAAAACTCAAAAGAAGATATGAAGACAAGGCATATAAATAAAAAGTAAAAAATAAACATCATTTACCATAATTAGTGGAGCTAGCCACCCATCATCAGTCAGTCAATAAACCCAACAGAAGATGTTTTACAAGAGTTAAGGTGATTAAACAGCAGATTAAAAAGTTGTACAGGTGAATGCCACGTGCTTTTATATTTTTCAGCCTTTAGTGCCTTGGGTTATTTCTAAATCCTGCTCATGTAAAAGTGCAACAACAGACACATCTAGAAAATAAATGTTTCTTCTCTCCTACTTGGACTTGTGGCTATTATTTACCTGCTTTACCCTTGCTCCTTGGAGTACCGAGGGTGAGAGAATGGTAATAATTATAGTGCCCAAATGGTTTGACTGAATAAAAATATCAATCAATCAATCCATTGTATGAGGCCTTAGATAATAAGGTGGGGGCCCTGGATATTATAACTTACATCAGGTTCTTCGGGGAAAGACCACAGTGAGTTGTCAACTTGAACAATGGTAGAAACAAGAAGAGATCGCTGCCCAGTAGGCCTGCGGGAGAAACTGCTGATAAGAAACCAGGTATAGTAGCAAATTTCCTCTCAGGTCCATACGTGGCTGCCTTCTCTCTCCAACCCAGTAACACTGCGTGTTAGTTAAAGTGAAGGGCCATCAAGAGTTTGAAAACTGAGCCATGTATGAGCTTATGTGCATATATTTCCATGTTTTAAAAAAGGTACTCTTACATTTGTACATTTTCATCATTACCTTTTTCTCAAAATATTTTAAAGCACATTTCATGAGCTTGAAAAATCACAAATATGGCCAATGAGCATTATATTAATTCATGTTAAATTTTAGTGTTGGTTTGATTTCACTGAGGAAGGGGGCTATAAAGAAGAATAAGTGAGCTGATAAAGTCGAGGTTCTCTTCTTAGTTATGCCTTTGGGGCTAATCTTCATGTTCTACATTTATATTATTCTTAAATTAAACAAGTCCTTCCCCTAAAAATGTCTAGTTAGTCTTAATGACACAGTCACACAAGTGATCCATGTATCTGCTATACAAGGTTAGAAATATGCAATAAATTAAAAATTAGGTAATGTGTACTGAAATCTAGAACTTTCTGATCTTACCAGTGAGAAAATTAAATGATTTTTTTTTTACAAATTAACAATAAACATAATTTTCCAAGTAAGAAATCTGAGTTAAATAATTTCTAGACTGTGAGACTGAATTATGATCACCTGTGAAAATAAAGAATGACTTATTTCACAAATATTTTACTCATTTTCAAGTGACACCTTTAACATTAAATGATTAGTCAATTGTTTTTCTTCTCTGTTACTCTGAGGCATCTTTCTGAAAGAAGGATATTGAATATAGACATGACCAAATTCTGTAGCCAAATCAGTCTGTATTTTGTAATTTCTTCAAGCCATATTCAAATGTTCCAGAAGTTTCTTTGTAATAATATAAAAGTAGTTACTCTCACAGTAAAAGCTTTCATGTGCTGATAAAAAAAAAATTATAAAAAAAAATAGAAGTAATATGACATGTTTTGGCAGAGGAGAATTTTTCAGTCTTGAAGCATGCTTTCCCCAAGCTAAACTGCTACTTCTGCTAATTAAATATTTTAAAGTATTGGAAATAATAAGAATAATTACTCCTGGGATGACATTTCAGAAAGCCTGTAGACTCCACTCTGTTGCTATCTTGTTTCTTCCTTCACTCCAACCGGATCAACTCTAAAGTTGATGGCAGATACTTTTGTCTGCCTACCCAAACTATGTCCTCCACTTTCTTCTTACTTAGAAAATCCTGGTTTCATTCTGGTTCTGCCATCTTTGACATGACTGCATACAGAGCAAGCAGACTGGCCTCAATTGTAGCCCCAACACTGGGGTTCTGATTGAAGACCCCACCTCCATCGCCAATGATTGACTTGGGTTTGGTATGGGATGCAATTCAGGCCACTGGAATGTAAGAGTGTCTACTGGGAGGCTTCTGAGAAAGGTTTCCTCCCTTTTCAGAAAGAGTCAAAGAAAGAGACCAACTCCTTTTCCCACGCACAGACATCCTATGCTAGTTCTCTCCCTCAGCTCCAAGAGTATGGGGTCATCCTCCCTTGAAGGACCCCGAGACTGAAACAGGACATGAAATGTCAAGGAACCAGTACCATCTGTGGCCTCCACAGGGCAACTTTTCAACAGCAGCCCTGGGAGCAGCATGGAGAAGAGCTGTAGACATCTGTCAGAGTTCAGTACTCTTCCCTCGGCAATTTGGAAGTCAGTGCCATGACCTAGGATCCTGCCACAACAGCACATGTAAGAGCAGCGGCGCTAAGACAGATGTACGAGGCCTCTAGCAATACAAGAAGTGGGTGCTTAAGTGATTACTTGGAGGGAAAAGAGAGACCTGAGTATATCTGAATCCCAAGTCTGCAGGACAAGTCATGCTTGTTAACCGTACCGTCTATTTCTGACCAAGCCCTCTCCTCTTGTCTTCAGAACATCACTTTCTTTTAAACTGGAAGGCAGTGTCGGGTAGTGGACAGGGCAGGGACTTCAGGGAGAGACAAGTCTGAGGCTGGCTCCCAACTGCCCCTCTTTAAGATGCTCGATCTTGTGGATGCTGTTTCTCTGAGCCTCGGTTTCCTCACAGGTGACAGGGACAGCTTGATACTAAACTCACAAGGTGGTTGTAAGTAAATGATAACTTATAAGTGGATAGCACCTCATTTGGCATATGAGATATTTTATACATATAATTAAAAACCAGCAGTTGTTATAATATGTTAAGCCTGACAATGTGTTGCAGTATAATTGGCTATAAAGAGAGATTTCTATGCTGTTAGTTATTCTCAAGAAAGATTTTTAAAATTAGGACTATTTTTTTAAGAGCAGTTTTAGGTTTACAGCAAAATTGAGAGGAAGGTACAGAGATTTCCATACACCCTCTGCACAGCCTCCACCGTTATCAACACCACCCCCACCAAGAGTGGTACATTTGTTATAATCATTGAGCCTCCACTGACACATCATAATTGCCCAAAGTTCATAGTTTACAGTATAATTTACTCTTGGTGCTGTACATTCTGTGAGTTGGAGCAAATGTGTAATGACATGTATCCACCACTAAAATGTCATTCACAGTAGTTTCACGGCCCTAAAAAATCCTCTGCGCGCCACCTATTCATACCTTCCTTACAGCACAACCCCTGGCAACAGCTGACCTTTTTACTGTCTCCACAGTTTTGCCTTTTCCAGAATGTCATGTAGTTGGAATCACACGTATTTACACTTTGCAAATTAGCTTCTTTCGCTTTGTAGTATGCATTTAAGTTTCCTCCGTGGAAACTTGCCATGGCTTGATGGCTCATTTCTTTAGTACTGAATAAAAATGCATTGTCTGGATGTACGGCAGTTTACTAATCCATTCAGCTACCGAAGGGCATCTTGGTTGCTTCCAAGCATTGGCAACTATGAATAAAGCTGCTATAAACCTGTGTGTGCAGGGTTTTATGTGAAATTAAGTTTTCACCTCTTTTGGGAAAATACCAGGGGTGTGGGTGCTGGATCATATGGTAAGGGTATGTTTTGTTTCCTAAGAAACTATCAAACTGTCTTCTAAAGCGGCTGTGCCATTTCGCATTCTCACCAGCAATGAGAGTCCCCGTTCCAGCGTTTGGTGTTGCCAGTGTTCTGGATTTCGGCCATTCTCATAGATGTGGGGGGGTGCGATTGTTGCTCTAATTTGCATTTTCCTGATGGCATATGATGTGGGACATCTTCTCATATGCTTATTACCATCTGTGTATCTGTTTTTGGGAGGCAGCTGTTAATGGGTCTTTGGCTCATTTTTTTAACTGGGTTTTTTTTTTTATTGTTGAGTTTTAAGAGTTCTTTGTATATTTTGGATGACAGTCCTTTATCGGATGTGTCTTTAGTAAATATTTTCTCCCAGTCTGTGTCTTGCCATTGTTTTCTTGACAGTATCTTTAGCAGAGCAGAGGGTTTTTTGAGTTTAATGAAGTCTAGCTTATCAATGATTTCCTTCATGGATTATGCCTTTGTAAAGAGCCATTGTCATACCCAAAATCATCTTGATTTTCTCTTATATTATATTCTAGGAATTTTATAGTTTTGCATTTTACATTTAGGTCTGTTAATTTATTCTGAGTTAATTTTGTGAAAGACATAAAGTCTGCCTAGATTCCTTTTTTGTTTTATTTGTTTTGGGTTTATTTGATGTGGCTTTCCAGTTGTTTCAGCACCATTTGTTGATTGAGGAAGATTTTTAAACTGAATTTTTTCAGTGACTGATGTGGGTCACTGTTGAATCCTTTATGGAATAAAAAGCTCATATTTAATAAATTTAAAAAGCAAGCAATATTAAGCAAAAACAGCCACAATGACAACAGCATACAATATATTATCCACTTGGAGATCCAGAAAAATCACAAGAAGTGGGGAGGGAGACAGAACACAAGTGGAAGCTTCACGTGCACTGAGTGAAATGGGGTCTCTGAGAGGAAGCCTCTCTCTGCACTGAGACAGGAAGAGCGCAGGGCACAGCCATTCAAGGAATGCTACGGCAATTAACATCAAAATGGTGAAAGATTCCACCCCCAGGAGGCCCTGAGGCTCAAGATGGTGAGAGATTTAACTTCTAGTAGACCCTGAGCTCATTATACGCCCATTGTAATATATTAACACGGTGAATAACATGCCTTCAGGTGCCATGGCAGTCCCAAGGCTAGCCACAAAAGGTCAAAGAGTGGGAAATGGCCAACTTCCTGGGAATCCCAGCCCCTTCCCCAGGCTGCTTAGACTGGCTCTTCCACTTATTAACATATGAAGCCACTGAGCCCAGAACAACTGGCAACACAGAGCCTGGAGGCTGCCTCTCCCCCACCTTCGGAGATGGCCCGCGCTCTGTCTATGGGGCGTGTACCTACTTTTACTCTAATCGGAGCACCCAACCCCTACAACTCGTGGCCTTTCTCTTGCCTTTCAATGTATCTCTCTGAATAACTCTACCTTTACTCAACTGTGGCTCACTCTTAAATTTTTGCCTGCGCGAAGCCAAGGACCCACCCTTGGCGGGGCACGTCCCAGGGGCTCAGCCGAAGCCTGGGACACGGCCCTCCTCACGCCTCACATCCATTTTTCCTGCATCAGTATTGCCCGAGTTCTCTAGATGGTGTGGATACTTGTTTCAAGAACAAATCTGAGGACTGTCCCACATTTGAGGGGCATTCTAACGCTCTTGATTGGGTCCCACCCAGCTCTTCGAGATGCTGTGGAATAGGGCTCCTTCCATCTGAGGGCATCAGCGCTGTGCCTGCAGAGACCCTCCCATCATTTTGCTGTGAGATTTGCACCGTCTGCGGGTCCACTGGTGATGCAGACGTTTCCCTATTTGCACACATGCTGATCACTTCCGTTGGAACATGCTCGCACAAGAGCACATGCTATTGCCTTCAGTCTTCCCCCCTCAGGTTACCTAGTTAACTCACTTATCCTTCGATTTCCAGTTCAAATGACACTGCCTCAAGGAAGCCTTCCCTGATCCCCAACCTGGATTGGGTCCCTAACCACATGTCCTTGTGGCTTCCTGAACTCCATAGCACTCACCCCACTGTGTAATTTTCCATGTGCGTAATTATTTATCTCATGGCTGTCCTCCTACTCAAGGGGCTAGGGCGGGGCTGTTTGCATGTCGCTGCATCTGAAGACACAAGTGCACTCCCTAGCACAGAGAAGGCACTGGATCAATATTTTAAATTAATGAAATAAAGAAGCGATGTTAAATGAATAATTATTTTTAAATGAATGAATGAATAAATACCATACTTCAGTTCACAGAATAACCCCTCCCTTGTGTTGGCATAATGTTCCAGAGCCAGGGGCCTAAGGGATTTAATCCTGGCCTCACAACTTGCCAGCTATGTGGCAAAGAAGCAAAGTATTCGATCTCTTGGTACCTGATTTAATAAAATTTCCATTGCACAGGGTTCTGTGAGGATTAAATGAGAATGTGGCGTGTAAGACACACTAAACAAGTGTAACCACACCACCCTTCTTCCCTCTCAAATGTGAAATCCTCATAGCAATTGTATTCAATTATTGGAACTTCAATGCACTTACCCTTGGCTGCATTAGTTTAAATATTCTATCTAGTCTGTTATACATGGATGCGGAGTGTGGAACTGCTATGGAATTTTTGCCAACATGACAGGAGGCAGCTTGAACCATCAGGCCCAGAAGCACAGACCCAAAGGATGAAAGGAACCTGGAACTTGAGTGACAACACTGGCATTTAATGAATCAACACTGGATACAATTTCTTTCTCAATTTTTGAATGTGTGATGTGAACATCCCCACCTATACGCCACTTTGTATTCATTTTAATCAGAATTTCCCCAGAAGGGCTCTGATATCCTGGCATGGATAGAATCATCTCCTTCCTGGTAATTTCTACATCCAAGCCATGGAAATCTGCTGGAGATAATCATAATGTCCAAACTGACTGCCACCTAATTTGTTGTGTCTAATCTCTTTTGGACTCCCTGCTTCTTCGCAATCTTTGTAACCCATCCTGGTCCTCCTTCTGATGTCCTTCACATTTACTGCAGTCGTCTGTAATCGTTTGCTTGTGAACCCTTCTGTGAATTCCCCACTAGAACACAAGCTACACGGGAACAGAGAAGATGACCGCCTTATTTCCTGTTGTTTCCCCTAAGAACAGTAACACATCAAGCATCCCAAAAAGCAAAGTACGTGAATGAATGCATTCAGTGTATAAATCAGGAATGACACATTGCCTATACCCGTGGGTAATTAAACTAATCCATCAGGATGAAGTCAGACCCTATTCAGTTTCCCCAACATCTCCAGAAATGGAAAACAATTCTTTGAAAGAGTAATTTGGAAACATAGTGAAAATATGAAGAAGTAAAGTCTAATTTTGAGAGGAATAAGGCAATCTAAGATCCCTAAAAAGTCACTTCTTCACTGGATAATGAGAGATTCCACCTCCCGGGGTGACAATGAGGAGCAGGAACTGGGCAAGAAAAGCACTTCGAGGTGCAGTGAGCACTTCAGGACCATTCGCCCTAATTATCATCACGTGTGGTTAAACACACATGCTTTATTCCATTCAGAAATGCCCCAACGTGACTAGCCTTATTTTTATGGTACTGGGGAGGAAACTGAGGCTCAGAAAAATCAGCAACTGATTCCAAGAACACACTGCAAGTAACTGGTGCAGTGGGCATTTGTGTCTACGTTCACGTAACTGCACAGTGGCTTCTGTTTCTCCCATGCCCCCGTGGGAACAGACAAGCTTCGGCCCCAGGGATATACTCCCAGAAGCAGGGGTGCAGTCGTCGCAAAGGAGCGAATTTATACTATAAATTGACAACTGAATGAGTGAAACTGTGTGTCACATGGGCAAACTGTAGGTAGCAGAGGCAATGATACACATTTTCAAGGAATTGAAACAATTCTGGAAGACTGAAGGAAAATGTCTCGTGAGTCCTCCTCTCTGATCTGATTATCTTAAGCTCCCAGACCTTCCTTAGAGACACACAAGCAACTTAATAATTTACCGCGAGCTGTTGTAACTTATAAGTTAGTCTCTCCGATTGAAACAGCAATCGCATGTACCTTTTATCTGCTAAGATAAGCTCTTCATTCTTAGCTGTGAGTTTGTCTCAGCAATCATTTAGATCACTCAGATAGGAGATTTGCTGATGTGAGCAAATTCAAAGCTGGCTAATTGCATCAAATTTTTTTAAGTGAAAAGCATCTTCTTTACAACTCTCAAATACAATCAAGGAGGGGGCTAAGCACAATTTAAACACTCTTTTTGCAGCTCTTTGGTGACAAAACTGCTGACCTTGTTTTGTTCTTTCATCAGCTTATGCTGAACCCAAAGTGGAGAAAATAAAATACGAATTTCGAATCTCTGTGTAAACATCCAGATGACATATTCTGCAAGGAAGGCAGTTTTGAATAATAAAAACTTTTGTACAGACTCACATTTCATCATGTACAAAAGCTTACTTCAAACATTATGCAAAAGGAGATGGAATGTTCTTTCCCAGATGTAGCAAATGGTTTTGTGTGACCCAGCCCTGGAATCTGCTATGATCAGTAAATGGGAAATGACTTTTCATTATTTTTTTTAGCTTTGCCTTCCCAAGAAACCAAGCCTATATGTGTATTTATTAATTATTATACTATGCCTATATTTCTCTGACAGCAAAATACTTTATCTTTATAAACGAGAAAAGTAAACTAATGGATTCATTTAAAGTTCTAGTAAAAGACTTTTTAAAACAAAAATCAGAATGTATCCATTATGTAAAACTCAATTATCTTTACTTCAAACAGGATAAATGCCATCAGGTCTAAATTCCTTCAAGAGCCCTTTCTATACCCTAAAACTTAACATTTCTCTTATTCTTGAAATGAGTAGCATTAAAGCAGCTTCTCTCTAAAGCTAAGCACCCTTCCTTTCTTTTTCCTGTCTCTCTCAGGTTTTTTGAAATAGCACTCTCTTCTACCTAACTTCAGTTCACCTCCTCCCATTCGCTCCTCATCCCGTTACATTCTAGCTCCCATATCTGTCACTTCTTGGAAATTGATCTTGCTAAAGTCATGAAAGTTCCCAATTTTTAAATCCAAGGGCCACACCTTGGTTCTCAGTCTACTCTTTGTAATGCTGCCATTCAGCCAGAATTGTCTCCTGGATTTCCTGGAGAGCTCTGGCTATTCCTTCTCCTTCTATTCATTTGAAAAACATTTATCAAATGGCTACTGTAGCTGTTATTGTCCTAGACACCACAGAAAGACAGAGTGAAGAATGGTCCCAGCCGTCTCAGAGAGTAAGTGAAAACCAAGCAGTAAGTGACTCCAATACAGTCGTGTATGCGCTTTACAGGCAGCATGTACGATGGTCGTGGGAGCAGAGAAGAATCAATTTCTGTCTCCTTCACCATAGCTACTTTCTCTTCATGCCTTCATTCTCTTTCACATCTTTGCTATTCATTTATTTACGAGGCTTGCTATTTTCTTTGGTCTTCTGCTCAGCACTCTTGACCTACAAATATGTGTTTACAAGTGGCGTTCACATTACTACCTGGATTGTCATAGTCACCTAAAAGGGAACATATCATTCCTGACTTTTTTTAAAAAAAGAAATATAACTCTTATCAAAGTAAAATTATAAGGAAATTTCTTCTCCTCTATAAAAGCCAATTCTGTAAAAATATCAAACTTAATGGAGAAACAGAGTATTTCCATTAACATAAGGAAAATAAGAATGTACATTATTGTTAATTTTAAATATCCCTAACAGATCCTAAACATTCCAAAAGAAAAGAAAAAAATGCACAATTTAAGTGTGTAGGGATAGAATTCAAGAGTCGATTGAAAACCTAGAGAAAACAAGAGAAATCAGTAAATTACCAAATTCAAGACCAAAATACAGATACTATGAACTCTCATATCCTCAAGAAAGTATTGAAATTTTTCAGTCAAAATAACAAAAACAATGACATGCTAAAGAACAATCCTAAAAATGGAAATTCTCACCTTCCACATGTCCAGGTTTTGCCTCACAGGTGTCAACCCCTCTGCCCCCCTTAGATCTATGTGTGGACACCTAGAGAGGCCTGCTTCAATGGAGGCGTTAACAAGGAAGCCCCGAGGCAGAAGGGGAGAGGGCTGCCGTGGGCAGGAAGCAGCTGTTGGCTTGTGTCTGCATGCAGTTGGCGGTCATCTACATAGAACTGGTTGTTTAAGTAAAGTCTCAGTCAGGAGACCATCAGCCAATGGCCCAGGGGAAAATGAGGTGGAAGGGACCATAGTGGCCCATAAGATGAGTCTGATACATTAACATGTATGTTAGGAATCACTTAGGTTCCAGATACACGGTCATCCAACTTTTAACAGTGTTTACTTCTAAGGAGAACAAATTTGAAAAAGGGAGGTGGAACACATCTTGCTTTACATAATTGTGATCTGAATTACTTTTTAAGATTTTTTTTTTTTGCAGTTATATTTGCAAAAGACGATCATGAAATTTTATGTGTTCAGATATCTAAAGGTAGAAACAATTAGGCCGGCTTGCATTAAAAACTCAGTATATCTAAAACTTAATATACTGTATCACTCACCACTCTGTTCTAGGTTACCCACATCATCACAGAACCAGCCTCCAAAAGTAAAAACCTTAGTGACCTTCTCAATTTCCCTCTTTTTCCACATGTAGTTAGTAACCAGGAACACTGAGCTGTCGAACACACCTAGGCTGGGCTAAAGCAGATATTTGCAAAGTCCAGCAGGCTGCCATGGGATCATATATAGTCACATATTTAAAGAAATAGTGAGTCGCTCAGAAAGGAGTGGCACTGATCAAAAGAGAGCTAGAAGTCTTTACTTCTCTATTCCTCAGTTTTCCCAACCAGAAAATGGAGGCTAACAATAGTATCTTTCCCACAGAAACTGGAAAAATAGAGGATAAGAGTGACAGTGTGCTGCCTACAATATTCAGAAGAAACCGTATCCAGGTCAGTGGTTATGTCACGTGCATTTCAGTTACAACAGCTACAATCACTATCACTACCATCCTGATTATAGATTTCTCCGGCAATTGTAGCAACTGTTTTACACCACACACACACAAACACACACACACATACACACACACACACACACACACACTTACATATCACAACAATCCAGTAGGTTAGTATTATTTTCATTTGACAGATGAGGAAAAGGAGTCGCCGAGATATGAAGTATTTTGTTCGAGAACAAGCAGCGACTACAAAGTGGAGGCAAGATCCAACCCGCATTGTGTGTGTCGTCAAACTTCATTCTTCTGCGGCTGCTCCAGACGAGTTATGTCAGCATGACTGACAGGCATCACTTAGCCCCTCTGCCAAAGACCTTGGTGTGGACAAATGGTGTTGAATTCTCAAGTCCAGGAAGCTGCGAAACAGATCCTGAAACTTGTTTATCTCCATGCCGCTCACACCACACTGGGGTCTGGTGGATGCCAGCTGTTTTCACACGTGCGGTGGTGATGTTAACTTCCCAGTGCAAAAATGATGATTTTAATTGCACAGGAGTAGTGAGTAAAAGCGTGGATTTTGGAGTCAGACTCCCTGTAATTCTGTCTTCGCCATTTACTGACTGCATAAGCTTGGGAAAGTTCCTTTACTTCTGTGCACCTCAGTTTTCTCATTTGTTAATGGAACCTATTAGTAATCTCTACCCATAATGTTGATGTGAAGTTTAAATGAGTTAATATTTGCGTTAGAGCAATTGCTAGTACATAGTAAGCGCTTAGTCTAATAATTACTTACCATTACCATTATCCCCTCTGTAAATCATTCTCCAATTCCCTTGCAGAGTTATTTATTCTCTTTTCAGGGCAGCGACCCCGTCTCTGTCAAGTTTACTTATATTGTATTGACATGTTTCAAAATATATTTATCTACCTTCTTATGTCATGAGCTCCTCAAAAGCAGGGAATGGACGCTTACCCTGTTTTGTATTCCCAGCACTCAACACAGTTGCTGGAACAAACTAGGTCCCACAGAAACACTGGGGGATATTGGGTGAGTGTAATGAGATAGCTGCTCCCCCTTTCCCACCTATCTCAGACCTACGTATCCTTCAGAATCAGTCCAAGTTCTTCCCTTCCTGATTATTCCAGTGTTCATCACTCGACTGCTTTGCCATCTGGTCTTTATTCCTAGGTAGTCACGCCGTTCTGCATTTTCAAATGATTGGAAGTAGCTAGTTTGTAAAGCTTTCTTCAGAAACACATGTGATCTACACTGTAAAAATCACTTTTAATTTAAAACTGGCTGATTTGGTCACAGCTCTGCCTGGTCAGTTCTACTCCCTTCAGCTCCAACGCAAGTGAATTTCCTATTCTTCAGTAATGACCTCAACACCTGCAGACTAGACTGGGGCCCATATGTTACCTTCTCACCACACGCCATGCTTACTACAATCGTCATGAAATAACAGTTTATGTAAGTATTTAAGATTCATCTCATCCTGTACATGTGGGCTTAAGTACCTGGCTGACTCCTTTATGTATTTCTAGAGTCAAGTACAGAATCTTACATGGGATGGTCAATGTATTATCGTTGAATACGTACAACTTAAAGCCAAGTCTTCCCTCTCCTTATGGAACCTTTAACATAGTGGACACTTAACAATGGTTGCTTGAAATGACCCCATGGCAGAGGACAACTTTCAAGTTTGTGTTTTTCTCTCAGAGCCTTGAATTTTAAAAAGTCTGGCTTGGCTGTGATGTGTAGGGACTCTGCCTTGTCACTACCTACGATGCTGAAATCAAGGCTTCCAATAAAGAAAAGCATACTGTGAAAAAGAGGACTCCTTCCTTGTGGAGGTCTGTGTAGCCATTCTGGTCAGCAATAAAATGACGGCACATTGTAATCCAAAATACTGGCGTATTTTCTAGGAAATTCAGTATTTTTACCAAACTGCTAATTCAAACTTCAGTAATTAAAACTGAAAGAGTATTGCCATAATTTCTTCCATAATGGCAAGAACAATATCTTCATATACCTTTTGTTTCTAAATTGGACATTCAACCAGTGGCCCAGGACAGTTTATGCTGCAACATTCATGGAGAGCTATTTGTCTATCCATCTATCAATAGAGCTTTTGAGTGATCTATCTAAATTCTAGTCCAAAGAATGTAAAGAATGGTTTGGGGAAAGATTCATGAATAGAGGTGAGGTTAGTTTATTTCAATCCATTCAATTCATTCATCAGTTTATTAATGGCCTGTTACCACATGGACATAATTCAATTATACCAGCAGTTTGATGTAGCATATAGACATGGAATATTCCAACTAGAGTATATTGATAGTTTTCAAAATCAAGTATGAAAATGATTCTAAAAGATAATCAATATAATGAATAAATAAAGCTTAACTAGAGGAAAAGTTTCCCAAAGGCATGCATTAATCTCAGGAAAATATCAAAAATATCCAATTAAATGTACATAATCAAGTTCTACAAACAAGAATAAATAAAGGGCTAAAATGGGTTTTCATTAACGATCTTCTTTAAGTGAATATTTCTAGGCTAAGTTATGCATTGTTATTCTGAGACCTGATTATCTTGATTTAGAAATAAAGTTGATTATCTCTATCCAGTGACAATACGGTAGGAATATTAAATTTCCTCAAGCTAGTGTTTGTCTTACTGCAAATTTTACATAAGGCTATTACAAATAAACATCAATAAAATAATCATATGCAGGGAGAAAAATCTAACTTTTCATTTGTAAACTGAAGCACTGCTTTCTTTCTCATCAAAATTTGAATATGCCATTTTCTTTGACCTATGTGACTATTTCCTGCCTGGGCTTCACAGGGCCTAGAAAACTCCAGGGCCTGCAATTCTAGAGAAGCCTAGTGGACCACCAATCTGGATTTTAAAGGAAGAGCAAGGCTAGAGACATCATGCTGCCTGATTTCAAACTGTATTACAAAACTATAGTAATTAGAACAGTATAGTATAGACATTAAAACAGACACATAGATCCATGGACCAGAATAGAGAGCCCAGAAATAAACCTATGCCTAGATGGTCAATCAATTTATGACAAAGGAGCAAAGAATATACAATGGGGGAAGGAAAGTCTGTTTAATAAATGGTGTTGGAAAAATTGGAGAGCCACAGGCAAAAATTGCACAGCCACATGGACCACTATCTTACAACATACACAAAAATCAACTCAAAATGGATGAAGACTAGAACATAGGACCTAAAATTATAGCAAAACATACGCAGTAATCTCTTTGACATAAGTGTTGGTGATGATTTTTTTTTAATCTGACACCAAAAGCAAAAATCAATATGTCAGACTATATCAACTAAAAAGCTTCTGGACAGCAAGGGAAACCATCAACAAAATGAAAGGGTAATCTAAATAATGGTAAAAATATTTGCAAGTCATATATCTGTTAAGGGGCTAATATCCAAAATATATGAATAACTCATACAACTCAATAGCAAAAAAAACCCCAAAACAACAATCTGATTAAAAAAAAAAATGGGCAGATCTAAATAGAGAATTTTCCCAGAAAGACATACAGATGGCCAATAGGTACATGAAAAGATGCTCTACATAATTAACCATCAGGGAAATGCAAATCAAAACCACAATGAGATATCATCTCACATCTGTTAGAATGGCTATTATTACAAGTGTTGGCAAAGACATGGAGAAAAGGGAATCTTCCTGTGCTCTTGGTATAAATGTAAATTGGTGCAGCCACTAATGGAAATAGCATGGAGTTTCCTCAAAAAATTAAAAATAGAACTACCATATGATCCAGCAATTCCCCTTTTTCTTATCAAAAGAAAATGAAAATATTAACTCAAAAAGTTACGTGCATCCCCATGTTCGCTGCAGCATTATTTACAGTAGCTAAGATATGGAAACAAGCTAAGTGTCCCTTAATGAGTGAGTGCATGAAAACACTGTGGCATGGATAGGCTATTACTGAGCTGTAAAAAGAGAATGAAATTTTGCCATATGTGACAACATGGATGGACCTCCAAGGCATTATGCAAAGTGAAGTAAGTCATACAGAGAAACACAAATACCATAAGATCTCTCTTATATGTGGAATATATGTACATACATACACAAGCTCATAGATACAGAAAGAAGATTAATGCTTGAGGGTGGATGGTGGATGAACTGTTTCTGGGTTTTCTTTTTTTTTTTTTTTAGGTCAGATAAATTGATTTATGGAAGGAAGGAAGGAACAGAGGGAGGAAGATAGGGAGGGAGGGAGGAAGGGAGAGAAGGAAGGAAGGAAGGGAGGGAGGGAGGGAGGGAGGGAGAGAGAGATGGGCCGAAGTATGAAGCTCCAAAGAGCATACAGTTGTTCCCCGGTATCCAAGGGAAATTGGTTCTAGGACCCATGGAGACACTAAAATCCACGGATACTCAAATCCCTTACATAAACTAGCAAAATACAGTTGGCCCTCAGTTCTGCATGTGGAACCCCCAGACATGGAAGGCTGACTACTGTATTCCTAAATGATGCTCCTATTTCCAGGGAGCCTTATGATAAATATGATTCAAAGAGAAATATTTGTCAATTCTTTCTACATATACTTAGCAAGTGTCTATTATTTCCCAGACACAGTACAGTTACTAAGGATACAAAACTGAATGAAATATAATCCCTCTCTCAAAGAGATGTAAACCACCCTGCATTGTATAATTGAAATTACTGTGTTACTAACCAGAAGAGGATACTGTGAGAAGTGTCTGACTTCTGGGGATCTGAATAGATTTCTCGAAGGAGTTGATGCTTGCATTAAATCTTGATTCTCTGAGGATGACTAGAGCAGGAAAACATTCCAAGCCACAGTCATGACACTTGGAAAGTGTTACAAGCTATGAGAGAGTTGACACTCAAAAAATTAAATTTGTTAAGCACACTTGGGACTTTCACTGTAATGACAAAGACAGAACATAAAAGCTGGCAGGTTGATCAGGTACCAAACTATGACTTGTCTAGTATGCTGTGTTCAGAAATTAGATATTTCTTCAGCAGGTGCTGAGTGGACATTGATTTTTTTAAATAAGGATGTAAAACAGCATTTTCAATTTGGAAAGAGTAATCTGACAGCAACATGGAAGGGGAGTGAGAGAAACAGCAGAAAGAAGAATTAGAAGGAGATTGTAATAGTCTAAGTGACAGATAATGAAAGACAAAGCTAAACATCAGTAGTGGCTCTGGAGGGGCATGCAGGTCTGAGCGGTGATCAGGAGTCAGCGCCAGCAGGATGCACAACTAATAGAAGATAAGGAAGAAGGTGGCGTTAGGATGGTAAAGATCCAACTACTGGCTTGTCAAATTAGAGAAACGTCCTTCTATTCCTATAAAAAAATAATAAGATACAGATACTGAAATTTACCAAATCCCTTTCCAATTTGGAGGTGATATTAATGTATTTTCACCTTTGTCTTGGAGATGTGATTAACTGCATTAATAAAGGTACTAATATTGAATTATACTTAATATTACTGGAATAACTCCATGTACTCAGCTGACTTTAATTTTTCACGTTTTTGTTGTCAGAGCCATCATTTAAACTAAGCATTTTTAATGATGGTATCTGTAATGTAATGTTCCCTTCTCACATTGTAGACATTTATTTTCCTGGTGATTTGTCAATAATTTCATACAAAAAAAATACTTACAAAACCACACTTTACTACCATATTGACAATGATCAAATATGTAATGAAGAAACTTTTAAAGATATAGATCATATATATGTTATACATGTAAATATACATATCCAGATATGCTATCGTATACTGAATTAGCAAAATTTACTTCTAATATGCTACAGAAGGGACAGAATATAGAATAATCTCTTTTAATGTTGTATTTGCGCTTTCTTCTCTCTAAAGTACTTATTTTGACTGCTACAGTTTTTTTTTTCCAACTCTCAAAGATCATTTGACTCTGAAGATTGGAGCAGCCTGAGAATTATGTGTGTCTATGTACATAGACACACTTATACATTGAGACTGTGCAATTGTCATTATACTGCTTGCAGCTTCCTTTAAGTCTCTTCCCTGATAGAGAGGTCGAGAATGCTGTCAGATTTCTTATTCCTTAAACAACATAAAAAGACAACGTGGATACAGAAACAGGTTTTCCTATCTGCAACTGACAAGTAAAGAGTGAGTTTGGAAAGTTATAAAGCGAAGTAGTAACCTTTGTCCCTCTCTGACTTGTTATAATTTCCGAGTGCCTTTACTCATTACAAACTTGCTGGATCTTCTCCGCATGTAGAAATCTAAATTTCACCCCAGGGGTTAAAAACAAAACTATTGCTCAAAAAAAAATTGGGGAGTACATCAGGATTTGAGGCCCCACCACAACACTCATCTCTAAAGGGGCCGTGCACAAAGTGACTTTGTCAGAAAACAGCACCTTTCAGAGAACAGCATTGGGAAGTTATCTGATTTGAAGGAGAAGAACCACATCTCTATCTGCAATTGCACCGCGATGCGAGAAGAAACGCCAGCTGAAATAGAAGTGCACCTCTGAGATGCTGAGTTTCTGTTTCAACATTTGAAAATTAAATTACATGTCATGCTGAAGCTTTACATTTACCAATTACTTCACTAATTCCAAGCCCAGGGCCTGTTTCAGAGCACAGAGTGCATGCACCATCTAAGCCCCGCCGGGCAGCGCCATGTGATATTCTTGTGGGTTAAATTACAAAGGATCATTCAGATAGAAAATACACAATGTCTGCTCTTATCATTCAGAACACAGACTCCATTCAAGCAATGAAATAGGTTTCAAATTCATTTCTTAACATCTCCAGGTATATTTCTATTGCTGCATTATATAATTTTTGTCTAGTTTTCTGCCATCACCTCTCACATATAGCTTTATTGATTCCATGACAAATAAGTCACTCAGCTTGTAACTACCATGTTATTTGAAATTTCTATTCAAGGTTTTCTGGACCATTCTCTTTTACAAATAGAGTCACTTATTATTTATTCTACTGAATATAACAAAAGTGGATATAGAGGAAGTTACGTTAGCTTTCCCAGGTGAGGAATAAAACTGATTTATGTTCTATCCCTGGCTCAGATACGGAAGGAAAGTTCTAGCTTTGTGTATCTCACCCCCTTTTCTGATTTAAAATTTAAAATCACAGCATATCATAATCATGAATGTGATGAAATAATTAAGTTTTGTTATTTTGAATAAGAAAGTAATATTCATCAGTAATATTCGTCTGTGTATAACTATCCTGGGGGGGGCAAGCCTGGTCACAAATTAATTTAAAAGTGTAACTGCCTAACATTATCTGGTATTTATAAAATATTGACCCATATTACTGGCCATATCTGTAAGTGGTCGAGAACTTGTTTTTAAGCATGGAAAGGACTGGTTTGAAAGGGAGCAATTGGAATTAAAGGGGTGCATGGGGAAATAAAAGAAAACACAAAAAGGTCATACATGAGGAGTATCCAGAACAAGACATTGGAAAAGAAGGTCTGGGGGTTGAATAAGAGGTATCCACTTATCTGTGCAATGTTTACTCTGCACTTCAAAAGCCTGTGAATTGGAGTCATTCTGGAATGCATCCAGCATCCTCTCACTCCTCACTCAGTGCCCTTGTCCTCTGACCATCCCCAGAGTGTCAGCAGGTGGCTTAATGTGGAGGAAGGTTTAACTCAGAGGGTGGTCTCCTCTAACTTGGTCAGGGTCTAGTAGTGATGATGGCTGAGATGACATCATCTTGACTCCTGCTTTCACTGCAGACCTCTCTGCATCTCTGTAACATCCTCCACGGAGCCCCTGGTGTAGGCAGTCCAGACCTGCCCACTCCACTCAGCCACTGTCTAAGACCCTCCTAGAACATAAGGCTACACAGAAAGGACGAGTGACTCAGGATGCTGTAACCACGCAGTGCCACTGTGCTTCCTCTTGTGGGGCACCCTCAAGCTGTCCAGGGGCAGCCTGCTGAGACACACCCTTCCCAGAGTCCCAAACACCATTCCAGTCGACAGCCGCCATCTTTGGCATTTCTAGTTTGCCTCTCTAACTTTTCTGACTTGGAGAGAAGAGATAAGGACCCATGGGTTTGATCTTCTGCCTCTCCTATCCCCTTTCTCATTCTCTTCAAAATCCCCTAGCTTTATAAAGAGAGCTTCAGACTTTCTTTTCCTCTCATCCATCCTCCTCATTCCTTAGAACAGCAGATCTAGCCCAAGGCCTAACCCTCATTGATGGGAGGGGTAAAATCTCTGCGTTAAAGAAGAAGCATCATCTGAGATCTCTGGGTTTGAGTCTTGATACTCTTGAGCAAAATCTTGAGCGTTCCACTTACTCTAAAACTCTACTTAGAACAGGAAGTCTTTCCCCTCTCATTTCTTTATAAGAGTCCTAATCCCAGACCACACAGCTGGAGAGATGGATGCCTCAGGCCCACCAGGAAGGATTTTAGGCGCAATATGACGTAACAGAGATGCACCACCCCTGCGGTGTACTGAGAAACTGAATGAATGAGTGTATAAATTTAAACTGAGAATTGGTACATTTCAGAGGTTACAATCATAACTCGTGCTCTAACTTAAAATGCCACTGAAAGTATGACAAATTAGTTATTTCATACGATAAGAAGAATTAATCTTTGTTAGAAACTTTGTATCCTAGGAAAAAATAATGCTGGTCTCCCTTCAATAATGTTCCTTCTGAGTTTTCGTAGAAAAGCTGTTTGGTGGGAAAAACAGACAGATGTATGATAGCTTAACAATACAATTTGTTTAGGAGACTTGGAAAGGGGAGAGACGGAATAAAGGTAAAAAGGTAAAATATGAAATGGACAGAAAACTAGGGCAAGACTAACAAGTGAAAATGAATAGAAAGGCATGAATGATTTTTAAGGAGCTTGAGAAAATTGAACATTCTAGGATGGATATATACAGGAATAGGAATAACTCCTGGGAACCACAAGAAAACAGCCAGAAATTATTTTCCCTTAAAGTAATAACACAATCCACATAGGAAGCTGGGTTTTAGAAGCTGTATTTTTCATAGAGAGTCTATATATAAATATATTTCTTAAGGGGAATCAGTGGTAGTCCAGCTAGGGAGTTACGCAAATCTATCAAGGAACTAGATCACTTTTATTACTCTGTGATTTGCAACAGAGCACATGTGGCTTATCTGACGAACTTCGTAGACAGAACACATTCTTTGGAGCACAGTGTCATTGAAATGCAGATGGCATTTATAATATGGGATGTTTTGATGTTACCTTTCAGATACAGGGGGCCGTTTCTAGCATGATATTCTTTACCTTGTTTGGAAACCGGTTAGCACAGCTTCTCACTGCCTAAAGTCTCTGTTATCACTCATTTTTGGTGTGTCTAAGATTTTAACTTGGTTCCCTCCTCACCCTTTCCCTGGTTTCTTCTTTCTGATAAAAATTCACTGAAGTTTTCTCAAAGCCCAGTGAAAGAGGATATTTTAGCTTTGTAGGTATGATTACTGACTATGTAATCACATAAAATACTTTGTGACCATAGAGTTACCCAAAAATATTCATTTAGCAAGTACTACTTGCCAGGGCCTATCCTATGAATCTGTGGTTTACATAATGAGGAAAAAACCATATGGCTCCTGCCATCTTGTGGCATATGCTTGTGTAGGAGAAGGCTACTAACCCAATGCCAGGTGACTCTGTGTCAAAGGTGCACCAGCGTGATGCCTGAGTGAGCGCAGTGGCCTGGAAAATACACACCTAGCATTTAACTCTGCTTGAACTAATGAGGTGAGAGATGTTAGTCAGCCATTAGCCTATATGCACCTTGGAGAAAAATATCATAAATACGTTCTCTTTTTAAAGATCAATTTTAAAAGGTGCCCTTTCTTTCCATGGCCCCAAACCAGATTATACCTGGATTGGTCAGGAGCTCTTGGAGAGGATACAAACTGATGGCCCTGGATACAGATTCATCAGTGATAGAAAGAACTTGCAGGACATGACTCTCTAATATACCCACACACTGAAAATACCAACTTGCATACCAGATTCTTAAGATCTCAGATGTGATCAAATATACTGCAAATACATTTAAAGACCCGGCTTAAATTTTAATAGTCACCATGTGCTGCCACCTAGTGGAGGTGACTTTTCATTTGGAGAATCTATTACTTCAGACTCAGCCGCTTTGACCTTGGAATACGGCTTTGGTCCCCGTGGAAATTCAAAGTAGGCAGTGCTCGCAAGCCACATTCTCCCTGGACATAAATTGTTCTGTTTCTGCAGATTCTATTCCCAGTGGAGTCTCTTTCAACCTTGTTCATAAATGTTCTTTTTGTTACCCCAAAGAGCAAAACAAACAGACCAAAAACCCTTCCAATTGAACCATAAAATCTAAACCAGCCTGCTCTGCCTGGACCTGACATGCAACACATTTGGTAGACGCATTACAGCATCACTGCTTCCTCTAGCGTTTTGCTCCTCCACCACGGCTCAACAGCTTTGTCCCTTCTGATTTCACATCCTCTACTTACACCATAGTCTCAAAGTCCTCATTGCTGAGCCCCGTCAAGCTACAGTGTCCTTTCCCTCTGGGTGATCTTCTAAATGAAACAGCAAAGCACTCTCTACTCCTGCTCGGGACCCATCAAGTTAATGGTCTCTAGGAATAATATACCCACATGGGCAGAACTTGACCTAACATTTTTTCAGTCATTTCTTCTCTTAGATCACACGACCTCTCAGAACTGATACATTTTCAAGTTCTAGAATTTTAAAATTCCTCCTTCAGACCACGGCGTCTATGATTTGATTTTTTAAGTCACTGTTTTACTTACTGATGCTCATCTTTCAAATAGTACACTCTTGGATAACTCAGTGGGGAAAAAAAGGGAGCGGTTATTTTTAGGTGGCTAATTTTGTGTTGACCAGAATAGGACTTAAAAGTGGGACCTGAAAAGATATCAGTAATCAAGGCAGGGCAGGCTAGACATAGAAACAGAAACCCTCTCTCCATTTGTTTCCCATTTCTGCTTGTTTTTGTTTCCCTTTGAGAAGGAGTTCTTTCTTTCCTACTGCAAGTATGCTAACTCCGCAGTGACCAAGGAAGATTACCTACCACCAGCACCGCAGTTTAGCAACTCCCAGGGGAAAAACAATTTCTTCCTATCAATGTCCAAATTAACGATCCCAAGAAAACTCTGATGGGTCCTGCTTGGGTCTCATGCCTACTTCTTGAACCAATCATTGTTGCCAGGTGGATGGAGTGCTAGAATCGGCTAGGCTTAGGTCGTTTGCTTTCTTCTTAGACCAGGGTTCAGAGTTAATTAAGAGAAGGGGGCAGGGTGATAGAAGAGTTTACAAGATACTTAGGCAACGCAACCCTTTCCACCAAGACAACTAAATTCTCTTTATCAGTCTCAGAGGCTGCTTGGTTTCTCACCCATGGAATTTCTGCTCTAGACTCCTCTCTTTTCCAGGAGAAATCCCTTGCTTACTCGTAATTTTTGTTCTTACATTTTATCATTTCTCTCTTTCAAATTGTGCTTTATTCCTTGTCCTAGATGACTCAGGAACACACTTCCCCAATCCTAAGTTATCAACAGCAGTATTTCATACTCACTTCTTCTTTTGAAGGTAGGCACTGGCCAACGTATGAGTCACATCCCCCACACTCACCCAGTTAAAGGAGGGAGAGTAACTTGACAAAGGACACAGTTACTGAGGGTGGCAGGGCCTGCGGGTGGAATAGATGTCATGAGCTTCAGTGTGATTTCAGGCCTCCTTCCCATTCTGGTCAACTGTACTTTTCTTCCTGACTTTGATCGGACAGGCATTTCCATGAGGCTATTGTGAGAATCTGCAATTTCTTAACCACTTCGGGGCTTCTTAATTCCTTCCCAATGATTAGTTTTTGGAAAATTAAAATTGAAATGGTTTGAATAAACCAAAAACCAAAGAGAAGCTCTAGTTTTATTGGCCTCTTCTGCAGCATACCTATGCCAAAGACTGCTCCATAATACACCTATTAGAGAACAGTCAGGTGATCAGTGAGTTCACATTCATTTATTAAAATTAAATCGCTAGGACACATTAGGAAACAATGTTGTCAACCTCCAACATTCCCCTCTCTGGGTCCTAAATTTATCACCTTTTAGGTTGAATTGCCTGCTTCATGTTGGACTCTTCCCAAAGCTCTCTTGATATGTAGACATTCATTTGCATATAAAAAGGCACACAGCATGGCTGGATAAACCAACCATCTGGCCCATGCAATTTATCTGGATCATTATTGAACTGTACAAAACTATGTAAATATGCATTCCAAAAATTCCGATTGCTCTCTTTTCCATCTGCCTTACTGCATTCAGTAACCCTGAGAAGACAGGATCATTTGTTTCCCCAACCCATGACACATGGCCACGCAGATACACACACACATATCTTCCTGCTCTATTGGCTGTCGCTCCGTAAAAGTCAAGTAAAGCCAGTCCAGTTGGTCCATTGCCAGTGTTTGCTATTCAGACTCAGACAGCCTTTGTAGCTGATTAACATGCCTTTTATTAGTCTCCAGTTGAATCCTCATCTCATTATCTCATTTTCCTTAATGCCCATTCTAAAATCTTTGCATTCTCATCTAGTCCTGGATTTCTCATTCTTAAAGGTGATCCATTTTAGAAACTCAAGGCTAAGGATACTAATGAATCAGTACAATTGCACCTGTATATATTGTTCTTAACATTATATATAAATCGACATAGAAACTCATTACATGATGTGAGTCAGTTTTTCAAAATTAAACTATTGTTGCAATTCAAAAGTTCTAAATTGAATTATCTCTTTAATTATTATTAAGATGAATTAAATCCAGGAGATCTCAAATGGTATCTTTTAATCACTACTCTATGTCCTTA
Source organism: Camelus ferus (assembly GCF_009834535.1). Taxonomy (NCBI): domain Eukaryota; kingdom Metazoa; phylum Chordata; class Mammalia; order Artiodactyla; family Camelidae; genus Camelus; species Camelus ferus. The sequence continues at coordinate 4,117,402 of NC_045718.1, read as the reverse complement.
TGGTAAATCCAGAAAACTATACAACATAGGATATTAAGAGCATGGAAGAGCAGGAACTCTGCAGCCAGACTGCCTACGTTCAAACCCTGGCTCGGGTGGTCATAGCAGTGTGACCTTGGACAATTTATTTACTATTGCTGTGGTTGTCCATTTGTCAATAACAAAAATGTTTATCTCATGGAATTTGAAAAGACATTTAAATAGTTACATTTGGAAAGACTTTAGAATGTATTATGTTTGTTATATAAAAGAAACATCCTTAACTCCCCAGCTGCCCCCAAAGTCCACCTGCCTGAGCCTATTCTGTGTCAATGTGACTCTATCCCACTTTTGTGCTCTCTTCACATGTGAAGCCTCTGAAGTTATCCACCACATTCACTGACCCAACTGGTTTCATTAGCGGGCCTGTATTTGAAGAGTCTGCCTCATTAACTCAGCCTATTTCAACAGAAGAATACATTGGAGATTGGAGCAAAAGCTTTAGCCGATAATAAATAACCATTGGATTACTTTTTGTCCTTAGTGTATATATTCAGCTGCAACATTGGTCACAGTCAATGGCGATCTACAGACCCAGGACATTCTGTATCCAGACTGTAGTCTCCCAGAGACACAACTCTCAACACGCCACCTCCAAATCCTTAACACCCAACTCCATCCACTATGCCCACTGGCACCCGAGTTCTACCAGTGGTATTCCACGGACACTGCTCTTCCAAAGTCACTCATGATAACTTCATAGTTAAAGCCACCGTTCTCATTCCTGCCACATCATTGGAATTTTTCATTGGTCACTTTTTCAACTTGGATTTTGTGACAACAAAGTTTTCTCCTAATTTTCCAAGTGTTTCTCCCACCATGTCTTCTTTGGTCATCCTTATGGGCTCTGCTCTCTGTGCCGCTTACCTAATCCTCATTTCACCCTGTGTCAAAATCCCTCTTTATTCTGCCTTTGACCTTCTGATACAGCAGATGTATGCTGAATTGTCCCATTCACTCTCAAGCTTCAGCCATAGCCCAGTGGTAATCACAGCTTTATCATCACTTCCCCAGATTACATCAACATAATCTTAACCAGTTTCTCGGTGCCTTTAGTCTGATCCCTTTCAAATCCCCAAGATTATCCACTTAAAATAATGGTGCTCCCAGGATTCTCCACCATCTACTAAAAGAGGACCAGCTTCTGAAGCAGAGTCCACAGTGCCTTCCACATTCTAGCACCTTCTTACCCCCTCCAGTCTTGCACCACGACATTCCTTCCCTGCACACGACTCTAACAACTCTGTTTATTCTCACAAATAACACAATTTGTTTTGTTTTGTCTTTAAACTCATCTTTTGCATGTCATCTTTTCTGACTGGAAGAACTTTCTTAGCTGTCCCTTTCATCTTTTAAGTAAGATGTAGCTTTAAGTAACTTTAAGTGAAGCACATGTCAGTTCCTCCAGCCAACTGCCCAAGCCTAGGTGACCATAGTATGTATTTTACGTACACCATCGTATATTAACTGTATTTTACTTAAAATGTCTTCTTAATACTTGAGATGTTCTTTGATGGCAGAAACAGTATATGTATACCTATCCCCAGTCCCTTCCAAACACGTGTCCTTAAAAAGGCACTCCGTGATATTTATTGACTGGATGAATAAATGATACAGTGAATGAATAGTTGCATAGGGGCAGCAAAACTCTCAAGAAATTGACCCTTGAAATATGCTCAGTAACCTCTCTCATGAAATTCTAAAACCTCATTCAGCCCAAAGACACAAAGCTAGTTACACTGTCCCGTGTTTCTTTCATATAGAGACAGTGAATTATGCAGAATTACAGCTCTTAAGACCTTACAGCAAATGCAAAATGCCCTGTAGAACATTCATCTTTCATACTGCTTTATATTTTTTAAATGATAATTGTTGTCATAAATGTTCTTACCCACATTTCAGCTAGTTAAAAATTTTGCCTGCCTCAATAAAGTGAAAGGTGCCAGATTGTTTACAGATGAATTAATCATGACATTATCCCTGGAACTTTTAAATTACATCAATTACATTGCATTTAGCATCACAAATAACCTGCATATTAAACAAATGGAATCTTTTCTCCCATTAATAAATATTAAATCATTAACTACCACTGCTTGAATAGCAATGTGTCTGCAGTCAATGGCTCCCAGGACAGATAAGAAATCTTGCTCTGTCACAAAATATATGCCATCCTTTCACGGGCATCGTCAATCTTTATGGAATTTGGGAACATTCGTTTTCTTTAGGAGTTCATCTATGAATTGATTATAACACTGAGTTGTGGTAGATTGCCTGATGCTGAAAACTCAAGAGAGCTACATGAAATAATTCCACAGTAAAGAACCCAATGCTTGGCCATCTTTGTGAAATGTAAGACAAGCCTGGCTTTTCAGTTTCCGACTGAACTTTTCAGATACTTAAAATATTCGGACTCAGTTGATCAATGCCTTTCAAACAATTGCCTTCCAGTGTCTGGATCAATTCAGACAGATCCATAAAGACATTATTTCTAGTGTCTTCTGTGAATTATGCATGAATATACAATAACGATGAAAATAATAAGTAAAAAATTAGTTTAAATAGCAAGTCTCAAAATGTTTGCAGATGTCGTTTTTAATTCATTTTGCTAACATCTGTTACCCTTATATATAATTTTATATATATATTATTTTGTCCATTTATATCAGAAAATATTATAAACCAACTAAGTCAAACCAAATTTCTCTTACCTATGATCCACAAATAATGCTAAACAATTTTAAAAAACACAATGACAATATGTAGCCAAAGAATCTGTCACCACAATTTTCCTTAAATGTTAGCCTTTCTGACATACAATGGAAAACCTACAAGTTGTAATCTTAGAACCTTGGCAGCCACCCTTCCTCACCATGGGCTATTCTTCAGTTTGTACAATCTGGGTGGACTTCTTAGCAGAAAAGGGAAAAGGAATTCTAGAACTACTGGCAGCCTACACCACCACAGCATCATAATTAAGACTCTGGCAAAACAGGAGCAAACACTCATTCACATGCACCCAAGTGTCCAGGCCTTGTCAGTGTCACAGGATGATGTGGGCAGACTTAGCACTCCACAGGACCTTAATCGTTTCTTCTCATCTGGTCAGACTTTTTCCTGAGGTCTTTAAGAAAGTAGTCCGAAAGCCATCAAGGAAATAAATCTACTACCGGTGAGCAGAGAGCCCCTTCTATGAGGTGACCAAAGGTGCCAGTTTGCTCAAGCGAGTTGTGCCAGTTATCCTCGTGGAATTGTAAACAGCATCCACTTTGAGTCCAGGATGAGCCCTTTTAGATGATGTTAGGTGACCTCTCCAGCTGTAGTCCTAGAGCAGCCACACCAGCCACGAGAAGTCCACGCAGGAGGTGTGATGCTACTGTAAAACCTGAAACCAAGGTGTCCTCTAGGTTACCCTTCACAGTGTTACCTACAGCAGTAGGGCAGCAGCAGGTGTATTAAACGTTGAGGGCATAATACATTTGCAGATCATCCTAGTGGGTCTGAAGGCAATCTCTCTAGAGCCCTAAAGCAGGAAATTCCAGGCTGTGTTATGGGAGGATGAATGAGAGTGAGGGAAATTGCCAACTCACCTGTTCACGGGTGAGGACTCAGAGACTAGAAACTAATTCACATGCTATGTAGGTTTCTACTGGTATCTGAGAGGGGGGGAGCCTTTTTAAGGTTTAGCCTTATGAATCTTTGGATTTTGAGCCATAGGAATACAGTACCTGCTCAAAAATTACATTCAAATAATACTAAAATGGTACAGAGAAACCCTACATGTTATGAAGAGGGAAGTGGTTGTCTGTAATAGTGTATTCATTAGTGTATCCAAATAGTATAAGTAAAATTATTTTGAAAAGACTGAAACGACACAGAAAAATAGTTATAATGTTAAGTAAATAAAATAAATCATGTATGTGAATAATACAGTGATAACTATATTTTAAAACGTAGACATGAAAAATTGGCAGATAATGAACGAAAATGTAAATAATGACTGTGCCAGTGAAATCATGGGAAATTTTCCTGAATTCTGCTTTTCCGCATTTTTCTAATGTTCATGACTAATGATATATAGTTCCCATAATGTCAACTCCCAAAATGAGTATTTAAACTCCACTTTGTTGCACACCTATTAAATAAAACTCAAAGAGACAGTAAGCAGATTTCCGTCTAGGTCGTCTCTTAAAACCGTAAGTGACATTTTTTTAAATAAATAAAAATTTATTTTAAAATCACGTCCCTGAGGGCGGTGAGTTTTCCTGAGAGATGGTAACTCCCTTACTCGCTGGGTCAAGTGCTGAGCAGCTTCTGTCTTGTAGTGGCGTTCTAGAAGTGTATGCTGAATGAATAAATGGACTTTATGAAAAACACAGAAGCCATCAGGAGAAACTCCGTGCATTTCCCACCATTAAATCTACAAAACATTTAACCACACCCATTTTTGTGTGTGAATGCTTGTGTGTGTCCCTCTTCTCACTTAAGGTGGTCACTCAGTACAGCGAATTCCATCACTTTGGACTTCATGAGGTCACTCACTTCCTCTCACTTATATTGTCACTCTTTCAGCCCCTGGGTCTTCCTGGTTAGATTTTATATATATTTATGATACTCCAATCTTAATCAAATAAATGAACAAAACCTTTCCCTGAAGCTCCAAATCCCCCTTCAACAGCCAGACAGCATCCCTGAATGCAGAGACTAAAACACCTGCAGAAAGTTTGAGAGGCGAGTGCAGGAAGCCACAGCAAGTGAATAAGAAGGAAAAAGTGTCCAATATAAGGGACCTTCTAAGAAGTAAAGGGAACATCTTTCAGAACCGTGTATCTGAAGAGTGGCGTTGCTGGCTGGGACATTTACCCAGCAGCTCCTGCATCCTAGAGGTTGAGGGCTCTCCCAAGGCGGGTCACTCCTCTGACCACAGAGGCATGTGTGTCCACTTGGCAGCAGGCTGGGCCCTGGCAGCATGGGAGAACAACTCGTAATAAAAAGCAGAACAACTCCTAACGTGCCCTTCCGGTGAGACTGCAATTTGTCCTCTCAATCTGCTTCCATCTGAGCTTAAGTCAAATCACTTTGCTGACCTGGCTCCTCCCACTGAGGACTTGCCAGAGACAAATGGAGTGACATCAGTGTAGAAGCACCAAACCTCAAAGCGTAGTCACTGGCAGCCCACAGCGCTGAGAAGGCTGGAGGAGCAATGGTTTACGAAACAATATGGCAGCTCAGTCTTTATCTTCCTCGATCTTTCAGTGCTATTTAGCTCAGTTGCCCTCATTTCTCTATTCAAAACACAAAAGTTCTTTTTCCATGTCACACAGTTTTTCCATGCCCATTTCCATTTCTCTGTCTCTTTTGCAGAATCCTCTTACTCTAAACATTGGGATTTCTTAGGATTCAGTCCTAGAGCTCTCTGCTTTTCGCTTTCCATTGTCCCAGGTCCAATGTTGCCTCATTGTTCTCAAGCTCTGTCTTTGTACAGTTACTGTTGAATGTCTGCCTATTTCACAAGCTTGTAATTCCCAACCTCGTTCTTCACCCCATGATAAGGGACAACACATGAAATACGATTAATCAGGAATCCATGGTTTTCGGTTCTCTTACTCTGTGGACTTGCCCAGTTGCCCTCATGTGTGCAGTTGCCTATACTTGCAGAAAATAAGGTGAATCTATATCTCACCATTCTCAGCAAAGTGCCGATGCCATCTGAAGCTCAACATCAGAATCTTTTTCAAATGCATGTTCACACGCTACCGTCAGCAATTACTGAAGTGCCATTAAACCATCATTGGCTGTATTTTTGGTTACGTAAAAGATGGGAAAAAAACCAATCTTTAAAAAGAATGAAAACAACATAATAAAAGTACTTAAAAAATGGTTTCTGAGAAAAAAAACTGCTTTCTCGTGGTTGGCTTTTATACGTCAGAAGCAGGGAAAGGAAGGCCAGCTACGAGTGGGAAATGCTGGAGATGCAAAATTGCTGATCAGTTAGGAAACAATCAGTTACCTCTTTTGACACCTCTCTTTGTTGTGATAAATTGTCTACCTTGGTTATAGGAGAAGCGATGCTCACAAAGTAAGAAATTAATTAGATTCAAATGTGCAAGTATCATGGGTGAGTGGACTAAGGCAACATTCTATTTTTTCCTGAACCCAGGTACTATTTTAATGAGTATATAGGAAGACATATAGAGATATCAATTTTAAATATTTATTACAGAAGTTTTGTTGTCTATAATTAATGTAGATTATATTTAATTAAATATGTAAAGCAATGAACTCAAAGCCACCGATGGACTATTTGTGTATATGAAAGCAGAGTCTAGAAACAGCTAAGCCAACATTAATATTGTTGTCATGATTTATTAATGTAATGTACTAATGATTCATTAAAACTCTTCTAACCAGCCTCAGTCATCAATCAACAAATATTTACAAAATAGCTATTAGGTATATGTATGCTCCCACTCTGCTATAAAATAATATAGGAAGAAAGGGACAATAAGACCTAATTAATCTTGGATAGAAAGCTAATGAAATTTTTTGACTTATTTAGCTTGGGTATAAACAAACTGTGATCTTAGAAAAAAATTTTAAAAAAAAATTGCTTTACAGTTTAATTCAGGTACTTCAGAGACATTCACAAACAAACAAAAAGTTGCTAATTAATGCAGTAGCCATAACACAAATGAAAGGGATTGGATGAGGGTGGAAAATGGAATAAGCAAGTATTCTCTAATTCTTAAGAAAATCTCAGTTTCTGAAGAAGTCTATTATTTTGACTCTATTTTTTCCTCTGACTGAAATGATGAGACTTTTTCCTAATTTCAGTTTCATATCTTGATCAGAGATTAATTCAAACTGACTTTTGTATCAAGTGACCTGAGGATAAGCATTTTAAGACATCCAAAGACCCAAGCCTGTGATGAATTTCCCCCTACACAATGATTTTCACACTGATTTTTCTCCTCAAATTGTCTTTAATCAAAACATTTCAACGAAAATGTTTATTCAAAACTAAGGAATATTATGATGGAATGTACAGTATATCAGGTGAAGACAGTTAATTTAACCTTTACGCTATCCGTGTAGAAGTCCTTTAATAGTATAAACATCCTCCAAAAGAGAAAAGACTTTTATGACTTAAAGATGTTTTATATTTACCTAGAATAAATGTTCCATCTCTTTAATAACTGTTGTATAAAACATCCTAAACCATGAAACAATATTTTATATTTTAATCAGTAGGACAAAATTACCAACAAAGTTATAAAGCAAAATTTTCAATAGGAACCCTTCTGTGCCAGTGCCACGACCTCCTGACAGTGCTTCTTCCGTTTGTGAATAAAGGGGATTGGTGGAGTTGTCACTAGGGTAGCACCATAGGACAAGGCTCAGCTACAGTAACGGGGGTTAAAAAAAAAACAAAACAGAAAGCATGAGAATGTTCTCAGTATCTTGATCCTGTACCAACTCATCGGAGCACTGGCCTGTGGGCGTCCCAGATGAGAAAGGAAAAGCCGTAACAGTGTATCACCATTGTGATGCGATGGTCTTTGGCTGTGTCAGCTGGGCTAAGCTAGAGGCTGCAGTTTTGAATCAAATACTAATCCAGGTGTTGCTATGAAGGTAATTTGTGGATGTGATTAAAATTCATAACCAAATGACTCTAAGTAAGGACCACTATCTGAGACAATCCCTTACCTGTTTATGATGTATAAAAGCCAAACATGCGAGAGCAATTATCTTCGATAATCTGGGTGGACTTGATTCAATGAATTCAATCAGGTGGAAGGTCTGTGGAATCATTGCCAAGGCTTCCTTGATAAAGAAGACATTTCACCTGTGGACAGTAGCTTCTGCTCATGCCCCACACTTCTAGCCTTTCCATTGGATTTTGAACTTGCCCGGCCAACCCCTACAAACGCTCAAGCCAATTACTTGCAATAAATTGTTTACTATATATCTCCTACTGGTACTGCTTCTCTGGTTGAACTTCTCACAATTCTCCACTCTCTTGGCTGTGGAGAAGGTCAGACACCTCAAGGAAAAGAAGCAGTGAACAGGTGGTTTCCGGGGAGACAAGCCACATTCTGCCTCCTAACATGGCGCTCCAGGCTTAGCTTGAAACTTTGAAACTCTTCAAGGAGAAAGAACACTCAGAGAAGCCTGAATAAAAATAGTCTGAGTAATGTACAATCATTTTTCAATGTTATGTTGAGAAAGGAAAAAGGGAACTTTTTTGAAAAATCTTTCTGACTGATGTCTCTATAGAGTTCTGGAACTTTCTGCTCACTCGTTTAGAAACACTAACCCATTCATTTATTTGGGGCCAGGCAAGCAGAAAGGCAATTCTCCTGAACTTAGGTCAATAAATCCTTGAAAATCTTTCCATTTTATAAAACGTAGGTGACCTCACATATTAAAAAGGAATTTATTTTCCACATGGATTATTTGTATTCAATCATTAAATTCCTTTGAATAAGCTATTTCTCTATTGCAATCTTCACCTATACTTAAACCGATTTTTCACACACACACACATATATCTATAACTATGGGAATATACATATGGTTATGCAATTTGGCAAATACATGTATTTGAGAAATTATGCTAGGGTTAAGGATCGTGTGCTTCATCATGATTATGTGCTCTATCAGAAAACCCTTGACCAAAGTATGGATAATAAACTGATTTATACGTATGAAAATATTTGAAATCTCATTGCACCTGTCTTATAAGATCCCTTTCTCAGGACTAATGATACAAAAATTCAGGATTAAAGATCAAAGCCCATAAATCATAAACAGAATGACGCCTGTTTTTCTTCTTATAAATCATTTCTCTGAAACCGCAAATATAACAGTGCACTAGCTCAATCCATCATGCCTGAAGTTAAATACAACATTAGTTTCCAAGGATATGCACAGTTTTAGTTCTCTGGAAAAGCTCATTAATTTTCTTCACCAATATTTGAGAATACAACCATCAATGGCATAATAAGTGAAAGGCATTTACTAGAACACCTTAATTTTTTCTTTTCATAAGGAGAAAAAGTAAAGCAGACCAGTAGCCCACTGATTTGTGAAACATTAACAGACCCCAACCTAGGAATCATGTGGTTACTGTTGTTATAAAACGACAAAGTGTGTAACTAAGCAATATTTCCCAAGGAAATTATTATGATTAGGGTCTGAAATCCCCGGACTACATTTAACTCTAGCATAGTTTAAGTATAGAATAAATAATTTTAGCCTGAGTCTGAGCCTGGGAAATAAGGATCTCCAAGTTTAGAAAAGAGGAAGAGGGAGGGTACAGCTCAGTGGTAGAGTGTGTGCTTAGCATGCATGAGGTCCTGGGTTCAATCCCCAGGACCTCCATCAAAAATAAAGAAATAAACCTAATTACCTTCTCTTCCTACCCCCAACCAAACAAAGATAAAAAGTAAAGGAGGAAGAAGAGAAAGAAGAGGGAAGAGCTGGAGGATGGGATGCAGGAGAAATTCATTGCTGGTTCCTAAATATTGGTCTAACCTTAAGAAACATTTCAAAACTCTTTTAATTTTATTCCCTCCTCTTCTCTGAGCCTCCTGCCCATTGTCTCAGGCATCCTAGTGGCTCATGGGCTCTCCCTAACACTGTCCTGCAGCCACTTACAAAGTTAGCTTTCTAAACCATACAGATCCTAAAAGACAAGACCTGTTAAAGTCTTAAAATCTCTGACTTATAAAAAGTATTGCAATTTTAGGGGGTGGGGGAATGTTAAGATGGAGTCTTTGGATAAAGGAAGATACCCACTTAGTGAGTAGGAACAACCCATAGCCATTTACATCTTTGTCTTTCATTTTGCTTATTCAATAAACATTTAAGAGCTCCTCCCCTTGAAAGGCACTGTTTATGTCAGTTTTATCAATGTTTCCCCCTTCCTTTGTGTCTTCACTTCTAAGAGTCTTACAGACCCTAAAGATCTCCCAGTTTCAGTGTTTGCTTTTTTGCTTCTTTGTTTCCAGGATGCTCCTTTGTTGGTAATGAGGAGCTTTGCACCGAGGGGTCAGGAAGAACCTCATCATTACCCTCCGTGAATGGACGTTCTTGGCAAATTAACTAGCTCAGAAGAGTAACATAAACATTTAATTAACTGGTTAATCAGGTGGACAAAGATCAAGCTGGATATTTTAAAACCTTGAAGGAAAAGCAAATTAATTACCTCAGCACTCCCTATCAAAGAACTCCTAATTCCTATAACCAAATTGAGTTTATTGGGTCCCCATATTTTTGCCACTCAAGAGACAGAGGCCCCGCTCCCCTCGAGGCATGTCTTTAGAAGAGACTTCTACGAAACCAGCTGCATTTATTAACTAATGACGACTTTATCATTTTTCTTAATCAAACACACCTACAGCTGCTAATCAGAATTTCTGATAGTTTATTTGCAATCAGATCCTACGAAGCCAAAATTACAAGAAATTACCTTAGTCCCTGACACAAATTCTTCTTACCAAAAACAATTGCACTGATTGTAACAGTCTAACATTAGAAAATGTGTATTTCTTAAAAAAAAAAAAAAAGTTCAAGTTACACTCAATTTTGAGAGCTTATGTGGGGAGACTGAAAGTCTTACTTTACAATAATTTATTATTTTATTTTAAGCATTAAATTCATAAATTCAACATCAAAATATTTTTTTTCAGCTGAGAGGAGGAAGAATAAATGAAAAATATGAAAGGAAAACAGATGTGGCTTCGCAAATTTTCTTCCAGGCTTTCTAATTATGTATTATTCCCTCATTAGAGTTGTGTAGAAAATTCAAGTGTGGTAAAGGCTGCTTCATCAGTAGCCTGATTGGAAGAACTAATTTAGGCTGAACAGGAACGTCCTCTCAGAAAAGGGGGAATGACCTTGTGCAGTACAATACATACATACAGATTTTCTTTGAAGAGTTCTAAGTAATTTTCAGTTACAACATGTTTAATTCTACATAAAATGTTATTTTTGTGTGCTACCCAATCATATTCATTCACAGAAATTATTGGTGATGAGTAAATTTTGTACAAACTTTCAAAATGTAATAGTGTATTATACAAAATGTTTAACAACATGAAAATAAGTAGCTTCATGTATTAGCATGTGTTCACTCTACACATCACTTTGGGTATCTACTCGTGACAGACAGAATTCATTTTGTGTCTACTGTTTGGTTGTCTACTGGTGACAGACACTGGGAAATGACAGCAAATAAGACAAGCATGCCTGTCCCAGTGGGGCTTAAAGAATTAGCTTAATTACAAAAACTGACATTGACAGTTTAAGTGGTGTGTTTCAGATAGAGTCTTGTAGTGAAGTTCTTTGTCTACACAATTAAATGTGCTAAGCTATCATTAATTTCCTTTTTCAATAAACTATCCCATGGAACTGGCTGATTTCACCTCAAAATTATTAAGAAGATGCAGAAATTTATCTTAACACCAACTGTTTTTAATGAAAGAAAGGTAAATTCTCTCATCTTAGTTATATATGTACAAGCATTATTTCTCTATCAGTAACTGAACCAAATTGCTACAATCAAGACTTAATTTGATAGAAACTCTGGATACAGAATTAAGAATCAAATTCATCCAAATTAAGGAAGTTTCATAAGAACTTCAATGCAGATGATGTATTGCTTTTTTCTGCTTACCTTTCCATTGGCATGGAATAAACAGAGCCCTTATAATTCACCACCTCTTGCCAGAATTACTTAAATAAGGAGCTAGTCAAATGTTTGCAAATGTGTTCCTTCTCTGAGGCAATATTTTCCTCCTCAGTTTTACCTAGCACTCTACCCATCTTCCTAAACATGTAATCCTATTTTCTGCTAAAAAATATGTGTGGAATTTTCAAAATCTGCAAGAGTAATGACAAAAATGTTTATCCTGAATTTAAGATTGTTCACAATCTGATCACAGCCAAACTTCTATTCATCTCCAAATTTCCCCACCTCAGGGATGATGCAGAAGACTGCACATATCCTGGTCTAAAAGCCAGAGGGTCTCCATTTCATTTCTGATTCCACCTCTCCTGTAATGAACTCTCTCCTCCTCCCCTTCCTATCCTTGCTCTTCTGCATCTTTTAACCAGCATTACTATTTCAAGTGACATCTAATATTTAACTCCTCACAGAGGAGAGGTCTATGGGCAGTGAAAATACTCTGTATGGTACCCTAATGATGGATACATGTCACTACACAGTTGTTCAAACCCATAGAAGCTATAATACCAAGAGTGAGCTGTGATGGAAACCATGGACTTGGTGATAATGACATATCAGTGGAGGCTGATCAGCTGTAACGAGTGCACCGCTCTGTTGAGGGATGTTGAGAACAGGGGAGGCTATGCATGTGTGGGGTGAGGGGAGAATATAGGAAATGTCTAAATCTTCCCCTCAGTTTTGCTATGAACCTAAGGTTTCCCTAAAAAAGAAAAAATTAAGTCTTTAAAAAGTCACATTGTACAACTTAAATATATACAATTTTATTTGCCAATTATACCTCAATAAAGCTGGAAAAAATGATCACAAAAGTTAATTGCAAAGAACTTCCTGACTAAAATAATGTTTATGCTAAGAGTGATTATAAATGTTATTACTGAGAGTATTGTATCTGAAAAGAAGACTGATATTTTGGAGGAATTTTATAGGTACTGTGACATTCAGCAAGCACCAAATATTTCCTTTTGCTCCATATTAATCCTGGGAGAGTGTGTGTGTGTGTGTGCACGTGTGTGTAGACTCATATATATTCAACTATATTTAACTTATCCATAAAGAACATGAACACATTAAGTAATTAATGCTTGTCAGTTACTTTGAGTGAATACCATTTTAGTCAAACACTGTATCTGTGGTAAGTAATAATAATAATCAAGATAATGCGCTGTCCAATTATGTAGGTTATTGCTAGCAGCGTTAAAGTGTACCATACGTTTGCCCAGAATGTAGACATTTAATTTTTTTCTTAAAAAGGAAGACAAGTGTTCATCAATTGAAAAGAAAACATTTTTAAATGTGAGAGACATACTGATTTATATAATGATTCTAAAATTGTCTAATACCTAAAGCACAGTCAATCAAGCCACAGTCAATAAGCCAAGGAGTAAGTGACAAGCCAACTTCCTTACATGCCTTCAATCAGTTCTCTCAGGACTGAAAAACTTTCCACTTCTCTCCCCCGAAGGATGCCATCTTATTTCCCAGACCAGCTGGTTCTTCTCAACTTCTTCCATGCCTTATATCAGGCTTTTATCATTTTATTTCATTAATATTTCAGAATGGTTCTGAAATACTATTGGAAGGAAGGAGCTTCAGCATCAGGCCAGTGGCCAGTTCCCTCCCCTGTGGGAGACGGGAATGATACTGGAAAAGGGGTGGATGACATAATCTCCTTGGAAACCAGACTTTCTCAAGCTAGGAAACTAACGAGATTTGCTAGGAGAAAGATTCAGTATCTCTAAAATGCCCTTAGGAAAATGGCTCTGGCTAAGGATTACCAAGAGTAGACAAAACCCTGGACCAGTGACGCAAGGCTCCCTGAAGAATGTCACCCGAGCTGCACAACTCTGGGCTGTGACGCATAGAGCTGCAAGGCTCCTGCAGCAAGAGGAATGCCACCCACTGCACCTACAGCCCTCATATACTCGGCCAAAAAGACACGTCTCCAGTGAGAAAGCAGGACTGGTGCTGCCCTTGATTCTGCAGACCTCTCCCTGCTTCATGTGTGTTTTCTGGCTGCCTGTAATCTTGACATCATTTAGTAAAGTCTGATACTGAGTCAGATCTGGAACTTGACAATTCCAACACAACCATTTTTCTTTCCCTTCCTAATTGTCTACTACACTAGCCATATCACTAATGTTCATATATATTTTCTCTTATTTTTCTAAGTGTATGTAACTATGTTCATCTATGTCTTTTTATAAATTTTATAAACTTTTAAAATAAAGTCTGTAGGTTACATAATCTGAGACCAACTTATATTTCTCCAAGAAGTCTTTTAAAAAACACTTCTGTTCTGGTACAGAGCCAAGGATTAAACCCCTGGGCGAGACAGATGTTATGAAGGTGCTACTTGTGATATTAACAGCACCATCAAAACCAATGAGTTTTTCAACACTGTCCCCAATGCCTGGGTCTACAAATACCAGTTCTGATTAACCTGACTTCTCATCTTAAAATATTTGGTGGTTAACCAATTGTATACAGTGTAAAGTCTAAACTTCTGATGACAGCCACAAGGTCTTTAAAAGAGGATATTATAAACCTTTCCATGTAGTTTAACTCTATTGCATCAAACTATTTAGGGTTCCCCAAACACTATGCTTCAGTCAAGGCTGATTTCTAATTTTTATGTCCACATGGCTTCCTATTGTCATAACCAATGCCAGAGTGTTTAGTTGCAAAGGTTGTGCACTGCACAAGGGTACCGTAGTTAAAGATGGTGCTAAATACTTTGTAAAGACCCTGGTAGATGTCTTGTTCTGACAGCATGAGTCACATTATGACAGTTTTCCAAAAGATAAAGGTAAAATTCTTGAGGAAAGAGGACCTTTTTCCCTGTCACACTTAGGAGCCAATGATCACTCACAAGTCAACAGTTGCCAGATCTTTCAGATCAAGGATCTCGTACTGTCTGATTCTCTGCTATATCTCTTGGATCAGATTACTAAACAGAAGTTTCCAATGGGATCAGCTCAACTTTTCAAGCCACAGTATTCATGTTCTATTTCCCTACACTCAGCCAATGTTGGTTAAATCATCTATTGACTAAAGGAATTGACTGACCACTCAGAAGAGAGTCCAGGCAGGGATTTCTGAGCAGGAGATGTGGGTGGAGACCATTACCCACAAAACACCATAGACATTTACGCGGCAGTATTCTTTGCTTATGTTCCCCTCTGTCTACAATAGTGTTAATTCACTGACTAATAGCGGCAGAGGTAGCCCCTGTCTGTAGACGTTTGCCACTCTTTGTAATCATGGTCTCAGAATATGAGAGAACTGCCTTCTCCAAATGTATACTTCAGCCCCTTGTAAAAGAAGTGAGTCTAGTCAGAACGGGTCACGCCCCTATACCTGTTTGGAAATACCAAACTGTCTTCATTAACAACCGCAACAGAATCACGGGAAAGGGAGAAAATGTGATTTCTGAAAAGAAATGGTAGACATCAGAAAGAAAAGTAAGTAGTGGACACCTTCTGTAATTTCATCCCTTGACTTCCTGGCAGCACAAACAACCTTCCTGCCATTCATACAATTTCAAAACTCTCCAGGATGATGAAACCCAAGTGCCCCATAAATAAACAACTCGTACTTCTTCTTTCCTCTGGAGGGCGGCTAACCGAAGTCTCAGCCAGTCAGTGCGATGTTCTCCAAGTCCACGTTTTCTGAGTGGTGTGCAGTCTTTCCAGTGCAGTCCAGAAGTGGTTTCAAGGTCTAGCAGTCGACAGCTAAATAACCTATTTACCCACCACACTGCACTGAGTATACACTGACGGAGATAAAACAGGATAACCATCCCCTAAAATCTTCAATTTAGAAAAGGGAAGAAAGAGAAACAACATCCAAGGCATCGCCACACTTCCAGGACGTGGATCACAAGGACTCCCTGCCCAGGCAGCGAAATGAGCTCTTTGGTCAACCCATCTCCATGACCCTGACCCTCTTCACTGGAAAACCCACCCACGCTCCTCCTGCCCTTCTGATTCACAGGGAGAAGGGAAACCGGGCAGCTATTTTGCTTTGGCATCTTACTTCCTTCGAGGTTGGTTTCAAATCTTAGGAGTAAATAATCATAGGAATATTTTCTCAGTTACTACAGGGTTTTCTTGGTAACAGTATCTCTTAAATCCAGAGTAGGATGCTGGCAAATTTGCACTCACTCTACTCCGCAGTCAAGTAACCTGAGCTAGAGATCTTGGTGTGTCAGAGTTAACGAAGCCGCGGTGCTCTGCCTGCAATCTCGGTCTTTACTGGGATGGTCTCTGCCCCCAAATGAATGGCTCCAATTTGAGCTAAGCGCATCCTGCCCTTAGCCACAAGGCTGAATCCTAGTGGGTGACTCCAGGCAATGTGAGTGGGATTAATTTGGTCAGAAAGAGATCATAGTATGGGAAGTTTTCAGAGAGGACAAGGGGATCTAGTTTCTTCCACCTTCCAGGGGCATCCTGGATGCGCTTCCAGCTCCCCACCCTGCCAGCTTCAACCATCCTGGACTGCTGGCCATCAAAATAGTACCATGCTCTTCCCCTCATCTTTCAGGTAAATCAAGACCAAAGGTCAGACCCCTTTTCCTCCAATACTTTACTGCAAGCTGCAAGCATTAGACAATATATCCCTACTTCCTAACATTATTCAACCAAGTATCTGTTGCTGGAGATGCCATAGGGATCAGTCTAATGAGTCGCTTTGCTCCACGTAAAAAAAGATCATTAACTTTCCAGTTTGTGGAAATGACATTCCCATGCCATCCATTCTGCCTTGACTCAACTGATTCCACACTGGGGGAGCCTTTCAATTGCAAACATGTCCTCTCTCTACCAATGTTTCTATTTTTCAGCACACTGTATTTGCAAGTGTCAGAAAACCAACTCAGACGTGTTTTAGCGAATATAGTGAATGTATTCATCCATCTAACTGGAAAGACAAGGAAGGGGCTCTGGTTTCAGGCCCCCTTGACCACATTAACCAGGAACGCACACGCCTCCCCCAGCTACGCCTGGCTCTCACTCTCATTCTCTCCCCACAACTTTGCGCTGTTTTCCTCTGCATTGGCTTCATTTTCAGACAGCTTTTCTTGTTGGAGAGTAATGAAAACTTTGCATTGTATTTAAACTTACAGATTGCCAGAAGCATGTTCTAAATGAACCACGGCAGTAGGGAGAGATGGTTAGAACTGATCATCAAAAACACTGAGCTCTTTTTTACAGGGCGGGGAACAATACAGCCACAGTGAAGACAGAAAAAAGAAGAAAAGAAACATAACCTGTGGGTATTTTTACATCTTAAGTGATTAACAACCACAGCTTTTTGTGAATTGTCAAGAATTCTCACATTATTCTTGTCTTATGACAAGGTTTTAAACACATTAAAACTTACTCTAGCATAGTATACATGGATGTTCATGTTAAAAAATATGTATCTCTAGGGCACATCCGAATGTTTTCAGGATATTGAGACAGAAACAGCGTCAGCAACAGCAAGTGCCACTGACAGGAAAAGAGTAAGAAGAGGTGAGATTCTGTAATAAAGCACCATCTATGTCAAAAATGTGCAATAGCAGAGAGAGACGCACACTGAGTGCATTAGAGTGGCTGTCTCCTGTAGACGTATCTATACGTGGAGGAGTTGAGTTTGCGAAGAGGAGGAAAACCTCGTTCTCTAACAGAGGGAGAAAAGGAACAGAGGGAAAACCTTGGAGGAAATAAAAAGCCATCTGAGGTAAGCGTTTCCATAGCTGGGTACCTGGGGAAATGGAATGATCGACGGAGCCAACTAAGCCTGGAAGATGAGAGATGTGAGTCCTGAGCACCACTGAAGAAACCAGTCAAGAGAAGAGAGAACACATTTGAGGGCACTCAGCAATGAACAGTAATCATGGTTTTGACATCTTGCAGAGAATACAACGTTATCACAGCAAACAAGTCTAGATAACGAGTCAGCCCATCCATGACGTTGTAACTCAGCAGGACCCTGATGTCATCAGTGACCATATGGCATTTGTATAATAATTTAAAGGGTTTTCTTGTGCTTTTGCTGACCAAGGATCAGGCCAGAGAGGAGGGGGAACTTAGGTGATCTGCCCATCCCCCTCATTCTCCTCTGGACACCTCAGAAACACCAGTTGGTTGTTTTGTGCACCTTGTTGTTTATCACTCGCCACAACTGCACATGTCTGCAGGTATTTTTAGCCTCTTATGATTTCTTTGTATCTTGTTGTTCGAGGTGCAAGGCTTAGCCTGCAGCGAGAGGTCCCAGGCCGCAGCCTGCCTAAAACCCTAGAAGCATTCATCAACCTGACTTAAGGGGCACACGTTTTCCTTTGAACCCTTTTCCACAGACCCCCTTCCTATACACCCTTCGTTCTGAGCATAAGTATTAGAAGAGTCCCAAAGCTGGAGGTGAACTTCATATCCAGTAGAAAGGAGAGCTTTGCATCTGCAGGAACAAGAACAGCCTTGCAAACTCTGTCCTCAAGTCTCAATTCAGTAAGCGGGGTATGGAGGCCATGTTTCGGCAACATCTTTTCTTCCTAGCAAATTTTGCCAGGTTGAAGATGAGAACGGAAAATGTTGACAGTGGGATTTACCCAGAATTGAAGGTTGGTGGCATTTGAAAAAGAAGTAGGAGTGAAATGATTTGTGAGAATGTACGTGACCATGAACTATGTTAGGAAGGAATGCTTCTGCACCTAATGCCTCCCTCTACAGAGAGAGTCTCAGCAAAACAATGCCAGCCTTCCTCTGCTCAATGGCTTCTCCTCAGAGAGAGAGGAATAAAGTAATACCGTTCTCTTCCAGACCCTTTCTCGCTTTATTTGGGGATGTGGCCATCTGCTTATACAGAGTGCCTGCTTTCTGCTTGGCTTTTCCATGCAACGAGACTTACCAAGGCATGAATCCCCCTCTGGAAAAGTGGAGGAGGGAAGAAAGGGAGGTTCTGAAGTTTGTGAGAGCATCACTATCAGTTCAGGAAGGTGTTAAGATTTGGTGCACTGAAAATGTTAATTACAAGATGGACATTTAGGAGGCAAAATAATGAGACTAAGGTATCTGGCAGAGCCTGGATCAAGAGGTATGAAGTGTGGGAGACACTGTATGACCTCAGATCATAAGGGAAGTTTGCAGGGACCTGCATTTCTGTCATATGGCTGTATCTTTATGGTTATGAATTTAACAGTTGAGTCTGGAATATCTAGGCCACATGGAGGATCACATTTTCCCAAGGTCACCAGTCCTTGCATATATCTAGCCTATCCATGAGCTTGTGAGCATGAGTTTCAGAAAACACTTGAAATCCCCTATAAAGTCTGGGATCAACTGAGCTGAGCATGATGCTTCAGGAAACACACAGCCCTTACATTTAGAGCTGATTTAGTTTGACCTTGACTTTCATAAGAGCAATGTGATATTGTGATTTATAGCAAGAAATATATAATTGGTTTCTCTCTCTCAGTTTCTAGCACAGAACTTTTAAAACCCTTGGAATTTCCTAAGTGATGAGAGTGATAAAGGTGGCTTTGTTATGTTAATGAGGCAATTTAATCATACGTACATAATAAAGACTCCATAAAAACTCAAATGTGATATGCATTTAGGTTTCCTGCATGTCTTTTCATGGCTTAGTAGCTCATTTCTTTTTAGCACTGAATAGTATTCCACTGTCTGAATGTACCAGTTTATTTATTCATTCGCTTACTGAAGAACCTCTTGGTGGCTTCCAAGTTTTGGCAATTATGAATAAAGCTGCTGTATCTATATACATCTGTATATAGATATAAATTAACTAGCTGGAAATATAAAGAATCTGGAATAGACAATTTTTAAAAAGAATAAAGTGAAAGACATACTAATTGACTTTACAATTTATTTGAAAGTATAGTAATTAAGACAGTACAGTGACATAAAGGTAGAAAAATAGATCAGTAGAGCAGAATAAAGAATCCAGATATCCACGTATATAAGATTAATTGATTTTTAACAGAAGTACCAAGGTAATTCAATGCAGAAAGAATAGTATCTTCAAAAAGAAAATGGCTCTAGAAAAATTGGGAGACCATATGGTGGGGCAACAACTTTTACCTTACACCACACACACGTACACACAACTTGCCATGCATCACAGACCTACACTTAAGTGTGAAACTATAAAACTTCTAGAAGATAACCTTTGTGCCATTAGGTTAGGAAAAGCTTCCTTGGATGTAACACAAAAAGCATAAACTAAAAGAAGAAAAAGATAAACCAGACTTCATAAAAATTTATATATCTTGCTCTTCAAAAGACATCATTAAGAAAATGAAAAGATAGTTCACAGAAAAGCAGAAAGTATTTGCAAAGCATATTTCTGATAAGACTTGTGTCCAGAATGTATAATAAATCTTACAACTCAACCATTACCATTAGATGAAAGACAATCTAATAAAAAATGGAGAAAAATATTTGAATAGACACTTCGCCTAATAAGATATACAAATGATAAATATGCAAATAATGAGAACTTCTTAATACTATGATTCATAATGGAACCGACAGCCCAAACCACAGGGTGATACCTTCACACAGTTACTATAATGCTAAAAAAAGAAATGACTTTCAACCCGAGGTGTTTGTGAGAATGTAAGAAAACTGGAATCTTTAAACACTGCTGGTAATAATGTAAAATGTTACAGCTACTTTGGAAAAAGAGTTCTTCAGTTTCTTAAAAAGTTTTAATAAGATCCAAGAATTCTACTCCTTGGTGGGTTAGGAAAACATGTCCATGCAAAGATGTGTACTTAAATATTCTGAGCAGTGTTACTTAAAATAGCTCAGAATTGGAAATAATCCAAATGTCCATCAACTTGCAAATGGATAAACTAAATGTGGTATGTCCATACAATGGAATACTATTCAATAATACAAAGGAATGAACTAATGATTCATGCAATGACACAAATAAACCTCAAAAATATGCGCTAAGTAAAAGAGATTACAAAAAAAGAGGAATTTACAAGGTTTTGAATAAAAAGAAATGTATCTAGGGACAATACCACCTACCACTGCATATCTAAGCTTTGCAAGAAGACAGCAGGATTTCAGTTCCACTCTGACAGAGTGACAATTTACGCTGTTTGGTTACCACCCCTACCCTCACGTACAGTTCCTTTTCCCAAAGCAGGATCAAGTGTAACTGGTTTGTAGGAGGTTTCTGCTAATTGATATCATATTTTCTTAATGTGGTTTCTCAGTATCTGTCCTCACTTACATTTGATGAAGCTGATACCTAGAAGATCTCAATCCCCCCCTCCCCTCTGCCCTGAATTACCACTGCATCCCTGCTATGGTCATTGGAAAAACAACTGAGTGCTAGGTGTTAGGAATGCAGCTTTGACTGGGAATTTTCTCTGAGGATTGGAGATCACTTTGTTTTCTAAATTTGTTGGTTGGTGAGGGGGTGGGAAGGTTAATATCTGATAACCTTGCATGTCATTCCAAGTCTCTGGATGCTCTTGGAAGTGAAACACATCAGACATTTCACGTTGATCTATATCCTCTGAGGTCCTGAGACGACTGTGGCGATTTCCACGGAAGACAGCCTGAGTGCAGAGTTGCTAGGTGACTCCCCACCCCCACCCAGGTACCATGACCCCGTTAGCTAAGACTGCAAATAAGATACTCAAAATACGCTTTATTTCATTGCACTTACAAAGGGAAAAATGATTTAACTTTGAACCTTACCTTAGATTTTGATGCCTATAAACTTTAAAACTGGGAGCGTATAATCTTTAGGTGTACATTTTTCTAGGGACTTAGATAATAGGAGATAATTTATATTCAAAATGGAGACATGTTTATGTTTGCTTCTTATTATTGGTGAACTTTAATGTCATCATTTGATCTCTTTGCAGAACTTTGGTAGGCTGTATTGGGCAATATGTCTGGAAATAACTCCTGATAGCAGTTAGAATAAGAAGTAAATTTCTGGATTTCAATGATTGGACTGTTTCTACACATTTCAGATCTTTGGGACAAAATTTAAACATAACCAGTGATTCAGGAAAAACTACAAAGAAATAGTAGTTGGCACTGGGGAAGTAGGCTCATGAAAATCACAGGGATTTTCCAAGAGGTGGGTTAAGAAAAAAAAAAAATCTAAGAATTAAAAAATAAGGGTGAGAACATGTCAGGAAAAGAGGCCTGCGACTGTTTTTGTTTGCTTCTGGTTTTACATGTTCGGGGAGTAGGGGGTTGGCAGAAGTCTGAAGGGGTATTTCAATTTAGGAGAGTGTTATCAAATTACAACTTGGAGAGAAATAGAAGAAACAAGGGGTGTCAGCGTCCCACTTATTGACCAGGGGACCATTTTCCAAACTGTTTTTTTTTCTTGAGACAAAAAGAGTCAGTAACACTCAAGGAAAGCATTTTTTTAAATTTCACATGTTTCTAGGAAACATCAAATTTAACAAAGTTCATAAGCTTTTTCAGTTTTTTTAATTTTAAACTTCATCTTGGCTCAGATTCTTTAATGTCATAAAATGAGATGTGAATTTACAAAGAAGGCATATAACGCATTATTTTTCTGACTGTCTATCAGTATCACTTAGAGTGTGTGAGTGGCCCACGTAACAGGTTTAGGAAACACCGAGCTAGGATGGGAAGAGGAAGGGCCTGGATGCTGTGTTGTAAACACAGATTTTTAGTATATGTGATAGACAACAAGAATGTAAAGTTAGGGGTTACAACAGAGCTGGAAATTTCACAGTTCATTTTTATGCAACTATACCAACTGCTGGAGAACAAGTTATTGATTCAATTATTCAAGATGGAAAGGCTGACTTTATCCAAGGGGGTTATCACAATGGGTATGGGGACCCCTGCAGTGAGGTTTTGCAGATCAGGTTCAATTCTGAATACAAGGAAAAGTGGGTGTGAGAGCCAAGAAACAGGATGAAGGGCTGGGGGATGAAAAATTACTAAGAGGCACAGGGGCCCGAAATCAGGCATAGTCCAAAAGAGAGCTCAGAAGAACCTGACCAAAGTCTGATCAAGGAGAGAATCTGTCATCACACAAGCTGAGTGAGGCCCTTACAAAACCCAGATGTCTGTCTCAGCAGCCTCTGACCTCACATGTTCAGTCTTTACCATGAATACTCAGAGTTTTCCTACCTCTCAATTTGTACCTACTCATATAGAATTTTTTTTTCCTTATGGATTTTTCTCCCCAGATATCTCCCCTTAAAATGCCTTTCTCCACAGAATAGTCACATAATTATCTAGATAGCAGCCTGGCTGCTTGCTGGGTATGGACTGTGAACAGCCGCCTGCCAGGTCCTGTTCTGCATTTGAGAGAAGCAACTCTATTTGGCTTTGGAAACAGAAAGCTGGGAAGATTAAAAAAAAACAAAAAAACAAGAAACTCTTCTCAGATGGCATTACATGCACCAGTAAGAAAAGGGTACGACTCTACAATCGACTCTGAACATTATAAAACGTTCTCCCTGAGTCTCTAGTTTTTCATTAAAATCAGCTATTTAAAATTTATAGCTATCTCAAAAGTGTTATATTTTAACTTCATATAATCAAGTTCCTGTTGAATATTTACTTAAAATAAAAAAGACAGCCTTAATGACATTTAAGTTAATTTCACTTGTTTAAAATTTTAACAACAAAAAAAACTTCCTTGTTATTTTTAATCCAGATATATTTGGTGTAAAGATGTAATTGCAATTTTAAATTAACTTGTCTTGTACCTTCAGGGACAGTATAATGAAAGTAATTTTGCAGAAAACTGACCTTTTCTCTGTAAACTTCACCCAGATGCGCCCCACCAAAAATGTATCAATACTCTAGAATTCATTCCTAAGGGAAAAGATATATGTTATGTATATATTATATTCATAACAATGTCATAGCATTTCTCTTGTCTGTTTCTAATCTTAATTCATATATGTTTATTCTACTTTTAAAATTATATAATAAAAATTGAGCATGAAATATTTGAGCAATGCTTTCTCCTAAGCAGAGTGTTAATTAATCTTTTAACCAAGACTTGAGTGGAAGCATAATACTGTGTCCCTTCTTAATAGCCTAAATACATGCTGTTGCTTTAGAAGTTATTTCTGAACCACCTCCTTTGATTCTACAGTTCTGTTCTCCTTAGCTCAATATCGTGGATAATTAGAACTTAGCAGGATGATGCTGTGAGTCAAGATTTGGTATTTGGGTGGTCAGAATAGGTACCTGAACAGGACATATATTCTGCTCTGCCCTTGCTTCATCAGGGTGCCTCTCTGCTCATCCCACTCTTAATTTCTGATGAATCATCCTAAGGGGTATTTCAGTACACACTCTCATCTTGAACAGCAGGAAATTTAACTGGGTCACTAATAATATGCTCAGGTTTTTTTGTGTTCTTTCATCACCTTCCAAGTCACAAGGCTATGCCCCAGTCCCAAGCCTATAATTACCACCTGTTAGATTTAGGGATGTTGCCTTTACTCAGATCATCTGTCACTGGGCTCCCCCAACCAGGTTGACCCTCTCAGCTTTGATAAGTACCTGAATCATGCTTAAGCTCATGAATATTAGTACCGCCTGGCTGGGACCAGCTCTTCTGTTTGAGCCCAGGCACTGCCCTGTGCCCCAGTGAGGTCACCACGTAGCCCCAGTTTTCTTCTTGTTCTGCAGCTGATATCTCGACATGTTCTGTGACGAGGGTATATCTCAGTGGTAGAGTGCATGCTTAGCATGCACAAGGTCCTGGGTTCAATCCCCAGTACCTCCATCAAAAGTAAATAAGTAAATCTAATTACTTCCCCCAACAAAAAGATTAAAAAAAACCCAAAAAACAAAAAAACATGTTCTAATAGGCATCTGAATACAAGAACCCACAACAGAGTTTCTTAAATTAAAGCGAAAACGGAGTCAAGGAGCCGAACCTGTCCACAGTACGACAGCTTTCCCCAGTGTATTTCTACCTAGTTAACATTCTTCCTACAGTGACAATCAGCCTTGTGAAGTGAGGGTGCTGACCGCAGAGCTTTAATGTAGGTGTGACTCCTGTCCCACACTGGGAGTCCAGAGGACGAATGCATTTCACTTTGCTGGAAATTTGATAGACATTTTGATATAGTTGAAGATCACTTAATGTTTCAGCAAATATAACCTTCCAGAGAAAACAATATAGAGTCTGCAGGATGAAGCCACATGTGTAGAATAACACAGGGGGACATATTTATTAGAGGGCTATAAAAATATGTGCAGGATGAAAGGAGACTGGGTGATTCTATACAGAGACGTATAAAATATTTTCACAAATTTCACATAAAATGCACATACCATTTATTAGGTCTTTTTTTCAAATAAACACGAAAGAGAAAATATCATGAATGTTTTAACAACTAGTAACATTCTGTCCGTCTTGTTTAAATGAATTTTGTTAGTGGGTTTACTGTAGGGGTTAAGAGCATGGATCCTGGAGCCAGAATCCTGGGGTTTGAATCCAAACTCCATCCCCCAATAGCTGGGCAAGCTTTTTTTGTACCTCAGTCTCACCTATAAAATGGGAATGATGATAGCAGTCATCTCAAAAACCTGTTACAAAAGCTGAGTTGAACCTGGAAAGTACTTAGAACAGCTTCTGGGTCATAAAAAGTGCCGTGAACTATGATTACTATTATTAGAAATAGTAGTAATAGTAGCATCATTTTTAAAACAATTTTGCCTTAAGATGAGAAAACCAAGAATAAAAATATAGAAATGTTTTCCTGGTTGAATAAAAAGCAATGACAATAAAATGAAAGAAAAATTTTTAAAAAGCTAGAGTAATGTAAAGGACAACTTTTTGATTTCCCTGCCTTTAGCACAATTAGTTAAGATATTAAGCACAATTCACAATTCTTAAATGCTACATTTGAGTGACGTTATCGATAAAAGGAGAAAAACAAAACGTTCACAAGACAGTACAATAGGTTTTGATTTGGCAACAGAAGCACCATGGCAGGAATCTAAATAAGGAAGCAGTGGATTTTGGAAGCCAGCTGACTTCTTCTATGCATCACTGAAGTATTACAGAGTAATAACAGTGATAAATGTTCAATCATAAGCCATTACATCAGTGTAGCATGCCACCAAAATTAAAAGCATGTATCATTTTCCAGCTAAAACACACACACTCTGGGAAAAGCTAAAGCAAAAATCAAGGTAGTGTTTTAGCAGAAGATTGTAAAATAGGCTTTCTGTATTCCACATACAGCTCTGCTCACAATAGACATTGCCTTCAGTTTCTTTAGCACAATCCTCTAGCTAATGTAACACCTACCTTATTGCTTAATATATACTAATTACAGATGACAGTCATTTAACACATTGAACAGTCTTGTCAACACAACGTTTAGTTTGTGGAAAGATATGAAACATTTCCTTCCCAACCTTGTGTGTGTGTGTGTGTGTGTGTGTGTGTGTGTGTGTGTGTGTGTGTGTGTTTGTGTGTACCCAAATTTAATAGCTGAGGATTCTTTTAAGTTAATTTTATTTTTGATAGTAGAGCTTTTACTGCTTTGGTAATGACCTTTTTATAACAGACTGATAGGAAATCAGACATCATTTTTGACAGGCATTGATTTTTATTATTTGCATAATTACTAGGAGACCAAATATCTGAACTATAGATGAAACCTAAAATGGTGGCATTTTAAATTTATCTCCACAGATCGTCATTTCAGAACCAAGAGAAAAACTCTATTTTTTTTTAAAGAGAACATTTTCATAATTATCCAGAAGAAGCATATGCCAAAAGTCTTAATATTCATTTCTGGGAAAAGGGTATCCCTACATAGATGCCCAGTTACAGTCTGGAATCCAATGGTACCAGTCACATAAAACTGGATGTGTGTTCCTCTCCAGTGGAACCAACTGCAGACCAAAGTCACACCTTTTTCCTGTTTTGCCTTTGAAATAAAATGAAACAATTTCAGTGACTTAGGTATATTAGCTTTAAGTAGACAAGAAATAAGATTCCTAAGCACTCAGGGAACCTTGCCTGCACCTGGAGAAGGGCTGCAGTCTGGCACCCCCCTGTCTGATCCAGGTGGAACTGACCACGCGGCTAAGAGGAACCTCGGAATGTCCCTAAAGTCAACTTTAGCCTTTGAAACATGTCTACACTGTTACTTCCTGTGTTGCTTTGAAGTGGTGGGACCTGGACACTGGCAGCATTAATTTTGCTTTTCTACATTGTTTCTGCCTAAGGGAACAGTAGAAGTGATTACAGAAAAAGAAGGAAGAAAGAAAATATAATGGGACTAAAACCAAGGTGTCCACAGGGCTGGTTACTGACTGGAGGCTCTAAGTGAGAACGTGTGTCCTTGACTTCTCCGTCCTTTTAGAGGACACTCACATCTGCTGGTCTGCGGTCCTTTCCTCTACCTTCAAAAGCAGCCACACTGCACCCTCTGACCCTCCTTCATCTTCACATCCACTTCTCTGACCAAAGCTGGGGAAGTTGTTCTGCTTTTAAAGAGCCAGGTGATTAGACTGGATCCACTTGGATAATCCGGGCTACTCTCTCATATTTGCAAACTCCGTTTTGCCAAATAAGGAAATATATTCACAGGTGTGGACTTGTGGGGAGTCACTATTCTGCCTACCACACTCTGTTTCAAAGAAGTTAATGTTTTTTCCAGTGAATTTAAATTCTTTTCAGAAGAATCAGAGAAAGCCTTCTCAGTTGCTGTCAACCACATAACCTGCAGAGATATACATATACACATACAGGTTTGCTCACAACTATAAGTAAACATAACAATAAAATAGAGGGTATTTCCCATTAAAAATGAATAACTAAATTATAACACATTTTGAATTTCTAATTATGACTAGTTTTATAAAATCAATGGTGGATTTTATTTCTGATAAAATAATAAGCCAGATTTTTCTAGGGAAATTACTAAATGGGGGATCAAATTCAACAACAATTGCTATTTGTTCTATCTGCTTTAGTGAGAAATTCTTTTCTTATATAAAGCACAAAGCATAAAACTAATATAATCGGTTAAAGGCAAAAAAATAACAAAGAGACATCCTGATATAACTCATCCAACATTTTCAATCAACAAGATGCATGCACATGGTTGATTCCTAGTGACAGTTCTCTGAAGCCAAGCGAGCAGAGTCTTGCCAGCACTGTGTTCTCACCCCATGTCTTTGGGGCACAGTGTACCATTTTGGTGGAGCATCAGCCCCAAGGACTAGGAATACGGAAAAGTGCTTTCTTAAACAGTACCAGATCATTGGGTGGGGCTAGCCCTTATACTTTCTCTGTGTTTACATCACCTCGGAGTAGGAAGCTAGGATTTAACTCATTTCATTGATGGCCCAAATGAGCCCTCCAGTATCTGATTTGGGATCACATAGATAATCTTAATCCACTTTAAAATCCACCTTTAAATTCACAAATTCCTAGTTGCCAGGAAATTCAGGATTAATTCTGTACTTAAAACATCCAGACTGACATTACTGCTTAAAATTACAATAGTTAACAAATGACTTAGGTAAAATCTTGTGCTGGAAAAAAAATTCCTACTGACTGGTCATTGTGTTTCTTGAGCAAGGACAGTTTTGCTTTTAGAAATTGAAGAAAATGAAAAACTATTGTAGTCCTCAAAATAGTTATTGTGTAAATCAAATTAGGGCTTGACAATGCAGAAATTTCCTATAGCTCAACACTATTCCCAAACCATCTAATCAGTAGAACTGTTGTCAACAGGAATACAATGTAGTTATCACCTTGGCCTTTTAAACTGTGGTCAGACAGCGTATTGACTTGAAAGGAATGCTCATTCTGGAAGCAATTAAAGAAAAGTAGTTGGCATTTCGAGAGCAATAGGTAGAAATGTATGAGTGTTATCTTCAACACTGCCTCCTGCAAAGACTACTAATCTTATAGAAATTCTTTTGAGATAGAGTTGTTGACCCTTCATAGTACTTAAATCATTTTATCCCCTAAAGTTACGTAGTCAGGATTCTTACAACTCTGTTCATTCTATCATTGCAAAGACAAGAATCTAAACTATGGGGAAAGATTTGAAGATTTGGGATAAGTTTTCTTAGGAATGGAGTCCTGGGACTTCTGGTAATTTAATTTCTTTGTCATAGAAATTGGCATTCATTTCCTGATAGTTACCTCCAAAACCACCACCAAGGGAATTACCTAGATCCTAAACACCTGCTATCTTACTCAAAAAATTATTGATTCGAAGAATAAATTGTATTATATTGTTTTCCATGTTCAAATGAACCTTGAACAAGGCATAAAAAATCAATAACGGAAAACCAAACTTAAACTTAGAAAATAATACAAGTAATTGTGACCATATCTGTTTATGTGGTCATTTGTATCACAAAAATTACTGGGTATTTCGAAGGCTGGATCTGCCAAAAACAGATCTTTCTTAGAAGAATGGGTATTAAAGAGAGTTTGATAAAGCCACTACATTCCTCTCTGCATGCCTTTCAGTTTGGTTTTCAAGATGATCCCCAGTTCTACTTCTGACTTCAAAATAAATCTCATAAATCATATATACAGATATGTATATATAAGTAGATACAATCACTTTTATCCAAGACTTAGGCAATTTATACTCAATTTAACAAGAATACCTTTATAAATTTGAGTTTTCAAATAAAATAGCATGCTTAAGGAAACATAGGTATGAAAAGAAA
Organism: Camelus ferus; assembly: GCF_009834535.1. Lineage (NCBI taxonomy): Eukaryota > Metazoa > Chordata > Mammalia > Artiodactyla > Camelidae > Camelus > Camelus ferus. The sequence continues at coordinate 4,087,909 of NC_045718.1, read as the reverse complement.
TGATCCAATAATAAAACAGATTCTGTAACAATATCCAGCACTGAATTGATGCCGTCGTGAACGCGTTGTGTGCATACGTGTTTGCACATACATGTCAGTGGTTACCTACCAAATTATTTTTGTCAATACTGTAATATAAAAGCAGAAATAACTTTAATAAAGATTTTTCTATTGAGTTATTAATTTCAGGTAGTTTTTAGCCACTGATGTATATAATAATCTTTACATATTTTTACTTTACTTTAGGAATTAAAAAAAATAGAATGAGCCTAGGATTCGCTTTAGTTATTTTACTCATTTGAATGGTTCACACACTGACTCTTCCCTTTACCTGTCTATATAAAATATCCAAAGCTTCATAGCATGTTGTATTCATGCCACCCACACTGGAACACTGGGCCTTTGGGATTTATAGCAAGTTCCTCAAAGTCATATTGCTATTGCTATTGTATCCCTTCAAAGAAAAAAAAGTGTGTTCATCTTGATGTTTTAAATGATAATTTTCTTTTCATTGTAGTCTTTTAGAAACAGAATTTGAAATAGCATTCTCTTCAGTATCACAACTTTAATTTCCACTCCTCTAAAATGTGATTTTAAAAAAGATTGCTTTGTTCACTTCTTATGTCTAATGAGATTAAGAGTAACCAATCCATTTACCTAAAAGTATCAATTGTTCTAGAATGATTGTTTTGTTTTATGTATTTTTAAGACACTTGCTCATACACCCGATATTATTTTCTTTATATTTTCCTTCTCTGAAATCTTAGTTACATATGAAGAAACATAAACTTCGTGGTGATAATGTGCCATGTGTTAAATTACCATTGATATGAAAGGTCTATTCTGCATACACTGGAAATCAGTAATGCTTATGTTTATATCCCAGTTAAATTAAGAGTCTTATTAAAAACACTATGTCTGGACATGTCTAAAAAAGCCAAAACAGTCAGCCAGGATAGTGGCCGAAGGATTGGAGCCGCAGAAAAGAGCATGAATGATTTGAGGTTTAAATCGTCTATCACATAAAACTTATGAAACTCCTATTGCCCCTGCTTCAATTGGTCCCCATAATCCAAGTCAGAATCAGTAATTAAAAAGAAAAATACTTTTAAAGTTCTTAAAATACTTCGGTTTATTGGTGAGTTGGTTGATCCACGTCCCTGCTCTGGGAATGTCGGTACTAGCAAGCATCCATTTTCAGCTTTCTCACATACCAATAAGTACTATTGAGACATGCTTGTATTATAAAACTTGCAAATTTCAAGTTACATAAAAGGTATGCTAATTGATGCAATCCTGTCCACTCAGCCAATAAATTAAAGAGGGAAAGGGTTGAACTAAAAAAGAACACTAATTAATAAAAATACAGTCACAGACTTCTACATTTTAACAGAATCCACTGTATTCTTCAGAATCAATGCTCCTGAAATACATGAAATAGAATTACATGTGTAAGGTTTGATTATTTGTGTACATACACTTCCCCTGGGCTAACAACCAATCTAGGTACTAAACTTCCATTTTATCTTCTTCTTAAGGGAAATGCTTTTTCTCTGCGGCTAGCTTATGTTTGAATGATAACATAATGATGTTTGCTCAAGGTCTCCCTGCTGCCTACAGACCCATGGAAGTCAATGCATTACTTCTGTCTGAACACGCTACACTAGAGGTAAACAACTAAGTTTGTGTGGCAAGACATCTTCATCTTGCTTTGTCCACTAAAACACGTACAGTGTTAACAGTCCAGTTCTTTTCTCTGGAAGGTATCAATGTGTTCATTAGCCAAACATCTAGATACAGTTATACACACACATGGATCATTTCTCACTTTTCAAATCTGATTTTAAAAGGCTCAGAAACTCTGTAACTCCTAAAGCAATTTGACTTTTTAAGAAAGTAATAAAATAAAATAAAACAAAATAAAAAATAAAATAAAACGTTATTATTTACCAATCCTATACCACCCAACTCCCACTAAATATCCTCATGGAATAAATGAGAAGAAAGGTGAAAATGGAGGGTTTACAACAGTTCACTGGCTCACAGGTGTTGAAGTACTGCGCGATACCACTGCAACAGTTTCGTAACTCATGAGAATTCTCAGCCAACTCACCAGATTGAACAGTGTATTGGAGGTGACAGCAAAGCCTAATGTAAATCCTGTAATTGCATTCATATCAGAGAATGTGCAATAAGTAATAGGTAAGGGAGGAATGAAGAATGTCAATATCAATGTCTGATTGCATCTATGAAAACACAAAAGTAAAATTTTGAAATAGTTTAACCTGTGCCTGGGTTTTGCAGTAAGATGTCAAAGAGATTAACTAGAGAATTGAAATAAATAAACTGCAAGTTGAGGAAAATAAAATCTTTCGCTATGCTCCAATTTTAGGCGTACAGTTTGGTAGAAAAATAAGCAATTAATGGAGCATTACAGGGGGTGGAATAAAAATTAGTATGTACATTTGGTATGACTTGCTTTGTGTTAGCTTTTCAAAAAATTCTGCATAAATTGAAGTTTTGTTTTTTCTAATATATCTTTCATAAATTTAAGGAATTACAAAAAGAAATTTTTTTTGCTCATCATAAATATTATTTTATTATAAAACCTCTTAAGTATATATAAAGTTCAGGAATATTTCAATACCACATAAAAAACAAAAGTACATTAACCATCCTAATTCTTTTCCTTAGCCAGCCAGAATCAGACTTCAACTCACATTTATACTTCGAACACAAACTAACACATAGAATTGTATCAGAGATCAGAATTGTATCAGAGATCGTGACCTAGAACGGACCTTGTAAATCAAGCCCACAGAAGCCAGTCTGAACATTGTATCTCAAGACGTTTTCCTCGTTGGCCCTTGGAAGACATTGTGCAGCTATCATCCATCCTAAAACCCTAACCAGATTCAACTTACAAAAAATGGCTCAAACTAGGAAATAACTATTCACCAGGATTTTAGGCTTCCTTAATTAGCTTTTAAATGTTTGTTTACAAATCATTAACCACTTAACAAAGAAGCTGAAGGATCCTATGGCTTAACACTGGGCATGTATTACCACAATCAGGAGAAGAACAATCAGGAATGGATGCAAAACAGACCTGCTATGAGCATCAAAAATAAAACTTTGGGCACAAAACTTCAGTTTATGCAGAATTTTTGGAGAAGCAAACACAGAGTGGGTTATACTGATATTATAAGGGAAATGTTAAACCTGACTTTCGTTTCTTCAAAAATACCTCTCTTCTCCCAGTCATTTAAATGCAATACTTTAAATATCATCCATGAAGGAAGCAAAATGCTAAACAAATTGTAATTGTTTTTAGTGCTTTTGTTTATATCTGTTCTCGTTTTACTCCTCCAAATTATTTCTTCTCTTAAATGGTACACAGAATGACAGGAAAGACAGTCTTATGCAAAAGCATATTTTAATCTTTAGCCAAAAGAAAAACCAAGCCAGTACATTATGTAAACTGTTTGATCTAAATGAAGTAAAATCTCAATTGCTGTTTTGCAATCGTTTTTAATGTATTCATTAATAGTACAATTACTGTGTTGTAATCCTATCAAGGGTTTGGCTAAAATTTACCCTGCTGGCCATGCTTTTTATCTAAAAATGCTAATGCAGACCTCAAGTTGAGAATTTTAATATATTGATCTATCAGTTGGCAAACTGCAGGTTAGCAGAATTGCACATGCTGCAAATCAAATAACTCACGGTATTAAAGAGCAATATTCATGTGTATACAACTTCTCTGAACATGAAGTGTCAGTCTGTGGTTTCATTCATTCCATAAATATTTATCGAGTACTCTGTGTGACAGGGATTGTTCTGGGAACCGGGAATCCTCTGCTAAACAAGGCATAGCTTTCGTAGGTGTAACATTTGTTCAAGCAAATACTTTGCCTTCTGAATTAAAGGCAGTTCCTTAATGGCCCAAATAAATACCCATTAGGGTTAACCAAATTTCTACCTATCATTGTCCATATGGCCTTTTGTTCTTTTTAATTAAGGCTTACAATAACTAATATCCTCGCCTATTATCTCTTTCCCTGTAACTACCAATGTCTAATTTGAGACATAGAGGAAAGAAAACAAAATGTCCTAACATCCTACTCAGAACTTTGAAAATACAGTCTACTATATATACGTATTTTAGTAAAGAAAAAAGAAAGGGTAATTATGTTAACTAACTCAGCCCTTCCTCTGATCACTCACAAACCTGAACTTTTCTACTGAACTTACTGCTTCCTGTATTATGAAACCTGTGCCTACTGCCTTCTCTGTCTCAGTAAATAGCAACTCCGTTTTTGCAGTAGCTCAGACCCAAAACTCTGAAGTTATCCTTGAGTCCTCTCTCTGTCTCATACCTGGTCTCTGACTCCTTAGGAGAACCTATTGCCTTGATGATGATGATGATGATGATGATGATGAGAAGGAGAAGGAGAAGAAGAAGTAGTTAACACTATGTGCCAGGAGTTGTTCTGAATTCTTTACACGCATATTAACTACTTTAATTCATGCATAATCGTCTGGGCTTGGCACTTTATCATCCCCGTTTTACAGATAAAAAAAAAACGAAGGCACGAAGATGTTAAGGAACTGCTCTAAGGTCACCAGTTAGGAGGCAGAGGAGCCAGAGTTCAATCTAGACACTCTCACACCAGAGTCCATGCCCTTGTTATCGAATGCAAGTTCATGTGCCTGACGCACAGTGGGGCCAATCAAACTGAAACCTCAGAGTCTGGGGCAGAGCAAGCTGCATGCTGAGCAAGGAGAATGTGTGGCTCCAAACCCTCTGAGATCCTCAAAGCGTTTCAGCAAAGCATTTTTTTTTAAATTGAAGTACAGTCAGTTACAATGTGTCAATTTCTGGGTGTACAGCACAGTGTCCCAGTCATACATACACACATACATATATGTGTATATATATATATTCCTTTTCATATTCTTTTTCATTAAAGGTTATTGCAAGATATTGAATACAGTTCCCTGTGCTCTACAGAAGAAATTTGCTTCTTATCTATTTTTATATATAATGGCTAACATTTGCAAATCTCAAACTCCCAAATTTATCCCTTCCCACCCCGTTTTCCCTGGTAACCATAAGACTGTTTACTATGTCTGGGAAGCCCTTTTAAAGGCAAGGTGAGGGAGGGGCGTCCCAGTGTATGTGACTGGCTCATGTACAATTCTCTGATTGATAGTGAGGTATCAGAGCAGTCAGCAGTATCAATCCTTGGTCTGGGGACTACATGCTCATAATCATCAAGTGGTTAATTTCTTCCATTTGGGGATGGTTTTAGCATCTGAAAACCTCAGGAAATATGCATCAGATCATCAAATACTATCATCTGGGCACTTCAGAGAGAAATTACAGCAGAGGATGGGGAGAGGGTCCTGTCTTGGGAAGGTCCCGTAGGGTCCTGCTCGGTTACACTCTTAACGTTGACCAAGAGAGCCAAACCTTCCCCTCCGCTTGACTCAACTTTAGACAGGTTTCTTCCTGACTGTAGACCTCTGACTTCCCTTTTCTTAGAGCATTTACTTTAGAAAATTTGTAATTGCAAATCCCTTCTCTGTCCCTTTGAAATGTAGGTAAGTTTTCTCCCAGCCTCTGGCCAATTTTGCCACCCAGGAATGTCTGTCTTTCTCAGGCGTCTGGGAGCTGTCCTTCTGAAATGCAGTCAAGGAAGAAGACAGCACCTTCTCTCCCAGTCTCTGTGGAAGGATGGAAGCCTACCTTCAACATGAGACGGTTAACAAACACAGGTGGCCAAACCACACTGACCAGCCTCCCTTCCTAAGGGCTCTTCCGCTAGCTCCTCCCAGTGCTTAAAAATTCTCCCCCCTTTCTTTTTTTTTTCTCAGAAAAACTGAGTTCAATCTCTCTTCCCCACTGCAGTAGTCTTGAATAACATCTCCTTTGCCTTTTTCATTTGTCCAGGGCATTTTTTCTTTGACAAATGACATGGTAACTTCAAAATACAACCTGAACGCAAACATCCCTGGCCACATGCAATGCTGTCACCCTGATCTGAGCCACCATCATCTCTCTAGGATCAGCTTCCTCCAGGTTTTCTCTCATCCCTCCAGTCTTCGTTCAACAACTGATACACCCTGTTAAAACAGCAGTTAGTCATGGGATTCCCTCTGCTCAAATCACAGTGATAGACTAAACCCAAGGCCACCACGGTCAAGTCAGCCCTGGCATCCGTACCCTTTGCCATGTAACTACACTTCTTCGCCTAGAGGTGGACTGCATGTTGCTGCCTCTTGACTTTGGACTCAGCTATGTGACTTGCTCTGGTTAATGAAATATTAGTGGATGTAACAACAGCGGACGCTTGAACTATCTTTGTGCATTTGAACTTGGCATCCTGGACCTCTAGCCCCACTAGGAAAAGAGCATGCCCTTCGTAGCCTCTGGGTCCAAGGAGCATGAGAGACACATAGAGCAGACCTGGGACCCAATTTTTATCTTGGAAAGAAGCTTATCTGAGACTAGCTTAGATCAGCTGACAACCAGCCACCCAGACATGCACGAGTGAGAGGAGATGACTGTCATTTTAAGCCCTTAGGTTGAGGAAGGATTTGTTACGCTGAGTTACAGTGACAGTAGCTGACTGATAAGCCCACCAGGGCCGGCTGCTGGTGGTGTCCGGAGTGAGATGGCACCTAATGCCTTTGGAGCTGTCGCCCTCCTGCCCCCTCACTGACCTCGCCTCCCACTTAATGTCTCTTACACCTGCTTCACTCCATCAGCACTGCGGACCCTGCTTCTCCTCAAACAGGAACCAAACATGCTCCTACCTCGGGGCTCTGCATTTGTTATTCTCTCTCCTCACTGCTTAAAATTCCCTTCCCCTGGAGAATTTCACAATGCTTGCTTACAATGCCTTTCTATGTTGACTCATGTGTCCCTGGGACCTCCCTGGGCCAGTCTATCAAAGATTTCCCACCCCTATGACATACCTGTTCCTTTTCCCTACGTATTTTATCCCCTCACCCTTTATTACAATCTAGCACACCGGCTGCCTTGATTCTTGCCTGTCCCTCCATTAGAATGGAAGTTGCATGGAAGCAGGTCTGTTTTGTTTACTGTTCTCTCCCTGCACCTGGATGATTAAGTGGTCAGTAAATATTGTGAATAAATGTGTGTGGATGTCTTCCTTTCCGTGAGAACCTGGGTCCCTCTGGGTCCCAGCTGGCAGAGACACTCTTCACACAACTGGGGACACTTGTTTGTCTAGCAGGCTCAGTCCTATGTTGGCTTCTCATATTAAATCTGGGAAGAAATAGACTAAAGAGCTTTACTCAGCTGGAAATTCAGCATTATGTTACTTGGTTTGACTCTTAAGCCTTATATCTCATTTCTTATAACTGAGCTCCATTCATGCCATCCTGGCCACCAGGTAGGTGCCTATCATATTCCTGCAACTGAACTATCCCTGACACGTGAGGATTGAAGCAGCATCCTGTTCTTATCAACCTCCTCTGGCCACAAAAATCCTCTCCCTCCCATCCATCCACGTAATGAACTTTCGCCTTTAAACCTGCATAAAGAGGCAGAGAAGGACTGAGGAGGAACGGGGACCAATCAGAGTTGGCTTTGTCATCTCCAAGCCCAGAAGCAGGTTTAACAGTTTATCATGACACAGGTGTCTGGTGTTAGAGCAGCACAGATTTTGAGAGGAGTCCCAGATTTGTGTGCTCACTATGTCAAGTGCTTTTACATACATTTTCTTGTCAATGCTAATCCTCATGATGACAAAATGAAAGGTAGTTTTATCTCTGTTTTATTGATGAGATAAGTGGTTCAGAGGGATTAAGAACAAGACCAAAGATCACAGAACTCCTAAGAAGCTGAGCCAATATTTAAACCTAGAAATTTCTGATTTCAGTCTCTGGGTTTTTCCGATAATAGTTACAATAGTTCTAATCAGTTCACACTCAGTAATCGTCTTTCCTCTTCCTCTGTCCTGCAACTGTATTACTTGTTGACTCTTGGTTTCCTCCTTCAGACTATAAACACTTTTGAGGACATGAAATGTGCCTACTGTATCCTTTCATTTTCCTTTTACTACCCCCAAAACGTGAATGCAAAGCTTCATGAAGTAGGCATGTGAAATTATCTATTTCCCAGAAATAAATGTATCTTATAGCATATGGGTAAATATTTTTAAGATATGTTATATTTCTTGATTTGTCTTGATCAGAATTCTGTTCTGCAGCTCCCAGGAATAAAAATCAGTAGCGATCATGGCATCCGTTTCTCGCGTCCTGGGCTGCAGTCATCACACATGAAACACATGAAATGTATTATTTTTTTCTACTCTTGCTTTATTGCTCCGTTATCATTATTTTTTTGAACTTTGCAGAGTATTGAGTTCTCAGCTTGGTGGCAATCCCCTCGATAAGTAAACAATTCAACTAATTTATTATGTGATATTAAAGCAGGCTCAGTTTTGTATTGATTGTGACAGGAGTTTTTACAAATTATCCAAACTGAGAAATTTCCAAATGCAAAGAGCATCAGTGAACATGAATTACTGTTCATCAGTGACTCAACATTAGTTGATTGGGTCATTACTGATAATTGGTGGCTTTAAAAATCTTACTTCTTGAAATTTTGAACTTAAAAAATCACATCACACTTAGATTGTTGAATCTGAGTCTCCATAAACCAGCCCTGGAGATTCTTATTAATCTGATTTGCCTTCTGTTCATCCCACTAAACACTCAAATTTACTTTGGCACCTTCTGAATATCTGGAAAATCTTGAACACTTAAAAATGAATGCTTTATCAAGGATAATTCATTTTGGATGTTGGGCTTTACTTGCTGCAAAGAAGTTTTTTGAAGTGTTTTCCATGTCTATCCTGTACAATTTAGTCTGCAGGTAACTGTAATATGGGAAAATATCAAAAGTGAATGTTTTAGAGAAATAATACCTTTCTTTGAACAACTCAAATTGCCTGTCCTTGAGGCTCTTTATCTGTACGGCATGTCAAAACACTTCACTATTCATTGACCTTTCAAAGTTTGTGGTTCCAGCTTTTAGGAAGCTTTTGAAATTATGTAATACTCTGTACTGCATTTTACCTTTTGTACTTGTAATTCATGTGAATCATGTCCATTGCACTTTTTCCTTTTATCTCTTTCTGAGTTATATAGTGAGAGACTGTGAACTTTTAACCATTTGAGGGGGGAAAAATCAAAATATGTCAGTTATTTGCAAAGAAAAACAAAGCGATGTTTCGTTCTTATTTTCTCAGTTGATTTTCTCTAACTTCTCATTTATCTCAGCTGATGTTACAATGGAGAAGAATGTCATCTGGGCATCCTAGCAATATTATCTAGGAAAAAATGTCTTATTATTTTAGATTAACTCAGGTGAAGGATACTCTGCTGCGCTGAGGATATGGAAAATTAATTGCGCACCAATTAAACTGTGATTTGGAGAAATCAGTATTAGTTACAACACACTGCTTCTTCGATGAGAAGAATATGTGTATGACATTTGCTGTCTGTGTATCTCAGGGAGGACATGCATCACCGTACATTTGGCAGCATCTGAGAGAAATGATACATTTTAAAGTAACTCTATAACATGGCTCTATAAATGTCTGCAGGTGTCTGCCTTCGGAAATGCTACCGAGTTACTGCAGCTGATTTCTTTGCCTATAGCACCCCCTGCCTTCAGTAAATGGCAAACAAATGTACAAAACAGCTTCAGTGCAGCTTTGTTTATGTAATCGTTGTGATGCTTAAAAGACTTATGTCTTCTGAGGAAAACACATGTTGAAAGATCTAGAGAGTTAAACTGGTGAAAATCAGGGAGAAAAACAGAGAATACCAGGGACCAAGATAAATACAGGGGAAAAGAAGAGCTAGAACAAGGTGTGCCTGCTTTGTGCATCTCCAAGCCACCTGGCATGTGGCTGGATAGGTAGGGCTAATATCTGATCTCTGGAAAAAACTGGCTGGATGCATGCAGAGTTCAACTGTGGTACCTCTCTGCAGTTTTGCATACCATCACCTCCATTCAATGAAACGCCAGCCTCTGTTCTCCTGTCCATGACAGAGTGACAGACAGCTGCAATTAGTGACTGTGAGTGGAAGAACATGGGATTAAAAAATCAATGATTCAAGAAGAAGAGATTGATGCTGACACTTGCTTTAATATCAGGGGACCTGCAAAAGTGGAGCAATATGTGAGAATGCTATTATCTTACTTTGACTGTCCTTTAAAGGCATATTTTATAATGATTCTCAAAGGGAGGAAAAGAGAAATGTACAAGGAGGGAGAAAAATTGAATACATGCTGGAGACCCCAGGATGACTGTATCTTCACCTAAATGGCAAAAGCAAAGTCCACCTCTATTCTCCCCACCTTCCACAATCTGATCCTTATCTGCAGCATTAATCGTTCTCTGAGTTTCTTTAGCCGGGATCAGGGGACACGAGAAGGCTGGACAGTAGAGTTGGAGATCTAGCTGAACGTAACAAAGGGACATCATCGTGTCCCTCCTAGAGACAAGAAACAGGTGGTAAGCAGACATTAAGAGACAAAAGTGTAGCAAAGAAAGAGACATAGTGGAGAAAACATAGGGCTAGAGACTTAGACACAGAGAAGGGTCTAAGCTAGTGTTTTATACATGAAGGAAATGCAGACTTGGAGAAAAGGCAGTGCTCTAACAGCAGAGCATTTAGGATGGCCGTCTTCACAGTGTGTGGCTTTCTCAATGATATTTGGTCATTAGCTCTGCTTTGCAGTACCAAGCAGCCATCAACAGAACAACAAATCCAAACAGAAACTGAGTTTTTGTTTGACATCACCTCTAGCAAGAAATAGTCAAGTGGAAATCAATAAAAGTGTAGGCGATCATCATCCCGGAATCCTTTCCTGCGGTGTTGTTTGCTGAACGGTTTCAGAGTGATTCACAATGATAAATCTTAAAACATGTATTTCACCACCACTTACATTTTTGACATCGCTTTCTACAAAATTAGCTTATTCAATTGCTGTTTTCTTCAATGCTGTTCTCCCAGAATCATTAGAAACCTCCCTGGATGCTCTGCCTGGACTATTGCCTCTTTCATTTTCCCCCAGAGCACCTGAAATTCACTTCTATCACTGCACCTATCATCCTGGATTGCAAGCATTGTGTTTCACCAAAGACTAAATTCTTGAGGATAAGGTCTGAATCTTACACGCTTTTTACTCTGAATGAGTGAATGAGAGATAGTAAGTAACAATCAGTGGTTTCTTTGTTTTCCTTTAGATCACTCAACAGTCTCAATTACAAAAGTCCTGAAAACAACATAAGGAAAGTCAGTATCATATCACAGGGAACCTACATGTTCCTCTGACGTTTTTGCTCCCTACTCTCCCACTGTGGCTTTCCATTTTATAGGTCTTTATGTTACATTTTCATCATGGCCAAGTAAGACTGAATTGAATTTTAACTGTGATGAACAGCTAGTGACATAAGAAAAGGTCATTTTAAAGTTAAACACTAATAGTATCTTTTGTCATTATTGGGCACTCCAGGTTGACTAAATTTTTATCTAAGATGTTTATCGTTACTGTTTTTTCCAAAAAACAATGCACAGCTATTAATTCTACAACTGATGAGACAGTAAATCTTTTAATTAAAAGGCTTCAAGCCTGACCATTAAAAAGATACTTAGTTTGAACTTCATTAGCAATAATAAATGTGTTCTTTGACACATATAACTTTCAAAACCATGCTCATATTTCACAAACCAAACAATTCCACACATTGGTCACAGAGACTGAAATGTACCATAGGGTCTGCCAGTTTCACCTACGGAGATGAAATAAAAATAGCCTTGGACTATTGAGTCTATTGAAGGAATTTGGAGACGATTTCCTTTCTTGTAAAAAACATGTTGTTCTAATTAATTCTCAATTTATATTAGCATTTGTAAATGCTACTTTTAGCTACTCTTAATTGTCCAGCAATGTTTACTAGGCGAAGGGCTCTGTGTTTTACAAATATTACTACTAAATCTCAAAACTTCCTCCAAGAGAAGCGTCATTCCCCCTTTACAGGCTGAGAAACTGCATTTCAAGGGTAGGAAGTGAGTTGTTCAAGGACACTTGCAACTCATGCTTCCTTTTTCTGGACAGAGTTAGAACCTTGACTTCAAAACCAGTAATTCTCCCACTGCACTCAGGGGCCTGATTTCTTCTTTGTGGGCTAAGAAATAAAATCTGGCAGGGCAAGGGCTCTGGAAGGCTCATGAATCCTTATCTCAGAACCTGAATGAGCTTGAGGCAAGAGGGAGGCTGGGGAGGGGGAGGGGTGTGAATTTGCCTGGGTGGTGACAGAGTCCAGGGATGCAGACAGTGAGAAGCGTGTCTAAGATGACACCCTGAGCTCACCCCAACTAGATGCCTGCAGAGGACCAGCTGACTTTGACTAGACACGGGTGAATGGATGGAGAAAACTGACTATTAAAAACTAAAGTTACTGTTCTATCAGGCTGTAGTTAATACAGACACGACCACATGTGGAGATCACAGTCTTTATTCTCTCATTTTCTACCCAGAAAATAAAGGAGACTTTTTTATAAATCCTTATGCAGGGCACAGTATTGTCTATTTTCTTTAGAAAGAATGGACAAATTAAGGAGAAGCATTAAGGTGCCCTTAGGAGTTGACAAGATGTGTTCTTAATGCCATGACTCAACAGGAAGGAGTAAGCTACTTTGTTCAAGGCTGGGTGCAAGTTTCACTGGACCCCCATGGTCCACACCAGTAGGGCAGTGTGGGTTACAGAAATGTAGGAGGGAAAATGTTATTTAATTTCTTAAAGTTTGGGGATCGCTTTCCTTTTTAAGGTACAAGAAAATGAGGTTCTGTATATTTTCTAAAGTTTTTGGAATTACAAAAGGATTTCTATTCCACTTCAAGTATAAGTTGAGTATCAGTGGACTCCTGTATCTTTATCATTGTCCAAATATGTATGAATCAGTTCTAGACAGTCAGAAACATCTTTTGAGATTAATCCTCAAAGAAAATCATTAGCTAGCATTCACCAGCAAGGTTGTTGGCTGTGGGGGCTTCCTGTTACCCTCTGTAACCAGCATCAATTACCCTGTTTCATTCCCTCATATCTCCCACTGAATCACTTCCATCTCCTCTTCTGAAGCAAGTCTTTGTTCAGAAGAGGAAGCATATTTTTGCACAAACATGCTTGAACTTCTTTTTTATTTTCTCTCTCTGAAGTTTGAGTAAGTAACGCGGAGAACCGTAACCATGGATATGATGACAAGTAAACATAGAGAACTGACTTGGTGAAGTGGAAATGACAGAGACTCTGGGATGTGATGAACATGCACTCATAGAACCTTGAGTGATCAAGGTGGGAGACCTGAGTCTCACCAGAAACGTGCTCTGTGCTTTAGAAAAGCAGATTTCAAAAAGTTCAGAGAAAGGGCTTCCGAACACCGGTGGCATATTTAACTGTGCGTCTGATCTGTTCCCTCCATAAATCCACTAAAGTTGTAGTAAATGGATTTATTTTTAACTAGACATAAACCCACAAGGATGGAGGGACTAGAAAGGAGACAAAGCAGTAAACTTCTAGAAGCTGAAAAGGAGACGTACAAGTCCTGACTGACCTGGTAGGAAAAACAAAACAAAGAAAAACTAAACTAAAAAACTAAATCTTAAATCAGCAGTGAGGAAAGCCAAGAGATGCCCAATCAGTACACAGAAATTTCAGGTGGCTTGGGAACCGGGGATCATAGGACACCTGGTAGGAAAAGCTAAACTACTGAGGACTGACTGAATGATATTTAAGAAACTGGACTCTTGGAATCCTTTCCAACACTGACCGTCTGACCATCTGCCCATATACCACAGACATGGAAGCTTCATCCTTTGGAAAGGTTAAAACTAGGGTTCTACAGGCTGTAATAGCACCCCCCTGTGACTGAGGGTGGGAACACGATTTGAAACCAAAGCAGAAAAACAAAGTACGGATATGTAGACCAGGTGCCGAATGGTCAAATCTCTTCAGCTCCTACTGCCAACTGCCTTTCCTCTTATTGGGTTCAAAAAATATTGGCTGGCTGTCATCCTGCAAGCAAAAGATGAGAAGGTTCTTTTCTGTGAGAACCTAATAAGTTCAAGAAGAAATATTGAATCATCCTTACCTCAAGGTTTCGCCAGCAAATGGCCTGTACATTTCAACAAGTGACCCCTAGTGGTGTCATAGTTACAAGCACTGCCTACAGGCTTAAAGTTGCCAACTGGTTTTTTAGTACCACATTCTTTAATAGGAGCAGACAAGTAAGGATTACTAGACTTCTGTGAAAAGTCTCCTAACATCTGATACAGAAACCAAAAGAAACAAAAAGATGAAAAATCTGAGAAGAAACAGACATCACAAAGGAGGGGAAAAAAATCAAAAATACATTATTAATTAATAACCTCAGAGACATAAAGACATTTCATCCAAAAAAGAAGTGGATTTATTAAAGGATCATTCAGAGGGAACAAAAAAGAGCTCTTGGAAATAAAAATGTGAGAAAATAAATTGAAACTACAACAGAAGAGTTAGAGAATAAAACTGAAGAAATCTTCCAAAAAGTGAAGTGAAAATATAGAGATAAAAACAGGAGAAAAAGATAAGAAAATTAGAAAAGCAGTTAGGAAAACCCAGTATCCAAAAAAGTAGGAGTTATGCCAAAAGAGAAAACAAGAAAAAAATTGTAAAAGACATAATTTAGGAAAATTCCCTGATCTTGAGAACAAGGTTGCCAGACTGAAAGATTCCATTGAGATCCCAGCATAATGTAAAAAAGTCAACTCACATTAAAGCAAGCTGTTCTGGTATTTCAGAGCGATTGTGTAGCATCACACGTGCTACAGACATCCAGAGGTGGGAAATGGTCATACAAAAGGGAAAGGAATCCAAATGGCCTCCAGTTTTTTTAATACTGAATGTTGATGACAGAAGGCAATTGAAAATTGCCTCCAAAATATGGATGGAGAATCATTTTCAGTCTAGAACTTTGTATCTAGCCAAGCTGTCAATTAAACAGGAGAGTTGAATGAAGACATTGTCAGATATACATGATCTCAAAATATTTATTTCCCTTTCTTAGAAAATTGTTGGAAGATAATGCTCTACCCAAAAGAAAAAAAAAATGGGGGAGTAAACTAATACACAGTAAGATAGTGGGTAATCAGAAAAACAGAAGCACAAACCCCGGAGAGAAACTGAAGTATCCTCCTCTAGACAGATGAGAAGAGGGGATCCCAGAAGGACAGGTGTGTAATAGGCAGACACCTGGTGTGAAGCCGTGAGGCTCAGGGTAAGGATATTGAGGTTACTGACACTGTATTCATTGCCATTTTGCTGCCTGGTTTTTTTGGATGAAGCTACAAGTAAAAAAGAGACAGAGAACCTAGAAAGACAAATAAGATCCATCAAATAATTAAGTAGATAAGCCAACTAGGAGAAAAGCAGAGAGTTCTTAGGACAGCAGCATCAAGGACAGTCCCAGAACGGGATTTCTTCAGGAAGTCTAGAGAGTAGACAGTCGAGGTAGAAACAGAGGTCTCTAGGAGAAATGACGCCAAGAAACCTTTGCTACTGTTTCATTACGTGGCATGATTAATCTTTTGAAAAGTTCTGAGAAGCTATTTGAAGAGGTGGAAAAACCAGCAACAGGTACAAAGAAAACTATGCAAATTTAAAAGTAATCATTTGCTTTAGGAAAAAGCAGCAAAGGGAAAGTGGCTATAGTATACAATAATATGTGAATGGCAATTTCATAAACATAGTCAAATGAAACAATATTGATTTTAACAAAAAATTGTTACTCAAAAATACTGAAAGGAAGGGGGAAGGAAAACAAAAAATGGCAGTGTTAGAGAAATAAACTAAAAAAGTCCAACCTGTCACATCTGCTCGGAGGATTCAGGAGAATGGAGGGTGAGGGGGGCGGTCCTGGGTGGGAAACCACTGTACGTTAGGGACATCTTATACCAGCTCCCCTAGAGCTGGTTGTCCTCATTCCCCCTCTACATCCTGTTCAGTAGCTTAATGCTGGTAGCTTGAGATTGGCCATGGAGTGAATATTTACACCGGGGAATTCAGAAAATACTTCACATCTTTGTTTCCATCCCCCCACCCCACACACAACCCCCAGAGAACTGGTTGTTAAACACTTACCAGTAGTCCACAGACTATACACCTACTTCACTTTTATTCATAAATTCACAATACATGTAACTCAGCTAGTAAAAACTAAGAATAATTTTAAAACAATAAAACATTAAAACATTCCAGGAAAATATTTTTATGACCCCATGATCTAAGACTCTTAAGAATATTGATAACTCAGAAGACCTGAAGACTATAAAAGTTATGCTAATATAATCACACCTTATTCCAGCGAGGAATAAAAAAGAAGGCACTTAAATTAATGCAAATGACAAGGCGCTTTATGATGAACTCAGAATTTTTAATGATCTATACACATGTTGAAAAGAGGGCCATAAGAGCAGGTATGATTATTTGAAAAAGCCACAATGTCAAGAGAACAAAGTAAGTTTAAAATAAGCTCAAACATATTCAGAAACTTATGTTTAACAGCCATCTTTTCAAAGCCATTTATGAACTAAGGAAATAAACAAAAGAAGAGCAGGATGTCTTTTTTTGAGAAGATAATAAGTATTAACATACTATGAGGACGGGGGAAGAAATTCTTCAGTGCCTCTTTTACTACAGTATAGTCTTTATCCAGAAAAAGGTCAGCACACCACTGTGGGAATGTCCCGTGTGTCCTGCAGAAGCTAAGGAGATGAGAGTGATTCTGTGACATGGTGCCTTGTAACCTGGGAGCTAAGCAGAGGCGCCTTGATCCAAACTCTAAAATGAACACAGAGACTACGACATTTGCCAGAGAAGATCTCCTTCCACTTGCCCACTGACTTTTACCCTTTACTCAGTTCCCTCCGTGTAAATCCCAGATTATCTGGATTTTATTAGAGAGTCTGTCACCTGAGTCATCCCCTGGAGTTAGTATCAATGTTTTGGCAACTACCCCAAATTATGGAAACTCAGCTAGCAAACAAGAAAACGATGAAACGATCAAAGAGTAAGTAAGTGCAGACTGTTTCTGTCTAACAGATAAGGAAAAGGTACAGTAGCCTCGGATAACAGTAAGGATGAATTATTAAAAGCAACTTTTTTGATTCCAGAATTCCAATGCTTAATTAGTGAACCTCAAATACATCCCAATTCTGATGGCAGAATTTTAACAGTGTTTAACACTTCAACGACATTAAATTTGCATTTCTTTCCATTCTCTATAACAATCTTCATTTAGAGGAGATTTCAGCACGGTCATTATTGTGGTTAAAAAACATCCCCTTACAGTGATAGTATTCTGTTTTTCTCCAAACGAATATATGAAACCATCACCTTCCTATATCGTGAACCCAATAAGGAATCATGCCCCCAAAATCCCATGGAATAGAGCAAACTATCCCTTGTCTTTACAGTTTAAGTCAATTATATACTAATTCCAAAATGTATCCTGGAGGAACTATGGACAAGTCATCGATGTCTGCCTCCTGTGGTTCCATAATGCCACTTTAGATTAAGGAAGTATTACTACCAACAGAGATGGGACATATGTCCTTCTTTTTTCAAAATCTCTTTTTGTGGGTACTACTTTTGCTCACTGAATCATCTATAATTTTTGTTGATTTGCCTACAAATTATTTATACAATAATTTGAAGCTTTCACAAATACATGACTGTCTTACCATAACTTCAGGCTCTGCAGGAGTAATTTATATTTCTAGCTACTTGGCCTGACGTGGCTCTTCCGAAAGGGAGCCGGTGACGCATGGAGAATCGGCTGAAAGGCAGCGAGCTGAAAGATGCTGTCGATACTCCATTTGTGATCATGCTTTATTATAACTGTATTAAAGTATTTGCCTGTCTTATTCCACTCCTGCTGCTATAACAAAAGTACCATCAACTTGGTAGTTTATAAACACAGAATATTTTTCTGGGATAAGGTTTTTAACATATTAACTTGAGAGGACACAAACATTCAAACTATCACATTGTTAGGAATGCAAAAGGCTTTACAAGGAGCAAGAAGTGAATAGCCCTGCTAAATTCCTTTAAAATGCATCTGTTAACTGCTTACCTGAAAAATAATATGACCATATTCCCACGCTAGACAACATGGGAATAAAACAAAATTATAAGCTTTGCCTTCAAGGAGCTCACAGTCTACTTCAAAACTCCTTGAATTATTAGAGAACAATTATTACAGACACAATATGAGTAAGTGTAAGGCACAGGAAATTGAAGGAAAAAGAATCTTAAGCAGAATTTTCATGCTTGAGGAGAACCAGTTGCCAAGTTTGAGCAAACAGAACTTAATTATTCTTGGGGGTCACTCTTAACTAATTCCAATCTTTTAGGATAGTAGGAGATAGTTTCCTCAGAGAAAACAATTTTATCTTTCTTAGTGACACAATTACACTATTAATTTTTTTCAGACATATTCAGTTCATTAAGAAGGAGACAAAGACAAATATTGCTGGCTTGAAATTGTTAGTTAAGAATCACATTGTGTGAAATTGAAAACATGCATTGACTGAAAATTATAAATATGCTAACTACTAAATGGAAAACATTATTTGCCCTTAAAATAGTAGTTTCTGCTCACTTAATAGAGCATTAGGAAATAATGTCACAATCACTTAAAAACATTGTGTGGTTATGTTATAAATGGTTATGTCATAAATACGTGCCCATCATTATGGAGATGAGGCATTGTCTTGTGAGAAATTTAATGGTGCAGATAGGAAACCAACATCAATTGTAGTTTAGAGAAGAAGCAGAGTGCAGGGAGAAAAGCAAGACCTTGAAATCAGGAAAATCTGGTCACTATGCTAGCTTTCTATCTTACCCACTGTGTAACTTTCATCAAGGTACTTGAGCATTCTAAATCTCAGATTTCTTATCTATAAAATGGGACAACCGCTTCTGGGCTCCCTGTGACTTTTGCTGAGAATGAAGCATCCAACAGAACACCTGGCACAGTGTCCAGGACAGTGTAGACCACTGGGTTAGTTCTTCTACCTCATTTAATATACAAGATCTTTTTTTGTTCTGTAATTTAACAGAACAGATATGGATATATTTCCCCACAGAGCTCAATACTTTTCATCAATTTCTTATTATTTGTGTACACAATGTCATGTTTATAATTGGACAGAAAACAAATGCATTTAATTTGTTTTTCAATTAAAAGAGTACTTCTAGAGGAAAAAAAGTCACTTTGGATCCAGTAAAGTCATATATAATAAATAAAGATTAATTTTGATCATTCAATCTTCAGTATTCAACTCACTGTATATACATTAGTTTCTAACTCACGTACTTTACTTCTACAAATAATGACTTCTTTATCTATTTTTGAATTGTGTTTGTTAAAACTATCCACCTTTACAGAAAAATCCACATATATTTATTCTCAAAACTGTTATAATAATAGTTGACATATTAAAATTCTTACAATGTATCAGACTGTGTTAGGCAGGATAATGGCCCTTCCAAAGATGCCCATGTCCTAACTCTTGGCATTTCAGAATATATTAGTTTACTTAGCAATTGGGAATTAAGGTTGAAGATGGCATTAAGGTTGCTAATCAGCTGATGTTAAAATCCAGAGGTTATCCTGGATTGTCTAGTTGAGCCCAGTGTAATCACAAGGGTCTTTTAAACTAAAACAGGGAAGTGGAAGAGTCAGGGACATGATAGGAGAGATGAGACCAGCCATTGCCAGCTCTGAACACAGAATAGGACCAGAAGCCAAAGAACCCCCGCAACCTCCAGAAGCTGGAATACGGCCAGAAAAGAGATTCTTCCGAGAGCTTCCAGCAAGCAACACACTGCCCTGCCGTCTCCTTGATTCTAGCCTAGGGAGACACATTTCCAACTTCTGAACAACAGAACTGTAAAATAATACATCTGTGCTGTTTAAAGACACAAAGTGTGTGGTAACTGTTGCAGCAGTAGTAGGAATCTAATATACATACACTCTTCTGAACATTCTCTACATATTGCATCATTTAATCTCAAAAATAGTCTTATAACTGAGGTATTCTTCTTCATTCTTTGATATAGTTAGGAATAAAAACAGTGAACACATAGAGAAGTCAAGTAGTTTGCTAAAAATCGCAAAGATTTGATCCTAAGGGATCTGAACTTGGTATTTTGGGTCCAGAGCCTCCATTCTTAAACACCACAAAACATTACCATATGATCCAGCAACCCCAATCCTGGGCTAAACTGGGAGTTCGAGATTTGCAGATACTAACTGCTATACATAAAATAGATAAACAACAAGTTTATACTGTATAGCACAGGGAACAATGTTCAATAACTTGTAACCAATGATGCAAAAGAATATGAAAACAAATATATGTATGTTCATGTATGACTGAAGCATTATGCTGTATACCAGAAACTGACAACATGGTAAACTGACTAGACTTCAATAAAAATATATATACAAAAATACATGTGTGTGTGTGTATACTATATATATATTATGTATAGTATATATATACTATATACATACACAAATTCAACAGAAATCCTCTATAAGGCAGGTACAAGGAGCCATTGTACAGGCAATGAATATAATGGGGGTCAATTCCAGGCAGGGAAGATCTCTTGATTGGACCACATAACAATTCACAGATTATATACAGATCACATACATTTTCCATGCATTATATCATTTTTCTTAACACAGAACATGGTTCTTTACTTACTGTGAAAGGTTGGAAGATACATCAACACTATATACTTTAGCAAAGTGTGCTGTTTCCTGATATTTTGAGGCCAAGATAAATGTATATGGATTTCAAATTAAATCTTATTTTATTTTGATCTTATTTTATTTATTAAATATTGTTTTCACTTTAATCAGTAATTCTCATTTTCAACTATGTCACAAAGGGGGCTCACATTTGTTGCATAGAGCATGACTGGAGAAAATATAGAAGTAGTGTGTGTGTGTTAAACACGTTTTTTTTTTTTTAAATTAACTAAATTCTCCTCCAACTATAACTTGTTTTCTTTAATTTATTTCAGGATAAGGTTTTACGGGCATCTACCAACTTATACTTATCTTTGTAAGAATAGAAATTGATTTCCTACTATAGGTGTTGCTCACTTTAGGGAATAAACACATTCTAGAAAGACAGTTGTTGGAAATAATTTTTTGTAATACTTGCCTTTTATTTTCCCCTTGACATTCATTTTAAACTTGAAGACTGTGTAGCAGAACATTTCCACAAGAAAAAGTCCAATCAAACTTAGTCTTCATAAAAAAAATGTTTTTTTCCTTGAGGAAAAAAAAATAACTTTAATGTATAATTGCAAATTAGAATTTTGGGGTCATTAATATTTGCCCATTGCCTTAAAGGTAGCAATGCTGAGAGTTGAAACCAAGAAAAGGTAGAAAAGTGTCTAATAAGTTGTTGACTTCTTCTATGTGCCAAATGTTATTATATACATCAAAATGTGTATAATTTATCTTCAGATTGAGATCCTCGGATTAATTGCATCATAATCAGCTGAGATGTATGTTCCAGTGCTAAATCTACTGAAAAAAGAGTCAAAATCTCTGGGGGATAAGGCTGGGAAATCTGCACTTCTCATAAGCAGACCTGGTGTTCGTTAAATCCTCTGAAGTTTGAGAAGCACTAATCTATGTAATAGGAGGTCCCCACTTCTAGGTAAAAATTTTCATTAACTAAGTTGGCAAAAAAAGATACTGTTTACATTTACAATTTAAATTCTTAATTTTTAATTTCTTAACTGACTACGTGCATGTGAAGAGTTTCTGTTCATGAATTTTAACTGCAGGACTCGGATCTGTTGAGGAGGGTGAGCACACACCACGGACTGAGGCGTCGGACCTTCAGCCTGCTGTCTCCTCCACTCTGAAGGGTACGTGTTGTTTGTTGGGGAGCAGAAGAGCTCCAAGGCTTGTATCTGCCTAACCGCAGTTTCCCAGTTCTTTCAGATGAACAGATCTTCTTAGGCTGAGACCCCAAAGCTTCCCACAAAAATGATTCTGAAAAATAGCCTAATCACAACACTTTGATAAGCCATCAAAGCTGATACTGTCTTTTACTAACATTCAATAGAGCGCATATTGCTACCTACTAGGACCTGATCGTTCAAACGCCAGTTGATGTCACAGACAGTGCTGAAGTGGCTCATGAATTTGCAACGACAACAGGTGCTTTGAAAACAGGAAAGCCGGCTGGATTTTGACTGAACATGCTAATTTTCAAAAGAATCACTCCCTAGCTCGGTTTTATACAGTGCAACCTGTTAAGGCTATTTGGAAATCACAGGGGTTGGTGATAAAGTAATATTGCGCTCAATTATCCATTATCAGAGGAAAAGATACCAGCATTCCTTTAGTCCCTCTGCAGGTTTATTTGAGTGCACAATCCAAGAAGGGAGCAGTGAGATGACCCAGAGGACATGTGGCTGTGTGCTCAGGGAGCTATCGGAGTGAATAAGTGACAGGATTTGGGGACACATTCCTGCAAATTTGGTTCTGCACTGAGATTAAAGCTTTAATTTCTACCACTTGAGAAAAGAGAGTTAAACAAACAGCCTCCATCCTTAAGGCAAGATTAAATTGAATCCTTTATCAGGGGGATCCACAGAGGACGAGATTAAGAAGTCTCATCAGTCAGTTAACTTTAGAAAATATTTCAGTGTAGGATCTCATGGCTGAGAAGTATTTCTTTAGAGCCAAGTTTCCTTCAGCTGCAGAAAACTACGTGAAGAAATTCAGGACTCTGGGGATTGGCAGTCCGTGACCTGCTCAAGCATTCTAGAAATTCTCCTGATTCAATCACCGGTGAGAGGATGGCCTTGTTGTACCAACAGCAGTGATGGGAATGTTGGCCCCTAAATGTTTCCTCTGGTTGCCTGGCATCTCCTCTATTTAACCTAATTCTTTAAGGCTCTTCCAGGGATACAGTTTTCACTTGAGCTTTAGCATCTTCACAGCAGGGGTTAGGGTGACGTGAATGAGGCACTCAGCTCAGAAATGAAATTCAGGGAGTGCTAGAAAACCCCGTAATCAAGATACATAACATTTAACTCAATGTTGTAAGAAATCAAAATTAATGCAAAAGAAAAACCCATGAGGGACAAAATACCAACATTTTAAATATAGGGTGGTGTTGTTTCTTTTCTGACCTTGCATGGCTGTGCAGGCAGAACAGGTCTCTCTATCCATCCTGGGCATCTTCCTTGTCCCCCCAGGTCTCCTTCCACACGGATTTATGAGGCTTGACAATAACATGTGAATGCACTGGGCAACCGCAAGGTTTATATACAGTTTTATTTTATTGTAAGTCTTTATTAATTGTTACCACTTGGTTCAAAATATGAGAGGATATTTGGGTAAGTGAATAGTGAATCTGGGTAAGTGACTTCTTTTGTTTCATTTGTCTCAGGCATGACACTATTAGTATCTTAAACTTTTAATACACAGAGAATGTAACTATCCCATTAGCCACATCTGCATGTTAGAGGAGAGATACTTCACATTTCAAGTAACTCCTGTTTATGCTTCTAAGAATCCGTAGTCCTGCAGTTAAGCTGATTCTCCTTCCCCCTGCCCCCCAACTATTTCATTTGTATTGTGTTCTTGGAAATATGATTAACCATCCTTTTCACAAATCAAAACTGTGGATTTTGTGTTTTAAACTTGGGAATGTTATATCCTGATTGACAAGCAGTCAGAAAGTTTAGAAAGAACTAAAGAATTTTATCCCTAGTCTGGGCCAAAAGATCCAGCTTAGAAAGCTGCCTGTAGAGAAGCTTAAGAGAGATTTACTGGAAACATTTTTTGGCTTTTAATGCTCTTTTTAATGGGCAACCCAAATGCCATTTTTGTGTAGAGTGTATAGACTTCTAACAGCAATAACAGAAGTGCCCCATCTCATTGGTGACTTAGCTGAGGTCCCATGTATCAATCAAGACAGCAGGCATTTTGGAAATGTATCAGTGGGAAAAGTAACCTTGAAAGAATCATTAAATACTTTTCATAGGTTCCTTTCTAAAAAATGTAATAGCATAAATCTAATCTCAGAGTCCTCACATACTTATTTCTCTGATTAATTGTAAAAGATTTAATTTCTTTTCTATAAAATTTCACCAATTCAAGAAAAGTAATATCGAGGGTCCCTTGTCCCTATTTCAAGGCCTAAAAGTTTATAATAAAATATTTAGAATATTCCATCCAAAGTGACTGTCTGAGAATGCCTGCTTTTGGGGGGATGCAGTTTGAAAGGCAGTAAAATGGTAGATGGCACTTATATCAAAGCTTTATAGACGACTGAAATTATGAAGACAAGAAAATTCACTTAAGGATATAGTTCTAAGGATTTCTTCTTTTTCCTCTACCTCCTCATCCCCACCCCCTTTCTCCTTCTTCTATTTTTGATTTGTTGTCATTTGTTTGTCATTGAATTGACCCCCAAAAATATATCTAAGTCAACCTAACAAGAAAGTAAGTACCTTACTCTGAATGTGGAAAAACTGTTGGCAGTTAGCAAACCATAGAAGAGAGGAAACTGAAAAAGAATATGAAAAAATATATATATAATAAGTAGAAATGAATCACTATGCTGTAAACCAGAAATTAACACAGCATTGTAAATCGACTATATCTCAAAAAATAAAATAAAATAAAATAAAATAAAATAAAATATAAAATAAAATAAAAAAGAGGAAAAAAAAAAAAGCTCAGTGTTCCACTCCTGCAGAGAAGACGAAGATGTGCAATCAAATCACAAGTTTTAAAACGTAAATGCAAACAATTGCTTCATTACTTGAGTAATGAGAACGGAGACTTCCGAGTTAAACCCCATAGTTCATTTTCAGGAATAAAGGGTTTAGTTTTAAAGGCATGATATGGAAATTGAGAACGACGGGGTTTCCAACATTTAAAGGAACTTTCTTGAGAAGCTCTTTGGGTACCTCGCGTTGGATTTTATCATATATACAACTAAGGGCACACATCTCTTTAAACAGAATTTAGTTTTTTTCCCTTCAAGAAGTTTTGTTTGCAATAAATAAACAGATTGGACGAGTTTAGCAGGCATCAGAAAAAACTAAAATTATTTTTAACCTTAGTTTCTGACATTCCATGCCACACTCTTGAAGCCATTATGATTTTAAGTTGTAGGTGTTGGTTCATAGAGAATATAAAATTTATGCATACTTTTGGAAGAGTTTGTAAGTCCATGTTTTGTTTTCCTTTCTCAGCAAATAAGAGAGAGGGGCAAACAAATTTCAGAACGGCCAGGAGCAGACAGAGAGAAAGAAGACGGAAGGGGATACCATGAAGAAAAGAGCTGACAGTGCAGTCTCTCACCCATCCATCGTTTTTGTTCATATACACCTGGTTATGGAAAATGAATGGTATGAACCTATATTAAACCCAAGGCGTAGGGAATGTGAAACTAGAGGGAGGGTTTGCGAATTCGCCTCCTCAGAGAGGATTCTCTTTTTGTGGCAGTGTTACTTGAACACCTACTGCTGGCTATCCAGATTCAGACTGTTCTTTTATCAGCATCCCCCTCACCTGTCCCAATGAATATATTTAAGAAAGAATGGAAGGAAAGAAACGGTATGTCTAGCTTCTCTCCTTCCTTTTATAAAGGGGAAAGTCAGGCTTTCGTTACTTCGTCAGGGAAGTATATAATTCATATGTCACTAGAGGAAACTGTATCCCTTACAGTATGAGCATCTCTCTCTTTCTTACACACACACACACACACACACACACACACACACACACACACTGCACAGTTCTGAATAGGAATCATTCATCACTTTGATTTCCACATGCATTCAGTCTTTTCTGATCGTTGCTGTTACTCTCAAAGATTTCCTCACCTCTTTGTGACCAGGACTGTATGTTTGCCTGTTGCCATTACCTACATAGGATAGATTCTTGCACACAGAGGCTCTTCAAGAACTGTTAGTGAATTATGTTTGTCTTACTGATTTCACTTCGCTGTAAGCGTCCTTGCTTATAATTGTAGTGTGGTTGTATGTAAGTTTTCAGTTATTACTTTGGGTTTATTTTCCCACTGAAAACACAGTATTGATTTAGGACACTTGTTGATCTCAATGAATATATTTCTTTTTTCACTTTTTATAGACAAAATTTGACACCATGCAACAAAAATCCCCAAGCCCATTATCTTTCCTCCTTCAAATCTAGGAATAGAAAGAGACAGGGGGGTGCTATCCTCTAAAAAATTACAGAAATCAATGCACAGCCACATAAGAAAACTGCATTTAGCCGAGCTGCTGATGGTAACCAGGATTATCTCAGGGGCATTTGGAAACAGATGACACCTTTGGTCTTACCAATGACAGAGAGAATCCTTTGAGGCGGTGAGTTCATGCTGAGTGATTTCCAGGGAGTTCACTTCAATAAATGAGTGTTTTTCTCTCATTTATATGAGAGCTGAGCACTTCATGTCATGTTTTCCTTTCACAAGCTTCCGGTGACTTTAGTCCCTTCACAGACGTGTTATCTTAGATTTTAAATCTATCTATATATGTTATCCATGTCATCATATATATTTAAAAGTCAGTTGGGAGTTGCTAAGAAACCATTTCAGAAATATAAAATATGAATTACAGTAGTATGTCAATTAAACAAAATTAACAGCCAACCACAGGCCTCCAGAATTGTTCACAAGTTTAAAAGTAACAAGTGTCTGATGAGTAGCAATAATGACAACTGCAGTGCTGTCCCCTTTCTCCCTTTATTTTTCTCCATACTGTGGCATCACTTCTAAGTTGTATTATTAACTTACTTATTCTTTTCATTGTCTATTACTGTCACCTTCCCCCTTTCCCACCCAGCAGGTAAACTCCATGAGAGCCTAGGGGAGCACAGCCATTGTCTACCTTGTTCCCAGTGTAACCCCAACATCTAGAACTTGGTCTCGTTCATAGTAGTTGCTCAGTATAGAGTCATTAAAAGAATAAGAATGTATTTTTAAAAATCCATCTGGCTCATCTTTTAAAATTCTAGCATAATCCCAAATGCTAGTAAGAAATGTGGATGGATATTTGTATATACAGCTAGTTAATCAGAAATCTGGGTTCACACTTTCTGGAAATCAATTTAGCAATATGTAACAAAGTCTTAAAAGATTCAGATACTTTGCTAAAATGATTCTCTTATGAGAATCTCTCCTGAAGAAATAATAAAAAATGTGAGAAATTGTTTTAAAGAAAAATGTTCATTTTAGAATCATTTAAAATAGTAAAGACCAATGGAACAGAATAGAGAGCCCAGAAATGAACCCACAAACTTTTGGTCAACTCATCTTCGACAAAGGAGGCAAGAATATACAATGGAATAAAGACAGTCTCTTCAGCAAATGGTGTTGGGAAAACTGGACAGCAGCATGTAAAACAATGAAGCTAGAACACTCCCTTACACCATATACAAAAATCAACTCAAAATGGATTAAAGACTTAAACATAAGACAAGATACAATAAACCTCCTAGAGGAAAACATAGGCAAAACATTATCTGACATACATCTCAAAAATTTTCTCCTAGAAGAAATAAAAGCAAGAATAAGCAAATGGGACCTAATGAAACTTACAAGCTTCTGCACAGCAAAGGAAACCAGAAGTAAAACAAGAAGAAAACCTACGGAATGGGAGAAAATTTTTGCAAGTGAAACCGACAAAGGCTTGATCTCCAGAATATATAAGCAGCTCATACGACTCAATAAGAAAAAAATAAACAACCCAATCCAAAAATGGGCAGAAGACCTAAACAAGCAATTCTCCAAGGAAGACATACAAATGATCAAAAAGCACATGAAAAAATGCTCAATATCACTAATTATCAGAGAAATGCAAATCAAAACTACAATGAGGTATCACCTCACACCAGTCAGAATGGCCGTCATTCAAAAATCCACAAATGACAAATGCTGGAGAGGCTGTGGAGAAAGGGGAACCCTCCTACGCTGCTGGTGGGAATGCAGTTTGGTGCAGCCACTATGGAAAACAGTGTGGAGATTCCTCAAAAGACTAGGAATAGACTTACCATATGACCCAGGAATCCCACTCCTGGGCTTGTATCCAGAAGGAAATCTACTTCAGGATGACACCTGCACCCCAATGTTCATAGCAGCACTATTTACAATAGCCAAAACATGGAAACAGCCTAAATGTCCATCAACAGGTGACTGGATAAAGAAGAGGTGGTATATTTATACAATGGAATACTACTCAGCCATAAAAACCGACAACATAATGCCATTTGCAGCAACGTGGAAGCTCCTGGAGAATGTCATTCTAAGTGAAGTCAGCCAGAAAGAGAAAGAAAAATACCATATGAGATCGCTCATATGTGGAATCTAAAAAACAAAAACAAAAACAAACAAACGAACAAAAACAAAGCGTAAATACAGGACAGAAATAGACTCACAGACAGAGAATACAGACTTGTGGTTACCAGGGGGGTGGAGGGTGGGAAGGGAAAGACTGGGATTTCAAAATTGTAGAATAGATAAACAAGATTACACTGTATAGCACAGGGAAATATACACAAAATGTTATGATAACTCACAGAGAAAAAAATGTGACAATGAGTGTGTATATGTCCATGAACAACTGAAAAATTGTGCTGAACACTGGAATTTGACACAACATTGTAAAATGATTATAAATCAATAAAAAAGTTAAAATAATAATAAAATAAAATAAAATAAAATAAAATAAAATAAAATAATAATAATAATAAAAAATAAATAAAATAGTAAAGACTTAAAAACAATCTAAATTTCCAATGACAACAATATGGTTAAATACATTGGTATGTCTATTTAAAAATTTGCTATTCTATCACTCAAAATTAATGTTACAAAGGAAATACTCATAATGTGTTGCATGTGCAGCACAGGTTGGTATGTTAAACATACACATTAGCTCAAGAAAAAACTTAGGGAGAAATTTCCTAATCAGAGCCAAGACAGAGCTTTTGTTTCTACCTTACTTTTCTATTGCAAATACAGAGAACTGGCCAATGAATTAATAAATCCATACTAGCAATAAAAATCAAGAGAAAGTAATAGTAAAATATAACCTTTGAGGAAACTTAAAGAAGGAAAGCCAAAGGATCTGATTGACAAAGAGAGAAACAGAGCCCCAAATATGCACACAAAGCAGCTGTCAGAAGCTGTTCCGGGTCTCCCCAAAGTGCAGATGAAACCTTAAAAAGAGCAGTGAGGCCCTGGGCCCATGTCTGGCTGATTAGAATAT
This sequence comes from Camelus ferus, assembly GCF_009834535.1. Taxonomy (NCBI): domain Eukaryota; kingdom Metazoa; phylum Chordata; class Mammalia; order Artiodactyla; family Camelidae; genus Camelus; species Camelus ferus. Next base: position 4,058,468 of record NC_045718.1, on the reverse strand, counting down.
AAAGCTAGGCTGGCTCCTCTCCCTTCCCCTTCTGGTTATCAAGCAATTAACAACAGAGTTGTAGATCCCAGACTACAGCAGTGTTTGCTCAAAGAGGCGAGTTAACTCAGTTGGGGGCAGAGTCAACACCCTTTGTCTTTCAGCCCCTTGACAGTGGCACCAATCTCTGCAATTCCCCCAAAGATGTGGTGTTGCTTTGGGGGTTCAGTTTTGGTCAAGGCATTCCAGAGGCTTCTTTTTTATTTGGTCTTTCATAAAATAATAACTCTTACTCAATAAACATGAATGCACTTAGCAACAAAGCCTCAAATTATGTTAAATGATAAAAATAAAAGCCTTTCCATGGCTGAATAATACACTATTATATACTACACCAAATTTTCTTGATCTTTCCTTAGTTGATGGACACTTAGGTTGTTTCCATATTTTGACTATGGTAAGTGATTTTGCATTGAATATGGGAGTGCAGTATCTCATGGAGAACATATATCCAAAAGTGAGATAGCCCGATCATATGGTAGTTCTATTTTTAATTTCTTGAGTATATGCTTTTCATTGATAGCTGTACCAATTTACATTCTCACCAAAGTGTACAAGGGTTTCCTTTTCTCCACATCCTCACCAGCAGTGTTCTCTCTCTCTTTTTTTTTCATAGAATAGCCATCCCAACAAGTGAGAAGTGATTTCTCATTGTGGTTTTGATTTTCATTTCCCTGATGATTAGTGACAGAGCACCTTTTCAGGTACCTGTCATCCATTTGTATATCTTCTTTGGAAAAATGTCTACTCAAGTCTTCTGCTTATTTTTGAATTAGAATTGTTATTGTTGAGTTGTATTAGTTCCTTATGTATTTTGGATATGAACCGCTGATCAGATATATGGTTTGCAGATATGTTATCCTATTGCACAGATTGCCTTTTCATCTTGTTGGTTGTTTCTTTTGCCGTGCAGAATTTTTTTAGTTTGATGTAGTCCCACTCATTGATTTTTGCTTTAGCTGTCTGTGTGTTTGGTGTCATATACGAAAAAACACTTCCAAGGCCAATGTCAAGGAAATTTTTCCCTGTGTTTTCATCTAGGAGTTCTATGGTTTCAGGTCTTATATTTGTCTTTAACCCATTTGGGGGTAATTTCTGTGAGTGGTGGAAGATAGTTGTCGAGTTTCATCCCTTTGCATGAGGATATTGAGTTTTCTCAACACCATTTATGGTTTATATATAATTTAGTTTGCTGGAAACCTCTAGTCCTATAGAAATCTGATTATATTTGATTAAAATCCTAACCCCATGAGCCCTGATAACCCAAAGTCCACCCTGCATTTGTAAGCCTTATGTCTTAATTTCTAGTTTACCTGTGCCTTCATGCGCCTACAACCTCGCCATCCTCTGAATCATCTCATACACACACACATCCAAAAAGCTAAGGTTTTGTTAGTTTTATTGCTTTGCAAGATAGGGTGACATGCTAAGTGGTCTTCCACTGTATCTTTCTTTCAACCCAGCCTTCTTCTTCTTCCACTCCTCTCTTATTTCTTCTGGGAAAACTATCTCTTTCTGTCCTATGCAGAACTATCTAGGTTTGACACCAGCCAACCATCTGGCTCCACAGGTACCCTCTTGCCTCTCTCCTTAACCAAGCTCATTATGCCACTTTCTTGAGAAAGTTGACTCTTTCCCTAAAGAAAAACTTCATGTCAGCTATATATATAGAATAAACTTCTTTCAATTCTGTTATAGTTGGATCTGTCAAGACTAAGTGAGAAGTGGGCACTTTCAAGGAGGAAACTTGTTAACAATCAAAATAAATGATTCTTTGAGTTAAAATGGCACCTTTCATGTATAAGATCCTACACAGTTATAAGAATATCCATGTTTAACAGATCAAAAATAAAAGGTCCCATCTGAGCCATGGGTTTTCAAGCTCTTCCCACCATTTATTTCTCCCTTGTCTTCTCCACCTCAGTTAATGGCAACAGTACCATGCAGCTGCTTGGCCAGTTAGACATATTTATCCCATTCTCCCTCATATTCCACGTTCAGTAAATCAGCAAGTCCCATCAGCCTTACCATGGACATATGAACCCTCATCTAACAATTGCTCAGTGTCACCATTGTGACAACTCTGGCATGAAGCATGCTCATTTCTCACGTGGATGGGGGTATTAGCCTCCAAGCTAGAGAGATGGCTTCCATAGATCAATCAGATTATATCATCTTCAGCCTAAAATCTTTCCATGTTTTCTCATTGTTTTTAAAATAAAACCTTACCCCCGTCCCTGGCTAACAAAATCCAATATGCCTTCTTCTAATTATCTCAACTCACACCTTGCAACTTCCCCTCTTGTTTACCAGGCTCCAGAGACACAAGAAACATGTGAGCCTGGATTCAGCCTCAGAGCCTTTGTACATGTGTTCCCTCTGCATGAAATATCATTTCTTCTGATCTTCAAATGATGGAGTCAGTACAGATCTGTGCTGATCTGTGACCACTGAAGATGACACACCACTGTCCTACTCCAGTTAATAGGTTTTATCCTCCTTAGAGCAATTTTCATCCACTGAATTTACTAATTATCTGGACTTATTTGTTAAACACCCACTTTCCCTAGTGAGAAAGCAAGGATGATGAAATTAAAGACTTCTCTCTCTTGGGGCATCTACATAGCCTCTGACACAGAACAGACATACAGTAAACATTTGTGAAGTAAAATAATAAATGAACAAGCATGGCCAAAGAGCTGCAAGATGTTATTCATTCAAGTAAGAGAACTGGTTGATGTAAAGAAGCACTGATATACTTAAAAGAAGAAATTAATAAGAGAACAATTACAGGATTTGATCAAAAATATTACAGAAAGCAAATATCAGTCACATCAATTCAGCTCTCCAGCCCTGCTTATCACTCATTTCTTCTCTCTGGCCTTCTTGTTACTGGTTTGTGACACATAACGTTACTATAAGGATGGTTTTTAACGTATTTATATGGGAAAGGGGTTACTATAACTTTGGATAAATTACACATTTTTGGTAGCTGGAATTGGGGGAAATTGACTCAAGTCTGTTATGCTGTCCATGCAAATAAAGCCTGAAAGGACAAGAGAAACCAGTAATTTCAATAAAGTGTCTAAAAGCAGTCATTTGGGATATTTTTCTGGTGAACAGCTGAGAATCCCTAAACTTAGCTCAATTTGTGGAGTCACATCAAAGAACGGTTCTTCAAGCCACGCTGGCGCGTGTAGATATTTATGGTTCTTTTTCATACAAAGAAGAATGCTGTGCATCTACTAACGTTAGTTGAACAAAAGAGCAGGGTATATTTTGTGTCAACTTGACCAGTTAAAAGGGCCCAGCAATGAATGATCATCAGTTTGCTAAAATAAAGTTTACTTAGGGATGATAAAATAAACTTTGATATTGATTTATGAGGCGGCTTTGAAAAGGGAAATTCTCTGTAAACATGTGTACTCAATGGACCGTCAGTAACTGTGGCCTTCTTGCTTCATTTATCCTGATCTTATCCTAAGTAAAGAGGCTAAAAATAAATATCAGATGCCTAGAGAAAAGTGTAAACAACATGTCATTCTAATAAACCTCTTCACAGATCTCATTTATATACCCTAAAACACCTACTTACCGTTCAGTTTTGTCTTAAATATATTTATATTTGGTAGGCATCTCTCAGCAATTTTCTCAGGATACATTTTTAAATTGCTGACAAAAATCTCTATTTCCTATACTTAGTACAATTCAATACTCAAGTGACAAAAAAAGTTCCTGAACTTTGGAACTTAAAGATTTTAGATTAATATATTCAGTTGTGCCCCAAACTGATGAAAATTTAAATTAATATTGATTCTAATTATTCTGCTAGTTTCACTGTCCTCAGAATGATATAAAATAATTACAGCAATATATCAAATACTATCAAATTACATAAGAAAAGTGTAAGGACCAGTCGCAGGTGATTGAAACAAAATACAGTTTCTAGAAAGAAAACATGATTACAAATTAGCGTTGAAAAAACAAAGGACAATATCCCAGCCACATAGTATCCAATAATGCTTTATCACTTATATGTGAGAACTGGGGCAAAAGGAAGAAATAATGAGTTCATAAAGAAAAAAAATGCAAATCAGCTACAAAAATCAAATGATGAGAGACGGTCCAGTTTTTTTACTCACTATTAGATATAAGAAAGGTAATTCTGAATGCAATTTTATTTCTGTATCATTTTCAAAGAACAAAAATAAAAGAATGACTGAATTTATTACCATATTTAAATGGAACCTGTGCTACACCTAGCAAAAAATATATATATAAGACAGAAAGTGGCTGGCCAGAGGGACAAGAGAGAGAGGCAGAAATCGTATTTCTCAGGTAAGTAAACTCTCCCTAACCCCAAACACAACGTTTATTACCAGAGACAACAGGAATACTGCTGAGTGACAGGACAAAACAGTAAATTTTCTAAAATTCCAAGGAGGATTTTCTCTAAATCATTCTGCCTAAGAGAATATTCACTTAACATTATACATATGCTAGTAAGAGAGAGAGAAAGAAAAATACTGTATAGATACCCCTTATATGTTGGATCTAAGAAAGCTGTATTTATAGAAACACGAGTAGTATGCAGCTACCAGGCGCTGGGTGGTGGGGAAACTGAGATGTTGTTAAAGGGTACAGACCTTCAGTTATAAAATGCGTAAGTGCTGGAGACCTAATACACAGGGTAGTTATTATAGTCAACAATACTGCATTTTATACTTCAAAATTGCTAGGACACTTGATCTTAATTGTTCTCACCACACACAAAAAAATAATGATGTGACACCTTAGAGATGTTAGCAAACATACTATGGCGCTGATCGTGCTACATCTATAAATGTATCAAATCAATACATCATATACATTAAATGTACACAATGTTATATGTGAATTATTTCTCAATAAAAATATTAAACATTCAAAAAACAATAGAAGCTTGTGGAGTCTCCACTTTGTCCACAGGATTCTCACTAAGATTTCACTTGGTGGGTAACACTGTCATCTGTTATCAGGCTTTCTTAGCCTGGCCACTCACACCTTCAGTTCTGCGTGATTTTCTTGAAATGTTTCATTGATGGTTTTCTCAACTCTCTTTTCCCTTTAAAGTCATTAGAGAACTCGTATTATCTGGCTGTTGACCTCCTCTCCCAGGTTTCTGACTGTTTCTAGTTTCCGTCTCTTCATCGCTTTGCTTTCCTTTCTGAGTTTCCCTCAAATTTACCTTTCAAACATTCAGTGTTGTTCATTTCTACGTTCCCTGTTGCAGTTTCCATGAGTCCCCTTTTGTTTTCTGAATATTTATTTTTTGTTACATTCTGTACTTGTTTAAATAATGCAGTATCTTTACTTACTTACCTGAAGCTACAATGCAAATATTTTTTTGACGTTCTCTCCTCTTACAGAATAGAGCTGTTTTCTCAGTTGCTTTTATTTACTTTCTCATTTATTTTGTTTTCTCTTTTCCTTATTAGAGATTTTCCTCACATATCTGGTAACTTTCATTGTTTGCTAATGTTTAATATTTTTAAAAAGGTCATTGAAAGTTTTGAGGATGTTGTAGTATTATTTAAATTAACTGCATGGTGATCCAGCTCATCTTTTGGCAAAGAATTCCCATATTATTAGGGGAATCAAGAATCTAAGTAATTTTCAATACGTTTTAAAGCATCTCTCCTTATGTAGGGTACCCACGTCTTCTTCACCTTCAAGTCCAGAGGCAACTGCAGCTGCCAGCTTCTGAGTATTGTGAGAACTTGGTGGTGTGTATCAAGCGAATTCTGTTTTCTCACTATTGTTTATGGCTCAACTTCTGCCCAATTGTTAAAGCAGCTACCACTCATTCACTTGCTTTGAGGTGACAGTTTCTTTCCCAGAAATGTTTGCTGTTCTTTGCATTTCTGTTTTTGAGTAATTATGGTTTTATGTTTTGTTTTGTTTTTTAATTATTTGGTCAGTTGTTTTAAATTCAGGTTTTAGAAATGGAGAGATGTAGTAGCTGATTGCCATTTTTAACTGGAACTCTTCTACAAATTTTACTTCTACAGGTGGTTAAACTTATGCATTTCCAAATAATTCACATTTAACTTGTCTTTCTTAAAATGACAAGGTAAAAATGAAATTGCAATAGTATGCCTCTCTTCGCTTACTTCCTCCCTTCCAAATCACTGTAATCCTTCATTCTGCTGAATATGGTTAGTAAAAAAAATGTGAGGGTTGATATAAGAATTATTACATTGATATTATAATTTATTTTCACAAATAATCCTACTCCAAATCTTTGGATATTTTATTTTAACTGATTTTTTTTACTTCATCATCAGCCTTTTAATAATGAGGTGTGCCCATTTTTTTTAACTTAATTTCATCTGTCACCTGGTAGAAACCAATCTAATTTTTCACAAAAATTCACACGAGTAGAATATTTCTTACTTTTATATTCACATTATAAAAGACAGCTTGGCCAAATGTAAAATTCTTGAGTCACTGTAATTTTTCTTGTAAAAAGAAAGTCATGAGACTTTCTCCATCACACTTTCACATTTAACAACCATAGCAGAACAATAGGAAGGGTGCAGATTTTGATTCATTTTACAACGTAGTTTTAGATACTGCTGAGCTTTTATGTATTTTGGGGTCTCCATGGACAATACTATCCTAAGACCAGGGTGATAGGTATTCCTGCTATAGACCTCTTTTCAGTGTAACAAACATGATTTTTGAAAGTTCAGTAATGGGTTGAGTTCATGGGAATTATACAAGAGCTATGCTTGAGCTGAATGAGTCATGTCTGTCCCACTCCCAGGCCAGAATAAGTAAGGCTAAAAGCACCATATTATGCACAGAGGGAAAACAGTGAGGGGAAAAAAAAAAGTGGCTTTATTTTTTCTTTTAAAATATGACTGCCACAAATCCCTCAAAGTGGAAGCCTTGGCAGACCGGGCCCGCAGATAACAGAGCTCCCACTGGTCATCTCCTCTCATCCCCATGTTTTAGGGGGTACTTAGAACTATCTGGACTACGCACAGTCAGGGCAGTGAAGTGAGGTGAGGCTCAGGGAGTAGGGAGCCTATCTGACCGGGCTCCTTGGAGAGCTTGACTTGCTTGCTTCTGCCCATCCCAGCAGAGCTCTGCCCATCTCAGGCCACCAGGGGCAGGGCTTCCCTGGCGCTGAGCACATTTCCTTTAGCCTCCATATAACAAAAGATGTCCCCAGGGAACAAGCTACAGCGCTTGCATGGAGCCCAACAAGCTATTGGACATCGGTCATAGTTTGATTTATGACTTTTAAATATTCACATATATGACATGTAGTCCTCCTGCTCTGGGTGTCACAAATATTAAAAGAAAGTCAGTTCGTGAGTATTTTAGTAGACAGACTCTGCAATGAGAGCCATTAAGCAGACACTATTTTGAAAGAAATCACTCCCAGAAAATTTTGATATTTTTTGGCAAATGTTGCAAACATACTTACAACAAAATAGAATAAGATATTCCTTCTCTGAGTGCCATACCAGCTGGAAAGATCACCACTCCCTCTCAGTGCTATTACACACCAAGCATTTGGTGAATTCTTCCCACTCCTTTAAGAATTTAGTATCTAGACCATTTGATTTCTTCAAAATCCAAATGCTAGCTAATATTATCCCTTACATCAGTTTCCATTTTAAAGAAGAATTATATAGTTCCTAAGTTCTAACCTCAACTCATCTACCCCCTCAGAAGTCTATGCTCTAGGAAAGTTTCAAATATGAGAATCTCTGAATGTTTTATTCCTACGCTTCTGGCTTATTCACCTCCAGTTCTCTTCCTCTTCCTCCCCTCCTTTCACCTCCTTCTTCTTTTTTAATTTCAGTTGAAAAATGTCTTTTTTTTCCCCCTCTCCCATTTTTGGCTTATCTTCATTCTCTACCCAACCTGGACAACAGAGAGGCACTTTGTGAAGCTGAGCTACTAACAGGAGAGGCTTTTGGTGGAATCAAAAGCAAAAATCAACAAGACCATCTAACAAAAACATCAAGCCCAAAGGGCTAAGCTGAGAGGAAGCAAACAGGCATGAAGCAAGAGGACAGAAGATGTCAGGGAAACTAGATAAAAACTAGAGATTCAAAGCCATGGGAAAGGGGGTGGGTCGGGGAGTGAATCTAGATTTCTTTTTCTAAGGCATTTGCAGTCATGAGCATAGGGATGAGAGAAGAATGGCAGGCAGGAAATATGATCCTAAATTCTGTTTCTATAGGGCTCTTTTTCTCCCAGGCAAAGGAGATCCACAGTCTTGAGGGACATATCACCCAGGTAATACTAGATGAGCAAATAATAACTCACCTGGGGGAACTTACTTAACTACTATAAGTACATTGCTTATTTATTAAGTGAGGATATTAATGGGAACCATATCGTAGGCTTGTTGGTAACTAATCCAATGAAGTGTGAAGTGCCAAGAAAAGTTCCAGGCCTTGTAACAAGTGTAAGAAATGTTCATTGTCAATGGAATTATTATCCAGATTATGACGAGATCTTATGAACCATCTCTTTCCCACAGTAAAGTACACCACTCTGGTGCTTAAGTATTCTTCTACATTTGATTTAATACGTATCTTCTTGAAAGCTCAAATAAAAGGAAATCCCCTTCTGACATAGAAAATAGGCTTTAGGATTTTTTTTTAAATTGAAGTGTAGCTAATTTACAATGTGTTAATTTCTAGTGTGCAGAACAGTGATTCATATATATATGTGTATATATATATTTATACATACATCATATGTATAAAAAACCTTTTCATATTCTTTTTCATTGTAGGCCATTACAAGGTACTGAATAGAGTTCCCTGTGCTATACACTAAGAGCTTGTTGTTTATCTATTTTATATATAGTAGGTAGTATCTAGGAATTCCTGGCTCCCAATTTATCCCTTCCCAACCCCTTTCCCCCCTGATAAACATAAGTTTGTTTTCTATGTCTGTGAGTCTGTCTCTGTCTTGTAAATAAGTTAATTGTGTCTTTTTTTTTTCAGGCTTTAGGTTTTATTCACAGTCAGTTAAGATGTCAGGTTTCCAGGCCATCCATGCCAGCACCCCCCCTGACTTGGCAGACATTCTGACTTAGGCTGACAGTGAAAGCAGCCAACCTCGTCCACTCTGTCTACATTCCGTGCAGTATTCTTCTACATGACCTCATGGTACTGGCCACATGGAAATAGCAAAACTGATTATAAATTTAACCACATTTGAATTCAGTGAGTGCCAGTTTTACAGCATGAGCTCAACTGTATCCTAATTCTCAATTTTAAAAAATTTGTTTTGCAAGGAAACAAAGAAAAACAAAAAATAAAATAAACAAACAAATTACAGAATCTGGATGGACTCTTCTACTTCATGGTAGAAATGTATTTAACAAGCATAATAAGTATGATTAAAGTATTACATCCCATACAATTAAACCTACACACTTTGTAAACATATTTTTAAAAACTTGATTTAGAAATATGGACTAAAAATCAAAATTACAATGTAAAAAAGCCAAATGCAGCTAACTGAAAGATTATATAGAATTCTGGGTCATGTATGTCACTATACATCTATATATGAATTTTGAAAGTGACATGGTAATAATGTGAAATCATTAGCTTTTCAAATGAGTTAACATCAGTTTTTCAGTGTTCCATCAATCTTGGTTTGTTAAAGGAAAAACATGAAAGAATTGTGTGATCTCTTGGTTCAATGTGTTTTATTTCTCTTATATGCATGGTTTATCTGTACATATATTTTTGTCTTCTTAAACAATTTGACTTTTTGCTATTCTCAATATATGTCAGGTAATTATAATACACAGATAATCTAAGCAGGTAAATTTTGTTTAACTAAAAGATACAAATGCAAATTGCAAGGATCCAACTGAATTTACATACACTGGACTCCTTTCCCGGCCCCCACATATTTCTGGTCAAGAAGTGGAGAAAGCCAAAGCTATGACTTCAACAACCCCCCCAAAAAGTCCTTATATTGCTTTAAAAACTTCACTATGTATGTATCCTGTTCACACACAAAACCATTGTTGATTATATTGAGAGAATTCTGTGTGCAAAGATTATAAACTCAAATCATGTTCTGTGAAAATTATAGAGCCTTTATTTAAGTCTGAGTCATAAACTGCACCTGCATTTGAATGGATTTTACCCATCATCCTAAGTGCTCAGTTAAGCCAATGTGTGCATAATCATATCAGCAACTGCAATACTGCATTTAGAAAAAAATCTGTCAGATTATACTGGAAAAACAATTTGCAGAAGTATTCTGAGTTTGCTCTAAAGTACCATATCATATTTGCTTGCATATTCTACTTTATTTTCCACTAAAAGTAAGCCCATTATGAAATTTCATGAAATTTTCTCTTCCTATCGGTTAAGTAGCTTGAGCACGGTAACACACATTTTCATAAGATGTTAAAGTTTTACAGTTTTGAACTTTTATTTTCAAGATGTCAACAGTAAAACACAAGTCTAGTTGAGTTGAAGGTATTTATATAAATCTATGACATTACAGTCATTTCATAAAAAGTATATTTAATTAATTTAAGGGCTTGAAAATCTATGTATTTTAATAGACATATCACCTGTTTTGTTAGAAAGTCTTATCCCTACCTATTATTGCCTGTCACAGGGATTAGTAACGTGGAAAGTGGGCCAGTAAAAATATTCAAATTGTTCACTTACATCAGTGGATAGATCATCCAGACAGGAAATCAATAAGAACATTGGCCTTAAATGACACATTGGACCAGATGGACTTAATAGATAACTACAAAACATTCTATACAAAACCAGAAGAACACACATTCTTTTCAAACACACGTGGGACATTCTCTAGGACAGATCACATCTGAGGCCACAAAAAAGTCTCAATAAATTTAAGAAAATTGAAATTATATCAAGCATCATTTCCAACCACAGTGGTATAAAAGTAGAAATCAATTAAAGAAAGAAAACTGGAAAAAACACAAACGTGGAGACTAAACAACATGCTACTAAAAAAAAAATGAATCAATGAAGAAATCAAATTGAAAATCAAAACATACCTTGAGATGAATAAAACAGAAATACAACTTTCCAAAATCTATAGGAAGCAGCAAAAGATATACTAAGAGAAAAGTATATAGCGTTACAGGCCTACCTTAAGAAACAAGAAAAATCTCAAATAAAACACCTAACTTGAAAATTAAAGGAGTTTTTTTCTTTAAGAACAAAGTCCAAAGTTAGAGAAGAAAGGAAATAATAAAGAGCAGATTAAAAGTCAATCAATAAAAACCAGTAGAAAATATATATTAAACTAAGAACTATTGTTTTGAAAAGATAAACAAAATTGATAAACAGTGAGCCATACTCATCAAGGAAAAGAGAAACACAGTCTAAATGAATAAAATTAGAAATGAAAGAGGAGAAGTTACAACCAATATCATAGAAATGCAACTGTAAGAGAATAACTACAAACAATTATACATCAACAGGTTGGACAACCTAGAAGAAATGGATGAACTCCTAGAAACATACAATCTTCCTAGACTGAATCAGGAAGAAATAGGATTTCTGAACAAACTGGTTGCTAATAATGAAATTTAATTAGGAATCAAACAGCTCCCAACAAAAAAAAAGTCCAGGACCAGACAGCTTCTCAGGGGAATCCTACCAAATGTCTAAAGAAGAGTTAATATCTATTCTTCTCAAACCTTTCAAAAAATTGAAGAGGAGGAAACACTTCCAAACTCATTCTACAAGGCCATCATTACCCTAAAATCAGATGAAAATATTACAGAAGAAAATTACAAACCAATATGCCAAACAAACATAGACACAAGAATTTTCTATGAAATATTAGTACACTAAATTCAACAATACATTAAAAGAATCATACATCATATCAAATGAGTTTTATACCCAGGATGCAAAAGTGGTTCAATATCTGAAAATCAACCAACATGATATATCACATTAACAAAACAAAGGATAAAAAAATCACATGACTTTCTCAATAGATGCAGAAAAAACACTGGACAAAATTCAACATCTATTTATGTTAAAAAAAAAAAAACTTAACAAAGCTGGTATAGAGGGAACATACCTCAACATAATAAATGCCATTTCTGACAAACCCACAGCTAACATCATACTCAATAGTGAAAAGATGAAAACTTTTCCTCTAAGGTCAGAAACAAAGCAAGAATGCCCAGTCTCACCACTATTATTCAACATAATATTGGAAGTCCTAGTCACAGCAATCAGACAAGAAAAATAAATAAAATGCATATAAATAAATAAAATCAAAGTGGAAGGAAAGGAGTAAAACTGTCATTATTTACAGATGACGTGATACTATATATAGAAAACCCTGAAGACTCCGTCAAATAACTACTAGAAATAATAAATAAATTCAGTAAAATTGCAGGATACAAAATTAATATACAGAATTCAGTTACATTTTAAGGCACCAATAATCAACTATCAGAAAGTGAAAACAATCCCATTTACAACTGCATCAAAAAGAATAAAATACCTAGGAATAAATTTAACCAAAGAAGTGAAAAACCTGTACTCTGAAAACTATGAGATACTGAAAAAAGTAATTGAAGATGACACAAATAAAATGCAAAGATATTCCATGCACAAGGATGGAAGAATTAATACTGTTAAAATGTCCATATCACCCAAAGCAATCTACAAATTCAATGTAATCACTATCAAAATACCCATGGCATTTTTCACAGAACTAGAACAATAATTCTAAAATTTTTATGGAAGCACAAAAGACCCCACATATTCAAGGCAATCTTAAGACAAAAGAACAAATCTGGAGGTATCACACTGACTTCAAACTGTATTAAAAAGCTAAAGCAGTTAAAACAGTATTACTGGCACACAGACACATAGATCAATGGAACAGATAAAGAGCTCAGAAATAAACCCATGCCCACATGGTCAATTAATCTATGGCAAAGGAGGCAAGAATATGCAATGGGGAAATGAAAGCCTCCTCAATAAATCGTGTTAGGAACACCGGACCGCTCTGTGTAAAAGAATAAAACTCAACCATTTTCTCACACTATATGCAAAAATAAACTCCCAAAGGACTAAAGATTTAAATGGAAGATCTGAAACCATAAATACACAAAATGACTAAAGTTAGAAGGGCTGACAGCAATTGTTGCCAAGAATATGAAAAAAAAAAATTTGATCTCTTACACATTTCTGTTGGGAAGATAATTTTGTACAATCACTTTGAGAAAATTTTTAATGGTATCTGCCGAAGTTGAAAATACACACAATCCATTCATTATTCAGTAAATCCACTCCTAAATATATATCCAAAACAAAAGCACAAAAAGAATGTACACAACACTGTTATACATCATATTACCAACTTGGAAACAATCCAAATGACCACCAACCTAATAAATAGGTTGCAGGGTAATCATATGACGGAATATCATGCAGAAGTGAAAATAAATGAACTACTCTCTCATGCATTAACTAGAGTAAGGCAGATGGGCATAATACTGAGTGAAAGAAACCAGACACAAAAAGGTGCGTTCTGTATCATTTCATCTACGTAAATTCCAAAAGCTGGCAAAACTAATCATGTTAGTGGTTAGATTTAGAGATACATGGAGTGGTGGTTGGAAGGAGAAAAGAAAGTAACCTGTGATGTCCTCTTGATATTGCATTTTTGGACCTATGTTACCATTGTTTGAATTCATGATTTGTATACCATTCCGTTTATTTTTAAAGATAAAAAGATAATAATCCAAGATGGAATGTCCATGATATTTATTTGGATTAGACAACCGTTCTTGATGCCAGTTGTATCTTTCTTCTTTTTGACTAGATCAGTCTCATCAGAGATTTAGCCATTTTATTGCTTTTCACAGAGAAACTGCTTTTGAGTTCATGACTTTTCTCTGCTACTTTTCTGTTTTCAATTTGACTGATTTCTGTTTCCATTTTTATTATTTCCTTCCTTCAGTTTCTTTGGGTATAATTAGTTTAATTTTAAGTTTAATTAGTTTAATTTTTTTTTCTTAAGATGAGATCATGGATCATCAATTTAAGTCCTTTTTTTTTAATATGAGCATATAATGCTGTCAATTCCTTCTAAACACTGCATCTTACATATTTTAATAGGTTATATTTTTATTTTTGTTCAATTCAGTATGTGTTCTAATTTCTCCCTGGACTTCTTCAGGCCCACAGCAGTGACAAAGTCTCTCTTCAGTGTCCCTCCTGCCTTCAGTTTTTCTCATGGGGACCTAACAGAAGTTCTTAGGAAAAAAAACTTGCTAAAAGGCACATATTTCACTATGTCTGTGTCTCCCAGGGCCTCCATGGTATTATGTTAACCCAGGATTGATTTAGGCAATTACTTACAATTTTGGCTGATTATTCCCGACCTTTATATGTAGACACATCTCTCCTCTTATTTCTTTAGGTGAGAAAGTCTACATGTCTTGTATCTGGGAGAATGGAGTCCCTTCTTATGTTTTAGGCTGTTTACCCAGCAACCTAGGCTCTCTAATGGGCCAAGAAAAGTTATTACTTGTAATTTATCTGGCTTTCTCTCTTTCATAGGGTAGATACAATTATCTTTCTAGCTTTTTACATCTTAGAAGTCGGGTCTCAGAATAAAAATTTAAATAAGCAAAATAAAAATTCTCAAAGTCCAGAGGAAGGATATTAGAAACGTGAATTGGAACATGTAGTGATAGAAAGATCAACTACCAATATTTGACATAAAATATATAAATGTTGAAGTAGTATTTGCTAGGTTTGAATAGTAGAAAACTACTGTTAAAGACTAATTTGTAAACAGGAGATTTGGGATGTTGAAATCTAGAATAGGATAGGAAATAGGAATAAAGACAAGCAAAGACTAAGAAAATTTAGAAGATTTGGAGGATGGAAATGGAAATATCAATATTGATCTAGGAATAAACCCAGAAGGACAGAAAAGAATACACTGAGGAAAGAAATGTTTTTAAATGACCATAATCAACTAGAATCATGAAAGACAAAAATTTGGATCGAAAATGTACTTAATGTGATAACAAAGGAAAACATACAGAGACATATATACACATATGCACACACTATGGTAAAATAAAAAGATGTTAAAGCAAGAGAGAAAATTGCTAACTTTTTCAGAAAGCAAAAAGAGATAATCTACATGAAAGTAAGAATCATATAGACATCAGATTTTTCAACAGCAACAAGAAATGAAAAAAATGCAGTGCTTTTTCCAAAGAGTATGGAGGTTTATGTAATGATTCCATCTTATATATGATGATGTAGCAGGAAAGATAAGGATCTCTCCCCTGAAATGCCCTTTCCCTGATCCCTGGAATTTATGAATATATGACCTTCTGATGCAAATCTTGAAAACCAGCAATGCAGGGGGTCCTTCTCATCCTGCAAGTCTATGACCCACCTTTCTGCCTGCCTCTTCCACTTTTAAGAATGCATGTGACTACGTGACTGAGACACTATGCTGTACACCAGAAATTGACACATTTTTAACTGACTATACTTCAAAAAAAAAAAAAAGAATGCATGTGATTAGATTGCACCAACCCAGATAATCTATGTAGTATTCTCATCTCAATGTTCTTAACCTTAAAAATATCTGCAGAGTTTAATTGGCTCAGGGGAGACTGGGCCCAGCAGTGCTTAGGATACGCGGAATCAGCTCCTACTGACCTGTTTTCTAGTCCACATTCTTCCCTCATCCACTCTTATGATTAAGCACAACAGAATGCATGCATGTCGGGAGCCTCAAAAGACTATGAGCCACAATGACATTTCACATTATTTATATCCCAAAGTGGAAGAGAGAATAACAAAATTTCTCTTATCTCCTCAAGAGATAGATGATTACATGGCAGGACAGGCCTCTATGTTGACTCTAGAAGTAAGTGTTACTGCTCCCTGGGGTTTTATGAGGTCCATGATCCTAGGATAGATCTGCATTATAAACAGGAGACTGTGATAACATAGTGCACAGAAAGAAAAATTTACATTCCAAAAAAGGTTATGTTTTCAAGAAGACTCAAGAGAGAAAAAAGGCAGTTGCCTCTTTTCCCTTTATAAGCAAAGCAAATTCATTTGTTTAAAATTTATTTTTATAAAGTCTTGTTGCTACTTCTGACTCTCCTGGTAGCCCATTTCTTCCTTCTTTATTAAATTTAGATTTAATAAAGCTTATATTTGGCAGATTTTAAACAGCAGAATTCATGAATGACCTGGTTGGCAAACGTGACTCTCCAGAAAATGTGTAAGCTTTGCTAAAGGGTGGGTACTGGGCACCATCAAACTGGCTCCAGGCTTTTCTGAATGTTTCTGTTTGGAGTTCCACAAATTTGGTTAGAAATGATTGAGAAGGAAACTTACTTTCCAGTTTCCACACATAGAGAATTAACTTTTCCTTGTTGATATTTTTACTTTGGGAGAAGGGGTTTGCTAACCTACTCTCTCTCTGATACCACAGTTTGTGGAAGGTCTTGACTCTGTGTCTGTGGGGGGATAAATCTCAGCTCCAACAGCCTGCCTCACTTAGCCCCACGGCTGGGTCTCCTATTCTCCACATGGATGTTAAGATCTGGTGTTTGCACGACACCCTAGGTCATATATAGCATTTACAGGTTCAGCGCTTGAAAATTCAATTCTCTTCTTTGCTCCCCCTTTCCCTCCCTCCTCCCCTTCCTTCCTCTCTTTTTTCTTTCTTTCCTTCTTTTTCTTTCTTTCTTTCTTTCTTCCTTCCTTCCTTCCTCTCTCTTTTTTTAAGCAACCATGGATTTCCGTTTCATTTTGTGAACATACATAGATGTATATTTTAAAATACAGTAGTTGTAATTTATCCAGCAATTCTGGATTTTTTAAAAAAGGGGGATATTTATTAAATGTTCATAATCCATCTGGATCCTATAGTACTTTCCTCTCCCTTCTCTCCAGACGCAGCAATTATTACATATGTATATGTAAGCTTGCTCTCGTCTGTCTGCAATCACTTCTTTTATGTTGTAGAAAATTTCTCTCATCCTTATCAAAGTGCAGAAATGAGAACAAATGGCAGTTTGCTCAAGAAATACTTACTCCCTATAATTCTAAGTGTAAACTTACAAGCTTTCTTGGGTCTCCCTGGAACAAACTTTAAGAAGTCTTAAATTCAGGTAGATAAAATAATGTCCCATTTCTCGAATTTTGAGCCAGTGTGGGGATCAAAATAAAACCAAATGCATTTGCTTATAATAATTTTACAGGTTATTATTGCCATCCTAGAAATACATACAGAATTATTTGGGGGGAAAACGAGCAAATAAATTTGTGTTTCACAACAGAGCGTGACAGCGTGTGAAGGAGGCGTGAATGTGTGTGTGTGTTGCAGATAAAGGGTTGATAACCAGGGTTTCCAGACTTGGTAAAAGAAAAGTCACAGTGAGTTTAGTAGAAACGGGAGGATTGAAATGAGCTGGGACAATAGCGGCAATACATAAACTCTGACATAAAAGGAGCAGACACATTTGGTAGGTACTTTCACGGCTCATTTTATTGTTATGTTTACTAATATAAAGGAACACCTTTTGCAGCATCTCTTCCTCCCAGGAAGTTATAATATCTAAGAATTATTGCCTCATTTATGACATAGTAAATTTCTCAACCTAAGGCTCCTGTTACATAAAATTCAATTGTAACTTAAAGGACAAGTCAAAATTCCAGTTTGGATTTTGTTTCATCAAACTCTGCGTGTGCTCAGAAAAGTCACAACGCTGATCTGTGTCCAGCCTGATTGTTTATTAAAGTTTGTGCCCAGTTTCCTTCCATTAAAATCAGAGTCCTGGCATTGCTGGACCCTACAATATTATGACTCTATTCTTCCATTCTACTTCGGTTGTAAAAGTTCATATAACTAAATGAAATTTTTGAACCACACTTCTAGAAAAATTCAGCTTAAAATATCATCAGTTAATAAGATACACATCAAGATTTCTTTAAATTGATTGTTAGATGAATTGTTCACTGAGTGCATGCAATATGATGACACGTATGCCATCCTTTATATAATGATATAATGATTATACATATATAATAGATACACAAAATCTTACACACACACACACACACACACACATACAATCTTAAAGTTTAGCTTATACTATGATGGGGCATGCTTGTCATTTATACCTATCATCTTCTTTATCAATGCATGTTAACAAATGAGTTATCATAGATAACAGAGGCAAAAATCAGGTTTATAGTGAAGACTGCTTCCACTAAATATAGCTTGTGATGCATAACAGGAGTTGAAATATGATTGGCAGATACTCATCAGGAATCAGACTTACTAAAGGAAAAGTCAAAATGAATTAGCAGAAATGGGAAGGGTTGAAAGAAAGCTAGGACAATACTGGCAACACGAGGATAGAAGGAGCACATTACATCTGGCAGCTAGGTTTACTGTTATGTTTACTAATATAAAAGAACATCTTCTGAAGCATCCCTTCCACCCCTTCCTCCTTGGAAGTTATAACATCTAAAAGTTACTGCCTTGTCACAACCCATCATGAGGACAGCA
Source organism: Camelus ferus (assembly GCF_009834535.1). Lineage (NCBI taxonomy): Eukaryota > Metazoa > Chordata > Mammalia > Artiodactyla > Camelidae > Camelus > Camelus ferus. The sequence continues at coordinate 4,039,814 of NC_045718.1, read as the reverse complement.
ACCTGGTCCTCTGGAGGACTGGACGCAATGGCCCTGGGCACACTGGAGCCTTCTTTCCCCTTCCTCCCTTCCCATCCTTGTCACCCCCAGACTTTGAAAGACCTACCTATCCCAACAGAACTGCAACACCATCTCCCAGGATGGAATCAGGACACTCGTGGTCAGAAGGGGATGAAGTTACTGTCTTTGGCGCATCTTATCAGCACTTCAAGGTCTTCAATTTTAATTGTCATAGAGTTATACCTCGTATTTGTTTAATTTCTTTTATATCTGTGACTATATTGTTATGACTAACCTTGTATGCTTTAGTGTCAGACTAAAAAATTATTTTACTCTTAATTTGGAATTTTTAAAGAAACCATTTTGGATATATATGCCTTCTTCTGACTATTTCTTAGCTTTCTGCTTTATTTCAGCTTGTATATGTATTAACTTCCTTTTCCTACTATTCTTGGGACTATTTTGTTATTTTCCCTCCTAAAAATGAACATCAGGTTGAATTTCTTGAGAGGGGCACTAAAGAACTTTCTTAATAATGAAGATCAATAGCTTTAATGCCTCTTCATTCCTCTGTGTCTCACAGATTTTTATATACACTTTTTATTTAAAGATTATACAATTTGACTACAGGTTTTTTTCTTTGATGCAATATTATCTAGAGATTATTTTTTATTTCCAAATGAAATCTCATTTTGGCTAATCTTCCAATTTTATTTTTCTGATTTTTATTGGATTATAATCACAGAATATGTGCTTTCATATTGTCATTTTTTAAACTGGCGTAATTATCTTTGCGGTCAAGCATGTAATTGATTTCGGTAGAATCTTCATTATCATAAAGTAATGTATATCTCTTATTTTGAAATATATCTAAATCTATATATATTTAAATATGCTGTCCTTATCTTCCCTATTGACTTTCTCCAAATCTGAAAGATGTATTAAAGTCTCTTAGTACATTTGTATTTATCCCATTTTCTAGCTGCACATTTTTGCTTACAAAATTAGCAGACTAACTGAAAAAGTATTTTTTTAATGTAACAGTAATGCAAACTTCTGATTTTATGCCATTGAATTTTTTGCCCCATTTATTTTGGCATTCCATCATTTTCCTATACACTCATGTATACTCAATAGTGAGCCTTTTCAACTATATTTTTTCTCACCTTGTGGTCTTTTTTTGGTTGATTTATTATTTGGTTTGAGTCTTTACTTTGGTATTTCCCCCAGATAAGGTATGTGGGTGATACTCTAGCTCATTCCTGACATATTCATAAATAGCTTTCATTTATTTATAGAAATGAATGGTATCAGGGTAGATATAAATAGGTATTGACTTAATCTTTCCTCAACTCAAATAAATGTCCTTCTATTATTTATTCTTTGTTTCCTCTTAGTCATCAAATTTTTTTCCTTCTTTTGAGCTTCATATCCTTCAAAAGGATCTACCCTAAGACTCTCAAGATTCACATAGTTTTGTATTCATGCTCTGATTAGAGACGTGTTTTTCCCATTTTCCCAAGCCACCAACTGTGCAGTGACTTCTATCTTGGGTTTTGTCTCATTTTTCTAACTGCTCTTATTGTATCCTTTTTTTTCTGTTTGAGTAGCTCTGTCTCCTCCATTGGCTCTATTAGGTTGAATTCTCTTTTATTCAGTTTCTCTTCCTGCCTCATTTCAGATGTTCTGTTGTTTCTTTGTCTATTGTTTGAGGTTGGGGTCTAAGTGTAAGTTGTAAGGTTTTATAGATCTGTGAGTAATGCCAGGAAAAGCATTCTCGGCAGTGTGCCTGCTTTAACGTAGCTGACCAGCGTTCAGTCCTCCCAGACCAGCAGAGGTAGGCTGTTTGCCCAGTCTCTAAACTTTGGAAGTAGAGGAAACAGCTCACCTTTTTAGCTCCTCTTTGGATGCTTCGGACCAGAGGGAACAGGTACTCTCAAAGGGGCTGGCGTCAGCCTTTCTACTGAAAGGGCTATAGACCTCTGTGAACTGAGTTCTTCCCAGTGTGCCCTATGTTCTGATCCGCACATTACAGTAAGCTGACCTCGCGTCCAGCCTCTCTACTGACTGACCCACCAAACAGAAATCCCACACCTCTCCCTCAGTCTGGATGCACAGAGCATCCCAGGTCTGACTTGCACCAGTCCACTTGTTGACCCCAGCCGAACCTGGTCCAGATAGGGAAATTTGTTGCACTTGATAGCACAGCAGAAACCAAGTTATTTTTCTCTTATAAAGTCCCACAAAGCAGAGCATCATTTCCTAGTTACATTAGAAATAAAAGTTTCTTACACAATCACAACTTAAATAACTTTAAAACAAGAAATGCATTAGCATCTTTATTACAAATGTAATTGGTTTTCTTTTATTTTTCTTCATAGGGATAGGGTCACTAGTTAAAATACACCACTGTAAAATCTACAATTTAAATTTCATTTCAAGCTGCATTGTAGAAATAGTTTGCATAAATAGCATCCATTAATCATTTAAAACAAAGGTTAAATGTAAATTAGGATGCTGTTTTTATTTCTATGGTTATTTATGGTTTTCTGGTAAAGTTTTGTTTTTCTGAGGGTGAAGGAATTAATGTTTCTGAAAGTAAAATATCCTTAAACAAAAATTGATAACTTCCAGAAATCAGTCGACCTGGAGAGAGTGCAATCACGTCGCAAGTAACGTTTGAAGTTAAAATGCATCTAGCTCTCAGTCACGATTTTAATTGTGTCATAATTTAATTGTTAAATCTCTTTCTTTAGATGTCCTATCTATTATATTAAGTAACTGCACTGAACATAATTTGCAGAAATATGATACCATTCCTGTGGTTGTAATTTTTTGAAGAGGGTTGGAATTTTGGTTTGATTATCTTTCACTTTGTTCAACAAAAGAAGGTTGTAAAAGGAATAACATTAGTATACGTTGGCAAAGAGTATCTAGTTTAAGCTGCATTGACAAAGGGACAAAATACCTGGATAAACACTGTTTCAGTGGTCTGTATGGATTATTACTTACCCCTTTATTAGGAAATACCTGAGTAACTGACCAACTTTTCACTCATTATTCTCAACTACTGTTCTTAGGTCATCACTGTTAGTTTCTTTTAAGTATTTCTACACTTTAATTGGATTCTGAAGGTTTTACTCTTTTATCACAGCTTTGATATGATACTTATATCAGGAGTGACAATCTAAACTTTAAGAAACCAAAGTTAAATAAATAATTAGACATTTTATCATTTTACTAAATTCAAATGAAGGCATCCAAGGTGTTACCTGAATTAAAGTTATCTAAAAGAAATAGCATTTTGATGCATAAGAACCCAGAAATAGTATAGATTAGAGTTATTGGGGGAAAAAAATAAGTGAAGCAGCAAAACAAAAACAATTTTGTTTATTTTAGCACTTTGGTAGCATCAGATTTTATTGCATTGATTTCCTTACATAGGTTGTTAGGGATATAGTTAGCAGTGACTTATGTAATGGTGCCTTCTCTGAAAACCTAAAATAAAGAACGTGATATTCTGATGAACAGTGTCATTGTGGCTAGGTGTCATTATACACCTCATGCAGTTCCCTGGAGATTTCTGAGAAAGAAAGTCCTAAGGAAGAATTGAAGTTGTAATAGGAAGAGTTCTGTATCTTTTGTAACACAACAGCATCTACAACGTCGAATGAGAATCTTTCAGTGTATTTGCAATAATTTTAATAAACCATGATTATGGTATCCATTCAGAGAGAATTTAGCTAGTTAGAATGTTAATTTGAAAGATCTGAAGCAAAGTTCAATCAATTGTTTCCAATAAACGATCTTAATGGCTTTTCATTCATATTATTTTCAGATCATGTTATCCAAGGTTGGTTATACGTAAACACAATAGTTTGGAGCTTGCTGGCTCAAGCAAAAATAATAATTCAATTATGCTCTAAGCATATTTCATGGTGCTCTTTTCTAGACCAAAAAAGCAATTATACTTTAACTCTCTCTTTCTGATGAAATAGTAATCAGAATGCACTAACATGTTAAAAACGATAGATCACTAAATGCAATGTCATTTAGAGAATGGGGAATAAATGAGTCAAGCCCGGGAGATTATTTTCAGCACCCTGATAATAGTAAAGCCTCTAACAGTGAAGCCAGTCTACAAGTTTCAGTTTGAAATCTGGGTCTCCATTACCGTACCTCTACAGGCAACATGACTTGAATGTGATCCTTCATAATTTAACCTTTAAATTAAGCAAAATCCATATTTTAATAGCTCCTGTGAACATGAGGCAGTATGTATAGCAAGCACACTAGGGAAAAGTTTATAAATTAATTTACATTGAGAACAAATGTCATGCAAAGTACATTTCTGATACTATCCTGAAAGGACAAACATCAGCCCTTGAACACCATATGTGGTCTGCATTATGGCTTCTTGGCACCAATCCATAATCTATTTCCAGCAGCCGCCATTTCAAAAATTTATGAGGACTTGGAAAGCACAGAAGGGCTGAAGAAGCCACTTGAGTTCTGCTTATTAGCATACTCATTAAGCCTAATCAATAATTGATGAACCATTTGTGAAAAACATATGGATTAAATTATATCCTGGCTTAAACCATTCAGAAAAGAGTCATAAGTATTTTGCCCTATTGTTTGTTGTGTAAACATATGTCAAAACTGATTCCATACAGATAACTGAAAAAGCGTGGGCTCTCTTTCCCCTACAGATCAAAATTACAACGTTACTACGCCATTTTTAAAAAATGTTTTAAAAGAATTTACTATGGAAGCTATTGGAATGCAAAATTAGTGGGCTATACTAAGAACTTTAAAAATTGTTTTAACTGCCCAGAGGAAGTGCTTCAGAAAAAACAAACAAAGGCATCTACGGGGCAAAATGTGAAGATTTGAAAACAATAGGACATGTTAACCTACGTTAAGTCTATTCTTACACTCGCTCCTGGCCTTGGGGTACTTTCCAGCTAACAAAAATCCACATTTTTTTCTGTGGTTATAGGATTATGGAGTCAAAGTACATTAAAAAAAATAAATAAATTTAGAACAATTTTAAATTTACAGAAACATTGCTAAGATAGTACTTTGCACATACTCCACACCCAGTTTCCTCTATATAAACTTCTTATATTAATATAGTACTTTTGTCATAATCCATGAACCAGTATTGATTCCTTATTATTAACTAAAGTTCATATTTTATTCTGATTCCTTTAACTTTCACCTAATGTCCTTTTTTCTGTTTCATGACTTCATCCAGGAGACTCCAGTACATCTCATTATCCTGTCTGCTTAGGCTGCTCTTGGCTGTGACAGTTTCTCAGACTCGACTTGTTTTCGATGACCCTGAGAGTTCGGTGGAGTCTGTATTAGTGTCTTGTAGAGTGTCTCTCACCTGGGATTTGTCTGATGTTTTTCTCACAGTTAAACTGAGTTTGGGGGAGGTAAAGCACATTTCTCATCACACTGTATCTAAGGTATGTAACTATTAACATGACTTATTACTGTTGACATTAACCCTGATCACCTGGCTGAGGCAGTGTTCATCAATTTTCGCAGCTCCAAAGTTCTCCCCCCCTTACCATACGCACTCTCTGGGGTGTTAGCGCCATCCGCACTGAAATAGCGGGCAGTGTGCTTCACCTCTTTGAGAGTGGAGTGTGTCCGTGTAAATTATTTGAAATTCTTACACATATGAGATTTGTCTCTTCTCCCCCACTTATTTATTTATTCAATCACTTATGTCTATTAGTATAGACTCATGGATATGTACTTCATACTTTAACTTAGAGTCCACTGCTCCTATAATTCAATACTATTTTATTTATTTTATTATTCAAATGGTTGTAGCTTTGGCCATTGGGAGGTCTTTCATTTGGCTTCTGTGTCACTTTAAAATGTCACTGTCATCGTGTGTGTGTGGTATGTGTGTGTGAGAACATCCTTACTTTGTGGTACTACACGATCCTCACATTTCACTCATTTTATATATTTTCCATCACAGCTCTAGAATCAGCCATTTTTTTTTTTTGAGGGGCTCTTGTTTGTTTGTTTTAAATGGGATTGAAAACAAAGATCTGCATGCTAGCTGCGCTCTTTGCCACTGCAGTGTTGTTGCTCCCAGGCCTTCTCAGCTGACAAAGTAGGTAAATAGATGTGTCTGACCACCCTTCACATAAATGCATATCTACTGATATTTCTATATGTAACAACTTATGTCTATATTCAGTTAAATATGAGCTTGTTTTGATGTATCCATTTCTAATTCATTAACGTATGTATCTTCTAGTCTCCTGCCTTGTTTATCTGTAAAATCCCCCCCTAACAGCGAGACACCTGGCTCCCACCATCCGCCATCTATTTATTTAACAGTTCGATTTCAGTATGCATCCACCTACTGAAGAACACGTCGCTTGCTTCCAGTTTTTGGCAATTATAAATAAAATTGCTATAAACATTCATATCCAAGTTTTTGAGGGTATGTAAGTTTTCAGATCAGTTGGGTAAAAAGCCTAAGACCATATTTGCTGGATTTCATAGTAGAACGATGTCTAGCTTTGTAAGAAGCCGCCAAAATGTCTTCGAAAGTGGGTGTACCATTCCTGCCAGCAGTGAATGAAGGTGCCCGTTGTTCTTCACCCTTGCCATGATTTGGTATTCTCAGGTCTCTGAATTCCTAATCCTAATATGTGTGTAATGTTATCTCATTAACATTTTAATTTTCATTTCCCTAATGACAAATGGTGCTGAGTCTTTTTCACATGCTTGTCGTCTATATATCTTTTTCATGAGGCTTCTAATCTGATTTTTGGCCTACTCTAGATGCTCATTTTAAGATTATTTGGGTCTAGAACTTTTATGTCATTTTAAAGCTTCCTTTTGGACTGGCATTTGGTCTAGTGGACCCCAAAAAAGACTCGACAGCTCTTTGAATGGTACTTAATAAAGCCCCAGGGAGGTTTTCAAAGTTAGTCAAAACCCTCAGAAGAAGGCAAAAGACACGGACAATTAATATAGATAGGTAGAAATCAAAATGACTAAGCATTATTTAAGCACCATACAAAGTTGAAATTAAGTCTTAATCTTGGAAGTTATTGGATATCTAACTTTGTGTTTTGTCTATTTATTAAACAAATATTAATAAAGCATTTTCTCCCAGGAATTAGCCTAGGTGCTGGGATACAGTGGTGAGGAAATGGTCCTTGACCTCATGGAGATTATATTTCAAAAGAGGCATTATATTGAACAATTAATGTCCTTTATATTTATACATATTTTATCTATTATGTATTAAAATATATGGTATTTAGTGGAGGACAAAACTCTTGAAGATTAATAACTAGATATTTAGAATCAGTTAATGTATTTCTGAGAATATTATTTAAGGAAAAGCCTTTTACTGAAAACAATAAATCAGAAACCTTAAACACATTTTAATGCTTTGACCAAGTACTTCAAATTCTAAGATTAACATGATGAAGCAATCAAAGAAACTATAAACAATAATATATAAGAATGTGTACAGTTTTTTTAAATGAGGAAAAATTTGGGGGCAACTATAATGTAGGGAAATAGAGGTTCGGTTAAATGAATTACAGTGTATTGATTTGATATTACATTATGCAGACATTAATCGTGTTTCACAAAATTTGAATTTTAAGAAGAAATGTTCATTAAAACATTAAAGGGGAAAAGTGAAGTATTTAACTGTATGTATAGTAGGCTCCTATTAATTATTTATTACCTTTTGATGTGTTACATTATCTGAACTAAAGCTCCAAAAGACATTTTAAAATATAAAAAATTTATCTTTTCAGGAGTAAGGACCTGAATTATTCTTTGCTTCATTATTCTTCTATCTCAGGAAACTTCTTTAACCAGCCTTTCAATTACCCACGTGTAAAGCAGGCATATACTCCTTATTTGGAAGGAAAAACTAAGAAGAAGCCATTCACTTGAATGTAAATATTTTAGAGGGAAGCCAAGTGTTCTGTGGGAAATGCATCTTATTTATTGTGTTTCTTTAAGATACTGGCCTCTGCAGAAGTTGTGGCTTTTAAGATTTATGCTTCTTGTTCTGAATATGGAGTTTGATGGCTCTGTGCTGCACTCATTTCTGTGGAGGTGTCTCATCTTGTCAGTAGACACCGGCCAGAGATGCAAAGTTGAGACAAAAGAGCTTGTAGAAGGATGTGTGGCCCTGATCTTCATCTGACACTGCAGGACAGGACCATGAAAAGTGGTCCAGGTAAAGCTCATTCTAGACCGGACAGTTACTGACAACATGTAAGGAATGTACGGATTCCTTGTGGCGGTGACTGAGGATAAGAGTCAGTAGACAATTCTACCATCATTCACTTGATGAAGATTCTGTCCCTAGTATGTCCTTATTCTTTCTCCAGAAAGAACTTTGACACACACAACATCTTTAAGGCACAAAATTATGTAAGTATGAAGTTCAACAAATTGATTTTTCCCATTTCTTACACACCCACTCTACATAAAACCTTTAATACTCCTGTTATTTTTATGCAAGAGAACTGTTTTCTTATACTGCCCTGATATAAAACATTCTGAATCACCAAAAGGACAGTAACTAGTTCAGCTTCCACTAACACTTCATGGCACATACTAACACATAGATAATCGTTAAAATTTTAGAAAGTGAAAAGATATCATTCTATGACACAGATCATATGAACTGGGAAACATGTCTGAAGAATTATTATTTTACTTTATAATGTGCAGGTCATAAAGACATAGAAGAACCACTAATGAGGGTAAAGTGGGGGAATCTGAGGCCCTACTTCGCAACAGATGGAACCTTAAAGCATTAAGAATTAGCTGGCATGTACGTAGACAACAAAGACCTACGGCACAGCACAGGGAACCGTATTCAATTTCTTGTAATAATACATACTGGAAAAGAATATGAAAATAAAAATATATGTATATGTATAACTGAATTGTCTTCCTGTACACCTGAAACTCACATTGTACGTCAACTACACTTCAACAAAAAATAAAATTAATAAAAAAAAAGAATTAGTTGGTATATTACCATTACCTTATTTGTACTAATATGTAGGTAAGTCCCATGAGCTGTAATTGGAAGTGAAGCACTCAAAAATGTCACCACTCATTTTTAGAATAATAGTATTAACAACAAAGATGACTGTCTCTGTTAAAAATACAAAATGGAGTAGGCGCCCCTGAATTGCTGTGGTAAGAGGGAGAATCAGTAAAATGATGCCTTCATTCTTTCTGCGCCATCCCAGGGTTCAAGGATGTAAACTGGGAGGCCTGGGAGCACGACAATGGTTGCTGGGTATTAAGGGGAAAGAGAACCACATGGGATCCATGGCGAACAGCTTTGATGTCTCAGGTTTTAAATATTCATATTGTGCTTTAAATATTCATACTAAATATGGCAAAGAAGGTCACTAAATGGATGTAGAAATCCTCATCTACCCACAGCAACTCATTCTCATCAAAAGAGAAAATGGATCCAAAAAAAAACAAAAACAAAAAAACACGTAAATAGGCATTGAAGGACTTTTTTCTTTGTATTTTTCTGTTTCTGTTCGGTAAGGAGCACAGGGCTGAATTGCAAATTATCCTAGAAAATTGGGCCATTGCTATGTTATCAAGTATAATAGTGCAGAGACAAAGGTTAAGATGAGATTAAATATTTCTAAAAGGATGAGAATATACTACATTTCCCTTCTTGTTCACAGTGACCCAACCACTCAGATGTGCCTTTACAAACAAAAAGTCTTCTTTACCATTTTCTAGCTTCCACTGAAATTCACGTTACACTCTGAATAGCCTTTTGCTACTTATCACAATACTGCAAATGACTTTCAAAAAAAAAAAAAGTAAATTTCAAACGCAGAATGAAAGTTTTATACAGAAGATGGAGAATCTTAAAGAGAATTATATAATATGATCTGACTGTTATTCTGGAAATTCATTTGCACTGACTTATTAGCATCAAGGAACGAAATGTTTCTGAAAGATGATTTAATTTTCCCAAGACTTATTGGTCCATATCAGAAAAAGAACAGTCGGGCTCTTCCCTGATGATTAATTAGGATGTGATGAACAGTGTCAGATAAAGGAGTGACACTTGGCATATATTAACGACATTGGAATTTAGGTATCTGCCCCACATTATAAACACCAGCGGCATCCTAGCAAAAAGGAAAGAATGTCAATGCACACTCTACACCCGGTTCAGGATACAAACATTTAAACATGATGCTTTGCCTTGGGTAAAGCTATTAAAGAATTTTTAATTATTTAGGGATGCTTAATTGCCATTATTATCTGCAATTTTTAACAGTATTTTTTTCTACCACTACCCGAGTACTTTTGCCATAGCTCCTTAAGTTACAAATAGGCACCAGAATTTTCAATTCCAAAACTGAAATGACCCTCAAATTACCCAATGTGGAAAAAAAGATACTTTTAAACAATTTAAAACACCAACACATCCATAAAATATCCTTAGAATTATTCTTATATATGAAAGATCCTATTTTCTAAGTACAAAGTGGATACCTCACAAGGATAATACATGCTTTTCTCCAAAAACAAATGGTATCTAATTAGAGAGGAGTTCAAATCTCTTTTAAATAGAACGTAATTATGCTATTAATATTAATTCTGGTTAGACATTTTCTTTAAACTATTAAAGCCAATTCTTTGAAAATATAGTCACATTTGTTATAAAGATGTCTGATCAGAAGAGCATGATATTTAGAATTAATTTGAACCATCATCATTATAGAAAGAGTAGGGTTTATATTATTCACGGTTTACTTGATAAAAACTAAATTCTATTCAAAAAGTTCATTTGAGATTTATCAATGTGTTCATCCATAATAGCACATTATGGATTCCACTCTGGGTCCAAAACAGTGTACTGCAAGTGGGGATAAGTCATTAAACAGGACATGGCCCATAACCTCTTAATGCTTACAATGTAGCAGAAGGGAGGTATATATTAAAAATACAGTAATTAGAGTTAAAGTAAATAATAAATGGCAAAGGAAATTACATAGTACTCTGGAAGTGAGAATAGGAAAAACAAACCTGCTCTGTAAAGTAAAACAAAAATGAAAAAAACAACAAATTCCACACATACAAACACAAAAAGATGTTTAAGCTAAGATCTGAAAAGCAAATATAACTCAGTTCAAAAAAAAAAAAAAGACAGCTGTGGGAGGGGTGAGAGTAAAGTGGGGTGGAGGTTGGAGTAAGGCGATGGTGAGATTACTCTAGGAATTGCAAAAGGCACCAGATGGGGGAAATCCATGATCCCTTCCAGAAACTAGAAGAAGGAATATGGTTGGAAGATTAAAAACTAAAGCCAAATACAGCATGAGAGGATTAGGTGTGAGGCTAGATCAGGATGACTTCAGAAGCCATAACATAAAATTTTACCCTTATCTTACAAGCAATAGGGAAAGAAAAATACTACATAACACTTATACATGGAATCTAAAAAAAGATAAAAGAGGACACTAATGAACTCATCTACAAAACAGAAACAGACTCGCAGACGTAGTAAACAGTCTTACGATTACTGGGGGAAAGCGGGTGGGAAGGAATAAATTTGGGAGTTTGAGATTTGCAAATGTTAGACACTATATATAAAAATAGATTTAAAAAACAAATTTCTTCTGTACAGTACAGGGAACTATATTCAATACCTTGTGATAACCTTTAATGAAAAAGAATATGAAAACAAATATTTGTATGTATATGCATGACTGGGACATTGTGCCGTGTACCAGAAATTGATGCATTGTAACCGACTACATGTCAATTAAAAAAAAATAGCAATGGACAACTACAATTTAGACAAAGAAGCGAGATGACAGATCTGCATTTCGGAGTAATCTCTTAGACTGTGGGGAATGGAGACCGAATTAGCCTGCAGCCAGGGTAAGGATTTCAAAAGTCTACTGCAGTCATCGAGGAAAGAGATGGTGGTTTCAACTTTGGCAGCTAGGGTGGTGATGGTGGAGATGCAAAGAGTAAAAGGGATTTGAACAATAATCAAGATGTACATGTTATGCCATTTGGTGAATAAAGGAAGAGGATGAGTGAAAGCAACTCCCAGATTTCTGGCTTGAGGGGTCTAATGGGGGGCGAATGCAGTTAACGCTGCAGAGACCGAATCTGAAACTGTGAGAAGCGTGTTCAGTTATAGACATATTGCATATGAGGTATCTGTAAGTTATCTAGGTAGACAGCTCAAGGAAACAGGAAACTGTTGTACACAGAGGAAATAAGAAGAGAATCTTTCAAATACAATGTTATCACAGTTCATTCAGTTATTCAACAACCATAACAAAACTGAGAGCCTGTTATCTGAGGCACTGTTTTGACATTTGGGATCAGGAAGTGAACAAGGTAGTCAATATACCTGCATTTTGGGGGTTTTATTGGGGATCGGAGTGACAGGCAGTCAGAAAAAAAGAACCTAAGAAAATAGAAATAAATACAGTCATAAGATTTCAACTGGAATTGAATTTAATGTTCGGTTATCAAAAAACCTGTGATTAGTTACTGAGCTGGGATTTTCATTAAAAAGAGTATCACTGAAAACATTAACTATAATAACAGGAATACATGCATACTGTTTATCAGTATTATTTTCAAAATTTTAGTAGCTATAACTTTTGGTCTGCCCTTGCAGCAAGCTTTCTGCTAATTGTGCTACTATGCCAACAAAGTATGCAAATCAGGGTGATGGAAAATTTGGGCTAATCGTAAACCTTGTACACAATGAGCCTACCTTGAGGGCTGAGGTGGGAAAATGGGTAGCAGAATGTTTAGCTTAAAAAGTCATTTCTGTGACTTTCGTCTTCACACTACAGAATACTAATGTTAAGTATTTTACTATCTGGTTGAGTGAGAAATACAGCAAATATAAGTTAAAGAAATTTTAAAAGGATGAAAAATGTTGGAAATTCAGTATATATTGCTTTCAGGACATTCCAAATGTATGTGATTAATGACAAAGCAGGGACATCACAAAGTTGATTATATGAAATATATCAGAATATTTTTCAAATTTTACTGGTGTATAGTTTAAACCATTATGATGTGCACTTTAGCATTTTAAGTCCCATTAATTGTAGAATAAAGTCATGCTTCATTTTTGACAATTAAATACAATTTACTGGAAGGGAGAAGGAACTCTGAATTGGACTCATAGGAGAAATCTTCTTTAAAGGTCACCCTTATTAAATGGCATGACAATTTGATTATGCCATTCATACTCAATACCCCAGCCTGTTCTCAACACAGTGGCTGGAGTGATGCTTTTTAAAATGAAAGTCAGATCATGTTACTCCTCTACTCAACACCCTACTGTGCCTCCTCATCCACCTCTGAATAAAAGCCAAGGTCTGTACTGTAGCCTACTGGAACATGCGTCATCTGGTCCCCACCACCCACCTCTCTGACACTGCACCCTGCTCATCTCCCCTGGCCCACTCCAAAGTGGCCACACCGGCCTCCTGGCTCTCACATGTGCCAAGCTCGCACCTGCCTGGGGGCTTTTTATACTGGCTATTTTTACCTCCTGGAAATGCTGCTTCTCCCTCCCAAATAAATATCTACCAAGTGAATTCTCTTTTCTCCTTCAAGTCTCTAATCAAATTACTTTCTAATGAGACTTCCCTGACTACCTTATTAAAAATTGAAGGCAACCCCTAATGGTACTACTGACATCTTACTCTCTCCCATTTTATCTCTTTTTTCCCCATGGCATTTAACAATTTATACTATAAAATTTATATACATATTATTCGTATTGTTTATTTTCTGTCCCCTCCTCCCCATTGAGAATATGAGCCCCAAGATCCTAATGATACTATGTGCTTGTTTTATTCACTCTGCCTCCCCAAAAGTACTTCCCACATAGAAGTGCTCAGTAAACATTTGTAGGGTGAATGAATGTTTACTAAACCTTACCCTTATGTGTATGCATAACTGAATCACTTTGCTGTGCACCTGAAACTAACACAACACTGTAAGTCAACTATAGTTCAATAAAAAGTAAAAAATAATGTCACTAAGATATCCATTTAAATATGACATAGGTTAAAGTAAAAGGATAGAAAAAGGCACACCACACAAAGACTATCCAAAAGAAAGCTGTAAGTAGTTATACTTCTATTCGACAAAGTAGACTTCAAAATGAGGAATATTACCAGATAAAAGGGGATTCAGATAATGATAAAAGGCCCAAGTTTTCAAGAAATCATAACAATTTTACATGTATATTCACCTAACAACAGAGCTTCAAAATATCTGAACCAAAAACTTGTAGGACTATACGAAGAAACAGACAAATTCATACCTACAGTTGGAGGATTCGTCACTCCTCTGTCACAAATTGGTAGCACACATAGACATAATCAATAAGAATATAAAAGATCTGAACAATACTGTTAACCAATATGACCTAACTGACGTTTATAGAAACCGTCACTGAACAATAACAGGAATGGACAGTTTTCAAGCACAAATGGAGCATCCATTAAGATATACCATATTTTAAGCATTCAAATATCAAATGTAAAAGGGTATCACACAATGTGTTCTGACATACCAGGTTTATGACCACAAATAATAGAAAGATATCTGGAAAATACTCAAGTATTTAGTCAAAGAAGTCAAAAAGTAAAGTTCAGTGGAAATTTAAAATATTTTAAACTAAAAATGTAACATATCAAAATTGAAGAATGGAGCTAAAGAAGTACTGAGAGGAGAATTTATATCATTGATGTTTACATTAAAAATAAATAAAAATATCAACAAGAAACCTATGCTTTTAGAAAACTAGAAAAAGAAGAGCAAATTGAAACCCACTGAAGAAGAAAGAAGGAAATAAGATAAGAGCAGAAATTGATGAAATTAAACAGAGAAAATGTGTAGAGAAAATTAATGAACTGTGAAGCTGGATTTTTGAAAGGAGCAATATAATTAGATATGCCTCTATTTTGATTGGCCAAATAGTCAAAACGAGAGAGAAAAAGAGAGAGAGAATATGTAAATTACCAATATCAGGAAGAAGGGAAGAGGAGCATTACTACAGACACACAGGCATTAGAAAATTATTAAAGGAGCGTTATTTATCCTATGCTCAACTAATTCAAAAATTTAGATGAAATGGACAAACTCCTTGAAAGATAAAGCTACCAAATCACACTCAAGAACAGATAACCTGAATAGTCCAACGTCTTTTTGAAAAAACTGAATTCATAGTTAAATACCTTTCAACCAAGAAAATGCCAAACCCATACTGTTTCACACTGCTTAGCAGGAAAGGCAGTCCTGGTCTAATCTTTAACAGTTATGGGGATACGCCCTCCCTCCCAGTGCGAAGTTATGGAAACTGCTCTGATATCTGAGTCTCAGCATAGGAGAGATTAATTATTGGAACTTAAACGCTTCAGAGAGTATACAGGCTAATGGAGCATCAGATAAATCTGTTGAATGTGAGTATTTCTAAGAAACAGGCAACCTTCACAGATGATTAAAATTTTAAGAAATCACAGCCATCCCTGGGATAGGAAAAAAAATAAATTGTAGACATATTTGAGCTTATTTAGGTAGGATCTTTAATTCATTTCACTTGAAAAGACGATTCCCTGAAATTGGAACAGACACGCTAGGGAGGCAAGGTGACTAACAGCAATTCTCTACTAGAAGCATTAAGTGATTTCATATATAGGGATAACAGGACCGGACATGGGAGAAAAGAATTTTGATTGTAGGATTTAAACATAATTACTACAATCCTTCAGGGATGCAGGGTCTGGAGGAGAAGTGGTGGCAATTAATAGAAAATCCACAAACTCTTTGATATCCATGGCAAAAATGTATGACAGCCTTTGAACAGGAATTTTGGAATGCGTATCAGTTATCCGGATGCAAATGTTCATTTCTGACCACCTACAAGCAGGGAGGATGGGCGTGGTCTCTTCACACGGTGGGAAGGACCTGTGCAAGAGTCCTTACAACAAAGTTATGTCTGAAGCACATTTTGGAAAGGAAGACCTAGCTGGAGCAAATCACGATAGAAGGGAAATATTTATTCCTGGAAAAATACAAACTTCTCCAGAAACTAGAGGGTATATACCTACATGAGGGTTGGGTAAATGAGAAATTTGGAGACAGCTCTGCAATGCGACCTCTACCTTCCAGTGGGACTGAGTTTCTATTTCATTCCCTGGCGCATCCATTGTAAAAAATGACTAGTCTTTGGGCATCCTTTTTCTAAGTGGGAAAAAAAATCTAAGGATAGCTATTTTATTAAATATTTTAGCCCACTTACTAGGAGACAATGGGAATGTGAGGAGAGGAAGAAGGACTACAAAAATTCATAATATATTCCCATGAAGATACAAGTAGGGGCTGAGCAGGTGCAGTCGGCTTATTCTTCATACAGCACCTTTTTCAGTAGTTTTCACTTTTTTAGTGATATCAGAATCATTATCTCTAAAAATGTATAGAACATGTTATAGTCAAAAATATCCTCCAAAAGCTATTTGATCTCATAAAAATTGTACTTTATGTTGTTCCATAATTCATACAGTCTAAGATGATAAATCCATATATAAACAATAATCTAATATCTGTGTTTATGTAAAAACCACCAATTTAACTTAGTCCCTGATTAAGGTATAATAACAGCCTATATATTTCATACTACCATCATGTTCTTAACATTCTTCAAATTAGAAGAGTGTTTAATTGGATTGAATTTTGTGAAGTCCTATTTTTGAAAGTTTAAAGTTTATATACGACTTTTTTTTTTAATCTTATTAATTATGCTTCATGAAAAAAATGCAAGCAATATATTTATATTCTTTCAGTTGGCACTGTGTTCATATAGCTGTTTTGAATAGTATTAAAAACTTAAAACAAATAAAACCAATGTCTTTATAAATAACATCTTGTTGAAATTAAGCAGAAGTACATATCATAAAACCAAAGCATCTGACAAAATTTAAGTACCTAATTTTAGGATTGTTAACATCAAGACTCTGATAGTAAACAGATTACGTATGAAGAATGCAAATTCACCTACAGGTCTCTTTGTCAGGTAATGACTATGCTTCACTGGGCTGTTTTGACCCATTTCCACCAACCACTCTCTTCAATTTTGTGCTTGTTACCCTGGGCTGTCTGCACGGCACTTTCTAAGTGACTCAGCCCTTTCTCACTTCTCACGCATTTCTCAATATTTGACATTCCTTCACAATTCTGCTTGTACCAGATGATTTTTCCTTCAAAGGAAAAATGCCACTATTGAGTTATATTTTAAAAAGAAAGAAAAGTAAGTTTAAAAGCCAACTAATGAGAATTTTAGGAGACTATCAACTATTACAGAGTTGAGGAATCAGTGTTTAAATTTTCCCATATTCCATTCACACGTGTGTTTAAGAATTTGTCTGAGAGGAGGTAATTTTTCAATTGATTCCGAATTTTGTATTTGATGGCATGTGCGGAATAAATGAGTTTTTATATTTAGCCTTCTATTACTATAGCATTAGGAAAATTTATCAATAGTCTCCAACTTTTTTTTTCTTATTTCTAGGATGCTTAATAATGAAAAGTTGAACTTCAATGAAAATTCCAAGGTTTACAGAATAATCTAAAAACACTGTTAATTTTCATTTAGTATTTTGGCTTTCTCTCCTTATGCACTACCTTCGGATGAAAGAATGGCTTCGGTTTTAGTGACATTAACACAACTGTGAGTTTGGCAATGTCATCAGAGAAGAATCCACCAATCCCAGGGATTTAACACCCTGAAATCACTAATATTTATAAAATATTATTTGTAATATTGCATTTAAAATACATAAACCACAATATCAAATAAAGTGAAATATATTATTAGCCTCCAAAAACAACTGAAAATTCAACCAATATGCTTTATCCAGCATTAGCTTAATGGCAGTAAATTCCATTCCTTTCCAATCATTTGGTTACGAATAGGCATAGGTCAGCAGGTCTAATTTACTGCCATTAGAGAAGTGATAAAAATACAACTTTAACACATTTTTCTAGCTTAATATCTATTTATAATATCTCCATATGTTTTCTCACACCCTTTCAATAGGATGATTTCTGAGGTCAACCACTTTTACTTATTCTTAGCAAACTGTCTCCTACAGTTCTCTTCATTTTTCCTGAGTTGTACAATTACCCCTTCTTCTGTCTATCTGACCCCATAGTATTTCTTAAGCTTAATAGTTAAATGTAATGAGAAGCTTCCATTTCTAAAAGGGTTAATAAGTTTTGAAACAATTTTATTACCAAAAATCACATTTCATATATCTATTATAATGTAGACACTATTAGAAATCCAGCTATAATTTTAATATTACGAATAGAAAATTTCTAAAGTACTATTGTTTTCACAAGCTAAATCTATTTAAGTCAAGAATATGATTAAATATTATGTATGAATTAATCAACAGAACACTCAAAATTAAAATGTAATGGAGAATTGTTACAATTTTAAGATTATTCTATGCTGAAGTAGATCAATATTTTACTTTTTCCTAACTTCTACTTCCTCCTGCCTGAGAAACCCTTTTCAAAAACTGTATATCTTTACTTAGCAAAATATACATTCCAAAAGAATTTAAGAATAGTTGTTTAGAGGTCGCAGATCAACGTGGTGAGGAAAGTAGATTATGAGATTGTAGAGCTGCGATAAAGAGAGAAGCTAATGAGGATATTTTGAAATTTAAGGAAATCTTAATATTTAACTTTAATTAAACTGCAAAGTTTAAATTATATAAGATAGCTATCAGTCCTGACTTTGGGTAAAAATAAATAATCATTTTCGAAGTAACTTTACCTAAGTATACAAATCAACCACATATCACCCATGATAACTTTTATCAAGACACGGAATAACTAGAACACATGGCTACCTACTAAAAGGCAAATGCCCCTATAATTCTGGAGGAAAACACGCAGACCTCCGCTGGCAGTAAAAAGAAATGACAGCATAGTCCGTCCACAAGAATGTCTCTGTATTATGCTCATTATGCCTGCCTCTCTATTATGGAACAGAACCAGATGATCTTTATTCCATTTACTTTAATCAGAAGGCTCTTCTAAAATGCTTCTGGTTAATATTTAGTTTGAATGAAGCACTTTATTAAAAATGCGGGATGTTTCCACTTAACATAGCCCGAATAGCTGAAAGGGAAATAATGGCACAAGCATAAAATGGCATCATAAATCAAAGGACACCCTTTTCCTTCTGCACATTTCCAAGGTTAGTTTTCATCTTAATAGAATTGCTGATCTGTCAACTGATCAACTGTAGATACACCCATGACTTGTTTCAGTGGAAAGAGGGATGCCAAAATTAATGAGAAATAACCCTTGGAGCCTTGTCTAAAAGCATTTTTGTTTTGCTGCACATGCTTTGTGTGCATTGAAAAATCCTTTCCCTTCCACAAAGTAAAATTCCGATTGATTAAATATAAAAGGACTTAGCTGGTTCATATTTCTAAATGGCAGGGAACAACAGATCATCGTGGTAAATATCACCTTCAGGACTGACTTTAAATTGTCATGGCGGTAGCAACAGTTAATTAGAAATCTCCAACTCCATCGGGGACAATGAGGTGTTATTATCACTTGAAAGATTAGAAAGCTCTATCACCTGGAGTATGAACAGTCTGTATATTATCTCAACAACAGTTAGAGGCCTGGAGATCATCTCTATCTCCTCCGCATAATGAGGGGGAGAGAGAGGGAGCGGGCGATCTTCCCTGGGCCTCCTATACAGGCTGGACTACCAGCGCACGTTCAGATAAGAATTCTGAAATCCCTCAGACACAGTGACAGCTACATGACAACTCTCACTTAATTCCAGGAAAAGATAAAGAGTCTCTAAAGAAGATAAGAAACTCAGGTTGTGCCACAGCACATCACCCAGGATAAAGCCTTTAATCAGGAAGCTGGCACGACAGAAAGAAAGGTATTTCGATCAAGTCTGGGATTAGGTCTGCACAAAGCAGGCAGAGGACATCCCCATATCGTTCAGCCTTTAGATGGACGTCCCTGCCTACTGCCCTCATGTCAAAGCTGCCAGGTTAGGCTCTGGGTCTCTCTCTCTCTTTTTTTTTTTTTTTTTATCAGGGCTTCCTCAACAGGCCTGCTGAATATATTCCTGTATTAGAAAATCTCAGTTAAAATTACCTGCCTGTGCTTCTCTAGGAGAAAACCAAGTTTTATTCATGATAAAAGCCCAGGGTCCATCACACAGCAAGCATTCCATAAATCCCTGTTGTACCCCTGGTGGGGAGGGCGTACATTTCACCTCATCAGCCATCAAATTTCAAGCTCCTCTCAGGCAGAGTCTAAGCCAGAATTTTGCTCCCCTGCCAATCAATGACCACACGTAGAGCAGCTAAGACTCCCAATGCTTCAAAGGGCCATTGTTACAGCTTTAACGCATCCCCAAATCCTTACAGACTGGAGCACAGCCTTTTGCACCGGATGAAGGTGCTTTCAATAAGGGCAAATCACTTAGAAGTCCTAGTCAGTATATTGTTTGGATCTATATCTTGATGCTGTTAAAGTGCAATAAGGAATATTTTGAGCTTTAGCTTGATTAGAGCACAAGGACATCTTTTACATTCCCTTATTTTAGCTCATTAGACTAATTATTTTAATCTGAGCTCTTAAAAGGAATTTTCTTAAGAGAAATTCAGGGGAAATAATACATTTAATATACAAGTTGAACATCAAGGAAACACATACACACAGACCCACAGACACACACACACATGCACATACACACCCTAAAAAATCTTCAAAATACGTACTATAATCTTTATCCCCATCAGCTCAAGAAAAATAGCTATAACATCTTTTATTTGACACAGGGAATTCATAATAAAATGAGTGAAATGGGACAGTTCAAATAGATCTTCGCTTTCCTTTACCTCTATTACCAATGCCATTCTTATAATTTCTGGATATTTCACTTTCATTCTAATCTTTTGCTGGCACAGTTTGTATCTGCACTGCTAAGTTCAGCTTCTCAGATTTCATCACTGCACTTTACAAACTACAAATATATAAAGTTTTCCTTTATACAGGCATAAGTGTGAGAAGCAAAAGTGAAAAGCTAGAGAAAATACTCACTTTCTGCAAAAAAGCACAATCAATCCGTGTATTCTACAAGAGATGTTGGAAGTTAAATGTCACAGTAGTGAAAAAGTGCCTGCAGATACAAGAGCAGGATTTAAAATCATTATAATGACAATCACCTCATTTGTTTTCACAGTAATAAGCATGTACTTCATTATTTAAAGCAGCAGTATGTGATACAAAACTGTATTAATACAACCCTTTCTGTGCTATAGGTGTATTTTTTTCATCTTTACAATTTTTGCTAGATAATAGTATAGTTTTAAACTATATTATTATTTTAAGCTGTATATATATATATATTCATGGTTTAAAGCAATGCATAATTTTATATATGTAATTTATAGTTTTAAACATTTCTTTATGATATAATAAATTATGCATTGTATAATTGTATAATTTATTGTATATAATTGTATAAATGTATAATTTATTATATATAAATAATAATAATTTAAGACCTACAGACTGTTTGTCATGGTTAATTTCATGTATCCACTTGACTGGGGTAAGGGATGCCCAGACAGCTGGTGAAACCTCACGTCTAGGTGTGTCTGTGAGGGTGATTCCAGAAGAGACTAGCTTTTTAACCAGCAGATGCAGACAGGCACCATCCAGTCTGCTGAGGTCCTGAATAGAACAAAAAGGTGAAGAAAGGGCAAATTTGCTCTTCACTTGAGTTGGAACATCTACTTTGTCTTGGGACATAAGCCTTCCTGGTTCTCAGACCTGTGGACCCAGACTGGATTACACCACTGGCTTTCCTCGTTCTCCAGCTTACAGACAGCAAGTCACAGGACTTCTCCACCTCTGTAACTGCATGAGCCAATTCCTTAACATAAATCAGTCTCTCTCATATATACGTGTGTGTGCTATTGGTTCTGCTTCTCTGGAGAACCCTGTTCAATGATCATTTATTAGAATTTTAGTGTTTTTCTTATCGGCTTATATGAGTTCTTAAATATTAGAGGTATAAAATCTTTGCAGTATTTCCTAAAAATCTTTCCAGAAGCACTTGACCTTTCCCTTTCACTCAAGATGTGTTTGAATTTTACTGCAGTGTGCTTCCTGTTTTGATATACAGACATTCTTAAATTATATCTTCCATTTTGAAGACTGGGTTGTGTAATCTATGCAGCTGGGGTTCCGAAGATGTCATCCCTGAGGTAGTTCTTCCAAATGATTCAGAAAGGTTACCCACCATTCAGTGTCAAATAAGAAAAGTGCCCAAAGTTTGAAAGTCAGTATTGCCAAAAAGGGACAGAAAATTGTTCCTACATAATAAAGGGAAATTGTCTTCACAATGAGGCTGATGTCAGCTGGCTTGGCCTAAAATAATACTGATGTGTAGAATGTGGTTTGGTATAAAAATGACAGTGACTCCCCCACCCCCGTGCCATCTTGGTGGAGTTTGAGTTGATTTCATTTAGTCCCACAGAGATCTGGTGCAGCTACCTTCCCTTCATTCTGTTAGGTAGTTAGATAAGTGGGGGCACTGGGCAGATAGGTGGAGGAGAGGAGGCAGGGTCTGGAAGATGGTGGTGTGCCCGCCTTCAGCAGAAAGGGGCTTTACTTTCCTCTAACTGGAATGCCAGCAAGAAACTGCTTAGAACCCGACAGCCATGACTGTGCAGTAGCCACAAGGACCTAATCAGACATGACCCAATGCTCATTGCAATATAATTAACACTGCAGTTTAGCCTCCCCACACCACCATGGGTTTTCCTGTGTGCATCATGGGTACGGACATGCGCAAAACGGGACAAGCATGACTAAGCACCCCAGGGGCAAGAGTTGTCAATCAATCAAGAGACCACCTTTTAAGCGAGGGTATAAGACAGGGGACCAAACAAAGTACCTGTGCTGCTAACGGCCCTTGGATCAGCTCGCCTCCCGTTCTTGGAGGTGTTCTTTCCCTTTGTGAATAAATCCTTTAAAATCTTTAGCTACACAATGCTCCATCTCCCATCGGAATTCTTATCTTTCGAGTATGACAAGAACTGGGGTCCTTTACCATCCCCTTTTGGGGTAACAATTCTACCAGCACCTTATTAGTATTTAGGCCTTTCTACCCCCGGAAAGTCAAAGGTATATCCAGGACCACTCAAAAATGTAGGTTGATGGGATGGATAAAATCTTAGGCAAATCAAGCAACATTCCTCCTGGAAAATGTGTGGGCAGCTCACCTCAGCAGAAAGCAGGAGGAAGGCTCCTGGCACTGATGTGTGGGTCTCCTGCTGGCCCTGGGAAAGGACCCTGGGACTGTACTTCCTCCCGCCCATCCTCCTGTCCCTGCAGTAATGTCCCTCCCTCTTTCCCCAGCCTTTGCCATCCTCATTGGTTCTACAGGGTAAAACTTTAACCTGCACACTAACAAATACTTCAAAATATCTTGTCATAATTCAGATTACAAATGTTACCAAAGAACTGGAGAACATGAAACAATGCCTTGGAGGGCATGAAACAGAGACAATGGGAAAGTCTACCCAAAAAGGTTCCCTTCCACTGCAACCGCTGTTACACATGGGGCGGGCACCTAGGAAACTGGAATTTCCTCAGGGATTTTTAACTTCTGTAGGTCCTTTTCCTAACTATTTGCTACAGGTCATTTTCCTTCAAATAAATCTGTGTCTGATAATTTTCAGACATAAACTTTAGTAAGAGGTGTTGGGTAAGCCATGCCTTTTCTGTATTCAAATATTCTCTAGCTTTTTATAGATGAAATAGCATTTGCCCAGAAAGCAATATTCCACGACATTAGCTATCCAGGAGAAGCCTACTCAGACTTGGATGTTTATTTATAAATCTTTTCTCCTATTAAACTTACATCCTGCTGCTTGAAGTCCTCAAACATAGAGACTCTGGAATGTTATAAAATACAATGGACATTTCATGGACAGAGAGTTTTAAGACTTTCTTGAATTTCCAAACTGGAGTATATCATTTTCCTGCTAAAATACACAGTGGATGAGAAGAAGAGAACCATGAAGCCGCATTAGATGTGGACACTGAATGACTGGCTAGGCTCTCTCACTAGTTTATAGGCTCACTCACTGACACCATTCTCAAGGCACTATTCAAAAAATATAGCTCAGCAAACTGACATCAATGTATACACCCCAAGCATTCCAGGAGACTCGAAACTGTTAATGTTAAGACAATATCATGTACCTAAATGGCAAGTGAGGAGCAAAAATTAACAAATAATGCAAAAGACAGACACCCATCATAAAAGCAGCATTTTAAACATCTGTTTTCAGTATATGTGACTTTGAGGTTTATAATGCTTATTTTAAAAGTTAGGATTCAGAAGCAAATCTGTCAATAGGTCAACACATCTATGATCAACCACTGTTGATCGGTTTGGTCAATTTCACAGCATAAACCGAAAAAAAAAAAAAGGAAGCAAAATCACTGAAAAATCAAAAATCATAAAAAATGATGTGTACTTTAAGAAGACATTTCTCCATGGAGAATCTGTCCTGAAATTGTATCTTTGCAAAATTGAAAGTAGAAAAGTAAGTAGGAAATTAAAATTTGACTTCTGGAAGTGCAGCACAACTTGCTGAAAATAATTATTCAGTGACAGGAATAAATGCGTCTAAGAGCGTGTGAGTATAATTATGTACCACAGGTAGTAAATATCATGTTATGTTTCAATGCTTTTTATGGATATCAAACTCATCTGTATGCTATTTCTAATAGCAATTTTACGACTAAAACTAATAAATACAGGAAACTGTTCTGATTTTTAATAATACATGGTTTCTTATGGTGGCAGTTTATTTTGGCTGATGTAAAATGATAAATCTGAAGGCTAAGGTTAAAGCAGTCCTTGGAAAATAACTTAAAACATTAAATGAATTCCTTGTCCTAGATCTTTCTGAAGTCATTATTGCATTTTTTTGAAAGTATACTTCAGGGGCTTCTTTTCCACTTCAAAGTTAAAGCCATTAAACTTACTGTTCCATGTAATAAATTAATAAACAAGAATAGATTAACCAAATGATATGGAGCATTACCTCTTCTAGTTCTTCTTACGTTCATCTAGCTCATTGTTGTTTCTCTCTTGGGAAGCGGTGAAAAGTTCTATTTAAATTTAGATTGAATAAAGTGCTCAGTAAGATATTTCAGACTCCCAGAAGTGTGGTATGTGGTAGAGAGAGGAAATGGACGTTCTTTTTTTTTTTTTCCTGGAGCTTTTAAACATTTTGGCTGGTGAGCAGCTCTGTTGATTTGGCTGCCAGAATAACACTGGCAGCTGTTAAGCTCCCACCAGAGCTGAGAAGGACAACTCAGAAAGGATGTCTCTGAATGCCTACTCTCTCATGTGGCTCGGGGAACGCTAATTTGGCTTTCCTTATGAGCCTTGGTCTTTAGCTTGTAAAAATCCTGCAGCCTTTGCTGCATGCCAAGGCAGGGAAAGACCAACAGCAGCCACCCCCAAACAGGCTTTTTTTTGTGGTTGAAACTTCACCTGGGGGTTCGGCTGTCATTGTGACTTCCACCAAAGGGGCTTTGCCATGACCGGAAGGGCTACCCACCTTCCTGTCACTCAGAGAGGAGTAAGACGGAACATACCAAACAGGACACTTTTGAGAATGAAAGAGGGTCTGATTCACAATTACATCAGAACAGTGGATCTGAGTTAGGAGTGCCCCAAGCTCACCAGGACAGAACCACAGGGCTTTAACTTATCAGCACGACACTTCCATCAATTTGAAAAAATTCAGTCATGCCACTTCTGTCTGTGTTAGCAACTGTGGTCCATAAGCCAGTGAAATTTGGACAACCTGTTAAGGTTGGGAGTCTCTGGTTTATGTTAATACATGTTAAATTATTTAATTTAAAATAAAATTTCCACAACACCCTTTAACTGATTTGTAATGATCTTTCTATACAACTCAAGCTGCCATCTCTATCCTATGCATCCTCAGTTAGATTCTTCTTTTCCACCTCCAAATTCACCTCCATGAACACTCCAACTAACCTAGAACCATGTTTTCCATCCTTTTTGAGAATCTCTGGGTTATGCCCTGTATAAGGAGCAAATTTATACTAAGGTGTGGATAGGAACAAAGTTTAATGATGGATTAAACATTGATGATGGTGTGCTCATGAAACAGGTGCATTCTTTTCAGCAAATGAAAATGTTAAATCTTGAATTTTATAAATGCATTTGGCAAAAATCATTTAATCAGAAGGTCTCACGTGAGCTATCAGGTGTGCAGGCAAGATCCTGACTTATTTTTTTATTTTTAATTGTCTTCCTGTGCCAACATTTTGTTTTTAAAACACAACCCTGGACTGGTTGATTTCAATTATTTGATTTTGCTAATTGTTACAGAACTGCTCTTTGATGATCTCAGGTCCACTCAAACCACAAATATTTATTGAGCACTTACAATAGGGGAGGTATCTTTTTAAGCACTGGGGGAAATGTATTGACGTTCCATAGGGTTCTGCTCTCAGGGGATTTATGTTCTAGAGGAGAGAGGCAGATTAATACATCAACAAGAAAAACACTAATAAGACAAATCATAATCAAATAATTAGGGTGATAAGACAGCAAGTGACTGAATCGGGGACAACCTCTCCTGAAGAGGCATCACTGATAAAGTAGAGCTCAACTTGGCTAGGAAAATCAGCTGAAAGGTCTTTATCATTTTCTCATCTATCATTCTTAATATCTCTGTAGCACCTAGGTTTTACCTGTTGATTAAGAATACAAACAAAACTCTCACGTTCTTTGAACTGGTCACAATCCACAAATATCCTCTCCTGTATACCAGTACTTTTATACAACGCCAGGATTTTATTAACCATCTACCTTAAAGCTGCACAAGATAAACTTGGAAGTTCTTTTTTTCTTCAATAGGTTTTGAACTTTTTTAGAAGATCTTTAAAATTATCACAGACAAAGAGACCAATGAAAGAGAGAATCTAGCAAGTGACCTGGATCTATGTGGGTAAGTGAATTACAACCAACGTGATACTGAAGTACAGTGGGGAAGAAGACGCTCTTTTGACTAAACAGTGCTGGGTCGACAGGCCATCCATCTAAGAAGAAAAGGTATCCTGATTCCTGTGTCTTGCAGCATATATGAAAAACAATTCCAAATGTATCATAGGTAAATGTAAATGGTAAAACAACAAAGCTTTTTGTTGGTGGGGGGCGGTGCACAAAAAGGCAAAGATTTCTTAAGTGAGATATAAAAAGTGCTAAATGCAAACAAAGTTCTTGACTAAAAGACTGCATTAAAATTGTAAAAATTCTGTCCATCCAAAGACACCATTAAGAGAAAAGGCAAGCCACAGAACAGGGAAAATAGTTATAACGTATGTATTCAATAAACCTATGACATGTAAATAACATCTACAAATTAATAATAAAATGATACAGAAGCCAAAAAAAAATTGTCAAAAGTCTTGTACAGGACTTTCAAATAAAATAAATCAAAATAGACAATTTATATAAGAAAAGGTTCTCAACTTCACAAGTCATTATGAAATAAATAATAAAACCACACGTCACACCACTACACACGTATTAGATCGGTTAAAATTCAGAAAGAAAATCACACACAGCCTCAGTGTTCACAAGAATGTGGAATGAAGGCAATCATCAAGCATGGCATATAAAAGCATGGCGTGGCATCATCACTTTAGAAAACATTTGGTAGAATCTACTGAGTAGGACACGCACATGCGCCTTGTGACTAGAAATTCTACTCTCATGCATCTTCCCCACAGGTGTGAGTAGTTATGCTCATCCAAGACGTGGATAAGAATGCTCATATTTATACTATTCTTAAAAAGCAAAAAGCCAGAAGCAAGTATCCGTCTAGAGTAGAACGGATAAATAAAGTGTGATAGATTCCTATCACTGAATACTTGTCAGCAGGGACTGGCCAGCTCCGGCCTGTGAAACAATTGTGGTGTGAGGTCTGACTTTGTGTGGCTTGAAAAATTGAAGATAGTTTCTATATTTCTAAAGGATTGGTAAACCAGATACATACACAAACACACACACCCACACACACAGAGGAACACGCCACAGTTCTGCATGTGTCCTGCAAAGCCTAACGCATTTTCTATCTGTTCCTTTAGAGAAGGTATCCGTTGGCTCCTGCTGCACAAGAGTGAGGATAAACAGCAATAAAAACACACAACAGCACAGACAAACAACGTCAGATGTGTCGTTGAGAGGACAGTCCCAGACATAAGAGAGAATATACAGTATGAATCCTTTTAAAAAGTCCAAAAGCGCAAAACTCAACGATGATGTCAGGAGTTAGGCTCGTATCTCCCTTGGAGGGGAAGGAGCCGCTGGGAAAGGGCACAGAGAGCTCCTGGGTCGGGCTAGCTCCGTTTTTCTCGCTGTGCACTGCTTACACAGCTGTGTTCACTTGGTGGAACTCTCTGGAGCTGGACACTTACCAGCAATGTACACCCTTCTGTGTTTAAGTTATATTTCTACTTTAATAAAATTGAGGGGAAAAAATCAATAAATCTTCATAATAATTAACATATATCTGCATATATTCAAGGATATTCACTCCAGTGTTATTTAAAGTAGATAAAAAGTAGAATAAATCTATGTGTCCAACAACATACTCAGTTAAATTAATTATAAATTACCCATACAGCGGACTCCTATTGCTTACAAAGCAATAAGCTTGTAAAAGAATATTTATTTACATGGAAAGACGCAAACAATATAATCTTAAATGAAAGAGATTAAAGAGTATATGCCAAATGAGCATGTTGTAAAGGCACAGACACATACCAGGACCTCAGCCTAGAGGAATGTTTGCAAATAATGGATCGTACTTTCTTCTGAGTGTGGCATTCGAGGTGCTTTCACTTTATTACTGTTTTTTGTTTGTTTATTGGTATTTCCTGCTTACTTTCAAAGAAGCTAGTTTTGCAGGAAAACACTTATTTTAAAATGTGTGCATCTTAAGTACTTCTGGGAAGGTCTGAAATGGGCACTATGATTTGAAAGTCAGAGGGTGGCCCTGGCCGATATCAGTCTGGAAGATGGTTTGAGGACACGTAGAAAGTTCTATGGTCCGCTGCAGGAGTGACAGGAATGCTCTATAAATACGCTGCTGCTGGTCAGGTCTCTCAGCATCACAGCCCAACCTCAAAGAGATCTAAGGCTTTACAGTATCGGAAGTGTCACACTGACATTGCCACCGCTCTTCATTTATAAGCAGCGTAAGCCCCCGGGGGTGATAGATGACTTCCCTCTCATGCTGATAAATAGAGGCTGACATTGCTTCATTATCTCCTCAAGGTTAAAAATCAATGGTTTACCTGTGAAAACATCTGTTTGTAAGCTTGTCTTTGCTTCTTTCAGGGGCCACGTTTGCATGCTGGGTTTTTGGCATGACAGAAATGAGAAGCTTAAGTTTCATTTGGCCCATTTTCTTCTTAAACATGCCAGGACAGCTCTCTATGAGAGAAAGAGGGAGGGAAAAAAAAAAGAAAGAAAAAAAATGAACGGTGGTGTAAGCCCACACTCATCCATTTATAATGAGGACAAGTTAGATTTCACCCGTTAAAAATTAATGACTAGCGTCTCTGAGCAGGTGACTAGAGACATGAGCATTGATTTTAGAGCAAGTGATGAATGCAGAATAAATGCCAGCCAAGGGGATTCAAATAAGTGTAAGTTTGTCGTCACGACGGCTGGTGTCAGAGACGCCTATGGAAAATGGATTAGATTAACTCATAAAGGGACCAGAGAGATTTCCATATTTAATTTGACTCATCTTCACCACCAACCAAAAACACCATGAAAAACAACTCAGAAAATTGTCTATGGGACAATTTAGGACTTTTCATTCAAAAATCTCTAACACAAAGTAAGAGAAAAGTGGTTTAGGTTAAAAAACAAGCAAGCAAGCAAACAAGCAAACAAAAAACTGTCCTCAGGGTCATGCAGTCTGGTCATGGGTGTTTTTGAGAACAACTTTGTAAAATTTCTCAGTACGCTGAAGAAAGTATCTCAAATTCAACCTAGCCAAATCCCGAGTTTTTCCCTCTCTCGCTGCCCCTGAAGTAACGCTTTCTTGGAGGCTTTACCTCTGTTCATGGCAGTCCTACCCTCCCACTTTGCTCAGGCTCCAAACCTCGTGTCATCCTTGACGTCTCTTCCTCCTGCACCCTACGTCCCCTCTGTCAGCACGCCCTGTTAGATCTAAGTACAAAATGTGCCCAGAAATGAACTTCCTCCCATCGCCCCTACTGCTGCCCCCCCACCCTGGTCCCAGCCGCCTTATATCTCATGTGGTAATCCCACGTATGAGCTCCCAGATGATCGTCTGACTCTGTCTTGCCCTCTATGGCCTGCTCCCCTAACTAGCGCCCAGAGTCATTCTCTTAAAAAGCAAGTGAAGTCACGTCATGCTGTAACTCATATTCCTTCAGCAGACCCCACCTCACTGAAAGAAAATGCTAAGTTCTTACTATGACCCTCAAGATCCTATAATCTATAACCTTTTATTCCTTCACAATTCTTTTCCCAAGCAAAATCTCATGTTTTCTAACTCTCACTAGAAGTTTATTTTTTTTTTCAATTCTAACCAAGCAAAAACTCATGGATTCTAACTTCCGTTTTAACGTTGTTTTCTGTTCTTTGTCATTTCATACATTATTTAAAGTAGTAGTTCGATTCTGTTTTGTCAGATCTTCTCTTAATTGTAGGGCTTACATGTGGAACAGCTAGCGGACTGTATTTAATGAATCAGTCATGTTTATATGATGCGTTTCTCATACCTGATAATGTACCACCTAGAAGAATCACGTATCTATAAAAATTTGAATACACAAAGCTGAAGGGAATGCACATTTGCTTTTAAAATCTGTGACCTTGAAGTTACAATGTCATTGCTCAATAGGCCTGCAACATCCACCAGCCCCAGATGATGAGCACACAAAGCTATGTTATTGATGCTACTGAACTGGAGGAAACTCGAGTGCCTGAGGGTCGATTCCATCTTGGAGAAGAAACAGCGCAAAACTTGCATATGCCGTGTTAGATGATTAATAACCCTGGATGTACGGATTCATCAAATCAAATCAAAGGCTTGGAGGGACTGTTATTTCCAAGGCAAGACCTTAGTCTCAAGAAAGAGACTAGTGGAGCCAGAGCCTGAGAATTCTAAAACCAACTTCAGTCTCCCAGCACTTTGTCCTTTGTAAACAGACAAGAGAAGGGTCTGGGTCACCATTAGTTTGATTGACTTCTCATCCACACTGCCTGTGAAAACAGTGGTGTGTTCTCAGATTCACCTGTATTTGACCACAGATTTAAAGACTATTTATAGAAACTTCCAAGACATGTATAGTTTACCCTCAGACCTTGCCTGGAAATACAACGGTGTTTTAAACATCCAGAGCATGGTGTTCAGGGCTGCAGCCTCTGGGGTGGGTCTGCTAGGGACCCATTTCTAACAGTGACAGACCCCAACCTTAGACAAGTTATTTAGCCATCGGTTTCCTCCGTTTCTTCATTGAAAATGCATATGGGGAGAAGGGTATAGTTCAGTGGTAGAAGGCATGCTTAGCATGCATGAGGTCCTGGGTTCAATCTCCAGTATCTCCGTTAATAAATAAATAAAAATAAATAAACCTAATTACCTCCCCACTTCGAAAAAAGAAGATGCATACAATAATAGTTCCAATTAAATAGGGGTAAATTGAGATAGTAATACCTGTGGAATACACATTTGGTTAGAGTTCCACAGCATTGTGTGTTATCTTTTTACTAACAGCTGCTACTCCCAGTCTAATCTATACATTTAAAGAAGTTAGACAGGCATTTAGCAAACTTACTTTCCATTATGATTTCTTATAACAAATATGTGAATTTGAATGTTTGTGAACTCTCTAATGATTCAGGAAAGATAAATTCAGCATTACATTGTGATTTTTTTTTAGTTAATTGGTGCCTTTTCCATAGTAATGTGGTTTGACAGAGGGGCAAAGGGCAGGTCTTGTCTTGGATTCCCCCAGAACTGGGCCCTATTCCAAGGGATTTAGGTACAGATAGTTTATTTGGAAGTGATCCCAGGAAACTTCAGGAGGGGAGGAGGGGAGACAAGAAAGCTGAAAATAAATCCATTCATCAAACAAGTTACCGCCATGAACAAGTGCAGCTTAATCCCACTGGTGAAGCGTGGGAGCCGATGCAGAGCACACCCCAGTCGCCCTGTCTAAGGAGGAGAGAGCAGGAGCAATTATCCACCAGTATCCAATCATCTTCAGCTCAGTGCTGCTTCTGGGTGGTAGAAACCCCTTGGCATTGCCAGCCCGTATCAGGAAAGAGCAGGCTCACTGGGCCAGAGGGTATCCCCAGAGCCCCAGATTCTAGCAGCTGGAAATAGACCAGTGTGCCTGAAAATGGTACCTCCAAGGGGCTGTGGACAGGGCACTGGTAGCATCCCCTACAGAGTACACAGAGGAAAGATCAGAACCAGAAAAGCATTTGTGAATTCCTGTGCAAAGTAAAATCTACGTACAACGTGTAGGTGTCCTATTGTGAAAAAGGAAAATAATCCTAAAATTTAATCCTGGAGTCATTTTAGAGAAAAGGGGATTTGAGGGTAGTTTAGATTTTAAAATCCCCCTAAGAAATATCTAAAGAATTCATTACAGTGGTAGCAGGGAATAGAAACAGGAAGAGCAAAAGAATAATATGAGTTTCCAAAGACATTTAGTGCTATTCCAATTCCTCACATAATGACGAATTTTATTGTGCCATAATTCTTATTTATTAAAATTTTTTGTGTTTCAATAGCTCCAATGAGATGCAACTTTTTGTTTTTATGTTGGTCCAGGGAGCAGGAGAGGACACCACACTCATATAACATATTAAGCACGCCATCACTTGTACATCAAACTCTAATAAATTCCTGCGTCTTGTGATTTAAAAGGAACGCAAGGCCCTGAAAGGTTACAACACATTACAGTCTTAAATTTTCAAGTGGGAAACCTTGTTTCTGTACAACTTGTGAAGAGTTTGAACATTAAGTTTTAACTAGGTGTGCTTAAGGAAATAGTATTCATGCTACCTTCTTATAGATTTTTGTTCTGAATTGACCCTTACACAAAGGACATGTGGATTTATCAGTAAAAAAATGTTGCGCAATTATGGTGGGGGGAACGCAGCATTGAAGGAAAATAACTGAATATTCCCTGTAACCTAGAGGCAGGTCAGTTAGGAGTCCCAGCTTTGAGTAGGATGGTTTCTTTTCTGGACTGAAGAGCCAGCTTAGGTAAGAGCACTAGATGTGTAGCAGTATCTGCTAGTCCCAGACTACTACTAGTAGAAGTATTATCTAGTACGAAATGTGCTAAATACATATTTTTTTATGACCATTAAAGCACACGTGAGCAGGAAAGACACTGGAATGCTGCCTGGCCAAATTTGGAGGAATAAAACCTAAATCCAGAGCAGGAAGGAAGTGATGCATCAGAGTGAAAAAACTGCTTTCATCTTGAGGTTATCAATCTGGCAATCTGGCAAACTTGGGCTTTGGTCTGCAACCTCACCGGGCTGCTCCAGGTGAGAAGTCACAGAGAGGACACTGCCTCAGGGTAGGTGGGAATTCCTCCAAACCTACACCATCAGAAGAAAGGGACCAGATGGCTATCTCCCAACACTCCCACAATTCCAGCGGGGGGGGGGGGGGCTGGGGCTGGGGCAGGCAGAGATATTTGACTGGCTCTGAAAACAGCATGGAAAACCAAAGGAAATGAAATAAAATTTTCCTTGATAAACTGTGACAGTAGAGTGTCCAGCGGAAGACTACGCAGCTGAGATTCGCCAGGCTAACGGAGCCAGGGAAACACGAGCCCTCAACTTGCCTTAAGGGGATTTCTGTCTTGCAGCGCCCCCTGGTGCTTTGAAGAATCCCCACAAACATTTTCCCCAAGGCAAACATCCGCACACTAAAGGTGACCATGCACTACTGGAGGCCCTATGAGGAAGAATAAATACAAAAATACATCTTAGAAACAGACTCATGCAAGCCTCAGATACTAGAATTATCAAAAGTTATAAAACAATCATGCAATTCTCCTCAACTAAACGCCACGATTGGAATTATCAGTAGGTGTCAGGAAACTCAAAATGATAGCTGATCTGGAAAAGAAACAAAAATGATTTCTAGAAATAAAGTGTACAACAACCAATATTAAACATAGGGATATAGATGGCAGCAAATGGAAAAAATAGAGAGGAAGTGAACTAGAAACTAGTTTAGTAGAAAGGAACCAGGATATATCAGAAGGAAACAGAAAAGGTGGAACTGTGTAACAGAGGGTAGGAGACATGGAATACACTGAAGCCCTAACATACGTTTAAATTGGAACTCAGAAAGAAATAAAGGAGAAAATTAAACTGAAGTAATATTTCAAGAGATAATGGGTAAGAATTCTAGAATTTATGAAATACACCAACTCACAAATTCAAAGAAGGAGGCAGAATAGCCATGCCCACTGAGCAGTTTTGTGATCTTATGCAAGTTACTCACACATTTGGGCTCTTGGTTTACCCACTTATAAAAAGATAAATCCCTAACAGATTAGGTCTCCAGAGCTTGAATGAGAAAATGCACAAAGACACCTTTTAATAACTGTCACATGTTAAGGATTCAAAAAGAAGTAGATATTATAATTGCTCATATTTACACAATCACCCCATCTTTCTTCATGATGGAACAAACAGTAGGATAGACAGCAATTTCATGTCCACAAACTACCAACTGCCCTACATAGGAATAGTTGACAAAGCTCTAAAAACTGACATACTGACAGAGGAATTCTAGGAACCATCAGTTACGCCAAGTGCTGGCCACTAACATGCTTAAGACTTAATCTCCTTCGATATGAAGAGTCTGTAACTAAGCAGAATGATCTGATCAGTTCAAAACATTCCTAAGAAAATAGTTATCTAAGAAGCTAAGCCCTATAAAAACAGAGGACAAAAAGGTAAGGGTAGAGAGGAAGTAATTCCAAACTGAGGTCATCACAAGAGACATTAGTCAATAAAAGTCATTATGTAAGAGTAGCTGATGGACCGCCAATGGTACTTAGACATGACAAAATGTTAGAAAATGGTGGACAATTACAGCTATTTTGTGACATTCAAGAGTCAGCTTGTGTGTCTATAAAGCAAATGTTAAATATACTTAGTTTCCTTATAACTTACCCTCTCAGGTTGAAACTGCTTACTTATTCGTCTGTCTCCTAGCCACATCTATAGTCTCCCTTAGGACAAGGACTTGGCCTTAGAGCCTGGCACATATTAAATTCCACCCTCCCCCAAAAAAGTGAGGACCAATTATATTAAATAATTAGTGATTAAAAGAGGCATTGATGTGAAAAACATTTACATACCATGTTTATTGAAAAAGCAATTTTGTATAAAAGCAAAATTGCACATAAGAGCGATTACAATAATATTTTTAAGAGAAAAATAGGAGAAAATATACCAAAACGTTACAATCGCTATCAATGACTATAATTATAGACTGAAACTGGAATTTTTTCCATTTTTTTTTAAACTCCTCTCTAACTTTAAAGTGCTCTGAAAAGAATACGCATTACTTCTGTATTAGAAAAATACGAAAGTGTAGATAGAATCTCATCAACACAATTTCTAACACATAATACAACCTCTAATAACATCTCATCCTAAAGCCCAGCATCAGCTTTGACACTGACACATTCTTACATCTCATTCTCCTGTCAAATCACATCAGTACATATTAGCTAAACACTAGTTCAGACAAGTGCAAGATGGGATTCCTTTCTTCACAGAACTTTGTAAGGGCAAAAACTCCTATAACTTCTGTCTTCTGTGGTGCCTGCCACAGCATCAGGCAATAAAACGTACATACAGTAAATACTGATGACTTACTCGATCGGAGACTTAAAGGAAACTTAACATAATGGGTTTGGAGAGATTTAAAAAGTACAGCATTTCTCCAGAGAGGGGAGTGTATTTTCAAAGACCGAGAAGTGAAGAAAAGCACAGAACATGTAAAATCTAATGAGTATTAAAGACAATACTGGAGGCTGAAGAAACATTATTTTTCTAAATATTCTTTGTAGACAGCACCCATTTATCTTATGACTCTCCAGTGGGAGGGAGGGGACAACCTTCAAAACTTTATTTTTCAAGGCTTTTTAAAGTGTCCCCTGAATTAGTTACCCAGTAAGAAGACAAAGAGGAGCAACTGTGCTCTTAATAATAAGCTTAATTATTTCACTTTATTAGGCGCTATTTTTAGAAGTAGAACATTATACCCTGTTTTTGACACTTAATACAAGTATGTTTCTCAGACTCCGAGTATATAGGTGGCATCGAGTTCTGACTGTAATCTAACATTTATATAAAGATCTTTTTTTAACTTAAAGTATTCTGTGTAATTATGCCACCCACACAAGGATGAACAGAAATGCCCTTGGATACAAATGGCAGGTTATTTATAAAAAGAAGGAAACAAAAGAGTCCAAAAACACTCTCAGATTTACAAAACCTGTTTTTGCAACTTGATTTTCCTCCTCAAATTGCCACTGTTTGCGCCTTTCATACAAGTTATTTTTAGACTTCTTTTGAGATCAACTAGGCATCTTAATATGTAAAGTTTACTTAGAAAAAAATCCCACAATTAACTAGTTCAAACCCCCTAGTGAGGTAATTAAAGTTATCTTCATCATCAACTGTGTTTGATGTGTACCTAGTCACCTTCCTGTGTCACTGATAACTCTCAGAGACAAACTGTGCAATAAATGTTTAAGTCATCCCTTGGACAAAGGGGGTAGGGCAATAAAGGTTTGCCATTTCTTATGACAGAAACCAGAACAAGCATGTATGCTACATAAATCTTTAAATACTTGGTACATAAATGCCATTAAATTCCTTTAGCCCATTTTACAAAGTTTCTTTAACAAAATTTGAATTTTGCATTTGTTAATGATTTTGGCATTTCCGCTGACTTTGTTTCCATGAGGTGTGAATTCTGTCTTGAGATTTAGTCCATTCAGTTCTGGACGTACATTCTTAATCATTAGGGTAGGAATATAATTTATAATAATGGTAGGAACTATTTTACAATAGTGATGTCCGAACTGTATTTTAGAAGCAGGTAGGTAAAAGCAGAAGAGGCTCTTCATTACATATCCTGTTTCAATTTTAGGCAGTTAAGTTTTAAATTTTCTTCCTTAGTACATTTCTTAGTGTTTTCTGAGAAAGCCTTTTACTATATAACGTTAAAGAAAATATGAATGCGTACAGTTTAGCGCATTACAGTTACAAAGTAATTTCAGGTACTTTAGCACACAATTCACAAAACAACCTGTGAATTTGATACAGCCGGTATTAGGATTACTGTTTTTTCTTTTTTAACAGATGAGACTCAGATAGTTTAAGCAATTTCCCTGGGGTCTCACAACCAGGGTAACAGTGGAGTTACCCTGAACATGGGTGTACTGAGGGCAACAACCACAACTCTGTCTGCTTCTGCATCCCCGTGCCTCCCAAGGTGCTTGTATGCAGTAGGTGCTCAATACCAGACCTACAGGCACAACTTACATTTCCTGTAAGTTAGAGGACATCTTTGTGATGCACCTTAGGAAATACCCAAAGGCCTGTGTGAACAAATCTCTCTCACAGGCCTGTTACTGAGGCCTGAAAAAGTGCTATGAAAATACCTTTAAGGAAGTAATCCTCCTAAAGCTGAAAGACTTCTTGGAGTGATTTACGTAACCAATGAGACCTACGTGACTTCTTACAATTGTGACTTAGTATGGGTGTATGCAGAGCTTGTTTCTTAAACGTTTATACCGGATACTGAAACTTCACTGGAACATTTATGTATGGCCAAGAGTAAGGGAAACTGGACTTAAAGAAGAATGTGGGGCAGAGAGACCAGGACAAGAGATGTTGCTTCTCAGAGACTGAGAACTCTAACCTCTTTTGATGCTAGTCAGAGAGCAGCAATGAAACTGAAGAAGAGCCTGCGTCAGTGACCAGGAAACAGGATGCGGGGAAGGGCTTCCAACAAGTGGACATCAAGCATCAGTAAACGGACCAGAGGAACAATCTCAGCCCAAGAACACATGAACAACCATTAGGGCAGGATTTCCCTGGCTGGTGTGGGGGTGCAACTGGCTGGTACTTTCAGATCTTAATTAACTATAAAACAGTATAACTCTGATCATAAACATGCCTGTGCAAAACCAGTCCTTTGCAAGAATGACAACATACCCCCACATCACCCAGGACCCTCAGGAGCTCTGGCTGTTCTCCAACCATCTAACTGGGTAGGAGCGCAACCCAAGTCACCTGCAGGGAAAGTATGGGGCGCAGAAGTGGAGGGTGAAGGACGGCAGATACCCTAGATACAAATATAAATGCAAAAGACTGTAAGAGTCTCAAGACCAGGGACATATCTTCACCTCAGTTTCAACTCCAGCAGCTAGAATAATGCCAGGCATGTAGTTTGTACACAAACACATAATTTTGTTGTTGAGAGTCTTTTCACAGATCTCATGCAAAACCGTAGCCAGACAAAAGCAGTTCAGGGGTGGCAATGAAACGCAAGCCAGTTGGGATGAGGCACTGAACGACTGCCATTAAGAGAAAATTCTGTGAAGATAGGAAAGGAACATGAAGAAAAACCC
The DNA here is from genome assembly GCF_009834535.1 of Camelus ferus. NCBI lineage: Eukaryota > Metazoa > Chordata > Mammalia > Artiodactyla > Camelidae > Camelus > Camelus ferus. The sequence continues at coordinate 4,000,895 of NC_045718.1, read as the reverse complement.
CCGCCCCTCAGCTCTCCTTTGCCAGTAGTCAGACCCGCTTATGCGCACATTTATGAACTAAAATAAGTTGCAGGTGGTGACAACCATGAACAAGAAGAAACAGTGATCTCAAGTAGGATGGGCAATGTAAGATTCAAGGAGATGGGCAATATAAAAATCTGACTTCAGGTAAAATCTTAAGTGCTAAGATAAAAGTTTCAAGTATTGTATTTGGGATTTGGATCCGTAGTCAGCTACATTAAAATATATTTTTAAAAATATAAATGATAAGAATCATTATGAAATACATAAGGAGTATAAACATACTGTCTTTTAGGAAGGTGAATGAAATAGTAAGAAATAATTAGGAAAAAGTGGTAGAAGATATGGTACCTATAAGTACCCAGGAAAGCAGAGAAAAATCTACTTGAAGGAAGAAATTTAAGTTAAAATCTATATCTTCATTTTATTTTATATTACCTTTCATTTTTCCAAAAAAAAAAAAAAAACTATCACTGGACACTAGGTATCCATAGTTAAATTTAATAGATGTTAACATTTTGCCATATTTGTTTCAGAACTTTTTTCCAATAAAGAAAGTTGCTGAATGTCTTTCTCATGTATGTTTTATATTTTATCTACATAATTATATAATGTCAGCAGTCTTGGGGAAGATGTAATTCCTTTAGGTTAAACGTAGGATAAACCAACAATGTTTATTTAAAGTTTTAAAGGATGCTATGAAAGAAAAAAAATGCATATATATCATAAAGTACTTCTCACTGAGCAGGGATTTCTTCTTGGATTTTTGTGGCTCTGAGAGCAATGAGAATCTTTCAAAATGTTTCCTTGAAGCCCAGAACTTAACCTTCAAATAAAGATGCTTCAATCATACAACTGATCATACTCTGAATAGTACTGAAAGACTATTAAAGAGGAATTCTGATATTTTTAGCAAAATGGTGTATATTATTAAAATAATGTTTTAAGTCATTAAACTCAACAGAACAACCTGCACAGTTATCTACCTCCAAAAAAAAAAAAAAAATCCTTAACAGGATTACAAAAAGTCCCTGATGTCTTTTGAAGATTCCTTTATGACTGAGATAATAATAAGTCATTAGTCTTGCATCAAGGTTGAAAGGTAGACACACATAAGAGTGAACTCTGACTAAAAGCCAACTCCCAGGTGAAACATTAAATATGACAAGAATGTTAACAGCCAATAAAAAAAAAAAAAGATCTTGTCATGCCTCAGTTCAACAAGATGTTTATGACACAGTAATTGGATCTGCTCAAATACTGCAAGAAAAGAAATACAGTTATGGTTTCAAGTGGACATTGACATTGAATCCTCCTTATCAAAAACTGAAAAGGAAATTCGCAACGAATGTCAAACAAACTAAACTATTTCATTATATTAATATAGTAATTAATCTTGCACAAGAAGCTTCCCAATGGTAGTTACACAAAATTAAGAGCAACTCTGTGCCAAAGCAGAGGATTCTCTCGTACTTCCTAGGGTGGATGAGCCTCCTGAAACTGACCATTGCTCTCAAAACAAACAACCTAACGAAAAGTGACCCTAATAAAAGCTTATGGTCTTCTTAATGATCCTGACAATAAAATGTGATCATTCTGAACACTGCTTCTAATATATTTCACTCTGTTTCTTTTGTTTGGAATTTTATTTTATTTTTTTTTTGGTATAACTTGATGGATAGGAAGAAGGCTTGCATCTTAATTCAAACAATTCAGACCCCAATAGCATTGCAGTCCCTCTACTCGTTTCTTAACCTTGTCCATGTCACTGTTAACTCTGATGGACCTCAGTTTCCTAATATTTATATAGTACAAGCTTACCTTATAACCTAATAAGAACACTTTTCCATACCATCAGTTTATGATTCCATATTCTGCATTGGCACCGTAAAATTTCCCAGTATGGGATTCCAAGTTCTGTATTTCCAAAGATAACTTCTTTAGTCTGCCTCTTGCCTAAACCAAAAAAATATTTGCTAAGACTTTTTTTTAACCAAGAGAAATGGAGAATTAACAATTACCTACATAAGTCAAAGACTCCTAAATACAAACATGTTACCTTTTTCTGAATTCATAAGGTAATTTACAACCTCCTTTTACTTATTTTAAGCTCTGGCTCTGGCTCATTAGCATACAAAATAATTCAAATCTTCAGCATATTTGAAAAGCAGTATTTTATACTCTTAATGCTGACTGTGGCTACACCAGCAAAGTGAAAATCTCAGGAATTATCCTGCAATCTGGATAATACGAGCCCAAAAATGTTTAAGACGTCCTTCTTTCTTGAAGAATTTTTGCCTGTTTTATCCTATCGGATGCTAGGATTACAATCACTGTCAATGATTCACTCCAGGAGGCAGTATTTTGTGGCCCTTAAACCTTTGAGCTCTGGAGTCTCATTGGCTACGATTCCTGAAGTTCTAATCAGATGTTGATGCTGGGAAGTTACTTTAAGCTCTTGTGTTTTGGTTTTATTCACTCTAAAATATAACATTTGGACTCCATGGATTAAACCATGTGAAGATCATAAAGCCACTCCCAGTGGATAGTAAATATTCAATAAACGTTAGCTATTATTGCCCCAAGTGACCACATAAGTTGTTGTAATAAAAAAATCCCCCAGTATCCAAAAAGGATAGCAATATGTTATCTTTTATAATATGTTAAAATTAAAAAAAAAGAGATTGTATATTCAAGTTCACCATCATTATCATTCCCTAGACTTTCTATATAAAATGCAGGTCCATTTGTAAGATAACTATTAAGAATTTGGGGCATCTATTGTGTTTGTATGTACTCTCTCTCAAAAACTGACAGGTTGATCAATGTTTACCCTAATATATAACATCCAAAACTACCAGTGGGGAAAAAAGTCACAATAAAGCAGAAAAAAAAAAACACACATTCAAAATGAAACAATAAAGAAATAGCCTCTCAAGTATTTACCAAAGTAAAATAGCAGCAAGTTCTAGTCAATGGAGTGTCAGAGCCCATTAAGGGAAACTCTAGCTGCCAGTCCTGTCACCTCCTGAAAACAGGTGACGTTTTCACCTGTCAGAAGTGAAACATAAACCTTAACCTTAATATCTGACTTCCACACGCGGATGGTGGGTGTCTGGAAACACATTTTTTTTTAAAAAAAAAAGGCAAAACACATGTTTAAATGATTCTAAGAAGTAAAGTCCTGTTATATTAATACAAGAACACCGTTATCCAGAAGCTGCACCTTTTGAAGAGAAAAACTCTCCTAAATCTGAAGACATTCTGAAGTACAGGGACGTACGTCTGAACTGGTACTGTTTTTTCCAACCGTGTGCCTTAATTATATTACCTTGATTAAGGTGTGATGGAGCCAGAAGCAGATGCAGGAGAGAAAGCAGAGTTTTACAGGTTTGCTATGTTCACGGTTCCCTGGCAAGAACCCAGCAGCCACACAGGGCCACCAAGGGCAGCACTAGGGTCTGCCAGGGGGCAGAGGGAGAGAGTTCCAGAGGGGGCAGCGCCGTTACTGTGGTTTCCGGGGGAGGCAATGGGCGAGGCAGGCTGAGGATCAGCTAGCTATGTTTGAAAGTGGTATTCTGTGAAGTTCACGGTCATTATTACTGGGAAAGCCTTTGGTCTGGGGTTACCTAAAGTCTCCAGATGTTTTGGGGTGAGCCAGGATTGACTGGGCTACAGCCACTGACTATTTGGTAGATGTTAAAAGCATCGATTTATGAAAATTGAAAATATGATCACTGCAACATGGGAGGGCTATTCAGTTATGCAAGTCTTATTTCTTCTTGATTTTCAAAGAATGCCTGAATGACTAACTCAACAAAATTTATGAGACACATTCAACATATCGCCCACCTCCTTCTCGGCCAAGTCCCTATTTCATCCATATTTTAGTGACCACGACCACAGGATATGTAATTTATTCTTCAACCCTCCCCCTTCTGGATGTCAGTGGGATGAATTCATTAGATTAAAATGAGAGCTATTTCATGTTACCTCTCCTGAGTAAGCATTGCACTTAATAAGAAGGTGCAGGGGTCCTCAAACTCGACTACCCAACAGAATCACCTGTGGACTGGAAAAATTACTGCCAAGAGGGTGCCACCCCCAGAAGCTCTGACTTAACTTGATCACAGGTATAGCCTAATCCTAGGTCTGCTTTTAACACCCCTCAGATGATTCTAATGCGCAGTCAAGGTTATGAACCACTGAGCCCAGAATAATGATTTCCATGCTTTTTCTGGTATTTATTGTTAATCGATTTCCCCTTTTGATAAATATATAAATATCACCCCCCATGGAGTTTGTGAAACACCTCTTTTTGAGGCTCCAAGGACAGTATCCTACAGAACCAACACATTAGCAATGATGGTATTTGCAGCCCAACTGAGAGCAATTTTCTCTCCTGGTGCCCCTTGGAGAATACGACAGAGGCCACCGATGCGACTGACTCAGTTTATTTTTGTTTTCATAAAAAGATAAATGGTGAACTACCAGTCCTTTCTACCATGAGGCCTTGTGAAACACAGCCTTTGACTCGAATCTGCTTCTGCTATCTGAAAGGGTTTCTTAAAATCGTTCCTCCCTCACTCAACCAGCATTTACACACGGCTCCCTTAGTCACTGCTGACTGTTATGTGTCTTAGAAGATTAAAAAAATAAATACAAAGATAGCCTCTTCTCTTCGAGACTTTACAACCAACCAACTCGGTAAAAATGGCACATGTTAACTGAACTGTTAAACAAGAACACGTGGCTATAAATAAATGAGTCAAAATGAGTAACTCAAAAAGTAAGTATCTTAAATCAGAGTTTTTAGATGTTGGTTAAGAGAATCCAGAGATGTTCATCTGGGACAGAGGGAAGCAAAATAAACAAAACCTTGACCCCATAACAGTTACCAGGAAACCATGGCCAGTGGGTTAAACTTGGCCTGCTGCCCTTTTTTGCATGGCCTGTGAAATGAGAATGATACTTACATTTTTAAGTGACTGAAAAGAAAAAATAAAAAGACAATTTCTAGGCACAAGAGAATTATCTAAAATTCAAATGCACGTCCACAAATAAAATTCTGTCGGAACACAAACGTGCTCATTCGTTCACATTTATGGCTAGTCACACGAGACAACCGTAAGGCTAAGTATTTGTGATGGAGACCACGTGGCAGGAATGCCCAAAACAGTCACTGCCCCTTAATACAAAAAGGCCGCCTGTTTCCGTTTTACAATTGGGGGGGGGGGGAGAGGAAAGGAAAGTGTGTTTACGTAGAGTGGAAAGCTCAAGTTTGTGAGGTTGGAGTAACAGCGAGAAACTCAGAGGTTGAGAGAGAAGGAACCTGACTGGGATAAAGCTGTTTTATTTTTTTTAAGGACCATGGAAGCTAAGGTAAAATAGCAACAAATATTTTTTTGAGTGTTTACTCTGTTTTAAGGAATATGCTAAGTCCTGAAAGTATTAAAAAGACATGTTGATGCCCTTGTAGAACTCACATGATGTCTAAGGGGAGATGTATGTGCACTCAACAAATTTACTAAATATTTATTAAATTTATAAATTTATAAACATTTATTAAATATTCATTTACAATGAATACCCACCCATTTAAAAACCGGAGGCTAGCATCCACTGCCTTCTAACCCCTGCCTTGGCATACTTTCTTTTCGCCTTTATTGTCCAACTCAGGCACATTTATTCTTACATCGTCCATTTCCTTTACACTTAGACAACAGACCAGCCTCCCTGGCTTGGTTTGCCTATTGCTCCTTTTTAGATGTGCTAGTGAGAACCATTCTCATTTCGTGAGTAACATCTCTGAAAAAGGATTAGACGAAGGCCTTCTGTAATCCTTTCAGCATTAAAATATTTTATAACGTCCTTTCTTGATTAATGTAAAATGCTAGAATTTGAATGCTTCATCATACCTTTGTTTGCCTTAGGAGATTTATGTAAATGTTAGGCCCGTGTCATTCTGATGCATTCTGGAAAATAATTTAAGTGGTCTCTGTGATGTTAAAACATCAGAAGTCTCCAGATCAATCTGGGAAGCTCTGATAGAGCAAACTGATGGAGAGTGAAACATCAGAAGCGCTCCCCCAAATGGAGATAAGAATATTGAAACAAGGCAAAAAGCATTTCCATTCCCTCATTCTTGGTAAAAGCTCTCTTTGTTTAGAAGAGGAAGTGGAAGGGCTGAATTAAGAGGAAATCGGAAGTGATGTCATAGTACCGAAAAGGACTGAGGCCACCTAGGCTTCTGGAAATTCCTACATCATTAAAGTGAGATGAAGACATTTCCATTTGACTCTCTTGCTAAGAGCTGGCATTTCATGGAAGAGAGACCTTCCTAAGTTCCACAAGTGAAACTGACCTTGGTCTCCATCAAATCAAACCCCACGGCGGTCATATCTATGGGAAGATGGGAGAGGGAGGTGGTGAGATAAAACAATGAAGTCATAGATGTGGCTCAAAACAAAAAGTAGTCTCCTTTGCAGATCAGAACATGGAGCAGAGCAGCTGAGAAGTTTTTCCCACAGGAAAAGAAACTCAATCACCTCTGCTTATTACCATTTATTCTTAAGAAAGCTCCTTAATTTACCTAATACTCAGTTCTTTCACTGTAAATCGTGATAAAATTAATTTACAGAGCTGTTTTGAGACAGCGAGGACAGGTAGAGAGAGAGAATGAGAGACAGACAGACACACAGAACATGTAAGGGGAACATTCAATAGATGTAGAGCCTGGATACATGTCAGTAATGAGTTCCAACAGTCAAAGATGAGTGGACCTTGGAACCTAGGATGAAGGGAGAATGGTGGCACAATTAACGTGGCTTTTTGAGCCCTTTTAAAGGGATTAACTTGACCCACATATATCTCATGGCTTGGCTGCTATGGTTTCACACCAGGCCACATGAAGTGAGGGTGTTTTTCAGTGAATCCCAGTTTAAATCATTTTCTGCCCTTAACCTCGCTTCATCTAACATATGACAGCTGCTTAGAAACCTGCTATTATTTTGTTCCAGCTGAAATCAGTACAGTCGACTTACGCTGCACGTCTCCTCAGAGACGGTAAACAGGCTGCATCCGGGGACTTTGTTCGTGTGCTTTTTGCCTTTGATCTCTGGATGCTTGGGAAGAGCTCAGAGGTGGCGTTTGGGCGGCACTGGTATCAGAGACCGAGGCGTGATCTCCATAGCGGGTCCACTGTCAACGCTCAGGGGGCGTCAGTGCTTTTAATTTGGTTTAGAGCTACATATCACAGTGACACAACACTCTCTCAGTCCGCTGAAGGACATATCGGGCACACTTTGATTTATTTCCTATTCCTTTTCTGACTATGGTTAATAAGGAACGGCTCTAATTGAGCATAGCTCTTTGATCTCTTGTAGCATATTGCTTTGAAAGAGTTTATTACAGCTGTTAAAAAGAAGCTATAAAGAGACAGATCCTAATAAAACATCTTATTTGGTTAAACATTAGGGCAGGAGTTGTTCAATAGCTGTTAATCCATGTTTTCCACATAAAGTTATTGCCCGACCTCAGATTTCACAGGGCAGAGCCAATTTACTAAAAGAGAAATTATGGGTAGGAAGACATTTGATACTGTCATTGTGATTGGGAGACAACGAACGAGATGTTCTGGCCGCAAATGCCGATAATGAGTATTTACCCGGTGCCCCAAAACACAGCCAACACCAATTTTATTCAAATAGTTTAAAAAGGGATAGAACAAGGTAAAATGGCAAAGTGTTGTAATGGGCAAACAGAACACATATTCAAGACGTTCAAAATGGATGCAAGCAGGCAGTGGGCAATTTCAACATCTAGGTGCTGGTGGCCAGGCAGCCATTGTTGGATTGGATTTCAAAGAAAGGATGACAGCCCTCAGGAAAGGGATGGAAAAAATTAATGTATGTAAGGAACTGTGGTCCTAGATGGGTTAAATAGAAATTCAAGAAAGGGAATTTTAAAAAGACCTGAAGTATATATGAATGAGCATCATGGACAAGAAAATCAGGTCAAGAACTTGGGGAAAGGACCAATGTGAAAGAAACAGAGCCCATGGGAGTGACTACATTATCTCCCTGGGAGATGGATACCATCTACTCTCATGACTGAGGCTGCATCTCTATCAAGGGTGGAAGACAAAATAACAAGAAGGCTGTCATCCCACCTTCCCAACATGGTGGACATTGCTTGTCATGGGTTCTTCCCTATGGATCCTGGATCCAGCCTCATAATTCTTCTCTACACAGTCCTCTGGAGAGTCATGACCAATATCTTTGCTTTACAAGGTGAAGTATTTTTCCTATTTCTGATACATACACACATACATACATCTAGACAGAGTGATGGATGAATGGTATAGTCTGTCGTTCCACAATGATAAAATAGTCAAACTTGTGCTTTTTGAAAGAACATAAACAAATTGCTGTAAAATTTCCTTTTTAGGTTAGTTACTTTCTACGTAACCAGACAATAAAATAACTAGAGACACCCTTGGTTCATTTTTCTCTTTACCCGGCAATTCTACTACTAACCAAGCTCTGCTGATTCTCCTTGAGAAGGCTCCCACCGCCTGCGTCTGGACTATTTTAAGAGTTGCTGCTCTGGCACCCTTCCAGCCTGCTTCAGCCCCAGCCTCCCAATTTCTGTCAGAGCCAGTGTTACTTAGAAGTTGATTTTAAGCAAGCTCCTCCTATCTTTGAAGTGTTCATTGACTCTTGTTATCAAATGGGTAAAATCTAAACTCATCATCATAAAACGTCACAATTTAACTTCCAACCTACCTTTCTGCCTAACCAAAATCCCTTTCCCTCTCTCTCGCTCTCTCTGTGTGTATATATATATATATACACACATATACATACAGATACATATACATATATGTATATATATATCCTTCCTTAAAAGCAGTAGTTGATGGCTGCTTATAAATCAGGGTATTGATAAATCAAGCCATTTGTGTAATGAGGATATCCAACTAACATTCACATGACCCTCCAATCAGTGCTAGACACAATTCCTTAAGTGACCCTTAATCGTCTTTGTATCAGCAGGCCCTATGAAAGCATCTGGCATATAGTAAATAATCGGTAGATGAGAATATATAAACATAAATAGATACGTGGGTATATGAGAGGCGCCTATTACTAGGTACCTCATATCTGTGATCATCAAAAGAAGAATGCCTGGATCCTGTGTTTCTAAATGTAAGACAGAAACTGGTTAAATCGTCTGTTCTTCAGATCAGTGATGATTCTAGAAACCTGGAGCAGAGGACTCCTGCATCAGGCAGGGAAGCCCACAGGGACGAGGATGTCAGAGGGTCCCTTCTCACTATTTTTACATTATTCAGAAAACAAGCTTATTTCTCTCTGTCCTCCACCTGCTACCCCAATTCTTCCTGCATCCATCCACCAAACTCCAAAGCATGATTATTTCTAAATTTCCTTTTGGAGATTATGTCAGTTTGTTTCAATCAGATTACTTAAGCCAGAATTAGCATTCAGGCTATTCATTCTGTCATTATTTTGTAAGAACTGATTAAGAGCCAGATAGACACTGTGATAGGTGCTGGGGTAGAAAGCTGAGCGTAACAGGCACCGCCTTTGCTCTTATGAATGTTTCAGTTCAATGGAGGTGACAGGTGATGGGTTTTAGAACCAGAGAGACCCATGGTCAAATGCTTCATCTACTGTTAGCTATTCCGGAATGATGGGGAAGCCATTTAATCTCTACTTGCTGCTTTTCTTAAAGGCTAAATAAGTCCCTTCTCTGGATTCCAAGAACCATTTTACTATCTTTTATCTTTAAATCTTATTAATTTATTTTCAGACAAATAAATACAAGTTATGTTTTAACAAAAATACTATTTTCCCTCATATCACTCACACTTCTCCCAAAGAGCAGAACACAGAGCAGAGAGCATTCAGTTCTCTGTTTATAAGAAAGCATACATATATATGTACAATCAAAATTAAAGTTGATGTATATTAAAAAATGTTTAAATATAATGTTAGAACTTGCCAGGCTTTTCAAAACTCTATGGCATTGACATATCTTGTGATATTTACTTTCATGTCAATCCCCAAAAATGTTTTGCATATGCCCAACCCTATGCATGTAGACTTTGAAAAAAAATATATGAATGTAACACTCTTGCTTCTTATTTTTGCAAGATAACTACCATATTCAGAAGCATCCCCAATTAAATCCACACAAGAGGGAGGCTGTTATCATTGAAGCTGAACATTGCTACTACTCAGGTCTTAATTCTTCCCTTCAAGACAAAAATAGAACATGAAACTTTACTTGGGAGACACTTTGTAGGACAAAGTTACCTGCCACCTGATAACAATCACCCAACCCATATGTGTGTTTGATTGTTTTTAATTTGTATAACAATATACAGTTATATATTGTACAAAATGACTGAAGGATCTATTCCAGAACCCAGGTCACCCTCCCTATCTTCCTGACATCGCTGTAGCAGTACAATTTCACTTGGGAGGTTGACTATTACCTTATAACCGCCCCTCCTAAATTTTCCCTTTTCCATTGTCTTCTGTTTATAATTCCTTTCGCAAGTATTTATTGAGGTTACTATGTTTAGTACACTCTACTATCCTGTGACCGAAGTATGTGGTAGAAGAAGGAACAGTTCACGAAAATGATGTTTGAACGTACCACATCATTTTAACGTCTTTTAGAAAATCTCTTTCCTGGAAATGTAATTCCACTGACCCTTCTATCAACATCTATCCCGGAAATTCATCCATCTAAGTGGACCTATGATCTGGTGACGCTATAACCATGTGCCCAAGCACCTACTGTCTTAACAGACAATGCATCCTGACAAAGTTTTAGTCACTATTTACACAGATAAGTTATAATCACTATGTAACAGTTAAGGTGTTATGCCCGAGACAGATTTTCTCCAGATGTACTGCATGAAATTGACATTTTCTAGTTTCTTCAGCAGGATATAAAGATTTTATATAAATGGAAATTTCCATTTCATAAGTGACATTCTAAAATGCTATAACTGGCTTATACAGATACCAGGCTAGAACTTTTCCATTCTTACTCAAGAAATATGCAAGGAATTATGTTGTAATAAAATCTCTAATTTTGGTGGTTTTGTCTATTCATTAAAAATAATCCTCCCTTGATTAAATATGAAAATATCTAAATTTATAAATATTCTTCAACCTCTTTCTTTACTGTCCCTTATTCCCAACCATCAGAACAATGTAACAAACAAATTAAATTAACTGGATGAGACTCAACTGAGAAACTTGAGCATATCGTGTAAGAAAAACATCAGAGAAGAAAGTTCTGGTAATGATTTGCTAGAAATGTATATGCTTTCATTTAGAGTATTTAGCAGTTGTTCCTAATTATTTTGCAAATATTCTGTTTTACTGAAGTATAGCTGATTTACAATGTTGTGTCAGTTTCTGGTGTACAGCATAGTGATTCAATCATACATATATTCTCTTCTTCATATTCTTCTCCCTTATAGGTTATTACAAGGTATTAAATATAGTTCCCCATCCTATACAGTAGGACCTTCTTGTTTATCTATTTTATAAGTGGTAGCTTGGATCTGCTAATCCCATATTCCTAATTTATCCCTCCCCCTACTTTCCCTTTAGTAATCGTGAGTTTATTTTCTGTGTCTGTGACTGTTTCTATTGTGTAAATAAGTTCATTTCTGTCTTTTTTTTTTTAGATTCTAGATAGAAATGATATCATATGTATCGCTCATATGTGGAACCTAAAAAAATAAAAACGAGCACTATGAACTCATCTACAAAACAGAAACGCAGACACAGTAAGCAATCACAGTTACCAGGGAAAAGGGGTAGGGAGGGATAAATTTGGGAGTTTGAAATTTGCAAACGTTAGCCACTATATATACACAAATAGACTTTTTTTTAAAAGAAGTTTCTATACGAAGAGATCTTTTTTAAAAGAAGTTTCTTCTGTATAGCACAGGGAACTATGTTCAATATCTTGTAAAAACCTTTAAGGAAAGAGAATATGATAATGAATGTACGTATGTATATGCATGACTGGGACCTTGTGCTGTACACCAGAAATGAACACATTGTAGCTGACTGTACTTCACTTTAAAAAAAAATAAAATAAAATAACAAAAATAAATAAATAAATGGTATCATATGATATTTGTCTTTCTCTGTCTGACTTCACTTAGTATCCTAATCTCTAGGCCCATTCATGTTGCTGTATTTCGCAAATATCACTGAAAGGAAATTTAACTCACAGAATGAGTAGCATTAGCCTACTTTTCATTATGTGGTGGAGCTAACACACCACTGAATTCTTCTCATTAATATGAATATTTGTTTTAATAACACCCTATAGTATTCATATAAAAAGAGGTTTTTTTTTCCAAGCATTTCAATCCAAAACATACTTTCTTGTGGACCTATTGGTTTTTTTTTTCTTTTTGTTGTTATAATTTGACTTTTTTTAAAAATTTCAAATCAAGGACCTGTACCAGTATTAGTTTTATACAAATTTGCTGATGTAATTATTTTCATGGGGCATGGCTGAGCTGGAATCAGCCCCTTTGATCATGATTTCTGGAAATAATTAAAATAGGCCTTATGCAGTAACAGCAATATATTTACTTACCAGGAAATTGTGTTCTTTAAATTATCAATGAGGGAAGCAAGCAATAACCCTCTCTCCAGATCACTAAGCTTAAAGCTTATGAGACTGACACGCTACCTACTACGCTAACGAGGCATCTTAAGCTTAAAGCTTATAATGTGTTTTCTGTTGCTGACACTCAGTATCTACCTCTACCCCTCTCCCTCTCTCCTCCCCAGGTCAACATTTCTTTAATCTCTACCATTTCTCAAGACTCAGAAAGTAACGTCATCTTTGGCAAACAAGATCTTTCCTCTTTTCTCACTTCTCCAGTTCTGTCTTTTTTTCCACCAAAGTTTCTCTTTCAGAATCCTTTAAAGCCTTATCTTATGCACCAAATCTTCAGACAACTTTGATTACAATACCCCTCACAACGTAGAGTTGTGGGGTTTAGTTTATTGAATTTTTAAAGTAGTTTTAGATTATGCAAGTGATTGATGATTACTGTAGAATATCTAAAAAAGTAGAGCAATAATAAAATAAATAAGTGGATAAAGTCTAAATAAATCATAGAAAACAACATGAAAATCATACAGGATTCCCCCACCAGAGAGAAGAGCCGTTAATATTTTGGTGTGATTTCTATTCATGGTAACTCAATATTGTCCTTTATGATGTCTGACTGTGGTCCAGATTTCCACCACCTTTCACCTCCACTTTCTTTAGTAATAGAATTCCCGTATGTTAGCTAGCCACATTACTACCTGCCTAAAGACTGCATTTTTCATGGTCCCTAAAGCTCGGTGGGGTCGTGCGAATAACCAATGAGACAGGAGCAGACGTGCTTCTTCTCAGCCACACCCCTAAAGAAGATTAAGAACGTCCTCCTCCCCTAGCCTGGCCCTCTTCTTCCCATCCAAGAGTCACTGAGGATTGGTTCAAACACACTGATCCTCAAAACAAAGCGAAAGATGAAAAATTGCTGTCAGAGCTCTGAATTGCATACTTCTGGACTATTTATTTGAGAAAAGGAAAAAAATCTATTTTAAGTTGTTATGTTTCAGGTCTCTATATTACAAAAAAGAAGAAGTTAGACTATATTCTACCTCATCCAGAAATTTGAAATTTGTATTAGAAGTGGTCCGTTGTTATCACAAAACCCTAATATCAACGGCACTGGTTTAGCAGTGGATGAAGAGACATGGGTTATTATGTATTGGAAGTCGGCTGTGATGATATGAGAAGCTGACTGTATATCAACAAATCAGAAAAGGAGAGATCAAGCCTAGTTTTTTATATGGACCAAAGGAAGCCGTATTAAGGTGGTGGAGAAAGGGTGAAACTGAGCATGATAAATGAGAGACTTGAAGGGAACGGGAGGATGTTGGTCAAATGGTAAAGTGCAACATGGTGACTATATTTAACAACTCTGTGTTGTATACTTGAACATCACTGAGAGAGTTCAATGTTCTCACCACAACAGAAAAAGGAATGGTAATTAAGAAGGTGATAAAGGTGTTAACTAACATAAGGATGGTAATCACTTCGCAGTATATAAGTATAGCAAGTCAACATGTGTACACCTGCCTGCGACTTACGCAATGGTGTATGTCACTACATCTCAGAGAAGCTGGCGGGTGGGGGTGAGCGGGTAAAGAACAGTAGCCTGGACTTCTTCAAGGCTAACACATTACTCCAGTAACTCCACCTTTTAAAACAGAATAAAAATACAATTTGATAACATATCACAAGTCTAACAGCCAACTTTAAATGACCTAGTGACAATTACAGCATTAAAAAAATGAACACACACACACGCACACGCACACGCACACAAACTGTAGCTCGATACAACTTGCACTGATGACTCGTTTCACATGGAACTGTCTGGAAAGCAACTTGAAGGCACCTGCTAGGTTATGGAGGGCCCTTTATTGCCAGGGAAGGCATGGCCTGGCTTGAAATGCCTGAAATTGTTTGACTCCTAAAGCAACCCCTGGGCCCCCAAACTGGATGAGCTGTGCAGCCCTCAAGGAGAGCACGTTTTCCAATGTGCACGTCAAACATGGTCATGGAAGAAGATGGGCAAAGCGACCAGAAATGCAAGTGGACAAAGGAGCTCCTCCAGAGACCAGAACAAGAGCTAAGCAAGCACATTTTGCAATGCCAATACTTGCTCAGCGGGATTTGACGACTGCTGTGGGCAACTGACTGCTCTGTGTTTCCCTTCAGTCTCTTTTCTGAATGAGATTTTTAATTGAAGTTATCCTGTTCTCTCTCCATGATGGTTTAATGGGTGTAAGAAGGGGGCAGATAATTCAGCTGGTTTATAGGTCATCAAAACCCCAGGAACCACATATTGACTTAATGAAGAGACCCAGTCACCACTTGATCTGGCACTTCAATCCAGAAGTAGTAACTGGATGTGGCTTTGATTGTCAGCCATGGAGGTGACTGTTGGTTCTATGTAAGGCAAGTAGCATACAGGTGGGTGTCAGGGCAGTCACAGGGATGGACTAAGGCAGACTGCTAGGTGTCCCCTGACGTGTATCCATCCCTTCTTTAATAGTGGGATTCCTAAGTTTTAGCTGAGTTCAAGGCCACATGGAGTTTGCGCTTCCAGACTCCCTTGAAGCTTTGTGTGGGCATGTGATGAAGTTCTAACCATTAGGATGTAAGCAAAAATGATGATGCCACTTCCTGATTATACCTCTAACACCAAATTTGTGCAAACCCTTCCCGCCTCTCTTCCTTCCTGCTGACTGAAGGGTGGTGTGCAGACTAGTGACAACCTGAGACTCTGAGACAGAAGTCTTGTGCTGAGCGTGGCAAAGCACCTACTGGCCCTGGGCACTTACCTAAGCCACTATCCCTTGCTTACAACTTATTTACCTACAACCTAAGAGTTAGGTCTTCTCTAAGTTTTTACCATTCACTCATTTTCCAAACCAACACCCACAAACAAAGCCTAGTAACAGGGGAGCTAAGGATTCTTCCTCATTAGAAGACAGGGGAGGAGGAAAGATTGGAGTATTTATAGGTTTTTCTTTTCGCTCCTGTCACATACACAATTAATATTATGCTAACAGAGTTTTGTGCTCACATTTTCACTACACAGTTTTCCAAGTTACTGATAAAATACATTCAGCACCTTCGTTCTGCATGGTAAACTACACCAGAATAGTGGCAGTCACTGAACGGACGTTGAATTTTGTGGACATGTTATCTAGGTGGTGAGATGCCTGCACAGATCACTGGTTGGAAGATCATAGGGTCTTTGGACCAAGGGATGAACAATATGGGAGAGGGTGGGAATGTCTTTTTTTTTTAATCAAAGTATATTAGATGTGCAATATTATATAAATTACAGGTGTACAATACAGTGATTCACAATTTTTAAAGGGTATACTCTATTTATAGTTATTACAAAATAATGGCTATATTCCCCAGGTTGTACAATACATCCTTGTAGCCTGTCTTATACCCAATAGTTTGCCCCTTCCCTCCCCTCTCCCCTCTATTAACCATTAGTTTGTTCTCCACAGCTATGAGTCTGTGTCTTTTTTGTTATATTCATTAGTTTGCTGTATTTTTTAGATTCCACATATAAGTGATATCACACAGTATTTGTCGTTTTCTGTTTGACCTATGTCACTTAGCATAATGCCCTCCAGGTCCATCTATGTTGTTGCAAATGGCTACATTTCATTCTTTTTTATGGTTGAGTAGTATTCCTCTGTGTGTGTGTGTGTGTGTGTGTGTGTGTGTGTGTGTGTGTGTGTGTGTGTGTGTGTATGACATCTTCTTTATCCATTCATCTGTTGATGGACACTTAGGTTGCTTTCAGATCTTGGCAACTGTAATTACTCCTACTATGAACATTGAGGTGCATGTATCTTTTGGAATTAATGTTTTGGGGTTTTTTTTGGATATATACTCAGGAATGGAATCCTAGAGTCACATGGTAGATCTATTTTTAGTTTTCTGAGAAACCTCCACACTGTTTCCCACAGTGTCTGCACCAATTTACATTCTCACCAACAGTGTACAAGGGTCCCCTTTTCATGGTCTTTTTGATGATGGCCATTCTAACAGGTGTGAGGTGATATTTCTTTGTGGTTTTGATTTGCATTTCCCTGATGATCAGCCACGTTGAGCATCTTTTCAGAGGTAGGAAATGTCCTAACTGTCTTCCACCCATAAGCAGTCAAGCTGGCTATTTCCTGAGGTAAAGAATGGAAAATTAACAATCTTTTTCTCTTTTTCTATCGAACTTCAAGTTAATAAAATTTCTCCCAAAACTGGTTTCCCTGTGGTCTTCGTGCTCTGTGTTATAAGTTTTCATTGTTCTTCTCTGGTTTTATGGTATTTTAATGGGAATTTGGGAGCTATATACTTATTTGTTTATTGTCTGTCTCTCCTGGTGTGGTAGAAGATCCACCGAGGAGAAAATTTGTGTCTGTCATGTTTTTAACACCATCTCCAAACCCTACAGCAGAACCTGGCACAGAGCAAGTCCTGAATAAATATTTGCTTACTGAATGAATGAATGAATGAATAATCAATAGGTTAATTTAGGAACCATTAGTTAGATGTCATTTGAAACTAGATGTCCCTTCTCTCTGTTTTTTTCTTGAGTTGCCATCACATATTCTGTAAACAAAGCTAGATGAGTAACATGAATTACTCAGACAGTTGGCGTGTGGAGAGAGAGTAATTTTATAATCACAAATAATAAAGACAGGGTTTTATCTGAAACCTCAAAAGGATTGTGATGTAAAATGTGTTTTTTTAGGTCAAAGAAGTTTTCAAACCACCGTAGTTAAGTTACACTGGCAAATAAAAGCAAAAATTAACCTCAAAAAAAAAAAAAAAAACCCAAAAAGAACATCTCTATTGACTGAATTTAGTGCACACTTCCTCACTGCCATGTTTTCCTTTACTGGTTCCCCACTAAATATTTTTCAGAGAATATTGAATAAGAATATTTTCAACCTTGCAAAACCAACATAATCACATAGATTTCAGGTTTGGCATACTCATTTTTTTTCATTTCTTCTGCTACATCGATTCACCCTGAATGCAGTCAGTATAACCCAATATTATGCACTTTGAAACCAGACATGATCTCCACATGTCCTGTAAGTCATCTCCACAGCCAGAAGTACAAGGGAACAAACAGCCCTCGCAGGATGCTCTCTGGTTTACAGATGTTGGCTTTATCAAATGGGTAAGGGGAAGTGAGATTAAAGCTAAGGGATCTTCACAGAAATATCTTCCCTTCCACTGTTCTTTAGAAACAATATTTAAAATATTATGCTGTATACCAGAAATTGACACATTGTAACTGGCTGTACTTCAATTTAAAAAAAATAATAAAAACATTAAGGAGAATGGCAGCCTAAAGGTCAGGTTTGTAGCCTATGTAACCAGGAAAAGGAAGTAGAGAAATTGCTCCTTAATGATGATCTCATTAATTAAAATCTTCATACATATCCAGAGTGAGTCAGCCCCTCATGAGACATTGTGACCAAGCACCCTTCTAATCCATACTAAATTCTGAAACAGGTCAGCCTGTCTACATTAATAGCAGCTTTTTGTTTTGAATTTCCCAAAGCTTTTTGGCATTTCATCAACTCTCTCTACCCAAATATTAATCCATTTACTAAAATATAATAGTTAAGAGACAAACTAATGCAGTTATTATTTTGAAGATGAAAAATATTAAGCCTTGGAATGGATTAAAGAATTTAGGATTCGAGATTTATGATTGCCTAGATTTGGTGTCTGGAATGTCTCATGCAATTTACTAGTAACCGGTAAGTTCTGGTTTTATACTGACCAAAACGACCTTCCAAGCATCACATTGATGTAAGTAGGGAAAAATACTGCTTAGCTACAGTGTTCTCTGCATAGCCTTGTGTTTACTCCTACGGACAGCTCTCAGTGGTGTCTGCAGGTCTTTGCTCAGCCCTGACCCCAGGACAAATCGCTGTGTTAGCCGAGTTTGTTTGGACACCCGGCAACCTCTCTCTTTGCCCTGGTTCTTACTTCCCTGTTAGCCCCAGGCCCTCGGTATGCTCACTTTGTCTATCAAAATCAGCTCTCGAGAAATGCTCACAAGCCCATCATTCACACGAAAAAATATTTGACAAACAGCAGTTTCGAATGTGAGGTATTTCAAGTCATTCTGGATTTAAAGGCATCAAAGCCAAAAACACCAAGTTTGTACTGAAATCTCTACCCAGAATTTCAGTTTTCAGCAAATTTCACCCTCACCCCCTCAGGTCCACTACCCACCTCTGCTCTTCCACCTGCTCCTAGCCTCACTGGCGGGAGAGTGAACTGTCTGTGTGTGTTTGTGTTGGGAGAGTGTGAGGGGTGGTGTGTGTGTGTGAGTGTGTGCGTAACACACTGACATGGAGAGCTTCTTAGACACTTATAACAGCACCGTGTAGAGCCACCCCTCGGTTTTCATATCCACTATGAAAAGCAAAGAAAGAAAATATTTGAGAAATATTCCACATCCAAATATTACGGAGTTCATTTGGACCAAACTGTAAAGGAATTCATAGTATTTCTAAAGGAAGATATCCCTTTAAGGACCAGCCTGCCACCATCATTCAGAAATTACAAATATGATAAACTAAAGCGCGTTCATCAAGCACATAAATCAAAGATGAATGCGCTTGTGTTGAGTTTGGAAGATGATGACAGACTCCTGCTGAAAGAAGACAGCACCTTGAAAGCAGCTGGAATCAGCAATAAAACTGAAATTGTGAAGGAGACCATAAGGACTACAAAGCCAATCCCATTTCATCCAGTGAAAACCTCACGGGGGCTTCCTTTTTGCATGCTTATATTAAGCTCTTTGTTCTACTAGTAAGGTTTTTTTTCTTTTCGTTTTTGAAATTGACAAATAAACTTCAAAAAAATTGAAAAAACATACTGAAAGTTGATGATGACTAAGTGCCTATAATACTTGAAGGGTAGGCTGTTCACATCTTCCTGCAGCTTCTTTTCTGCCCCTTACACTTCCTGGTTTCTTCATTTTATGTCATCGGGTCTATATCTTCTGTCAAACAAAGCCAAACGACAGTTTTGCCATCTAGTATTTTCCTTGAAATTTAAACTCACTTCTTGTGGTAACAGGTTCTTGGGAACGCTAGCGTGCCCCACACACTTCAGGGGGAAAACTCGACACACGTGTCTAAGACCGTGTTTGAATTGTCCCCTTGACCTGCTGGCGCTGGAGCCATCTTCAGGATCCTGTCCTTCCAGTCCCGACGCCCCTTTGCCGAGGGCCCTAGTGAACATGTCAGCAAGTGATTTCTATTCGGTGTGGGTCTGCAGAAGGCTTTATCAGCACAAGCAGCAGCGGAAATGCTGGTACACCTGACAGAGGAAAAGGGGATGTTGCAGAAATTTTAAGAAGTTAAGTGAAGGACCGTCATCTCTGTCAGCTCAGCATTTACCTTGGAATCTAAGAGGCTTAATCTGCAGGCATGTTTATGATTTCTCGTATTAGGTGTCACAGGCAATCCAATCCCTTCCAGAATACAGGAACAATATTGGGGGGTAGGTATTAAAATTTTAACCTGTAACAGCTGAGACAGAACATACAGGCAGGTGGCAGAGCAGAAAACACACAGTAGAGAGAGCTCTGGTAAAATCAACCTGGGGTCTTCCATTTACACGGTGAATAAGCTTAAATGAATTAGCTAATTTGTTAGGCTCAATTTCCCTATCTGGAAAATGGGCATAAAATATTTACTTCATACAGCTGTTGTGAAAGACACACGAGGTAATATTGTAAAGACAGACCCAGACACACACTTACAAGCTTTCCGTAAGTGGCTGGGAACTAACAATTACTGGAACACCACCACCCGGCTGCTGTAAGCACTCTCCTTAGCTGTCCCCAGCTGTCTCCTCAGCTAACCTCTGTCATCGCCACAGGGACCAGCCCTTTGTGGTTTTCATGTTACCTTTTTCTGTCTGTTCCTTAACTTCTGTGACTTACTCATGATTGTATTCCAGGCCCTATGGTACTATCCTGAAATGGTGGTTGACCAAAAAAAAAAAAAAAAAAAGAAAGCAGACACATTTTGCCAGA
Organism: Camelus ferus; assembly: GCF_009834535.1. Classification (NCBI taxonomy): domain Eukaryota; kingdom Metazoa; phylum Chordata; class Mammalia; order Artiodactyla; family Camelidae; genus Camelus; species Camelus ferus. The sequence continues at coordinate 3,980,137 of NC_045718.1, read as the reverse complement.
TGTTTATAAATTGCCAGGCACTCTTCTAAGTGCTTTAATTTTTTAAGTTCTCCAAAGAATCTTCTAAAGCAGTTACTACACTTATCTTCATTTTGATGAAGAGACGTCATCTGGGTGGTCCATTGTCACAGAGCCTAATAAATTTCAAAGCCTGGATTCCCAATGTGAGTGAGTGTCTGGGTCCAGATCCCGACTTTTGAGCACCACACAGTTACATTACACAAGAGGAAAGGAAAGAAAATCCAAAGAAGGTGGCAGGGTGCCACCCAGTGACAAAGCCTTTGAATAGCAGCAAATTAACCAGAAGTCTGGGCAGACGAAAGCGAACCATATGAAGAATAGAAGGAAGAAGGCTCCAGAGAGAGGAGGGCCTGAGGTTGGGCTGCATTTTTCATCCACTGAGAAACTGAATCATCAGTGAGGGGTGGGGGGATGGTGTCTACATTTTCAAGGAATATCTGAATCGTGCCATTTGCTTACTTGGAATCTATACCTAGACCACTGATCAAAAATAATTTTAAGAGGTAAATATTTTAATACTTTCAACGTTAACAAAAAAAAAATTTTAAGTGCTGACAAGTAGACGTTCCAGGTACGAATGAACTACCACACGGCAACACTTCACTTCTGCGGCTGCAGGAAGCACATTAAGTCATAGATCTCATTTTCTGATTGAAAGATTCATTAACGCTATTTGGCATTAAACTCTAGGAGGAATTAAATATATATTGATCAATTATTAACGAACAGAAGGGGGAGTGGATTGATGAGAAAAGTCTGTATGACAGGAATGTAAAGTGATTAAACACTAAAATCCTCTGCTACTGCTGTAAGTCAGGGGAGAATTTAACTGTTTTCAAGCGAGGCAGCTGTGTTCTGCTCAGGTCCAATCTGAAAGTTATTCTTTCAGCCAAAAGGACAGAGGCTTATAAAACTCTTCTAAGCACCGAGGTCTCGGTGGAATCCTCCTCAGTGTGCATGAGACTGTGAACAAGAGAGGCTGAATAGCATCAAAAAACAAAAGCAAAAACCAGAGAAGCCCCTCCCAGATATGCTAACTAATATCAACTAATGGCAGACATTTAAGAAAATGCAACGCTCTTGAGAAATCCAGTGAAACGGAGAAAATAAGATTTAGCTGCTCTCAGTAACATGGACCTTGTTACACATACATCTCTATTTTCATGCAGCTGACACAGGTCCAGCATGTCAAAAAAAAAAAAAAAATAGCCCGAAGAGGGTAAGCAAAGGCCCCAACTGCATCACAACAGATGACTTACTTTCTTACCCACAGTGTGTTCACTTACCCTCTGGGAACCACACATCACTCATCTAAGCAGGCTTGCATTCACTGCAACAGTGCGTATGCCGAATGGAATCACTGTCATTCCAAAGTCAAAGTCTAGTCTTTATCAGTTCATCTTCCCACTGTCCAGGGTCTAATAAGAACCCTATTTAGAAAGAACCTGAGTCTGTGCACGTGGACCCCAGATGATGATCATGAGCCAGGCTTGCACGCCCAGGCTTGGTAAGTGATGCCACTTAGAGAGCTTTGCCCAAGTCAGTCCCTCCTTGTCTGCGTCATGTTCTGGGGAATGTACTGAGCCCTTGCGGTGTGTCTGACATGTTAAGTGTTTTCCCCCTCAAAGTACTCATTCTAACATGATAAAAACCCTGTCAGAAAATTACTATAGATGAAGAAAACAAAGCTCAGAGATGGTAAGTATCCTGACTAAGGCCACTCAGCTGGTGAGTGTGAAAGTCAACATCTGAAAGCCCCAAAGACACCAAATGAATAGACACTTGTTGTAGAGGTACCTTGGAATGCAGAAGGCAAAGTACCAGGGCACAGCTGGAGATGATAAAGGGGAAGACAAGGAAAGGAAGGATGAGATACTATATCACAGATTGTTTGCTGATAAGCTGAGCACAGGATCAGAACTCAGGGAAGCCAGAGAAAAGTGTATCTAACGTGTCCAGAAACCCCCATCACTGAAAATACATAACATTTCAAGCAAGGCTTTAGAAGGAACTGGATTACCATCCAGTGAGGAAAAATTCTCCAAGGATAATCTCAAGTATGATACTTTAAAGGGAAAAAAATTGTGAGCTAAGCAATGCTGATGTGCAACCTTTAACTAGCTAACCATAAGGAAAGGAAATGGGGGCCTATAATATTTATATAAAATAAACTTGGAGACAGCCATGTATTTAATCTAATCTAAGTTTACTTCTGGAAATCCATCCAAGGACATATGCTATAAAAATGGAATATTATTTCCTGAATTAAAGTATTCAGCCCAATGTTTTTATAGTTGTTTACAATAATTACAAGGAAAATGTTTTTAATTAACACTGCCAGATAAAATACAAGGTATCCAGTTAAATCTGAATTCCAGATAAGCAATCTTTTTTTAAGTAAAAGTGTGTGCCATGCAATATTTGAGACATATTTATACTAAAAAATTACATATATTGGCTGTTCATCTGGAATTCAAATTCAACAGAACATCCTGTACTTTTATTTGCTAAATCTGCTCACCTTGCTTATGATAAAATATTGAGTTGAAAAGAAGCAGGATGTAACTTTATATACAGATACATTGCAGCTGGGTTTTAAAAAAATGTAGCATTTGATGTTCTTAAGTTGCCTGCCTTTTTAAAAAACTTTTCTGTACTCCCATATATTTCTTTAAGTAATATGTTTTACTATTTAAACTGAAACAATAAGAATTTATTTTCTTAATATTTTTACTGAGGTACAGTCAGTTGCCATGTGTCAATTTCTGATGTACAGTGCAACGTCTCAATCATGCATATACACACAAATAATCATTTTCATATTCTTTTTCATTAAAGCTCATTACAAGATATGGAATACAGTTCCCTGTGCTATACAGAAGAAATCTTTTGTGTTTTTTTAAATCTATTTTTATATATAATGGCTAACATTTGCAAATCTGCAACTCCCAAATTTATTCCTTCCCACCCGCTTTCCCTGGTAACCATAAGATTGTTAATCATGTCTGTCTGAGAGTCTGTTTCTGTTTTTTAGATAAGTTCATTAGTGTCCTCTTTTTTCTTTTTCTTTTTTTTTAAAGTCCACATATGAGTGATATGAAAATTTCTTTTGAAGAAAGAAATCAGACCCACGAGTATTTTTTAAGATTAGGATACACTCACAGAGCTAACGTCTCTGCAGGAAGGTTAGCTCATTAATCAGGCTCTTTAATGATTTTTAGTACAGTTTGATAATTACATAACAAGTGAATATATAGATCTACATATATGAGACAGGGAGAGAGAGAAAGAATAAATAGACTGATTATGCTTTAGTAATTCTCAACAGAATCATCTTCTGTTGGTCCTGACTTTCTATGCACATCAGTTATGGGCATGCAACCTAGCAGGCACTTCTCAACTCCAGTCGTTGAAAGGGAACTGCTAACCTGGTTTTAGGCCAGGTTCTCTACTTGCAGCAAGGAGCGTACAACAACCTGATCAACAAAAATAACAGCAACAGAGGCTGCCTCTCAGCATCTCTCTGGGAAGCAAGCACGCTAATTTGCAGGCCCTCCACACGCACGCCTGCCTCATTATAATCCACTCTCCACACTGCAGCTGCCAAATGGAAACCTCTGCCCCAAACCCTTCCAAACAGTCCCATCACTCTCTGCACAGCCTACCACTGGGGTGACTCAGCGTCCCATCGCCACCTGTGGTTCTCAGTAATCAGTAGGAGGACCTCCCTTTTACTCTCAAAAGTGATCCAGTTTGGACAACACACAGTTACTCCTCCACGTTCTGTCTTCTCCTGTCCCACCCTCTTTACTCTGCACCCATCAGACACACAGGATGTCTTCCGGGTGCTGGAATACACCATCCTCCTTCCGAAGGCAGGGCCTCCTCACTGGCTCTCTGCTCTGATGCTCTCCTCTCTGCCCCCTGCCCCTCCTCCAGGTCGATGCCCCCATAAAGCTATTCATTATCCGTATTCTAGTTTAGATGTCACTTTAACTAGGTGGAGCCCTTCCACTATGTATTCTCAAAGCACACCACGCCTCTCCACTTATCACGGAGGTGATAGGACATTTATTTTCAAGATTATATGAATAATGACCACATTTTCTATTTCATTGTACATTCCACGGGTATAGGGACAGGTGGATTTCTTATTGTTTCTTTTGTTTCGTTTTGCAAGTCATTGCACCCGGCACCCATAATCATGCCAGGCACATAACTGGGGCCCCAGAATTACTTACTGAACTAGTGGTTGAAGGGGCTACACAAACCTTTGGACGAAAGGAGACACACACCCTTACCTACTTCAGTGTGCCTACTTCAAGGTGAGGTTACATGTGTTCTTTCATCCAGAGGTTTGTGATGTCGGTTTGACTCTTGTGTGAAGTCATCAGACAATGGTTCTGTTAAAAAAGACACAACAGGCCCCAAATGGAGTCACTTGGGTTAATCTCACATCATTGAACTGAGACTTAAAACCTAACTTAACTGCAGTCTCAACCTCCCCTAGAAATGTAATTGTAACCAGTTTTCTGAAATTTCCTGGTCAGTGCTAGTGAAGCAATCAACTGAAAAAGCTCTCTCCTCCCCCAAAGAAAGATGAGGGGATCTACTGTTCCCTTGTCCCCACCCCTCCTGCCTGTGGAAGTCTTCCATCCTGTCCAGTCCTGGAGCGCCTTTCTAGCTAGCAGGTGGGATCCATCCCAATTCAGGCATCAATCATTAAATAAAGCCAGTAAGACCTTTAACATTTCCTCAGTTGAATTTTGGCTTTTAACAGTACTTATTTCCTACATCCACTGATCAAAAAATGTTTGTGGGAACAGATTATATTTTCTCATTTGTCTTTGTTTAGTAACTAGAATATATTAAAAAGCAATGAGCAAGCTTATTCTGCCTTTATGAATCCTCTTACTTTCCCCCCATTCGTGTTAGTTTGTTAGAGAATATACTGCATGATTTCCACTGAAACACCATTAAATCTTATTTCTACAGATAAGTATACATTTAATATTTAATAATCACTCCAGGCTTCATGTGGATATTTCTCCAAATGCTTTTGCAAACTAGTTTCATTTTAAATGACCTCTGTGAGTGATCGGTTTTGCTATCTTGGTGCTCTGTTTTTATGGGAAGATTCTGGAAGAATCTTGTTGCATTCACCATCTTCTCAGACTCCCAAAATGTGTTTAAAGTTTCGTGTGCACTTCCAGTGTCCAGCTCTCCGTATACCCTGTGTTACATCTCCCATCTTACATAGAGTCTTACAAACCAGTCAGTGCAAAAAAAAAAAAAAAATTGCTTAATAACAGCAACAACTATTATCACTATAAGAGTAGCATACATGGATTAAGGGCTTACCATGTGACAGGCAGTCTGTTAAGTGCCTTCCGTGTATTAACTCAGGTCTACACCAAGAGGGCCATAAAAATGCAAGATGTAACAGAGCATTCTAAAGCAATTAGCTCAGAACAAAGAAAAGCCATTATGAAAACACAGATACGATGCCTTGGGGGAAGAGTGCCAAGTCCTTGGTTCAGAGACAGAGAGAAATAGGGCAAGTGAATGATTTTAAGTCCGTTCTGCACTTCAGTTTCATGCTAGGTTTCAAGATGGTTAATGTTTGGCCTCTAACATTAATATTCGTTAATAGACACTTTGGACACGGGTATTGGATGTTGCCAATAAACAGATTTTCTCTGATACCTCTGTCTTTAGAACAAAGCTCCCAAGACTAAAATTTCTGCCAAGTAGGTTAAAAAGCTTTGTACAAAGGATATTCCAAGTCCCTCTGATGCAGACCCAAGGTTGAATCAAAATCTCCACCGGAAACTGAGGGGCTCCTCAAGCACCTTAAAGGGCTCACTTTAAATGTGAGAACTCTTGAGAGGAAGAAGCAACCTATCTACTTCTGAAAAGGAATCCTGACAATGATATGAACAGAATACATCTGATCGAAATGTAGTCTATCTTTATACAAACACCATGATGAAATAAAGAATAATTTCATTTGTGACACATTTTTGAAGGATATAATATGTGCATATAACTCAGAAAACTTAAAAAAAAACACAAAAAAACTTATATAATCTTCTTAGCCTTACTTTGCTGCTAGCGAACACCTAAAATTTCACTAACTCGTACACCTTTTCCTTCTTGATAACAGCCTCAGGAACTACTCATTTTGAGGTTCTGGTCAGATAGGTTTTACTCAAAACCATGACTGCTTTTATTGGTTTGGTGCTGTTGGAGAGATGTAAAAAGTGCAATCAGCATTAGGTATTGATCTCACAGTTAATTAACTTCTCTCCTGAAGTTAGTATCTCCCTAATTAATGATGTGCACACTAATAAAGAAAGATGTTCTCTGTAATAGATGTGTATTTGATTCTCCTACAATTTTACTCCGAGGAAGAACCTGGTAAATTTTAAATTCCTTTTTCTCTTGGTTTCAAAAATTACCCCTAATCTCATTCCTTATGTCACTCCTAGAAGTTAACTTCTTTCTTCACTGAAGTCTACATATATATACAGTGGGTCGTATATCACAATATGTAGAGACCCGCAGTTCTTCTGGTCTTCTTTTATTCTTCTAAGAGGAACTTCTATTTCTACCCCATTGTTCTGAAGCTTAATATAATTCATAAAAACACATTATAATTTACCTCTTTCTGTCATCTCAAAAGCTTAAGTCATCAGTGTTTCAAAAATGTTCCCCCTAGATTAATTTCAATTTTAATGAGGAAAAATATCACTAATTTTTAAATATATATATATTATATATGAAAATGTCCCAAACTATTTATATTTCTGAGACATAAAACAAAACATTTAAATTGAATAAACATCTCACTAATTTAACTGGTGACTCTCAATGGACTATAAGTGTTATTTATTGCTTTTGGCAGACAAAAAAGGAGATTAAGTTGTTTTTTTTTTTTTAATACTTGTTACTGTCTTGTTGCAGCTAAGGTTCTGAGTTCGACAGGCTATGAAGCACTTAAATCAGCCTCAAGATATGGAATCTTGTCAGACCTGGGTTTTTTAATAATGAAGATCATTGATTGTTATAGATAATATTAGGTGTGCTTGCAGTGTCAAGAATGATACAGAAAACAAACACAGTAAATCATCTCCATCTATTTAATGCCAACAACAGTCTGAGGAGTCAGAGGACTTCAAATTTCAAAATTAATTTGTTTTCTTTCTGTAATCGTTTGGTGCAAATGTACCATGAAGCACACACAGGTGGGGATGATTCCCAGTCAAACAAAATTATTTACGGACTTCCCTTATCAAGTTTTACCCTTTCGGGACACCAGAATCTCAATGGTCTTATGGGCTACTTCATAGCTGTATATCCATTTACAATAATACCTCAGTGAGTTCTGAACAAGCACCATGGAAATTAGTCCAAAAGCATACTACCTCTTAGTTCACAAAGCACTGTATTCCAGAACTACAGATAACACACAGGAGTCATGATCTGAATTTTTATATCATCATTTGGTGATTTAGCAGAAACCCACAGCTATGAAAATGTGGGTTTATTTTCTTATCTTAGCGCACAACAGATTTTTCTTATCTCATCTTTCAGGTTTGACTACCTTTCCTGTCAGGGGTCTCAAAATGTTCCATGCCCTTCTGGGTCCCTTAGAAATTCTCACAGATCAGGTACCTAAATCATTGCTACATAGTACCAGGATCTCTTTCCTCTATTTTCAAAGTTCACTTTCAAACAGAGAAATTTATAGAGAGACATTACATTATAAAGAGAGACATCATATTTAAAGAGACACATTATAACAATCAGTTACATTCCTCAGTAGCTATTTGCCCCACTGCTGTGATGGATGCCTGGTGACAGTCACTATGCTCTTGCCTTCATCCTCCATTTGTAGTTCCCTATTTGTGTCCCTTTCAAAGGACGTATGACACTGCCCAGGTTCTCAGATGATGGTCTTACTTATACAGTCAACACATCAGATATATTACTAAGCATTTGCATTCATCTTCTTTCTTTTTTAATGATTACAAAACCCCATAAAATAGATATAATTATTTGCTCTTTATAGATTAGGAAATTCAGGCTTGGCACAGCCATTTAACTTGTCCAAATTTTAGTAGATTAGGGACACAGCAGAGGCAAAATAAAATTTTAGGTATCAGTGACGCCAAGGGGCTAATTTCTGGAGTGTCAATTATAGAAAAGTAGTAAGTGCAGAGAGTCTGGTGTCAAACTGTCTGCATTCAAGTCCTGACTCCACTCCTTTGCTAGATACGTGAACTATTGTAATTTTTTAACCTCCCTAAGCTTCAGCACTTTCATCATTGTAATTGGCACAATGACCATGTTTAACTCCTAAAATTATGGTGAGGATTTGATGAGATAATGCACATAAAGATCCGGGCAGGGTATCTGGCATATGACAAATTATCAAAAAAATTAGTTATTAGTCATTAGCATATCTTATTTTCCCACCAAGTTGATGGGAGCGGGTTATTTTCTCCTGCACATTTTGACAAAAAATATATCTTCCAGATTGAATCTGAGTTCAAAAGCTTCCTTCAGTTCACAGAAACATGGGCAGCTTCATTGAAAGTTCCTTCTGACGCCATTTGTCCACACTTCTATCAGAAGGAAGATGCCGCCATTATGCAGACTACACAAACACAAGAAAAAGTAAACACAAAAATCCAACCATAACTGAATTAAAAACTTGCTTTCGAACACTAAGTGTGTAAAAAAAAAAAAAACTTGATTCCTTTCTTGTTGTTTTTAAACTGCTAAATCGTGTGTATTTGCCACATGAAAAACACTTGGCTAAGCTCTTCTGACATACCATCTACTTCTCAGAATATTTTTATCACTATTTAACGCACAAGGAGTCAGTTCGTTCCTTAACTTTCCGCAGATAACGCAGCCATTATACCATAGGACCTGGAATGACCCAAGTCTTCTTCGAGGCATTCCACATTCCTCCTCATGAGTCAGTCTATGGTTATCATATAATAAACATTTACATTTTGGCCTTTAGTATTAGCTGATGTCATCCGTGAGTCTGGAGGGTGAAAAAAATAGACCCTCCAATCATCTACATATTAAATTAATCCATGAATACATACTCAGCGTCTAATGAATTAATACAGCTAAAACCAAAAGCAAAATGATAATGAAGAAGGCAGTTCCACCCTGAATTTATTGATCTTGTGAGACAGAAGTTTTATAGTCTTATTACTATAAAAGTTTTCAAAATCCTGCTCCTGAAGTTCTTTAATTCCTCTTTCTTAGGTAACAGTCTGAGCATGAACGTCCTACAAAGGTACACTGATTTTCTGTCATGCAATGATGCATTTTCATTCTAAATTAATCCACCTCTCTCTCCGTCCAAGAACTTCCCCTCTCCCAGAGTCAGCCTTCCTGATCATAATGTAGTATCGATAATTTAGAATTTCCTTAAAATAACAGAGTCATAAAATCTTAGGGGGGAACAGGCTTTGGAGATCATATAAATGGTAACTGTAAAGATGGTGAAGCTAAAACACTGAAATCACAAATGGCACAAAGTCACAGAAGTGAGACTTAAGCAAATCGAGATTTCAGTTTCCTGATGCGCTCAACATTCATTCAAAAACTCCTCAGATAAGACAATGTTAGACCTGTTAGAGATGTCCCTGAGTGGAAGAATTTGCAGGATAGATGGAAAGAAAAGCCACACAGGTGAACTCACTCAGTGATGACAGGCTCTCCATTACAGAACGTCACCACAGTGACACACGAATACACATACACATGTATTAAGAACGCTATTACTGAGAGTGGAAATGATATGCAAAACAATGATGTGGCATAAAGTACAAATCTGGTATCTATGAGCATCTAGAAATACAAAAGTAAAAGAACTGGGTAAAGATTAAAGTTGCAGAGAAAACAGAAAATCATCCAAAATGAGATTTTCATGCATGGGGCATCTTCTGTGAGGAAACCTGCTTTGTGCTCTTTGGCTTAAACAGAGGAGGTGCCAGCTCCCCAGAAAAGCTAATGACACAGGGCAGAGGCCACCCCTCCTCCTTAACTCTAAGAAGGGCCCATACGGTGCGAGATGCAGGATCTTTGCTCTCCTTTAAGGGTTGTCTTACAATTTAGGAGAGAAAAACTAGGATTATGACTTTCTGACAACGTAATGAAGAATTTGCAGCCACACAATTATTGGAATAAATTGATAAGAAACATTAAATGTCTCCATTACCAGGAAATGTGCAAAAATAGGAGGAAAAAAATGTCCTCCTGGAGCAGCTCAATCACTGAAGCATTCCAGTAAGCGGTGTTTCAAAATGTTACACTGAAGACCTCTAACTGCCTTTGACAGCCTGACATGCATCCACCATCAATTAATTTATCTGAACTATTCTTGAATCTCTCTTTTAACAACATCACCTTTCTGGGAAAAGACTTTTATGTGTTTATAATCCCTTTCAAGTGTGAAAGGTAACCCGTCTTCTGGTAATTAGAGATCAAATAAAGAGATCTGAAGTTACTATATATGCACAGCCTTCAAAATGTTTTAGACTTCAATAATCTCAGCTTTTATCTTCTGAGGTTAGAGTCCTTTTTTCCTTTTTTTTTTGTGTGTGTGTGTGTGTGAGGAGGAGGCATCATTATATGGAAACTGGTCAATCTCATTTCATCTGCAATTCTATTGAGATGTCCAGTATCTTGCTCAAATGTGATAATTTCCTGGAAAACTACTAAAGCCTATGAAAATTCCTTTTGAGGCATAAGCATTAAAAAAAAAAACCCAAGTACGAACATGTCCAGGAAGATTCAAGGTACCCACTTTTCATGTTTTCTGTTTTGTTTCACTTTTTGGAATATTGGATAGGGGGAGGGTATAGCTCAAGTGGAAGAGAGCATGCTTAGCATACACAAGGTCCTAGGTTCAATCCCCAGCACCCCCTCCAGAAGTAAATAAATTAGTAAACCTAATTACACCCCACCAAAACAAAACAAAACTCTGAACGTTGGCTAGGCAGCCAACAAAAAGCTGAAGGAGAGTGAGTCAAACTCAAGTTGTGCTACCTGCTCATGTGAATGTTCCTCTCTTCTTCCCAAAATCATTTTGTCTATATGTGACACTGACCACTCTGCTTCTCCAATACTGGTGACAATTTCTCCTAGTATTTTATGAACACCTAAATGAAAATTTATTTTGAACCAACAAGAGGCAACGTTAACAGTGAATGTGAATGACACTGATAAGATTACTCTACACTGTAACGTTAATTTCTGTTTAGTGTCCTTTCTCCCCAATTAAAATACCATATAGATTTTGATACCATCTAGATTTTTCAGGGGATAGTTATGGAATCAGTGGGCAGAGCTGAGGGCCTGACACATGGTAGGTATCCCTTCACTATGTTTGAAAGAGTGAATGAGCAGTTTTAGGCAAACACAGCACCTGTTCATCACATGCGTAATAAATAAAATTTTATTTGAATAATTAAACAATTAAGTGCTTTAAACACTAATCTGAGACCTTAAATTGGTCAAGAAAGATCCCTATTCTCAAATTAGAGGTTAGCACCATTGAATTTGAGAATATTTTTCTACCAGATACTAACTGATCCAGTAGAGAGAAAAAAAATTCAACTGTCTTTCTGGTTACATGTAGAAAAGATACCCTACACCTTTAACTCTTCTTCTGCTGGGGCATTACAACTAACTTAGGGACTACCTACAAACCTAACTGTCTCTGAAATATATAGTCTGTTTTTTGCTTTTTGATAAAATGTGAATATATAAGCAAAGACATTGTGACCCAATAATCTGTCTTACAGTTTTCCTATTTCCCGGGAGTTTTTACAAATACTTTACCATGAAAATCTAATTAAATCTTTCCAGGAGCCTTTCAGACATGTTTATTAAATGGTTCCAATATGATTTTAGTTCACTGTCCTCCAAAACCAGGAAGGTAATCATTATTCCTTTTGATCATTCACCAGTGCATTCAAAAAATGCGTTAAGTACCAACCATGTGCCAAGCACCCTGAGAAAGACAATTCAATTACAGCCATGTTCATCACAGTGTTGTTTATAGTATCAGATATTTGAAAAAAACAATTGTAAACAATATTAAATTGCTTAAATAAACTCTATTCAAGTGAATCAGTGCAACCATTAACACTTAAAATTTATATAAATAACTGTTTATAACAAATTATTCATTTTTAATTGGAAGGGTTGAAACATTTTACTTAGCATCTGGTTGTACTTTACTTCATGGTTCCAGAGCCATATAGGAAAATAAAGAAAAACAGGCACCATGGCTAGATAACCAAATGCATCTATCCATGGATTTGAATTAAAAATCTTAAAATGTTTAAAATTGAGCAAAATGCTACATTTTGTTACGTCTTAGTAATACACTTAATGAACTGCTTTATTGCCTTCATTGTTTTTCCACGTTTTCCAAATTGTCAACAAGTATTTATCTGGCACTGGTGTATGTCCAGCACAAAGCAGGGCTGATGACACAGTGGTGAACAGGACACCATCCTGAGGCTCCAAGGGCAAAAGTCCTGGGAATGGTTAATGTGCCAACAGTGTGTTTTATTAGGGTTTGGTAAGATGGACAGGCGTAAAAGGCACATGGAAGAGGCGCCTAAAATCTTGTCTTCGCACACAGATAGCACACATAGAGAACATCTGGCCAGCAATGAATGTCCATTGTGTATACACTTAGAAAACATTAAAATGAAACCTATTGTGTTTTAAAAGACTGAAGAAAGAGAATCAGCACTCACATTCTACTAGACAAGTCTGGGAGGTGGATTCAAGTATCAGCTGAACAACCCGCATGCAACAAACAGCTTCTGACAGATTCTGTGGGAAAACCCAAATCCATTTTAAAATAAAAGACAGAGGCGATTTCCTAATGATTCCCGCTGTGATCTGAATTCCATCCTCAGCTCTGTATAGGGACTTCGTTGTGTCACATTAGATGATTCACTTAATCTTTCCAAAGTGCCATCAGTCAAAATATCTTGACAGTAATTATATGTTAGGTCCCAGAGGAAATTTATGGGGATGAACTTAAATTTATTTCTTTGCCAAAATGAACAAGAGAGAGTCAGGAAAATGTCCACAATGATTATTTTACATAAAAAGATAAACAAAGGATGGAGATTATTTTTCCAAGAGCATTTCAATTTAAAAGTAAAATTCAATTTTTCAGCATTTTCAAAGTTCATATAAAACTTCATGCACCTTAGTCTTCTATTGATTAATTTTTGTATGGAAAATATGAGAGATTTCTCTGGTAAATGACAAGGCAAATTTTTGGGAGTCTTCTTAGGTCAAATCAAAGGAAAATTTCAACTTTTTTCTCTTTAATGTTAATTCAGCATTTCTAAACTACTGTGATTTTTAAAAAATGGGAAAAGTATCATGATTATTCCTCTAATTGCCACAATTAAATTAATATTTAAAATCCAGCTAAACTAATGTTATAACATCTTTTAAAATGGTTTATTACCAAGAAAAAACATAATTGCAATAGAGGTTTGTACAGGTGAACTACAATTAGAACATAAGATGTGCATATAGTAAAAATATAAATAAAATATTTTTAAAAATTTGCCTTGTAGAGATACTTTCAATTTGGGGAAAAAGATACCCATCAATTCTCTCATGAAAAGACTCCTAGATTTTTGGATAAGATAGTACAATATTTTATATATACTTATATTTACTTCACTTCGTTAAGGCAGAACCTGAAGTTTCTAGAACTTAACTGTCTTGTTCAACACCATAAAGCCATTAGTTTCAGGGCATACATGCCTACAAGAGCTCCCTGAGGACAGGTATCCCATTCAACACCCAAAATAAGTGAGGAAAAAAAAGGCTGGTGACCTTTGAGAAACCCGTCTCAGAGTCTGATTCCTTTCACTTGACAGTCTCCGGGGTCCTATTCACTGGTATCTTTGGAAGGAAGGAAAGTGGGTTAAAGTGTTATTTTTCGTGCTCTCTAAATATGGTATATGCAAATTCGCAGGCATATGCAATTTTTAAAACAGGGACCATTTATTTAGGGATAGCTCTGATTAAGATGGGAGGGGGGAAAAAAAAAAAACAACCTTCAACTCAATGTTTAAATTCTGAGCTTCTGACACACTATTCCTTCCTGAAGGTCATCATCTCTGAGAGTAAATAAAAGGAGGATTAAAGATAGTGGAGAAACTCAAAGACAGAGAAGAAAGAAGGTAATTTAGGCAGGAGAGTCATGATGCCATGGCCATGAAGACATGAAGAACTGCCGAACATCGACCTTGAAGATCCACTATCCTGTGTGGAAGTGTGTTTTTCGATTTAGGAATTTTTTTTAACCTAGGGAAAGATAAAAGTTCTCCCACGAGAAGGCTGATCTGACTGGTCCATAGTTGCCTCTCCAGCTTCGTCTTTAATCTTGCTCATGTTCAGACTGGATGCGCTACCACGTGGAATTGCTCACAGCTCTACACTCACCTTGATTTTCCTCTTTGATGCCATTCTCCTTCTTTAACTGACATCCCCTCCCTCTTTCCTACCTCCTCCTTCTGACATATTTTTGTGTTAACATGTACTTGAAGCTATCAGTACAAACTGATGCCTGTACAATTCAGATAGCAGATCACCCAGAAGTCCTCCTTCATTTTTCTCCAGCTTCCTAACCCACTGCCACCTGGGTCGGCTACTCCCCCTTTTAAAGCCTCTGTAATCTCCTGTGCTTGTCCCTGCCAACAAATTTTGGTAGCCTTTACAATTACGTGGCAGTGTCTCCCGTTAGCCTTGACCTGAGCACAGGCGTCGTCTTTTTCATCTTTGCTACACTGATGTAGGTAGGGGATACATATTGGCTAAATGAATATTTGGAACATCCATAAATTAGCCCCTGAACATACAAGATTATGTAATAGAGGCAGGGGCTACTTTGGGGGAAGAGGGTTGAACAAACACTACCAGAATGATGTGGCTTGAGGAAAAAAGTGTTGCCCAGAAGTCTTTCCTTATGAGTGTTACAAGTTTCTTCTATGGAACCAGGCGTTCAAACAGCACCAGTTAAAATGCAAATGGATTGCCCACGAGGCATAATATATCAATTCATTAACATCCACTCTCAAATAACAGAGAGCTTGAGTTAAAAGAAATGGGCCTCGAAATAGCTTAATTTAGATTATATAGTTTACCCAAGCATCAGCTATTGCCCCAGGTCGGGGAAAAGTGGTAGGTACCACAGTGAAGGCTAAAAAGGAAAAAGTTGATTTGGGGGGGGGGGGGGCGGCATGAAAATAAATGTCATCAATTTCAAGAGAAAGCAACCAAAATCATGAACAGAGAGTGAGAAATACTGCCCTAGAGGAACAAAGAAGGTGTAGCAGGGAAAATTTTCATCATAAAATAAAAAGGCTAAAATAACAACACCCCCCAAGTTCAATGTAGCCAATGGGAGCTTTTCATTCGCCTTCTGTCCTTTGTTGTCACTCTTTCATGTCCGTGTCCTGCTACAATGTAAGTGGTCACGGCAACACGACCAGCCACTATCACTGTGTTGTCTGCGTCTTCCGCGTACCTGTTGGAGGTCTCCCGTTCACGTCAGCACTCTAGGCTTGCGATGAAATAATGCTGGGGGTGTCAGCCTCGTGTTTCTGGGCTTCCTGCCAGCTACTCACTTGCCGTTTGCCCTCTAGGACGGCAGTGTGGATGCATCTGCTCTCCCTGACCTTGTGACTTCACTTCCCTTCCTTCTCTTCTCTCATTAGGCATGTCCTCAGACCAGAAGAACCAAAAAGGATGTTTTAAAATCTCTGGAGATACTGTTTCTTCTGCAACTAAAAATTACTACTTAGAACGCTGTAGAATGTAAGATGTCCCTCTACCCTAGTAACAGTTTTCATCCTGGCAGAGGTGAATATCAAGGTACAACCACCTCGGCTTCCACGGACCAGTTTTACAACGTGGCCTCAGCAGATATGGACGCGCTTCCTTCTACTGCTCTTTGCGTGCACTTCGAACGTTCATTCTTTTGTGGATTCCACTGCTTTCATTTTGGAAAGCCAACATAAAATTTTAATAATAAAAATGAAAGTTGATGTTTGGAAACCTCTCAGGTGGCTCTAGAGTCAAATCCAAAGACAAAGTTAGTGAATGAAGATCTGGGCTGCCTCACATATCAGCTAGCAAAACTTACTAGCTTGTGAAACTAACATCATCTAATTTCTCCGAGTGTTTGTCTCTCGATGTATAAAATGGAATTGAAATTCTGGGCCATCCTACTGTTGCTGGGATTATTCTTTGACCAACACCAAGGAGTCTGTACAGCGTGTGGTACAAGGTAAGGCCACGACCTATGCAAACTGTCACAACTGGATTAGCAATTTTATTGATGGCCCATTCCAGTCTCAGCTCAGTGAAGACGTAATAATGTGAAGTTTGACAAGTCTTCTAAATGTCTAAATTGGCATTGCCCCCAAGGGCCATTAATAGATCACCTATTTCTTAAAAAAAAAAAAAAAAAAAAAAAAAAAAAAGGGCTTCTAAAGGGTTCTTCTAAAGGGTTGACACATGGAACGTGGGAGGATATCCTGAATTTTGGAAGGAAGTTTGCAACTTTTGAAGTATCTAGAGAAATTAAGCAGAGATAGAAATTCGTAAATCATTGCTTCGTTTCATCTGCACCCGTATCTTAGTTTTCCAGGCATACAATGAGAATAATTTAATTAAATCCTAGAAGTCTTTTGGAGATACCTTCTATGTGACAATAGATCAAAATTTTAAACAAGAGACTTACCTGTACTCAAAGAGATTACAACCAATATAAAAGACTGGTTTTAAGTACTAATAAGTGTAGGCTACATAGCCTAGCAAGGACTATGAGCTTTGGAGCCTATTTGAAAGCCCTGCTTCATTTGCCAGCCCTGTGCCCTTGGAAATATTCTTTAACCTTTCTCTGCCTCTGTCTTCTCATCTGTGAAATGGGTATAATAAAAGTTATCTCAGTAGATGTGTTACAACGGTTAACTAAGTTAATCCTTTCAAAGGTCTTAGAAAAATGGGTGCAGATAATAAATATAAAATTAGTTAAACAAATTGTAAAATTAATACAAGTCAGCATTTGAGAAGTGCCGTGGCAGAAATAACAGGGAAGGACAATGGGAACAGAAGACAGACTACATATTCTGGAAATAAACAGATGATATAGAGATGGGATATAGCCTCTGAGTCCCCAAAAGTGAAAAGAATTTTTATATCAAGTATATTATTAATATTTGAATAGTATAAAGGAGAGTATAATTTAAACATTATCAGAACATTATATTTTACTTCATACGAGTTTTAAAATCTGGTTACATGAGTTCAGAGTTAAACCACTTGCCATTTTCTACTTGTGTGACCTTGACCAAGTTACTAAAACTCTGGTTTTTCTTCTTCCTCTGTTGCAAAAAGGGAATAATAACACCTGCCTCAAAGGAATACTGAGATGATGAGGTACATTAATTCATGCAAAGTGCTTAGAAGAAGACCTGGTTCATGGTAAATATTCAGTCAATTCATTAAAGGGTATATTTCCATGCGCCGTCACAGAATTGTATATAAATCACTGTAACTACAGCTTTCAGTTCAATTAATTAGCATCTGTCAACCCATGACATGATCTAATTAGTATAAACTCACTATCTCACCATTATCTATTCTCTTGCCAGGGAAAACCTGAGTGATCCCAAAAGGTAAGCTACAATTTACAAGATGAGGAAATCTGGGAAACTTTGACGGTAAAACTAAAATATACACTGTGAAAAAAAAAATATGAATCTATATGAGAACTTCCTTGATCTGCCCTTCAGCAAGGGAGTGAGTGAGAGAGACTTCTATAGTTTCTCATTAAATTAGCTCTAGTTGGAATTGAGGAAATCGCATCATCATCTTAAAATACTGAGGCACTAACAAGATACAGTGTGCTTTCTGACAGAATTTTGACGTCCTTATTCTGCAAATATTTTTCAGCATGTGAAGGGTTTCAAAAGGATCTTTACCAAACCCTGATACATTATATATCTTCCCAAATTAGAAAGAAAAAAAAAAGGAGCATCAGTATAATAACCATCCTAAAATTTCCTATCACATTCTTCTTCTCACATGTTCCCCAGTTAGTATTTCAGTACTTGGAAAGATCTATCAGTATAGTTTTTTTCAGGTAGATTACATTGTAACATTTAATAGTTCTATTAATTTTTATTTAAACTTACTGATGCCCTGCTGATGCTGGACACTAAGTAAATGGTCCCTGAGTACAGGAGGGGTGTAGCTTGGCATGAATTTTCCAGTGAAGATAATACCTAAGCTGAGTCTAAACAAATATGGGGGAAGAATTTTGAGACAACGTGTGAGGATATAAGCTGAGCCCTTAACAACAGTCGCATTTAAGAGCAAATAGTTCAATAGTACTAAACTGCAAGGAAAAGATGAGTAGCTGATATAACTTAGGAGATTAATAGGATCCAGGTCACACATGCCCTACACGTCTTCTGAAGAACTTGCCCTTTACTCCCTAAGAGACAGGGAGTCATCGAAACAATGAAATTGCAGCAGAGTAAGAGTGGAGGTCACATATATGTCAGAGAGATCACTTTATTACAAGGAAGAAAGATAGGGGGTGGGGGCAAAACTATAGGAACAGAAAATACTTTCCAGTATTAGTAGCAACAGGTCATGAGAAAGACGAGCATCTTAACTGAAGAAGTGGCACTAAAGGTGGAAAGAAGGGGACTTTTGTTGAGAAGGTTCACAGAGACAAGCCTTGGTGGCAGAGCAAAGGAGAAGAGGATGTGGAGAAGGTCCACAGAACCTGGACTTGGGAAGTTCACCTGAATCTTTGAACCACAGAGTGAACCGAGTTAGGATACGAAGGGAGAAAAGTACCTTTGGAGCAGAGTTCAGATGACACACATATTGTGTCCGAGGACTCTGTTTAAAAATCAAGTGGAGATGCCTACTTAGTGGTTGGATATCTGAGTTTGAAAGTCAGAAGGGCTGCTTGTGGTATCAGCATTGCTGGAGGTAGATCAGCGCTTTCTAAGAATGTCAATAGAATATGACAAGAAAAGAAAGGATTAAAGATACTAAAGTGATGGCCAGAAAAGTAGAATCCAACAAAGGAGATCAGGAAGCAATGGGTAAGGAGAAAGGAACAGAGCCATGTAAGTAACCATGTTGTCACAGAAGCCAGGAGAACAAAGAATTTCAAGAAGAAGAGAAAAACAACAATGACAATACCACAGAGAGTTTGAGTAAGGCATAAGTGTTTATCACATTTGACAGTTTGTAGTTTATGCGTGGTAACAGCAAGGAAAGTCACAGTGGCATGATGATGGTACCATAATTTGAGGACTAAATGGTAGGTGAGAAAATTAAAGGGAACAAGTGAGTGGGTACTAAAGAGATCCAGATAACAGAGGGAAAAAGCTGGTAACCAGAGAACTAGAGGGATGTTTGGGGAGTAAGGGATAGCTTAAGCATTACTATAGTTGATAAGATGACCCAATAAACAGTTTTCAAAAGTTAGAAAAAGTTGAGATAACTTGTCATAGTAAAAATTGCACTGGACAGAGTTAAACAGGCAGGAAAGACTTTATTCAAGGCTACTGCAATGGGGAGAGACCAGAACTCAGTCTGAGCTCAACGCTAATGAAACAAAGGACTGGAAAATTTTGAAGATCTGGGAAAGAGAGTGTCACAGGCCATCTGACCATAGGCTTTACTGCAAGGAAAAGGGAACTTTCTCATATTTTATCACAGGAGGTAGTTTTACAACTTGGAGCAAGTCACCTACTGAAGTTAGTCTCCTAACTCTCCCACAGAAACTGGGAGATGGGGCCTGTTTTCTGTGCTGATTACACTTCAAAAGGATGGCTCTCAAGTCCTGGAGACAGACATTCCCAGGTTGTGAAACTGACAAGAAGCTTTAAAAGGATTTGCATCTCGGAGGGGCAGAGAAAGCATTTACCATGATAAGTTTTGTAAAGTAGATGCTCTAAGAAAACAGAGGTCAGTAAATCTGATGTCAGGAAGAAGCCTTTCCAGAGGTTCATCAAGCTGAGGGGAACACTGAGGCCACCCTGGTCAACCTAAAGACCAAGTCCTTGTTGAAGATGGGAAAGAGTAAGATCAAGGGTGATGATGGAGCTGTTGAGGTTGAAACCAGAAAGGGTCCCCCTCTGGTGAATCTGGTCAATCTGAATTGGAGGTAAGGCTGGGGTGGATGAAAGCAAGTCTAGAATGGCCGTACAGGCAGTTCAGAGAATTCAAGCCTGGGGCTCTCAATTTTCTCAACAAAGCAGGTCAGAGAAATAGATGACCTTTGGAAAATGTGGGACTGGGTAAGCAGATCCAGCCCATGTTTGGGAAAATGGGGGAAGCAAAGGTCAGGAAAACTTACTAAAGGCAGGGAGGAGGGAGCTAATCAAATCATGCTCCCATGAAATAGACAAAGCATTTATAGAAAGAAACACAATGCTTTCCCCCAAAAAGACATTTCCCATGCCCCCAGCAGCATTTACAAAGGGTCCACTGTGTTCTGAACTGCTATTTTTTTCTCCCACTTAAAAGGATGAATCTACTACACAATTATATTTTTTTCCTTTTTTTTTTTCTTGCTAATGATGTTTTCTAGCTCATCTGATTTTTAAAGTCTTCTGTCTCAAACCTACTATAAAGATTTCTGGGCAGAGTGTTTCCTCTGTGTATAGAATACGGAAAAGAGGCACTGAATTTTCTTACCAACTTTTCTGAACTTTGGTTACCACAGCAATGCTGGGTCTGTACATCTCCTTGCTCCTGTCACAGTGCATTACCTTTAAAATAACAATCTAAGTCCCTATCTAGCTGTTTTCACATTTTATTTTCTTCTATTGCCAGCCAATGAATTGTTCAACTTTCCAGTCTCTCTTTTGGGATTCTACTTTTCATTGACAATAAGAGTTATTAGAATCTGTGTAGTTCATTTTTATCCTCACTTAGGTCTGTTCATATCTCGTGGGTAACTTTTTCTGCACACAACTCCAATTATTTTATTTCCTGACTGTCCTTTCTTTGTACCAAAATTTGATTTTGCTCCATCTGACTCTCATATAATGGATGCTTGGTCTCCTTTTTATTTCCTAGTCATGGTTACTCACTGATGTCTTTTACAATTTTTATGATCTGTGATTAAAATCTATTTGAAAGTTTTAAATACAAATTCCATTTCTGGAGAAATCTGGGTTTTTTTGTTGTTCATCTTCTCCCACCTTGGAAATTTCCATCACAGCCATTCTTTGGCTAGTGCTTTCATTCACATATAAAACCATAAACACATTTAGAATTTCACAACCTTATTTACATAAATACTACAATTATAATTTTTAAAATTTCTCCTTTCAATTACATTTTTTAATATGAGGAAGAGATTGAATTAGGTAATTCACAAGGTCCTTTGCATCTTAAAAAATTCTCTGTTACAAAAATGTTTCCAAAGTTTATCTTGATGTTGAGATTAGCCTCTTTTTCTGAGTTCGGCCTTAGGGGAATCAGCAGTTTCCAATCAGCTATGATTTGAAGTCTTCTCAGGCTTAAACATGCTCCCCAGTGACCTTCCTTAAAACCCTCTCTCCCCAAACCTGGCATGAAACTCTAATTATGACTGTGATTCTTCAGATCATAAAATGTAACTTTCTCTCTCTGAAACTCCTGGAGCTACATATATGAGGCAGGTTCCTAAGCCAAGAGTGAAAGGTCCCAGATGGTCACGTCGTCAAGTAGCAGTCACAGCATGTGCATGGAGGGGGTAAAGGTCAGAAGACAGGAACGGGAAAGAGCTGCTAAGAGGATCCACCCGGGGCAAGTGTTACAGTAAGTCTAGCGTTGGCCCCGTTCTTCTGTTAGAGATAAGAGTATTTATTGTAATGTTAAGTTCAGTATTCTTTTGGTCGTTAACTTACCAACCAAATACTAAGAGTTCTGAAAACGGTTTGTCTTTTTCTGGAGGTTAAATCATTTTCCACTGAGAACAAAAGACAAGTATATTTAGCCCTTCTATTTAAATAATGCTTGAACAGATTAGTGAAGGTTTTTTTTTTTTTTAAGTGCTTTGTAAGTTTTTATTAGAACATTTACCCTCACTTTAATAACAGGGGTACTACTTCAGGGTAAGGAGAAACAAGGGCATTGCATTTCCCTTAGCAGATAAATGAAAGTATTTAAAAAAAAAAAAAAAAGGCAGCCATTTTTGTGGGCAACAGCAGTGAAATTTGTGCCTATCCCCCAAAGAAAATTCTGAAAATTGAAAGTCACTAATTATCCTACTGCAAAGATAAATATTTCTACCTAAACAGATGTAGAAGATTCCAGATAATAAAACAGTCCTTAAATAAGGAAGAAAACAGCAACTGAACTAGAGTAACAATCCCTGAATAAAATTCTTTTTTAAAAAAAATTCTTTTTTTAAATTTTTTGAGGAAAGTAGATTATTGTAAGAGGTAAAATAATCTTTTTGGCCTCACAGTGTTAATTAAATAAATATTTAGATCATTAAGATCAAAACTGAATTGTTGAAACAGCAGCCATGAAATATTCGTTATCCAGATCTGAACTTCAAACAAGGGAAAACATTCAGTGTGCCCCAGACTTCAGATTTATAATTTTAAATAAATAATAATCATATCAAGTATTAATAGAGTTTGATTCCTACAGGATTCCTAACGTTCCCCAGTGCATCCATGCATTGTACACAAGACATTTTTCTTTGACAGAAAAACTGAGGGCATAATTGTCCATTTATGTTTAGAGTGAAGAAGAGCGACTTCTTCCTTTTTTATGTTAAAAAAATACACATTCTAATGTTTCCTTTCCCTACCCCAGTGGGCCATCTTGCACTCACTCAGAGGTCCACTGCATTCTAAGTATGTGAGATAATAAAAGTCATCATCTTAACATCTAATATTGGGTGAAGTAATAATCTTTGGTGGCAATTTTACTACACGTGGAATAGTAATATAAAGATTTGCAAGCATCTCCCATGAAATTATCAAAACGCACCAACCTGAGTGCACAGTGCTCTTCTGAGGAAGGGGAGCACTGTTTGATTGAGTCGTACCCACAAATTGTGGCAGGTTTTAAAAGTCCTTTTTTCCCTTGTCCAGTGAATTTGTTGTCTTACCGTGGTTCTCACCTTACCTAGAGGTGATATTCCAAAGTCAGGGCCTAGGGTGAAAATTATATCTGGACAAAATTGCCCTTAAAAATAGCTTAGAGAACAGTATACCTTGTTCTCTTGACACTGGGCGAAACGATTTAAGGTAGTTGGTATGTTTGTAAGAGAGATGCAGCAAAGGAATGCGTTTCTTTGCACTTTAGGAAAACAGTAGATGCCCAGAGATGGTGACGACCTCCCCACGAGAGGCCGAGAACAAGAGCAGCCTCCTGACACCCAAGTCGCGTTCTCTCTGGGGAACGCGCTCAAGGAACAAGCCGAACTTCAGAAAAGCACGTTTCTCTGTTTTCGCTCTTTCCCTCTTCCCACCTCCAAATACAAACCCTGGGATTTTGTACTTTAAGTTTTATGTGGCTTCTACTGTACTAGATAGACCTCAGTTTTCCATTTCAGCTATGAATTCTAAGATGAGACATTTCAAAATTCAGCTTCAGTTGTGAAGCCTCTTCCTCTCATGAATGACATGTTTTCTTGGCTCAGGAAAGAGTCTTCCACCTCGCCTGTAAAACGTCTGCGTGCAGGCTCAGAGGCTGTGGCAATCTGCATCCCATGACTGTGCTGGACCTTTGTAGGTTTCTTAAAAAACTAAAAATAAACTCACCATATGATTCAGCAATCCTACTCCTGGGCATATATCCAGAGACAAGTATAAACCAAAAAGACACATGCACCCCAATGTTCACAGCAGCAATATTTATAATAGCCAAGACATGGAAATAACCTGATGTCTATTGACAGATGACTGGATAAAGAAGATATATATATACATGCACACACAAATATATACAATGGAATACTACTAGATAAAGAAGATGTGGTGCACATATAATATATATACACACATACACATACATACATACATACACACAATGGAATACTACTCAGCCATAAAAAAGAATGAAATAATGCCATCTGCAACAACATGGATGGACCTAGAGATTATGATACTAAGTGAAATAAGTCAGACAGAGAAAGACAAGCATCATATGATATCACTTATATGTGGAATCTAGGCAAAAAATGATACAAATTTTATTTACAAACTGAAAATAGACTCACAGACAGAGAAACAAACTCTGGTTACCAAAGGAGAAAGGGGGGAGGGATAAATTAGGAGTTTGGCATTAACAGATATACATTACTATATATCAAACAGATAAATAACAAGGACCTACTGTATAGCACAGGGAACTATATTCAATTTCTTGTAATAACATATAATGGAAAAGAATCTGAAAAGAAAGTATATATGTGTATGTATACATATAACTGAATCGCTTTGCTGTACACCTTTGACTAATATTATAAATCAACTACACGTGGAGGCTGTGCTGCAGCGGGATTTCATTCCATCTTCTCGCATCTCTCTGCCTTCATCTTGCTGAGCAGCAGCCACGGACAAATCCCACTGTCATCCTGGAGAATTCATTGTTGTCAGGAACTAAATCTCTTGCCAACAGTGGGCCAAACACACCCTTTAGATGGCATATCTAGGTATTCACATGGAGGGCTAACCTGCTTGTCTTTTGGTTCCTTTTCAAAAGGGCTTTATCTTAAGCCTCTGCAGGTCACCGCAATATACACTTAAAATAATGCATCCCCACCCATCACCCCTACCCTGAACACACAGAGGAAGAATGAATGTAAGTGGTACTGTGCCAGAAAAGATCAAAATGTGAGGCTCTTAAATTGCCAGTGTGAATAAAGCAGAGAGTGAACAGAAAGTCATTTTCTACTTCAATTTTGCTTTTCCATTTCTCCAAATGACGCTATTCCCTAGACATCCCGGTATGAGGGCAGGTACTATTACAGTCAGCAGCAACTGGACTTGACCCATGTAGATTGCCACTTCCAGACAAGTTAATATCATTCTCAACCTGGACCCCAAACAATTGGTGGTTCCAGAGAACAGAATTTTCTATGGCATGAGGGCTGCTAGATACTGCTCTTCACGGAATTCTAGGCCAGCATCTGTTCCCCTAACTCATAAAGATGCTCATGGAAGCTCTTTTTCCCTCCAGGGGGGAAAAGATAGCTCACAACACTTTTGCTTAAAGAAAATGTCCCATGATGGGGATTACATTCAAAATGCAATTTGCAATTGTGCTAACTAAAAGGTCTATAAAAATTATTCATCTACATCTCTGGTTTCTCCTATCTTTCTCATCTCTAAAATAACATTGATCTTAAGAAGAAAATATTCTGTAAAGAATAAACTGACATATGACTAAATCGTTTTAAGAGCTTTCTAAAAAGATCAAAGGTAAGAGCTTTGAGGTTGGAAGAAGCACACACCTAGCCACTTTCTGTTTCTGACGTTAAATGAAAATATTAACGTCATGTTTGAAATTGACTCGTGTTGGTTAACCTGCTCTGTTCTCATTAAATAAGCTCTGGGATTTTTTAAAATTAAGTTTAACTTGCATCAATTAAAATTTCACATTGTGTTAGTCAACACTCTATGCCACGTGACTCGGCATACAGGTACAATATAGGAAAATATGTATTGACAAGTGTAACCAAGTAATTGGAGAATTTTAATGAGGTCTAATAGAAAAACTCCAGAAATTTAGAATCCCACTAGTCATACTATTTGCATAAGTTGGCTCTTCAAAGGGAGGGTATTATAAAAGCAACAGATCTGATGGGGCCACTTTTGTTGAGGAAGGAAGGAAGGAAAAGAAAGAAATGACTAGTTCAGACAGTGGTGTCTGTAGCAAGCATAACAACAGGGCAATAAGGGAGCAGAGACCCCACCACAATGACAAGGACAGCAGTCCTCATGCAGCGAGGTTCAGACAGATGAGAGTGGGAGGGAGAGCATGAATTCAGGCTTGCTGCAATAATCGTAGCCAAGAAGAAAGGTATGGATTTCATCCTCATACCATACCATTAAGGTGATTAAGTTACATTCTGATTGTGTACTTTCTTTCTCACTATAAGTAACTTTCTCCTCTTAGTTCCTGTTCCCCAGCAACTTCAACTTATACATGAAGTATCACACATTTTTTAGGCTCAACTAGCTCTCATGAACTAATAGTTGTAGCTCCTAAAACTGTCAAATTCCTATGTTTTCAGTCATACTCCTAGCAGAGAAAATCTCATTACTCTACCTCATCAGGTTAATTAGATCATTGGTTTACTGTATCACCTACATGTCAGTTGTTCAAGGAACAAGTGCCCCTTGTTTATTTAATTAGCTGTTGCCATGGAATTCATGGAACAGCCACCAAAATATACCATATTCTGGGGCTGTGTATCATATCAATAAATTTAAAAGAATAGAAATCATACAATATCTCCTTTCAAAACACAATGAAATTAAACTAGAAATCAGAAATAAAAATATCTGGAAACTCTCCAAATATTTAGATTTTAAACAACATATTTCTACATAACATGAGTCAAAGAAATCTCAAAAGAAATTTTAAAATAGTTTTAACTAAATGAAAACAAAAACACATTTTTAAAATTTTTAAATTTTAAAATTTGTGGGCACAGTGACAGCAATGTTTAGAGGGAAATTTACAGCACTGAATGCACATACTAAAAAGAAAAATGATCTAAAACCAATCTTCTAAACTTGGACTTTAGAAACAAACAAAAAAAGAGCATATTAATACAAAGTGAAAAGAAGAAAAGAGATGAGAATTGGAGCAGAAACATATGAAACTGAACACAGAAAATCAATATAGGAAATCAATGAAACCAAAAATCTTTTTAAAGATCAATAAAATTAATAAGCCTCTAGCCAAGGAAACTAAGAACATAAGAGAGAACAGAAATGACTGATTTCAGAAGTAAAAGAGGCTATATCACTACAGAGCCCACGGGCATCAAAAAAATAATAAGGTCATACTGTGAGCAAATCAATGCCCGTAATTGATGACCTGCATGAAACAAACCAATTCCTTGAAAGACACAATCTGCCAAAACTCACGCAAGAAAAGCCAATGTGAATAGGTCTATATCTATGAAGCACCAGGCCCAGATGAATTTTCTGGTGAAATCTACAAAACATTTAAGGAAGAAATTATGCCAATTTTCCACAGTGTCTTTCAGAGGATAGAAACAGAAGGAATATCCTCCAACTCATCTATCAGGCTAGCATTACTCTAACACCAAAGTCTAAGACATTATAAGAAAGGAAAACTACAGACCAATATCTCTCGTGAACACAGATGCAAAAATCTTCAACAAAATATGAGAAAATAATGTACAGAAAGAATTATACAGCACAACAAGTGGGTTTTATCCCAGGGATGCAAGGCTGGTTCAACATTTGAAAATTAATGTAATCCAT
Organism: Camelus ferus; assembly: GCF_009834535.1. Lineage (NCBI taxonomy): Eukaryota > Metazoa > Chordata > Mammalia > Artiodactyla > Camelidae > Camelus > Camelus ferus. Next base: position 3,952,532 of record NC_045718.1, on the reverse strand, counting down.
CATATCAACAAGCTAAAGAAAAATGACATGATTATAGCAATTGAGGAGAAAAAGCTTTTAGTAATATCCAACACTCATTCATGATAACAATTCTCAATAAACTAAGAGTAGAGGGGAACTTCCTCAAATTCATAAATACACACACCAAAAAAAATCTACAAAAAACCTACAACTTACATCATACTAAATGGTGAAAATTTCAAAACTTTCCCACTAAGATGAAAAACAAGGCAGGTTATCCCCTCTTACCACCATTTTCAACATCATACTGCAAGTATTAGCAAATGCAATAAAACAAGAAAAAAAAAGGTGTACAGATTGGGAAGAAAGACATAAAGCTGTCTTTGTTTGCAGATAACATGATTCCCTATGGAGAAAATCTGAAAAAAGAATCAACAAAAAAATTCCTGGAAGTAATGAGTAATTATAGCAAAGTTGCAGGATAGATGGTTACATCCTCAGTTGCTTTCCTATATACCAGCAATGAATACATGGAATTTTAAATTAAAAACACGAAACAATTACACTAGCATTTAAAAAAAATGAAACAGTTACCAATCTAACAAAATACTGTACAAGACCTGTATGTGGAAAACTATACAATTCTAATGAAAGATATCAAAGAACTAAATCAAGGGATATTTCATGTTCATGGATAAGAAGACTAAATAATGTCAAAATGTCAGGTTCTTCCCAACTTCATCTATAGATCTGATGCAATCTCAATCAGAATCCCAGTAAGATACTTTGTGGATATCAAAAAACTGATTCTAAAGTTTATATGGAGAAGCAAAAGACCCAGATTAACCAACACAATGGTGAAGAATAAAGTTGGAGGGCTGACACAACCCAACTTCAAGACTTACTATAAAGCTACAGTAATAAAGATAGTGTGTGATTAGTGAAAGCACAAACAAATAGATCAGTGGGACAGAACAGAGAGTTCATAAATAGACCCACTTAAATATAGTCAACTGATTTTTGACAAAGAAGCAAAAGCTATATAATGGAGAAAATATAGTCTTTTCAACAAATGGTACTTGAACAATTGGAAAACCACATGCAAAAATAAGAAGAAGGAGGAGGAGGAGGAGGAGACACTGTCTTTACAGCCTTCAGAAAAATTAACTCTACATGGATCATAGACCTAAGTACAAAATTTGAAACTATGAATTTCTTAGAAGATAGCATAGGAGAAAACCCAGATGACCTTGGGGATGACAATATTGTTCTAGATACAATGCCACAGGCACTATCTATGAAAAAAATAATGAATAAGCTGGCATTCATTAAAATTAAAAGCTTCTGATTTGTGAAATGTATTGTAAAGAGAATGAAAAGACCAGCCACAGACTGGGAGAAAATATTTTCAAATGACACATCTGATAAAGGACTGTCATCTAAATATACGAAGAATACTTGAAACTCAACAATAAGAAAATAAACAACCCCATTAAAAAATGGGTCAAAGACCTAAATAGACACCTTACCAAAGAAAATATACAGATGGCAAGCCAGCATATGAAAAGATGTTCCACACGATATGCCATCAGGAAATGCAAAAATAAACAACGAAATTCCACTATTCATGGATTACAATGACTAAAGTCCAGAACAATGACAACACGAGATGTTGAATAGAATGTGGAGTAGCAGTAACTCTCAATCACTGTTGGTGGGAATACAAAAAGGTATAGCAACTTTGCAAGACACTTTGGCAGTCACTTACAACATGAAACATACTCTTCCCATATGACCCAGTAATTGCACACCTTGAAATTTATCCAAAAGACCTGAAAACTTATTCCCACACAAAAACTTGTGCATGGATGTTTATAACAGCTTTACTCATAATTGACAAAACCTGGAAGCAACCACTATATACTTCAGTAGGTAACAGATAAATAGATTGTGTTACATCCTGACAATAGAATATTATACAGCTCAAAAAAAAATCAGCTATCAAGCCATGAAACAATATGGAGGAACTTTAAATCTTATTACCAAGTGAAAGAAGCCAATCTGATAAGGCTACACACTGTATATTTCCAACTATATGACAGTCTGGAAAAAAGCAAAAATATGGAGACAGTAAAATAATGAGTGATTGTTAGGACTTGGGAGGGAGGATGTGTGAACAGGTGGAGCACAGAGAATTTTTAAGGCAGTAAAAGTACACTACATGATACTATAATGGTAGATACGTGACATCATACATTTGCCTAAATCCACAGAAAGTACCCCACCAGGAGTGAACCTTACTGTAAACTGTGAGCCTTGGTCGATAATGATGTGTCAGTGTAGGATCATCAGTTGCAACAGCTGTACTGCTCTGGTGGGGGATGCTGATAAACGGAGGCTACGCGCGAGTGGGGGCGCAGGGAATATGGGAAATCGCTGCATCTTCGCTGTTTCTGCCCTGAACCTAAAACTGCTACAAAAAGTAGTCTATTTGTTTTTAAGGGAAAGAAAGAAAGAAAAAAAAAAAAAACAGGCCACCAAACTACAAAAGATGCCCTGTTGATAGAAATTAAAAAGACCTGCCTTAGTTAGCTCAAGCTGCATAACAAGAATACCATAGATTGGATGGCATCAAACTGAAATTTATTCTCTCACGGTTCTGGAGCTTAGAAAGTACAAGATGAAGTTTCCAGCAGGCTTCATTTTCCAGTGAGAGCTCTCTTCTTGGCTTGCAGATGGCTGCCTTGTGTGTGTGTGCATGTGTGTGTATGAGAGGGAGAGCGAGAGAGGGGTCTCGTGTTTCTTCCTCTTTTATGAGGACACCAGTTCTGTGAGCTCAGGGCTCCACATTCATGATCTCATTTCATCTCATTTACCCTTAGTCACCTCCTTAAAGGCCCTATGACAACACAGTCACCTGGAAGTTTAGGGCAGAACACAGTTCCGTCCGTAGCAGGGCCCACTGTGCACAGATGATGTAATTAACTGCTGGAAGCCTGAAGTGAATGGGAACCTTCATTTCAGAGGAGATGGATGAAAGCGTGGACAATAATATTTAGCAGTTTTAGAAATCTAAACTTCATCCTTTGAAGTGATAATATTTGTTAAAAGGGAAAAATGCAATTATTTACAGGATACGGATGCTAAAATACTGGTGAGTAAGTTTCAGAAGATACGTAAGGTAATTGTTTTCAGTACAACAGTGTCAACAGGTGAAAATGGCGGAGTCGTTGCCGGCACAGTGGCCGACACACCATTAGCCATTTTATCATTTATTTGTATTCTTTCACCTTCACATTTTGTTCCCCTCATCACTCATATTATAAAAATTATGAATTGTATGAAAAAGACTGACAGGAAGTTTCATCTCTTTAGACCAATTTATAATAACCGGAAAACAATACTAGACCTTTATCAAAATAAATGGACGTCCTTAGCTTTTTATGAGTTTTTAAACACCAAGTTAAGTCATGGCTTTCTTCACATTAAGACAAAAAACTGCATGTCAAAGGATAAAATGAGATACAGAAAATCAAATGTCTGCAACTTCTGAATAAAAAAGTGCCAGATATAAGTTTAGTGTTAAAGAGTCAGATGGCAGCTTATTTAATGTTTTTCCCAAAAAGTGACAGTCTCAATGAGCAATGCAAAACAAAGCCAAATATTTTTACATTTTCATTTATTGGAATGATTGTTTCCCTAGATCAGAGACCTCTGAGTCAGACAAGGAAAGAAGATCGTTACAGTGAAAATTAAATTTGAGAGATGGAGGCAGGTTTGAGTTGTTTAAACTGACAGTTCATTTTGCATGTGAAACAGAGCAAATAATATTATCAGCCCACTTCCTTCACTGAAAAAGACTTTTATGGTCATTTCCCTGAGTCTGCTGATCAGAGACCTTTAAGTCAACCATGTAAAGACATAAACAACTTTTAACTCTAAGAAATAGGCCATACTTATGCTCTGAACCTCCAAAGAACCCTTAAAATGTTACTGGTTCCATATGTGGTCCCCATTAGCACCTGGGGACTTGATTACTTTCTGCTTCTCTGTACTGCTGAAGGCATTTCAGTTTGTGAAACAAGGAGTTGTATTGTTTGCAACTTAATGGTCTATAAAGCTGAAACTTTGAAAGGCTTGCCAGAGGAACTGAAGATATAAATGAGAATCCTTTATCTAATGCAAGCGAAAGACAAAAAAAAATTTTATCTGTAATACATATATTCTGTATATAGTTGTATTAGTCAGTGCTTGTAAAAGACTCTAAAGAATCCAACAATTATTTTAGCCAAAAAAAAAAAAGCCTTATTGCTACAGGAGAAAAATATTTTTTTCTTTTTATTATTTTTGAAAAAAAAAAGCTCTACTTCACATGAACATATCCATCATTTTCTTAAAATAATGACATGCATACATTCTTCTTAGATAATACATGGGAGGATACAGTTAAGTGGGAACAAAGAGTCCACTTACATTTTGAAAATGATTGATGAAAATGAAAATTCAAAGAAAAAAATAAGTAACCACTGTTTCTGCTCTTCACCTTTTCATACTCCTTAATTGAAGGATTTCGTATGTGAACATTTATCATTTGAACACATCACTCTTCTACTTAAGTGCAGTTTTCTCTTCCACAGGGCTAATGGGAATTAGTAGAACAACTGCTGGGATAAACTGGCTAAACTCAGCCGGCAAAATCCTTTAAATTGGAGAGGCAGTGTGGAATCTGCTGATGCAGCCATAATTAAAGTTAGATTGGAATAAAGTACCATCTAACAACAGTGCACTGGAAGAGATAATGCATCTCTTTGCAGAAGAGAGAGGTTGTGTACACCCTTAGTTTATTACTTAAATCCATTGTTTGTATTTTCAGGAATTTTTCATGAGGGGATGTCTACCACTGTCAAGATATGTGACAAGTGCATTCATATTCTCAATCATCAATAAGACACCTTTGACAGACAGTTAATCACCACTATGTATGCTCCAGAATACCTTCCCTTCCTTAATGTAAATTATTGCAATTTTACATTTTTTTAAGTCATTTAACTATAATAATTCAGGCTGAGAGACTGAATATACAAGTGGACACACTATATAGGGCAAGAGAACTCTGATCCAAAACTTTTGCAGCCACCAGTTCAAGAAGCCAAACCACAAGATCTGCAGCAGGTGGCCCACAATGGTTAGGACTTGGTCAGTGGCTGCCAGCTTCCTTAACTTTTGCCTCTGCTTCTGTCTGTGGACCAACCACAGAAAGCCAAATATGCTCCCCAAATCAATCATTCAAGATGCCCCAGCCTCCCCACGCCAACACCCTCCAACCACAGCCCACCTGAAGCCTTCACTTTCACACTCTGTCTACAAAGCCTTCCCACTCCAATGTCTATCTCTGACTCATTGCCAAACGCTAGTGATGGTGGCTGACGCTGAGTAAGTAGTCTCCTTTTATTCTCATTTTGGCAGTCCTTCTTTCTACAACACCATAAAGTGTCACTGGCCAAGAAACAGGATTTATGCTACAAATTATCTAAGACACAAAGACATTTGTTTCCTCTGAAATGCTATTTTACAGGGGTGAAAAAGCAAGATTTTGAGGACTCAGATTTTAAGGACCTTACTTAGATATACATCACACATTTCTCTTAACACGTCAACTTGTACTTGCTACCAATTAACTGTCAAACATTGAGGTCCGGATTGGATATTCCAAGATAAATAAATTGGTCCCTGTTCTAGAGATTACTTGTGAGTGGGGGAATCTAGATAAGTGAACAAATAATCTGATATACTCTTATATGTGCACATGGACCAGACGTTAAGAAGAAAATGCAAGGGGGAACTTGACCCTTTACCCAGCAGGGACTGCACGGGTTGGGACTGATGATTAAGCTATCTAATAATCCTTTGTGATATGATCAGCATAGTTTGGAAATGTCCATAAAACATCAAATAAAGAAGCCGTCTAGAGATTCTCTTTTTGTAATGAAGATGTGATTTTTTTTTAAGAGTCTGTATTAGTCAGGGTTCTCCAGACAAACAGAACCAATAGGTTGTGTGTTTGTCTGTGTGTAGAGAGAGAGGCAGGAGTAGAGAGAGACAGAGAGTGAGAGACAGAGAGAGATTTATTATAAGGAATTGGCTTAGGCAATTATGAAGGCTGACAGCTCCCAAGAAGTGCAGTCAGCATGCTGAAGACCCACAAGGGCTGCTGGTGTAGTTCCAGTGTGATGGCCAGGAAACTTGAGACCCAGGAAGAGCCAAGGCTCCAAGTCAAGTCCAAAGACTGGAAAAAGATCAGTGTTTTAGCTCAAAGGCAGTCATGCTGGAAGAATTCCTTCTTTTCAGGGAGGGTCAGCAATTGGACACATTCAGACCTTCAGATGACGAGAGGCCCACAAGCATTAGGGAGGGCAGTCTGCTTGACTCAGCCTATGGATTTAAATGTTAAACTCATCCAAAGTCACCCCCACAGAAACACCTAGAATAATGTCTGACCAAATTTGTGGGCATCCCATGGCCCAGTCAAGCTAACACAAAAGAACCATCAGTAGTCTGCCCCTTGTCAACTCAGCACACGTATGCATCTGCTCAAACCGTACTTGGGCTCCAAATGAAGACAACAACAAAGTCATAATTTCACTTTTCACTGACACAACTACCTTAGGTAGAAACAAAAACATACTAGCTCTTTCTCTAGAAGAGGAGGTAGATTCCTTGAGTCATGTCAGCTAATCTCCTTGAAACTGTAACATCAGTGCCATGATGTAAAGTTAACAATACTTAAATACTGTGACATAAAGTCAATACATCTTATGTTACAGGAAAAGGCAATAAAAGAGGGAAGAAAACAAAAATATTTGTGTGTGTATATATATCTAACAAAAGAAGGGGGAATCTCATGACAATTATAGTCCTCTTTTCTGTAACTGTTCACACAGTCGTAACTGGTACCTATAGCTGTGTTGTGCCGCTACCCATTCTGTTCTGCCTTTGCCTTCAGCAAGCACCTCAGCTGTTGATGGTTCTTTACCTGTGATGGGGTGAACCAGATCTTCACCCTAAAGGGTCTGGGCCATTAGTAGCCCTGTCTGTATTGGGTTGTGGTTTTTAATCACAGGTCATGGTAACACTAAGAGATGCCCTAATAGAGCGTATGTATTCCAGACATACTCTTCCTCACCTTCACCGCAGAACAGGAGACCGATTTTCCCAAGGTTGCCAGGCATAATTACCCTAAGCGGCATAGTAACTCCCTTCTTTGCCTGTTGATTCAGAGGCATGAAGAGTCCAAAGTGGCCTGGTAACTGTCATAACTTCAAGCTCAGTGCAGTTATTGTTGTGTCTCCTGGTAAGCATTCCTCCCTCTGGAACTGAGACCTCGAGGCCAGCAGAGCCTACAGTCCTGAGAACAGGAAGCAAACGTTTTGCTAGTGTGTCCCTAGGTTAAATAGTGAGTGGTGCCACTCCCACTTTTTCTCCCCCTTGATTCTGCGACCTGTGAATCCCCACTGTGGGAGAAACTTTCTGGGTAGCCTTTCCCTAGCCTTGAAGGGTATCGCCACCCAGCTGGTGCTACAGCTGATTCTTCAAAAGGCTGTCCCACCATTCTGCCTACCAAGCCAGCTGCTTCAGGATAGTGGGGATCAGGGCAAGACCAGAGAATTCCAGGAGCATGGACACTTCTTTTCTTACTGAAGTGAGCTCTCTGATCAGAGGTAATGCTCTGTGGAATACCAGGACAGTAGATAAGACATTCTGTGAGTCCACAGATGGTAGTTTAGGCAGAAGTACTGTATGCAGGGAAGACAAATCCAGATCCAGCATCCATTCCAGTAAGAATAAGATGCTGCCCTTCCATGATGAAAGTAGATCAGGCCAGGCTGGCCACCTTGGGGCATGGCTGCAGTGTTGGTCTCACTGCTGGCAGACTGGGTGCTCAGCAGTAACGAGATCCAGGACGGCCTTGGTGAGAAGGATTCCATGCTGCTGGCCCCAGGCATGACTTCCCTCCCTGCCACCGTGTGCCCACTGGAAGATGACGGGGGGTGGGGGTGGGGCTAAGGAAAAAGGCTGACTGGTATCCATAGAAAGGGTCATCCTATCCACTTGATTATTAAAATTCTCCTCTGCTGAGGTCACCCTTCGATAAGCAATCACATATCTTCATGTTTTTTGCCCATTTGGAGAGGTCCATTCATATGCATACTCCCCAAATTTTCTGGTCACCAAGTTCCTGATCAAGTTCCTTCTGAATCCCTAACCATCCAGGCATCCAGCCAAGCCACTAGCCATGAATGAGTCTATAATCACACTCTGGCCACTCCTCCTTCCAAGCAAAGTGAACAACCAGGCGCACTGCTCAAAGCTCTGCCCACTGGGAGGACTTCCCTTCATCACTGTCCTTCAGGGATGTGGCAGAAAGGTACTGGGGTGCTGCAGCTGTCTGCTTTCAGGGGCTGATGCAGATCATGCAGAACCCTCTGTAAACCAGGCTCCAGGCTCCAGGCTCCTCTTCCTCTGTCAGCTGATTACAGCGAACTCCCCATGAAGCCATAGGTTCAGGCTGGGAGGGAGAAGGCAGTGTAAAAGAAGCCGGGGGGAGACCATGCCCATTTGGACCACTTCATATAACTATGATCCATTCACAGAGGTCTGCCAAAGGCTCCAAACGGCATCCTTGTCGGCCGCTGACCCTTCAAGCACCACTGCATCGTCTGCATCGTATGGCCCGAACTGAAGAGTGGCCTGTGCAGCAATCTGGACCCACTTCAGAGACTTCCCCCGTGCTGGGCTTCCCCCTAAAACCAGCAGCAGTTTGGGGTTACTCGGTAAAGGGGTTAGAGTAACACACCCAAGTGAGGAATATGTTGCCTGCAGAATCCAAAGAGGCCCACGAAGTACTGTGCCTTTTTCAGCCAAAAAGAGGGGCCAGATGCAACTCCTTTCCCTTCACCTCTGACAGGGTATCTAAACACGCCCCCCACTCCTGGACCCCTGGAGAGGCAGAAGACCACTGAAATTTTATCAGACTTACTTCTGGCCCTCTGACATATAAATGGCACCCTAATAAGTCTCGAGTAGTCATTACTTCTTGCTTACTGAGTTCAAGAAGCATGAAGTCATCAGTGTAAAGGACCAGTGTAATATCTTACAGAAGAGAAAGGCAAGCAAGATCCCTATGAACTACATTATGACACAGGGCAGAGAATTGATAGGACAATGTAGGTGTTTTTCTGACCTTGCCAGCTGAAAGTCACCAGCTTCTGGTGGTCTTTATTAGCCGAGAAAGAGAAAAAAAAAAATCACTTGCCAGATCAGTAGCTGCATACCAGGTACCAGGGGATTTCTTAATTTGCTCAAACAATGAAACCACATCTAGCACAGCACCTGCAACTGAACTCACAACCTGGCCAAGCCTACAGTAATCCACTGCCGTTCTCCAAGATCCATCTGTCTTTGGTGCAGGCCAAATAGATGAGCTGAATGGGGATGTGTTAGAAGTCACCACTCCTGCAGCTTTCAAACCCCTAATGGTGCCAGCAATCTCCACAATCCCTCCAGGAATCCAGCATTGCTTTTGTTTACTGTTTTCTTAGTTAAAGGCAGATGTAGCGGTTTCCACTTGGCTTTTCCCACCATAATAGCCCTCCCTCAACTGGTCAGGGAACCAACATGGCGATTCTGCCAGCTGTTGAGAATGTCTATTCCAACTATGCATTCCAGAACTGAGGAAATGATCACAGAGTGGATGGGGGGACACCCTGGGCCCACTGTGAGATGGAGCTGACCTAAAAGTCCATTGATCACCTGACCTCCATAAGCCCCTACTCTGACTGGATGCCACAGCGATACATTGAATCTCTTGGAACTAGTATCCAATATTCTCCCAAAAGGCCTGGTTAGCTCCTTTTCCCCAAGGTACCTGGAGAAAGTCCATGGATCCCTTTGGGGAAGGCTGGGAGAAAACCTGGCCTCCCCCTCACTCCAGGGACCGGGGGTCTGTAAAATGGCTCAAGTCTGAGAATTGATTGAGGGGCTAGCCACGACTCTGATCTTTATGACTTACGTCAGACTTTTGTTCACTTGGTCTAAAACCTTCCTGGTTCACTTCTAGGAGCACCATGACGCACTAGCCAATGCCCAGGGCTGCGCGAGTCAGGCTATTCTGACCGCTGCTTTGATTCCGCTGTCCAGCCCCTGCTACCTAGGTCCCAATTATTCTAGTGGCATTTACATTTGGCACAGCAGTGAGATCTGGTCGCAGAGAAGAACAATCATGGAGCACTTACTTTCAAGATGCTGGGGCTCCCCTCACAAATTTGCTTCTCACAGTCACGGTGAAAGCTATGTCTTCTGGACACTCCCAGCGTGGGTGAGCAGGTCTTAGACAACAAAGAGACTCTAACATGCCAGTCCCCCTAAACCGTCATATCCCTCCCTATCCGCTGAACCAAGGTAGGTCGGGCACTTCCAGCCTGCTCACTGTGGGCCTCCTTTTGACCCCTCCCTGCTTTAGTCAATCAACCAGTCATAGCCCTCGGTAACTGCCCGAGCTGCCCCGCTAAACACGGAGTCTTTGCTCAGTGAGCCCTTATCAATAAATTCAACTGACTCAACTTTATGTTCCTTCTACCATTATCCTACACTTTTAATATCTTTTCCCACACAGGCTCCCTGGATCTCTGTCTGTATAAATTAGAAATGCAAGTAGTTCTTTTGGAGTGCAGCCCATCCCCAGTGGGTCACACTCTATACCTCACCCGCAGGAGCCTGCTGGGCCTTGAGTGTAGTTATAGGGGTAGAAGCCCAGATGGGTGGTGTGGGTGGGCCCAGAGGAGATTCCCTATTGTCTTGCATGGCCACTGCCTCAGGAGAGGCTCATACGGTTTCCTTAGGCAATGCAGGGTTTATTCCTTCAGATGGGGGTGGAGAGATGGCCTCCGCTGGGAGTGGAGAGGGTGCTTCCTCTTCCATTGGCAAAGAAGACTCATCAGAGTTTAGGGGTTTCTGCCCCCAGCTCCATCAGGGTCTTCCTACCTACTCCCGTTCCAACTTCCAGCATCCCACTCTGTCCCAGTCAATGCCCTCACTCAGCAATAGACACCCTGTGAGGCTAGAGTTCAAACTGCATTTAGCCACTGACAAGATAGGGGTTTTTTTGTTTGATTTTTAGCAATCTCAGCCTTAAGGCTACACGAGATAAGGGTCTCCTTTAAGGAACATGTAGAAGTTTTTAGGTCATTTATGCACTGCTCGAACTGAGAGTTCAAATCTCTTAGCTCATCTTTTTCTTTCCCAAGTTTTCCAGCCACATGAGGAGAAACCAGCCAGTCTCATTATACCTGTTTGAGAAAAGTGTTTAGCATTTTCAAATCTAACCGTCTTAGACAGCCAATTCCAGAGACACTAGAATCAATTCATAATATTCACTTTAAAATTCTGTTCCTCTAAAACCACTCTCAGTTACCAAAATTTACCTTAGTCAGGGTTCTCTAGATAGAGAGAGAGAGACCAGGGAGACCCAGGAGAACGAAGGGGTAGTTCCAATCAAAGTCTGAAGGCCTGAGAACCAAGAAAGCTTACGGGTAGTTCCATTCCAAAGGTTGGTAGGATCAATATCCAGGAAGAGTCAAAGTTTCAGTTTGGCAATATACCCAAAGGCAGGATGAAAACCTGTGTCACAACTTGAAGGCAGTCAGGTAGGAGGAATTTCCTCTTAGTCAGGTGGGGGGTCAGCCTTTTGATCTATTCATGCCTTCAACTGATTGGAAAAGGTCCACCCATATACTAGGGAGGGCAATCTGCTTTACTCAGTCTATTGATTTAAATGTTAAATTCACAAGCACTCTCATAGAAACATCCAGAATAATGGTTGACCAAATATCTGGACACTCTGTGTCCCAGTTACGCTGACACACAAAATTAACCATCAGAGTTATTCCAAGAGGAATATTCCAAAGAACTGTGGATGCATTTTTTTTTTTTACTGTAAATAAAACAAGAAAAAATTAGATAAATGAGAACCCTTTAAAAGTTGATGAGATTTGTATGTAGTAGGCCTGCAATGATGTTAACGAATTCTAATCAGTTCCTGTACTACTAGGATATATTGTTATTGGAGAAGTCTTGGTGAAAAATAAATAAATGAATAAATAAATAAATAAATAAATAAATAATATTTTTTAAGTAGAATACATTTTTAGTAGGAGAGAAAAAAAACTCTATAATTTTCTAAATATAAATAGAATTGATGGTATTCATAAAATAGCTAGATAATTTTCCATTTGGAGATAAAATTTCCTATATCCTATTCAGCTGAATGGTTCTACAAGGTATTTAAAGGTGCTGTTGGAAGGTGGCTTAATAAATCCTGGGTTAAAGAAAAAAAGAAGTTCTTTTTAAGCAAGACTCTAAGAGCGGTTAGTATCTGCATTAGTCGTGAATCTTCAAGAGGGAGACTGAATAAGTAAATTTTTCCAACGGTCCTTTTGTCCTGGAGGATTTCACAGATTAGTGTCCTGTGAAACACACTTTGGGAAATGCTTCCCTTGAGTATTTTAAGTTTGAAATGTTTCTAATGTTCTTTTCAATTTAAAGGAGTAAAAATATCTCTTTATATGATGAGACTGTTATAATAACATCTTACATAAGTACAGCACTAATTAGTTTCAGAGTGCTTTCCCCATAATTACAGCATTTTCACTTTACAAGATTTTTGCAAGGCAGGTATAATGATCCTCATCACGTGAACAAGAATTTAGGACAGAGATAATTTAAGAGACCTGCTCAAGGTCACATACCTAGTTAGTAACAGAACTTGGGTTAGAAATTTTTTTCTTTTGAGATACCCTGGCAAAACTCATTTCCCTTAATTATAATGTTTCAACAGCATTTATTCATTAATGTCTATTCATACATTACTTGTGTATGAGCTGGATTATTCACTTCTGAAGTCCAGTCAGGACAACAGCTCTCAGCCTTCTAAGACTGGGTTTCAATACTAGTTCTATACACAGACTATAGGACCCTGGTCAAATTTATCAAGTATTTTGGGCCTCAGTTTCCTTGTTAGTAAGGATTAGAAAACAATTCCACAATCCCTTTTCTAAAACCCTAGGGCCAGATGGATGTCTCAATTTAAGCCATATTATTCACTCTATATTCCATACATTACATAACAGCAGTGGTACCCATAATAAAAGGCAATGTTTTTCTCTTTAATATACTATCTCATTTAACAAATATTTACTGATAGTTTTATACAAGGATCACTATGCTATACCTTTGGGACACTAACATTATGCCCACAAGCAGGTCACACACACAGAGGAAACATAAAATCTTAGAACATTATGATGGGCTTCACCATGATCATAGCACATATGATGCTAAGTGCTAAGAACGTGGCCTTTTTTCAGCTAAATATATAAACAGTCACACTGAGTAGGGTTGGTTAAAGACTACTATTAACCTCAGATCAATTCAGCTCAAAATTATACCACCAAATATATTTTGTCATGAAATGAATGAAAACAGCTTTTGGTTATTGGAAGCTGTATTAGTCAGTAACAAAGTGCCACAGATTAAATGTCTTATAAACAACAGAAATCTGTTTCTTGCACATCTGGAGTCTAGCTGTCCGCAATCAGAGTGCCAACATGTCAGGGCTCTGGTGACCATCCTCTCCTGGGTTGCAGATAGCTGACTTCTCCTCTTATCCCCACATGACAGAAGGCAGAGAGAGGAAGCAAGCCCTCTATGACCCTTCTAAGGGCACAAATCCCATTCATGAAGACTCCATCCTGATGACCTCATCTAATCCTAGTTACCACTCAAAGGTCCCACCGCCTAATACCATCACCCTGTGAGGGTAGCTTCTCAACATGTGAACTTTAAGAAGACACATTCAGTCCATAACAAAGGTTCTTGGATATCCAGAAGTGGGATAACAGATATGAGCACCTACCTCAGGACTGTTGCAAGATTACCAAGAGATACACGTGTTAGAGAACACAGAACAGTGCCTGGCAACAGTGAAAGCACAGCAAATGCCAGCTATTGGCATCATTATTATGATTATTAAGCAAAATTGCATTCTTCACATTCTTCACAATTATGTTTATTTAAAAATGCACCCATTCAACACTTCTACATCATAAAATTTAGAAATGAGCAAAAATATGGAACATTTTACTTTGTGAATGAATCTGGAACTTCCACATACATATACCTTTTGGGGTAATAAATTTAATGTATAAGAAAAGGTAAGTAGAAGTCATAATGGATACAAGTTTCAAATGAATGACAACCTTCAAGATGAAGACAAAATACTGACTTAACTGCAAAAAAAACTCATGTAATATATTTTCATCTCTCCTTATTGTAAGAACTGGAGAATACTCTTATTCATCCATTCATGCAAGTGCAGTGTCTGGCACAGAGAAGAACCCGGCATCTATTTATGGCATAAACGGATTGATGAGGAATAAACAAACTTCCACTATCTGTGCAAAGCTAATAGGTATCCATATTTACATATAATAGTCCTTATTGCTCTTATAGAATTGAGTCCCATAATGATACATACCGCTTAAAGCAGCATAATGCAAATTTACTCCTGAAATATGTGAGCTTTAAAAGCCGTTATTACTGAATTGTTCATTCTTAGATAAAGCCCTGGAAATCATGAAGAAATAGGGGGTACAATTTACTGTCCCTACATGTTAGCTAATCCAATGATAAGGATCCTATGTGTCAACCAGGTATAAACATGACTTGACATATGTGAAATAGGAAAAAGTAGTAATTTGAGAATATGTTTAAAGAGATATAATTTCAAAATATTCATTAAAATAAAATCATATTTATATCTTAAAAATGAAAGCTTTAATTGCCAAGTGCAGAGAAACCACAACAGAAATGTTATCGAAAATACGTTGTTATAGATCAGTAATACATATATACACATATGTGCATGGGGTGGTGAGCAGGTATAAAAATCATACACAAAACTGGTTTGAAAATAGTTTTTTTCTCTGAAATTGGTAAGTATTCAACCTGTATTATCTACACTATTAATGTTTTTCTCATCAATTTGAAATCATTCTCAGCATATAAAGAAGGGTAACTTTTTGTTACATTTGTTTGCAGTTTGTTTTCTGTTTGTTCATTATCTTTTCATTTGGGGTGGATTTTTAGGATGCAAGAAATCTTATTCCTTCTTAGGTAATCAAATGTCTGTGGCACAAGCCTTCACGAAATCTCTCACTGCTTTTAAATTTAGAAAATTCTTCTCAAACATAGATTTGATAAATATTTCACTCTTCACTGTCTTGAGTTTCAACAAGGCATGTACACAATGTGTCACATTTCCAATGACCCCCTCCTCCAAAAAAAAAAACCCCAAACTCCAAAAAGACATTTACAATGATATCCTGAATTTTGAGTTGTGGTCTCATCTGTCTTTCAGAAAGTCTCGCCTACTCCAGAGATTCTCATTTCTCTGGCATTGCCGAAATTCCCAGGGCGGACACGGGACTGCACTGTGGGTCCTGAGTTAGGCTCACATTCCTGGCTTACATGGTGGGGTCTCACACCTACTAGGACCCTGTGGATCTTCAGTTCCTTTTCAGTGGTATCTATTACTCTAGCCTAGAAGCTCTAAGATCCATGGGTCACTGCCTGTAACAAAAACATGTGATGGTATTACCCAGTTTCTGAGGGCTGTGCTTACCACACAGCACTTGAAGTCTCTACTAAGCAAGTGTTTGGCCAGAACAAAGCACTAAATCCCCAGGGCATTGGGGTGGGGGTGAGTTAGGCAGGAGTCAATGCAGAGCCAATGCCCTAACTTTCTAGGACTCACTCCACCTTACCCTGCCAGACTGTTTCTCCACTCGGCTGCTTGCTCTTAAATAGTCTTAACGCTTGTCCCCACATTCTGGATTTCCCTTTGGTCCCTATCGTTTATAAGACATATCTGGGCATTCTTAATATAAATGGGGACACAGAGTTCAAATTGTTTCTAGTTCGTGTCTTGGGGTCCATGCAAAACAAGAAGTGCAGCCACTTACAATATTATAGTATAAAGGTTGTTAAAAAGTCGGTTTATTAAGATGTACAAGGTTCAGAGCACACAGGGTACATCTGAAGATGGAGGGCAAGGCTAGGCATAAAGAATGTACCCCTCACCTCACAAGCAGGATAGATACATCTGCTTATCCCAGACACGTTGTTACATATCGATTTTAGTTGGTTGGTTGGGTGTAAATGGGAAAATTTGTTATAGATCTTATGTTACTAAAATCTAGTAAGCAGGAAAAAGGAGTCCCTGGTTTAGAAAACATCTGGTTTCATTAGAGTTAAAGGCTACATCCAAGGAGATGTGGCAAGATCATGCATGAAGCTCCAGAAGTCATTCTGTGTGTTGCACCTTCTGGGACTTGATCAGGTGAGAGCCTCCACCTTTACCACTTAAACTGCCATTGCTTTAACAGAGTTTAACGCAGCTCTGTTTTCTGTGCTCAAGACACTGTGTTTTTGGACTTCTCTGGTAATATAATAAGTCTTAAACTTCACACCTCAGCTCATTGGAAAACCTCATTTTGTTCTAACAGTCAAAAGATCTTCTTCTTTCTTTCCCCAACTAGTTAATTTGGACCAACCAAACTCAGCAATCATGATATCCAAGCTTCCCCAGCAATGCCTTGCCCTAATGGGCAGGAACTGGTATCTACACAGCAGAATGGTGGGTTTTCCTCTTGTGCTGTGACTCACCTGCCACAGGGTCCTTCCAAATTGTCCATGTCTCCTATATGTACTTAGCTGAAGCAAAAGCAACAAGACTATAATATGAATTCTATCCACGGGTGGACACTTGGCTCCAGCTGGGTTTTTCACAGCACCCTGCTGCCCTCCTAGCAAGTGGGGAGGGTTCATCCACGAACATGAGACACAAGGAGACCCAAAGAGCAGCCTCCCTGGATTTTTGTGTCTGGAGATAGAGTAAGAGAAAGTTGTATGAGCTTCTCACCCACTGAATAAAGATATTAAGAGAAATTGCACACCTAGGGAGGAACAGACTCTCTTCTAAGGAAAAAGAGTTCTGACCATACAGAGTGCTGTCTTAGCCCAAACAGGATAAACCATTTTATGTAATTTGAGCGGAAATATAAATACCACAGATATTATATCAGAAAGTTCTCAATTTTCAATTTCCTTCACACTTAGGGATTACGAAATTCTTAGCCAAAAATGCTCAAGAACATAATCCCAAGTCTGACCCCCTCTTCTAATCTTATATTGTTCAAATTCTCTTATTCATCATGCCCTGTGTGTCCTGTTTGTTCTGTTTACTTGTTTGCTTTGTTTTGTGTTGCCACATGCTCCTCTGGGCCAGGCTGCATCAGAACTCATTAACAGAAAAATCAAAGAATCTTGAAGAAAGTATTTTAGGCAAACGATTCATCATTGATAAAAAAAAATATGCTTATGTCCACTTATTCACTGCTATTAGGGCTCTAAATTATTTTAAGGCTTTCAGAAAGGAATTCGGTGATAAAAACATAAAACCTTGAAGAAAGTCATCCTCTTTGACAATGGATTCTGAATTCACGTATTTACCCTAAAGAAATGACTTGAAATTATGCAAGGAAAAAAAGGCTCCTGTTCAGGATATTTACTAAAGGGTATAAATGTAAAATAACCCTAATTTGTAACTGTAGGGAAATAAAATCTGGATGCTTGATTGAATAACATAAAGACGTCTGAATGATGTGTACCAAGTTTCATAGCAAGATGAACTGATCGTGTTACATGAAAAGTGGAGGAAACATCATTAATATATATATGATCACACTTCTATGAAAACAACAGAATGACAATGAAAGATACAGAAAATGTAAACTATAGATGCCTTCATTATAAGATTATGAGTATTCTGCCATTTCTCTACATTTCTGTATTTTTCACATTTTCTGCAATATGCATGTATTATTACATAAACGTAAAGCTACAGTTTAATTTTCAAGTAATAATAAAAAGATTACCCCCTCATCGATCCCAGATGAGGGCACATGGGAAGGACCTGAGAACGGCTGTTATTGACAAGCAGTTGTTGGCGTAAGCACGTGTTAATCATGCTACCTAAGATACCTATCGCTAGAATCATTCTCTTGAGCTTTTGGACTCCAAAAACCATCAATAAGATGCAAATACATTATGTCGGTCCATTAGCACATGACCGTGACTCCTACGAAGCTCTCAAGGCTGCTACCAGTGTCTCAGCTGACTCATCTACCCAGAAGAAGGAGCAGGAAAAATAGCCTCTAGGGACAACTGTGTTCTTTAATATGGATAAGGTAGAAAAGAAACTTCTAGAGCATAAGACGTGATTTAGGAAATCTCGTTAAGACAGACACGTATTATGTAAAGCCCTGGAGACTATCAGCTGTTATGTGTACTATTTCTTCATAAACCACTACAAAATTTTAAATGCTGCCAATTAAACCACAACATAACACTACTTATAACTTTAAATTTGTACATTTTTCTTCATTGTAAAAGCTACAGTGGACTTTTTTTTTTACTTATATTAGATATCACTCTTATGCATATATAAACAGGAAAATGGAGCAAAATGAACTGGCTAGAATGTTTCTGACATTGCTTTCCGAGTCCGACTCTTTTGAATAACTTAGCAACTCAGAGCCATTTATGCCTGTGTTTCTCACACAATGTCATTAAATAAGCTGGCGGTGGAGCTGCCTTCCAAGCTTTCCAAGTTTTGATGTTGTCACTTTCTTAGTCATACCAGGAGGTGTCAATGTGAGACACATAATCCTTCCTCAAGTGGTGCTAAAGTGGCCTGTGGGCCGAAATGCTGAGGGCGTGTCGTGATCTAATCAGGGGAAAACACGTTGACACAGATAGTGACAACTAGCCCGTGACTGCTGACCAGCCAGCAGTGAGGATAAGCCCCCACACATGGTTAAACACATCGCAGTTTCACAGAAATTAAATTGTTTTAAAAAATGCATCTCAGAATCCATGCAATAAGTTAACAGGCTATAAGGCCATAGGCTAGTAAAGAATGTGGACAGTGGGTATGAGCAGAGGGCCACTCAGATGGGCACTAATGGGACTCACGTATGTAACTCTCCCACATAGGATAGCTGGTATTATGACTTCTGCCTTATAAAAGAGAAATATACCCAGGGCTTCATATATAACAAATAGTGGACAGGACTAGAATCTAAGTCTCTTGATTTCTGGAACAATCTGTGTTGCTCTATCATAATATACATACCCACTATAAAGGATACAAAATTAATTAACATGTATGCTAATTGGATAGACACACTCAATGAAAGGGATATTTTACTAGACACACACATACAGTAACAATCAAAGGGATAACACGGAACAATAACATTATCTCACACAGGGGTATGCAATTAATTAAACTTGACATTAATGTTTCATTACATATTTTAAGAAATAAATGAAATGGGTATAACCATCTCTCTTTTGATTACCCTAAAGAGACCATTATTCAAAATGCAAAGCCAATATATATATTTTACATTATTAACACCTAAAAGATGCATGCAACTTATCAGGCCACTGCATAACTTCTCTCTCTTTCTCCCTTCTTTGACCCTTCCTTCATTAATACTCTTTTTAATTTGATTCCTCTAAATGTATTTCTTTCCTGCTGTTTTTACTTCTTGCCTTCCTCTCTTTCTGGCTTGGTAGAGGGTTCTTTATTTATTATGCCATTTTACTAATTAAGTTCAAGGCTGAAAACTGCTGACTCTTAAATTAGATGCCAATTTAGCTTTGAGTCCTCTCTAGGTATTGTGTCTTATATGATCCTGATATAATGACTTCCTGTTTGCATTTTAAGCATTTGCTTGCATTTGGACTTCAACACATGTACTTGGATCGCTGTCTGCCCAATTATTACTTCATTGTCACTATCATTTATTAGGTGCTGAAATTTCCCTTTAAATGTGATAAAATTAATAAAAACACCTTACAAATATACTTAAATATAAAACTGCCCTACAGATGTCAGTCTTTTAGTGTTCACCTTTTAATGTCAAGACATGCAATACTGTAAGAAAGCAGAAAGAATATGAAGTTGCTT
This sequence comes from Camelus ferus, assembly GCF_009834535.1. Taxonomy (NCBI): domain Eukaryota; kingdom Metazoa; phylum Chordata; class Mammalia; order Artiodactyla; family Camelidae; genus Camelus; species Camelus ferus. Next base: position 3,932,419 of record NC_045718.1, on the reverse strand, counting down.
TGAGGCTAAGAAGATGACAATAAAAAGAATAGACTACAACTTTAAATGTTGAATAATGGTGTTCTTTTCTTTGTTGTTAACTCCATTGATCTATCCATTATGCTGCTCTTTTCCCAAGAAGTTGGGAGAAACAGAACATTTGTATAACTATTTGGAAGATTAATAAAGCATGGCTTGTTATTTGTAATCAGAGTTTTTGTTGGCTCCCAGACCTATTTCAAAAGCTTGTCCAATTCAGCAACCGTGAGTGGTGCTAGTGGAAAATTTAATAAAGAAGGTCATATTTAGAATGCACTGTATTTTTCTTCTTCCTGACAACAAAAATTGGATTATCTTGAGCAATTAAGTATTTGCAGAAAAGGAAAACAAGAATTCCTTGACAAGAAAGTTAAAGATTATGATAGTTAAAACCTGCATGGTGACATGTGTTATTTTTCTCTTGGCTGTAATTTGTCCAGGTGTTTTCATCAGGCAAGGGCATCTAAAATACATTGTAAATTGAAGGATTAGCAAAATGTGCAAACAATAGGACTGTGAACCTCCATGAAGATGAGAACTAAAAATGCACATCGCTAGTATATTGGAAAAAAAATAAATAAATATAATTTTAAAAGATGAGTGAACTATATTTTTATTTCTTGCTATTCAGACTGTGATTTTAACAGTTTTTCCTAATTAAACTTGAAGTAAATGTAATCACTGACTAAAAATGAGTTAAGAATCTAGTTTTAGAGACAGATACACTTATGAAAAATTACCACTCTGTTATCAACCTTTCTGAAAATTTTATTTTTAGTCTCAAGAATATACAAAATCTACAGATTGTAATGAAAAAAGAACTCCATTAAACCCTACTAGGCAGTGCCTTCATAGCACAGACACAAAAGTAAAATTTGGTTTGCTAAGGAATGCGGTAGTCAGGGTAATTAGATTTTTTTTTTTTTACTCCAGGATACATTTCATCTTGAAATCTTCTCTCTGAATTAGTATTTGGGCTTCTCCTGAATATAAATTAATCCTGCTACTCCTTTTCACTGTGTATCAATTTATTTTCATCACAGCTGATTCTGTCTGAACCCAAACCTGCAAGGACTGGTGATGATTTCAAAGATTTTTTTTTTTTTTTTTCAGAAGAGCTTTGATAAAAACTGGCATGTCCTCTTTAAAACACTTCAACTTTCCTAGTGATGAGACATAACAATACAAAACAACCAACCTGAGTGTTTCCTGGGTTTACTTACCTAATCAGTAAAAACGTAAACATTATTTGTGGACACAGCCTATGCATTCTCTTCTTTTTCGTAAGCATCTTAATTTCATCATCTAATCAATATTGTTTAGCCTTTTTTAAAAACCCTTGTTCGAATAACTCATTACATCAAAAAAGGCAAGCATAAAGACTTCATCATTAAACATTAATAAAATGAAAAAGCACAGCTCAAGGTGAGCTTCCACTGTGGACCGAGATTTTGCGTTAGGTACATCCAAATATTTCTCATCCTGATCATTATTATTTAATGTAATTAAAATTTGTCTTAAAGAATGTAGGTTATGTTATGATAAGGCAATAAATTCTATTATTTGGAGTGGTAAATTATTAACAGTCATTTCTAATCAGTTCAAGTTTTCTGTCACCTAGCCCCCTAAAGGGGACCATTGTGACTCCTTCCAGAGTTCCACGCCAGGAAAAAGGCAGGTGGTGCTGACCTACTGAGCCAAGCAGTGAAGTGCCTAGAGTCTCCCACGTAATGCAGCCTTCTGCTCCTGAGCTCATGACAAGGAGTATTTTCCTGGTCACCCATGATACTACTCTGCAGTACCTGCTTATCCACATCCTGCCCGGTCCCAGCAGAAACACTGAAAAAGTACAAAAGTTAGAGACACATCTAGCCCTAAGGAGGAAATTGAGAATGGACTGCAAGAAGTTGGACAGCTGAGCCAAATTGCGCAATTTTGATTCACCATTAACAAGCTGTGTGACCTTAAGCAAGTTATATATCCTCTTTACGCTTCCGTTTCCTTGCCTGCCAAACAGAGGTAATACTAACAGCCACCTCATATGTCACTGTTCTGAGGATCAAATGAGATAATGCATCTTGCACAGAGAAAGCGCTCAAGAAATGTCAGTTCCTGGTGCTGATGTTGCTCCCCCCAAAAGTCTTCGGGTGTTGAAACAATACCCTTTCCACTTTATTACATATCCCTTGCATACATGTTCCATTTACTGCATATAAGTGGATATGCTTAACTTTTTCAGTCAACAGGAGAGGTAACATTCCTTTGTTGCTCATAAAGGAGGTATGTTCTTGCATCACCAATGAGAGAACAAGGGATTTTAGAGAAGAATTTGCGGCTGTCAATGTGGCTTTCCACTAAGTGGGAAAGGAAACATCAACTTCCTTCTTAGTCTCTCCCCTTTGGAGCCAGCCTTTGAAGACTCCTTAGTGTGCTTCTGGGGGCAATGTCTAACCACACCCTCTGTGCCATGAAGGGAATAGAGAACCAGGGAAGGAACAGAAAGTGCATAAATGAATTTTAAACCAGAGTATTCACTATTTACTATTACTCTCCAGACTATTTTTATTGCTATTCTCTAGCCTTAGTAAAGCAATATGTCGGTATTCTAGAACAAGAATGGACTGTGCCATGGACAACCAAGGAGGTCAGTGAGAGATCTCTTTTCTCTGAGAGAGAGACATAAGGGCTAAGAATTAAGCATAGTCCACCCGTCTGAATGAAGACCCTCTGTCCACTGCAACATTTCAAAGTTTGTAATTTGATTTTACAAAGGTTGCAGTACATTGGGAGTAAGCTATGTAAGGCCCCAGCGACTTCCACAAGCAGAGATCAAACTGGTTTCAGAAGGAAACCTAAGCGTCAGGGCCTAAGGAACTTCCGGTGTCTGGAAAGACTCTGGTTCATCACCTCTATCAAGGTTCTGAAGATTTAGTGGCTTTTAACTTCCTGATAAGGGAGTTTTCTTATCCAAGCCACAAGTCACTAAGGATACAAACAGTACCCGACAAGCAAAAGAAGCCACCAGCTGCAGTAAAGATATTCCACAGCATTCCTGAGCATTTTATCGTATCTAATCCACACATTAAAAGGCTTTTACTGACCTATTAAATGAAAATTTGCAAGAAGCATAGAAAATGTGAAAATACAGAGTCGAAAATTTTACTTCCATGTTATACTTTAATGATCTCAGCTTTAGCAATGGAACTGTGGCTTTCTTATCTTGGAAAACAATTCACCTCTTACCTATTTATCAGGAGAGGTTATGATATGAGAATTGAGAACATTTTTTTAAACACTTGAATCAGGGCTCTCAGTTAAAAATATCATCTAAAATATTTTCACCTTGCCCTCTTTTCTTGAAGCACACTTGAATGAATATAAAAGTTGAAAAAGAGAATAAATTCCATCTTCAATGAAGCAAAGGAAGAAGCAGTACCTCAAACAGTAACTTCAATAAATACTTGGAAATCTGTGTTCTAAGAGTTGATTATACATTGTAAGCGCCAAAACAAGGAGAAGGACATGTGCTTAAAATCATTATATTCTTAAAAGTCCTAACCATTTTGATTAGAAGAAAAAAAAAAAAACTGGAAATAGGAAGATAGTCAGTGAGAGGAAGAGAAAATGTCCTTGAAAAAACACCTAAATTCAATACAACAGAACGACATAGAAGGAAAAGCTGAAGAAAAAAATCATATTGACCTGAAATTTCTGGCTGAAGCAGATCATCAGGCTGAAGAAGTGAGGACAATTACAAGTTTACAATGCAGAGTTTTCAAGGCCCCGTTATTAGCCATGGAGACCTCATGAGCACCAAAACCAAGATAAGACTTATCCCAGGGGGAAAAACAAGTATGTAAAAGATCTCCTTTCAGACTGGTTGTCACAAACAAACTTCGGAATGAACTGTCTGCATTAAAGCTCACTCCCCTAATAAACACACAGACACACACACACATAAAAACATACACACACACACAAACATACACACACACAGCCACAGCCACACACACTATTCTTGAGCAAACGCCCAGCCCCACTCAAATGCAAGAAATAATCAGAAAAAAAGAACATGAGAAATTTTTTAAATTAAAGAAATAAACTTAAGCAAAATAAGTTCAACAACAAAGAAGACAACAGAAATTGCTCAAGGAGACTATAGAAAATGAGTAAGATTAGTCACAAAAATAAAGACAGCATTTCCATGAAGCAAGAAAGAGCTCAAAATAGAGGTACAATAGCTCTAAGACAAAAAGAGGAAATTAAAAGAGCAGGCAGAGCTCATCATGAAGTTGAAGACAATAATTTTAAAAAAAGGCATTACAGAGATAAAAGTCATAATTAGCATGATGTGTACAAAATAAATATTATAAAAATACAGAAAATAATAGCTATACTTGAAAATTCACACAAAATGAAACTTAAAGGGCAAAGATATAAAAATAATTACAGAGAAGATTCCTAGTAAGTTAGAAAATGAAGTGCAAACATCAGTACAAATCAGGATCCTGAGGAAAAAAAAAAAACCAGAACACAGATGAATGAGAAGAAATGCTCAAAGACACAGACTCTGAGTCCTGTGGCTGCTACTATCATGGGAATGTGTGAGCCAAAGGTTTGCTTTTTTTTTTAATAACATACTTTATGATCATGTAGTAGAAGTGTACAAGATACTTAGGGGATCAACTTAAGACACAGCAAACACTGAAATCACCTGCACCAAACCATAAGCTTTATACAAATACATTTTTAAATTGCAATAAAGACATATCCCAGTGACTCACAAAAGATGAAAAATAGAATTACCATATGACCTAGCAATCCCACTCCGGGACATATACCTAGAGGGAATCTTAATTCAAAAAGATACATGCACCCCAATGTTCACAGCAGCGCTATTTACCATTGCCAAGAAACGGAAGCAACCTAAATGTCCATCGACAGATGACTGGATAAAGAAGTTGTGGTATATTTCTACAATGGAATACTACTCAGCCATAAAAAAGAATAAAATAATGCCATTTGCAGCAACATGGGTGGACTTGGAGATTGTCATTCTAAGAGAAGTAAGCCAGAAAAAGAAAGAAAAATACCGTATGATACCACTTCTACATAGAATCTAAAAAAAAAGACAAATGAACTTATTTTCAAGACAGAAGCAGACTCACAGACATAGAAAACAAACTTATGGTTACCAGGGGGAGAAGAGGAATGGGGTGGGAAGGGATATATTGGGAGTTTGAGATTTGCAGATGCTAACTAATATATATAAAATAAATAACAAATTCATACTGTATAGCACAGGGAACTATATTCAGTATCTTGCATCAACCATTGGTGAAAAAATATAAAAATGAATATATGTATATTCACATATGACTGAAGCATTATGCTGTATACCAGAAATTGGCACAACACTGTAAACTGACTATACTTCAATAAAAAAAAAAATATATATATATATATACACCAAAAAAAGACCATTATTGATTTAGGGTGTTATATAATCTTTATGATAACCAGGAAAAAAAATCTATAGAATACACATAAAAGTAAATGAGAAGGAAATCAACATGTGTTACTAAAAAAAATCAAAAAACATAAAAGAAGACAGTAAGGGAGGAAATAAGGGATTAAAAAATATAGAAAACAAATACCAAAATGGCAATAGTACATTCTTTTTCTGTTGACTAATGCCTATTTGCTCTCCATGATTCAGTCTAAATAGCATGTTCTTGTTACTGAGTCCAAGCTCATACTACTTGCCATGGGACAGGCCAATAAATCAAGAGATGAGTTGTTGGAGCAAGTCGCTACTTTATTCAGAAAGCCTGCAGGCCAAGAAGATGGTGGACTAGTGTCCCAAAGATACCTGGGTTCTTGCCTGGGTTTGGATGTTAGGTTCTTTTATTGAGCAAAAAAGGTGGAGGGGGTGAAGAGATAAAGTAAAAAAGCAAACAAGGTAAAAAAGGTGGTAAGTTGTTGCAAGTATTTCCTGGTTCTGCCAGACTCTGGACAGGATGTGTTAATTTCTTACTTCCTGCAGCCATTCCCAGCTGGGCTTGGTCAGAATGTTTCCTGTGAGCTACACAAAGGTATTTTAGTTAATGCTCAGGTATGGGAGGCAGGGTTCCCAGAGATGAGCCATTATGTATACTTTAAGCTATGGGCAACATCCCTTTGGTGATTAACTCATAGCAAAAGCAACAGAATGCAAATGTTAAAGTAAAAGAAACAGATCTAATATGGAGTCAGATTTGTTCTTCCCTATTACATTCTCAAGATTTTCCCTCTGTCTCCTGCCAGCCCTGGCACTGTCTGTTCCCATAGTTTTCTCTCCTCACCTCTATGAATCCACTCAACATACTTAATGGTTTTTCTGTGTAACTCCCAATGTCCTTAAAGTGTAAATATGGTCATGACAGCAGTCAAAGAACACTATTTATCTGAGCCAGTTCGCTGTAGAGAAATACGTGTTTCCTTGAAATGTTCTAAAATTTACTTAGAAACAATCCAGTAGGTGGAAGAGAGTAGATGAAGGAAAAAGTGAAACAAGTTTGGCCATGAATTGATCACTGTTGAAAGTCGGTAATGAGTACCTTGGGTTCATTATAATTGTCTTTGTTTCCATTTGTTTGAAATCTTCCATGATAAAAATTTCAGAATTCATCAGGATTGATTCCAAGAGTAGTTAGGGAGTATACTGTAATCTAACCCCCTTAGCTACTAGAAGTGTCTGCTGTTTGTTCTTTGAATTGCCATGCGGCTGCCTCCTGTTCCTACTTCTGCTCTAAGTGGCAAGGGGCTGCTGATGCTTGCCTAAGACTTGGACCCTGATGACACGTGCAGATGTGTATGCTAAGGCTGTCCTGGTATTGGAGATGGTAATGACTGGACCAAGGACCAAGGGTACCATCTCTATAGGTCCTTGTATAGCCTCCTGCTTAAATGATGTTAGCAATAGTGATTGATCCCCGGTACCCCACATGTCCAACTGGAATTTTAACCAAATACCTTTCTTTTGACTTTCACATATTCTCCTATTATAATCACCTCCCAAAAGTTACCTATGTCTCCCATAGATGAGATAGGATGATGGTGACTGGTTTATGGGATTATCTGAAAGTGAGGTGCCCACCCACATTCAGAATAATGTGTCATTTCCTCTCTGACATATACTGACCTTTTTGAACCCAGTTTTTGCTCATCTGACTTGCATTCCTCCTATAAATCAAGCCTATTTTTGAAAAATATACTTTCTCAAGTTTTCATCTCTTCATCAACTAAAAATTGCACATAACACTGTCCCAGACACTACATGTGTTATTTAAAAACTCTATTATGTAATAGTTAAAGGAAAGTAACATATTTATGTTTTAGTGTGCTATACTATAAAAGACTGTTATTCTGTATAGTATGTGTTTAAACAGTAATTAGGTGGACTTTATTACAAATCATCTGGAAAAGCCTATAGGGAAGGACTGGGATAATTACTATAAATCACATTTGGTGAGCTAGGGTTTTGCTAGGCTTAAACTAATCACTCACTGAGAGTTTGTACCTTTGGAAGGATCACTAACTTATTCAAGCCACCAAGGTACTATTTACTGTTTTTATTACTCCCTAGTCCCTAAAGCTAAACAGGTAATAAAAATCAACAAACAAAGGCTTTCTCTTCGTCTCATCTGCTATAAATGATTTTGCCTTTTATTTTTTGCCATTACCTCAGGGAAATATAGAATCCCAATATGAGAGCTCTAAGATTTTTTTTTTTGATGAAACGAATTTTAATTTTGATTAACTCAGAACTGCCCAATGTAACTCAACGTTTGTACCTAAGCTTAGAGAACTTTGGAAAGAGATTATTTAATGAATGAAAATTACACAAAAACAGAAAAATAGATTTGCTCTCTCCTTTGTGGCTTCATACATCTGAGAATTCAATTCCCCCAGACTCACTTCAGTATAACCCAGACTTATATTCAGGCAATGCTATTTTTATCTACTTTTCCCAATCATTTTTTTCAACGTCTATTTGTCTTATTTTTCACTTCATTTATATGGACTTTAAGTCGAGAGGCTTCATGTAATGCTAAAACTTCATTTTCACAGGTTTCTGTAAATAAGGCTACTGCATTCATCGGAAATGTTAACATTGTTTTAGTGTTTAGAGTAACACTGACCAACAGAAGTTCTCAAATGATGGAAATGGTCTGTACCTGCACCATCCAATATGGCAGTCACTAATCACACATGGCCGTGGAATTCCTGAAATGTAACTCACTCAACTAAGGAACTGAACTTATCATTTTATTTCATTTTAATTAATTTAGACTGAAATAACCACATTTGGCTAGTGGCTACCATATTGAACAGTGCAAATATAGAATATAAAAGAACAAAACTTCAAATGGCAATGATGGCAGCCCTAAAAGCGCAGCTCTGCCACCAACTCGCTGTGCAGCCATGGGATGGAGATTCCATGACCCAAGGAAGGGTTGGGCCAGAACAGGGCCTCCCGAGAAATGTTACGCTCTCAACTTAATGGCCAGAGTGGCAGCCCACACCTTTCACCATTTCCTATTTTCTTTACTGCTCTAGGGATCTCCAGCAGAAAGTGTATATGGTTTATGAAGACACAGCACACAGGCATCTTCCACAGTCACTTCCCCACTTATTCATATTCCTATGGGTGGGCAACTGAAAGGTATTTGGTACCGTGACCCTCCCAACAAAAAATAATGGAAAGCTGATGCAAAAAAATTCAGACCCTTTAAAAAAATAACTTTTGCTTTTTTATCAAGAAGAGAAAATTATTGTCTTCATAATTGGCTTGACATAAGTATGTAGGCTTGTCCACTGCATACTCAGCAAAGCAGACAGATTTTTTTGTTGTTGCTTTTTGGGTTTTCGTCGTTGTCTTTTGGCTTTTTTTATGCTTTAATAATAGCATAGTTAATTCTGACTGTTAACAAGCCTTTGGGGGGTTTACTAATTTCAGGCAACAACAACCTTTCATTAGAGCTGTCCTCACTGTTCATTGTCATGAAATGCTACTATTATTACCTCCTGTCCAGGCCAGCTGTTGTTAAGACAATACTGAGTTTTCGGGTGCATGAAATATGTAAAACACAACAGAGATCCAAGGGCACGTGACATTAGAGAGGTAAACATGCCGCACAAATTATAATGTGCTATCAAGGGTATGTATTTATTTTATAGCTATTGGCATGTTTTTTAGACCTTTTAAATTTGATAACTACTTACACTCTGGGACAGTTTAGGGATATTAAGTATTTTTATATTTAAAAGTCCCCAAATGTTTACACCATAAACACCGTGCAAAACTATGGTTGTAACTGTAAAATTAACATGGTAATTAAATAGTCAAATTTAGCACAGTAATGTCAGGCCCAGATTATACATGTTCTCATCAGCCTTCTAAATTGGTACTTTTATTAAACAGCATGGAAAATCTGGGCAAACTAATATCGCAATGAAAAGTCCATAGAAATTTCTGACCTGTCCCCCTTTCCAGTCCTGACGTGACCAGTTTTATCAACACGGCCAAACCACTGAGGTGGAATAATTAGGTTGGTAGCCTCTGCGCACGTACAACCAGATTTTATTTTCTTTTTCTCAGTAATTGTGTTTCTCGGTTTGTTTTTTTTTAATTTATCTGTCAGAAGTGCACATTGAATTTACAGAGCCAATGTTTGGCACCTGTTTTTTTTTTGTTTTTTTTTTTAAGTGTGAGTTTATCTTCCTAAATTTAGTTGTTAAGCGTCTTGCATGCGCCCGGCACGCCTGCCTGCTCTTCCCCTTACTACCTGACCTCCAATGAGATCCTTCATTCTCATTCCCCTGCAGTGTGAGCTGCTTCTCACAGGTCACCTCTCACCAGTGTAAGGGAATTACATCAATCCGCACTCTCCCTAACCTCTGTTTAAAATTTAATCACTCTCCTTCTCAGATGCCTTTCTGTGGGGCTTATGATGCTACAATCACTCAGGGTCATTTTCTAATTCATCCACATAACAAGGAAAATGATGTGCAGATGTGTCACTGCTGTGCTGCGTTTCTTTCGAAGTCCTCCGTTTCCCAGGTTTTCTCTAAAGGAAGATGAGGGCAAGTCTTGCCCAAAAAACAACTGTTTGGTTAGCTTGGGGTTCACTCTAGGGGAGCAAGAAAGCTCTCTGGACTTCCTTAGCAAGATGGTAGTCATGAGAACCTGGCTATATCGAGAGAAAAAGGATTTCGCAATACATTAGCTGTCGTTTCAGAGAACAGGCACTCAGCCTGGATGACTGGGTCACTGATGTAAGGTAGGTAGATGGTCCTCAGCAAAAGGAGGAAGGGGGGATTGTGAGAGGAGTGGAGACAAAGGGGACATGAGCCTTGAGCAGCATAGCATAGTGGTTTCAGTGAGGAGCTATCCTACCCCAGTACTTCTTAGGCTCATGAATTTAGGCAACTTATTCTCAGATTCAGTTTCCTCACTATCAGCCCTATTATTATCTAGTGATAAAAGTAATAATAATAATAATAACAACTACCTTTTAAAGTCATCTTCTCATAAGATGGTTGTCAAGATTAAATGCTAAAGCAATTAAAAACAAAGCGCTCAAACTATGCACAGCAAATGCTCTGTTGTGCTTGTCAAATACATCTATGTCTACATCTCTCCATTCTCTGGGCCTGATTCCTGGGGAAGGGAGGTGTGTTAAGTGGGTTGCCTCCTACTTAATACCATAGGGGAGTTGCCTCCAAGGCAGCTCCCACACCAGCCTGAAACTGCAGGATGACACTGGAGAGTGCTCTCAGCACTACAGCACGGCTCGCTGGGGAGGGACTGAGTTTGGCTTATGCCCTTGAGATTGCGCTTGGTTCTAGACATGGAAAGCACCTGGAGGGTCACATACACAGAGAGGAGGAGGCCTGGAAATGACCCCCGGGAGGGTCACGACCCTGAGGGTAAAGCAGTTCCCATCCAAGATCACAATCCAACCTCAGAGGGTCCAGAGAACCAGCAAGGAGAGGTGGCAAGAAAGATGGCAAGCTGGGTCTTGACCCTTCTGAGAGAAAGAATAGATCACAAGTTACATTAGGCTCAAACTCCTGTAGAGGGTAAAGCAGAGTTCTCTGGACTACGGACTGTTGGACGTGCAAGGGACATCAGTATTGAAGGGGAAACAAAGGAATTAAGTGATCATATACACACTGAGTGCTGAATAATGAAAGCTCCTGCCCTATCCACCTATTATGTTGTCAGAACCCTGGATAGAGCGTCATCCAGGCAGAATTTGAAAAACACTTTCCTGGGGAATATAGCCAGACCAAGATTAAAGACCCAAATATATTGACCAGCCAACCTAATGAGCAACAAGTATACTGAAGAACCAGTGGATTGTAATCACACACACACACACACACACACACACACACACACACAGAAGCCTATTCAGAATACTGTGTAAAATCATATGGAAAACACTCCCACCACATATATATATACTCATGACTTTCAGTCAGATTTTCCACACTCTTATATACGAGAAGACAAAAAGCATGATCAAACATATTAAGAAAGCCTGCAACATGTAAATTAGAGACAATTTCAAACAAATAAGTAAACAAACAAACAAAAAAACCCAGAATCCATCCTAGAGGAAAAAGGCATTATCTTCAAAAGTAATTAACACAATCAGTGAGATGAGAGATGATAATTTATCCATGGTGAAGGACTGGTACAGGACTGGTACAGGGATAAAGAAAGAACCATTAAGAGAACAACAACAATAAAAAAAGCTTTTTCAATTTAAAAACATCATAGTAGAGTTTAAAATTCTGATAGATTAGGAAGATAAAATTGAGGAAATCTTCTAGAAAGAAAAGCAAAATGTCAAAGAGGTAGAAGAAAAAGAGAGAACAAGTGGAACAGTACAAGGAGCTCTAGGAGAACAGAAAGAAAAGGTCAAGGGGAGAAATTTATCAGAGGAATAGTTTGGGAAGTTTTTACAGAGCCAACAAACATTAGTTGCCAGACTGAATGCCTAGCCCAATGGATGGAAACAGACCTATATATTGTGGGTTTTCTAAATGGTGAGGGTAAAAAAGAGTTCACACGTTATGAAGAAAGAGGAAAAAACCCACAGATCATATATAAAATAGCAAGAATCAGAATGACTCTACCTGTAGCATAAAGAAGATAAAAAGCTTCAAATTATGAAAAATTTCTCAACCCAACAGTCAATAATCAAATAATACTTTCAAGCATACACAGTCTTAAAAAATTTATCTCCCATGTGCTTTCCTTTTTTTTTTTTTAACATTTTTTAATTGATTTATAATCATTTTACAATGTTGTGTCAAATTCCATTGTAGAGCATAATTTTTCAGTTAAACATGAACATATATATGTTGTGCTTTTCTTAAAATGCCACTGAGGAGGTATTCCACCAAAACTGGAACACATATCAAGAAAGTGGACAGTCACAAAAAGGATATTTCAATGGAATTCCTAGGAAGATGGAGATGGAAACTAACAGATACACACCAACAATATATATAGGGTGATGGGTCCAGATTACAATACTGTGACTTAAGGAACTGAGAGGTGAGAATCATCATCCCTGAGTTCCCACTGCTGTTGTATGTACCATCTTTTCAGCCTCAAAACAAAATGCCTCGGTGAACTTCACTCTGATTCACATCTGCACTTGGCTTAACTTGACCTAAAGTTGAAGTTCCTCCTCTCTTTTTTTATCTCCTGCTGCCTAGATCAAATGGTGACTTTCATTTCTCTCTCAAAGCAAGTAGTCTTCTTTGAACTGTAGGTAAGAACAAAAGGCAGGCAAGGGAGCGCAGAAGCAGGAGACTCAGTATCTCTACTGGACTTCCAGAACCTTGCGCACGTGCTGGGCCAGTCAGATGCCCCAGTTTTGCTACGACCTATATTTCAAGTCCCCACCCACTGACTTCCCTACTGAGAGTTAAGAGTTTTATTAAACCCTCAGAGAAGCTGAAGGCAGATGACAACCCAGACGCTCTGCTCAGCTTCTCTCCCTGGGACCCACCTCCTAACAGTGGTACTGCTGTTACACCCTTTTGCAACTAGTTTGTCTTTGCCACACATTTTTCAAAATTGACTATTATATTATTTAAGGATATGTGCATAGGCAGAGACACAACCAAGGAAAAAAGGGGGAGTAAAGGATGGGAATATGACTGGACAAGGGCACGTGGGGGCTCCTGAGATACTGCAGTGATGGGTTTCTTATCGAAAGTAGGAAAGATGTTGAGTGTGTTACGACTGTTATCATGACTATTAATTTGTAAACTGCACATATACAGTATGATACATACAAAAAATAAATACCATCAAAAACAGCAATAAAGAAGAAATTAAAAAAGGGAGGGAGGGAGGGAGGGGGGAAGGAAGGGAAGAAATAATGGCATGCAAATATCATTCACTCTTTCTTATTCAGTAACATACATATCCCTTCCCTATGTATTATTTACAGGTAGACTCTTGATCACCCTCCGTAGTTTCTTTTCTACATAAATCCCAATTTACTATTGACCCAACATCCATTCAGCCTCCTAGAAATTTTACCCTGCTATATTTCAGTTCTGCTATTGAAATTTATATCAACCTGGCTGAATGCAGAGTAAAGGCATCTTTTAACATTTTGGTGGAGAGCACATTACATAATTCTGCCTTACAGGTTTATGTTTTCAAGGATGTGGATATATGGAGAGAGTTTATTAACTACAGTTTCCATACATATGAATTCTGTGTATCTACACATTTAATTTTAAAATATTTTTCAGTGGAGCCTTCTACACTTATTTCTCAGAGAGGAAGGGAGAGAACTCTAGTCGGAGCCGGATTTACTAGTATATTTACCCAGGATGTCTATAATTTATCTATATTAAAAGTAGTTGGAACTTACATAGATTTACTTAAGTTTTGCCCAAAACATTAAAACACTCCTCCTAAATGTTTTTAAAAATACTTGATCTATCAGTGACTTCATTGGAGTAAACACTTTTTTTTTAAGTACAAATACCCATGGAAATGAAACATTAAAAGTTCAATTTCACATAAAAACAGCAGAATTGTGGGCACATCTTAGTATAATCATTGCCTGATATTAACTGACACCTGATATGTTGCATATATTGTGCTAAGCTTTTGATTTATATCTGATCAATTCTCAAAATAAGTTTCAAAAGGAAGGAATGATTATTTGATCTCTTAGAGAAAAAATCTGAAGCCCAGAGTAACTGTTACCTGCTCGAATCATAAGAATAAGTCAGTAGCATAGCATGGTTGTCTAATCAGATCTGGTTGATTCCGAAGACTAAGCTCTTTCCAGGGGAAGCAGAGGACGCCAGAAGAAATTGTTTTCTGCACGACCTGGGCCCGGATTGGGAGCTAATGAGGCACTCAGAGAGCATCAGTGCCCTGTGCCTGGAAACACAGGGGATGGGGGGGGGGGGGAGCCTTGCAAAGCCGGGAAGGTAGAAAAACAACGTTAGAAAGCACACAGCTTTCATGCCAAGCTATGAAAATTGCAAGGTGTTTTAATAGTCTTTTTCTAAATACTAATCAATTCTGAATTATTACGCTTTTTAACCCAAAGCCTTCCCGGCTCAGCCCTTTTTTGATAATGTAGATTCACAAACTTCTCTCATGTTATACCCACAGAGAGGCTCTCAACTGTTCCACTCTCCCATTCACATCAAAGCTCCAATAAAATGGGAAATAACCATTTAAATAAAGTAAATGTGCTATGAAAAGCCTACAGTCTCACCTGGTTGCCCCATTTCTATCCATTCAGGGATCTGTGTCCTGTGAAATGCCCTGTGAGATCAAACTTCAGACACTGGTTTTCCTTTCACTGGCAATTGGATGATACAGTTTTGATTTCAAATTTGACTCTGTTTGCTGTATGCTACCATTTGCTTTTCATCTGGGCTATTTTCCGCCGGTTCCACTTTGTGTTTGTAACTGCAGCTGGCTCAGATCTCTCTACAGGGGTTCTGGCTGAGTCATTTAGGGCCTACACTTGTACACCTTCCCGGGTGAGTTCAGTGCGGCTAGACCTCCTGAAAGCCTTTTTAAGCCTTGTTTTAAGTTCACTGACATCCTGCCAATTGACCAGTCCTGTGTCAGCGACAGATGTGTGGGGTACATTAGCTCCAGGCCTAGCTCTGCAAGACAAAATGCCTCTTTTTTTTATTTTTGGACAGTGTGACATGATATCTGAAAAAATAAGACTGACAATTAAAGTTGATACGTACTTTCTTGTTGGACTATCCTTCAATTCCTTAAAACAGTATCCTGTGCCACAAAATTCCCTCTGTGCAGGGTGAACAGACTACAGAGGGAGTCATGCAGTCACTTCCTACAAAATGCTTTGTTTTTAAGAAAGTTTTTTTTTTCAGCTTAATCTCTTCTTCAATAGATATCCAGGAAGTTTGAGTCATAGTCCCACGCATCTGTGACCTGAGATGAATGTACTGTAATTAATTGAAAAATATAGCACCCTCTGAGAGAAATTATTGGAAGAAGTTATTTAAGCAGCCTTTGTGATTCATTATCAATAAAATGGTGATAGTGACAGACCTGAATTCAGACCGCTGTTTTGCAATTAATTGAGAACATTTATGGAAAGCAGTTAGCAGACTGGATGGTTTTTTTTTTTGTTTTCTAGAAATTTAGCAATTATTTAATTTTTACCATTAGATTCATGTACGCAGATACTTAGCTATATTAGTTAAAACTGCAAAATATTGTGCATTTTTGTTTTCAAAGGGTAATGGCAATAGGGACTGACCTAGGAATCAAAAGACTTAGCATAATAATGAAATGATTCTATGGAAGACTTAAAAAAAGTTTTGGTTTTTTTTTAAGTACGTACACATTATTGCTGACATTCTGCCCACTTCCTTCAACTTCTTCAACTTCTATAGCATTGTAGGTAAGGAATGCGGTACAGTCCATCTACCTGGGTTCAAATCCCGGCTTTGTCCTACACTGGCTGGGGCCTGAGACAAGTTTCTTAGTCTTTGCCTGAGGTATGCTCATTGCTACTGGGTTGGGTAGAAATAAAAACATATATGTATTTATACACACACATGTCTATATTTATTTCTATATCTGTCTCTACAATTGACAGTCATGAGTTTACACTCACATCATGAATTCCACTCCAACCCCATAGGGTTCCTTTTAGCTTTCACCTTTTCATATTTGTACTCTGCATCTCCAATAATGAGAAGACTGCTTCCCATTATCCTCAGAAATTTCCTTATTTGTTCAGCGCTCCTCTACATAGACACTCTCCAGACTCTACCAGGTAGCCATGCCACATGGAATCTTCCCTCTTAGGGACCGTACCCATGCCAGACTACCATGCCTTTCTGCACCAATGCCCTCCTTGAACCAACACAGTGGTTCTTAACTTCTTTTACATCATGAACTCCTTTGAGAACCTGATGCAAATCTACCTAACCTTTCCCCAGGAAGCGTATGCAAGCAAATCTGCACAAAAATTTATACAATTTCAAGAGGTTCACTCTAGCAGCTTTATGACATTGACCAATATGTTTAATTTCTCTGAGATTCAGTCTTTTTTTTTTTTTCATATGCACATCAGTAGTGATAACAGTCCCCTTTCAAAGGAACTGGTTTAAAAAAGAAATTGTGTCTGCCATGCTTAGAACACTGTGGGCTATTAGAATGATCCTCCCCAGTCAGCTCTCAGTCCACATTATAATCTGAAATCAGTTGCTAGGTACTTCCACGCTCTAGTATTTCATTACTTCCTTCCTGGATTCATTCACTAATACTCCCGAGTCTCAGTTTCTTCTTCTCTAAAAATGTGATGACGATACGGATCATTCTGGGAAGTTTTAAAAATTAGAGATCATATATGAGAAGTAAGTGAAATATAAAGTTTGCTCAAAAGTGCTAACAGTCATTGACATTTCTGTATTGTACCGGCATTTTCTTAGCCCTTCAGATTTGTTTATTCCTTTTCTTATGTCTGGAATGCTTTTCTTTAGCTATTTGATAACCTAAGTCTGCCCCATCCTTCACCAGCCAACCAACTGCACCTTATCCTCAATGTTCCCTTGGTCATTCCATATGAATTTTATTCTTTATGGTCCCTCTATACTTGTTTCTTCTACACTCAACCCTCTGGCAGGTGTATCTTGGCTTAATAATTTGATGTAACTGCATTTATAGGGGTTAGATATAAGAATCATCTATTTCAATTGGCACATAATAGGTTTTACAAAAGATTAGCCCAGGGCATTGTCCACTTTTATAGCCATCACAACTTACATAAAGATTCATGAGACAAGTCCCATGGTAAACTTAGTTTTTGAAAAGTTTATCTCTAGTAATGAAGTTACACGTATGTTGTCTTTACACCGGAGGGGAAGTGGGATGGAACAATTGTGGGCTTTGTCCCTCCTAGCCCTGTAAGTGTAAATGATATACTTAATCTCCCTGAGGCTCATGGTGCTATTTTGTAAGCTGGGGATGTTATACTTCCCTGAAAGGCTTTTTTTGAAGATGAAATAAAAATGTACAAACAAAGAACTTATGCTAGTCCTCCACCTTTGTCCTGGATTCTTTCTTTTGACCAAATCATTTATTTTTTCTAACTATTTTAATACTTAGAGCTAAACCAGTTGTCTCTCTTCAGGTAACTTACAACACTTAATCTACATGACTTTATTCATTTGTTATCCAAAATGACCTTTTGGGGTCTAACTGTTAGAAGTAGATGTAGAATAACTTCTAAATAAATAAAACTAAAACATGCACATTAATGCAAATCGATTACTTTTAATTTTTAGACAGGTAATAGCCAAATAATATATGTAATGTAACTTTTCTACCCATATACAAGAATCTAACAACAAACTGAGAGCATTTCTTTAAAGATAACAATGGACTTTATTAGATTCCTTTTATTATTATTGTTGTTGTTGTTGTTGTTGTTGTTATAAGACCACCTAACATGAGATCTACCCTCGTAACAATTTTTAAGTACAAAATACAGTATCATCAACATTAGGCACAATGTTATACAGCAGATCTCTAGAACTTATTCATCTTGTGTAACCAAAACTTTATACCCTTTGAACAGCAACTCCCCCAATTCCTCCTCCCTCAGCCCCTGGTAACCAGTATTCTGCTCTCTGTTTCTATGGGTTGACTATTTTAAATACTTCATATAAATGCCATCATGCAGCATTTGTCCTTTTGAGACTGCCTAATTTCACTTAGTATAATAGAGGGCATGTTTGTTTATTAAAGCTTCATTATCAAAACTGTCTAGGTTAGAATCATGGTTTTAGTAGTTAATAGAGGTGTAATTTTGGGCAAATTACTTAAGCACTCTGTGCCTCAGTTTCCTCATCTGTAAAATGGAAAAATAACAGCATCTATTTACTTTGTTTTTTGTGAGAGTTAAATAAAATTAATTTTGTGAAGTGTTTCAAATAGCGCACAGCCCAGGCTTAAATAAACACGGTATAAAAATAAGCTAAATTTTAAAAAAGGAAATGAGAAGCAATTCTTCCTCACTGTTAACCTATTGAAATGATATGCTATAATATTCTATAATCATTTAAATATCAAAATCGTGTCTCTACAAACAAGAGTAGAAAAATTCTAAGGATATGCTGATCCTATACTGAGCCAAATTACCAGTCTTGGTCTGCTACATGGGAGAGTGACCAGAATGACCAGATTGCCCCAATTCTGCTTAGGCCTTTGTTATGTACTTGTTGGTATTAAGACAGGTTATTACCAGTTTTCAGAACCACAGTATCACATGTCTATGGTCACAGATTAAAACCTGAACTGCAAATCCAAGGTCAGCTGCATCAAATCTATGAAACTACATCAAGGAAGTAAAAGCATTTAAATTTGCTGTAAGGCCAGTAGGAATCCATTTTAAGTAAGTCCTCTTATCTTTTCAGTTGGTTGTCTTGGCATCTTGTTGTTGCCTTAGTATAAACACCTAACAAGTGGATATAATATTTATCCTCACCATTCAGACTGACGATTGTAGTTTGACAGTCTACGATGAAAGATCTGTTCTGAGCACAAACAGTTATTACTACAGGACGTGGGCATTTTCCAAGATGAACACAGGATACAATTTTAGGGACATAAGCTAGTTTCAATTATGACTACTCTTTTGTGAGCATTTCTGTTTCAAAAGTATTTTGATCAAAAAATATAATTTTTAAACTATTAAGGCCATTTATGTTCCTTGGTATTCCTTCTGAAGCTTCAGATGCAGTGTTTATCAAAATTGTTTGCCTTGTAGAGGTGAGCATGACATTTCTAGAAGACCAGCTACATATTTCGGAATGGTCTGTCAGATAATCAAGCCTATAAATAAGAACTGGAAGCAGCTGGAACAGAATTGAATTCCTCTGGATAATTGGCATATATGTCACCCGGGGAGAAGCAAATACTCGTCTGAAATAATGCTGACTGATGAGGCAGGGCATGTCTTCTCATACAAACCACACACTTTCACAGAAGGGAAAAAAAAAAAAAAACAGAGTCCAGAGACATTTTAAATTTCATGACTATGAAATCAAATGGACCAGTTTCCTGACACATTAGCAAAAGGAGGCAAGCTGTCAAACTTTGTTGTAATCAATCCCAGGTTCATGTTTTGGAAACTGCGCATTCTAGCAAGTGCAACGGAATAAAAAATAAATGGTTCAAGTAGAAAGGGCTCAATTAAGCATATTTATAAACTGTCTGCCTTCGAGATAATTACATAGCACTATTCAGGTTTAGCAGCGGGAAACATCCCACTGGTTTCCACAGGATATCTTTTCACATAAAGGAAAATAATGAGTACATTAAGAAAGTCCTAGGGAAAGTGATAAAGAATATGTCGGTTAACCGGAATTATCTATTAAAGTGGCCTGATTTGACATTCACCTTGATAAAAATCAATCACACATTTAAATATCATCATGACATCAATTTTTGGTAACAGTATTTTCGTGAAAAGACTCAATTGTTCTACATAAAGAGACAAAATGTTACATCAGAAAATAATACCTATTTGACAGAATTTATATCATTTGAGAAAATCTTTTGCTGTACTTAAAAACTGTTTCTTTCTCTTTGTCTCGGAACCAGAAATACATAACTAAATTTAGTATTAACTTCTGTTAACCTGAGATGTTAATTTATAAGAAACATTGATCATGGGATCTAAAAGAGGAGGCAGAACTGGTAGAACTGCAACTTGGAACTAAGAGAAAAATGCAAAGAATAGAAATTTTAGGATGTAAGTCAAAAATTATGATTTATGACCAAGAAATTCTGCTTTTAGCATTTTTTTTAACTGCTAATGTGTCAGTTCTGAGGACATGGGGTATGGAGCACAACATGCAGTCTGAATTCCAATCATTCATTTATTCAGCAAATAATTATTGAGTACCTAGATTATTCATCGTAATTAATCCCTACCCAGCAAGCAGTAAGATATATATATACACACACAAGAAAACAGAGCAGCTAATGCGTGTCAGGAGTTATATAACAGTCACTGTATGTCAACTCCTATCATTTCAAAATGCTGTTAGGTAGGAGTTGGGACTTCACTTAGTGAGAAAATTGAGGGTCAAAGAGGCTCCCTAACTCGTTCAACACCTGGAATTCAAATCAAAATCAGTGTTGCTGCTAAGCAATGTCATGTACAATGACAGCATACAGCTACCCCTCAAGGGAAATGTCATATCAAAATTAAGGTTAACAAACCTGCTTTTAGAATTGAGAGTCAGGAGAAATCATTCTTGTATTTATCTATCCTTCTCTTCTGCCTTAATCATCTTTTGAAAATAGAGCAGTTCAGAATAGATCATTGCCCAAGACTTAACGATTAGCAATTGGTCCCACAGGCCATTTTTAAACCAGCTTATCTCAGAATTCTTATACGTTTAGACCACTAGCTATAAGAGTTGTACTTACACTTTAACATAAACTATCATTGCTTTGAAAATATCATGGTTCTTAAAAATTCAATATTTAAAACTCATTACCTATGGTTGATAGGCTCTATATGGACTTAATAAAATTTTTGGTTTATGAAAGTTCAAATCATAGTCTGAGGGAGCAGTTGCAGTTGGCACCACGCAGGGCAGCTAAAACTTTGATAGTAAATCCTCACTCTTTCTGGTCTTAGGAAACAGAAGACAGAGTTCATGGCAGCCACAGTCACTGGAAAGTAGGGAGAATGTCAGAAAAGGCAAGGCAAGAAAGGGGAGCTCAAAATTCTGAACATAAAATTTGCCAGAATATTTGGTTGACCATGGAACCATGCATATTCTAAATTCAAAGCAGTCAGTGAAGGAAAAAAGATCTAACTTTTATTTGAGCTGCCACCCAAGGGACTGAGTTTGCAGGTCAAATCCAATTACATTAACTGCTAACTAAAACAAAAATCAAGACTCTTCAGAGCAATATAACAGGAATCTGGGCCTCTACAACATCACAGCAACCATGTTCATAATGTAATCCAGGAAAATGTTACTTACTCTTCAAAGAAAACACAATATATGGATGCCAACACTAAGATGATCCAAATGTTAGAATTAGCAGACAAGAATTTAAAGCAGCTTTAATTACTAAACTCAATGATATAAATGAAATTATGGTCCTAATGAGTAAAAAGATAGGAATCTCCACAGAGAAATAGAAAGTATAAAAAGGAACCAGATGGAAATTCTCAAACTGAAAATTGCAATCTCTGAAATAAAAACGTCACTGGTGTGTTTAACATTAGAAAGGAAATGAAACGAATAAGAATCAGTAAATTTCAAAATATATCAATAGATATAGACTAGATAGTATGTATTTTTTAAATCAATACATGGAGCATAAAAAATTTCACTAGCCTTGGATCTTATCTGAGAAAGTGATATTATACCGATGAGTCTCTCTCATAGGATGATTCCTAGTGTTATATGTTTGGCCAGAGGGTGTAAAACTGTGTTAAACAAACAACGAATATATCCTTCCTCTATACTATGGTAAGAGTCCTTAGTTCCACAAGCTGACATTTTAACAAACTTAGCACCTACCAAGCGTACTCCAAAATATATCTTTACTTCCAAACTAGGTAATGATGTTGATGTTAAATGTTATTTTGGTGGGTCGTTCAGATTGTGGTACAGTTATTTTTGGTCTAAGTTCCTGTTTGTTATGCCTGTTGACTCAGTTTATATTTCTCATCAAATTCCACCAAGACTTATTTATATAGCAAAAATGACAACTTCCTAAATTCATAATGAAAAAAATACTAGACTCAGGGAAATGGTCATTTTTCCTATGCTGTTTGTTTCCTAGTGTGAAGCTACCTAAAGAAAATTTAAAAAATCAGAAGCTTAGGGATCCACGGAGAAGATGGCGAACTAGAAGGGCGCTCGCAGCTCACCCTCTCCCACAAATACACCAAGACCCACATCTACGGACCCACTCAGCCAACCAGAGCACCTTCGGAACTCTGAAAGAACATCGCCCTCTTCAAAAGATAAAGACGCCAAAAATCTGGTAAGAGAAAAGGAAAAAAAAAAGAAAGAAAAGGCAAAGCAGTGTGGGACGGGTCCCGCGGGGAGGGAGCAGCAAAGGAGGACTGGTGCTCGCTGGCTGGCTCTCCCCTCTCCAACTGAGAGGCCAGCGGGACGGAGGGGGAGCCTCCGAGGCTCGGATCTGTACAGAGCAGCCCTTGTCTGACAGAACTAAGTTAAACGGGCACAGAGCGTCCCCCCGATACCCAGCCTGAGACGCGGGCCGGCAGCGGCGGGCAGGGCCAGGCTGCACAAGCCGGGCGGAGGACGGGGGCGGCTGCACGGAGGCAGCCCCGGGGGACCGCAAGGGGCTGCGCGCCGTGGCTGTGGGTGCACAGGGCAGAACAACCTGGGCCCTCCATAAAACAGCAAGGTTGATGTGCTCTCGGGGGAAGGGTGCACACCCCCATCTCTGAAAACCCGCGGAAAGTTTTCGGGGGAAGAGAGGCGGGGCTCAGGCACAGCCGCCATATCCTCCGCGCGGAGCACTCAGGCGGGGGCGGGGGCGAAACCTGCATCCGCACCGAAGGGCTTAGCAGCCTCAAAGGCCAGACTGAGACTGGCCTGCAGCCCGGGGCAGATAGGATCCTTCCATCCTGGTCCCTCAGAGAACTTGCTCCACAAAGACAAACAAGGAGCTGGGTTTTGGCTTGGAGCAGGGACAGGGCTGTCCCTCTGTCTTCCCCGAGCCCACCTGTGGAACGCCGACCAGGGCGGAGCACGCAGCCGCACAGAGAGCGGAGCTACAGGCGGCGGCGCAGGTAGAGCGAGAGCGGCCCCCCGCCTTTCCGGCAGGAACACAGCCCCTGACCGAGGTGCTGGGAGGGGGCACGACCCGCCCTCCTACCCGGCCAGTCTGCAACATCTGACTGCGGCATCCGGAGGGGCAGCGACCCGCCCGCCCACAGCAGAGGAGAGCTGCACCTGACCCAGTGTTGGGAGGAGGCGCGATCTGCTTGCCGACAGGTGCTGGGAGCAGCACAGAAGAGGGCACCAACGGAGGGCCTCTGAAAACAGCAAGCTGAGCTTCCAAAACAGGACGAAGACAGAAAGACTTCACATTAAAAGCACACAGACTCCAGGAGAACACCGACAAACCCCCACCCCCCTTTTTTTTTAAATCTGTTTTTACCTGTTCTATTTTCTATTACTCTCTTAATTTTTACTTCTTAATTCATTTCTATTTCTCTTGGGTTTTGATGTCCTGTTATTGATTAGACACAGGTTTCAAATACATCTATTCATCTCCCCCCCCTTTTTTTAAAAGGTTTTAAAAGGACGTCTCAGCCCGATTAATACTCTGCTTCAACTCGCTCTTCTATTATTCATTATACACTGTTTTCAAACCCTCTTTCTCCCTTCTTTTAAAATTCTTTCTCTCTCTCTCTCTTATTTTTTTTCCTAAGTTCTATTCCTAAATAGGCATTAGATAGATAAAATCCTTAAGGACCAAAATAAACAACTGATACTCCATAAACCACAGTGCCAGAGAGGTATGAGCAAGATGAAGAAGCAGAGAAACCTTTCCCAATTGAAAGAACAAGAGAAACCCCCTGAAAGAAAGATCAATGAAATAGACATCGATAGCCTCCTAGATCAAGATTTCAAAAAAGAAGTGATCGAATTGCTGAAGGAATTAAAAGAGATAGTGTTTAGAGATATAAAATATGTCAAAAATGAAATTGAAGCTATAAAGAAGAGCCAAGTAGAATGGGTAAACTCATTGACAGAGATGAGGAATGATCTAATAGCTGTGCAAAGCCGACTAGATAATGCAGAGGAACGAATTAGTGATCTAGAAGACAGGGCAATAGAAAGCACCCATTCAGAAGAACTACAAGATAAGCAAATAAAAAATAATGAAAATAGCATAAGGGACCTATGGGATAATATAAAGCGTCCCAATCTTCGCATAATAGGGGTCCCAGAAGGGGAAGAAAGATCAAAGGGGATTGAAAAGGTTTTTGAAGAAATCATGACTGAAAACTTCCCAAACTTAAAGAAGGAATCAGATATCCAAGTACAGGAAGCTCAGAGGGTCCCAAACAGGAAGAACCCAAATAGACCCACACCAAGACATATCATAATCAAGATGGCCAGAGTCAAGGATAAAGAAATGATTCTAAAGGCAGCAAGAGAAAAGCAAAGAGTAAGTTACAAGGGAACCCCCATAAGGTTCTCAGCTGATTTCTCTACACAAACACTACAGGCCAGAAGGGAGTGGCAAGATATATTCAAAGCCCTGAATGAAAAAAAGATGCAGCCTAGGATACTTTATCCAGCAAGGCTATCCTTTAGGATAGAAGGAGAAATAAAGAGTTTCACAGACAAAAAAAAGCTGCAGGAGTTTAGCAACACTAAACCCATGCTAAAAGAAATATTGAAAGGGCTATTCTAAATAGAAAAGCAGCAGGATGCTACAGAAATGAGAAACACACAACTGGAAAGGTGATAACTCATGAATTACAAATAAAGAAAACACGAAATTATAAAAGAAGACATACAAATCACTGAGAGTGGGAGAGGGAGGCAGGGAAATATAGAATTTTTTTTCTTTCTTTTTTAAATTTTTTTAACAGTAGGATGGGTTTGAGATCATGTTACTATCAGTTTAATAAAAACAGTTACAGTAATGGGTTAATAGCTTTACAAAAAAAGGGTAACCACAAGCCAAAAATTTACAAGGGAGTCACAAAAATTAAATAAAATCCATGATAATACAAAGGAAAATTACCAAACCACAAAAGGAAGAAGAAAGGAACAAAGAGGATATACCAATCCAACTGCAAAGGTAAGTTCAAAATGGCAACAAACACACATCTATCATTAATTACTATAAATGTTAATGGACTAAATGCTCCAGTCAAAAGACACAGAGTGGCAGACTGGATAATAAAGCAAGAACCTTCAATATGCTGCATACAAGAGACCCACTTTAGGGAGAAGGACACATATAGATTGAGAGTGAAAGGATGGAAAAAGATATTCCATGCAAATGGAAAAGCCAAAAAAGCAGGTGTTGCAGTACTGATTTCAGACCAAATAGACTTTAAAACAAAAGCCATAAAGAAAGATAAAGAAGGACATTTTATAATGATTAAAGGAGTGATACAAGATGAGGATATTACACTCGTTAATATATATGCACCCAATATAGGAGCACCTAAGTACATACAAGAATTACTAACAGAGATAAAGGGGGATATTGATGGGAATACAATCATAGTTGGAGATTTTAACACGGCACTAACATCACTAGACAGATCTTCCAGACAGAAAATAAACAAGGCAACAGAGAAATTAAATACTACAATAGAAAAACTAGATTTGGTGGATATTTTCAGAGCATTACACCCCCAAAAAATAGGATGTACATTCTTTTCAAGTGCACATGGAACATTTTCCAGGATCGATCATGTACTTGGGCACAAAAGAAACCTCAACAATTTTAAGAAGATAGAAATTATCTCAAGCATCTTTACCAACCACAATGCCATGAAACTGGAAATCAACAACAGAGAAACAAAGGAGAAAAAAAGGAAAACATGGAGATTAAACAGTATGTTATTGAAAAAACAATGGATCAATGAGGAAATCAAAGCTGAAATTAAAAAATACCTTGAGACAAATGATAATGAAAGCACAACCACTCAAAACCTATGGGACACAGCAAAGGCAGTGCTAAGAGGGAAGTTTATAGCGATACAGGCCTTCCTCAAAACAGAACAATCTCAAATAAACAAGTTAACCCACCACATGAATGAATTAGAAAAAGAACAAAAATCCCCAAAAAGCAGCAGAAGGAAGGAAATAATAAAGATCAGAGAGGAATTAAATACAATAGAGATTAACAAGACCATAGAAAAAATCAACCAAAAAAAAAGCTGGTTTTTTGAAAAAGTAAATAAAATCGACAAACCTCTGGCCAAACTCACAAAGAAGAAAAAAGAGAGAGCACAAATTAGCAAAATAAGAAAGGAAAATGGAGAAATTACAACAAACAAAATAGAAATACAGAATATCATACGAGAATATTATGAAAAACTATATGGAACCAAACTGGATAACCTAGAGGAGATGGACAAGTTTCTGGAAACATACTGTCCACCAAAACTGAATCAAGAAGAATCTGAACACTTGAACAATCCGATCACTAGAAAGGAAATAGAAATAGCAATTAAAAACCTCCCTACGAATAAAAGTCCAGGACCGGACGGCTTCACTGGGGAATTCTACCAAACATACAAAGAAGAACTCATACCAGTCCTTCTCAAACTCTTCCAGATGATTGAAAGGGAGGGAACACTCCCAAACTCATTCTATGAAGCCACCATCACCCTGATACCAAAACCAGGCAAAGACACCACCAGAAAAGAGAATTATAGGCCAATATCACTGATGAACATAGACGCCAAAATCCTCACCAAAATTTTAGCAAATAGAATCCAACAACACATAAAAAAGATTATACATCATGACCAAGTGGGGTTCATCCCAGGGACACAAGGCTGGTTCAGCATACACAAATCAATCAGTGTAATACATCACATCAACAAGAGACAGGACAAAAACCACATGATCATCTCAATAGCTGCAGAAAAAGCATTTGATAAAATTCAACACCCATTTATGATAAAAACTCTCGCCAAAGTGGGTATAGAGGGAACATATCTCAACATAATAAAAGCTATATATGACAAACCTACAGCCAGCATAGTACTCAACAGTGAAAAACTCAAAAGCTTCCCACTAAAATCTGGGACAAGACAAGGATGCCCACTATCACCACTCCTATTCAACATAGTCCTGGAAGTCCTAGCCACAGCAGTCAGGCAAGGGAAAGAAATAAAAAGGATCCAAATTGGAAAAGAAGAGGTAAAAGTGTCATTATATGCTGATGACATGTTACTATATATAGAAAACCCTAAAAGGTCCACACAAAAGCTACTAGAGCTGATTGAAGAATTCAGCAAGGTAGCAGGTTACAAAATTAACGTTCAAAAATCAGTTGCATTTCTTTACACTAACGATAAATCAACAGAAGAAGAAAGTAAAGAAACAATCCCCTTTAAAATAGCACCCAAAGTAATAAAATATCTGGGAATAAATCTAACCAAGGAGGTGAAAGAATTATACACAGAAAACTATAAACCATTGATGAAGGAAATTAAAGAAGACTTTAAAAAATGGAAAGATACTCCATGCTCTTGGATTGGAAGAATCAATATTGTTAAAATGGTCACACTGCCCAAGGCAATCTACAGATTTAATGCAATCCCTATCCAATTACCCAGGACATATTTCACAGAACTAGAACAAGTCATAATAAAATTTATATGGAACCATCAAAGACCTAGAATTGCCAAAGCATTACTGAAGAGAAAGAAAGAGGCTGGAGGAATAACTCTCCCAGACTTCAGACAATACTATAGAGCTACAGTCATCAAGACAGCATGGTATTCGTACCAAAACAGACATATAGACAAATGGAACAGAATAGAGAGCCCAGAAATGAACCCACAAACTTTTGGTCAACTCATCTTCGACAAAGGAGGCAAGAATATACAATGGAATAAAGACAGTCTCTTCAGCAAATGGTGTTGGGAAAACTGGACAGCAGCATGTAAAACAATGAAGCTAGAACACTCCCTTACACCATATACAAAAATCAACTCAAAATGGATTAAAGACTTAAACATAAGACAAGATACAATAAACCTCCTAGAGGAAAACATAGGCAAAACATTATCTGACATACATCTCAAAAATTTTCTCCTAGAAGAAATAAAAGCAAGAATAAGCAAATGGGACCTAATGAAACTTACAAGCTTCTGCACAGCAAAGGAAACCAGAAGTAAAACAAGAAGAAAACCTACGGAATGGGAGAAAATTTTTGCAAGTGAAACCGACAAAGGCTTGATCTCCAGAATATATAAGCAGCTCATACGACTCAATAAGAAAAAAATAAACAACCCAATCCAAAAATGGGCAGAAGACCTAAACAAGCAATTCTCCAACGAAGACATACAAATGATCAAAAAGCACATGAAAAAATGCTCAATATCACTAATTATCAGAGAAATGCAAATCAAAACTACAATGAGGTATCACCTCACACCAGTCAGAATGGCCGTCATTCAAAAATCCACAAATGACAAATGCTGGAGAGGCTGTGGAGAAAGGGGAACCCTCCTACGCTGCTGGTGGGAATGCAGTTTGGTGCAGCCACTATGGAAAACAGTGTGGAGATTCCTCAAAAGACTAGGAATAGACTTACCATATGACCCAGGAATCCCACTCCTGGGCTTGTATCCAGAAGGAAATCTACTTCAGGATGACACCTGCACCCCAATGTTCATAGCAGCACTATTTACAATAGCCAAAACATGGAAACAGCCTAAATGTCCATCAACAGGTGACTGGATAAAGAAGAGGTGGTATATTTATACAATGGAATACTACTCAGCCATAAAAACCGACAACATAATGCCATTTGCAGCAACATGGATGCTCCTGGAGAATGTCATTCTAAGTGAAGTCAGCCAGAAAGAGAAAGAAAAATACCATATGAGATCGCTCATATGTGGAATCTAAAAAACAAAAACAAAAACAAACAAACGAACAAAAACAAAGCGTAAATACAGGACAGAAATAGACTCACAGACAGAGAATACAGACTTGTGGTTACCAGCGGGGTGGAGGGTGGGAAGGGAAAAACTGGGATTTCAAAATTGTAGAATAGATAAACAAGATTACACTGTATAGCACAGGGAAATATACACAAAATGTTATGATAACTCACAGAGAAAAAAATGTGACAATGAGTGTGTATATGTCCATGAACGACTGAAAAATTGTGCTGAACACTGGAATTTGACACAACATTATAAAATGATTATAAATCAATAAAAAATGTTAAAAAAAATCAGAAGCTTTATGAGCATTAGAATCAGCGTGAAAGTGTCTGAAGGGAGATTTTCATGAAGCAAACACAGTCTAATAAATTTCCTTTCTCCTAAAGAATACAGAGATATAACTTCTTGGGATAAGATAGTCACTTACCGTCCTTTGCTTCTTTAGCATGATAATCTTTCCAATTTGTTAAATATTTATATTGGGCTATTAATCTAAAAGTTATTTGAAGGCTTCCCTATTTCTTTGAACTGCACAAGAAATCTGCACATAAGAATTAGAAAGAATGTAAAATTGAAAACAGAAGAACTAAGATCAATGGTCTAGAATCAGCCCATACTGTCCCCTCCCAGAGTATGGGAATGCCAGTGGGGACGTTCTGACTGCCCAAACCCTACTCTTCTGGATTCATCAACAATCAGTGATTTATGATTTCCAAACTGTACTTGATTTCTTTAAAAACAACAACAACAACAACAAAAACCTTTTTTCTTTTCAATTTCCTGCCTCAATATAAAAGACCTAGTTTAATTTTATGGCAGTGTGGATCCTTGTAGTATGCATGTATGTACATTTCCATCTGAGGTGTTTTCCTCTTATTTCATTTTTTCTCTGAATCAGATACTCATACCAAAGAACAAGCAAACAAACAATCAACAACACTGGATCCTGTTATCCTTCTAATGTTCAACCTGATGTTCACTGAGAGACCCAGGTGTATAATGACTCTTCCTCAAGTCCTCTGGATTTAAAAATACTTTCATTTCTAAAGCTTTAACAGAACATTTTCTTGTGATTAGAGCCAAGAAAGCAGCAAAACCTAAAAGCACTTTTATCTTGTTTAATTCGGGTAGAGCTTTATTCTACATGACAGGCAAATTATCTACTTCCCTTTACTCCTGACCAAATGAAAACAAAGAACAGCCACTGCCCATTTCAGCAACAGTAATTTTAGATTACATTTTAACTCACAGTAACCGTAATGAATTCTTGTTATTGAACTGATAGATGATCAATTTTTGAGTCAGAGAAGCAGTTCAAAACTAGTTCATCTACTTTCAATTGCTTCCCTAAATCTCCATTCTGATCATTTAGACTTTCTCTTTTTTTCTTCTTCTCCTAGGAAGAAATGACTTTTTTTGGACCAAAAACAAATTATAGCACATTTTATCCTAATAAAAGAAGTTTGCACTTTGGAGGCACAGGTAGGATAATGATGGGGATTAAATTAAATATGCACACGCTATGTAAATAGCCAGCATTTCTTCTGTATCCTCCTAATGCAATAAAGCCGAATGTTCACATAGGCGAGACTTCTCATGGTGCTGACAAAGTGAGCCTGAGCGGTGGAAACCAGAAACGCTCTGGAAGCGGTGGTGAGTACTTTAAGATTAAAAATGTATTTTTATCTCTGTGTGGGGCCAATGTTAATAACTAGTCCTATTCAAGGGAAGCTTCGAGAATTCTGTAATTGAAAGTTGCCCAATTGTACATGGAAGAACCTAACTTTCAAGTAGCACAATTCATTTTAGTCAGTATTTCACTTAAATAACAAAGTTTCAGTAAAGCAGCAAGTGCCCCAACTCTATGTATTATCAACTTTGATGCCCTGAATGTGTTTCGGCTTTTACAAATGATGGTACATGTAAATAGCATTCTGGCAGATTCTGATTACAAAATCAGGCAGGCAGAAAAATTCATTTATGGTTAAAAGAACAGCAAATGTTACAATACCCGAGCTTCAGCAAAACAATAATCATTTTACCTACAGCTAACTTATCCATTGTCGTGGCATACATTGTTTTTTACAAGTTAATTTTTTATGCTTTCTTTGATTGATATTTTTCTTGCCAGAGCAATGTTTTTCCAGCTGTCTTCATTTATGTTCTGTTTTCTGATTATTGAGATCTTGTCTGTTAAACTAATTATATTGGAACAGCACGTTCACTTAAAAAATGAGAAATGCAACTTCCATAATTGCATATTTTATATAAATGATAGGAAAACCGCCAGCCATGATCCATGAATGTGTGCATTACAAAAATTTCTTTTGACTGCTGACAGATATCCCAGAGGGAAAAAATAATGATAACACAATGGCGTCTGCTTCATTGTTTCTCACAGTGGGAATCAGCTTTGCAACTACTTCTCTTTGATCTACTTGACACAACATAAATCCGGACTCCAGCTCATTTAGAGACAACCTGCGATGGAGAAGTTAATAAATGTTTTATTTGTGGCATCATTCAGTGTCTCTCCTTCAATTATTTGAGATTATCCTGAAGCTATTATTTGCCTGACAAATGTAGATTTATTATATATGCATGTCCAGATTCTCCAAGTTAGTGTCCTTTCGGCGTCCACTGGTACAGGTCAACTCAAACATACAAGCTATTGGCCAACATTGTCACGTGCATGTTCTCGAGCAAAAATTTCTTATTAGCTATTCAAATGTAGTATGCAGCCTAGGATCTTGGCATGATAGCTCTCCTGCCCATCTGTCATTGTTTTGTCCACTCGCAGTGTGATGTGCCAAGATGAACTAGAGTCAGACACCAACAGAGGTCTGATCGAGGGATCTGGCCTTCAGGACATACAACCAAGCTCATTTTTCCCCTGAAAAATGTTTCTAACAAAGAGCAAATCAGTGAGACCTGTTACTCAGTTTTTTTAAAAGCATTTTCCCAATGGTTGTCTTCCAAAAGAAAAAATTGTAAGCAATAAAAGTTTGCTTGGATTTTTTTCTTACTTCAGTGAGGTTCATATCACATAACCAGGTTTACAACTTCTGTTTTCAAGTCCTAGATTGCAGTAAACAAGAATTTTTTTAGGACCTGTTATTGATCAGAACTTGTGACCAGGGACAGCCTAGGACAGTACTAAAGGGTATCCAGTTTAACAGAGTATGAGTAGAGTCTGAAAGAACTATGTTAGTGCAGGGAGTTCATAAACAGAAAGTGAAAGATCAACACAGAGGTGAGAAGGCAGCGGAGAAAGTCAAGAACACTAAAATCCAGGGATGGAACCAAATTAGTGACCAAAAGGTGAATTCAGGGACTCATTTCAGACCAGGAGGATAACAAGCTTGGAATAACCTCGAGGAATTTTTCCAAAGTGCTTTTCCATTTTGGTCTCTTAAATGCACAATGTTAAACAATCTGACATTAGCAGTCCCAGGTAGGCAGATTCAGGACAGATTCAACTGAATCTGTCCAAAGCTTGTAAAATTCCAGAAACACTGCTGCTGCCACTACTGATGATTACATTGACTTAACTGGATAATCTGGAGAAAAAGTCCCTTTTCAGCATTTGTCCCGTGAGCTTGATGCAATCTTCAGAATAAACTAATTGCTGAGAACATGCAGCATAGAAAATGAAACTTCCACCACTTTTGCTTGATTTTAGTACGCTTAAGGACAATTCATACAGCATTAAACTGTGAGAAAATCATTCCAGGATGTGGATACA
Source organism: Camelus ferus (assembly GCF_009834535.1). NCBI lineage: Eukaryota > Metazoa > Chordata > Mammalia > Artiodactyla > Camelidae > Camelus > Camelus ferus. The sequence continues at coordinate 3,899,389 of NC_045718.1, read as the reverse complement.
AATTAACAAGGATTTGGGAGACAACATGTTTTACCTTCAAGAGTCAAAACGATCACTCCACCAAGAAAAATCATGTCCTTGTTGGTATTCTCCATCATTTCCCATCCATAAGTATATGCTGAAAAAGTGAACTCTCCCCTCAGATTTACACAAAACTTTTATCAGGACTGGTTATTCTCAGCAAGAAAGATAAACTAGAGACAGAAATAAAGGCTTTTTCTCTTGTGACCCCTAATGGCAGACTCCAATGTCTTCTGTATACTGTGCTAAAGCAGGTGTATGGACTGAATGGGTCTGCCTCAAATTGATATGTTGAAACCCTAACCCTCCAATGTGAGGATATGAGGAGGTAAGGCTTTTTGGAGGTGATTAGGTCATGAGGGTGGAGCCCTCGGTAATGAATTAGTGTCCTTACGGAAGAGACCTCAGAGGGCTCCCCAGTTCCTTTTGCCACATGAAGCTGCAGTCTGAAGATTGCATCTGTGAACGAGGAAGCAGGTCCTTGCCAGACACTGAATCTCCTGGCACCTTTATCTCAGACTTCCCAGCCTCCAGAATGGTGAGAAATAAATTTCTGTGTTTATACGTCACTCAGGTGACGACACTCTGTTAGAGATGCCTGCACAAGCTACTAGAGCAGATGATTTCAACGTGGGGGCCCAAAGGGTCTCTGGATAGAGCTGAATCTCAGCATGTTTTGTTTCTGTTGTAGTTTTATATATTTTTGCCCTATACATTAAAAAACATTATTCCAGGGTGTCCCTGTGACCTTTATCAGACTATCAAAAAGATGTAAGACACATAAAAGGTTAAGAAGACAAGTTCTGGAGGCTAGACAGAACACAGGTTCTATGGGTGAATGCCAGAAACTTGGCATTTAAGATGCCTACTTGATGCTGAAACTGTAAGGCACACCAAGTCAGACAAGCGGTGAAACGGCCCTTGATTATAATTGTCATTCTGTTGTGTTGACGTCAACAGATACAGATCATTCATAACTAGCACAGACTGATTGCTTTCTTTTGGGATCTGGGGCCCATAACTGAATTCAGTTTGCAACACCCTGAAAACAAAGCAAACCGACAAACAAGTACATGAAGTGCCACCTAATTCCAGGGTCACCAGTGGACCATGTCATAAATAATCTCACTGAGTATCTTAACATCTAACATAGATGAACTGATAATTTTCAGTTACTGATAGCAGTCAAACATGTTACACAGGGAAATTAACTGTGTATATGTACCCAACACATGAACTCACATGTTAGAGACAAGTTACAAGAAAGTTTTTCCCCGCATAAGAAGGTGTTATGTGAATGGAGTTCACAGTTCTGTGTCCTGTGTTTCACAGTTATAGGCCTTCCATCTTTTTTATTTTACTGCTGCTTAAAATTCCAACCGAAGAATTACTAGGCCACTATTTTAAGAAAGATAGAATCTGTTTATGTTTTGGTTTCTCTCAGGCTGAAATATATGCTTTCACACCTTCAAAAAGGCATCATTCTACTTCACCTTGTGAAGAGCTGGAATTTGTGTTTATCTTCCAGTACAGGCGATAACTTCAATTTTCAAGCAGTTGAACGGAGATCCTTCTTCTATTTTTAGAACAGAAGGTATTCAGTCTTAACGTATGTTTTAAATCCCTTGAAAGCTTCACCAAGGTCAACAATCTACATAAAAGTGATATGCACAGTCTTTTAAGAGTTAAAACAAATCTAAATACATGGCGCTACCATCATCACAGGTGAACTGTTCCTATTACAGAAAGTTCTATAGGGCAGTAGTCAGTTGATTATCTTTCTGATGGTGAGGACCTGTTCAGCATGCTCTTGGTCATGGCCTTTGTGCAATATGCTACTTCATGTGGATAACTACAAGGAGAAAATAAAGCTACACATCTAAACTCTCCTTAGAAGTAATTACATTGTCAAATTTATAGGTAACGAGAATTTTCTAAGCTTTGTATACATTCTAACGTAGATTGTAGAGGTGTTGTTTGTTTGGGGGGTTTCTGGCAACTTTCTCAACAAACATTATTTTTACAAGTGAAGTTTCACACAATCAACAAATCACAAAGGCAATCCTGAGGATGTGTTTGGAAAGATGAGATAAAAAAGCCAATATGAAATGACTGATTGCTGAGCTTGGAAAAATAAAACATTCTGCCAGCCAGGCTTAAAAGAAGTATATGTCTAATATTACAGGGTACCATATGCAAGTGGAGTTAGTAGTAAGCAAAGTTTCCTATTAGGTGAAGTGAGAAACCTATGAAAATGTGCATTTTTTCCAGAAATTAACTCTCAAAATATATGATTACTTTTGGAAGTTCTTGGGGTTCATATTGATATGACCCTTCTATCCCAAGAATTTGTTTTTTTTTATTATTTTTTTTTATTGAAGTAGAGTTGATTTATAATGCTGTGTTAGTTTCTGGTGTACAGCATAGTGATTCAGATATAGATATATAGATACAGATATAGATATAGATATATATGTTCTTTTTCATATCCTTTTTCATTATAAGTTATTACAAGATATTGAATATAGTTCCCTGTGCTATACAGTATAACCTTACTGTTAGTCTGTTTTGTACATAGTAGTTTGTATCTGCTAATCCCAAACTCCTACTTTATTCCTCCCCCACCCATTTCCCCTTTGGTAACTGTAAGTTTGTTTTCTATTTCAGTGACGTTATTTCTGTTTTGTAAATGAATGCATTTGTGTAATTTTTTTAGATTCCACATATAAGTGGTACTACATGATATTTGTCTTTCTCTGTCAGACTTAATTCATTTAGTATGATAACCTCTAGGTCTATCCACATTGCTGCAAATGCAGTATTTCATTCTTTTTATGGCTGAGTAGTATTCCATTGTCTTCTTTGTCCACGTCTTTTTTATCCAGTCATCTGTCAATGGACATTGAGGTTGTTTCCATGTCTTGGCTATTGTAAACCGAGCTGCTATGAACACTGGGCTGCATTTGAAAATAAGCAAGATCACAGTGCCCACTCAACACTACAATATGGAAACAGAGATAGTGAATCTGATTGTGAGAAGTCACTGTGATAGGTCATGGGTGTACTTCAGGCTCACATGATTAGTACATTGTGCATTTTCTTCCCATTGTCCAAGCAACAACCTTGCAGTCATCACTTCCTCTTCCTTTTATTTATATTTTATATCCAGTCTCTCAGCAAATCCTGACAGCCCTGCCATCAAAATATGTCACCACCTCTACTGCCTCTATTCTTTTTCCAAGGAATGAATTATCTTGCTGGGATCATTACAGTAGCCTTTGGACTGGCCTTCCTGATGCTGCCTAGTGCCTCTTCAGTCTGTTGGCAACACAGTAACCACAGCGATGCTGTTAAATATGTATTAGATCAGGCACCCCTCTTCTTGAGCCCCTCAAATCTCCCACATCACTCAGAGGAGAAGTCGAGGTCTTCAGAATGATCTAAAGGACTCAGTCGGATCTCGCACCCTCCACCCCTGTTTATACCCCCATAACCCGTTCCCAGCATCTCCTGACATTCATCTCCTTGCTCACTCTGCTCTGCCACACTGGCCCTTTTGCTATTCACCGAACTCAAAAGGCCAGGTCCTATCTCAGGACCATAGCATCTGGTCCCCTTGTCTGGAGCACTTTGCATCATTCACATTCTTACTATGCTCCCTCACCTTCTTTAGATCTTGATTCAAATGCCCTCTTCTCAGGACAGGCTTCCCGAGTGAGCCTATTTAAAATGATATCACTAACACCCCTTTGACTTCTTCTCCCCAACGTCATCGCCTTGATTTACTTGTCTCCACAGCCCTTACCAACTAAATATTTTATTTATTTTGTTTGTTATCTGTTTCTCCATGTTAGAAAGAGCCTTCAGAATAAAAATATGTGTCTGTGTTATTCACTGTTGTATATATACCAATACTAAGACAGTGCCTTGCACAAGGTAGAAACTCTATAATTATTTGCTGAATGAATAACTAATGAGTGACTCATAGGAGAAAGATTTATAAAGGAACAGATATGCAAATCCCCTATGGTTATACGATCTAGTTTCCATACCAAGACAAGCCCAAATTTAATAAATTCAGAAATATGAAGAGGGAATATATCAGAAAGGAGGGAGGTAGGGAGCAGCAACATGAAGGCGTGAAGAATCATTGACACAAAATGCATCAGTGCTCCCTGCCTTCTGAGAGGAGGCTTTGCAAAGGACTCCCAGCCCCACGGGTGACGTGGTGAGTGAGATGTGTCAGGCAGTCTTAGGTTAATGTCATTAACATTAAATTCTTCTAAGGACTCTTGTTCAGCTCCCACTTTCACACATCAACCTTTGACTCCCCTAGAGCTCTGCTCACATGGTAAAAATGATCACGTGGTAAAAATGACCACATGGAGGGGACTTATGACTCAGATTTACCTCCTGTGTAACACAGACAGTGAGAGAATGCACTTACCATGTGGAATCTGAGGAATGGATTTATGAGATCCAGAAACCTAATTCTTTTATTTATTCCTTCATTCAATATACATCCTGATGTAGGTTGGCCAACCAGCCCAGTCTGCTCAAAACTGAAGCAGGGGGTCTCAAGATGTGGGACCTTCTGCGTTAAAACTAAAAAAAGTCCTAGGCGGACTAGGTCAAGTTGGCCCCCTCAACTACTACATGCCAGATATTGTGATAAAAGCTAGGAATGAAAAAAAATGTGCACTGCACAGCCCCTTCTTTGGATATCTGAGAAATCTCTTTCTTGGATAATGCAGATTTGCCAATAGGGAACTGATTTTTACTTCTCTGTGTCCAGTATATCAGTTGAGTTCAACGAATATTGAAGTACAGCATCTATGTAAGCGTTTTAAAACTAGTAATTCAGCTCAAAATGAAACAATTTAGAGACTAACTGGGGAAGCAGCACATTAAAAGCTATGGTAAATTTAATTTGGTGTCTCAGGGACTTAGTGAGCATATATTGTTTGTCAGACACAATTTTGGATTCTAGTAACACATATAACACTTTTTAAAATATGGGCAGAGCATAGCAGTCTCTAAACAGCTCTATAGCTCCAGATTAAATTCTGCCTGGGTCTTTTTCCAGGACATCTGCCCATCAGAATAGATTATCAAGGGGAAAAAAATAATCTTCCCACTGAGTATGTAAGTCTTACCCTCCATGCTTTTGGGGAGCTGGATATGGTCAGTCATTATCTGTTTTTCCTAGTACTCAACCAAAGGGTCTAATTTCTCTCCTTTTAGATGCAGCCACAGACCTCTAATTGACTGCATCCACTTGTTTCCAAGAGAAAGAGAGTTATTTTTGCTATAAGCCTTCAAGAGTTAAGTCACCTGCAGAGAGGCAGGCTTGTGCTATGGAAACCAACACACCCACTGCGGTCCTGGCCGGACATCAGAAACGCCGGTTCTTTGCCTGTGTGTAGGTCTTTAGTCTCTGCTGCAGGTGATTTAAGAAGCTCTATTACTATCATAGGTTCTGGCTGGCCTTTGATGAAAATCATCTCTGTTCAGCGGCCTTAGCGATCATTACAATAGCCTTTGTCTTCTTGACACAGCTGAGTGTCTCTTCCCATTCTCTTTTGGTGAGGCATGAGAGCCGAGGTCTAGACAAAAAAGGGAGATAATCACATGGCTTTACTTATCCCAGCATTTCAAGACTTGGAAACATCTTCCTCAGCAACAAACCTACAACAGCAGGCTTCAGGTAGGAACCACAGCCTTTCTTTAGATCTAGAGCGAAAGACGTGTGCGCAGACTTCTGTTAGAAATTCTGCATCCCACACGTCATTAGAGACGACCTGGTGGTAACGGTTTTCAAAGCTGATACCGTCATAGCTGGACCACAATGATTACCTCAAATTTTCCTTCACTTGTTTCTTCAAATACCGTGTTCCCCAAGCCTCCTGGGAGAAGGTGTCAGTCAGCAAAATATAGGGACTAGTCACCATGGTAATGCCAGTGTGTCACAAGAGGAATTTGAATCTCCAGTTGAAAATGGGGCAGAGAGAGAGCAAGGTAGAAAGCACTTTGAGAAGGATGAAGGAATTTAAATAACATTTATGCTCAAATGAACAAAACTATTCAGGGTAGAATTTTCATCATCACTCCTACAGTGATCAGAGTTTTAAACCGGATGTCTCCTTCTGGATATCCCAAAGTTCTTGAAGCTCAACAAAGCAAGAATGAAACTCACTGCTACCCTCCCTCAGTAATCTGTCCCTTTTCCTACATTCCCACTTCACTCTATTTAATGGAGCTTCATTCTCATTAAGGGAACTGGCAGTTACTACCAATTCTTCCCTCTTCCTCTCCACTTTCACATAATCACTCACTGGGGAGCACAGCCAGCCAATCCACAAAGGTTTGGGAGACTGTCCTATGAGACTGGGTTTAAATTTACTTTCATTTCACTTTATCTATTAAACAAGCAATAAACAGTGCAAAGGTGATACACAAGTAAACTTGCACCCAAGTAAGTGGACTTGACTGTCCAATAGCCTCCTTAATTCCTCCCAGAGTTGTGGTGCCAGAAGAGTGATGGTCAATGCTGGCCACGTGGAATAAAACATCCAGCAATAAGAGAAGCCCAGATTTGGGGGTTGTCTGTATTCTGTAGTATTTGGCTGCTGGAGGGGCCAGGGCAACACTCAAGAGTTCCATGTACCACTGCATAAATAAATATGCACTGGATCCCAGGCATGTACCTCTGTGGTACGTCTCCTACTGCATCATCAGTTCTACTGAGGTTTCAGCTCGGCATAGGGGTCCGGGACCCACCTACCACACCAATGCTATCAACTCTGCTTTTCAAAGAGCTGTGACATAGCAGCATTATTCGCAATTGCCAAGATATGGAAGCCACCAAAGTATCCATCAACAGATGAGTGGATAAGGAAGATGTAGCATATATACGTACAATGGAAAACTACTCAGCCATTAAAAAAGAATGGGATTTTCCCATTTGTAACAACATGGATGGACTTGGAGGGCCTTATGCTAAGTGACGGAAGTCAGAAAAAGACAGATACTATATGATACCTTATATCTAAACAATACAACAGATTAGTGAATATAACAGAAAAGAAGCAGACACAGATATAGAGAACAAACTAGTGGTTACCAGTGGGGAGACGGGCAGGGGCAATACATGGGTGGGGGAGGGGAGGTACAAACCACGGGCTGTGAGACAGGCTACAAGGATGCATTGTACAGCACAGAGAATATAGCCAATATTTGGTAATAACTGGAGTGTAACCTTTAAAATTTGTATAAAAAAATAAAAATTAAGTTAAATTTAAAATTTTTAGAAAGAGCTATGACATTGTTGCCTCCTATCCACTTCCACTGCTTTAGATCAGTTTCTGATCACCTCTGGTGCTTCAGCCTCGTGCCACTCTAAGCTGCCACCCGCATCGTAGCCAGTTATCTCTCAAAAGTCCAAACACATTCATGCCACTTGCAGGTTAAAAACACTTCATGACTCCTTGCCAGATAAAGTCCAAACTCCTTGCTGTGGTACAAAAGGCCTTTCATGCCCCGGCCCCTGATTTTTGTCTCTGATATTATTTCCCATCATTGTCCTACTTACAGTCCTCTCTCCCCAGGTAAGATGTGATTTTCTGTGAAGAATTTGCAATTTGGGAAAATTCAAGCACATACATCAACAGGTATGGCACAAAGTGATAAATTGTTAATAAAGGCAAATAAAACTTACGGGAGCCCAGAGGAGTATCAATTGAGAGATGATGGGGGGTGGGCACTAAAAACCTGCTGATATTTTTGTTAAATTTTAAGGAATAACTAGAAGCTACTGATTAAATGGCCCTTTGATTGCTATGCTCCCAGGTGAGGGGAACTCCTGAGTTGGTTCAAATACAGATGCTAGGGGCTTCCCTATTCAGATGCCATCCTCACTTCTAGGTAAACAGAAGTACCATTTTCTAGTTTAGTGGGATTAACGAATAGTTTGGACCTCTTAAAAAAGGGGTTTTCAGTTGGGATTTGGCAAAGCCTTCTTATACAATGGGAAAAAGACTCCTGAGGAATGATTGATCAACCGGTATCACAGGCAAAACAAAGATGATCAGCTCTCATCACCGATCATCTGCACGTACTAGTTTGGCTAGTATGTAAAGAAGGACAGTGCTGTGCTGTCTTAGTCTGCTTGAGCTGCTATAACAATACAACAGACAGAAATGTATACCTCACACTGCTGGTGCCTAGAAGCCCGAGGTCAGGGTGCCAGCCTGGTCAGGTTCTGGTAAGAGCCCTCTTCCAGTTGCAGACTGCCAACCCACTATGCCCTCACACGGTGGAAGGGGAAAAGGACCTCTAGGGGGTCTCTTATAAAAGCTTTCATCCCACTCATGCGGGCTGCACCGTCATGCCCTGAGCATCTCCTAAAGACCCCACCTCCTAACACCACCACATTGGACACTAGGTTCCAACATATGAATTTGGGGCGGGGGAGACACAAACATTCAGACCAAAGCATGTGGGATGGGATGAAAGCGGCACCTGCTTTGGACTGAGTACACGCCCCTTCACCCAGCACCTGCAGATCTTGCCCATTACCTGAGCAGGTGCCAGCCTTCTCCAGCAACGCACCTTATGAGCTTTTTCTCCCAAATACCCCCTCCCCGAGCAACACCCACCAAATCTACCTGCAAGTGGTAATCTTCCTCTCAAAGAAAGCACATAATGGTGCGTGGCTGGATGGATGGGTGTTTGGATCGGTGGTCTGCATGCATGAACTTCCATTTATGGGATAACGTCTGTTCCACTTCCTTCTACTATAATCATCCTAATTATTCCTGGGGTCATGAATAATTGACCAAACACAAAGAGGAAATTAATGGAGAAAATGTATATAAACTTTTATTAAAACCTCCATGTTCTATGTTCCTTTCTTCCCTGGTGAGTGTCTATTACTCCTTTAAGACCCAATTTAATAACTCTCTCCTCTGTTGGGAGTCCTCCTGACTCCCAACTGATTTGATCACTCCCTCCTCTATGATAAAACCGTATTTTGTATACAATTAAAGTTGCAGTTATCACAATATTACTTTTCACAAGACCCACCAGACTGGGTGCCTAAGGGCTGCAGCCTACATAACTGCAGGTTTTCCCAGGCCATAGTCCTCCCAGCACAGGGCCATGTCACTGGTCTGGCTTTGCTGGGGGAGACTCTGTTCCAAATAAGAGTATATACTTGATATTGGAAATTATCAGAAGCATGCTTTTACTTCCAAATGATGAGCACCCTATCTTTTTTGTCAGAGCAGACTGAACTGAACTTTACCTGTCTTTTTGACTCATGATCGTTATTTAGAACTGTTGCTACAGACACGTTCTCGAGGTCTCCTAACGGGTGGGCTCATGCTTCCTTGCCTGTTTTACCATGTTTTACCCTTACTTGTCTTCTGCTTTGTCATGAGCTGGGCCCTTCTCGTCTTCTTGTCTGGATGCCTGTTGTTAGGACATCACCCAACCTCACATTCCTTCGAATGTGTTGCTTCTGTTCTACTTCAGCTTATGAATCCAGAAAACTAACGTCAGTGGGATCTCACCTACATAAACAGACTTGAGTGAGAGCAAGCGGGACTTTCCGACAAGCAAATCATGTGACACTGAGACTTGCATTTTTGTTGTTCTAAGACTTGAGAAAGAAAAAAATAATTATTCCTCGACCTCAAGTCTCCAAGTCTATTCTGAGTGAGCAAAGTCCTTCAGACAAGTGAAGCCTGACAATGGACGCTGTGGACCTGAATGCCACAGCAAAAAGATAAAATAAAATTATAAATAATAAAGAGACAAACACTGTAAATTAGCCCAAACAATCCCCACGGATAAAACTGCTTAGAAAAAAATAGTTAATTCTCGGAAATTTTAGAAATAGATATAATCCTCTTAAAGCTTTACATCTTCGGACCCAAATTTATCCAATTACTTTGCATCTAAAATAGTAACCTTGGAGTGTTGTGTCATGTGTGCACGCACACACATGCTCTCAAATGGCGAGTACCCATGTTTAATCAAGGAAACCTTCTGCTTTACTGAGACAGGAGTTAGTGAAAAAGAACAGATGTGGGAAATACTGAGGGCAAGTAGCAAGCTTGTGCTCCTAGAAATTTAGCAGCATCCTTGCTGGAGGAAACAGTATAATTTTTCTTCAATTCATTAAACATTATTGGAAATTATCTTTTTACATCAGAGGAGACATTTGTTTCATGATCTGTTGAACAACTTCTATGAGACATTTAAGCTTATTAAGTTTCCTTAATTCCTATGAAATTAATTCAACTTTCAAGCAGCAAAATGTTCAGATGTTGTTTTCCGTAGATGTTTTCCAATACAAAACAAAATGCCGCTTTATTGACTGCAAGCATATGCTAATTTTCACCACAGCAGATTACACATGAAAGTCATGACAGGGCATGATAAAAATTATTTATTGTTTGCAGAGTACTTGAAAAACATTCATAATATTTTGTGCCTGAGTTTTGCATATACTGAATCTTGTAATAGGAACTATGTTGAGATTTTTCCCTAGAACTAAAAATAAAATCCTGTTTTGCCAATTACAGATCTTGCTGTTTCTCACAATACAATTAAGAGTACATCTACATGTGGTAGTTTAACTGTAAATGATTCATAGTGTAAGCAAATGTCAGATTCTTCAGGACTTGATTTTCATCACTACAATTTTATAATCGCCATGTGTAATAAAGCAGAATCTCTTTGAAAATCAGATGTACATCTGTCAACAATTAGATTAGCCAAAAAAATTAGCTGTCTAAATTTTACTAGAACACCTGAAGAAATTACAAAGCAATCAGCAGGCCTTTCAACAACCATCAATGAATAAATTTACCTTGCAATTACCAGTTATTAAGAGGGAGAAGTGTTGCTTATATTGTGAGTTTTACTTGTATATAATTTCAATGAATGTTATTGAACACTTTGTGATGTTATTTGCCATTACGGGTTTTTTTTTTCTTTATGCTTTGATGGCTTACTGACATCATATAATGGAATTTGTAATCCATTTGCCTTGTTTCTATGTTCCATAAGTTTTTTTTTTTTTTAATCTAGAGCTTTGCTTTTCAAAGTATAATCCATGAACTGGAAGGATTAGCAGAACCTGAAAGCTTCTTAGGGACACAGAAGGACACAGAATCTCAGGCCCACTGGATCAGAATCTGTTCTTTAACAAGAACCCCAGGTGTCTTGAAAGCACACTAATGAACCACTCACTGCCTTAGAGCAACAACTGCATGTACACAGTGTTGGAATTTGTAATATGAGCATTTGATACTGAACCTGGAAACTGCTGCAACTGAATTTTTAAACTGAAAGAAAAGAATTGTATCAAAATTATCGGGTTAACTTAAAAAGCTACGCTGATGTCAGCAAATCTATATCCCTTAAATGTTTGTTGCAATAAATAATACATAAGTGAACAAAACGATTTTAAGGCTAGTTGGGCATCAAAATTCTTATTCCAAATGCTACTTGCAGTATTTGGCAGACTTTTCATTCAATAAACAGTGCCAGGCCCTGTGACAGTGATCAAGGACCAGGGAAAGCAAAATTGTCAAAGACACAGCCACTCTCCTCGGGGAAATTATATTCTGATGGGGGAATAGGGACCAATAAGCAAGTGTTTATAATAAAAAAATTATCATCACAACTAGTTTGAGTCTATATAGTGAGATAAGTTATTCTGAAACACTCATCACCTCTCCAGTATCTCCATCCGCATAGTGTCGGGGAGAAGTTAGACACTATATCAAGAAGGCAAAGAGAAAGAAACAATAGGGAAAAGGTTGTTGTTATTGTTGTTTGATCTTCCAGCTAGACAGCAGAAGCGGGAAAATGAGAAGCGTTGAGAGGAGCAGATCACAGCGATATGACCCCACCTCGACAGGCTGAAAAGAGAAGAGAGTAAGAGTGCCTCCAACAGTCTCCCCCGCCCAGACCAGGAGTGAGGAGGTGGATGTGCTGTGAAATCTCAGGGAAGCAGTGAGGAAAGGAGAGTGGTCAGCAGAAGAATCTCAGGACACCACTGGCATTCAACCCCTGGCAGCTGAACGGAAGCCAAAACCCACAGAACAGCTGAGGAGCTGGTCTTCTGGTAACCGCTGGCTGAGACCCCTCCATCAATATATAAGTCAACCTCATTTTGGCTGAGCAACGTGTCAGCCAAACATCACAACACCACCACCAAGACAAACTAATTAAAAACAAAAACAAACCAAACAAACAAAAAAAACAGGACGGACGACTTTAACACCCAGCGTAGTGGACCATCAAAGTGGGCGTGGAAAGCCCCATACCCTGCTTCCTAGGGGCCACTGAAGCACGTGTGTGCTTACTACGTGCCGGGTACCATCTTGCACTTTTCACTCACTACAACTGTACAATGTAGGCATTATTACTATCAACCTCATTTCGAAAACAAAAGTGATGCTCAGAAAAATGAAGTCACTTGTTTGCTCAAGGATATACAGTATATTGACATATAGTAAATGGCAGGCCCAAGATCTGCCTGAATCCATAAATGTGTTCTTAACTATGGAAAAGAAGTAAATCATAAGAGGGAGGTGCACAGTTTTTGTTGGGAAGTTATTAGGCAGAAGGTTTATCTTACTCTGACTTACGAAGAGGGTAGAAACATACTGGAAGAGGTGGAATCTGTTTCCAGGCTTCAAGATAAGGAGAGGGTCACTCAGGCTGGGACACAGTATTCCAATGAATGGGATAGCACAAAGGCAAGACACAGCCGGGCACACAGGGCTGGGGAGGGAAGTAGATGAGCATTCAGCACTGCTGGAGTGGAGAGTGACGGCAGGGGCCATTTAGAGTGACAAGGCTGGAGCAGGGAGGGTACAGCTCAATGGTAGAGGGTATGCTTAGCATGTATGAGGTCCTGGGTTCATGAGGCCCTGGGTTCAATCCCCAGGACCTCCACTGAATACATACAGAAATAAATGTAATTCTCTCCCCCCTCCCGCAAAAATAAAATAAAATAAAAGGAAATTAAAGGAAATAGAAGGATGGGGCTGGAGGTCTATTTTATGGCATGTTAAATAATGTGAACTTCAAACATATTAGCATAGATATGAACTGAAGGCTTTTGCCCCAGAAAATAAAAGATAAACTATTTACTGTTTCAAATAAAATAATATGAATTAGGAGCCATAATAATTAAAAACCTACAAAACACTGTAAAATGACTATAGCTCAATAAAAAAATTAATTAAAAAATAAATTAAAATAATTAATTAAAAACCTAATATTGGAGACAAAAACACTAAAATGTAGTTGTATACAGCACATTTTGTATAGACATTATATCATTTATCACCTAGAAGTTTCATTTATTTGCTGCTCCCATCTCACCCATGCCTCTAAAGTAAATTGTCCATGGTTAGCTTAATACTTGGTGTATTATGAGATATGTTGACTGGATGTTTAGTAAAAATGCTAAGTGTTCAACATACCTGAACAGATTTTTTTCACAAAAGAAAATATAAATGGCCCTAAAAATATTAAAATTTAAATAGACATTTTGATTCAACTGATTTGCAGTGAGACCAGTCATCAGAATATTTAAAATCTCCCCCAGGAGATTCTAACACGCAAGCTTGAAAAGAACTGATTTTGGAAGCACTCTGGTGTTATCTTGGGCTTGTTCTTTTATTCAGGGGAGGAATCTTTACCATCCCCTTGGACTGGGGAATCAGTTGAGGTAGAGGACAAACATATCAATAAGATATGCTGTCCACATCCAAACAATGAAGCTGGGGACAGCGGTGAGATAGGGTCTTAACTTTAGGTGAATAAACTTATTAAATCTCTACCCTAGCATGTGTCTAGTGCCCCCAAGTGCAACTTCTGATTTCAAATGTCTAGAAAATAAAGCTCCAGGCTGCTGCCCATGGGAAAGATGGAGTCACTTGACTGTGGGAAGTGGGGGAGGAGATCTGGAGAGTTTGAAAACATACCATGAGTCCTGAGTTCCAGGCCCAATCTGCACCTCTGCTTCTGAACAAGTTTCAGAGTCTTCCTGGAACTTTGTACATCCATGGAGGGAATCTGCGTGTTCCTAGGTTCTCCCCACCCACTACAACCCCAAGCAGACCCCTCTTGCAGGCTGACTCAGTCACCGTGCGACCTCTGCTTTCCACATTCTAGAAGGTTGACTCCTTGTGTCGGCTGGTCTCTCTTTGCCATTCTGCTGTCTCAGTGTATGTGTGCCTTTCCCCCCATCTTTATATAATTTTTTAAAGGTTTGAGATGAAATCTAAAGGCTTGATCGTAAATCTCCCTCCTAGTGGCTCTAAATTCGACTAGAGATGATTGATCAAGAAAGTGAACCTAGAAGCTACAGGAAAACATTAAAACAGGGGAGAAGATCACAAGTCGTCTTGAGAAACCTTGTTGATACTTCACCTGTGTTTAAGCCACAGGAAAGGATTTTAAGGAGCTGTAGTTCCAGTGGCATCAGCACATGTGTCTACTGTGCCCTGGGCTGGCAGTCCTTCAGTTTGAAAGTGAGTAGGCTAGCCCATGAATCATGCATTGAAGATACTCCTTTACGTGTCTGCCCAATCTCTCACTAGACTGTGGATTCCTCAGTTTTGTTTGGAGGGCCTAGGATAGAATACGACACCTAGTGGCAGGGCAATTAATTTTTGACAGAGAAAAGGAGGAAGGCAGGAGGGAAAGTAGGAGAGGGTGAGGAGGGGAAGGTGACATCTGTTCTCAGTAACCTATTTAAGATCTAAGACATGCGAACAACGAGCCTGCAGGTTTGATTTAACCCAGTTAGTGGAGGTTTGACATGTGCCCATCACTACGTCATGCACTTTACATATGTCCTCATTGATCCTGCTTGATCATCCAAATAGGTAGGAGAGATCATCTCCGAGTTCAGGTTGAGAACAACATTCTGAGAGGCTAAATAAGTTGTTCAAGCTCACAAAGGTAAGCTGGTTTTGGAATACACTGGTTTTTCTGATCTGCAAGCTTATTCTGTGTGTAATACGATGCTGTTTCAACATGTCAGTTAGAAACAAAACTCAATTAATATAGTTGTCCTTGCCTGACACACAGCATCATCCAACATACGAAGACTGCCCCCGCAGCACGGCAGTCAGCTCGGGCAAAGGAGGATTCGCATCACCTGCAGGCCCATTTTTCGTCAGTTTATTTTTAATGACCCACATACTGGCGAGATGAACTTCAATATAATAGTTCTGTAGACACAAACTGTGTCTAACTCAAATTCCTTCTACTACAATTTAAGCCCATTTACTCTTCCTTTATCCTCAGGAGAAAAGGAAATATCTGATAATCTTCTTTCTTCTAATAAGATTGCCACACTTTTGAAAAGTTGTAATTTATGGTGTCTCTTACACAGTAGCAAAAAAAAAAAAAAAACCCAAAAAACTCCCTCTACTCAACACTGGCCAGCCGCTTAGTATTTATGTATTCAATCTTTATTGGATTTATACAGTCATCTCTCCCCTGAAGAGCTCCAGGTTCTATGAGAGAACTTTTAAGCAGCAGACATTATTTCAACATAATGAGCCTGACTCTGTCTCCTACAGAAGAAAGCAGAATATCATAAACTTAGCCAGGAAAGGATCACTGATCTGAAACAAGCCAAGTCCAATTTATAAAGGCAAAACGCCCGAAGAGGGAAACTGCCAGTGAGAATCAGAGCAGGGCTAGGAAGAGCGCTAGAGGGGAGAGTTTTCAGTGAAAGGCATTCATGTGAAGGAGAAGCACCCGCTTTCCTTTCCCACGAAGCTCATTGTTGCAGTGTGTGCAGGAAGGAGGGGGGGATGAGGAGGTCCTGCAGGTGGAAAGAAGCTGGAACGGATGGGAGAGTGAAGACTGCAGAAGCAGCCACGTGGGAAGGGCGGGTCCTTCAGTACAGACAGTAAACAGAGCAGAGGAAAGTGTGACAGGGGAGCGAAGTCAGGACTTTGATGGGGAACCGGGGGAGCAGGGGATTATAGGGAATCCTGACCCTGATATTAACCCTGCCATTACCTGGGATTTCAACACAGTCACCGACATGACAACAACACACAACGCCCACTCTTGTGCCAGAGGGAAAAAAGGACCACAACAATCACTATTAGGATAATGGACAAAACTGGAATATGGGCTGCAGACTAGAAACGATAAAATATTTTATCAATGTTCAATCAATCAATCAATCAATCAGTCCAGTCATCAATGGCCAAGAGGATAAACTACTTTAGAGTACTTAGGGTGGTTCTTTGGAACATATCTCTTCACACAAGTTTTGTTCCAAACACAGTTATTGTAAAGAAATTAATTAGATCATATGGTTAAGACTGCGGTCTTCTAGCTTAAGAAAAACTTCCACCTGTGAGGAATATCACTATTGGTGTGTATGTGGTCTAGCTAGGAGTTTGTACAACTCAGACACAAATTCTCCAGAGCACTAGAATTTGTTTCATGGGATCCCTATGCCCTGAGTAGACAGAAGACATTATCAGGCCCCAAATCTTAAGCCCTCTGGTGCTGACCCTGTAATGTCCCTTGTAGTCACTCCACAGTGGCTTGTGAAGCAGCCAGCATAAGGACAGAACATCCAGCCGAACTGCCCACATCCGCTGACTCTGTGAGAGGGGAAACATTACATTTATTGAGCTGATTGAACTGTCTAACAAGAAACTCTTGCTTACTAATCTCAGGGAGAATACTATTAGAGTTCCAAGGAATATTTTGCACGGCTACTTGGAGTGGCGTGATGGGGTGAGACCCCACCAAGGGAAGGCTTGAGTAATGAAGGGTAGACATGAAATAGCCTTTCGGGAGGAGTCGGTCTTGTCTTAGGAGGACAAAGCTACAGAAAAAGCAGAGAATGTCCTTTTCTACCCTTATCCCATCAGCACCATATGAGGGACAAGAAATTCAGCTCTAGACTCAAAAAGACCTGACTTCGCTTCCAGGCCTTGCGACTCAGTCGTTGGAAAATTTCACAAAGTTAGTGGAACTCTTTGAGCCTCAGTTTTATCATTTGGAAATGGGACTAGTAACTGTATTCACTTCGTAAAATTTTTGTGACGATTCAATGAAATAATGCATGTATAGTGGTCGATATAATGCATGGTTACCTATCAGCACTCATTGAACTTTAGCTTTTACCAGCGTAATTACTGTTATATTATTAGAGATTCAGACTTGCTCCCAGGAAATAAAGGGAAGAAATACCCACATTTCTTACTTATGTCCCGTACCTAAACTTTCTTCTATTCTTTTAAGTGCTTTATTTTTTCTTCTCAGCACGAATACTTTATTTTTTCTTAACAATTAGTTTGTTTCCGTTATCATTTGACTCCCCCACTGGAAGACGAGCACCAGGTGGACACATCTGTGTTGTTCATCCTGTGTCCCCAACACTGCAGATGCCAAGACGAGTCTATTGAACGAGAGAAACAGGCTTGGCACAGTGCATACTTCCTAAATCTTTAATTTGATTGAGATGAATATAAACAAATGTGTGGATCCAAAGAGTGGTTGGAGACAACTCCATTTTATGTGTCAGTGGCTGTTCTTCCGTACGGGACATTTCTTGCACAGCAGGGGACACCGTGAGTGGCAGCTGCTTTATTGCTGATTGAGAACTGGTTAATGAATTATGACTGCTTAGCATAACGGAGAGGTGAGTAAATTTGAAGAGGGCCAGGTTGATCAGCAGAGTGATTTAAATGTTAGAAAACAGGATTTAGGATGAGAGGCTAAGGGAATTGGGGTTATTTAGCCTGGAGAAGAGTATGGGAGGATGGGATGCAGCAGGCGAAGGCCAGCTGTTCTCCATTTTTAGAGACTAATCCATGTAATGAATTGCAGGAGGTGATGTGTTAAAGCGAATTCACCAAGGGACTGAGGATTTTTTAAACATACATTTGTGTTATGACTTCAGGGAATCTCTCAATTTTAAATTATACTAGAGAAGTATAGTTGAAAAAAATCACAGTAAAAATAGCTATAATTAGGTATTTGGGAATACATATGTGGGTTTAAATTAAATCAAACATTCATCACAACACAAAACATACCAACCTGAATACGTTACTTGGACACGTAGCCTCCTCTTAAGCTTGTTGTACGTTCATTATTTCCAAGACAATTATTTAAATTCAGTAAAATTTTGATTAGGTTATGATTCAACACAGGGTTTTTCCCAGGAAATAAACGAATCTAGAACTTTATGGGTAAAATAAATATGAAAAATAATTAATATAAAACTTTACATAATCTTGATTCAGTACTGAACGTACTGCTAGAATTTAATGATTGGGAATAATCATCTTAACTTTCATTTCACTTTATGTAACTTGCAAAACATGTCAACTGTATCCCATGATGAATGCACTACAGCAAAGTACAACTTCAAAATGTATCATCTTACAAATCTCTTAGCAAAGAATTATTTTGCAACTTAAAAATAATCCTCACAAGAATAATTCTGAAACCACATATTTAACAAATATTTTAGAGTTGAACAGACCTATGCTACAAAAACATGCTCTAATTTTACTCAAAGGATAGAATGTCTGCCTTAGTAATTTTCTTCTTTTCTCGCTGATGATTTAGTTTCTGCGTGGAATGAAATCTCATTTTGTTAGATATTTTTTGAAAATAATTGCTCTCATAAACTGAGTGTGTACTGAATGTAAGCACTATGTGTGAATGACTCCTATTTCTCACAACAGTCCTTAGAGTTAGCACCACTGCAGTTATTTCTAGAGAAAGAAATTCGTCTTCGAGGACCGCGCTTGTGGCTGGCGTGGCTGGTGTTCTGTCCCAAGATGTAGGACTCTAGAATATATGCCTTCTACTTTCAAATGTTTGTGAAAAATAACTGACCCCATACATGAGTAACAATCATCTGGGAACGTTTAAATAATATATCCTATTAACCTGGGACTCAGATTTTAAGTAAAATCTTCAGAGAGCTGGTAGAGCCTAGCGGTTAAGATTCTGAGGTTTGAAATTAGTTGGCATGAGTTCAAATACTGACTCCAAAAGTTTGCCATGTCTCAACTAGCTTCACTTGCCCCTCTGTCAGATGGATTCGACACAAGTAAAACCTACTTCATAAAGCTGTTTTGAGGATGAAATGAAATCCTGAACGCATGCCAGATGTACAGTAAATGCTCCATCATTGTTATCGGGGATGGTAAATTATGCACCAAACGTAAACACAGAAAGCCCAGTCTTCATCTTTGCAAAGCAAAACAATGAAGGTCTGAGTTTCAAACTAGCATGTATGCCTTTGATATATTATTGTACTAATTTTTTTTTTTTATATTCTTGTACTTTCATTCCAGCTTTGCTGTTGAAATGGAAGATAGTGAAATGGCTGCAGAATCCTGTATCTTTACAAGCGCTTTAATTTGGGATGTTAACTGTCTTGGGGAGGCTGCTGTTTAATAATGCATTTTCAGGAAAGCATATCTTTCAAATTAAGTTGTTTACATTTCAAATGCAATGTGGTAAAATTCAAGTACGTTGTCATTATTCCACAGCCGGAGGACTCATGCGTTCAGATTCTCTGAAAGGATGCTGTTTTTCCTCTCTGCTGCCGCCTAAATGGTCTCAACAGAAGCATGAGCACCATCTTTTGGCAAAAAATGAATCATGAAGCGAATTTTTTTTCCTAATGGCTCTCTTTCAACTACTCTCTTATATGCGGTCATTCTAAAATGGACCCAAATGCAGACAACATTGAAACAGTTACACTGTCAATTTTTTTTTCAAAGTGGCTTTAGCTTTGAAGGAATGAACCAAGCAACTAATTCCTTTTGCAATAACTCTAAAAATAAATAGCAACGATATAATTTAATAATATATTTTGTGGTTGCAGATCTCTGGTACCTTTCTGCTCACAATATGCATCCATCCAAAAATGCCAGATTTATATAAGAGCACGAACTCCCTGATCGCTGTGTCCATGTGTGCCTGGATCTTATTGAAGAATTACCTGATATCCCGCTAGTGTTCCAGAAGATGCTGCACTAACCACTGATCCTCCTCAGCCCAGAAAAACTCCGTTCTAAGGT
This sequence comes from Camelus ferus, assembly GCF_009834535.1. NCBI lineage: Eukaryota > Metazoa > Chordata > Mammalia > Artiodactyla > Camelidae > Camelus > Camelus ferus. The sequence goes on along the minus strand of NC_045718.1, from coordinate 3,879,251 downwards.
TGTACGGGCTCCAGCCCTCTGCCTTTCATCATGGTGTGTACCACTGCCAAGCTCTGTGTTGCCCATTTTTCTACTGTGACACTTCTTTTCCACTGTGACACTGTGGATGCTCCTGACTATTTAATATTTTAAAAATCAATATACAAAACAAAAATCCTGAATTTATGTTTATTCAACTTCTAAGAAGACTCTGAGTTGCACGAATATTATACGGTTACTGTTTCATATTTTTGGAGAGGCAATAAAATGAAAAAAAAAAAAAACCTTCAATGTTATACTTTCATTTATACCTGTGTTTGCATGTAATGAAATACATTGAAGATGGTTTGTTTGCTGGAAATAAGAACTTTACATTTATTAGTTTTTAATGCTAAAATATTACAGATACTAAATGTATGAACCATATCATTTCCAAAGAGACAAAATTTTCCCAAATCTTCGAATATATGTGTTGATTTTTAATGGGAAAGGGAAGCAAGTGAGACACTAAATCTCTATCATAACATGAAGAAGAAAAAATCCGGCAATTTATTGGGGAAATAAGACATAGCTCAATCTATTGTTCCTAAAAGTTTGCGCATACTATAATATAATATAATGTAACATAATGACATTAACAGAATACTACAAATTCAAAGACGTAAGAAATTCATACTATTGCAAAGGGTATATTGACAAATAAAAATATTTTGATTCAAAGACATTTTATATGATCATCTTAACAAAGTGTCTTAGGCCAAGGTCTCCAGCTACACTCTAAGATGGAGATCTGTGTGCAGCAAGTTTACTGAGAAACACTCCTGGTACCAAGACCTCTGAACGAACAGAGAAAGGAGGATTAGGCACAGGGAGAGGCTGAACTGTGAGGCAGTTCAACAGCGGTCACAGCCAATCCCTTGGGGACCTCAGGAGCTGCGATGGCTCCTCGGGGATGTCCCAAATTTAGGCAACAGACCTGGGCTTTTGTATGGCTACACTGAGCAATCATCAGATGTGGACCACCCCAGGGAGAGGACATAACCTTGTGCAAGGCAGCTCATTTGGACCAACTGCAAGTCCCAGGACCTACCAGCAGTCAGTACTCCCAGCAGTTGGCGAATGAATGCTTCTCACCTGGGCGTGGGGGGAGCAACCTGGGTGACGCCCTCCGACGTCCACTACATCACAATACAATGATAAGGGGGAGTGTCTCATTTATATGTTTAATCTTAATTATAGTCTTCCTCCCTAATTTGTAATATCCAGTCCATCCTTTAAACTCAAATACCACTTTACATAGAAATTCTCAGACTTACGGGGAAGTCTAAGATTAGAATGTTAGACTTCCAGACTCTGAGCTCACAGTGATTTACCAATCACCACGTCTTGAACAGAACAATCACTACATTTTTAATGAGAATAAATTATCATCAGACTGTTTCCAGTGCCAGTCTCTTGGCACCATGGTTTCCAAACTACGTGCCCAGGCACTCTGGGGTACTGCAGCAAACTCACTGAAGAATCATGAGGTATTTTTAAAATTTCATGGAGTCACATCAGTGTCAGATAGAATGTGAAAAACTACCTCAAGTTTGTCCACAGCTTTAACGTAAAGTTTAAGAAGGGCATGTTCCTTTTTATGGTGTGTCTTATAGAGCTATGATTTCTGGGTTAAAAATAAAAAGCTCCTAACATGCAAAAGTAGAATGAGAAAGGAGGATGGCCAGGCCCAAGCTAATCATTAGGTTTAAGAAGGTACGTATCCAACAGAGGCACACGTCCCATTAATAAGTAACTGTGGTGAACAAAGAAATGTACAATATTGTTTATCTTTCACTGTAAGCATCTCACTCTTTCTTTAAATGGCTGCTAAGTGTTAGGACATAAATTAGTATTAACACCTGTGGGTGCCGTGAAAAAATTACTGAGTCACTAAAGTGTCATGAACCAAGAAACTCTGGGAACCTTCAATTAACATTTAATCACAGTCAGCAGAAGGAGGTTCCAGGTAGAAGAAGCTGCAGTGTGCAACGGCCCCACAGGGAGGGAGCGTCTGGCGTATTTAAACCACTGTGTCTGCTCAGTCCCAGAAGACACTACCATCCATGTGATTGACTGACACACGGTGACGGGGCAGAGCTAAAGCAGGCCAGCCCTGAAGCACACTGCAGACCTATTAACTCGACATTCGCCCCTGAAGGCAACAGCAAGGATATAGCTGTTAGTAACAGTATAGCACTTTATAAACATTTGAGACAATGTAATGACCCAGGAGAGACATAAAAAAGAGCTAAACCAACACAAGTTTAGGTACAGTATGGTCAGGTTTTAGATACATAATTTAAAAAGACTGGCCATCAACTGGATGTGAGTTATAAAGAAGAGAAAAATGTAAGAAGGGCTACCAGACTTTTGACTTGCATAACTTGAAGATCAGTCTATGCACCAGGAAAAGGAATGCAGCAGAGAAGCATGACGTCACACAAAGATGTTGAGCTTTGCTTTGGCGCACGGAGTAACTACGTAGAGCTGTCCAACAGAGCTATACATGTGGGTCCCGAGCTCCATGTAAGACCAAACAAGTGATCTCTTGTGCCATTAGAGTGGAAGATGTACAGAGAGGAGGGGAGGGGAGAGGAGAGGAGAGGAGAGGTCAGGTCCATAACCCCTGGGATTAGGTTCAACTGCATAAAATTTTTTAAAATTTAAAAATAAAAAAATATTCAAAAGAATGGAAATAGTGTAATACTGGGATGAAGCCACAGCATCATCGGGGGCTCAAGCACCTGGTTTTCTGCTCTACTTTCTCACGGTCAACTCAAGTTCCAGACAGTTGTTGGGGTTCCAATAATCTCCTTGGGCAGGAAGAGGAAGAGAGCCACGCCCACACTCTTGTAAAGAGAAAGCTATACCCCATGTGCTATTTCCTTCACTTATTACCACGCGCTAGAAGTCAGGCAGGTGTAAGGAAACCAGCTCATCCAGGTTTGCCTAAGGTTTTCCCAACCTTGTTACTGTGTCTCTCTCAATCCCATGCAAACCAGGAGGGCTGGTCACCCTGGTCACATGGTCACATCCCATGGCAAGAGAGGCTAAAACAAGTAGTTTTTGATCTGTTTGTTTTTTATCTTCTTGAAGTATAGTTGATTTACAATGTTTCAGGTGGTATGGCAAAGTGATTCAGTTATACGTATATATAAAAATATGTACTTTTTTCAGATTATTTTCCATTATAGGTTATTACAAGGTATTGAATATGGCTCCCTGTGCATTTTTTGTAAAAACTAACCTCAAAATATATGATAACTTTTGCAAGTTCTTGGAGTCCATACTCATATGATCCTTTTATCCCAAGAATTTGTTTTGTATTTTTTTAACCGAAGTACAGTTGGTTTAGTTTCTGGTGTACAGCATAGTGATTCAGTTGTAAATATATATGTGTGTATGTGTATATATATATATATGTGTGTGTGTGTGTGTATATATATGTATGTTATTACAAGGTATCAAATGTAGTTCTGTGTGCTATACAGTAGGACCTTGGGTCTTTTTTAATTTCTTTTACATATAGTAGTTTGTATTTGCTAATCCCAAACTCCTAATTTATCCCTCCCCACCATTTTATCCTTTGGTAACCATAAGGTTGTTTTCTACATCTGTGAGTCTCTTTCTGTTTTGTAAGTAAGTTTATTTGTATCATTTTTTTAGACTCCACATATAAGTGATATCATATGATATTTGCCTGTCTCTTTCTGACTTACTTCACTTAGTATGATAATCTCTAGATCCATCCACATTGCTGCAAATGGCATTATTTCATTTTGTATTGCTGAGTGGTATTCCTCTGTATATGTATACCACAACTTCTTTATCCAGTCATCCTTCAGTGGACACTTAGGTTGCTTCCATATCTTGATTATTGTAAATAGTGCTGCTATGAACACTGAAGTGTGTGTGCCTTTTTAAGTTAGAGTTTCCTTTGGATATATGCCTAGGAGGGGGATTGCTAGATCATATGGTAAATTTATTTTTAGCTTTTTAAGGAACTTCCATACTGTTTTCCACAGTGGCTGCACCAACTTACATTCCCATCAACAGTGTAGGAGGGTTTCCTTTTCTCCACACCCTCTCCAGCATTTATTATTTAGACTTTTGATGATGGCCATTCTGACTGGTGTGAGGTGATACCTCACTGTGGTTTTGATTTGCATTTCTCTAATAATTAGCAATGCTGAGCATCTTTGTATGTGCCTGTTAGCTATCTATATGTCTTCTTTGGAGAAGTATCTATTTAGGCTTTCTGATCACTTTTTGATTGGGTTGTTTGGGTTTTTTTTTTTTTATATTAAGCTGTATGAGCTGTTTGTATATTTTGGAAATTAATCCCTTTTCAGTTGCATTGTTTGAAAATATTTTCTCCCATTCCATGTTCATTTTGTTTGTTTATGGTTTCCTTTGCTGAGCAAAAGCTTATAAGCTTAATTAGGTCCCATTTGTTTATCATTGCTTTTGTTTCCTTTACTGTAGGAGATGGATTCAAAAAAATATTGCTGTGACTCATGTCAAAGAGTGTCCTGCTTAGGTTTTCCTCTAGGAGTTTTATAGTATCTGGTCTTATATTTAGATCTTTGTCCATTTTAAGTTTATTTTTGTATATGGTATTAGAGACTGTTCTGATTTCATTCTTTTACCTGTAGCTGTCCAGTTTTTCCAGCACCACTTATTGAAGAGGCTCCTTCCTCCATTGTATATTTTTGCCTCCTTTGTCAAAAATTAATTGACCATAAATGTCTGGGTTTCTTCCTGGGCTTCTATCCTGTTCCATTGACCTACATGTCTGTTTTTGTGCGAGTCCATGCTGTTTTGAATACTGTGCCTTTGTAGTACAGTGTGAAGTCAGGAAGCATGATTCCTCCTATTCAGTCTTCTTTCTCAAGATTGTTTTGGCCGTTTTGGGGTCTTTTGTGTTTCCATACAAATTTAAAATTTTTTAAACAAGTAGTTTTTAAGTTACTGAACAACAAACTCAGTTAAAAACGGGTTTTGTTACTAAGAAGGAAGGAAAAACTGGACCTGTGATTTGTATACAAGAAATACATTAGGTATGGATAAGCAACTAGCAATGTCTTCTGTAACGTCCAGTGATCAAGACTTTAAGGCTCATCAGTACTTAAGAGATGAATGTATAAAGAGAAGGGCATTCATGAGATTGAAAATGTACCATTTAAAATGGAGAACAATAGCAAGTAAAAGAAATTACAAAAAAAAAAAAAAAAAAAAAGCAAATTTCAAGAGGACGTTTTCACAATGTAACCAAAGGCTATGGATAAAGCCTGAAATGTCTCCCTTAGTTGAGTTACACCTAAAAAGTAACACACGCATGGGGCTGGGGTTGGGGTGCACTGGGTATCCATCAAGGGAAAGGTTACCAACGACTGGAAAAAAGCACAGAAGAGGAGGGTGAGGGCAAATGAAAACAAACCTCACTTGCATCAAAACTTTACTCACATCAACCCTGGATTGCATGCCCATCCTGAGAACAGGTGTGCTTCACTTTTTCCTCCAGCTTTACTGAGGTATAATTGACATAAAACACTGTGGAAGTTTAAGGTGTACAATGTAATTATTTGATATATGTATATATTGCAAAATCATTACCACCATGAGGTTAGTTAACGCATCCACTACCTCACATAGTTACAGTTTGTGTATGTGGTGAGAACTTTTAAGATCTACTCTCTTGGCAACTTTCAAATACTCAGAACAGTGTTGTTAACTATAGTCACTAGGCTGTACATTAGATCCCCAGATCTTACTCATCTTATAACTGGAAGATTGTACCCTTTGACCACATTCACCCAGTGAGATATCACCTCACACCTGTCAGGATGGCTATCATCCGAAAGACAAGAGATAACAAGGATTGGCAAGGATGTGGAAAAAAGGAACTCTTGTGCACTGCTAGTGGGGATGTAAATTGGGTGCAGCCACTATGGAAAACAGATGGAAATTTAAATTTCTCAAAAAATTGAAAATAGAACTAAGTACCATATGACCCAGCAATTCCACTTCTGAGTACATATCTGAAGGAAATGAAATCAGGATCCTCAAGAGATATCTGCACTCCCGTGTAGCCAAGATATGGAAACAACCCAGGTGTCTTCAAGCTACCCACCACCAGCATTTCAGTACTCTCTGAGAACGCATATTTTCTTTGCCTTGGAAGACTTATTTCCTCTGACAGAGAGCTTCCTGTAATTTAGGTGCTCCATCCTGGCTGCATTTTCCTTCCTGGCAACCTCACGAGGTACATTATCAGTGCCTGCGGTAAGCACTGCCCACTGTCAACATCTGTTCAGTGAAAAAGAAAGGTTCAGGGGCTTGATTCTCAAGCTCTCCTGAGTAGGATCATAAGACTCTTGATATGATGCAAAGAGCAGAAGTCGTGGTTTTTGAAGGCAAATGAAACATAACTTCACTGTAAAAATTAGGACCCCCGCCTCCTATTTATCTTAGCCACACGAAGTTTATCTCATCAGGACTTGAAGTTCACTGGCCACCCCGATGATTTTTCCTTATGTACCAGCTCTTCCCACTGCTTCCACTTCTTTTCTTGTCCAGCTTAGAAGTCACGGCCCATCACATCAACCACACTTTTCTTTTCTAGTACCCTTATGTCCCCTATTCTCCTCCTGGCAAATCGCCACCTTGATAAACCCAGTGGCTCAGCTTGCCCGTCTCAGCAGAACAGCACTTCAGCACTGCTGCTCATGAAACTCACATTCAACTCTTTGTCCACTCTCTTACCCATCCGCCACAGAAAGCTACTCTCTTCTGGGGAATCAGGCCACTTTCTTCAGTCACCTGCATTCTAAACTCAGCAGACCATCTCCCCTTCCACCTCACAGATCAAACAGAAGTCATCAAAGGGGAAGTACTTCAACCCCAGCACAGCTATAAAATCCTTCTGCTGTGATGGGCGAGGTGGCTCTCCTGTCTCCCCAAGGGTACACTGAACTCTTTCTTTGGTCTTCCTTCTTCTATAGTGTCAACCTCTCTCTCCTGTACACCATGTTATTTGTTCCTTTTTATTTCCTTGGCACCTTCCCACACATAAGCAGGCAAAAATATCTCCAAATTAAAAAAAAAAAATCCTTTCTTGATTCCTTTGTTCCTACCCTCTCTTTACAATCAAGTATCTCAAATAAGTTGTTTATGCCCACTACCCCATTTATACCCTCCCCAATCATTGTACAACGTACCCCCATCTGGATCCTGCCCCTATCCCTCCACTGAAATGACTTTGTGAGGTCACCAATGACCGTCATGTTACTGCTGCCAATGAACATGCTGTATACTCTTTATTATTATTATTATTAAACTGTGAATCAGGATACGATACAGCTTAAAAGTCAGAATATCTGTGTTCAAGTCATGCCTTTGCCATTTGCTAGCTTTGTTACCCTGGGCAAGTTCATTAATATCAACGTTTATCTATGAAATGGAGACAATAAGAAAATTTATCTAGTAGAGTGGTTCTGACTAGTAAATGAAAGAAAGAATACTTAGTACAGTGTATAGCATAAAATTCATATTAAACAAATATTAGTTTTGGTTTGTAATTATTTTTCTCTCTCCCCTTGATGGGTGACAGTTCTCCAGGGCTTTCTCACATTTTTGCACATCCTGAGAGCAGAGGCACTGATAGCCTTTTGTTCTGGAATGCCATTTCAAAGATGTTGGTACGTGGTCTCTTCTTGGAAGACAATGACTTCCCCCAGACAGAGGGCCTATTACTCGCTGCCCACTATAAGGAAGATAATGTCTCCCAGGCAAAGTCTGCTTACAGTCCATGTTCAAAGCGTGGGGTTTCCTAAGTCAGACATCCACGGCTGTGAAACAAACTCACCATGTGTGCAGCGTCTACCTAGGCCCACTCTCCACTGCCCCCCATTGTTACCCGTTCCAAGCTTCTGATGCTCACCACATGACAGGCCAATAAATCGAGAGACAAGTTGTTGGGGCAAGAAATAGTGACTGTATTCAAAAAGGTAGCAGACGAAGAACTGCTGGATGGACTGATGTCCAAAGAACCATCTTACCCAAGTCAGAGTTTAGGCTCCTTTTATACAAAAAGAAAGGGGATGTGGTTGGTTGTTGCAAACTTCTTGGTGTCAGAATCCTCTGTTCTTGCAGCTGTCCGTGTAAGTCAGGTCACAATGTTCCTGTAAACTTCCAACAAATGTTCTCTGTTCTGCAACATTTTATCTCTATATGAACGTACACAGCCTTGAGAACAGGGCTTTCCTGTACATTTCAGGCTATAGGCAACATCCTTTTACAAAAGGTGCAGAACCAGCATGACTAAGCATAGGAAAACAGAGCACAGGGTTAGAGCTAAAGGAACCGATCATCTAATATGGAGTCAGATTTGTTTTTCCCTATTATACCACAGCACATGGAGGGGGGCAAGGAGAAATGGTGCAAACAGGAACTTCAAGTTGTCTGCTCAGCCACAAACAAAGTTCTCTGGCTCTAACTCTCATGTCTTCTCTCAATGTCCCTGAAATTGTGGCAGACTTATTGCTTAGTTTGCAAATGGAGTAAAATCTCAGACCCTTCATGGTTCTTGACATTCTTTGACACATCCTAATTTTCAAAACTTGAGAACATCTTCCTGAAACTCTCTTCCCTTGGCCTCCATTATGCTGTTATCCAGGCTTACCTCCTGCATTCTCACTGCGTCTTACTTCTCTTTGCTTCTGACTCCTAAAGCGATCATGCCTATGTTGTTGGTGTTCCTAAGAGTTCTGTCTCTCTTTGCTCCTCCACCTCAATCCTTCCATACTTGTCTGAAACACTCCTCTCTCCCTCCATGGTTTCAGTTAATATCTCTCTGATGAAGGCCCTAAATCTGTATCCATAGTCCAGATCATTCTCTCAAGCACCAAAATACATATCTGATTGGTTGCCAGACACTCTCACTTAAATATCCCATCGTGCCTAAAACCCAGCATAATGAAAATTGAATTCATAATTTTCTCTTGAAAATGTGCTCCTGCTTTAGTTGAAGTAATAGAGCTATCTCTTCTCATAGTTTCCCAGGTTACAATATGGGTGTCATCCCTTTCATTTACCCCCAGTTTCAGTCACCGAGCCCCTTATGCTTCCCAAGTAGGTCTGAGTATAATCATTTTCCACTATCTACATTGACGTCATCATAAACTGAACCACTGTTATAGTCTCCTAAACTCTCTCCTCGTATTCTTTCCTCTTCCAGTTCATTTATCACATAGAAATACAGTAATCTTAACACTTAAATTTTGTTTAAAATATTTCTAAATGGCTTACCATTGACTTTATGTCAAAATTCAATCTGTTTAAACTGACTTACAAAGTTCAGAGCAATGCTCATTTCTTCTGCCTGAGATTCTACTCCTCAGTCATTCAGTTCATCTCTGGGCTCCATAAATGTGCAGATTTCTCTCTTACTCCAGGCTATTGCCAATGCTGTTTCTTCCTGGGTTACCAAGTGTCCAGTATTTAACTGGACAACCTATTTCTATATTGTCTTATCTAATAAAATCAAAATTTGATAGTGGATGCCGACATTCATTCCTTATCATTAAACAACTTCTTTAATGTGCAACAATCTGTTCTGATAATGAACCTAAACAGTTATACATAATTACCAATTAATATGTAAACAAAGTGACTGTTACAATACTACCTCAAATGAGTTTCCTATTAGTCTAAGGGAAAAAGCAGGAGCTGGTTTTAAGAGCAGACGCGTCTCCTATTCTGGAAGGGTTAAGTGTGACAAGCTCTCTTGGTCCCATAGATATATGTTCTATACACAAAGTATTTTATGAGTTCAATATCAAATATACACAAGTACTAAATAATATTACTTTAAAACATAACAGAGAGAGTGTCTTCTGCTTCTAGGTATCCTGCAGTAGCTGCTACCATGCACCAAATGAAATAAAACAATGAACAAAACAATGAACAAATGAATGGAGAGATTTTATTTATATATATAAATATATATATAGCTCATATGACCCACTGACTTCATGCACTAAGACATGTAATTGTCCTCAGATATTCAGCCTTAGAGAGATGTCCTTAGAATGCTCTTCCTCTCTCCTATTTATCTGTGTCTCTCAAGGCCCAACTATATTTTTTTACCTACATAATGACTTTCTTGACTAATTCCATTACTGATTTTTATATTTCTGAATTCATACAGCCTTAGAGGTTATTCATATACTGTTATCATTTCACTGTATATTCTTAACCCACTCAAAATTAAAATTTTAATCACTTGCTTCTATATGAGACCAAAAACTCCTCAAGAGAAGTCCTTTTCATAGCAGCTACTGTACATCACATTTCACTGAACAATATTCACTGGTTTACAGACTGGTTGATGGTGTATTTTACATAATAGATTAAAAGTGGGAAACATGGCAACAACCATTTATAAATTAAGAAAAAAGAGCAAAAGGGAGGTTGTAGCTCTCTAACCATCTGGGATATATCACTGCAGTACGTTATAGGCCATATCCCCATGTGACCATTCAAACAAGGCCACTTTTCAGTGCACTTTTCGTGTTTTTCCCTCAATCTTCTTATTGAAAAAAAAAATTGGGCTTGATATGTCGGTGACTGTTAGTGTCTGACTGTCTTTGAATCACTTTACTTTATTCTGTTTCCAAAACTATGAATTGTTCTGTCTAAACCATAAAAGAAAGATTGTGGTGCCTGGCATTCTCTCTTCTTCTTAACCTATTCTGGACCTACAAATTCTTTAAGACTTGTTCATATTCTTACTTTCCCTGAAGTTTTCCCTCCCTGATCTAGTCCAGACTGATTTCCCCTAACACTTCTTATGTATCCCTTAGTCCTTAGCACATTAATAAGTTAATATGTTTTCTTAAAGTATTTATTGAATAGATTTTAAAGTATATTTTAACACCTTTATTGCGGTATGATTCCTGTACAGTAAACTACACATATTTCAGATGTACAATTTGATGAATTTTGATAAATGGATACAACTAGGAAACCACCACCACAATCAAGATACCTAACATTTCCATCACGCCCCAAAAGGTGCAAATTTTGAACTCCTGATTTATCCTTTCCCACCCACTTTTCCCCCTTGTAATCATAAATTTGTTCTTAATGTTTGTGAGTCTATTTCTGTTTTGCAGGTAAGTTCATCTCTTTCCCTTTTTTTTTTTAAGATTCCACATATAAGCAATATCATATGGTATTTTTCTTTCTCTAGATTATTTTTTTAATCAATAAGGCAATGTAGTGTTTAAAGAGTAAGAAAAGTATATACTCTGAATCTATTAGAAGACCAATATGTTTCAAACATTGGAAAGAGAATAATATAGAATTCATAAATAACCGAGAAGTGCCAAGGGTGACAGGTGCCTGAAATGAAAACGAAAGAAAATGGAAGGGTACGGGGTACAGAAAGAGGAGCAGATGAGCCATCACTTTAAAAAGTGAGTGTAAAAGAGGACTATTTACTGTGATTTTGAAAGGAAGAACGGACCATTTGTCAAAAGCAAAGATGATTTAACTTGGCTGCAACAACACGTGGAGGATTAAGGACCGACACAGTCCTCTTTAGATACAAAGGTGACAAGAGACACAGAATAAAAGGAAATTGAGGTGTGAAATACAACAGAGTTCACGATACAGAGAGAAAGTAAATGAAAAGAAGGAAAGAAAGTAAAGGCGGCAATAAATCATGTATTGAAGGGTGAGAGGGAAGATCAGGACAACTGTATAAAGAAGAAAAACACCCATCTGTCTCAAGAGTGTAAAGGAATAAAAGCAGACTCACCTGCAGAGAGACAAACAGTAAGTGTCTTACAGCTGGTGAGCCACCTGGACAAAGGACCTAGAATATTATCCACACAGACAGGGTGGATGTTGAGATAAAGCGAAGTAGCTGAGATGGGGGATTAAAGATAGCCTTGGGGTATGTTAAAAGACTTACACAGAAGCAGGTGAGACACAAAGGGGATCAATTGTCTGCCGAGAAGAATGCAGCACGGGTACCACGCAAAATGAGAAAGCTTAATTACTACGAAGCAAGACTTTAAGAAAACAGAAGGCAAGTGGAGTTAGAAGCGATGACAGGACATGTGACGTGGGCACGGCAGAACCTGAGCCCGCAAAAGGGTCACTAAGAGGCAGAAAGATGCACTGGACTCGAAGACAGTGAAGATGCCACCGCCGGCAGGGGCAGAGAAGAGAAAAGGCGGCCCAGGTAATAACTGAAACACAGCAAAACAGAACACAATCTGAGATGGACAAGGAATGCTTCAGGGTTAAAAGGGAGAAGGGAAAAGTGATGCAATACACAGTGAATTTAAGAAAAATCGTCTTCTGACATTTAGGGGAAAACAGAGTCACAGCAAACACAATAGTCTTCATTAGACTGCCACGGTAGAAAGTTACGATGTCTTCAAAATGCAGGTGGGGACAGTGAATGGCCCTCTGTAATTTAGGGATGGGGTGGCAGGGTGGGGCAGGGGGACAGGGAAAAGGAGGATTTCCCTACACAAATGCCAAAAGCATAATGCGCCAGCATCCTGAAGAGGGTGGAATAAACCCAGCCAAGAACCAAATGGGATACACATTTAGGTTATTTAAGGAAAAGTTCTAAGCAAGACTCTGAGAAAACCAATTAACTATGCTGAAGACGGGAGAGAGTTTATATCACTACAGCGTTGCCACGTGACACTGATGGGTGAGCAAACTGAATCAAGGAGATCAAAGGACCAGGTCATTATGGAACAAGGAGAGAATTCAACTCAGCTCCACTAAATCGAGGTACTTCAAGATTAAAGTTAGAATAACTAGTTTATGATGAGAAATAGTCATATAATTTATGCTAATGAGAGACATACAGAGCTCTGTTTTGTGTGTTCTAATAAACACAGACAATTGTAGGAGAAATTCACCCACGGCGCCAAAAGCTTAGGGATGCGATTATACTGAACACAGCAGTCAGCACGTCAGCCATGTCTCCTCCGTTCTGAGGAGCACAGGACCTGGCACTAGGCCTTGCTCTTAGCAGACTCTGAACAAGTGTTTCCTTCATGAGATAATGAATATAAATGAAAAGGCAGATAATGAAATAATGACTGCGGAATGACTTCTTTTCCAAAGAAAGGCACAACACGACATGTTCCTGTTGGGATGGTGGGGAGAAACACGTAGTGTCAACGAGTGCAAGCCACACGATATGCATTAGAATAAAGTCACAGATCCCTAGAATGGGAGGAAGAGAAACGTCTCCTGTTCTCCTAAAGCAAGAGAAGCGACTTGCTCTAACCTTAAAGCAAGAAACTGTGATAGATGCTTGCAATGAGAAAAGATAACACAGCCGGGCAGCACGGGAGGTAAAAAGGTGCACGGGGGGCGGGGGGGCACGCAGAACAGCGGTGAAGAGGGCACAGAAGGCGAAGGCGCGGCGCGTCTGCGCTGGGAGGAGACGAGCCACGCGCACGCGCGGCTCGCTGGGGAAGGCGGGACAGGCTGGGGCACAGCGGCAGAAGGACGACTCACGGGGACCGCTTGTAAAGAGCCCGCGTTTCCTGGGAAGGAAATGCACGCATCTGGATCACAGCGGGAACAGATGAAACACATCGAGGGGAGGGGGTGCATCTGGAGCCCACAGATGTGGGGGCGGGGGTGGGGGCGAAGGATGAGTGGGGTTACAGGTGCAGCTGGTAAGCGCTCTGAGCAAGGATGGTGCTGCTGGGAACGCTGGCGGAAAAGTAAATATTCCTGGGTCTCTCTAGGGGAGAGCCAGGTACTTTGTGCTCAGTGGCAGATGTAAACACTGTTAGGGGAGCACTGTCACAAGTGAAGCCTTGAGGAATATGTCAAGATTGGAAATACTAATTGTAAAGCACAAGGAAGCAGGCGTAGGCCGCCCTTTGGTGATGGGTGTGTAGCGGGGCCTCCATTCTAGCTGAGCCTCCATTTCAAGCTCATAGAAGGAAAGATGAGAAAAAGAACCACGGGGAACGTGATTTTTTTTTTCTTAAATGTCTACCAAGGAGAAAAGAAGAAAACTCTGGAACGCACTAGAAGGTTTATAACATCCAAAGAACTTTGGCTGATAACTAGAGGTTCTCCCAAGTGTGTCTAGGTGGAAAAAACAATAACCAAAGGATTTGCTGAGGAACAAAAATCAAAAACAAGTGCTATGAGCATGAGCAGATGGTACATCTCAAATAACCTGAATGCTGTTTGGTTCTTCTAGGGCACAGGAACCCAGATTCCACCTTTTTAAAGATTCTATTTAAGAATTTTGTAAGGGAAAAAAATGCAAAATTATCTGTATATTCATGTATGAGTTTCACTAGGTAACTAGTTTAATGGAATATTTCTGCAAATGACACACCACTTACCCTGACAGCATGCTTAGGCATATTTGAAACACAGACACAATCATTTACCTAGGATGTTAATAAAATTGCTTAGCATGAAATAGCGTAGATTCAGCTTTGGGGGTAGGAATATAACAAGCCATGGTCTCCCCAAATGCCACCAAAATTTTGATTCTGCAGGGTCAATCCTTAAGAAAGGAGACTACACATGTAAGTCATTTCGTGAGCGACAGCCTCGAAATATAGCTACTGCAAAACAGGATCCGCCACTTGGTGCTGCCCTGGGACTGTCCCTGGCTGCCTCTGGAATGTGTTTCTTACGTAGAAAAGACTGTGCTGAGCTACAAAACAGAAAGTGAATGGCCTGAGGAGGCTGGGAGTTTAAGACGTCAGGCTTTCCGATAGAACAGAACTCTGCACTTACAGTACCAAGAAGAAAGAAGGCTGACCTCCAGGAGTACAGGACTCTTTCTCCAGGGTTACCTGCCTTGGTTGTAGCTCATTCCCACAGTCAGAAATCTCCCCACTGTCCTGCACTCTCTTCTGCTTGGGTCCATGTCCAGTCAGGAACAAGCCTTTTCCTTTCCATCACCACTGTCTAGGCTATTGCTCCACACCCCACAAGTCCCTCTTCTGGACAACAGCTTCATAAGTCGCCTACTGACTCCTACACTGCTGCCCTCAACTGCATCCTTCACAGTGTCCAAATATTATCCTGTCCGACAAAATCATTCCCCTGCCTGTTTGGCAAGAGACTTCATGAGCTCCCCCATCTGCCTTTCCATCCCCAGCTCTCACAGCCCACCCACATCCACCTACCCAGTTAATGTACCAGCAACGCTGCTTTACCTGTAAGCCAGCACAGACTTCGCTGCCCCATACCTCAGGACTTTGCACATGCCGTTCCACCCATCAAGAGTCCCTTCTTTCCTTGTTTATCCAATGACCTACGATTTGCTTTCACAGTGATGCTCAGGGTCGCCTACCTCTGTGAAGCACTCCCTCATATCTTCAGTGTCAATCATTTCCTCCTCTGTCCACTTATATGCTTTTGCCTCTGTGCATATCATACGGGAATTTAAGCAGATGCCCTCCCTCTGGACTGTGGTTTTTTTTGAGAGCAAAGACTACTTCCTCTATATCTTTCAAATGTTATTTGTTTTTGCATCTATACAGCCAGGATTAATTGGGTAAAAGTAATCTGGAAGAAATGAGGATGCACTAAAAATAGAAAGGTAGAAACATAATAGAGAGCAGATATTAAAAGAAAAAATAAATAATGAACATTAATGTGGTCCTGGGATAAAAACAGCAAAATGCAATCATTACCTATTAAATCTGAGTACTGAGTCAAAACAGTAATTCCTTTGTTTAAATATAGGCAAAAATTGTCTAAAAATTATGCACAAAAATCATGAAGACTGTGTGAGAAAATGATAGCTATACAGATTTACCTTCAGCAAAATATAGCACCTCTGTTTATGGGAAAGAGAAACAGTGATATACTGCCAAGATAATAGAGAACAGAATGGTGACTGTTTGAATGGGAGAACAGAACGCATTCTACCTGATGTGCCAAATAAAAAAGAAGCTTTATAAGGCAGCACAAGAAATGAGATGCTTTGAAACTCTTAACCACACAAGGCTATGTACAATATCCTCAAGTTGTCAGGGAGAGTCCAAACCATAGACATAATATGAAATATGAAATTGATGAATAAGGGATAGAAATGATGATGCATTTTATTTAACATGAGAAGAAAAATGGTGATACATCTCTTGAGCAAGAGGGGAGGAAATCATACCACTTGGGACGAGAAGAAGAAAAAGAGATTGTTTCATACACTGAGAGCAGAAAAGAATTTTCTGAACTTGATTAGACCGAAAGAGAGAACCCCATGCTGAAAGACAAGCGGAAGGATTTGCCTTTGGGGCAATAACCGTAGTACCAGTGACACCACAGAACAGCCTCACAGAAGGAAGGGTGATGTCTGGGGAGCCAAAGGGAGGATGGCCGGGAAGAAAGAACAGGCCCCCTACCATGAGAGAAGAGACACTAGACAGAGCAGCAGGGAAGTCCTGGCCTTCAGACAAGAAACAAGAACACAGGCTGCTGGTAAAAATGTTTCAAAGAAGGCAAGGGATATACTACACAGAACAAAGAAAACGCTAGATATATAAAAGGAAACACTTTGATCTTTAGCCACTACGTGAGAAACCCAATGATAAAGGCATGAGAAAATCTGCTGCACCAGATGTATAAAAATAAGAAACAAAGCATCACTCTCCTAGACTGTCCACTGGGAAGGAGGAAAGAAACTTTTTAGGCTCAGGAACCTCAATGTTTTTTTTTCTGAGAAAAGGAGTAAGACTTTTAAAGGCGAGTTCTGAGAGCACGTAGGGCAGATGAAAATATAAATAAGAGCTAGTAAAAGAGTGTAGAGGGCAAAGCGCTACGGAATGTAACATAGTAAAATAGGAAATAACTAATGTGTAGAGAAAGGGCCCTTCAGAGTCTTGCCCATGTGTGCGAGTTCTCGAAATCAGCCCTCTTTAGCAAAAACTGGAAATAGGAGGCAATGATGGTGAATAAAGGCATGGGTAGACAGAAAAAAGAAATAAAGAGAAAAAAAAACAAGTTTATTCTGTATAGCACTGGGAATTATATTCAGTATCTTGCAATAGCCTTTAATGAAAAAGAATATGAAAACGAATATATGTATGTATATGCATGACTGGGACACTGTGCTGCACACCAGAGACTGACACATTGTGGCTGACTGTACTTCAATAAAAATAATTAATTAAAAAATAAAGAGAAAGTCACTAGCCCTTCACCTCTCCCCAGGTCGGTGGCCAGCCCCCTGTAAGCACTTACTGGGAGACAAGAAAGAAATGGCATCCTTGGAGACGAAAGAAGATTAGTAGATTGAATAAGAAACTCTTTTTTTAATTTGAGAGTGCCCTGCGAATAAAAAGAACTTAAAGTTTGTGTTAGTATTTAAGACTGATCATAAAAGCCATAAGGCCTTTACCCAGTCACCTGCCGATGGACATTTAGGTTGCTTCCACGTCTTGGCTGTTGTCAATAGTGCGGCTGTGCATGTTGGGGTGCAGGTGTCTTTTGGAGTCTTCTCTGGATACATGCCCACGGAGAACTACTGTCTCAAAGGCAGGGGCATGCCTTCCGTTTGACATTTGCCCTTTTGTATTATTCAAACAAGGACAAACCTCAAGAAGGGTGAAGTAAGAAGACAGAAGAATTTTGGGTCCTTGAAATCTCTGATCCCTCATACCAGCTTAGACTTTTATAACAGATCTAAAATGGCCATCGTTTTCTGGCAAAAGATTTCAGGATTCTTTCACAGCAGCCAAACTCATATATCAGCTAAAACACAGACTTTGGTCCTGATTCCATCACTGTCACTAACTGGGTGTTTAATAACAGAAATTCTTTCAGGATCTCCCACTAAACTAGCTATTTCATTCTTAAAAACAGATCATTATTATTTCACATGCATTTAAGGAGTAATAATAATAATAATAGTAATAATGGCTAAAAATAGAGCAAATGTCAGGCATTACACTAAGTGGGCCAAAATTCAAACCAAACTATTCAATTTTAACTTGATTAAACAATACCCTTCACCAACAATAATGTCCACATCTTACAAAAAAGGGAAATCAGATTAGACAGAGGTTAAGAGAAGTCCCCGAGGTCATACAGCTGGTAAATGGGGAAGCTGGGCTATTAAACATTTCAGCTTCGGAGTCTATGCTTTTATCAGTTACATTATATGAGGGTCAAGTAAATGAGAACTGATAAACAAAAGCACATATTAGCATGTTGATCACATCGTAGGTTTAAACAAGTCTCCTCCTCTTTTTCTAATCCCCACTGAACAAGCTCCCTCCCTCCCTCTCTCTCTAACACACACACACACACACACACACACACACACACACGACTACTAATAGTTAATAGTAGTTTTCCAGAATACTTCTGATATTGAGGCAATGAGTCAAAAGGCAATGTTCCTTTAGCCTCGGTAGGACCACAGAATCACCGCCTAATGTGAAAAGGAGATACTCCATTCCCCCTGCCAGCTTCCTGCAGCATCCCACCCAGAAACACAAAGGCGAGCTCCTAACCATCACAACACAGCCTTCATCATGTCGAAGGGAAATGAAAGTCCACTGGTAAATCTTGGAACAGTAAAAAAAAAAAAAAAAAAAAAAAAAATTGAACCTTTGTTTTGAGAAACGAAGTTAGAAACAACATTCACAATAAAAGTACTCCGTTCTGGGGGAGGGGAGGGGAATTTAAATGTGGATGCCCTAAGGACATAAAAATGTCACAAACTGAATGCATGCTGAGAAGAGATGTCCCTCCCTGAACAAATGAAAGGGAAAGACTGTCACATACCAGACACATAGAAAAGATGTCCTGGTGGGGTAGGGAGAGGCGTTCCCTACTGGAGCACATGGTGATAACAGATGAGATGCCTGAATACAAAGGAGGAACAGGACTGACCCCCGTGTCATAAAAGATGACACACTTGAGATGCTGTAAGGGAAAGGATGGCCTATCAGAGAAGTTAGTCAATAAAATATGGGATGTTTCACTGTTACAGAGACAGATGTTGCCTTGCGACGAGCTCCTCTGAGTCAGCTTGCAGGGCTTCCTTTGTCCCTTTTATGTTGGGGGTGGCGGGGGCAAAGGAATTACAAGGAAGCCTCCTGAGATCTTCCAGTGTTACCAGTATCCCCGTTGTTTTGACTGAATGCATTTAATAATTCAACAGAATGTGTTTTCCAAATCTGTTAAGAATAGCAGGATAACTTTTATTCCAAGAAGCAATAAACAAAGCCAGAAATAGGAACGTCTCCAAGCAAGTTTAGGAATGTACAAACGAAGGAATTTTCCAATAAATGGTTCTATGAAACCCCTGCCATCTGGGCGTTAAGAAATTGTTGAGCTGTTTTATCCATGTTACGCATACAATGTTCACTCAGAGTAAAATTCACCTTTATAGCTCCATTCTTAGGTAGTGTTTGGGCTCAGATCTACTTTGAAGGGAGAACAAAAAAAAAAAAATCAGTGAACTATCACACTGACTATGGTTCCAAGGTACCCTCAAACTTTCAAAATTCCAAATCCAATTTTTTTTCAAAAATTATCTAATAATCTGCAAAATAACAGATGTCTGGTCAAATGTTTGAGAGGAAATTTTAAATAAACTCAAATTTCTAAGCTGGAGAGAAACTGTTACTGATCACCTGAGCTTTTAAAGTCCTACCTGTGCCCTAAATGTGACAAGATGCCACGTGACGGTACAGATTTCAAAAGCATTGTGCTAGGAGGCGCTGTCCAGCACTCAGGTAAGGGGAGGGTGTTAATCCCATCTGTGCCTCTCAGCAGCTCTGTGACTGCAGGCAAGCTACCTAACATTCTGGTATCATAGTTTCATCTTCTGTAACATCAGAATATGTTGAATATCAAAATATACCTCATAGGTTTTCCTAAGGATTAAATGAGTTAAAATCTATAAAGTGCCTAGATACATATATTTTGGATATTACATTATTATATGTAATGTTATGACCTGTTATAAATATGCCGTCAGCCTACTGACTGGATAGAGATTAAACCTGAACAAACAGGACATTTATTATTTTATAAAATTCAAAATATCAGGATACTATGCTTTTCCTATCAAAATTGCAAGGATTAAGCAACAATGAAAAGAGTTAATGCTGTTAAAGGAATGGAAATGGTTGAATCAGTATCTTCTCACTCTGCTGGGGCACAGCTAAACGGGCATAACCACTTAAGTGCTTTAACAAATTATTTTGCCCTATTCTCTTGGAGAAGGTTGGAAGAAAATATACCAAATGAAAACACTGGTCACTGTACATGCACCGTGGAAGCATTCTTTTTGCTCATACAAGATTGACTAGAATATGATCGTGAAGCCCACATGCAATACGTACAGCACAAGGTAGAAATGTGCAGAATCGCATAAGAGACAGATAAAGTGCCCTAAAGATTTAAAGCTGGAAAAGCTGGTTCCAGCTGAAAGTCACGGCATCAAGTTTCAGGTGACCATGGCATCAGTGCAAGCTGAAATCTAGACTGTCAGAGAATGAATAGGAAAATCTCTGGTAACATGAGAAAAGCATGAGATATGGGACAGGACGAGGCATAATTAGGGGACAGCGAGCCTCTTAGTTTGCCTACAAAGTGATACAAATAGACATCCCTGGCGACGTCCGGTGTCGTAACTAGGGAACCACATGCATGGAGTCGTGTTACATCAGGGCAGTCGTTAAAAAAAAAAATCAACAATCAAGCAAATAGGGCTTAACGTGTTTGGTTTGTTTTTGTTTTTGTTTTTTTGGTTTTTTTGAATCATAAGCTTTCAAATGAAAATCCCAATTTCCGGAGCACCTAATCTGAATACCGGCCAGAACTGGCTGTGTCCCGTTTGAGAGTGGATGTGCCTCCCTGGGCCGCCACCCGGCCCGTGGTGCCCTCAGGCTGCGCCCACTCGAACTCTTGCTCTGCTCTTGACCTTTGCCGGAGACTGGAGTCTATGGTCCACAGAAGGATGTTAGAAGCCTGATGAATGCAGTGACTGAGATAACGTTTCAAGACTCCACTGTCTCTGTAAGTTAAAAGAGAATGTGATGTGTGCGTTCAGGAGTTTGTACCAGGGTGGACCACACCCAAAAGGAACTGCAAATCTTCACCATCCTGTGTGTCGTGTGGCCTGGAAGGAGGGGAGCAGCTGCTGATTTGGTTTAAATAATTTTTTTTTCAATTTGCCCCCTTAAATCAAAACCAACTCAAATGTTTTATTTGTCTCTTCTCTATTCAAATACATTTTTCTTCTTCCCTTCTTCCAAATAACACTAAAAAGAAACATGGCCTGTTCTTCCCTGTGGACACCTGTTCTGAAGAGTATAAAGCTCTTTTAAGTGTTTAAATGATATTCATTACATTAGCTCAGTCCTCTTCCGAGTCCGTGATGCCGATACTTCCTGGTGGGGATCAGACTAGCATGTTTCTTAATGCTCTTTAATATCATTCATTTCTTTATGGTCTTCAGCTCTTTAACAAAAAATTTTTTTTCCATTTCCATTTTTAACCACGATGCTCTCAGAGTCTCTCAAAGGAGTTGATCTTGGAGAGATCCCCTCTGAGATTTTACAGTTTATTTAGAAAATGCAGAGGTTTTTTCATGTAAAAAGATTTCTATGTAAAACGGACTGTGAAACACAGATATCAGATGCCTCTCTTTGAGAACAGGCGTTTCTGCTCCGCACTGGCAGCAAGGTGAACATTACTGTGTGCTTTGTGTGAGCCAGGCCCTTTCCTCGGGACTAAATGCGTTTGAACACATGTGCTCTTCACAACAATTTGAGCATCACAGTTTAGGAAGTGGCTACCCCCTCCCCTCCACACTGCACAGATGAGGAACTGAGCTACAGAACATGATGTAAGCTTCCCCACACACGCTAGCTGGCAGCCGGGCCAGGCTTCGAAGGCAGGCAGGCTGGCTTGTGCACCCCACCAGGACCCCCAGGACCCCTGCCTCCCCCTGTCCCAGCCCCCGAGACTCACACACGGCCCAGCGCACAGGACACGGGCCAGGCACACCCTTCGGCTTCATTTCCATTTCATTACGAAGTACTCAGCTAAGTACAAGGGTCAGAAAGGAAAAATGGAGCCTGGGAATGTGCAGCTGTCACTTCGAGTGGCAGAAAACATGATAAAAGATGCAATATTAAGTCCATATCAATGGCTTTCATATGCACATTCTGTTAATTTTTACACTCATACATGTACCATCAGGGGGTAGATGTAAAACATAAGGGATTGTTATATCACAACTATTTTTTTAATTCAAAAAAATATAGAAAAGTACAGACAATAATATAATAAATATCCATATTTCCATCACCCTAGATTGACTGCTGGCAACATGTTTTCTCTCTTTCTCGGTAAAATCAATAAAACAATGAAGACAAACTTGCAGCGCCCTTTAGGGAAGACAACTCTTTCCACCACCACCCCCACTTCCCTATATGATCTCGTTTTCTTTGATGCAAGACGCTGGTTCCCTGCCAAGACTGAATCCTTTTCCAGCCAAAGATGAATCTTCCCTCATAACTCGCCTCCCTCCCCAAGAAACAGATACAAAGAGTGTCTCTGAAACTGTGTTTGCAATTGCCTTGGGAAGGTCAGCTAAAAAGCCTGAAATTGTCTTTAAATTTATTAGCTTACAACGGTTTAAATTATTCCCATTATCCATCAGGATAACTTAATAATAATCAATTGTGAAAGTCGCAAAGACTCCATCTGAAATATTAGTTGTAAACCAGTATCTCTGAAGTCACTCTGTTGAAGATGTTGAAATTTTCCCTTGTTTTTCTCATAAAGTGTTTTTAGATTTCAAAATAGGTTCTGGAGAAATTCTCCACGGGAAGCACAAGAACCATGAAGCGTTCTCTAAGTCTCGTGTATCAACAAAACCCTTTACTCCCGTCCGCTGAAGTGGCATATCTGTGAAGAGCCAGGTTTCCATCTTTTCATCTCCTTTTATACACTCTGCTTTGGGGGAAAGGAGTTTAAAGTATATAACCTTCATGTTTCCATCCCCTTCTCCATTTTTTGTTTCTAAAAGCAATCACCAAATATCTGCTCTCTCCAAATTTCCCTGCCATTAGCTTCCAAAACCTTTCTCCCGACTGAGTGTCCAGCTGCTGCTTCTCCTACAAGAACCGTATATGTTCCCTTCGTTGGTGTGTGAGGGCAGCAGTGGTGCACACTTCAGTAGCGCACACTCCATCCCTAGATCCAGCAAGATTTCTACACCCTTGGGCTGCCTAGTTGTGAACAGATAGACATCAGTGCATGTAAAATTATAAAACACTGCATAAATATTTGCTTTTATTTTTCAGAGAAAGCCTGCATTTTTAATTAGTCACATCATTTATTCAGCTAGTGTAAGAATCACTATTTATATCATCATAATCACAGATTCACATATACAAACAAACAATATAATCTGGAGCTGTAAGTGAAAATAAAGGCTGTAACAACTACCACTCTGTCTAGTGAAATGCATAGAACACTTCTATTTCTATCACATTATGCAAACAGACACGTATTAAGAGGTAGGATTGTAAAAACGATCAACATCCCTTTGTAGTTTGTTACACAAGAACGTGACTACCGAATCTGAGACAACGAAATGAGATTAAACAGTTAAAAGTATCTGCAAATGTCAGCCACTATATGTAAAAATAGATTTAAAAAAAACAAACTTCTTCTGTATAGCACAGGAAACTATATTCAAAATCTTGTAAACACCTCTAATAAAAAAGAATATGAAAACGAATATGTGGATGTATATGCATGACTGGGACATTGTGCTGCACACCAGAAATTGACACAGTGTAACTGACTATACTTGAGTAAAAAAAAAATTATATGTGTGTGTGTGTATGTGTGTGTGTGTGGATATGAAACACGGGTATGATCCTTCTGTGCTTGAATGCACCCCATTACCCCATTACAGACTAGCGCATGCCTCTGCCACTACCCCCTCAATCACTAGATTGCATATCGTCTTCCATCATTATTCACTTGTAATCCCAAGATTGGACAAAACTGCCTCCTGGAAGACAAAGGCCTGGTTCAGGTGTACTTTGACAAAAGAGCCACCAAGCCAAGCTTTTGTACAGGGTCCCCACCAAGGTCAGACAACGTCATCCCTTACCTACTGACTCAGCTAGGTTTTCTGAGTTTCTTTGCTACTCTTCCTAATGTGCAAAAGTGCAGTAGCGTCCAGTGCCACCCACTGCAAGATCACCACTGGTCTTATCCGACACCTTCTGGAGGAAAAGCAGTTTGCACCACTGATACACAACCTGCTCCCAAATATCCCCCAGCTCTAGAAAGTCAGGGACTACACGCTACTGAGATGCTCTGTGTCACAACCAATTTATACATCCCAATGTCACCCCCATTGTGCGTCTGCGTTCTAACTTCCTCCACACCAGTTGTAACTCACATCCCAGCCATGTCTGTCCCTGCTCCTGCTGACACGACTGTCCTTGGCTCTACTTACTGGGGGTTTGAAAGTCTCCACTACCCTCTTCATGGTCCCCATGGGGAATGACAGCTTGGCTGGAAGGCAAAGGCCTTGCTTCGAGTCACTGATTTGCAGGACAATATTTAAGAGATGACATGAGCTACTGCAGCTCTCTGGTCATCACAAGATAACCCCAGGTTTACAGCTTCCCACGTTGGGGAACACGACACTCTTGGAGCGATTCCTCTGGCTGTCCCACACCCAGGGTGGGTGTGCTCATGGAAAGAGTCTCCGGCACTCTGGGCATTGCCAGGAGTCTGCTCTAACCAGGGACTGGGATTCTCCAGAGGCTGTCAGTCCTCCAATGCTGAGAATCTAGCCTTAAAGTCTCCGGTCACTTTCACAGAAGCCTAAAGACAAACAGACAAGCAGCACTGCTGTTTGCTTAGGACTCCGCTGTCCCTGAGCTAGGAAACCCTGCTCACCCCACAATGCTTCTAACACACTCAGTGAAGTCCGTGGGCCTGGGTCACTGACATTTATCACATTCTTAGCAGCCATATCTTACATTAGAGGTGAGTCAAACCATATTTTTCACTCAATTATGTTTCCTAATGGGTAAACTCCACAGGCCCTTATCTGTCTTTCTGCTCATGAGCCCTTCTAATTTATCTCCATTTTTCTGATACTAAAAAGTCCACACTAGGTTTAGTGGTCCATGTAAAGTATCTTTGGAACCCCATAAAAGGAAACTTACTATATGTAACTATATAATATTGCTGCCAGGTTTTTCTGTCTATTATTCCAGAGATACACACTTAATTTCATGCACCCCTTGGTGTTTTCTGCATCAGGATACAGACTTTCCCCCATAAAATACTGTATTTTGTTGTTCACTCTATTTTGCTGTTTTGATCCATTTTAGAACAAACTGTTTTCTTCTCTAGTCTTACTTTTAAGCCTACTCTTTTCAAATTTCATAGTATGAAAAAGATAACATTAAATAATATAAAATGTAATCTGCATGAAAAAGTGAAACAGACCGATTTAGGTAATGGCCCACTTTAAATGATGCGACACTAATTTATTTGTAGGAACTTCCTACCTCATATTTTTATTCCTAATTTATACATTGAATCTGACATTTAAAATAAAACATTCGTATGCCATGATGCCTTGTCAAATATTCTGGCAACCAAACCAAATACTGTTCACACTAATTGACATGTTTCAGATGCATAACTGTAAGTTCTTTTGAAGGCAAGGAGAGGAAAAAAAAGGAGACGTAAATATAAAACAGCAGGGATTTTTTTTTAACATGCATTATAGTATATACTGTTGACTGAGCTTATTTTCCCAAGATTATTAGGCAGTTTCAGGAAATTGTTTGCTATCACAGTTTTACACGTGAGTTCCCAAAGCACAGGGTTCTCCAGCACTGAAGGGAGGTCTAATACCACGCCATGCCTGACCGTTGCCTCCCTGAGGGGCCTGGAAGGGCCCAGGCTGTTGCAGAATATCTAACCCAACTCAGTTTCAAAAGAAGCAAAAAGTGAAAAATAAAAGCATAGAAAGTTATAAAAACAAATCAAAACCAGAGGAAAGTAACCCTTTGGTCCCGCCTACCTGTGATGTAAAATCCTGGTCTAGTTCAGCTGCATTCACAGCGGCAGTTAATATTCAGAACCCTGCCGGTGTTGTTTTTTTTTTTTAAAGGTCTTAAGTTTTACTAACCTTTAAAAGATGTTTTATATTGGGGAAGTTGTTCATCAGCTGCCAAAATAAAAGTTTATATAAAGGAGATCCTAGCCTACCACGATGACAGAACAGATTAAGATGAGTTGAGTGAGAAATGAATCACTTCTGTGGAGGAGGCGGCTGGATACACCTGCTCATCTCCCCTTAAGGTTCTGGGGATGTTCCTGGGCAGTAATAGAAATGTCTGCTGCCTGTGTTTCCTTTTCTTTAGTTTGTTTTCAATATCAAAGAATAAATTGTTTTATTTTTTTCCATCTAGGACATAATCCCAACACATTTGTTGGCCTTAGATGTCACCTAGAACTAACTGCACATGAAATGGTTTTATTTTCTTTTACAGGTTAGTAAATCAAAACAATCGTCCTAACAGGTTAACTGCTCCAAGCCCCTGAAGAGTCTGCCAGCCAGAGGCCAGCAGGAGTGCCCTTTCTTCACTGACTCTTTGGGCGTATCCAAGCCCTCTGTTCTATTACCATCTGCATCTTTTGTCTTTTGCATGAGTTGTACTGAAGAAAGAATCCAAATCTGAATGATCAAAATTAGCACAATTTTATCAGGCAGGACTGTGCCAACGAGGGTATGGAGCCTGAGGCCATGCCTCCAAAGCCAGACCCTCCTTTAAGGGCTCCTTCTCTTGACAAAGATAGAACTAGGGACAGAAAGAGAGACAGAAACAGAGAGAGACAGAGAGAGGTAGAGATAGGGAGAGAGAGAGAACGAAGAGGGAGACAGAGATATAAAGGTAATACAAGTGCTGACAGCACCCATTTTAGGAAGGGGATCTAATGGACAGTCCAGTGAAGACAGACAACAACGTTGTACTATAATCATTAAATGTGCTAAGAGACTGGATCTTAATTATTCTGACCACCAAAAACAAAATTATAATTATGTGACATGACCAAGGTATTCTGGCTACAATGGCAATCATATCATAATAAATACATGTATCAAATCAACATGCTGCACATCTTAAATATACACAAGATTATATGTCAATATTTCAACAAAAACAAAGAAAAGGGGTCCCCCAAACCTTACCCCAGCATCTATCTCACACTCACCAGGCTGGGATCCAGGGCAGCCACCCTTGTGAACCTAGCCGAGGTGTTCTCATTGTGCAAATATTCTTTCCTACTCTATGATATCTATGAATCCCCATTTCTCTAGCTGTAGCCAACATTCCTCCAGTTAGTTCTGTTGTCTGCAGAACACAGCTCAACCCTGAGGAACCCCTTCACAACCTGACTTCGTGTCACTCCAGCCTCAGGGCATCACACTGAGCTGCCCTGCACCACGTGTGCGTCTCATGCACACGAAGCAAGACCTTGGCCCAACTGTCTTTTCACTTGACCATCACAGTGGGGAGGTCCTGTTCCCTTTATCAGATGCTCCCTCTGTCTTTTATGTCATTTTAAAGTACGTAGAGTTTCCAGTTCCAATCCACTTTCATTTCTTTGAGTGATTTTCCATTTTCCTCCTCTGAAAAGGTAACTATTTACTTTTTCCCTTCCGTGCTCCTAGAGCGTGTCGTCCCTATGGTTTCATTTTGTGTTTTCTTCATGTTTAAGGGTGTTTTTTACACTAGAGAAGAAGCATTTTTCTATGACCATTATAAATCTGAATTAACAATTTAAAATGTGCTTTCAAGATCTCCTCTTTGTTTCTGGCGTTTTGCTGGCTTATTACAGTGAGCACAAATGTGGGTTTCTTTCTCTTTATCTTGTTTGAACCATATTCCTGCATCTTGGGATCCATGTTTTTCATCAGTTCTGGGGACACTGCATCCACCAGCTCTTCACATACTATGCTTCCTGGTGGTTATTTTACGTGTCACCTTGACTGGGCAGAGGGATGCTCAGGTAGCTGGTAAAACCTTATCTCTGGGTGTGTCTCTGACGGTGTACCCGGAAGAGATGAGCATTTGAATTCGTGAACTGAGTAAAGCAGAGTGAATGGCCCTCCCAAACACGGAGGGGTCACCATCCAATCTACGGAGCCCAGAATAGAACAAAAGGTGAAGGAAGGGCCAATTAGCTCTACCTCTGCTTGGGCTGAGACATCCATCCCCTCCTCCCCGGGGACAAGGTGGTTCTCAGGCTTGACACATCAGCGCTGGACCTGCATCAGGAGCTGCCCCATCCCCCTTCCCAGGGGCTCGGACTGGATGACAGCTTCTGCCTTCCTGGCCCTTCAGCTCACAGACTGCAGACCCTGCGGCTTCTTGGCCTCCGTGACCGTGTGAGCCAACCCCTACGATGAATCTCACACTGTCTGCATCTGTGTCTGTATTTCATTGCTTCCCTCTCTCCGGAGAACCCTAATACACTCCTGTTTTCCCCCACCAGCCCCTGCAAGGAACAGAAGCTGCACCCTCTCATCCCGCATTCTGTCTTCTCATTGCTCGTGCACCTCTCTCTCTTTGTTGCATTCTGGGTAAATTATACAGGTAGAGCTCCCAGGTCACTAATACTCTCAAGTTGTGTGATTTGCTAATGAATCACTGCATTTCTTTTAAATTTCAATGAGGTACTTTTTTTATTTCAACAAATCTGTTCATTTCCACCACGCGCCCCAAACACTGCACAGATGAACATACCTCAAGAACAAGGAATGGCATTCCTTTTCCATAATTGGTCACATAACAAATATTTTAGATTTTTTGGGCTACAGGGGAAAAAAAGAATGCATATTTTGAGGCCCGGGATGAAAAGGTCTGGCATATAGTATATAATGAATGGCTGCTGGATGAATACATAGAAGAATCATTTTTCTAACCTCACTTAATTACTCAGAGAAATTCAAAGGGATTTCTACATTATAGCTAATAAAAATACACTGAATCTGTATTCTATGCACAAGTGTAGCCTGGTCATAGGAAAAATTGTAAAGAAGGTAAGCTTTTATAGCATTTATTTTCTTTAAATTACAATCTCTTCAACTCTTTCCTATTAAAGTAAATTTTGTTTTCCTCCAGCTGCCTAGAATTCTTCAAATTTGACCAGGGTCCAACCTAGCCCTCCCAGAAAAAAGTGTCATTTTCTAGACTCAGCTCTTCCTTGAAACTCAGAAAACCGAAACAATTACCTTAGACTTCACACATAGCAGACAGGGTGTCAGAGAGCCTGTTTCCTGGGGCTCCGGAGGACAGCTGGTGACTGGGATCCCTGGAAGGGGGCGCTGGCCCCAGCGATCTGGCCAAAGGACTGGGGGGTCCTTTATAATGAGAAGAAAACCACCACCCCTCTCCTGCCTCCTCCCTGAGACCACAGAGCAAAGCCAAAACCGACCAACCTCCCCTCTATCTACAATAATATGCTGTCACTCATTTTGTTCATTTAAAATACTCTAGTGTTTTATTTTGATTATATTCGAAAAAAATTTTCCAATTCCATGAATATACAAACGGATGTCCTGGACACTGCAGCTTCCTAGCAATGAATATATAGGAAGAGACTTTCTTCCCTTCTAAATTAACAGGTCAGAGGCTCATATTTCACTTTGAGCAGAAGCTCAGTTTATTCAAAGTGGTGCAAACAGAGGACATGCTGACTCTTCTCCACACTTGTTTCCAGTAGAAAGTAAGCAGTGACTTCTGTAAATATTCCTTCAAATTCTTGGTAGATCAATGAAGCTCAAAGTAGATCTAATTTAGAAAATCCTTGCCTGGCACTGAAGTTAAACTTCAGGAAAGGGTAAAAATAGACAGTGTGAGGTTTGCCAAAAAAAAAAAGTAATTCTTTTTTCTTTTCTAAATGGAAAGTGGTGAATATATAGACTCTGTGTAATTTGTTAAGAACATGGGTAAAGGAATCAGAAAAGAACTAAATTCCGGATGCCAAGTTTAACAGTTCCAAGCTGTGAGACCCTGAAGCTCTGTTTCTTCATTCATAATATAGAGACAATAGGAGTGCATTCTGAATTAGCCTTCAGGACAGAAAGCAGAAAATCAATGAGACCGTCACTCCCACCCTGATAGTTAGAACCAGCTGGATACACTAAAACTCTATCGCTTTTAGATACCATTCAAGAGCTGAGGATACCTAAACAACAAGGTCCTAATGTATAGCACAGAGAACTATATGCGATATATTGTAATAACCTAGAGTGGAAAAGAATATGAAAAAGAATACATATATACATATAACTGAATCACTTTGCTGTATGCCAGAAACTAACACAGCATCGTACATCAACTATACTTGAAAAAAATTTAAAATTTTTAAAAGAGCTGAGGATACAGAGAAACCTAAATGAACTAAATTCCAAAATGTAATGAGCCTTTCCTGGGAGAGAAGAGACCTGTGTGCCTTCATCCCATACAGAGTGTCAAAAGGAAACCACCTTCCACAGTCAAACTTCTAACAACGGTTAGTAGCTCCCCATGGGCTTCCTGGTCAGGTTGCAACCTCAAGGCTCCCCAGTCGCAGAGAAAGTCTTCCCCCATCTGCCAACCCTTTCCTGCAGGTCTTCACCCAGTGTGCGGGAGAGCATGCCAAAGGCTGAGAGAGGGACGAGCGCTGAAGGAGAGTCCTCGGCAGGATCATGACACCTTGGTCAAGTGCAGGGCGAAGGCTGACAGTGATAATACAAAGAAATGGAATCATTGCTGAGTGGCCCTCACGAACACAGACGTAAAACCTTTACGAAAACTAGCAAATTAAATCCACCAATTGGTAAAAAGGCTAAACTCCAAATATAATTCATCTCAGGAATGCAAAAATTGTTTTAACACAGTCCACATACGTCACGTTACGTTAATGTAAATTATGATGTTAATGTATAACAGTATGTTGTGATGTTAACAGAATAAAGGAGATAAACCATATGACTACCTCACAATGTGCATGAAAAGTTCATAATAGTATCCATTCAAGATGTTTTTAAATCTCTCAGGAAAAATAAGAATAGGACACTTCTTCAGTCTGTTAAAGGGCATCTACGAAAACCTATAGGTGACATTATACTTAGCAGTCAATATAGATAGATTTAGCAGTCAATGTATAATACATATTATCAGATATGCAACATCACTGTACTTCAATATGCTAGCAACAAATAATTGGAAAATAAAATTGAATAATACATATAATTTACAATAGCATTAAAAAATTGTACACTGAAAACTAGGAAACAATGCTGAGAGAAGTTAAGACTTAAATAAACAGGCAGATACCTATTGAGTGCTCATGCACTGAAGAATACTCTACTCTTAAGATATCCATTCCTTTCCAGAGCTGTCTACAGATTTAACACAATCAAAATATCAGCATGCTCTTTTTAAGAAATTGACAAGTTGATTCTAAAATTTATGTGGAAATTCAAAGTATCTAGGTCTTGTCTTGCAAAACAAGAATGGAGTTGGAGAACTGACACTACCACCTGATGTCAAGAGTTACTATAATTCTAGTCATCAAGACAGCCTGGGATTGCCCTATGGATGGACGAATATAAATCACTGGAACGGAACAGAAAGCCCCTAAGAGAGCCACTACATATAACCTCAGTGGGTATTTGAGCAAGGCAGCAAAACAGTTCCACAGGGGAAGTGATATCTTTTTTAAAAATAGTGTTTAAATAAATAGGTATTGTAGTACGGGAAAAAATATGAAACTAGACCCTTCCTTATTCCACGCACAAAAATCAATTCAACATAGACCGTGAACCTAACCATAAATAGAAGAACCATAAACTTTCTAAAAAATGCTTTGGAGAACGTCCTCACAAACTTGGAGTTGACGAGGAGTGCTTTAAACAAGGTTATGGAATCACTAACCACGAAAGAAAAAAAATGGTAAATTGGACTTCATTAAAACTTAAAATTTCTGTTCATCAAAA
Organism: Camelus ferus; assembly: GCF_009834535.1. Classification (NCBI taxonomy): domain Eukaryota; kingdom Metazoa; phylum Chordata; class Mammalia; order Artiodactyla; family Camelidae; genus Camelus; species Camelus ferus. Next base: position 3,847,144 of record NC_045718.1, on the reverse strand, counting down.
GATACCAGAAGAAAACAGGCAAGACACAGTTTAGGAAAAAAATATTTACAACACATATCAGATAAGAGACACAAATACAGAATGTTCTGAATCAGCATTTTTTTTAAACGTGAAAAAAAACAACTAGGCAAAATTCTTAAACATTTACTTTACAAAAGAAGACAAACAAATGGCTACTAGACCCTGAAAAGATGCTCAAGACCATAAATCATCAGGGAAATGGAAAGTAAAAGACCAAGGAGGTACCATTTTACATCCTATACAACAGTTAAAATCAAATCACAATATCAAGTTTGGTGAGGCCATGGGGTGACCAGAACTGTCACATCTTGCTACTGGTGGAAGGGGAAAATCAGGAGATGTCATCTTCTTATAAAGTTAAACATACACCTCCCCTGTGACCCAGAAATCCCAATCCTAGTTATTTGCTGAGAAGGCGTGACAACATGCATCCACAGAAATCTTTGTAGAAGAATGCTGAACGAAGCTTTATTCACGATAGCCAGAAGCAGAAATAATCCAAATGTTGGTCGATAGGAGACTGGATAACTAAAGTGTGGTACAGTATACAATGGAACGTTCCTCATCAATTAAAAGGAACAAACCACAGATACGTAGTACAACATGGAAAATGTCAAAAAATACTATGCTGACTGAAAGAAGCCTGACAAAAAAACAGTGTATAATGCATGGCTATGACTATATGAAGTTCAAGGACATCTAAGGTAATAGAAACTACAAACAGCTCCTCTGGGGTGGGAAGGGGTACAAATTGGCAGCAAAGGGGCAAAGGACAACTTTCTGGAATAATGGACATATTTTACATGTTGTTTGAGGTGATGGTCACAGGGATGTATGCATCTGTCAAACACAACAAACCAAATACTTAAAGTTATTATATATAAATAATACCTGAAGTTAAAAGGCAATTTATGATAGATAAAGAAAACAAATTTATCTGTACAGCACAGGGAACTATATTCAGTATCTTGTAATAACCTTTCATGAAAAAGAATAGGAAAATAAATAAATGTTTGTATATGCATGACTGGGACATTGTTCTGTACACCAGAAATTGACACTGTAATTGACTATATCTCAATTTTTTAAAAAAGCAATTTACGTATAACAGAGAAAAATATTACATATTTCCCTTGATTGTTATATAAAGTTCTTAACACAGTTCTAGATGCATAATAAATTAAGTCAGAACTTAGCACAGCAGCTGCCAAAACTAATAACCAAAATATTTTATTAGGATGTTACCTTAGAAATGGTGCCCTATTCCAAGAAGTGGACTTATATATGTAATGCAAACAGACAAACCAACTAGTAGGACAGAGGTCAGAGATCCAGTCCCTCTTGAACAGCTACCATCCACATTCTCTTGCACAAGTTATTTGGTCTCCTGTATAATGACATCATTACCCCTGTCTTGTACACAACTTCTTGGGAAGTAGACATGAGAGTTCAAAGAAAATGAAAGAGTTATGTAAAATTGGAGGTCCTGGAAAAATGTTTGGAGTCATTGAGAAGAACAGCCCACCAAACGTGCTGTCAGAGGAGTGATTATGATTTCGTTTCTTTCCATCCTGCCCCAGTTGTGAGAGCCCTGAAGAAGGAGGAGTTAAAGCACTGCCTTTTGGAGACACTACTGAGCTTGCAATCCAACCTGACAGGCTTTATCTGGGACGGACATCTTTAATTTGCTCCTGGAATCAGGGCAAGGCAAGTTGTAGAGAGAAACATAAGCTCCCAGCTGGCCTCTTGGACCAACAGGGAAATTCAGTCTCGACCAGAGAAAAAAGCTGAAGGAATGAACAGGCCCATCGGGATTTCTGCAGCCTCCCCTGCTGAGGACAGCTAAGGAAATTACATTTTTTGGTGAACCTGCCCCTTTCCATTTTCATCACATTCCTCGTCCTCAGTGAACACTAGAACCCTGCCATGTGTAGCTCCTACAATGTGGGCCATCTGTGACTTGCACAAAGTACAAATTAAATCTCCCTGCTTTATTTTCTTTAATAAATACAAAAAGTAAACCTTTCTATATTTTCCATTTTAAATTACTTTAACCTGAAGATTTTATTCAACTATCACTTGATTTAATACTATTTCAAAACTGTAGAATAGACTACACTGTATAGCACAGGGAAATATACACAAAATGTTATGATAACTCAGAGAAAAAAATGTGACAATGAGTGTGTATATGTCCATGAATAACTGAAAAATTGTGCTGAACACTGGAATTTGACACAACATTGTAAAATGATTATAAATCAATAAAAAATGTTAAAAAAAAATACTATTCTGAAATATATAAAACCGGATGACTTCTTAGAAAGAATGATGCTAAGAAAAAGCATTGGAAACATCACAAAACTCGTTCTCTAATAAGCTTTCCACGCAGAATGAACTGGCAAATAAAAAAGAAAAAGAAAAAAAATCCAGCTCTGTAAAAAGTTCCGTGGGAAAGTAAGTCAAGGAAATGTACTTCCCAGTCTCCCTGCTTATAAGCAAAGGGTACACAAATATGAGATGCTGGGATGCGTCCTTTAACAAAGGGCCTCAGCTGATTTGAACACAGAACTTTAAAAAATAAAATAAAATACTCATATGTCACACTTGGGGAAATGCTAAATTATCATTTCACATGGACCTGAATTTGTTATAGTCTGTGCAACTCTGTGGATAATGATCCTGAAGCTTCTATTTAAGGAAGAAACTCAGAAGTCAGGCTCAAAGTCCCATCACAAATTTCACTATTCATTTTGCAGAAGCAACTAATTCATCATTTGATTCTAACTCCTCCAGAGTTTATTTCCCAGGGCAGAAAGAAAGAAAGAAGAGGAAAAAAAAAAAAAAAAACAGAGCAAGAACAGATACGGGGGGAAAGCAGTGGTCGCTCTAATTTGGGACTGAGAGGGATGTTGGCTTTGGTGAGGTATGGCACCAACAATGAAGTGAAGGTTACGCTTAGAGACAGAAAGTGCTTCCTGCATTTGGACACTCATTAGCCTTCAAGAAAGGAAATACAGGTTTTCTATGGGTTGTGTGTGACCTTGAACAAGAAGTTTGACCTTTTTTATCTCAGATTCTCTTGTGCAAAATAGTTGATGTATCTGCCCCAGCGATCTAGGTCTGCAGTGCGGATAATCTCCAAGGGAAAGAATGTATTTAAATGCGTTTCGAAAAATGCAAAATGCTGTCAAACATGAAGTATGATTAAGGTATAAATTTCAAAGGCAGAGGAGCTGGGCACCTTGTAGAGAGGGTCAGAGATCAGGAAAGACTGGCAATTTTCCCAGTAAGTACATAATTGCTGCTCAATGTCTAGTGTGGGCTTTCTCTTAACCCTTTGGGAGAGTGGCAGAGATGTTTGGTTTGGAGGCTGCCAAAATGGCCAGCAGCTGAGAAGTACACCATTTTACCTTTTTTTTTCCCCCAGGCTTAAAACACAGAAATGTCCCTGAGCTTCCAGTGTTGCCAAGAAATTCAACAGGGAGAAATATAATTGAATCCCAAAGGAGCTCAAAGAATAAGAATTTCATGGAGAATTAAAGGTTTCATTGGTGAACTGAAGGCTTATCATCCGTGTGTGTGAACCTGAAGGCACTCTGATATCACCAACACATGCATGTTATGTTTGCATATATGTGACGTGGATATCAGCTGAGGTAGCGCAATTCTTTCAACATAATGGAGACAATCTTTTTGCAATATTTAAATTCAAGTGGCTAACAAAACCAGCCTAAATATGCTGAAATCTGGGAAGTTGCAATTTTCTTCCTCCTTTTGTACCCAGATTCCCTTCTTTGTATGAATTCTCTCCCTCTGTTCTGTGCCTTGCCCCAGTACCACCCTGGTGCCTTCACCCACTGCCCCTCAAAGTACTACCTCCACACAACGTGGCCCTCAGCTGAAAGTTGGCATGCAATAGAATTCAACTGAGTTACTTCATGGCAGATAAATTTAAATGTTATATGTAGACATTCCAGCTTCAGAAATTTCCCTGAAAATGTCCACATCCTTAGAAAATTCTCATGGGTTCTTTCTCCTCTTTGGGCCACTATGAACCCTTGCTCTTCTTTCTTGCCCATGGGCCTCCCAGAAATGAAGTAAACAATTCACATTTTAGCATTAATGAGAATTACAATCTACTATAATTTAAAATAAATAAAGGTTACAGGCAGGAAAAAAAAAGTACATTTTTATAGTCCCTTGATTTTTCTCTCTCAGAAGAGAGATGGAATTGGTGGAACAGGAAGCTAAGAGAATATTGTCTCTACATTCTGGAGGAGCTAAAAGCAAATCAAAGGATAAAATCCTGCAAGAAACAGCCTTAGTTAGTAGAAAATCTGTTTTTTCTCTTTTTGAGAAAAATTACATCTTGATATGATTTCTGTGTGGACAAGAAAGGACTGACTTTCTCTGTGTAATAAAGTAGGAAAAAAAGTTCTATTTTGCAAAGCTGGGTGGTGGGTAAATGTGTGCTCATTTTACTATTCACATATATATGTATACATATCCAATTTTGATTCATTACAAACACATTTTTTAAAAAGGCAGGCCATTTTTCCCAAATTTAAAAAAAGAACTGAAAGCTCAAAGAAAAGTATGTCAATAAATCCTTCTGGTTCCATTTTTATTACAAATGTTGTTACGAGTATAGAATGATAAATGGCTACAGAAGGTGATTTGCTCAGTGAGCGGGTCTCTTTTTTGTTTACGCAGAAAGAGCACCTCAGGAAAGCTTAACAACTCAGTGGACTCCGGCCTGCGTTACAGAGTGAAGTAGGACCCAAGCTCTAGAATGAACTCATAAACGAAGAAACTGTGACCTTGAAAAAGGCATTTCTCTGAAATTTATTTGTGAAGCAAGCATTCTATTTTCAAACTGGGATGGATTGCCAAATTCAGATTCTTACTATATAGATAAAGAAATTGAAGATGGAATTGATCCAGGAACTTGACCAAGGACATCAATGTCTTGATCACAAAGCCTCCAGTAGAATCGAGGTCCCAAGCTTCCAGTGATCTAGCTACCGAAGAGACTTGTCAAGAAGCACCTGCCCTGTGGACCTATCAGGGTTTTTAGGGTAACATTCAAGTGAAATGTAAAAGCCCCTAAAAGATTGTCATTCCTTGGCTTGGAGTGAGAGTTGTGACTTCCCGCCTAAGATCAGGGTGGATTGGAGATTCACTTGTTTCTTTTTCTGACATTTCCCCGTTCTATTTTTGGAATTAAGTCATGATTAACACTTGTTTGTTTCAAAGCTGAAGCAAGTTAGTCACATTTCTCTGGTCAACAGTGACATCTGGTGGACACCTTAAAAAATACCTTCCTTTGCTTAAGAGTAATTTAAAGTCCTAGGACCACATGAATTTTCAAGAAGCATCACATAGGAAGGGGTGGGGAGGGATAAATTGGGAGTTCGAGATTTGCAGATATGAACTACTATATACAAAATAGATAAACAACAAGTTTCTACTGTACAGCACAGGAAGCTATGCAATACCTTGTAGTAACCTATAATGAAAAAGGATATGAAAACGAATATATGTATTTATATGTATATGATGGAAACATTATGCTATACACCAGAAATTGACACACCATAAACTGACTATACTTCAATTAAAAAAAAAAAGAAGCATCACACAGAAAGTGCAGGATAAAAAACATTAGCGAGACTTGGTCCTTACCATAGTATGGGAGACCAAGCAAACAAAAAGAGGATTATAAAATAAGTTTTAATGATAATCAACAGAGCTTCCAAGTAGCTAGAAACCAACCAAGGAAGCAATTTTTCAATATTTCAATTTATGGAATAATTAAATGACAAGCATATTTTATTCTTTTCTTCCTCTTTACTATTTTCATCATTGCCAAAGGAGGGGCAACTTTGGGGGAAAAAATAAACAAAACAAAATAGCAACAACTACTGCAATAAATCTAATATCTAGTTTCAAGGTTCAAAAAGTCTACACACTCGTGACAATAAAGAGGATTTAGCTGCGAATGGGAAAGCGTGATGCAGGTTAAGACAGGGAAGAGTCCTCGGGAGGGCAGATGGTGGGGGTTTCAGAGAACTGCAGAGGGTGCAGGAGAGAGATGAAGATGGTGAGTTCATCAGGTTCAGGGACTCCAGGCGGCCGCAGTTTCCAAGGAGGCGGACTTAACTGGGGGATGACCCCCTTGTGTGTCTCAGCAGATGATGCCACAGAGAGTTTTGTGGATATTCCTTTGCACGAACGGTTAAGGAAGCGGCAGATTGTCCCTGTCACAGGACCACAGGAGACCCCTCACCTGACAGGGACGCAGGGCCCGGAGGACAACGCCTTGGCTGTCTCAGTGGACGTCAACATGGGCTGATGGCATCAAAGATGAGATGGTGGCCCTCCCTACCTCCCCACCACAGGAGTACTAAATAAATTGTGACAGTTCATTTTATGCATCAGCTTGTCTACATCACAGTACCCAGATACTTGGTTAACTATTCCGGAGGTTTCTGTGAAGGTATTTTTAGATTGAAATTAACATTTAAATTAGTCGCCTCTAAGTAAAGCATATCACCCCCCCGTAATGTGCGTGGGCTTCATCCAGTCAGTCAAAGGCCTTAACAGAAAAAGACTGAAGTTCCCGGAAGAGAAAGAATTCTGACAGCAGACTGCCTTCAGACCTGAACTATACCTGTTCCCTGGGTCTCCAGCCTGTCGGTCTACTCTGCAGATTTTCAGCCTGTACCTCCACGATCACACAAACCAATCCCTAAAAATAAATCTCTGGAGATGAGACACACACACACACACACACACACACACACCTTACTGTCCTATTGATTGGTCTGTTTCTCTGGAGAGCTCTTTACTGATACATAAATCCCAGAGATCAGACATAACTCAGGATGAAATATACAGATATGTTAGGGGAAAGAGGTTAATTGATAGTAAAACACTGTTACTCCTGGTGGAATGGAGGATCTAAATAAAAATTAAGCTGTCATGCAAAAAAAAAATTTTCGTACATTTAGGTTTATATGCTGAGGTGCTACATGGACGAAGAAAGGGAAGTCACGGGGGAAAGGCACTTTTCTGCTGGAGTAAGTGGATCCGGCGCTTTTCTGCTGGAGTAAGTGAATCCAGGGTAGAGCAGTCAAGGGCCTGTTCCTTCTGCTCTGCTTTTGTAACATTGACTTGTCAGATTCATCAGCAGCATTGTTTCCAAAAACCATTTAAATGTCATTTTTCATTAAAGGAAATATACAATGCAAAACGGTTACATAAATGTCTAACACCTGAAGGCAAAAACTGTCTAACTGCATGTCAGAGTGACTAATACATCTTAATTCACCTCAAAAGACAAACCTTCAGAGCGCACTGTTACCACATACAGGAGGTCTGCTGCTTTTTATTTAATGAGGGAATAGGCTAGTTTTTACTTTAATGAGAAAATTCTCATTTGAGAAGGTGTTTTATTTTTCCCACATGGCTGCTGACTCATATACGAACAAATAATATTTTTACAACAATTTTAATTCACCTGTGCTTTATTTTTAGATTTTGTTATAAAATCTTCCTGCTATCTTTGATTTGTTGCTGTTTTTTTCCTAATTTTTGACACAACTCAGGAAATGCCTTTCCAAAGCAAAATGTTTTACATTTTTTAAGAAATACCCTTCCACTGATAATTCAAAGACATTAACCTGAATTGCATGTTTAATTCACATACAGGTCTTGTGTTTACCAGAGAAGAGCTTATATGAGCTTTTAAAACAGAAAAACATCTGTATCAGCAAGGTACAGCCCATGAGAGAGATACTGTCATTTTGATACAATGCACCTGTTTACTGCATCCATCTGGGACTAAATTGAGGGAATAGATTTGGCCTGTGGAATGTTTGAGCAGTGAGTTACCAAAAGAAACAGGTCAATAGCAATACTTGGGCTTTTTGACAAAAGTCACAAACTGGGTTGACGGAGAAAGGTCGTGAGGGTTCCAGGGGCCTCTCTGCCAGGGTTAATGTAATACATCTTAACATTTCACAAGTATCGAACAAGGTGCTTCTGAAATATTTTACTGGAGAAAATTTTAGGCATTTTTCTTTCTATCTACTGAGAACAATGACAAGACATTATATCATCATAGGGGCTGAATAACAGTAATTTTTTTAAACCACTTTCAAACCACTTTATGCCCATCCATTCTAATAGCCAAAAGTCCTTAAAATGTGTTCCTCAAATTAAAAAAAGATAGAGACGTTAGCATAAAAAAAGATATTTACCTCTACCTACATCTATAAAAATACTAATTTAGGTTTGACATCCAGATAACATGAGTGCTTAATAATCAAATATGCAGTGCAAAAGATATCTTGAAAGTTTTAATGATTTGGGGTTTATCAGAAGCTACTTTAGAGTTATTTTTGGTTATCTTTGTGCTTGTCTAGAACATATCAAATCCATTACTAAATCTTCCACGAAAGCCAGCAGATCCCTATCCCAGTCTGTCCCCAGCTGAGGTCAAAACAGTTCTCATCAGAAATCTCTACCTGCTCAGTGTGACTTGAAAGTCAAGCCCTGGTGCTGGAGTCCGATTTTTGGAACCCTCCGCTGAACAATGCAAATTGTCTTCCCTTGACCCCCAAAAGCAAAAGCGACGACCAAATCACCTAGTCTCGGCAGATAACCTGTGTTTCACTATACTTTAATAGAAAGGTGCATTTGTGAAGGTATCATCCATTAGGGAGGGTTCTAGACACAGGTGTCAGTTCTCCAACCATGTCTGATACTGTACTTCATCCTGTATCTTGGTCATGTGCAGCCACATGAACGCTCTGTTTTGTTTTGTTTTGTTTTCCCATCATCCTTGAATGAAGCCAAAGATGTACTTGTCAAAGTCCAGGTCTCCACGGCCCATTCCCATACTTTTTAACAACAACGTTAGCTACGTAAATGTTCAGCAAAATACCATTTCTGTTAAAGACTCACCCAAATTACTAGCCAAGTGTTGCTTTCATCTAGAGAATAGACAACAAAGTTAAGGAAGACCAGCTTTAACTGTAAATGAGCTCATTAGGTAGCTGAGGTCCTCAAGCCAGCCCACAAAAAGGGTCTGCCTTCTCACAGGAGGGAGGTGGGGAGACTGCAACCTTCCCAGCCTGTTTCTCCAGTGACATAGCTGAGTCACTGGAGAAGAGGGGGGAAAAAAGAGTTGGGTCAAAAGAAAACACCATTTAGAAAGTTTCATGTCTGTCTGCAAGTCTCTTTCCTGTTTATTATTCTGGTTCTTAGCGGGGCACGGCCTCCGTACCTACCCTTGTTCTAAGGCAGGCCTGGAAGGCTAACACAGGCTGGAAGTCCTCTCCTTCATCTCCAGCATCATGCAGAGGACAACTCGTCAGGAGAAGAGGGCCCTCCAGCTGCCCCTCAGAACCGATTCCACACTAAGGAGAGTACCGAGTATACAGATGTATGATGAGGCTGCTGGAGGAGGGGGCAAGGGAGGAGGGCATCACCAGCACGGAGAGCCAAGTTCAGGTCCCGTGATGCTTGTTCAAGCACTGGCTCCTCAATCTGGAGAGAAAACATTACAACCCGATCAAACTGTAAAGGTAAACTTCAGGCACGTTAAGATGCTCACAGGGAGCTCGCAATTGTTTAAATGTGGTCATGAACTCGAAAGCAGAGCTGTGTGTCCAGTGCATTTTTAGCATCCCTTTATCAGTGGACGCAACTACTAAGTATGTTTTGAAGCCACACAACTGTGACTTCGGGGCACGCACTGAAATCAGAAACTAAACAATTTAAATCAATTCACCTCGTTACATGGTCAACATGGTTGAAGGAGCTGAGGATTCTTTTTCAAATTCCAGAAACACTTTATTTAAAAATGGAGTTGTAAATGCGTAACAAAATAACATAAGTAATAAATGCAACAAAAATAAATAAGGGAATAATGTAGTCATACAAACTAAAAATAACCTAGTAAAAGGCCAAATGTTTATAACTGGAACAAAATCATGTAAACAAATGATAATGTAAGTAGAATAGATGCTCGTATTTTCCTAAACAGCTCCTTACTTTCTACATGTCTGTGGATATAATCAGTAATGGCAGAGAAACTGAGTGAAGATCCAGCCTTCAGAATATTAAATTACTAAAATTAAAGAATATTAGATTTTTTGGGGGGAGCAGAGAAAGATTTATTGCAAGGGCCAAGCAAGAAAAATGGGCAGCTCATGCTCAAAAAGCCCAGTCTCCCAGGATATTAAAGTTCTTGAGGAAATAAACAAAGAGTTCCAAAATGAGCAAACTGAATAATTCCCCAACACCACTGTAGGGGGTGGGGGGAGGTGAGGGTATTGAGAGTAATGATTGTATTTGAAAATGCAATGAAATGGAAAGTAATGAATCATTCCTAACAGTGCAAAAGGCAGTTTCAGGAAGTATTCAAGTAGGAAATAATTATCTTCCTTCCAAAAAGCATAACGGCACAAACAGGTTTTCACCAGTCTTGCAGACATCTATAGCATATATTTTAAGAGAGCATATTGAAAGAGAATGACCCTTATTTAATTTTTTTGTTAATCAATCAAGATACCTGTGTAACAGCTTATCCACTGGGAATCTGGGTCCCAGATTATTTGAGCCATCACTTCATGTATTTATTTTTCTGTCTATATGAAATATAGCCTTAGGGCTACCGTGTAAAATTCACTTCCTGCTTTTGGTCTCCAGAGTTAGATTTTACATTTCACTTTAGGGGCATGATCCCTTTGTTATGGGAAGGGCCCTTGAAGTGGTCCCTTGTAATAATGAGGACAAAAAGTAAGTCCTTGTCCTTTGTGGCATGGGGATGGGAAATTGTGCTTTCATGTTCCCCTCAGCTAGCTTAGAGGATTCCTTGCACTAACCTTCACCCTTAGCCTGGTCGAGGCTGTGAAACCAGTCTTGGCTAGTGCCATGCAGACCATCAGGGTGCCAGCATTTGCCACCAGTGGTTTTGCTGGCACAGCTGAGTCCTCTGCTCTCCCTGATGAAAGCAGTGGGCGAGCCACGTGGAAGACGGATTCTCAGACCAGAGCAAGCAAGCCTGGTGAGACCTTGGAAATCTGGGCAATGGCAAGCCTGAGGTTATTAAAAAATTCATTATATCTTTAACAAAAAAAAAGAAATAAGATCTTGTTCTGTACTCTAAGCTACTAAAAGAAAACATATTGGTTATATTTTAACATGTTTCAGAGTTGACTACAAAACAGTTTGGAACATAGAATAGTAATAGAAACTGTCATGTGTGTAATTCTCGGCTAAAACGGGCCTGCCTTCTAAACAGTTCATATAAATGCATATGCATATTCATATATATGCTTATGTATGTATACAGTATATGCTTATAGTATATATGTATGCTATACATACTTATGCTAGATAACCATATATATGCATATGCTTAATCCTTGCAATATTATGACATAAAAAAAGGAAAAAAAACCAAACCATGGCCCAAAAGAAAAAGCAAGGTCTGATGTGCTTGAGGACTGTCTGTGCTCCCCAGGTGACCAGCCCTGGCCCTGGTCGCTGTCTTACTTGCTATGGATTAAAGGGCAAAAGCTACACCAGGAAAGGAGGAGAGACTCATGAGCAGAAACTCGTTGCTGTAAAAGGGACTAAGCATATCTCCTCCCGAGAGAGGCTCAGTAGCACCGTCGTTAATTAAGAAGAACGGCACCATGCCCAGCTGAGAGAAATCGGCCCCAAATTTACACCTCCTTTTCCCCATCGGCTGTATAGGTCTGCGGAGATACACAAAGTTCAGTCTCTGTCAAATCCTGCGCTTTGTTTAATTGAGAAGGATAAATAATCAGATGTTGACAGAAATGAGCAATGCTCCATTCAAAAATTTAATCTTTCTGGCCTTTGTTAAAGAAACTTCAGGGAAAATTGATGACCGTAAAGATTTATATTTATTAATCTAGGGGGGGATTTCTTTCTAGCTCTGGAATGATAATAGTTATTTGAGTTATGGCTGGATAATGGAGACTATTGAATCAGGGGGTCCCCTTATGGTTAACACTCATTAATCACTTTTATAATTAAAAATATATTTCTCAACTCAGTCTATTTTTCATATTTAAAGAATATCTATCAGAAAAAAACTTTCTAGATACTGAAAATGAGGCATTATTTTTTAAAGAATGATTGACAAAAGGGTAAGTCCAATCAACCGAGCACCATCACATACATCATACACAGAGAGAAATATTCCTGCTTGCTCTCTATCTGGAATTCTTTATTTTAATAATACCAAACATAGTGATAAACTGCTTTATAAACTACAGTGGCTTTATTTCTGTTTATATAAATTGTGTGCACTCACTGAAGAAATTCCAATGCAAAATATTAGAACCTAAGACTGGCCCTCCAGCCTACCTCCCAGAGACAGGCAAGTTTAATACCTTAGTGACTAGTTTTCGGGTATCTCCCTACGCAGACACTCAGAAATAGATTTCACTCACACAAACACCCACCAGATTTATATCTTAGTATGTTGTTGTGAGAATAATCAAAAATTACCCAAGAGAGAACAGTTTATTTATTTGGAGTTCGCTTTAGTAAGCGATGCAGGTGCCATAGCTCACGTTTGGCATCACTCACAGGGAGGCAGGGATGTGGAACCCGAGAGCAGGGACAAGAAAGTTTCAGGCGTGCTCTGACTGGAGGTGACTGGTGTGGGGAAAGCTCAAGGCAGGCTGACTAGAAACAGGGCATAGTATGTGACTGGTTAGGAGAACAGACTTGGCTTTCTCTGGACAGTTCAGTTAGAAGTAGAGGTTAAAAAAAAAAACGGGGGAACCTGCTGGTTACTGACAAGCCCTCACTGTTCTGAGTTACTTGCTGCAAACGTTGTGATCGGGCTTCCCCAGCTGGCGGACGCTCCCTTAGCTGCAGAGGTGGAAGGTCAGAACTTTGTCGTCACATGTAACCTGGCCCCTGTGTATCTGTATATTGAGGCCCTCACTATCCATAATTTGGATATAACTTGGATTTTTCTTTTCTAATAACAGGTTCGAGTAATACTCACTGATAACATCATTTTTAACGGCTGAATATTATTTCATTTTGCAGATATGCTATGCTCATTCCTATGTTATAGATATGCTATAACACTGATCTTTTTTTAATGCCATTTGAAGCATTTCAAATTGTCAGTATTTTTTAAAAAGATGAAATGAGCTTCCTTGGAGATAGTTATGTTTACATTTACTCACTTACATCTTTAAATATAAATTTCCAGAGTAGAAGTTCATGGTTAATGACGTTGGCGCATATTGAATTTGAATACAGAACGCTAAACCGCTCTTCAGTTCAAACACTTAACTCCCTAAGTAGACAAAAGTGACAGATGTCATTAATACAGCCATTTTTAGAAAGTGCTAATCCCACAGACAGCAACTTTTACTGACTTACGGGGTTGAACATCTCATGTGTTTATTGACCATTTTTCTTTTTCTTTTCTCAATTGTCAGTTCATTTTATTTACCCATATTTTTATTGGTATAATCTATTTTTCTTTTGATTTATGAGCTCTTTATTTTTATGCTGGAAAAATTTTCTGACGTCTCATTAGTCTTTTATTTTTTTAAATGGCATTGTGCTTTCTTTCTACTATGCAAAGTGCTCACTTCTAATGGTATTTGGAAGGCTGTTAAGATATTATGCCTACAGAATGAAGGGTACAGCCAGATAGCATTCTTGTCGTTAGATACGGTGAGGGCTGTCAGATCTGAAAAGCTGACCTGTACCTTTATTGTTGTAATCAGAAAATCAGCTTATTAAAAAGAACAAGAATATTTTCCAAATTACTCTATCAGAGGGAACCAAATATTTTATTTTCATTTTAATAATTAATATCCCCAAGCTAAGGCAATGCTCCAGCACCTATCAACACAGGTTACATATTCTTTTATAAACTCAACTTCTGGTATGTTCTCAGTTTAATTTATAATCCTCAGCTTATAATTATAGAAGTGAGGTGAACCTAACCCCTCAGGATTTCTTTTCCACTCTTGCTGAGAGGGTCTTAATTAGCAATTTGACTTATGCAAGTATAGAAGCTGACAGCCTTCTGCTAATGAGCTCTGAGTGACCAGGACCAGTGTCCTTCCTCCTGTGGAACATCTCCAGCACATCTTCTCCGTGTCCTTGTTCTCTATCCACAACAGACCCCCTCTAATCTCTCCTCAACCTAGTAACTAGCTGCTCCCCACAAGTCTTAGCAGTTCTCAGTATTGGCTTTACACACTATGGAGTGTGTAAAATTTTTCCTGATTGCCTCATTCCATTACTAGACACTTATGATTTAACTGACCTAAACAGAAACCCCACCATCAGTATGTTTCTAAAAAAAAAAAAAAAAGTTCTCCAGGTGGTTCAAATATCCATCTGGCATTAAGAATCATTATCTTATGTTTACTGTTTTTACATTTACCTTTTAAGAAAGGCCATATGTATTAGACAATTAATCTTCCACAGCCAACCTGTCAATTATAAAATGATTCCAGCATGACTTAGCTTGCTTAATTAACTAAGCCCACTTTTTAGAATATTCTATTATCTTCTGAGTAACTTTGAACATAAAATGAAAATAGTTTGTAATGATGAAACAATATTTTCTTTCAACATTCAAGTCAGATCATTGGACTTGATTAACTTGACACTCAGTCTTGGAGACTCAGAAAGATGCATAAATATTGTATCTAAAAGGATCCTAGGTATCATCTAATCATACATTTCATTTTGTATGTACTAAGTCTGAGACCCAGAATTAATCAAGTATTTTTCACAGTGCAACCCAGGCATTAAGTGTTAGATTTAGTCCTATAACATCAATGTGTACTATATTTGTTATGGATTGCAACATAAGAAATTAGTCAAAAACTTAGCAACCAAAAAAAAAAAAAAAAAACCCACACACATTCATAACCTCCTACATGGCATACAGCTTCTCTGGGTCATGAATTCAGGAGTGGGACAGCTACTTATTTCTGGCTCACTGCCTTCCATGAGGTTGCAGTCAAAATGTTGATCAGGTCTACAGGCAACTGCAGGCTTCACTGGGGCTGGAGGATCTGTCTCCAAGATGGCACACTCCCCTGGAGGCTGCCAGTAGGTTTCAGTTCTTCATCACAAGGATTTTTCACAGGGCTGTTTCAGTATCCTCATGACTTGGCAGCTTGCTTACCCCTGGAACTCGTGAGCTAAGAGATCAGAATGGGAGCTCAAACCTACTGTATGAAATAGCTCTGGAAGCCAGACTCCACATATTTGCAGTATCCTATCAGTTACACAAGACATTTCTATCCACTGTCGGAGGGGAACACGCAAATGCATGAATACTTAGAAGCAAAAACCCAATGGGGGCCATCCTGGAGGCTGCCTGCCACAGGTATCTTGGCACATCATCCTTCAATTTTAGCTCAAAATAAACCATAAATTTTAGGTCTCTGGCAGTCCTTTACAAGTTAAGCTTTTAACGCAAATAACAGGACAGTTCATGTCTCACCATCACTTGATACTGCATTATGTGACAATGTGTCATCTAGTAACAAGTTAAGAAAATAGAGCTTAAATATATACATATAGTTTCAATAACTTTGGATGCTTTAACACAATTGGCATTGATCTCATTTGAAATTCTGGGATTTACTTTAAATGGCTATCTTTTTTTTTTTCTCAATGATCTGAGAATTCTAAATTGAGAAATTTCATTTTTCTGATTCAAAAGCAAAAAAAAAAAAAAAGTTTGCCTCCTCTGACAAGATATGCAATCTTCTATCCACAGTAAGTTAAGATCATTTTTCTCAATAATCATGATACATGATCTATATCAGCACATCACCTACATGCTAGGGATCAATTAGTTCTCATGTCTGAGATTGTCATGAACTTCAGCAATGAAGCAAAATAAGTATTAGCAGAGTTTTGTTGTTGTTGTTATAGAGAATATTAACATTTTTATATTTTTGACTAGGAAAACAGTATTACAGTTTACAGTTTACTTTTCAAGGAAAAATGATATTTAAAATCAGTCCTTAAGTAATGTATAATTTTAAGAAAGGTAAAATTCACAATTATTGGCAGAATGATTCATTTCTTGAATCACACTCTAAAAATACTTGCTGTGCCTCAAAAAATAAATGTAAGGAATTGCACCATGTGAATGTCTTACTGCTTATATAATTATCAATAGCTTATTGAAACAGGACCTTAACAACTGCTCTTGCAATCTTAGGGCATATTAAACTACTCCAGTAATTGTGAGCTAATGGTAATAAACATTATCTTATTACTAAAAGTAAGCCAGAAATAAGGACCCTCCTGTTCTTGAGCCAAAATCTATTCTCTAATAAGTTTAATATGGCTTATTAGGCAAATGCCAAGAGTTGGTATTTTCACAGGATGCTAAAAAGAAGTGTAGCTTCAAATAGCTTGAATGGCAAAATCCTGAAAGACTCCAGGGTAGGGATCTCATTACAAGAAAGAGAGGTGCGTGTGCACCTGTCTGTGAGATGTGTCTCAGTGTATTTGTACCAGGGTTTCTGAGTCAGCTTTGCCAGTCATGTCTTTCTTCGTGGAATACTTTGTTATTCATTGATATTCTTTAATATCCTCCTTCATTCCAAAAAGTGCCTAAAGCAAATAAGCCTGTCTGCATTCATATGTATGATTTCCATGGATGTGTGTGTGGTGGGGACAGGGGTGTCTGTTCATTTGTGGGTCTTTAATGAATATGCCTTTATTCGTCTTTGCCTGTATTTCTCTAGGTATATCTGTATCTTTCTGAGTTAAACAACTTATTTTTACTCATCAGTTAACTTATACCTCAGCTCATTCCAAAGAGAACTTGAGGCAGCTGCAATATCTTTCTATCATGTGTCTCTGCTACCTCTGTATCTCTGCTTTAGTCTTCCCTGTCTTCTCCCTGCCTCGTTCCAAGAAACTAATAACCCTGTATTTAACCGTCAGTGTTTCTTTGTATGATCTTCACTAACAACTTGGCCTCATTACTCATCATTTGAACTGCCACATAGTCTTATCATTGGTTTTGCCATCTGTCTCAAAAATTCGACTTAACCTTTTAGTGACTGCAGGGGACATCACCAACCCTACCCAGTCTCAAATGTATCACAACTAAGCTTTTCAGAACTGTGCTTCTTAAACTTCAGAGCACAGCCTCCATCCCCAAGCTATTCACAGATCTATTGCTTAAGTGGAGATAGTCTATTCCTAAAGCAGACCTGTCACCGGTGGTGGTGGTTTATGGGTCACATCCTTGCGCAGTACCATTTAAAGAACACAGAAAAAAAAAATGGGCAATAATCTCAGGTGCTGGTTTTCTTTTGCTTTACTTAAAGGTGATACCCACTGTTAACTCTAATTGAGATAGTAATCAAAGCCAGGAATTGAAGCTTTATTCAACCCTGAGATCTTATGTATCCTATAAAGACTGAAGTGTGAACTACATTTTCTGATAATACATTTTAAGAAAAAGAATTTAGATAAAATAGTCAGATTGATCAAAGCCCTCTTCCATGAGCTATGGAAATAAGATTTCTGATGATAAAAGATGGGGAAAGAGTGGTGAATATTTTGAAAGACATCCTGGACTTCAATTATGAGGCAGATTAAAGATTGCAGTAAAATTTTTGGTACTTCTTTCAGAGAGAATTCGATTCTCAATCTCCTCTCCTTTAATCTAGCTTGACCTTAGTGACCAGCTTGACTTCGGTAACTAGCTTGACCAACAGAATACAGTGAAAAGATAAGATTTCTGAGGCTAAGGTAAAATGTTTCCTCCTCGCCTTCTTGGAACATTGTCTTCGAAAGCCCTCAACCATCAAGTAAGCAGTTAGACTACCCTGTGACCACTGTGCTGGCGAGGCCACGTGGAGACGCTCTGGAAAACCATCCCAACTAAGCCCTGCTTTCCAGCCTCCCTACCAAGGTGCCAGAAGTGTGAATTAAGCCCTCCAGTCCAGCCCATCTGCCAGTTGAATACTAGCAGGCGATCTCCATGAACTGATGCGCATAGAACAATCAGCCGCCTGAGTGTGCCTGAATCCCTGACACAGGCATGAGATATGATAAATTGGTTGTTTCAGGCCAATTAAGTTTGGGGGTGGTTCACTGCACAGAAGTAGGTTGCTTACTATCCTACTTGGGCTCTCTCCATCCCAGACTTGTAAGTGGGATTCCAACTCCTTTCTTGGTTTCCAAACAACACAAGCACCCAACACTCTAACAGAGCTAACCTTCCTTCCTAGGTGCAACCTTGGTGAGAAAGAGGGACCAGAGACAGATGTCAGCCCCACTACGGACACCTAACATGGTTTGTGCTTACCACTTTTTTCAACACCAAGCTCTATGAAAGATCTACTCCCTTCTCCTGGGCCATCTGAGAGCTACATTTAACCCATCCATCTCTCTGCTACTGCACCTCTGTAGGACTGATCCTTGTCGCTTTGGGCCTATACCTTAACTGGGTTCCTTCTGGTGCCGCCATCAAATACAAAATTCTGTACTTCAGAAGCAGCTTGGAAAAAAATTTACCCAACTGAGTTTCATACAGTATAGACAATAAATATTGGCTTATTGATTGACTGAACCTATAACACAAAGATCTCTCTCAGTAAATTTTTATTTTTCTCTGTCCGTGTTTCAGGACCAGAGCAACAGAACGTAAGGGCAGTTGTGGGAACTGAGAGCAGGAAGGTTCTGCAGTGTTTCACGACCAGAGATCACTCCCTGTTACTGAAACTGTAGATAATTTTCAGAAAGGAATCCCCTGGAGGTTACTTTTCAAACACGGTACTTTTTTTTTTTTTTTTTTTTTTTAATAACTAACAACAGGGAGAAAAACAGCTGGAGGCTACAGACCTGGCCAAGCGGACTCCACGCAACAAATCTCTTCACATCTAATAGATACTGATAGACAATACATGCGTTTCTCCAGCCATGTACACATTTTGTTTTGGGGGAAAAAAAAACCCTTTCCCTTCAGGGCCTCAGATTCCCAGGACACTCCAGGAACACCGTTCGCACGCATCACTTCATGGAGATGAGCTTTAGGGAGTGACAGTCACACAGACACGCTGCGGTGCCCCCGGAACTGCGCGAGCCGGACGCGCTTCCTCCCCGCGCCTCTCGCCCCATCCTGTCCTCTTCTAGCTCCTCCTCCTCCTCATCTTTGGTGATAAACTGACTGCTCTCAACTTGCGCTCAGAAGTGTTTTCATTTTCTGCTTTGGCAGATCCTGGCCATTTTGGAGGTGACTGGGATAATTTTCCTTATCAAAAGCACTGGTAGGAAAAACTGAGTTAATACGCTGGGAAAGGTACTTTTCAGCGCAAAACATGGCAACTACCGTCTACCCAGTGCGGGGGTCGGAGGGCGGGTTCTGGAGCTGCTAGCTTAAGGAAGTACTTTAGCTAGTCGAATTGAGCAACCCATGACTTTCTTTTATCCTCTCTAAAGCTCACCTCCAACTAGAAATATTGAATCAAAGAGTTAAACACGTGGAGACATTTCCCCAGAGCAAAAGAAATAAAGGACCTAACACTCCCTAGTGCCACAGAGTGTGAGATAGGGCCTTTAGCAAGCAATTCAGCTTAAAAAAAAAAAAAAATCATCGCAACTGGCCCTAACCCAGTCTGACTGGTGTCTATGGGCAGAGATCAGGACACACCAGAGACACCAGGCACAGGCACTCACAGAGGAAAGGACATGTGAGGACACAGCAAAAAAGATACTCATCCCTAAGCCAAGGAGGGAGCAGCCTCAGGCAAAACCAAACCTGCCAAGACACTGACCTTGGACTTCCAGCCCCCAGAACCGTGAGAAAATACATTTCTGTGGTTGAAGCCACCCCATCTGTGGTACAGGCATCCCTCAGAGGCAGTGTGGGTCTGCTCCAGACCACCTCATTAAAGAAAATATCACAATAAAGCGAGTCACCAATCTCCTTGTTTCCCAGTGCATGTAACAGTTAAATTTACACCAGACTGTGCTGGTCCATTAAGTGTGCAACGGCATTATGTCTAAAAAACAATGTACATATCTTAAAAATACTTTATTGTGGGAAAACCGCTAACCATCATCTGAGCCTTCAGTGCGTCATCATAGTACCAAAGATCATTAGTCACAGATCACTATAACAAATAAGAAAAAAGTCTGAAATACTGCAAAAATTACCCAAATGTGACAGAGACACAAAGTAAGCAAATGTTGGGAAAACGGTGCCAACAGACTTGCTCTATGCAGGTTTGCCACAGGCATTCAATTTGTACAAAATGCATTATCTGCAAATAGCAATAAAGTGAGGTATGCCTGTATTTATTGTATTATAACAGACAAGTAAACTAATGCAGGGCCTAAGGAAAAGAATACACTCCTTCTAAAGTTTAGAATCTCCTATAGGTGTCTAATATGAAATTAAAAGACAAGGATTAATGTGACAGAAGTTTTACATTTTTGGTCCTAATCGACCAATTCCAAGAAAGGGACCCATGTCCTCATTGAGAGGAACACCGTCTTCCTCTCAAAACTACAAGGTCATGGCAATGGGTCTTAGAATGTTCTCTTTCTTCTCTTCCCTCTCCTGGAAGGATCATTTAAGTGCGCATTCTCTCCCTTTGATGAGACCTACCTGAAACACTTTGCACTCCAAATTCAAACCCACAGCAGAAGCCTTCTCCAAGGGTACAGATTCACGAGCAGTTCTCATTCAACTTTCCTCCCTAGCATCCCAGCAAAGCTTTAGGACAGCTTTTCTAAACTTACTGGCACTTTTCAGGTAACAAGATTTAATTATGTAAAATAGATGCTAAAGGTTAAACTTGAATTCTGGAATGATCAATCTCCCTGGGAATAAGTGAACCATGGTTTTGTACAGAATTTCTCGACTGCAGCAAATTCAAAAATTTTATTAAGTTTCAGCAAATCCTAAAAGCCTCCCGTATTTTCTTAAGTCCATCTCCCTCACCTATTGCTGTTATTATATTTAGCTCTTTTATCAATGTTCATAATGTTCACTCTTCTATTACTATTTGCCCTATAACAATTTGTACGTATTTTTCTTTGATGAATCTTTAAATCCAAAAAGAAAGTATCCTTTTATAATTCCTTTAACATGCCAACTTCTTAGGAAATCTCAAATGATGAGCTACTGTTATCAGCTTCCTCCAATGAACTTCATCTCCTCCAGCCCTAAGCCAGACTCTACTGAAAATGAGCATGTAATTGTCAAGCCCCTACCTGCTGCAACAGAGTCCCTGGGATTACGAACTGTTTCCGGTTTTCATTTTTAGCAGAACAAATGGTGAACTTTGAATAATCTCATAGACTTCACTTCAGAACTAAGGTTTAAATTGGATCATCATTAATTTAGCCATTTGTCCAAAAAGTGCATGATGAATCTTAGCTTGTGTAAACTTAGATATAAAAGTCTAATGCAAAGGTAAGATTGTATGATTGTTTCCTTCATCATAACACATGAAATGTGATAATTTGAGTCCAAGTTTTTTCCACATCTCTGGAGAATTTCTCATTTGCAACTTGGCATCTTCTAATCTAAACTCTATTTCAGGGTATTAATTCAGGAGGAAGACAGAGGAGGAAGGGTAGTAGGGGAAAGGGGGACCCTCTGCCTCAAGTAGCTGTCACTAGAGTGTGTAAGGGGGGAAACTTGCAAGCAATAAACAATGTCCATCCTTAGCCTACAATTGATACATATCACCCTAATACTTATTTTTTTCTCTTAATAGAGGAATCTTACAATTAACACCAAGCTTAGTTTCATCAACATACGGAATAAACTGATGGGAGAGGGGAAAAGTCTAGGTGGTGGGCTGAGTCCTTCCAGGGAATGATGTGTAGAATTGATCACCTACGGAGTGTCCTCTGGCTTGCATGCTGCCAAGACAACCCTAGTCACCACTGAGCACGCAGCGTATGCAGCTTCCTTTTAGAGAATCATTGCTCTGCATGTAGCAATCATGGGGACAGCCTGAGAGAGGAGGCTGTCACAGTCCTGAGAGACAGAAAGAGACTCTTAAAGAGCAGGTGAGTCAACTATTTCCCCAGAGTAGGCACCAACTGTAAAGCCTTTAGTCACATAATGAATGTGCTGTTTATACGACACCACCCACCAATCTGCTTTTCTTGTATTAGGCCATGATTTGTTCCATTTCCCCAATTCAATGGCAAACGTGTCATGAGTGGGATTTCTGCAGCCTTCTTTATGAGAATATCCCATTTCTTGGGAGCTTTTAATGTCATGTAGTTACCCCTGATATAACAGCCAGGCTCCAAGCATTATTTCACTTCTCATTACTGTACTCTTTTAAATGCCCTATTAAATGCCTCCTCTCCTGCCTCAGTATTTATAGCCTCCAAATAATTATAGAGTATTATGCTCTCCCAACTGGCCTGAAGTAACTGCTCAGCTCCGATCTAATGTCTTTCAATAGTCGAGTGTAAATCACTTTCTTTGTCCATTAACTTTGAATGGATTTAGAAAACTATGAACTCACATAAGGCATAAAAGTGAAGCAAATAGCCTGACATACCTAATTGGCCGAACATCTGTCTTTCAGTTTTAGTCTCCTTGCTTCTGGTAAAACCGAGGAGGAATTCATAGCCACCTGGTGAGCCCAGCCCTTCCAAACAATGAATTCAGGCTTCATTTCATCAGTCAACTCACTAAAGACCTGTAGGTACTGATAGTCATAAAGTGGTCCCTCTTTGAAATGCTCCATATTTTGTCTTCCTAAGGATCACACAGACCTCTGTTTGCCAACAGGGCAGCTGCAGTGTCAAAGTGACACCATCCCACTTACTCAGTCACAGCTGGGAACTCTCACAGCAACTGTCAGAGTAGAAAGTTGTCAAGAGAGTTGTAGCAGTTCCCTGCTGCTACCATGTGTCCTTCTGCTCTAGTTCTCCAGCACAAGGGAAGTGTCATCAGTTCCCATCTCACCTGAGATAATAAGCTTTAAGTCACTCTTTTTCCCTTTGTTAGTTTCTGTCATCAACATGACAAAGACCTGATACTCTAATAGAAGCCTAGGGTAAATCTACCTGAAAGATAAAAATGGCCGCTGCTTGGAATCCACTGGCTATTGTACTTGGCTGTGGTGGACTGAGGCTCGGGAAGGAAGACTGCGAGGAACATCCCTATGCTTCACAGATTTATACTGGAACTGGGACCAGGAGGGAAAGCAGGGGAGAGTGCACCCAGCAGCCATGGCCAGGCCAGTGCAGACTGCAGGGAAACGGCCATGCCATTCCAATGTTTGTCTTGGCTTCCTCCTCCCATTTTCCTAAGGGATATGTTAAGTACGAATTAATCAAGCTAACAGCCGCCAAGCTCGTGACAGCTTTGCCTAGAAACAGCAGCCTGACCAGAACTGCTGAATGAAGTTGATGAAAATAGACCTTAGAAATCATAGCCTCTAATCCTTTCACTTTATGGAGTTGGAAAACTGAAGCCAAGGAGGAATTTCCTGAGGCTACATCACGAATTCACTCCAGAGGCAGGACTAAAAGACTCTGGTTTGGTTTTTCCCCTATAACCAGTACTTGGTTTCATTACATAATGGAGTCACACCCCTTCCACAAAAAAGAACTGTTACAGCACCAAAGAACTGCAAAGCTTCTGTGCTATTGGTTTTTCCTTCTTTTTGTTTTAAAAGAGACTAAAAAAATTTTAAATGTAGAAATATGTTTTCAAAATCTCTCTCTGAGCTCATCAAAAAAAAAAAAAAAAAAAGGATAAAGATGAGTTACTACGAAGAATATCTCTGTCTCTCCAAAAAAGTGTCTCACACTTGGGAGTTTGGCAGATTTTATGGGTGTGGATGGAGAGATTAGATGGATGGCACTTTGGCTCCTTCCAATTGTAGGAATTTCTGATGGATCCAAACAATATAAGGAAGAGAAGGAAAGTTGCAGGTACCATAGTAGGGGAAAGTGTCAAATGCCTCATAGCTGTTTACAAAACTTCTGCAGTGGATCTTACGAGAGCCAACCATATTCACCTCTCCTATAGCTTATTCTATTATAGGAGAAGCAGCAGTTAAAACCTCTCTCTGCTGTGGAACTTAGGTTTAAGGGAATTGTGCATGAAATTGGCTATTTAAGACTCAAGGGGCAAACTGAGCTTTCAATCTAGAACCCGAGAGGGAAGGAGTTATTGATTCTTTCATTGTTGCTTTTTTGTGTATCACTTTTCTTGTATTATAAACATTTTCAGACTTAAATAAGCAGAAGACGAGCTCAATAAAGCATTCAAAAGTGTCCACTCTCCCAATATTCCATTCATTCTGTAATTTATCTCAAAATTTAGAGATTGTTCAAAGCTTTTCCCTTAGAGGATGTATGTAAAATATCGAAAACTGAAACATTTTCTTCAAGGGTTTATACTAGTATAAAGACATTTTGAAGCTTAAAAGGAACAATATGACCTGCATAT
Source organism: Camelus ferus (assembly GCF_009834535.1). Lineage (NCBI taxonomy): Eukaryota > Metazoa > Chordata > Mammalia > Artiodactyla > Camelidae > Camelus > Camelus ferus. The sequence continues at coordinate 3,822,609 of NC_045718.1, read as the reverse complement.
ACCTGAAAGCTAAACATCTACAACAATTTTTAAAGTTTTAAAAGCAGAAAATCCTTCAGTCAGACTAAAATGAACCCAAGTTTGTCAAGCTAACAGCCAAATTGCTTCTCCCTCAGATGCTGCACAGCTGAAGACAGACATCATTTCAAAAGCTATGCATCAGGTATAGAACAATATAGCAAATGCTGGTTTTTTTTGTTTCATTTGCAACTGAATGCTTCTCTTTAAATGTCTGCAGAAAGTCATTTCAAGCCGTCCTATAATTTGCTTGATCTTCTCATTTGTAAGCAATCAGTGGAAAGCTCTGCTTTTCTGAGAGTCCCACAATCTGCTATTACAGGCAGAATTTTCTTGGCAAAGGTATTTCCTGTATACTCCACAGGGCTCCTTGGGGGAAGCCTACAAAATTCATCTCTGGCTTCCCACACTGAACTACATCTCTGGGTGTATCAACTCATGGTTTCCAAACATATGAAGTATTCTTGTTAGCCGGTGTAGGATACAGACTGACACATCTTCTAAAGTAAACTTGCTGCGTGTGTTCTACTATTTGTGTACACACAGCCTGTTTGCTCTGTGTAATTACACATAATATAGGATGCCTGAAGCAGGTGGACTGACCCCAGCATTTTGGCTCTGAGGGTATTTTGATTCTAAAGAAGTTCCTCATCTAATAGGCATTTGAAAACTTGCCCTGCTGACTTTCCGACATTCCCTGTGTCAGTGCACCTGTCTGTATGTGTCTCCTGAATGTCTTCCCTGTCTTCTTGACCTTCGTCTTTCCTCTCTCTTTCAGACTGTCTCACAGTATCTCGTACAATCTTCTTACGTGAGGGAGAGCAAAATACACCACTTGGGCATAGTGATTATTTTAAAGTTTCTGAAGAAACAGCTGGTGCAAGAAGGATACTCTGCCCTGCCTTTGTCCCCCTGAAATCAGGAAATAAATCCCCAAGTGAAGGTACCTTCCTCGTACCAGGGGGACTGAAAGCATCATGTTATCACCAGAGACAGAGAATTCAAGGCCAAGAACGATGTATAAACAAACTTTGTTACTTCTTCATTAATGTTCTACCCCAAGCCCAAACCCTTTTGTTTTGTCAAATCTTCACAAATAATTGTTGCCTGGTTTAAAAGGTATAAAAGCTGCCTGCTTTGGTGACTTCTTCATAATCTCATATTTTTAGGAACTCCATATGCACAAAATTAAATTTGCTTTTCTCCTGTAAATCTGTCTCATATCAATTTAATTACTAGACCACCCAAAGAACCTAAAAGAAAAAAAGCAAAATGTTTTCCTTTCCTACACATGACAGAGCTGACCTCAGTCATACATGAAAAGGCATAGTGAGTATCATGGGTAGAAATAACCATAAAAAAATAGAACCTACATAGCTAAAAGTACATAGGGTTAACTTTAATGGACAATTTAAATCTTTATGGAAAAAGAAACATCTTCAATTTTTAATCCAAAAATTATGGGCTTGGTAGATCGAATGACCAGAATATTACAAATGATAAAATTAATGTATTTGGTTAGCAGAATAAAACAGTTAATGAATCAGATCATTACAAAATATAATGAAAATAAACTATTCAAAATGAAGTGAATTCCAATAAAATATGGACTAAAAATAGAAGATAATACAAATGGCTAATTGGTACTGTGCAGGCTGATCAACTCATTAATTAAATTTAATATATGAATTATTTTTCTAGGGCTCTCACAACAAAGTGCCACAAACTGAGTGGCTTAAACAATAAAAATCTCTCGTCTCATAGTTCTGGAAGGTAGAACTCTGAAAATAAGGCACCAGCACGGCTGGTTCCTTCTGAGTTCTATGAGAAAGGATCTTCCATGCCTCTCGCCTAGCTTCTGGTGGCTTACTGGCAACCTTTGGTGCACCTTGGCTTGAAGAAGCACCACACAGATCTCCATCTTCACGTGGCATTCTCCCTGATGGTGTGTCTGTATTCTAACTTCCCCTCTTTATAAGGACACTAGTCATACTGAATTAGGGTCCCCCTCTTCTCCAATATGACATCGTCTTAATTTACCTAATCATAGCTACAATGACTCTATTTCCAAGTAAGGTCACATTCTCAGGTTGCAGGGGTTAGGACTTGAAGATATGAATTTCTGGAGGACACAATTCAATCCATAACAATATACTTAGAAAATATGTTCTCAACAAAAATGTTATCCATATTTGTGTTTCAGACTACAATTTAATAGATTAAGATAACTGAAGAAATTGATCAGGTAATGTATTTCCTGGGAAATGTGGATCAATATGTATACTGTTAGACCCATATATTTGCTACCTATAAGAGACTCACTTCAGATCTAGACAAACCCACAGACTGAAAGTGAGGGGGTGGGAAAAGGTATCCTCTGCAAATGATAATCAAAAGGAAGCCAGAATAGCAATACTTACACCAGACAAAACAGAATTTAAAATCAGGACTGTTCCAAGAGACATAGAAGAATACCACACATTGGTCAAGGGATTAACCCAAGAAGAGGACAGAGCAATTGTATATATCTATGCATCCAGGGTATTTACTTTATTGTGGTGGCCTGGTATCAGACCAGCAATATCTCTGAGGTCTGCCTGCATAATAAAAAATAAAGAGGGTTATATCAAGTTGGTCACTTTATAGATATCATCTTTTCTACTTTATGATCATTTGAATTTTCCTGGTTCCACAGAAAATTGGTAGTAGAACTGTGGTTTGAGATGGGTCTGTGTGCTTCCAAAGATGGAGCTCTGCTCTAATTGCCTAGATTCTTAAGTGTGATGTAGTATATCATTTAGAAGAAAATGTGAACATTTTGTTTCAGGAATCAGAATGAAAAACAATTTTTGTGGTCCTTCAGGGACCACAAGTTTGTGTCTCCACAAATGTGAGATGCTCAGAGGAAGACAGGAATAGGCAACTGTACCAAATCCCTATCAAGACAGGGAGGCTGAAGACCTACTCAGGCTAGAAGACCTGCTGAGAGGTACCCAGGAGACAGGGGTTTGGCGAGGCTTTTCTTCCTCCCCTCATCTTAAAGAGTGCCAAACATCTTCATCTTTTTCTCAGGGTAATTAATTGACAATGAAAAAACATTAAAGGACCAATCCAAGAGGTACACCATTGAAAGCTCAAGACAGTGGGAAATACTTCAAAATGCCAAGAGAAAGTAATAAACAATCAATAATTCCATACCAGGCAGAGTAGACACCAAACATGTGGGAGGGAGTCAATTATTCCTATTATGCAAGGCTTAAAGTTACCTTCCATGTAGTGTGTCTTTCTTTTAAGGAATTTACCAGAGAATATGAGCCATCACATGAAGAAAACAGCAAAGACTTAGAATTTAAAAGAAAAAGAAAAAGAATGACGATGGGTAAAGGTGAACTTTCTATCCAAAATGACAGCTCTTCAGAAGGCCTGGAGAGCAAGAAGATTAGATTAGAGCAGAGTTCTTCTTGTCTTTTTTTTGTACATTTTTCTAATTTGAGATTTACTCAGTTTTATCTTGCTCAGTTTCATTAATGGTTTTAAAAATATTAACTAGCAGTGTAATTTTGAAGAGCTCTTCTTTATTCTCTGATTATTCATTTGGATGGTAGACAGTTCTTATTTAACACATGCAGTATCTTCTCTTACCAAGTAGATAGTAAGACAAATCACAGGATTTTCTAAGTTTCCTCCATTGCCTGAATTGTCTGAGTAATCTTTTTTTATTGTTTATTTGGGCTCTATCTTTTAAGTTAAAGGCTTTTCTCAAATACGTGTGGATCTCTGCCTCAATATTTCTATTAAAGACTGCTGCTCATCACTGAGCATCCCACCATCCTTTATTAGTTTTTTAAACCTCCTCTCACTCTGTAAATAGTCCCTTCCTGTAATTCTTTTCAATGATCTCAATGGCTGTGTTATCTGTCCTGCCACACTAGCCAATAAAAAATGTAAACCTTCTCTCTTCCATGATTTCCAGACCCAGTAAGCTATAAATATTGACTCAGTTGGTTAAATCACAAGGCAAATTTTCTTTGGCACAAGTTATTTCACCTGCAAACCTAAAATCCATAATGTGTATGTGCATTTTCCTGGGAAGAGCGACCCAAGCTCCCATCAGGGTCTCAAAAGGATTTATAATCTAAATATAGTTAGAAATGATTCTCTTTAACAATGCATTTATCCTCCTGAGATGCTACATCTGACACTGTGGCAGCTGATACCCAGTGGCGAAAATATAGTATGCAATGAAAGTATCACAAGTCTTTCCTAAGAGACGCTGATTTTATTTTAGAGATAAGAAAACATGAGTCAAATCCTTTTTTTATGTGTTATGCTAAAAAATAACTTAAGTAACCTTTCTTTCATAATAATAATCAATATTATCACTAAGTGAAATTTAATTAGCCCAAATGGTCAGTAAATTTTAGTTTATTAGATCCATTTTAATATTTCCAAAATAGCATTATGCATGTTGCCAAGTATTTTAGTCTTTGTTTATAAACTGCATCTCCTTTTCCAAAGGTTTATATGCCTGCAGCTTTAGGTATATGCAGAAATTTTAATTAAAACACAAAGCTTTTATGTTTAAATCATCAGTTTTCCAGATATTGCTTTACCCTTTTCAATTATTTTTAAATATACAAAAATATTTCAGTAATTATATTTGAATACTTATAAATCATTGGCAGAATATAACAACTCAGAAAAAATTGAAGGGCTAAGTTATTGCCCAGGAAAATTAGCGCAGCATCTCACTAGACAAAACAGCATGAAACAAAATCAAAACTAATGGACTAAGTCTCACAAGCATATTGTTTTTAATAATTGAACAGGAAAAGAAATATTCAAGATTTTTCAAAGCGACATTAGTAAAAGCTATTGAAAAGGCAATACTTCCTTCTGCAGAACTGACTTAATTTTCTTCCCGTCTTGCTGTGCCTAAAATCTTCCATAATTGTTAAAGGCAGACAATTTATACTGCGTGATGGGGCAACTTAAAATATTAGAATGAAGGCTCATTCCTTTTTCCTTAAACTTACAAAGCTAAGAGCAAAATGGAGACTTAGACATTTCTGGATATATGGAAACTAAGCACTATATTATACACTGTATCATTTATTATTTCTTTCTTAATTCCATGTTAAAATATTTACAATTTTAGTAGATAGATCCTTTATCTACAGTGTCTGCACTAACATACCAGCCAGGCTGCAGTGCGTTTATTATGCTGCAGTGCATTTATTATGCCTCCCAAGATTTTATCAAGACCCAGTTCTAGTTCTTATTCCCTGAAGTCCCCCCACAGTTTTCAAGTCTAGTTACTCTTGTTACATAGCATTTGCTGTTGTTATATTATTCATCTCTTACACCTGCCAAACATCTAGCCTGTGGTAAAACCATCACTTGTGATGACAGAGAAGACACGACCTGGTAAGGAGGATGTTAGAGGGGGAAGTCTGTCTGACTGGGCGTTTCATTACAGAATCAACCCCATCATTTACTAACTATAGGACTTGGGCAAGTTCACTGGATTTCTTTGAATTTCAATTTGCTAGTTTGTCAGGGAGGAGAGTCACCCCTGAACTTCTTACCTTAGGATCTGTGAAGGTTAAATGAGCCAGGGGGAAAAAGTCTGAAAGCTATCAAGTGCTATATTATTTTAAGGCGTTCTTTTCTAATGTAGAGGTAATAACAGCTAACTTATACTCAACACGTTATGTTCCATACTAAATCCTTTATATTCATTGCCTTATTTAAGCATTAGAAAACCCTGTGAAGTGAGGACTATTACTACATCTATTTTACAGATGAAGAGTCTGAAGTATATAGACGCTAGGCAATTTATTATGATCACACCATTAGGAAGCGATAGAATCTGGCTACGAACCCAGGCAGCCTGGCTCCTGAGGCCATTATGTCCTGCTGAATTCTGCTACATTACCCTCCATAGAGCCAAGTTTAAAAAAAAAAAAAAAAGGCCTTTTGAAGGGGCACCATGTTTTAGATGAGCAATTCCACTATCACACCACTGGAGAATCGTACCTCCACACGCATCTTAAACACATGTGTTCTGGAACTGCCTGCTACAACCCAGAGAGCATGCTCAGATTCTCTCCTTGGGATGAAATACTCCATGGAATTCCTGCCTTCTCCAACCACTCCTGCCTAATAATAATTATGATAATTGCAGGTTGTTCCCCATGTAGACACACCTTCTTATTTTTGACAAGGAGCTGTCAGAGTAATTGCCTCATAAAATTTGTCAGCTGAGATCCTGTGCTTTGCCATCGTGGTCTCCTCTGTATAACATGTTTCTTTCCCTCGTGCTCAGGACTAAAACCAATCATGTTACAGTCTACAGATTCTTCTTTCTACTTCTATCTCCCTAGGAATTAAATTAAGACTGTTGTATTAAGACAGATCAACAAAGGAATGCCACGTTTAACTGTCATTCTCACTGATGGCATAAATTCTTCCTAAGAGGATCTATGAAAAACAAATTTCAGGAATGTATTCACATGTATATAGAAAATCAAACTTATAATACGTGAGACAAATACAAGAAATCATGTTCAAAATGGACGTATCCATTATTTAGGATTGGTTATTTGGGTTAGTATATAATGGATACCAGTGTCTACTATACATATTTGCAGTAATTTTATAATACAAAAACGTTTTCCCTATAAAAGGCATCAACCAACTGTGATGAAATTGTAGAGAGTCTTGTCACTTCTCTGGTATTTTGATAGCAAGGGTCTAAACATCATTGCATATTTTTTTAATGTCTCATGTAGATATAGTTTTTTTAAAAATAAAACTTAATGAAAAATAAGCTCTTGAGTTTAACACCATGGGAAATAATTGATTAGAACCTGAATACAATATCTGTAAAGACTATCTCCCTGCAAACACTTGCATTGCTAATAAATTTCCTACTTAAAACTTGTGTTAAATATATAAAGGTAATATGTTCCTGCTGAGGAATAATTTCCTAATGAGTGACTAAGTCATACAACCTATTTAGCAGAGTTATTATAGTTATTACTAATAAAATGGGCCTCTTATTTAAATGTGGAGAAGCAGCAATGGTTCCAATACCAATTACACATTATCCCTAAATTACATATTGAAACTCAGCAGAATTACGCCAAGATGTAATCAGAAGGAATCATGAGGTGAGCAATTTTCAGAGCTCAATTTAATTCAACATCTTTTTAACTGTATCTTCCAAGATAATAATTACATTGAGCAACTGGTTTGATCGAGGGGGGAGAAAACCATACTGCTTCATTGACCGCCATTTTACATACCTGTTTGAACGGCACTGCATCGGATATAATTTGTAAGAAGTCCAATTACGGGGAGAGCAGCAACACAGGTATTTCTTTAATTTTAGTAGAACATGAAAGTCAAAGGGCCTTCTTTCTAGAACTCAGTAGTGTCACAGTTCATTATGTCAGGTCCCTATTCTTGGCAATTTGTGTACCGGTTGATCAGAAAGATTATGAGCTATTGAGTAGAACAAAGGATTGAGTATCTGAATTTGTCCCTTACAATCTCTGTGACACTAGGCAAGATGCTTGGCTGATGTTGCTTTTTTACATCTAAAACAAGAATTACAAGCTGTCCATATAGAATTGCTGAATTAAATGGTATACATATGTATGCTTATACATGAGGTGTATATATACGCACACACCATATACATATGTGATATATGTTATGGGTCTGTCATATTTTTACACACCTCGTGACAAACTTTATTCCAGGCTCTATTTTCAAAAAATAGGAAAAATAGAGATAGTATTTCCCTCTGGGATGGAGGGCAAATTTGCCTTCTGATGAGCATGATAAAAATACAGCCTCCCTTTGGGGCAAAGGATGGATAGGTGTGTCAACAGCCCCCTTATAACACTGGAAACTTTCTAAGCTGAGGTTCCTCAGTGCGGAACAAGGGTCTGTCCATTATCACCACCCACCACCGCCTGGAAGCGCGGGGGAAGCCAAGCACAGATGATGCTGTGCAGCTTGCTGTGCTGTGAGTAGTTACCCCCTCGTGTCTCACCAGCAGTCTTGTGTGTTCATCCTGCACCTGTGAAACAGTGGCAGGCTAACTCGTTCACTGTCAGAAGGGAAACATTTCAGCCCCTCATGGTGCTTGATACGTAGCAAGAATCGAGGCACTTAACACACAAAGCTCTTATTTCACATTGTTTTGAATTATATAACTTAAAAAAAATACTGCATGTAAAAAGTAAAGATATCAATGGTCTCACTTTATATGTAAACTATATAATGTCAGGGAAGCATTTGTTAAATAAATGCTACTCCCATGTATGTGTCTAAAAAGCACGGTCCAACCTCCCTTATGTATTTCCTTTCCTTCAATCAACAATGTGGGCAGGAAAAAAAATTGGAGAAAATTTAGGGGCCTGACTTAACCAGAAATCTGGGTCATCTCATATTGTTGTAAAGCAAGCAAATTGGGAGATGAAAACCCACCATTCAGTCCACTGGCTAAACCAGCAAAAGATCTGTCTTCAGTGGGCCATTCTGATAAAGGAAATGTAGAGTTTTCGGTATCTTTTCTTTAAATAGAATCAGGACAATAATTGTTATTTGGGAACAACATAAAAATAGTAGGTGAAATATTTTAAGTGGGCCCTTCTTTCAGGAATTCATGCCATTATTCCATGATCATATTATAATAACCAAATATTACCACTGCCATTTTAAAATAAATTTAAAGAAAAAAAGAGAGTCCACATGTTATTCTCCTTCACATAATTCTTTTTTGTCTTCTTTTCTGTTTAAAAACAAAGAGCAGAATCCCCCCCCTTCTTCATTCCTTCAGGGGACTGAAGAACCTCCACCTGTCTCACACTCAGGAGGAGAGATTCACGTCAGAGCGCAGTGGCTCTCTCATTAAAGTGAAGTGATGCCTCTTCTTTATTCCACCAGGGCTGCCTTTGGTGTGAAACAGAACAGGATTTGACTCTATCGGAGTCAGGAATTAAAGGAACATACCCTGCTGCCTGTCACCAACTACTGGGAGAAAAAAAAAAAAGCTGCCTTTTTTTTTCCCTCAGTAATTCCCAATTAATCTTTATTTCAACTCAAACCTAGTTAGAATTTTTTGGGGTTTTTTTGTTTTTTTCATTTTTCAGTTTTATTAGGTAGAATTATTACCGTATGACTGCAATATACATTATGTTGTATGTAAATACATATATACAATACACTACACATTTTTTTAGCTTACATATATGTCCTGATCATTGTTTCTAAGAACAGATTAGAGCTTTAGCTTTTTAAACTTAGTTATCAAAGGAATAAAGCCAACCACAAAATAAAAGTCAACAGAATGCAGTAATCCAATCATAAAGGACAGTCAAATGTGTTTACTTATAATCAAGAAATTAACAATCTAAGTTATAAATAATGAGTAGTTCATTTGCATCCTTATTTTTTTATTTTATCATTTTTCAGATTTCACATATAAGTGATATCATATGGCATTTTTCTTTCTCTTTCCAGCCCACTTCACTTAAAATGATGGTCTTCAGGTCCATCCATGCTGCAGCAAATGGCATTATTGTATTCTTTCTTATGGCTGAGTAGTGTTCCATTGCATATATGTACCACATCTTCTTTATTCAGTCATCTGTTGATGGACAGTTGGGTTGTTTCTATGTCTTGGCTATTATAAACAGTGCTGCTATGAACATTGGGGTGTATGTGTCTTTTTGAATTTTATTTTTCTCTGGGTATATGCCCAGGAGTAAGATTGCTGGATCACATAGTAAGTCTATTTTTAGTTTTTTAAGGAACCTCCACACTGTCCTCTATAGTGGCTGCACCAATCTACCTCTTTAAAACCTCAATTCTTACCTACTGCCCCTCCCCACTTGGCATTAGAAAAATGATTATATATGACCCAAAGATGACTGTGGATAACTTTGAAGATCATGTTTTGAGGTTCAATGGGAGGATTAGATCCAAAATTTACTACAGCAGCTATCCGAATTTTTCTCCAAATTAAAGTTGAGGGAGCTCACAGATGAAACTTAAGAAATTAAAAGTAAATCACAAGATCAGCACCCACGTGAGCCATCCTTCGTTAGGACCTCTGGGCTACGGCACCCCGTAACAGCTGTGTGATGCTCATTACAGTATCTTTGTCACAATCATTCACAGCTGACCTTGCCTTTCTACAGAACCTTTTGCTTTACTTCACTGGAACAGAGAAGGGCAAACTGGTGAGAACTAGCAAACTCTTTATTGGAAGGGAGCTGCTTTGAAAGGCAGCAAAACAATAACAAGTTCGATTCATCAGCAATCTTTCTCTTCAAATGATTATTCTAAACCGTCATAGTGAAATTTGTTTTATCGTTTTGTGGTTGGTTTGTTTTTGCAAGTCATTGATTTGGAAATGGACTTTTCAACCAATCAAAATGAGAAAGACTCTAGAGAGGGCACTTCCAGGAATGGGTTCCTCCCCCTTAAATGAATGAATGATCAGACACTGAGAAGAGGTCTCTCTCTCTTCCAGCTGTAAGTCATGTCTGCCTGGGATCCTGAGTACAGCTGAAGCATCTTGAGACCAAGAGTCAGAGAGTAAAATCCACAGACTGGGGATGTCAAAGTAGAGATGGGGTAAGTCTGGTTCCTTAGCTATTAAATCAACTGAACTGCTTGACCAATGAACCTGTCATAATCCGATATTTCATTTGTTTGCTTAAGCAAGTTTGAGTCTTCCAGCTAAAAATATCGACAGTTTGCTATCTAGGCCCCTTTGATTCTGACTGTGCGGACGGAGCTGTTCTACAGATTTTCAACAATGTTACAGGGAAGACTGAATGGAAGTGGATTAGATAATATTAAAGGTTTACTTCAATTCTAAGAGTCTCTGCTTAATGTATAATTCCATGTGTATCACTATTTTTAATGAATGGAGTTAACTATATAAAAGAAAACTACCTTGTTGAATACATACCACATAGGAACCTAATATCTACTCTCTTATTTAACTCTCACAACAATTTCATAAGGTGGGTTTTATTGATCTCCATTCTACAGATTAGGAAAAAGGTTGAAAGAATTCAAGCAACTTTCCCAAGATCATACAGCTAAATAGGTGACAGAGGCAGGAGTTAACCCCAGTTGGCCTTTTTCCAATATTTTTGCTTTTTTCCAGTAATAACATCCAAAGAGACCGTAAGTTTGTAGTATCTGGAAAGCTAGATGCTTCAGTGAGGAGAAAGAGGTAAACAAAGACTGCCTAAATAAAATGTGGGAACCAGCAGGTCGTGCTTTAAATATTGATTTTGCCTCATTAGAACTGAACCTCAACTGAACTCTTGTGAATATGGAGTAATAAATGATTTTCTAGTGTTAACGTGGCATCTTATACACATATTTGAAGATAAAATGTTGTGGGTCTGTAGTCATAGTAACACTGCAGTGCGATTCTAAGTAAAGTCAAAAATTCAAATTTAGAAAGTTTTATTAATTCTCCTTATCGTCTAAAGGAGTGGGCATCTGATTTCAGGCTTTTGATTCTGCACTGGAACGCTGGTGTGTGCCAACAGACATCACAGTGGGTTCTGCCATTTGCTTTCCATCCTGGAACCGTGGAACTACAAAATATTTACTGATCTCCATTAAATCGTGAGGGAGGGAACATATCCTGCCTCTGACGGCCGGGGCATTTCTACACGATGTGACCGCCGAATCTGGAGAGGGAGAGCCCTGCAGGAGGAGACGGGTGAGCACAGCCCATCTCTGCCTCCTGCCTGACAGTTCCCCCCAGTCCCCAGCCTACACCCCAGGCCATGGAATGGGCGAAAAGTGCACCAAACACTAAGTAAAACTGGGATGGAGAGTTACAGAATGGAGAAAAAATAACTAAAGCAAATAAAATATGGCCTTTGGTGCTGACTTATTATAACCAGCCTACAGGGTAAAATTAGGTGTAAATATTAGTTTGATGAGGATATCTCTGAAATGTACTTTCCATGTATTATATGATGTGGTAACCCCCATGGAGCTGTAAGAAATAAAAAATGTTAATTATCCTGTACTTTACAATCATAAGTAGAAAAGACTTGGGCATTAAAATTGCATTTAGACTTTGTGTTCATTTAGACTTAAAAAAATGATGACGCCTTATAAGTTTTTTTTAATTTATTTAATGAAAATTAGAGGTAGATACCCTGTAGAGCAAAGTGGTCAACCTAGATATTTGCTTTGCATCATGATGCTTGTCACTGTGAAAGCTAGGACATTATGCAGTTTGACGGTCACATTTTGTCCTCTTTCATTAGCCAATGTTCAGTTTGTGCATGTCTTGTTTTGCCAAAAATTGTGAGTTATTTGATGGTAGTCAATGGGCCATGTAATTAAAAAAAAAAAAAAACACAACTCTTAGCACAGCAAGAAACTCAACAACTCTAACAATGCATAAAGCGCTCCACTGAATGGTTTCCTACAGTTATGTTTAAAGCTAACACTGAGCCAGGCAATGAGACAATATAGTGGCTAAAAACAAGAGTCAATTACTGACGTTTGCTCACATTTTCCTTTGCAGTGACTTAAAACACAAATACCTGAGGCTAGTGGAAAGCAATAGGCGTTTTCAATCAGTCCATCAGCAGGGGAGTATTACTTGAGTATCTTCTACATTTTCGGCATTATATGGATACTCAATAGCCCCCTAATTGATTATGATGTTTGTTTCCATCAACTAGCAATTAGTAGTTGATTTTTTTAATTTCCATTTTTTCTGATAAGAAAATAATGACATTTCAACCTAAAACACTGCTTAAATTTAGCACCCAGTAGTATAAGATAAAAAGCTGCTGTTTAAATTTAAGTTTCAGATTTGAAAATTGTCAAAACCGGTATGAATGAATTGCCCCCAGGGAGTTCACCTTTTAAATGTGTGACATAGCTAACTAACGGATGTTGAAAATACTCCGGTTGGCTTCACCGCACTTGTTTCGCCTGTCACGTGTGCTGTGATAGGCTCAAAGTTCAACTGTATTTGAATATTGTAGCTCAAAAATTAAGTTCATAAATTCAGTTCAGTGGAGAAAGTACGAGTCATTAAATGTGTAGTCACTGATGTTTAAATCTGGGACAGTGGTAGAATCTTTTCTTTTTCACGATTAGGGTAAACTACTGAACAGAACATTTTAAAGCACAGTTTAAAATTCAAGAACTGGCACATTTACATGTTAAAAGCTAGGGAGCCAGAGCTCAAAGCAGCTGCTGCCAAAGACAGAAGAGTCTGCGATGTCTTAGAAACATCTAGACGAGTGTGCTAACAACCTGAGACACAGCCCAAAGGAGAAGGGATTAAAGCAGCAGTGGGAGGAAAGGAGGAGACCTGCTGGTCAACAAGCTGTAAAGGAGGTGAATACTGAAACGCGCTGGGCACTCCTTGGTGCCTGGAACAGCGCCCTGGGGGCCAGCTTCCTACCTACAGTTGTGGGGGGAGGGGGGCAGGCAGGTGTCTGCTGACCAGGCATCAAATACATTTTTACAGAAATAGTATTTAAAAGTACATTGAGCAGCTTTCTATATACTTTTTTTTTTCTTCTGAATTACATCCCTAAACAAGCTAAAAACTTTGATCTGGCCTCAAATGGTAACCAGGAAAATTCTTAGTGGGAGGAAATTTGTCATTCACAGGAAAATTTGAAGCAGGTAGGAAAGAAATTTATGCGATTAAATGGAAGTAAGCTCATATGTATAATCTTTCGCAAGTCTCTCCTAAAAAATGAGAATTTTTTTTTTAGTATAAACTTACTGGGTGTAAGACCATATATAGGCTCTTTATTACAGCTTTTTAAAATGAAAAACAGTTTTACACATTTTCCCATGGGCTCAAGTGCCACCTGAGTATGTTATGATTAATTTGTAAAAATGCATTTCAAAGTAAGTTCTTGTTTAAAGGGGTATGTATATATTACCACACAAATGTGTTAAGCCGCTAAAGCTGTTTCTATTTTGAAAAGATACTAAATGCAGCACAAAGGCACCCCCCTTTAAAGAAACCCCAAAATTAACTATTTAATAACCTTAAAAAATGATTCATTTGGTCTTTATAAATTTTTGGAAAACTATGATATGAGATCTAAGAATGTGTACTTTTTATGAAAAACTGCCACCCAGTGGACATTTTATGCAAAAGTAGCTTCTTGCTTAATGCCTTTGACAAGATGCTTAAAACAGCTATTTTTAACCTATCTTTAACAATTATATTCTAAATGGCAGCCTAGTAACCCAACAGCTGGTTAAATACAAAATGTTAAGGGGAAAAAAAAGCTTAATGGTTTAAAATGTGTACATAAAATAATTCTGTGATAAATGTTTATGTACCTTACAATTTGGCAACCAGTTCAGGTTAACAATTTTATGATGAGCAAAATGTCTAAGTAAAACCTATGTCCCTATGTGTCAGTTTCCTTACTTGTAAAATAGTGGTATTATTAATAGCACCTGCCTCAACAGGGCTTTTGTAAGGAAAACATGAGTCAATGTAAGTAAAGCTCTTAGAACCGCAATGAGCACAGAACTGCTCAATTGTCTCGAGTCCTATTATGAGATCAGGGACTTTCAACTGGATGAGACAATCAGAATTTCCTGATAATCTCTCCAATTAAAGCCATTTCCTCCCCACAAGCTCCTCCCCAATCTCTAGTGGTTCCAGCTGCCCTCTCCCAGCCTTTCCTAGCCTCACATACTGAATCAACCCACACCTAAAGATCTTCACTGATAAAAAATGGGTTGATACGTGTATATCACTGCAAACAACTTGATCAGAACCCAGATCTCAACAATAAAAAACCAATTTCCTCACTCATAGGAGCAATAAAAGGTGCGACACTTTGTAAACACTGCAAAGAGTCTATTAGGCTCCCACTGCGACTGTAACAAATTACCAGAAACCCAGGGGCTTAAAACAACATAACCTTGATCTGGAGGTCAGAAGTCTGAAATGAGTCTCATGGGGCTAAAGCCAAGATGTCCACAGGGCTGTTTCTTCCTGAGGTCCCAGGAGGGAACTGGTTTCCTTGCCCCTTGCAGCTCCTAGATGTGGTCTGCATTCCTTGACTTAGGGTTCATTATTCCACCTTCAAAGCTAGCAACTGCATCCCTCTGACCTCTGCTTCTGTCCCCGAATTTTCTCTGATTCTCCTGCCTCCCTCTCTCAAGTATCCCATCTACAGCATCTCTTTTGCCCTGTAAGGTTAACATGTTTACAGATTCCAGGGATTAGACATGGGCACCTGTGACGGATCATTATTCTGCCTCCCACTAAGGCAAACTATTTCAATCGGCAACCGGAAGACTAAGAGGCTGGACTCCTGGAAACACATCAACATGAATTTCACCATGTACTTAATGGAAATCATTAACAGTTAAAATCACACACAAAAGTAACCAGAAGAAAATTAATAGACAATTTTTTGCTCAAAATACCATAATAAAGAATTTATTTCAAAACTTTGTGTAAACCACAGTGGTAATATAGGACCCCTTCTACCATTCTCCAGCTGGGGAAATTTAGTGAAAGCTTCCCAGAGCTGTGGTTTTTCTCAGCTGTAAAAAGGAGTTAATTATAATATAGAATGCATACCTGATTGCCTGATAGTCACCATAATAAACTGTTTGGTAATAGCTGAATTCAAAATGATTTTTTTCAATGCTATTGATAGAACCTGGTATATATTCCAGGGAGCGATGTGAGTCTGTATCAAAACCACCATTTGTATGAGGTTCTTACTTTGTATTTGTATCGGTCTTTGTCCCTGTAATTGCAAGGCAGTGACACAGGGTAAAATGAGCCCAGAATATTTCCCAATAGTAATAATAAGACTATTAATAGCTAACAAACAGTGAATGCTTAAAATTATGCCAAACACTGTTCTAAGTGTTTTACAGCTTTCATCTATTTTAATCCCCACAATGACCCTATTAGTATATAGTTCATAATTTGTCATCATCTTGTTAGGACCTTTCTCATGCTAAGACTTCTGACTCATGGGCACATTTAACAATTCAGTTTTGTGTATCAAAGGAAAAAAAGCAGTGAAACGGAATATAATTCAATTTCAGGAAGCGTCTGAAGTCATTGTCTTAAATGAGCAGCTGAGAGAACGTATGTTACGTAGATCCACTTGCCTGAGTAATCTACTTCCCAGTATAAGTTACTTTTTTAAACTGCTTAAAATTTTTGCAGGCACAATTTCCAAAGGCAGGAAGGTGAGCTCGATTTCAGCCTTCAGACCAAGAGTATGTGCTCACAGCAGGTTCCATGATCTTCCTCCCTTGCTCTGCCCTAGACTTCCAGAGGCTATTCCTGTTTAGTACATAAAACCTCTCCTGGCTTCCTGATTAGTCATCCTGCCTAAGTGCCAGTTCTAGTGAACTGAGTAAAACAGAGACCAGTATTGGAAATTCTGTTGTCTGACAAGTAAACGAGAGTTAGGGGGAAAAAAAGACCCAGCATACACACCAGCAATAGGGAGGAACCCAATGAATGTCTAGTGTATTTTGCAACATGGACTGGAAATTGAGACCTTACCGCATATCAATGAACAAATCAGAAAAAGGGAAAAAAAAAATGAAGATATGTACTTTCTCTTCGGGAAGTGCTTAAACCAAAGCGAACTAGAAAAGTATCAGTGTACATGGTTCTCTGAAGACCAGTAATTGTGATCATTTTTAACATGGGAATTATAAATAACCCAGCAAAGAATACAGAAAATGCCCCAAGGATGACAAACTTTCATTAATCTGATACAAAGGGCTTGAAGTATGGTGACAAGAATTATTATTTAGTAGGAAATAAGGCGAATCCTCATAAATCCTAAACAAAAAGTTATCAAAAAAGAATCTTGGCCACCTCCTATAGCTACAAAGACCATAAAAAGCAGGTAGAAACATTTTCTCCATCAACATTATCTGCTTTACATCAATCACAAAAGAAAGTTAGCTGGAAGAGCCGTCCAAACATGTAGGCAAAATAATTAATAGACTGGGATGTGATTTCAGTGTCACTGAATGGCTGAGGTGAATAAAACTGAGTCCTAAAAGTCCAGTACCGTAGCTCTGATATCTAAAACTCTGACCCCACGGTTGGTTCTTTGAAAGCCTTCTGGAAACATACGCCTATCTACAGGATTCAAACTAACATTTTTATATGCCTATATTCACCTATTCAAACCACCTATTGTCACCTGGCAAAGAGCATTCCCCAAGGAATGAGAAAACAGAACAGACAAGATCTGGCAGGGGAGAGTAAGGATGCACTAAAGAAATGGATGATGTGGCTTGGGGGACTCAGCATTGAGACCAAGAGTTCCCAATGGAAATATTTTGTTCATTTGCTCATTTTAATTATTTGGCGCAGCATATGAAACATAGGTAAGCCTCAGTCAATGTTTACGGAGAGGAATAATCAGGATGATGGTAATGAAGATGATTAACGCTTCACCATGTGCCAGGCATTACTGAAGTGCTTTACCCTTTTTAAATTCTTTTAATATTTTCAACTACTCTGTGAGGTAATTACTGAGGTACAGAGAAGCTCAGGAACTTGCCCAAGGTCATGCAAGGAGAAGGTGTATGTAATAGGCAGAATTCAAGGCTCAGGGAGCTCTAGTGAGGGAGAAGGGAGGGGTCGGGAAGGGGGAAGGAGGGGAGGGAAGGAAGGAGGGAGAGGGACTGAAAGAAGAATCATAAGAGGGAAAAGGGGACTGCAAAAAGAGAGAGGATGCTTGACCAATTCTATTCACCTTTGATTTTCCCCCAAAGTTCAGCATCTGAGGCAAAGTTTCCTCACGAGAGACAGAGTCATGCAGATAGGCAGACGGCGTTCAGAAGAGAAAACAAAATGAATAGAAAACATATAAACCCCACAAACCAGAGTCTAAAAATTCAACTGAAGAGTTCTGATTGCTGCCTTAGGGCTGCGCGTCCTCAGAGTCTCCTTTCCTCCCTCTCGGTGGGACAGGAGCTGAGGAGATCGGAGGCAACTTCCAACACCTCCGGGGAAGCAGTATCTCCCCATAGGACGGACAACCAATCTATTTAACCAGAAACACGTATCCATGAGGCAATGTGTTTAGCTGTTATTTTGTGAGCAACATTTTGTCTCATCACAATAGGAGGTGGTTCAACTATCAGAATTTTACTTCATTTTTCCCTCCAATTCATTTCAAAGACCTTTCCATACATATCGCAGTCTAAAAACATCTCAAGGAATTATTTCAAATTTATGGTGTCATCCTTTGCCTGTTCATCATTTTGCCTTTTTTTTAAAAATATAATTTAGCTTAAGTACTCTTTCCTACAGTGTCAAATACTGGGAAACAATTTAAGTAGGTAGGCTAGAAGATTGACTTTCAAACTCTGAGACCACACTGTAGAAGCAATATGAGCCTCTAAATATGTCTCCCATCCACTGGCTTAAATCTGAAATCCCTTTAGCAGGGAAAAAAGAAGCTTTTGTTCCTAAGCACGGTATACAGTATAAACTGTAAGTCCTCCTGAAAGAGGGGAACCGTGGACTTCGAATGATACTAAATTATAATCAATACTAGCTTCTTTGGGGGTTCACACATTTTGAGGGTGACAGAACAGAGCTAAAGAGGCCTGGAGGTTACAGGAGCAAATGACCAGCAGACAACAGAGTAGCGAGGAACAGAGGAAAACAGAGAAAACGGGAGTTTGTAGATGTCACCTATGGCCCCGTTTTATCTAAATTAGATTAAAAGACTTTTGTATATTAGTTCGATATGATTTCAAATCCACTTGTTTTGGGGGATTGTTTTTTTTTGGGGGGGGGAGTTGTTTTTGTTTTGTTATTTTAATCTAACAATGAAGTTGTTTTGTTCCAAGTGAAGTTGCTTACACGGAGGCAGCTGTATCAGGATGTCACTGCCGACACCTCCAGTCAAGCCGTCAGCAGGGCAGCTACCTCGGGCACTGATGGGCCCTTAGGGACAAGAACATGTAGAGGTGCAACCATGGCTGGGGGACATTAAGATTCAAATGCCAAGAGGTTTGACCAGCATCCCCAGGGTTCCGTGTCTGAGTCTGCCAACGTAAACAGCTCTCTGAAAAACCTCAGGGCACTGGCTCCTGGCTGGACAGGGTGACTCTTTGCCAGGGAGTGGTGAAAGCCATGTAGTGGCCCCAGGAGATCGTCCTGTCTGCCAACGCCGGCATCCCACCCTCCCTAGCAACAAGGGACCTTCACTTTTGCTCTGGCAGCTAGACATCAGCTGTGGTTGGCTGAGCCCACTCTCCCGAGGACCAACAGGTAGAAAGGTACAGCTCAGCTAAAACTGGACTTTACCCCTTTCGTCCTCCTCTTGCCTGAAACAAGATCGTGATTAATCCACGATTGTTTTGGAGCATGTTATCTATTGGCTTATTAAGAGATCTCATCCTGTATGTTATCGGCTTGTGAAGTGAGTGTAATTGCCACAGTGAGACAACCTATGGCAAAGACAGTTTCAGTCTCTGAATGTAACTTGCCACCCCGGACAAAACAAACTTCATATTCTATTCATCAGATTTAAACGCAGGGTGAAGTATCATAGGCAGTTAAGAGCTTGAATTAAGATCCAGAACACCTAGACTCATACCCTGCTCTGCCATCAACCAGGTGTGTGAGCTCAGGCAGGTTCTTCTCTCTGGTTCAGTTCCCTTATGTGAAAAGCCAGTTGCTAATAGCAGCACCTCATCGGATTGCGAAGGATTAAAATACATATGTAAAGCCTCTAGAAAAGCACCTGACATATAGGACCTGCTTGATAAATGTTACCTGTAACTGTTGTGGTTGTTATGACTTTAACACAATGATAATTACTTAGAGATCATTATTATTTTTTAAGCATGATTGGTCAAAAAAGAGCTTCTCATAGGTAACATTTCTCTAGTTCTTTCAGGCTCATTAAATCAAATAGTACTAGCACGAACAGGCACGGAATATAAAACTTGGTTGTTTTTCATTACATATTTGTTCTACAGGCTGCCAAGGTTATTGTCAACTACACTGTTTACTGATCAAAAAGATATTAATCTAATCACAGCTTGCTCTGAAGCTAGAAAATAAATAATGATTCTGTGTCACTAGGCATTTTTAAAGTTATTTAATAGGATTTACAAATATTGACACATGAGTCATTAAAGAATAGAACTTTTATCTTTTTTTTAGGTAAGGTTATTTATAATGTCCTTCTATAAATTGGTGAATGTAAATGATGATTCTACAATTTGATTTTGTCCTGCTTACATCATTCATTCCGACATTATTGAATGTTAAAAGCAAATATGAAAACAAATTACTTATAGAATGAATTCAGTGTCATTGAATTTAGAGCTGAAAGGGACCTTGGCAATCAAACACGCCTCAGTCCAGAGAAGCCATGTGTCTTGGGCAAAGTCCTACATCTCCAGGAAGAGGTAACAGTCCTTCCTACACATGACTGATGCAACCCAACATGTTAAGGAGATCTCTTACAATATACAGTCCCGAGAGTACAGTAAACAGAAGCCCTCCCTTCTGTATTTTTGTCTAGAGTAAACAAAAGACTCACAGCACAGTACATGATACCATGGTCTGTTGCTACTCAGATCGCTACGGCTTTCCAAGGTCCTCTCTTGACCCCACTACCCAAAAAGTAGCCACTGACACCACCACTGCTATATTAATACCATGTTACTTCACCACTTTAACCTACTTTATTTTCCTTCAAAGAACATTTATGATATAAAATTATTATTGGAGACCGGAGGTCAGTTGGCTGGTTGGTTAGTTTATGTCCCATCGCCCCCACCAGGATGTAAACCACAGGAGAGCAGGGGCTCCACTTCTCTTGTTCACATAGAATGCCCAGTACCTAGATGCTCAGAAACACTAACCCCACCTTGGCCCACATCCTAAGTGGGGATACACAGGGATATACAACTTACCCCTCAGTGTTCAGCCCTGGAAGTTGATATGTGGAATCTAGGGGAGAGAAAGCCTCTCTTTCTCCAGGCCCGCTAGTCACAGGAACGATGTAGGCAGGGGTCAGTCTGTGGCTAGCTCTTTGCTAATGAAAGCGACAACCCAAGCAAGAGTCGAAGGAACGACAGGAACCAAGAGACAAAGGGGGAGAAAGGTACTGATAACCTGTTTCCTACACAGGGAGGCAAAATTTTATCCATCTTCAGTTTTCAGCTGGAACTCTTTAACAAAAAGACATTTTAACAAGAGAAGGGCCAGCTGTGTATTCATGTGCACTGGGCATATCATGTGCAGGAACCCAAAGGAAAAGCAACTCAAATGGCAGCTTAAATTCCGGCACACCTACCACCTTCAACACAGAGCAACACAGTACAAGGAAGGACAGGACAGCGCGCAGGAGTCTCAGGCTGCCAACGATGGCAAACTGAGGGGAGAGGGAACTAGTGAAGGAAGGTTTGTTTGCAGATTCCTCTGGAAGGTCTCTGGGTGGATAAGAGTGACTACAGTAAAAGGAGAACTTATTTCCTCCCTTTACACAGAGAATGGGGAGCTTTTACCAGGTTTGCTGCTTCTTAACTGCCTTCAGCTCAAAATAATTGTATGTCAAAGAGGAACACTTTTACAGTCTGGTTCCTTCACATCTCTGATCCAACCAAACCTGAAACTGGATTCATTCCCAGTTGCACAAGCCCTAAAATGCATTTCCTTACTTTGTATAGATCCTGTTCCTGTCATTTGCACCTGAAAGAGTCTCAGCAGTGGAAGTTAGCAAGACCAGCGGCAGACCTCAGCCCTGGTGGCTGTTCTTACTGTGATATTTTTGGTGGATGTAGTTTTGAGATTTCTCTTGATCGTATTCAGGCTTTTTAATTACAAGGGAACACAATCAAAAGGAGCACTTATTAATCACCAGACTGACTTATTACCAAGGCCATGTCTGAAAAAAATCAATTTACTGCAAATGTTTCCTGCAGGTTTGCAGATTTTAGGCAATTAACAAAAGCTGCTATAATTCACACAAAGAGAACATTCATTGTGGTGCCAATAACTCATCTTGAAAAATTAGGCCCTGATTGTGTTGAATTTTGTGAGAAGTGTGAGTTTAAAACTGCAGAGCAGCACAGGCACATTTCCCATAATGACCCATCAATATGGAAGCTGACAACGTACCACGTCCAGAGGCCGTCAGGGCAACACAGGGGGTGTGCCTGTGACATACGGTTAGGAGTTGGGTTCTTGCTACTTAAACATGATGAAATGATATCAGAAAACACAAACAGCACATCTTGCAGGAAATATTTTTTGAAAAACAAATTAAAAAAACTCATCACACCTGTACAGGTCCTCGGCCCTCTCACCCTTGCATCAGAGAGCTTCCCTAGCCCATGTGATAGGTCGCCCACCCCAAGCCTCAGACAACCTCAGATTCTCCAGCAACCAACGCTCCCACGTGTCTCTTATTGAAAATCACCAGCCCAATCGGCTCCACGAAACCCCAGACTACAGTATCCCCAGGATGCGCCTTTAAGGGCAATATACCCATGTGTGAGGGTTAGGGCTCAGGATTAGAGAGATGCCTCATCCCCCCAAGAACTTGCTCCTGTGACCTGACCTCTCCTGACCCTTGCCCTATTCCAGGTCCCTTCAGCAGGCACTAAGCAACCAGGTCCCAAACACTTGCAAAGCCTCCAGGGAGATGGGAGCCAACCCTCTCAAGTGGCCCCTAGTGGCAGTGCACGCAGGCTACAGTCAGTCTGTATTTGGTTTTGCTGCCTGATTGCTACCCCGGCTCCTCCAGGAACCAGAGCTCCCAGAAGTCTCCTACTGGAGATTCCCCTGGCCATGCTGCCAGACTGGCCCTGACAAGGCAGCCTAGCACCCCCGTGCTCTGCCTTCAGACGGAATATGAGCATTGGTGGAAACTGCTTTGGAATTCGGTAGATGCCTTGTTCCCCCAGTATCCTGCTCCTGTTCCCACCCTCTCTGCGCCCTTGCCCTGTTCTAGGTCCCTAGCTTCCCTGACTGCCCTGCACACAAATGTGCAGTTCGCACCCCTTCACCTGGCCTCGGCAGCCAGGATCCTCCAGGCCTGTGGAGCTAAGTCCAGGCCCCAGGCTCCTGCAGAGCATCCAGATGGAGGGCACCCACACTACAAAAATAAGGAGGCAGCTGCAAATTGGCGATCTGTTCCAGGTCCCTGAACTGCATGATATGCACACATGCAGTATGCATCTCTGCAGTAGGTTTTGAGCAGCTGGGGCCCTCCAGGCCTGTGGAAAGAGGGCCCAGCCCCCAGATTCTACATGCCCTCCAGAGTTAGGGAGCCCACGCCCAAAAATCACTCTACAGTGTAAGTAACAAGTTACCCACAGTTATCCTGACTTGGACTTGCTGCCTGCCTGATCAGGTCTCAGGCTTTTTCAGCAACCACGAGTATTCAGGTCAACCAGCGGGCTGGACGCTGCACTGCAAATGCAGTGAAGCATCCTTCCATTTTGCCTTCAGGGGAATAGTTCCCCCGGAAAAGTAAGGTCTTATGATCAGGTATGAGGCATATGCCTTGTGTCCCAAGGCCTTGCTCATGTGTCCGGCACCTCCCTACCTTTTCAGCGGTGCAGATCCCGGGCTTGGCCTAACTGCACGGCACGCTCACGCGCAGTACGCGCCCCTTCAGTAATCTTCGTCAGGTGTAACCCTAATCTAGGCCTGTGAAGCTAGGTCCCGGCCCACACCTGCTTAGCCTTAAGGGTGGAGCGGTCTCTCACCCCAAAAATCACTCTCAGGTGGCAGATGCAAATTGGCAATCATGAGTCACCGTTTGGACTTGCTGCCTAAATGGCTCCTAAGCGTCTCTTAATAGAGTGGGCAATGGCCAGCACGCCCATCCCAGCCCTTTCAGGGCAGTGAAGTAACCTCGCGTTACTGCTTCCGGGGAACATTCCCCACTGGGTAGGTTAGGCTTTGCGATGAGGCTTACACCTTTTCCAGCAGATGCTACTGACCTGGCTTCTGACACTTGCCCTGGTCCGAGTCTCTGGATACCCTGAACTGAGCTGCAAACGCATGCGCAGTACGCACCCCTTCAGCGGGCCTTTGGCACCCGGGCCCTCAAGGCCTGTGGACCTAAGGCTGGATCCTGCCCCGGCAAAGAAGTCCAGTTCCCTTGCGTTTTGCCTGTAGGAGGAATAGGTCCCATTGGGTAGCTCAGGACTTGCGATAATGCATGCGCCTGGTTCCCAAGAGCCCTTCCTGTAACCCGGCTTCTCCCTACATTTGCCCTGTTCCAGGTTCTGGACCCCCTGAACTGCTCTTCACACAAAGGGACAGTAATACCCCTTCCGCTGGCCTTGGGCACCCGGGGCTCTCCGGGCTTCTGAAGCCAGAACCCGGCCCAAATTCCAGCATAGCTTTCAAAGTGGAGGCAGCCCACACACCAATCATTCTGAAGCGGCAGAGGCAAAGTGGCGGCCATCCTCCTCTTCTCCCTCAAAAGCCTGTTCCTGTGACCCCTTTTCTCCGACCTTTTCCTTCTGAAAGGTCCCTGGCTACCCTGCCCTGCCGCGCTTACGCAGCACTTACCGGGTTAGCGGTCCTTGGGCAGCGGGGGCCCTCCAGGCTGTGGAGCTGGGTCGAGACTCCAAACACCAGCATAGGATTCACGGTGAAGGAAGCCAACACCCCTGAAAATCATTCCGAGGCTGCGGCTGCAAACTGGGGGCCGACAATCCCCATTTGGACTTGCTACCAGATCAGGACCCGGGCTTTCCCAAGAACCAGGGCTCCAAGGAGTCTCTTAAGGGGCAAACTGGCGTGCCTGCGCAGTCCTGCCCTGAAAAGAAGGTAGAGTACCATTGCGTTTTGCTACGAGGGGTAACATTCCCCACTGAGAAGGTGAAGGTTTGTGATTTTGCCTGCTCCTTGCGCTTCCAAAACCAGGCTCTGTAACCCGACATCTGATCTTCGCGCGGTTGGAGTTTCCCGGTTTCGCTGAACTGCGCAGGACGCGCGTGTGCAGTACACACCACTTCGGCAGGCCTTGGCCAATCCGGCGCTCCCGGTGGTGGGGCTAAATCCACGCTCGAAACGCCTGCGTAGCCTCCAAGGTAAGGCAGCCCATCTCCACCTCCCCACCCCCTCCTCGAATACACTCTGAGACGGCACTGGCGGATTACCCTCAGGCAGTCTTCATTTGGGCTTGCTTCTGATCGGATCCTGGGTTTCTCCACTAAATAAGGCTCCCAGGTGCCTCTTTTTAGAGAATTTTCTAGTCAGCCGGCTAGGTGCAGCCCTGGCAAGACAGTCAAGTAACCCTGCGTTTTGCCTTTAGGGGGAAATATTCCCCATGGCTTGGTTTAGGTCTCCAATTATTCTTACCTCTTTAACTCCTACTGCCGACTACTGTGATCCGGCGTCTGCCGACTTCTGCCCAATTCCAGGGCCCTAACTACCCACAGCTGCGCTGCGGACACATGCGCGTTACGCATCCCTTCAGCACTCAGTCCCACTGGGTTCCCCAAGCCTGTGAAGCTATCAGGCCCCAACACCTGCAAAGCCTCCATATTGGAGGACGCCCACCCTCCACCAAGGCAGTGTAGTGACCTTTTGTTTTGCCTTCAGGGGACAAAACAAAGCAAACATTCCTTATAAGGTATGTTAGGACTGGTGCTTAAGAGTATGCCTTGTCTTCCAAAAGCCTTCTGCTGTGATCCAGATTCTCTCGACCTTTGTCGATTTCCAGGTGCCGGGCTATCATGAACTTTTCTGTACGGGCATGCCCAGTACGCACCCCTTCAGCAGGCTTTGCACAGCCTTGGCCCTCCAGGTCTATGGAGGTAAGGTCCGGCCTCAACCACCTGCACATCCTGTTGGGTGTAAGGAAACTATCCCCCAAAGACGCAGAACACCCTAAAGAGGCTGCAGACAGGCAACATTAAGACCCCATTTGGACCTGTTGCCTATTAGGGCTTCTCCTGCAACCAGGGCCCCCAAGTACTTCTTATTAGTGTTACCCCAACCAGCCTGAGCCTGACCCACTCGGGCAAGGCAGTCTAGTTCCCGCCAGCATTTGGGTAGCATAGCGCTTTAAATTAGGCAGATGCCTTGTTCGCCAATAGCATCTCCTGACTGGTGACCTGTCCCAGAACCCCAGCTTCACAAGCATGCCTCTCTCTAAGCCTTGGGCAGCTGGGGCCCCCTAGTCCTGTGGGGTATGAACATCCTGCTGAGTGGAGGGGACCACCCTGGCAATATGATCTGATACTCCCGCTGCAGAGGCGGTGACAGTCAATCCCCATGCGGTTTTTCTGCTTGATCGGGCCTGGGCCTCTCCAAGAACCAGTGTTCCAAGCTGTCCCTCATGCAGGATGCTGTGGTTCCACCATGCAGGTTTTCAGAGCTCCCAAGTTATCTATCTTCAGGGTGATGGCTCCTCTCCTTCTGCCCAGAGTTCATAAAATTACAGGATCCTTGTGTTGGGGTCTCTCTCAGCAGTGGGATTTCCCATCTCCCAAAGCCATGCTAATCCACTCACCTTATACTGGTATATGTCAAGGGGGAAGTGGAAACTGGGAGTCAGTGCTTTCTCTGGGTTAGCCTTTTGTTAATTCTATTAAAAGCTTGATTGCTGCTTTCATTTTGGCCCATTTTTGTAATCGGAGGACACCTGATAGCTCAGCACTTTGCAACTCAGCTGAACTCTTCACACCTGTTAAAGGTTAACATCTAGGGCAGGGTAGAGCTCAGTGGTAGAGCGCATGCTTAGCATGCATGAGGTCCTAGGTTCAATTCCCAGTACCTCCATTAGGAAAAAAAAAAAAAGGAAAAAGTGAGTTTAACATCTCAGCATGGCCCATAGGGCCCACATGGTGACCTCTTCCTGTCTTTTCAGCCTCGTTATATAAACCACTGTCCCTCGCTCAGAACTCCAGCCACACTTGCTTTCTCTCAGTTCCCTGATTATACAGTGCTCTTTCCAAACACTTAATGGAAGTTTTAGAAGTAGAGTTTTACATGGAGATTGGAAAAGCTTTGGAGTGGAAGCAGAACATGGTTTGGCCAGGCTAGGGGGTGAAGGAGGGTAAGGAAAATGCCTCCTGGCCCAGTAGTGTAGCTTTCATTGGTAAGACTGTAAGACACCTGTATAGGGAGTGGGCACAGGGAGAATGGGGAAGGCGGAGCCAGGCTTCAGTTAGAGCAAGTTGGTAGAGAAATCACCGTAAGAAAAAGTAAGAGTTGACCTGTTTACTTTTAATGAGATGCAGGCACAGGAAGCACTGTGGCAAGGATTCTGATGGGAAACCACAGTGGGAAAATTGATCGGAGGGATGAAAGTTCAGGGTAGTATTGATAATAGGGCATCTCATGCTTCTCTTTTTTAGCACTTACAGAACTGAAATTTAATGAGTTTTGTGCAATTATTTGATGGTTAGTCTTTTCACCACCCACCCCTTTACGAAAATTGTAAATGCACAGGGGCAGGAAACATGCTGTCATTATCATTTTATGGTCCCAAGTACTACATGCTGCATACAAAGAAAATGCTCTATAAATACTGTTTTTTGAATGAGGAATAACAGATGAGAAAATACTTAGGCTCACATTTTTCCAGAAGGCTGGGAATCATAGGAATGCACATCGATCTTGTCAGGTCTTGCTCAAGGTTTGGTGCCCGAGATGTTTATCTTTCAAGAACTTAGAGACCAGAAAGAGGGGTAAAATACAATGATGAAAGCACATATTGCAGAAATATAAAATATATAAGCGTAAAATCATTGAATATTCAATTGAGGAATTAATCTCATCTGTGCTCCATAGCGAGTGGTGGGAAATCAGGAAGTCTCTGTAAAAGAGCTGCAATTCAAAGGGTAGGACTTTGTAAGTAAACACAGGATGGTGTGAGGTTCAAGCAGAATAATAAGCATTGATATATACAAATATAGGATATTTTCCAAGGATGCATCTTGATGGACGCTTACGTGTTGAAAATTAATAGTATTTAGACTTGATGGAATGCTAAATTCCCAGAGAACATCAGAAGCAAACTTACAGGTTGAAGAGTTTGAACCTAATTTAAGGATTGTACTAGGGAGCATGATCAGAAGAACTTCTACGTATGCTTGGAGAGCAGAGTGATTGATTAGTTGGCAGGGAAAGAAGACAAAGAGCATGAAGACCTTTAGTAAATCATTATAATCATCCTGTAGAACACCAGGGAGGCACGATTTGGGGTGATAGTAGAGAAATATAAAGATGACAGCTGTGATAGACATGTTACAGTAGAACAAATGTATTTAATAAAATGGATGGACCTCCTTAGCTAATGATTTGAATCAGAAAGTGATACTTGGATCTCTCCCTTCACCATCACTCCTTTTGCAGAAGTGGCAGCTTTGACATATTTTGTATCTTCTATGTATATTCAGAATGTTCATGAGCAGTCTAGCTGTAATGGGAGCCACGGTTAAGGAAGGAAGAGAGAGAGAAGGGAGGGAGGGAGGAAAGAAAGAAAAAGGAAAAGAAAAGAAAAAGTCCTATGTGATATTCTTTATTATGCAAGACTCTAATGTAGTGAAAGTTAACATTTGACAGTTCCTCAAATGTGCTGTCAATGCTCTTGACTCTCAGCCTTGATATTTGCGCCTTTCTCGGCCGGATATATCCTATACCGTACCCACAGTTCTTTTTGGCTGAATCCTAGTCTTCCATCAAGTCTGTTCAAATCATAGCTCTTCCAGGAAGCAGTACCTGAGCCTCTCACATTGAGTTAGATGCCTGTTTGGTGTATAATCTAGATTCCAGCAGTGTTCTCAAACATTGTTTCAAGTTGCCTCCCCAAAATCCACTTCTCTAAAATATTAGTGAATAATGCTAGATTAACTGGGGACTTCATAGGGGAGACAGGAGAGATGGCATTTGCTGCATAACTCGTTCCAAAACAACTTACTGTCAACTCTGAAATGCCTTACCTCCTAGCATTGCTGGGGACCTAAGATAGATTTGTAGAGAACTCAGCAGCATACCTGGCACAGTAAACAGCTGAATGAAAGAAATCTATTTACACACTTTGTAGCTTCTCTTCCCTAACTTCTCCTACCTTCTGCAACCAACAGGTCCTGGTCCCTCCCTCTACACCTTTCCTGTATCACAGAGCAGAACAATTCCATTCTGCTCTAAACTGCCCAATGCCTTAGCCTCAGAGCTCAACCAAACGAGAAACCCTGCAGTTGACAGAACCCACCTCATTAGAAGTCTGTCTGGCAACCGTTTACTGCTGATTGAAAGTGCCTTTTGAGCTTCCCTTTCCATATCAAGTGGCTTAACAGAGTGCTTTGTCCAAGTGCATATTGTAAACTACTCAGAGGAATTTTCATACCAGCTTCTAAAAGGATGAAAACTATCTTTGTGTTAATCCTCACGAGTTCTCATGGTGTCCCACACTAATAGGACTGCCTGTTTACTTGTCTGTCCTCCCAACTGGCCTGTAAATCTCTTGAGAGCAGGGACTGTCCTTGTTTTTCATTAGCTTCTCAGAGTAAACGATCTATGGATAGTTTTGAATGAATAAATTTCATCCTACAACCACACTGGCATGTAGGGTGACATACTTTTATCATCTTTTTATTTATTAATAAATAATTTTTTATAAATAATAATAATATAATATAATATAAATAATTTCAGCTCAGAAAGTTAAAGAAACTTGCACGAAGTTACAGAGCTAGTAAGTGGCAGAGTCAGAATCAGAACCCACAATGAGTCCCCGGAAACTTGTTGGGTGAACTTTGTCCCTTTTTCCCTGGTTGGACAATGTGAAATATTTTCCTGCAGTGATGATTCTACTTTGAATGAAGTAGTATTGGGAAAGCAACATATTTCTTTAAAGAAAGGTATTGTTTGAAAATATGTGAGGGCACAAGAAGAGAAATTATCCTTACTCTTTCATTGAGTTACTATACATTGCTGACACAGCTGATAATGATCAAATATATGATACACAATTTCAAGACAGAAACTAATATAAGGGCACAGTTTCTGAAGTCTGTGCATTATATATTGGAGAATAAGTTTATAAAATCCAATATTCTATTTTTAATAATGAAGCTTCTCAAAATGTTCAATTTATTAATTTTTCAAGGTGTTACTTCAATTTGGTGACACAATCCTAGTATAAGAGCGGATTTCTTACAAATACATTTTGGCTGAAGGTCGTAATGATACAGTATCATTGCATTATAGAAACAAGAGATGGTGTCTGTGTATAGTTATGTGTGTGCACATGGGTGAGTGTGCACACATGAATTTGTGTGATGTGTTCATGCAGAAGATATGTTGCTTACTGTGATTAGTTGCTTATTGTGTTTACTCTAAGAAGTCAAACAAATTCCAGATTTATAATAAACTGTGCTGCTGTGGTACTCATGTACGTTTCGAGGAAAATTTAAGACGTGTATTTCTGATTTGCTTAATCTTAATTCATCGAAACATTGCTTTAAAAAAAAGGCTGTTCCAATTTTAAGCTGCTTTTAAGATCCTTTTTGGGTTTTCACTCTCTCAGCTAAGAAACAATTTTCTAAGAGCACATGCACAAGGTGAGTGGGTCATGAATCATGGCTGCATGTTTAAGAAGGTAGGTTATCTCCTAAACAGTTGGAATCCTTGATGAGATTAAGTGGGAACGTTATCTCCAAAGGAGGTCTGGTGAATGCAGATGCACAGTACACACTAAAGGGGAGGGAAGAGGCCCAAACAAGCAAAGAAAAAAACTGGTTTAAAATATTCTCATCCTAGTGTAAAATATGACTTTTATCTCACAAGGTGTTACAGTATTACCATTTAAAAATATATCGTAGTAGCCATTAAGGTTCCGGATTCCAATATACACTGTGTAAAGCAAAAAATAAATAAATTAGCAAAATTATATGTGTGTGCGAGACTTTAGTTGAGTGCTTACTATAGTTCGTAAACGTGTTGCTCTACACAGCCTAGGGTTTTTGTTTGTTTTGTTTCGCTTATTTTTGTCGTTTTGTTTCCTCCCCTGCTTAACAAAATCAAACTGCTTGGGAGAGCGGGGATGAAACTGAAGAGGGTAAGGTAACGAGTCTGCTGGAGTAAGCGCTTTAAAGTTTTAAAATCCCCAAATCCTCACCGCATTTCCACTATAAATGGTAATGTAAACATTTAGGCATGACCTCTACTACCTCTAAGAAGTTTTGCTTTCATCTCCCGAATCCACGTGGAGAAGGGAGAAAATAAAGATACTCAGGACGGTTTGCCCAGACTTGCCCTCAATCTGGGAAATCTTGAGTCCCGGAGCAGGAAAAATTGAATGTAAAAGAGGGGTTGGGGTTGCGGGGGGAGGAAAGAAGAAACGGAATCCCGTAGGGCCAGGCGGCGGGCCAGGAGCGCATTCCTCTGCCCTCCCTCCGCGCCCGCCGCGGGGCTGGGGAGCTCCTCCCCGCCTCTTCTTCCTCCTCCTGCTCCGCGGCCGCGGCGGACGAAGTACTGCGCGCTGCGGTGTTTTGTCCCGCGTGGCGACCCTTCCTCCGGCGGAGCTTGCGGCTGCGGCGACCGCCGTGGCGGTGGAGACGACGGGGTCAGCCGAGCGCTGACGGGAGGCCGGGGCCGGCCGGGCGGCCTGGAGGCCGCGGGAGGTGGAGGCCCGGCCGCCCTCCTGCGCCGCCGGAGCGGAGGGGAAGAGGCGGACGCCCGAGCGCCCCGCCCGGCCGCCGGGAAGGTGGGGGAGGCTCCGCACGCCGCCCGCCCTCGGGCCGCCGCCGCCCTGCTGGCCCTACAGCCGCCGCCGCCGCCGCCTCGGGCTCCCGCCGCGGGCTCGGCGGCCCCGGCCGGGGAGAGAGGGCGGCCGGAGATGGCGGGAGGGCACTGCGGCAGCTTCGCCGCGGCGGCGGCCGGCAGCGGCGAGATCGTGCAGCTGAACGTGGGGGGGACCAGGTGAGCCGGCGGGGAAGGGCTCAGAGCGGGGAAGCGGCGGGCGGACTCCGGGGGCGGGGGGCGCCGGTGTCGCGGGCTCGCGGGCGAACGTGGGAGCCGAACCGGCAGGGAACGGAGGGGACCAGGCGGGCGGGAGAAGGTCGGTGGATCTCGGGAGGCAGGCGGTCTTGGTAACCACCGAGGGTCGGGCCCTTACTTATGGCCGCGCAGAAGGCCGGTCGCCGTCCCTCCCCCTCTCTGAGGGATCCGGCCGAGAACATTCTGTACCCTTCCTTACTTGACCCTAGAGCGTATTTCAGGAATTTGGTCGAAGCCTGGCCTTGTGGTTTGACTGTTGCAGGTGAACCTGCCTCCCTTTCTCTCCGGTCCGCCAGGTGTCTCTTTACCCTGGCAAGGAAGAGTACGGACAGGGTTGTTCCCCACGCCTCCTTAGGGGGGCCGAGAATCTCGTGGAGGGAATGCAGTAGATTTGCAGAGCCCTGTTATTTACTTTCCGAGTTTCCTGGTGCCTGGTTCCGAAGGATCTGTTCAGCTTTCAAGGCAGGGTGTCCAGAAGCCGCAGTTCGAAGAGTTCCTTCTGGGAAGCTTCGGATAGTGGCACCTTCCGGAGCTCCCGCTAGTAAACAGACCGAAAGCTCTTCTCTAGTCTCTCTCTGGCCTTCTGCTCCCTTTCTTTTAATAAGTTTGTTGAAGGGAAAGGTCATGTGTTTATGGATTCACTCCTCTCAGAAATGGGAGTTTGCCAGCTTTATTTCAAGGAAGGGCTGGTTGAATTATAGGCCAGGTGGGAGGTAACGATGCGGTGCCCTGGGATATAGCGTATTTTGCTATGCTCGAGAATATGAAAGGTTTTCAACATCTAGGGCTTTTTAACTAGTATTTTTTAAAAGGCAGAACGGCAACACTGTGAGCCGTAGCGATAAAAATGTATATACTGGCTTAATCCTAAAAATTGAGTAGTTTTCTAAGTATGTTAGAGAATTCAGCACAGGACACTCATTCTTCATTCTTTTTCTGCTCACTCTTTTTTTCCCTTTATCTCCGAGAACAAAACTGTTTATTAGTATAAGAATTTACAACAGCATTGTTCCTATATAGATAACGGTTTCATGGACCAGAAGATCGATTTCTTCTAATGTAAAAAATGGGTATTTTCCTAAAATCCTGTGAAAATTTTGCAGGTTTGGTTATTTAGAGATGCAAAAATGGAATACCCTGTAAGAGTTTCCCTTCAGAAGACTAACACTTTAGTTATTTAAAATCCCTGCACTAGTTCCTTTCTTTCTTTTTTAATGGAGTTACGGGGAATTAAACCCAGGACCTCGAGCATGCTAAGCACGCGCTCTACCACGGGGCTGTTACCCTCCGGAGTTTCTAATTTCTGTTGATTGCGCATGTATTTCTTCTCAGGTGTTCTAAAGTACTTCCTAATTTAATTCTAAAATTGAACAGTATTGTTATTCACTGAATGTTGAAAGTGGGTAGCTTAATAGTTATTAATGACTAGAATTCTGTTTAAAATTTTAAATTGTGTAGGACAGAGCTGGAACGTTTTATGTTTCGTTAGTTAAGAAACTTGATTTTATTAGGCTCTAAATTTTTCTAAGTGATATTAGAAAAGAATACAAAATGAGAAATTATTAGATTGAACAATTTAGAAGGCAGGTGAGAGTTGTTACATAGGAACAAGAAACAAGTGAAAAAAAAACACTATCTTTAGATTTGCCAAGGTAAATTTATAAAACAAGTAATGACATGGCCTATAGAAAACAGAACATCCAAGTGTTCTAAGGATATTTTGAGTTACTTTGGACCATAGACTCTTGGAGCATTTTAGAGCTAGAAGAGATCTGGAAGTCATCTATATCTTGTATAAAACACAGTCACTTAAGTCATTGTAAAAGAAAAAAATTCTCAGGTCAAGGAATTGAAGGAATTGAAGTTGAGGAATTGCCGCTGATGGGACCACCTGTGGCACAGAATCAACGTTAGCTTGAAGTGGTAAGTGAAACTCAGAGAAGGAGAGCTAGTTTACTGTGAACAGAGAAGGCTATGCTATAGGGAAGTTTTTTTTTTTTCTTTCCCAAAAGAAGATAGGAAAATGGACATATTCAGAGGAATTACAGAAATAACCAATTTTTAGTATGTATTTAACACTTCATGGATTATTTAAAAAGTAGAGAACATCAGGTTTCATTTAGAATTGTTAATACCATTTACCAAAAAAACCCTAATGAAGTAAAAGAAACCCAGTAGGGCTCAATCTGTGATTAACTCTGTTATGAATAAGTGTGATTTGAGACCTGATGAGAGAAGTCTGGGACCAGCCAGTGGGAGACTCGTAACAAAGAACTTTGGAGTCAGACTAAGGGGTACTAGTTCCCAGGCTTTACCTCTAAGTAGCTGAGCAACGTTAGGCAAATTAGTTTTCAGTGCTTAGTTTCCTAAAATGTAAAATAATAAATAATAGTACCAACCTTCCAGGATTGTGAAAGAAATGTGAAGCAATAGATAGGCAATACAAGGATTAGTGGCATTATTAATAGTAATTTTGCAAAATAAATAATTTTAACTAGATTGCTTCCAAGTAAATTTAGTAGGAGGCAAGTAGCATTTAGTATTAATGCGGATATGCTGATATCTTTAGTAGTAACTTTTGCTGAGACCAGAGTACGTATGATTCTTTTCTTGGCATACTGTGGGTATGAGATAAAAACATAGAAAAAGATTTTCATATACATTGCTTGTCATATGTAACTTTAAATGATGTAATTTTTCATGAAACAGTATTTGGAACCAGTTTTAGAACTTCGTGGGTTGTTTTTTTTTTCCCCACTCCTGTCTTCTTCCTGGTCTGGGGAAAAACAAATAGTGGAGATGAAGGTCCTATCCCTTTGCCCAGAAATTCCAGATTACTAAACCCACTGCTGATTATAATTGAAATTGCTAAAATGACTTTAAGCAGACCAGTGTAATTTTCTAAGTAACACAAAATTTGAGTTGTTTGGCAGACAATTTGCTGAATATGCAGTGAACATGAAAGGTCACAAGTTAGAAGCGATCCTTATTTGGAATTAATTTGATGCCCTCCAAAACAGTGATTCATTTTTGCAGTGGATCCTTGGATCTTTCAGTTTACCATTTACTGGGTTTGCTTCTGTTTAGTTGACCAAGTCAGTTCCAGTAGCTAGTTGTAATCTGCTTCTCACTTTTTTTTTAACCTTTTCTTATGATTCTGCTAAGAATATATGGGAAAATTTGCTGTGTTTTCTTCAGTAAACTGGCTCCTTTTTTAATCTGGTTGATGGGCACAGAAAAATGAATGTGGAGTGAAAGTAAAGGTCTGTTAGGCTCTCTTCTGTGTGAAGACACATGGTGATGGGGAAGAGTAAGAAATACATAGTGTGGTGTGATGAATCTTAAAAAGAAAATATTCAGACATCAAGTGCAGGACTGGATGAGCCCTGTATTGCATTCTTTATCATGCTAGTTTACATCAGTTGTTGATTGTTTTGTCCTGGTCTGTTTCACTAGGCTTTGGTTAAAGTTCCCCCTAAAATTGGTGGTAACAAACAGACTTGATCAAATGGCAGTTAACCTCAAAACAGTGTTTACTGAGTTATTTTTGAATGAATGAATGCAACAGTTGTGAATAGCCCAAGACTACATATAAAGAAAGTGTTAAATGCATTATGTATGGGATTAGTATGAGTTCAGAAAGACAATATAGGATTGAATATTTGGAAAAGCTGTTAAAGAGCAGGTAGAACCTGGATGGTGCTAAGAAAGATGGATGGGATCTGGACAATTGGAAAGACAGAAGTTGATCCAGCTGGGATAAAGATACGAAATGGTGTAAGCATGAATTGTTTGGGGATATTAAGAAGTACTGTCTTTTAGAGGGGGAAGCAGTTTGTGTTGGAGAGATGAAACAGGACCTGAAGATAAATTTGTGTATTATGTTGAGAAGTTTGGACTTGGTATGTGGGCTAATTGTTGAGTCTTCAGCATATTGGCATGCTAGAAAGTAGTGTTTTAGGAAGCAATATATGTGAATAAATTATTTGATTTTTGTTGCGAGCTCTTGGAATAATCTTAACTCTGAATTGAAAGTGGCGAGATTTTGAAATATTAAATGTAATGAATATAATTGATACAGTCATAGCTACTCAACGTGTAAATCATTAGCCAGTGTATTAAAGCACGTTAGCTAGCATTGAAATTTCAAATCATGTCCTCATTTATAATACAAGATACATTTTAATTGCAGGTTTAGTACCTCAAGACAAACACTTATGTGGATTCCAGATTCTTTTTTTTCCAGGTATTTCATATAATTCTTTAGTACCTTTTTTTTTTAATACAGTTGATTATTAGAATGATAAAAATTTTCTTGTCTGTTAAATTAATATTTTTATTTCTTGAATAAAAATACTCTTTTTTAAAAATTTAATTTTGGGGGGAGGGAGGTAATTAGATTTTTTGTTTGTTTTAATGGAGGTACTGGGGCTTGAACACAGGACCTCGTGCATGCTAAGCACGCAGTCTACCCCTGAGCTATATACCTGCCCCACTAAAAAATCTTAACTCTTAAAATAGAATTTTTAAATTGTTATTTTATGTTGGAGAAAGGATGATTCTTTGTATTGGTCTTTGACATTTGAAAAAATTAGGGCATTTTAATTACACTCAGATTTTGAAAACTAATTGTCTTAATGTTAATGACTTCTAGCTTGCTGAGTGGAAGAATTTCAACACTTCGAGATGAAACTGGTGCTGTGAGTATAATAATGTTGATGTGTATTTCTAAGTTTGATCAAATAATGCTTATAATGCTTGATCCTTATTATATGGTGACTTTCAGAAGAGAGGAGGGCTATTCTTTTAATAACAACTAAATGAAAGATAGTATATGTACTACAAGTTTTTTATTTCTTGTCATGAATAGTGTTTCTATAATTACAGAAGAGAACCTGAAACAGGGAATACTGTATATAGCAACTTAAGTACGCATGATTAGTGGGATTGTAGGATATAAGCTTACAATTGCAAGTAGAGGAAAGATTTCTTTTAATCAGTAATTGAACCTTTGACAGTAAATAGATGAATGTAAATACTGAAGTATTTTGGTTTTGAATTCGAATGGTAAGATGTTGTAGATTAGTAAAGACCTACAATTTTTTATTTTGGAGAAAACCTTGGAAACTAGTGCAGCAATGGTGGAGTACAGGAAGTAAAGAACTATTAAATTTCAGGACAAAAAATTAGTTTATACATATAAAAAGCAGTTACAATGTGCACAACAGCATGTAAATGTTTAGTGCTCACAAAAGCAAACAAGGCTTTCAGTTTGGAGGCAACAGTGACCCGAGAGGTTATTTTCTGTGGTGAGATTTGCAGATGAAATAAAGGAGTACAAACAGATACGTCCATGTGAGACTGTAACAAAGACATCAGTAATAAGATCTTCACAAATCTGTGATGGTTCTTCAATTTCTGATTATAATAAAGACAAAAGCAAGAATTTATGGAGTCAGAAGAACCTCACTCACCGTATATAATTGATTGTCTGACTTAGATAAGCTTTAAATGGTGTTCAGTTTTATAGCTAGAACTTTTGTAATTGGTTCAAAATAATGTTGGCATACCTTCCTGTAAAAAGTTATCAATTAATGTATTTTGTATTTTTAAAACATTTTATTTTCCCTGTATGTTTTCTATAGTGCTGTGTTTGTTACTTAAAAAACTTTTGTTGTTGTCGTCACCCTCCCCCCATCCCACCCGTAGCCCTCAAGGAAACTGAGATAGTGGTATAGGAAAGGGTTAAGGAGAGTAGTATTGTTTTCCAGTTTTGACATCAGTGTGCAGTGTTTACTTTTCTTGTCTTTTCTTTAAATTGAAGAACAGTCAGTCACAGTGTGTCCATTTCTGGTGCACAGCACACTGTCCCAGTCATACGTACACGTATGTCTATTCTTTTACTTTTCTTGATTGCCCCTGTGTGTATTATAAAAGTACCTTGGTGTTTTAATGATTCACATATGAATCACAAGTTATGTTAAGTCACAATCACTGTCACCAATAATTAATGATCAGACGATATAGGAAATATTATTTATGCATAATATTTTCAAAGTATTTATTTGAATTCTGGAATATTTCAGATAAAAATTTTACCTTTGGTATCACTTTCACCAAACATATTAATTAAATAGAAATGGGAAAACTGACTTATCTGATACCATGTATCCTGCGTATTAAAATATTATCAATCTAATAATGGCTTTTCAGGTTAGAAGAGACACCACCACTACTACATTAAGTGCACATGGTTATAACTGCATTTCAATTTTTAGAATCATTAAAATTTAAGAGTGGAAGAAAATACAGTATTTAAATAATTTAATATTTGTTCCATAAGTTTTAAAGTTAGAAGTTTAATTTGTAATTTGAAAATGAACTTTATATTTCTTTATTTACAGATATTTATTGATAGAGATCCAGCAGCATTTGCACCCATTTTAAATTTTCTTCGGACAAAAGAGCTAGACTTAAGGTAAGAAGTGTATCTTTTTAAAGTAAATTTTTATTGATAGGTATGGTTTTAGATACATTTTATGAAGAAAGGGGTTTTTTCCCCATCAAGATTATTTTTGTTTCCTCAGAAGTAAACTCTCATAGACACAGGCCACCATCACCTCTTCCTCTAGATGACTCTTGACAGCTCCCTAGCCTGTTTCCCTGCCTTCATTCTTACATCCCTTCTATTCATTTTTCACAGTATAGCCAAAATTGTCTTCTGAAAATGTAAATCTGATTTGGTTATTACTCTGCATAAAGCCCTTATTTGATACATTATTGGATTACTGGCTACGGATTTTGTACTTGATGTTGGTTCTTAAGGCTCATTAACCCAGCCCCTGCTTCATTTCTCTTGCTTCAGCAGTTTCAACCCTTTCTGTCCTGGCTTGATCACTTTGGTGATCTCCACTGTGTCCACCTGATGTAGGTACCCATAGTTTCTGATACTGCCGCTACTCCAGTGTCTGTCTTCCATTAGACTTAAATTCTAGAAGGGCAAGCACTATTTACTGTGTATCTTTAGGATCAAGCATTGTGTTTGACGTGTAACAGTACATATTTTTTTGTGGGTAAGTGAATGCCCATTTAAACTGTTTCTTTCACTTTGCCAGTCTGGATTCCTACCAGGAAAAATTTACATTTTATTTTACTTTTATTTCGTATACTACTAGTGAATGTTCACTAAGGAGCTAGTAATACTTTTTCAGATACAGCTTTTAAAATTCTGATTACTTCTTTAGCTGCTTGTTTATAATAATACAATTTTTGGTTTATATTCACTAGAATATGAGCTTCTTGAAGACAAAGATTTGTCTGCTTTGTTCCCTGCTGTATTCCCAGTGTTGTCAAAACAATATGTATAGTGACTGCTCAGTAGATATTTGTTAGATGAATAAAAGACTTTGTTGGGGCTTTTTGTTTGTCTGTTTTTTGGCCTGGGGTAGAGGCTGGGAGTATATTACTGTTTACTTCTGGAGTAAAATTATTTTTAGCATTTGGTTAAAGAAGCATGAATTTACTTCTCGTTAGTGTCCTTGTGACAAATCCACAACTGAATCAATCACCCATGAAAGGCAAAAGTAGTTTAAATGTCTGGATTTACTACTTTTCTTACAACTTGCTTCTTTATGTTACTTAGGGAAGCCTAGCAAACTTTAACTCTTTAAGTAGTACCTTCCAAAAAAAGATGGGAAGGAATTTTTTAAAATACTGTATTCTGCTTCTGTTTTTTGCATAAAATTCTTGTATTGCCCTTGTCACACTTTATTTTCATTATCATATTTGTCTGTCTGCCCTCCCCAGAACTGTTATTGGTGTCCTGAGCCACCTTGTAATTAGCCAGTATTACTGTACTGTTAACAAAAGTGGTTTTGAAATAGAATAAGAAAGTTTTAACTGTTCTTATGTTAAACTAGTTAAGAACCAATTTCACAAATAAAACCAATTTAATATCACAATTGCATGTGTTTATCAAGCCCATGGAAATATTTTTCTTTTTTAAGAGTTCTTTTTTAAAGAGCAGTTTTAGATTTACAGCAAAATTAAGAGGAAGGTACAGAGATTTCTCATAACCCCCCACCCCCATTATTAACCTCCATTATTAACATCATTTATCAGAATGATACTTTTTTTTTTTTTTTTTTTTTTACAATTGATGAACCTACACTGACATCATAATCACCCAAATCAGTAGTTTATTTTTGGTTCACTCTTGGTGTTGTGCATTTTGTGGGTTATCACAAATGTATAGTGACATGTATACATCTTTGTAATATTGTACAAAATATTTTCACTGCCATAAAAATCCTCTGTGCTCTGCCTGTTGCTCTCCCCCCCCACCACAAACCACTTCTCTCTTTTTCTCTTTTTCCCATAACTTTGGCCTTTTCCAGAATGTCATAGTTGTAATCACACAGTGTGTAGCCTTTTCTTATTTATTTATTTATTTATTTTTGGCCGGGGGGCGCGGTTAAGATTGATTGATCGATTGATTGATTGAACCTAGGACCTCATGCGTGCTAAGCTTGCATTTTACCGATTAGCCTTTTCTGATTGTCTTCTTTTACTTAATAATATGCCCTTAAGTTTCCTCCATGTTTATTCATGTCATTTCTTTTTACCACTGATAATGTTCCATTACCTGGACGTACCAATTTACCTATTCACCTACTGAAGAGGCTATTTTGATTGTTTCCAAGTTTTGGCAGTTATGAATAAAGCTGCTGTAAACATCTGTGTGCAGGTTTTTGTATGGACATAAGTTTTCAGTACCTTTGGGTAAATACCAAGGAGTGCAGTTGATGGATCATATGGTAAGAGTTTGTTTAGTTTTGTAAGAAACTTCCAAACAGTCTTACAAAGTAGCTGTATTACTTTGCTTTCTCACTAGCAATGAATGAGAGTTCTTGTTGCTTCACATCCTTGCCAGCATTTGGTGTTAGGATTCAGGATTTTGGCCATATTAATTGATGTATAGTAGTAATTCGTTTTTTTTTTTTAAATCTGCACTAACTTAATGGTATGTGATGTGGAGCATCTTTTCATATGCTTTTGCCACCTGTATATCTTCTTTGGTTAAGGTTTTTGGCCCATTTTTTAATTGAGTTGTTTTCTTATTGTTGAATTTTGAATTCTTTGTATATTTTGGATAACAATCCTTTATCAAATGTGTCTTAAACAAATATTTTCTCATTCTGTGGCTTCTCTTCTCATTTTCCTGACATTGTCTTTCATAGAGCAGAAGTTCTTAATTTTAATGAAGTCTAGCTTATCTTTATTCCTCTCATTTTTAAGTCCTTATTTTCTCAAACTCAGTGCTTGCTGTTCCCAAATATGCAAGAATAACTTTTACACTTTTTCCCTCTAACATGTGTTAATTGGCTTTGCAGAAATTAAAAAAAGCCATACAGATTAGAAGGAAGATATAAAACTGATGATCACAGATGACCTCATTGTCTGTATAGAAAATCCAAAAAAATGGACAAAAAACTCCTGGAACTAATAAGCAATTATACCAAGGTTGCAGAATGTAAAATTAATGTATGAAAGTCAATTGCTTTTCAATATACCAACAATGAACAAGAGAAACTTGAAATTAAAAGCACAATACCATTTACATTAATACTGCCTAAAAAGAAATACTGAGGTATAAAATCTAACAAAATATGTATAAGAGCTATATGAAAAAAACTGCAAAACTGATGATTGAAATCAAAGAACTGAAAAAATGGAGAGATAGTCCATATTCATAGATAGGAAGACTCGGTGTTGTTAAGGTACCAGTTCATCCCTTCTTGATCTGACTGAGTGCAATCCCAGTCAGAATTCTAGCAAGTTACTTTATAGATACCAACAAACTGATTCTGAAGTTCACATGGAAGGGCAAAAGACCCAGAATAGGCAGCATTACTGAAGGAGAACAACAGAGATGGAGAACTGCCACCACCCAACTTCAAGATTTATTATAAAACTAGAACAATCAAGACAGTGTGGTACTGATGAAAGAATAGACAAATAGATCCATGGAATAGAATAGAAAGCTCAGGAATAGACCCCACACATATAGTCAGCTGATCTGTGACAAAGGAGCAAAGGCAAAACAATGGAGTAACAAATGGTGCTGAAACAACTGGATATCCACATGCAAAAAAAAACAAAACAAAAAATCAGGGTAGACACAGACCTTCCACCCTTCACAAAAATTAACTCAAAGTAGATCGCAGACCTACATGTAAAGTGCAAATTGTAGAAGATAACGTAGGAGAAAACCTAAACGCAGCTGGGTATGCCGATGTCCTTTTAGATACAACCTAACCACAGTGTCGTGTTATATCAGGGTAATTGTTTTATATTAAGTGTCATCTGTGATCATCAACTTTATACCTTCCCAATCTGTATGCCTGTTACTTCCTTTTCTTGCCTTACTGTGTTAGTAAAGATTTCCAGTAGAATGTTGAAAAGAGTGGTGAGAGGGAACATCCTTGCCTTGTGCTGGATCTTAGTGGAAAAGCTTCATATTTCTCACCATTAAATATGATTTTAGCTATAGGTTTTTGTTTTTGTTTTTTATAGTCTTATCAAGTTGAGAAGGTTCCCCTCTATATCTAGTTTACTAAGAGTTTTTATTATGAATGGGTGTTGGATTTTGTCACATGCTTTTTTTGCACCTGATGATATGATCCATGTGAGTTTTCTTTTTTACTCTGTTGATGTGGTAGACTGTATTAATTGATTTTAGAATATTGAACCAGCCTTGCATACCTGGGATAAACCCCACTTGTGGTGGTGTGTATTTCTTTTTAATACATTGTTGAATTTGATTTGCTAATATGTTATTGAGAATTTTTGCATGTGTGTTCATGAGAGATAGGTCTGTAGTTTTCCTGTAATGTCTTTTTCTGGTTTCGGTATTAAGGTAGTGTTGGCCTCCTAAAATAAGTTAGGAAGTATTCTCTTTGCTTCTGTCCTCTGAAAGAGATTGTAGAGGATTGGTATAATTTCTTCCTTAAATGTTTGGTAGCATTCACCAGTGAATCCTGGTTATTTTGGAAGGTTATTATTTTGGAAGATTGTTACTGATTCAGTTTTCTGTACATACAGACTGATTGAGGTTGTCTCTTTTTTTGTATGAGTTTGGCAGGTTGTCTTTCAAGGAATTAGTCCGTTTCATCTAGGTTATCAGATTTGTGGACATAAAATTGTTCATAGTATTCCTTTATTTATTATCCTTTTAATTTTCATGGGCTCTGTCGTGATGCCCCCTCTCATTTCTGCCCAGGCAATATTTTTGAAGTAAGGAGAGATTATAACTGAAACCTAAAATGAATCATTTTATTAAACTGTTAAGCTTCCATTCTTTCACTTCTTGTTTTCATATCATATTATCCTCTGGAACATCTTTATC
The DNA here is from genome assembly GCF_009834535.1 of Camelus ferus. Lineage (NCBI taxonomy): Eukaryota > Metazoa > Chordata > Mammalia > Artiodactyla > Camelidae > Camelus > Camelus ferus. The sequence goes on along the minus strand of NC_045718.1, from coordinate 3,779,128 downwards.
TGGATAATGTTGCCCTTCTTAAGACTGAATTCCTCTACCTTCTATTTTGATTTTATTTTTGGTTTTTGATAAGAAGAGGGTCATTAGTCTGAATTTATTTGTTCAGTAAATATGTATTGCATAACCAGTTTTTACAAGCACTGTGAGAGGCACTGCATGAGATACACAAACGTAGATCAGAAGTAGGTCATGCTTGCAGGGAGCTTACAGGATAATTGGGGAGGTTAAAATATGAGTAGAAATTGTGATTAAAAGTTAAAAGCAATTAATACCATGAGAATGATTTCTACTCATGTCTGCCTTATTAGAAACTTCCTGATAACTTACTTGTACTAACCCTGTAAAGCCCTGGTTTCATTTAGTCCCCCGATTCATCTAGGTATGATTAGTTTTTAAGTACGAAATAGTTTTTTGGGGGTGCAGTTTTTTACTTAGACTTCTTCAAATGATTAAGGATCTTAGGGAAAAAAGTAAGTTTTAAAGCCCTATGACTTTGTTCACATTAAGAACCTAGTACTTTTTCCTTCTGTTTCAGATGATAATCCAAGCTGCCAGTGTTAGAGGATTTACATTATTCATTTGTTTTTTCGTAGGGGAGTGAGTATTAATGTTCTCAGGCATGAAGCAGAATTTTATGGAATCACTCCATTAGGTGTGTATTCTCGTAATATTTCATTTTTATGATATGACCCTTTGAGCACAAAACTTGCCCAAATGAAATGTTTTATATCAGGTCCTAAGTTTTGATGGACTAGTCAGTGCTTGCGTTTTGTGGATTTTCGTAGTAAAAAGATGTCACCTGATTTAACTTAAACATTTTCCTTTTCTTTCCTTATCCTCGTGAACTAGAGAAAATAAAAGTGGAGTACTGTTTTTCTGTTTGCATGTACTCTTGACAAGTTTGCTTTGAAATGTTTTTAGTAAGGAGGCTTCTCCTCTGCGAAGAACTGGAGCGCTCATCCTGTGGCAGTGTCCTTTTCCATGGTTACTTGCCTCCACCAGGTACTTGTGCTCTATTTACTTACTTTTTTTTAAAAGTATCTTTATCATTAAGTAAGTACAAATATGTGAATAGGAAAATCTGTTTGATTATTGAGTTTCTCATTTATAAATCTACTAAAAGTGGTGAGAACTTTAAACAGAAGTGAAATCATGCTCTACATTAGGGTGGGCTTGTGAGCTAGATCTCTATGGCAGCTGTTCAGCTCTGCCGTAAACACTGAAGAAGTGACTGCGCGGGACTGTAACACAGCTTCATTCTCATAAACAGCCATCAGGCTGGACTTGGCCACAGCCAGACTTGCCAACCACTCTGTTAGAGAACCGATGGTCAGTCTCCTTTGTGGGAACCCAGGAGCTTTGCAGAGTTTGGTCAGAGTACAGGACAGAGGAGGGTGAGGCGCAAGTCATTGCTGCTCCACTTCACCTAGTTAGAAGAGTTTGGTCTTTTCCTGTGATATGGGAGGCTTCTGAGGAGGATTTCATTTTGAAAAAGGTTCTCCTGTCTAATAAGAGACCCTTGAAACGATAGGGCAGTTCAGCTCTGAAGCAGTTTAAATTAGTACATAGTACCTAACAAGTAGTAACTATTCCATAAATACAAAGAGCAGTGACAGGCTGAATGAGTGAGTGATTGATTCAGCAACCTAGAGCTGGGTAAATCCAGGGTATAATATGGTAAATCTTAGTCTTGTTTATTATGTATAACATGCTAAAAATCAGAAATCTGTGGAAAGAACTGTATTTAAAAAATTTCATCTTGTTTTTTGGCAATTATTTGCAATAAACTGGTATACTGGAGGATAAATTTCTGCTATAATGAAATTCACATTGTTTTGTTTCTTAGCTACAGTGTGAAATTTTTAATTTTTGGTAGGTGAACTTAGAAATAAATTTATCATCTTTTTTCCTTTAATAGGTATTCCTAGTCGTAAAATAAACAACACAACTAGATCCTCTACTGATTCTAGGAATGGACTAAATTCTACAGAAGGTGAAGCTCGAGGAAATGGTACCCAGCCTGTTCTCTCTGGACCTGGAGAAGAGACTGTTAGACTAGGTAAGGAAAGGTTACGTTAAAAAAAAAAAATATGTTTTTAGTTCTAGATGATAATGAGTAGTTGTTTTTAAAGATGTGATTTTTGCTTTATCTTTCTTTTGAATCTAGATTTAACATTTATATCTTTAAAGCTCTCATTTAGCATATAATTTTTATTTTAAAAGTATAGGATCTTTTGTTTGCGCTAAATCTTTAGAATGGAGATTAGCAAACTTTGTATGTAAAGGGCCAGACAGTGAATGTGTTGGGCTTCGCGGGCCAGAGGGTCTCTGTGGGAGCTGCTCAGTCCTGTCACTGTAGCGCAAAAGCAGCCATGACAGTGTGTGAACAGATGTGCACGGCTGTGTCCAGCAAGCTTTGTTATCAAAAGAGGTAGAGGGCTGGAATAGGCCTTTTGGCGAGAGTTTGCCACTCCCTTCTTTAGAACGTAAAATATTTCTTTTTCTGTTATCAACAGGATTTCCTGTGGATCCACGAAAGGTGCTAATAGTAGCTGGCCATCACAACTGGATTGTAGCTGCGTATGCCCATTTTGCTGTGTGTTATAGGTATTGTATAATTAATAATGATTTGCTTTTGTTTTGCGGGGTAGTTTTCAATAATGGATTTTATATTTATAGATTTAAGAGCTGTTTATTTTAGTCATCAGATTTTTCCCCTTCATATTTTGCCCACTTCTGATTTCCTGATTAGATTTAGTTTGCTTTTCTTTTCACAGCTAATCTGGTAAATATTACTGATAGCCTCAGCATGTCTTAAATATTGCCCACACAGTATGATTGTGATACAGCTAAGATATCATGAAGTTATGCCTTCCAGCCTAGTATTTCCCGCTTCTGAATCATTTCTCTGTTGTTGTAAATGATGAGGCATGATTTTTGATGTGATCCCTGTGTTTCTTGTCTGTAATGGTTGAGTCTCTTGTGCTCTGTAATAGGGGGAGTACAGCCTCCTTGGTTGGTCGTGACTTCCATGTGGTTGGGAGTGAGGGAGTGAAGCAGGATAGTTGTGGACAGAAGTGATGTAGTTTAATATCTATAATGGGCTAGCTTTACACAGAGGTGGCTTGTTTTTTGCTGATTCTTGCATTCTCAGAAACTAACAGGGAATGAGGAAAGGTGTAGACCAGTGATTTCTTTTTTAAGAGAAAAGGTAGGATTCTTAGTTCAGAATCACTATGTGCAGTGAGAAATGACGATGAAAGAGGATGGTGTAGAAGCACAAAAATGGTTGGGATAGACTAGTTTAGACCATTATCCTATTGAATTTAATTACTGAAAATTCAAAATATATATAAATATTTTGTCACTATTGAGTTGAGTTAAGAAAAAGTAGCCACAATAGATTAAAAATATTTAAAATGTCTTTATGTTTACAGATGTAAAGAATCCCAGATGTTATTAAAAAAAAAAACTGTTAATGAAAAGTTTGCTGTATGTGGTAAAAAAGCCTTTTATATCAGTAATCTCCACTTTGTATTTTTATTGCAGTGAATATTTGGTACACGCTTTGCATTTTGAGAGTGTTCTATGTATTTTTTATATTATTGAATAGTATGGAAAATATTTTTTGAATGATTTCTTTGGGGATGATTTGTATGAAGCAAGGCTGATTTACAAAAAGGAATTTTTTTTAGGAGTGTTGTTTTGAACTTACCAACTTACAGGTCAAAATTGAGAAACTTTTAGATTTTACTTTTTTGTTTAAATATTGTGTATTTTTTTTTTGATAAGGGATTCCAGAGGAGTTGAATAACTACTATAATAAGTTATTCAGGTGTAACAGCCTAATTTATGTTATTGTACAGCAGTGCTAAAGATTGCTTCTTGCCTGAAAAAAGACACAGTATTGCACAAAGTTTCGTTCATTGAGTGACAAATGTAAGAAGGATAAAACTGTTACAGTTTCCATTCTTTGTGTTTGCTTTTGACCAGGACCTTTCTTTGTTTTCACGTAGTGTCACTAATTTCAGAGCAATATGCCCATGCAAAGTGACAGGAAAAGAATTAAGGACATACTAAACTTCCTCATGTACAGTTAAATCATTCAACATAATGCCAGTAAAAAGGAAAGGAAAGGAAAATGCTCAAATTACTTTACGAGTGTAATCTTTTCAACAAGTTGTTTTTCCACAGCTTTTTATGTCTGAATTTCAGTGGGGAGGGTATATCTCAGTGGTAGAGCGCATACCTAGCATCCACAAGGTCCTGGGTTCAATCCCCATTAAAATAAACAAACAAACAAACAAACAAACACACAAACCTAGTTACTACCCCCCCTGAAAAAAGAAAGAAAGAAATTAAAAACCTTAAAAAAAATGAAAGAGTAGTGCATTGAGCCTCTGTATATTTTTTACTTATATTCATTAATTTTCTACATTATTAGGCTTGCCTTTTATATTTCTTTTTGTTGCTGAGTTTACAACATGTTACTTGTATTAATGAAGAGTATTTGGATTTTTCCCCTTTTGGAGCTTATATTCTATTTTAGATCTTTAATTCATATGGAATTTACATTTTGTATATCATGTGAGATTTAGAAAAGTATTCTTTCTTCCAGGTGGGTAGCTAATTATGTTCTGATTATTTATTACAGAAATCATCCTTCTGATTGAATTTTAAAGCCCCCTTCATCTTGCTTTATATGTACGTGTGTGTGTGTATACACACACGCAGACCTAACTGTAGACTCTCATGTTCTGACATGCTTATTCTCATCCAGTTTGTGGTACAGCTGCCTGTAGTACGTTTCAGAATCTTGTAGGGCGTGTCCTCTCCACTCTGTGTCTCCGAGGTCTTAGCGTGGAGGGTGACCGTATTACTTGCCTAGATGTTCCAGTTCCAGAGGTGGGCCCACTAGGCAGGAGTAAAGAAATGGAGTGCTGAAATATTTAGAGTTTGTTCTGTCTTGTTTCACACATTTAAAATTGTGTATTATATGTATGGAAAATTATAGAGCAAATTTTCAAAGTTTCTTTGTACTTAATTTTAACTTAAAACCAGAAGTAAAGTCACATATTTTATTGAGTTAAATTATGTTATTGTTGTAATCACTCTCAAATATGCTGTCCTGATTCTTTTTCCTCTTTTTGGTATCTCTTTATTTTATAATACTCTAAATTCTCTAGAGAAAAGTAACTAAGAAGTACAATCTTTGTAAAAGATTAGATCATATTTACTTTTATTATTTGTATTCCTAAATTAATGACCACAAGATAAAACTTCTCTTTCCTGAACACTGTTATGAGCCTAATACATGTCTGCCTCCACGTAGCAGCATGTTGTCCTCATTCTTGCTTTGTGTTCAGTCTGACAGTCCCTAAGAGCATCTGTATTTCATTTTTCAATGTTTGCCAATTTTTAGACTTGATGAGCTAATTACTTCCATTTATATATTTTAACACATGAATCCCATCTGGTGGCTGAAGTAGGTAATTACAAATCATACAATGCCTAGGAAAAAATCCTGTTATGTTTTTCTATGTATTGCTTTTAAGTTTAAGGAAATCATTAGTTCCTGAAATTAATAAAAAGGTTGAATTGCATTTTTTGTGAGTTATAATTGTATTGCTTTAGCATACATTTTTTAAACAAAAATGAAGCGAAAGTGATTTCATTTAGGTCGTTATGTGACCATCATTTATGAACACTGAAATTTGATTTTTATAGTGTGTATGTCAGGTACTATAGAAAGGAGAACTTATTTTCTTCCTACTTATTCCCTCTAGGTAAGGCAAAGAGAATCTTTACAATTTTGTTTGTATCAATTGTTTGGTGTAACTTCAGAAAATACATATTCCGTAGTTAAAGTTCAGGTCATTTATTGTCATGATTGCTTAACTGTATAGATTTTAAATGTATGAAGGCTTACTATATAATCACACAGAATACATATCTGAAAGACTTAAATTGAGCTAGGATGAAAAAAATTATTAAAAACTTGCAGATATGTTTATCAGAAATTAAATACTAAAGAAAGCATTTTTATTCAGTCAACTGCAAATCTGAATTGTGATAATAAGCTTTTACATATGGAGAATGAATAGGTTCATGAGATTTTTTTTCCTTAAGAATGAAACCTTTAAAATCCAGTCTTAAGAATGATTTCCAAAGCCCCACATTTTATTCACTGGATTGTGCCAAAGTATTGGGAGTATATATCGTTTACCAGATTACTCTCTTATCTTAGTTTGCCTGCATAGAGTATCATCTGAAGTATCAAAGAACAACTGAATTTCAGTTACTATTAATAATATTATTATTAATATGTTAATATTATATTATTAATAATAACTGAAATTCTGATTTTTGTTGACTATTTCTACCCATAGAAAATAACAGTACCACTCTTTTTGTGTAGAAAAATGAAAGATACTACCTTTTTTTTTTAATTATTAAAGGTCTTGAAAATTTGAAGGACTTTGCTAAATTATTTTTTGGAGAAGTATAGAACTCTAGTGTCTTTTTAAGTGGTTTATATGTATGTAAATATGTATACATATGAAGTGGCCCCTATGTATGTAACTACGAGGTACCTCAGGAATAATCTGGCTTTGCACAGGAAATACATCAACACGATTTTATATTTAGTAATGTATAAAAGTAGATAACTAGCTGAGATTAAATTTATTTCGGTACATTCATTTGTCTTCTGTTTGTTTAGAGTGCTGCTGAGTCTAACTTACGTCTGTTCTTACCAGAATCAAAGAATCTTCAGGATGGCAACAAGTGTTTACAAGCCCGTATTTGGACTGGACTATTGAACGAGTAGCTTTAAATGCAAAAGTGGTCGGGGGTCCACATGGGGACAAAGACAAAATGGTTGCCGTTGCCTCAGAGAGCAGCATCATCTTATGGAGTGTCCAGGACGGAGGAAGTGGAAGTGAAATTGGTACGAAAAATCTTGCTTATGATGCATTTTGCTTATATATATATGATATTCTTAAGTTTAAGAGGGGTTGCCCCTAAATATCAGAACTAGCTTGACTAGTTATTGGTTGGCTAGGGCTGCTGCATCCTGTTTCCCGGGTCCAGTAGTTACAAGACTGCTCAGTGTGAGAGGAAGGACCTGGCAAAGGGGGAAAAAGCAACTCTGGCTGCTCTGTAAGAGTGTGCTTTTCCTGAGTCCCATTTATGATGGCTGCTTCCTCTCCCTCTCATTCACACACTGGGCCTGAAGATGGGGTGCAGTAACTTTCTTGGTCCTCCTTGGTTGCTTCCAGATCAGGAATTCTCAAGCTTTTAAATCTTTACTAAATCTCACTTTACATTCTTAAAAAGACATTCAGGACCATTGAGAGTTTTTGTTTTGTATAGGTTGTAACTATTGATATTTACCAAAATAGGAATTAAAACTGAAACTTTAATAAATATTATTAGTTAATTTAAAAATAACAGTGGTAAGCCCATTGCTTGCTAACATGAATACCATTTTTAATGAAGAGTAACTGTATCTTCAGAAATGTTTGTGGCAAGAGTGGCAGTGGTTTACAATTTTGTCAGTCTCTTTAATGTTTTATTCTGATACCTATTTCTGCATTCAGTCTGCTGTGTTTTGTTAGTTTTGTTGAACTATATGAAGAAAATTTGGCTTCACATAGATACGTAGTTGAAGAAAACATATTTTTATGTAGTCTTTTCAGATAATTGTGGGTATTGTTTGCTACTGTCCCCAAATGTTGAAATCATATCGATGAATTTTTCGTACTCTGTTAGGTTAGGATCCATCAGCCTGTTTTGTACTTTGAGTGGAGCTCGTGTCCTCGCGTGCTTTCATAACATCATGCATTGGTCATCTGGAAGGTGTTGGTTTACTCAGTTACACAGATCTTCCAGAGGTTGATACCTTTCATTGCACAATATATATATTAAAAAATCACAATCATGCTTATTACTATAACCAGTGCTCACATCTCTGAACTCTAATGTGTTAGGAAGTTGTCACACTCACTGGCAGATAAGTGTTTTCCAAAATTCTGATTTTCACTTGAAACGCTGAATTTGTATCATTGAAATAGCAGGCTCACTTTGTTCACTTTTAGCAGTCTACCAGTACCCAAATGTGAATTCTCTTATTTTGTTAGTTGTCCTTTTGAATGAAAATGGTGCCCTTTGAAAAGAGCAGCTAGTTTCCTGTCACCTCCACCTAGTGGGAAGGTGCTTCTCCTTGGCACAGACAAAGTACTTGGTCACACAGAATATTAAGAAGATGAGACTTAGTACAAATTCTCCATCTAGGACATTGTTAAGTTAAACTGGCCTTTTTTTGTTTCTTTGGAAATGTGTAGCAGAGAAGAATTTAATCACTAGCAGTCTAGTTTAGTGCCACTGCTTTGATTCATGCTAAGGTACCTGCTGTTTTTACCCAACGTTGCTTTCTACCATCAGTGCAAATGTCAACATAGATGTTCTAGGATAAAGTGTGAGATTCATAAAACACTTCAACACTTCCAACATTTCAACATTCTGTGTGTTTGTGGCCAGATAGTCACATAAAAGATCTAACGATTGGTTGGTGCTGATAACTGGTTGAACAGAAACAAAACACGAGGTCCAGCTACATCAGTACATTCATTTGTAAGATAAAAATGCAATCCTGCAGACAAGATACCGTCTGCGCCAGTCTTTAATTCAAGGACTTACTGTGTCATTGAAAAGTGCCAGTGTTGTGATTTCTTTTACTGACTTTTCGTTTAGCAGGCATTCAGCATCGTCATCTGTTCAAGCTTTGTCAGTCTCCCAGCGACGGTGTGCACTCATCTAGCCAGTGTAATGCCGCAGCTCCCCCTGTAAGATGGTTCAGTGGCTATTTCATTTCTAGCTTGAAATTCTGTAACAGTTTGTGGCTTTTAAAGAGTTTTTAACATCTTCATTTAAAATACTTCTTTTTCTTTAAACTCTCAATATTTGGTTTCAAAGAACCCACAACTGGGTTCAGAAATGTTCTGTTGCATAGGCACAATAAGACAAGTTATTAGCATCTAGAGTGTTGATGGAAAGATGATTTTTGTTATTTTAAATTTTTATGTGCAGTTTTGCAGTTTCTTTAGAGTCCTCCCTTTGAATTAAGAACTCTGCTATGTCTTATATATCTTCTTCAACACTGTTAGATTTAGGTGGTGCAGCTGTGGGTTGAATAGGTGAGTTAAATATAGGAAAAATGTATTAAAAATGTATTTTAGGTTAAAATATTTTAAACCATTTTAGTTAAAATTTAAAAATTTAGAAAGGTTTTCAGAACATTTTAAAAACTAATTTTACAGAATAGCAAAGTGTTCTTCTTGTGTTTCTTTGAAGGCACAGGGAACGCTTTTGCTTTCAAATAATGATAGCAGATATAACTGAAGACAGCTAGTAAAAGCAGAGTGGATATTTAGGACAAACTAGGTTATTAACCTTCTTAGGAAACTTAAATAGTTAAGTTATACCCAGGTCTAGCACCATAGACCATTGCAGAAAACATAACAATGCATATGCAGATGCCATTGTCTAGAAGGTGGCCGCATCACATGTCATGTAGCCTCTGGAAAACTCCTCTGTATATTCTTGAGAGAATGAGAAGTTTTAAAAGGCAAATGATGCTTTAACATTACCATAAAAAGTCTTGACTTCAGACTTCCAGAAGAATTCTCAGAGACCCACAAGGATTCCCAAACCACACTTTGAGAATCATTGTTCTAGGCCACCTTCCTTCCTTTCTCAGCTGTTGTGTACCCGCTCAGTGCCCAAATTTCAAATCTCACAGCATTCGGAGATGATGCTGGATGTACTCTTCAGCTGCACTCTGGATTACTGTCTGTCATTTCTTTGAAATTTCTAACTCTAATTTTCCAACTCAAAAATTCTTTAACTCCACTGGGATTTTCACTTATTTCCCTTTTATCAGCTGGGATTCTGTCATTACAATCACTCAGCACAGAGCCTCAATTTTCTTGCATCTCTTCCTTTGCCTTATCAGCCTGGAGAAGCCACATCCCTGGCCAAATCTCTTTCCCCTAAATAGCTAAATATGGTTAGGAAAAAGAAATATGCCCCAAACAATACAGTAGTATCTTCTCCTCCAGTTTTTGTTCTTTTTTTTCGGTTCCTCTTAAAGGAAGAGACAGTAGTTATCTGATCTTGTTTCTATGTTCTCCTCTTCTCCTTTGAAGTTACTCTAACCATGCTTTTGCACCCAACCACTCCATAAACTACTCTCGTTAGTGTTACCCTTAATCTGGACTCTGCTGAATCCTAGGATCCGTTCATAGTCTTTATTAGAGCTATTATTTGGTAACATTTGATACAGTTGATTACTCTTTTCCTTTTGAAGACTTTATTCCTTTGGCTTCTAGGACATCTTATTGTCTTGATTTTTATTCTGGCTCTTTGTTTCTTCTCAGTTTCTTTTGATAGTACTTTTCTGTTTACCTAATTTCAAAATACTGTCATGACCCATGGCTCAGTCCTTGGACTTTCCGAACTTTATGCTTATTGTTAGTGACCTCATACACTCTAATAGCTTTGTGGATGCCTTCTGTGTGCTGATGATGACTTGTATGTTTATATAACCTGATCCCTCTCCTGAATTTCAGAATTTTATATATATGTCGGGGGTCTCCAAGGCTCCTGATATTCAGTGTTTTGCTAGGAGGACTCGTAGGACTCAGCACATAGAGGTACTTAGAACTGTGATTTATCACAGCCAAAGCATGCAAAGCAAAATGGACCAGTGAAAAGACATGGGGTGAGGCTCAGTGGAAACCAGGTACAAACTTTCTCTTCCAGTGGTGTCTCATAGGACATGCTTAATTCCTCTAGCAATGAATTGTGGCAATACTTGTGAGATGTCTACCAGGGAAGCTCGTTAGAGACTTGGTGCCCAAGGTTATTCCTAGAGGCTAGTCACATAAGTACTCTCTGCCCAGCCCATACCAAGATTCCAGATTCCCAAAAAGAAAGCAGGTGTTCAGCATAAACCCCATTGTTTACACATGCAGTTTAGACTCTGTCAGCATAGATTAGATTTCTTTTGTCTAGAATGAATGGAATTATGTACTGTATGTTCCTTTGTGTCTGGCTTCTTTCATTCAACATAATGCTTTTGAGATTCATCCATGTTGAGTGTATCAGTGGTACATCCCTTTTCATTGCTGAGTAGTATTCCATTAAGTTGATACGCCAGTGTTTGTTTATGCATTTGTCTATTGATGGACATTTGATTTGTTTCCAATTTGGAGATATTATGAATAAATCTAGTGTGAACATTTAAGGAGAAATCTTTCTGTGGACATATTTTTTAAGTGAATACGTAGGAGTAGAATTTCTGGAACACATGAAAAGTGTGTAAAAGTGTGTGCTTAACGTTATGAGAAACCGCCCAGCTGTTTTCCAAAGTGGTTATACCATTTTACATTTCTGCTAGCAAGGTATGAGAGTTCTGGTTGCTCTACATCCTTACAGACACTTCTTTATTATCAGTCTTAATTTGAACCATTCTGGTGGATTGTGCAATGATTTTAATGTTTTAATTGCATTTCCCTAATGACTAATAATATTGAGCATCTTTTCACCTGTGTATTGACCATATGTATTATTTTTTTTTTTGAGAAGTGCCTTTTTAAATCATTGCCCTCTTTTTATGAGGTTGTCATTCTATTATTGATTTGTAATAGTTCTGTACATGTATTAGATTAGTGGTTTGCAACCAGGGATAATGTTGTGCCCTAGGGGACATGTGGAAGTGTCTGGAGACATTTTTGCTTGGCACAACTGAGGGAGGACTCTTCTCTCTTTCTCCCTTCCCCCCACTCCCCTCCCCCGCTTTCCCTCCCCTATAATCCCTCCCTAATTCTCTCCTCCTCTTTTCCTCTTTCTGAGACTCAGTTTCCTCGTAGACCACTTCATGTTGGCCTAGAGCCCACTGAAGCACTATTTTGAAGCACTGTTTTTTTTTTCCCAATTTCTTTTCTCCCTGTTCTTCAGTTTAGATCAGTATCTTTACTGCTTTTTGCCCTTTTGCTGTGGTATTCAATCTGCATTTAAGCCCATCTGGTAGGTTTTTTACTTGAGATACTGGACTTTTCACCTCTAAGATGGCCTTTTTTGATTCTATTTTAGTTTTGTTTCTCTGCAGAGACTTCTTGTCTATTCACTCATTCTGTCCTATTTTTATTAAATCCAACATATTCATTATAGCTGTTTTATTAGTTTTTGTCTGGTAATTCCAATATCTGCATCATCTCATTTACTTTGAGTTGTATTTTCCTGCTGCTTCACGTGTCTAGGAAGTTGTGATTCTGTGCTGGGCGTGTGCATGATCCATTATATAGGGAGTATAGATTGACAGCATTGTCTTCCTTTAAAAGGTATGAAATTTGTTCTGTCAGACAATTAAATTAACTAGAGGATCTTGATCCTGCTGGGCTTGTTTTATTTTATTTTATTTTATTTTTTGCTCTGTTAAGGGTAGCTAGCCTCTCTCAGCTTTATTTTTTATTTTAGGGCATGGCTCTTAGCCAAAGGTGTGGTCATTATTTCTGAAGTGTTGCCTTTTTGGAGTCTTAACTGAATGTCTGAAGAGTGAAGGGCTCTTCACTTTGCCTGAGCTAGAGCTACTCACGTATGACCTCTGATATCTCCACTCAGCTCCCAATCCTATAGCAGCCTGTCTTTTTTTTATTCCTTGGGGATTCTCTCCCAGCCCAAGTGCAGTCTGGCTTCAGCCAAGGCATAAGGAAACCCCTATACAATTATTTTTTTTAATTGAAGTATAGTCAGTTACAATGTGTCAGTTTCTGCTGTACAACATAATGTCCCAGTCATGCATGTATATACATATATTTGTTTTTATATTCCTTTTTATTAAAGGTTATTACAAGAGATTGAATATAGTTCCTTGTACTATACAGATGAAACTTTTTAAAATCTATTTTTATATATTGTGGTTAACCTTTCTTTGCAAATCTCTCTCAAATTTATCCCTCTCCACCTCCTTTCCCCCAGTAACCATAAGATTGTTTACTATGTCTGTGAGTCTGTTTCTCTTTTGTCGATGAGTTCATTAGTGTCCTTTTTCTTTTCTCTCTCTATTTTTTTAGATTCCACATGAGTGATATCATATGGTATTTTTCTTTCACTTTCCGGCTTACTTCACTTAGAATGACAATCTCCAGGTCCATCCATATTGCTGCAAGTGGCATTATTTTATTCTTTTTTATGGCCAAGTAGTATTCCATTGTATAAATATACCACAACTTCTTTATCCAGTCATCTGTCACTGGACATTTAGGTTGCTTCCATGTCTTGGCTCTTGTATATAGTGCTGCTGTGAACACTGGGGTGCTTGTATCTTTTTGAGTTATATTTTTCTCTGGGTGTATGCCCAAGAGTGGGATTCTTTATCATATGATAAGTCTATTTTTAGTTTGTTGAGGAATCTCCATGCTGTTTTCCATAGTGGCTGCACCAAACTACATTCTCACCAGCAGTGTAGGAGGGTTCCCTTTTCTTCATACCCTCTCCAGCATTTATTATTGGTGGATAAATGCTTTTTAGTGATGGCCATTCAGACTGGTGTGAAGTGATACCTCTCTGTAGTTTCAATTTGCATTTCTCTGATAATTGTCAATATTGAGTATTTTTTCATGTGCCTGTTGGCCATTTGTAAATAAACTCAAAATGGCTTAAAGACTTAAATATAAAACAAGACACTATAAACCTCCTAGAAGAAAACCTAGGGAAAACATTCTCTGACATAAATCTTAGCAGTGTTCTTCTAGGGCAGTCTACCCAGGCAATGGAAATAAAAGCAAATATAAATAAATGAGACCTGATTCAACTTATATGCTCTTGCCCAGCGAAGGAAACCGTAAGTAAAACAAAATGACAACCTATGGAATGGGAGAAAATATTTGCAAATGATGTGACTGACAGAGGTTTAATTTCCAGAATGTATGAACAGCTCATACAACTTAGAAACAAAAAAACAAACAACAAAAGTGGGCAGAAGACCTAAACAAGCAATTCTCCAGTGAAGACATACAAATGGCCAATAGGCACATAAAAAAATGCTCAATACCCCTATACAAATTTTGTGCCATCCCCTCTCCTACCCTGTTGCATTTCCCTTCTTTCTTATACCTTGTTAATAAATTCTAGCTGAATCAACAGCCCTGATCTCAGCGTTCTCAGTAGAGGAACCATCACTTGGTTCCTTGTGGTCAGGAACGCTTACACAGAAAGCCAGTGTGATCGTGGGGCTTCTCTTCTGTATTTCCCATCTTACATGGGCTCCACTGCCTGTTATCCAGTGCCTAAAAACAGTTACTTCATGTATTTTGGCCAATTTCTTGTTACTGTTATTTATAGTGAGGAATAGTCTGATGCCATTTACTCGATCATGACTGGCAGTGAAAGTCGCCCCTAACTTTAGAAAAAAACTTTAAAATTTTGAAATTATAATATAGTGGTAATTATACAGAAATCAATCATGATTAATTTTTTTTAATTGCCACTTCTAACATACCAATATGTGAAGGAGATTTTATGCCTTGCCCTTTTTTCAAAGGCTAATGTGGTGGGTAGCTATGTTATGAGTTAGCACATAGTACTTTGCTCATTCCTTGTAAAAGAAATCATTTGTTGGTACAGATATTCTTCAGAACTTAACAACACCATCCAAAGAAAATTGTTAGGGCTGATGTATACTTGATAGAGCTCCCCCAGGGCTGAACTCCCTTGTTACGACTTACATAAGACAGCGCCGCTGGACTGCTGCTGTAAGCAGTGTTCTCCCAAAAGGGTCCCTTCAGACAAGAACTTGTCGTTCCTTATGCTGGTATCTTCCTTGTGGATAGTGGTCAGGATTGTTGAGTCTAAGCAGGAGTGACACTTTAAATTTCTTGAGATCATTTGGTATGTCTTCCTTGATTTCCCAGAATCTCATTCTTATCTCAAGTAATCAGTGTTTTCTGGTATTCCTGTTTTTATTTCTATTTTTCACACAGCCCATAGTGCTCAGTATAGCCCAAGATAACTGAGTTATCTTCACTTCTGAAAAATTGTCTATCATCAAACTTAAAGTACTAATACATTGGGATCCCTAAAATTGCGTGTGAAATGATTACTCTGCTTCAAGGTGGCAAGTTTATTTCTCAGCCAGTTCTGGTCAGAGAGCTTTGCCTCTGTGTTTGTTGTGTTTTATTTTGCTCTGGTTTTTTTGGTTAACAGGTTGGGCTGAGATGGTCTGTGTATGTATATAAATATATATTTATACATACGTAAAGTATATATGGAAGGCATTCCTAGCAATACTGCCCAGGTTTGTTTGTTTGTTTTTTGTGTTTGTCCAGTGTATGTCATTTTTCTTCCTGCTAGATGCCTGGCTTTTTCAAGATCAGTTAAGAATTTTCAAGGTGGTATGTTTTTGCTGCTGGTCTCCTCTTATATGTAGCACAGTTCTGAACAGAAAGAGAAATATCCCTTATTGGTGTAAGATTCAAAAAAAGTCAGTTATCTTTTCTGGCACATGTTACAGATGCGTTTAATTGGTTTGTTTCTTCCCGTGAGTTCTTCAAAGCCTTATGAATCCTTGTTTTTCTCAGCTAGACACTGGTAAAATTGTTCATGTTGTCACATATTAGGCACTTTTTTAAAAGTAAAAAACTGATACCTGAGACACCTAAAGATCCACATAAAACAATATTTTATATATAGTAAGACTTATTTTCCAGCATAATTATATAAAGATATTTCTCATAAGGTGCTTTTCAAATAATCAAGATAATACTATTTAAATGTCAAAATTAGGTCATAATATTTTTTTAAGGTGAAAATGAGCCTTGAGACATTTAGATTGGACCCTGTTTTATAGATCAGAAAAGTAAGAACCAGAAAGGTGGCAAAGAAAGGTACTTTCAGAGGCAGGATTCCAACCCAGAATCTCCTGACTGCTGGTGTAGTTCTTTGCCAAAGAGAGACGACTGTGTAGGGCCATATGGGCCGCAGTACCAACATCCCGCAGCTGGGATGTTGTGGCTCTTTTGCTGTTAATGTGGGATAGCCTTACAGCATCCCTCTCCTGCTTCCCTCTTCCCTTTTCTCAGATTCTCCAGGCTTACCCGTTCCCCATCCCCTAATTTGACAAATTCCTGTTCACCTTTTTAAAAAACTCAACTTAGATGGCTTCTTTTCTAAGAAATATTCCCAAACCCCTTTTCCTACCCCCTTTCACTCCTCTGGATATTACTATACTGTGTGCATCCTTCTGGTGTTATTGCATTATGTTATAATTGGTTGTTTGTATTTTTTTCTTTTAAATCATAAATTCCTAATAATAGCCTATCTTACTTTTTTTTTTAATTGAAGTGTAGTTGATTTACAGTTTTGTGTTAGTTTCTGATGTACAGCAAAGTGATTTGGAGATAGATATGGCTATAGGTATATATTCTTATTTTGTGTTCTCCATTATAGGCTATTACAAGGTATTGAACATAGTTGCCTGTGCTACACAGTAAATCCTTGTAGTTTATCTACCTTCTCATGGTTTTTAATCCCTTGGCCTAGTATAGTAGTGTCCTTGGAGTGAACTGAATTGATATCTACAGTGTTGGGAAATGAGAGGTTTAAAATAAGCTCTGAGTAAAGGCCTGAATGTTTGTTTTTAATACAGCATGACTTCTTGCCGGTTTCCTCCCCCCGCCCCCATTTTTGCTTATTTCTAGATTTCTAGACACATTCTGCCTCAGTGAGGTTGCCACATCTGTGTTTTCTGATCAGTGATTCTCAAATATTGGGTCTACGAGCAGACTGCAGCTAAATCTCCTATGGATTTTATGAAAATGCAGTGGGTTTTCTGATTTGTTGAGTCTGGCATGAATCCCAGGATCCTTTCTGTCTTATTTTGTTCACTTAAAATCTGCCCAGTTGTTTTAACGATCAGCTAGGTCTGGGAGCCACAGCTTCAGGTAACAGTCTGTTCTATCAGTGTGAGATTACTTGGGGCAGGCTTACCTGTGGCTTAACAGCTTACAAGCTTCTTGCTTCTGGTTCCCAAAGTTCCCAAAGTGTCTGCCACATAATTTGTAGAAGTGAAACACCTTTAAGCTGTTTTTAATCTGGGTTTTGATTACTTCTAGAGATGGTGACTGACGAATCTCTGTTTTTCATTGTCCTTTAAGGCGTGTTCAGCCTCGGTGTTCCCGTAGATGCTCTCTTCTTCATTGGTAACCAGCTGGTGGCCACGAGTCACACAGGGAAAGTGGGAGTGTGGAATGCTGTCACTCAGCACTGGCAGGTTGGTTTTAACTAATGCATATTACAGAAATGAAATGATTTCTGAAACTCATGCTGATTATGCATCTGCTTTATTCTTGTGGAATTCATATTCCGTTTTGGTTATACAGAATGTGGAGTATATTTAGTGGTAAATTTGCTTCTAGATACAAATTTGACTATGTTTTCAAGAATTTTATGTCACTTTGGAAAATGAGAGAGTTTTTTAACTGTGGTTTGACATTTCTTTATTTCCTTGAAATATTTTAAGTTTCATGCCTTGGGAATAGTGGTCCCTGTAAACTTCATCTCCTGAGTGGAAACAGTTCTGTGTGAAAATACATAGCCTGTTCAGACAAGACAACAAGCTAAGTGATCTCAGGTACTTGAGAGGAATAAAGAAAGATAAGACTGAAAAAAAGGTTAATGCCTGATTGTGACGGAGAGGACAAAAATTACAGGACTTTAAACAGAGAGTGACATGATCAGATCCATACTTTAGAAAGATAACGGCGATAGCTAGTATGAAACGTGGACCGGAGATCAGGGCAGTAATCCAGCAAAAGAACCAGAGATTCAGCTAAGGTGAGTGGACGGCAAAGATGAGACTATTTGATAAGCATTTCACAAGCAGGTCTTCCTAAAATGACAGAGTTGGTATCTGATTAGATACGGAAATTAAAGGAGAGAGAGATGAATTTCTAGTTTTGACAGTTTGAGTGGCTGGTAGTATTTTAAATTGAACGGCAACAGAGGAAGAGAAGCATGTGCTGGTAGATGGTGTGAGGAATAATGAGAGTGATTCAGTATGTTTACTTTGAGATTCCTGTGGGTATCCAGATACAGCTGCTCAGTGTGTCGTTGGGAGTACCACTTTGGAATTTAGGAAAGAAAAGGCTAGAGAAAAGTATTTGGAAACCACACTACTTCTGTGGTGACTGAAAAATAAGAATTGGGAGGGTATAGCCCAGTGGTAGAGCACATGCTTATGTATAAGGTCCTGGGTTCAATCCCCAGTGCCTCCATTTAATAAATAAATAAATAAATAAATACCCCCCCCAAAAGAATTGATAAGACTTTCCATTGAGAGGATATCTCATTAAGAGGATATCTATAGGGAAAGAAAAGCCAAACTTAAAATCCTGGGGAAAATTAGCTTTTAAGGGAACAAGATAGGAAACAAAGAGCAAAAGGGACATACATGGTGTGATTGAGAAATGACGTTGATTTTGGCAGTGGGGTATCATTTGCAAATGTAAGTTAATTAGGTTTTGATGGGGGGGGTTACAGAATGCAGGAATTAAGGCATTAAAAAATCAGAGATTAGAGATAGCAAATTCAGTTACCTTTCAAGAAGTTTGTTGGTGAAGGAAAGCAGAGAAACAAAGTGATTATTTAAGGATCAAGGCTAGATAGAGGAAAAAATATTCAGTGCTTTATTTTTTCTCTTAAGATGGGAGAAACTTGAGCATGCTTGTTAGTCAGAGAGGGGAGTTGCCAGAGAAAGTGTATGAAAATTGAAAGAATGGAGATGGTTGCTAGTCCCCTACAAGTCAGGAGTGTGTGGGATCTAGAACACAGCTAGAGGGGTTGACCCAGTAGAGTAGAGATGCTTCTTTCCCTGACAGAAGAGTGAGGAAGGAATACTGAAGATTATAAACCCAGTGGAAGAGAAAGGCATTGGAAGTATGTATCAAGGATTGCAGAGATTAAAAAACTTTATAGTGGACCTTAGTGATACAGTTATGTGAGTTTCTTTATTAATGCTTAGTACTGGGAACAGGGGCAAGAGAAAAGAAAACAGTGTTGACCTGATTCAGGATGGGAGACATGATAAAATGGGCAGACACACGAAGAGATGAGAAACATAAAATGGCAGAGTAGTTGAAATTGTAAGATCAAGAAGAGAAGAAATGCCAGACAAGCAGAGAAGGATGCAGGGGTATCAAGGGACTAAAGGGACGGTAAAGCAGATTGATGACTTAGAAGGAATGAGAATTGTTGGAAAGATAGGAAGTTGTGGTCCAAGACTGAACTTCAGGTTGAGTTGAAGCAGTTCTCGGTGATGTAGCCATTTAAATCATGTGGTGAATTGACTTAAAGATGAAGGTAGTTGAAATAGGGGTCAGAGAACTGTCAGGGTCATCACGGAGGCCATTAGGTGCCAGGATAATAGTAGAGAAGAGGGTGAAAAGCAAACTGATCCGGGTACCCAGCTCCTCAACAAAGATGATGGATTGATTCGGAAGCTGCAGTCTGGGCAGAGAGAGGGTAATTGAATGTCATGATTGTATTGAGCCTGTGGAGGGACATTCTTGGGATCTTATGGCCCTGAGGTACTAGGGAGATGGGGAGACTGAAAGACTTCTAATGAAAGAGATTACCATCAGGGAAAACTAAGTTTTGTTTTAGATGCAGACATTAGAAGTCATGTTTGTAGAAAACAGATACTCACTAAGAATCGGCCTTCCACATAGGCATAGCAAAAGGCGTGGTAAATGTTGTTACCACAGAAATGATGGGTCACGGAAGGTGGGAAAAGACTGATGTAGTTTGATCT
Organism: Camelus ferus; assembly: GCF_009834535.1. Lineage (NCBI taxonomy): Eukaryota > Metazoa > Chordata > Mammalia > Artiodactyla > Camelidae > Camelus > Camelus ferus. Next base: position 3,759,258 of record NC_045718.1, on the reverse strand, counting down.
AAAGTTCGGGTGAAGGGAAGTTGATCAGAGGGATTCTTCAGCTTGGTGGTATTTCCATAAAGAGGAATGTGGGTTTTAATGATTTATGGAAGATCTGCTCTCCAAGTACTTGGCTAAGTATGTCAGTCTGAGCTTTGAGTGGCTGGGAGAAGATGTGCTGTCCATGCCATAAAACTCCTAGGGTACAGTTAGGTTCCTGAAGGGACGTGCTTCTTTATTACTTGTTTTGTTTTTTACTAATGTTACCACAACTGCCTATAAAAGTTTTCATTTTTTTGACATACCAAACCCTGTACTAGCATCCTCAAAGTAGATACTGTTTCTTAACCTTTTTTTAGTCCCATATATATAACCTGATGCTGCTTGTTTGGTACATGCATGAATTGAAAACCATATCTGACAAAGTAGGTTTGTTAACCACATTTAGGGAAGACCTCAGGAAAGGTGAGCATTCATGCAGCAAACAAGCCTTATAACCCAGACAGATGATATTTTTTTGTCGTGCGGTACACAGATGGTATGTGATGAGATCTCAGCATCTGATCTGCAAGTCTCCACAGACAGTTCTGGCCTGAGGCTGCCTGCTGTGACTGCTGTGGTGCTGGCGGGGCAGGTTCTGGTCTGGCCTCTGGCAGTGGTTCTTCCCGTGAGTAGCACGGGAAGTACACAGGGCAGCTGTTGTAGTTCTTTGCTCTAGTGGCAGAACTGAGGTTGATGAAGCATTTGAGTCAGACGAACGTGCGTGAGGGGGGTAGAGCAAAGTTTTTAAGCCTAAAAGCCGTTGTGATATTTTCCTTTGTGTAGCAGTTTCTTACTAGGATAGCTTCAATAAAATGCTAATGGAAAGTTTATAAAAAGCGTTGTATGATTTGGGTAGGAAAAAAAATTCTTTTTTTTAAAAGAAGTGTGTTCTTTTTTTGTTCTCTTTTTGTTTAATTCCCACCATTAGCTCCAAGAAGATTAATAATAAAGAACTTATTAGTGTTGTCAGGTAGGTAGCCTAGGCTGAGGCACACGGCAGGACAGCGACTTCAGGCATTGTTTCCCAAGTTGTTCGAGTTTAAACTTAGGTGTGTGTTGGAAACAGATTATACATGTTTCATTCTCATATAAAACAGAGAGAGAGTTTTGGAACTTAGTTCTGGAAAGTCGTTATGTAATCCGATTCCTAAAGGGTTAGAGAACTCTCTCTGTGTTCATCCTGAGAGACTAGTGGTCTTCAGCCAAGGTCACCATCTGAGTCACGGCCCAGCCTCTAAATGAGCAGTGGGAGCCGAGCCTGAGGAGGAGACATTGGCTCTGGGAACGGGGACTCAATAGTGAGTTTCTGGGGTCTCACGGCTGTGCTGCTGGACAAGAAGTGGGGAGGCTGATTTGATTTAGCGTCTCTTCTCTCATGGTCTGAGGCGTTTGGAGCACTGATGTCACAAGTAGGGTTCAGGGGGAATTAGCTTTTGTTTGTTTGTTTTTCTGGTAAGCTTATGAAACCCTGCAAGTTAGGAATCAGAGTAAGGTGGGCAGTAGAATCTTAGGCTCAGAATTCGTCGGAGAGAGGACTGACGTTTGGATGTCTAAGTACTGAATGTTATCTCAGGTTTGTTATATTTCTTCCTTAGGATTTAGAGTAACAGCAAAATCAGCTTGGCACAAGCCCCTCTCTGTCATATGCTACTGACATACAGAAATATTGGATTAAAATATTAAAACAGCATATGTATTATATCTATAATTGAATTTTATTGTTTGTTTATACATATTTGCATATCATGTATCAGTGTAATAAAGGCTCTGGGGTTTTACAGAGCACAGGAAGCATGGCTTCATGGGAGAGTGGAAAACTAGCCTCCTGCAAAAATCTGAAGCTTTAACGGTCTGCCTCAGCCCCTGAGAAGAAGATTGGGGACATTCTGCTCAATGATTTTGGAAGAAGAAAGCTTGATATGTGTTTGGAGTTGGACTGGGGAGAGGTGGTGCAGGGGGAAACCATCAATGAGAAATTGAGACTAAAATCATCAAATTAGGGGCACAAACACATGAATTGAAAACACAAAGATAAGCCTTTGTGGTATGGAGCTCTAGTCTGAGAAATCAATATAAAAAGCTGGTCTAGGGCCATTTACATTTCTAGACGTAGACATGAACCCCAACTTTCACGAGATACAGAGCACGTAGGACTCTGTGGAAGGAATATTTTCTACTGAGAGAGAGCCCAGAACCTCCCTAAGTTTGTAAACTACACGTGAAAGCAAGTGAGGGAGAGTCATCAAGTGTAAACAGTTGGAGTATTTGTCCCCCAAAACTGAAGATAATTGAACAGTTAGACAGCTACTGTAGAATAAATTCTAAACTTATTTAATGAGATAGAAGAAGGACTAGACTATAAAGAAGGAATAGGATCAGTCAGAAAAGAAGAAAAATGAAACAGGAGGAATGTAAAGGTCATTGAAAATTAAAAACAAAGCTCTTAATGGTTTCAATAGAATCACAACTAAAAAGTAATTGACAGACATGTCTGAGAATATAATTCACAGTGAAGCAGAAAGAGTGACAGAAAATATGAAAAAGAAAGAAAAAATAACATTTTCAGAAAGGAATAGGGGAATAGGGGCAATGTAGAAAAGATAATTGCTAGCAATTTTGGAGAATTGAAGAAAGACATGTCTGTTGATTAAAGAAATACATCAGGCTAAATAAAATGAAATTCATACTTAGTGTGATGTGATAAGAGAAAAATATCATAAAGCTGCCCAGAGTTAATGACAGGTTAACTGTAGTTAAAACAGTCTCTTCATCACTAACAGTAGAAGCCAAAAGACAGTAGGCAATTCTCAAGTTAGTGGGGAAAATAACTTTCAACCTAGGATTTTACATCCAGCAAAAGTATTATTCAAACATGAGAGAGAGATGTTTTCAGATAATACTGAGAGTTTGTCACTTACAACCTTCAGTGGAAGGACTGCTCTAGAAATGCCCTTTGCTAAGCAGGTCATTTACACCAAGAAGGAGGAGGAGAATACAGTAAACATTACTAGCGAAGGGATTCATAGATAGTTGGTGAATCTAAGTATTAAAAAGTAACGCATGAGGGTTAGAACATACTGTTTAAAAAAAAATAATGATTATCCAGGAAGAGATTGTGATTAAAAGAGTCTAGAGGCCTTGTATTGCTTGGGAAGACAGGCTGATTATTTTCAAAATTAGGTAAATTATTTGAATTTTTACATAGAAGTTAATGATAGTCACTGTGTGCTACCTTGGGAGAGAAAATCCACCTCCACCTTGGGTTTGTGGCCACCATGACTGAACTAAAGACAGTAATGAGTCAGTACAGTCACGTTCCTGACGTGAAGTCTTTGGGGTCAAGAAGAGGCAGACACAAAACGGCTGACTTTAGCTCATGCTGGGAGAAGAACTTAGCAGTACTGGCTGCTCTGTGGCCTCACTTTACTTATCCCCTGCTTTCTCTGCTCTCCTTGCACTGAGGGCTGGGCATGAGGAGAAGAGCAGAGCATGCTCCAGGGTTGCAGGGAAAGGGCAGGAAGGCTCCAGGCCCAGGGCCCAGCCTCCCTGAGCACAGCGGGCTGGACTGGACGTCTGTCGTGGGTGTGCCTGGGAGGCTCCAGGCCGCTGCCACTCCTGCCCTGAGAAACGGATCAGAGGGGTCTCATGGCCTTACCTACCCCTGACCTCTTACTGTGAGGGTTCTGGGGCAGAGTTGAGGCTCTTTCTGGAATGCTGGGGCTAAAAAAGATGCACTTGGTGTGAGAGAATTGGTCAGTGGTGCGTAAAGCGGCCTCCCCTCCATTCTTCAGACATACTCACTCATATCACTGAGGAGTTCTCAGTGCTAACCTGCTACAAAACCGGCTGGTGCTGATGAAACAGAAACCTGGCCCGGGGTTGGGGGTGGTCATTGAGTCTTTGCAGGGGTGTTTCTAGGGTAACTCATAACGGTGCATGTCACCTGGAGGTACTCAGAAATTAGGGTCATGGACATGAACAGCTTACAGGAGTCCTCATTTCCAAGTATTAGCTCTTTTTAAATTTCTGTAACTAGAATGTTCCTAGATTTTGTGCTGTACTTGATGTCCTGTCAGATGTGCACTGTCCCCTCTCTCTACCTCTTAGCTAGTTGACTTTTTAATTTTTCAAGTTCTACTTCCTTTTTCAACTTTTCCTTGACCTTTGCCCTTCTCCCTGGACTGGAGATGAGATGAGACTCCTGTCTCTGTGATTGTATTGCACCCCCTATTTTAGTGCCCACCATGTGGTAATTGTCTTTTTCCTTCTTGCCCACAAGTTTATAAGCTCCTACAGAGCAAAAGTGCCATTTCACTTCCCTTACCCATTCTAGTACTTGTGCACCTGGATGATACCTGCTACATAAAAAGTACATCACTTAAAGGTCACCTGGGAGTTTCACCTGCATCTGGCCTGGTTGCACGTAGGGATGATTCTTTTTTACTTACTGCCGGTATTCTGACACTTCAGTTTTCATTTTGTTTTATAGCAAAAATCATGCCCTTTGCTTTTTTTTTTTCAGCACAAATATAGACAGTTATTAATTTGTAACTATATTGATTTGCTTGGAAAATGGATTTTTTATTTTAGTATTTGAAAAAAAACAAAAGCATTTGAGGACTTGTTTGCCTGGCTGTTTCCTAGGAAATAGACGTGAAGTCTCGAGTGGTGAGAATGAAAGTAGAAAACATTATCTTTTCAAATGATAGTGAATTATCGAGGGAGCAAGTGCTCCCTGGAAATCAGTTGATCTGTTTTCTAGTTCTGATTCTGGGCATGTCATTTAATCTCTTAGAAAAGGGAGAAAGGGGCCTGGTCACACTTGGTTTTCCAGTCCTCATGTGTGCTGTGACATCACAGTCCTATACAGAGAAAGGAGATGACCCAGTAAATTCTGAAGGAAAGTGCTGCTGTTGGAAATAAAAATTTTTTAAAAGCTTTAAAAGGACTATATTGGTGGTCCTTCAGAGTTCCCCGGGACTGTATGTGGGTGTGTGTGTGTTTGTAAAGGAAGTCCATTTTCTAAGGCCTACTTAAAGCAGGTGTTAGTTTCCTTTTTATTAAAAAAAGTAAAAAAATTTGAGGAAATTGAGCGGGAAATGTAGATTGTAATTAGTAACTGACATCTAACTATTCTCACCGCATCAGGTTCAAGACGTCGTTCCTATAACTAGTTACGACACGGCTGGGTCGTTCCTACTGCTGGGATGTAACAATGGGTCAATATATTACATAGGTAAGTGCTCAGGCACTTAATATGGTCCTATTTAGTGTTTTGTTTTTTTTTTTTAAATGAGAACAAGAAAACATTACCTTAGTTTTAAATAGACTGACTATTTTAATGCTATTTAATTTTTTTTAGATATGCAGAAGTTCCCTTTGCGAATGAAGGATAATGATCTTCTTGTGACTGAACTTTATCATGATCCTTCAAATGACGCTATTACTGCTCTGAGTGTTTACCTCACACCCAAAACAAGTTAGTACACAGCAAAATCGTTGTAAATTATTGAAGTTCTTTTGAGAAAGTGTATTTATTCATTGGTTTCTTCTAACGCTAATCTGGTCCGTCCTTTGGAGAACTGCAGTGCTAAGGATTTCATCATTTAGTCAAAAGTTTATATTTGGTTTTATATTGAAGTCAGACCTGACTGATGAACAAGCATAATCTGAGGTGGGAAATTAGAACTTTTATTCTTCTGAATTGCATTGTTAAGCCTTATTATAACAACGGCTAAAATTATTTATTTTAAAACCTTACCTGCACATTTAACTTCCTATGATAGTAGTCAATTTCATTTTGAAATTAACAGCTTTTTTTTTTTTTTACCAACAATTTAAAAAAAAAGCTCTTAGACTGTTAATCTCTATTGGAAAGTGAGTTTATTTCCATGAGAAATTTTAAATTTAAGTTTTGGAAAACTTCAATATCCATAACTTTCACTGCTTTTTCAAAGGTCCTTGTAATGAAGTTAACAAACTAACTTTGTAAATTAGGAATTTTTATATTCGAGAGTAAAGATAAATGGCAACCTAAAAATTTATCTGTAATGAAAGGATTTCTAGGAAATAACATACCCAGTAATAGTAATAGGTTTGAATGTGTTCCTTGTATAAAGTCATTTTATTGAATTTATTGAAATAAATCATTATCTTCAGTGTTAACGAAGTATTCTAGTGTACACAGTTGATTTTGATTGAAATTATAGTAGGATTTAAACTATATTACCCCAGAACAGGTTAGCAAACCATGCTCTTTTTATTAATAGTTTTACGTAGTACCTTTGGCTGCTTTTGTGCAACAGTGACGGAGATGAGTGGTTGTGACAGAGATGATGCAGCATGCAAGGTTTAAAATATTTGCTGTTTACAGAAAGTTTGCTCACCCCTGCTCTAGAACGAGATACTTTAAAAAATCTAATTAAAAAGGGAGAATAAAACTTCTTTTGCGGTGGCAGTGTCTTTAAGACATGAGAATGGAGTCACCTTTTAAGTTTTGAGAAATGTTTTCCATAGCACGCTCTTTCTCCTTTGATTCAAGTATTTTCAGGTGAAATCAGAAAGAACAGCTGTTAAAGGCAAGAGGTTTCCACGAGGCTTTTAAAGACTATGGTTGCTGAACTCCATTCTCTCTTTAAATATGTGATGGAGTCTAGGCATTTGTTTAAAAAAAAAAAAAAAAAGCCCCACATGAACCCAACATGGTGAGCTAGCTATACATAATTAGAAGAGACAACGTAGGTGTGTTTATTCCATAGTTAACTGTTTTGAAGCTGTTAAATAGTATATAGAATACTTGATTATTCAGAGAAGATTCATTATTGTAGCAGAAGTAAAACAGGTGGTCACTCTAGGCTAGATGGAATGTGGAATATGGCTTTAGGAATACTATGTTGTGTCAGTGGTGTTCTTAGCATGTCACTTTTAATGAGTATCTACTATGTCTCAGGCACTCTGTACATGTGATACAGATTTAAAAAGCGATGCTGATTCAGTCTCTTATTAGTAATGCATAGAGGTAGACAGACAGGGGACTAGATACAGAATTGGGGTGTTACAGTTGCTGTGGTAGAACCTGATACACAGTACAAGGGAGAGAGTGAACAAATCTGTATTGGAGTGAGTGTTAGGGAAAGATTTATAAAGGAAATAGAGGTTTTAAGGTGGACAGAGAGGTCTTCAGATTTCTGTGCTGAGCTGGGTTTGGGGCTGATAGAAGTGCTGAGTTCAGCTCTGCCTCTTTAATCACGGGGAGCGCTTTTCAAGGGCAGCTTTCTACTCACTGTCTTCTAATACACCAGCTTTCAACTTGTGTCTTCGTACAGGTGTCAGTGGTAACTGGATTGAGATCGCCTACGGCACGAGCTCTGGGGCCGTGCGAGTGATTGTACAGCACCCGGAGACGGTTGGGTCAGGCCCTCAGCTCTTTCAGACTTTCACAGTCCACCGCAGCCCCGTCACCAAAATTATGCTGTCAGAGAAGCATCTTGTATCAGGTAAAGTGATTTTACTAGACCACCTCCTTCCTGGTAAGGAGGTCTACCTCAGGTAAAGCCTTACCTTGGCTGTAGTTTTCTTAGACTCCTTCAAACTAAAAGAATATGAAAGCAGTGTTTTATGTGAGAAAAATATGCTAAAAGAAGTGGTAGAAAAGTTTAATAACTGAAGAAATAATTGTGATTTGTCTTCTAAGGTTTCCTTGATTTTTGTCTGGTTGTAGTATGCATAAATTTAGAAGGTTCCACGTGTTTTGTTTACTCTATTTTAATATTTTGTTCTCATGACACATTTTATTTCAAAATATTTATCATCCTATTGAGAAGAATTTTTTATTAGAGTCTTTTTCAAGTATGAATTTAATATAAATTTGGTTGTATTGTCTTAAGGTTTAATGCTAGTTAGTATGTTAGTTTAATGTTAACTACTAATGTTAAAAATTAGTAAAATGTATAGATTATTTGAAAGTAACATTTTTGTGGGTTCATAGCCATAGATTTTTTTAATTTAGGTACTAATTTGATACTTAAAAAATTAGTTACAGCTTTTCAAACATTAGCATGACACAAAATAAAATGATCACAAGGTAAGATTTCATTGTAAAGTTCATTGTATCTGATAGGTGATTTCTGAAAGACTTTATGCAAATTGAATTGTGAATCAGGTCTATCAGTAGAGTTTGCTTTTCTAAAACAATCTTGTATTAAATCGTTTGTAGATCAGTTCCTGCCTAACTTAAAGTTTTATAAATGTCATTTTCATATAGTAAGTTTATTTACATGGAGACTACCTAACATAAAAAGGTGAAGCATCTTTCACTGATTAGACACCAAATGGAACCGAAATACCTGGTTCATATATGAATAGATGGATGGATGAATATATATGCTTTTATCAAATGTCTGGTTGTTTTGGATATAACTGTGTCTTCTTGAAATAGTTTCTTCTTTAAGCGTTCATAAAGCAGTACTCACCTAATACCTGCCTCACTGAGGACTCCTTCTCATTCTCCATGGCTGGTTCCTCTTTTGCCCGGTTACTAGGTGTTGGAGTACCTCAGATCTCTCTCTTAGATTCTCCATTCTTTGTACTTTGCCTGGTGGTTTGAGAATATCATCTACATGCCAGTGACTCCCAGACTTTCTCTCCCCTGTGCCCATCTATGGAGTTCAAACTTATGTTTCCAATGCTTGTATTTAGTATTTGGTTGTATGTTTAATAGGCATCTAAAAATTAACCTGGATAAAATAGTACTTTTGATTTCTTTCTCAAAAGCCTGAGTGTAAATGCACAATATCACTACTCGGTTACTCAAGCTGAAAATCTAGGAGTCATGCTTGATTCCTCCATTTCTGTCAGCCACCCCCGCTGCAGATGTGTACTCTATCAGTAAGTCCTGTTAGCTTGGCTGCAGCATAGCTCACAGGCCAGGCCACTTCACTGTGTGTGCATTGCTGCTCAGTCCTTTCCCTGTTTCTGTTCTGGCTCTCTGTGGTACATGTTCCACACAGCAGCCAGAAATATCTTTTTAAAATACAAACTAGCTCTGATTCCCAGGGCCTTCCTATTGTGTGTGGAATAAATAATGGCTCTTCCTGTTCTGGGTCCTGTTTACCTCTCAGCTCTCTTCTCCCAGCCTCCCATGTCACTTGCCTTACTGTTCATGATGCCCTCACTCACTGACTTTTCTATTTCCTTAAAATATCTTAGAACCTTCACACTTGTTCATTTGAGTGTTTTTTCCTAGGTGTTGCTTTCACTGCCATCGCTTGTCATTCAGTTCCCATCTCAAATACCTCCTCCTTGAGGCTGCTCCAAACCTCTCTCCGGCAGTCACTCTTTGCTCGCAGTGTCTCATTTGTTTTCTTCACGCACTTATCACTGTTTCTCATATTTATCATCTGTCTTCCTTTTCTAGAATATAGGAAGTTCTACAGCAGCAGAAACTTTCGTTCTCCACCCTCTTCTCAGCACTTAGCATAGTTCTTCGGAGTAAAAGTGTAAAATAGGTTATCTTTTCAACAAGATTGTCTTGATGTGTAAATGACAGTGCTTATTACTCAGTAACAATTGCTGTTACTTTGATGGTGATTACGTTATCGTAGGATGTGATGCCAAAGAACTACTTAGTTAAATTTGTATTTTAACACCAAATATTTCATGTAGGTTAGAAATTTAAATAAATTTGTCAAGAAAACTATCCAATTCAGCCAAAAATCTGGAGTGTTTTGTGTATACTCAGTTGTGTTATTCTGCCACCTGGTGGATATGAACATATATGTGATGACATTCGTTTTTAATGTCTTAAATAAAAATACTAGATAATAATTAATACTAAAAAAGTTGCCATAACTGTATTTGAGTTTGCTAAAAGTATTTATTTTTCTGAATCCTAGTAAGCCTAATAATAAAATCAGCAAGTTATTTCCTATGAAGCTGATTAAATAGCCTAGAACTAAATGCTTTTTCACCAAAAAGTTGGCATTCTGAGGATTCAGAATTTTGTTGTAAATAACTATTTACACTTCTTAAATATCTAAGGTTTTGTTTAAAATAGGCAACTGTGACATTTTACCCAGTAGGAAATGTTGTGTATATATAAGAAATTTTGTATACTTCCTGGTATTTACTGATGAATTTATGATAAATGGGAAATTAGTAAATTTCTTAAGGCACACCACAGAAATATAGTTCCTGTATTAATGATACCATTTTTTGGTTTACATTTTCTCGTGGAGTAGCTTTTCAGACAAACAAACCATAAAAAAACCAAGAGATAGGTTACTTATTAGGAGATAACTCAGTATATACCCACTTATTACTTACATGAAAAAAAGTAAGCTAATTAGAATATGTTTTGTAAATGTACTTTTATTTTATATAAAAATAATTCTCAGCTTTATAAAATCTTTCCTTGATGTAACTATGAATTAGCAGTAAATAACTGGTTCCTACAAGCTTTCTGACAAATGTCATTTGGACCAATAAATTTTCAGTAACTCCAAATCTTGGTTGTTTAATATTTGAGTAACATAAGCAGAAACAGGTTGTATGTTTGGAAAAATTACAGTTTAGCCACAGAACAGAATAATATTCAGCATCTTCTCTCTTACAGACACTTATTTTTTAACCTTTTCTAAATTTATACCCTACAGGCTACTTTTGTAAGGATCCATAAATTTACTTATATACCTTATATTTGCAGCCAGGTAAACCATATTCAATTATCTCATTTTTGTTGGCTAGGTACAAATTAAGTATGATTTGAAGATTAAGTTGCCACTCAAAATGTGCTATGATCTATTTAATGTAGATCATATGAAAAAATGTTAAAATGTGTTTATAAAAGAGGTTTTGTTGATGCTCTCATAATCTGTATGTAACAACTCTTTTGTATTCTTTCCCTCCCAGTCTGTGCTGATAATAATCATGTCCGGACATGGACAGTTACACGATTCAGAGGAATGATCTCTACTCAGCCGGGCTCTACCCCGTTAGCGTCATTCAAGATACTCTCTCTGGAGGAGACAGAAAGTCATGGAAGCTATTCCTCCGGAAATGACATAGGTAGGTTAGATCGGTTTGGGACATTTTCAAATACTGTATAGGCAGTGCTGAAGAAGATTACATCTGTAGTAGAAACCTGAAAAGGAGTTTTAAATATAAATTTTTCACTTTCATTTTGAAACTCATTTAATACAGAAGTTTATTGCGTTTTCTATAGTCACAAAATGGAACAGATGATTTTTTGATGTTTTGGTGGTACGAAGGTGATACGCATTGAGTAGAAGCAGTACTTCGAATTTTGAATTTTGATCTTTTCCCAGGCTAGGCACACGCGGCACTGTATTCTCTAGTGATGCTGGGCAGCGGTAGGGAGCTGCAGTCTCAGTCAGCCCCGTGACCACGAGGGTAAACAGGTGATAGGCTGATAGTCAGTCTGTACACAGACGGCCATTCTGTTTTTCACTTTCAGTTCAGTAGTCAATAAATTATGTGAGATATTTAATACTTTATTATGAAGTAGGCTCTGTATTAGATGATTTTACTCAGCTGTAGGCTGAGGTAAGTGTTCTGAACTCACTTAAGGTCGCTTAGCCTAGTGTATGTTTGGTACATTAGGTGTAGTAAATGCATTTTTGACACAGCATATTTTCAACTTTCCAATCAGGACATAACCCTATTGTAAGCTGAGGAAGATCTGTATTACAGCATAATTTTTCATTGTTTAAAAAGTTTAGAGCAAAGTTTTCATCTTATTAGCATTTCCTAATTTAAATGATAGCATCTCCAGTTACTAACCACTTTTGTTTATAATTAGAGGCCACAATGGCTGTACACGTTTGAAACTTGAAGTATTTTTTTCCTTCATTGCTAATAATCAACCTGAAAATAGCTTTGTAGCTGGAAAAGGGCTGGTTCTTACATACTGAGAGTGGTTTTGATGGCGTCCGCTAGGAAACAGTGTGGCATGTCTCTGCTGATACGCTCTGATTTCAGCAAAAGGTACATAAAGTTGTTTGATTTCTTCCCCATACACCACACACAGGGACTTCATGGAGATGAGTTCTTTTCCCCAAGGATTCACTTGAAAGAATCTGTACCATCCATGCATTGTACCCACTGAACTTTCAAGTTCTATAGAACCTGCTGATTAACTAATGTACCTTCCTGATCATTCTGTATAAGGAGAAATTATAGCACTGATGGAAAATAGGAAGGAGTACATTAGAATTTTTAGTTGCATGAAACTGTGAAGTATATGTCCATCCAAATATGCTCCCACGGTGAAGATCTCAAAATAGACAGCTTTAAAAAAATGTATTTCTTATAAGAATTATACTACCTCAGTCTTAGTTTTTCAGAAAGATAAATGCTTTGCCAACTTTAACAGTTACTCTGTGATCCTGGTTCCATGTGTGGTGATAGTCCCTGAAAGTGTATGGTTTTCTTCCGTCAACTTTTTTTCCAGCTTTGAGATACAATTGTCACACAACATTGTGTAAGTTAAAGGTGCAGTGTGTCAGCAGATACTTACTGAGCACTTTTGCTCCATGCATTAGAAATCTGAAAAATTGCAGTGAGTGAACATCGCCTTACAGTGAGCAGTGGGCATAAGAAGCAAACAGTTGTATCTTGCACACTTCTTGCTCAAGTGCATAGGACAGAAAGCCCCCAGGGAAGGTAGTGCTTGGCTGTGTGCTAGGTGTTGTAACATAGGCTCGCATTTAATCTTCTTGACAATTTCATGAGGTAGATGTTATCCCCACTTTGACAGAAACTGACATCCAGACAGAGCACTTCATAGGGGTCCTAATGTTTGAACTGAAAGAGGTGAGGGTTGGGTAGGACTTTGAACTGCAGCATGAAAGTGTGGAAGGTTCTAGTACTGGGATGTTCCTGGAAGGGAAAACAGCATGTTATAAGGATAGAAACCAAGAGAACCTGCAAGTTTGGAAAATGTCAGGAACATCATTAATTGTTGGTATGTGGGCGAGAACAGTAGGACATGAGACTAGGTAGGTAGGCAGGTTTCAGATGTGGGAGAGCATGTGATGTGAATGAAAGGTATGTAGAAACAGCCCTGTAAATTACTTAAGACAGTCCTGGAACATATTTAGAAGGGGGATGGGAGATTTTTTTTTCTTTTCTCTTTATAGTTTTGTTTTAAAAAAAAATCTTAAGAAGTAGACATAGAGGTTGGTGGAACAGAATAGAAAGTCCAGTTTCAGTAGAGTGGTGTGGGTGGAGTCTGGATGGCAGTGGGTAATGGAGTAACAGATGTTGGAGGCAACGCTGAAAAAAAGTAATGGAGCTTTAGTTAGAGGGGAGGGAACTTCAAAGGGTGTATTTTCTTACCTCTCTTCCCTTGTCCGCCACTGAAGATAGGAGAGAAGTGAGAATTTGTGTGTGTGCTCTGCAGGCAACGGGCCACTTGGGCAAAGGAGTTGGAGAAACTACAAGAGGGGAGGTGCGGACAACTCTTTAAGGTCTGAGGAGTGAAGTTAGGTGAGCATCTCACATTAGTAATGCAGTTTAGGGGGAGGGAAGATACAGTCCCATAGTCCTCATGCCTCGTTATTTACTCATCATCAGTATTTTGACTATAGGTTATTGGGTGAGGACTGTCTTTATTTCAATAGAATTAGACTTCAGAGAGTTGTCCAGTAATTGGGCAACTGCATAGCTTAGTGAAAAGCCAGACAGCTTGGGTTCAAATTCTGGTTCATCAAGTGGGACTTAAGAGATCATTAACTAACTTCTTGATGCCTTAGTTTTCTTGTCTGTAAAATGGAGATAATAATGCATCCCTTGTATGGTTATTATGATGATTAAAATGAATGATTTGTAAAGCATTTACTGTGGCACATAGTAAGCCTCAGTATTTGCTAACTAATAAAAATGTTATTGTTATATTAAGTATGATTCACATAAGATAACTTGGAATATACTGTCTTTAAAAATTATGCCATAGATCACTTACTTTTTGTGAATATAGAGTTGGTATTTAGCTAATGAGTATGGCAGGAAAAGGGAATTACTAAAATTTCATGTTTAAGTTTTGCATGAAAACACTTTTTATACTGTTGTTCAGACTCTTTCTGAAAACATACGAGCCATTTACCTGCCTTGCCAAGTGCAATAAAGTAAAAATAATCGAATGTTTTAGATTAAATTCCTTGCAGGGTACAACAGGCTCTGATGAAGTTGCATTTTATTTAAGATTTTGCATGTTAGCTTTTCAAAAAATAACAATACATAAAGTAACTTTATATATCCCTTTTTTGAAGTTAGTAACTGAGCACCTTCTGAAAGAGTAAATGCAGAACTTTTACTTGAACAAGTCTCCTAGTGCTTTCAGTGCACAATCTCAAGCAGAGTATTGCCTTCAGCTTTTATAGCCTTACTGCATAAAATGTAGTTTTGAAATACTGTATTTTCTGAAAATTTCTGATGCAGGTACTTGCAGCAGCACATTTTGTGTCTGACTTTGACATGGAATGCAGTGCTGTATTGATTGGCATAAAAAATCTTTTTTCAATATTTATATTAATGTTCCTTTTGTTAAATGAAACCAATTAACTTTTAGTTAACTTTTGACATTTTCTGTTTTCTGACCAAGGGCCTTTTGGAGAGCGAGATGATCAACAGGTGTTTATCCAAAAAGTTGTTCCCATCACTAACAAACTGTTCGTAAGACTCTCATCTACTGGGAAAAGGTAACACTTTACTGTAAAGGTACTTCTATTCAGAATTCGCTTTTGTTTTATGGAACAAATTATTGAGAGAGAAGCCTGTTCTTTACCTTGTGGTTGTTTTAACTTAAAACAGTATACTTAGTGCTAATTCTCTAGGATCTACTTAAGATTTTCACTGATGCTGTGGATAGTCGGGAGGGACTAGTGATAGGATAGAACACGCACGCAGTGCATTTGATGGCAGGCGGTCGAGTTAAATTCTAATTCTGCACTTCCTGCTACTAGCTATGTAAATTCACCAGAAATTACTTCATTTCTCTGAGCCTCAGTTACTTTATAAAGTTCAACTACCTTGGCAAGATTTCACTGGATAAAATGAGCAAAACACATGAAAAACATCTTTTGTAATCCCTGACTATAATAGATGCTCAGTAGAAGTTAGTTTCCTGTTTTCCATTTGACTAAAATTTTATTTCTTTTAAAATTATTTATAGCCTTATATAGCCTCAAACATATGAACTGTAACATTTCTCCTCTTCAAAAACAATATTTTTTTCATGTCAAAAGTGAAAAAAGTAAAATTCCTAGTCATCAGCAATTGTTAAATGAATTGATTCCATTAATGATTTTTATGTAGTAAGCTATCTTTTTGTTATTTTTAAGAAAATGTATTAGGAACCTGTATAGTTCGAGACCAAATTTTTATTTTGAGAAATGCATTACTGTGACTTAGTGTTGTGGGCCTATTAGGTGAAGAAGCTACCAAATTTCTATTAAGCCTGATGTTAAAACAACATCCTCTAACAATGTACTATTTCATATTCTTGTTTAATTCTGATGTCCTCGCTAGTGTTGTTCTGTCCCTAAGTAATTTTCCATTAACTTCAAACAGTAGCAGTCTGTTGTAATTAACTGCAATTTCTGCATGATAAAACAAGTTTCACAATTTTTAAATTTAAGATTCCAGAGGAAAAGCTAGAGTTGTAAAAATATTAAGCCAAGGAACCATGCTGGAGATTTTTGTCTCTCATTAAAATCCAGGCCCTTAGGGTTTATCTCCCTCCCTAACCCCCCCAAAAATTACAAATTACTTTGTAAAATTAAATAGGAACTCAGACCCTTAATAGGAAGTCAGCCCCTTATGAAGATAATGTGAAGCAAAGCTTTCTGTTTAAAGACAGTTCAGGTTCTTAATAGTGAGAAGTGAAATGGTTTTATTAAAAGTGGACAGGGAAAAAAACGTGTTAAAAAAAAAGTTTTAAAGGAAGTTTTAATTCTAAGGAATCTGTCCCATAGGAAAAATTAAAAGACCCAAATCATGTATGCTTGTTTTCATGCAAATAGGCTTATTTTGTTTTATTAATTTTGATTTACAATCTGCCCTGTGTATTCAGGACTGGATGCCCCCCTCCAGTGAATACCAAAATCTCCCATGCTCAGGTATCTTAAAAACTGGTGTAGTACTGTCAGCCCTCTGCATCTGTGGGCTCCACATACGGAGAGAGGTGACTCTTAAGTAGACAGGAGTCGAGATTTTTAAAAAATATATTTGTCAATGCACAGATATTGTTGAGAAATAAATGTAATTCAGTACATTAACAAAAATAAGGAGAAAATGATCTTGATAAACAGAGGAAAAACATTTGACAGTTTGATTAAAAAAAAAAAAAGCAGTCCTAGCACTTAATAAAGGGTAAATTCTCTAATCTGAGAAACAATATCTGCAGAAATAATTGTGGCAAACCTTGTGCTGAAAGGCTAGCCTGTGTCGCTGTGGGCATTGCGGGGCTTCACTTCCTCAGAGTTCAGCTTCATATTCCGTTCCTGTGCTGCTCACATTACTACAGATTTCACTTCCTGTTTATTTTCTGATCTTGCATTTGCCTGGCACTGTTTTTAATTCTTTTTTTTTCTTTAATAAGTCTCCTTAACTGTTCTGAAGTTCACTGGGACAAATGATTCAATCAAGTACAATTCTGTTAACCCTTCTGTGTGACTTTGGCACATCATTTAGTGACATTATTTCTTGGTTTCCTCATTTGTCAAATGTGGACAATTGTTCTTTGACAGATTCTTTTATCTTTTTATGCAAATCAATGGTTTTAAAAATTAAGGAGTATTAATCTATTGGAAGATTATATTTAGACCTCTCCATACAGCTATACCTTTTTTCTGGTTTTAGATTTTTTTAAATTTTCACAGAAATTTTAAACGATTTCTCAAAATGTTTCTAGAGTACGATGTCTGCTTGCTTTGTTTCTTTCTGTGCTTTTAGTTTCATAACTTCCTTTTAAGGAATTGCTCAGTTTGCATCAAGGCTCTTCCTAATTTTCTTATAAGTTTGATTTAAATTATTTGCCCTATTTAAGTTATTTAATACATTGTTTTATAAGAGTTATTTTCTCTAGATTCCAAGAAAATAAAGCTTGACTTTTATTCCTGTTGACTTTCTCTGATCCCTTTAAATCTGTTTTATATACATGGAATAATTAAGCTATAACTCTGCAAATAACCAAGTAATTTAAAAAATCTGAATGATAAAATGTCATTTGTTCCCTGTGGTTTATAACTCTACGATATCTTTTGCAGAATCTGTGAGATCCAGGCTGTTGACTGTACTACAATATCCTCATTTACAGTGAGAGAGTGTGAGGGCTCCAGCAGGATGGGCTCAAGGCCAAGGCGCTACTTGTTCACAGGCCACACCAATGGCAGCATTCAGATGTGGGATCTGACCACTGCCATGGACATGGTTAACAAAAGTGAGGAAAAGGGTAGGTTCCATATGGAAAGTTGTTCGTCACAGGGTGGGCTTTTGACATAAGACTGTAATGACTGTATGCTTTCCTAAGACGTAGGAGGTCCCACTGAAGAAGAGCTGCTTAAATTGCTGGATCAGTGTGATCTGAGCACATCTCGTTGTGCTACTCCCAACATCAGCCCGGCCACGTCTGTGGTTCAGCACAGCCGGCTTCGGGAATCAAGTTCTAGGTAGGTCAAAGAACTGAATTGATTGCTTTTGGGAAGATTGGCTGTGATAACATAATCATGTAGTTCTGGAAAGCCAGATTTTTCAAAGTACATTTTTAATTCAGACTTTGATACTCAGTTTTTAAAAAAATTTTTACTAAATAGCTTATCTACATGCATATCTAGTTCTTTTCATAGAAAAATGTTTTTTGTTCTTTATTTTGTGAATTGCTGTCAATGTGGATGCCTATTATATGATCGAGAATTCATTCAAAGGAAATGAGAAAAATCACATGTCACCTTAGATGGTATGTGGACCTTTTGTTCCTGTTGCCTCAGGGACATAGTAATCAAAATGATTATACATCATCTTGTCTAATCTTTTACTTAGGCATTATGTACTTCTAATGCAATGACACAGTATATCTTTAATCATACTTTTTAAAAAATTCCAAAATCTGAACTAAGGTCCAGATACTGAAATTACATTGTTTCCACATTGGTTTTAAAAGGTTTCCCCCCCAGCTTTTTTTAGCTATTCAAAAATCTAGCATCACTATGAATAGATGTATGGTATTATTTGCATTGTTAATTTTACACACATACGGTATGTGGAGTGCTTAAAATATTTTTATGTGTATAAATAAGGATGTAGTATTCTTTGTATATGGTACAGTATTTATATATTTATATATGTTTTCATTGGTAGTTTAGTAAGATGTGCCCCTGAGAAATCCAAAAAAAGTAAACTGTGATTTTTAAAAACTGTATTTCAGTCTTCAGCTTCAGCACAATGAAACCATCCATGAAGCAGCTACTTACGGTTCCATGAGGCCTTACAGGGAAAGTCCTTTGTTAGCAAGAGCACGGAGGACTGAGAGCTTTCACAGTTACAGGGATTTCCAGACTGTTAATTTGAACAGAAATATAGAAAGAGCTGTCCCTGAAAATGGTAACTTGGGTCCAATACAAGCCGAAGTAAAACGGGCAACAGGGGAATGTAATATGTCTGAGAGAAGGTCTCCTGGAACAGAAGGTAAAAGTTTGAGAGAATCAGATAGTGGAGTGGAGGTACATAAAACAGCTGAAGGTTTTCTAGACTCCAAGAAAAGGTCATCAGAAGATGAAAATGAAAATAAAGTGGAGTTACGGAAGAAAGGAGGAGGGTTTGACGGAGGAGGTTTCCTTGGCAGAAAGAAGGTTCCCTATCTGGCATCATCACCAAGTACTTCTGACGGAGGAACCGACTCGCCTGGTACTGCGTCCCCGTCTCCTACAAAAACTACCCCGTCTCCTCGGCACAGAAAGAGTGACTCTTCAGGTCAAGAGTACAGCTTGTAGCATGCAGCAAAATGAGTCGTCCTGTCATTAATTTAAATGAGTTACAGTTTACTGGCTTTAGCTTTTACACCAAAACTTTACAAACTTAAGATTGGACTTCATTTAGTATCTTTTTAACAGAATTACCTGGGGTAGGGAGATAAAGTAACCATTATCTCTTCGGATCTTTTGGAAAATTTTTTTAGTTTCACAAGCACAGTTAACAGATCATTTGTAAGGCAAGAGTCCATTTCGGTGTTTATGTACTCTGTGGAGTTGGGGCGTGTGGTACCACGTCTTACTAAGATGGCGCCCATGTAGGTGAGCGTCCCGTTGAGTGTGGGAACCAACAGACCGCGTTCCTAATCTTGATTGTTTGCCTGAGATTTGTCTTGCAGTGTTGTGTTACGCAAACTACATAGTTCTCTTTGGAACTTAGTCTCCCAACCCGTATTGTGATTGCAAAGTGTTTACCAGATATTTAATGAGGTGCTATGTTTGTGAAAAAAATCATATAATTCAAAAACACTATTGATGTTGAATACCAGATTACACTATGTAGTAGTAAGTCCTTTGGGATAATTTTATTTTAATTGTCATTATTTTCTGATTCTCATTATTGGAGTTCTTAAATCTTAGCCAGCATCACTGGTATTAAATGTCAAAAGTCCATTTACACCTTCTTTAAAGTTGGTGCAGTTGTCTGTGTTTGAACAAATGAAAAACAAAAATAACAAAGACAAAGCTTAGAGTGCCCAGAAAGGAAACCTGTACCAGTTGCTAGTCGGCCTGGTTTTTTTTTTTTTTTTTTTTCAGAGCCACGTATTTTTTTCTCACTCTGTTAATAATCAAAGTAATTAAATTAGGATGTGGCTGTTTTGTTACACTTAGAGTGCTGTTCTAAATTTTTGGTTTAAGATTTTGACTGCTGTAAAAGTGTTATTTTAAATATATTTTGAATTATAGGAACAAATTTTTTTTTCATTTAATTGGAATGATTTCCAACTTCCTCCAAATAAGGAATTGTAAATTTAAAGCATTAAGCATTTATTGGTGATAATGTGTATATTCCCATTCTGAGAAATATAAGTGGGTGAAGTCAAAATAAATTCTTTAAAAAGTTTACTATATTGCCAGTGGTTTTATAACCATTCTCCTGTATTTATTTATCAATTAAGTCAAATAAAACTGATCAAGACTGTTTTCAGTTATTTAAGGAAGTTATCCTGTTTAAAGTGCACCTGTATGAGTTTGTTCATGTCTTTGTTTCTGCCTGTAATTTAAAAAAAAAAAAAAAGGGAGAGAGAAGTGAAAAATTTATATGTATGAAAACTTAGACTATCAGTGAGGGAAAATGTTAGGCAAAGCATAATTTCAGGATTACTAAGGATTGTAAATATCCCTTATACCCTTATTTCTCATTATCATACTCATGTAAAAGTTGAAACAAATACTTCATCCTTCCCCAAATCTTTCAGGGAGTGGGGTGGGGGCAGTGATCACACTGGCTACTACCTGCTGAAATGGGGTGTAGTCTTACCTCAGTTTGGGAAGTGGACCCCAACTGGAAATATTCCCAAGTTCCAAGTCCTAGATCCAAGAGCTCATTCCCTGCGCAAGTCAGGAGAGTAAGCCTGAAAACCAGTCTGGACCTGGCAATCTGGGGGAGACTTGTAGCCAGGTAACCGGTTGTCTACTTTTATCTGAGTAGGTTTTAACTTTTGATGTGGTATTAACAGATACATAACAAGAGCTATCAGTTGGCTCTACACGCATCTCCTTTCTTTTGCTAAATTCTGATCCAAAACAATTTGTTGTCCAAAAATAGTTACAGAAGACCTTGAGGTCATAAGGGTGCAGCTGCCATCTGCCAGCGGACACTGAGGATGGCTGGTGGCACCCCGAGTATCACACAGCAAAGTGAGTTCTCAGCAGGACAGACGTGCCTGCAGTTGCCCCCAAGATGGCCACCCAGCTTCACCTTTGATGTTTCAACCACGGCTACTCTGCTTTGACTTTGAAATGCATTCCCCTCCTGAAGGCCAAAACAGATGTACAGTGCATGTCTAAGGGGCCATAAAACAGGCCTCTTTGGTCAGTAAAGTTTAGGTCAAACCACACATAAGCCATAATGACTTCCCCATACCTCAGTATGTGCAGATTTTTTCATCATTTCCCCTTTTAATTATAAATCTTTCAGTAAAAAGCATTAATGATCAAAATATCTGTCCCTCAATGCTGGGGTGGTGTCTCCTGCCCCAGGTTTAGATCACATCCCTCAGTGCTAGGCCTCCTTTATATTTGCCACGTTGGGGTAAACTAATAAGGTACGTTAGTGGGGAAACACTTTATAGGCCATATGTTTTATCACTTATACCCAGTTGTTTACAAACATCATACATGTGCTTTTTAGCAAGAGTCTTAAAAAGCAGGCATTTTTATACATCATGAGTAGTTATACTCTGAAAAGAGAATTCTCTTTCTATTCTAAACATTGGAGGCAATATTGATTGGGAAACAAGCATTTGGTAAACAGTTCAATTAGAAAACCGATTAAAAGCCAGCAATATTTCAGACAAAACCAAAAAAACTGCAACCATATTAATTAGTTCACTCAATCCCATGCAATCAATTCCTTTTACCAACAGTTCCATGAAGTCATCTTACATTAGACGTTTAAAATATCTTAACCCAGCTCAGCAGTGTACTTGTCAAAAGTCCTTTTTATAAATCTTGAAGATGAAACAGTCCTATAAAGCATCAATTACCTATGGATGCCAGAAGGCCCAAAAGCAAAGTAAAAGATCTGGTAATGTTTTCGATAAGCTTAAACAAGTTGCTGTGACACAACAACCTACGGTAACAACTGGAATCATGACTGATAGCATTATGCCAGGACATGTCTAAATTTCAGAAACTATGTAGTTTTAGGATATCCATATCAACATTAACCACACTATAATCTGAGGAGGCTTATCACTCATTTGACAATGCTTCCCATGCAATTCAACATGCCAGCCAATCCTAGTTAAATATTATTCTCTGACGTGTCTCAGGGGCCTTCCAAAGTATCCCAAAGTTAGCTGAAGTCAAAAGTCTCGTCGTTTACCAGAACTGCCAAAGCAATACTGAAGAAAACGAATGAAGCTGGAGAAATAACCCTCTCAGACTTCAGACAACACTACAGAGCTACAGTAATCAAAACAGCACGGTATTGGTACAAAAACAGACATAGGGATCAATGGAACAGAATAGAGAGCCCAGAAATAAACCCATAAACTTTTGGTCAATTAATCTTTGACGAAGGAGGCAACAACATCCAATGGGGTAAAGACAGTCTTTTCAGCAAATGGTGGGATAACTGGACAGCTGCATGTAAATCAAGGAAGTTAGAATACTCCCTTATGCCATACACAAAAACTCAATGGCTTACAGATGTAAACATAAGACAAGATACTATAAACCTCTTAGAAAAAAAAATAGTCAAAACATTATCCAACATAAATTCCAGCAATGTTTTCCTAGGGCAATCTACCCAAGCAATGGAAATAAAGGCAAAAATACACAAACAGGACTTAATTAAACATAAGCTTTTGCACAGCAAAGGAAACCGTAAGCAAAACAAAAAAAAACAACCTATGGAATAGGAGAAAATATTTGCAAAAGATGAGACTGACACAAGGGCTTAATTTCCAGAATATATAAACAGTTCATACAACTTAAGAAAAAAAAATCCAAAAATGATCAGAAGACAGAAACAAGCAATTCTTCAATGAAGACATACAAATGGCCAATAGGCACATGAAAAAATGCTCAATATTGCTAATTATCAGAGAAATGCAAATCAAAACTACAAAGAGATCATTTCACACCAGTCAAAATGGCCATCATTAAAAAGTCCACAAACGATAAATGGAGAGGCTGTGGAGAAAAGGGAACATCCTACACTGTTGAGAAGATAGTTTGGTGCAGCCATTATGGAAAACAGTATGTGAAATCCTCAAAAAACTAAAAACAGACTTACCTTATGATCCAGCAATCCCACTCCTGGGCATATATCCAGAGGGAACCTTAATTCAAAAAGACACATGCACCGAATGTTCATAGCAGCACTATATACAATAGCCAAGACATGGAAACAACCTAAATGTCCATTGATAGATCACTGGATAAAGAAGCTGTGGGATATTTATACAATGGAATACTACTCAGCCATAAAAAGGAATAAAATAATGCTATTTGCAGCAACATGGATGGACCTGGAGAGTGTCATTCTGAGTGAAGTAAGCCAGAAAGAGAAAGAAAATACCATATAGTATCACTTATATGTGGAAGCTAAAAAAAAAAAAGGACAAACTTATTTACAAAACAGAAGCAGACTCACAAAACAAACTACTTATGGTTGGTAGGGGTGGGGTAGGAAGGGACAAATTGGGAATTCAAGATTTGCAGATACTAATATACATAAAACATAAACAAATTCATACTGTATAGCACAGGGAACTATATTCAATATCTTGTAACATGGTGAAAAAGAATATGAAAACAAATATATGTATGTTCATGTATGACTGAAGCATTATGCTGTACACCAGAAACTGATGTTAACATTGTAAACTGAGTATACTTCAATAAAAATACATACCAAAAAAGTGTAGTCAATGAATTAGAATTTGATAGGAAGTTTGTCAAAAATATCAAGAAGTTTCACACTATTGTCAAAAAGCATTCTAAGTAAACTTGTTCTCTTCACAGAGGAAATAAATCTAGTCCTGCACCAGTCGACTTTTAATAACAAAATCCACTTACGCAGTGGAGTTCGATCTCAGGCTGACCATGCACAGAACTCTTTTTTTTTAGGGCTCCCTTTCTACAAACCTTGTACCCATATTATCTACAAACTCTGTACCTACAAACTCTGTATCCATATTAGTTTGTCCCTTATTTTTCTTCCATCCAGAAACAATCAGCTCTAGAACCAAGTCACCTTTTCTGTTAACAAAATGCAGTACCATTCCTCATACCTTTTTTTTTTTCACTCAACACATTTATTCTACTTTCCCACAGTACACTGCAATGTTTCCTTCATTATTTCTAGTAGCCTTAATTACATATTTACATTAGAATCCTCAACTCTTAAAAATCTTAATTTCTAGTGAATGTTTCAATACCTTGTTTTGTTTGGGAATGACCTAGCTATGGAACTACTCAATAAACTTCTATCATTTAACTTAATTTTGCACAACTCTAAAATTTCAAGTTACCAAATATCTGGAGAGATCACTTTTAAGTAGACATTCCCAAAACAATAATTTCTCAAGAGTTCACCCAAAAGCTCTCATCGAAATTTGCATTTAACTTACAAGAATTTCATCATACCAAGTTATTTTTTTTCTTTCAGCTGACGACACTCTGCAACAGAAACATGAACTTACTTTCAGTAAACCTAGGTGTGATAAAAGCCACGTCTATATTACTATACCAACAAGCCTGAGGTAGCTTTAATATTCAGTATCAATTCAATATTGAGTATTTCCTAGATTACATGAACCTGAAATTTGTTCTCCCTCACTTCTTTGTATGTAGAAGTATTTAATTTACAAGCAGTTAACTTTTAAGTCAATTACATAGAGCTCATTTACACGTGAATTTTTATATAGACAGAACCAGAGGATTTGCAGTTTTTCCGCTAGAGTTTAAAAAAAATAAAAACTTTTTTTTTTCCTTCCATTGAGAGACCAGGTAGATCATCTATACTGCAAGGACACAGGAAGAGAAACGAAAATTCTTCTTCTAACTGCTTTTACAAAACCCAACCATCTTGGCT
This sequence comes from Camelus ferus, assembly GCF_009834535.1. Classification (NCBI taxonomy): domain Eukaryota; kingdom Metazoa; phylum Chordata; class Mammalia; order Artiodactyla; family Camelidae; genus Camelus; species Camelus ferus. The sequence continues at coordinate 3,734,424 of NC_045718.1, read as the reverse complement.
ATATTCAGGGATTTTTTTTTTTTTCACTTCCCAAATAGACAATAATATATATATAAATTTGGTGACATTCATGTGCCTCACTTTCAGCAAAACCAGGAAAAGAGAACAGGATTTGGACTCAGGTATGAAGACACATGTGCGCGCGCACACACACGAGCCACAGGGCTTGCAGGAGGCCCACTTTGATGCAACAGCAGAGCCATTACGGGACCATTGTTCTCCAGATCCCAGGGAGTACTGAGCCCACAGCGTTACAATTAAAAATACATTTTCCTTTCATTTACAGGAGCATAGCTGAAGATTTACTAGTTTTGCAAAATATACCCTGGGGAAACTACAAGATGGAACAGACCTCTGATTGTTCGTTCTTAGTTATTCATGGCCAATGTTATCAAATAGCAAACAAACAACAATTCAAAACGTCCTCTCATGGTCACAGTTTCCTAACCCCATAAAGGGGGATTCCCAGCCAATTCACATCAGAGATGAGGCTGAATGAATGACCAAGGCCAGAAAGGGAAAATCCACAGGCAATCCACTACCACAGCAAAGCCAATGCAAGGAAGGATACCCTAGTGTCATCGTATGGGAGCCCTGTTACTCACCAAAGGCATCTCAACTGGCCAAGAACAGATACACACATACAAACAACAAACATGGTCCCACAAACAAAAGTTCAAACAGGTTAGATGAGGGGCAGCCCCGAAATGCCACTTCCACTCCCAGATGGAGGCTTCCAGAGTGGCCTGGCTCCGGGGGAGGATGGACCCCAGGTGGCTCCCAATACGCCCAGAGCGGCTCCCTTCCTGGTGGGGATGCGCCCAGGTGAAGGGAAGAGAATTTCCAGCCTGCACAAGCCGGAGCCACTCACCCGCAGGCGACATGGAATGTGCTTGCAGCTCCGGACGTTTCTCAGCTCCAAACAGCCTTGTGCTGGGGCGGTCCTGCCTGTCGGGGACAGTCGTTCCCCGTTCCTCAGGCGAAGTGAGCTCTGGCAGCTTCTGGGACCCAGCAAAGGGGCTGTCCTGACCGGGGTCAACCTCCCACGGGCACAGACTCCTCCTCAGGCTTCACCAAAACAGAAGTCTGTGTGCCCGATGCGCAGTGAGGCCAAAAAAATACCCAAACAGCTAAGGATTGGGTAGAAAAAAGTTTACTGCAAGGCCGAGCAAGGAGAACACGCAGCTCCCACCCGGAAGACGCCGAACTAACTCCTAGAGGGGGTTCAGCTGAGCCTTGTTAAAGGCTGCGGGGGCGGGCATCCCAGGGTCTGGGATCAGCTGTGCACAATTCTCTGACGGGTTGATGGTGCTGGGCCCTTAGGCACCAACAGGTCCGGGGGCTCCGTGCTCATGACCATCGAGGAGTTAATTTCTTCCATTTGGAGGTGATTTTAAGCATCTGAAAAACTTGGGGAAAATACCTGAGATACCATTACCTGGGTCCTGCAGAGAGGAGCCACAGCAGAGGATCTGGGGGAGGGGTCGTCCCGGGAGAGCCCCCCAGGGTCCTGCTCGGTTACAACCTGAGGTCATACCTGCACAGTTGCCCTGGCCTCCCTCCAGACCTGCTACGTTTGTATCTCTGGTGGTTGGAACCCATGTTTTGTAAAAAAAAAAAAAAATGCCACAGTTGATTCTAATACATTGATGTTTGAGAGATTATCCAGAACATCCTATTTTTCTTAATGGGCTCAACTTTATCATTATTTATGTGTAAATTGTAAATACAACTCCGAGCTGTTAAGAGTATTTTTTCATAAATATATTAAATCAAACCTGGTTCACATTTAAATATTTATTAAGCAAACCATCTTTCGATTAATTTACATGATATTTGTGCTTCGGAAATAAACTACTATTCATATGTGACACAATTAAGTTCCTTCTCACTGAATTATTCCACCTGGCCTATGGTTTATTTACAGGTTGCTCAGGTTGAATTACACTGATGCCAACGTGATTTTTAGATCAGCAATACGGTACTGTAACAGATTCATATTTAGGTTTTCCTTTTAGTGGGAATGACGATAGATCATCTATAAATACAACTTTTAGTGAAGCACATCAAAGCCTAGCTATGTACTCTATCAAACAGTTAACGTTAGGACCAACAGAACATAGCAGTTCTTACGTTTAAGCTGAGAACGTGGCCTCTTCAAGCAACAGGATGAGAAACAGGCGATTCAGAGAGGACCCTCTGTTTTCTCTGTAAAGCAGTGGGCCGAGTGCTGGAGTCCCTGTGCACAGCATGAATTTCTCCAGGTTCCTGGCACGACTGGCTCTCAACGTTAGGAAAACTGGAAGCTTCTGAAAGTGGCCGATGCTTCAGACCCACCCCAGACCAGTTGAATCAGAATCTCTAGCGGTGAGTCTACACTGTTGGCTGGAGGCTTGGCACGTAATACCACTCAAAACAGCCAGACAACATCTGGGGCTTCCTCTCTGAAATGAACACAGGTAAGGTCAGGAGTGTTGCCGAGGCGGTGCTGTGGGTGGAAGCCGGGCAGGCTCCTGACCACGCTGAGCCGTGGGATCCAAACGTAAGTGATACAGCGAAATGAATTCGTGTAGTGGCTAAATGTCTAATTAGATGATTGAGTGGAGAAAGATTTAAGATTAACCCCCAGGCCCCGCAGTTCTCCATTTGTGTTCTTTTGAAGTTTTAAAATGTGGTAACAGTATCTAGTTAAGTTTTCAGACATGAGTATGCTCTCCGTCTCCCGAATCCACCCACGACTCACGTTTGCAGAGGAGTAGACCAAGGCTGAGGATGCAAGCACCGGACTGGAAAGGAGCACTTCTCTGTGTATCTCAGAAGTAGCTCCCATGAATCAAAAACTCAGCCTCGGTCAAGGCTCTTCTGTGCCAGCTTCTACAGCTAACTGACCAAATCAATGAAAGCGAATTAACGCCTGTAAACTAAAAGCGCCAATCCCATGTTTCCATTTCAGAAAGTGTAACACTTTTGGGGAGGAAAAAAAAATTGGAACACCTGCTGCCAAATATGCACAATGATTCCAGATTCGTTTGCTTGTAGCAGAGGGGACAGAGCTTCTGCTAACACTGGTCTGTGCTTTTGACACTTAGGTTGGCAAGGCTTGTCCAGGAGGTGGTCATTCTGAGGAGCTGCTCCTCCGACGATGTGGATGAAGTCTCAGTACCTCAGGTCCATGATCTCTGACTGTTGGACAGTCAATGCAATTCATAGTCTTTACGCAGAATACATAAGGTTATTCCTTATTTTACAAGTTTTTGCCAGCGCAGCTTTGGGGAAATCCACCTACTGCTGAATGTGATTCACAAAATACAAAATACGTCCGGCAACTGTTTGAGACATACAATTCATTATAACTTCTGGAGCCATTAAAACCTTTTAAGAATGAAGAAGAGGTTTTCTTACATTGTTTTCCACGAAGAACAAACTTAAATACCTTTTACGCTGACTTGCAAGAAAAAGTAGCACTGTCATCAATGACTTTGTAATCCACATAGAGCAGATCTGACCCATAGGAATTGGTCCTGTTGAATATCATCTACCTTTAGTGACTGCAGGGCTAAAATAGTGAACAGTCCTCTGAAAGGAAGGGATGTAATACAGATTTTTGCATGTGTATAATCCTGTATTTAGATAAAAATGTTAATTTTAAAAATTTCAAAGCTAGAAGAAACAAAATTTTTTTTCTTTTTAGTTCTACATAGGCTAATTAAATATTATAAATAGAACAGTAGTTTCCATGTGAAATGTGCCAAGTTGAAGATGTCAGTATTCCTGAGTATTCAGTGAATTAACAGAATCTTATGAAAAGGACTGATTGGAGTTTCAAAACTGTGTGAAATATCAAAACGCTTCATGTGCTCTTTGAAATAATTAAGTCAGCTGTTTATTCCTTAGATTTTTCAGAAGATTCACAAATGTAAGAAAGGACATTTATGTGTAAGTTTAAGTGGCGTTCGGTCAAAAGGTTTGGTGAATATTTGTGTCCCTAAACATTGCAGTGAAATAGAACCTACACCCAAGTGAGCAGCCTCAAGGCAGAGTTCATTTTTCTCTAGGCGTTTCAGCTTGGTCTCAAGCTGCAATTTCATTTTGCAGCTATGATCATTACAACTGGTGTTCCGCACAGGATCCTGTCAACTTTCACAGAAACGGACTGAAAGAAGCGAAGCTGTGCTGCTGAAGGGAGTGGCAGTACACCCTCGCGGAAGAATCCGTTTTTTAACTCGTGACTTCTCTCTGCTCACTCGTAACAACTGGGGGCCAACTTGAAATTGCCTCTGATTACGCACTTCACCAACGGCGTCCCTGCCGGCGGAGCCAAGTGAAAGTCCCGTGCTTATTTAGCTTCCACAAGAGACGGAGAGCAAAATAAGTATGCTCCTGTGGACGTGAAATTTCAGACAACCCCTCATTTCAGACCGCCAGAAAATAACATTTCTTAGACCTCTTTTAGGGAGGAACAATTTCAAAAAACACTCCTCATTCTTCTTTAAAGGATCACAGGATAACAAGAAACGGCTTTTTAGCATTTATGATGCGTGACAACCCAGAGGGAAGGGGGTGTGGCACCTGCATCCAGCTCCCAGGTTTCCGTCCTTCACAGCTGGGTGTCGGTGAATGTGGTGTGTTCCTTAGTCACAGAGCTGAAACCCTTGATGGCGTTCATCAAGTCCTCTTCATCCACATACTGAAAAAGACGCCGATCATCGCTGGTTAGGATGTTTGTTTGGCAACAGTGTTACGTAAAAAGTACGCAGTGTTTTGTTAAAGGCTAACGTTCTATGCTCAATACTGTAAGGTGTGGTTGAGACCATCCTTGCGTTTCCTTATGGAAAGGATCATGTCCACAGGCACACGTGAACTATAGGCGAGTGCAAAATGTTATTCAAGTGTTACATTGTGCCATATCTTAACCTTTCTAAGCCTCAGTTTGCTCATCTGTAAAGTGGAGAGATTATATATATACACATACACACACACACACAGATGCATGTATACACATATATATGAGATTTAGTTCAAAATTCAAGCAGAAGAGCCAGAATGCAAGCTATTGTGCTCCACAGCTTCCTACTCTCTTACTGTATCTTGTATTTATTGAATTGAGTGAGTAATGTTGATTATAATGTTACAACGAACACATGATCTGCCAAATATTGGAAGATCATCTGCCAAGTACTGGCATCTTCAAAAGCTTTCATGGAATCATTCTGCATCCTGCCCATTACCAGCACTGTCAAAAGTGAAAATGGCAGTACAGTGTAACAGTGAAGACGCAGGGCTCTGTAATCAGACGATGTTTTTAAGATCCCAGTTTCATGAAGAAATTACTTATTAGCTGTGTGTCCTTGGGTGAGGGCACACATGCATCTAAGCCCTCAATGTATTACGTTGAACCATACGAAATTGCCATTTTGCATGTCAAATATGATCAAGGAACAGTTCTCTGTGTTTCAACCTAATAAAATTATCGCAGACATTTGGAAACTTTAGAGCTGAAATGGAATCACAGAATTCCACAGTCACAACAACTTCAGACAGGCCCATGATTTTCAGATGCTTATTATATATCCTCATTCTGAACAAGCCAGAAGGACTGTACATTTTAGTTTATTTTTTACTGTGATTAGAAGTAAACTGGAGCTGGGGGAAACTTGGTGTATTACTTGCCCTTGGTTAAGAAAGGCTTCATGGAAGTCGTCAACTCTGCAGCAAAGGAAAAGTGAGAACCTGGGAGAGAGGGAGGAGTGAGGGTCCAGGTGCAGAAGCCAGTGGTTGACAGAAATGGAGGGGACTTCTCCTGCCTGAGGACTAAGCACAGGGGCGAAAGCTCTTGGCTGGCCATCTGTTTAGCATCCCATGTCCCAACGGATGGTCCCCCCACAGACCTCTAGGTAGCCGTCACAGGGAAGCGTGATGGGTGCTAAAAACTTGAAGATTTTATTCACTTCGGCCACTAAGGGGCTCAAAACAAATACTAGACAATGATGAGGTTAGCTTTCAGTGAGTCAATTATTTGTACCTCCTGGACTGAAATTATGAAAAATGTAGTTCATAAATAGTAATGCCCTGATTTATCATGGTTTTCTGAGTTTCTTGGAAAGGAACTATTGATCCTGCTGAGAGACTCTTTCTCTCTTCTCATCATAAACCAGAAGGAAAATGCACTTCCTTTTTTTTTTCCTCCCTTTAGTAAAACAGGTGCTTGTACTTCATGCCTCCTTTAGGCCAGCTCCAATGTTGCCCATCACTTTCTGCCCAAGTTAATAAAGTACAGCCTGTTTCTCTTCACTTACTCATGAATTTATTTTTTGAGCATCTACCGGGTGCCTTGAGAATGAGACGAGAGTTTCTACACTGCTCATCAAGCAACTGTAGTGACCCTGGTAGCCAGGTCGTTAAAAAAATAATTGGTTAGTGGTCAGAGGGGTGCACTGAGTGCCGTGGGGTCAGCATTCAATGGGAACAGGAAGTTTCCATGCCATCTCTTTATCGGTACGCTTGTGGGGAGCCTAGCTAAGGTTCTGGGTGAGGACATCAACTCACCAGTCCGCTGTCATGGCCCAGGATGGCTTCCCAGAGCGAGTCGTCAATCAAGGCCTTCTTATCTGGAACGTCCATGAGCTGGCTGACACTGCGCAGGAGAGCGCCTCCGGAGCAGGGCTGGCTGACCGGGTTCTGGCTTGGGATGCGCAGTACAGAGAGGCTGCGGTTGCTCCTCATACTCACAGGGGTCCCAGACCGGGGGATTTTGGTATCAGCCAAGCCCTGGAAAGAAAGTTGCTGTTGGTGATTAAAGTCTAAAGAAAATGGGCTTGAAGTAGCATAGAAAATCGTGTGTCACACATTGTCAACGAAGGGAACCCTGTCCCCACATCCTCGTATGGCGCTTAGCTCATCTAGAATGCTGCGGACCCCGGCCTCCTGGGAAGGGTGAGACAGGAAGCAAATGGTCACGTTAGACGGCCAGGAGCCCCCGTACTGGCGCTCCGGCTACTGATCTCATGGCCAAGGGCTGCTGCGCCACCAAGCAGCCAAGTGGCAGCGGGGGGGGGGGGGGGAGGCACTTAGCAAGGTGATCTCTTCCCAGGGGTCAGCACAGAGCCTCCTTGTGAGAACATCCCTTTCCCAGAGTCAACAGCCACCCACAAAGGTGGTCCCCTGCAAAGTGAGCGTGCTGTATTTCACTCCAAAATTCCTGGATCTGTGTCAGGAAATTCCCTTCTCCCCTTTCTCTTTTCTCATTCCACATTGTTCTCTGTGCTACAGGATTCCAGCCTCCCAAAGAGGAGACATAAAGACAGCGGAAAGACAAAGGCACTCTGTGGTCAGGCTCTAGAATGTGCCATTAGGACACGTGGCTGCTCTAAGCGACCGAGGGCTCTGATGTAGCTGACTTAACCCATCAGCGAAGAGGTCTGCCCTTCCCCATGCAGGTGATGCCCCATGCACAGCTCATGCGTTTGTGGAGCACACAGCGGTACCTCAAAGTGCATGGTGTAACTTTTTAGGGTAACATTGCTGGACACATCAGATACATCAGCCACAGAGTCAGACTGGAAACAGAATGGAACATCAGTCAGTGTTTGGAACATCTGAAAACAAATTCTCTGCGTTTCTACAAGGACAGCATAATCTTACCCACACATTAACACTATCCAGAGATGCATTTATATATATGTAAAGTCTTCTGCAATTTAAACATCACGGTGAGTAGAAACTAATTGCTTAGTGTCAAGGTGACACTGCATTATTTGTTTTGTATTGCAGGGAATGAAAGGATCTTCAAGCCAGTAATTACTTTACAATTGTCCCTCAGTATCCAAACAGGATTGGTTCCAGGATTCCCCCCACGGGTACCAATCTGAGGATGCTCAAGTCCCATGGCCAGCCCTCTGTATCTGCTGGTGTGGAACCTGCTGATAGGCAGGGCTGATTGTACAAGTAAGACCTGCACTTAAACTTCAGTGGATTAAATGTATGCTGTGTGATCTTGAAAATATTAATGAACTTCAAGTTAAAAAATACAAAATGCTCTCTCATTCTCTGGCTCCTCGTCCCATTTTGCTCTGTTCAGAGTGGAGCTTAAAGTCCTTTTGCCAATTTGCCTCTGATATCAAAGAGCATCTTACCTATTCAGAGGACAGGGGTGCCTGCGACAGGGTTATAGCAGCAATGAGACCAGGGCTTGTCAGATGGAGGGGAGGGGTGTGTGTGTGTGTGTGTGTGTGTGTGTGTGTGTGTGTGTGTGTGTGGTGTGTGTGTGTGTGTGTGTGTGTGTGTGTGTGGGGTGTGTGTGTGTGTGTGTGTGTGTGTTCGTTCCAAGGGTAGCTAGCGTTGACCGACTCAAGCGAAAAGAGTGTCAGTCTGGGGAACCGAGTGACTGCAGGCTTGCTCCTGTTCGGATTCTCACCTGCTGATTCTGGAACCCAGGGACATTCACATCAGCATTTTGTTTTGCTCATCTAGTGCAAATTGGATTCTCTTTAGTTTGACTAACCTTTGCTAATTTTCGTCCACGTCTCCAACTTTGTGAGAACACTGTCATCTCAAACAGGTTTTATAAAAACAGGCTTGCAAGTATATTGGGCCAACTGGGTAGAGTTAAATTGTGAATCAGTGGGTTCTGGGGAACACTGCCCGGCACTCTGGTACACCCCAGATTTCACTGCTGTGAACCCTCTGGCGCTGGTAAGTAGCACCCTCACCACTGACAATGGGCCAGTTCTCTGGGTCCAGGGCCCCTGGCCACCAGCCTGTCCCCTCTTCACATGTCACACAGTACTGGCCACTCAGCAGAAGTCCCCCAGGTGGGCGCCACTCCGCTTTGCTCGGATGGTCAGGGGAGCCATGGAAGGGAAGGGTGTTTCAATTCATTGCTCTGCTCAGGCCTATGTCTGGCCCCCCAGGGAGCTCAGCCCAGGTCTGGTCTGGACTGCAAGGACTCACCAGCAGCCCCCACCTGTTTGTTTTTTATTGTAGTGAGAGATCTACCCTCCAAACAGACTGTTAAGTGACAGTTCAGCACTGCTCTCTGCAGTGTGGTACAGCAGTACTTCCTCACCTTCCAGAACTGGAACTGTACACCTGTCCTTTAGCAACTCCCCCGCCCCTAAGCAACCACCGTTCTATTCTCTGCCTCCCAGGGTTTGACTGCTTTCAATATTTCATATGAGTGCCATCATGCAGTAAGCGTCCCGCCCCAGTTTTCACTGGTTATGGGACTGGACACACTGTTCGCAGGAATTGTATTGTCCTTTCATTCATTTAGGGCTGTTCCCAAACTTTACTGTGCATCAGACTTCCCGTGTGCTGGTTGAAATGGCAGATTCTTGGGTTTCTTCCTCAAAGATTCAGGTCTGGCTCCTACGTGATGCAGATACCGGTAGCTCATGGGCCTCACTTTGACAAAACAAAGCGACAAGACTCTGAGCAAGGAATGGTCCAGAGTAACCTTCCCACAGGAGTGGTGTGCTAGCTTCTTAATCTCGAAGTTAACCAAGTGGGCCAGACTGGGTTCCTCCTCAGGAAGGATGATGAGGCAGACATGCCTGCCGGGGGCCGTGCGTCAAGGGACAGAAATGCTCACTGATCACTGGCCTGAGTCCTGGGTGCCACTGCTCCTGGGGTAAGGTTCCTGGGGCTGCGTGTAAGGCCCGGCATGGGTGTTTCATAAAGTCTCCCAGGTGTAGGGCCACTATAGCAGAACACCGTAGTGGCTTAGAGACTACAGACATTTATTTCCTAAGTTCTGGAGGCTGGGAAGTCCGAGATCAAGGTGCTGACAGACTGGGTGTCTGGTGGGGATCTGCTTCATGGTCCTTACAGGGTGGAAGGGCCAGAGAGCTCTCTGGAGTCTCTTCCATAAGGGCACTAATTCCATTCACAGGGGCTCCACCCTCATGGCCTAACCAGCTCCCAAAGAGCCTAGCACCCAATACCACCACATTTCAGGTCAGGGTTTCAACATATGAATGGGGGGGGGGCACAAACATTCAGTCTGTAGCACCAGGCGATTCTAATGTGCAGCCAAAGCTGAGAATGCTGTTCTAGGGTGAACCTCCTTTTACCAAACACAGCTGTCATCTAGTCCCTTGTCGCTGTGGCTCTGAAAATATCTCCCTCTAAATAAAAACAAACATTTTAGTCCAGGGATAGGGGAACGGAGCTGCCTTCAGAGAAGTACCATGTGGGTCCCCCCCGGTGGGTAGACATTCAGCGGCGACATCCTCTTCGGAAGAGGTCCTAAGGGAGGCCGTTCTCTGATGTACGGCTCTTTGTGGATTTTCCTTTGTAGTATCAGGGACAGAAAAATGGCCAGCAAGATCAAGCCCAGCATTGCCATCAACACTATGAACCACAGCTCGCTGTAGAATTCTGTATTTTTGCTCCTCGATCCTCTCTTTCCTCCAGGAGTTGTCAGCACCAGGCCTGCAAAACCCAGGACAGAAACTTTATTTACGAAGGCAGTTTTGTGATCTCTTCCCGCTGTTGTCTGACAGTCAATTAGAAAGGTATTTAAAGCAGTTTGTCCTGTAGTGCTTGGCTGTCCTTGGGTTCAGGCTGGGGAAATGGTGTAGCAGGGTCAGTGGGTGGTAAGGAGGTGCTGCCTTGGCACGTTCCTGGGAAAGACAGTTGTGTGTGGGGGGGGGGGGGCAAAGGGATTTTTAAGAGGGTTACCAAAGTAACCTGGAGGAATGCCTGCTTCACAGCAGTGTGCCCTGGGAGCAAAGTCCTTTCTGGGCTCACGTGAGGGGCCGGAGCCCATACCAGCATTGCCACAGAGACCCCATCACACACACAGTCAGTGCTGTGTGACCCAGGGTCCCCTCACTTCATGCAACAGCCCTGTTCCTGAGAAGCTGTGTGCAAACTGGATTTTGAGCCATCAGATCACATCTCCCACTGTGGCCTGCACTTGCTAACACGCGGCCTTTACACCTCTTGTACTCCAGCCTCCCTGAAAAGCAGCAAAAGCTCTGCAAGGCACCGCTCAGATGCCCTGGGAGAGCTTCCTGCGGACGGAAATCCTTCAGCAGGAGGACCGCGAACCTTTGATTTCTAATTCAAGCGTTGAGAGCTCAATGTGATTCTCTGCACAGGAGGCTGACAAAAGTGGCTCACGCTGAGCGAGCACTTCCCCTGTGCCAGGCCCTGTGCTAATAAGGGCTTTCCAGGGATGAAGGACCGAAGGATGGGGAGTACCAGGACTGTGAAGTCTGCGGACGTGGGGAAAGCTGGAATGAGCCGAACAGACGCGGCAGGGCTTACGGGACCACTGCCGGCCAGCGTACGGCCGGGGCATCAGGCCGTCAGCCCGGCCATCCGAGCGGGAGAGGGTCTCAGACACCATCTCCAGCAGCCCGGCCCCTTGCCGGGCCCAGCTCAGAAGCCCTGGATCCACGGGGCCGCCCTGCAGGCCGGCAGACTGCGGGGGGCAGGAAGCTGCTCTTCTAAAGCCAGTGCGGAAGACGGGCGGGCAGACGGACAGACAGACAGACAGCCGCAAACGCCTCCTGGCTACACGGACCTTCGTCCCCCTTTCCAGCACCTTGAGCACAGGATGGCATGCTTGGCGCTTCACAGCCACATTCTCAAGGAGGATTAAAGGGGACACGCTCAGCGCTGGGGTGAGGATGTTAAGGGAGGGAGAGAAAGGACTAAAACTGAAGTTTGAGCCCCATGAACGGAGGGATACCGTCCGTTATAACCCTAACTCTACTTCTCATAGCTCTGTCCTTGAAAAGTCCGGGCTTCTCGGGGTCTGCGTTGCTTCATCTCTAAAATGGAGGGTTGGCGTCAAAGTTCTCATCCACTTTCAGGAGATCGGCATTCTTCTAATTAGGAAGCAATGTGTGGTGTTTGATTTTTTTAAAATCCCCACAATTTTTGGTTATGCGCTAGGAGAGTTTTCTCCATGTGGGCCACAGGGCTGTAGCTCCAGAAACTGATCTGACGGGCCTAGTGGACCCCTTGCCCCGGAGGACACAGGGGAATGAAGGCAGCCTGCCCAGGGGAAGCCTCAAAAGGGAAAAAGAACCCTCCGAACAGTCGCAGAGAAATGAGGTCTGCCTGACTTGCCTGCTTGAAGGCTGCCTTCAGGCAAGGGGACAGAAACATTTAAAAAGTTATATCAGAAAAATTAAAAGTGACTATGGATATTAGTCAGACAGTACATCTTGGAATTTTCCATAACTTCACACAGTCCTCGGTGCTCCTTCTCTCAGCAATGAAACCACTTTGTATTCATGAACCGACAGGAAATTTCTCCTGTGTTATGAGAAGCTTGAAATCAGGACAGGATGGTGTCTCTTTATCCCTTTTTTCTTTGCAAAGAACTTTTATTTTAAGGGACCCCACTCATCAAGGGAGAGGTTCACCATCAGGGTAGAGAATTCACCTGGTTGGACCTTGATTCTAAAGAAAAACCCAGCACAGAACTGGAGTCATCATAAACTGCTCCCTGTTAATTGCCTGTCTCCGGGGAAGGCATACTTCCCACGGACCGAGGAGAGGGGACTGGTGAGATTGAACAGGTGGGTCAGTCTAGGTTCTGTGCTTTTGTTCAGCGTGTGGTCCCGCCCTTGCATCAGAATCACTGGGCAGGATTCCTTTAAAGAGCAGATTCTTGGACCCTTTTGATTCTGAATTTCTGCCAGAGGCCTGGGAAAGAGATCTGGCATTTCTCTAATTTGCCCATTGAAACTGTAAACTACTGCGTATGTTAGATTCAAAGATTATGGGTAGAACTCAATTTAAAAGATGCTTTGTAAAAATTGCAATTTCATCATTTTGGCTAAATTACTTGGTATTAACAGTCAATCATAATCTCTTATAGAGGCTATAGGACAGAAATTTCCCAAGTTTACCATTTTAGGCTCTGAATCTGGAATATTATTGTTCTGATCAACACAAATTGGCATTAGAGTATTTTATCTTTTCTTCTGATCTCTTTCCTCTGAATTGCTCTATAAATTCACTTTTTTTTTTCTGGTAAATAAATTCACAAAGTTCTTTATTGCCAGAATTTGTCCTTAAAAGCTTAGTCATGTCTCCCTGCATCTACAATTCAATGATTTGGCATTTTAAGAGTATATCTTAATTCCAGGCCTAATGTAAGTTTCATGAGGACTTAAAAAAAATTTCATATGATACTTAAAACAATTTCTTCCATATGGTCTTTGCAAAGATGTATGTCTGTATAAACAAACATAAGCAACTTTCTTTAGGAAAATGAGTAGATGCTACACTAAATATAATTCGAGTTAAATGTTTACCGAATCCAGTAGAGGTATCATATTGGACCAAAGGTGTCTTAACACTTCCTTCATCTGTAGTGCAGGTGACCTGGAAAAAGAAAGCTACAGAAAAGGTAAATGACTCAGCTTTTCAACACCTACAAATAGAGGGCACAGTGTTAGAAAAGCAATGTATTACAGCATGAAAAACATCTGGACATAGGATTCCCCAGCAAGTTGTAAGTTTTCACCTAATATGCAAACTTATTTCTAACTTAAAAACTATCATGAAAAACAGCTTTTATTAGTGTAATGATAGTGTGTGTACATAAGTAACAACTAAATAAGTTCAGAGACTATATAGCAAAGGGAAAGAATTATCAGAGTAAGGGATGATACATATAGTGCATCTTGTTCTGCATCTGATCTAAACCTGTTCCTTTAAAACATACAGGTGTTCCTGGAGACCCAGAGTTTTTTTCGCTAAGCAGGAGAGCTCAAAAGGGATCTTGGAAAGCCAATGGTCTAAATAACTCTCACAATAGCCAGGACCCCGAGGGAAGGGAGTCTTGTAAGGTCACAGAGATGGTTACAGGCCTGGCCAGGAGTGGAACTGGGATCTCCCAACTGCCAGGACACCTCCCCATCCCAACACGCTGTCCAGATGACCAAGAACTCTGACCATGAAAATGTGTAGCTGAATAGTTGTGAAAATGTTATTGATAAATTTCAAATACTAAAAATGCAATCAATGCTGGAGCTATTTACCTGAATCTTTTAGCCAAAATAAATAGTACAAATTTTCAAGGAAAAAAAAACCCCACTCATTAATTCATTGTAAAAGTTTAGATTGCTTAAAATGGCCTCCCATCTATTGGTCGTGTGGCCACATTGATTGTAGAAAATACTTCGTACCTTGCAAAGATTTTTCTCATTTTAATTTAAAAACAAGACAAACAGAAGAAGGATGTGAAATTAAACAGGGAGAAAGAATTCAGTTTTAGAGGGAAGAGAATTATTTCAAGAACAGATCCCGAGGTCGGTGAAGTAAAGCCCTTACTCAGGGTCCTTAGGATTTGGAGCCGGTCATGGCCTGATTGAGCTCAGTCTGGAGGCTGGGGATGCATCAGGAAAATCTCTCAAGTCCCTAAAAGTGTACTGTTTCTGGATACTCATGGCCTGGGGGTGCTGTTTGTCTAGTGAACACAACCAGCCCTGGGGTCTTGTTCCCGCCTGGGGACCCCCAGTCAGCGGAGGCAGCGCTCCGCGGACCGCATCGGAAACATAGCGCATCCAGCACAATCCCCCCGGAAAACCTGATTTACGCCGAGCAGTAACTTCCCCGCGAGAAGCGACCACTTAACCCAGGACACGTCAGTGGTGAGCATCTGCCGGTCACCTCTCAGGCGGATAGCGCATCTCGGAGAGCGGGAGAAGCAGCTCCCTGCGCACTGAGGAACGGGAGGCGGAAACTCACTTTTGTCCGCGGTCCTCGGTATGCAGAGGGAGGTGTCCAGGCCGCTGTACACGCGCTGCCCTCCATCCGTCAGGACGAACCCCCGCAGCCGGCCGTTCAGCTGGAAGGAGCCGCTCCAGCTGACACACACCACCGACAGATTGCCGTCCACCGAGACCGGGGCGCGGTACTGGGGCGCTGCGGCGAGAAGGATGCGAGTTCGAAACATAGTTGGAAAACGGTTGTTAAGTTCTAAAATAGTTTGGAAAAAAGTTGTAAGTTCTAAAAATGGTGGTGTGTGTGTATGCTTTTTATTTTTAAAAAATGAGCAAAAACATTTTTGGTCTTGCTGAAACCCTTCATGTATTTCTTGCTGCTTAAAGAAAAACCTGGCCTTGGGGGGTGACAAGAACCAACGGGAACATGTGTAAAATGCTTTCTCAGCAATATTGCACCTGCCTTCCAAAAAAAAAAAAAAAAAAAAATCAATGGAGACTGGTGTTTTATGAAATACAACTATTAACATACAATGGTTCTGCTCACCAGCCTAACCCTGGGGCTCATATTTTGTTGCATTTTCCTTTTTTTAACAGGTAAAGTATCCTTAACACTATTAACTACAGTGGATGGCTATTTTTCATATCAAATCAATATTTATTGCCACAAAGCCCCAAGGACTAGATGAAGTTAATATATTTTTTTTTCTCCAAACCAAACTGCTTAGATGGTGAATTATGTTCTTTTGGCACCCATTTATTTGTAAAGCTTTTTCTTGAACCGTTAGTTTGTTTTCTAAGATAGTTAAAAAGCCTTGCAAACAGCAACTCGTGTATAATAATTCATTGCCCTGACTAATCAATCAATAGTACAGTACATTAGTATATAATCAAGCTCAGGTCTCCTAAGTATTATATCAGACAGAGGAGCAACTTTGTGTGCATTTAGCAGGAAGGCTCTCTTTTCATTTTTTAGTTCCTTACTGAAACAAAGGAAGAACAATCCTTAACTGAGGCTCATCTTTTAAACGAGCAATTTTTGTAGAAACAGATGATGGGATATCATATCATCTTGTCAAGTCAGAAGAGATTTATTTCATGAGATCTCATCTTCTCCAAAATAATCAATACATTTGTAACAGCATTAAGATCCTTCTATGTATGAAATTGGCTTTTAAGAAAGGAAAAAAGTGAGTGGTGGAAATAAATTGGGTATTTTTTTCCCCTAAAAATTAAATCCATCGGTTGCTGATGCTAGAAAATATAACAAAGTAAGGAATAATTATACTTTTGTGATCGTAAGATTCAACCATGAAGACAAATTTGATTCTTAGCTTTCAAAATAAGGTACTTTCATAAAGCCATAGGAAAAATTTTCTGCAAATACTGAAACAAGAGCTACCGAGCTCTCTTTAAATACCTGTTTTTCTAACACAAATTTTGCCTAATATCACAATGGAACAGACTGTTGTGTTTGTGTGGCTTCACTCTGTTAATTTCAGTAGATTTCCACATCTCCTCTACATTATAACGGTACAAAGAAAATGCTTGTGAACAGCACAAAAGTAGAAAGATAGTGGCTTTACTTGCCTGGCAGGATTTGGAGATCTTCTCGAGGTAAAAGAGTGATCTAACAACCAAAATAATCAGGAATAAAGGATCTGGAAACTGAGAAAATGGTAGCAGCTACTATGCTGATAAGGTAGTAAAGTACAATGAAGTACGTGATGTGCTTTGCTTCATTTAATTCTCAAAACAGTGTTGAAAGAGTTCCTAATTATTCAGGTGAGGGGACTAAGGTTCAGAAAGATCAAATAACTTGCTTAATGTCAATAGCTGGTAGGAGACCAAGGATCTGAACCCGGGTCTGCTTAACTCCAAAGCCCGTGTTCTTTTGTTACAGTCAGTACACTTTATTTAAAGGAGCATGATTTACTAATTCACTTTTATGGGTATGTTCCATCCTATTGGTTAAATATTCAGGAGTTTTGTGAGTCAGTTATTAAACCCAGCCACTATTAAAATTAAATCATGTAAATCTACACAAAGTATATTAAAACAAAGGTAATAAATATTAAAACTTTGTAACTTCTTAATTTTTTCCCTACTTTTTATTGTTATCTAAGCTCTTCAGGCCACTAACATGTACTGTATCTGGATGGTGGAAATATTCTATAATGGGCATGATCTCTTCCCAACTCTGTGTTCAGTGCTGTCATGTTGGCAACTTTGAACTCAGCCAGGTGGGAGTATTTACACCGTGGATTGGCAAGAACTTTGAACCAGGATGTTTTTCTCTCAAGGAGGCCAGTTGTTAAACATTTACATCTTACCTCTGCTCATCCACAGAAGGTGTGGCTCAGGCAGAGAGGGCAGAATACATTGCTGATGCTTCTCCAGGCCCTTTTCTGAGTGTATATGTGACCACGTTTATAGAAAATTGCAAATACTATTTTCAAAGCATATTCTGATTTGTATTCTCTGACCCACATCTACTCTCTGCTAGTTTGTATAATAAGTTAAAAGGAGCATAAGTGATATTTAACCCTCATACGATAGCCAGTCATTGACTGTGTTTTTCCATGTCTGTGGATCCATCCTTTCTCCTTTGGTGCTACTGTAACCTTCAGCCACTTCTCCAGTGTCAAGGAAGAACCAGTGCAGGACGTCTTAAACCCGTTCACTTTGTTCTTCCAGCATAAGGAGGAAATATCTGGCAAAAACTATGCTTCATGACTAAAAAGAGAATTGGTCATAACCTGAAAACCTCACACAGCCTTCTGGCTACACATGCACAAAACGTGGAATAATTAGCACAATCGGCTTATAATTACACAGATATATATACAAATCTCCCTTGACTTATGATCAAGCTGCATCCCAAGAAACTCATCATAAATTTAAAATATCCTAAGTTGAAAATGCATTTACCACACCTCACCTAACTGAGCATCACGGCTTAGCCTCACCCACCAGGGCACAGTCCATAGTCCCACCTCAATTTTCTCTTCTGTGAATTTGGGTAATAATGGTACTTACTTCAGAGGTTTGTGGTAAGGGTTATTTGTAAAATGCTTGAACAGTGCCAGGAAAGAGCAAGTCCTCTCTAAATGTGACCCCCTGCTAATATCCTGCCATGTCGTTTCTCTGACACATTAAGGTCTTTGTATGAGACACCGGATTTTCACAAGTGTAAAACTCTTACTTCAAAAAATGTCAGTGCTGAATACTGAAGGTGAGATTATAATCTGATATAATGTTTCTGGAGAGCAAATTTGCATTAAGTAGCCAAAGCCTTAACACACTCAAAATGCTTGCTGTCGTCAGTTCCATTTGTTGAAACTCAGGAAGATAATCAGACATTCACAAAAATTTGTTCATGAAGACGTTTCTCATTGCATTTATAAAAGGAAAATAATAGGAACAACTGAAAAGCCCAACTAACTCACATGATGGAATATTATATAGCCATTAACCTGGGTGGTTAAAGAGTTTTTAATGCCATGGGAAATGCAAAAAAAATAATGTCAAGTATAAAAAGCAGATGGTGGAATTTTCATTGGAGTATGATCTCAGCCATGTAATAAAAACTCTGCAAAGGAAAGGGACTAAAGGAATGAATTATGCTGAAGTATTCATGGTGGTTGCCTCTGGGTGTGGTAGAATTATAAACAGGACAGGCTTCACGACCTGTGCAGCTGTACAGGGCCGCCCAGGTAGAAGACCCTTAGTTTGATGCTCTGCTGTCATTGTCTTGAAAATCTTAATGACTGTTGAGCAAGGGGCTCCATATTTTCATTTTCCAGTGGACCCCACAATTTACATAGCTGGTTCGGATTATAAGTACTAATTTTATTCTCAATCCTTTTTTCAGCTGCGATTTTTAAACAGTAGATACATAAACGTCATAAAATATGAAAAGAAGTTATTCTGTGGACACGTAAGGAGGCCCTAATTAATTCGCTGATTGCCCTTCTCTGCAGGCGGCGGCCCTTTTGCTCTTCCTGACAGTGCCTCACCCCAGTTCCTTCTGGAAATGCTAGCGATCACGCTGTGCCATTTGAGAGGAAACAGAGTGACAAACTTCTTTAAAAAGTCCTCTCACAGACATAGAAAACAAACTTATGGTTAGCAGAGGGGAAGGGGGTGGGAAGGGATAAGCTGGGAGTTCCAGATTTGCAGATACTGACTGGTATTTATAAAATAGATAAACAGGTTCATGCTGTATAGCACAGGGAACTGTATTCAAAATCTCGTAGTAGCTTACGGTAAAAAAGAATATGAAAGCCAATGTATGTATGTTCCTGTATGACTGAAACATTGTGCTGTACGCCAGAAACTGACACAACATTGTGAACTGACTGTACCTCAGTTTAAAAAAAAAACTCCCCTCAAGTGCTTGTCTGTTTTCCTCTTACCCATGAATTAACTTTCTCTATGTTGGTTTTCATCCCATTGCTACATGAATGCTTTTCCAAAATTCACTCTTGATCTCCATATTTTTTGAGCCAATGGGCATTTTTTTCCCAATGGTCACCCTCACTGATGTCTCAGTAGCAGTCAATGGAACAGAAAACGCTGTCCCTTTAGTTAACTGTCTCCCCAGCCTTTCCAGACCGGCCTCCCCCACGCTGTCCTCTACCCCTTTGGCTTGTGTGGCTGCCACTTCTACTCACGTTCTTTCTGGGTCACGAAGCTGGTCCATTCAGAGGCCGTGCTGCCCGCCTCGTTGTGGGCCACCAGCCTCAGCTGGTAGCTGGTGTAGGGCTGGAGGCCCCCGACGCTGGCCCTCTGCCCGGGCCCCGTGTGCTTTGTCTCTGCTCGGCTGGGAGTGCAGGGGGTGGCCGAATCCGGGGGGCAGGCCATGTGGAGCTGGAGCTCGTAGCTGGGATGAGAGTGGACCGATAAAGAGAAGACAGGTAGTAGGGTTAGTCTAAGGTTCTCTCTCTCTCTCTCTTTTTTTAGCATGACTTCTGTTTTATTTTATTTTATTATTTTATTTTTGAGGACGTGAGGGAGTAATTAAGTTCATTTATTTATTGACTTATTTATTTTTTAAGTGGAGGCACTGGGGATCGAACCCTGGACCTTGTGCAAGGTAAGCACCCACTCTCCCACTGAACTATATTCACCCCCCACCCCCCACCATCTAACTCTCTTTTAAACTTGGTGATATTCTGTGAGAAGACATCTTGTTTTCACAGAACTACCAGCTCTTTAAAATTTCCATCTGCGGGAGACTGCTCTCAGAAACACTTTATTTAAACGCCACTGGAACAGGCAGCGGACATAACCAGAGAAGTGATAAGCGACGCCACGTGTGTACGCGTGTTGCCGTCTGCCCAGCGCTGAGGAATCCTTGCTGGTAGCGATCAGATCATTCTCTTTTTAGAGGAGAGATAAAATTGTTTTCCTCTGTCGAAAATAAAGGATATCGTTTTTCCCTTAAGATTACTTTGAATGAAATAACGTCTTAGTTCTTTCAAACAGGGGCTGATCATGACATTTTAAATTAGATCAAGGAAATTCTGACTTAGCAGCCACTGAAGTTCCTTATGTGGCAGCTGTGCCCTGTAGGATGAAACATGCCAGTGAGGGGCAGAGCCTTTCTGGGAATGGAAGCACATTGCATCGTCTTTCTTATTTAAAGATAGTTCACATTTCTATCATTAGTTGATTTTATGATTGAAATACTTTGCAGGGAACGTTACCACTCAGATCAATTTTTTTGGTCTGTTCTGCTATAGGTGGCTGTTCAGTACGGAAGACCCCCTGGGGGAGTGTGGGTATTTGCATGTCTTATTGTGGTTTATTTGTCCTTCTGGCTTCCCCATGCTACCTTTGAATGACACCATTGGGGAACTGGGGGGGACTCCACTGGAAGGAGGCTGTTCTCGAGGCCAGCATCTGGATCTGGGGAGAGGACAGTCCTGCAGGCGGAGCCGGAGGGGTTCTCAGCTCAGCTGTTGGCCCTTTGCTGCAACAGTTGAAGCAGGTGCAGGCCTCCACCCCGATGGAGTACGTCGTGAAGGGCTGCAGGCCGTGAAGAGTCTGCTGGGTGGCCGTGCCTTCAGACAGCTGCAGGAGGAGAGGGGAGACGGGATGCGGCCGTGTCACAAACCACAGCAGCTGATTCACTTCTACCAAGGATCACACCTTCTGTGAATAGGGTCCCACCCTGGTCACTCTGGGAGCTGCACTGCGGCCTCTAGCACAACACTTCCCCTCAGGAGTGACCCAGCCAGCTGGAGAGGCATGGCTTCAACGTGCAAAAAAGGCAATGAAATAAAAGTTAGACAGAAGTTTGGAGTAACACGAGAGAAGTCACAAGGCACAACATTGTCCATTACCATAGAAAGACATTAGAAAATGGTGCAAAACTCACAAAATATTGACCAAATTCCGTGACCCTCAGAAGGATGCCCTTTTCGGAAAACAAAATCTACCTGTAAGTTACATTTCTAAGTCAACACTCACTGAGGTCCTTATTCTCCCATTGTTACTCGCATCTAATTTTGGGGTCAAAAATCCCCTCTAATCTTCCCAAATCTTAGAGTTGAGTATTTAAGAACTTGAAATATATGCTTTATATATTTATATATATTTGAGAGTTTGAAAGTTCATGTCTCCATCCAAGGTTATTGATTTGCATGAAATATAGTATTTTTCTTCAATTACCTTTGTTGTATTATAAACTTTTTGATTTGGAGCAAATTTTTTTTTAACTTATTGGGGTTTCATTAAGTGCTCTTGGAAACAGAAGAGCTCAGAAACTGGGAAACTAATTTTCACATTGACATAAGCGATGTATAATTAAGAAGAGTTACCTGCTGTTTAAAAAAATGCGTACAGTGCACTCCAAATATAAATTATTTTAGTTTATTAATATTACCATTTTATAAGTGTGGATAATCAAGGGTTGATTGTATTTACATCATCTATATTTATTGACTACAAAGCCTTGTAGAAAATATGCTAATATTTCTTTAACATTCAACACAAGACTTCCTTGCATGTGAGCTATCTTTTGAAATTATATTTCAATACCTGGCTCGCTGGCCTCAGAGGATTTCTCCACACTTGCCAAAACTGCTCCCTAAATTGGTCTAAATAATTTATAACGTAATACTGGGATCTGCGAAGTTTCTCTATGAGCTTTGTGGGAACAAAGTATCATAATCTATACTTTTTCATGAGAAACGTGAGAGTGACACAAGGTGTCCTGCAGAGAAAAGAGACTTCATCCCACTGGTTCGTCGTCTCTTCATTTAAATTACGCAGGAACTGGTCTGGCTGATTATGAGTGTCCTTCCACCCAGTGGCTTGTCCAAAATCGAAAGACGATTTTCCCCCACAGTCCATTTTGCCTCCTCCACGTGCCCCAAGTGTGTTACCACACAGACAGTGAGCTGTTCTGCTGTCTCTTCCAAAGAGCTGGAACTTTCTCGAAGTCATCAAACACTGAGTTTTCAGTGTATTACTAGAGAGTTGCTCATGCCAAAATGGGGACTCCGAGGGTAGCCTTCCTGTGCTCTTTTCCTTTTTCATGTTAGCACTTACGCCACCACCGAAGACTATTTGTTGGCTCCTTAGTATAAGCCATGACTATGTCAAGTGCTTGACATGTGTTTTCTAATTAAATTAACTCACCTAATTTGATGATCTCTAAAGTCTTAGGTTTCTTACGTGATTTGCAGAGTCTTTAATCACGCCTTTAGCCCTTCCTTCCCTGAGCATTGACGTATCTTCTGGATGTTTCCCAATGCTATTTTTTCACAGAAGGATCTTTGTGCTTCTCAGGGCACCACAGGGCAATTGAGAACAGATGGAGAAGAAAGAAGGAGCGAGGGGAAGAAAGAGCAAGGGCATCAAGGTATAGTATTATTTTTTAAAAAATAAACCGGTCAAAGTACTGCTACTCACCACCGTCTGGGCCCCGCTGGTGTCGCTGGAGAACAGTCTGTAGAGACTGACGATCCCGTTGGGCTTCCGGGGGGCACTGATGTCAGCCACTGCGTGGGTGGGAGAGACGGCATGGAACTTGGGGGCCCCGAGACCTTCTGGCGGGGCAGGCCCGGTTCTACACCGCGTCCAGCGGCTGGGGGCTTTTCCTGCTGAATTCACAGCCCAGACCTCCAAAGAGAAATCAATGAGACCAGTCAAAAGCAAGATAACCTCAGGCTGCAAACAAGTTGCCAACTCAGAGCCGCCAAGCACAAGCTGGTCTTACAACTTTGTTTTCTTTTGGTGGGGGCAGGTAATTAGGTTTAATTGTTTATTTATTTTTAACAGAGGTGCTGGGGATTGAACCCAGGACCTCGTGCATGCTAAGCACACGCTCTACCATTGAGCTGTACCCTCCCTCCTGGTCTTGCAACTTTGTAATCACAAAGGAGGGCAGGTCCTCCCTCTTCCTTGCCTTTGAACACCGGACCACTGAGGAGGCTGACTGGAGCCCCAGTTTTGCGACGGGCTGGGCTGATTAAAGCCTAATTGGAAACTGCTCGTCTCTGTGCTGGGCACCGAGCGATTCTGTCAACTTCTGCAAACTGCATGGATCTGCAGACTCCATAAAACTCAGCAATTCTTAAACCCCGTCCCCATCAAATCTGCATGAAAATTAAATCTTCCTTTCATTAAGGAGGGAATAAACATATGGAAGGATGTATAATCTTATTTATCAAAAACCATTTGTATAATTAAACACGAATATCCTAAAAGGTTGCCTTAGGTCATCATTTGCATGAGTAAGTAATTTGTAGGGTGTCAGGTACAATAGACAGAAGAGATGGATGTGTGAGTGTGTAGGGTTAAATTAGACCCAATAACAGCCAGCTACACAGTGATCAATCAGGATGATAGATCTAAATGGCAATCCAAGCAGACTGTCTGCATGTTTAGGAGTGGGAGTCCTCCTTAGTAAGCTTTCGTGCTGTGTGAATCTAACTTCAGGAAATTTTCTCCTCACTTAGTGTCTTTGTGTGTGTGTGTATATATATATATACAAATATTATAATATACACAATATATAGTATATACAATACTTATATATAAATATTAATATATTCATTTTTATAAATAAATATTACAGAGATTTTCAGTAGTTAGACCAACTCCTATCAGTGTTTCCATACTTCTTTTGGGGTAGATTTCTTTGTAAAAGTAAAATTTCTGATGTTGAATTGCTCTTGGATTGCTGTCAAATGCCAACCTCCAGCCTCTTGCTGATAGGATTGCCAGAAGCATCCCCCACCCTTTTTCTTTTTTCAGTTTTACTGAGAAATAATTGACATACATGCCTCATTCTAAAAAGAAGTAACTAACCTACTTACATAGCAGGAACTGCTCTTTTTAGAGCTCTGATACATTTCTCTCATCGTTTGCATAATAGTCACTCACATTTGTATAAATTCTGTACTTTACAAAGCACTTTAACACATGTTAGCTGACTTAGTCCTCACATCACCACCTTGTGGGGTGGCTGAAGAAGGTATTATCAGCCCCTCTTACAGATGAGGAAGTCGAAGCTCTGAAATGTCACTCTCTTGTCCAAGGTGACAGGAGTCACAAAAGCTGAAACTAGAATTCTGCTCACCAGTGAACTCTTCCATCGCTCTTTCCAGTAAACTGTGCTTTTGATTTTTGTGTCATCCATACGGATAAAAAATAAGAGACTCAGGATCATGAATATTAAGTGACTCGTGTGTAGACAATTACCTGCAGTTCTGGATTAGGTAAAGTCTCTTAGCTTGTGAGAGTAAATAGACATGGCCAGGTTGTCTCAAGTGATGGAGGTTTACTTTGATAGGCACAGGGAGGCAAGGAGCAAGAAACTGTCTTAACAATGGGAGAGCCAGGCTCCCTGGAAACCAGGGTCCAGGGCAGAGCAGAACTGCGGCTGCTCTTAGCATCTCTTCCGAAATGGCCAAGGCCAGTCTTGCAACAGGGTACGGGGAGCTGCAGGGGGTGGCTGGTGAAGAGGCCAGATTTCAGGGCTGATGTGAAAGTCCTGGACCCCTCAGTCTGCTCCACACTGACCTCTTTTACTGCAAGTATCTTTTCAGGGGGAGTAGGGGGACATTTTTGATCACACAGTGATGGCAAAGTCTGAAAAGGAGATATTCTTGAGAAAGGGATACAAAATAAGGTACACAAATTGGTATCAAATGCTTTGCCATGAGTAGGGCTTTGGTGATTTAAGGGCACATAGAATTTTAGTGGGGGCCACAATGGATGGAGAAGAAAACAAGGAGGAAAGTGCAACTAGGTGTGATAAAATAAAAATTAGCAAGTTGCCAGTTAATTACTAAGCACCAAATACTAGCAATAGCAAGGCTTTTTAATGCTGGTGTTGGCAGACAGGACTGAACCTCATGCTTTTCTGCATTACATGAGCTTTTACTGGGTGGAGTCCTATTTCCAAAATTCAATTTAATCCATGGTAATCTAAAACACTTGAGTCTCAATAATATAATGTCTTGCTGTATTTCTTTAGAAATATTCTCTCCTAGAAACCAGACAATACAGAATTCCCCACCAGTAACTGGGAATGTAGGTGGGGTCTAGTGTCTTTTGTCTTTGACAGGAGACCTTCATAATACAGTGCTTTTTTCCCCCGAGCCTTTCATTTTAGTATTCAATCAATTTGAGATCAAAATAGCATTCATATAAATCAACATGCTTATGCAAAGCAGGAGCAGCCTATTTACATGAGCTCTTCTGCAAATGAAAGCAGTTACAATGAAGAGAAAGCCGTGGTCCTACAGCATTATGGATCTGATAAAACTCGCACCACAAGGCAGTCTCTTAGACCAAATCACCAGCAGACAAGTAAAAAAAAAGACACCACCAATGATATTCTCTAAGTCCTTTATCCAAAAGTCCTTGTGGATTTTTGTCTACGCCCAGCTAAACAAGAGAGAAAGGAAGTGACGTATAGTTTGAGGTTCAGGATAAAAAATACTAACAGATTATGCTTATGATTTATTTCTTCTGAGAAACCACGGTCCCAAGACTTGGGTCCATGGTTTATATGGTGGAGAAAGAAAAAGCAGAGCTCTTGCATGGGAAAATCTGAGTAACATGCCCTGATCTTTTATTTTTAATGAACCCATATAAAAATCGAGAAATGAAATATCTTGAGAAGAGACACAGGGTGGCCCACTTAGTGTATCTCTACGTGTTCTATCTGTCTATCTTCTACCACCTACCTGTTACCTAACTGATAAGCCAATGCAACTGGTTTGTAACCCAAGAGTCCTTCACATGACTATTGACTATGTCAACAGTGTGTGAGCTACTCACAGAAAAGAAGGGACATTTTAAGAGTCAGGAACAAAAGTACAGCTTATGAATTCTGTGGCCAAGAGAAAAAAGAGTAAGGATACTTTTCGTCTTTTGTTCATTCAGAATATCCTCATGCCCACAGTATCCAGTTGAACTAACATATTTATTCTTTTATAATAAAAAAAATTAAAGGTGATTAAAATTTCCACTGAAGTAACTTATTATTTGGATTTAATGAACACTTGTACATGTGTGTGTACAGACAGACAGACACACACATTATAACTATAAGTGTTAGGAACTTCGCAGTGCAGAGCTGTTAAAAATGAGATCATACTAGGACTAGCCGAATTGGAGTGCTCTCCTCTCTAAAGTTTCGGTTGAAACCATGAAAGGAGGTACAATGTAAGAAGATGTCACAGAAAACACAGATTAACTATTTGAATAAATTAAAAATAACTAAAATGATCTAACCACAAATTCTATAATTGAGTAGTGAAAAATAAATTAATATGTTTCAATTTATTTTCAATGTAATTTTTGTTATCTAACTAGTGACTATTACAATCTTTATGCTGTTGTCCATTAAAAAATAAAATTATTCTTTTATTTACCCTCTGCCTACCTCCCCAGCCCCCTGGACTAATCACTGTATTTTGCTTTAAAAAGTTTTAATTACAAGAAATGTCAACATCTGTGACCAAGCTGTCCAAATCTCATTGCTGTGGAAACAATGGGTTCAATTGTTTGTCCTGTGTCCTTTCTAACTGCCTCTTAGAAGTCCTCCTTCAGAGGGGTCTTTGTCAAAATGTGTGTCTTGGCTACGATCATCAAAATCATTTTGGGTTCCCAGAACAGAGTGTCTGGTGAAAAGATCTTGGAACCTGCCTTTTAAACACATTTCCAAGTGATTCTTCTGCCCAGTCTTGTTATTCGCTACAGAACCAGGTACAGAAATCTAGGCACCAGACATTTTTTTTAAGTTCTACTCACGTGATGTCTCTTTAGGGTTGCACTTTGCATGACTTTTGTCATTGTCTTCAGTCATTCAAATAAGCACAAAGCACGTATCTGTTTGAGTATGTTACAGCTGCAATAGTCATCACCGAGTTCATCACCGTGGCCACGGTTCCAAACAAAACCAGAGTGCACTGGCCTTGGAAGAACCACCTCTTGCTGCCTCGTTTTCATTCCAGGTGCAAATTTCTTGAAACACCAATATTTCTGGAACTTGTTGGGTCTGTTTTTTTCCTTGCAGCCCAGATGAATGTTATTAATTATTCAAAATGCTCTTCATTCCTCTCACCCAAACTTTCTCCTAATTTTATTCCCAAAGGAAAGCAAGGATTCACGAACAGAAGCATTTGTAATAAGTTTTGTAAAAGAGAAAGAGAAGGAACCATGACTCGGCTGAGGATGGGAAAAGGGGAGATGTGTCAGATATTCTCCACATAGAGTGGCGGCCCACTGGGTGCTTACCTTACTGGACTAGTTATTCTTTTTCTGTTTCTTTTTTTGTCAGTGGAGGTCCTGGGAACTGAACCCAGGACCTTGTGCATGCTAAGCACACATTCTACCACAGACCTCTACCTGCCCCCCTCCCAGAGCTACTTATTCTTTACTGCAATTTCCACACTTAACTAACTATAAAGTAGTTTTCATTTTAATGCTTTGTCTCACTCAGTGGCTCGTAAGTTTCTGAAACAGCATTTCCTAGGACTGATGTTTTCCAAGTGCAGTCTTAGTGCAAAGAGAAACTTTTGCTGTAAATTTTTAGGTTTACTGATGTGTTTTTCCTTTATCATATCATAAAAAAATCTCCTTACTTGTAAAAATATTTTATGATTCTTTTGGCCGAGGAAATGCCACGTCTCGATAAGACCAGGAGAACATACCTGGTGATGCCTTCTGTACTGTCAGCATCCAGCTGATGTCTGCTTGGTCCTGTATTTGCAATCATTTTCCATATAGAAAAGAACCACAGGCATAACCAAACTTAGCCAGCGATCTTTCACAAAAACGCTCTAATCTGTTGGCTCCTAGTGTAAGTGATGGTGGCTGTCCTTGTCCTTGGAGTGATTTGAGATTTTGCTCTTTTTTTTTTCCCCAGGCTGTTTATTATAAATTGTAGTATAACTGTTATTCTCAGAGGACTGACATGGGGAGGGTTTTTTTTCAGTTTTCTGTAACTTCTGTGACTTGCTATAACATCCTTCTGGTGGAATAATGACAGTTTTTGATAAAACAAAAATATTTCAACAATATTGTTTTATATCCAGCAGTGCTAGGGAGGCAACATCATTGTTTATAAAAAACCAGGGAATGTGAATATATTTTCATGACAATTCACATCAGAAATAGACAAAAATCTGACATGAACAGCCATGCCAGTAATTAATAAGAAGAGTAAATAGGTTGCATGTTAACAGGCAAACAATTAAATTATTTGTTTCCTAGGGGCATGTAATGAGATTGTTATCACATTCCCAGGAGAGAGACAAATAGATATTAAAAAGGTCTTTCCGATACCTGTATTGGCTAAGGCCAACAGCTAATTCAATAGATTCGATCAAAATCACCTCTTCTTTCACGGCTCCTGATTTATGACTTTGGCTGTAGGGAGTCATCACTCATTGCAGTTTGCTCCCCAGCGCTCATAAATTATGCCTCATAAATAAAAAGATACAATCAAGGAAATCATATCAATTCATCCACAACCTTGGAGTCTATTTTCCCATGGCTCTTGGGCTAAAGCTTCTTTAAAAGGGTAGCTTCTCGTGGGTTTTGAATATGTTCAAAGAGCAACATGGCAAAATGGGCTTCGCCAGAACTGTGGTTAGGAGAGACTCACGGCTAAAAAGAGGAGGCAATAAATCTCAAATGATGTGATAACAAATTTTATTTTTTTTTAATTTCGTGAACAGTCCTGCAGGCTGCAGTCGTAAAGGAATAATTTGCAGAAAAGCTCTGTGTAGCGGTCTAACTATCTACCTATCTGATTTTCTTTCATCATCAAATGGACTTTCTTCAGCATCTCTGTTTGTATGGTGCTTTGCAGGGTCCATTCTAGTTACGCTTTTACAGATACGGTCCTTGCATACCAGGCTCCTTTAATCTAAAACGCTTTGGATCAGGCAAGATGAAACATGATTTTAATTGAATTCTGGGACCCAGGGGAAGAAGGGAACAGCAGAACATTGTCTTCCTTTCTACTGGCACTTTTGAAATTCAGAGCTGTGAAGCTAGTAAAGAGATTACAAGACATTCTCCTTGCCAGAAAGGGTGCCTTCCGTCACTCCTGCTTAGCACCCAGCCTCGCCCTTCAGAGGCGCTCGATAAACATGAATGGCTCTCTTCTGAAATACGAGGAAGGGAAAACTGGCTTCAGGATCACTGGGAAATACTGAGATTAGCTTCCATTTGATGTTCACAATGATAATGAAAATTTGAAATTGATCACATACTTGCCCAGGGAGTTTGTGGAACCCTGCATGGAAAGGCTGTTTCTGCAGAGAATAGCCCCAAAGTGAAGTGATGGAAATGACCACAGTCATCACGGCACTTGTACCGGCTGCCACTTACCACACTTAAAACAATAGTACATGTTATGCAGAGGCAAATACTATTCAAATACTTTCCATACCACTCTAAACATGTGTAAACACACTTGAATTCCATTATGTTAACTAAAATAATAACTACACCCTACAAATATAACATCGGAAACATATCCTTTCTCCACAATTAGTTGCTAGAGTAAGCTAAGCTCACAATCACCAATTATGACTAACATCTCTAGAAATGATAGCATAGCTAACCAGGTCAGATTATTATTTATCATCCATTAATTTGACAGACTCCGATGGAGCCCCTCTGTGTGCCAGACACTACTCTACGAGCGGGGATACAACAGTCAACAAGACTGGAGTTAACACCCTAGTAGGGAGAGGCAGTCAGTGAACACAGAACAAAAAGGTAATGATCTGTGCTGGAAAGGAAACAACTTACAGTGCATACACTATACAGCACAGAATGATGTAGCAGAGAATGGGTGAACTGTTCAGGATGCATTCTCAGGAGGTAATAATCAAGCTGGGATATTAATGGCAAGAAGAAGGACACCAGACAAAGATCTGGGGAAGAACATTCTGGGCAAAGGAAAAGCAAGTGCAAAGGCCCTGAGGCTGGATTCTTGGATTTTCAAAAAGGTTGGTGCGGCTGAACTTGGAGAGTAAAGTTCAGAGAGTGATGAGATGAGGACAGAGGTGGACAAAAGTCAGACCAGGAAAGACCTCATGGAACCAGAAAGAAGCCTGCATTTTATGGAAGGCCAAGAGGAGTCGGGGTGGTGGTGGGCTGTTTCCCATTAAGGGAGGGACTTTATTTACATTATACAAGGATAACTAGATATTGAATAATTTCTATATATTTCTATCTTAAATTTTAATTTTACACATACAAGACCGTCTCCCGGCTTTTAAATTAACTTACTTAAAGTTCACAGCAACCCTATAAGGTGGGTCTTTTCATTCCAATTTTATAGGTGAGGAAACTGAGGCTTAGAGAGTAAATTACTGGCCAAGGATACAGGGCCAATAAACCACGTAGCCCAGATTACAACCTAAGTCAGTTTATCTTGGCAGGGTCAGGAGTTCATGCTCCTATTGCGGGGGGACTGGATTTGGGGCAGAACATCTGGACCTGAGTTCTAACTCTTGCCATTTTCTGACTAGGTAACTTGCTCTATCATTTAGTTTTCTGATGATACAGAAGAAATAATTATCTACCTTGCAAGGCTATTCTGAGATTTATGTGCAATAAAATTGCTATAAATTTTGAGGGATGGGGTGGTGGATAAGTACATTTATAAATATTTTATTAAAATTTTGAAAGCCCCAGAGTTGTACACAAATGCAGTTTGGAGCCACCAGAGGGTGAATTTAAGAACACAGTCTTTGGAACCTGAATTTCAAGGTTCAAATTTGAGTTCTTCTGCTCACCAGCTGTATTCTTGGGTATGTTAACCAGTCTCGCAGTGCCTCGGATTCCTAAGTGTTATTGTTCATAATAATCCTTATCTCAAATGATTATTATGAGTTAAAGCATGCGAAGTTTTTAACACAGTCCTTAGCACACAGCAAGCATTAAATAAAGAATGATGGTTATTATTATGTTATTTGTGTGGAAAGTCAGGAGAGAGTGACTTGACTGCTTGGGAGAGAAAGAGAGACTAAACAGCAATTCTATAACTCACTTCTGGGTCCATTTAGCTGTGATAAATCAACAACAGATTTGAAAACCCTCACAGCATCCTGAGGTTTGCCCACAGCTCTCTGTGTCTCTGTCTCCAGGTACTTCTCCACTCTAGAACTCAGAGTTAGAATAAATAAAGCCTGGCTTTTCCAAAATATTACTTCTACATCAAAATTTGTTGACTGGATGGCATCCTCTACATACCTTATTATTAACTAAAATTTCTCAAAAGCACCCCAAACTATGAGAAAAGGAAACAGTGGAGCAATTCAATGGATTCTTCAAAGAAAAGAAATCCATTTCCAGTTTCCATTGCAAATATGCCTTTGGGAGAGAACTGTACAATCTCCTAGACACTTACAGGCATCTTAGTCATGATCAGATAGATAAATCAATTTACAAGAGAAAACCTCGACCATCTTCTTAAAGATTTCAATTGAAGGCATCTGATTTACCTCAATATGTTAACGTTTTTGTTTCCACCTGTAGATTTGATTGCTTCCTATAGGCCAAGACATTTATTTAGAATTTAATGGAAACAAACCATTAGTCCAAGCAATCCCCCTAAAACCTTCAGATTTACTTAATGTTTTGTCAATAATCGTAGAGTGGCCAGCCGAAGCTTGCCAGGTGATCCCCTAGCTCAGAAAGAATTCTGCTGGGGAAGGTGCTGTCACAACTTGGGCAAGAAGCAGTGCCAGTCTGGGGTACAGGGCATGTGCTGGGCATTCTCCGTCTGTTCCCAAATCTGTTCTCTGCCCACCTCTGCTCTGCACCCACCAAAAGCTGGCTCTGCAGACTGCTTTACAAAAGAGGAAGAGAGTTTCAGCTTTCTCCTTCGCTCTCTCTGTGGCATCCCAGTTTGGCAAGGCTGTGCTCCTTCTCTATGGGCACGGCTTCTATAGGGCAGCCCCTCCCCACTGGCTACAGCGTTTGCTGGGTTCCAGGAGCTTCCTCTTCCCCTTGTCCCTTTAGGCCTAGAGGGAAATAGCTTCTGGCTACAGCTGTCCCTGGATGCCTCAACATCCTGCTGACTCCCTTCATCCCGTCCACACCTCTGTAAATAACCTTTTCATTAAATTCCCTTTAAATGCCCTTTAGAGCATGCTGCTTCCTGCTGAGATCCTGACTGAGGGAGGGGAGAACATTTTGAACCCTTACAAGGCACCAATAACAGTGTGTAGGCTGGGAGGGGCATCAGAGAATGCAGATTTAGAAGGGCATTTTTTTTGTGAGACTGAAGAAATGGAGAAATAGTGCCTCCTCATGTCTCTCATATCAAGGAACACCCCGTGCTCCTCAAGACCATCAGGCCAGGGAGTGGAATGAGCGTCCAGGGGAGTCTGGCTCCGAGACGGCGCTGTCCCTGAAGGTGAGGACGAGGTCTCTGCTTCTCCCGGGTCTGCTGCACCATCATTTGGATCATTCAGGTCTGTCCCTTCACAGCTGATGCTACCTTCCATGCATTTTTATGAATACATTGTCCATGGGGCTGTTTCTTTGTCTTATCAACTAAACTTCAAGCCCCTGAGGGGGAGAGTCTGTGGTTTTTAGCCTCCTGCTCCAATCCTAGCAATTGGGTTTACACTTTGAACCTGGTGGGTGCATAATAATGACAAGTTATTAAATCCTCAACTTAAAGGGTCAAGGGAAATAAGTAAAACATGTCTCTCCTTTTCCTGGATGTTCTGGTAGGACCTAAGGCCCAGGTGACTTTGGGAAGCATTCACTTTTATAGCTACCTTGCTGAACAGGAATTGTTGTGAAGAGCCAGGAGAATGGGTTGGAAATTATACATTATTTACATTCAGTTGGAGAAAATTTGGTTGCACTGAATGTTTTACGTCCAGCAAACAAGCCTCTAACACAGAGACGGGGGGATCAACATGTGCTTCAGTGAATGGTTTTAGCATCCTCTTCCCCTTGAGGGGGAGAAGCCATCCATCCCACAGGCGGCGCAGTGATTGTAACGTAGAGATGGGGATTTAGGAATGGGGGCCTAGGAGCTGCCGCGAGAGACAGGAAAGAACAGGGACTTGCACCGGTGTGAATTAGGGCCTGCTGCCAAGTGTGCCCGCACACTCACAGGCAGAAACGATCTCCTCTTGGCACAAAAGACCTGATGGCAAAACCGGACATGGTCCCTGGCCCAGTGGCAGAATTCAGATTTCCATTCACTGAAATGTCCTGATGGCCGTCAGGCTAAGTTGCAGTGCTCAGGCTCTAAAATTTTAGAATAAACACACTGCTGAGTCAGCCAGTATCAATAAATCATTTAAAACCTTGAGCTGCGGGAGTTGAGGGTGGAGTGGCTGGGATCTCGTGGGAGAAATGAACCAAACAAAAGCCTCAATGCTGGTCAGACATACATTCGTGGGATTAACACCTAATTAAATGCCAAGTCCAAAGCCAAACAGAAAACATGCTCAATAAATTTTCTTTAAATGTGATGTATAAAAACGCTTAGGGAAGGGAGGATTTAAGGGTGAAAGGAACAGAAAACAAGCAATTTGAAGCAAATAGCCAGTCACAGAATTGCAGAATCAGACTACGACAGTTGGAAAGAAGCTTAGCCGTGGGAATGCGGGCAAGTCCTCCTGGGAGAGAAGCAGCGAGGACGAGGGAGGCCGAGGTGCCTCGTGGAAAGGGCATCACCCCTCAGAGCCAGCTGTGCTCCTGGCTGGAGATTTTTACACTCTAGCATTTTATTAATGATTCACTGTCAGAGACTTAAGGATTTTCTTTCTCTTTTTAAATTTTTTAAAAAAGACTTTTCTTAACTTGGCTTTTTTCCCTTCTTTTATTGAGTAGGGGGCTGAGGGTAGAGTGGGGAGGTGGCCCTACCATGTAGCGGGCATCCTGCTAGACACATAACATTTCTCAGTTCTCATAATATACCCCCCCCTTTTTTTTTTAATGAGAAAGTGAGGCTATAGGAAATTAAGTAACTTGCCCAAAACTGTGTGATTTTTTTCACTCAGTTTCTTCACCTGGAAAACAGAATGGTTGTGAGCATCTAATGGGAAATGATCTATTTCACAGCAGCATGGCTGGTGTGTGCCGTGTGCCGGGGCAGCTCTTGGTTCTGGGTAAAAGTGTTCCCCACATACCCCTGAACCCCTGACTGTAGGAAGGGGTCTTATGAGCAGGCCTACTCAGTCACGGTCCTCTGTCCTCTTGGTCACAGGAAGATAC
Source organism: Camelus ferus (assembly GCF_009834535.1). Taxonomy (NCBI): domain Eukaryota; kingdom Metazoa; phylum Chordata; class Mammalia; order Artiodactyla; family Camelidae; genus Camelus; species Camelus ferus. The sequence continues at coordinate 3,700,000 of NC_045718.1, read as the reverse complement.
ACAGCTGTAGGATGTCGGGAAGAGACCTGTCCTTGGTTGACTTATGAATACAAAGAGAAGTTCTCTTTCAGCTCCGAGGTGGGAAGGCAATAATAATGATAGCTGCTATTATTATAATGGTTGAATAGTTTCTATGTATGAGGCACTGTCCTAAGCACATTCACGTATCAACACATTTTATCCCAAAGCAAGCCCAGGAGTTGGGTGGTGCTCCCATCCACATTTTAAAGATAAGGAAACCAAAGCACAGAGGAAGTTTCAATCTATGAATGTCATTATTTTGAATTAAGAATTAATGCTTATCATTCCTAGATTATGTTTTAACTGTTTGATAGAATTTGTAAAAAGTGTTTATTTTCAGTGTTTCTTTAAATTTAAAATAAAGTTCATATTTAAAATGTTCCCCACCACCACCAAAAAAAAAAAAAAGAAAAAGAAAAGGGAAAAGCTCTGTGCATTGAAAGAATTTCATTTAGTAAAGATGCATCTCATTTATGGATGAATCACACATTTATAGAGTTGTTTGAAAATCAGCTTTGGGTAAACTAAATTGTATCTGAAATTCACTGAAAAATGTTTGTTAATGGGACCCTGAGCTGCAGCGCTCTGCAAAGCCAGGCCATTCATCTGGGTGAAGTAGTTTAAAAAAAAAAATCCAAGTTTCTGTGATTTCTATTTCAAATCTTACTCCTTTTACTAAAGCTGATCCTTCAGAGTCAAATCCTTCAAAATCCCAGAATTCCAGAAGTTTTGTTGAAATGAATCAAACTACGAAAAAAAAAATCCCGTTGTAAATAATGATGAATGTTACTCTTCCCACCAAAAATCCAGGTCTCCCAAGTGAGAAACGAAACAGAATTAAACAACGACAGCAAAAATCAAATGAAATCCACACTCCAGAGTTAAAAAAAAAAAAAATGATTGATGGAGACATGAGCTTAGCAGGTAATATAGTCTGTCCCCCTTTCCAGCTTCATACCAAAGCCATAAACAGGACTCAGATTCAGGAAAGCCATGGACAGACCAAGGTAGATAGGCTGGTCGTTAATTATCATCATGTAAATTAGGCGCTTGTGGGGAGCAGGCTGCACTTACTTAGGCAATCAGTTTACGATGGTTTAGGACTGTGATTCGCAACCCTGGCTGTGCATTAGAGTCACCTGGGGACCCCTTGAAATGCACTGATGCCTGGACCCACCCCAGAATCAGAACTACAGGGGGATGGGGAAAGGCTGTTAAAGTTCCCCAGGTGACCCTAATGTGCAGTCAGGGCTGAGGACCACTGATTCAGGAAATCAGTGCTTGAAAATCAGGCTTAAGTAGCATGGCAACAACGCTGCACCCTCTGGGGCAGTATTTCTCAAAAAAGTAGGTTGTGAATCATCTAAGCTGCTTGTTAAAAAAAAAATGCAGATTTTGGGGAATCCCCACCCCACCCCTTGGTATCTGCACTTTGAAGCACTCTTTGGGCAATCCTTTTTGTACTATAAACACTGGGAGCCACTACCATTAGGGCATTCAATATCGAGCTATTACTCAAAGAGCTTATACAACTCAATAAGAAAAAAACAAACAATTCAATCCAAAAATGGGTGGAAGAAGCTAAACAGACATTTCTCCAATGAAGACATAGAGACGGCCAGTAGGCACATGAAAAGATGCTCAGTATCACTAGTTATCAGAGGAATGCACAACAAAACTACAGTGAGGTAGCACGTCACACCAGTCAGAATGGTGTTAAAAAGTCCATAAACACTAAATGCTGGAGACGGTGTGGAGAAAAGGGAACCCTCTTACACTGTTGGGAATATAATTTTGTGCAGCCACTATGGAAAATGGTATGGAGGTTCCTTAAAGAACTAAAAGTAGAGATGCCATATGATCCAGCAATCCCACTTCTGGGCATATATCTGAAGAAAATCTAATTCAAAAAGATACATGCACCCCAGTGTTCACAGTAGCACGATTTACAATAGCCAAGATGTGGAAGCAACCTAAATGCCTATCGACAAATGACTGGATAAAGAAACTGTGGCAAAAAAGAGCAAAATAATGCCATTTGCAGCAGCATGGATGTGTCTAAAGATTATCATTATAAGTAAATCAGACAGAGAAAGATGAATATCATATGATATCACTTATATGTGGGATCTAAAAAAATGGCACAAATGAACTTACTTACAAAACAGAAACAGACTCACAGACATAGAAACAAACTTATGGTTACCAAAAGGGAAAGCGGTGGGATTAACAGATACAAACTATATACAAAATAAACAAACAAGGTCCTACTGTATAGCACAGGGAACTCTATTCAATAGCTTGTAATAACCTATAATGGAAAAGAATATGAAAAAGAATATATATGTATAATTGAATCACTATGCTGTACACCTGAAGCTAACACAACATTGTAAATCAACTATATTTCAATTAAAAAAAATCACACCAATAGAATGTGCACAACTAATTCTTACTTCACTTTGATTCAGAATGTGTACCTACATGTAGGATGGCTACTTTTTGAGTGTTCCTGAAAAGTTTCTGAAAAAGGAACTTAACTTGATTCAATCTACAGCATTTTCATATAAAACATAACTAGATACTCTTTCTAGAAAACTTCTTGGCTTTATCGAGAAATTGTTGACAAATAAAATGTATGACATTTTTTAAAAATTGAGATATTACTGAAAAACTTAGAAGGTGCTCATAAAATCACATCGCTTTTTCCTGCCTTCAGACTTGCTGGTTCCCAGGCTGGTTGTGTGAATTGTTGTGAGGTAGGCGACATTTGTCGGTCCTTGGCGTTAAGATCTTCTGTAGCCAGTGGTTCCCTCCTCTCTCAGTAAGAATCTCATTTCAGCTATTTCTTGACCCTCCCATCCATCAGAAGTTATCCACGCTCTATCCTTTTCCCCGGGTGCTATCGCTGGTCATTGATGAATTAATTTAGACTAGAGAACGCTGTCCTGTTCTACCACATAACTAAATTTTGGAAGCTACCTTCCATGACTTAAAACCAGAAACGAAGACAACGATGTCTGGCCATGTAGAGGGGTGTGGGGATGGACACATGACCCCCTTAGGCACACCAGGTGGAAGCCACCTACCCAACCACAGATCATCACCACCTGCCTGATGAATAGGTTCACATTTCTGGGCAGTTTCTCAGTTCTTTGCTTTCATTCCATACAAATATATGGATTGCTTCAAAAATACACTCCTCTGCGGACGGGTCAAATCACAGACATGTTGGATGAACCCATGACTCTAGGACAATAAAGGTATTTTCTGAAAAAACAACTTGAAGATAAAGTAGCCCTCAGACAGGTTTGAGAGCTATCTGAATTCATCTCAAAGACAAAATGTTCTTTTGTTAAAGGGAAATCAATTTTTTTAGTACATTACTTCCTAAATGACTTCTGTAAGATAACTCGGGATCCATAAAGACTCAGCATTTACACAGGCTAAATAAATCCAATATTTTAGTTTATTTATTTTGGCATTTAATCTATATTTTTGAAAATAATTCCTGTAAGGACTGGATTTTGGGGCTGATAGGCTAGATTTTTTCTCTCTCTCTATCCTTATGCTGTAACAACATAGGATTAGCTACTAAATGCAATTTTGAGACCAGTTTGTTATGAAAATCAAATTAAATAATTTCGTTTGAATACAATGAGTATGGAAGATGAAGACAATAATAACAGTTACAAAAGAGACAGTGAAGCCTGACGTCCTTAATTCATCTCCCCTCTGACATGTGGGTCCCCTGGTACCTGGCTGTCCTTAGCTTCTGGTGAGAGTACAGCTGTTGGCCTAACGGACACCCTCCTGGGCTCACACAGTTCCTCCTGCCCTTCCGCTGACCCTACCCCGGACTGTCCTGTGCAGTGAATCACTTCTCGGTCATCAAGGACTTTGTAGTTAATAGACATTGTTTAACAATCACTAGGACCAGGTGGCCTCTATGCTCTGTTAGTCCCCAAACAATGATGAAGACCTTTGCTGACATATTCCCGGTGAAAATAGATACCCTTTCAGAAATCCTGACTTAGGAACGCACGTCCTATCTCCAGGCACCTACACCCAGACTCTAGATTAAGGATAAAATTGTCCCACTGGTTCCTTCGCAGGGCAGAGGGCAGCTACCAGTCTTCTGAATCACTGTCCACTCAACCCCACCCTGTAAGTTACCCTGTAATAAACTGAGCCATTGATTAGATGGAGGTTTTTCAGTCTCAAGGTACCTTCTCAGTTCGGTGGGTATTTTTCATTCCCTCCGTCCTCCAACAGCAAGACCCATGCTTGGAGTTTACCATTCCTTAGAAAACCGATGAGACATTATAGATCATGTGGCCAATTACTTAACCCAAGGACACAACATGATGCCAAGGAAGCTATCATCACTGGTTTGCTTTTAGTATCCGTGGGTCATTTAGTTTTGTCTAATTAGAGGCCAAAGATTTCCAGGGGCAAGAGCCATCAATCAATCAAGAGACCACCTCTAAGCGAAGGTGTAAGAGAAGGGGGCAAACAAGACCACTGCTCTCCGCCCTCGGATCAGCCCACCTCCCATTCTTGGAGGTGTACTGTTCCTTTGCTAAAGAAAACCTTTAAAAACTTTCACTACACAATGCTTCCATCTCCCATCTGAATCCTTATCTTTCTGTTAAGACAAGAACTGGGGTCTTTTCCCTTCCCCGTTCGGGGTAACAATTTGACTGCAAGCAAGAGAAACTGATTCTGACTTAGGCAACAGAGTTTCTTGGGAGTACAGTCAACCCTCCTTATCTGTGGTTCTGCATCCACGGATTCAATCAACTATGGATCGAGAGTATTTGGGGGGAAAAAATTCCAGAAAGTTCCAAAAATCAAAACTTGAATTTGCTGCCTGCCTGCCACGATTTACATAGCCTTTACATTGTAACTATTTACATCACATTTATATTGTCTTAGGTATTATAAATAATTTAGAGATGAATTAAAGTATATGAAACGATGTGCACAGGTTACATACAAATACTACTCCATTTTTATACACGGGACTTGAGCATTTGAGGATTTTGGTATCTGCAGGGGTCCTGGAACCAATCCCCCTTGGATACTGAGGGACAACTGTATATGAAATGAAAAGAACAGTTGGGGAAACTTGCTTGAAAATGACAGGGATAAGAAAAGCTTTGGAGTTGAAGTTAGAGATATTTTATCAGGACCTCTTAGCTCCCCCTTTTAAAGTTGAGTTCCTTTGCTGGCAAGTCTGCTCAGCCCCAGGCAAGCCGGAGGGGCTGAGCACGGCTCAGGTGCCCACCACTTGGCTAGGAGACAGCCTGACACGTTGACTGCCACTCGCACCAAGCCTGAGCCCAGGGTGGAGGAATTCTGCCCCCACGGGAACTGGGGCTGCTGTTACAAGAAGAATGCAAACGCACTCTGAAGGCAAAACAGAGCAAACCTAACAGAAGTCTTCTGTAGATTTCAGAATACCTTCACAATATTTTTCTTAATTCCTGGCTTTTGGGGCATATGCAAGGCCCTCTTTTTCAGGCTGTCCTCCTACAAAACACGCACAGGTTGTTTGCTTTCCTCTAGACTTTTCTCAGCAGCCTGTGACTTTCTTGAGGACAGGGGCTGGAGATGCTTGCCATGAGATTTTATTTCCTCTTGGTACCATTAATGAGTCATTTTCAAAGCAATCTTTTCACAAGGAGTATTTCCGACCAAGGCAACACTGACAGACGGAAGCTTAAGGGTGGAAACCACTTCGTGAGTAAGGAATGCAAATGCTTCACCCGAAATCTGCGTAGGAATAACACGCACATGTCATGCAGACTAAGCACCACAAAAACGAAGAAGGCAAATGAACATGCCCTTCCCTCCCTCGTTAACCACTCACACCTCCTAAAAAGAATATTATTAAATTACTTAAGCTCCATATTTTTTTAAGTAGCTTTTCAAATTGCAAGCACTTCTTCCAGGCAGGCGTGGAGATGTGCACACCATCTCAGTGTGAGTTGTTGGTATACACATTTCTTACCTGGTACTCATACTCTGTGAAAGGCAGTAGTTCAGCATCCTTAAAAGAGGTCAAGCTTCCATTATAGGTTAGCACTGGACTTGATTTTCCAGTCTGAGTTGCTACTTGTCTTCTATACAATTCGTAATATAAAACTTTTCCATTTGGCTGGAGAGGTTCTGTCCACAAAAGGGAAACCGTGGGCTGGAAGCCCCCTGGAGCCATCTGCACCTCTAGGTGTGGAGAGGGCTGCTTCTGAGGTGCAGTCTCAGGGGTCTGGATAGATGTCCAGTCACTTGACCCACATCCCAGCCTGGTACAGGCTTGAATTCGAACTTCATACCTTTGGGACACAAGGCAGAAATGATTCATTATTGGCAAAATAGATTTTCATGGGAAGAATCTTTCAAAGACCAAGTGTTTTCTGAAAAAACAAAAAGATACGTTTATATTTATTCTTGTCTACAACGAATCCTTTTCAAGGACAACAGTCATATTTCCACGGAAATTTTAGAACATTTTCAATCCTCCTGGCTTTCCAAACTACAGCAAAGATTCTCACCTGTCTAGTAAGGGTGGACCGGATGCAACTCTTCCCTAAACAGGAATGTACAGAATCAATAACCTTTCAAGAGTCTCTCCAGCAGGAAGCTGGTATTCTGCAGAATGACTGGACACAGTGAGGAAGAATGCAGATCTTGGGAGTCTGCACCAGTTTTCCACAGCCCTGGGCTCCTCCTCCCTCTGTAGCTGGAGCTAAATGATTCCTCAGGAGTGTTTCCAGGTCAGGAAGGAACATCACGGAGTTAAGGTCTCTGTGGTAATAAATCCCCTCACCTGATACCTGACATCTTAAAACAGGCTCCCTAACACCACACAGAGACCTTCTGGGGCCAAAGTTTACCCAGCCACACACCAGATTATCAATCACAGAGACACCTTATCACCATCCAGTTAAGCTCAACCAATCAATTACGTTTTTCCTCAAAGCTGGTCTCCTGCCACTCGGAAAGGTCTATTTACATAGCTGGGATGTTTCCATTCCAACAGAAGGGGCTTTTGTTAGTCTTAAGTGCCTATGGCTGCAAATAATTCCTTCCCCCTCCTTCCCATGCCCCACTGACTTTATGACACCCCTAATTTCCCCCCAAGCTCTGGCCACCACCTACCTTTCGCCCTTTATTTCTTTCGGTTCCAGCCTTTCCCTCTTCAATTTTCTGCTTTCCTTCCTGCAGATAATCACTGCCTTCTGTTCTCTGACTTGCTTTCTTTCTGTTTCCCCTCTCCCTTTCTCCCTTTGGGGGCCTCTCATTCCCCTTTTCTGCTGCTCCTTCTCTCCCGCTCCTCTGATGCCTGCTTCATCTCCACCGTGATGGGGCTACCAGCTGTGACTGGCAGCTCTGACTTCTAAGCGATTCTGAGAAGCCAGTTTAGATCTTCCACATATGGATTATTTGTTTTCAGGATTATCTGTGGCAGTTTTAAAATTCTGGGTCAGATTCTTTCTGTTTCTTAGTGTATTCCCAGGATCTCTTTTCCAACTAATCAGCTGGCAGTACCCCAAGGAGAACACACGAATTTGCAGTCTTCAATAAACATCAATCCACTGGAAGGACCCCAAACGACACGAATCCCAACTTCATATAGAAGTGACATTCTGTTTTAAGTCATTAATGTCACTTACGTCTTCAATTAAAGTGGACAGGCAAGAGACATCTTGTTGCCTTAAATAGCATGGCTACGTTTCTCAGAAAAATCAGACTTTCTTTTTTCAGCCTGAGAGAAGTGCCCTTTTCACATCTGGAAACCTTTTCTTCCCTAGAAATCCTTCTGAATACGAGTTTCAGAGGGGAGCAAACTGATTATGATCTTTAAAACCTGCAGGGACCAGTCAGGTAAAGAGGAAGCCAGTATAAAATGTATAGCTTTGCAGCTAATGTGGTCCTTTTTTATGCCTTGAATCAGAGTAAGATAAAAGCCAACTCACACAGCATGTGGAGTAGCTAAGGAAGATACCTGTGGAAGTTTTAATTACTGTTTAATATTTCATGCGAACCTAAATAATTGTCCTGAGTAGATGCACAGAAGACCGTGAATGTTGCACTGAAACAGCACTATGTATCAGAGATAATTACCGGAGGGATCTGATCCACACGTCAGTAGACTATAGTAACAGCTGAATCTTACCGACGGTGGTTGGAAATCAACACCCTCCCAGCCTTTAATTTTTTTAAGTGGTTCTGTTCATTTTACTAAATTTTAAGCATAATATGACTTTTATTACTCTTCTCTCTGGGGATTTTAAGTTACTTAAAATGTGATGGGGAAAAATGCCAAGCTATTCTTTAAGCTATAGGAAGAGGGCTGCTGGTCAGATTCTTCTGTGTGGAAACATCTGTGCTCATCAGACAGCACAGAGGGGACCGCTGAGAAAACATGAGCTGGCAAGGTGGCACCGTCCCGAGAAACCATGAGATCAGAGCTGGGGGGACCATGAGGGTGGGGCAAATGGAATCAGGGGTGCCTCATTAACCCTGGAAGAGGTGCTGGATTCAGTAAGAAAGACTCTCCCTGGAACAAACTTTGGATCAGCCCAGCTCTGGCTGGCAATAGCTCTCACTGACTGGCACTTTTCTCCTTCTTTAACATAATACCTCCTTTTCCTCCCAGCCTAGGTCAGATAGCACGACTAGGGTTCTCAGACCTGTCCAGGTGCTGTCTTGTTTCCAGGAGAAACCAGACTCAGGGAAGTGGCCCCAACCTCCTTGCTACTTGTTCCAGACATCGTGATAAATCGCAAACGTTTGTAAGAAAACTGACTCTCAAAACATCACCTGCAAGAATTTTGCTCTCCAGGAGTTATGCAAGCAGGTTTTGGCTGGATGAGGATGTGGTTAGTCCACTTGGAAGGCTAAAGGGATGGGGGCTGGGGACACTACTTATCCTGCTACTCGAGTCTTCCTTGGAACTGACTGCGGGCTCACTCAACAGCAAGGGCAGTGGCCGGTTCTCAGTAAACCCAGCGTCAGCTACCTACCTGTGAAACGGCTTCAGCTGGTTTACCGTCAACGACCGTGTGCCAAAAGAATTATGAGTTGTGTTTATGTGTATGGCTTTTGTTTCTCGTTCAAACAGCTCACGGATAAAGGAGGTGTAGTTGACGATATGACCATTTGTCCTGACTGGAGGGTCCCAGGTCACTAAGATCTCCTGGGGGCCCTTGGCCTGCAAATTTGGAGGTTCCATCCCTGAAGGCGCAGAGGGGCTGGTCCGATCTTTGACAAGTGGACTCAAAACACCCCCTTGGCTGTTGTTGGCCATGACCGTGTAGCCATACTCCATGCCTGGGGTGAGAGTGAAGTCATGATAGCGAGTTTCCAGGCCGGTATACAAAAGGGCTCCATCCCTCCTAAGTTCATAACTTCTGATCTGGCCGTTGGGGGTTCTCGGCGGTTTCCAGGTGATTTCTATTGACTCTGAGCCTGTGACCTGCAGTTTCGGCGGGTCCATGTTCTGTGGTGCAGCCTCCATCGTCCAGGCGGAGTTTGCTGCGCTGGCTGTGCAGCCTCCGTTGGTACAGGCCACCAGGGAGAAATTATACCGTGTGTAGGGCTGCAGGTGGGAGACCAGCAGGGACAGGCTCTGTCCAGCCAGGTACTCCTCACCATCAAATCGAAGTAAATATTTAGTGATCTCTCCATTTTGAATGGATGGTGGCGACCAAGATACATTTATTTGAGTGGCACTGATGGTCCAGAGGGCTGGAGGGCTGACCCCTGCAGGGGCAGCCTCAAGGGTTGTGACGCTGCTGGGCCTGCTGGTGGAGCAGCCTCCCCTGGAGCAGGCTGTGATGGCGTAACTGTACGAGGAGAAAGGGAGCAGCTCTTCATCAGTGTAACTGAAAGTCATGGCATCAAAGCTGAAGGGATAGAGCACCCCATCCCTGCGAAGCTTATAGGACTGGATGACGCCATTCGGCTTCTCTGGGGGCACCCAGGAAATCAGCAGTTTGGGGGGGCTTACAGATACCTGGGCTATCTCAGGTGGAGGGAGGCCCTCTGGAGGGGCCTGCCTTGTCTTCACTGCACTCCAAGAGCTGCAGGTCTGGCCGGCTGAATTCCAAGTGTGGATTTTATATTCACAGTGCACCCACGGCTGCAGACCTGTGTCGTTATACAGAAACATTTTCCTCTCGGTATTATATTCTGTGAAAACAATTTTCTCATCGGCCTGGATTGTCTGATTTCCCCAAGCATTTCCCTCAAAGCATCTGCGCATCACTTCGTAGCGAATGATCTTTCCATTTGGGTTCACAGGCTCTGACCAGCTCAGCTCAACGCTGGTGGACCCCACAGACTGGATGGTGGGAGGCAGCTGAGACTGGGGAGCCGCTTCCTCTGTCCACAGGGGCTGGGGTGCCGAGTGCGCACAGCCGGCCCTGGTGCAGGCCTCCAGGGTCAGTGTGTAGAGGGTGAAGGGGTCCAGGCGCCGGAAGAGAAACTGACGCCTCAGGCCCGCGTACTCCAGGACGCCGTCGCTGAAGACACTGTATGTCTGCAGGGAGGGGAGAAGCAAGGTGTGTGACTTCTTGGTGTAGGTGTCTCCTCCCTTTAACCTTTCCTGCCTCCTAGCCCTCATCTTGATGACTCTAACCAGAAGACATTTTCTGATATTAATTTGGGGAATATGATCTTTGCCTTTTCTCTTTTTTTAGGGTTGGCTATCACGTAAGCATGTATCTAAAAGCTAAGGGCTATTGAACCTGATTCTTGGACTTGAAGAGTGTTCATGGGGTCCCCTCCTATTTTTCTTTTATTAGAAGTGGGGAATAGTATTCAAGTCCCCTCTTTTATAGATAGTAAGTGCTCCTGATCTCAGCCTGAAGAGGCTAAATGGGGTCCGTCTACACTGTCCACCTCCCACAGCATTTACTGGGAAATGGAATGATAATGCTTCATCACTTGTACCAGGGTGCCAGGGCGGAAACAGTGTCCATGTCTGTGCGTAAGCACATGTGCACATACGTGTGTACAAATACATGTTATACGTGTGTACAGAAACATACATACAAACCGATGACTAGGAGAGGGCAAAAAGCACCATGTTTTCTTTTGCCAGCTTTGGAAGAACTGATCGTTTCTTGGGAGCAAAGTATTCTTTCATTCTGGGGAAAACCATTTGGACACTCCTGATGCAGATGCAGAGCAATTTTCCATCCCACACTATTCATTGTTCTTTGGGGAAGATGGGAAGTCATTTAATTGGAATCTAGCTGTTTTTGAATGGTGGTCTCCCCACTCTTTTCATGCTCCGATGCCCCTGAGAGACAGGATACTTTCCTGTAGGTGGTAGTGACCCTATGATGGTGCCTCTTAAGATGAAATGGACACACATCAGAGTCCCTTGGGAGGCAGGTCTTCCCACAGGTTCTTCCTGGGGAAGCTCGACTCTGATTGGACTGTTGATATACATTAATGTGATTGAAGATTAAATAGCCTAGACTTGGAAGTCTATTTGTGTTGGACTATTATATTTTGGTGTGATTTTCTTCTTGGCGTCCCTGGGCAAGATCACACCCCTGAGGGAAGGGGAACAGTGTATTTTCTGGAGAGAGCTTAGATTCCATAATCAATTTGAGCCTCAGTGACTCCCTGCCTCCCCCTCTAATCGTATTCACTTGGCAAATCTCTAACTAGTGTTAAATTCCACTCTCCTTCTGTACCATAACTTCTAACTGGGTTTGGAGAAAAACACTCAAATGTACTGACTGGTCTCACTTTAGATTTCTTACCAAAACTTCTTAATAGACGTTTACCAACTTGTCATCTTATTCTATTGTCCCATGTGCTTGCTGTCTCATTTTCCAAAGTGATGATTTCGTATCATCTCCTTTCCCCACTAACTGCCAACACCACCCTCCTTCCCTCACAGGTGGTTGTTGACATGATGGGACATTTGACTGAAGAAAGTGGAGGCCGTCAGAAAAGAATGTTCTCATGTTACACATGATTGCTGCCATGTGCATGTGAATCTGGACACACTATCTGCCTGCCTTCCTTTGGCCATGGATGAAGTGCCTCCCCCAACACTGAAGGCCACCTGAGCTCTGGGTGCTCCACCCCCTCCTCCTTCCTACAGATTTCACTCCTGGGGTTATTCTCATTCCCTCTTGCCTCATCAATTTATCCCCCTCTACAGGGTTATTTCCATTAGTGTTTAAATGAACTCTAGTCTCCTCCACTGATTTCTAAATAAAACTTCCTGACATCAGAGTCCCCCGCTCCTGCCCCATGTCACTGCTTTTCTCTCCATCTCCACTCCTTTAAAGAGCTGCTGTCTCATTCTCTCTGGTTTCCCATTTCACCACTTGATCTTCTTGTCACGACCACATGACCTCCTCCTCATTTCCACATCCAGGGTCACGTCTCCGTCGTCATTTTACTTTCTCTCTCAACGGCATTTGGCACATTTTCTCTTCCCTTTGGGAACATGCCTCTCATCTACTTTTCCTTCTACCTCCCTTGCCTGGCTGGGTCCTCTTCCTCCCCTTGACTGTAAATGTCTGTACTCCCCAGGGCTCGAGCCCAGCGCTCTTCACCTCCAGTTACGTCCTCTCTGTAGCTGGTCCCCTCCAGGCCCGTGGGTGTGAGTACCACCCATCTGCTAATGAATTCCATATATATATAGAGAGACAGAGCTCCGTGAAGAACTTCCCCGAGAGTTCTAGATTTGTACCTCCAACTGCCTACTGGTCCCCTCAAACCTGTGCATCTTCCAGCCTTGCCTTCCCAGCCAGTGACTCAAGGCCCAAACCCAGAAGTCACTCTGAAGGACTCCTTTTCCTTCACGTGTCACATCCAGTCCATTAACAAATCTTGCCATCTCTACCTTCTGAGTAGGTCTCCCATCCTCCCATCCTGCTCTACCTTCACAACTCCCACTCGAATTCAAGCTACCATCACGTCTACCCTGAATTGTTCAACAGATTCCAAACTCCACGGGTCTCCTTATCCCATTTTCTACCAGAATGATTTTAAAAACACAAGTTTATCTATGCTCTTCTTTTGCCTAAACCCTTCAGTAGTTTTTTCACTGCACTCAGAATAAATTCCAAGCTCCTTATCAGAGCCCACAAGGTTGGCACAATCTGCTTCCTACCAAACCCTTGAATCTCTTCTAGTATCATCTTTCTCTCCGCACACCCCCCCAATACTTCAGCCACTTTGGCTCTCTTCCCTTCATGTGAGTACGCCAAGTTCATTCCTGGCTTCAGGCTCTGTGTTTGCTGTTCACTTTGTCTGGAATATTTTGCTCTCATATCTTCACATGACTGACTCTGTCTTGTCATTCAGGGCTCAGCTCAAATGTCAACTCAATTCAAGTGATCATCCATTCTAAAACAGCCCGAGCAGGCATAATTACATTATTCTGTTTGATTTTCTTTATAATGTTCATCACTCTCTGAAATTCTCCAGTTTATCTGTGTACTAGCTTTTTGTGCGCCTGTCTCTGTCTTGACCATTCATGTATTTGTACACACACATAAGGTCTGTGATGGCAAGAACTGGGCCCGTCTTGTTCACTCTTGGCACTTAGTAGAAGCTCAAAACAGTATTTGGTGAAATTGAAATGAAGATAAAAGGAGTAGGTATTTCTATTACCAATCATGCCCGGAAGAGGCAGACGCTGGGACGGGAAACACACACTCACAAAGAGCGGGGCTTTGATGGGTGTGAGAGCAGAAACTCTTTTTTTCTGATGGGGACCTTTGGACTGTGACTTGGATTTTAGGGCCAAGCATCCTAAGTCTCAGGCCTCCTGTCCCAGAGCGGGCAAAGTCTGTCTCTGTCACAGCGAGGGGGCTGGCAGAAAGCAGCTAGCTTCTGCTCCAGGTGGCGGGCCTGGAGGTAGGCAGAGAGGCATTCATTGTGCCAGGCAGCTGCAGGGAGGCCCACAAGGATGGCCTGGGCCTGTGAGCTCTAGTTACAGATCCAAGTCATTGCTGTAGGTAACTTCCTGTCCCCCTCCTCACAGGGTCTTCAGGGAAGCTTTAACCGAAGTCGCAGCTTACTCTTAACTGTTCTGTGTGGCATTAGTGGGGGAGTCTTTGCCACCCTGAGAGGGAGTTGTAAAGGAGAGACCGAGTGTCTCTAATAGCTGCAGGGTGTTCAGTCCTGGCCTGCAGAAGACAACTGATGAGGGCCTGGGTGGTGGCGCAGGGCCAGAGGGGACTAGAGGCTGAGGCAGTAACAGACAGACAGGTGCGTCACCACCATCCCTGGGGAAGAGCACCAGAAGGGAGGTGAGGCTGATTTTCATGTGGGCGATGGTTCAGAGCATCAGAATGTGGGCTAATAAGGGAAACGCAGCCTCATTTGCGCTCCCAGACTGGCTGAAGCCTGGGCTGTATGTGTGGCATTAATAAGACTCCTCCTGATGGCTGTGTAGGGACGTCAGGGACTTAGCAGGCATGTGGGGCTTCCTGTTTCCTGCTGAGCGAGCTCCGTTCAAAGCGCAAATCAGGCAAAGTTTAAGCAAATAGCTGGGTGGGGTAAATCAGGAGGCAGGAAGAACACAGTCATTTAGAGTTTGGTTCTGGTGTGACTTCCTGGCTTCAGACCCCAGTTCCATCATGGCAGTGGGGGCTTGGGCGAGGATTCAGCCTTAAGTGCCCCGTGAGTGTTAGCGGTACCTACTGCGTAGGGTTGATGTGAGGATTAAATGAGATAATCCACAGAGAGCACTTAGCCAGTGTTGGGTTCTCAGGGAGCATCACACACGTGAGCTGGTTTTCTCTGATCTATGGTTAAGCACCTGGAGGGGCCTATCAGGAAGAATTAACCAGGCTGTGAAGGGAATCTTCCCACAGCGGCCTGATGGTCTGTCAGGGCTCATCTACTTGTCTGGCGAACGCCAAACATGATTTCACATTCAGGGTAGCCGTTACCTTAATCACGCCATTGGTTCTGGCAGGTTCCGACCACTGCAGAAGCAAGGCCCGCCCGTTCTCCTTCTGCTGTACTGTGAAGTTGCTCAGTCCACTTGGGGAAGATTCTAGGGTGTGAACCAGAGTCCAGGGGCTTGAAACTTCTCCTGCCTGGTTTGTGGCCACAACACCCACGTGATATGGTTTGAAGGGTTCCAACCCAAACAGCTGGGCTTGATGGCTTGTTCCCTGTAAGAAAAGGAACAGGTTAGTTTCCTCTTAGAAATTGCTGCCAATTGCTGGACGGTCATAATCTGACCAAAGTACCCCAGCAACACAGCACAAAAACACAGAGGAGTTTTGAATTATTAAGAAAACAATATGGTTTTTTCTTGTTCTTAACACGCTAAATAGATTACCTAATGTTGTGTGATTTCAGACACACACATAGTGTGGGTCAGATAGGATCCTGGCCTCTTCAGAGTTTGCAACCCAATGAATGCGATATATAAAAACAACAACAACAACAAGATCTACGATGTCTCAGGTCGGGGCTGCATTTGGCTCATGATGGAAATCAGCGGCACCAAGCTGTGTGGTACACAGTAGGGTAATCTTAAGGGTTTAGAGATCTAACCTGAACAACCCTAATTCTCTCTTATTAAACCCCAACACTATTTGTTTATACCTAAGACCCTCCCCATCTCCCCAGTCTCCCTCTCTCAATTCTCTTGGTGTATGTCTACATCTTACAAAAGCTATAAAACAAACACAAGAAAACAGCAAGCCGACTGAACTATGAACGCGCAAACAGCCTGAGAGCAGTCTACCATTAACGTAAACGTGAAAATATTCTCCTTTGTTAAAAACACCATAACTAAAACTAGGCAGTTGACGAAAAGTAATGGTCAGCTAGGCTTTGAGTATTTGGTCTTTGTTAATTTAAAAGGAAAGAAAAAGAGGAACAGCACAATTGCTTTTTCTCTGCCTGGAGAGCAGCATTTCATGTATTTTGCATAATTAAACTGGAGCTAAGAATCCTAATGTTTTGAAAGAGCCCAGAGTGTTCCTTCCACATCTGGGCTGGATGGAAATGTCTGTTCACCAATAGGAATTACGTCTGCAAGTGTGCCAGGAATGTGCGTATCAATAAACACACACAACCACACACTTTGTGTTGTGTACCACACCCACTGGATGTCAATAATCAAGAGGAAGTTGTGTTTTTTTTTTAAACTGGTTTAATAGGATATTTATCCTTAATGTTGTGAGATCAGCTTTGATTTGTTCAGTGTGACAGTCTTCCACTGTCCTTTTGCCTTGTTGGGCACAGGAGGAGGAATGGAAGATGAAGAGGTGGAAGTTATTTCTGCGAGTAGGTACCCAAAAGCATCAGAGTTATGTGAGTGGAATTTCTACTTAACTCAAGGGCACCCAAAAATCATTATAAATAAAATCTAAAACAACGCGGCAAAATCAAACAACCATTTTCCAAAAAATTTGGTTAGACAAAACCAAAACCCACTGTGGAAATAATTTTTGACACCATTTCCTCACATTCTTGGTTGTAAGTTTTATGTCTAAGTTCACGTTTCTTGTTTCTTATTATCATTCGTATTCTCTAAGTTCATGTTTCTTATTACAAACAGAGAAAATATAATTTCCTTTACTTATCCAAAAACTTGTAAAGTCAATTTTCCTGTTTCAATAAGTCCCATTACGATATTACATGCTAACCTCTTGAAATCTTTTAATATTTAAACATTTGCGAAGCGACCAGACTCTGAAACAAATTTTACAGAAATACTAATTTCTCTTTTTTAAAATATTAAAAGTTGGATCATAAATATTTAAAACTTATTTCTCCACAACATTGGATTGGTCTTTTAGATAAACAGAGCACAGAACTAGAATGACCATAATGAATATTAAAGCTGAAGATGCTACAAGCCCCGATTACAAACATTCTTTTCTGATAAATGATTCCTTTTCTGCGGAAATAGGGCAAACACGGGCAAGATTAATAATGCAAAAAAGAACAATTCTTTGTTCAGAGTGTTCAGGAATAGATGCCAAGAAAGCATCAGCTCCAAAGCAAATAGTAATCACCTCTAACAGATTATATATAAAAAAGGTAGGCTGTTGGGGGACATTTAGAGATAGCTTTTGTCATAAGAAACATGAAAAGCATGTGGGCTATAAAGCAAAAACATATGTATATTGTCAATAGCAGCACCTGCTCCATTACAGTTTATTTCAGAGCTGAGGATTCCGTTCCGCCCCTAGATGGCAATACTATCAAACACTTTTGGTAACGTGAGTACTTAATGATTAACCACCGACGTTCAGTCATCCAACACACGCCAGGCAACCATTTAAAAAGGAACAAAATATGATTTCATTATAGATTCTTTTAGTAAACATGTATCACCAGATCTTTGAGTGCAGAAGTCTTCAAAATGCCCTGGCTTCAAAACCTCCACCATCAAAAATGTGGAAATAGGACCCTCAGACCTGATGCTGAAGTTCATGCACGCCTGGCCCAGAAATGTTCAGAGGTATATTCCCACAGAAAGTGATTACTACAGTTGTTTTGCTTAATTTTGTCTATAGTTTTTTTTTTTTGGGGGGGGGTAATTATGTTTACAAATAAATTAATTAATAAAATAAATAAATTCATTAAAAATAAATAAGTTTACTTTTAATGGCAGTACTGGGGAGTTGAACCCAGGACTTTGTGCATGCTAAGCACACACTCTACCACTGAGCTATACCTTCCTCCTATATCTTCTTTAAAAAATAAAAATAATCACATATCATAAACATAAAGGAAATGTGAAGGAGGATTTTTAAATCATAAATTTATAATGACAACAAGTTCCTATATTATGTTAATTTATTTCTGAAGAGCTACAACACACAGAAACACACACACACGCCTTAAATAAGCCTCAGTGATAGACATACTTTTTGTCAATATTTAGTAAAGTCCATATGAATAAAGCAAAACTTCAAAATGGCAGGACTATCCTTGCCAATTTATTCTTTGACATTTTAGGAAATAATCGATATTATTCTTCCCTGAGTGGATTTCCAACGCCAGAGTTCATGATTTTAGAATCCTACTATAAAATCCGGGCACAGGTCACCCTGTGGCTTGGGGTGTGTCTTGTTTATTCATTCAGGGACTTGTTCTTTGCCTCCAGTTTGGCATATTGGCTTGAGCACTGTTGATCTTAAAGGTACTGGATCCCATTCCTTCCTTTGGAGACGTAGCATTCTGCCCCACTGACTGGGAAAAGCCCACCTTGAAAACCACGTTCCTTCCTTTCACTCCTCTGCTGCCCCGTTCTTCCTTCCCCTGGGGAGACGATCTTAATTCCATCCTCTTCCCTCTTGACGTTTCATTGTCATTATTCTGCTTTTACTTTCCATTTCCATCTTATTGTGTCTTTTGAGATATAATTTTTGGTTATCCCTGACCTCTGGGCTACCAACTTGTACTTGCGTTTCTTTCGTCTTTGTCCCATCCATGTCCACATACTATTCCTCTATTTTCTATTTAGAAGGACACTAACTACTTACGTTAGGCAGCAGATGAAAAGAATGACTCAGTAAAGGAGAACAGGAGTAATTTGTTCTCCGCAACCTCGTATTTCCAATGAGACTGAAGCTTTTTGTTTTTAAACTCATGTGCATGAGCGTCAGAGTAGGGACACAAATCAGTGAGTCCTTTAACGAGACATAAAGGCGAGACTCTCTGGAACACTCCGCCAGTTGAGGTCCTGCTGGCGATATGAACTACATTTTAACCTCTCAACTCTGCTCCTGGGGGCACATGAAACTACTTGGAGTCTTCAGCAGTTTGACAATTTTACACCATCTTCTCTGATTATTTTTGACGACTTGAAGTGCCCCAAAGGTGGCCATGGGGTTTATGTAGGTTGAAAATGATCAAAAATTATCATTGATCTGTAGCTGTCAATAAAAGGCAGCGTGGGGGGATTCCCTGCACAAATGTTTAAACTGCATAAAGCAACCTAGCTTAGTCATCTCTGAGTCTATTGATCTGATGGTCCAGCAGTTTCCAGAGCTCTCCCTCTGCTTTAAGGTGCATTTTCACGGAGCCCATTTACCTTGGCCCTTAGGACTCCTCTTATCCTGCTGCCGGTAATGAACCAAACAGGGATGTCTGGGCACTGCTGTGTTCACTGCCAGAGGCTCGTGTGTGCTCATTACATTTGGGAAAGGGCTGGTCCCCCTGGTCACCATCAACATCATTCCCAGCCCAAGGGGTTCCTCCTGGCCGTACTCCCTTCACCTGGGCTCCTCATTTTACAATGGGTGACTTTTGGCTTATAAATCCCAACTCAGTTGCAGGGTTCCTTTGCCTCCTTAGCTCTCAGGAATGTCAAGACCCAGAGGATACATCATGTTGGAAGTTGGCTTTCTTTTGTACAGAGAGCTTCAGAGAAATCTAGATTTAAATACATTAACTGACGCCTTCTTTCATTGAACCACCTGGATGCTGCTTCTCATTTTTACCATAAGTTAAAGTTTATCTTGTCATAATGGTAAAATAAAGGAATGGTCATTGACAAGCTTCTGGCTTCGATTACAACCGTAACTCTAGAAGTAGGAGAAGTTCTCATTTAGCATCACCTGAAATTCACGGCTTTGGGTAGAGCACATCCAGCCAGTTGGATGACCTTTATACATTGTGATGAATAAAAAAATCAGCACAAAATGTTTGTCTAGATTTCTGAAAGGCAGATGACTTGGGGCATTAAGTTTTCCTCCCACAAATATCTACATTCAGAGAAGAACAATACGTGGGAAGGGGGAGGTATTTTTCCCCTCTTTGAAGTACATCATTCATTTCATAATGGGGGGGGCGGTCAATGCAAAAAGAAGATTCACAGATGTTTTCTTTATAGACAGATGGGCCCTATCAATTTAATCTACAAAGCAAAAGCTAGGGTTCTCACAAAATAAATGATGGCACCTCGGTTACCATAAAAACATTGGGGAAGAAAAGAATGGATTTGAAATGGCTCATTTTTCAAAGGAGAAGGGGAAAAAATTAAATTTGTGATAATTAAATTTTAAAGTGGCAAATCAGTCACACTAAATATTAAAAAGCAGTACTTCTGATCTATCAAAATTAAAATGTGCCCACGCTGTGACCCAGCAATTTCACTCTGGCAATCTATTTTATGGTAATACTAG
This sequence comes from Camelus ferus, assembly GCF_009834535.1. Lineage (NCBI taxonomy): Eukaryota > Metazoa > Chordata > Mammalia > Artiodactyla > Camelidae > Camelus > Camelus ferus. Next base: position 3,679,829 of record NC_045718.1, on the reverse strand, counting down.
TAAAACTGCACTAAAATATATGTAACAGAATTTCACTTACTCCAGGCAGTCACATTTATTCAATCCTTGATTAAACACATATCTATTGAAGGCTTCCTGTGTGCTCGGCATCCTCCTAAGAGGACACAGCAGAAAGCACGGGAGACCAGGGCGGTACCCTCCTGAGTCTCACATTATAATGAGGAGAAATGGACAATATACAAGCAAAATGGAGAGAGAGAGAAAGAGAATTAGAAAATTAGAAATTGTGACAAATTATGATAGAGGGTGATGAACTAGCATTTGGGTTTAGGTGACGGGGAAGAGTGAGAGTCTTGGTTTAAGAAGAATGGGTGAAGATCCTTGAGGAAGTTCCATTTCAGCAAGAATGCAGAAGGCTTGTGAAGAACTAGGGGAGAAACTTTCAGGCAGAAGGAAGGACTGGGTTGGAAATACACATCTGAGAGTCATTGTACATCTCTCCCGGCCAGTCTCAGATCCAACGGCCATCCCAGCCTCTCCACTTTGAGGTCTAATACATCTCAAACTTAGTAAGTCTCGATGTGATCTCTTGATTTTCCCTTCTGTGTAGTCTGTACTATGTAAAATTGGTTAAAGAGGAATTACAGCTAATAACCCCCTTTTTGTGGCAGTGAGTTCTGCCCTTGTAAATAATCCCCTTCCCCTGGAGTGCAGGTAGGACCCATAACTCACTTCTACCCAATGGCCAAGTTATGAGAAGTCACTCACGTGAATATAGGAGACACTGTCTTAGCTGCATGACAGTGAAAGTCTCCTGTTGGGCTTGAGGAAGGAAGCTGCCATGTTATGAGAAGGTCTGTGCAAGAGCCCTGGGGCATGGAATGGTGAGCGATTTCTAAGACCCAAGGGCCAGCAGCCAGTGAGAAGCCGGAGCTCCCAGTCCTACAGCCATGAGGAAATGAATTCTGCCAACAATGTGAAAGAGCTTGGAAGTCAACACTTCCTTAGTCAAGCCTTGAGATGAGAATGTTGCCCAGGGGACACCCTGACTGCAGCCTTGTGAACAAAAGACCCAACAAAGCCATGCCTCTGACCCACAGGCACTGTGCAAAAACAAATATGTGTTATTTTAAGCCATTAAGTTTGCAGCAATGTGTTATGCAGCAGTAGGAAACTAATACACCTTCCTGTGTGGTTCTGGGTTAAAGCTGGTGAGGTATTTCTTTGTTTTTTTAAATTTAAATTTTTTTATTTTTGTAGGGGAGGTAATCAGGTTTATTTTATTTTTAACGGAGGTACTGGGGATTGAACCCAGGACCTCATGCATGGTAGGCATGCACTCTACCACTGAGCTGTACCCTCCCCACTGGTGAGAGATTTGGAGGATGAAAGTAAAGCAGCAGCCATTCCTCCTTGAAGTTCATGGAGGTTACACGTGGAGATAAATAGGCACAGATGTGTAAGTGGGTTTCCATTTGTCCTCATTCTCCTCTGCTCCACAGCTGGCTCTGCCTTCCACTTGCTAACTCTTTGACCAACAGTGGCCCCAGGTCTGTGAGCTGAAGTTTGGTGCTGTCCTCACAGAGGTGCCAGCTATGCAGAGGCACAGTGTCCCACAGACCCTCCACGAGCTGCCTTCTGGCCGTTCCACTTGGGTGGCCAGTTGCGCCTGGCTTCTTAAGACTGGCTGGTGGCCATTCCTTGACCAATCCTCTCACTCCTCTCTCTGAGTCTTCACTTTCCAAGCTCTTCCCACAGTTGTGTAAGATATAGTTCCATAAGAAATCTCCAAACTCATAGGGTTCAGTTTCCCCAAGTGAAAGGTGTCTGGTGCACCCACCAAAGCCACTTCACCTGCCATCTTCCCTTCTCCCCAGTTGATGACAACTCCATCCTTTCAGTTGCTAAGGCCACAAACTTTGAATTCCTCCTCTTTTCCCTTCACACCTACATCTAATCATTAGGAAATCAGATTGGATTTATTTAACCTCAAAATACATCCAGAATCCTTGAGTTTTCACCACCTCCACTCCTGCCATCCTGACCCAAGCCATTCTCTTCCATTTCTACCAGTGCCACGGTTTAATTGGTCTCTCTATTGTTAGCCATCAAGTCCCACTATTCATACAGCATCCAGAGTGATTTTCTGAAACACAAGTTAGATTATCTGCCTTCTCTGCTCAAAACCTTGTAGTAGCTCCTGTGTCCTTCAGAGTAAAAACTCAGTCTTCCTGTCCATCCTCTCAGTGCCTCTGACATCATCAATGATCTTTATCCCCAACGCAAGCTGCACTGTACCACACTGGTCTTGTTGCTCTTATTCAAACACATCAAACAAGCTCCTGCCTTGAGGGCCCCGGACTAGCTGCTTCCTCTGCCCACAACCCACTTGACTCCCACATCTGCACGGTAACTTCAGCTCTTCCTGTAGGAAGTTACAACCTACCCGCCCTCTTCCTCCTCCTCCATTATGGAACCCCTTTACCTTGCTCTGCCTATATTTCTTGTCCAAAGCACTCAATGCTCATTTCCAACATATCATATAATCTATTTATTTATTATGATTATTTTTTCATTGATCTTTCTTTGTAAGGATGTGAGTCCCACTGAGAGCAGGAACCTGTATCTGTTTCAGTCTCTGCTCCATACTGACTGTCTCTAATTGTGCCTAGTATAAACACTCAAAAAATATTTGTGCTATCAATGAATACAGAGGAATTAAAAATGAAGGTGTGGGGTGAAGAAGAGAGTGTAGGGTGTGGCTGAGATGAGTCTAAGAAGAGGAAGAGAGTGCAGGTGGAGGAGAGGGCCCAGGACCAAACTCAGTGAAAGAAGCAGGATGAGGATGAGAAGCCCAATTTGCAGGGACGAGTCAGTAACGACGCTAAGAAAAGACCAGCAAAGTCGGAAGCAAACCAGGAGACTGCGGTCTCACGGAAACCAAAAGAAGAGGAGATCATGTAAAGCAGGTGTGGTCACAGTGTCAAATGATGCTGAAATGGGAAACAAGACACACACAGAGAGGTCTTTGGATCTGGTAGCAGGCGGCCTTCATATCAGCCTTTCAGGGGAACAGCAGGGGTGGGACTCCAACCGGAGCGGGAGGAATGGAGAGCCGGTTGTGTGGAGGCAGAAACAGGGAATAGCAACTTGAGTCTTCCGAGGATTCTGGCTGTGAAGGAGGGCAGAGGAATAGGATGGTAGCTGTAGGGGCCTGTGGGATCACATTTCAAAAATAAGGGAGATACTAGAGCGCATTTGTATTTTGATGGGGATTCTCCAACAACGAGGGAGGGACTGATGATGCAGCTGAGGTGTACTACTTCTAAAAATCAGGACTTCCTTTTCCCTTTGCATGTGGAAACCAGGTTAGCCAAAATTCTCAGTGCAGCAAAGTGATCCGGGTAGGCTCAGGCATCAGCCAATGAATGTGGAGTTGGCTGTAGCCTCCACAACAAAGTGATGTTCATACTAAAAGCTACCGTCACTGTGAGCTTAGCTCTCTTCAGACATAAATTTTAGAATAATAAAGTTTCATTAAAAATGAAGTTATTGCTAAACTGTAAGTCCTGTAACAGGAACAGGGTAATAAAAACATTTTTTAAAATAATTTTAATTAAACCATTACTTCCATGTGAAGAGGATACAATGAAAAGTTCCCTGCCCAGTGGCAACGACAGTTACCAGTTTACCATTTTCTTCTGTGTCCTTCCTAAAGGAGGATCATTATTTTTGAGCAAAGTTTTTACTTTTATTAGTGGCAGACCCAGCACTGAGTACTTTACACGCATTATCTCATTTCATCTTCACAACAAAGCTCTGAGGGTGGTAACAGTACAGATAAGGAAACTGAGGCTTAGATAAGCAATGAGCCCAGATTCCAGGCCTAGTAAGTGGCAGGGTTACACTTTTCTTCCTGTACTACACTGAGCTCAAATGTTCCTGTCACCTGCATCAGAGGTTCTCACGTTCTGGCCTCAGGACCCCTGTTTCTTAAAAATAATAGAGGATCCCCAAAAGCTTTTGCATCTGTGCTTTATATCTACCAATAGTTGCCATATTAAAAATGAAAGCTGAGAAAATATTTAAGAAGAATAAAGAAACACATTCACATAGCCAGCAGAATGACAACATCACCACACCTCATGTAGCTTCTGGAAAACTCCACTGTACACTTGTGAGAGGGATGAGAGGAAAAAAGACACATAATGTCTTCATATTAATATGAAAGTATTTTTGACCTAGCAGACCCCTGAAAAAGTTTCTGGGACTCCAAGGGGTTCACGAGCTTCCCTGTGAGTACCACTTAACTACATTATACCTCGTTTTAATTGACAGTTCCAATTAAAGATTAATCAAAGATTTGTTTGAACTATTATGCAGTGAAGAAAGGAGTCTTAAATTTCCAACTTTTGATAGACACACTCATAATACTTGTGATTAAATATGAAATATCCATGTATACATAAGTCCTATTAGTAAAACTTTAAATTAGGGTTAAAGAGTCAAAAAAATTATGACTGGAACTCTATTCCAATGGCCTCATTTTGCAGTGGAAGCTAAAGACCAGATGGTCTCAATTACCTGTACTCGATCCTACAATCCATCAACACTAGATTTGCAGCTGACAGTGAGATTCCCAACTCACAGACACGCACACTTTTTAATCAAAATAAAAATTATTGCTTGAAACGAGGTGTCCCAAATTTCTTTGTCATAACCATTGCTACCTGGGAGAGAGAATGAGTTTGAATTTGTTCATAGATCTACTTCCTTTATTAATGGTCTTCTACTGTATTAATCTGTCTGTTCACTTGTCTGTCCTTACCATGAAGTGAACGTTTACATCAGGATTATTTCTTAAACTTACTTTACATTGGTTTCCTCATAGGTAAAAAGGGAATAGTTATCACTACCTTTTTCAGTTTGTAAGTTTTAGTGTGTTAATCCTTAGAATAGTTCCTGATACAAAGTAGGCATTTAACAAGTGCTAGATGTTACTATTATTATCTTAAGCATCTATGAGATGCTCCTACGCATAAGATATTCAATAAACATTTCTGAAGTTACGAATGAATAAAGGGTTGGACTCTAAAGTAATGAATAACACAAGATATTTTTAGTGCATAATACTCTGGCTTATGTGGAGAATATATGGAGAATGATATTTTTAAAAAAAGGCATAGCATCTTATGAAAATAAGTACATCTTTCAAGTTAATACTTAAATTATTAGCTGTAAACACTAGCCTTGTAAATGTTTACTGTGAAGACCTAGCAGATATTGGATAAATGTGCACTGAATAATTGAGGAAATTCTTTCTTGTTATTGATGTCAACTATTTGGTCTTTAGAAATTTATTTGCATACATATGAAATTGAATCATACAATAATGAGTATGATTTTTCACTTTTACCAGTAGGGTGTGCAATATGAGACAGTTTTTGTGTTCTCTCATTTTTGAGAACACCTGACTTTGGGGGTGGGCTGAAAAAGATAATGCCTTTCTCCAATGAAGAATAAACCCTACTATTATGTAATATGAGACATTTGCAAAGGGAGGTTGGTGCTACTTAGCTCAAAATAACATTTTCCAGAGGGTCTTGGGTATTAGGATGGCAGATAACTCATTCAGTCCTCATGGATTAGTTTATCCTCAAAAATAGGAAAATGCGAAAAATGTTGTGATAGTAGATGTAAAAGTATACAGAAAGTAGGCAATTTCAGAAAAATGGAAGAAATTAAACAAATGCACTTAAATATATTAATCAGCTTTAAAACAAAATCAAGCCCTGAATCATCCCCTTACTCCAAAAAAGCCCAGGACCAGAGAGTTTTACCAGTGAAGTTTCCTATTATTACTTTTAACTAAATCTGTAACAGATACTTGATATTATGTACAAAGGGTTCCAGAAAAAAGATAAAATGGACCAGATAACAAAACTTGTTACATGTTGATAATAACAAAATTGGATAAGCACATAACAAGAAAAATGTGATTTTATAGACCAAAATCACCTGTGATTAGATGAAAAAGTCATATTAGCTAACAGTATTCAATAGAATATTTAAAAGAGATATCATCTCGCTCCTGGGCATGTATGCAGAAGGAACCCTACTTCAAAAAGACACCTGCACCCCAATGTTCATAGCAGCACTATTTACAATAGTCAGCCTAAATGTCCATTAACAGATGACTGGATAAAGAAGATATGGTATATTTATACAATGGAATACTATTCAGCCATAAAAATGACAACATAACACCATTTGCAGCAGCATGGATGTCCCTGGAGGATGTCATTCTAAGTGAAGCAAGCCAGAAAGAGAAAGAAAATTACCATAGGAGATCGCTTATATGTGGAATCTAAAAAAAAAAAAAAAAAATACAAAACAGAAACAGACTCACAGACATAGTATACAAACTTGTGGTTGCCAAGGGGGAGGGGAGTGGGAAGGGACAGATTGGGAGTTCAAAATTTGTAGATGACTATAACTCAAGAGAAAAAAGTTAAAAAAAATTTAAAAAAGAAAAGAGATGTCATGACTAAGTAGGATGTAGCCCTTAGAAAAGTTGATTTACATATGACCTTCTCTTAACAGAATTAACAAAATTCAACACCTGTTCATGGTTCATGATAAAAGCTCTCAGCCAGGTAAAAATCGAAGAAATTACCCTTAATCTGACAAAGAATATTTATTAAAACCATATGATATATTATATTTAAAGTTAAAGCACTAGAAATCTTCATTAATATAATAATCAAGTAAGACAGGATGCCCTCTATTAATTATTGTACTGATAAACCTAGACAATGCTCCACCAATTTTTATTTTTTAAAGAGGTATGCAGCAGAGACACTAGGGCTCACCAAACGTCCATTCTCCAGCTCTCCTGCACCTAAATGAGGTTATACGACTAATTCTTGTCAAAAGGATGTGTAGAGATGGGCTGTTAGCCACGTTCAGTCCTGGACCTTTAAAACATCTTCTAGAATCCTTCAGCATGCTCTTTCCCTGTCATGGTCCAGCATTAATATAAGATGGAGAAGGGCCACCAAACCCACTATTGCCTTCCTCACCTTTACTGTGGGAAGCACTGATATTTGGAGTTTTATTTGTTACCACAGCATATCCTATCCTATTCTGACTAATACAAGGTATATGTGTTTAGAAGGATGAGAAATCTGGTTATTGACTACTTAAAAAATCCAAAGCATCTAAAAATAAATTATCATAGCATTCACAATATTAGGCTCAAACCCAGAATTCAATCACATTTTCCAGTAAGAAATATGACAGCCAGATTCTTAAACTTACACTCTATAGTTACAGGAAAGGTAGGAACTGATGCAGTCTAAATTCTAGTCAAGAGCATTTAATTACACGGAACAGAAACTCATTTTGACTGGTTTAAGGAGAAAGAGAGAAAGTGAAACAATAGAACCCAGCACATGAAATACCACTTCAGCTCTTTGAAATTGGAAAACTGTCAGAACTTAGAGTTTCTCTTTCTTTCTCTGGGGTGGCATGATATTTCTCTCTCCTCTTTCCCTTAACTTGCTTTAGTTCTTTACTCAGTGTCCAACATGGCTACCCATTCCCATTCTAAAGACTATTACAGCTTTAGCACTTGGGACCATCTGACCCCTGACTCTGAGCATCTTCAGAGAGGGTCTGAGTGGTTGTTAGCTTGGCAATGGATTTGTTGGCCATGGGTCATCTGTTGCTGGGGACAGGTAGGGTCGGATAGCACAGACCTATGTCCCCAGGCCTTGTTATCAGCATAAATCACAAGAGGAGGCAAGTCTCAGTGAAAGGATGTGTAATCACCCTCAAACGAACACTCCCTATAAAGGCCCGACCTTTGATATTAGATATCAGCTCTCTATGGCTGTCCCTGGAAAGACCTTTCCACTTGTCCTGGCTGGTTACTGATCTGATTAGCATCCTGTCTCTTAGATTTGAAGGAGTCCTGAAGCCTATTCTTCAAATGAATGTTGCAGAATCGGCTAATTTATTGTTGAAATCTGAGTGTCAGAGATCCTTCAAAGTCTTTTGAGCTGCTCTATTTTTTGTCATCTCATTTCTGCTTTTACATGAAGGCCCATGGAGGCAACCTAAATGTCCATCAACAGATGAATGGATAAAGCAGATGTAGTGTATATATATATAGTCTGTCTGTATGTCTGTCTGTCTATCTATCTACGTATCTACATACACGTATACCATGGAATACTACTCAGCCATAAAAAAGAATGAAATAATACCATTTGCAGGAACATGGATGGACCAAAAGATTATCATACTAAGTGAAGTAAGCCAGAAAGAGAAAGACAAATATCACATGATATCACTTACATGTGGAAAACATAGGTGGACACAAATGAACTTATTTATAAAAGAAACACTCATAGATATAGAAAACAAGCTTATGGTTACCAGAAGGGAAAGAGGGTGGGAAGGGATAAATAGGGAGTTCGAGATTTTCAGATAGTAACCACCATATATAAAATGAACAAGTTCATACTGTATAGCACAGGGAACTATATTCAATATCTTGAAGTATCCTATAATGAAAAAGAATATGAAAAGGAATATATACTTGTGTAACTGAAACATTATGCTGTACACCAGAAATTAACACAGCATTATAAATCAACTCTATTTCCGTAAGAAAACCCCACAAAGTTAATGCCACCTCCATTTGGGAAAGTTTCTTGACTCCCCAGCCAATGACTTGCTCCTCCTCTCCGTTTTTTACATGGCTCGGGGCATTTCTTCATTGCATTATAGTGATCTATTTATCTACCTTCTCTCCCCATGAGACCTTGAATTCTTACAGGACAGGGGCTGGGGATACAAAATATGTTTGACATCATATGGGTGCATAATAGATTTCTGCCAAATGAATATATTATCTTTTATTTAAATTTATTTTTATTAAATATTAATTTAATATTTTACTAAGAACTTTATCTTATTGGCAATATGCTAACTACTTAAAAATATTCGTCATGGAGTATACCTCATTGCTGTGAATCGCTGGACTCAAAGGAATCCAAGACACGCTGTTATTTTATGTAACCCTCAGAAAGAAGAAAAGTGCTTCCAATTGAATGAAGATACAATGCTTTTTTATTACTTAGAATTTTTCTTTTATATCTGTGGAAAGACACCTTTAGACCTGCATTGGCACAGGTTTTTGTTTTCGTTTTAAATTGTATATTAAGCTGCTATTTCTGTGCCTGTCTGTGCAAACAGTATCTTTTCATTTTAATGCCAAATCATAGTGTAATCTTTTTGAAGACATTTTAAGTGGCAATTAAACTCAACGCGTGTAGCACTGACAGCGTCTGTAACTCAACTGAAGTGGCAGGAGTGTGAACGGCATCGATCAAGTTTGTGCAGGCACAGGAAATGACAAGTTTTGTAACAACTGCCGCCTATAGCGATGGTAAGACTGTGAGATGCACGTGATGTCAGGGATGGAGCAATGTGAAATAAGGTTCCACAGAAATCAATGAGATTTCTGTTCTCTGTTTTACGAGTTATCTTTCCTGAATAGAAGCACGTACCCTGTGGTCACAAGGCAGTGCATGCCTTCTGGTCCATTTACTTTAGCAAAGCAAACTGACTTGTTCTTGGTGACAACGACAGGACTAGGAAGCTAAAGCTGGTCTAGTTAAAGGGCAGCTGAAATACGCTGCCACTCTGGCTATAGTGGGACTAGCAATGGCACAGAGTGAAAGCCAGACTAGGAACTCAAGATGATGTTGGGAGGACGGTCACAAGTGGAAGATGTTAGGACTTGGGCTGTGCACACAAAACAGTGCGGAAAGACACATCTGACCACTCCATTCAGTGCTGCTGCTACTTTCAAAGCTACCCTTAGCAGGGTTGTGGGGGTATAGCTCAGTGGTAGAGTGCATGCATGCATGAGGTGCTGGGTTCGATTCCCAGTACCTCCATCAAAAATAAATAAATAAGTAAATCTAATTTACTATCTACCCCCGCCCCGGCCAAAAAGCTATTCTTAGCATATGTTCTAGATGTTTTTCATCCTTTTCCTAAGAGTTTCTCAAAGGGCTAAAACAGTCAGTGCTTGCTACATGGCAGACACTTTCCAAGTGCCTTATGTATATTAAACTGTTTAATCCTTAAAGTAACCTCATGAGATAAATACTGTTATTGTGCTCAGTTTTTAGATAAGGACATGGATGTAAAGACAGGTGAAGCAAATTGTCCATGGTGATGTAATTACAAGGTGTAGAACCAGGATTTGAGTGGAGACACTCTGACTATAGCTCACAACCTTGAAGGCATGCTGGGTACTGGGTACTGCATCAAATTCCTCTCAGTACCCTAGTAGCACCGCCAGACTTTGGAAGGTGGAAGCCTGCCTGTGCTGCTTCTCAATACAGGCTCTCACTTCTTCCTTCCAGGGAAGGAGGAAAGGCTTCCTTTGCTCTCTGACCTAAGCCAGTTTACTGTGCTGCTTTCTGGGGAGTCAGGCTGAACGATGACCTCAAGGAGAAGCAAGGGGACTAGAAGGATTGCTCCAAATAACCACCACTCCAATAGCTCACCTGCAAGTCAGGAAAAGCAGACATTATAAGACTAAATTTTCATAACGCTTCAGGCTAAGAGAAAAGATACTGCAAAAGTAGACCATCTTCCACATCTCACTTGTACCAGGCTCCAAAGGGGTTAACTGTTAACGACAAGCAGAGCCCAGGTGGTTTAGGTAGATGTTGGAGGCACGTGTTAGCAGTTGTGGCATGATTTTGTCATTCCTTTGAAAACATTTCAATATAATAGGATTTAAAATTTCCCCTTTTCTTTGGATTTTTCGGTTAATATTGGAATTAAATTAAAGCATTAAGTCAACCAGCTTAGTGCAAAGCAAATTATGTCAGGTTCAGCACTGAGGGCTTCGTCATGGAATAGCTATTGACTCAAGCTTATTAACTTGTAAATCCTCTAGTTTCAGATTATGATCTATTGATTATCTGCTTTTATTTGCGCTTTAAATGAATAAACAAAAAGAAATGATCATGGTTAGTCATTACACCTTAAGAGAAAATGTACTTAAGCTAAGCCTACTTAATTAAAAATAAAAACAACTTTCATTTGTTCTGAAAGCTGGAAGTTGTGGTTCTTATTTTTGTTTGGGCAAATCAAAGATTGTTTTTAATTTTGCGTAATCATTTTTATTATACTTTTGGACAAAACAGAAAAAAAAAGTTTCCCACTGAGGATAGAAAGTGTGCTATGAATTTGGCATTTTGAATGCATTATTAAAATTATTCTACAATCTATTATTTTGCTTGGCTTGTCTGAGCAAATACCAAAAACGATCTCTTTAGTGCAGGAAGAAATTCTCTGAGAAGCCCTGTGACTTATGTCTGGGAAATGAGGCAAACTCTGAGAGTTGAGGAGCTTTAATAAAAAAGCAGTCAACTTTTGGAAGACTGTGGAGTCCAAGTTTTGCTCTGTCACTCAAACAAGATGGATGCTGGGCAAATTATCTACTTTTTCTGAGCCTTAGTTTCTAACAGTTAATATATTTCTCATGGACTTTTGTGAGGATTAAACCAGATGTCCTCTCTGCAAGGACCTGGTACATAATTGGCACTCAATAAAAGTGCTCTGAATTAAATCTTTGCTAATACAAGCAGTGAAGGAAACGGGGGTCTGCTGATTTCAAAGGGCACATGTTTATTGACTTATTTATAATTGAAATATATTTGGTTTATTTATAAATACAATTTAATGCTTTGTTTAAAGCGCTCAGCAAAGAAAAATGCTGAGATTGGTTTATGGTCTGAGGGTCAAATCCACAGTCAAATATTCACCTAGCATCTAGTTTTTTGTAGCATGTTGCTGGGCACAAAGGGGAGTGGAAAAGAAATAGAAAGCATGCGAATCCTAGGTTTCAGGAACTTCAGCCCATTAGGGATGCTAGACTCACATTTGCGAAACCATTGCAGAAACACTTGACAACCAGCACTAACAGTACCCATGCCTGAAGTCCCACGGGCTTAAGTTAAATAGTCACAAAACACTCCACAGAAAGGACGGACTTTGAGTATCAACCTAGGAGAAAATGCACTAGATATATGTGGTGTAAGAGGAGCACTGTATCTTTCAACGCTGGACTTAGCAAAATTAAAACACATTTAAAACTCACAGAGTCATAGTCAGACGGGAACTTAACAGTTAGCAACTTGACCTTTACGACTGATGCCGAAATCCCGGAAGACTAGGAGGGGAGGAATCCTTTCGAACACAGTAAGGCTAAAGATCAACTTGTAAAAGTTTTATTTACTGTAACTCAGACTCTGGAATCAGCTAATTTAGAAGAGGAATGCTTCTGTAATGGTTTCATCGAACTGAAGTTAGAGAACTGTTGTCTTGTCATTTGGATTACCTTTTGCCACTAGGCAAGGAGGCAAAAAAAAAAAAAAAAATAGAGTTTAGATCAGTGGCTGGGGTGATTGATGGAATAAAACAGAAATGCTGCTCTATTAATGGAGACTGGGAATCTCACACAAGAGCCTGGAAATCCCTCCCTGCCTCCGTCACTTTTTGCGACCACCTTGCCAGGCTCATAGAAGATTATGAAAGCGAGACCATCACGAACTCAGATCCTTCAGGAATGAGTCTGGTCGAGCTTGTCAGCCACATCACCCCAGTTCATTAGGGAGATGAGAAAGGGAAGCCCATAAATAGCATTACTGGCCTCGTGACCTACTCAAGAAATAAATTCTGTGGACTCCATTGTTTTTGTTTTTTGTTGTGTCATATATATAAGTATTTATTTTCTCCTTTTAGCCTGATACTGTATATATGATGTATTGGGGTGGTTACACTTATAATTTAACGTTTGGGCTTTATATTATTAAAACAAGATCAGGCAAAAAAAGAAAAAAAAAAAAACTAGAGAAAGATTCGGGACATTATCAAGAGCTCCCGAAAGAATTAAAAACCGTGGTGCAAGTAGAACACCTAAATTCATAACTAAATGAAGAGCCAGTAAATGTCCAGTTTGATATTTCTTCCTTATGAGGCAAGCTCTTTATCAGCCAAGTATGAGATATAAACACTGACAGTCCAATCATACTTGACCAGAAATTGACAAAAAAAAATTTGTTATTATCAAGGAGGCCACATGGAAAATGGATTGACATCTTGTATCTAACAATGAATCTTTCAGTAAGTGTATACTGTGTCTTGAGGTACCAGCTAATGATGGTATTAGCTCATGATTAATCAAATATTCTATTGGTTTTATCTATATCTACTCCTTTTAAAATGTCTGTTTTCATAGTGTAAACAATATTTGCTCACCAATACATATTTTATAATCTGTAAATAAGTAAACATGTATATAATGGGAATATGTGCTCCCAAAATCTTATTTATAGGAGTGTATATTCTGAAAAGTTCGGAGACAACCAGACTATACTAACATTCTTCCTTCAGGAAAGGTATCATTAAGAAGGAAAACAGAGCAAAATCATTTTCCCCTCTGAAAAATAAAATGTGATCTGGTCACTAGCTTATCATGAGTAAAGCTCGAAAGTAAGAACAAGTAACTCGTCGAGATCCTTGCCTTGTAATGGACAAAGTCCTGTAACACTTTTTGGAAGATAAATGCTTAAAGATGATTTGTAAAAAAAAAAAAAAATCTCATCCCCTGACTAATTTCCCAGTGGGAAGTGCTGACTATTATTGATAAAAAGGATACCGGTGGTCACTGCCCAGACGGCACTGTGAAGAATACAGCTGGAGACAAAAGCCCTATAAAATGTGCATGTCGCAAAGTCATCCAAAACCTCTATTATGGACTTGGGCTATTTTAACCAGTTACACTGTTACATTTATTTTATTAGTTCTTTTGACTATTTCTCAGGTTGAATGATTTGATTTAAATTCTCTGTTCAGCTTAAAGACTAGAGTGACGGAGACCAATGCAAATATAAGTGGCTTCGGCAAGGTGTGAAATATTTACACTGCCTCTCGCTCCCGTGTTACTCACAAGGTTGTAAATAATCAGTTACACTGCAAAGGTGCTGTGCTGGGAGGGAAGCAGGGAGCTCAGGGTACCCAGGGCACTCCCGTCCCAAGGAAGCAATGTTCAGTTATCATGGTGACTGTCATCTTAACAACTGTGCAAGTGCATCATTCACTGTGGGTGACTCGAAACAGATGAGGAGGAGCTGAAAAATGGAAGAATTTTCCTTGTCTCATGTCTTTCTGATAACCAGGCAGACTACAGAGCATGAAAGATGAGGCCTGCCCAATTCAAAGCAGAGCACATAGTCGCCATCTGGGCATTTTAAAAGTAGGACACATGAAATGCTCAGATGTATCCCCCAACAGGGTGCAATAATACAGCAGTAAAAAGAAAACTACAGTGAACCACAGCCACTTTCACACTTGCAATCATTCTAGCACAAGAAGAGGCAAGGATTTTCCAAAAAACCTTCCTAAGATGCTCAGGTGCACCTTAACTGCTCACACGTTTGAGAAAAGGGGAGGGGGGGGCGATTGGGGAGGTGGGGGAGGAGCTTCGCGGCTTAGCCGTGGAATGTGGTATGTACCCACACCCAGCAGAGGACACTCTCCTCATGGAAAGAAAGGGGGACCATTCTCCACGGAGAGCTCAGCTTGAGGGCTCGGAAATGAAAATACTCAGTCGACCACACACACTGAAAGAGTCAGAAACAGTCACTGCTGACAGAAATCCTGACTTTTACAATGACGTGTTTGGCTTTCAAAGATTCATGCAACCGCGTCTTCTAGATGCTGTCAGAGGTAGATCCTTAATTTTCTGAACTAGAATTACAAAGTCACTCAAAAGTTAGGAAACAAAGAGCATTACCACTCTGTCTTTTTGGATCTCTGAAAATGAGCTCAGGATTTCTTATTTCTGGAAACCTCCACCAGCTCCCATAGATCTGCAAGGCACAGAGTCCAGTAACACTGCACGGTAAGTCCCTACTGACTGCATTAGTTCAATTAAGAAAACTCTCAAATCTTCACTCTCTTCTAATTTATTCTTCTGATGTATGTTTTGCAGTAAGAGAGAGAGAGAACATTATTTATAGGAATAAATATCAGATATATAGAAGCACAGACTCTCTGGCCACAAAACGAAATTGCATAAGTTAATATGTTTAATACGTACACTTAAATGGAATTCTAATTATACAGATAGGTTGTTGTATAACCTGCTTAAGCTCATTCATCTTTGCAAAAATGAGTGTTCACAGCATCAAATAAACTCGTAGGCTCATCTGCTGACTTGTGAGCTGATGAACAGAGAGGCTCCAGAATGTAAATGTAAAAAGAGGCCCCAAACATCCTAATGAAACTAATCATTGGTGGGAAGAATATAAGACCACCTTTCTGCCTTAGGAAGAAGAAACTCTGAGGAAATACAAATGAGAGGGTTAAAGAGAATTTATTTTAAGAAGAAAAGTTACCATTTAAATTTCCTTCTTTCCAACTGAAACTCCAGATACATTTTTCGAGGAAAATTCCTCCAGATTTTTTCTGGAATTTCCAAAGATTTTCTTGGGGCACGGGGCGTGAGGTGTCTCTCTTTATGTATCATTTTTTAATTCTACTCCTTGCTGAGGATTCTTATCAGCCAACCTCACCAATTTATCCTGCCTATTTTGTACTGAATAAATAGCACACACTGTTAATTGGCCACCTGGGGTTCAAAGAGTGGAAATACGGAGCTGGTGTCTGAACACTGTAACTCGCTGACAGGATACTGACCACACTCGATCTCACAAGATTTAAAACCAGGCTTCGTTGGGCCAGTTGCCCCTCCCTCCCCTCATTCCATTTCTTGACCAGACGGTGAAGCTAATATAATTTTTTTAAGTGATTTATTTCTAACAGATGTGACCATCCGGCCGCAGGGACTTGGATGCACAATGCCCCTAACAACTTTCATTTCTGGATATAATAAGCATATATTCCACTAATAAATAATTATCACTCTGTTAAGGAAAGGATGCCAAGGCGTGAGGTACGATGACCAGGTACTTCTGAGCAGAAAGGATAAATAGGTGGGCTCTCCTGAGGCCCTTACCACGCTCAACCTAACCGTGTTAATTATGTATTTCTAGAACGTGGTAGGCCCCAAAGGAAGAACGTTAGTCGCAGTTTAATGTACAAAGTAATATTTAGGAAGCTAATTCTAGGTAGACATTAAGTTTCATATAAATCAGAAATGACACAAGATGAGAAAAGACGGCACAGGTCCCATGTTGTAGAGATAGCCTAGAAGACAATTCCAGAGCAGCGACTGGCTCTTCCTTCCCCCTCATTCTTTAAGCAGCTCTCGTGGCATCTCATGGGCAGGTCCAGGAGGTACGTCCTCACCCCCTTGGCTGTGATCAGTGTTTCAGCTCCGAATGCTGGTGAGGTGGCCCCAGGGAGTGCCACAAAGCACTGGTTTAGCTGATGAGGTCCAGGCTGTGACCCAGCACTGTCCAAGGCTAAGTGAGGCATCGCCTGAACCTCGTGGCCTCTAGGTAACATTTTAAATGAGTTTAGTATCTCAAGTCAGCTTTGGAGTTTAGCATCTCAAGTCAGCCTCCTCTAATTTTCCCAACCAGTATCCTGTCTTTTTTTCCTTATTGAAGTATAGTCTACACGTTACATAAATCTACAATGTTGTGTTAGTTTCTGGTGTACAGCAAAGTGATTCATTTATACATATATATGGGTATATGTTCTTTTTTGTATTCTTTCTATTACGGTTTATTATAAGATATTGAATATAGTTTCCCTGTGCTATACAGTAGGACCTTGTTGTTTATCTGTTTTATATATAATAGTTTATATATGCTAATCCCAAACTTCTAATTTATCCTCCCCCCACCCCCTTTCTTTTTTGGTAACCATAAGTTTGTTTTCTATGTCTGTGAGTCTCTTTCTGTTTTATAAATAAGTTCATTTGTATCATATTTTAGATTCCACATATGAGTGATTATCATATGATATTTGTCTTTCTGTCTGGCTTAGTTGACTTAGAATGACGATCTCCAGGTCCATACATGTTGCTGCAAATGGCATTTTGTTCTTTTTTATGGCTAAGTGTGTATACACACACACACACACACACACACATACACATACATACACATATATACACACACATACACCACATCTTCTTTATCAAATCATCTGTTGATGGACATTTAGGTTGTTTCCATGTCTTGGCTATTATAAATAGTGCTGCCATGAACACTGGGGTGTATGTGTCTTTTTGCATCAGAGTTTCCCCCAGATATATGCCCAGGAGTGGGACTGCTGGGTCATATTAGCCTGCCTTTTCTTTCCCTACTACAGTCACCTGGACTGTTAAATTAACTCCTGTTACTGTGATTTGTTAAGTAGCACATGCTTTTGGGACAGAGATGTTAGGGAATGAAAGGGCAATAAGAAAAAGAGAGAAAACTTTTTCTTTTTTTCTTTTCTTTTCTTTAAAAAACTTCTGGGTGAGTGTCTCCAGACAGAACCCTCTTAATATGTGAGCACAGTGACATCTTCATGTACTGATTTTTCTCTCCATCAACCTATCTCAGGTCATAATAACCACCACTTACCAAGCTGTTTACTGTTTCTGCTGCTCCATGGGGTGCTGCCCCTCTGATGGAGGCATCGCCAGGTCTAACCTCCCCCAGGCACACGATGGAGGATGCCGAGGCAGTCTCTTCCCCATGCTTGCCTGGCACCCCAGAGCCAAGGCACCGATCCCCTCACTTGACAGTTTTGCTAGGCAACTGCTGGGAATATTTTGAATAAAACTATTTTAATGTCAGCCCAATAAATGGGGGCAGATTGGAAAAATATCCCCCTCTCTACCTCCTGAAGCAGAGACTTCCCATCGGATCTTTAAAAATCAGGCTTCTGTTTCTTTGCCTGAGTAAGGAAATGTGAGTTCCTCTTCTCTCCTGTTTGAATCCTACTCACTGTTTAAGGCATAGACCTCTTCCCAAAGTCTTCTTCGAACTTTTCAGTCCAAGTGATCCTTCCATTCTTTGAATTCTTCCTAAATTGTTTTCTATATTTCTATTAGACAATCATATTAAGCTATGTTTCTCATGTGTTGTATTGAACTGCACTTTGTCACTTTTATTGCTATTTAGCTTTTCGTAAATAGCATCTTGTTTTCTTTAGGCTGATAACACAGCGGGCAGCACTGGGTAGCAGAGAAAACTGACTTCAGAAGCAGAGAGACTTGAAACTGAGTCACAGCTCTGCATGTGCTGTGACTGTGGGCGTGTCTCGGAGCCTGCTCACTCCACAAAGTGGTCACTAAGGTGGAATGAGGCAGCACATGCAAGGCGGCCACAACGTGTTTTATGTTGAAAGTTTATCAGCTTCAGTTCCTCCAAATTTTGTATCATTATGATAAACTCTTCACCTGACTTTTACCTGAAACTAGGTTTCGAACATCTTAAATGTCCAAAACTTTGGAGGGATTGTGCAATTTTTAGAGAGTAA
Organism: Camelus ferus; assembly: GCF_009834535.1. Classification (NCBI taxonomy): domain Eukaryota; kingdom Metazoa; phylum Chordata; class Mammalia; order Artiodactyla; family Camelidae; genus Camelus; species Camelus ferus. The sequence goes on along the minus strand of NC_045718.1, from coordinate 3,661,331 downwards.
AACATCATTATTTTTACGGTTTGTGTGGATATATTTTTTTAAACGCCAGGAGTTTTGAGTATCATAGGTACCGAAACATTTGAAGGGTTCAAGCCTTCCTCAGATTTGAACAGTCTTTGGTGCATAATTACCTTGAGTAAGTGTCCTCTTACTCTTGTGTCCCAGAGGACAGGGTTGGTGTCTTTGGAAATAGAGCAGAATATACACTTTGAATACTAAGTGTCACCATTTAGGAAGAGACTGGGGTCTTACCGCTTCTCCCCACCAACAGAAATATTTCAAAAGGCCAACTTCTCTCACTTCGTTCAGAACTGGCTAGCTCTCCCTTCACCTGGGACAGGACGCGTACAGAGGCCCAAGAGGGCCTGTGAGACTTGTCTGGGTAAACAATGCCATCGGGGTCCAGCAGAGAATTAGCACAAAGCACTGGACAGGGCTTTTGTCTCTGGGCAACTTCCAGAGGGGACCGTGGTCTTGGTTCCAGAGCTCAAGAAGAGAGTTTTCAAGACACTTTCTGTTTCCATCCGAGTTCTTCTGTATGCTGGGTGGCCTGCCATTATGTTTATGTAATTCTGACAGTGTTCTTAATGACACACTAACAGATTGTAAAACACGCTGCTGGCATTTACTTGTTTTTTATATTTTTAAAACAATGTCCTTCATGTAACAGTAGTTAAGCGCGGCAGAAGGACATCATCAGAGGCATGGTTAAACTGTAATTTACACCATTAGGAAGGCAGGAGCAATTTTTATTGCCTGGCAATTTTCTTGCTGAAATATTTGGACCATATGGCTCAATTTGTGTAATAACCTTAATTTCTGCACCCTTCAGGTCTGTCTCCATCTCCTACGGAATGGTAAAATGCGGTTTAGCAGAAAAGGCAACTGTCTATACTTAGAGAGTTGAGATTAATAACATGTCACGTCCTGTTTTTGGTGAAGGAATTCGAACAGCGGCCAGATGGTATCTCTACAAATAACTGTCAGGGGTCTTGATCTAATCAATACAATGTATTAATACATCTCCCTTTGCTGTTTCTCCAGGGGCTGGTGCACAACATCTGGAAAGAGTAGGGAGGGGGGCCCGCCAAGTAGAAAGCCGATTCTTTTCAGAATCAAACTGAGCCCAATTAATTTTTCATGTATCCTTGATAACTGTTTCATAATGAGCTACGCGTCTTGACGGATTTGGGGTTGGCAGAGCAGGCTGCCCTGCTTTCTATCCCCATTCAGTCCACTTATAGAAACCAACCCATTAATCAAGCTATCTGGCATAAAACCTGAATCTCAGCTCAGCAAGAGATCAATAACCATCCTAAAAAAACACAGAACCAGCCGCTAATGGGCACAGGTATCCAGCCATGACACCAGTAATTGCTTCAGCAAAAATAAAACTCTGTATCATAATCACCCAATAGGAACTTATACGAGAAAAGTCATTACTTGTGTCTTGTCAAAAAGTAACATTTACATGTGTTAAAAATATACTGTAATTTTACTATCTAGACACGGCCATTATCTTTCAGAGGTAGACAACGCACCTTCCGGAATGGATTAAAACTCCCTGATTTTGTAATGTGAAATTTAATAATCCAAGTATCATAGAAAATGCTTAAAAATGAGTTATTACACTTATTTTAAATTCAGAGTACCTGAGGGGCTCCTTAATACAATCTTTAGCCCAACCATACATGACACATGGCGAGCCTTCTGTGGCTAAAACCTCTGATGTCATGTCAGATGGGTCAGATTTCTTCATTTTTGGTTGGCTTCATGGCACGACTTACAATTCAAACCATCAATTCTTATTCCTTTCCCGGTAGTTTCATCTAAAACCTTTACTCTTTTACCAAATTCAAACCAGTCACTGTGCTTTTCAGTTAGCAAATCTCTTCTGGCTTGGCATGCGGGGAATTCTGCACTCTGATTCCCTCTGAAAGAGAGACCCAGAGACTTCATCTCTGCAGAGGAATTCAGAGCAGAGACAGGCATGTATTCTGAATTCACAGCCTGCTTGGTAAAACATTCCTTAGTGGCTCTCAGACAACAGGTGGAAACCTGTTTTGCCCTTATGAGAGTTTCAGATTTTTGCTAGGGGAAAAAAAAAAAAAAACCCCAAAACAAAAAAAAACCTCCTGGGAAGTACAGCAATAAAGACAGTCCTTCATTGGCTGATCATCTGATCACATCCTGCCAAGATGATAGAAGGGTCTAAGGAATCATCCAGGAGCTTGAAGGTGATGCCACATTCATCTTTTCTGACAGCAAGGCTAAGACTCATGATGCTGTGTTTGTTCAGCCAGTGGTTTGTGGTTCCGTAGAGTGAGTGCTGGGTTTGGAAGCCGGGCTATGAGTTAGGGCTCTGTTAGGTTCTACTAAGTATTTGTAAGCGCAATCAATGCCCATGTGTGACCCAGTCACTGCTTATTATATTGCAATTTGTCTCTTGCCTTATTTGCTCCAAGAATAACCACAGAGCCCAGAGAAAAGAGACTATGTCTTTTTTTTTCTTTGTATCTGTTGTGGCTTCTGGGCACAACTGATTTTCAAAAGAGACTTATGGTGAACAACTGATTAACAGAAGAGTCCCACAGTATTTCTTGGTCTTGATCATCCACATTAGATTTTGAGTCTTGGTCCTCAGTTGCAACTGACTCATAATTTTCATACACACATGAGTTTTCAGAGAAGCAGTCGCTCAGGTTTTCAACTTGCATTTTGTTTACTGATGTCCAGTGTGGATAAACAGAAAGTATCCTGAACACGGTGTGTTTGTAGTGGAATTACATAATATCCAGCAAGGAAGTTATTTCAACAAGTGAATTACATGACTAACTAAAATCTGAGGTTTGGGGTCCTATATTAACACGGCATGAAGAATTTTCAATTTGGGGGATATCATTATTTCATACATTTAATATATCCCCATTTAAACCCTCTGTGGCAAAGACAGAAGACGCTCTTCTGGGGCCTCCCAGTTCATAGACACAATTCCTGACACCAGCCATTTGAATTTAGCAACATCCAGCTATAGCCTTAACAAGATGTTTCACCTTAAAAATCATATCGAGATAAAAAGATTCATTTGCAAACCCATCACATATGTATTCACAGGTGGTGGGTGTGGGTCATTGCATTTGGATTAAAAAGCAAATGTCTCTCTCTACATGAGAGGTCACTAGCTGGTGTAAGGCAAAATCTTTTCTCTGTTCGGCATAATTAAAATATTCCAATGGTGGTTTCAGTAATTTAAAAATCACAGTATTGTTGTAATATTTTTCTAGGCTTCAGAAGCTCACAATTGTTTGGCCCAATGAAATCTGGGAACACTAGAGAAGTTATCACCCATCAAGGTAATTACTTTCAAGTTGAAATAATTACTCTATCAATGTTAATGGTCTTTCAACTTCAATAAAGCACTCACCTGCCGATAATCACGGCTAACCTCTTGCTCTAATGCAATTCCCTCTCTATTTAGCAGGTTATATTATAGCCGTTACAGTGGTCACTTGTCCTGAACAGCTGCTGAATTTCACTTTGATCGGCTGTGAACCATAAAAAAATTGGTCATCTGTGTATGATTTCCCCCTCACCCAGAAGCCCTTGCAGAGCTCAGCCTGTGATCTCTTGGCTGTAACAGGGGACGTCGGGGCAGCCATCTTGTCTCAGGTAGTGGCCACTTTCCGCTTGTGCCAAGAGCACAGTAGTTCAATTAACTTCTGCCCTTCGCCACCATTTACAGCTTGCTGTCTCTGCTAAATGGCATGTATTCTGAATTTATGGCCTGGGCCTGTTACAGTGTGGACTGGTTCGTTTTACTTTTATATTAAACATATATATTTGTAAAGGCTCTGTGGGGTTTTTGGGCATCTAAATAGGTTTTCTTATAATTCAGTTAAAGGCCAGAAAATAACCTGAGTCAAAGGACAGTCTCCCCACTCACTTCCCCCACAGACTGACAGACGGCTCTTTGGCACAAGTGAAGTGCACGAATGCCAATTTGACAGAATTTGTGTGATGTGGGAAGTGTGTGTGTGTGTGTGTGTGTATGTGTGTGTGAGTGTGTGTGTATGTATGTGTGTGTCTGTGTGTCTGTGAGTGTGTGTGTGTGTGTGTGTGTGAGAGTTATCAGAAGGCCTCATGTTTTGATGACATAATCCCAGGTCTAAGGGAACGAGTAGGGTCCTCGAGTGTCCTGGCAGGTAAACAGAGCCGCATGTGGAGTGGGAACTGCCTGAGGGGGGCTCTGAGAGTGGCGGGTGTGAGATGTTAGGGCAGCGAGGGCAGACGGGGCTAAACCTCAGGGAGACTTAGAAAGGAAATGGAGCCTAATCCAATACCTGAGAAGTTGTCTGGAAATGAACAGTACAGTATCAGGAAGCATTTAAATTTGTAAGCTCAGAATTTTGTTGCAAGGTGAAGCCTGCTTAGAATAAACAAAATGTGGTTTTTCAATCTTGACCCAATTCGTACAATTGCTTTATCCAAATCAAAACTTTTTCTACAATTGCTCATTTCTTTCAGCCTCTGTTATTCCAAATAGTAGGATGTCTGAAGCTTTAGAGTTTTAAAGTACTTTGCATATGCATTCATTTATTCAGCCCTCACATCAGCCCTGTGAGATGAGTAACATTTTAGTTCAGATTCCACAATTAAGCAGGAAGACAGGCCCAATGCAAGTGTAAGGACGTGGGAACAATGCATGGTTTTCAAGCAGAAGGATTCAAGATATACTTTAGAAGTAGAATCAACAGGACTTAGTAAACGACTGGACATAGAAGTAAGGTACAGGAGGACTCAAGGATGATCTGGCTTGAGCAGCTAGAAGGACGATGGAGCTCCTGAGCTGCGTCCCAGGATGTACCGGCAAATAATGAGTATAGCTTAGAAAGAGGGTGATGAGTAACTCGACGGGAACTGCTAGACATACCAATAGGACCTACAGAAAGAGAACCAGCCTCACCCCTTGAAGACCACCTCCTCTGAAGACCTATATAAGACAACTTACAGAAGACAAGCTCCAGGTCCATGGAGAGCAAGTTCAAGAGGAGAATTCGGTCAGGAAGTGTCTCAAAGTCACGCAGCAGGGATGGGGATACACCACACTCCTGCCTCAAGGCACGTGAAGGCTATTCAAGATGGCAGCACAAAGATATCGGGAGCGTCTGCAAGGAAGGTGAGAGGGACCTTTCCCTCTTCAAGGGCTTGCTACTCAGGTGGAGAGACTTACATGGCAATTTGGATGCAGCCACTCAGGTGAAGAAGGGTCTTCTGAGATTCTTATGTGATTCTGGGATTTGGGGATCTGCATTCTCCTTATGTGGAAGCTGATACCTGCTTCTTATTCAACGAATTCTGATTTCTGAGGCTGGCTGGGTCTTACCTAGCGGTAAGTCAAGTTGAGACGATAGTGCTAGACAAGTGGTATTTTCCTTTTTTTGATAGAACAAGTTTTTTCCCCAGGCTTAGTAGATGCCAAAAAAAGGAATGAGTTTTGTCAATATGATGGACCTGACACTGACTGCTTGGGACAGGGGAACCTAAAGATAAAAGGTTGTGGAGGGATCTTTGCAGCAGTAATGGATCGGGGTGCAAGAAATTAGCCGAAGAGTGTATTGCCTGCATCAGGAACTGTGAAACATGGGTTTTCCCATGGGAGACCTCTACATAACCCACAAAGAAAATCCCAGGAGGCACCTGCACATACGAAGGCAAGAGTAAGTGGATTAGAACAGCATTAAGGAGTCAGGCTCTGCTCCTTTTTGTCTAATTTGATCTTTTCTTCCCTGATCTTAGGGAAATCACAAGAAGAAGGAACCAAAGAAGAGGGAGAAAAGTGAGCCTGCCCCTTCTCTCCCTCTGAAGATCCCTCAACGCAAGTCAGGCTCAAGACAGGATTTAGACTGGATTATTTTTTTTGAACACCTGAGTCCCGATTACCATAACTGGGTGGGTCCTTGTCACTGGAAGTGACTGGAAAACCATGGGATCTTCTCCAGAGATTCCTGATGAGCAAGTAATTCAGTCCTGTGACGCTGGTAGGAATAAAGTGGTTGGAGAAAAATCAAGCTCTTCCGAGGAAGGAATTAGACAAAGTTCAAAAAGACTTTCATGGTTTTCATCCCCAATAATATTGAGCACAAAGCAGATCCCTAATATATATTTGTGATTGGTAGGGTTTTATTAGGAAAAAGGGATGAAGATAACGTAAGGCTAATAAATGAAAAGTTGAAGTCAGACAAAATACAGCATTACAATAAAAAAGGGTTGTGCCAACAAGTATTCGCCTCTTGTTTGTGTGGTATCTACTCATCCATATTTTGTATCTTTATTATAAAAGAATAATTATATAATGTGAAACTCTCAGCTTATAGAACTGATACAGAAAGCATCGCAGTTGTTTTTATTAGTACTTTTTCTTGATTTGGAATGATAGCCACCAAAGGAGTTGTTTCATATCGCTACATCTCCCACAGCATTCCTTTTGTCTGATAAGACAAGTAAGTGGATCTGGGGCAAAAAAGCTAAGAACCATCAAATTTTAAGAGCTATAACTAGTTTAAGATTATATGTAAAGAACAATAATATTTTACATTATACTAAGCCAAAATGAAAATTGGATTAAAAATAAATTTATCAATTTATTCACAAACTCTCCACAATAGGGCAATTATAAAGCATCTCATTTTCCCCCCATTACGTATCTAGTTAACGGCAAAGAGCTTTGTGACAACCACATGGGGACATTTTGAATACCTCCTCCCTAACTTTGGGCAAGGGAGTTTGGCAACTAGAATCTAGAAACTAGAGTTTGTAATTCTGGATTTTAGTTCCAGATCGGAAGCCAACTTTTAGTGACCCATATAATTTGCTTACCCCTCAGCACCGCATGCTCGGTTCTACATACAGAGTGAGGCACCATCTATCTTTCTGGGCACTGGGCAAGTGTCTGATCTGGGCTTGATGTTTTAAAATACTGTGGGGTAAGCAGGGATATACTGAGAGCACAGACTAACAGGTAAACCACTTTTGCCTTTCAATCCCAAGTTATTTTTGCCAGTGCGGTGGCAGATGCCCGGGAGAAGCAGCAAAACAGTCCCGCCAACCTCGCCGGGAGTGTTCCCTGTAAATACCACCGTGGAGCTCTCGCATGCCAAGCAAGGCTAAACGCAGTTCCTCTCCTGACACTGCACAATTCATCATGGAGCTAGCTGGGAAGGGGTTTAGGGACTTCTACCTAACGCTAGTTTTCAGTAGTGTAAGGTACTGGTTTGAAGAGACACTAAGGAGCTTGATCTCTCTCTCTTCCCCTTAGAAGGATCCACTTAGGCCCAAAAGGAGATGACACTTTTCATGAGGTTGGGAGAGAAGCTGGTGATACATTAAAAGCTACACTCTTTCCATTTCTTCTCTCCTGCTGCCTCTACTGCTGCTGCTGCTGCTCCTGCCAACACATATGCTCTCCACCCCCACGGAGGGCCCCCACTGCCAGTTCTCCATCCACTGCCACTGTCAGGAGGACTCATGCATCCATAGCACCTGTTTTATGTGGCTCTCCCAGCCACGTCCACCTGTCTATAAACAGCTCTAGGGGGACTTTGGGACAAGCTAGTGATGGCACCACATTACAGACAATTTATTGGTGGCTTCTCGTGCAGAGATGGGATCCTAATATAAACAGACTAAATGAGGGGCATTAGTGATGCCTCTTGCAAGTCTGTGGATTGAGTTGCAATCTTGTGATTGTGGGGATGGATTCTTGTGTCTCACTAAGTGAAATGTAGTTCTTTGGCTCTGGAGAATTTCAGCCAAAGTTGTTAATGAAACAGAAACTTGAAAAAATTTCCTAGGGCAGGCATGGAAATGGAAGGAGACAGTGAAGATATTTAGTTGGTACAGGAATTAGAGAGACAGTAAGTAGAGCCAGGAAGGCACTCAGAGAAATTTAAAAGGGAATCCCTGAAACTTGAGCAGCAGAAACTCACAAGCAAATCTGTGCCTCAGACGCGACTACCCGTCTCCCCTGGCGTCCCTGCTCTGCCCAGAAGCCCGGCTGCGCGGCAGACTTCAGCCATGCAGTTGTGCGCAGTACTGAGTATTGGCATATTGAATACAGTACTCAGCGACAATTTGCCAAAATGGATTGAATTGTCAATAATCTGTTCCTGACCCTGAAGGCCCAGTGTATTAGTACGGAGACGTCACGCTGTTCTGAACAGGAAGAGATGGATTTAAATTACAGGAGGAAGGATTTGGCCAGGACAAAGGGAGCATTCTTCTCCAATGGCGAGGAATTAGAGCTAAGCTGTAGAACCTCCCTTTTTAAGAATCTTTTAAAAAAGGGTTGAACCCTTGGGAATGTAGGAATGGTGAAACTCAAAGACAACAGTTTATTTTTCTAATTACTTCTTTCAAAGATGTCAGTCTGTAAAGAGTCATAGTGGCCTCCTGCCCTGGAAACTTGACCTAGTGATCAGAATGTCGTAAAACTGGCCCAATCGCTCCATGGATTGTGTCCTTGATTGCTTAAAAAGCTCACACGGAACTTCTCTTGGTGACCCTAATGACGTCTTCTCTTGGGAACCTCAGGGTCTAAGATCCAGATTTTGAGGGCTAGCTACTCTGAAAACACACACACACATTCAAAAACAGAATGCAGAAATATCATTTCTTGAATGTTGTGGCTCTTCTCGTTGGCACTGCAAGAGTTAATCTTTAGAAAAATGGAAGAATCCAGCAATACTGAGCTGGCAAATGGAAGCCATGCTGGAGAGGGCTCATGTACAAAGGACCAAGTAAATCTTAAAACTTGAGGTACAGGGCTTCCTTTTTCCTAGGAATTTTTTAGTGTGATAAAAATAGAACCTAGCAGATTAGATAAAGAACAGAGCTCATTGGATACTTTGAGTCTTGTGTTATAAAGTGAAACTGGCTTTGAAGGGATGACTTACAGGGTATTTCACAAGGAAATTCCAATAGAAACGTTGGGGAGATTAAACATCTAGGCTCATACCTCTGAAAGCCATACTTTAAAAGGTCAGAAGTTTAATCACTGCAATATTGATGTCTTCAATAAAAATACATTTGTATTAAGGTGTCTCATTCAGAAAGCTCTTATCAAACATCTTTCAGTATTTTCCTTTCAGGGCGGAAGTTTAGAACATGAATTCCAAGGACATGGTGAGAAGTAACAGATTTCCCCATGCATCACGTATCAAATGAAAAAGAACCTTTCCACTTAACAACAGTGCTTCTAATGCTTATAAATGGGGGCACTAGAAGATGTAACAGAAAAGACCCTGGTATATAAAGATAATTAACTGTCAAATGAAAAGTAAATTAACAATTCAGAATTCTAAATAAAAATGAAGATTTCTTTAATACCATTTCCTTAATTCACACGTTGCTTATCTCCCTATGAGAAATTTAAACATAGGATGGTGAGAAAGTATTGTACTTTATTCATTACAAAGATTCTTCTGGAGTTTCATTAAAATATGTTTGCTTGGTCTTACTTAGGTATTTTGATAAATGTTATACTCTGCAAGATAACCTTTGTGTAAACTAGACTACCAAAATTGGAAGCATAGAAAATGGTCTGGTCTTTGGAAACAATGCTTCATGCTGTCCATTTTTTTCTTATTTATGAGGGCTTTTTATATCTAGTATGGTCTTGACACATGTTGAAAACCATGTGCATTTAACAACCAAGACCATGAGGCCCCTGCAGTGTGAGGGTGTCATACTGCCCTCCCAGAGCACCTCTCTTTCTTCCCCTTTCCCTTCCTCCTCTCCTTTCCTTTAATATCTGCTATCTTTCAGTCCAATTTTGTTTAACTTTGTGTTTCACAGCTTTTAACTAAAATTAATAAGTTTTTTTAAAGTAATGCAATACACAGTCATTGGAAAAATAAAAATAGAGAATTATACACGGTAAACGGCGAAAGTGCCCCCTCTCCCTCCAGGTAGGCTTAGTGATACATTGCACAGAACTCCCTGGTCCCAGTGTATTTTTCTATTTATAATATTTCAGAACTGTCTACACAAACAGAATCACATTATACAAACTTGGCAGAGCATTTCTTGCCTTACACGTTTGGTATATGATATTCTCACTTTATTGTGGCTCGTGGCTAGTAGGTGGTGGGCTTTGGGATCTGACTCGCAGTGTGGCGGATGTAATGGGCTGTAATCCATGACTTCTCTTACTTTTTTCTTATGCTCAGTTCTCACCTCTGCAATCTTATGAAAGAGAAAAAGCTCCCTGAGACAAAGACCATCCTGGCTTTGTATCTCCCATAGCACGTCAGGCAAGGTCAGGTGTGAAGAAAGCCCTCAAGAGACACAAGGTAAACCGAATCGAGTTGTGTTATGGCCAGAGGAGGCTGGCCCAGACAAATCACCACTGAGTTACGGTGCATGTGACACGTAGATGTATACGTCTGTCTCTAGAGCTGGATGAGTATATCTAGAAATTTAATTTTCTTTTTCCTCAAAGAGCCAGGGATACCACACTTTGTGACATGCCTAATTTCATCTGAGCCTCAGCCCCATGGGCTGTAAAAGGACACATTTAATATTCCCATTTAATGGATTTGGAAATCATGCAAAGAGAGAGTCACTTATTTGCTGGAAGAAACACAAATTAACCACAGTCTGACAACTGGTCTCCAATATCTCCTACACTTAGTCCAGTATCTTATTCCCGCAACCACACTGCATTTTTGCACTTAAAATTTTTCATATATTTAAGTCCTAAGTGAAGAAAAATGGCAAGCCAGATGAGAAAATTAATTTCAACATATTAACCAGATAATCTAAGTATCTGTTTTTCTTTTTTTCTAAGTACTTACCATCACTGTGAACGCATGCACAGCAGGGAAGTTCAGTGTCGGATCATCAGATCTCTCTTGGTAGACCACACGGTACCGGGAGATAATGCCATTGGCAGATGCTGGCTTCGTCCAGTTCAGCAGAACTGAATGAGCACCGGTGGCCTGAGCCCAGGGTGCAGGCAGATCTTGAGGTGGGGCTTCCAGCGTCCGTGCAGATGACCACAGACTCTCCACGGAGCCCCTGGAGTTGTGGGCTCTGACCCGATATTCATAGAGTGTGAAAGGCCTCAGACTATCTGCATCGTCAGTAAATTCAAGGGCTCCTTCTGACCAGACAAATAAAAGGGATTCCTCTTCAGTGCCAGCAGGACGTCTGGAAGGAAACCAGGAAGGTGATCAGTGACACTGTGCATTTCAAAAGAAAGTGTGTAGACAGAGTAGGAAATTGCTTTTCAGAAGAATTTGTTACAAACTCAACTTTTCAATGACCGTTTCGACCATTTCAATCCTTTTGGCATCAGAATGAAAACCAAACGGAAGTGAACACCAGAGGCCTGACTCAGTATCATTTTTTAAAATGTGGGGGGTATATGTACATCTCAAAATGCATAAAGAAAGCATGTATTTCTTAGAAAACATGGCAAAGAAAACCAGAATAAATAAGAAAATTTAAAAACTGAAACACCACCCATACACACACATTTTGTTGTATTACCTTAGAAACTGTTCCGAAAACAAAAATTACACATACCCTAGTGGAAATAAGTATGTCATTTAAAAATTTAAAGAAATCAGAAGCATCTATGTAAGCACTTATGAACACTTTTTGGTGTCTCCTGGACCGTTGTCTACATGTTGATGCATACATGTGTGAGTGTGAAAATTTGCACATACAGTTATATTGGGGCTTTAACTTTTGCATAGCTGGAAACAAAACTATATATAATCACTAGAAGCTGATATCATTGTGAATGCCATTCCCTTCTTGGCCTTCTGTGGCCAATGGACTGCATGCAATAAGTGCCCCATTTTGTTTGTCTCCTTGAGTCCACGTCTAATGTGCTAATGTGCTCCCAGACTCAACGCTGAACTTGGCCAATGGGACAGAAGCAGATGCGATGAGTGCAGGTGTGTGCACACCAAGGCTGACCCCATTGCTGCTCCTGGAACCCCAAGATCTCCATGGGAAAAGCCCCAGCTGGCACACCAAAGGATGAGGGATGGTTGAGGGAAGCCCACAGCTTTTACTCTCTTTCACCTCGTACCATGCTATTTTGCATTTATTTCCAGGATGTTTTTTAAAATGTTTTAAATTCATTACCTGCCTATCACTTATTTTCTCCTCAGTTGAATTCCCTCTTTTTTAATTAATCCATAACTCTTCAAAGGAAGGACCATTCTTTCTTGTATTCATCAACAAACCTTTACTGAGTGTTTATTATACATCAGGCCTTGTACCACGGGCAGAGGATGAAGGTAAACACACTCCTCCCCTAAAGGAGCTCATGGCCGAGAGGAGCTACATGCAAATGAGTGAAATTAACATGGTAAATCGTACAATAGGAACCTGCTTCAGAGCTCCTTAAAAGTCAAAAGTCAAATTTCCTTTAGAAGGTTTCTTCAAAACCTAGCAAAAAGCAGCGTATACTCAAAAACTTCTTTCAACTACCTGAGAAGGAAATTATTTAGTCTCATCTTTAGATTTTATTGATATCAAAACTAGGGTTCATGACTTAAGTTAGACAAAGACAAATATCATATGATATCACTTATCTGTGGAATCTAAAAAAAAAAATAATACAAATGAACTTATTTGCAAAACAGAAAGAGACTCACAGATGTAGAAAACTTACGGTTACCAAAGGGGAAAGGGTAGGGGGAGGAATAAATTAGGAGTCTGGGATTAACAGATGTACACAACTATATATCAAATAGATGAACAAGAGGACCTACTGTACAGCACAGGGAATTATATTCAATATCCTGTAACAACCTATAATGGAAAAGAATTTGATAAAGAATATATACATACATATATGCATAACTGAATCACTTTGCTGTACAGCTGAAACTAACACAACATTGTAAATGAACTACACTGCAATAAAAACAAAAACAAAAACAAAAAAACTAGGGCCCGTGCAAATTCTTTTGGGAATCCATACATAGAGCATTAAACATCTAAGTAAGAGAAATGAAACTTGTCTGTTGTTGGGACGGCCCCCAAATATCTGATATTTCATTTGGAACAGATATTTGCTCATCTGGGTGTAAAATCATGATGCAGACCTGACCAGAAAGGGAAGTTCCAAAGGAAGTGTGGTTGGTCTCTTTCCGTGTTCCCAGCATCTGAGCCCAGTGAGGTTAATAACTTTTTTGAACAAATGGCCAAAACACAAGTAATTCCAGGGCTTTCCTGCATCTTCGCCTTGTCTCTATCAGTGTTTCTTTCCTACTAGGGTAAGTACTCTAGGTTGGGGAAGAATGTACCCAAGAGAGGACCCTCTCCTCTAACTTACTCTCCAGTTGAGAAGACTGATGAATAAATCAGTGTTTTCCAGGCTGTTAGGAGTATTTAATTAACATGCTCTTCAGATGCTGGCATGTTTACATGCTGCCATGTCAGATTAACCATCACAACGGAAAGGGTTATTAAGACAAAGTAAATGACAGTTTCTTTCACTAAAAGGCAGGATATTTAAAATTTCTGGCTTTGGGAATTTGATGATGTTCACGTTGAGAAGTGACTATGACCTAGGTACAAGCAATGACAGTCTTCCTGCTGGAGGCCACAGAGGCTTCACAGATCCTCTCGGTGATCTGCAATTATGGTCCAGCAGCCCACCTATCATTCCCTGCTACCACGTGTGGGCCAGACTCTGCACTCAGCGTAGGTTTGCAGGGTTTGGCCTTTGTACTTGCTGCAGATACCAGGGACCAGGTGTGTCATTGGGAGGGATCCATTCTAATGAGGACCACAGGGCTCACAGCCAAGGACTTCTCTCAGTGAGTTTTTAAAAAGGTGTTTGCTGGGAACATAATACATCATACAAACATATGAACTTCTATGAGGAAATAAAATGCTCTATTTCGTCTGGCTTCAAACTTTCTATGACAACTCAATTCATTTTTATTAAACTCTCATGAATTCCCACATAGAGGTGGAGCCATGGTTGTCATAAAACTGATGTTTTATTTAAAGAAAAAAAGAAAGAAAATTCAAAAAAAGAAAAAAACATACTAATAAAGAATACACACACAACTAACATTTAAAAAAATTGTCTGAGAGTGTGAATTTAAAAGATCTATACTTTGTAAGAGATAAAATGCTGTGTTAGCCTCAAGTTTATCCACCAAAACAATTAAAGGATGCAGCCTGGTTAAGTATTTCTTATCACTATTGAATATTTAGTAAACTAATATTTTGGTGAGATAAGCATTCTATCTGTGGCGTTAAAGAAACAGAACATTTTTATTTCTGAATAAACTTTGAACAGAGATGTTGTGTAGATGACGGTTATTCCTAATTTATTTACGATGTAGGCATCGACTGTTCATTTAGCTGGAAGAATACCTCCTGAACAGTCTACGTTTAGGAAAATCACATTTTCAGTTCTCTCTGAAGAGCCAAATGGTTATTCTATGCTTAAGCTCATTGGGAAGATACTTCAATAATGCATTTTCTCAATCAGAGTTAATTTAATGTTGCTTAACACTAAGAAGAAAACAAAAATTAGTATTAAAACTAGGAACTATATATGTTAAAAGGCATTCATATGTATGTTGTCTTAATGTGGTATAACCTTTTAAGGAACTCGCTACCATCTTGGAATGCCAGCAATTCTCAGTGCTTATCTTCAGAATGAATTAAAAGAAAATCCTACAGTTCAATGCATTTCCCTTAACAATTTAAGATTATGAAACTGCTGCCCTTACCTCATGAAGGATATTAAAAATACTCTAAATTTAAATAGTCAGAAACATCTGTAGCCAGAGGAGATGGGTTGTAGGACTTGGTCCTTCCACTTCATTAAATGACCTTGGGCACATTCACCTCTGTTCTCTAGTTTACATTTTACTTTTGTAAACTGGAGTTAATAATCTTATAGTGTATAATGTCTAGAATTTTGGTGAGAATTAAACCAAGTAACGGACATGAAAATCACTGGGTCAAATGTAATACATGATACCCATGAAGTTATCATAGAAATGATGTCCAAAGCTGTATTTAGGCAGACAAATACAGCAGTTGTGCAAAGGCTCCAGTGAACCGGGAGTGACACCAGGTAGTCACAGAATGAAGAGGTCACCTCAACAGTCCGCATGAGGATAAAAGTGGATCCTGAGCTAGGTTGACGGTAGAGGCAATGGAAACAGATGATTTAGTAAATGCTTTGGGAAGGTTGAATCATCTAGCTTTCTGGAGTGATGGCTGCTTTGGTGTCAAGGGAAGGGACTTCAAAGACCTTTCAAAAATTTTAGAACTTAATTGCATTTAAAACTCTTCAGTGATTTGCCATGCAACCAGCCTGTGCTTAGCACTCTGATCCACCGTCTGAGATTTCTATTCCCATTTTACATTCCAAAATCCAATGCTTGCCTACAGTCCCCGTTTACCTTGATATTTCATGCTTCCACGACTTTGATATCTGCTAATCCTGTTCTGCAACACCTCGCCCCATCCTCTTTCCTTTTCTCCTCCTTTCTATAGGCTAACTCCAGGTCATCTTTTAGGACCCTACCCTCCAGTCACTCTCCCAGGAAAGTCTTTCCCTTGCTTCTCTCTCAAAGAGAGTTATAATATCCTTCTATGTGCTCAGTCTTTTCTTTATTGATTCACTAGTCACACCATATTGTAACGAATTTCCTTTCTCCTATATCTCTCATACTACAAGCTCCCTGAAAGCCAACACTCTCTCTTATTCCTTCGGTATAGTCTCAACACCTAGTGAAACATGGCACCCCAAATTAAACAAGAAGTATTTTTTGAAGCAAGGACTGGATGACTGGTTGACAAGAAGAGTCCAAGATGTTGGTTCCAAGAAGAATGAGAAAAATGTCCCCATTATTAAGTTATCGTTTCTCAGCTCTAACCCTACTCTTCTATACTTGGCTTTATGGCCGTGGAGCTGGGACTCTGCCATCCACATTTCTGCTCTACCGGCTGACTCCACGCCAGGCTCTGCCAGTAGGGGGCGCCAGAGGGCGATCAGAGAACTGAACGGAAAAGGAAACTGGATCCTCCCTACTTGCTTGTTGATTAGGTGAGCTTCTCTCCAGCAAGGATTCTTCACCTTGGAAGCAGTAGATCCTTCTTGAGAAGCAGGTGATTCAAGTGTAAATGTTTTCCAACACTTGGAAAACCAGCCTCATCACATGCCTCCTCCCACAGCACCTGCACCAGCTGGCAGGTGCCCCCTCAGATGTTTGGGTCCGAGCATCACAGATGCTCCCCTCTAAGTTTCTAAGTTTTAGTAATTCAAGCTGTTTCCCTCTGTTCCCTTGGTCCTAAGGGTACTAGCTGTTTCCTGCAGTTGCTGTCTCCATGATATCTTAGAGTTCACTTTTCATCTTTTTAGTTACCTAGTGAACAAACTTACAACCAGTTAATAATTATTTACATTAAATTCTTTCCATTAAGTAACTGGTGTGGTTTCTCTTTTCTGAGCAGACTTTGATTGCTCACAGAAAGAGGGAAATACGAAAATCACAAAGAGGGTGATGACAGATTTGCATTTGGATTCACTGAATTTATTATCTTGTCTTTACCACACCGTATTATATATTGACTGTAAAAAGTAATTAGAAAATACAAATGAGCAAAAACACAAGAATCATTCATAACCTATCTCTGGGAGGTAAGCATTGTTGACTTTCTTTCAGTGTTTAACATTCTAGACATTTTTCACGCAATATGAATGTAAAAAATATTCTATATATTTAAAGAAAACCAGAATCATACTAGGCATGCTGTTGTGCCGTCTGCTTCTTTTGTTATCAAGAACCTCTTTCCTATCCTTAAATGCACATATATAACTGCCAGCTTTGTCTTCTCAAAGCATGGCTATGGATGGGATATCTTGGATAACTTCCTATTTTTTTAAATCATGCTTTGTGTTTAACACAGTACTTTCACAGACATTATTTCATTTAATTCCTACAAAATTCTAGATGTTAATTATTTTCTGTTTATTAGCCACACTTAACATAAAAATGGAAACTTAGGGAACATCATGACTGGCCCAAGGTCATATAACTAGTCAACAGCAGACCCAGGACCTGGAAGCTGTATCTTCTGACTACAAATGCCATGCTCTGCCCACTATGTCACATTACTTCTCTATTTCACCCCAAACCTTCAATGGTTCACATTACCTCCAAATCAAAAACCTAAACTCCTTAGCCTAGTATTTAAAGCCTTCCAAAATCTACCATCAAGCTGATCTTCAAATTTCCTGCTACAAAAAACAGGTGTTCAGCCAAGGTTAACCATTACTGGAACCCTATGCCTTCAGTGTTGGGAATTTTGCTTACTTCATTATTTTATTCACTTGAGATGTCTTTGTGATCAGGCTCTGCTTATTAATATTTAATCTTCTACGAAAGAAACAGAATACAAAGTCCTGAAATGGTTGAGATGATGTATGGGAATTTTGCATAGGTGACATTTCAAATCAGTGAATTATAAAATAACACTGACACCCTACATAGTTTTAAAAAAGAGTGCCTAGATTTCTTGTCTCTTTTCTTAAAACAAAATCAGTCTATGAATGTAAGACCAGAAACCATAAAACTCCTAGAAGAAACCTTGGGCAGTAAGCTCCTGGACATTGCTCTTGGCAATTTCTTTTTGGATCTGACTCCAAAGAATAGCAACAAAAGCAAAAATAAACAAATGAGACTACATTGAACTAAAAAGCTTCTGCACAGTGAAGAAAACCATTGATAAGTAAAAAGGCAACCTACTGAATGGGAGAAGGTATTTGCAAGTCATATATCTGATAAGAAGTTAATATCCAAAATATATAAAGAACTCATACAGCTCAGTAACAACAATAACAAAAAACAATCTGATTAAAAAATGGGCAGAGAGCTGAATAGACTTTTTGTTTTTACAAAAAGACATACAGATGGTCAACAGGTACAATGAAAAGATGTTCAACATTACTAATCATCACGGAAATGCAAATCAAAACCACAATGCGGTATCACCTCACACCTGTTAGAATGGCTATTATCAAAATGATAAGAAATAACAAGTGTTGGTGAGGATGTGGAGAGAAGGGAACCCTTGTGCACTGGTGATGGGAATGTAAATTGGTACAGACACTATGGAAAACGGTATGGAGGTGTCTCGAAAAATTAAAAATAGAGCTACCATATGATCTAGCCATGCCACGTCTGGGTATTTATCTGAAGAAAATGAAAACACTGATTTGAAAAGATACATGCATCCCTGTGTTCACTGCAGTGTTATTCACAATAGCCCAGACACGGAAGTAACCTAAGAGTCTGTCTATGGACGAATGGATAAAGAAGATACGGCATAAGTAAAAAGGAGTGCTATTCAACTGTGAAAAAAAGAATGACATTTTGCCACTTGTGACAACATCCGGAAGAAAACAGCCTAAGGATATATAATGTATGCACATATATAGCAAACGGAGATTTGAAATGAATGAACGGCCTGACCTATAATGATCACAGTTTTAATTAAAACAATAATAATAGGCCATTTAAAATATTGAACTGGTAAAGATTTTAAAATCGACAAGTCCCTGTATTGATAGAAGTTTTCAAAATTAGAAATTCTTATATACCATTTTTAGAAGACAATTTGGCAATCTCTAAAAATTTTAAATGCACAAAATTTGATCCTGCACTTCTAGTACAAAGGATAATTCCCCCTATGTTTATTGTGAAGTTTTTTTTTTTTTTTGAGAATTGGAGAATTGCCAAATGGAGAATTGCCACTGTAATGAAAACCTGGAAATCACCTATTTTGCCACCAATAGGGGACTGTTTAAATAATACGTGATACACATCCATATAATAAAATATTGTTGCATCATTAAGAGAAATGAGGTGTGTGTGTGTGTGTGTGTGTGTGTGTGTGTGTGCGTGTGTGTGTGTGTGTATCCAAATGCCCAAAGAAAATCTGAACAATATAATTCCTTTATGTAAGGGAAACTAGAAAATGACAATGGTAGATGTATTAAAATTAATAGTAGTTACTTCTATCAATGGGAAGTATATATGGCATAAGTCATAAAGAAGGGATAAATAACCTTTGTAATATTCTGTATTATTAAAACTTTTTTTTAAAAACAAAAGTATTTCTAATTTAAATAGTCATTAAATTTTTACTTTGTAAGGCCAGATCTCAATGACATCAACTTCATCCATGACGCCTTCCATAAATATTCCCAGACTGAAAAAAATCCCTGTCTCCTGTAAATTTTCTGGTAAATATTTGTATTTCTCACATTATATTGCTCTTTTTTTTTTTTTGGTTTGTTAGTTTGACTTACATCTCTACTGTATCTTAGTGATATCTACTTATGTCACTGTTACAGTAAAGGTCCTTGGTAATAAGGCTCAGGTCTTACAGTAGATATGAACATTATCTGCCATTCATCCATCTATCCATCTATCCATCCATCCATCCACTCACCCACCCATCCATTCATTCATCCATTTTCACATCCAGACTACCTTCCCACCCAACACAAATTGATTGCATAAAAAATGCCTTCACCTTAGAATCACACTTTTTCTTAGTTAACTCAATAAGCTTAATTATTCATTTAAAAATTATTATATACAGTTCCCTTGGAATATTCTTGAATATCATCCATCCATTCAAACTGTCTCAGATGTTTATCCTTAAAAATCTTACTCCGTGCTTTTGCATACTTAGTTATTTGAATACTTAGAGGGAAGGTTTACCACTTATTTCTACTTTTATCGTGTTCAGAACGTGTTTGTATATATTTTTGTCTTTGCTGAACACTGATCTTTTTTTTTCTTTTTTTTGGAGGGGGAGTGGATAATTAGGTTTATTTTTAGAGGAGGTGCTGGGGATTGAACCCAAGACCTCGTGCGTGCTGAGCATGTGCTCTAGCACTTGAGCTATGCCCTCCCCTCAATCAAATCTTTTTATTTATTTTATTTTTGAAAATAAAACCCCATGCATTTTTGTCTCTATTAGAGTAGAAGCTCCTAGTGGGAGACCATTTTATTACATGTTTTGTAAATTCTTAGGAAAAAGCATTTGGTGAATTTTGTATACGGAAGCTGGATTTTTGTGGATGGATTTTGCCACTTATGATTACAGATGTAAAACAAAGAGGGAATATGGAAGAATCTTTATCATAGAAACCACACTTACTATGGGGAGAAAGCAGACCTCCAAGACGGCCTTGTTCGTACGCTATCAATAAACAAGTTGCAAAACACTAACATAAAGGATGTTCCTATGGTAGAAAACATCCTTTGCAACTCACACATGGTCCACAAAGTAGTCTGAACAAAATAGCAAGTTAATAGGAGAACTAACCAGAAGTAACTGTATTAACAGTCTTGCCCTTACTAGGTTATTTTTTGTTTTATTTTTTAAAGTCATAAACATCTTATCTGTTTATCAGGGCAGACACTTTTCAACAGGCTGATATCTAGAGGCAATGTCTAAACCACAGGAGGGAATTACTGAGGGGAAATGATTTGGGAGGCTGGAGAGAGCAGAGTGACAAACATTTTCAAAATGGGATCGGCAAGTTGGCTTCCTGCAATTTAATGAAAATATCTGCATAGGTCAAACCCCATCTTTGATTTGAGCTAAATGAATTTCCTCTGGTGATGCTAGAAGAGAGAGAGGGGGCAAAGGATGAAGCAGAAATCACTTGCCACTACCTCCCAGAAACACCGCAGGCTTGTGGCCATCACTACCCAAGGGGCCCCACATAGCCCCAGAATGAAAAAGAGCTACATGCCTACCTTCTATTTCTGTCCTTACAAATTTCTGATTTTTTTTTTGCAGCTATCTAAGAAAAATTTGATATTGTTGTTGTCTAAGCACATTTAAACTTCAGCAGAAATAACTGCCAAGTGATTCATGCCCGTGTAGGTGAATATAACGATTGTATCTGGAGCCCCAGTGCACCATTTTCATTTCACTTTAAATAAAAAACAAAATGTATCTGTGTCAGTCAGTGCCCTTCTGCTGTACTCAGAGGTATCAAACAGGCTACAATTATGATTGTGAAGTGATTGTGTCACATTGGAGGAAGGTTTATTGCTTTTGAGTCTGCTAGGCAGTAACACATTCTGTTTCATATTACTCTTTATATCATTGTTTGGCTGTGACTAGAATAATCAAATTCCATCAAATGCTGTCAAATTCAATTTACAGTATTTTTCATTGAAGCGGGCTTTCTGCATTATATTTCCTGTTTTCCCTCTCCATAGCTGCCATGGAATAGTCACTGCAATCATGAGCTTTATTTACAAAACCAACCGAGTGAAGCCACATCCTGCTCTATAACAGATACTTTATTTCCCTTTATTCAGAATAGGAATTTGATGTGCTTTTCTCATACAATTAGCATTAAGTAGATGAAAGAAAACCAAGAGGATGGGCATTTTAGAGGCTGCACTAATGTGCTTAGCGTAAAATGTAAATTCACATTAGCCATTTTCACGTGCCCGTGTGTGTTTGAATCAGAAATATTATTCTTCAAATTAATGTTTGCTGAGAAGAAATTTGGCTTGCTCATCTTGGGCCATGTCATTTACATAGCCAGACATGCAATCATGATTTCTGTCTTTATAATTTTCCTACAAACCCTTAGCTCATCACCAAAAATTGGTCTGAATCAAAGGGATGGAAGATCTGAAGTTATAAAAGGAGACTAAACTAAGTTTCAAACGATGCCGCTGGGTGGAGGATCAAGCAAGGGAAGGCGTGAGGCTGCTGGATGGACTAACAGAGGATGCTGAAGTGGGGCAAGGATCTGAGAAAAATGTGTTGGACTCTGTGTGTCTGATGCAAATACAGGGCTTTTGGAGTGGGCTTCTCATCTGCAAATCCTTTATGTCTGCCAGTCTCTGTCTTAGAAAATACCTTTTCTGTCATCTCAGTGCTACCATCTGAATGGTTGTGTTCCCTTCAAATTCATATGTTGAAATCCTGACCTCCAAGGTGTTGGTGTCAGTAAATGGGGCCTTCCAGAGGTGACTAGGTCATGAGGGTGGAGCCCTCATGAATGGGATTAGTGCCCTTATAAAAGAGGCCCCACAGGGCCCCCGGCCCCTTCTGCCAGGTGAGGACACAGTGAGAGAAGGGATATCTCTGAACCAGGAAGTGGGCCTCACCAGACAGTAACTGCGCCTTGATCTTGGGCCTCCCAGCCTCCAGAACTGTGGGAAATAAATGTGTGTTGTTTACAAGCCACCCCAGTTTATGGTATTTTGGTTATAGCAGCCTGAATGGACTAAGACAGAGGGTAAGCTCTCAGCCGACAGGTCCTCTGGTCCCTTCCCTGTTTTTGTTTTCCTTTCTCCTTTCCTGCTGTCTCTTCCTCCTCCCTCTCCCCCCACTTCCTCACCTCCACCTCACTCTCAGTCTCCTCACTTTCTCCTTCTCCTCCCCACCCTCTTTCCCTCTTTTCTTCATTTTAGGTGGATACACTTAACAAATTCTGCACATCGTTTCCAGCGGAGTGGAAACCTCGAAACAGAAGGGGGAGCTGCAGAGTGACCCTTCTCTCTGCACATGAAAAAAGTGCCGTCTTTTGAGGATGAGCAAAAGCCTTTTCAAGCTCCACATACTAGGTGATGGGAAATAATCAGAGTTCTTGTCCCAGACCTGGTTCCTCCTGTGGAATGACTATGTTCTCTTGGTCAGTGAGCGTCCAAGGACAGCTGTACTGCTCCATCAAAGGCAGAGCTTATGAGGCTGTGAGGTCTTGTCTCTTAAAGAGGGCTCAGACAAAAATGGCAGTTGCAGCATTTTCCCTTGGATAATGTGTAAGTTTCCAGTACCAATTTTAGTTTCCAGTAGGTGTTCCAAAAAGCATGAGTTCCCATCCACTCCCTTGTGGAAATAGAAAATGTGTTTGATTCTACACTTCTGAATAGTACACATTCTTAAACAATTGACAATAATAGAACTAAATCACTGTTACCTGTGAATAAAGTAGTTGATGATGACTCCATTTGGCTTTTTAGGTGGCGTCCACTTAACTTCAATGCAAGCTGACCCCAGTGGCTTAAGAATTGGGGAATTTAGATCCATGGGGGCTGCTTCAGATGTGGTGACAAACATCCTACTGCTAACTCCACAACCTCCTTGAAAAAAAAAAAAAAAAAAGGGAAACAAGACCTTTAGTAATTTGTCTACGTGTATATAGGTTAAGGACATCATGAAAATCATTTTATCTGAAGTTTTGATTATATGCTTGTGCACATATTTCAGACTAGTATTATAAATCACTACAGGATTTGAATACTTAAACAAGGGATCATTTTTGGAAAATCCATTAATTAGCCACATATTTTTACAGGCACAGACAATGACGCTTGGGCTTGTCTGAACTGAGGTTCCGCTGGCTGACTGCAGTTATTCCAGCCGGAGAGTGATAATGTGCTTCAATTTCATAAGCATCTGTGTGACCCGCACGTCTTGCATGCTCTTAATGCTGTCTTATTTTTGCTAATATTTAAAAATAATGATTGTTCTCTCAACACACACCAAGCAAACAGTGAATCTGAGGGATACTGTATCTTGATAGCATACCCTTAGGGAAATAGAGATGCAGGAGTTGATTTTGCATTTAAATAAAGAAAACCTTAGTTTAAAGCTATTTCCATGTGGATTCGCTGAAGACTGGATCACGGAAAGCAACCTTCAAAACAAAATCTCTTGGTCTGGTTTGTAGAGAAAAGTGAGCAAACTGACTCTCGATTTCGGAGATTTAGCATAGCAAAATTGCAGACCCCTAGTCCTAATCAACTCTATAGGAAATAGTGCTAATTTGAAAACAGAAGTTCCTAAGGACAGGAGTTACAGTTACGTGCTGGGGATAAGACTGGTAAATGTCTCTGATTGAAGGTGAAGCCACGTGTTGTGCACACCAATGGGAGTCACATCTCTCTTAGCGGCTGGGTGTTATATGACAGTTGGAGGGATGAAGGAAGTGAGAGGGGCTCTTCCTTAAGACCACACAGATAGATGACAATTTCACTGACCATCAGCCTAAGCCACGGAACTCAAGGAGACAGTTTATGTACACGCGATATGTATCAGAAAAGCACTGCAAAATACATAAGATTTATTTGCGTGTAACTTCACCTTCTAAATAATGTCTCCCTTACCACTCCTCTGTCTGAATAAAACTGAATTAGAACCAAGGTGAGTCCCTCTTCTATGAGAGTTTTGTAATACCTATTTTGTTTTATATTACCAATGATTCCTTTACGTGATCTCGGTGTTTTTCTTTTAAAGGGCCTTATAAAACAAGACTTTGCAAAACCACCATTTTAATATATTTAAATATTCATGATTTAATGTGCAGAAATGCATAATGCTTCACTCAATGCCAGGCTCTGATTTCTCTGGGTAAACAGTCCAGTACATGTAAGAAATGAAATGTTAGTTTCCATATTTGAACTGAGAATCTAGTCCTTTTTAATGAATTTTTTTTTAAATAAAATACTTTTCTATAAAAACCCAGGACAAGTGTCTGAAAGACCCTCACCATTTTGACATGCTTGTATCCTTATCTCATACTGTGTGAATGGAGCCAAATTTTCCACAAGGACAGATAGATGATGACCAACAGAGGAGGTCAGAGGCGCTACACTTCCAGCATCGAGTAAGACATTGTACTCCACAGGCATTTGGGGGATGAGGATCCCTTTAAAGAGAGAGAATAAAAATATGTATGTACGTTTTCTCAGCAAATGGTCAACAAATGCTTATCTTTTAAGAACAACGTATATTTAAACTTAATGGTATCTTTTTCCTAATAGAGTAATCAATAATTGCATGAAAACTAAGTTGGAAAAGGTGAGAATGCCTATTCCTAAAGTAAGAAATGCGTGTCACCCATTTTAAAAAACAAATGAAGTATAATAATTCTATTCAAAGATACACTCTATGGGCAAATAAAAATGAAGGCATGTTTCACTGCTTAAAAAATACAAGGCAATTAGAAATGGTGCCATATATTTTCCCTAGGCTTACTTACTCTTAAAGTACATAAAAAACCTATGAGTTTTGCTTGTGACAATAATTTTTCTGTAGGCATTGTGTATGCATCTAGTCTGACACGGATCCTTGACATAACAGCCCGTAAAGTATCCAAATCACAATCTACCTAGAGAATTCCCAGTGCATTAATTATTAAGTCAGGACAGTCCCCTCTGTCAGCGAGACTTATTGGCCCAAATATATATAAAATTTGGGTTCAAAAACTTGTCATTTTTCACAATGCTTCCTAAAGAAAGAAGGTCTTGTCATTTCAGCCTCTTCACAATCTAGTCATAGAATTAAATGCCCGTAAGTCTCGTTTGGTCATGAACAACATGCACACATTTTAAAGGAGAGGATGTGCACCTTGAATGAACAATAAAATGAAGTTTCCCACTAAAGTTTCTCATTGATCTGATAACTTCTAACATATATGGGCTTAGTCACTTACCTTTGTAGTAATTAAGTAAGTTTCTTTGCTACAGAAACAGTGAAATCTACAGCACAGGACTCAGTAAGCCATGAGAGAGAAGATCTAAAGAATGAAACGTGGTTGTGCTTTTTGTAGACACAGCTCCAATGG
The DNA here is from genome assembly GCF_009834535.1 of Camelus ferus. Taxonomy (NCBI): domain Eukaryota; kingdom Metazoa; phylum Chordata; class Mammalia; order Artiodactyla; family Camelidae; genus Camelus; species Camelus ferus. The sequence goes on along the minus strand of NC_045718.1, from coordinate 3,635,662 downwards.
GTGAGGGGCAGAAGAGCTAGTACCAACGAGAAATGTTCAGGATTTCGTGTAGGATTGATGAAAATAAGCAGTTTCTGAAGGAAACACTGATCATCGTCGGGAGGACTGATCAATTATTTCCTTTGGAAAGGTGCTAGATTGTGCTGAATTTGGCAACCCAGAATGAGAATTTTAATTTTAAGTTTACAGCATCCTAATTAAACTATTGCTTTTGTCCTCATAGCTTAACTGACTGTTAATTCTATCATCGATTTCCTAAATTTTTATCTCTGGCTTTATATCTCTCCTGCAGCTCAGATTTCTATTTTGAACTGCCTGCTTCACAGAGACCTCAATCTCAACAGGTCCAAAAAAGAATTACACTTTTCTATTCCCAAATCTGTTCTTGGATTTCCTCTCCATTGCCCTACGCTGGAGGCCCTAAAGTTAGATCCTTAGAGTAGACTCTGAGAAAAGACTCTGATGTCTTTATTCTCAAGCTCAAGTGACCACTAAGTTTTATCAATGATTTCTTCAGGAAGTTTGGGTTTTATGTATAATCAGCAACATGAGACTCTGAAGATGCTAACATGATCTAACCTGTATTTTAGGAAGATAACACTGATGGCAGGTGAGCAGTGGATTGAAAACGGGAGAGCCAGGAGGTAGGGACACCAGTTTGAAAGTCATTGCATGGTTGCAGCAATAACAGAAACAGGAACAATATTTTACTGCATCCCTGTTTTATGCCAGGCAGTACCCATTACCACATTTATTATCACTAGAATGTCGCCAGAAAGAGAAAGAAAAATGCCATATGACATCATTTATATGAAGAATCTAAAAAATTATAACAATAATAATGACACAAATGAACTAATTATTGTTTTGATTTCTTGAATACGTGTAAGCACATCTTACTGTCCTTTATGACTGGATTCCCGCATTCTGTTGATTCTTATTTTGTAGTTGGATTTATTCCTCTGATAACCATGCAAGTTTAAAAAGCTAAAGATCTAATCTGTTCTTAGAAACAATAACTAGTACATATATGAAAACTAAAAAAACATGCCATGTACTGTGTATATGTATTTACATGCAATATAAAGTGTGTGTGCAGTTGGACTGTAATAATTCTACATATTAAACCTGGAAAAAAAAATCACTAGAATGTCAACTTCATACATTTGGGGACTTCGTTTTCCTCAAAACAATAATAAGGTAGGTCCAATGCTTAGATTTTAGCGCAGAGTAGTAGCTCAACTACTGAATAAAGAAGCCACATGACCACATTGAAAGGTAAATGTTATTACGTTTTTCTAAAATGAGAAAACTAAGGCCTGGAGGAGAAACAGGTTCCAGATATCATGTGAATTGGATGGAGCAGCCAGACTTGAACTCAGGCCCATTAGATACCAAAGCTTACCCCTCTATACTTACGCTATCTTTTGATAATAAAGGCGCGGATGAGGACAACTGTGGGGAAAAGTGAAAGGCTAATTTTGAGAAAACATGGACAGACAGGTAGAACAGGTCTTGCAGGTAGGTTAGATTCAGGGGGAGAAGTGATGGAGGAATCAGAATTACCACTGATGGAACAAAATTGTAGGTGAATATTTAAAGTTCTGAAGGGTGGGTTTCCCAAACAATCAATTGTTTGATTGTTCCCAAATGTCCTAGCCATTTGTGAACTTGTGTCAGAGTGTTTTCAGAGGCAAGGACAAACATGTCCCTGTTTCCCAACACCAGCTGGCCTCGTAAAATCTGTGACACACACACCTCCCCTGCCGAGCAAGGGCAAACCAACAGAATCCCACTACTTCTTGTTCACAAAAATGGTGAATAACTTTTTCTTCCTAAAAAGCACAAGACTAGAAAATCATATGTGTAATGAGGGATGAGAAATTTCACTGGCCAGCTGTTTGAACTCTGTAGTCACTGCAGAGCGAAGTAACTCTACACCAGCAGAAAAAGTTTATGCAGACAGAACCAGCGTGTTGAACAAGTGCAAATACCATTTGTGATGCAGTCAAAACCCAATTTAATTTCCATCTCTCACTATTGCTTTAAAATGAACGTATCCTGTGTACTCTTCCCCAGACACGGGATGAAAAGTTGGCTGGGACCATGATGTTTCTGCTCAGTCTCAGGTAATAAGACAATTCGGCATTATTTTTTTTTTCCATGAAGAAAGAGAGATATCACAACAAAGATCTTTAATGGTGTAATGAGTACATATAATGAGCTTACTGAGAAGATATTCTTCACAGTCTAATTCTCAACTGCAAGACAAAACTGGAGCCGTTTTTATGGCTCCCAACAAGACTGCTTTATAATTCAAATGAAATTTGAGAGTTGGATGAAGGGAGTTGCTTAGAGGAAACACTTGAGACTCTGGGTTCATTAATGGGCGAGGAAAACTTAAGTGCTGAATTAGAGGTAAAATAAAGAGCAATGTAATCAGGCTTTTTTTTTTTTTCTTTCACTAAAGATGTTCTTTGGGGAGTATTGCTCAAGGTAGTAAAAGAGATTGAAGAGTGAATCAGGGACCCTCTCAATATGCAATCTGACCTTTCAGCAGGAAGATATACTTATGGAAATATCCACCCAGAATATCATGGAATGTCACAGCATCCCACCTCAGATTTGGAGCATTTCTCCCTATTGTTACCCTGACATAGCCTGCAAAGCAGTGGGGGGAAAAGTTTGCTGTTTGCACACACATATTTATGACAAAATACAGAGAGCAAGAATTGCCTGGACATTGAGCCTGGTACTGGGGTCGGCTTTCTTCAGATTGATTGAATATCCTGCAATATAACAACATAACATGCTTTACCTAAAGAGATTAGTAGAAAATGTACCCCTGCAGGATAAATTATACATTACTTTTTTACAGAGACAGACATATTAAAGTTCAATGCCAAACTAGCATGAATTTTTAAGATAAAAAAGCAAGACCTTAAAAAAAAATCACAAGTTTATGGTGATTGCTTTAGGTTTTTTCCTAAATCTAAATCTCCTGGGATTATATGTTCACTCTCCTCTGTCCCTACGGTAGATCTTACGGGAAAGTTTGACAAACAGATTTGAAAAACACGCCATCATTCTTGTTGAACTAGACAAACCACAGAATGGAGTCAGATCAAACCCCTTTTTTATGCCTTCATTTGTTTCTGATAAATTACTCAACCTTTATGAATGCCAGTCTCTTTGTCTATAAAATGATGATGCTAATATCCACCTCATAAAGAGCTGAAAGAATTAAATTTAAAAATGCGTGTACAGCATTTTAGTACATCACTGCAATACAGAAAGTGCCGAGTAAATGACAGGCGCCTCTACAAAAAAAAAGAAAGAAAGAAAGAAAGAAAGAAAGAAAGAAAGAAAGAAAGAAAGAAAGAAAGAAAGAAAGAAATGGAACAAAATGGGAAAAAAACCTGCACAACTATAACACTGTCTTCATGGCTCTCAAACACTTCTGAACCCATCTTTTGTATAAAGCTGTTATTCCAATTACAAATTAATGCGATATTGAATCAAGTAAATATCTTTATAACAATATTTTGTTATCTAGATTTATTTTTTACATATACTTGGATATGATAAGTTCTATTCCTGTGAAGAGATTCTATTCTTCACCTTAGTAATGATTTAGAGCAATCGCTCCTTCAATTTGTCTGAGGTTGCACCTTATTATACTGCGCCTTTAGTCTGTATCTACTGGTCTGCTTCCAGTAACTCCTCTGCTTAAAAAGGACTCCTTAAAAAGGACAGGACTCCCAGGAGGTCAGGGAACAAAACTGCGCTTCCATCACGTTTCAAATATGGACATAGTCTTGATCTCAGCTGGTCAAAGCATGAACCCGGAAAATGCATTTTTCACGTCTTGGTTAATTGGAAATAAATGTCCTTTACACACACCTATGAGGTGTTGAAACAGCAAATGCTCCTTGAAGCTGTGAACATGTCAAACGCTGACATGCATTTAGGAAAGAGGGTCCCCTCCACTGTCATGATTTACAGGACAGTGACATGAAAGTCTCCTTTCTTCCTGCAAGCCCTCGACCATCTGCGGTGAGTCTGAAGCGACCCAGCCCCCTGGCATTCTGATGACTGAATGAAATGAAATGGGCATATTTGTTAAAGTCAGCCGGCAAGCCACACGACTTGGTTAGTTCCCGAGTTCATAAATTTATGTCAGAGTGAGAGGAGCAGCGGAGGCTCATGTGAACCAATTTACCCTAAGTGCAAATGGCAGTTTTGTTATTTGGTGTCAAAGTTACCAGTCGCACAAAGACAAGCCGTCATAACACATTTTCTTGTTCACTAAAGAACAAGGAGTTTGTTGGTTAATATTCCTTGCAAGGCTCCTTTTCATAATTTACAACAACTAGATGCTGGTAGGTTATTTAACATTTATGAAGTTAAGATGTAATCAGAAAAACCCTGATTATCTTTACAAATAAAAAAGTTAAATTATTCAACTTTTTTTTTTCTCTCCGTGGCTTCATTTCACAGCAGGTGCATACTTTACAACGGGAGAAGTCAATCAAATAATCCTTTTTAAAAATCTTTTTTTCAGAGCTGGGGCAAGAACAATTCTAAGAGGAAAGCGATTAATTCGGTTTGATAGCCACATTGGCTTCAAAACACAGGTTGTGCTTAACATAATGCTTTTAAACAATTAGCCTGAATTCTCCTTTGTACAGATAGTGGTGTCTTGGTTATGACCTTTGGGGACCATGGACGTGAAAAAGGACCCTCTTAAATATGCATCCATGCCAATTGTATGGACATTTTACATAGTTTGTATAATAGTCATCATTTTATGCCTTTTCTACCCAAGAATAAGGTATGGTTCTTGACAAGAGGGACACTGTCTCATTCATTCTTCTTTTTAACTCTCAAAATGTCGAGTATAGTGTCTTTCCCCTGAGAGGGGTTCAGTAAACATTTCCATGTTTGTCAAAATGAAAAGGTGACTCAATCTACCCAAATGTAAATGAACTACATCCTATGAAATTTTAAGTGGCAAATAAAATGACCCTACTAGGTTACTGGATGAACTGTCCTTGAATTAATTTGTCCTCATTTATGTTTGCTGTATGTATGGCAATTTTTTTTTTTTTTTAGCTTTTGAACTGGATCATAGTAAAACAGAAAAAAGCCATTTGCTTTCCGCACTGTTTAGGCAGAAAAATAGAAAAATAGAAAAAATATACTATAGTGATTTTGATCATAGAATTTGGAATCAGACTCACTATAGGTTGGCTCAGACTTCTATGTGATGTGGTCTCTGTGTGACACCTAGAGAAAAAAGCTTGTAATGTCGAAAATGCCTTTTCTCATTAGCCAAATAGGAAGAACACTGAACGTACTACAAGTTGTTATGAATATTAAATGAGATATGTGTTAATCTCTTGGAAAAATGCCTAGCGTGTATTAGAGCTCAAAAAGGTGATATAAATGTATTAAACGCCAAAAGCAAAGGCAACAAAAGCAAAAATAAACATATGGGATTACATCAAACTAAAAAGCTTCCCCATAGCAAAGGAAACCATCAGTAGAATGAAAAGACAACCTATGGAATGGGAGAAAATATTTATAAACCACGTATCTGATAAGGGATTAAATATCCAAAGTATGTAAGGAACCCATACAACTCAATAGCAAAAATAAATTTTTTTAAATGGACAAAGGACCTCAACAGACATTTTTCCAAAGAAGACACACAAATGGCCAACAGATAACATGAAAATGTGCTCACCGTCAATAATTATCAGGTAAATGCAAGTCAAAACCACAGTGAGATATTATTCCAGGTCGGATAGGATCTCTATTATAAAAAAGTTAAAAGATAACAAATGCTAGCAAAGATGTAGAGAAAAAGGAATCCCTGTGCACTGCTGGTGGGAATGTGTACTGGTACAGGAACTATGGAAAATGGCATGGAGATTCCTCAAAAAATTAAAAACAGAATTCCTATCTGATTCAGCAATTCTACTTCAGGATATATATCCAAAGGAAATAAAATCATTATCTCAAAGAGACAGCTGCACTCCCATGTTCACTGCAGCATTATTCACAATAGCCAAGGTATGGAAACAACCTGTCTGTCCATTAACGGCTGAATGGATAAAGAAAATGTGATATATATATATATATATATATATATATATATATATATATATATATATATATATATATATATATATATATAAATATTTATATATATATATATATAAAACAAATACTGAATGGTATCACTTATATGTGGAATCATTAAAAAAAAAAGTTGAACTTGTAGAAACAGAGTAAATGGTGGCTGCTAGAAGCTGAGAGATTGGGGGAAACAGGAAGAGGTTGGTAAAAGGGTGGAAACTTTCAGTTACAAGATGCATAAGGTCTGAGGATCTATTGTGTAAACTGGTGACTACAGTTGACAATGTGTTGTGTAACTGCAATTTGCTAAGAGAGTAGAACTGGGTTTCTCACCAAGGGGTAAAGAAAAAAAAGAAAAAAAGAAGAAATACATTAAGATAATGAATGTGTTAATTAAATCAACGGTGGGCCTCCTTTCACAATGTATACGTACATCAAATTATCATGTTATACACTTTAAATACATTACCATTTTATTTGTCAATTATACTTCAATAAAACTGAAAAAAGATTAATGGATTCATATGTAAAGTAAGCCACAAATCATTGAAATGAGTTTTACATTTTCTTCTGAAACTCACCACTACTTGTCACTTGGTTATTGCACTTAAAAGAAACCTGAAACAATTGCCAATGTTGAATCATCCCAATTAATGCAACATGAATGTCTTAGAAAGCTTAATGCCAATTCTGACTTTAAATGAATAGCATCGGATCTAATACACTTCAGCTGATGAGCTCAGTGACCGCCAAGACGCCTCATGTCTACCGACAGGCCATATCGTGCCTAGCTACCCTTTAATCAAAACTTGATTAATAAAAATCATTTCTATTCCTAAGCAATATTAATTTAAATGATTTCTCAGTAGAAGAACTGTTGCCAATTCTTTTCTTTAATGGACTAAGAGATAAATGTGAAAGGAAAAGCACCAGCATTTCAAGATTATGCATTAAGCCTAGATAACTCACCATCCTTAGTGTGAAAAAGCGGGTGTTCAATCTAACGACATTGTTAATTAGAACATGATTGAGGGCTAGGATAGTTCAAAATATAGTCATCACCTTGATAAATCAGACCATCCCTTTACTACCTTCAAAGTTTAAATAATGTTGAATGTTTGGACTCTGAAAGCGCAGGGATACCTAGCTCCATTCTTAATCTAAGTAAACGATTCATGTCCCATGAAACATTTGCTTCTTCATTTTCTACAATTTTTTCACCTACTGAGGTCACATATATCCATTTTTCTTTTTAATACGAATGTGTACATTGTGACCCAAAGTTCAGAGCTGGCAAAAGGTGAGAAGAAATGTTTAGGAATACACTAATCTGGTTTATTTTGTCTATAGATTCAAATAAGAATGGCCAGCATATAGACAGTGCCCACTGAATGTGGGTTTCTATACGAAATCAAGTGTTTGAATAATTTTAAACAGCAGAACATCTAAAATTTATTTATATTTGCCTAAATGGCAAATTTTAGAACCTTACTCAACATTTTGTTTCTTCATTTCAATTTAGCAAACATTTTATAAGGATATGCTGTTTGTATACCATCTGATTTGATGGTACAAATAATATACAAAAGAGTGGATTGATTTTCTAGAGTTTGGAGTCTTTTGATAATCTTACGACTACTATTGATTAAATAATAATGAGATAAAGTGAACCAGGATTTACCTGGGAGGTTAAGAGAATGTCTACCAAGGCATTAAAACAATCTGTGAATAACCGCTTTGTAGTTAATTGAGAAACGACTCTTTCCCTCTCCCACCTAATTAAAATCTTTCTAGACCTGGAACCATGTTTTGCTAAGTCATGTCTATTCCTTCTGCACTTCTGGACAGGTAGGTAAGGCTTCTGGTGACTAGTTTCTTCACGGTGTGGGAGATAACTATTGCCAGATGGAGATCTTCTCTTCCAAGGCTCACCATTTTTCACAATTAATTCTGCAAGAAACATTTTTCTCCTCGAATCATTTGGTTTTCTCCAACACCTAGCTCTGCTTCTCGGCCCTCTGGGGTACTATTTCAAAACATCCAGGTGCTATACCATAAATCTGAAGGACTTTGGACCACAAATGGGAATGATTTGGATTTAAGAGTTAAGTCAAAGATAGGAAGGAACTGCTCCCATAAGGCAGTCATAGAGAGCAGATCTGAATTTGAATTCTGCCTCTGCTGTGTGACTTGGAGTACATCATATTACATCTTTGAGATTCAAGTTTCTCATCTTAATATTTTGATCATGATACTACTTGTCTGCCAGGCTTTGCATGAGAATTAACTGAGGTAAGGCAGGGAAAGTGCTTATCAAAGCATTAGGCATATACTAGGAATTTAACAAATGGCAAATATAAGCAAGTAATATTAATGCATATATATGATATTTGCCATCAGTATTACAATTTCTCTTCCCCTGAATAGTCTCATATATTCTCTGGACCTCAGCCCTTTTACTAATAGGATTTAGAAACATGTAATAAGACAATGTATAGCTAGCATTGAAATAAGAACGTGTAAACTGAAAGCTCATTTAATTGTCTAGGTCATTTCCTGTTGCCAAGCAACCACATGGATTTTTTTCTCCCAGCAACTTACCTATGTAAGGTCACTCTGTCCGTACTGACCACAGGACAGAATACATGTGAAAAAAATCAGTTCATCTGACCACTACTTTGGCTTTGGACATTCCAGGGAACCGGTTTGATTCACGTTTTCAGAGATTTATTGTAACCGACCACGTTTGCTTGGCATGGGGGGGACGTGGTTACTAAACTCAGAGCTCATCAAAGTCACCTGGGGAACTTGACTCCATCCCAGGACATTCTTATTCTGTAAACTTGGGGCTGAGAATCTGTCTTTGCATAAGCTTTCTAGCTGATTCTAATGTTCACTCAGGTTGGGGAATTACAGTCCATACTGTTTTTTGACAATTTTTCAGCTTTCTGTGTGATGTAATCATTTTGTGATGTCAGGGCAGGATAAGCAACACCTAGAAAGCTCTTGACTGTGAGCAAATAAACAACCTCCAGTTACAGCAAGTTTGTTTTCTTCTAGTTTAAAATACATATTTGTGACTAGTCAGGAGCAGAAAAATGTTTTTATTATCCAAATCAAAACACAGCATGAGGTACTTTCCAATAAAATCAACTGTAGATTATACACAAGTCAAAATCACCTGCCTGTTTACTGACTTCAAAATCCTTCTAGGCACCAGGAAAAAAGTTTCATTTAAGATTTTAATCTTTCCATATATTACAGGGTTTCTGTAATGGATTTTGTGCATCTGAAACTAAAAGATTGACAGGTCTGGATATTATAGATTTATTAACCATTGGTTACATGGTCAGAGTTAGTGTGTGAAGCACTTCTACAATATCCTTTAGGCTGGACTAGAATGAACAATTTCTACAAAGCCTGAGGTAGACAAGAGTTAAGGTTACATTAAAAGAGCAAAACTTACGCTTATTTCACTATGATTTTTTTCTAAATAAAAACATACATTGAATATGAAAATATGATGCTGAACTCAAAGGAAAAAATGACACAATTCTGGGAAATTTGAAAGAAGTCTTAAAAATTTATAAACTTAATCCTAACATATGCAGTTTTATCATTTTGAAAGTGGGGGCCTTGGGACCTAGCAAATGTTGGAGCAAATACATTTTTAAAATGAATAATTAAAGGTAAAAATAGTTATCTGAAAATAACCACTATCTAGAGAATATTATACAGACCAGGCAATGTATGCTGATTATATAATAATACAAATTATCTCATTTAATCTTTACAACAACCCTTATATGTAGGTACTGGCATTATGCCCATTTTACAGAAGGGGATAACTGAGATTCAGAAACATTGACTTATTTAATGTCAGCTAATAGGTGGCATCAGTGGGCCTGGTTTTCTCATTCATCTTATTTTGGTTGTCTTAAAAGAAGGATGTTTTCAAATCCTTATCAGGTGTGAAGCCTTCAGAGTAGCAATGGCAATTTATATGTGTAATAATGTGAAAATGACAGGTAATTTGATAAGCCATGGAACTTCCTGGTCACTTGGCTAGGAAATCATCAACATTGCTTATCACCCTGGACCAACTGCCTTTACTGTTCTTTGAGAATCTGGATGGTGGAAGATTTGGGACTGAATCTGAGAAGTGTCCAGCCAACAGGCTGAATCTGGTCTCAGGCTGGCTCCATTCTGCCTCATTTTGCTTTGTGGTGTAAAAACACCACAGCACTATAAAAATGCCAAGGAGAAATATGCTAAAAGGTTGCAAGATAGCAATTCTATTCCATGAAGGTAGAAATCAATTCCACGAAAGGATATGTAAGTTTGTGTATTTTCCGCAGCAGGAGATTTGTGTTTTCCTCCACTGAAATTAAGAGCAGAGTCCAAGAATATCTATGCTTCTAAAACTGAGGCAAGACTTATAGCTGTTTATGACATATTCTGGCACTACTGATTATTCTTCACATTTTGTTTAATTTAATATTATTTCATATTCATTTTAAGACAAAGGTGGGTAGAATCATTTATATTTAATATCATAGAGCAACTTAAGTTTTTCTTTGCTTATAAAGCTCTTGAGAGATTTTTCTCCTGTGAATTTGACCAAAAAGACACCTTTGTCTTAGATTATGACATCAGAAAGATGTTGGTTCATGAGAATTTAAGTTTTATACATTTGGCCTTTATGTTATCTTTATGATTATACTACCAGTTTTGACTGACATAAGTGTTCAATTCAATGAATAATAAGTCTTTGTTATTTATTTTGTGGAATGGATCTTTGAAAGCCAAAATGGCTATTACCTAATTATTTTCAATTCCATGTCAAAATGTGGCTAAATTTATTCTTATGGGGGCATCAGGGGTTTGTTTTAATTTCATGTTTCAATGCCATGTTAAGACTAGATATTAAGAATAAAATCATATACCTTTGGAGTGCAATTTAACAACCTTAATCAGTTTTCAATTTTGTTGAACAAAACCTTCCTACTTCCTTAGGTTAAAAGACAGAGCATGCAAACTTTACTCTAATTCTTAATCCACAGTGTTACTGCAATCAGAATTTTACCTAAGAATGATTATTATTTTCAAAGTTTAAAAATTCACTAAGCCACAAAAGCCACCCATTAGTGACTGAATGGTTTGATGGAGGTGATACAACTTAGGCAAAACTCAGCTACTATACTGGTCACAACTCAAGGCACACGGGTGGAGTGGTCAATTATCTTTCTCAACTCCCCACTCACTGCTGTAATACAATGTCAAAGATTCAGTCTAGGGAATCTTGTTGATACCTCATCAAAAGTCACACCATGTAGTGCAATGCCAACGATTCAATCTAGAAATGAATGTTCAAGGTAACTCAGACTTCTGTGACTTACCTTGGATGTATACGAATAAGAAGAGAGATTTTAGGCTCAGGTGCTTGGAAGAAAGTATTGCTTTGATAGAAAAGTATGTATCTATGTATCTATATATCTTTGTCTAAACACCTACATCTGTATGTGTCCATAAGGCTGTACATAAATGTGGTTTGGTTTATTCTGTTTATATTTATCTAGGAGACAGATTATGTCTCTCTGATTTACTAAATTCACATTTCCATCCTTATATTCAATTAATTTCCTCTAAAATATTTTACAGACACACACACACACACACACACACACACACACACACACACACACACAGACACACACACACACACAGGTTTTCTTTCTTTACCTGGTGGGGTCCAAGCTACAAATATGGAATAAGGCCCAACTGCTGTGACATTATATGGAGGCTGGATTTCTTCTGGAGTCCACGTAGGTGTATGAACAATGTACCCATCACTAGCACTGCTGCCACCTCCAGTTGTGGCTTCCAACTTATAAATGTATCTATATCAAAAAAATAACACAGGGAACTATAGTCAATACCTTGTAATAGTCTATAATGAAAAAGAATATGAAAAGGAAAAATATATTTCTCTCTCTATATATAATTGAACCACTATGCTGTACACCAGAAACTAACACAACATTGTAAATTGACTATACTTCAATGAAAAATAAATAAAAATAAAAATACAAAATAACAAATTAAAAAGAAGACAGAATTGTGCTAAGGCAATGCACAGGAGAAGTGACCAATGATTGATGGCTTTTCCCCCTATTGCTTGGTCCTAAATTTGTGACAAGTTGCAAATTCTTTGCTCCTTGTCCAGAAATTTACCATAGACCTGTAGTTTTTCTAGTACAGGGAACATTCTCACCAGGCCATCACTATTTCTGCCCCTCTCCCATTTTATTTTTAACCCTCGAATAATTCATTGCTTTTCTTCAAGATTTCAGAAAAGTCTTGAAGTGTGCTGGTGGCTTGTGGAAGATTCAAATTAATCGTCTCCGTTTTTAAATGGGTTAGAGTTCAGGGAAATATGTTTAGAGAAAGATGTTTCTAAATTGATCTGCTACTCTCTACAATAAAACTAAATTGATCTCTACTCTCTGCAATAAAACATCTGTTGATCTAAGATATATTTTATCTCTGCTGAGTAATGAATGGGAATGAATTGCAAATATGTGGAACTTTTTCCCCTTAAACCACTCATGTCTCTATATAGTGTAGCAAGCAGAGAAAACATAGTAACAGAAGAAAAGGTCATTGATGTAAAACAAACCTCTTTAAATCTCTTTTCTTGCTGATTTAGGGATCCATGCTTTTGAAGATAGTTTGATAATTCAAAAACTGTAATGCTTTATGTATTTTATATACTTAAACATTCTCATGTCAGATAGATTATTTATTTACATTTCTAAGGAATTTCTTGTCTTCTGAAGACTATATAATGAGCTAGCACTTGGGTCTTCAGCATCTTTAAGTGATCTCATCATCTATGAAATGACTAATAAATGAGATTAAATAACCAATTAATATTGTTTCAGTTGGAGATGGACTCTTTCTCAACCCTGAAAAATCTAAAAATTCTCACTGTATGACTGGTAAGTTTTCTTTTAGTTCACCTGCTGTTGGACTCCAGGTTTTTATCCGTGAAATTCTGCTCCTCACTGCCACCCAGGAAAACCAAGGTTCCGTTACGACTCAACTGATACTGAGAAATGAGACCATTGGGCTTTTCTGGCGGACTCCAATATAATTCCACTGTCGTAGGATTGATGATAACATGTCGAGGTGTCACCCAAACTCCTGGCAGAAGCAACACAATGAAGTTTTACTGTTAGGGTTAAATAAACACCTTATCAAAAGTCACATCATCATCTCACATACTATGATATTTTTATCTATTGATAAAAAAAAAAACCTCCTGGTGAGCAGCAAAAAACATTTATTTGCTTTGGAGGTGAAATACAGAATTGGGTATAAATGTATTTTTCAAATATTTTAATTATTATTATTTTTTTTTTGAATTGCTTTTAGAGAGTGAATGTCAGATGAGTGCTGGATAATTTCTCTATCTTGACTGCTACTCTGAGTGCAATCAAGGCCTGGGAGACTCTCCAGGGATTTTCAACTTTGATGCCCATTTACTTGGAATCATATCATAATCTAGCCTTTGTCTGAATTCTCAAGTTCAACGGACAAGCACACTTTGCCTCTGCCTCTCGGACACTTGCTGCTGTGGTTCCTCTTAACCTTCCTCTCTGGCTACTCCTCCCAGCCTCATTTCCTGGCTTCTCTTCCCTTCCTGGACATCAAAACGACGTCGTGCCTCGGAGAACTAGGCTCTCTCATCTCCCGCCTCTTTCCTCTTACCCTTTCCTCTCCTCTTCTTTTCCAACACTCTCTTGTAGATAATCCCCATTTAGTCTCTTTTAAACCTTGTCTATACGTTGAACACTGCCCAATGCATATCTCTATACTAAACCTCTCTCCTGAGCTTCAGACTCACGCGTCCCGCTCTCTGCTTGTCTACTGCCATTTGGATGAATAATTACACATCAAAAACTTCAAATGTCCAAAACAGAACTCTTGGTTTTCTGGTCTGTAATCTATTTGTCTCTCAATCTCACCCAGCTGTTCATTTTCTTAGGCAAAACACACACACACAAATTACCCTTGAGGCTCTTACTTCTCTCACCCGTAAGTGTAACCTACCATCACGTGCTGTGTATCTTCACCTCTCCTGATCCAAACTACATCTCTTGCTCATAAACTTCTGTGATGGCCTCTGAACTAGTGTCCATATTTTAAATCTTTAAATCTCTATTTCATTGTAAACTTTACAAAAGCATATAAAGTATATGTAAGCCAGTATAATCTTCACAAAATATACAACCCTTTTGAAATTATCCATATAGTAGACTCCCAGTTCCTTATGATAACCTATATGTGGTCCTACATTTTTCTGGCTCTGGTCTACCTGGCACCTTTCTCTCCATCATTGACAAAGCTCCAGCCACATCAGACTCCTTTCCAGCATCAGAATGCTTCAAGTTCTTTTCCAGCTCAGCTTTTTCACTTCCATTCCCCTGCCTAGAACACTTTTGTTTCTGACACCATGACATTTGCGCATTTTATTCTCCTAGCTCAGTGACCTGTGTAAATACCACCTTCTTAGGAAGGTCTTGTTTAACCACCCTTCCCTGACTATAACTTTCACCCAGTCTAAAGGGATCCCAACCTAGTTCCTCTCAATCATATGCCCTTTTCTATTTCCTCATAACATCATAACATCTTTCTTTGACAGCATCATTATTTTTATGTTACGACTGTGTGGTCTACTTCTTTCTCCTGCTTTAATACAAAGTTAGCTACATGAGGGCAGGGGTCTACTCTGTGTTATTAGTCAACGTATCTTTATGTATAGCACAATGCCTAATAAATACTGAATGAATAAATTTATTGTAAATATGTATCCTGCAAACTACTATGTTAAGTACTCTATGGAATCGAATGTAACTAAGACATGGCTCATTCTTACAAGGAGCTTATACCCTCTGTATAAAAGGAAAAATGTAGACGCAAACAACTGTAATTCAGGGTCAAACATTCAAGTCCTCTCATAGATGTACAGATACACTGATGGAGAACCCAGCAATGAGAAAGACCAATCCTACCATCTTGTACATTGTCCTCTGGCCATGATCTGAACAGACACTGTAACTCTCTTTTTCAGCTTTTAAAACCTCATTTCAATATTAGGTTCCCCGTAATCAATAGTTTTTGGTTGGTTGTATCTCCTGTGTAAGTTACTCAGTAAAGGGTAAGATGTCAACAATTTTATATGGAAAAAATTTCAGGACATTCAAATGCAATTTATTGAGTAACATTCTGAAAGAGGCACAATAGATTTAAAAATAGCTCAGACTTAATGATTTTCTAAGAACAATTTACTCCCAAGAAGAAAGAAAATAGTTCATTTTGTTCTGAAAGTTCACTCTATGTTAGGTACTTGGACAAATCCACAAATCATAGTATACGTTTTATGCCTGGATCTCTCTGCCAACAACTGTTCCATGACTCAACTGATTAGAGGTCTGATTTAAACATGATATTAATTTGTTGATTTAAGAGATAAAGCATAAAGCTTTAGTCCTGCAGTCTTGTCTTTCTCACCTTGAAGGATGTATTAAAAACCACCAAGGTGCTACAAAGGCTATGGCTTAGCTTCCATTTTGAATCAGTCAATGCAGCTGTGGATGCAGAGGCATTAATGAAATAAAATGAAGCAACATTTTGGGGTTGCCTTATGTTCTAAATAAAAGTTGAGTTTTACATTTATATAAGCTGGTGAAAGCTCTGTTCATGTTGTTAATGAACTTGTGCCCATTCATTTGATTTATAAGAAGAAACTGGAATGTCTAAAAACTCATTAGTGCTTACTTGCAAAATGATATGGAGACACTGTTATCTTGGCAGCTGCAAAAAAATCTTCGATAGAATAAGACTACCTTTGGTGAGATGTCTTAATAAGTTCCAAGTGAAGAATCTACATCCTTCTCTGAGCCTGAGCCTCAGGTGGCATCAGAAAACCTGTTCTACATAATGAATGGGCAGAACTGAGGCAGCTCAAGGGAAGGAGATGGATGGTCCTGAGGGAAATTATCTAGAAGTGGGGCAGGGAGCATGTACACTAGCTGAGAGGTACAACAGGGAAAGGTCAGAAGCAAACCTTGGTTGGTCCCTTGACATAATAGCTACAAAAAAAAAAAAAAAAAAAAAAAAAAAAAAAAGAACACATTCACTGGATTTGTTTTAACTTTGTCTTCAGTGCCACGCATTATTCCCCACTTTTCATGTCCCTACAAATCTTTATTCCAAGTCAAAAATTGCAACATGTTTTTGTGGATTGGCTTTCCCTTGAAAACTAGTGAAGGGAACCAGTTTTGTATTGGCTGATGTCAGGAATGCATTGACTTCTGGACTACTGATTATTTGTTAATTTGTTGATTCAATGTTCTACCCAATTTTGTCATTTTTCTGTGTTGGGCACTGTGGGTGGAGGGATAAAGACATATAGTCTTTACCCTTCAAGGAACCTATGGTATCATGGTCAATAAAAATGGGTAAATAACAACTTACAGCCCAGCTTGATAAATGCTCTAAGAAAAGGAAACAGAGTGCGTTATTGGAGCACTTAGGAAGGGTACCCAACACAGGCTGCGAGTGAGACGGGAATGGATGGGAAGGGGAGGGGATCTGAGATTTGCAGAGTGGGAGACATCTGGGCCAAATTTTGAAAACCATGAGAGCTAACTGAGTGAGGATGTAGGGAAGGGCATTCAGGCTGAGGGAATCCCACACGAAGTCCCAGAGATAAGGAAAGCGTGGCAGAAGTACAAGGACCTCGGCGTGACTGCATTACACGGCATGTGGCAAAGACCAAAAGGCCTGACAGACTAGCAGAAGTTAAAACTCGGGGGGTCTACTTTGCTTTTCTAAGAAGATGTGACTTTTTTTTTTTCCTCCTGGAAGGAAATGGGATTTTGGGGGGTGACTAATGTGAGATATGACTATTTTGGCAAAAGGAGATAAAGAACCGGGATGGGGGTATGAGAAAGAGGAGAAATGGCGAGAGGCAGGGAGGCTAGTTAGGAGAATCTGGAGAAATTACAGGCATCTGAACTAAGATAATACCAGAAGGGATGGAAAGAAAGAACAAAGTTTTAAAAATCCTTAGGATTTAAAACTAATAAAATTTTATGAACATTTCATACTATCAACTAAGGAAAAGAGAAGCATTAAGAATGCCACTTCAGGGGTTTAGATGATTAAATGGATGATGGTACTTGAGAGAGGGAAAGAGAAGAAGAGCGAGTTAGGGAGCGGGAGGGAGGTCTTCGGTGCTGAAATACTGAGGCTGAGGTATTGGTAAAACACCTACATATAAACAACTAGCAGACTGGTAGATACACTGGCCTTAAATCTGAGTGTAGCCTTTGGGAAAGCTCTAGAAATTGGGAGCGCTCAGCCTTCATGAGGAATTCCAGCCAGTGGTGGAGAATTCCACGGGAGACTGTGGAGTTACGAGGGCAAGGAGCAGAGGAAGAGTCTGAAGGAACAGCAGCAGTTAGAAGAAGGGAAGAAGATGGGGAACCTGAGGAAGACTGGTCTTTTCCTGCAGCTTTTTTCATATGATCAACGCTGCAGGAAAGCATGGCTGCAATTTTGCATGACTGAATTCTAAAAGGAATGAATGAGAGCGTCCTGGCCTGGTGGTAATTCTGAAAACAGCAATAACCCATTTCAAGCTCTTCCCACGGTTTGGCTATGGGTGCACCATGCTCCAGGGGGATAAAATTGCAGACAATTAGCTTTAACTTATCAGTGAGGTCGTAATCAGCTTTAACTTTCTTTTTAATTCCTACTGAAAATGAAATAAATGAGAAGAGCTCAGGGTGGCGATGAACAAATGCTTCTTTGAATTCCCTCCACCTTCAAACTGTCTAATTCACTCAGCTAGGCCTTTTAAAATTAGTTATATTTGGGTTATTAATTTAAAATGATATAATATGTTTATTTCCACTTCAGCAAAACAATAGAACTTAGTGTTACTGCCAGTTTGTCCCCTTACAACCCCCAAGTTAAGCACTCAGACTCCATTTATTCCTCAAACAAGTTATTCACAACTGGCACTTACACAGCCAGAAAATGGATTCTAAATCCACGTCTGTTCTGCCGTGGAAAGCCCATTTAGTTTACTGTTTCTTTGCACAGTTATTTGTGTTAAAGGAAAGGTGCATAAAGTTAAAAAAAGAAATCAAGTAAAACATTTCTCATCTCACTCTCCCCTGCATTATTGAAAGCTATAATTTTTAAGTCGTGAAATCTGAACTCTTTTAAGAAATACTGTTTTTGGAAAAAGTGAGACTATAGAGGCATATTTTCTAAGAATTTAAACACATGGATTGGATGAGTAAACTGGAGAGACCCTGTTATTTTATCCGGCTTGAGTTTCAGCCAAAACCGGTTGATAGATCCTTTAGAAATTATCCATTATCATCAAAGTATCCATTTGATAGTTTACCTTTCCAAAAAATCTACTGCTGGTTTCTTCCTTTCAAAGGAACACTAAGCTTTTTGACATGAAACATTCTTTATATAGAAAACATCATTAGTGAATTCCTGGTGAGGAGCCATATGCCCCATATGTGGAATTTTCCATTTTATTCCCCATTTACTGGTAGGAAGTTCAGGTCTAATATTCTGAGGTACAACAACCCCCTTCATTAGAAGAGTAATGGACAAGCAGTCCAGGACTCTCCGATGTTAATTAACATTATATTTCCATTCAGAAACTTATTTAAGCCTCTGTTTCCACACACAGAAAACAGGCAGGTAATAAAGATTAACAAAATAATTAGTTGATCACTAGCAAACTTCTGAGCATATTTTATCCAAAAAGTGAATGGTAACTACCCATCCCAGTTTCCAACTGATGGGTAACCAGTGTTATCAGTTGGGTGTGTATGCTTCCAGAATCTTTCCTGTGCATTAATTTATTTATCTATAGAAATGAATATTGCTTCCTATGTGTTTTTTATCTGTAAAATGCCATCCATGAACGTAGTTCTATAACTTCTACTTTATATGTACAGATCTCCTCATTCCTTTCAATGGATGCATGGAATTCCATAGCGTGAATACACCTAAATTTATTTAGCAGTTCCCCCATTTAGACATTTAGATTGCTTCCAGTATTTTGCCATTAAAGAAACAACAGCAAAACAATGTTTCAAGAAGCATCCGGATACATGCCTCCTTGTGCAATTGTGGAAGGGTTACTTTCTGGCATAGACACAGAAAGAGAAACTATGTCATGGGGAACCAATGTTTTAAATTCAGTAGATGTTGCCAATTTGCCTTCCAAGGTGATGGTCCCACTTTACATGCCCTCAAGCTGTGTTTGATGGTATATCTCCTCCCGCTGTTCATTTCAAAAATCCTTATTCCTCGTGGTCCATCTCAGAAGTCATCTGCTCCATAAAATCTTTCTTGGTGTCCATGATGGACTCCCTCCTTAGAGTAACCTGAGCATTCTGTTCATTTGCCCTTCCCTAACATCATCTTTAAGATTCTCTCTCTTCATATCGACTTGGTAACTTGTCCTATCACTTCTGCTTGATGGGAAGTTCTTCAGGACAGTGAATATTTTAATCAGCTTCAGCAGGGAGCATGGTGCTTGTTATATTTTAGCTGCCCTGAAAGTATTTAAATTTTTTTGAGGAATTTCAGATCCAAGTATATAATAATTTTTTTCCCATGGGAAACCACATGTAAAAGTTTAAGGAATTGAAAGCAAACTGCCTTGGGAGGCTTATAGTTTAACCAAACTTGAAAAATGGGAACTTAGAATATTATTTTATTTTGGACCTTTAAGACTTTATTCCTTCTTCCTTGTTTGTTATGAAAGAGTTTAGAGTTCACATCAAAATACTGTATGAAAACTTCTCCCCAATCAGGGGTATTTTTTAATTACCTTGAGGGGCTGCCTGCAGTGTCTGACCTAGAAAAGGCTCACTCGATGTGCACCCAGCAGATGTACAAGCTGCAAGTGTGAAGCTGTAGTTGGTGTATGGCTGGAGACCTAGAAAGAGCAAACAAGAAATAGAGTACATCTTGAGAGGATTATTTATTATCAGTTAAGCACCAGAGGTAACATGCAGAGTTGTAGATGTGATATCCAAAAATTTTAAGAGCAGAAAGCACTCTCTCATGGAGATAGGAACTTTATAAGCAGCTCAGTATTGCTGGAAATTTCATTTATCACTGATGAAAGAAAAAACTCTCAGCCTCAGAAGAGATCTTAAAATTCATGTAATCCATCCACCCATCTTTGCCTTGATTGCCCTGTGCCAGGTGTCACTGAAGAGGCTCTCCTGCCTAGGTGACCGGAGTATTCCATCGCCCAAACAGCCCGTCCCGTCTCTAGAGTTTTTATTTGGTTTCAAAGTCCTTCCTTCTATTGTGGTGAACTCCTTCTATTACTTCCACCCATAGGGACTTCTAGAACAAATCTCATTTCTTTTCCACATGACAGTTCTTCAAATATTTGAAGACAGTTATCAACTCCCCCCTGAGTCTTGTCATCTCCAGGCTAAGCATCCCAGTTTCTGCAACTGCTTATGTGAACAGGGGCATAAAAAACAAAAAAGAAGGTTAGATTCAACATTTTAAGCTTATATTCAGCTCATATTAACACCAACTAACTTTTTTTTAAATAACTTATCATTTCTTCATCACACGTGTCCACACTGCACCAGCTCACACTTACTTTGGCAGTTTTTTGGGGGTGAAGTTGCTTTTGTCTTTACACGTAGATTAAACATACTTTGATGTGGGGATAGTGCTTACTGCATCTTTTGTATTCGGAACATGATACAGCATAGTAATTGCTCAGTAAGTTCTCAGGGGGGGAAATGGCAATCCACTTGCAACAGAAGTTACATGTCATTAGACTACATGGCTCCATGGCCAGGGACCTTGGACCTTACTTAGCTTCACTGTGTGCCTTGATCTACTGATCTGTAAAACGGGAGTCCTCACATCTAACTTCTAAGGCTGCTGGAAAGATGAGATGGGTCACTAAGAGAAGTACTTGATTTTAGCAGAAGCAACCTTAAGATTCAGCAGCACTCAGCAAGAAGTATATGGAGGCTAATATTTTTTGCCTTGATTCTTGGGAAAATTCAAAACTTAACATTTTTAAAAAAATAGAACTTGGTCTCTATGTCAAATAATTTGGCCAAGTTATAACATGGATCCAATAATTATTATACTTATTTTTCATGAGTTTTGAACTACATTGTCACGTTTTTGTTCTTTTGGTGTGGTGACTCTTCCCAGAGACAGTCATGTGTCACTCTGTCACTTTATGCAGATCTGCTCAAATGCTACATTTTAAAAGATTCTGACCACTCTATCTACATATGACAACCAGCACTTTGTATCACCTCAAATTACTTTCTTCTTTCATAGCCTTCAACATTATCTGATGTTTTATTATACTTCCATTTTATTTATGTCTCCCCTTATATGATGTAAGCTCTAAAAGAGCAAGGACTTTGTTTTGCCCACAACTGTATCCTTTGACTAGTGACAGGCACAAAGTAGGTGCTTGTTAAGTGAATGAACAAATTAATTAACTTGGAGCAGTAGTCTGGGTTCTCTGCGAAAGCCGTCATGTTCTGTAGCTGGAGCTGCTCCAGGATTCAGCTTCAAAGCTCTTTGTATTCCCTTATCAATTTAATGATAAGATATGGATACTTATTTGATTATAATCTTCTATTTGGTTGCTATGGAGGATTTACATAATTTTGATATTTACCTGATTTAGAGATGAGGACTATGATGAAAGATCTAAGCCACATCCAAGCCTTGTATGTTTGATAAAAGCTTATGGGAAAAATGCTAAAGATTATAAAATATAGAGCTCAAGAGAAAATGGAAGGAAATACCCAAGGATGAAGGTCAGGGACTGCAGTGGCTGATTTAGCCTGACAACACCCCTTCCTTTATTTCCATTCTGAAAAAGGGGGTCTTGATCCTTGCAACACCATTTTACCTGAGTATCTTACTTTCTCACTTAGAATGTAAGCCCTTTGAGAGTAAGGATGGTATTGCTGAGTGGTTTTTTTTTTATTATTATTATTTCATAATAGTGCCCATTTGACGTGTTCAAGGTTTGTTAAGTATTGTTTAAGGAAGACCAAGGCACAAAAGTACACAATTAAGGTAGCAGGGCTATCATCCTATGATGTCCATGTATCCATCACAAGTGTAATTTGACCAAACAGATCCTTCCTCAAAATTCCACAGGGATTTCTGCCCAGAGCAACTACTTCATTGAGTAGGAGATTCTTCTCTAGTTGCAGAATATTGTTAAAACATAACAATATTAATATAATTTATGAACAATAAATATTTTCTAGATTTTCTTCCTGAATACCAGACTGAAGTATGGCTAGTAAAAGTGAAGAAATACTTGATTTTTCTCTGGAATATTCTACCTCTCTCCTTAAAAAAAAAAACAACCCTCAATTCTGTTCTTCATTTGTGTTCTGGCTGATCTGGTTTCAGACTTCTGAAGGACCTTTGAGGATGGGTCTTAGGAAAAGAAGAGAAAGCATCATCACAGAGATGCACTAAGATTGATCAGAAGACTGAGGGTATTCACAGTGAGGACAGTAGCTAAAAAGATAATTTAGTGTATATAAAAACAGAAAGTGTCTTTTCTTTACAAAATGTTTCTGAAGGGGGTTGAGTGCCATCCATTTTGTACATAGCCTAGAACACTAGAAGTCAGCTGTCTGGAGATGGTGTAACAGCAGAGCAGCTAGCCTTTTAGGAATTTTTGATAGACTCGGGAGAGTGTGCCAAAGGAGTTTGTTACAGGTGTTTAAACTGGGTGGTGTGAGCTGGTCTAGCAGAGGATGAGGCCTGACCTAGTGGAGGAATGTGTATTTCTTGAAGTACAGGAGTACTAGATTTAAGGGTAGTGGGCAGGGTGTCGAACTGAGAGTTGAGTAGAAAGCCTTGATCAAGAAATTCGAAGTTGATCATACTAAGTTAAGTAAGTCAGACAAAGACAAACATCATATGATACCACATATACGTGGAAGCTAAAAAAAAAAATGACATAAATGAACATATTTACAAAACAGAAATAGACTCACAGACAATAGAAAAACTTATGGTTATCAAAGGGGAAAGGGATGGGGAGAAATAACTTAGGAATTTGGGATTAACACATACATACTACTGTACATAAAATAGATAAACAACAAAGACCTATTGTATAGCACAGGCAACTATATTCAATATCTTGTAATAAGCTATAATAGAAAAGAATCTGAAAAAGAATATAAAACATATATATATATGTGCATAACTGAATCATTATGCTGTACACCTGAAACATTGTAAATCAAGTATAGTTCAATAAAAAAAAATAAATGAAAAAAAAGAAGTCAGAAGAGTTTAAAGACATCACTGAATCAAAAGCAGTGGATATAGTGAACTGGGAAAAAGAGGCAAGGATTGAAGCACAAGAAAGATGAGAGAGGGAGGAATGAGACCTTGAGTGAAGGAGCGGGGAAGATGGACTTAATCTAACTTGTGGGCAGTTTATCCCCCAGAGCTGTGTCCACCTCTGCAATGAGGGCATCTGGCCAATTTGAAGAGCCATATGGAGCAAGGGTAGAAATACTCAGATTTACTCGACTGGCATTTGCAGCTCATGTCATGTAACTGCATCTGCGATATTTACCTACCAGCGTCCATTCACACTTCTTTTAATAACAGAACTCAAATTTTCCTTGGAGAAACCAGTCTTTGGTCACTGTCAGGCCTTGTGCTTTGTTTAGAGTTGACTCCACCTGGATTGAAAAGTGTACATATGGTCCAGGCTTGGACACAGCTCCATATACCCTTTGCAACGTTAGAGGGTCAGAATTAAATATGTGACCTCATTCAGGCCAATGAAAGCTAGACCTTGAACTAGAACTTCCATTTTTACCACTGGTAGTTCCTTTTTTTCCCCCCACCACGTAAAGCTTGAGAATGGAGGAGAGCTCAGAGATAAAAAGAAATTGGGTCCTGGAAACATCATTTGGTAGTCCTGAGTGAGCCATGCCTAAAATCTACACCTGACTTTTTAGTTTCATGAACCAATAAACACCCATTTGTTAAGACTGTTTGAATAGAGTTTTCTGTAACTTGCAAGAAATAGAGTTCTAAATGATATTACTATTATAATTGCTAATAATGTAACATGCCTATACACAGGTTTGGAATCTTGTATGTTACCCATGGGGACCATAAGCAGCTGTTCTTACCCTGTCCTAGGTGATCCGCCTTCATACAAGCTAGAAAGAGTTCCAAGATTACGGGAGAGAGAATTAGCAACAACATGAACAGGTCTGTTGAAAAGGGGAAGAGATTTCACCTTGGATATTCCCGCCTCACAGGTAGGAAAACAGGCTCAGAGACCCAAACAGTCACACCGTGAACGAGCGGGTGGGCTGGGGAAGGGACAAGCCCTGGCTTTCAACACCAAGCCCTGTGCTCTCACCATCCCATAAGAGCTACAGGCAAACACACTGAAATTTTCAAAGACTGCCTTCCCTCTGAAGATTAAACATCACCTGAATGATGTAAAAACGGTGGAAACCATTGCAGTTGTTCTTAAAGTGAAAGGAAGATATTGAAAGGATTTCATTCAAATAGCAAGTCTCTACAAAAACTATAAAGAAAAACAAAACCCCAAACTTGGGTTTTTATTATTCCAGTTTTTCCTTCTCTTTTCACTGAACTCTATATATTAAGTATATTTTATGAGAAACACAGTTAATTTCAAGGAGGTTGATAACTCAATTGCATAAAGAACATACCAGCTAAAGTTTACTGAACACTTACTATGTGCTGACCTTCTTCTGTGCACACCCTGGACAGGAACACATTTAAAGCCCTCCCCAGCTCCCAGGGGAACTGC
Source organism: Camelus ferus (assembly GCF_009834535.1). Taxonomy (NCBI): domain Eukaryota; kingdom Metazoa; phylum Chordata; class Mammalia; order Artiodactyla; family Camelidae; genus Camelus; species Camelus ferus. The sequence goes on along the minus strand of NC_045718.1, from coordinate 3,610,566 downwards.
TATTCTCTGCTCAGGTAATAGGGGCCAAGGCATAGAGAGTTGGAGGAACTCACTTGTAATCACAGAGACAAGGAAGAATGAGCTTGGGATACAAATCTGGGCAGCTGGGCTGAGAAACGTGGCCCAGAGCAACTGGACCGGTCGTCGGAGGCTTCTAAGGAAAATGGTGACATAGGTATCTCAAAGCCCAGTGACACTCCCAGTAACATAAAAATATCCACGTGGGACCATATATTTAAGTATTTTCATTTTGAATATGACCACAATTTATGAACGGAGGCAGTACAGCAGAGTTGTTAGGAGAGGAGAGCCTGAAGTCAGACTCTCTGGGTCCAATCCTTATTTACTAGCCACACCATGGTCCTGCATTCTGACCTTTAGGTATCTATGGGTTTCCGTATCTGTAAACTGTGGGGACGGGAGTGTAGATTGCTCAACTGGACCACAGGCTAACTTGAGGGGAGGCAATATCTGAATCCATCATTTTCTATATTCTATTTCTTAGGTCTTGTCTTTTTCACACTACTGGAGAACTGGATTAATAACAGGTTTGGTTCAAATAGTCTGTGAGGAAAGCACCGACTGCTGTGAGGCATAGATGATTTACATGAACCGGATGACCTTTGGTAGATATGACTCTGTAAAACTCACTAAGATCAACACATTTCAACTGGAATTTGCTGTCATTTTAAGAAAGACCCCCATTGGTGGTCCTTAAAAGGAGCTATATATGAAATATTAGCAACAGGCAATGAAAAGGGCACACCAATTGAAAACCACTCATGAATTGATCAGGATGAGAAGAGGGAAATAAAGAGGTGTCTCCAAGGAACTGTTCTGACTGTAACTTAATTCTGAAGCCGAAGAGTAGAAGGAGAAAAGAAAACATCATTCAAGCGCGCAGCATTGAGTTAAGAGTAAGGAAAGCAGCTGTAGAGCAGAGAAAGACAAATGCGTGGAGGAAAGCCAAGTATTTAACATTTCAGCGTGGTGGAGATCACTGTGGCTGCAAATTACCTGAATTTCCCTACAGGGGATCGTGCTCTCTTTTAAAGGAAAGAGGCATTCTCTAACCGTGCTCATTACAATCACACTTCCAAGTAACGTTACTTTCAAGAGTAAATACATGCTCAAGAGGGATGGCAAAAAGTCTGCCTATGCATCATAAAAATATGATTTGGAAAACAAAACCCATACTTATGTAAGCTACACTGCATGTACTCTATAAAGAACAACTTGTTTCTAATTTTTAACTTCCAGATAGTCAGGAAAAGGCATTTTGCCCATTATAATTTCAGCCAGCCAGGGCTACTTCAAAGCATTCATTCAGGTACTCTAGAACATCATCTGTTAATTATTTTCTAAGCAATTACCAAATAATCCTAAAGAATATGTAATTTCACAAGTTCCTCATTCAACTTGGTTAAGTTCAAGTGCTAAGAGGCCTGAGTTACTTCAAAAAGTTTTTGTTAAGTGGTTATCAAGTACTGTACGCCCTCTGGGCAAGTTACATTATCTGGCACAAGTGCACCCAAACTGGATGTCTGCCCTGGCCCAGCTGAACCAGACATCTAGTCTTGCTGCTGAAGAGACCTCTCTTTTGTCCCCACCTGCCTGGGATCTCACTAAGTGATCCCCTCCAGGGCATCCAGGAACTTCCAGCATCCACCAGCAACGTTGGAGGTGAGGAATAGAACCACATCAGGGTTCTACTTTAGATTAATCTGATTCTATGTGAAAATCTGGATGTTCAAAACTGATACACCAAGGCACCATGGAATCACTTCGGAGACATCTAAGGTGCATTTAAATTATGATTTGTCTTACAAAATCTGACTGAGAAATATTTCAGGAGCTCACATGCCGGAGTCCCCTTTTCCTGATAGTACCATCCATCATGGTCTCAGTGGCTCCCCATCCTGCAGAGCCAAGCCAATTCCTCACCTCTTTGAGAGCAGCCATTGGCACTGTCCATTTCTTGTATCAACGCTTTGACGTATGGGTTCAGTTGACATCTCACATGAACTGGACATCAAAACATCAAAACAAAGGGGCTCTTGCATTTGCAAATGCCAGTGAAACAACTTGGCTTTCAGGTCTGACTGCTACAAGCTTACTCACATTCTTGATTCTGTATTTTATGTGAAATTCTAGACCACAGATTAGGCTTCTCTCCCCAGTGTCACAGTGGCTCGATTCATCCCAAGAAGCACTTCCTGGATGAGTCACTTCTCCAACAGACTCTCTTTCCAAGTACATTAAGGCTATTATTAAGATAGTCCAAGGAAAGACCCTTGCTTTTGATTTTTGTAACACTATCTTGACAAATATTTTCCTTCTCTGCAGTTTGGTGTTGCACTAGACCGAAGCCTCTTATCCTACATTTTCAAGCAGAATCTTCTTCTCCAGAAACAAAGTGTGGCCTTAGGTGGCACCAAAGTGTGATGCTGCTCAAATGCTCTGCAACAAGGGCACACGTCTCAGGGAAGGATGGATTTGGCTAGACCCACTGGGACTAAAAGAAGTAGAGGTTGCCCTGGCAAAGTACCTTGGAATACCTGGGATTCTGGGGGATTTTTTTTCCCTTTATATATTGGTGTCTAGGCAGCCATTGCATGTAATTCTTTGGCTATAATATTATATATATAATAATGGTAAAAGAAAGGAAGAAATAGTGGTTGAAACTGTGCTTTTTTTTTTTTTTTGCAAGTGTTCAGGCCCAAAGTCTTCCTCAGAATTTGCAAAATGAAAATAAAATGAATTCTCATCTCTACTTTCACAGGTCTGATGCTTGGTGGTCAGAGGTCAGGTCGTAGGTGGGGGAAATGCAGCTCAGAGTATCACACACACACACACAAGACAGAGGCTCCTGAAGTTGTTTTTGAAGAAACAATGGCCATCCTAGTTTTTGCGTGATCTGTTTCAGTTAAAGAATTATCCTGCCAATAAATCCAGATTGCTGGAGACCTGGGCTGGCTACAAGGGCAGGCAAACTGTGCAGTCACTCCAGCTCCCATGCTTGGAATGGTCCAGTGCTTGAGCCAATTTTCACCATCTTGAAATTCTTAATGATTTTTGAACAAGGGTCCCAACACTTTCATTCTGCACTGGGCCCTGCAAATGACACAGTCCATTCTGCCTGCGATTTATGTATGTATGTATGTATGTATGTATGTATGTATGTATGCATGCATGCATGCATTTTAAGTTTTACTTATTTTTTAATTTGAGGAGGAGGTAACTTAGGTTTTCAAATTTGTTTTTAATGGAGGTACTGAGGATTGAACGCAGGACCTCGTGCATGCTAAGCACATGCTCTACCACTGAGCTGTACCTACCCTTCCAGCCTGCGATTTAAATGTGTCTGACAGTGTGATTTTTATATCCAACCCATATGGAATGCAGTCATTCAGATATTAGTTGACTACTCAACATTTATTCATTCAAGAAAGATGTTCAAACACTTAATATATTTCAGGTGCTGTGATAGATCACAGCTCAGGTAACACAGTGGCAAACAGAGGCTGATGCTTCTGTCTTTTTAAAGCTTTAACTTGCGGTTGAGGAACAGAGACAAGAAAGAGGGTATTCAATGAAGTATAATAAATACCATGAGAGCGATGGGTAGGATATTATGGGAGCACATGGTAGAGTGATCTAAATGTAAAATGCCCTTATAAAAACGTTCACATTTTGTGATATTGATGGTCAAACTATATTCTCTTTTTTTCAAAAGTGATGTGCAGGATATCCGTCTCCGTACGTTAGTAGAACATTTTCTATAACAACCAGCCTTGTTAGGGTTTATGCTATTTTATCATAGGTGGTTTTTGTGAGCTTCTAACAGGACAAAAAAGGAAGGCAAATTATTCTCTACTTGCTAACTTCATGCTGGTGACACTTCCCCTTTAAGGGAAATAAAACGATGAGCAACTTTTAATGAATTATTTTGAAAACATTTCCCCCAGAGTTAAGAAACACATAAGCCCTTATCATGTCTGCTGCTAAAGAGGACATGATTAATTCATTTTGTTCTCAGTGGCCCTAATTATTTAGTTAATCCTTTCTCTCTCTCCTCTGCCTCGATGCCCACGTTAGGAGGTCCACGGATGAAGAATGGTAAGCCAAAGCGAAACCATGCCGTAACTGACATCCCGATTGTTTCGTGCAGGACCGTGGACATGTTCAGTCATAAATGATAGGAAAAGGTCTTTTATTGGCAAGCTGCCATGCGCTGTTTGCATTAGCGAATATGAGAAGATGAAGGCTGCTACCCCTTTGGTCCCCATGGTACTGAGCTCGGTGAGATAGCAGAAAACGCTTCAGTTTACTTAAAGCATTGATAACACCTCTAAATAATTAACGGAGGACTTCCTGTCTTCAATTACTTAATGCTTTTTTTTTTTTTAACGTCTTGAGAGGATTATAAGCAATTTATGGATTTCACATGATGAGTGCATTTGCCACTATTCCCACAAAGCATTTACGGGATCATGTTTCTAAAGCTTTGAGGTAATTAAAAATAAGCACGGAGACAATGGGGCTGATGCTAGGGGCTCGCTTTCCCTGCTGTCAGTTCGAAGGACCCAGATTTCCAGGCTCCAGCATGACTAGTGCTACAGCTTCATTAGTGCTGGACTGTGACTTAGGGACAGCCAAGGTTTTGGAAATGAGAAAATCACAACCTTTGTCCCCAGAGGTGTAGGCAGCTCTCTGAACAAACATTGGAGATGGAATGTGAAATAAATTTGATTATTTTAGTTCATTTCATGAACTCAATAAAACAATCATTCACATCATAAAATACTTCTGTACTGAATTTGGTCAGTCAGCTAACCATGGAACTGAATTTTCCCAGGCAGATAAAATGCATGAACGCTACACAGATCTCAGGTTTTAGATTATCTAATGCCAAATACCACTCCTGCCCCACAGGGACTGCACAGCGGAGGCTGTACTTGGTAAGGTTTTGTTGAGTGAGGGTTTATTTTCTTATGCAACAAAAAAAATCTCTTTTTAGGGCTGTACTGCCCAAGTGAAATACTACGTCTGTTTAAAATAATGTAGAGGGATGGACCAAAGGAATTCCAACAGATTTTTTTTTCCATTTTCTAATCTTACAAAAAGTAAAATCAGGTGGAGAAACTTTAAAAATATTTATTCTAATAGAAGAGGAATTCTGACATTAAATTATGTGTATGAAATCTTCTCTGACATGAAAATATCCATTAAAAATGATCATATGAGAAAGAGCTGGTGGAATGAAGGTTTTAAAGAAAAATCTTTGCAATTATTGTATATAATTAAGGAGGCTATCAATTCTGCTGGTCTGAATATCACAACTGAAATTTTGTCCGTATCCATGTGAATGCTGGTTTCTAAAAAATGCAAACCAGTGCAGCTGGCGACAGTTCAAAGCCCAGAGCTGGTTGAGTAGACAGATTCTGGAAGAAGAGAATTCTTTATCCTTGCATCCCGGTTTATTGTGAAACCTTTATTGCTACAAAGTCGTAATGTTCCTTAACTTGGCTTTCAATACTCTGTAACATTCCACCGCCACTCCAAGTCATTCTTTGATTTCCCCTACTCCATCCTCTATAGGGTTCTGCTGAAGCATCATGACACAAATTATTCCTTAACTTGTCAATGTTCCCTATTACTGGGAGCTTCTTAAGAGCAGCAATTTGATTTTTGGGCATTTAATATACTATCCGGAACATAGTAAGCAGGCCACACACACACATATTTAATTTTAGAATGCAACAGTATTTTGATTTTCTTATAGATGTAGGCTGTGAATGCCTAGGGCACCCTTGAGTGGACCACTTTTCACCTTCATCTTTCAAAGGTGGATACTGAAAACATCCCTCACGTATTTTATAGAAATGTGCTGAGAATCACAGGAGTCAAAATGCAAATAGTTCTTTAAAATGATAAAGCACCATGTAAATGTTGCATTATGTGAAACAACGTCATTTCAATTACTTGAGATGATTTTCATTTTTAGTGACATAGGATAGTTCTTTTTTAGTGAAATAGGGCATAAGGAACACATTTGATAATCTAAACAGATGAAGGCTTTCCCCATCCCCGTTATCGCCGGTTTAGCTCAGGATCTTCAGATAAGGATTGCGATGTGCAAGTCCGCAAATATTTTGTAAGCACCCTCTGCAGGCTTATGGCGCTTCTGGGAAAGTGGACATCTGTCAGTGAGCGCTTGCTTGTGCCACGGAACTGTGGAGTTACGAGCAAATCACGATGAATTTATTTTTCCACCTGTGTAGCAGGGCCTGTGCCTCCTCTAAGGAAAAATCAGGCACATTCTTCCAGGCCTTTCTGCACGTCTATGTGCGTTTCATTATCTCTCATATCAGCACCCCCCTGCCAAGTGTAAGTTCCAATGGAAGGAAGGCATTCACTCAGGAGGCCTTGGAGGGAGGCTGCTGACAATAGGGAAAAAATAAAAATGTGGAAACTCTTGCCTGGGTTCTCAGAATCTAAACAAACTTATGCAACCGTTTTGAATGATTCACCCGCTCTAAATAATGAACTAAGTTACTTCATTTCTTAGAGTAGTCTCTTCTGCAAAATAGGGGTAATCTCTCTACCCCACAGGTTAGTGATGTGGTTCAAATTAGATACGACATGACAAGGGCTTAGGATTGTATTTGACCCATATTAAATTCACTTATTCCTCAAACATTTCTTTAGCCCCTACTGACATGTCATGGATTATTCTAGGTGCTAAAGCTACAGTACTAAACTAAGTAGAGATGGTCTCTGAGAACCTGGAGCTTACATCCCAGTGGAAGGAGACATAAAAAGATAACTAAAAAACAAACACTATCAGGCAGTAAAGAGGTCTGTGATGAAAATACAAGAAGGAGATGTGATGGTATATTAGAGAAGTTGCTCTAGACCAGGCAAGTCAGAAGACACATCTCTTCAGAAGTGACATTCAAACTAAAACATTGTAATTATTATTATAATCACTGCTAGTAATTACCTGACAATATACTACTATACTGAACCATTATTATATTATTAAAGCTAATTATAATACATAATGTCCTAATAAGCAACAAAAATAACACAATTACTATTAATTAATGTTAATAATAATAATAACAAATGGTCACAACCAGTCAACTGTCAACTATTCTGTGCATTAATTTCCCACTCGGTGGAAAAACGTTAGCCTCCAGCTGATTTTCCTCCTGCCCTCCAGTACGTTCTTGGCTATCTTAGTCCCATTATCTGAGTGTATCCTTGGGGAATGAAAACGCATCTTACTGTTTGTCTGAAAAAAAAAAAAAACTTAATACTGATGCAAAAACCCTACACATAATGCATATCAAAGCCAAATATAAATTATTTCTGAAGTTATCTGCTGTTGTGGCTTATTGCTGCCAGTGTGGGCTCTTCTATTAGCACGGATAAGTGGGACCTGACCATATGTCAAGAGAACACGTCCTTTAGAAGTGACCTCATATATCAAACACACACCCCTGGGATGCTTCACCCCCCTAAGCACAATGACAGACTCTTCCGGTAGGTTTTCCTCTTTTTTTTCCCCCTCACCTGTGACCGTATGCTGCCTCCTGTCAGTGGTGTCAGTGTAGATGAGACCTTTCCCAACCTGCCTGAGCTGGTACTCTTTAATGACGCCATTTGGCTTCGGAGGGACATCCCAGCTCATATGCAGGGCCTCTGCACTGGGGGCCATGATTCTTGGCGCAGGGATGCTCTGCGGAACTCCTTGGGTCGTAGCTGCAACTACCTGAAAATACAGGAATTAAACAGCAATTTAGGGGAATAGTACACTGCGTATTCTGATCAATGAGAATGTCACTTTTGTTTTAAAATGTTGTTGTCTGGCCTGGCATATCATTAGCAGGGCTTGGAGAAGTAGTCCTTTTTTTTTTTTTTAAATTCCTTCCCTCCCATCCTATTCAAACAATGAAATCTGACCTTGAATATATTACATAAGTTTCAGACGACCATTTATCACCACAGGCTCAGCCACAATTCTGACGGCAGAGTGCAGCCCTCAGTTTAAACAAGTAAAATCTGGCTGGCAGACTGTCGTCCTAGAGAACTCTTGATAACTCTTTTCCATATGGCCCGTCGCTGTCTTTGCATTTTAACAGCCTGATTTTGTACATTTTAAGCACCGGTAAATTTGGAGCAAAACCCACATCTGAACTTGCTTGCATATAATGTGCCGTGAACAGTATAAACGGGCAGCGTTTTCTGCACTCTCCCTAGGATACCCAGGATGACTTTAGACCACCAATGCTCTAGAACGAGCGCCAAGTGAGTAGAAAAAAAAGAAAAAGTGGAAATCAACTAGTTATCTGCTCAACATTGTCAAAACATGTATTTTTGGATGCAAATTGGCCGCATTTGTTTTCTCACAGAATAACTCTGATTTCACTTCTTTCCTGGTTGGTGTGGCATCCCACCCGCAGGCGCGGCCAAAAGCACGGAATTCTTCTAGGACCGCTTGGACCATCACTTTTCATGGGGCCAATCAGCTGCCGTCTGGCTAGGCGGTGGCGGGCTCAGAGATGCTTCTGAATGAGAAGATGCTCCCTGCGCTGCGGCTGATGAGTCTCACTGAACATTTGCCTTCGAAGGTTCTTGCCCAGTGTGTGAAAATGCTGCTCTTCTCAAGTTTTAACTGGGTTTCCTCTGACGAGGCTGGTGTCCCCAAGGCGACTCATCATCTACGGTCTTCTGTCTTTCTCTCCTCCCTATGTGACGACAGTCACGCTCCTTGCTTCAACTTCCCTCGTAGATCTTTCTAGCAATTTTCAGTCACGTCTTAATCCAGCTTCTGACTAGACATTTCCACTTAAAGTGCCAAATAATATTTTCTTCCACCATTCTGCTCTCTGCTCCTCCTCTTAAATGTATTTTTTAAAGCTTCTAAAGTGTTAATCTTAGTCTTTACTTTTTTTTTCTTTTTTTTGTTTTGTTGTTGTTGTTGTTGTTGTTTGTTTGTTTGTTTTTTGTTTGATTTGCTTTCAGAATGGCGCCATGATCTATAGACTGGTCAAACCAGGTATCTTCAAAATACCCATGATACTTTCCTTTTATCCCCCCACAGTTGACTACAGAGTCCTGTACATTTTGTCCCCTGGAATCTCTTGTATCTTTCTGATATTCTCCATTCTGACCTCTGTTGCATGAATTCAGATCCTCATTATTTTCTGTCAAGGCTGTTGCAGAAGGCTTAGAACCATTTTATTTTCTGTCAGGCTCCTTTGCCCTTTACTCTGTTTTTCAAGAGTAGGCAACTGGGTTGAAATGTTTAAATAGAAACCTTTTCAAACTGAGAAATGGTTTGGGAATTATTATGGATTTATAGCAGAACATCTAAAAATAGCTGGTGGAGGAAAAGTAGATTAAGGGGTAATACTGGTTTAAGTTTTCCTTTCTCTTTTTATCTTTTGATTAATGAAACACTGATACGTGAATAAATCTCCCTTCCAGTGATCTCTCCTTTCTGGCAGAAGTGTTAGTACCCAGTTGAGATGTCTTATGAATGCCCCACTTTACTGGTGCAGACATTGCTTTCTATCATTGGAAAAAATTACTCACAGTCTGGACCTTCATATTATCTTAACACTGGATAATTTTGTCCAGAGTTTAAAGCAAACTCCTCTCACCTCGCTGCTGGTGGCACAGCCAGCAATCGTGCAAGCTTTCAGCTGGTATGAATATTCTTGAAAAGGCTGAATTCCTTTCATATCAGAGAAGCTCAGTGATGTTCCTCGAAAACGTTCAATTCCATTTCGGAGAATAATGTAGTGAATAATAGGACCTAAAGGAGGCAGAGAAACACCTGAACTTGAATGTCAGGTTCTATTAACTATTTGCAAACAAATTAGAGTTCTGAAGGAATGGGATAATATAGCATTACTTAATTTCAGTTTACTATTATATTGCTGTGTTCAAACAGTTCTTAATTACACTTGCCCTTATGGAGGAGATAGATTCTTCGTGTAAATAATCAGAGTCAACTGTTTATTTCCTTTCACTATCAAACATTTACTTTCAAAATAGTTTGCCTTCCTTTAACATGCTTTGCTTGTTTGAAAGAAGCTCATATAAAGGCTGGGAGTCAAGAAAAAAATTTTTTTGGCTAAAAATCTGTGAGGGCCATTTCACAAAATGAATGATTAGTTGGCATCTACCTAAAGTTCCCTCTACCAGCAAATTCCTTTTAGTGGTTAGATGCATGCCAGTTAAATGTAGACTACACTAATTTCAATTTCCTTATGGATTTACTGGATTATGTTATTTCAATTTTAAAAATAGCTTAATACCATTTGATTGTATAGGTTTCTTCCAGTTTAAGACTATTACGTCATCAAGATGATCCATTTTGGTCCACCTGGGGGGACTCACTCCCTGAGGAGTGTCTTCTTTTGTTCTGGCTGTAATGGCCTCGCTGAATCCTCGCCCATAGCTATTCCAAGCAGAAATCCTATACTCATATGTCGTGTAGGGCTCCAGGTTTACATCTGGAAAGACAGAAATCAGACAGTGAGGTTTTTTTTTTAATTTTTATTATTTTTACCATCATATTGAAAATGACTATCAAAACCTTAAATATTTAAAAATAAATGTTTAATGCCCTAATCTCATTGTGTGTAAATAAAACTCTAATATCTTTACTTTCTAAGTTGTAGAAACATTGTTTCTTAAATGCAGAGATATGAAATGCACAGACTAGAATTCATCTTTCTGAAGAGAGAAATATGGACACATTAAATAAATGAATAAAAAATAAAAGCACGAGACTGATGTACATTAGATGTTAATGTGGCCCAAGTTCACGATCTCTTTACTGCTGTAGAGGCAGGCTTGGCAACATTTTCTATAATTTCATTATTATAAATGTTACCAATTATTACATTGTCAATATGACTTTATTCAATTATTATAAGAATTATAATGTAGTTGTTATGAGACACAGGACTTGAAACTTAGCTTCTCATGGTAAAATTTTAGTGAATAAATATAAATTCACACTGTACTATATATATGAAGTATACTGTACTAGATACACTTTCTTCCACTTTCCACCAAACCAGAACTGAAACTAAAACCAAAAACAAGCAATCTAATTTAAAACAACAAAACCAACCTGCTGAGATTTTTGGTCTGGCAAAAATTTTATTAGATAATCATCCATGTGATCAACAGTGTCCCAGACATCTTAGTTCGGTTTTAAGCTTTAATTACTTCAGAAGTACAAATGCTACAAATTTACCCAAAAATTCCTTGAAAATTTAATTATTTAAATCTGCTTTCCACTGACTTAATTCTGTGAATTTTGAATATGTACATGTGTACTTTTGTGTGGCTGTTTCTGGATGACTCTTTCTCAGGCAGAAGCATCAGAAGAGGTCCTCCCTGGCTGCCTGGCCATCTGCTTTATCTCCGCTGGGGGCAGGGTCAGTTCTCAGTCCCATCCACTTGGATTATTGAACCATTTTCTCCTTATACGCATCTCTTTACAATAAACCCTGCTCTGCCTATTTTATAGAATTAGTATGTAAATAAAATGTAATAATTCATGTTGCAGAACTTCATAAAATGTAAATTGCTGCACAAATGTAATCCATCTTCATTTTCTCTAGTCAGAGGGTATCAGCTGCTTTGTACCTGTCATGACCACCAGTGGATCGCCAAATCCTCCCTCTGCCTTGGTCCGAGATCTCTTGGCTAGAGCCTACATTTCCCAGTTTTCTTTGCAGTTTGGGGTAGTCACATGTCTGATCTCAACAATGGAAGGGATACGGGCAACTTGTGCATCACGTTGTAAAGAGAAAATCACTTGCCTTCCGTTAGCATTCTTATCCCCTCCTGATGGGCTGGAATGAGGGTGTCGTGGTAACTCAGGCTGCACCCCGTGGAAGCAGGATGAGGAGTCTGGATCCTGAAAGACCTTGTTGGGGTGAGCTGCTCAGACCATCCACCTACCCACAAATCATAACTATATATTTGAATCTCTTGCTATAGCAGATAAACTGTTCATTGCGAAGAACTGTTATTCTGTGCCTTTCAAGTTCATGTTGCCATTTCTAAATTCAGTTGTGGGAACTCTCCATGCTTCATTTCTGTTCTTTCCTCCACTGAATTTCATTCTTCTCCCTTTTACCTTTGTTTCTGTATTTTCCTATGAAACCTGGTCGTTCAAAGATGTTCCCAGCCCATGAAGGCATCTTTTTCGCTTCACACATAAGGAATCATGTGTTGAAATTTTGCCTTTCCTCAATTCTGTCTCTCATTTCTCAGAGCTCTTTTTTTTTTTTCCTGTGCCAGAATTTCCAACTCTTCTTTTTTTAAAAAAAAATCTTGTTATCTCAACATTATTTTATTTGTCACATAGGGCTAGTATTCTGATAACAAAGGGTTTTGATTTTGGAGGGTGTGTTTGTTCCATATTCACTTCTTAATTGCTGAAATGTCCCATACCTATTTGTCTTCAGTCATTTTTTTTTAGTTGACAGAGTAATCCTTCAAAAATGCATATATAATTGTGTCATTGCATTGCTTTAAAAAGGTTTAATATCCACTCATAAAGAAAAAGTTTTTTTTTTTTTAAATTGAAGTGTAGTTGATTTACAATGTTAGTTTCAGGTGTACAGCAAAGTGATTAAGTCATACATATACATACATACATATGTATATTTTCAGCTTCTTTTCCATTATGGCTCATGACAAGACATTGAATGTAGTTCCCTGTGCTGCACAGTAGGTCTCTAGTTGTGTATTTTATATATAGCAGTGTGTGTCTGTTAATCCCAAACTCCTAACTGATCCCTCTCTACTCTTCCCCCTCCGATAATCACAGTTCATTCCCTGTGTCCATGAAGAACAGACTCTATAGCGTGGCATGAAAGGCCTTCGCAATCTGGCCCCCGCTCTTTGGCCTCATCTGCGTTATTTTCTCCCTCGTTTTTTTTGGGGGGGGGTAGGTTTATTTATTTGTTTGTTTGTTATTAATGGAGGTACTGGGGATTGAACCCAGGACCCTGTGCATGCTAAGCAGGCGACTATAGAACTGAGCTATAACCTCCCCCCATACCTTCTCCCTCTTATATGTGCTGCATCCATATCGAGGCTCTTGTTGTTTTTCAAACCTGCTGGGCTTCCTCTTGCTTCCTGACTTTTGCATATGCTGTTCTCTCTGCCTGGTCTACCTGCCCTTAGCTTGTCCTTCAGTTCTCAGCTCAGGCACAGTATCCTTCCTGAAGTCCTTCCTCACCCTCCAGGCTGGGCTAGGTGTCTTCAACACGCTGCCAACGCATCCTATGCCTGCTTTGCTTACTTCTATCATAGGACTTACCTGCACATCGCGCCTCACGTTACGGTGCACAGCCAAGCCTGAGAACTGCTATCTTGGACTAATGCAGTAGGGTCAAGAAGGGGCTTGGAAATTAATATTTTCAATAACCATGAAAGTTACTGTTCCCAGGCTGGTGGCTTTCCTGGGAGAACACCAGGTTGTGAGGGAACACATTCTCTGGACCCAGACCCAAGGTCAGGAAAGGAAAACTGGCTTTACACTGAGCAGTCTATCTCTTCCTTGGAATGATGCTTCCAGGTCTTAGTGATCAGACAGGTTTTACCTCTTTTCTGCTTGCAAGAAGAACAGCATTCATTCGTGGCATTTATTGAAAATCTGCACTCAAACTTCTGAGAAAGAAAATTAGGCTTACTGAAAATTAACTGGATAGACCATAAAAGGGCACAAAAGTAATTTCTTTCTCTCTTCTTTATTCTCTACAGGTTTGCTTTAAGATAGCATGTATCCTTGTTTAAAGTTAGACTTCGAAAAACTTCAAACTACTAACTTAACAGAACCAGATTGTGCCTTTCATTACCTTGTAACCAGCTGACCCACAAGTATGATGGACTTAACAGATACTAGGTTAAGGAGGGAGATGAGATCAGAGGGAAAGAAATCTACATTTTCAGTAGCTTTTCACCACCCCCTCTTGTAAGGCATGGGCAGGCAGATCCCCTTCTATTACCCGTGAAGGAGAGTTTGTTGACACTTCCTGTATGAACAGTCTCTTCAGCCGATGAGCATATGTCTTCGATTGATTCCCTCCTGATGGAATTGTGAGACCCTCTTATCACAGCACAAACGTGGCTGGTAGAGTTGAAGTCGCACCTGCCGCAGTGGGCTGTGGCTTCCATGGATGCTGGGCAGACGGTCCCGCATGCTTTGGTTTCCTGAGTCAAGTGGAAGAGGCGGGGAGAGTGGGGAAGGGCATTGCAAAATGTCATTTAGACACGTGCCGGGTAAGCCTGTACAACTTTCAAAGGAAATTTTCTTCCTTTGCGATCATGAACGAGCATCTCAAAATGCACACAGAGAAACGAAGGCAGTCTGTATGCTAGAAAGAGCGGTTACTTTCAAATGACACAGATTTGGATTCAAAATCCAGTTTGTAACTTCCTAGTGCTGTGACCTTGAGCAAGTCTCTTAGAGTCTCAAAGCCTCAGCTTCTTCCAGGAGGGAATGGAAATTCAGTTTACCACACGGGTTTGTCGTGTGGCTCAAACGAGACAGCACGTAAATGCTTTACGCTTAGTGGATACACTATAAATAGTAACAGTCGACATTATTTTATTATTGTTACTTTGACACTTTCCTAATGGAGTTTTAGAGAAAATAAAAATGTGCTATTTTACAATCTGCACTTTCTGTGCTGGGAAGTGGGAATCTCCACGAGCACATTCTTGATTTGGGAAAGTTGGACCAATAAGAAGTATGCCACATTCAAGTTTTAGAAAATCTAAATATTTCATAAACTGTCACTATAATAATAATTATATATACACATACACACATATATATATATATATATATAAGGTTTTTCTCTGGTGAATCTCTAGACTTGTTACAGTTATAAGTCCTAGTATGTTCTAATCTCAGAAGATGAAATATTCCATCATCTCAAATTACAGGAGATACAAATAAGGTCATATTCTTATAATATGAAGCTCTACTTCAATCTTCCCTTTCTATAGGTAGCATGACTTATTTAAAATAATTTTTGCTATTTAAAATGGATCTGCCTTTACTCTCTCATCTAAGATACTCTCCCAATGGTAGTCAAAATAAAGTCCATTTAAATAAGGTGAATTGAACATGTGCATTTATCTTTATTTCCTCTTAAAGCCCAACCGAATGACAGTACAGGAACACAGAAAAGTCCAAGGGAACAAGAAGGGCGCTAACATACGTTTATGGGAAGCTGGGAAGTGGATGGATGTGGCAGGGACAATGTTATGTGCCCAGTATGCCCATTTTTGCCTTTTCTCCCTGGAAATTTCAAGTCCAGTTACAACAGGAGAAGTCACGTGACTAGAAATGTCTGTATGACTAGGATGCAGAAGAGGTGTATTCTGCATCCAGGGACGACCTGTAAATGTGTAATTATTCATTCCATCCTTTTTTTCCCTCGTGAAGCCCCACAAGATGGAAGGGACTCAGGTTCCTGAGATGTTGCTCAGAGAAGAGCTGCCAAAAGCACACTGGACTGTAACGTGAAAGGCTTTAAAAAATTCATCCTATTGACCTGTTCTACACACGAGGACATCTGTTTTCACCTCAGCATAGTCCAGTGCATTCTAGCAAAAACATACAGCAGTGATTTGAGGTTAGATGTTGCCTGAACAACAGTAGCAACAACCCCCTGACACATGTGGCGCTGGCTCAGTGGCTAAGCGAACTGTGGCAAAGAAAGAGATGCTGGGGTTTGGGACATCGAGGAGTTCTGTTAGGCTGTGGCTGAGTATTCAGTAAACCTGTGCCCAGGGCTAACTGTGAGAGTAAGCCAAGTGCTCCGGAACTCCCAGTTCTTGGGGAGGAGGTCAGAAGCTAGAGCATGAGCAGGATGTGTGGGTTGTTACAGATGCACCTGATGAAGTATTATAAAATGAGAAAGGCTTAGAAAATAGCTGGTGATACTAAAAAAGAAAATAGAGAGGGTCCACTGAAAGGTATAAACTAGGAGGCAGAGTGGGAAAAATACATAAAAGCCTGTGCATTGCACAGTGAGAGCCTCAGCCTTCTTTTCCACTGAATTTCCCGTATGGCAGCCACACATGTACCCCATCCTGACACAGGATGGAGTATTAAGGATATAGTTAAATACACTTGTTGAGGATTCTTGGTAACGTGAGTCTTTGACATAAAGCCATCTTGCCATCATGACTACCCAACTGTGCTCCCCACTGATGGACGTTTATGTGTAGTGATGTTTCCATCAGCCTCCAAAGGAAAGAAGAGGTTTAAAAACATAGAAAAAAAGAATTCAGAAGAAGCAAAATTAAGCAAAGAAAAAAATAAAATCAAAAGACAAAATTAAAAGCCTCCAAACAAAGGAGACAATTCAAGGAATAAAGCAAGCAAACAATTAAAAAATCAACAATGGACTATTTCCAGAAGGATAAAAAAAAAGACATAGCATGAATGAAACAAGAGTAGGATGCTATAAATAAATAATAATCAGCAAAAAAAAGAGCCCCGAAAAACTTGAAAAAATGTAATAGCTAAAAAATCCCCACATCACATCAACAGAAGGGTAGAAAGTTAAAGTTAAGGTAATATCTCATCACATGGAAAACGATGAAGACTTCATCAACAAGCAAGAAGCAAGAAGAAAACAATGAATAGATATTTGGGAAGTCCAACACCCAACTGATCGGAAACACACATAAATGATAAAAAATAAAAAAGGGAGCAAATTATCAAAGAAATAATAAAACAGCATCCCCAGAGCTGAAGGCCATGAGGCTCCACCCTGAAAAAATCCACAAACAGTGTATCCTTAGGAATATTAATAGTCATGATGTTACTAACATCTATATAGAGGCTCACTGTCATGAAATTCTGGAAAAGCAGGATACAGAGAATATCTTAAAAAGTTTCACAGGAAAAAACAACACGGTAACCTACAAAGAAACAGGACTCAGAGCAGCAACAAAAGAATAAAAATGCAGAAATGCCTACAAAATCCTGGGTGGAAATCATTTTTAACCTTGAATTGTATGTCTAGCCAAACTATTGACCCAATGGGAAGGTGGAATAACAATCATTTTAGACATCAAACTCTCAAAAAATTTACCTTCCATGCACCTGTACTCAGGGAGATAATTCTACAAAAGGAGGTAAGGCAGCAAAGAGGAACAACTGGGGTCCAGAACACAGGGAGACCAACGCAGAGGAGGAGGGAAAGGAGCTCCCAAACTGACAGCTTAGAGGAGACCTGCTGGGACAGCTGTGCAGAAATCCCAGGGGGATCCAGTCCAACTGGACCAGGAGTTGGAAATCTCCAGGGACCAGCTCTGCAGGAAGCTGAACTCCACCTGTAACACACTGCTCGAGCCAGCATTCAGAAATATTCTCCTAATCATCATAGTTTAAATATGAATTTTAAGGACAACTGCTAACTGGCCTTCATAAAGCCAGTTCAAGCCAACACAAAAGATCATGGATACATCCTGAACATCCTCCATGAATAACGGAAGCTGTGTCTTCCTGACCAAAATGAGATGCGTGGGAATCAAATGTGAGGTGGGTAAGAACGAAACACACAGTTTCAGAAATGACACCATCACTCACAACTAACAGGCTTTCTCTCTTCATCGTTCAAGTATGAGTGCCCTTTGCAGGAGGGTCTCCTACATCGATGCCTCCTAACTTGTTATTTTAAAGGCACGTTCTCACACCACCACCAGCTCTTTAAGACCAAAAAGTACTACGCATTTAAGAAGCATGTCCTCGTCCCAACTTCTGAAAACACTGGCCTGGAATGAATTTAAACGTTGGGAACCTATGTTGGATAGATTTCTTTCACGGAACTGGCTAGTTGAAGTTGTGTTCAAGTCAGATCAATTTTTTTAAAAATTGTGTAGGCCAAAGATTATTCACTTAATGAAATACCTATTCTTTTCAACAGCTTTATGTGTCATCTTAATGTTCATTGCTGCCAAGTGCTCGCTGGGGCCCTAAGAATCTCAAGACTTTCTTACATCCCGAAGTATATGATGTCCACAGAACGACTGTACAAGTGCCTAGGTCAGCAGGAGTCCTTCCACTATCCGTGACTAAGACACCCATTCTTAGTCATCTCCTTAGGACAAATTACTACTAAACACAGGAGGATGTCTGGGGTTTAAATGTCCATAATCCTCCCCTTATAATCGTGGGTTTCCAGAGTCCTGGGTCAAGTTTAATGCTAACAAGCAAGGCACAG
Source organism: Camelus ferus (assembly GCF_009834535.1). Lineage (NCBI taxonomy): Eukaryota > Metazoa > Chordata > Mammalia > Artiodactyla > Camelidae > Camelus > Camelus ferus. The sequence goes on along the minus strand of NC_045718.1, from coordinate 3,592,273 downwards.
TTGTATATGAAGCATCTCAACATACAAACACAAAGCATGCCCGCACACGTCTGTTCACGCCTGTGGTTGGCTGGCTTTTGCTGATCTGGATAGAAACACCACTCAGTGAACGTGCTGGATCCAAGGTCTCTATAAAGGACAGTGAGGGACTACGGCTGGGAGGCTGGAGGGAGGACGCCGAATTTCCCTCCATCTCCATCCAGGGCCCTGGGCCGGCTCTCTCAGCCTCTGGACATTCTGTCTGCACTAATCTCAAGCACCGCTAAAGCTTCCTGAGAACAGCTAATCATTATTAATTCCTTTAGAATTCATTGCAATAACATCAATCATAGCGAACTCATTTGGTATTAATATGGATGTAATGTGAAAATGAATAATGCACACAGGAGTTTTTATATTCCTATTTTAGAAAAATAGTTATGAACAATGTATTTCTCTTGCCATTGTCAAATCAGCGCCTCTGAGAGGTTTTCTATCAATTACCTTCATCATCATTCCAGTTGAAATCTTGTCAGAGCAAACATATTTCAAAGGATTATATCCAACTCCATTACAGCATCTCTGGCTCTTTGGAATAAGTTCAGTCTCACAGCATTTTACTGGCACTGGGTCATTCTTTTTAACATGTGCTTTAGACTCTCCACTGGAAGCTGAACAGCATATGGTATCTGACATATTCACATAATCCTGCCCGCAACAGAACATCCCTGCAACAATAAAATGTTATATATGAATATGAAATAAAAAAAGGGAAGACAACTGAGGCTGCTATAAAGTTTGGTGTAAAAATGTCAGACTCGGGCAGTAGCTGAAATGGTACAATACCTAAGGTGGCATTTCCCAACCAAGGTGATTTAGATGTGCCATGAGGGGTCCTTCTTACTAAGAGCACCAGGCACTAATTAGGTAAAGAACACACAAGAGGAAGTGCTCTAAAATCATTCAGCGGGGCCAAACTTCTCCCATGCTCCTATAAAAAATGGTCGGATTCCTGTCGTGAGAATTACCTGCCCATTTTGTGATGATAACATCTTGTTGTAGAAAAAGGAGGTGTTAACCCAGAGAAACTCAGAAGAAAACTCTAGAAATTCACAAGGGAGAAAAGGTCACCTGAGCACTCTGGGCTAAGAGGCCAGGCAGTGGAGACGAAGCCCCATCCTGGAACTGGAGACACAGTGGAAGAATCTTGTTAAGTTTTTGGCCGGCTTTGTCTCAGGTACAAATATTTACTTCTTGTGACTCCAGCAGCAACTGTAGCCATTCTTTCATCACGAGATAGATTTGTACTCAAAGTCTATCTCACCAATCAGGTGAACTATTCGACCACCATTTTTTGGGCTGCACCGCATTCTAGACCCATCACTAGACGTGGGTTGGAGGCTCGGGGCAGTGGCAGAAAGACCTTGCAGAGTGGATCACTGCGCTCCACTTCTCAGTGAAAGACGGAGGCTGAGACACCAGCCTCCTTCCTCCCACCAGATTCAGTTTAACTGCCTGTGTGCACATCATTTAAATCTTGCCTCAGAAGAGGTAACAGCGGAAATTTAGACATAAAAGCCTGAATAAATAAACAATACTCTCGAGTCAGATTAAGCTAGAAATTAAGGTGCCTGTACCCCATGTCACAGTGCTATCAGATTAGAATTTATTTCCAGTTATACAGCAGCACAATGCAATGAATGATTTATTTTAATTAGAATTTTGTTTATTTATTATTAGTCCTGGCTGATAACATAAAGAACCTCAACTTCAGAGTGCCCTGGGGTCCCAAATTGTTTAATCGGGTCCTGTACAAATACCTACATTATGGAAAACCCTCCTAATGACAGACCAATGAGTTTTAAGTGCTTTTTGTTTTTTTAAGAATCACAGAGAGTAGACACTGACTTGGCGCATGCCACGGATGTTTATCCACACGTGACTCCAGAGAAAACGCTTACTGATCTTTCCACTTTAAAAATATCTCCCCATATTTAAAAATTTTAAATGTATGATTAACGATATACATTGATTATAACTGCATTTCAACATTCCATGTTTAAATGTGGTAACTGTTTAAAGTAATTGGTTTAAAAGTAAACTCTTTTCTTTGGTACTTTATTAATAATTTTAGTTGTTTTAACATTTCTAGGAAAGTTCTTTCAAATAAATATAACAGGGTTATCACTGTACTCTGAGTCTTGATTATGATGAGTAAAAATCACACACACACAAATTAGAAAGAAAAATCCACAGCTTCAGGTTTTATATTGTTTGGGCATTTTTTTTTCCTAATGCTTTCTGATCAGACATTTAAATACAACCTTGGATTCTGTGCTGTCATTTTTTTTTCTCCAGCAGTTTTCTTAAAATAATTCATGTTTCTATTTTAAAGAGCAATCAAAATCTGAAAACCAGTCCTTTAGGGAACAGAATACATTCTTCCCCTCTACTCCCAAATTACTTTATGGTTTCACCATGCTTTAAGTATAAAATCAAAATGCAGACACTGACCTAATTCAAAACTCCTAATCAGTCATCTGATCGCTCTGAGGGACTTTTGACAGGTCAACTAAAATTTTGATAATGAACTGTTTTTCCAGAAGGAAAAAAAAAAAAAGGATGTTTCCTTTCACAAAGAGCTTCATCTTTGTTTCACTGAATTAAAATTTTCAGCCAAAGATTTCACTCACATAACAAGAAGTGACTCCCTTTCTAGTTTCTTTGGTAAACCATTACTTCTTTAATTATTATCAGCCTTGTTCCAGTGTGATAAATTGCTAATTACTTAATACCCTAATCAGCGTTCATTCTTTGCACAGATAAACTGTGACAGTGCCATTAATTTAAATAGTAATTTCACTTAATGGCCAGAACGGCACACCAGATTTTTATGCAGCATTTTCTGGAGACTGCATCCATCACTGCAGCATTCTGACATAAAGATGTCTGACGTGCACTAACTCACTTAGGGAGAGCAGATGTTGCAGAGCAGAGCTGGGTAGTAATTCCCATAGTGCATCACTTCAGCATGAATGAGCTGCAAATTCAGAGACAGACAATCTTCTGAAACTGCACGGCAATAACTTCTGACCCCACCCAATTTATCACATGTAGCACTTGACTTCTGAACTTTGACACACACAATGCACAGTTTTAAATATGCCCAAAGAAAACCAAAACAGGACATGGATTATTGATGGGTGGACCTGTTCTTCCAGGGGCTCGTCATTAAATTTCTGCAAAGGCGGGGATTCTCTCTGAACAGGATGCAGATGTTACTAAAGGGGGACAGCATTGAACTGTTAGGTATTTGTTTTTGAGATCAAACAGTATAGACTGTCTTTCCAATGGATAGCTTCCATTGTATTGGATACAGCTGAGAAAGGAATGAAGGAAGGAATTTTTCACTCTCCATATTACGAATACTTCCAATGTGTTACCAACACTTAATGTCCAGGGCTGGAAAGGAGGGCATTTATAACCTATAGTCCTGATGAATTTCTAAATTGTTAATTCTGCAAAACAAGTGCTCTGTGTTTCAATAAAAAAAAAAAAAAAACACCCAAGAATTATCATGCTTTTGAGATTAAAAATAGCAGTCATTAGAAAACAGAGTCTGGAACATGACAAGTCATTGTGGAGCTCTGGGATTGACCATGGGGACCACATTTTAAGACAGAGGATTATATTTCAGGCCCAGAAGAATGTTTAAAAAAAAATAAAGGTTTGAAATTAGTTACTCTCAGGACAAACATCAAGTTGGTGGCAGAGCATGGAAAAAAAAGTGCATCTTGTCTTTACCAGAAGATGGCACTGTGGCTACCACCACAAGCCACAGAAAGGGGAGGGTAAAACCTTCCCCCAAATTGTCGCAATGTATTATACCGCATTTATACATTACACTTTTCAAAAGTCCATCATGTCATATGGAAATCTTCTTGGGATGTCTTCTTCCAATACAAGTCTTACCTAATGGATTTCTGGGGCTGTATTTCCCTCTCTGCAAAGCGCCCAAACCCTGTCTTTTGTAACAGGACTAGCCAGTCTATTGATGTCTGAGTCCAGGACATGGGAACTCAGTACCGTATTATAAAACAGCCTCAACCCAGAATTTCATATCAAAGGCTGCATGGACAACCTGGATAACAGAAATAAGGCAACGCGTTCCAAAGTTTCCTCGTGGCTTAACAAGAAAATCCTGTTCTCTTTGAATGATAGAGAGGCTTTAATTTTCATCTTTTAATATGAAGCGATATAATCAAGTCCAACCTGAGATTGATGGCACAAATGATAAAACCATATAAGCAAACACTAAGAATAAAAAGAGTAATAAAGAGGTTTAAAATATATTCCAGGAAAATGGTTAAGAATACATATCCACCGAAATGACGCGCATGACTTTCATCCTGAGACACCTGTATAACACTCCTACACAACTCATCTGCCCAGAGAGAGCACTAAAAACATAAACGCTACCCCAGCACTTCTGTTCCAGCAGCATCTGTTAATTCACTCCATTTATAAAATACATATTGACAAAGACAACTGAACTGGGACCAGGGAGATTTGATTTGGTGTGAGAAAGTCAATTCAATGTGATTTTGTTAAAGAGCTCCTGCAGGCAAATAAAAGAGTTTAAGTAATAAAGTACATAAAGAGATGCTTTACGAGCCAGCCCCGGCTCGTGGCAGGCGCACAATGCCAGGCAGGGAGAGAGGCCAGGCTTAGGAACAATGTTATGAGATCCAAACCCGCATGCAGCAGGTATGGTGTTGCTAGGTTGAGGAGAAAAAAAGGGCCATATGGATATTCTGGAAGGTCACAATCATTAGGGGCGACAGGAGGGAGCGGCAACAGAGAGAGGAAAAAGACATGTGGAACGTGTCTATTTTCAGTGAAACCTGCAGGGAGGTCAAAAGACTAAAAAGAGATTTTTCTTTTTTTCTCTTTTAAAAAGGATCATTCCTTCAGTCCACCATGATCACGGAGTTGACGGAACTGTGGAAGGTCATGAGAAACACTGGCGCTAATTCTGATTCCCAAGAACTGAGGAATGTCACAGTTTGCTTGAGAAATAATTGGCTCGCATGGAATACCATGGTGAAGTAAATTCGTGATTTTAAAATTTGAGTCCACGGATTGACTTCAAGGGCAGATGAAATTGCAGGCTAATCTGTGTGTGTGTGTCCTCTGTACTATTATTTCAAGTGAGGGGCTGTAACTTTCAAAAGATTCTGATAGGAGTACATGACCTCCAAAAGAGTAAGGACCCTTGTCCTGGTGGAAAGTAACTTCTACTCCATTTCTTGGAGCGGGTGCATTTTATATTTGGGCAAAAGCGTTTTAACTGACTTACCTTTCTTTCTCATTCATATCCATTCTGCCACCCACATCTAGTTTATCTCCTTAAGTCACAGTTCTTATCATTGCATGGACTGTTGCCTGAGTACCAAATAACGTTCAGATCCTTTGGCCTACTCAGCCTTGTCTCCCTCTCTCCTCACACACGGTGTATTCCTCCAACGAACCCAATGGCTCACTCCCACCTGCACGTGCTTTGCAGATTGCTAATTCCACACTTTAGCTCAAGCTATGCCCTTTAGCTGGAATGTCCTTCTTCCAGCCACATGTCTCAAGATCCTCCTCATTGTCTGAGGTTCCAATCCTCTCTTCATCACCTTGATCAGAGTGATAGCTCAGTCTTCAGATGGTGCTTGTATTCATCCCTCTCTATGGCCTGTGTTTAACCTTACAGCCACTTTTTTCCTGGATTAGATTGTAAATCCCTAAGGATAAGAATGGAATCCTACCTCCCATTTTTATACTCACAAAGCACTGAGAATGGTATGTTGAATACAGTCACTACATAATGCGTATTTATTGAATGAAGGAATATGGCAATTGACTTTATTTAAAATTTTTTTTCAGCTTGTTTTTAAAAAATTTTGGTCAGTTACAATGTGTCAATTTCTGGTGTACAATGTCCCAGTCAGGTATATACATACACATATTTGTTTTCATATTCTTTTTCATTACAGGTTATTATAAGATATTGAATATAGCTACCTGAGCTATACAGAAGAAATTTGTTTTTTTAAGTCTATTTTTATATGTAGTGGCTAACATTCGAAAATCTCAAAACTCCCAAATTTATCCCTTCCCACCCTGTTTTCCCCTGGTAACCATTAGATTGTTTACTATGTCTGCAAGTCTGTTTTTGTTTTGTAGATGAGTTCATTAGTGTCCTCTTTTTTCTTTTTTTAGATTCCACATATGAGTGATATCCTATGGTATTTTTCTTTCTCTTTCTGGCTTACTTCACTTAGAATGACGATCTCTAGGTCCATCCACGTTGCTGCAAATGGCAATTGACTTTAAAAAAAAAAGCACCAGATGAGAGATAATGCTAAAATGAGATAGCTTGCTGCTTAAAGCTCTGGCTCAGTATAGTATGAGGAAGAAACATGCCGCCCCCCCCCCCAATACACAGGGGCCACGGTTCTGTCTTTAATGGACCTGTTTTTAGATAACTCTTTTAAAGGAGAAGAAGGTACTCAACTGGATATTCGTAGTGCAGGATAACTAACTAACTACCATGATTTTCTAGTAGACCTGATTACTAAGCCTTAAAGCAGTGGTTCTCAAAGTTTGGTGTCAGGACCCCTTTATACTTTTACAAATAATTGAGGACTCCAAATAGCTTTTGTTTATATGGGTTGTATTTGTTGACCTTTACCGGGTTAGAGCCGTAAAGCCGACATGTTTGAAATATGTATTAATTAATTCATTTACAGAAATACTAAATAGATAACATGTTAACATTAATATTTATGAAAAAGAAACACATTTTCCAAACTGAGAAAAATTAATGAGAAGAATGACATTGTTCTGTATTATTGCAAGCCTCTTAAATGTCTGGCTTAATAGAAGGAACTAAATTCTCATGCCTGCTTCTGCATTCAGCTGTTGCAGTATCATGGAAGCAACCTAAGTGGTCTACCAACAGAATAATAGATAAAGAAGATGTGGTATATTTATACAATGGAATACTACGCAGCCATAAGAATAATGGAATTATGCTATTTGCAGCAACATGGATGGACTTGGAGGGCATTAAGCTAAGTGAAATAAGTCAGACATAGAAAGACTAGTGCTGTCCAATATCATTCATATGTGGAATCTAAAAGATACAACAAACTAGTGAATATAACAAAAGAAAAAGAAGCAGACTCACAGACACAGAGAACAAGCTAGTGGTTACCAGTGGGGAGAGGGGAGAGGGGAGAGGGGCAATATACGGGTAGGGGATTAAGAGGTACAAACGATTAGGTATAAAATAAGCTATAAGCATATATTGTACAACACAGGGAATATAGCCAATATTTTATAATAACTTTAAATGGAATATACTCTGTAAAAATTGTGAATCACTATACTGTACACCTATGAGATATAATATTAAGCATCAACTACACTTCAATAAAAAATTAAAAAAAAAAACTGTTGTAGTATCACATGTCACGTAACCTCTGGAAAATGCCTCTGTGCACTTGTGAGAGAGTGGGAGTGAAAAAGGCATATAATAGCTCAGTGTGTATTATTATGAAAACAGTTTTGATCTCACCGACCATCTGCAAAGGTCTCGGAGGCCCTCAGAAGTCCCAGGCCAGAGCCTTGCACGCATACACAGGACCCTTTCCTCTAACTTTGGCACACGTGTGGCGTGCAGTCAACGCCTACTTTTCTTCTGGTCCTCTAGAAAATGTTCTCAGCTTGGTAGCCATATTATACTGGGCCTGCTCATCAGACTGGATAAACACTGATATGGTTTGGGCTGGAGAGTATCCAATGCTTGTTCAGGTATCAGAACACTCAGAAAGGTTAAGGGCACGGACTCTATGGACAGAGTTAGCAACGTGTATTAGTCACAGTGGCAAGAGATTCATGGGCACATCTCCCAGCCTCCCTTGCATTTAGATGTTGACAGATAGCTGAGTTTTAGTCAATGAAATGTTGATAAAAAATTTTGCTATTTCTAGACCTGGCCAATTAAAAAAAAAAAAACCTCCCTGTTATTGCGTGCTCTTTTCCTCTTCTGACTGCAGGACTGGATACAAACTCCCAGGTGACCTTAGAAACTACCTGTTGAAAACAGCATCACTTCCAACAGCCAGGACGGCTGTGGATGTGAATGTATCTGAAGATATGTTCCCAGTGCAGTATCATCACAGAAGAGAGACATGAACCCCTATTGTAGGTGAGCCTTTACCGATGTGAGGTTTCATTTATAATAGCAGTTCACGTTGCCCGAAGTAATGCAGCCACTTACTAGATGTGTGATGTGGAGAAGGCTTTTAACTTCTGTTAAAAGTACTTCTGTAAAATGGAGACACTAACAGTACCCGCGATACGGGGTCGCTGAGAGGATTAAACGTGTCGATGTCTGTGAAGCAGACAGAGCTCAGCTTGGCAGACAGCGAACGCAGGATGTTGTCTACTTTTGTTGTTGTAGTTTGTCTCCTGCTGGGTGTGTACATCTTTTAGCCAACGAGCATTTTCTGGGAGATACTGGGCTGAATTTCTTGACTGGACTTCAGCTATCTTTAGAATACTAACCTATTAAGTCTACAATCCATGGGGGAAATTTCTGAAACGACTATGTGTCCACCCTGGACACTTGTGTATGATATGATTTAATACAGCATTCATTTTCAACAAAGCTCTTAGGAGGTTGGTTTTTGTTGCTTGTTTTTGCTTCTTTGTTTGACCTGGAAAAGTCAACTTTCTTGTTACTGTGCGGTACAGATCCAGGTGCCCCGTGCCATCCGTTGGAGGTAATCCTTAAGTTCCTGGGTTTGATAAAATGTTATAATTAAAATCTAATTCTTCTGCATGTAGGACAACTATCCACTGTTACTATTTTCTGGATAGTTGATGGAGATTAACATAAAGTTGATAGAGATCAACATAATGACATGGGACTGTCAACCAATTTGACAGTATCTTTATGTTAAAATCTTCCTCTAAATATGTCCCACTGGGTTGGATTAAAAAAGGCATAAGATGGATGCAGCCTGGATCCAGATGGGTGATTTATAGCCTCACAGAATAGTAAATGCCTTGGAAACATACTTGATGGTTGTCCAAAGATAAAATAAGAAACTAGAAATCAGGTTTTTTTTTTTTTTTTGGCTCAAAGAAAGAAACGAATCTTTCCACAGTGGGAGGATTGAAATTTATGAATAATTTAATTTAGCATTTCTTCTTTATTTAAGGACTATAAAAATACTGAAAATCTAGTGTTCCTATGATGGCACAAGAGTCTGGTACACCCAGGATTGATACTTTGAATTTTGTTGATTGTTTAGTTTTCGTTGTCGAAGTGCTCTTTTTAAGTTTTCATCAGAACTTTATATAGAAGAGAATGTGTACAAGAACATGGTATTTAGCAATAATCTTACAATAATTTTGTTACTTGTATTACAGATAACTCTTTGATGGTTTCTAAAAAGAGAAGAAATTATAGAAAGACAGTAGAGAGTTCACAGTTCATTTCCATCAAGATATTGTGATGTTCTGAAATCTTACTCAGAGAGGGGCTGGAGCTCCAACAAGCACTGGTTACAGGGGTAGATATACCTTGAAACCAAGGAAGCTTGCTTTTCAGAGCCCTTTGCTTGCATGAGCCCCTTCCAAGGCAAGCATGGTTATATATTTTAATAAAATTTGCATATGTATAATATTTAACTGTAATTTGCTATGGCCACTGTCTCTTGTCTCCTTAACTTGCCCTCTGTCATATGTGTTCTCATATTAATTGAGGCCGGAGTAACCATGGATAGTTTTTAACTCAAACTAAGGGGATGTTGAGTCCAGGGAATATTTAGTTTGGGTTCAGTAGCTAAATTTATATGATTTCAGCAGCTTCCATAAAAGAGTGTTTAAGGCTTGAATATGCCATTTTAACTGTAATGTGGGAACGTAAGGATTGAGAGAAATTGTAGACTCCCAGCTTGTATGCATATAAAGAAAAGATTTAAAGAAAGAGAAAGATCAGATAGAAAAATTAATATAACATGAAACAAAACTGTAAAAATTAACCATGGAGTCAACTGAAATATTCTGACATCAAGAAGAGATTTGTAACAAAATAAATTTCAGATTGTACCAAAAGCAGGAAGCTAGTAAAAGAAAATGGTGGATCTAGGATTGAAGCTATAGGTAACTTGATTACTCTGATAATACAAACTATGAAAAGAAGTCATTTATATTGGAAAAATATAAGCTTCTTACTGATTTTTTAGATAAAATAATGGTATCTATGATAAAATATAACTCATATTCAGTCCTACAATAAAGATATCCATGAAAAACTGGTAGTGATGCTGCCAGTTCAAGAAATATTTAAGAAAAATCACTGTAAATCACCTTAAGACAAGAAAACTTAAAATGCTCTAAAATCTTAATAAAGGCCTTAGTAGATAGTTCTCCACATTTGAGAAAAATCAAACATTTACATAATATTAGAATAATGATCTGTGAAGCTTAGAGTCACTTTTCTAAACTTTAATCAAAAATATTTTTTTATTAACCATGTGATAGGAAAGAATGAATTGTCTTTATTCTTTCTGTAGATAATTACAACATAAAGCCATTATTGTATGAAGAGGCGACCAAAGGTGCAAGTTAAACATGTTGAAAAAAATACAGAGGGATGTCAGAAGTTATATAATCCAAATATACTATATTTATATTAGCAGGATCCACTAGGTTTTTTTTTTTAGACTTGTAACTTTTGTAATTTATTTTCCCCTTATAAATGTTTATTTTCATATTTTGTTTTGTCTTCAGTATTTTATTTTCTTAAAAAGGGTCCCCCAAATTGTATAACTTTCAGGCACCCCCAAATCTAGATCTGACTAACTGTGTAATCTTGAGCAAATGTCTAATCTTTATGCCTCAGTTTCCTCATTTTTAAAATGTGGATAATAACAGTACCTATTTAATAACAATTAATTGAGGTAATCATGTATAAAACATTGGGCATAGTACCTTCTAGATAGAAAGTACTCAATGATAATGATTGTTATTAATATTAATTCAATAGCTACAGAAAAATAAGGGAATAGAAGAATTGGGACATAATATCATCAATAATAATTTTATATAATCTTAGTACTTACTATGGATTATTTTCTTGGTCCTGGTTTAATGCATTTGTTGGTTGGTTTTTTTGTTTGTTTTTTGGTGGATGTGATACTTTCCAAGAAGAAAGAGTTTTAAACAACAACGAGATACAGCTATACACCAATGAGAATGACCAAAATCCAACACACTGACAACAGCAAATACTGGCAAGGGTGTGGAGCAACGGGAATTCTCATTCATGGTTGGTGGGAATGCAAAATGGTACAGACAGTTTGGAAGAGAGCTGCCAAAGGCAGTTTCTTACCTTTACCATACAATCCAACAATCTTGCTCCTTGGCATTTACCCAAATGAGTTGAAAACATGTCCACACAAAAACCTGTACTCAACTGTTTGTAGCAGCCTAATTCATAATCACCAATAATTACGTTGGAAGCAACAAAGATGCCCTTCAATAGGTGAATGGATAAGCTATGATACATCTATGCGATGCAGTATTATTCAGTGATAAAAAAATGAGCTGTCAAGGCACAAAAAGATATAGCGGAACCTTAAAATGTATATTGCTAAGTCAAAGAAGCCTGTCTTAAAAGGCTGTACAGTATATGACTCCAACTATTTAACATCGTGTAAAAGCAAAATGATAGAGACAGTAAATGATCAGTGGTTCATAGGGGTTTGGGAGGAGGAGGAAGGGATGAACAGATGCAGCACAGGGGATTTTTAAGGCAGTGACACTATTCTGTAAGATACTATAATAGTAGATATGTGTCATTTTACCTTTGTCAAAACCCATAAAACTACAAAACAAAGAGTGAGCCCTAAGGTAAAATATGGACTTTAGTTAATAATAATATACCAATACTGGCCTACCAATTGTTACAAATGTACCAGATTAACACAGGATGCTAATAATAGGGGAAACTGAGGCATAGTTGGGTGGGGGTGTAATATGGGAACTCTATTTTCAGCTCAGTTTTTCTGTAAATCTAAAACTCCTCTAAAAAACTAAAGTCTATCAATTTTTTTTTAAAAACAGAAGAAAGTTTTGACTTGTTTTTATGAAATGCATCACATGCACCTAAAAATGTGAGATTACATTTTTATTTGTTATTCAATATGCACCTAATCATTGCATTAGATATAATTAACATGAGCTTTAATTACTTCTGTGTTTTCTATCTCAGGCAAGTTTCTCAACCTTTCTGCTCCTCAGAGTCTACTGGAAGGTAGACAAGGGTCCCTTACCTGGATGGCGACTGTGCACCACACCCTCTTCCTCTCCACCACAGCACTCCAAATCCTTGCTCACGATCTGTCCACCACAGCACTGCTGGCCGTGGCTGTCATGGAGCCTCCCAGCACAGCAAATCTGGTTTCCTGAGGTGGAATACGGCATTCTGCCACAGCAGGAGTCACCGATGCCCGTGGAAACCCGATTGTGCTGTTCATCTGGACAGCATACTTCACCTGTCAATTTAGGACAATAACCATTATTGCATGAGTTAAAAAAATATGCTCTGACTCACAATTAAATTTCATCACAATGATCTTGCAGATGCCAACCGGTTGACAGAAGACCGTCATATTGGAGTTGCAAAATTTCAATACAATTTCAAAATGTTTGCACTGAGAGTGTATAAACACATGTGTCTACTCACATACACACATGTCAGCTTAGAGGTAAGGCTCTGTTGCCTGTTTTCTCTGATCCCTAACACATGAGCACATTAGGTTTAAGTGATGTTATAAGAAAAAGGTTTGTCTACAAATACTTTTCTATCTATTTAGTGCAATTTTTTTTTTGGAAAGTGGAGTGGATTCAGAAATCAATAATTGATAAATTTGTATCACTTTTGCTGATAATTTCTTTAACCAAACTATACTTATTTAACCAAACCAAAATATTTCCAGTGGAAAGGTTAATTAAGTGAGAGGAGGTAAAAATACTGTATTCAAGCCTGCATACTAGTATTTTGCTGAGCTGTGGCGGACACAGAATTTCACTGATGTAGTTACGCTCACATTTCCTCTTTACTTGATATTCTGGGAAACTTGAAATAAGAGTAAAATTATCTTTTGCCTTAGGATCAAAGAATTCAAATACTCTAAATATCAATAGTCAGGCTTTTTTTTTGGGGGGTATGATTCCAAAAGACAGGAAAACCCTAAAAGGCAGAAAAAAATTAAAATTGCTTTCCTTAAGGATACCTTAGAAAGGATTAATGACAACTTGGAAGATCTAAAAATCGAACTTACTTCCCTGTCTCATGACCCAACTCAGGGTTGATCTCCTTCCTGCCCCTCTGAACCCTGACTTCCTCCTCCCCCTTGCCTCACCACTTTTCTTCTTCCTGCATCTTCAACAGACCCTCTTCTCTTTCCTCCACTGCCCTTTAAACATATCCTTCTCCCTAGACACTATGCTTTCATGAAATCTTATAAGGTGTATAAGTATAATGGCTAACCTGGCAGGTTTTATAGCTTTAAACCATGGTCCAGACAAGATTTACATAATTTAGTTAATGACTTGTCTAACTTTTAAGAAAAGGCACAAGTTCCCTGAAGAATTTAAGACTGCCTTAGGATTTAGAGTCCTGGACTCCCTGATCTCTGTTAAATACTTCATCTTCTTGTGAGGCCAGAATATACCAAAACTTGATTAGTAAAAGCAAAATGAACTGCTAACCAAAACAATACTAAAAATATGGGACACTATTTAACTATGGATAGATATATAGAGAGCATAAAAACAGGACAAGAACTCTTAGCAGTTATCCCTGAGGTCTTTCTTGTCCAAAATTCATTGGTCAGAAACCACTCCTACCAGATGAAGTGGACAAATTACTAGAAACACACAGCCTACCAAGACTAAATCATGAAGAAATAGGAAATCTGAATAGACCTATAACTAGTAACAAGATGGAATTACTAATCAAAAACCTCCCAACAAAGAAAAGCCCTGGACCAGATGGCTTCACTGGTGAATTCAACAAACATTTCAATAAAAATTAACAGCAATCCTTTTCAAGCTTTTCCAAAAAATTGAAGAGGAAGAAATACTTCTTAACTCAATCTATGAGGCCAGCATTACCTTGATAACAAAACCAGACACATCAAGGAAAGAAAATGACAGACCAACATCCCTTATTAATATTGATGCAAAAATTCTCAGCAAAATACTAACAAATTTAATTCAATTCAGTAGCATATTAAAAGAATTACACAACATAACCAAGTGGGATTTATTCCTGGAATGCAAGAATAATTCAGCATACAAAAATCAACCAGTGTAGCACATCATATTAAATGAAAGAATGAAAGAAGGAAAATGTATAGTCATCTCAACTGGTGTAGAAAAAGTATTTGACAAAATGCAACACTTTTCTATTATAAAAACATTTAACAAACTAGGAACAGATGAAAGTACCTCAACATAATAAAGGGCATATTTGAAAAACCCATAGATAACATTATATTCAACAGTGAAAGGTTTTCTTCTAAGATCATGAAGACAAGAATGCTGAATTTTGCCACTTCTACTCAGTGTAATTTTGGAAGTGTAGCCACAGCAATTCAGCAAGAAAAAGAAATAGAAGGCATCCATAATGAGAAGGAAGAAGTAAAATTATCTCTGTTCACAGACAATAGAATCTCCTATGTATAAAACCTTAAAGATTTTGCACAAAAACCCTGTTTAAACTAATAAGAGAATTCAGCAAAGGTGCAGGATATGAAACCAACATACAAGAATCAGTTGTTTCCATACATTAAAGATGAACAGTCTGAAAAGGAAATTTAAATACCATTTACAGTAGCATAAAAAATACTTAAGAATAAGTGTAACCAGGGAGGTGAAATAATTGTACAGTGAAAAGTACAAAATGCTGCTGAAAGTAATTAAAGAAGAGTTAATAAATAGAAGGACATCTCAGGTTCATGCATTAGAAGACTTAATATTGTTAAGATATTAATAATACTCAAAGTAATCTACAGATTCAATGCAATCCCTATCAAAATTCCAACAATACTTTTTACAGAAATAGAAAAATCCATCCTAAAATTCAAACAGAATCTTAAGGTACCTCAAAAAGTCAAATGACCTTAAAAAAGAACAAAGTCTGAAGTCTCATACTTCCTGATTTCAAAACTTACTATAAAGCTACAGTAATCAAAATAGTGTGGTATATCTTGATTGCAGTTGTGGTTTTATTGGTGTATGCATCAATCAAAATTCATCAAATTGTACATTTGAAATAGGTGTAGTTTACTGTACAGGAATTATACCACAATAAAAGTGTTTAAAAAAAAACAGTGTGGTCCTAGTACAAAGACAGATATATAGACCAATGGAATAGAACAGAGAGTTCAGAAATAAAACTTGGCATGTCTAATCAAATCATTTTCAACAAGGATGACAAGACTATTCAATGGGAAAAGGACCATATTTTCAACAAATGGCATTGGAAAAACTGGATATCCAAATGCAAAGAATCCGTATCTTATACCATATACAAAAATTAAATCAAAATGGATCCAGGACCCAAATGTAAAAGCTAAAACTATAAAATTTTTAGAAGAAAACATCAAAGGAAAGTTTAATGGCATTGAATTTGGCAGCAGTTTCTTAGATATGACACCAAAAGCAAAGGTAACAACAAGAAAAATGTATTATTTGGATTTTATCAAAATTGAAAAGTGCTATCCATCTAAAGACACTATCAACTGACTAAAACTATCATCTATAGGAGAAAATATTTGTAAATTGTATATTTAATGGATTAATATCTAGAATATATAAAGAACTCCTACAACTCAATAATAACACAAACTATCCAATTAAAAAATGGGCAAAGGAATCATAAATACATTTCTCCAAAGAATATATACATGTGACCAATAAGCCTGAAAAGATGCTCAATATTATTATTTGGGAAATGCTTATCAGAACCACAATAAAATACCACTTCACACCCAGTAAGATGGTTATTATAACAAAACAAAATAAAAACAGGAAAATACAAGTGTTAGCAAGGAAGTGGAGAAATTAGAATCCTGTGCATTGCTGTTGGGAATGCAAAATGGTGCGGCTGCTGTGGAAAACACAATGGCAGTTTCTCAAAAAACTAAACAGAGTAACTACATGATACAGGAATTCCATTTCTGGGTATATAGCCCAAAAAACTGAAAGCAAAGATTTGAACAGATATTTGTATGTCAATGTTTATAGCATCCTTATTCACAATAGCCAAAATGTGGAAACAGCCCAAATGGCCATCAAAGGATAGACAGATAAATAAAATGTTGTATATATATATATAGACATAATGGAAAATTATTCGGCCTGACAGAGGCAGGAAATTCTGCCACAGGCTACAATATGGAGGAATTTTGAAACATAATGTTAAGTGAAATAAGCCAGTCATAAAAGGACCAATATTATATGACTCCACTTATATGAGGTATGTAGAGCAGTCAAATTCATAGAGACAGAATATAGAATGGTGGTTGCCAGTGGCGGGGAGGTAAGGGATGATGGAGAGTTAATGTTTATCGGCACAGGATTTCAGTTTGGGAAGATAAAAAAGTTCTGGAGATGGTGGTGTTGATGATTACACAATAACGTGAATATATTTAATACCACTGAATTGTGAATGTAAAAATGGTCAAAATGATATATTTTATGTTGTTATGTTATATTTTGCCACACTTAAAAAAAATTCCGCTTCCATAAACAGGGAAACGTAATTCCATGCCTGGTTTCACAGACTGGTTAACTATCACCTTCCACAAATGCTCTGGTCTCAAAAGAAGTGAAGAAAACTTCTCCAGAGAACGGAAGATAGGATACGAGCCTGTCTCTCCTCTCTAATTTATAACAGCTGGCTGAGCACTTGGAAGATGCTTTGACTTGGAAGAAAAGAAAAAAAAATCAGATCAAATTCATAGTTGTCAGATTAAGCAATTGGACAAAGCCAAGACCAGGGACACATCTATGCTGAGTCGACCCCCAAACAGCCATCTATATTGTAAGCAAAAGGGACAGGAGAAAAACAGTTGCTCTACTCTAGCAGGAAACATAAAATCAAAGGAGGAAAAGGACAAACATTGAAAGAACAACCCTTCTCTATGAAAGGAGTTGCTCTTGTCAACTCATAACTGTCCTAAACACAAAGGGAGAAATTTCCATGCAGTTGTAAAAATAGAAGGTTGCACATCTAAATGATATTGGTGCTACATTAGGTACCGTAAATCCTACGACTTTCCCGTCATTCCTTCCGAGGAGTATCCCAAATGTCTCAATGGTAGAAATTTCAAACGCCTCTCAGTCTCTGCCTTTGTCTTTCTTTGCCCTCTCTTGAATTAACACACTTTTCTGTTTAGACATTCCAATCCAGTGCATCTGTTGGGAGGAGCTCCACTTTGTAAATGAGATGCCACTATTAAATGTGGACCCCAAAGTCTCCTTCTGGAACTCCCAGTGGAAGAATCCCCCGTCTATAACCTGATGATGGCCCGGATTGATTACCCACTGGCTGATGCCTCTGTGGCCAACATTTCAGACCTTGAATCTGTCTCTGAGGGTCTCTGGGGCAAGGACAGTTCATTTACCGGATTCACAGAGGAGGCTAAACCCTTAAAGGTCTCTATAAATCTGGCTATACCCTTCTTAAATATGTCTCAAAATCCACTTTAAAAAAAGTTGCAGTTGAATAACTGTGGTCTGTTGCATCCACATGCCTCCAGAAAAGACTTGGTATCCCCTGTATGTAATAACCTATTCATTCCATCCAAAAGATAAATAGCTTGCATAGCACGTTGTCTAAGATTTAAGGGCCATTAACAAGATGGTGCTTCCTCACTTCCGTGTAGTTCCAACCCTAATATCATCCTATCTCCAGTCCTGGAGATGGCTGCTTAATTTAGAGTAACAGATACACGCTCAGCAGTTTTTACATACACGCTTACACTCAGACGCACTGTGTCTTTATGCATTCACTTGGGACAGTTATGTCTCAAGAGTTTACAGAAACGCACTCTTAATTCTCACAACTATTTAACCATAACCATAGTGTGGTAAGCAGAATGTGACCTCCCGAAGATGCCCACATCCTAATTCCTAGAACCTGCAAATACGTTATGTTACATGGCAAAGGGAAATTAAGACAGCAGACGGAATTCAGTTTGAAAATGCGGTGTAAGGAAGGCTTGGCTGGCCATCGCAGGTCTTGGAAGAGGGAAGGGAGCTGTAGCCAATGAATGCAGACAGCCTCTAGACGGTGGAAATGGTAAGAAAACAGATCCTCTCTCCCAGAAGAAAACCTGGCCCAGATGACACCTTGATTTTAGCTTGTGGAGACTCACTTGGAACTTCTGACCCTGAGAAACGTAGGATAATGTATCTGCTTGTTTCAAGGCGCTAACTTCGTGGTAATTTGTTGTGACAGCCCTAGGAAACTAATACACTGAAGATACCTGATTTCCGCTTTAAAACGCCACCTCAGACAACGTGTGCATGGTCTTTTATAACATTCTCCAGAGGGTTCTGAGAAGTTGATTCTGTCTGTTGACAGTAGTAGCACACAAAGGACACGAAGTCTCTGAACATCAATCTTCTTTATTTTTTTTTTTCAGAACAAAATGCATTTTCTAGGGTCTAGATTCTAGGCTGTGACCTCATGCAAAATGGAATGATTGGAAGCTTGTCATGACTTCGCCCAGCCTATCGCCAGAAGTCAGCTTGAAGGACTGCTCAGTCTCACAGAATCAATGAGAGTCACCGAGGATCCCTGGTCTCTGTGGATCTCAATGGCCACCAGACATTGGATTCCCAGCTTTTGTGAACTGGCTTCTCCTTTATAGAATCTGATGGAAGTGGACACACCTGAGTCTTGCTCTAGATTAATTCATAACAGACTATCTTCTGTCACTTAGGGAATGCCTGTTAACTCCTTTTACTCTTAGGCCCCCCAGTTACTATAAACCTTTCCTTCTATTTGCACATGAAATGTTGGATGAGCTCTGAGGGTTCTAACTCAGGAGCTCACAGACAGACATTAGTCTCCCACAAACAGTTCTTAGTTTAAGTAACTTAGTGAAGGTCAGGCAGCTACAAAGTGGAAAAAATGGGATGTGACTCCAGGCAGTCTGACTACAGAGCCCATGATCTTATCCACCGATTATTCAGAATCAAAACATCAAAACACTACGCAGAATTTTTTCCTTTATTAGAATACGATCATACAAAATGTTACCTGAAATAAGGAGTCTAGTTTAACTAGGACATTTTTGCTTGTTTTCTTTTAATAGGGATTTTCAGTGTAATTTTAATGGAGATATATTTTCTTTCTTTCTTTTCTATCAATATGGCAGTAAAACATATTGTTACACTGAACATCACATTATCATACAACACACTATCTTTTACCAATATAATATTTAATCATGAAAATTCCAGTCTTGACCTCCTGGATAACTTGGCATGTTCTTATAGCTCAATATTCCTATTTTTAAAAATGGAAATAGAATTCTAAGGCATATTCCTTTTAGTAAAATTTATTTTAAAAAAATATCATCCAGCAAAACTGACCTGTTTTGGATGCACAGTTCGGTGAACTTTAACACAGGAACACAATCAGGGTACAAAAGAGTTTCATCACCCCCCCAAATTCCTTCATGCTATCCCTTTATAGTCACCGTCTCCCCTCACCCATTCTCTTGATAATCACTGATTTGTTTCTCATCTTTAGCTTGTCTTTTCATATATGTCTGTTACCAGGCTGAACTTTGGGTCCATGTGCCTGACACACAGCAAAGCTAATTTACAGACACCGGGTGGTGGTGAAGGAATGTACAGTCTTTATTGCAGGTGCCAAGCAAGGAGAACAGGCATCTCATTCTCAAAAGATCCCAATTCCCCAGTGGTTTTCAGGGAAGCATTTTTAAAGGCAATGTTTAGGGGTAAGGACTGCAAGGTACATGACTTTCTTCTGATGGGTTGGTGGTGAGGTGACAGGGTGGTGTTTCAGGAATCTCAATCATTAATCTTTTGGTCCCAACTAGTCTGGGGTCTATGTGCTTGTGATGAACAGGAAATCATCATACTCCACCTGGGTCAGGGGATTAGATCTTAGTTCCTGCAGAACAACTCATGGATGTCCATCAAATTGTTACGTACATCCCTTCAGGAGGAACTAGGACTCTGTTTTATTGCCAAACTATTGTGATTCCTTTTCTTATTTAACTGCTTTTCCTTTGTTTCTGCATTCCCTCACTTGCCTACTTAGTAACTGCCTGTGCCTGCTCTTTGGAACTCAGGGAAGGCCTCAGAGACTAAAGTCTTTTCTACAAAAAAGAAGTGGGGACACAGAGGGGTTTTCGTACGTGGGAGGGCCCCACAGGGCCCTGCTAAGTTTCACGTCATATAAACATCATCTTACAATGTGTTACTTTTTAAGACTGGTTTCTTTCACTCAGCATAATGCCCTTTGGGTGTATTTCTCAATAGTTTGTTCCTCCTGATTGATGGATAGTATTCCTTTGTGTGGATTTACCACAATTTGTCTAGTTACCCACTGAGAAACAGATGAGGTGTTTCTCGTTTTTGGCAATTATAAATAGAGCTGCTATAAACATTCGTGTGCAGGTTTCTGTGTAAATGTATCTTTATTTCTCGAGAGAAAATACCAGGAGTGGGCCAAGGCATACTCAGTCTTCTCTCAAGATATGAATTCGTAGAATGCAGGGGACAGTTGGCTTAGTTGATAGTCTTTGAAAGGATCTTATACTGCAGTATCTATAAACTCAGTAAATGTTTCACGGTGATTCTACTGCAGGCCAATGAAGGAGAAATGAGCTTACTATGAACAGCAAAGTTACTCTATTTGTTACCTTTTTCTGGATGAAAGGATCCTCCTGTCTGGCCTCAATGTAGTTCCTGTATTTCTTAAAACTTCTTTACAGCTAAAGAACACAGTGCCCCTTGGTGGCAAATATTGTTTAACTTAATGTATCAGGTGGTCCAGGGGCAGCATCAGTTAATTCAACATCACTTAGGACAATGGTGGGCTTAGAGGAAACAAGGTACATGTCTATATTGGGGGAAATCAACCTTTTTTTTAAAGTCACTTTTTAAAAAGCCACTTTTGAGTATAACAAATATTAATAGGATATTTTATAGCCATATTTTCCTGAATCCCTCAGAATTTTATTCAGTTACTTACAGAAGAAAAGGCTTCATAAAAAGAGATGTGGGTTATACCAATGAGAAGTAAAAAACGATTTTTTTCCCCTCAAAAAAGGGCTATTAGACATAAGATACAAGGATCAGTCACCTACTCATTAACCTCTTAAAATGAATCTATTTCACGACAGGCTTGGAAATGTTTTCTCTCTAAAAGCTACCACGCAGTCTCAACAGTTAATTGTTATTCTTATCAAAGAATGACCCGTATTAACATTTAGCTTGAGGTCATTAGCATATTTATAAAAAAAAAAGAGTGGAAAGAGCATTCTTGTCTCTGCTGCTCTTTGTTGGCTAGGGGGTGGGGGGGTGTCTATGGAGGAAAGTTGTGAGAGAAAATGAAGTCAGTATTATTAACCAAAATGAAGCACATATTATTCACCAATATTTCAGACTTATCTATAAATATCAAAATGCCTATACCTGTCTCAGCCTTGAACTGGCAGCCTACTGACTGAATTTGAACTACATTGAACTACAAGACAGCCTGGGGTCACTGTGCTCTCTTTTTTGATGTAAATAGTATTAAACTAGTTAACACAGACCACTGGCACGGAGAGGGGTCACAATATAATCTCTTCATTTAGGTACATTGAGATGAATGATGAGAGCAAAACACTCTCTTTGATTATCCCATAAGATTGCATTTTTCCCCCTTGACACCAAGGTAGACTTTCCAGTCCTCTGAAAAATGAGCCACTTAAAAGGCATCTAAATGCTGAACAGTTTGGTAGCTATTAAAACACCTGAGGGCGGAGTGGGCATGTGTCAACAGACAGATTATAGCAGTTTCAAAAACTCCTGTTTTAAAAATCATTTATTCAAAAGTTTTATATAATATCAATAAATGACCTTTGGGCTCCCATGGCTCATTTCATTTTTGGAAGAAAAAGTTGAGTTTTATTTGGAAATAGAACAAAAGTAGATTGTGTTCCTAGTTCAAAATCTGACACTTTGTGTTAGGATTGAGAAGAGTGACAGGCAAGTCTCCTAGGTGTTCACAGCCCTGGTAGATGCCACCGAGTGTTTTCTATCCATTTTAAGGCACAGAGGGTGTTTTTCAGAGTTGAAACAGTTAACTGCAAATCCTAACTTATCAAAAATTTTAATGTGACTTGGAAATGAAAATGCAATTATTTAGTTCTATGCTAGACTTAGAGAAGAGCCTACCATGACCATTGGTCTGCAAAATGGGAGGATGGGACAACAGAAAATTTCCACCTCACCTGTATAATCATAATTTCTAAGGCAATTTTTTGTAAGGGAAGAAGATGTGAAATAAAATTGGAAACTCCCAAAGTATAAATTATTTTGAGAGAATAAAGCATTTGATTGATTCATTGCCTAACACTATGATTTGTAGTATAAAGAAGTTAATGCTTTTCTACAAAATTCTTATTTCCATCACCATTGTGTTTCTTACCTGGAAAATCTAGTTGATTAAGAGTTACTCCATTATGAAAGAATTTTTGCGTGACAATCAGAAATAATACTACTTCTACAAAGGCAGATTTTTCCATTAATTTTAGGGAAAAGTTAGGAAGAATAGAGGATCTCTGTAGTTGATCTGGAAAATGGCTTATTCAGTCGGTTGATAAGACAGATGGAAAAGAAGGGTGAAAAGGGAAAAACTCCTGATTGCTACTCTTTGCTACGTTCCTCCTTCCCCGGCCAGACTTGGAGCAGTTAAGGGACACTGACAGTGGACAAGCCTCAGATAAATGGAATTTGTGGTTGCAATCCATCTAGGAACAACGCATGCATCATTCAGAACGGAAATGGAGACAATGAAGAGCAGCTTCATGGAGTGAAACGTGAAGAAATTCAGAGTTTATGGTGAAATATTCAGCCATGTGAATAAAATAAAGTCTCAAAAAAGGGAGTTATCTAGCTATCCAGATATGTTTCTTTATGTAGCACACGTAAGTCTCTTGTATTCCCTCTCTATTTTGTACCTAGCCTTACTTATAGTTCAACAACACTGAAAGAAGAAATGCTACCTAAAGCTGGCCACTGGCCACGTGTTAGTGGCTCAAGTTTTGGCGGGGAGGTGCTTAAAACAGTCCTCTGACATAAGTCACGCATTTGCTTCTTCTGGTTCCCAAGATTGCTGAGCACACGCGGACATGAGCCTCACCTGGCAGAATCCTGACGTAATACCCCGAGCAGCACTGATGACTGGGCTGTGCCTCCCGTATGCGGCCACCGCAACACACTCCCGTTGAATTCAAAAGAAATGCAACGTACTTCTCTTCACAACAGCGGTGTCCGGGCTGGGGGTCGTAGAGAGCGCCGTTACAGCAAACCTGAAAGTTGGGAACCAGGTGTAAAGAAATACCAGTTTAGTGAAGAGTAATACAACACCATGCCTCACGTGATACAGTTGTTATCTAATAAGGCCTTGATCCGAGACCCAGCGTAGCAGATTTCTGATAAAAATTCAATGGTTTAAAACCAGTGCATTTTCTCAGCATCATTCAAATACTATACATGCCATTTGATACAATGTAGCTTCTTCTAGCCTTCCACCACACTTTGTGCGCTATTATAATATTCTATAAATATGAATTATCTTTTGAATGCCAGCACTTCCAATGTAAAGATGATTTAGGATTGTAAATGAACAATTGCCTTCACATGCATGTTTTCATTTTAATGATAGCTTAATTTAAAAACACCACATCTATGGAAACCTGTCTTCCATGGATTTTTCTAATACATTGCATTTTCCTTACACTAATTTATATGATTGCTTATTTATGAACTCAATCTTTAGACAAGGCAATTGCAACACAGTCCAACATTTATATATATAAACATATATATTATATATATAAAGGAAATTTATATGAAATTAATTTTGAAAAGGCCTTTTAACAATGTGTTTTCTCCAGGAGCTATGGAAGAAATTATGTGCTTGAACAATCAAGTCATTATTTTGCACACTCACTTGCGGTCTGAGAGACTGACACTCTGTACCTGTAACAAATGAAACACTGAGTAGTTGCTGAAATGTAGCCTCAGAACCTAGACTTGGCATAAGTCACATTAACCAGGATGCCTCCTATAGCAGGCAAAGTCAACCACTATTTAAGAGGGGTTTCTCCTTCCTTTTTGCTCATTGCTACTTCCAGCCTACGCCAGCGTTTGAATCACACTCAATACAAGGGCAGTGGAATGCAATCTCTAAGTCTGAAGACTAGCTTAATATTTCATTCATTTCTCAAAAGTTACCAAAGAGCAAAGAAACTGAGCAGAGGTCTACTTCTGTGGTTTCACAGGAAGCCCCGTTTAAACCAACTATAATACATTTCCTTTGTGGTGTTGAGTTATTAGCAATGAGGATTCAAAATTAGCCTAATTCCAAGGATATATTGTGTGACTCCTTTCTTTGATGGCATACTCTGTGTGAGAAGTACATTTTCAAATTAAGCCCCACTTTAAAGAGTTATGCAAAAACTCTTCTCTATGTGTCTATTTGGGATTTAGAAATGCTGGTCATTTTGGCTTTCAGGGTAAAACAGTACACACCTCCCTCTTGTTTTATGACAAATTACCTAAAATCCTGCCTTCCGTTATATGATTTTAAAGCATTTATTAAACTCCCATTCGCATGTGGTGTGTTTCTGGACACTGAAGTGTAGCCAGCCTTTTCCTTCAGCAACAGTCTCTAGGGCTTCTCATTCTCTTTCGAAAGTTTCACTCAAATATTTATTCAGCGAAAGGCCATCAGGACTGGTTCCCTTCCACCCTTTCACCGTCAGTGCCATTCTCAGTCTCCTTCACTCATGTGAAACTCGTACCTGTCTTCTAACCCACCCTGGTTTAGATCATTGATGGGTCCCCAAAGGGGACATTTCCAAGCAATTATTTCTCTTGAGACATCTCCCCCTAAACAGAGTATTTCTTAATCTTCGAAAGCAGTCTTCAAGTTAGCTGTCTCAGAAAACATACGTGGAAATGTCAGTAACTTGAGCACACTTAGCAAGTGTGTAGCTAATATTCAAATAGGCAGGCTGCTCCTTGCTCTGTGGTTTCCAAAAGTAATTCCATAATCGAGCGGTTCTCAAAGCGTGGTCCCCGGACCGGATGCAGAGACATCACCTGGGAATGTGATTCTAATGCTCTACCCCAGACTGTAATCTACGTGAGGCTGACTGGTGTTTGAGAACCACAGCGGTGATCGGTCACGTGGGGGAGGCTGGTACAGGTTTTGCAGGTACTCCCGATGTTCACAGGAATTTAGCCAGAGGCTCTTACACTCATAGTAAGTCTATTTTCTACCTCTCTCCAACCACTCACCCAGGAAATTTATATTTACAGTTAACCCCAAACAGAAATTTAGAAACAATTTTTTTCTCTTTGGATTTTAATTGACTTCCTTTATTCTCTTTCACTGACAATATGTGTGTATCCTTAATCCCTGATTTTGTTTAATGCACCAAAGTTTTCTTTCTCTTGGAGAACATTTTCAATGGGAAAATTTATTTTAGCATTTTTCTTCTCAGAAATCTTAAATTTAATTTCATTTTATGAAACTATGTTCACTGGATGGCACATATTTAATGGTTTAAAATGACATAAAACTTAGGCATAATAACAACTGTAGAGCCTAAGTGTCAAAAAAAAGAACAGTTAGTAACTCTCAGTTTTATGACATTTCTTAGATAAGAACTACTGCTCCGTGTCAGCCACGATAATTTGTATTTTGAGCCATACTGCTTCAACAACTCACTTTCTTAATTACTGTGCCTTTTCGCCGTGAATCTTTTGAATTTAGTAGTGGCTTTAATCATTAAGTGTGTGATGTTGTTGACAAATAGGAACATTATTTCATTATATGAAATCCTATCTCTAAACTAAGGGTTTTCTGCATCGTTTGTCAATAAAAACCATTTACAAACTCCTCTGTCTGGCTGTATTATTGATCTGATCCTTAAACTGCAACTAATATGAACATTAATCTGCAAATGGCCATAATTTAAAAATACTTTTGACAAACCATGAAAGGTGCTGCTCACAGTTACTCATCAGTGTCACGTAAACAAACACCCACTTGTAGCTGAATGGGTTTTGTTGTAAAGAAAATTGAAGTTGCTCAATCAAACACAAATCCGAGAGGTTCTTTATCACTTCAATAAACTAATTTTACATGCGAAGATGATGAAAAATGAGAAGGCTAAAACACTCGTGAGGAAGACAGGATTTGTACAAGCATTCCTTTTTCACGGGGTCTTCTTGATAGATTCATGGAGATACGGATCCTAATAAACCACGTTTTAAGAAGCAAGTGATTTCACCCAGGGTGTTGAGTGTGAAAAACGTATTTCACTGACGAGTTTGAAAAGCTCTACCTTAGCCTCAGGGGAGTAGCACCTGTGTCCACAGATAGTTTCGGGCTTTTGACATTTCACTGCCTTGCAGAGCTCAGCACCGTGGTCCTTCATTAACTTCTGGGCTTTAGGGCATGAATGCCAAGTTTTCCGTAAGAGATCATATCCGAGTATGATGCCATTTGGCTTCCCTGGAGACATCCAATCAATCTGAAGGGATCTGCAATGGACAGAATAATCAATACCCCTGAAAAGACAACATTGAACATGGCTGCTATCAGCCATGGCTGATGCTATCATGGCTTCTCAATTAGTCTTCCAGTTTGGTCAAAAGGTCTATTTCATCAACAACTTTCTAATTAAGAAGCTGGCACAGAATAATATATAAAAACTGATATATATATATAAAATATACTTATATACACTACTACCATATATGTTTTGAGAATCAATCAAATCCACTTAAGCTTGAAACTAACACAACATTGTAAATCAATTATACTTTAACAAAAAAGAAAGAAAAAACACTTAAGCTTTTGGGAGAATAACATACGAGTCCAGTGGTCTTCCACTTTAAATTTCAGAGGCAAGAAGAAACTCTTATTCTTCATTAAGAGAAAGGAAGAGAATTAAGAGAAATGGCTAATCAAGAGAATAAAGAGAAAATTTTGATTTAAATAGTAAAAAATGAGACACAAATAATTTGACTTAGTAAAGAGGGTGGAAATTAGAATCTGTGGCAGACTTAATCCCTGCTTAAAATCACCTTCTCCGTTGCCTTCCTTCCCTCAGCTAGGATTAGTGCTTTGACCCAGAGATGCTCTACGGGACGCAACTGGAAGATGGTGGGATGCTGATGAAGGTTCCTAGGAAATTTTAGCTTTCCTGATGTGGCAGTCACCTTTTCATTTTTTCTTTTTTTCTGTTAAATATGATGCCTGGAACTTCAGCAGTCATCTCAATCACCTTGTAACCATTTGAGAAAGACCATAAGAATCACAAAGATGCCTCAGTGGTATCTGGTATAAATGAGTCAATGCCAAGAGCAGTCTACCTCTAGAACTATTTACTTGAGACTCAGTTGTTGGGTGTTTTGTTACTTATAGCCAAAATCAGTGCTCAAATTGATCAAGTATTTTTATCAGTTCATAAGTTGCTAATTTAAGAAATTATCAATAAATTTGTTTACACATAACATTTATAAATCTTATCAATTGAAAAAATTGATTAAGCTCCCTCCAAATATAATTCATCTTAATTTTTGACTCACACTGACAGATTTAGTTCCCCCAGAGTTCTTTATGTACCATGATCAGATATGTTTTCTGGTCAGAAATGTAAGAAATGGAGATTCCTGTAACAAAATACTTTTTATATTATTATGTTCTCAAAGATGTTCGATTTCTAAAAATTGAGCCACGGTTTATTCTGAACATATAAGTGTACAGTTTTGGGCGGTTTGGTGTACAACGGGAGCATAACATCTGACCAAAACTTGACTGCATTTTCAGTGATTTATTAATATTTCATTTGTTATACTAAATGAGATCATAACATAAAGCTGTTCACAAAGGAGTCAACCCTGAATAGACTTGATTTACTCTCATGTAAATGTTCTAGAACTTTAATTCCACACTTACTTGCCAGAATGACACAGCCTGGATGACATACTCGTACCATCTTTAGTCTTTTTTTTTTAAAGAAAATCTATAATAGGACAGTAAAGTTTTTAATAAAGCCTCAGAGATTTGGAAACGATATATTTTTGCAATATAGCATAGCAAAGAAAGCCTGTCATTTGCAAAACACAAGGTAATTGTAGAATAATTATTTTTGTTCTGATTGTTTTCAAAAAGGAGAGTGATCTCTGACATTCAAGATTAATTTTATTTTTATAATTCTAGAATTTCCAACTACCACAACCATTCACAGTTAGAGGTTACCTTTATACATACAAAATACTCCAGTAAGTACTTTGGAGAATAGAAAGTATATGTGAGTTTAGTCCCTATATTTTGAGCATCTTAAAATAAAGTTAACACAATAACTCATGTTGACCATCTTTCTGCCATCGGGTAAAATCATATTTTTGTTACATCTTTCACTTTAAGGAGAAGTATGTCTGTACAGGCCAAATTGCTAGACTTTGTCAGAATTCTAAGTGACATCACATATTAGGAATTCAATTAAGCCCAAACATTTACATTAAAAAGCAGCAGTAAGATAAGCCTTGACTTTTTAATAGACTGCTAAAAAAGAAAAAAAGAAAATTATTTCATTTTCTTGAAGTTACAAACATAACACGTTCACTAATAAGACTCTGTAGATAAGAACTTAATGTCACCTATGAGAAAACAGTTTCACAGGTGGCTTGTATAGTCACCATTTTTATTCGAAGGTCTTTATCCTGCTTTCAAAATTAATTCCACATCTTGCAGATCCCTCTTTTGTATTCACTGCATAATCAACTACAGAAAGGACTCCACTTAAGTGACATTCAATGGCCTTAACTAGTAAAGCCTAGAAAATACCACGCAGAGCACCATGCCACTGTAACTTCTCTTTCTTGCACAGCGTATCTGTGAAGGGAGACCACCTACAGTTTTAGCAACAGCATGAACAGTTTTGATTTCGAGGTTCTGAGACAGGTCCACTGATGTCAATGACCAAAGAAGAACAGTGGGTTTAACACCTGCCCATCTCTCATTAGAACCAACAAGAATGACCCTGAAAAATCTTGGCGGTTGATTTGAAATGAAGGACATCTCTGAGAACTGTGCACCATTATTTACTGCACTAATGGTTTCACTGCATTGCTGTTTAAGAGTAAAATAGAAGGAACACTCTTAAACCACAGGAATTAATGTTAAATATTAGGGAAACAAGGTGTTTTTTTCTTAATCCATCAGTAAAGGTATGCTCACGGGGAAACATAAACAGACCATGAATCCTCAAATGGATTTTTTTTTTTTGTAGATTTGTTCATAAAGTAACGATTAGTTTATTTAGCTCCCAGAAAACCAGGGACTGAAATTTAAGCTATGTTAATAAAGTTTCTGATTTTCACACACATTTTAGCACACGGATTCATTGTGTGTTTGGACACTTGAGTTGGAGCTATTTCTTTTAAATCATGTCATATTGTTACTAGATTTACTATTCTACTTCTGTCACTAATGTGGCCACCACCACCACAGTATTATTACTTTCAGTTCAAGTACAAAATAACACTGAAGATAGAAATCATTATGGGAAAATAATTTCTTCACCACTTACCTTTATACTGGTAAATATTAAAATAATACAGCTCAGAAAAATTTTTATGAAGAGGCAGGGCTCCCACTGGAACTCTTTAACATTTTATCCTTACATTTTATCACGACTTTTGTGAAAATGTTCTTGTTTGGACAGAGGGAAAAAAAATCTTCATATACTTTAAGATATCCATAGAAATTGTTCTGAAGAGTTCCAACTTCCCTGATCATGTTTACACGGGCCTTTTTTTTTTTTTATTCCTATTCAACTTGGTCATTTTGGTCAATCATTTTTATTACACTTGAGTTCTTCAATAGTACTCCATATTACAGTTATCAAAAGTGCTCAGGATGCTTTTAATATGAGACTAAATAAATATAATATGATGACAATATTAATTCTCTGCTCTCAAATCAAATCGCTGAGTGTCTAATTATCTACTAGAATGTTTAGCATAAATTGTAGTAAGTAAAATGTCAAAAGACAAAACTCTGTGTCCTTAAGTATTAGGCGATAAAAAATATGCACACCTGAGGCATGTCATATGTTATGTAGCAATGTAAAATCAAGTGTTTAGATGGGCAGTTCAGGCTACAAGGATTGCAAAAACACATAGATAAGGATCACTGTGTCTAGACTAACAACGGAAGTTTCATGGGAGAAGTGGATGTGGACTTGAATTGGAGTAAGAAAATGGGAAGAACTCTGAGCAGGAAGATCGACAGAGGCAAACACAAGAGCTGGGAATCAGCCCAGGCACACACAGAAGAGTAACGTGAGCAACCTGATGAGCGAACGATTTACATCCGGCAAGAACGGAAGTCAACTTGAATTTAAGAAAAAAAGTTTATGCAGTCCCCAAAATACTGTGTTGAGGAATTTGAGGGGGAAGCAAGGTGATTTTGCAGTGGTATCGCCAGCAGAACAACAAACCTTTTTAGAACGAACAACCTGGCAGATTAGAGTGAAAGAGACTAGGAGCGCGCGGGAGAAATACCAGTGAGGTACATTGGTAACTTAAATGTGAAAGAATGTTTAACAGTTTTTCGCTTGTTTAGGAACTTCAGCTGTAGCCCCAAACTGAGGGTGACAGATGACGCGTTCCTGCCTTTAACCCCGTAAGTATCTTGCTTCTAAAAGGAACAGCAAGATTCTGCTGAGGATAAAACTGCCCTTTAACACTGACCCAACACCCAAACCAACTCCAACTAAACAGAACTCTAGAGCAGTTTTAAAAGTAGGAATGTTAATCAATACTTATTAAGTACCCCCTATATGTCAGGTGTTGTTCCATGAGTGAACAAAACAAAGTCTCTTCTTTCATAAAACTTACATTTTATCAGGGGAAGATGGACAGTAAACAAACACAAAAGTATGTAACCTGTCAAACTAGTGATCTGAGAAGGCCTGGTTCTTCTCTCAGAAATCTGAAAGCAGGGGTGAAGCAAGTGAATGGGAGTCTCTAGGCAGAGGGAGCAGGCGGTATAGACGCTCTGAGGCATCCATGAGCTTGGCTTGTTGAAGGGCAGTCAAAGAACCCAGTAGGGCAGAACTAGACTGAGCAAGAGAATGTTGGAAAATGAATCAGGTTGGTGTTGGGAGCATGGGATGGGGGATTGCAGCTCATGTAGGATTTTGTGGAACATAGAAGTAACTTAAGATTCATTTCTGAGCACACTGGAAAACCGCCGGAGATTTTTGAGTCACAGAATGAAAAAGGAGTTATTTACTTAGTGAAGAGTGACACTAAATCCACCCCCAGCCCGCCCCTAAAGGTACTCTAGGCTGAGGAAGGCATTCTAAATACATCACTCGGAGAAACTGGAGGCACGCACTTCTCTGGTTGGTACTTAACTAAGACGCAGAAGCATCAAAGCCCAACCTGCAGCTGTCCCTGGAGGGAAGTATAGCAAGGAGTTTGGGAACAGCTTGGCATGGGAGTTGGCAGCCTATACGGCCACAGAAGAGGTGTTTGCTTCTCAGAGAATTCTAATGGCCAGACACTGTCCAGAGCGGCTGTAATGATAGGGTAAGATGACGTGGCCGCACTAGCGATCTTCAGCGTGGCACACGTGCACGAGTTTCTTGTGAGCCGGTGGATGCCTTGCAAGGTGGTGAGGCTTGAGCTCCCTTGAAGGCACACTGCCCACAATGGCAGGCTTCCGGGATGCGGGGACTCCAGCAAGAAGAGCCTTTGGGATGTTCTGTTCTGTTGACATCACAGGAGGTCAGCTGCAGAGGGCAACACTTGCGTCAGGGAGCTTGGCTTTGTGGAGGTTCTCATGGGTCCTTCTCAAGGAAAACATACGCCTGTCTGAGAAAGTGCCACCTGCCACACAGAGGGCTTGATGGCTATCCAGCAATGGCAGTAAAACAATAACATTAGGAAGAGACATATTTGGAGGAAAGGGAGTAGGTGAGAAAGAGCAAGGAGGAGACAAAGGGCAAACTGGGATCAGTCTGTGAAATGGTGGAATCTTTGAACTATGCATGAGCTTCATATTTTGCTGGAGAGATGGACTTTTTAATACTTGACCATGAATCTTAATACTAAATTTAGACTGAAAACTAAAAATAATTTGAGTAAATAATTTGAAATAAGATGCTCTGAAGAACTTCTTCAAGAGGTGCAGAAAGGATGTCCAAAAGATTAAGTTTAAGGCAGCAAATAGTAGGCAAAAATAAGGCCTTTCTTCCTTGTATCTCATTGACTTAAGACAGCTACACAAACTTAAATAATAAAAGCATGAATTTTATGGTTATGAGGTGGAGGAAGGGATGGGAAGGGGCAAGTCAGGGATTCGAGATTTATAAATATTAACTACTACATATAAAAATAGATACACAACAAATCTCTTCTGTATAGCACAAGGAACTATATTCAGTATCTTATAGTAACTTATAATGAAAAATAATATGAAAAATAATATATGTATATGCATGTATGACTGAAACATTATGCTGTATCCCAGAAATTGACACATCAAAACTGACTATACTTCAATAAAAAGTAAAATAAACTAAAAAGCATAAACTAGGATTATGATCCTGAAAATGGGAAAAGGAACACATGTGAGAAGACGCTCCCAAAGAAAATACACTAAAATTGATATTTAGTGAAATCAGGGGATTAAAAAAAAAATCAAAGCAGTATGTCCCTGATCATGTGCCAAGTAGTGGTGCCTTTGCAGAAATGGATGTTGGAAAAAATGGGTGAGATGAGAATTAACTTCTGAGGCTTGAGGTTATGGAAGTGGTGGGTGGATATCACTACAGAAAATCAGTAGGCAATTGGATACGTGGGGCTAGAGGTTCGGGAGAAACCAGGGCTAAGGTCCTTTGAGAGAAGAGTAGAACTGTGAGAATGCTGGGACTGTCTGAGCAGGAGAGAGTCTTCGTGCTGAGGACACCCACACGTAATGGGTGGATTTGGTATGAAACCAATAAAAGAAACCAATGGGTGTTCAGGGAACCAGGGATCAAGTGGCAGCTAAAAGTCAAAGCGAATTGGGGGGAAAAACTGGATTTTGCTGAGATGCTTACAACGGCCTCTCCAAACCTCAGTGACTGAGCTGCTTCCGTGGGAGCTGCAAAAAGCAGAGAAGTTAGAAGGAGTTTGGGAAAGAGAGGGAGGTGAGAAAACGGAAGTAGTGGTGGTAGAATCTTAAGAATAAGCTCAATATTCTTTA
This sequence comes from Camelus ferus, assembly GCF_009834535.1. Taxonomy (NCBI): domain Eukaryota; kingdom Metazoa; phylum Chordata; class Mammalia; order Artiodactyla; family Camelidae; genus Camelus; species Camelus ferus. Next base: position 3,558,624 of record NC_045718.1, on the reverse strand, counting down.
AGGTCTTCTAATCAAACAATGAGTTTGATAATCAGAAGTCACTGGCCATCAAAACAGTATTTCCTGAAAGCCATTATGATTATGGGACTATTGATTGGATGTATACGACAGTACTAAATATACTCCAAATGATGTCTCATTTAAGGTCTTCCCGTATCCTTTAAAGACTCAAACAGAAAATTCCAGTCCAAATTAAAAGCTGTCTCAAGGTGTCCATATTGACTAGAAAGGGAGTTTAGAATATGGGTGAAGAGGTGATTAGATATTCTACATTTACAGCCCAACATTAAAAAAATAAAATAAAATAAAACATGGCTTAAAATTGTTTAATTGTGAAATTATTCCTTCACTGTTCAAGCTAGCAGTCACTGAAAATACCAGAGAGGGAAAATAATGATGGAAGAGACGTCTTGATGCTCAATGTCACAATATATATAAACATACAGAGGCCTCAAAGTTTCACCTCAAATTTGGTGAGGCAAAAAGGGGAAAACTCTTTTTCTATAAGCTATGACTTCTCACACCATCTGCAGTCCCAAGTTATGTACTTTGCAATGACGGAGAATTTCTAAAATGATGATAGTGTTTTAACTTTCATTTAGAGACACAGACTGTGCTTCTGTGGTAAAGACTTCTGAGAAGCTGGTGTATAAAAATATCATTTATATCATTCAGGAGCTTGAGGCACATTTTTAAACAATTATTTGTGGTTGTTACAAAGACATCATGCCTCAGACTTCTCATCAATAATACAGCCTCAAACTGATCTGGAACTATAAAAACCGCCATGGTTCCCATTAAAGGCGATGAGAGACATGATTGGCGTTCTCTCTCTCTCTGCCTGCTTTCCCGTGAGCTTCTTCACGCCTGGAAATCATGCATTTTGGAATACGAGCAATCATGTAATAAAATCCCTTCCTTGTTTATGTTCTTTTCTTAGCTTATCCATTTACGGAGAATAAATAAGTCAACTCCACAGGCAGCCCAGGACCCAGTGAAGCTGTCTGCTGCTGGTCTGTCATATTTCAATCAAAGCCATAAGCAGCCAGCCATCTTCATCCAGCTCAGTCTTGACATGCTCGAGGACCAGAATTAATGAATTAGCTATTGATTAAATTCCACTCTAGCAAATCCACCAAGGCAAATAAATGAACTACCCAGGGCACGTGTAGGCCACGGCCAGACATGTCCGGGTTATCGATCAGTCGTTAGCATTCTTTTGGGATAGAAAAGCAGCTGATGATAATATGACAAGTATGGAAAATGTGATGTAGCAACAGAGTTCCTCCTGGAGGAGTAGCTTATAAAACCAGAAGGGTTCGTCTGATCTTTCTACATTTGTGTGCTATGGCATATTTGGTTTACGTGTAACAGGGAAAACACGAGTAAGTGGTTATACTGAAGACACTGTAGTCCAAAGCAGTACAGGTCAAGGCCAAAGACAAAGAAGACGAACTCCATGATTACAATCAAACAGGCTGGTATGCTATTGGTATATATTATTGAAATACATGGAAGTTAAAATGTGCCGACTACTACATTTTATCAAAAATAAACAAAGAATCTAAGAAGTATGTGTCTTATTAGTAACTAAAATATTTTAAATGCTTTGGAAACAAACTGTCTACTGACACTTATCTGTAGGGATTTCACATTAGATTTTGCATGATGCTAATATAAAAGAGATTTTCTTTAACAAAAATAAAAACATAACTAACAAGTATACATTGCCAGAAGTATAATGAAATTACACAAAACAGTATCATGCACACAAGGAGGCTAACTGCTTTGGTGTTGGTGTAATTTGATTGATGGCCTGGCAGCCTATATCTGCTCATTAGAGTCTTGCCTTTGGAAAGTGTTGCCACGCTATGACAGATCATTTTAAGAAAGGAAAGATTTTACATGCCAATATTTGGTTGTGAATGATTTCCATCAGTTGTTTTGCTAGATCTTTGACCAAAAAAGAAAAAAAGGAAATAAAGTCACCAAAGGCACTGGAATAAAGACTAATATGGTGGAGGGGGACTTTCTGTGCTGGTCAACATGGAGAGAGCCTAGTATAGCCTCATTCTCCCACTAATTACTGCTAAAAAGTTTGCTCAAATTACAAAAAAACCACCACCCAAGGACTCTGAAAAGTTAACAACAGAGGCAGATCAGGAGGGGAGCCAAACGTTGAAGAGCAAATATTACAAGATAAATTTCCCATTGTTTCTCCCCTTTTATCTCCTTTCTTTAATTCGAGAGCAGCCCCACTGTGGAAGATCTGAACAATTACATATTCCCCCCAACCAAATACCAGGTTAGCCACTGAGAGGTGCCTGTCTGGGGCAGACATAAAGCAGCATAGCAACGCTTTTGAAAAATGAACTGTTATTGGATCCACTGACCACATAAGGCAAGACAGAATTTTCATATGAAGCTAATCAGTTGATCACCTGCTGAAACAAACAAACAAAAACTTTAACCTTCTTCAGAGGATTTTAACAGGCTCAAGATTATCACACCCTGATACTTAAAATGCCCAGGAAACAGTCCAAAATCACTCAAAATTACATTAATCTAAAGAAAGCTGGAGTGGTTGTATTAGCATTAGATAAAATATATTTGATGACAAGAAAATTATCAGGAAGAAAAAGGAATATCACACAATGATAAAAGGGTCAGTTTACCAAAACACAACAATCGTAAATGTGTATGCACCTAATAATAAAGCATCAAAATACATGGGGCAAAAAACTGATGGTTCTAAAAGAGAAATAGATAAGCTCACAATTATATTTGGAGATTTCAACATTTGTCCCACAATAATAGATAGAACAATGTGGTAGGAAATCATTAAGTGTACAGATGACCTGAACATCACTATAGCTCACTATAGCTCAACTTGACCTAATTGACATTTATAAACACTGACAACAGCAGAATACACATTCTCCTCAAGTAGTCACACACTATTCACCATGATAGGTCATATTATAGACCATAAATTAAACCCTAACTAATTTGAAAGTACTGAAATCGTAACACCATGTTTCAGACTATAAAAAAATGGTACTAGAAATCCACATCTTAAATATATCTGAAAACACTCAAAATATTTGGGAATTAAACAAACTACTTCTAAATAATTTATGAGTCAAAGCAGAAATGCTGAGGAAACTAAGATGTATTTTGAACTAAATAAAATAAAATACATTTCAAAATTGTGAAACTCATCTGAAGCAGGGCTCCAAGGAAAATTCATAACATTAAATGGTTATAGTCAACAAGAAGGTCTCAAATCAATAAGGTAAGCCTTCCTCTTTAAGAAACTAGAAAAAAAAAACAGTAAGATAAACCCAAAGGAAGAGGAAGAAAGAAATCAGTAAAGAGCAGAAATTAATGAAATGGAAAACGTAAAATAATAGAGACAATCAATAAAGCCAAAAGACAGTTCTTTGAAAAGATCCACAAAACTGATAAAACTCTAGACTGACTGATTCAAAGAGAGACAACACTTATTACCATTATCAGAAATGAAATAGTGTAAATAAATTCAGACTCGACAAACATTACAACTTTCTGCTATAAATTTAACAAATTTGGTGAAATTAATCAATTTTTTGCAAACACAGGATATACATTTCACTCAAGAAGACAAGATAGCTTGAATCATCCCATAGTGTTAAGAAAATTGAATTCTGAGTAAAATACCTTTCAACAAAGAAAACTCCAGGCAAAGATGAGTTTCACTGGTGAATTCTACCAACATTTAAGAAATAAATAGTTTTTTCACACAATCTCTTCCAGAAAATACAAGAGAAGGGAATATTTCCCAACTTATTTTATGGGCCTGAATTACCATGTTACCAAAACCAAGCAAAAACATTATAAGAAATAAAAACAGTTTACTATATTTTATGAGGATAGTTATAAACATCTTCAACAAGATAACAGCAAATTGCACCCAGCATTATATAAAAAGGAAAATACATCACAGTAAAGTGTGGTTTATCCAGATAATATAGGCTAGTTAACTGAAGATCAATCAATATAATTAACCATATTAACAAATCAAAATGCAGAAAATGCATTTAACAAAATTTGATATCTATTTATGATGAAACTCTCAGCAATTAGAAATAAAAGGGAAGTCTTTAACCTGATAAAAGGCATCTCCAAAAAATCCATAGGCAATATCATATGTAATGGTAAAAGAACAGGAATGAGTCAAGGATATCCGTCTTATTGAACTAGCCAAGGCAATAAGGCAGGATAAAGAAATAAAAGGCATACAGATTTTGAAGGAAGAAATAAACTGTTTCTTTTTTGCAGAAGATCTATGTAGACACAGGGAATCACCAAGAAGTTTCTAAAGGCTCCTAAAACTCATAATGAGTTAAGCAAGATTGCTGAATACAAGGTCATTATACCATAAATGTTTCATACTCTAGCAAAAAAAAAAAAATTGGATTTCAATGTTTTTAAAGAACCATTAATAGCATCCCCCATATAAATCTAATGAAATACGTGTAGGATCTGAACACTGAATTCTACAAAATACTGAGAAAATAGGTGAAAGAGGATGCAATAAATGAACAGCATACTGTGTTTATGAACTGGAAGATGTGCTATTGTTAAGGTGTAAATTCTCTTTGAACTGAACTGTAAATGAAATGCAGTCCTAATTAAAATCTCAGAAGGATTTTGTAGATATTGACAAGCTGATTCTAAAATTTACATGGAAAGGAAAAGTAATGAGAATAGTACGAACAATTTTTTAAAAATGGACAATGTTGAAGAATAATACATGTTTTTATAACTTACTGTAAAGCCACAGTAATCAAAATTGTATGATATTGGTAAATGAATATGCATACTGATAAACTGAACAAAGTAGAGAGTTCAACAATGACCTACTAAACGTGTTAAATTGATTTTGACTAAGGTACAAAAAGTGGTTCAATGGAGAAGAATAGCCTTTATAACAGTGTTGGAAAAAACTCCTAGTTATTTACCCACATGAAATGAGAACCTATGTTCATATAAAAACCTGTACATATATGTTTATAGCAATTTTATTCAGTTACCAAGAACTGTAAACTACCCAAATGATACACAAATCGTGGTATACTCATACAATGGAATATTATTCCATAATAAAATTAATAAACTACTGATATGTACAACATGGATGAGTCTTAATGCATTGTGTAGAGTGAAAGAAGCCAAACTTAAATGGGTACATACTGGATGATTCCATTTATAAGACAATATGGAGCAGGCAAAATTATAGAGAACAGAACAGAGCAGTGTTTGCTCAGTTTGGGGGAGGGAGGAGGAGGAATTGGCTATAAAGGAGCAGTGTGAAAAAAATATTTTAACACAGTGAGACTGGGTTATATCTTAATTGTAGTGGTGTTTACACAACTCTATGTATCTGTCAAAACCTGTAGAACTGTGAAGCAAAAAATTGTGTTTAAATTTCTCTATTGTTGTTGTCACCTGCTTTGTCATTTTCCTTGCTCTTGTATAATATCCTGTTTAATGTTTTTGCCACCAATTTAATATATTTGGGGACAAGCAATCTTTAACTACAACTAAAAATATTTTTTCTCTGTTACCATCTGCAAGAATCTTCTTAAAAATATCTTAGAAACAGACACACACATGGGCATTTGCTCAATTTCTATAAAAGCTTCCATATTATTTTTAGCTATATATAAATCTGTAATCTGACATATTCCCTAATGCCATTCACCTGGGCTTGAGTCACGGGGACGCGAACATAAGAAATCTGACAACATCCACCCACCTACCTATATTTCTTCCTTGAGTTCTATAAGAGTGAACTCAAATGTCACATCTTTCATGACACTTCCACTGATAATCATGGGCAGAGTTTGGTATTTTTTCTTTATGCACTTCTTGCACATTATAAACTTCTGTTATAGTGTTTTTCACACTGTTCTATAAACATTTGTTTACAGCATGTCTCCCACAGTAGACTGGAACCATGAAAATTTAGAATCATGTCTTGTACTTCTTTGTATTACTTTTGCTTCTTATATTATTATAGCCACAAATGTGTTTGCTGAATACATAAATAAAGGTCTCTAGTGCCCTTTAAACCTGACCACTTACCCCCTGCAAGGTAGGTAATCCTGTGGCTAGGTGGTGAATATCTGCTAAGGGGATTATCAATTAATTAACATACCCCATATTAGATAGATATCTATCATGTGTTTGATAGAAAATGTACTCAAAAAGATATGATTTTTGCCCTGAAGATCTAAGAATCTAATTACTTGAGTTTTTTCTAATTATTTTAATCACTAGTTCCCCAAAACATTACAGATATTTTTGAACTGATTAAAAAAGAAAAGACCTAGAACTTTCAATATGTCATAAAGGAATCCTTTGGAACTGAAATATTTTATAACAGATTGATTATCTCAGTGTGCATGTGTGTACACAGTGAGTGTGTGTGTGTGTGTTTAGCTAGATAAAGAGTGATTCATTTGGCTGGGACAAGAGTATGATGTGGGAGTAACTCAGATGTCTTTCTCTAGCCTCAACTTGATACAGACAGATGAAAACTTCATGTCACTATTGGCTTGGGGAACTTTGATGTTAAATCTTCTTCTCCTTCTTGCTAATTTTGAATTGCAAGAGGCATATTTTCAAAATATGGTCACTGATCAGCAAAAAAATTATGAAAAGAAAGGGATTCTACAAAGAACCTCATAAAATTAGTAATGGTTATCCAATGATTTATCTTCCCTAATTATTTTACAGATATTTCTAGCTTTAGGGAAATCTGATATACGTAAATCTAATTTTTTTCAAAGAGATTAGATTAGAAAGTAATTTTTGTATTATTTGCCTCATAAGAGGATTTACTAAAGGACATATTTAAGTAAAGGAACTCTTCCATGCATTCCAGCATTTGCCCACAAATGGCTAAGGAGAAGGAAGTGAAGCTGGGCAATCAGGGAAATCAAAGATTAAATATCAGGGGATGTGTCCAGTGAACAGCAGCACCTAGTAATATCAAAAATTTGATTTATGCACATATTTATAACAGTTTACTTAATGAGATTGTCATGGTTGGTAAGATACCTATGATTTTTATTTTCATTCCTTATGATCAGTTCTTCAGATTAACTGTCAAAAAATGTATACCTTGAAGTGATGTTACGGATTGTGGGAGTTGGTAGATCACTTGGAGTATCTTCCACAGTGGTGATTTGGGTTCCATTGCTTTTCACACAGGCATATTTTGTGCAGACTGCAACCTGCAAACATTAGTTTACAAAAGAATAAATACTTTCAAAATACAGGCTGCCAATGGACTGAATCCCACCCACCCTCATTTCACACAATTCCCTTATAGTTCTCTCTAGCCTCTTAGAGTTTAGTAAATACTAACTTTTTTATGTTGACTCCAGTGGGACAAGCTGAAAATAGAGTGCTGAAATGGCTGATTATATTACCCTGGGTTGCACTTGTGCATAAATCAAAACATTAAAGTTCTTAATGTGTTTTGAATTTAGTAAAGTTTGTTTCACATAGATTCAATTGTAATATTTAAGGATGGAAATGAAATCTGAAAGCTGCTACAGAAATAATGTAATTTCATTTAAAGTAATGCATCTGTACATGAGATAGAAGCATTACATTGAGTGACTTTACGACATCCTATAGGTGGTTGACAGAAGAAATTGTCAATATTTTGAGCTCACCATTGTAACTACATAGTGATAACTTTAATGATTTAAGGGAAAGAATGAACACAATATACGTAGTTTAAATTCCATTTTGTTCAAGGGATATTTCATTAAAATAATTTTTTCAGGGCAATAAAAGTTAATATTCTAAAGAGTAGGTAAGATTTTTGTTAAGTCCTCCTGGAAATAAGAAGCGATATACTTTTTTGTGCGCGTTCTTTAATTATGTGATTAAAAGGCAAAAATAGAACACCATAAAAACTGAAATAAGCTCAGGACAACTGATCTAGTGATGAAAATGGTGATGTTTAGTTTCTGGTTCCAACTATTCAGAAAGAAACAGACTTATTAATCTATTCGGAACTCAGGGAACAGAAGACGCTTACGTGACAGTTTGCAGGCATCATACGTTATCACTGCATACTGCTCTCTAGATCTGTAACCAGGTAGGGTATAGTGATGATATCTTCTGGAAGTCTTGACACTTCACAACAAATAGCCTAAATGCTAATGTCTAATGGAAGAAAAATGAGGCCGAGAGAAGCCTTCCAATATGGCTGAGCTATTTTATATCCATTTGTTTCAGCTGCAAGTGTATTTTTACCTTAATCACAGCAGAAAATCATCATTCACCCTTTAATTCTGCCACCTAATCTGAATAAAAACTGAGGAGGGTGGGACAACTAAAGATTAGAAATCAGGTTCATCAAGCATCAGTAACACAGGGGGAGCCTCAGTTAGAGGAAGGAGAGACAAATGGCTGTACAAGAGATTGCTGGTGAACATCCACAGAGCAATATCCTCCTGCTCTCAATTAAGGATAAGCCAAAGAGGACCCGCACTGTTTCCAATGCTAGTTTACTTCTAGCATCTAATACATAAGCGGAGAAGGGGTGCTAAGTACTGATGAGTCTTAAACACTAATACGGAGCTTTTAAGCAAAGCAGTTCTCTGGATTTGAATGGCATTTGAGATACATGTGATGTTCACTGTATTTAGTAGCTACGTCATTTTCTTCATGGGGTAGTTTGCACCTAAATGGGAACTGAGGCATATTTTTACAATGCTGTTTAAGTTGTGTGATTTATTTATGCCATACAGTATTTGGAACTAATATCTAGTAGATACGTAAACACTATCAAGGGTCTTTACTCTGAGTATGACCAATTAAACCCCAAACAACTCACAGGCAGATGCACTTAAAATATGCTCGTTGTAATAGAATTAATAACAATAAAACTTCATGACTATTGGGAAACAGTTGACCATACGATGCATATTGAGATGACTCAAAACCAACTCAACTAAATCTTTTTATGTACCAAATATTACGATGGGTACTTGCACAAATAATTTTATTGAATCTTACAACTTCATTTTCAGAAGCTTGCAAATGGCGGTGGGCAGGGTGAAGAGGGGTCAGAGAAATCCAGGAATATGATCAAGCTGAGAAAATACGAAAGATCTGATTCAGGCTTTACTGTACCCCATTGTCTTATCATCTAAATCACAAGCATAGCTTTAAGTTCTAAACTACTTAGGCGTATTCCAGTGATTGTCCAGAAAGCTATTGCCTTGACTTTACAGAAATGTGTCAGTATTTTAAATTCTCTCACTAATATTTGGGGTATCTTTCTGGTGCTGCAGCTTTATTGTATAATATGGGAGTGAAGCACAAATATGAAGGTTTACATATTTATATTACAAATAAATAAAACTGAATCAAAATTGAAATTATTATTTCCTATAGAAAGGGATAGATAAAATGATTCATTCAAAAAAGTAGACACTTTGGTGTATCTCCATGTATGCTTTAAAATCAATAGCTATTTTATTTCCTGTTTTTCAGAAGGGATTTATATAGAGAATAGTTTTAAAGTATTTGGTGTATCAATTAAGCATGTATTTTAAAAGGAGCCAAATCATCTTTGACGTCATAAATAAAGATCATTGAAATCTGATGTTCAAATTTCCAGTAATGCAACAACTATTTCAAGTGCAGTATTCCTGGACTGTGAAGACTTTAACAAAAATATAATTATAGTTATCAAGAATAAGAACATCTTAGTCACCACCACCAAAATTTAAGTATTAGATTCTAATTTGGATTTTTGTCTCCTCATCTATTTCCATGTACCAAATCTGATAAAAATGCACTCTCCTCAGGCCATTACTGACTCAAACCAACAGGTATGAGTGAAGCCTGCCATGGTAGAGCATGCCTAGAACAGTTGCATGACAACTCCTGCTTCGTGGTGAGAAAGCTGGTGCTGGATATGTGTGCACAGCATCCAGGCATCTCCCCGCCAGGATGTATTCTGAGTCCTGATAAAGCAAATGAATACACTGCCTTTTGAGGACTCAGCTGGCTTTCTCCATCAGGGACCCAGAGGAAAATACAGCAAATCCTTCATTGCCTTCCTGTAGTAACCTTGTTTATAAAGCTAATTTTCTAATTACTTTGAATGTGATTTTTATTTTACAATGTGATCTATGATCTACACATACATATAGATTCACTCTGAGTCATGAACATACATATCAGTCCACATGGTTCATGCTAAGATAACTTGGGCAGGTTGATGGAAATCATGAAGTATAACAAAAAATATCAATGTACCTTTCTTCTTTTATGAAATATCTTCTTATGTCATTTTCTTGGGAAACCAGGCCTAGGAGGAGGAGGGGCTAAAGCTCTGGTTGTAGATGATTACGTATGTTTCACTTTCAAACGCAGAGGAAAATGGAGGTTGGGAAAATGAAAGAGGTGGCACTTAACGAACAGAGCCAGTGACAGGTCTTCTGTGGCCAAATAAAATTTCCATGCTTAATATCTTCCGAAAGTTACTTACAAAGTTCTTATAAAATTCTAGAAGCAGCATAGGTCGTTTAAAAATTTACTAAGTTGCAACCCTTCTCTATAAACTTAGAGTTGCTGAAACACGCTTTTTATCACTAATTTTTGCATTTAGCCTTGTTATCTTTTATATCCCAGCATTCTAACAAGATTTCCAGTTCCTTGAGGATCAGTTTCTTGATTTATATGCCTTAGTATTCTATTTATTTATTTATGTATGTATGTATGTATGTATGTATGTATGTATGTAGGTAGGTAATACATACATAGGTATGTATGTATTATTTATATATATATTATTTTATTTTATTTTATTTTTTACTTTTAAGATAGTAGATCTCAAAGAGATATCTATGATTTTGGTCTCAGATGGTCAATGCACTCTCTGAAATTGCATGTGACCATTTGTCATACAAATACATACATGTTTTTCTGGGGTAGTGTACCCAGACTTCATCAGATTCTCAAAGAGGCCCAAGGGCAAAGAAGGTAAATACTACTGCTATCACATAGGTGAGGGTCATTGAACGTTTGTTGTATGATGAGCAGATATATTTCTTTCACCCTCAAGTAAAATCTTTTAATATTTTTGTCTGCCATATATTCACTTATTATTGTTCTTTCGTCTGAATCACGGAATGCGAGAGGTGGACAGAATGTTTTAAGTCATGTAGACCTTCGCTCTTACAAAAGAGATAACTGACACCAAGTAAGGTTACATAACTTCCCCAAAGTTGTTAAATCAGTAAACAGCAGAAATAGGAATAGAAGGAATATCTCCACAATCATAGGCTTATTCTGAATCTGCTATCAGTAAAAGAGCCAGGAAAAAGGGCAAGCTGCTTGGCAAAAATTATTGCAGACATGTGATTTGCTTCATTTTGCCAGTGAGGGTACCACCACCATCCTCATCACCATCTTCATCACCATCAACACCATCCCCTTCCATATTACATCGTCCCCTCTCCAGTGACTCGTGTTTGCCCACAATGAACAGATTTAATCCAGATCAATTTCCCCCTTTTCTCTCCTCTTCCCCACCAAATAAATAATCTGTAACCAGGATGGAAGGTATTTGCGAAGAGACATAACCCAGCATGTTTTATTTAACACACTCATAAGCTTACCCATCAAAAAAACAACGTTCTAACCTGAATGTCATAGATAGTGAAGGGAGACAGGTCTCGCAGAAGGAAAGATCCGGGCACATTTATTCCAGTCTTGTGCAGCTTATTATTTACATAGACAGAATATTCAGTGACAACACCATTTGGGTTTGAAGGAGCTGTCCAGATGACACGTACAGCTGTACTGTTGATGATGACAACCTCTGGAGGGAGCATGCCCTGAGGCTCTAGAATTAAAGGAAGAAACTGAATAAACTCCAGCTGTCTCTGAAAAAGCACTTGTTAAACTAAATGCCGATTAGTATTTAGGTTTAGCGAGAAGGGTTTGTTGCTTATCTGCTTTCCTCTGATGAAGTTATCACAGTCTGCAGTCCTCTGCAAATTGGCTTATTATACTCTCAGTTAGAAACCGTAAGAATTGGTGGTAAAAGGCTTTCTACCACCAGCATAGTGATGATCTTCAATACTATGTGACCAGTGGGATATGATGATAAATTATTCACCCATCTGCACCACTAACACTTATCTATTATTTGTCTCTTTTCCCATCCCTTTACTCCATACCTCCTGGGGTAGGGTGGGGAAAAAAAAGGAAAAGAAAATTTGCTCCTTAAGCAAAAAATATAACTCAGATACACTGAGGCTGGTGGAACGTGAAAAATCATTTGATGTTACTAGCTTGTAACTCAAGCGATATGAAGCAATAATGCAATATTGTCATTATGTAAATGATTTTGAATGTTGATTACCATAGGTAATGATGAAGTCTAACATTAGAAAAAAAATCTTGCTTGGCGTTAAATTACACAATTATTCAAGCATGTCAGAAATAACTATGCAAAGACCTATTTTTATCAGAAGAACCCATCTTAACTAGTTGAAAAATTGTCCTTGTGATCCATTCTATTTTATAAACAAAAGGTGTCGACCTTTGGCACTGCAAAGGGAAATGGGTTCCATACTTAAAGTGCTCTGCTAATGACCTGGAACGCTTGCTTGGAAGGTAATGATATTATAATGTTTATAATGAGACTTTATAAAGCCAAAAAGATTAGAAAAACCATTCCAAACACATTTCAGATTCACAAGTTGCTTCCGTTGCTTCCTCCCCCTTGCTAACTGGCTTAGAAATGACTCATAGGCAATTTTTCTCAGTGGCTGAACTTCCACCTACTATTTCTGGTGACTCAGGGAGGGACCTCACTGTGCTTGGCTGTCGTTTTGAAAAGCACACTGCTTCTGAGAGCAATTCTTAAAAAAAAAAAAAAAAAAGAAAAGAACTGTTTCTAAATGTCACCATTTATTGATGTGAACTCAGCTCCAAACTAAGCATACACTGAAACGAACGGGAACAAACTGGGCTAACACCCCATTATTGGAGCCTTGCGCAGCTGTCTCCATGGGACCACTTATTGATCTGCCACTTGACGACAGCCAGCACTTAAGCATTTTAGCTCCGACCCCCTTCCCTCCAACACCGGAAATTTTATAATGGAAGGATGACTGATCTCAACCTCAGCGAGAATCAATCAATTTCATTCGCATCTCTGAAGCTGAGAGTATCCCTTGAAATCTGGACTCACCCCCATCGCAAGTGGTCACACGCAGGACTTCACTGCTGATGCTGTGGACGCCGTTGAAAACAGAGAGAAAAATCCGATACTCGGTGTTTGGAATTAAATGGCCAATGACATGAGAGTTTACATCTGGGAGGATTTTTAGAGATTCATTTGAGGTAGCCGAACTCCAAAAAAGTGTATAATATTCAACATCACCTTGTAGGTCTTGAAAAGCTGTTAACAATAAACACAGGACACTGTAAATGTAGCTGATGTAAGAGTCTCAGGAGGAAAAGACAGAGAATCAACTCTGTCGTTAGCGATCCCTAGAATGAAAAACAGAAAAGCTTATGTAACTTACCTTATAGTGGCACTGGGTTTTATCTATTTATTTTTTTTAACAGATTTCCTCCCCAGCCTCCCTTCCCATAATTAACTGCATGGAGTCCTAACTTCATAGGAAAATAAACTTTAAAATTTCCCTTAAATATTTTAATTATGCTGCTTCTACTTATTCAACTAATCTTCAAAACTTTGACATAACACTTACGAAAGGAAACGGAGAGTAAAATAAAGATATGCAGTATGTGGAACAACTTCTGTTTATTAGTAAAATAATCCCAGAGAGAAATCTAGGCTAACACAGATAAGGGCATATCCTGACACAGATCCTAAAAGTCAAGGCATTTTTTTTAACGTGCTAACAAAATCTTCAAAATGATACCTAGAAGAATGTTTAGACAGATATCCTATTATGTACACTGCTGACGTAGCAGAGCGATACAGGATCTCCTTGAGGATTCCCTCAGTAGGATCCTACAATGGTATCTGAATTTTGATCAAGGCTTTCATCCTTTTCTCCTAGTTCATTGTGTCTCCATAATGTGGATAAGGTCATAAAGGATGCTAAAATCAATCACTTACTGTCTCACAAATATAACTCATCAATTCCTCAAACCTCATCCTTTCAAAGACCAGTGTTTTTCTTTTTCCTCTTCCACCCAATGTCTACGTTCTTGCACTAAGTTCTGCTTCTTACAATCCTCCTACAACGATGCTTTAAAAGGAAGGCATAAAACACCCATATTTTCTTAGTAGGAAGTGGTCTACTGCTCTGCTTACACTAATATGAGTTTTGAGACCTTAAGTAGGATCTATTACCTTGATTTGTGTTAGGGTTGGGGGGGAGGTGGAGCTTAGGTTTATAAGTCTTCTGAAATTGTATGTACAAGCTTGTGTTAGAACAGTCCAACAGCACAAAGCAAGGACTGGGAGGAAAAGGGGGCATTTGTCTTAGTGGTTATTGCAGTACAGTGTCTCTACAATGCGAAGTCCTAGCATGTGGTCCTGTAAAAGAATATGACTTTGGGAACTGTATGACTTTCTTTTAAGAACCCCTGTTCATTAAGATCTTGGGGGTCTTACAAAAAAAACTGAATGGTGGTTTGATTGTCGGTATTTGGGGTTTCCTGAACACACTACTGCTTTGATCTAACATCCAGCAATAGTTAACGGTTTATACGCCAGTATAATTGAAATAGTTTACAGTAAGAGATCTTTAGCAAGTACTTTGGAAAACTTTGGGGATTGAAATGTTTTTCTCTGACGTCACAAAATGCAAGCACCTTTAGTCAGGTCATTATTACGCATTCTCAGGAACTGGTTGTCCATGTCCTTCAGGATTTTCCCAAATGACAGCATCAGTCAAGTACAGCAAAGCCACTAGTTCTGTGAGAGTAAAAGCTCCCTCTGTCATTAGAATTATTTTCTGCTGCCTTAGGGTACTACTACTCACTGATTTGAGGCAGCTAAGATATAATAGAAAGTGCGCTAGGTTTGAAGTTCACATTGTATTTTAGGTTGTTAAGTGAGCAGGCTGGTTAGAAATTCAAGCCCTAAATATATATTAATAAAGCGCTTTCAAATTCTACTTACAAATATTGGTGGACTTTACTGGGGTTATGAAATGCACCTGCTATCTCTTCTATCAAGTTCCAATTAATGGGCCTGTGTATATACATTGAAAATATTGGGACTAGCGTCATAAGTTCAAGATAAGCATAGATTATATGCCAATTATCTGGATGGAATTCCATTAAGTGCCCATTCCTAGCCATGCACCATGTGTCACCCCCTCTGAAATAGAAGAGAATCTACTGCCCCAAAGAAGAAAGGAAAGATGGTGATTCAGGCCCACTGGTTATGTCTTACTCCATGAGACAGAGGCTCTTCTAACAGGAAACAGGCAGCATCTCTGGGCAAAGAGTGCCAGATTTCTGCACTGCCCTGCCTCTCGCCAACACCTGCTTCAACAATTCTCTTTCTTCATTCACTGACATTACAGTGCAGAGTCCAAAACTCAGAAAAATAGTAGAAACACCTTTTATCTTCATATTCCTAGTCATTTTATGAGGCAGCCTGGGAGCAGGACAGGCATAGGAGGATGCTTTTCTGGTGTTCAAACAAAGATTTCAAACTTCAGTGAGCTCTTGCTAAGTCAGTGAGCCATCTAAGAGGCCTAAGAAGACGCCCCCTCAGTTCCACAGGCAGCACAAATTAAAGGTCACTGACCTTGAGCTGACCTTTGAGAGAGGAATGCCATTAGAACTGAAATAGCTGGTATGAGGTGCCACACAGTCCCTGTGTATCGGTAAAAGCTGGGCCTGAGTATATTCTTATTTTTTAGAAGAGAAAAACATAAGTTACCAGGCTTCTTTATGGCATGAGATAAGGGAAACACTGTCTAGAGCCTTCAAGAGCAGAACTTGTTTCTCCGTGTACTACTTCTATGCAAATCAGATGGAAGTTTTAAAAACATTTGCCTGGTGTTCTTAAAAATAACAACAGGGACGTGACTGTGAAAAAGATGCCTCTGTGAAACAGGTGCCTATAATCATGGAAAGACAGACAAGAACACAGAGATGTTAAATGATCTTCTTAAATCATCAAGGAAAGCAAAAAACCATAAAAAGCTATGGCAGAACTAAAATCTACGCAGAAAGCAGAAAAGGGGGCAGAGTTAGAAATGCACAGTAGGAAAGAATAAAGAGGAAAAATGACTAAGAAGAAATCAATGAAGGTCAAAATTACAGATACTGAGGATAGAGAATAAGAAAATCTAAGTAACTCAAAAAATAAATGGAATAAATAATCATGGATATAAAATATCCTATAAAACCTGACCCAAAATGGAGGTTTATGTGTATAGATTGAATAGGTTAATAAACACAGTTTTGGCCAAACAGTGGCAATATATTCAAACACAGACATACCTTGGAAGCTTATGGCATTTTGAAGGTAAACTTAAAATTAAAAGATCACCAGCAAAGGAGAAAAAAATATCAGGAAAGTTTCAGACTTCTCATCTGTATCATCAAAATTTGGAAGACAATGGAAAATTTCAAGATATTTTGAGAGAAAATATTTTGACCCAAGAATTTCATACACACCTAAGTCATTATTTATGTGCAAATACAGCAGAAAGATTTTCTTACACAGGTAAGAAATTAAGAGAATGTGCAAAGACAACAGAAACATTCTTATTTAGGCAAAAATGAAGAGAATATATAGCTCATTAATTTAATTAATTATAAAAATTTTCCAAAAACGCTATCTAAAAGACAAAAAGGATGAATCAAGATTCAGAACTTAAGACTGGGGAAGTTAAGAAGTCGATGATAAATATTGAAACAACTTACTGACATTAATTAATGTAAAAATGATTATATAATCATCTATAAACCAAACATTGGAAGTGCCAGGTGAGAAAAAGGTGAGATAAATTCTTTATCATACAGAAAATAGAAAGACACAGAAAAATAGAGAAAGATATCACTAACCACTAACAGCATTAATAGACTAAATAGCAATTGAACTTCAAAAATCACCAGAGAAGAGAAAAGTTATGGTGAAGAGTCCGAGGACTCACCAACACTATGGTGTTTCTCGTCAAATAGGTGGACTACATTTTCTGGGCTCCCTGCACCTGGGTGAGGTCACGTGACCAGTTTGTGCCATTTTTGGACTGCGGTATTAAGAACCAATGGGCCATCTCTGATTGTCTCTAGTTTTCCCAGCGAGAGAAGAACTTCAAGGCCCTAGGGAACGTGGATGTTCTGGATGGAAAGGTCCTTATATGACCCAGGAGAGTTTAGAAAGCAAAGGAAAAATTACAAATAAATCTCAGAGTTTTGGTTTGGGTTTCTGTGTGAATCCTATGAAAGAAGTCAGAAAACAGAGGAGTAATTACGGGATGAAGAATTTCAAATGTGTTGTTTCACTTCAGACTTCTTGTGTTTGAAGTGTTTTTGTGGCAATCAGGTTTACTTTGCAATTAAAGTGTGAATATCTGAGTGAGAGTTATATGTATAATTTGGAGTTAAGGTATAAATACCAGATTGTGTTTGAAGCAACAGAATGAAATGAGGATTTCCTAGGAGGTGATGTTAAATATGCATACACTGGGGAATATTTTATCAGATATTCTAATCTTGTTCTGGGCAACCTATACTTTATAAACCACAGAAATTTATAAGTAGGTATCGCTCTCACTGTAGCATATCAGGTCAACCTCAGTGAGTTAAAGAAGAAGGTTATTAGCTCTGGATGCAATCTTTGCTATTAAGTGCCATTTTCAGTGGTGATCTCCATGGGTAGGTCAGAAATGGGGTCTTAGCTGTAGCAAATTCTCAAATCTAGAACAAGCCCCTCTCTCTTACAATGGACTTCCAAATAATTTAAAACAGTTGCTAAATGGGCTAGTTGGAAACTCCTCTTGCAAAAGCAATTAGATTATGCTCTGTACATGCTGTTGGATTATTTTTAGAGATTGTTGTCAATATCAGTCATGTCCTCTAGACTTTTACCTTCTAGATCAGAGGTCAGAAAGCTACAGCCCAGGAGTGAAATCTGTCTTGCCGGCTACCTCGTTGTATACAACCTGTGAGCTAAGAATAGTTTTTACACTTTAAAATTGTTAGAAAAAAGCCAAAGGAAGAATCGTGTTTTGTGACACATGAAAATTATATGACAATCAAATCTCAGTGTCCATAATAAATTTTTATTGGAACACAGCCATGCTTGCTTAAGAGTTGTCTATTGCTGTTTTCATGCTACGATGGAAAAGCTGAGTCGTTACAACAAAGACTATATATTGCCTGCAAAATCTAAAATGTTTACTATCTGGCCCTTTGCAAGAAAGTTTGTGGCTCTGATCTGGAGCAATTATAGTAAACCGTTCCACCCAATAGGGCTCCTAAGTGATTTGTCCAGGATTGAATTCTTAGTCATCTCTCATGTACAGGCTCAGTGGGAGGTAACTTTGTTCAAATGTAAAAACCTGAGAGGATCCTGTAAGGCTATTTTATAATAGAAGTGTTCATCTTGCTCATAGATTCTCAAATTGGAGTCCAGCTGACCAAGTTCTCGAGTGCCGAGCTCTGTGTCGTGAACTAAGTACTTCTCGGAAAATCTGAGCTTATCACAGCCACTTCTTGAGAAAATTCTTTGCTCTGCCTGAGGGTGAAACTGCTCACATGAAGAAGTGGGAAGATCATCTTGAGCTGTGATCCAAGCCAGCCTCCTTATTTTTCCCGGCAAGGTATCTCGTGCCTTCTATCTCAAGGTATCTAATGCCTTCTATCTAGGTTATGCATCTAAAACAAATAACTGCATTTTTGGAACCCCTCCCCCGCTGACCACAGCTCCTTTAGTACTCTCAGTGTGTTCCAGTCTGCCAGAGAAAACTGTATTTAAAGGAAATGTACATGAGATGTATTAATTATTCATCGTTCTACATTTGGCAGTGGAAACAAGATAGGTCATTTCTGCCCTTTAAGGGAACTGACGTGGGCAAATAGGGACAGAGCTAGTTAGCTAAACTCCTGTAACCAAGAAGCCCTGAAATAAAGTGACTTGGATAAAATAAATGTGAATTTATATTTCATATAACAGTCTCAAAGTAAGTGGATGAGATTATGCTCCATGTGGTCATTCAAGAACCCAGGTTCTTTCTCTTACGTGGTTTTGAATCTCTTACGGTGTTGGCTATGCCTGCACGGCTGACACTGAGAACACTGTCTTGTCCACTGTCTAGTCCAGGGAGAGGATGAAGAGAGAACAGATAGGCACGTACCTGGTGTTTTGTGGCTATGACCTCAAAAGATACACATCCTTTCTTTTCACATTCTATTGGCACAAACACAGTCACATGGCAACAACTAATTGCAAAGGAGCCTGGTAAATGTAGACTCTAGATTGGTGGACATGGGGGCAGCATCACTGAAAGGAAAAGGGGAGTTAGCAATACTAGTCCTACTTCCTACCCAAGTCGGGTAATTACGAGTGAGATACAGTCTTTACTGATCTTCAACTCACTGCAGAAATGTTTTCACCTGAAAGCAAAATCATGTTGCAAATTTTTTTAGAAATGGCTCCCCAAATTTTTTGTAAAGCTGCAATTGAAAGCACTGGGAACATTTTAGAGGCAGACTAATACTTTATACCAACCCTAAACAATTACTAAGTGCTCAAGATGTATTATCTCATTTCATCTTTGTCACCACGTTTTAAGGCAGTTATTATTATTATCCCCACATTTTGAATTAGGAAACTAGGATACAGTGAACTTAAGTGGCTTGTTTTAGGTCAAGCCCCTTGCTAGAAAACACTGCAACTGGGATTCAAACTTAAGTTTCCTTGATCCCAAAGCCTATTTTTAAAATCATTTCTCCATATGGCTTCATAGAGTTTTGCCATTTTTTCTAGTTAGGAGAATTTAAAACAATAAGAAAAGATGGAATCCCCAACAGGAGAATTAGAGAGTGAAAAAGACTCAGGAAGTACTTTGGGAAAAGTCTTTATTTAGGGGATGAGGAAAAGGAGTAGCTGGTGACACAGGAGGGAGCATTTGAGTAAGGAGGGGTCATTTGTAGCGCTCACTGCCACAGAGAAACAGAACAGGATGGCCCTGACGGGAGAGCACTGGGTTGGGTCATCATGAGAACAACTTCAAGAGGACCATGTTAGTGGCGTGCAAGGGGAGAAGGTCAGATTGTTGTCATCTGCACAAGATGCACAGGTGAGCGGAAGAGAAGCCAGTAGAAAAGGCAAATCCAGTCTATTTGCTTTGGTAACTAGATGGGAAGGAAAGCAGAGGAACAAGGTGAGCCAACATTGGTGGGTGCTCTTGGAAGAAGTGAAATTTGGAATTATTTATATATATTGCCACCTGAACAAGATACATTCAGACAATGTCAGCTACAAAATCTGGTGGTTTCTGGTAAAGAGATCAACCCCAGTGTTCACAGCAGCACTATTTACAATAGCTAAGACATGGAAGCAAACTAAATGTCTATCAACAGATGACTGGATAAAGAAGATGCAGTATATACATACGATGGATTACTACTCAGCCATAGAAAAGAATGAAATAATGCCATTTGCAGCAACATGGATGGACCTAGAGATTATCATACTAAGTGAAGTCAGATAGAGAAGTATAAATATCATATGGTATCACTTATATGTGAAATTTAAAAAATGATACAAATGAACGTATTGACAAAACAGAAACAGACTCGCAGACACAGAAAACAAACTTACGGTTACCAAAAAGGAAAGGAGGGGAGGGATAAATTAGTAATTTGGGATTAACAGATACACACTACTATATCTAAAATAGGTAAACAACATGGTCCTACTGCATAGCACGTGGAACTATATTTAATAGCTTGTAGTAACCTACAACAGAAAAGAATCTGAAAAAGAATATATATATATATATATATCTGAATGATTTTGCTGTACACCTAAAACATTGTAAATCAACTATCCTTCAATAAAATATATTAAAAAAGTTTGTGGAGCAAAGGAAGGAAAGGAAAGAGAGGGAGGAAGGTAAAAGAGAAAAAAAGGAAGAGGGGAAATGGAAGAGGAAGAGGAAGGAGCAAGGTGGACAAGGAGGATTATATGATACAAGACGTGGACCTCTGAAGGTCGGGGTGAGCTCTTGGCAGATGGTAAAGTGGACAATTTGGATAATTTTTCATTTCCTCTTTGTGCATACCTTCCTCTCTTACTACTTCCAGGGTTTTCTTGTTCTTTTCTGGCCATCGATGACCTCGTTACTGAGTTGACCTCAGGAGAGGCACTGCCTTTCCAGAGCATTCCCTCGTGGACATTTTTCACCATTTATTTTAGAGTGAGCAGTCAAAATGGGAAGGATCTCACTAAATCACTCTTGACAAAGTGTTAATAACCATTAAGGCCAAATGCATGAGAAATAGCCGAAAATTGAGCTCTAAGTTGGGAGTTTGAGAAGTGCTACTTACTAACTGTAATTTTGTGTAAGTTGCTAAGTGCCAGTTTCTAACTCCTAGGGCTGTATAAATAATTTAAGTGAAGGTGTTTTTGTATCTCTTCTTTTAAAAATGTCATTTTCCCCACTAATGTAATTTCTCTTTGTGGTATTTCATTTAGGCTGAACTATTTCCTTTTCTTATATAAAGCAGGGATTATGACCTCACATCTCTATAGGGACCAGGAAGATGGGAGGGGGTGGCTGTGTAAAGGGGAAACCAGTGCCAGCTGCTACTGTCCCTTCACAGATGTGGAAATAGTTTCCCCCATCACTGGATTTTTCAAATCAGTTCAAAAATCATCATCTTTATGTGAAATCTTCTGATTTTTAGATGTTAGCTATATATATATATATATATATATATAAATTTTTTTTTTCCCAAAATACTGCAGGCAAAACAATGCATGGAGGTTGGGGTTAGTAAATATGGCCCCTGGGCTGCCAGTTTGCCATCTTTGCGCTAAAAATGAACTGAAGAGATGCAGGGAGGCTTTTTCCTCACATAACATCACAGCAAAGCAAATGTTTAAAATGGGTGCTTCTAAAATTTGCTAACTTGGCGGGGAGGGTACAGCTCATGATAGAGTGCATGTTTAGCACGCACAAGGTCATGGGTTTGTTCCCCAGGACCTCCATTAAATTAAAAAGTAAATAAATGAATAAATAAGCCTAATTACCTCTCCCACAAAAAAATGAAAAAAAAAAAAAAAAAAAACCAAAGCAAAAATTTAATATTTTAGCCCTGTTAAACTGTGATAGATAAAAATTTACCAGACGTATTTTGCTACCAAAGTAGCACATCCCTGTGGAGGGTCATGGTTCAGAAAGACTACGTTTTAAAATATATATTTAATGGTTTTTACTAAGTAAATATTCATGTCTATTCATGACTTTCAACCTATACTTCTGTGCCTTTTAGCATGTTGCACAATGTGCCAACTTTTTCCTACACATCAAGAAAACAATTTAAATTAAAATTGTAAAAACTAGGTGGCCCTTTCACAGTGGAGTGACTATTTAATTTACTTAGGCTAGCAGGTTACATGAAGGAAGAAAATGATAATGCAACATGCTTTCACAGAGCTGACCCTCTTCTGAGAGTTAACCTTTGTGCTCACAAATAGTTATCTGAAAAATTTCTAAGGTATGAATGGAAATAACAGCCGATTGTATTACCTACATCCCGAAGGTCAGAGGTTCAGATTACCAAAGTAATGAAACTTCAGTGAGCTGCTTCGGATCTATTAGGTTTGTCAGTTTTTATAAGCACGCTTACTTCAGGCATGCAATTATAACATAAAGGACCTGTACTGGTGGAAATTCAGCCACCGGTTCTTAACAGACATATTCAAATGTCAGATGAGGGGGAGGCATCCACCTTTATGAGTGGGCTTTTAAGATGACTCAGGTGGTGAGGGCAAAATAGGAAGGAGATGAGTGAAAATATATTACACACAAAAATCCATCTCCAGATAAAAACTTCGTATTCTTTCCCAGAGGTATCTTCGAGGGTAATCATAAGCATCAATTAACTTACATTCTTCCATTTAAATGGTTTAAGAGATTCCCAATAAAGGTGACACAGATCATTAGAGACCTGCAACCTTACAAAAACCCTAGACTTTTACAAAGTCTTTTGTAAAAAAATGGGTTATGTAGTGGCAACGTACATCAACATAATCAGTGCTAATTTTAACTTACAATTAATGTCACCCAATACTGGTTTTAATCCACAATTGATATACAGGGGCAAATTCACTCATGTGTTGTAAGTGAAGAGGAACCATTTCTTTTCTTAGGCTGCAACAACACTCAAAGACTGGATCAAAATCACAGTGTTACTATTCCCCATCAGCAGTAATGCTACATCTTTTTAGATACTCGTAGATGAGTATCCTAGAGGATATAGTTTACTTTCATAAAACAAATATTTTAATTGGGGGTTTCCAAGTCAGATATTTCTCAATAGTTGGTAATATTCTAGCAAGTTGTAAATTCAGCTAAGAAGGATTACAATATGTATTTCCCTGATGGATTCGGTCTTGGTTTTTTCTGATTGTGATAATGGATCACTATGAATGAACAGACTAGCTATTAAATGCTACTCTACTGACCAGCCAGATCTGAAAGTTCAGTTATTGCGGTTTCTAAAGTAGCAGGAACAGATCAGATCCATCAGTGACTCTCCTAAGCACCTGTAAGGTCGTGCTCTGAATGGGCCCATGCTGAGCCCCTGAATTACTGAAGCAAGTCCAGTGATGACGTCCGGGCTTCCTATTCCTGTATCAAGCTGGATTCTGCCTATCCCCAGTACTGAGGGAGATTCACTTGGAAAATCCATCACATGACTGCAATCTCAGTAAACTAGTCAGGTTCTTGCTAATCAGTGATGAGTTATCAGATGGGGGTTGCACAGCTCTGTGCAGGACAGTGTACAGTATTACACTGTATCACATTAATACATGGACATTTCTATCACAACTGGCCGGTGTGACAAAAACTATATTCTCCATCCAAAAGGAACAGAAGAAGGGAGAAAGGGCCAAGAAGCATGGACAAGTGGGAGAGAGAACCTCCTTTGGAGAAGAACAGCACAGGGCACTTGGCTTTTTGCTGTCATTTTTTAACGAGTCCATGTTAAATTCATTCTGGTACTAATATGGGAAGGGGGATAAAGACATAAGAAGCTTACTCACTTGGCTTAGCCCATTTCACATCTATGGCCGTGTGGTTAAGAACAACCGCGGTGACATTGGCTCCTCTCTCTGGACGACCAGCCAGCGTTGTCACAGTCGCTTCTTGACTTGGCGTAAAACCCATGCTGTTGTGTACAAAGAGCTTATACTCATATGTTGTAAACCTAAAAGGTTTTTTAAAAATTCATATATAAATTTCTCTTTTCAGAAAACAAAACACATTTTCTTTGTCCTCACAATATACAGATTTTCCTTGTTTCCCTAACAGAATGCACCATTTTCTTCACCACCTCCCCGCCGCCAACAAAATTCATTATCTTCTTTTTCCTCCCTGCACAGGAACATATCATTATTTTTGTAACTCTCGAGCCGTCACTAAAGTGTCAAGAAAATATTTTACTAGAAATGCTAAGCAAATACTGCGATTTAAAACAAATGTTCTTTACCGTTTTCTCATCCTTACTGTTTTCAGAAGTGGTGAGGATTACAGCTCAATTCAAGATGCAATTACACATCCGGCCACCTGCCAGATTTCTATCTGAATTTGATCCAGAGAGTTTTATGCTCTTCTTTTGGGAAACTCATCCATTTTCAAATATCAGGCTCCCCCATCACCATTTTCTTCCTATACTTGTGTTTCCTTCCCATAATCTCATTGGCAGAGAGATAAACCCTCAAATTAAATCGTAAAACTGTGACTAAAGTATACAACATCCTCCCGCTGAGTTTTGCTGTATACATGGTGAGCCGAATTTGGCCTCTGTGAGAATGTATTTACTTGAGTCAATATAGTGGAAACTGAACGCTGCTTTGTGGGAGGAGAAAATTTGACATGGTGGTGTCATACGATGAGGACTTTCCACGTCATGTATTAAAACAGTGATGGACTAAAGCCACCAGTTCCTTGTCCTTTTTGGTTCTTTCAGGCAGAAGACTTATGAGGCTTTCTTTTTTGGGTCAAATTACTTGGGTAGGAAAAGGCTATTTATCGACACAGTGAGGCTTTAACTGGACAATGGCTTCAACCAAGAACTTGCTTTAACTCATTGCACAACACACGACCCTCCCCAGGGGGCATCCATCCTCAGGGCAAATGCTGGCCTCAGAGCATCACCTTGTTTGGGTTTAATAGATTATCAAGGCTGTCTCATATCCAATGCAGGACCCATGGAATGTGTCTCCGTAAGTCACAACTTATTAGTCATGACACGAAGGGAGAGTGCTGACTGCAGGACTGTGCTAAATCACGGAGCCAAAATTACGTCTGATGCTCACAGCATTTTGCTGTCAGCCGTGCAGAAGAGGTCTGCTTGCCTTAGCTTGCTTCTCACCCGGGGCTGAACGTGTTTGTGTAGGGCTCGGCCTCGGCCACATCCAGGGCGTCGCTCTGTTACAGGAGCTCTAGGTGAGGACTCAGTGATTTCTTTGAAGCTACTTATTACCTATTTCCCCCAAGTAAGTGCTAGCATCAGATCTTCCACATCTCTGCTTTCCCACCTCTCCTCGGGTCTTTCTTTTCTGCTTTTCTGCTGTAGCGGTTGAACTGTGCTGCCCTCACCCTAAGATACGTTTAAACCCTAACCCCTGGTCCTTGTGAACGTGACCTTATTTAGAAATAAAGTCTTGGCAGATGTAATCAGGTTAAGATGAGTTCATGAAGAATTGTGGAGAGCCCTAAATCCAGTGGACTAATGTCTTTATTAAAAAAGGAGGGAAATTTTGATACAGAGACATGGACACAGACAGAGAAGACGGGGGCAGAAACCGGCAGTGCTGAGCAGCCTCAAGCCGAGGAACCACCGGGGCCACCAGAAGTTGGAAGAGGCAGGGAACGGCTGTTCTCTAGAGCCTTTGGCGGGAAGCTACCCCTGACAGTACCTTGATTTTGGACCTTTAACTCCCAGAACTGTAAAAGAACACATTTGTTGTTTTAAGCCACCCAGTTAGTTCACAGCAGCCCTAAGGAGCTAATACATCTGCTCTTCAGCCAGCGCGGAACAGCCTACGTGACGGCAAAGGGAAGATAATCACAGTGGTATTCACTGCGTCCTAGCTGTATGTCAGGGACTTTCCAGACGTAGTAACTCATGCACTCTTCACCGCACTATTATCATATGCGGTTTGAAAATGAGGAAAGTAAGGCTCTAAGAGTTAAATAACTCATCCGAGTCCCGGAGCCAGTCAGTGGGAGAGCGCAGACTCCAGCCAAGGCAGCCCGATTCCACAGCCTCTCTTTCCACCGTGATGCTGCGCTGCCAATGCCACAGGGATGGTGGGGATGAAGACGACAACGTCAAACACGATGGAACCTGATCCATCCGGAGCCGGATGGTATCATTTCCCTGGGGCTTGACCTTTTAGTTATTTTTCTGGCAAAGGAGATAGGTTTCTGCTTACGCATCCAAACGGTCTCGCCAAATTTCCTTTGTGACCACTAGTACGAATGTGAAGGATGGTGAGTCGGGGTTAAGAGGGTAGCAAGCCTATGACAGTCAATGAAACCAAGCTCATGGCTCACATGGGGACTGAACCAGCGACCTTGGCTTCATCGGCTTGGCAGTCTCCCTGGGTAGAGAACTTTTAATTGTGTTTTACTTCACAAAATGGCTTAAAAGAAATTTAGCTCGAGCCTGGATGCCTCATGTCTCCCACAATATATGAATTTTTCTTCCACACGCTCATGCGATGACACATTTAGCAATCTTCGTGGCTTTAACGTGATACCATTTTTGTGGTTCTTTTCTGCAAGTGGAACTAAAAACATCAGGTGGCGCTAAAATGGTGAATTGTCAATAATTTCTGTGGGGCCTTAGTTTTTACTACAATACTTTAAGCTATTTCATCATAATTTAGGTATGGTGAGATACACGATTTATGTCTAGATGGAAGAAATTTAGACCACATAAATACATACAATTGGAATGCACGTTTTCAAAGTACAGTTGGCCCTTGATGTCAGCGGAGGATTGGTTCCAGGACTCCTCTGGGGACCAAAATCTGAGGATGCTCATGCTCAAGTCCCTTATATAAAATGGCACAGTATTTGCATATAACCTATGCACATTTTCTGTATACTTTAAATCATCTCTAGATTACTTTTAATTCCTACTATAATGTAGATGTGATGTAAATAGTTGCAAACACAATGTAAATGATATGTAAATTGTTGTAGGCACACAGCAAATTCAAGTTTTACTTTTTGGAAATTCCTGGAATATTTTTCCCCTAATATTTTTGATTTGTGGTTGGTTGAATCGTGGGTACAGAACCCGTAGATATGGAGGGATGACTGTAATATTAAAACTTTAGTGAGAGATGAGTTTAGAGTTTATCTGCTTTAAATAATGAAATATCTGATACATTTTAGAGATAAGAAACCTGAGGACCAGAGATGTTAACTGGCTTTGCCTAAGGTTGCACAGCTATTAAGAGGATTAGGTGGGCCTCTGATTTATTCGTTTCTAATATTAAGTTATTTCCACTATTTGCAATTTTATTGAATTGAGAAATCAGTAGGTATTTCACTCCATGCCATTCACTTATTTGCCTTTTGCATTTTCTTTAATTTTCGTGGTTGAGTTAAAAATTTTAAGGAAGTAGGATCTTGAACTTTCTTAAATGAAATACTAAAATATACTGTCTTCATTGCATCTGAAACCCAGTCTCTGTCAGAAAGTATATATATCTTTGACTACATGAGTTGGTATATATCTCGCTACTTCATGTTAAAAAAAGAAAATATTCGTTTGCTTAAAATGTTTTGGTCATTCGCTTTAGTATGTTGTTTTTTAGATGGACTTAGGTGTTGGATATTGATATCAAATGGGACATTTCATTTAGTTAATAATAAAAGAGTACTTTTAAAAGAAAAATGCTTGGTCAGTTGACATCACAGAAGCAGGCAAAACTTAAGTTTATCAATCAATATCTTCCTTAAAATTAATTGTGTTTCTTAGGTAAGTCTTTAAAAATGTACCATTTCAAATCCTGTATAAAAAAGCTTTTGAAATCTTCGAAGTGAACGAAAACTTATACTGAGTCTATACGGTAGCCAGTAAAATCAACTGTTTGAAGGTCAGTTTAGGAAAACTAGGCTGTTAGAATATTTGTTCCCTACGTGATTAATTCATTTGACACCATCATCCAGCCCCTCCTTTCATTTACACACAGAAAATGGTAAATCTGTATATTAGACGTGACTCTGGTATTTTTCCTTGTAAGAGATAATATATATTAAAATCTTATTTATGGAACAAGACTCATTTCAAGGTTCAGTTGTTATTACTCAAATGAATTAGAAAACTAGATTCTGTTAAATGATGAAGTTTTTAATCTGCTTGTTTATCGAGTAGGTAATTTTATAAATAAAACAGATAGTGACTAAAGCATTCAGTCTCATAACTTTCAGGTCACATATAATTTGGTTGCTCAGTGACACAAAAATCTACTTGCCCAATAGAGAAAGGATCCTTACTGAAACTTAAAAAGATGTTTCTTTTCTTAAAAATTATACCGCTCTCTTATGTTTGATATACTTGATATACTGTTACTTTATTCATTAAATTAATTTGTTCATTCATTCAAAAAATATTTATTAGCACTAACAACATGCCAGATGCTAAACGTAGTGAATGTAAAGTCTGTCCTAGTGGAGTGTGTATATATATATATTTTTTTTTTTGTTTTACAGAAATATGTTTTTAAATAAGAACCTTTAAAATATTTATTTGTTTACTCCTTTTTTCTTTCCACACTTATCAGACAGAGCATCTCATTTAACCTTATCTAGTTAGGAAGTCTTCACAGAGGAGATAACATTTGGGCTAAGAAATGATGACAAGTGATAATTTGGTCAGTGAAGACATTTGTCCAGTAAGAAGCATTATTCAGGGCAAAATGTCTGAAGGCTTGTATCCTGAAAGTGTCTGATGTGTTGTGGGAACCAGTAAAATTCTTCCGTGCAGCTACAGAATGCCCCAGGTGATTTTCATCAGAATTAAAAATGTGTCAACTTTATTGATGTCCTAACAGAATTCATGTGTCAATATTGTCACCAATATAAATCATGCTTCCGAAAATGCAGGCCATTCAAGTGTCTCCTTCTCCTAACTCTCCTCCTTGCCCACCACGACCCAACACAGGCTGGAGCACAGCATTACACACCAGAGGATTTGAGAAACTCTGATAGCACACTGTTCCTTGCACCCTCAAATCTTTGGTGGGAATAAATAAATAAGCAAACAGACCAAAATGCAATACTGCTTCCACTGCTTAAATCTGTAGTTATTTAAATTTTCCATTGTGGTGGATACCTTTTCTTTTCCTCATTTATTTGTTGCTGAAAGCTTTTTTTTTCCTAAAAATGTTGAAGATTTTCTGCTTTTGGAAATTGAAGGGTAACGATGATCACACTTGAAAGTTTTCATGGTACTCTTCAGACTGTGAGTGAAAGTTACAGCTGTCACATTCCTGTCGCTATTTACACTTTCGCCACCAGAATGTTACACCTAAAATAATTTTGCTATAATTTCTGTCTTTGTTCTACTGTGTCATCGACATGTAAAAAGAAATGCAAAGAAACTAGATTTCTTTTTTTTTCCTAAAGAAAATGTTAGGCAATAAAACCTCCTGTGAAAAAATGCACCCTTCCAAGATTCAGAGGTTCATTTTTTGTGAGGCAAGGTTTCACATGATGACACTTAGAAAAGGACAGCACGGGGTAAATTTAGATCAGAGAAAGAAAAGAAGAAAAAAAAAAAATGGAGAAAAGCACCGTGACTCTACTAAGTTAAATGTGAAGCAGACACAGCTCTGCTCACTTTGAATTAAGTCCATTGCTAGGAGACGGTACCCCGATGTTGACAGAAGTTGGCTTTCAGTTGTAAATCCAACTTTCATTCACATTATGATATTAAGGAAGAAAGTAACAGGATCAACCTCACGGTGGTGGTGATGAAAGTCATTCCTTCCACTCACCCTCCACGTGTAGAGGTCAAGTTCTTAATAGCTATAAACTTGAATATGTTGATGTTACAGGAACACGTGTCATGGAGTTGACTCTGTCCTTTCCATGATAGCAAAGCAGAAAATATTGTCTGCGCTCATTTAATCTCATTATAAAGAAGAGAAACAAACATTATATTTTTTTGAATATTATCCCCCACGAACTATGTCCTCTTTTTGAGCTTGAAACATTTCATTTTTGCAGGTTAAAAAAATCAGAATATATGTCAATAAGATTCAAACATAGATTTTATAGTATATTTATCGTAAGCATTTAAACCTGAGAACAGTCAAGTCCAACCACTCTTCGAAATTAAGATGCATGCCTATTAATTTTGAATGCTTTCATTTAAAGATAATGCAATTAGAGGATTCTTGACAATCACATGAAGGTCTCTTTCCAGAATATCACTGATAAAGAAATACTTGTAGGAATTTATAAATAATTGAAAGGAATAGGAATTAGAACACACCTCCCTTCATAAACTCAGTGGCAGCTCAGTTATAATCTACAAGTCAATATTTTTCTTAAAATAGAAAAAGAATCTATTATTTCTTATAACTTACTCTTGCTTCGTCAGATACAGAACAGAAAAGGAGGACATGCCATTGCTGTGTTCACAGCAGTTTTATCTGATCACTGTGAGGTGCTGAAAATCCGAAGGCTGGGTTGATGCTCAAAATGAAGGAGGTCACTGCGCTTTTGATAAACCTCGCCTCGGCAGCACCAGACGACAACAGCACATTTACCAGATTATCCAACTGATGAAAATGTCAGAAACCCAAAGTGATGGTTCCCCTAACAACTATAACTCGGCCACTTTGCACAGAATTATTAAGGAAGAAAAGTTAGAAACTGACAAGAAGTATCAACCCACAGTGACACCGAGTTTGTGTTTACACAGACAGGAAAATTCAGTAGCCAGGCAGCTAGCTGCTTAACTCAGACAAAATCACCCTTTACCTCAGATAATCATAAGAACACAAGTATTTTTGTTTAAACTAAATTATCTGGATAATTAGCTCAAAGTTTCATCTTGTATGTGGAGATACAAAGGCAAAAATAACTACTACATTGACGTGACTTTCAGAATATAATCACATTTAAGATGAAAGTGATGTGTTTTCTATGTATTAGAATATACAGCTAGCCAAAGCAGACCACGTGACTGAGGAATTAACTTCAGTTTATACTTGCTGTCACAAACATATTCATAAACGGATACCCAGTGAATCTCAAGTTAATTTAACTTTTTATATCAGGAGACATTCCAATTGA
Organism: Camelus ferus; assembly: GCF_009834535.1. Lineage (NCBI taxonomy): Eukaryota > Metazoa > Chordata > Mammalia > Artiodactyla > Camelidae > Camelus > Camelus ferus. The sequence continues at coordinate 3,527,029 of NC_045718.1, read as the reverse complement.
AAAACTGTTTCCAGATGTAGCTATTGGTGAGATCAGATCAGGATGGGAAGAGACACTTCCCTGGTCCCTTTATTTATGAGGATGTAAGTTATGAAGGAAATAAGGAGTCTGGGTGGAAGAGGAAATGACGTATTTGTCCTAAAGACATTAGAATTCAAAGGTTTCTCCCCCTAAAAAATACAGACAAACAAATAAGCCAACAAGACAAATACAAATCAAAGGGTAGGCTCATTAAGGAGGCAGCAACACAGATGTACAGGAAGGCGGGCTGACTGCTCCTGTCCTTCCTTCTGTGCTGGGAGAGATGCTCGCCTACCAGGAGGGGCGGCCAGCCTGGCTGCTTGCAGTCAAGGTGGGTAATGACAGCATCCACCATATAAGACCATTTATTTTAATCAGGAAGACTGGCATGGCACACAGCGCCCACTAGTGGACTAATTTCCAGTTTTCTCAGACTTGAGAGAGAACCTCCCTTGGGCTGAAGGGGCCCCTGCTTATTTTGTACTTACAAAGGGTAGAGAGTTAGAAAAAAAGGTTTCACAGTATGAAGACTCATGCCACTTATTTTAAATTTTAGAAAAAAATGCGTATTGTTTTTCGTAACAAGCTGGTTACATGGGTCATAATGGTTTATTTGAATAACTTAAAAAATCTTTCCTAGTCCTAGCAGAAAAAAATATATATGCTTTGACATTTCATATCCTGAGGCTAGTCAAAATATCAGCTCAGCACATTTTGTTACACATCCCCTTCCTTTCTAAAAGGAGTTGTCATCAGTATGTTTATGTCAATTTGTGCTTCAATTTAATTTGTGGGGATTGAACTGAATTCTTTCCTTAGATCTTAGATTTGGACTTCTCATTAAAAATCCTTTCATCCATCACTAAAAATTCAATAATAAAATTTTGGCCTTGGTCCTAATTCTTTAATAAGTTTTCACTGCTTCTATGAGGAAACAAAAGTAACTTTCTGAGACTTACTCTCTTTTTCTGCTAATGGTATCATGACTAAAAATCAGATTCAGGAATGTTAAATAATCAAGTCTTACTTATTTTGGAATTTGCTATAGTTCAGGTGCTTAAGAGTTCACAAATCACAGACAGCTACTTTTCCAAACTATTTCCCTAGGTAGTGCTGGTGATGCTGTAGTTAACAGTAATAAGAGCAATTAATGCATGTACAAGTGTGTGTGTGTGTGTTCGTGTGTGTGTGTGTGTGTGTGTGTGTGTGTGTGTGTGGCTTCCTATGCTAGACTGTGAGCTCTTTGAGGGCAAGGGCTAGGCTATCCATTTTTCATTCCTCCTCTCAGTGTATAGTAAGCAAAAAGAAATAGCTGAATAAATGAATTTTTTTCAACTGAAATGATCATTATATAGTGGTGCTGGATTAAGTAAATAATAAATTGAAAATAGTGGAGAACAGTTGGACAACCACGATCATTTAGGTTGAAAAAAAGGATATGTTAATCCCTAGCAAACTACCAATGACATTTTTCAAGGAGCTGGAACAAAAAAATGTTAAAATTTGTATGGAAACACAAAAGACCTCAAATAGCCAAAACAATCTTGAAAAAGAAGAATGGAGCTGGGGGAAATAACGCTCCCTGGCTTCAGACTATACTACAAAACTACAGTAACCAAAACAGTATGGTACTGCTACAAAAACAGACACATAGATCAATGGAACAGGATAGGAAGTCCAGAAATAAACCCACACACTTATGGTCAATTAATCTACAACAAAGGAAGCAAGAAAATGCAACGGAGAAAAGACAGTCTCTTGAATAAGTGGTGCTAAGAACACTGGACAGCTACATGTGAAAGAATGAAATTAGAACATTCTCTAACACCATATACAAAAATAAACTCAAAATGGATTAAAGACTTATTCATAAGACCAGATACTATAAAACTCCCAGAGGGAAACACAGGCAGAACACTCTTAGACATAAATCACAGCAATGTAGTTTCTGAACCAGCTCCTGGAGCAATGAAAATAAAAGCAAAAATAAACAAATGGGATTTAATTAAATTTAAAAGCTTTTGCACAGCTAAGGATACCACCAACAAAATGGAAAGACAACCTACAGGATGGGAGAGAATATTTTCAAATGATGCGACCGACAAAGGACTAATTTCTAAAATATACAAACAGCTCATACACTTTAATACCAAAAAAAACAAGCAATCCAATCAAAAAATGGGCAGCATACCTAAATAGACATCTCTCCAAAGATGGCAAACAAGCACATGAAAAGATGCTCAACATCACTAATTGTTAGCAATGCAAACCAAAACTATGAGATACCACCTCACAACAGTCAGAATGGCCATTATTAAAAAGTCTATAAACAATAAATGCTGGAGAGGGTGTGGAGAAAAAGGAACCCTCCTACACTGTTGGTGGGAATGTAAATTAGTACAGCCAGTATGGAAAACAGTATGGAGGTTTCTTAAAAAACTAAAAGTAGAGTTACCATATGAGCCAGCAATCCAACTCTTGGGCATATACCCAGAGAAAAATACAACTCAAAAAGATACATGCACCCCAATGTTCGTAGCAGCACTATGTACAATAGCCAAGACATGGAAACAACCCAAATGTCCATCAACAGATGACTGGATAAAGAAGATGTGGTGTATATGTATATGTATATGTATATGTATACACACACACACATACATATACATACACATACATATATATAAAGGAATATTACTCAGCCACAAAAAATAAAATAATGCCATTTGCAGCAACATGGATGGACTTGGAGATTGTCATTCTAAGTGAAGCCAGAAAGAGAAAAAGAAATGTCATATGATATCCCTCATATGTGGAATCTGAAAAAAGGGGACACATAGTGATTTACTTAGGATAAATTTCTAGGAATGAGAGAGTTCTAGGTCAGAGTATACCCAGTTTTGGGGCTTTAGATTTATAAAACCAGACTGATTCTTAGAAGAACCATGGTTTTAATGAGAATTTCATCAACATTGAGGCTGAACATTTTTATATGCTTTTGGACATTTGTATTTCTTTTTTAAAAATATCTTGTTCATATCCTTGCCTATATGAAGTTCATCTTTTTTTTTTTTAAGGATTTGAAAGAGCTATTTACATGTAAAAGATTTTAACCCATTGTCTGATATACATAATGCAAATAATCCTCTAGTTTGTCATTTGTCTTAAAAAATTTTTTTGGATATAAAAAAAGGATGTACTAATAATTGATCTTTTTGGCTTCCAAAAATGGCAGCTTGCTATGGTTCATTTTATTGCTTCATTAGGTTTACCTGCTGCCTCCCTTCAAGAACCTCACAATACCTAGACTGTCTTTCCACCACCACCCTTTCAGAAGGACAGGAGAATTTTCTCAAGTTTTATACATTCCCCAAAGATAATAATCCCATGGCTCATATTCCTAAGTTACAGAGAAATTAAATAACCAACCCCATACATATTATTAAACACAGCCTTTCATTTAACTTCTCTTGGGCGCTCACTGTATACCAGGCACTAAAGTGGGGACTGGATATCAGAAGTCGTGAAGACAAGACCCTGTTTACGGCGGATCTGAAGATAAAGTGGGGTGTAGCCAGACCAGGACAAAGACGACAGTGACACAGAAGCGGTGTGCAATGAAAATACGTTAAAGAAGCAGCTGGTTCAGACCAGGAGGAGAGTGCGCCAGGAAACCCTAGGCCAGGCTTTCGAGGAGGAAAACAGGGGAAAAGGCAGTGATGGGGAGACGCTGAGGGAGCTTGGGAGACAAGGCCAGGTCATACACAGAGCTCAGACTAGAGCTGGTCAGTGGTGAGTCTAGAAAAATAATCAACCTGATAGAAAAGTTATTGAAATAAATGTTTGAAAAGTTTTCATAAAATAATACTTGTGGGTTTTTTTTTTTTCAATTTGATTACATTGCTTGGATTCTTGAAGGTTTAGAAGTCACAAGATCCTTATTTTATAGACAACAAAGGTAAAGCCCAGAGAAGTCAAGCGACTCACCTAAGGCCACAGAGCTAGTCCTGCAACACCAGGTGAAACCGAGTCCAGCTCTCCTAACTCTCCCAGGAAGGATTCTTTTCTGACCTTGCCTATATTTGCCCATTTCTGGGTTTCTTCCAACTCTAGATTGCATTCTTTCAAGTCCTCAGCCTAATAACTAAATAATTTTTGTGGACTGAATCAATGACATAACTATTTCCTGGAAAAGCAAGCATTTTACAAGTGTCCCAAAATTCCCCAGTTTCGTACACAGTCAGTATTTCCAGATTCCTCTATTACGTGTCTGGTAAGAGCTGTGACAAAGGCAACAGGTTAAGGCTCAAACATCTACAAATTCGACTTCAAAGGGCTTATTTTCAGCATGCAGTTAAGATGGCAAATATTAAACAAGCTGACTGTCGCAGTTCGATGATTAATGCCACAGATAATAACCAAACATGTTTTATTGCACAGCTGATAACTCGCTCACACAATGAAGACACTAAGGTTCTTTGAACTATTCAACATGCCCCAAACTAAATGGCAGCATTTGTTTTTATAGTTTTTGTAATCTCACCTGCTAAGACCCTTATCTTCATAAAACCACTGAGTTCCTGAATAAATATTGTGCCACAGATTTAAATCTTCTGGGGGATTTGATGCAAGTGGTTGCTGGATTTTACGTCTCAGAAGCTCGTATCTAAAGCAAAAGACAAGCAGACACATCGGGATTATCACAACTAATGTTATTACCAAAATTCAGGTTGTCTCTTGGCATGAATATGTGGTGTGCACGTGTAAACACAAAGAAAACATCTTAATTTTCAGTTACAAAGTTTTTCCCAGATACTCAATTTCTTTCTTTTTTTTTTTTTTTGTTCTGGTGCAAGTGTCATCTACATAGCAAACGGAAATAATTAGCTTCATTCACATTTTACTATTGTCAGTAAAATGACATTTTAGATTTCTTCTCTGTCAGATTTGCCAAAACTTTATTGCCAGTTCACACAAAGGAGAAATACAAAAAGCTTATAAAGTTAATGATTTCCTAAGACTTCAACCATCAGTACTTTACAAACAATGATATTATTATCCACTCCAGAGTCTTGGCTAAGTGTCAAATTGTTACAAAGCCATTTCAGGCTCACAATTCTTTTCTTTCATCTTATTCATAGGTCTGACCACATTCTTTACAAGCTTCCAGATAATAATGATGTGCTAAAGAATGATTGTGTTAGCTCTGGAATTCTGAGGCGTATATGTGCAAATGTGCCATTTAGAACATGCATCCAGCTTGCTTAACATATAAGAAAAAATATACTTTGAAAATCAAGAGAGGGAGAATCAGAGAACAGTGACTGTTGTTTCAAGGGTTTTAGTTCCTCACAATATTGTGATATTTTTACCTTGATGAACTTGCATGGTTCCATGTAAGTCAAGAAACACAATATGAAACTGTATGAAAGATACAAGTGAGGAATATCCATTAAGGAATTAGTTCTACGTTCATATGTGAGAAAAAGCCCCCTTCTTTCGTTCCTGGAGAGACAAGATGCTAACAAAATCCAAAGGCACAGATACTTTTTCTTACCTCAAATTGGGTCCATTTGGCCTGGATGGTGGCTGCCAAGAAATCCCAACATGTGATTCACTCAGCGGAATTGCTGACAACGGGCTAAGATCCTGGGGGAGGCTGGGATGGGTGGTCACATGGGTGGGTAAACTCTCTGTGCACCCTCCTAGATACCCACTGCCCCCTGAGCAAGCCACAATGGTAACAGAATAGTTAGTGAACGGAATCAGATGAGGAATGACTTGACTCAATGAGGAGGAAGTAACATTGGCTATTGTGACGTGAGGCTCAGGCATGCGAATCTCGTAGCTGAGTATGTCTCCATTCTGCATAAGTGGGGGCTTCCAAGTGACCTGAAATCAAAGACCAACTCAGAATCAGTGTGACAGCACAGGAGCGGAGCAACGGTAGCTCACAAGACCCAGAATTCTGCCCTCTCTTGTTTTCAGTTAAGTCCCTTCCTAAATGCCTACTTTCAGCTTAGCCCTTTGCACTAGACAGTAATGAAGGGTTCGGCTCAATTAGCACTACACCAGGAACTAAATGAAATCCTGTTTCCTGGGTCTGGCTTTCAGTTTGGATACTTTCTAAGACTGTCAAACTCCAACACAGCTTAGTGATTCATCTCCACCGTGGGTGTCCTGAAGGACACAGAGCACACACATGGAGGAAATTCACACACCCACATGCACCGATGGGGCAGCAGCAGGATTTGATAGTTTTCTTGTTTATAACTCAATTAAATGAAGCATCAGAACTCCTTGCTTTGCGTTGTTAGTGTGTACTCTAAATATGTCACTACTCTTTTTTTGGATGGTGGTGGGGGCACATAGGACATTATTGCATTTTTTGAGAACACACAATTGTGTTCCTGACTCTCACTAGTGCATAATACAGCAGGTAAAGAGATAACAACACCTCCTATTCTCAAAGGTAAGAGATGTGTGGGAAGCTTTAAAACGGCAACCAAAGGATGATCCTGTTTAAGTCACAGACATGAACATCAGAAGAAAGAAACAACAAAATTTTGTAATAATGTTTAACATTCCTTTTCCTTTCTGGTTAAATACTGTAAGGGCATGGTGCTAACCCACTCATGCTCTTGTGGGGAGAAAGGACTCAAGAAAAATGTGCACAGGCCATTAAAAAAAATCACTTATTTATATGCTCTCCTGGCTTGTCTCTTTTATGGTTGCCTTGCAATGTTCCTTAAATTTTTTTTATGTATTTCATCTCCCAGATAGACTGTAAGCTTCCTGACAGGAGGGCCTTAAAGTGTATGCCCATTAAATGCCACTTACCCAGAGATGGATGGGAGTTCAGTAAGTAATGTCAGTCATGGACAACTGGATTAAATTTTTCCTTAGCATACAGATATTTTGAAACTGATTTTTCCACCAAGTGATATATTAATATCTATAGTGCTAATTCTATACAAAATCAAAGTCCGAAAGGAATAATAGAAAGATTAGAATGGAAAAGGGTGGACCAAAATTTTCTATCTTCAATCAAAGAGAAAAAATGTCTTCCAGAAGGAATCTGACCTGAGATTCTGGTATTCTTACTAATACTTGGTGGCAAAATGGGCTCCTCCCACATGTCAGTTGGGCAGCTACTTAATGATTACTGTCCTAATGTGTAGTTAACAAGGACCTGACATCTACTTAAATTTTACTACATGGCTTGAAATCCTTACTAATTTTTAAAACTTCTAGAAGAACTCCACACTGTGCTGGTGAAGAGAAGTTTTAGACGCGTTGTTCCTTATGAACATAGAGGATTTTCCTGGATGTAAGGAAAGACCAAAGAAGCCTAATGCAAGCAAAGTTGGTAGAGTGGATTTGGGATTCTCCTTGTTTTTGAGGTGCAGTGCTCTTCGTGGACTCGAAAAATGAGTCAAGATCAAACGTAGGGGGCTTCTGGGTACTTGTAAATGAAAAATGGAAGGGTCATCCCAGCTCAGCTCTACCTGACTCACACGTGGATACCACTTGTCTCTGGAACCAGAATACTCTGAGACTAAGGTCAAGGCCTGGCAGCACTTGAAAGAATTCAAACTCAGGAGGTAGTCTGCGTTAGCAGTTGAGCTGAGAGTGAACTGATTTGGAACTCAGTTACTGAGGCTGAGAAAAGCATTCATAAGATAAAACTTGAATAAGATACCTATGCAGTTGAGATGAAGAGATTTGATGTAATGACTCTGGAGACAGCCATTTGAAGATCTAAAAAAAACCCCAAATCCCAATTTTCTCCACTGTAAATGTTTACATCCAGAAATTAGTTGTTTTTTCTCACTTAGAAAGTTACAGGCTTAGGAAGATCTATCTTTTTGACAGTGTTGAGTTGGAAGACACGATCTGCTTCTACAGAAAATTTGTAGAAGGACTTTTATAACAAGATGAAGAAAGCCATTGTCATTATAGTCAGTTGGCTAACAGAAACGGCATCTAATGTGATCACCCTCCTGAAAATATCCTGGAGCTATTATTAAAAATAAATGTGCCCAAGCTTTTTAAGGAGCCAGCTAGCTAAATACTGGATTATATTCTTTCCATGCTTAAGACTACATTTACTATAGTGTGGCCAAAATATATGTGATTAAAACTCTTCTAGTCAGTTTAATTTCCTGTGGCTTTTTATATATCTATTGTTCATAGGAAGGATTGTAAATTATTGTTGCAGCCCCAGAAACTCAGACCAAAGGGCATGTCTCTGACCTAGTAGGCAAGAGGTGTGTTCTCTAAAACAATACTTTTATACTGTAATCTTTTAAACAGAACTGTAGTTTCTGGCTGGGAATAAAATGTTTATTTCAGAGATGCTTTGCCTACCATAATGATTTATTTGAGTGGTTCTTAACTGCTTAGATTTCCACTTTTCTGTTTAGTTATAAATTTGCAGAAAATAGGACAGGTGGGTAGCTGTTTAAGGAGCCACTGCTTTTCTCAACCCACTCAGATCCCAGAAGGGTGGCCCTAAATAATCAAGGCACCAGCAAAGATCCCTGCTGTAAGCAAAAATTTATGAATGCAGGTTAATTGATTGGCTTCAGGCCTGAAAAAAGTGATACACATAAACATTGTAACTTACTTCTAATTTCTTGAACTCCATCAAACCCTACTGAAGAACTCTATGAATAAGAGTATTCATTAAGATTGACATAATGGGTTGAGAATGGGCCAAGAATAAGTGGCCCTGATATTTGATCCAGGTTATTCAACCAGAGCTGTGAGACTTTCAGCAAAACACTTAACATCTCTGGGCCTCAGTTTCCTTGTACCTAATGTGAAGAGACAATCCTTGCTCTCATATCTAGATATAAGAGTTTATCCTTCTAAGATTGCTTAATTAATACAAAATATGGATGACCACAAGGCAAGAGAATGTGAAAATCTTTGACTCCATATAGTAAGTCCTCTCAACAACTGACTCCCTGGCAAAAATTCTCATACAGAATAAAGTGCACAATAAACATTTATTGAAGTACAATTAAGATTCTCCTTCAAAATCTCTTCCTTTCCTTTAAAACCTGTTAATATTAATATATGGAAAGAACCTAAATGTCCATCGACATTTAGATGAATGAAGAAGATGTGGTGTAATTATACAGTGGAGTACTACTCAGCCATAAAAAAGAATAAAATAACGTCATTTGCGGCAACATGGATGGAACTGGAGGTCATCATTCTAAGTGAAGTAAGCCAGAAAGAAAAAGAAAAATACCATATGATATCACCTATACGTGGAATCTAGAAAAAAAAAAAAGACATAAATGAACTTATTTACAAAACAGAAGCAGACTCAAAGACATAGAGAACAAACTTATAGTTACCGGGGGAATGAAGGTGGGATGGGATAAATTGGGAATTCAAGATTTGCACCTACTAATTACTATATATAAAGTGGATAAACAACAAGTTTCTACTGTATAGCACTGGGAACTATATTCAATATACTGTAGTAACCTATAATGAAAAAGAATATGAAAATGAATGTATGTATGTATATGTATAACTGAAACACTACGCTGTACACCAGAAATTGACACATTGTAAACTGACTATACTTCAATAAAAAATGCAAATTAAAAAAATTGTTAATATTAATTTTTAAACTTCTGATATTCAATTTGCATTTTGTATTCAGAGGAAAAAAACAAAGATAAATAAAGAAAATTAAATTATGACCCTTCTCTTTGACCTCCTCCCATCCCTCCCAACTCCCACCCTTCTTAGGGTAAAAAGGTGATAGCTTAGAATCTATTTTTCCATTCTTTCTCACACAAACACAGTAAATACATTCACACATAGCTAAGCTTTCTTTCTCTAATTTTTTAACAGAATGATTATATTTTTATACCCATCCATTATTACGCTGCAACTTGCTTTTCACACTTAACAATAGACCATGGACACAATCTATCATTTTTGCTGTTGCATAATATTCCGTTCATGGTTGAAAACCAATTATTCAGTTATTGCCCTATTGACATTACTTTAGTGTAAAAACAGCATTTGGAAATGCAAGTATGCATACCATTGCACTTAGTTTTTATTATATAGATTACCAAGTATTGCTATACCAAAATATATGTTTAATTTTAACCATTAGTGATGAATTACTTCCCAAAAAGGTTGAAGTCACTTTATCACAAACAATGAAAGAAAGTGTCCATGAGCGGGGTCCTCAAAAATTTCTTGAAATTACTACTCTTCTTAGAGATCAGATTTGTGGTTGCCAGAAGCAGGAGTGGGTGGGGGACACCTTTCATGAAGGGGGTCAAAAGGTATAAACTTCCAGCTATAAGATTAATAAGTACTTGGGATGTAATGTGCAATTTGACTAAAATAATTAACCCTGCTGTACATTATATATGAAAGTTTTTAAGAGAGTAAATCCTAAGAGTTCTATCACAAGAAAAAAATTTTTTTCTTTTATTTTGTATCTATATGAGATGATGGATGTTCATTAAACTTTCTGTGGTCATCATTTCATGTGTATGTAAGTCCAATTATTATGCCATACACCTTAAACTCATACAGTGCTGTGTGTCAATTATATCTCAATAAAACTAGAAGAAAAAAGTAAATGACTACTCCTTTTGGTTTTGCACAAATTGCTTTATTATTTCTTTAATTTGCATTCCCTTGACTTTTTGTAAGATATCAATATTTTCAAATATTATTGGCTATTTGTATAACCTCTTATTTAAACTATTTATCTATAATTTATACTCTGTATTCTATGGAGTTGCCTTTTATCATAAATTATTAGAAATTCTTTGTATAATATGAGGAAATTATTTTTCTATAATGTATTAAAGATGTATTTTCCCAATAAATCTTTTGAAGGTCAACTTTTTTGTGAGAAATCTTATGTCTTACAAAAACCAAATTGTTTTCTATCTAAATATGACTATCTTTTATTTTAAGGCTGTAGAGTTTTGTTTTTCTCTAGAAAGAGCTCCTTAATGATTAAATCATATAAAATTCCTTTCTTCCTAAGCTTTCTAATTTTTAACACTAAATTTTAATTTATTAGCATTTAATTATGACATGATAGATTTTTTTACACATGGATTATCAGTTAGAACAGTATCATATTTCAAGCAAGCCATCCTTTCTCAGCGAAATAGAATGTCACTTTACAATAGGTCAAGTTCCCATGTATACTTGTATCTGTTCTCTAAACCCTTCAGTCTGTTCCAATGACTATCTGTCTATTCTTATGCCAAAACCATATTGTTGTGATTCTGTGGCTTTACAGTAAGTGTAAATACTCAGAAAGATGCTACTTCACTATTCTTTCCTCCTACCATAATTTTCCAGAATATTTCAATGATTTAGCCTTTTTTTTTTTTTTTTTTTTTTTACAGTTTAAAATCATCTTATCTGGCTTGAAACAAAACAAAACAAGACACAAACATTATTGGCATTCTGATGTGAACAGTATTAGGTGTGTATGTTAACTCTGGAAGGACTGACTTGTTATGGAATTAAGTCCTTCCATCCAGGAAGACAGTCCATTCTCCATTTGATGCAGTGCAAAGATGAGAACAGGATGGACTCTTGGACAATTATTGCTTGGGTGCGAACTCCAACTCTTACTCCTTTTGTAATCTTAAGTAGGTTATTTAATCTCTCAATCCTCAGTTTCCCTGCCTGTGAAATGGGAACATAATAGCAGTTATCTGATAGGGCTGTAGTAAGGATTCAATGAAAGCAACTCCTGGAACTTGATAGGAACTCAGTGAGTATTAGTCGTCCTTATTATTTTATTTCCTTGTATAAGATTTTATAATTTTTTAATGGTTTGATTTAAGCAGATATCAAAGACCAGCCTATCTTCCAAAATAGGTGAGAATGATGATTAAGACAATTCCTTTTACTACAGTTTAGTAAAAAACCTATAAACAGGCAACGCTAAGAGTACACACTCTAGTAAAGCTATGTGTGGGCACAGTCGGGGGATGCAGGAGGGTTCCTTGTGGTGCACACACCAAGACTGGTGGTTTTGGTGATCTGAGCCGAGAGAGGACTGTGCCACCTGAGATGCCGAGAACTGCGGGCCTGTCTGTCATTCTGCTTCAGCTGTGACAGCTGGGGATGTGAACGGGGCCATCACAGCTCAGAGGCTCGTGCCATCTGCAAAAAGATTTTTTGCTGTGTCAGTTATAAAACTTAGCTATGCCTACGTTTTATCCTTATTAGTCCTCAACTGTACTCAAAACTTTAGTGTAACAAATTTATAAATTGACTTTTTCCTAATCTGATTTTATGTTGAATTTTTGTTAGCAAAGGCTGCTGAATCTTACAAGTTTTTTTTTTTTTTTGAATCAAATCCTTACATTTTTGGAATCAAACCAGATTTTTCTTAATATATCATTCTTTTAATATACTGAATTCAATTTGCTAACATTTTATTTAGAAGTTTCTGGGTCTATAGTCATAATATGAAATTAGTTTATAGTTTTACTGAACTATCTTTTTAACGTTTTTGTAGAGTATTTTTTTTACCAACTTTATACAACGAAATGAATTTTCTTAAGTGACTGAATACCAAATCAAAGTATGCGGCTCTCACTTTGTCAGAAAGCACAACCTCTTTGCCACTATATATTATTTTGTTTTCCTTATACTCAAATAAGATATTAAGAATATGAATTCAACATGCAACTTTCCCTTCTTAAAGCTCACATCTATGCCAAGTTATAGCACACCTTTTTACACTTGCTGAGGTGCCACTGTGGGCTGCTTTCTTGCTGGCCTGAGTATGTGAAGCTTCCCTGTTTACCCTATTACACCGCAAGTTCGGAGGGTGTGGTGGTGAAAAGACCGCCTGGGGCAAAGCAGGAAGAACCAGGGTGCCGTGGCGGTGCGTTTGCTCTCTACCCACTGGCCTGGTGGTGGGTGTGCTTCACTCCCCTTACCCTGAATTGTTTTTGCCTCCAAGTCTTTTTCACTCTGAGCATTTTATATATTTATCATGTTGCTTTGTCTAAAATGTATGTTCTGTAAAGGGAGGATTTTGTCTTGGTCTCCACTGTATCGTCCGTGCCTAAAAGAGGCACTCATGAAGACTTACAGATGCTCAATAAATGTTAGTAGAACTGAAATTATTATTATTGTCGATAATATTATTGACAATTTTCTTCACCCTAATATTTGGAATGACTGTGATAAATGTTGAAAACATGTCTTTACCAAGTCATAAGTGACCATCCTTCTGTTGTTCCCCATATTTTACCTATTTGCAACTTTAACTTTTAAGTGTTATCTTTTTTAAACATTTTTTATTGATTTATAATCATTTTACAATGTTGTGTCAAATTCCAGTGTTCAGCACAATTTTTCAGTCATACATGGACATATACATACTCATTGTCACATTTTTTTCTCTGTGAGCTACCATAAGATTTTGTGTATATTTCCCTGTGCTATACAGTATAATCTTGTTTATCTACTCTACAATTTTGAAATCCCAGTCTTTCCCTTCCCACCCTCCGCCCCTCTGGCAACCACAAGTCTGTATTTTATAAAGAGAAATCATTGTATTAGTGCCACACTGCCTCTGTTTACCAGATAAGCTATGTCACTCGAACATCTACTTTGGCAGTCTAAAGACCTTTCTGAACCTAACTGAGCCCATAATACTGAAGCATAAATATGTTGTTTTAATATTATTTAAACATATATAATCCAATACTAGATTCAGCTGAATATTCCTGATGACTCTCTTCATTGATAACTTTTGATTTTTCTAGTTATAAATAAACTGAGAAGTAATAAAGGTGTAAATTTAAAAAAAAATTATCACAAGTGTACAATGTCTCTATTTCAAGCACCTTCTTAGAGACTTTAAGATTCCTGACCTGGTGAGCACCTGTGAGATTCAGCTCCCAAGCCAAGCTAATCCAGACTTGACTTTAACAGGCTGACAAGCCATGGATGTTTCATTCCTAGATGAGGTTACAAAAATCAAAACAGGAAGAAAAGAAAAAAAAAAAGAAAAAGAAAAAGCCAGGCACCTTGTTTTGAATACTTTTGATCATCACTTATAGATGTTGAATCAAGTAGAATTGTGCATTGAGCCATCATTTTTCTGAAAATATTTGTTATCTTTCAGATCTTCCTAGTTCTTACATTTTTGTTAGAAAGAACCCAGAAAAATGTCCATTAGCCAGCTTTGCCTTTGTGAAGGGACTGTGTTTATGTCACTTTGTATTGATTGGTGCTGCCACCAAATTTTGCAAAATTCTCTTAGGATTAAAAGGAAAAGTCATTTCAGGAATGATTAATACCTCTAGGTTAGTTTGGGGTTTTCTTTTGGTTTGTGTTTTCTTTGAATGAAGAGCAATTCTTAGGATTACCCAATTCATACAATAAACATCATACATCACCTACTTCCAGTGAATTTCCTTTTAGTGTTTTATCAACAGAATTCTATACACTTGTGATATTTCTATCAAGAAGGGATGTTGCTCTGACCATTCTCATGTTGAGACTAAATAATCTAGACTTTAAAAAATAGATTTTAGTTTGTTGGTTAAATTTAATTTCCTCAGCAATTTACACTCCTCAGCATCACTTAGTGTTTGCTTTCCGTGAGGGAGGGAGAACACACAGCATAGATCCAAGGAATAATTTTAACAGATGAACTTTGCTGTTATGCAAATGTCCTTTGTTTCGTGCTCCGGTGAGCAAGCTACCGTACCAATGCTTTTGGCAGTAGTACAAGACTGAATCCATGGAAGCATGTGTGTATTTACACAAAAGAGGCTTCTAAGCTGCAAAACTCCCTCCTGTTTGGTTACACTAATTTCCCTTGAATGAAGTTTGTATGCAAGCCAAAACAATGGTAGTTACCCTTTCCTCTGGAGCTCATTCCCAGAAGAATGAAGTGAATAATTGAACAGCTTCTAGATAGCCCAGGAATAGGCTATTTTTATTTCTTGCCCTAGCATTTTGATTCTTTGATCATTCAAAAAATCATAATATTTGTAACTGGAGCTTTTGTTAAAACGCTAATCCTTTCCTCCGTAATTCCCCACCTCTTCTCATTTTCTGATCTATTTAAATCTGACGTGGTGGTTAAGCTAAGCATCCCATGGTGGCATTCAGAGCATTTCAGGTGTGTGAGGCAAATGGAAGCATCTCAACAACATAATTAAGGGGGTACAGGGAGAAATGAAAACCTGACATCGAATTTAAGATGGTTTGGGCCAAAGGCCAAAACCCAGTTTCTCCAGTGAACGCCTGAAACAACAAATGTGTACGTTTTGTCAGTAGATGGCTCTGTTCAACACAGAGTCGCTCCAGGGTAGATTTCCAAGTCTGCGGAGAAGACAGAACACTCTGTATCTTACCTTGGCTGCGTCGGGTCCTAGCACATCCACCACAGGGGGCTGCACCCCAGCGGGCCGTGAGGGTCTCGTGGTCACTTGTCCCCAAGCACTGCTGTTTGTACCTCCATTAAGAGTGCTCATCAGTATGCGGTATTCATAGTTTGTCCACGGGCTAAGAGCAGACGTCTTGTCGATGAACCTCATGGGATGGCTTCTTGGGAGAGTCACCAGGGCAGTAACCTCTTCTTCCCCTTGGACTCTTCTCTCAATTGTGAAGTTCTCCACCAGGCCATTGGGATGGGTAGGGGGTTGCCAAGATAGAATCACGGATGTTGGGGTATCGGAGAACAGCTCTGGACTTGGGATACCTTCTGGTGCATCGGGGAGTGTCCACACAGCCTGGGACTCTGGTGAGAGGGAACACCCTTTGGAAGTGCAAGCTTCTACCTGAAACTTATAGGCAGTGTACGGGCGTAAGTGGGTCACTGTGCAATTAGTGACATTTCCAGAAGTTTTCAAGCAGAAGTGGCCATGTTGGAAGATGTTGTAATGGGTAATGACCCCGTTGCACTTTAAAGGATGCTGCCAGGTGACCAACACCATTCTTGACTTCACATCCAGAAGAATCGGAGGGTCTATGGGTCCAGGTTCTATAAAGAAGAATAAACGAAGAAGTGATTGCTTTTGGAAACTTCCCGTATCTTTCCAAAACAAAGCTAAAATGAGTATTAACTCTCCCACAAGAGTATGAGATTGACCTCTTGGCAAAGGCCAATAAGTACCTGGAGAAGCATCGTATAGACAAGGATCATTACTGGCTTGCTCTTAAACGTGCAAGAAGTACTTGTTGAACGTTAATGAATTAAATTATCATTTTCTTTTCTAAGAAGGCTTTATTAAAATCCCTCCTTTTTGTGAAAGCTATGCATTAAAAATATCACAAGAACTTTTTTGAAATAAAGATGTTAGGAGAGAAACATACAAGAGGGCAGTCGTAACCAAAGTTCTAGCTTCCGCTGCATTTTTCTGGAGCCGCGGTAACTAATTCTGATCAGCAACACTATCATAACAAACCTGCGTATTTCACGGCCCAGTAAAACCCTTCAGCATCTCTCATTATCTATTCCGTATTAGGCCTGGCTCTGTCTACCACTCTAATCCATGTGTTGCAATTTATCCACTCCCTGTCAGTATGACAGGCGCTTTTTGCTGTGACGACTGTGACGGAAGCCGCCGATTTAGCTCTTTCACCTGCTGACAAATAAACAGTGCACGTTTCTGACCTTCGGGTTAACAGGCTTTACGCTTCCCCCACTCAGCACTCTAACTGATTCAATTATCATAAAGGTTCAGGAGGCTCCATGAATACTGAAAAAGGCCCACCATATGCCTGCCTAGGTGTTGTGGAACAGCAAATGTTCTGCAGCTCTCCAGAGAAATTCCTTAATTGTAAATAATTTCACCATGCGACACACTCAAGTCACCTTGAATGCAAACCCCTCAGCCTGCGGAGGCAAAGTGTTATTTAAGCTTTACTGGGCTGCGTTAAATTCTGCAGTTTGAAGGGCTGTTAAGTTTTTCAATTGAAATTTCATTTAAAATGCAGGTGCTTTTTATTATATCGAGGCTTTACTGCTCTCTGGGTACAAGCAAGAACATGGTGCAATAACACAAATCTGGCTCAATCACTGATCAGTAACAGCTGCAATTCCAGAACATTTAGCATTCTTATAAACCACGGCCCGAAATCTATAAATTGCTACAGCAGATCAAGAAAATGCTATGTCCCCCTTTCCTGCCCACAGCAATTTTGACATTTATGAGAGTTTTCTGTGAACATTAGATTTTATTGAAAATCTTTAAAAAAGATATACTCGGACTTAGTAATTGTTTAAAACAGTGTTGATTATGTGAGTGTGAGTGTGTGTGTGTGTGTGTGTGTGCGCGCACAACTGAGGGTTGCACCCAAGGTTTAAATTTGAAATGCAATGGCTGTTTCGCAGAGCAGGTGACTACAGCAATAGCTGGTTGGATGCCTTTTCACACAACATGATCCATGTATCTGTCACCAACTGGACTGATGGTAGAATCATAATTACTTTTTGAGAGGAAAGATGTTACAGGGCAGGAACCCTGAAATCAAGCTATTTCTGACAATTTGGTAATGCATCCTATTTGAAGAGAAAAATCCTAAAAGTACAGTGATCTTGAGAGGGATCACAGTTTTCCCTTTGAGTCTGTTGTTAGCTTTCATTTTAAAGCTTCTGTAAAACCGCAGTGACGCGTCTTAGTTCTGCTCTCCGTATCAAAATAGGAATACGGAGCGTTTCTTATTTATACTTGTCATCTAGATTTGGCTGTTTCCCAAAGAAAAGCAAGCACAAGTCTTGTAAGATACCAATGTTGTTCCATAAAACTAAATCCTCTGAGATTGAGGTCCATAAAATCAATGGTAGAGAATCAAGGCTTTGAAGTCTAACCCTAACTCACCCTTCCTCGCTCAAAAAAGAATCATATACACTTAAAAAAAATCAGACTATTTTCTATTGGGGTTTTCACCAGGGACTTGCATAATTATTCCTCGTATGTGCACTATCAAACTGCGCTTCTTCAGGGAAAGTAACAACGATGCAGTTTATGCTCTGCTATGATGGAGAAAAGCCTTTTATTTCTCCTGAATATGATGACAGTATTCTCGGGGAACTATCTAGGGTAATGAGATGACCTGGCACTGCAAGCCCCCAAGAACACAGCCTTTCCTTAAAGATGATCTCTTATCTTGGGAAAGAAGAAATGTACAATTTCAATTGCATGAATTTTTTTTCCCCCTTAAAAGCCAGCATATGTTTTATTAGCTTCCTCGCTCTGAGTAGGCTCCCTGCTCTTGGTGCAGGAAGGGTCCTTAAAGTCCGTGGTTCGGAAGCTGAAAGTGGCTTAATTAGCTCCTTTGGCTAAGGAAGTGTTAAAACCTGACTCTTGGCATGCTTTCAATTTCAGGCTTTAAAATGATAAGCCGAATCATCTAATTCTATATACAAATCAACCGGCGTGCTACAGCATGGTTGAAAGGGTCGCCACAATTATGTAAAACATGAGTAATAACTATAATTGGGGTAGTTTGCTAATACAATAAAAAGCTCTGAACATGAGAAAAGTTATGCTCACAGCAGTAGCTATCACTTTCTAAAGTAAGAATTCATGGATGAAATGACATGAAAAAGATGGTTATAAAATTTTAATGGAATGATAAAAGGCAAAAGTCAGCCTCTCAGCTGAATTCTTAAAATCCCTATATATCACAATCAGCTCCTTAACTGTAAAATCAATGTGGAGTATAACGTGTTGTCAATGCGGCTGTCACTGGAGGGGAGGCTGGGAGGTGGGACAGCCACGCAGCTCAGCTGGCTCGTGATGAAAATGCAACCGCACAGCCCTCTCCGTGGGTGTAACTGTTTAGAGAACTCCCCTCCTGGAGCCGGGAACAGGAGCATCCTTTCTGTTCAGATCACAGATTCATATTTCAGGCTGTTTCATTTCAGCATTAATAACAGAATATAGTTTCCTTTTGGCAAATGAAATCATCTTTTATGGGAAACGATTTTGCCCATCAGCTTCAAAAGTTCAGCCCCAGCCTAAAACAGAGTAATGAGCTTATTCACCAAGGGGTCTGCTTGTTTATTTTCATACTCGGGTGTGTATATTGGGCAGAACGGGTACGTGCGTGCGGGGGTCTGAATGACTCACACCTGTAGTACGTGTGTAACTTTTTTCAGTGGTTTTCATGAATCTTTTATAAATTGTCTGCTACTAGAGGTGCCCAGGATTGCTCAGTTTTCCTGGTATTTTCTCACGATTGCCTTGAAGCAATTATTTGTCATTCTCATTAAAAACTCACTTGGTTTAAATACTCTTTTTTCTGTAATATTAACTCTGTAAATGAATATCCTCTAAATTTGCCAATGAATTAAAATCAAGGTGGCAAATATATGGAGGTATCATGATAGAGAACAATATATTCCATGCTAATTGTTCATGTGGCCTTTGATAGTCACACTGAAATGTTAGCAGAAGAGTAGAATGATGGATTCCATCCTGTCTTTAATCATGAATTCTTTTATCAATTTATTGTTTATACCTCAGCTACTTCCCACACGGATTTTTGACGGCTTATAATAAAAGACTTACATAATAGGACCAATAAAATAAAGATAAATGTTAATCTTGGAATGAAGAGGGTACACAATTCTATCCCAAAACAAATAATAAGAACAGGCATTACATTTTGGCACAAATACGAACATTCAGCTTCCCGACCACTGATAAAATCGGAAAAGGGCTGTGCACCATGGCACCATTACTAAACAAAAGGACCGTCTGAAGACTAGAAGATGGTTGACTCCGAAACAATACTATTTCACAGTCTGCAAGGGGGTGAGCCAATACTGGGGAACTATTTTCTCTATTTCTCCTGAGACCGGGACAGTAGAGGAAGGCAAGTAAGAATGCTTTGACTTCCAGAATTGGGGCATACTGTGCAGTGAATTGTTACGGATTCTTCCCTGAAAGTGTGGGGCAGAAAATCACATGTGTTAATATGAGAATTCATGAAGGCAGAAAAAAGTCCTAAAAGAGCCGGGGATTCCAAGTTTGGAAGAGCAGTGGGGTTTAAGTGTCCCACGCAATTCAAGAGCTCAAGAGGGAGACTGAGGCTGAGTGGAGAAAACTGTTCATTCATCAAGCCCTATCCTTTCAAAGGATTTTCTGTGGGTCACTTTTAGCTTTGGATCTTGGGATATAAAAATGAGAATATAAAGATAATAATAAATATTTGTTTTCATAACTTCTGGAAATGCAAGAATTTGGAGGGTGGAATCCATGCAAAGTAAGAAAACAAAGTAAGTAGTGACCTGCAAACAGAGCCACTTTGCTCTGAAAATCAGCAGATTAAATGATTTACTTTGCATCATGGATCTTCTGTTGGGGGTAAAACAGAGACCCACATCACTGTGTGAGAAGATACACATGTCAGTATTCAGAGGTGAATATTTAAAGCAATTAAGAAAACATCTTTGGAACAGAAAAGCAAAACCATCAATTAGCACCACTGAACTTAAAGTTCACATTTCTTCATTAAATAAAATAAAACCTATAGATACAAATGTGTGCCATCCTCACTGAAAAAGGTTTCTGTTTTTCTTTCACATGGAACACTCTTAAAATGCAGGTTGACTTTAAATTCTAAAACACACTACTAATAGGATCTTTCCCATGCAACATTAGTTTTAAAACTTACATACTCTAAGGGCACAGATACATTTATTAAATGATTTGGAAAATCCTGCTCTAGAAGTATCCTGATCAACTGACCAAATTTCATTTCACAGTTTTACTTCCCCTCCGTGTGACAAGGACCCTGTGTTTTACTCATTACAGGTTGTGAGAATAAGAAGAAAACATGTTTTCCTTTCGGAATTCTCTTTCTGTATATTTATCCCCCTTTATTTTGAAATAGCACATGGTTTTTAGCAGAGGACTTTCTGATTAGAACATTCATTACCCTGGTCAAGACAGCTCATGTTGAGTCATAGGGAAACCAGCAGGCTGCCTGTGACCAAGGCGACAAATGAGGGTCACTTCTGGAATCTCTTTCTCTTACATTTGCCTCTCACCCTCACCCTCCTTGCCTCATACTCAGAGGCTGGAACCACGAACAGGACGCCTTGCAAGATGCCCTCCTGGCCCCATGTGTCAGTGGACACCTATAGCAATTGCTTTTTACATCTTCTTCTGGACCAGTGATGAGGAAGTAAATCTGAAATCTGATACTGAAGTCAACTCCAAACACAACTCATTCCCTGTTCCCTCTCCTGGTTCCCCTCCAGGAAGGCTCTCCTGATGCTCCATGCGGAGGGAAAAGCTCCTGCTCCGGACCTGCTCCCGGCTCTAAATACCCTACGGTTTTACTAGATAAAGACATCTTTATCTTTAGACATTCTTGCTGGACAGTGGATGCTTCAAGTAAAGAAAACTGCCCTACGCATTCTTGTAACTTTCACATCTCTTTCAGTCCTTCCTACATGGCAGATACCTAGTCAAGGGGTGCTTGGTGGAATTTTCATGGATTTGCTTACATGAAACTCTTCTTAACCAGTATTTCAACTAACAGTTTTTGGGTACCTGCTCTATATCACACCTTCCACTAGGCACCAGATATGCAAAGGTAAATGAGACTGAACCCTAGGTCCTGAGAAGTTATAATTCAGAAAGAGATATTAATGGTACACAAGTAAATACAAACCAAAATTCTAAGGTAGCAATGAGGAGGGAAGGCTTCACAGAGGAGGTGACATTTGAGCTGGGGCTTGATGGGTGAGTACAATTTTGTCAGACAACATAGAAAGCAGAAATGTATTGTTAGATACAGATTTCAATTAACATTGCAATGTCCTTCAGTCTTACTGCAGAAGAACCACAGTTGCTTTGTAAATGGCTATGAGAATCTCAAAGATGAATAACATGGGAAAAATGCTCAAAAAATGCTGATGAGAAAATTAAAGCAAGACCCAGATACTACGCTGATTCCCTCACTGCTGCATCCTTTGTTCACAGCACAACTGTAAGTGTGGAAAAACTAACAGTAAGTCCGATTTCAATGAATAAAAACAATGTGTTAGTAGTACTTAAAAGCTCATTGTGTGGGTAATAAGACACATCTTTCTAAATTTAGCATACTCCAGTCATAACTTATGAACAGTCTGTTAGAAAATAATGAAACATGAAAAAACTGTCTGAGTAAATCTACAGAATAAACTGTTCAAAGTCCACAAATTTTGTATAATAATGCCTCTTTGATTAGTGGCTAAAATATAAATGAGGATTTCTAACTACAAATTTAGTGAATGATTCAATTTTTAGTCTTTTAAAAATATATGACAACTAAATGATCAGTTCTAGAAGCAATTTGACTTTTTGGTTTTGTTTTGCTTTGGTTTGGAGGTAGAGAAGTGATTTTTAGAAAAGAACTCATTTTCATTAGGTTTCTCAAATGGCTTGTGTATACAACATATGTTTGTTGTTAAAAAATGAAATAAAGAGATACTCCATATTTCAATTCTGTTAGCTGAAAAACCTTGCAAAAAACAGATTATCTGACTTCCAGTGGTCTAGGGAATCCACATTTTTAAAGAAAAGTGGGTTATCTCATATTTTACACAGGGCAGGATTTTAATAAGGCAAAGGAGCATTGCCCATTTAAGCTAAAGTTGGAAGAAAGTATCCCTTCCAGCCAGCTACCATTTCTACATACATACACTGCCTGGAAAACAACTGTAAACACATTGAGAGAGAGGGAATAATAATATACTCCAGAGTGATAATTTTCTCTAATGAAAAGATAGCAAAAATTTCAATGGAGCGCTAAGTGTCTTCATGCTATCAACCACATGCTCCCCAGTCTAACACGACCTTAGTGCATTTTTACAAGCCACAGACATGCATAGGTGCTTGGATTGCCAACAGCATGTTAACAACAAAAAAATCATGTGTTGTTTGTATTTATCTGGTTGCAAACAGTCGAACACTATCCTGACCAAGTTGGCTGGAACAAACATCCTTTATCAACACAAGTTTAACAGGATTTAAAATATTCATAGGAAATGGGCATTATTATTATTTGGCATCAGCACACTAGATTTTTTTAAAATGCATGGAACTGGAGATCAGTAGCACGGTGATGTAAATGATAAATTATTCGGGGAAAAAAATCTATTAAAATTCCTCATAGCCTTTTTCTCTGTCCACAAGAACTTCTCTTTTCACCCAAGCATTTGTTTCTTTGGCCAGAGTTCATTTCCTGCCTAAGTGTCTCCGGCCGTGTCACAGCCTTGATGAAAATCATGCTCTCCACTGTATCACATTAAAAATACTGCTATTGGTGACTTTTTTTTGGCACCAGAAAGTTTTGAGGGTTTGGCTGCTGCAGAAAGGCACCTATTGACGGTCTGAAATTTAAATGTGGGCAGGAGGTGACTTCTCTGTTTCATTCTCTAAGGTGGTATGTGGAATGTCTACTTTGGGAATTACACTTTAGTGAAGGGGAGGTGCTGGTCAGGATCAAGTATGAAGTGTGACTCTGGCACGGAGCTGTCAGCCTGGGTGGTTTTATAAGCAAAGCTTTGAAGCCTTGACAGAAAAACTGCTTGTACCCAGTGCCAATCACTCAGTCTTTGTCAACACAATTGCACATCCCTTCAGAGCTGGCATCCATCTCCACTGACACCCTAAATATATAGGACACTGTCATCATGTCACAGGGGTGAGAATGTGCCGGTAACTTAACCTGGAGGGGCAAACGCCCAGCCTTTGGCCCTTTGCTGATGTGTATGACGCCACAGTCTGCAGGTGAAGCAGAGGGAGGAAGACATCAATTGTTTCAGGGAAAGGATTTCCATGAAAACGATGACTGGGTGTTATGAGTTAATCTGTATAACAAAGTGTTACTAATTCTTAATGAAGGAAGATGAAGGGTTAACACTATTCACTTCAAACCCCAGCCCTAAACATCACAAAAAAAGGCAGTAGCTCTGTGCCTGAAAATTCTAACTTCACTAAGTGTGTAAGTCTTGTTTTATGGTAAGATGAGGCCGGAGATAAGTGTGCTCAACCCTATTCAATAAGGATCACCGTTGGGGAAATCCAAGTGTTGCCCTCTTCTCTGTGGAAACAAAAGTTGTGAGTGCCAAATAAAGGAGACAGTTTGCTCCTCTTCCACTGTGGCGTTCTACAGGCATTCCACCTCTGCAGTGGGCTGAATCATTATTTTTAGTTAACCTTTATTGAGTGCCATCAAGCATGTTATATGTAAGAAGGAGATTAAAAATCTGTTTTCAGTTGTTTTTTTCCTTAAAAAATGCTTCTTCAAAAATCTATTCTGAGCATAAGCTCTCTTGTTCATAAATCCGTATACAGTTGGTGTTCACGTTGCCAGATTCCCCAGAGTGCACGTAATGTTCTCCCTAAAAGGGGTGTAGGTGCATTAATGCTTTCTGGACCTTGGGTGTCGTTTATTGCACTGTGCTGATAATTTACTAAATGGTACCCTTGAGACGAAAGGACTGGATGTGTCCTTGTAAAGTACCTAACTTGCTCCCTGGGAGTAATTATGAATTGGGAGAAATGGATGAAGTATTATATATTATTGCTCATAATGGCTTTTTTTAAAAAAATAAAGTAAGCATTAAGCAAGGTAGATAGTTCTGATTCAATCTCACTTGATGTCTTATTCTCACTAAAATAAGATAATTAAGGATACTGTATACATAAAAGAACCTGTTTAATATACAATTGATATTGTTTCAACTACCATGCCTTTTGAGATTAATATCTAGCCTTTTGAAAGTCACTTGAGTCCTCATTGAATATAGAGCCAGAATGGCAGCTGGCCAACAGAGCAACATCCTCTAAGAAGCCTCTGATGAAAAGACTTGACAAGATTAACCCTAAAAACCTCACTGTTCAAAGATACAATGTCCTTCACTCTGTGCAGCTTGATTTAATTTCTGACTTTTCTAAAAACGTTATACTTTCATACATACACTTTTTTAGAGGCAATTTGTACAAAACTAAGTATTACAGTCATGTATTTATTTTTGACATATGTTCTAGTAAAAACATATATATGCAAACATAACTCTTCTGTGAAAAACTAGAAAATTCTCTGTATTTGTTGAATAAAACAATCGCAATCTACTCTTTGTAACAGACACAGGATCACTGCCGTCAGATTACACTCCTCTATTCTGGGGGTTGTCTTTCAGGTATGAGGAAAAGGATAATGGAATCTGTTACCAGAAAAAGGTGTAATGATGCTCTAAGCATCCTGATAAAGGAAGCTTTGTATCTTATGTTCTTCTGCAGAGAACACTTGTAACATTTGGTCACAAAGTACAAGAGGATACCCTTTCTCTTTCAGGACACTTAGATGTCCCCTAAAGGACTGAATGGGGCCATGTCATAATTTATAGTAAGTTACCTCTTCCTGTCTCTTGGCCTAAACCTCCAACCCTCCAAGCCCACATTTTCCTTTCTGGAGACTCTGACGACTCTGGCTCTGGTAAAGATTACTGTCACTAAACACCAAGAAAATAGAGGAGGCTCATTTCTTTGTTTTGGAAAAACTGAAGGCTTGAAGACTTCCTAGTGGAGAGGACATTTGGCTGTGTGTTGTTCAGACCACTTACTGTCCTCGGCAGTCATGAATGGAATCCAAGAGCTATGAGCACTGCCAAATCCATTGGAAGCAACCACCCGAAACTCATACTCCGTGTACGGTTGGAGATCTCTCACTTCGTAGCTTAACAATGCAGAAGGATTGGAAAATAATCTATATTTGAAAGAAATGTTAAAATTAGGATGCTTTAGACATTTAAAGAAGTAAAAAACAAATAAAATCTTATTGTAAAGAATTTTCAGGGATACCTAAAACCAACACAACACTGTAAATCAACTATACTTCAATAAAAATAAATTTAAATTTTTTGTTTAATTTTTAAAAATTTAAAGAAATTAACAAAAATAATTTTCAGGGGATGTCAGTATACCTTTCAGTACTCCAATTTTCTGTCATCACATGGTATCTCTTAAAATAAGTAGCCATTGGGCAAAGGCTTTGTATTATTGCATTTATATGAGATGTAGATCCTAGTAGTATTGAGTAAACTTTTGTTTAGTATTGAGAATGGCTGCCCCGTGGAATTTGTAGAATAAATTTCATAATTTTGTAGCCGTAGTCAGCAGGCTTTATGGGGTTCGGATGTATGCCTGCTTTTGGCAATCTAAGTGCTTATGAAAAGTTAAGGGTGAAGACATCTTATTTTGATGCTATAAAAAAATAAAAATAGTTATTTCTGCAAAGCAGATAATTATCTTCCAGGATATTGCTTTGTGGGGGGAGGGGTCCCCACTTTTAAAAGGGGGGCTTTACTTGTTGCAAAAGAGAACTGCCCTGCAAGTGTTCAGCAATTTCAGACACAGTCAGTTTACGTCTACGTTGTACAACCCGGGTGACAGTCAGGAGGGCGGACGGGGTAGAATGCTCACTCTTGAAGCCCACGGCTAGAGCCGCCAGGCCTCATCTGGAGCTGGTATCTGGGAGAGCCGGGAGCGCTGTGACGAGCTGGTGTAGACCAGACAACCTGAAGACTGGTTGGAGTGGCAGATGAAAGCCTCGGAGGCAGCACGCCATCTGGAGCTGTCGAAAAACACAGATGAATTAGAGCAGAGAAAACCGTGGAGAACATATGCTGGATGGAATCGAAATGCTCCGTATACTGGAAAAACTGTTCCTCGGGATCGACAACAATGTTAAACATGGTCCATTTAATTTAACATTTTCATTCCTGAACTACTCTACTTCCTTATTGTTCATTTCAACACAATTACATTAGTACTGCAGTCCTTATGAGGCAGCCCCAAACAGCAAGACAAATGAATACGCAGCACATCCCCACCGGTACTTCTGTTTGTCTAATGGAAAACACGGAGGGGACTTAGTGAAGCACATACCGAAGTACCTTTTTAATTTAACTCTTTGCTCAACAGGCAAGCGATTGAAAGGCAAGAGATCCCGATCTGATCTTTTATTCCTTCCATCGATGTCACCCATTGTCTCCTTAATCACATCGCTACTCACGGATGCAACTGACTTTTTTTTTTTGAAAAAGATTTATTAATGTTTATTTCTTTACAAGAAAAATATACATAATTGGCTGAAAGTAGCACATTCCAGCCTTAATTCTCACCTATAAAAATATAAAAACT
The DNA here is from genome assembly GCF_009834535.1 of Camelus ferus. Classification (NCBI taxonomy): domain Eukaryota; kingdom Metazoa; phylum Chordata; class Mammalia; order Artiodactyla; family Camelidae; genus Camelus; species Camelus ferus. The sequence continues at coordinate 3,499,808 of NC_045718.1, read as the reverse complement.
AAGCTTCCTTCTTGGTGAGTTTTATGCAGTTGGTTGCCCCTTCTCACAATGACACAGCCCTTGTTCAGATACACTGCAAGTTGGGGCAGAGCCCTTTTCTAGTCTGGTTGAATCTCTGGCAAATTCTTCCTGAATTCAGCATACTTGCTTGGTATAACCTATCAGGGAAATCTCTTTGGATAGCTCTAGAAGGCTTAACAGAAACGGGTGAAACTAAAGCCTGTCCTATTAAAAAAATCGGCAAGAAGGCTCCGGTTATTAAATTAATTTTTCCAACAGGTATAACCTGAAGGAACCTGTCATATCACAGTGTATTCCAAAGATAGTCAGAAACTCAAAAGCAAATTCAGCCCAACTCTGTGGCTTTAGGAAAATCACCAGACAACTCTGAGCTGGTTTCTTGTCTTTACAAGAAGGGGACACTACCTTTGCCTTTTGCAGAACAGCTGTGACGATCAGAGACACTGTAAATAAAGCACTCTGCTTCAGGGCCTGGTAATTATTAATTGTTAGCTATGGTTGTTACTATATTGGACTTATCTGAACTTCCTTAGCATAATTTAAGTGCTATTATAATGCAATTTTTAGGAACATTTTGATTATTAGAAATTCTTTATGACCAAGGATTAGTAGAGGCCACTGGTGGAGGACGAGAAGGAATCAAAATAAGGAAAACGATTGTCAGGGTTCATTTTCAACTTTCATTTAGACATAACCTGACGTTGCATATGACTTATACACTCTCCAATTCGGGAGAACCAGCCTAGGAACCACGAGGCTGAGGAACGGCCAGTGCTGAGAACGGAAGAATGAGATTCCACGTCTCATTGGTCTGTAGTAAGGGTTCCAAGTTCACCAATAACTCGTGAATTCATTCAGTAAACACTGAGCCTCTCCTCTGAGCAAGGAGCGTTCTTTGTGTGAAGGGATGACAGCACTGAGTCAGACAGCCATGGCGCCTGACCCTGTGGAACTTCCGGGAACGGAGGGAGAAAGCAGCGAGCAGACAACGAAGATCCTACCAGATGGCGGTCAGTGCTCAGGTGACAAGTAAAGCAGGGGAAGCGAAGAGACATGAAAAGAAGGGTGCATTTTGGTTATCACACAACAATTCCCATAGCTAGGAGAGCCACAGGAAGAGCATGTGCGATTCGGTGACCTTAAGCAGAGCCCTCAGTGACAGAAGGAAGTGGACGGGAGAATGTCTAGACGAACAGCGATCCAGCCAGAGAGGGCAGTCGGGGCAAAGGCAGCGAGGACGGGGAAGCCCTGGCTGAGCGTCAGGAACAGTCAAAAGACGTCTCTGTGGCTGAAACGGACCCAGAAGAGGGAAGCGAAGAGTAGCTAGAGAGATAGGCAGGGTCTAGACAGACAGCCCTAGGGGTCCCAGGGCTGGGCCTTAAAAGTCACAATAAGGGCTTTGGATTCCATTCTAAGTGGGGTTGGGAACCATCGCTAATAAAGGGAATGTCATGACTCTAAACTGATAAAGGCCAGTCTGGGTGAAGGGAGGAGTGGAGACAGGGCTGGAGATAGGAGAGGCACCTCCTGTAGCTGCCCAGGCTAACAGAAGACAGTAGCTTAGGCCCCAGTGACAGCAGCAGAGAGAGTGGTGTATTTTGCGGTTCAGCTGAGTGAGGCGTGTATTGCTCACAGACAATAAAGGCGTCAAGGATGATTCCAGTGTGCTCAGCCCCAGCACCCAGGTGGATGGCACCTGGAGGAACACTGAGGAGAGAAATGGGTTATGGGGAGATCAGGAGTTCCCTTTGGCGGGAGAGTAGAGTGGTAGAGTGCATGCTTAGCATGCATGAGGACCTGGGTTCAATCCCCAGTGCCTCCATCAAATATAAAAATAAATAAATAAACCTAATCACCACCCCCAAAACAAACAGAAAAACAAAAAAGAGTTCTCTTTTGTCCATATCACATGTAAGAGGTATATTACACAACTTTAGTGTCTACACCAAAGTTGGATTGCAGATATGGGTCTGGGTAGGAATGGCGGATCGATGTATATGGTATTTAATGGCTGAGGCTTGATGAAATGAACTAAATAGTGGGTGTATATATAGTGAGTGTGGAAGCGGTCTGAGCACTGATGCTTGGATGCACTAAAATTCTGAGGTGGGGGGTGGGGGAGGCTTTGCAACAGAGGGGACTTACAGGAGTGATCAGTGAGGTAGGAGAGAAGCTATGAAAAGGTGCATCCTGAGAGCCAAGTAAAGAGAGCATCTCCCACAGGAAGGACCGATCGATTCTGTCAAATGTGCTGAATTTAAGGAAGGAGAAGACTAATAGTTAAGCTATGCATTTGGCCAAGTGGACGTGACCTTGCCAAGAACAGGCGCAGTGCAGGGTGGGCGAGGCAGTCTGATTCTGGGAAACCCAAGAAGAGACATGAGAGGGAAGGGGATGAGAGGACAGAGTGAGCCTAGAGACTATTGAGGGGTCCTGGTCTAAAGGGGAGAAGACAACGAGGCAGCACTTGGCCAAGCTTAAGGTATCTGAGGAAAGTTTTCTAAAAACTGGGGGAGGTCGCAGCATTTGTATACTTCTTGGAATGATCCAGAAGAGACTGGGGGAAAAGATAACATAAGAGAAGGAAATATACTTAATCGCCAGAGCAAAGCCCTTGTGTGCGCCGGTGCGCATGCAGGGAGCCAGGGCATGCGCTGGTTGAACTGAGAGCTGGTGCACACTGGCTGTGGGACAGAGCAGGGACAGTCCACCGTGGTGCAGAAGTGAATGCAGACCAGGCTGCAGAGCAGAGTGAGGTAGATGTGGTGATGAGAAAACAGCAAAGATCTCTTCGGATGACTTCTGTTTTCTCAGGGAGCAAAATAAAAGCAAAGGCACCTGCTCCTGAACTGAGCCAAAGCGTGAGAGTGAACTGGATGCCTGAAGAGAGAAGAAATGGTATGAGGTCATTGTCTCAGGTTGTAGAAACGGAAAATACCTAGGAAATGCAATGAGACTGTCCTGTCCAGGGCCAGATACCCAGTAACTTAACTATAAATCTTTGGTTTGAAGGGCATTCATTGCTAAAGACTTTTAAATTGATATTTTTATCTGCAAACATGATTGGTTACAACAATGATGATTTCTTATTTGATATATATTCTTTAATTGATTTATAACAAATGCACACATAGAAAAAAAGCCTTGGCAAAAAGTAAAGTGCAAATTGCATATAATGTAGAACATATAAAACTGTACCTTATTTGACTGTTTTTTGTCTAATTTTTCTGTCAGGGAATATAACATCCCTGCCAATCCAAATTCTGAATCTGCATTTCATGCTAAGTCATCAGCATGAAAAAAAATTAGAGTTTTAAATATTTATACCAAAACTCCTTCAGTGTTAAAAAAAAAAAAAAGCTGTATTACTGTGTGGTTAACAAAAAAGGAATGCCCCAAAGATGCTTCCTCATAATAATAAAGTATCTTGACTTTTTTTTGGGGGGGGGGTGATAACAAAAAAAAAGTGCTCCATTAAATTGGTCACACTATGATTATACAAAATCCCAAAATATTTCCAGAGTGGTCATCTTAAATTATTGACATAGAACTATTCATTCTACATGCTCTTAGTAATACTGAATTCTGGAAACCTTTTTTCCCCTTTGGTTAACCCCTTTTATCCTAGACCTATTCCTCTGAGGGTCCTTAGCATCAAAGCAATAAGTGGAAACCAGCTATAATTTCACCCCTGGTTTCTTAACACAAGAGCTGTGTACCTATCAGCTTGATATATTGTCTCCAAGATGCTATGTTGCTCAAAAAGCTTCTCTCAAGTTTAATATGACCCTCCCGGGGCAAGCACTCCACAGACAACCTCCTGAATCAACACATCTTGTCCAGTAAATACTAATTCTACACGGCAACTAGATAAAACAGTCACCTCAATCCATAAATTCAAAGGGAGTTTTTAATAAAATTTCAAATTTAACCTTTTTTGGAAGGTGCAATGAATACAAAACATTAGGCAATAAATTAAATCCCAGATTGGACTCGTCTGGATGGTATAATTTTTTGAATGTATGATTTCATTAAACTTTTAAGTGCTATATATTTGTGGATTCTTCCCTAAAAAACAAACAGAATGCCGCAAACCTTGGCTCCATACAGATTTTAAAAACTCTTAACGGGGAGTTCTAAAAAGAAAAAAAGAAACAAAACACAAAGGCTTTCTTCCTATGTGGCCGGTGAGTACATACTGGCCAGAAGAGGAAACTTAGAGAGAGAAAATGAATTAAATATGCTTCTCATACCCACCAACTTCTCAGGCTAGCCTACCATCTCGTTTCTATTGCAGTGTGGTTTTAGGGTGTGTACGTGTGTGCATTTCAAAACACTGGAATAAAATTCTGCATTAAGATATCACAGAAGTCTATTGTCTTTTGTATTCAGTTCAAAACTGTAATAAAAGATACTCAGTGCCGCTCTGCACAAGGTTCTTTGCAGGGGGAGGGGAAAGGGCAGGACAAATAGAAAGGGGGATTAGACCACCTACTTTATATTTAATAGATAAGACATGACTTAAATAACTTAACACAGAATGTGGACACAGCATAAAAGGTATTCAGGAGTTTCAGAAGTTAGAACCTCACATCCAAATGGCTTTCAGGAGAGCAGGTTGCGGAGAGACCCGGTCATGGGGCATTGTTACAGAGTTCACACAGGGCAATGATACTCTCAGCCTAATTCCAGGGCCTAGGACTCCCGCCCCCTCTGCCTGTCCTCATTCCGAGCAAACATGATGCTTTCTACTGCTGTCCCTTGAAATGCAACTTCAGCCCAAAGAGCTCTCCCACTTCAGAGATTAGGCTGCTGGCATCCTCATTTAGATTTCCCTGTTGACATAAGAGAAAACATGGCCTTTCATCTCTATGCATCCTGCCGGCACCGCTGAATAGCCTGGCACGTATTCAAAACCCTTGGATTAAACATTTTCCTCTCATTTTCTGAAATAGCTACATATGAGCGAGGATTTTAAATTCTAGCTTCCAGAATGGAAAATTAAAGTTCAGACACATATATTGAGTCGTTGAGTCATAAACAAATTGAAAACAGAAGGCAAGACTCAATTTCCAGTCACTAAACCATATGTCATTAAAAAAGATATTAATTATGAGGAATATGCAGATGTGCAAACAAATGGACAGTCAACCTTGAGCACAAGGATGTACAAATAGAGCAGCATTAAATAGTGACAAGTAGGTTAAAACAGATTAAATGTTCACAAAAGACTCTCTCATAATAGCTAACTTTTTGAACACATACTGTGCGCCAGATTCTTCAACATAATTATTTCTAATCCTCAGAATTACAGGTTGAAATTGTACTGTTATCTCTCTGCAGTATAGATAAAGAATCTGAAGCTCAGAGGTTACATATTTTATCTCAAATCACAAAACCAGTGACTGGCAGAGTCAGCTTTTAAACTGGGACTGGTTAAGTTTCAAGAGCGTGTTCTTAATTTTACAGCACAAAACACTATATTATAGTAGGTGATTTATGAAAGAGAATAAATATTAAATACCTTAAGTAAATAGGAAAGAAAGTCATCTACAGTATGAAATAGATTAGTTTTAGTGAAGGCTGGATTTATTTCCTATCCCAGTCATATTCTTAAACAGTACTTCCCTGGTCTTTTTTCTTTATCACAGCAGGGTCTCTATTTCCTTCTCATCCACAAGGAACCTCATGTAGAAACTACTAGTACAAATTTGCTAGTTCTCAGGAATTAGTCAGAGCCCACAGAAATTCAATGAAGTGCAAAATGGAGAGAGGTCTTCATGATAGCGAGAGAAACATTTTTAAACTATAAATGTTACCTACAGGTATGTCATGGAATTGATCTTTGACCATAGAATCGTGAAAGCATTTTACATTTGGAGTGCAGATAGCTTAAACACCACGAAGTCTAACTTCCCACCGAAGAAAGGATTTTTGCCTAAAGCATCCCAGACAAGGGATATTCAGGTGTCTGTTCATTACCAGTGACAGGAAAATGGCTGCTCTGTAAGTCGCCCCATTACATTATTTTTCTCCTCGTTGTAATTCTGTCTAAGGTAGAATGAAAGACCATATTATTTCTACAAAACTTAGGATAAATATACTCTTTTGTCCATATCGGGACTTTCTGAGAGTGGAACAGGGTACCATAATTAACTAACTGGGATGCACTGAACTGCAGTAGGAATAAATTGGGGTGATCTCGGGCAGTGGGTCCAAGTGGTTGTTCATGCTAATGACACTGAACTCTTTAGGACCCGGTCTGAGTCACACTGGCCTCTGAGGACAAGCCACCACAATCATTACAGGATAGAACTTCAGGCATTTTTAACTAGTTCTCTTCTCCACTAAATTCCCCCATTTCCTCCTAAACATTTCTGCTCCCTCCAACAAGCTTCATCTAAGTTGATTCCCCACCTGCAGTCTAGCCTTGTCATCTGATTTGGATGTGTTCCAGTTTGATAATGTCCCTTTCAAATGATCAAGCCTTGTTACCTAAACACTCCCTGTGCATTCTGACCAGGGCAGAGCACAGGCAGACTCTGACTTTCCTTCCTTCAAGTGATGCAGCTGAAAACTCACTGAGCATCTTAATGTTGGCCTGCTTGATATCAGAGTTCATAGGTGTCATGCAGATTGGCTATGTTGTTGACTCAAAACGGTCTTTGGATAGCTAAAAATGTCAAATCAATGAATTTTTAATCAATATATAGACTCTCAGAGGAATGTTATTAAAGAAGTAAAGTGTTTAAGTAAGTACCGTTGTCTCCAGAACACAGCTTTGTATATGAAAGGTGTCCCATAAAAATGGACGGATGGACAAATAAGTGGATGATGGATGAGCTGGCAGGAAGAAAGATCTGCAGAAAGAAATCTTTCCCCTACAACCCTAACAACTGTTAGGATCCAGGTCCTATTCCCATTTACAAATAAAGGCCCAATTACCTGAAAATGAATCATTTTTTCAACATAAAATAGATTAATTGCTTGGAGGTTACTAACCCAGAAAATACCAAATTAGATCTGAAATTCCACTCTATAATACACTCATTTAGCACCGATTTCGCTCAATGTCCCTGTTTCACAGATGTGAAAACTGAGGTCAGAAAAGTTAAGCAACACGTCTGGAGTACATGACTAGCATATGGCATCCTGTAGTTTCCCACCTGTCTCTTTTGTTTCCAAGACCATAATTCATCTCTCAACACTGTGCTGAGTTTTTAAGTCTAGACATGGCTTCTCTCCAAAGTACACCAAAGTCATGGTCATGTAAACTGCTTGAGAGAACAGATCTTGTTCCTTTCTTTTTGTAAACTCTGGAGCATTTTACAAGTTTTGAGAATTCAGTATTGCTCATCAAATAAATACTACACAAATGCTAAAATTTAGTTCTTGCAGAACGAAACAGAGCCCCCTTTTAGAAGCATGATTTCATCTAGTGTAAAATAACATATGTTCATGATAGAAAATTAGAAAATTACCAAGCAAATGAAGAAAACATTTATCTATAATTACACCACCCGGAGATATCCGTTGTTATACTATTATAGACTCTCCCAGGTCTTTCTTCTCTCTATATATATAATTAAAAATATATATAATATACAATTCAAATGCTTATGCTGAATATTTTTAAGATATTATTTTGTAAACTTTGTTTGCTTGACAACGTGTGGTGAAAACTCCCCATGCCATTACATAGTCTTGATAACATGACTTTTCAAAATAATTGCAGATAACATTTTTATAAATGTAGAACATTTACTTAAAGCTGATATTGATTGATGTAGAATGATATCCTTTTCACTATTATGCATAACATCCTGACTATCCTAATAAATGCACCTTTTAGTTTGCTTTTTGGAATTGTTGGGTCAATAGGGATGAATGTTATCATTTCAGATATAAGTTGGCAGACTGCTTTCCAGAAAGCTGTGTTTATTCACATTTCTATAGCAAGGTATGAATGGTCCATTTCCCAGTATCTCCATCAAAATGAGTATTTTACATATGTGCACCTATATACATTTAGCACATAATAATGTAACTACAGCATTAGAAATGTTATTATATAATTATATGTTATATAATACACATAATACTATAAAATATATAAATTTAATATTATTTATATAGTTATATTATTATATAAGATATATAACATGAGTTAATTACATATAATCTATATAAAATATACATATATAAAAATACAGTCTATTAAGTTAGCAAATAATTAAAAGGCAAGCACTTGTATGCCAGGCACTATTTCATGCTCTGGGGATATAGTAATGATCAAATTAAGACAATTTTATAAAGGAAAGAGAGACAACAGACCAAAAAAAGCACCTTTTCTTTTTCATTTTTTTATGAGTAGTTTTTTTCCCCCTAGATTTACTGAGGTTAATTGACAAATAAAATTGTATATATTTAAGGTGTGCAATGTGATTTGACAGAGATATATGTTGTGAAGTGATGATCACAACTAAGTTAATTAACACGTCTGTCACCTCACCATTACCCTTTGTGTGTGTGTGTGTGTGTGTGTGTGTGTGTGTGTGTGTGTGTATGTATGTGTGATGAGAACAATTAAGATCTACTCTCTTAGCAAATAAGAAGTATTTCTGATAGAAGGACTGGGAGTGATAAGGGGGGAGGGGCAGGCAAAGCTGATATTTTAGGTGGGGTGGTGAGAGGAGATTATATTTGAGTAGAGATTTACAAATCACCAGGGGATGCACATCTCAGGCTGGCTCCAGGCAGGGGCACTCTTGGCCTGAGCCTTGTAGGTGGTGTGGCTTGATCATAGCGAGTGAGGCAGAGGCTGGGAAGAAATAATGCACAGAGGATTTGGTGGGGGAACAGCAGTGGGGACGCAGAGGGAGAAAGAGGGATGTCAAGCCTGATATCTAAATTTTAGGTCTGAATGAATAACTGAGAGATGAGATCATTGTCTGAGATGAGTCTACCGGACAGGAGCGCCTGGTGGGAGAAGGATCAAGAATTTGGTTGGTTCTGAAATGCCGATTGTATTTTTAGAGACTGGTCAGTTATATAGGCCTGGAGTTCATGGGAATGTTTGAAGATGGATATATAAACAGGAAATCAAAGTAAAAAAAAAAAAACAGACTATGATTGAAATGCATAAAATACACTTACTGAACATTTAATATTTCTTAATTTCTAAAATGCATGTGTACACATTTTGTCCAACTGAAACTTTGCTCTCTTTGATAAGCTTTTTATTATATCAGATAACCCTGAACGCTGCACACATTTGCCACTCTCTTATTTAGGTCTAGTTAGTGCTTTAAAATTTTTAAACTTAATTATCTTATTATCAATTTCTTGAAATGTTTTTATTTGGAGCTTATTTTAATTAAATCAGAGAATAGGTAGAATTGTACGTTGGTGAAAAGCCAGTCAACCTGGGTTCAAATGCTGCTTCTGCTACTTAGTCACTGAACGGGTAACTTAACCCCTCTGTGCCTCAGTTTGCTCATCGATAAAATAAGGATGAAAATGGTACACTCTTCACAGAGCTGGGTTAAGTGAGTTACTATATAAAATGGTTACATAATGTAATATATACATAATAAAGTGGACATACATCAAAAGAAACATGTAACTAAGTGTTTGATATTATTATGATCTTGAACTTTCTCGCCAGTCTCTGTTTCACAGTCCTGACGTGTCTGCAACCCTCACCATGACCACCATTGTCATAGATGCCAAAATCTATCCTTATGCAAGTCTCACCAAGAATTTAATGTCCTGAAAGCCATGTTGCTGGGTGATATTATAATTACTAGGGAGAGAAAGTAGTTATACATTGTTATTTGCTGGCAAAACAGGACACAGTGTTTTGGGAACAACATCACAAGAGTCTTGAAGGAAATACAGCTTAGCTTTTAACTACCTAGTGGTCAAAATAGTACAATGGATCATTCTATGGTCCTCCACAACACAGCAAAGATTCTATATGTGGTAGAAATAAAACATTTGGGGGAAACTTACATGTTCATGGTTTATCATAAGCTACTTGAGGATAAGAACTATACATTAGGATTTGTAATTTTCTTCTCTATCCTTGTTGACTTCACAGTAAGATCTCTCTCAATACATTATTTGCAACAGCAATTATATTTATCAAAGAACAAAGTCTGATCCTCCACTATTTTGTAAGCACTTAAAAAATTCACAGTGTTTAGAAACTGCCTGCCCTGTACACATCAAAAACCTTAAATTTCCTAGCCATCTTAATTTTGATCAACTCAGTAACTAATTTTTAACTTATCAGATGAGCCATAAAACTGGACAACCACTACATTTTAAACAAAAACACTAAATAGGTAATTTTTAAGTATTTTTCATTTATAATTAACATTCATCAAGTTAGAAATCCTACTAAATATACTACATATATTATCTGTTAATACTTAAAAGTCCCTTTGATGTATTATTTCTTCATTTGACAAATAAATGTAGACATAGAAATGGATTAGACACACTCAGTTGAGTGAAATGCAGTGCCTGTTTTTTTGACCACATAGCACCTTATGCAAAGGGGACTGAGGTTGGGCTGGAAGTCATATGGTCAGGAGGCCAAGTCTATAAGGAGAGGAGTACTTACTAAGATGCCCTGGTGAAGTAGAAATTTTTGAAAATTTAGAAAACTAAATATATACACTATATTAGCATATGTTAAAATAACGTGAAATACAATATTTTATTAATTTAGAAAACTCTTAAATTTTTATTTCAAAACATAACAATAATAATTAATATTTAAATGCACTGCATTCATTTGACCTTGTACTTAGACCATGAATTAGATGGTACAGTACTTCATTACTTTTACGGTTCCTTGTGATTGCTCTACAGGCCAGGCTGGGACTCAAACATGGGTGTTTTGATTCAAAACTCCATCCTTTTTCCTGTTTACTATGCAGCCTCCAAGCTATAAATAGTGGAAGCTTAGAAAGATTTAAAACTTGTGATGAAACTCTTGCTGTTTTTCTTTCGGAACTTAAAGAAGGAATCAGATATCCAAATACAGGAAGCACAGAGGGTCCCCAGTAAGAAGAACCCAAATAGACCTACACCAAGACATATTCTAATCAAGATTGCCAAGGTTAAAGATAAAGAAATTATTCTAAAGGCAGCAAGAGAAAAACACAGAGTTAGTTACAAGGGATCCCCCTTAAGGCTTTCAGCTGATTTCTCTACACAAACACTATAGGCTAGAAGGGAGTATTAAGATGTATTCAAAGTCCTGAATGAGAAAAAGCTGCAGCCTAGGATACTTTATCCAGCAAGGCTATCCTTTAGAATAGAAGTAGAGATAAAGAATTTCACAGACAAGCAAAAACTAAAAGAATTCATCAATACTAAACCTACGCTAAAAGAAATATTGAAAAGTCTACTCTAAATAGAAAAGAAGCAGGATGCTAGAGAAAGGAGAGAATCATAATTGGAGAGGCAGTAACTACAACGAGTTGCAACAGAATAAACATGAAGATGTAAAAGAAGACATCAAAAGCATTAAAGGTGGGAGAGGGGAGCAAGAAAATACAGATTTTTTTGTTGTTGTTCTTTTTAGGATGTGTTTGAGCTTATATGACTATCAGCTTAAAGCAAACAGATATAGTAATGGGTTAATACACTTGAAAATGTTGCTGTTTTTATATTCCCTGAAAAATCGATCTATCCTTCCTCCTTTCCTCCCCTGCCAGGCACTGTGCTAGGTGCTGGGCACGTAATGGAGAACGCAGTAGCCAAGTTCCCACCATGACAGGCATGAGAATATTGTCAAATGGAGAAAGACTGGCACTAAGCAAATAGAAAATGATGTGTAGTTAAAATGTGTGCAAAATGCTGTGAAGAACAGTATGCCCACCTTGGGGGTGCTGACTTGAAATTGGTTGCGTAGAAAAAGCCTAAGGAAGTGGTATTTAAGCTTGAGTCTCTTGAAAGGCTATGTTCCGCTGAACTAGTATGGACCAAGTAACAAAGTTTATATTGAGTATTTATTATATGACAGGTGCTGAACTAAGTATTTCTATCAGCACATTTAATCCTCATTATAGTCCTATGTGTAATGTGAGATGGGTCAAGAAAACTGAGGCTTAGACAGAGGCCAGTGAGTTCAGGCTGATATAACAAAATACTGTAAATTAGGTAGCTTATAAACAACAGAAATTTATTTCTTACAGTTCTGGAGCCTGGGAAGTCCAAGATCAAGGCACTGGCAGATTCAGTGTCTCCTGAGAACCTGCTTCCTGGTTCATGGATGGTGCCTTACTGCTGTGTCTTCACATGGTGGAAGGGGGGGAAGGGGGCTCTTTTAAGCCTCTTTTATCAGGGTACCAATTCCATTCATGAGAGCTCCACCCTCATGACCTCCCAAGGTTCCACCTCCTAATGCCATCACATTAGGTGTAAGGTCTCAACTCTGAATTTGGGGAATACACAAACATTCGGACCTCAGCAGGTAAGACAAGTGACTTGCACAAGAACATACAGCTAATAAGGGGTGGAACTGCTGTTTGAATCTTGCAACCTGTCTCCAAAACCCAAACTCCTAACTCCTATTTTAAGCAATGCCTTTTAAAGTGACAGGCTAAGCCAGAATCTTGCCCCTCCTCACAGACACAGAGTGGGGCTAGCTTCCTTTCTCCACCCCTTCCCCATCTGTCCCTGGAGCCCAAAGAACCAACTCTAAGTGTAGACCTTGCTCTGAGGTGTGGAGAAATCTCATAGCTAGGACATTTGGAATGAAATAAGACACTTTTGAAGTTTATTTAAAAAAATTAATCATGGCTTTTAAATTTTGATGAGGTTTATTTGGGGTTAGAGATTTGGAGAAATTATCTCTGTCTTTCTTAGTCTGTCTCAGTTCCTCTATTAGGAATTTTTTTCCCCTCTCTTGTCAAGGCCTTTGGCTCTGAGAGCTTCCAGAAAGGTCTCCATAGAAAAATAGACAAACAAGATGCATAAGGAGGGTTACAGGTTTTATGAATTCAACTTAAGAGAATTGGTGAGATTTTCTCAAGGTTGTCACCAGGGTTGTAGAGAAGTATTTAGGACAAAGCCCTGTCTAGGAAGAAAACGTATGCATAAAATGAAAATTTTGTAAGAAATCCATCATTCACCTTTCAGTCCAGGGACAAAATAAAATATTTTGGAGTACGTTGTTGAATAAAACCTGATGATGGTACAGGGTTTATCTTTGGTCTTTCATTGACTCATTTGATCTACATTTCTAACGGAGAACCAAAGCCTCACCAACACCTCACTGGTGTGAGACTACTTCAATCAAAATTAGCGCAAATATTTGTCAAAGTTACATGAAACCCAGTTGGCAGATCTCACCCGGCTCTAGTAATTGTTCTTCATAAAATGAAAAACTGTCCCCATGTTCACAAAGAATGCTTTAATTAGAATGGAAAAGAAGCAAGAATATTCCCAGTTACAGATTATAATAAGAGTAATACAGAAGGCGGTGGCAGAGGTGGGTCACGGGCACCAGAATAAAAAGACACCTCTGAATACTAATTGCTGTTGATCATTTTGAGAAATAAAAGATTCCACTTCACATCAGCAGCCCTAGGACCAACACGAGATACCTCTACCTTCATTTCTCTTCGTGGTTTAAGATTAAATAGTCGCTTAAAATTACTCTGCAAGATAGTTTCAGTGAATTTGTTAACCGGGAAGCGTCACACAGACGGAAGTCATCCTCCATTAATTCTGAAATCCCCCAAAGCTGTGAACGATGCAGCTCATCATGCTCAGAGAAAAATAGAAATTTTGAATTTCATTAGACACATTATTGGTTCAATGAGAAGTGGAAATGTCACTTTGTCAGACTAATTAGAGGCCCTAAAGCTGGTGGTCATAATGCCCAGAAGAATTTGTTGTTGTTGTTGTTACATCTTAAAACATTAACCAAATTTTATTCTTTTTCCTTAGAGATATTTCCTAGAGTTTGATACTCTATTTAAGCCTTTGCTTGTGACATTTGAGTTCTTCTTAGTATTCCTAAGAGTATTTCTTAGTACTCCTATTATTTCCAACACCATCATCTTCACCCAAATTACTTTCCAGGCTGCATAGATTAAATTCTTTTTTCCTCGAGAATCTGATTACTTAAGCCCTTTCTGTTCTGTCTCTTCAATTGGAAAAATCATCTAAAATACATACAAAAAATATTAGTGGATTAAGTCTATCCTGTGTTTAGTTAAAATACTGTTCATTCACTTTAAATAATTCTCTAAAGAACTTTACCTTTGTAAAATTAAAATTAGTATGCTTTAGCAAGGTTAATAAACAATTTTAATCACAAGTGAACTCAAGGTAGGTCAAAGCCACTCTTTTTAGAAAGAGTACACAGATATGCTCTTGTTGAATGTCTAACAAGAATAGTAAAACAAAAGACAAAACACAACAAAAGAAAGACTTAAGTAGTCAAGAAAAGATACTAGTGCATTTTAGAATTGGACTAACTCTTACAGTGCCACTGAGTCTACCATTCTGGAACAGAATCAAGAACCAAGAAATAAAGTGATCTTTGAATAGCTGACAAAAATTTTAGTCACTTAATGATGGGAAAAACAGAGAGGACTGGTTACAAAAGCCATCTTAACAATGGGATTGGAGCTAACATTTAGGTTGATTAATTAATTATGCAACTAGATCTAGCCTTAAAACATCTAGATTACACATTGGGCATCCCTTCCCTCAATAGGCTATTAATTTCACATTCTCTACTAGTAAGAATAAAACAAGTCATCAGCAGGATAAAAAATGCTGAAAGACTTCTAAGAACTGATTCCAGTTCACAATTAGTAGAGTTAGAATCAGAATTTGAGAATAAAAAATGATGCTCATTTGACCAAAATCATGATTAATATCTATGTATTTAAGTTTATGTGAAGAAAATCTGTAATCAGAATATTAGTGAGTTGTTTCTAGTAATTGAGCCACACAAGTCTAAATTGTGTCAGAAAGTGCACAGAATTAATACCAAGGAATTCTGGGGGAATCCGGAAGTAGAAAACAAATGTATTAATATTAAAAACGCTTCTTCAATGTATATGTTGCACAAATGAGAATACCTACTTTTGAAGACTGGCACAGTCATCAAAACAGAGCTCTGCCTACAAGAAGAAAGCGTCGATCACGCCCAATTTCCAAGAACCTTCAATTAGTAATTTCAAAAATGATTATTGGGTATATTGTAAAAACATGACAAGATCCTCCTTCACTTTAAAAATTTAATTCACATGCTTCCTAGACTTCAGGAATCAGTAGCCATTAAAAAGTGGGGTGCTAGTTTGCTGTTACCGAACATTCTTGTCACATACATGGGAGGCTGTAACTGTGCAATGTAATACATAATTACTATTACGGGGCCAGCATTGTGTCACATTCTCTGCATGCACTGATCATACATAATTCTCTCGGCCTCAACCTGATGAGGTATTTACTACCTTTTCTCCCACGTAATGGGGGGAAAAAAGAATGAAGCAAACTATGTATGATTGTATAACTTAATTTCTTAATTTGAACCCAATCTGGTCGATTTTAGAATCAACGCTCTTAATCACTAGGGTAATTTGCTTGTGTGTGAGTGTGAGTGCGTATATATGTGTAGGAGCTACAGAGAAATAGAGGAGATAATGAATGTGGTACTTTTGTGCATATAATTTTTGTCCTGTATACAATTTTTTTCCCCTCAAGCAACTTCTAATCTCACATTTTCTCAGGAAGTGAGAATTTGCAAATGTAATTTTTTTTCCCCCTAAGAAAGGAAGGATTGACAAAAAGGTAAAAGTTAACTTTAGATTATCAAGAATGTCTCACTGGTCCTGAAGCCAAGCTACATGAGATGAAATTTAGGTCTAATCCTTTTTGAGGAAAGTCTCTCAAATATATTTAATCCTAGAGATTTCAGAGTAGCCTGCATCCATTTGTCGGTTCCACAATAAGGACTGTGTGTAGTCGTGTTACCATCAGACAGAATAGCAGAAATTACTGTATGTTTTATTAAAAGCCTATTTCTCTCTCTCTCTCTCTTTTTAATCTTAAACTCTAATTTAGCTGTTGTTCCCTTAGGTACAAAGTACACAGTTCATAATTCATTTGATATAAAATGTCAGTTTAGATTCTTGCCTGTCTTTGATAAATGAGAAAAAACATGTACATTTCAATTTCCTCAGTGCCAGAACTACCAGGAACAACCCCCTGTTGTGTTTCTCAAAGACCTCTGTGTTAAATTAAACATCAAGATTCCGAAACTGTGCGGGAGCTTTCCAAGACAGAGAGTACAAACACGTGAGACAGAGGGAGACAGCTAATGCCTTTCCTACCAGCAGAGTGATATCTCCCAGAGAGTGTCTTTGATCCACAAATTAGTCCTCACTTATAATTTAACCTACCACAACCGACCAGTCTGCTGTTTCCTTACACGTAGCTTTCAGAGGCAACTGCTGGAATCAGCAAGAAAAACACTCAGATGTTTGGAGATTGGTTCAAGTTTCAACCTAAATAGTGATAGCTTATTTTGTGCTCATTTTATATATCATGCTTTTGATTCTTTAAACAAATAGTCAGGCCCCCACTTCTGTGCCAGCAGATCTTCCCAGGGCACATACTCCTTTCCCTGTACCAAGACCCTGAGGATGGTCATGGGATGATGGAATCCCTTTTCAGATGAACAAGCTGAGGCATCGGGAGGAGATAACTCTCCTGAGGTCATGCAATCAACAAATGAAAATGCTGAGGAGAGTGGGTGGTGGTGAAGACAAAGGTCAGACAGTTGGACAGTCACCGTGGTCAGTGTGCTTCACGCACGCAGTCTACGAGTCACACTTCCTTGGTTTATAGAGTCCACCATGTGAACGAGATTCAAGCCTTTTTTTTTTGTTTTTTTGTGGACATACCCTCAACCTCAGACTTTCATGAGGAAAGGGCTCCTCCTTCCTGATGGCCCAGAAGACACAGATGGTCATCCCCGTGACCACTCCAGGGAACAAGTCCCCTACATGTTCACAGTGTTCACACTTCTGGGTTCTCCACTATTCCACTTGTGATTGTGTCCTCAGCTGACTAATGAGCTCTTAATCTGTTCATGAAAAACTGTTTTAGTATGGAGAGGAAAAAAACATGGGCTATTTTGTTCTCCTTCTTTCAATAATGTTTAAAAATTTTCCAAAATTAACATTAGTGGATAATTAAGACTCTTTACAAGAATGCAAATGATGGGGAGGAGGGTGTAGCTCAGTGGTAGAGTGCACGCTTAGCACACACAAGGTCCTGGGTTCAACCCTCAGCACCTCTATTAAAAATACATGAATAAATGAAATATATAATAAACATAATTATCCCCTCTCAAAAAAAGCTTTAAAATCTTCAGAAATTATTAAAAAAATGCAAATTATGTACAATCTGAACATCGTATCTATTCATTTCCTGAGACATATAGAAGGCATCAGCCCCCCAAAATTCAATTTTAATATTGGCCCAGAGAGAGGACAACTGAGTCATTCGCCATGTTGATGCCATTCTTACACACGAGTGATTTGGGTAAACGTATCTGCACAAATTCTAATAGGACTGCCTGTTGTACATCCGCACAAAAGCCTCCGTGACAGCAGTTCAAATCTGGACACTTGGATTTTCTGTTACCAGCCAAAGAGAGAAGTGTATATTATAACTTGTGTCGCTTGAGAGCTAAAAATTCAGAAAAAGAAATATTCTCAGACAAGTTGAAGGAGACTTTTCTTCTCAACAGATACATATGAGGTTATTTTAATATTTTCTTCTTCTACTTACAGAGTTTATCTTAGTTATAAATTCATGGGTGACTATGAAAGAAGTTGGTCAGAATACTTGATACAAGTAAGTATTTTATATCCACCCACTGGGAGAGCATGGTCTAACTGATTGGATTTTGCCACCCAGAGTGTGGACCGTATAATATTGCTTCTGCTTAGTGCTGCTTCGTAAGGCAGTAAAAACATCTGTTTCAACTGAATTTTCTTCCTCTTATTAGGCTGTAAACTTTGAGCATGTGGGTCATACAGCAAAGTGGGAAGGGCTCTCTAGTTCACTGGCAACAGGTTTGGAACACCTGCTGTTTCAGCCAAACAATACAACAAACAATACTCTTGAAACCATATTCAGCATGACTGTAGAGAGTCAAGCCATATCTTCAGAGCCTCGTTGACCCCTGGGGTCTGGAACCTGTGCTCCCTCCACTGAGAGAGGATACAACTGGTCAGTGGAAGGTGTTTTACACAACAAGGATGCAGTGGCTCAGATCCGGCTTCCTGCAGCCAGTCTCTAGGTGTGAAGATGGTCTCCGCCATTTACCAGTCGCATGACCTTAAGGAACTAGTTGCAAGACAATCTCTTTTCCTCAGCTCCCTCCTGTGTAAACAGGGATACAAACAGCCGTTTCCTCAAAGAATTTGTGATAAAAAAATGAGCTGATGTCCCTAAAACACACCTGCTCCTAGTTAAGTGCCACCTGAGTGTGAGTAATCACATCAAAGAAAATTCTTTTTATCAAATAAATGATTACCTGATCTTAATTTTCCTCTGGGCACCCGAAAAACTACTCCAGCCAACTTTGTGGAGCTGTATTTGTGGGCTTCTAGAAGGGCAAATCCTAAGGAGGAGGTCTGACAGCCAGCCAACCCTAGAATCCAGGATAAAGATGTAACTGACTTGAGAAAACACATTTCAAAATCCCACAGAGGCGGTGCAGCCACAAGAGGCTCATTAAGGAAGACTCCCCAGAGGGAGGAGACTCGGGGCTCAGTTACATGGAGTTGCTGGTAACAGATGTTCTGTGAAGAGACCGGAGAGCGGAGGAAACCCAGCTGACTGTCTTCACAGTGGGGCCAGTTAGCTGCCTCAGCGCACGACACACCACGCCTGCTGCCTTTCGCTTGTGCCACAGGTACACTCAGCATCCGGAACTGGTTACTCACGGTACCTCTCCCTGCCCTGTTCAGGGAGACTGAGCGACATGCTGGCTCCCTTCCACTGGGAAGGCGTCTGGCCCTGAGAATGGGGCTCCTGGAGTCAAAGACACACGGGGCGCAGGGGCCCACCCCACCTATCGCCCATAACTCTGTGCCCCAGTTGTAAGTGCAGCACGGAGTCATAGATAAGATCACGTAATATTTTTGATTTGAAGGTATTTTAAAGATGACCTAGCTCAGTGGTTTTCAAACTTGGGCATGCACTCGAACAACCCGAGGTTTGCGGGGGCGGGGGTTGCACAATTAATTAATAATCAAGAATATCATAGTGGCTGTTTGCCCACTGTTGTCACAATATATTCTTCATTAAGTGTTGACAGAACTTTTAGACTCTAGGTGATCTCTATCTCTTTATAGCAATATGGTAAGGATCTTCTTGAAGCTGTCAATGAAAATAGATTGGAAATACGGTCTTTATGTAGCTAAGACATATTAAGAACTTGTCTGACTTTTGTAGAAGTATTTATGCAGACAGGTAAATGCTCATAGAATTTTGTGCAAGTCATAGATTCGATCTATGATAACAAAGGAAAAAGAAGAGAGTAAGATATTATTTTTTTAAAAAAAGCAAAAATTTCTTTAGGGCACTATAAGAATTCAAATAAAACTTCAAGTTGCTTTCAAACTGTAGAGCCAGGCAGACAGACGGGATTTTTTCAACCTTAAAGTTATAGATAAACCTTTATTCCAAGATAAAAAAAACAGAAAGGAGAATTGTACTTATTCTTTTCAAAAATACGATTTTTCAATATCAATGGAACTTAAAGAGATAGTATTTCCTACCCCTCTCCCCTGGTAAAGTAGAAGAAGTGTGATTAACTTTTTTTTTTTCTTTTGCTCTCTCTCTTGCCCCAGGATGCTCTAAAGACAGCACTTAATTGTATGTGAGGGCCTGTGTGTTTCTACAAAAGCCACACGAGAGTATGCAAATGTGGGAGGCTGGCAGTCCTCTGCTGGAGGCTTGTTGAGTCCATGGTAAGCACACTTCAAAGTCCCCTCCCAGTCTTCTCCAAGGCTCAGAAGTTAGTCCCTTTCTAAAATGTTTTTATAAGCGGGAAGTTCATTGTCAAGATGGTGAATACAGAAAGTGAGGAAAAATTCACAAACTTTAAAACAGGAATGAATCCATCTCTTTGGCTTATGTAATTTTACACACACACACACACACACACACACACACACACACACACACACAGAGCAGGGTAAATAAACTGTCAATTCTAAGAAGGTAAAGGTTTTCATAAAAGGATTTGAAAGCATGTTTAAGACAGTTATAAATGCTTGGGTTTTACTCTCATACTTGGCAGAAAGCACAAGTTAAACTAAATGGCCTGCTATGTGTTTTCAAGAGCACACTATTTTATTAAGAATTTAAATACTTTTTATTCACTGAATTTGCCTGCCTTATTACTTTGAATGGGTTGATTTTTCCAAGGGAAAAAGAGCAGCACATTTGGAAGACACACACAGAAGTAAAGCTATTCTAAAGATTCATATGAACGGGATGTGATATAAATCATGTAGCTTTTAATATGCTGAAGGTAAAGACAAACCATGTGTTTATGCAGTCGAATGCTGCTGTTTTAAAGAACGCTGTTCCTCATAATCCTGTATCTTCATTGTGGCTTTTACCCTCTTTCCTTCTATTCTCTGAAGAAGGTAATATACCATCTTAGCCTTTTGTTTATTTCAATTTCTAACCTATATCTTAGTATTTTTTTTAATTTCTATTCCATTGCATTCTTTCCATTTTTAAGTATCTCATGGCCACTTGCAGCTTGAAGTTTCAGCTTACATCTTACACATAAATCAAAGTGGATTCAGTGTGGATGAAAAATACAAAACACGCTGAGGGGCTCTAAATCTGTACACTACACGCAAACTTTTACATTTTTGAGGAATATTAAGTTCATTTTAAAAAAACCCCAAAATAGCATCTTGATATTGTACCGAACAGATTTTAAAAGGCATAGCAATATTTTATAGTTCTCATTGCTGTAGGAAAGTGTAAGATAAAATTAAGCTTGAATTTGCAACTTTTATTTATTTATTTATTTATTCATTCATTCATTCATTCATTCATTCATTCATTCATTCATTCACTGGCTTATCCCTGGTTTTTGACCTTCTAATTGCTCCTAAGTCTCTTAGCCATCCCGCCATAAAATGATACCATCCCCCCTACGGTTGGTCCATAGCACTACCTAGAGCCTGCTCCTCTTAGGTCTTAGGGTTTTCAGGTGAGATGAGAAAAAAAGGAAAGAAAACTCAGTTCTTTCCTTTAGAAACTGAAGGAGAAAGATAAGTTCACTGAGCAAGTCCTGCCGAAAGTCTCAGACTTAGCTGACTTCCAAATCAATTGAGGGCTATCCTCGATGATGTGGGCAGAGCTGTTAACACTTAGCTTAAGAGAAGGATTTGATAGTCCTGTCCTACCCCTCCTGCAAAAGAGCCGAGGTTAGACTGCTCCAAGGGCAGATCAACATTCTGCTTCCTTTAAAGCATGTCCTTTTCCTTTTTCCGGTGCTTAATAGGTAATCTCTGGACCTATCTACCCTTAACTGCCTTGCTAGGTCCATAAAAAAAAATTTCCAGGTATTCTGCAACATACCAAGATGGATAGTCATCCAGTTCAAAGACAAAATTTTATGGCCACCAGTAGACTTAGGTGCCCTTTCCCAAACTGACAACTCCTACAATCATGAGAAATGATAAAGAGCAGGTGTATTAATTACTAAATTTTGAGGTGGATTTGGTTACACAGTAACAGATAACTGAAAGAGAATTCCAGTCTTTTATGATCTAAAAGAAAATTAATAGTTCAATCCACAAAAAAATCAGTGGGGAATATATCATTTTTTAAGCAATATTATTAGGCAAAAATTATGTTACATTTTAAGAAGCAAACATTTCACTGAGTTATTCAAATGTATACTGTCTGAACAACTATGATGCTTTCCTAGTTAGTGAAAAATGAAATAAACTTTCAATCCGAAGATTCAACTTTTTAAAATATATATTTGAGGAAAATTAGAAAAAGGTGAACAAAATATTTTGCAAAAAATTCAAATTCCTTTCTTTTGGCTAGCATTAACAAGATTATAAAAGCATGTATTTATGAATAAAAATATACATGCAGTGGAATGAAAAATAATCACAAAAATAGTATTTAATAAGTAGCTCAGTTTGAATAAAGAGAAATCTATTAAGAAAAAATGTGCTGCTTTTCTGCCCATAGAAATCCCAAGATAAGAAATGACAGTTTGATGTAAAAATCACTTGAAAATTACGATCTAGAGGTCATGGAGGGAGATAATTTAAGCTATTTCCAAAGGAAAATCACTTCTCATCCTTCCTGCTTCATCATTCAATACACATCACCACCACACCTGAGCAGGGATACTGGTCTGGTCATATTTATGTCAATACTCTAAGGGGTAAATGTAGGAAGGAATAGAGATTTAACAGGACAAAATTGTCTTGGTCTCCCCAGCACGTGTAAAAGACTGATTTTCACCTGCCTTCTCTCTCTAGGGCATTTTCCAGCCTTCAGAGGTACAAGGGTTCTGCACACTCGACTCCAGTGTGTGCGCTGGGGTGGGGGTTGTTTCCTCCGTGCCACTAAGCAATGCTCTGGCACTAACTGGGTGTCTCATAATTCAACTCAATTCTGACACTGTCTACCGGGAGATGGCATCAGATTCCATGGGTTAAGGTTTTCATCCCACAGACTGCCCATTTCCAGCCCCACTCCCTCCTCACCATCTCAGATGTCACTCACAAGCCTACACCATCACCTGTGCTTCTGACCAAAATGAAGATCTTGGTACAAATTCAATGTTCCAATGATCCTCCCAACTCAGGATGCCAGAAACAAGTCAAGGTTGTTACCTGTACTTCTGACCAACCGGCTATAAATCAGAGGTTCCCCCGATTCCCTTTTTGGGTTCTGCTAATTCGCTTGAGTGGCTCACAGAACTCAGGAAACCCGTTAATGCACTAGATTATCAGTTTATTACAAAGGCTACAACTCAGAATAGCCAGATGGAAGAGAGGCCTACGGCAAGGATGTGGGTAGTGGTACGGAGCTTCAATGCCCTCTCTCAACTAGCCACTCTCCCTAAATCTCCATGTGTTCACCAACCTGGAAGCTATCTGAACCCCATCCTTTTGGGTTTTCATGGAGACTTTATTACCTAGGCAGGCCTGCTTAAATCATCAGCCACTAGTGACTGAACTCAGTCTCAAGTCCCTCTCCCTTCCCAAGAGGTCAGTTGTGGGTGGGACTGAAAGTTCCAACCTTCTAATCACCTGGTTGGCCCCACTGGCAACCAGTCCCCATCCTTAGGTGCTTTCTCAAGGTCACCTTATTAACATCACAAAAGACACTCTGATAGCTCTCTTTGCTTAGGAAACTCCAAGGGATTTAGGAGCTCTGTGCCAGAAACAGGGACAAAGACCAAATATACATTTCTCATTATAAATCACAGTATCACAAGAGGCCAAAAAAAAAGTCTCAGTAGGAAAATAGCACAAAGAAAGTAGCAAGCACAAATATTTATCAAGACGGCGCTGTGCTAAGCACGGTACATAACATTGTGTTGTTTAACCCCCTACCAGCTGGTAATTATCATCAAGCCCGTTTAATGGATGAACAAACTCAGGCTCAGATATATTTGTGGATTTGCTCACAGTCACTCAGCCAGGGAGTGAAAGAAGGGTGAAATCTAGGTTTGTAGGATTCCAAAGTCTATGCTTTTACAACGTGTCTACGTATTAATTCCAAATGGATTCCACTCCTTTACTTTTATCCGTGTTTTGGGTTGGGGGGAGGTCAAAACAAGGAGAGAGAAATTAAAATAAACTCTAAAATGAACCACTCACAACCACTTTGCCTTTCTCAGCACCAGCTTTGCTAATATCGCATCTTTGGAAAAGGAATACATTCCTCAAGCTTCGTATTTTTATGAAGTCTATAGATTATAATAATTCTCATCAATTTTAAGGTATACATGACAAATTATTTCCTGTCATAGAAAACTGGATTAAGTTCACAAACTAAGGTGGCTCTGAGCTCCTTTCACTGTTAAAATAAAGCAGTTCTGAAAAAGATAAATAGAATAAAATTATTTCTATCGGAAAAATAGAAAACTTTCAGAAAAAATCTGTTTCTAGCTCGTCAGTATGGAATTTGTCACTAATCATTTTAAACTATGCCCTTTTATGCTTCTTCTGTCTCTTTTAGCTTTCGGAGTAGTTCTTTGATGTAACAAAGACAGTTTCAGACAAGATTTCAGTTCATCTGGAAAAAAAGGTTTAAGTCTGGAGGCAAAATGCAGTGTATTTAAAATTTATATACTCCATAATGCCTTTGTTCTGCACCTGAAGATCCTGCAAAACTTCTAAGCTCCTTTGCCTTCCTCCTCTAAGCTCATTTGTTCTTCCTTTGCTTATTATCATGCAGGGTGGCTTTAACTGGTGGTTCCATGGTTTAACTACATGCAGAGTCATGGCTGACCCTTTCTGATCAATTGCCAATCCATACAGGTTTGACTGATAAAAGAGCCAATTAGATTTAAGCAAATTAAGGGACATCACCAATGTCAACCACTTATTAAACTGAATGCTGAATTCTGTGCATACAAAACACTAATGCACTGAGCCCCATTAAGAGTTGAAATCCTAACCCCATTAGTAACTCCAGACCTTGAAGGGGTAAAGAGCATAAGAAAGTTTCATATTTATGGATTAACATTTGGATTCCATTTTTATTTTTTTAATTCTTTTCCTACAACTCTTGAACTTGCACTCTAATGTTATTCAAGAGCTCAGATTAAAAATATTCATTTCTAAGAGTATCGTAGTGGTAAATATGAGCATTATGTTTTTACAAACAACCTAAAAATGTAGTAATTGTAGTGATACAAAAGCCTGAGTACCCACAAGTGGGTAAGAATATGCTTCATAATTGAAGGGAAAAAAAAACCAAAACAAAACACCAGACTCCGCCAGTTGACTAAATAATACTTCAAATGAATTTTTAAATTTAAAAATGTGTGCTAGTTGGGATTTGCCACTGTCCATCCACTTGTGGAGCTGTTGGTCTCATGATCTCATTTATCTAATTTCTCTTCAAAATTTATCTTCATTTATCTTCAAAATAACTTGTATTTATCAGATTGTTTAATCATATTTTTCTTTTACTTTCTTTGGTCAAAGTTAAGAGTTTTATTTTATTTTATTTTGGGGGGAAGTAATTTGGTTTTTAAAATTTATTTATCTTTAATGGAAATACTGGGGATTGAAACCAGGACCTTGTGCATGCTAGGTACGCACTCTGCCACTGAGCTATAGTCTCCCCACTACAAGAGTTTTATTTTTTAAATAAGATTAAATTTATTAAACAAGAACTTCAATGAAATAAGGAGGATCTGAATGCGCAAACAAGGGTTTGAAATTAGATATTGTTGGACTTTTGTTTCCCAGCTTTATTGAGGTGTAATTGGCATGCACAAAACTGCACATCAATCATAATTCTTCTCATCAGAAAAATAGAGAAAGCTAGTATCAAATTAGGCATTTCATAACCATTCGCTAAGAGATAAGGTACCAGGGTAAATTCTTTGTGCTAAGTCCCCTTACCTCTCCCTTCCAAATTCCTATGTAAACCACTTCTGTTTTCCTATGTTTACCTAAGTAAAGTAACTACAATAGTGAAGGAAGGAAGCAGAGATGCATTAGTGCAACGTGAGAATAATTCTTACTTCCAATGTTCCTGCCCTCCTTACAGTCTGGGCTCCCGACTACATCTGCATAGCCACAACGTTTCTGCGCCAGACAACAGTGTACAGAGGCGGCCACAGTTCCCACAGCTGGCTACCGTACGAGGTTGCTCAGGTAGAAGACGAGGCCTGAGTCAGGCCCAAGCAATGATAAGCTTACAATTTAAAGCTGGTAACTAGCTATCCTGACTGATTTATTTATTTACTCACTCACCAAGTATTCATTGTGCACCCACCATGTGTTAGGTTTGGTCCAGGCACTGAAGATAAAAATGTGAACAAGAAACAGTCCCTGCTGCATAGGATCTTATAGCTAGTGATGGGGACAGTCAGAAACAGTCCCTGCTGCATAGGATCTTACAGCCAGTGATGGGGACAGTCAATATAATGTGACTGTACTCGGGGATACAGAAGGGCCCTATCTCAGCCTCGGTTGGTAAAAGATGACGTTCTGATGGATCGACTTTCAAAGTGAAACCTAAAAATTGAATAGGATTTGGCTAGATCAAGGGGTAGAGGAGGTTTTCCAGGGCACATTTGATAGCACACATTTGATAAAGGAAAAAAAATAAGCATTTCTGTTTTGCCCAAATTTTCTATTCTTACGTTTTTAAACTACACTGAAAAGAAAACACAGTTAAAGGTGTTATCGTTACAAATCTTGTGTAATTCCGCATCAAAAGATAGTAGAAATTCAACATCATCATAAAAGAGATCTAATATTGAAATCAAGGAAACAGCAATCACGATAACAATCCAAATATAATGGAAAAGTAAATAGCATATAGAATCTTCTCTGCTCATAAGTCGGTTTGCTTTCGTACATCGGTTCATTTATTATTCATTTCGGTATGAAACACAGTTCGCTGGACAAAGGCATGGAAGATTTCTTTAATAACTCTCAGTACTAATTTAATTCTACTTAAACACACATATTCTAGTGAATGCCACATGCTTTTCAGCATGATTTTATGTGTAAATCAGGATAATATGTTTTCAGATCATTAAGTAAAAGGAAGCATGAACTAAAACCTATTTAATCAATGAGGTATCACCTTTAAACTGCTACAAGGTCATAAAAAAGATAATTTCAAAGCTATAAGTTTTCTAATTGTAATCAACAACAATCTAATGATAAAAAAAAAAAAAGTACATCCTACTGGCTGTAATAAACTTGAGCAAATCATTGTCTGTCTTTGAAGACATTTTGTTTCCTCTTTTGGTGAAGGGCCATCTCCCAAATTCCGGATTTCTGAGTACACAGAGTGAATGACTGCAGTGTGCCCAGAGCGAAGGCCTTCGGAGCCTTATGTTAACGACACGGATAAGCATCCACAGAGCGGAGATGAAGATAAGACTCAGCACTTGACTTCTGTCCTGCTGTACCACCATGAAACAATATTTAGTTTCTTCCTGTTCGCATACTATTAACCCTTCTACTAACCCACTGACTGATAGAGTCACACAGCATACACAGAGTTAGCAATGGGAGGCTGCTGTGTTTAACTGACTCATAGACACACACACCCCTATATGTTACAATCAGACCACACATTCCTAAACACATAAACAATGAATTAAATGTACAATTAATTAAATTTACAAAACAATTAAATTGTTTTATGAGTACCATGTAAATTCCTGTAAATTGCAAACTATCCAAATCAGAGTAAATACCAGAAAATGAATACGTAACTCAAATACTCCACATATTCTGTTAAGATGGCATTACTATGTAACTGAAAGAAATCTCCATTAAAGCACTAATCACTCTTCAATATCTAAATATGAATAAAGGACATTCCATAATACGGTATGGAGTCATCACAAATTGTTATCCCTTCCAGCATATTGGGTTACAGTAAAAACTGAAGATACAAATATTCAAGGTTTCTTTTTTTTTTTTAATTTTGTTTTTTAGCTTTTTTGGTCTCAATGCTTAAACAGGCACCAACCTGAATTCAATTTCCTTTTTTAATATCCGTTCATAAATACGCAACAGAGTTGATCAGCCCCCAAACTCTCTTTCAAGCGTTCTTTTCTTAAACAATGTGGCTTCCGCCATTTAAGAGTTGCAAGCATTTTGGTAAATATCCATTCATTAATTCTTATAACGTCACAAAGGGTAGATAATGGCGAGCGGCTTTTATGACACAGCAGGTGATGGACTTTTTTCCTTGGAGGAGGGTTTCCATGCAAACTGTGGATTAATGCTCACTGTCCTCCGATGATGAGCCCTTCGCTGCTCTTACCAACTTTCTGACAGGAGAGGGATCTATCTAGCCCTGCAGATCACTCTGAACAAGACAGTGTGACATTACCCTTTAGCACAGAACACACCCGCTCCTAAAGTTGGGCTGCAAGTGGACACTGGGTGTCCTGGGTCCTTTTCCTCTGCTATTTTCAGAAAACACACATTTCTAAATACTCAGCTGAGAATCAGGGCCTCATTATTTTGAGGCATGCTTTCCGTTCCAGGGCTGTACATATCAATCTAAGAGAGTTTTCTTCCTAGTAATTAGTTTCCATAAACAGTTAAAACAAGGGTGGATCAAAACAATAATTCTGAGTAAGTTAAGTCCATCTTTTTCATAGAAATAGTTAAAACAAAGACAGCCAGACTATTATCACATTCCACATATGGAAATGACACCATTGAATCCTAATCATTAGGGCATAGTGGTTTTCCCGTGGTGTGAGTAATTTTTCTATTCTATTACCTTCACTTTGCCCTTTTTTGGTCAAATTGAAGGGTTAGATATACATCTAAACTAGTTCTCCAAAAAGAACCAGGAATGAGAACCACTTGTATGAGAAAATTAAAGCTCAAATTGAAAATACAAATTTTGAAAGTAAATGAAGTCTCAGACAAAAAAGAGCATTTCCCGATCTCCCTAACAGGCATAAAGCAAGAGGTATGTGTGTATACACACGCATACATGCAAACACAGTGCAGGATGAAAGTGGTCTCAGAAAAACAACATCAATAAAAGGGGCTCAATGAGACAACAGCCCGAACAACCAGAAATAAAGGTGAGACTCTAAGCTCTCCAAAACATTAATTCGAACAATAAACAAGGTGCTCAGTGGAGACAATTCTAGGGCATTTATATTCATTTAGACAGCCAATGCGGTTCATAGACTTACCTCCTGGTGGCATTGCAATCATTACAGGGTCACTTATCAAGCTGCCTTGGCTATTTGACGCATTCACTTGTACACTATAGTTAGTAAAAGGAACCAGTCCATCAATGGGCACCCACAGGTTGGTCTCTTCACTGCTGTGCATGATTTGCGTGCCGTTCAGAAGAGTATAGTTATCACCTGCTGATTAAAAAAGAAAACTATTTAAATTAGTGAATACTTAAGGATTCTTTCCTGCTATTTGAATATTTCCTTGGGTTTCTAAATATACAGAATGGTATAGCAACACCATGAAATATACAAAACTGTACAGAAATACCATGAAGTACACAGAACTACAAAGCAGTATCATAGGAGGCTGTACAAGTGCTACTATCAGTATGCATGCTTTTATTTTACTATGTTGTGAACAAAATTTATCTGAGTTAATATTCTGTTCTCTAATCTATTCAGCACAGAGCTCAAAATAACTGGCCTGATATTCGAAGATAGTATGAAGCTTAATCACAAGCATCATGCATATAAGTACAACTACTAGCCAGATATAGAAAACAATCACTTAATGGAGTGTTTACAGTTGATTGAAGCATTTTTTTGTTTTGTTTTTGTTTCTGTTTTGCAATCCTTGAATTTTCTTTGGTGTGCGGACTGGAAGGAAACCACAGTCTTTTCCGCCAAACGGAATGATTCTGGATATAAATATCACACTCGCATGTGTGTCATACATTTTATTTATTATCAGTTGGGATATTTTCTGCTCATTTTGCTTAAGAGGTGAGTTGGCTGCTTTCTATCCAAGCAGAATTGGTCTCTTTAACTCAGAAGTGGTCAAAATATCCTGAAAAGCAATTAGGGATGGGAAGTAATGTGTCTACTTTGATCAGAAGATCTATTTTTTTAACTCTGTGAGAAAAATGCAGAGGCTGCCTCACTGTATAGAAGAATCATCTTCAATGTATCATTGCCAGACCCCAACACCACCATCCTTCCAAAACTTCAGCAAACCCATTCTCTGTCCAATAACAGTGTTTTATTTCCCTCTCCTACACAACTGGGTTACGTTCAAGGTTAGGAAGAGTCAGAAATTAGACAACATAAGAATAGGGCCATAACTGAAAATTCTGTTGTAATATTTATTTCACTTGCTACGTTAGATGTTTTCCTGAAAAGTTTACACAAGGCAAATTTTCCAAAATATTGCTTACTTTAGCAAAATTTAGCTATACTTAAAACATAGAAAAAAGAATGACTAAGAACAGTAATATTCATTTCAAATAGCCTTCTTCCTTTGCCAAAACACTTTTTACTATATGTAACTTCACTCTTTCTGCCTAAATGCTACAAATATAGGCAAATCAATAAAAAACACACATGATGTTGGACTTCAAGGGGAAAGCATATTTGTAAGATCTCTGGATACTGATGTAATATTTATTGATTAAATGTTTTAAAAAGTGAAAGATGGCCACCAAGAAAAGTGATCTTTCACTATATAGTTGACAAAATGTAATAGTTGCAGTATTTATAAAAATATTATATTTTTACACAGTTTAGTAGCAGAGTATCACGCAAAGGAAAGTACATAAATTTGGTGATCAGACAGTTCTGCATTTGCACCTGTCCTTGTCACTTGAGTAGCGTGCTCCTTGGAAATTACTTAATATTTCTGAACCTCAAGTTTTTCCTCTGTGAACAGGGAATAATACTCCTTTGACTACCATGTTATTATGTAGGTTCAGTAACATTTCTTTACAACAGATGTTCATCAATAGGAGCTGGGAATGTTACTGTTTCTGCTATAATCCACGCACCTGATACATTCTAGACACACATTTAGAACAAGCAAGTGATTAAGAGTTATACACTCTGTATTTTACTTTCTCAGTTACCTACCTACTCCAGTCTTCTCCACCTTCACCCAACAATGTATTATTAATCAAACCTCTGAGTTTTTTCAGTTAACTAAACAACACTGATCTCATTCACTACCACAGGGTCACTCATTGTTCCATTAGGTTGTACTTCAAACTCTAAAATTAATAAAGGTCAAATGATGAAAAGAAGACTTCATATCTAGTTAGGAGCATTTTCATCAAATGTTGGTAAGACAGATTAAAAACTTTAAAAATATACAACATTTAAAAAAAGATATTTATAATAACTTTGGGTTGGGGAACTTAGCTGAAAATTTTATTGCTGCAAAATACACAGGCAATTAAGTGTTTTTTCCATGAAGAGAAGAAATCCCTAGTTCGAGCAAGAATTTATTACTCTGAACTTGAAATTGGCACATCCAAAGGAGTGGTTTGTACCAAAGAGAATAAATGGTACTTATGGGCTAAAACATGGGACTAATAGCTTCTATTCATTTTCAGTAAAACAAGATAAAGATATATCCACAGCTTAAGAATTGCTTTAAGTTCCCCAAACGGAAGTAGTCACTGCAGATATATATGTGTAACACATACGAGCAAGAAACTCTGAAACCTGCGAAGTAGCCCTTGAAAGTAATTTCTCTACACGTTGAAAAGACATTTCCAAATTGTGCTTTCATAGGTTCTTCACATTCGGTCAACTTGATTTGACAGATTTTTGAGCTCCAACTGCATGCAGGAAGTAGACTTTGCTAGGTGCTGAGAATAAATACGCCCCAAATGAGTAAGGCACAGTTCTCGCACTTAGGAAACTTGGTTCAGATTAATATGAATCCCTGCTGACCACTGTCTAAGAAAAATTGCATTATCCACATCTGAAGATCTTCTCAAGTTCCCATAATGTCTAGCTCCTCGAAAGCATTTTCAGCTAGAGCTGAAATAACTACTGCTATTGTTAATGCCCAGCTGTAAAATTTCAAAAAGGTCAGGTTATCCTATGAGACCCAGGCAGATGCTCTATTACCTCCAAAGCAGTATAACTGCACATATCTCACAAAAGATGGCAAATTGTGGAACAACAATGAAAGTTACAAACATAAGCCAAGAGAACACAGTTTTACAAATTTCAAGCCAGGTACGGCTATAAGATCAATGAGTTAACATCCATGATAATAATATTGGTGGGTTTTTTTTTTTCCCCTTGTACTTTGTTTGTTTGTCTTTGAAGCAAATTTCTGGCTGTAAAACACTCTTGCTAGCTCTGAAAATAGCATGGCAGGGGGAAATATATTAAGTACCACTTTATTCTAAGTTTCCCAGATAACATTAATACATGGTAATTATACAATTAGTTGTAACATTAAGTTCTAGTTATAGAACAATGATTACTCAGTAATTATAAGAAGTATATAATTACTCAATAATTATGAGAAGGATGCAATTACATAACCATTTCGTTCAGCTCAGAAAAGAATGTGTACATCTCCAGGAAACATGCAGCTGAGTGAGTCTAATCATCTCTCACCTCTGCTCACACACAGCTCAATTCACAGACCCGGAGCAACTGACAGGATTTCAGCCCTCGATGAAACTCACAAATGTCCAGATTCAAAACCAAAACAGGATCCATTCTTCTTCCTCTCATTCCCCAGGCTCTTCCTCCTCTCATTCTCCCCACCCTTTCTTCCTTGCAACTTTACCAGTTTGGGCTCCCAGATATTGGGGGAAAAAATCTTACAAAAGCAGGTCCTCTGATCCCCCCTCTTAAGAGGGTTGTGCTTTACCACTTCTCACTGCATAAACTTTGTTTTCAGTGGGCTGGAAAATGCAGCCCTATTGGTTCAGCCTCAAGAATCAAGCTAGAAAGTGCTAAAATGATAAGCATTTCCTATCACAGGTGACCATTCCTGTCTAGCTGGCCTCAGCGCTGACCCTATTTGTGAGTATAAGTGGACGGTGCCGTCCCGGTTAAGATGCTGTGTTCTGGAACCACAGCTCCCCATCACTCACCCCCCGGCACTGTGACTTTGGAGTCCCCTCATCCGTCTTCTCTGGCTGTGCTCTGTGCCATCGAGCTTTAACTGGGGATTGCACTTAAACTCTTTGCACAATGGGATGGTCTATTCCTGTGTTCCAGGGCTCACCCATGTCAAAATCTCCTGGGGATACTTCACAAACATTCACACACCTGAGTTCCACCCCAGACCTACTGAAGGAGAGTATCACAGGGTACCAGAAATCACATGGTGATTCTTCTGAAGCATGCAGAACTCCTGATTTGGGGGCTATTTAATCTATGTTCAAGCTGGTCTTAAAGTAATGATCAAAATTCATTTCCTCTGCTTGCAAAAATAATTAGATCGCATTAGGCATCCTTATTAATGATGCATTGAGATTCTAGCTTTGGGCTGTAAAATGTTTACTCTATTAGTGAAACAATGCATCTTTAGACAATATAAAGCTACCTTTTAAACCAGACTGTCTTTACAGACTACAAAATCGAGTAAAGCTGTTCTATAAGAAAAATTCAAATATGTGTAAAAATAATTTTAAAATGAATAAACATTACTGTACACCTGAGAACAACCACCTAAGAATTTCTGAATTAAGTATGTCCTGCTCTCTCTGTCTCTCTCTCTCCCCTGAGGATGCAGAGGAAGGAAGGATTCTTTGTATATTGGCCAGTATCTTGCATCACAAGGAAAATACATGTTTTGTATAAATCATGTAACATTTTAAAACAAATTCCTAGATGCTGTTTTCAGATATTCCACATTCTAAAGCATTTCCAAAAAGGTTAATTCATTCAGTCCTAGTTTTCTATTTTATTGGAAGAAAACAAAGTGTTAAATGAAGAAACAAAGTTAAATCCCATAAAACCCAACAGATTTCACATGTAAGGAACTTCTTCAGTTTCAAACAGGAAGACCAACTAAAATGTTAACAACATGAATACCCATTTCTAAGGCTAAAATCTTACTTTTCATGTTCTTATTTGCTGAATAGGTAGATATTTTCTATGCAATTATTTCTTTAGCAATAACCAACGTAAATAGATATTTTCACATGTATGATTTGGAGATGCGTGAATGACTGCTGTTCCGGGAATGCCATCCTGTGGGGTTTCTCTAGACAGAAATAACATAAATGGGTATTCCTTCCCATTCTTGTCATAATCATTGTCACAAGAATTTTAATGCACCATATATTCCATAATTTTTTTTCCTCTGTGCTGTACTGCTCTGACCTTTTCAATATTCTATAATTTGACTGGCTGGCCATTTCAGTTCTCTCCTTTTTACAGCCTTATTAACTTGTGGGAAAGAGGTGAAATGAACAACCAATCAGAATACATAATACTGCAAAGGTCAGCGTAGTCTTGTAAGTATCATCACACACAGAAGGCCGTACGCTCGGCATTAACATCCTGATATCTTATTCATGTGACAGAGATTGTAACAAGAACGGAAAATGGCACAACATGAATCCATTCTCATGACAAAGATTATAACGAGAAATGACAGCAAACAAACCAAACTGACTCTTGTTACCTTGCGAGGGTTTTGCATGTCAGACCTGGTCCTGTGTAGGTTAGCCTTTTTCTGAATCCAATTACATCTTAAGGTGGAAAAGGTGCTAACTAATTTTTGCACTTCTGGCTGTAAAAAGATAATGCTATATTTTTTCCTGTATTGGGGTCTCGATTTTGGTTTTGTTCAACCTCACTTCACTATCACAGAATAATACCAATTCCCAAATCAAAACACATTTGGATGGTACACTGCAGAATAGGGCGATGTGGCAAATATGCTCTGATTTAATGTGACTAAGAATTCTAGGTCCCGCTAGAGAATACATATTAATATTTAAGTTACTTTTATTATTATTATTATATTATTATATATTATTATTCCTAAGTTACTTTAATTCTTTATAAGGATACTATTTCAAATTATTCTACCCAAAAGGCAAATGCACCCTCCAAACTTCATTATTCCAATTAATCTCAGTTTGGTAGAAACCTGAAAGGTGCTGAGTATTTAATATACAGGTAAAGGGACCTATTCCTGGCTCTAAATTTTTGCTGACATTGAAAACCTTCACAGATCTCTACCTACAGAGTTGTCTTCTCCACAGAACATTTTGAAAGCAAAAGAAGTAAGTAGCCTGAAGCACTTGTGCCTCTGAGAAGGACAGTGCTTCGTTAATGCATCGTATTTTTACCATTACTGTAATTACTCTAATGTGATTTTTAATTAGGAGTCATCTAGTAAGAGCTGTATTTCTGTGATTCCTCTTTAAAGTGGTCATTCTGCTGTTATGACAGTTGCAGTTCAGGGAATAAATACATGGCATATTTCAATCAATTCACCAAAAGATGCTTCAGAAACATTTTCCCTGAGTCCGTGCTCATACAAGAGCCATAACAGTCCTATAGATACTGACGATCTTTTTGTTTTGCTCTGTTCTGTTTTTTTTTTCCTTAATGTGTGGGCAAGGATTTTAGCAAATATCATTTTTCTAAATTACATCAATTTTTGAGCTAGCATGCATAACTTTTGTAAAATCAAGACATTGATGAGCGAGTTGAAATATCTGAGGAAAATATATAAGTTGTATTAAAATGAAGAAATAAATTATAATAAGACCAGGAATCCACAATCTACAGCCAATAGGCCAAATTCGGCCAGCTGCCTGTCGTTGTAAATAAAGTTTTATTAGAACACACATACTTCTAGGTATTTCATGATTTCATGTCATGACTGCACAGCTGAGTAGTCATGGTACAGACCATGCTGCCTGTA
Source organism: Camelus ferus (assembly GCF_009834535.1). NCBI lineage: Eukaryota > Metazoa > Chordata > Mammalia > Artiodactyla > Camelidae > Camelus > Camelus ferus. The sequence continues at coordinate 3,464,130 of NC_045718.1, read as the reverse complement.
AAATCTAATATGTTTACTATGTGATCCTTTCCTGAAAAAGTTTGCCACCTTCTGAATTAAACAAAGTGACAACCTCTTAAAAATAGTCTGCCTTCCTGAATAAGGGAAGCCATTTCCAATTTTAAGGTTGATTTTCTTGAGTAAACTCTTTTTAAAGAGTGGAACAGGGTATGCTGGAAAGAACACTATATTGATGGAGCCCTGTCTTACATCACTGCACTCTACTGTCCTCAATGCTTTGAATGTCTCACTACTCAGCACTTATAAATGCAAATTACTGAAAAAGAAAAAAAAAAGCAGGAAGAAAATATGTTATAGAAAGCCCCTAATTCTACATGCTCAGCAAGTTTGCAAATCCAAGCACATTGCTTTGACTATAGTGATAACTGCTGTTCTGGAGTCTTAATAAGAGACCACAGATGGACTTGGAGGACATTATGCTAAGTGAGGTAAGTCAAAAAGAGAAAGACAAATGCTGGATGATATCACCCATATGTGGAATGTAAAAAATACAACAAACTAGTGAATGTAACAGAAAAGATGCAGACTCATAGATACAGAGACAGACGAGTAGTTACCAGTGGGGGTGGGGGGGTGGGGAGGGGCAATATAGAGGTGGGAGGTGGGAGGCACAAGCTACTGGGTGTTAAGACAGGCTCAAGGATGCTTTGTACAACACAGTGAAACATAGCCAATATTTTGAAATCACTGTAAATGAAAAGTAACCTTTAAAATTATATAAAAATTATTTTTAAAAAAGTAACAAGAGTAATTAATGACTTCTTGGAGGAAAGAAAGATAGGTTTACTGTTTCAACTGCTTCTGAAAGATGTTTAAGATTCTAGTGTGTCATGTGCCTTCCAGAGGTAATTTGCCACACATGAAACATTCCGTTCCCACAAATTTCAATGAAAAAAAAGTAAATGGCTAAATAAGGTTAAAATACATCCTGAAAGAAGCACACATAGTATTAATATTGCTTTGGAATTTATTTTAAAGAAATAATTTGATTGCCTTATTCTAAATATAAGAAAATGAATTACAAGATGGTTTATATTGTGCTTATGCAAAAATTTGGCTTAAGAACCAAGAACAGGTGGCTAGAGTCAGAGGCAAGAGAACTATAATGTGGTACCTAAGAGTCCCAAAATAAGCATTCAATACGTAAACATAATAAGATATAAATTTGTTTGTAAAGCAAAGAGAGTTTGATAGATAATTTGATATATTAACGTTGCCCTCTTGAACAACAACTTGAATCGATTTTGCTCCTTAATTTAAAGTTTAACTGTTTTTCCCCCCAGATGATGGCTTTCCAGGCTGGCTACTTCTAGAAATGAAAAGAACCAGCTCGAATCTCTCCAAAGGCATTTTATTCATCTTAAGTGTTTTCTTATTGTTAACCTGGACCAGTTAGCATGGTTCAACTATAAAATAAATGTGTGAAAACATCCCTGTCATGACAAATGCTGTCTAAGAATGCAGTTGATAACCTCTGACTGCTTTTTTTAAAGAAAGAATAAAGTTATTTTAAAACTTCACTTCATCTTAAGAATGATGTTGAGAAATATGAAGTTTATTAATAAACAATGGTATAGTTAGGCATTTTAAGTCTTTATTTTTTAATCTCTGTTCATGCTTCAGGTTTTCATTGTCAGTATACAAATAAAGATTATTACCTGCTTCTTAAACATGTTCATAACTTATCGATGCCAATAAGAATAGTCAGTTCTTCAGGGAGATGATCAGAAAGAAACTGGCTAAAACGCAGACCTGGGGAATCTCTAATCCATAATCAAATATCTAGATTGATTGTGTCACTTGCACTCGTATTGATTTCAATTCGAGTAGCTCACCCAAGGGAATAATAAAAATGTGGAATAAAACTGATTTATGAGAACAAAATAAATCCTTTTGTGAGCGGTAATGAATTGGTACTATTTAACCCTTTCAATCACAGAGTGAAAAAACTATTTATTTTTTAAGAATGCTGAGCTAGCCAAAAGCAGTCATATCAGAAGTGCCAATACTGCCAAGTACCATTACCCTCAGTTGTGATGCTGGGAAAGAAATGCTGCTCTAAACTTGATGGAAGGCATCGTTTGACATATGACATACTTCTCGCTTTCCTAGGCCAACTTCTATGTGTCATCACAAATGATGGACCTGTAGATCCAAAGTATTATGGAATCACTCGATAAATTGTTTATTATACTTATTTACATGATTTATAAGACAGCTGAGAAGCAAGAGTAATGTGGCACATGGTGGCACATTAACAACATTTAGTTTTTTTTCTCTTAATATTGATGTCCTTTATTTTACTCAAAAATTAGTATATAACAGTTAAATTGAGGGTTAGCTCTAGGATAACAGGGGTATCCAGAGGACACAGACATCAGCAGAATTAAGGCACATACAAAGATCTGCCTTAAAGAAAATTAAAGGACCTAGGAAAAATGAGATGATTTGTATATAAAACCAAAGCAAGTGTTTGATTCTATCAATTGAGTCAACCAGCTAACCAGCTGATGTAATAAGGAAAAACAATCAGCTCATGTTCCTTGAAATCCAGCATATGAAACATTCTCAATAGTTTGGCGTTAACTTTTCCATTTTTCTGACAACTTATATGTGTGTTCTTAACCTGTGCTGTCGAATACAATAGCTACTAGCCACATGTGGTTATGGAGCACTTCAAATGTGGCTATCATGGCTGAGGAAATGAATTTATTATTTAAGTTTAGCTAATTTAAATTAAAAATATAATTAGTTACTAGAAAAAACTTAAATATGTTGGTAGGTGAGTCTATTTTAACTGAAAATCTTATGAAATCTAAATACAGGCCAAATATTTCTGATAAAAATTATTATCTGAATTGAAATGTCCTGTAAGTATAAAATATACACACTGATTAAGTATGAAAAAAAGATTATGCTATCTCATTTGAGATATCATCTTACGATTTTAATTACATGTTGAAATGATAATGGTTTGGCTAGAAAGGTTCACAAAAGATACACCACTGGATCAATTTTAGCTGTTTACTGTTTTTTCAATGAGCATACTATACTAGAAAACACAAAATTACGTATGTAGCTTACTTTCTATGCCTGTTGGACAGCATTGTTTTGAGGATATAAAGGGAAAATTAGAATGCACACTTAAGATGCAGGTTCATTTTCATCTTATACTGATGGAAGAAAACCATATTGTTTCCAGATCTGTCTACATATGTGCACACAAAATGAAGATGAAACTTTTATGAACAGAATGCACAGATTCTGTTTAACACAGTGCATTTAATTCATAGCTCTAAGAAAGCTAATTTCAGAACTACTTGGAAGGGACTGTGGTAAGGGGTGAGTTGATTTGCTATCAGCTCTGTCAGTTTGGCTTGTACTGTCATGGTGTTTAATGAAAGTATATGAAGGTAACTATTTATCCTCACTGGCATAAAAAGGCTTTTAAAAAAATTAATACATTTTACTATTTACAATGAAACATAATTTAATTCAGTTTGATGGTACCATAATTATTATAGCATAATAATTTTTCTAATATGATAACTTTTGCACACATGCCATATAGATACAGTAAATCATTAAGGAGGAAACAGAGAGTACAAATCAAAAAGATAATAAGAAACTCTATTATCTTAAAGGAATAAATTATTAGGGAAAAGTGAAAGTGAGCCAGTGTAAGTTTAAGGGATTCGAGTAAAAGCAGGTGGATAATAAACAGTAATTATAATCGGTTGGGCTTCTGAGAAAGCTGAGGCCCAAGGTCTTTGACACCCTGTGCTTGATGAAGTCAAGTCCTCTGTTCCTAAGTTCTCATCAGAGTTTGGAAGTTTTTTTTTTAACCATTAGAAAAAAAATTTTAGTATAGCTAATTTACAATGTTGTGTTAGTTTCAGGTGTACAGCAAAGTGATTCAGTTATACATATATATCTATTCTTTTTCAGATTCTTTTCCATTATAGGTTATTTCAAGATATTGAATATAGTTCACTGTGCTATACAGTAAACCCTTGCTGTTTATCTATTTTGTGTAGAGTAGCATGTATATGTTAATCCCAAGAGAGTTTGGAGCTTTAAAGTTTGCTGTTTTCTAAAATCTTCCAACACTTTGGCTGTAAGATGATATATGCTACAAATTCTCTCTTCTGTTTCTTTTGACTTCACTCACTCCTTCTTTGCCTGACTATAAAAGAAGTATCTGTTCACTGTAAATCTTGATTATTACTAGACACTATGAAGAGAAAAGCTAATATTACCTAAAATCTCAAGATAATCATTATTATCATGTTAATATTTTGGTGTATTTCACTGTGTATCCTTTTATATTTTTACACACATATAAATATATCAAATCTTCTAGAAATTTCTCATAAGTGTTTTGTACCTGTAATAATATATATTTTCTTATTAATAAATATATTTCTACATAATCTTTTTAATGAATTCACCACAGTATAATCAATCTATATAGCTGGACTTTTAGGAACACCCTCCTCAGCTATGTTATACAAATCAACTCTGTCAGGAGCATCATTTTGCAAATATTTTTGTGTGACTATCTAAAAAATTCTTTTAAAAATTTCAAGAATAATTATTCATTTTCTCAATGGGCACAAACGGATACAAATATTTTAAACATTTTATGTTTACCTTATAAGCTTATTTTAATTATATCAAATGAATTACTGGAAACAAAAATTAGTCAAATAGTTTGGTTGAGTTTTACTTAAAATAATCGTATTGCACGGGTTAGATTTGTGATTGCAACTTAAATTAGAGCTATTTTTGTTTCAAATAAAAGCATCCATCCTGTCTGTTAGTGTGTTATATCACATACCTTAGTGGGCTGGACTCGTGGAAATGTTTGTTAAGTGTAAGGACCTCTGTATTTTCTGTTCTAATGGAGCTGGAGAAATTAACTCAGATTTCCAAATGTCTAAAGAAAGTATCGATGAAAATCAGATATGATACAAACAGTGATTTTTCAAAACGTTATTATAAAAATAAATAAACACAATCACAATCACAAAAGTAAAATACCTGGATAAAACCCTAACAAGAAATTTAAGGACCTCATGAAAAAAATAACTAAACTTTAGTGTGAGATATACGATGCCTAAATACATGGAATCGCAGCACATTTCTGGGTGAGAAAAATGTGAGGGTGTAAAGTACACACAGATTATTCTGTAAGATAGAGTCCATTAAAAATATCAGTAGAATTTTTTAAACTCAATGTAATGTTGAGTTGGAAGAATATACATAACGAACTAAGACCTTTTAGCAAAAATGAATAATGAGCTAGAGGTGGAAGACAGAAATTTTAACTATAAGATATGAATTATTTTCTAAATATTTATCATTTTGAAAGAACAGAGATCAAACTGTCATGGTGAAGATTCAAAGAGAAACAGAGGTAGATATAGAAATAATAAATAGCCCCAAAATAAGCACCATCATTTATGTGAATTTAAATCTCTGATAAATTTAGCAAAATAATGTAACATACATGTTTCAACTCTGGATAGGGGAAATTTTTTTTTACTAAAATAAACAGAAATTTCATTATAAAAATTCTGAAACACTATTTCCTAAACCTCATAAATACACCAAAAATATAAGTTGAATAAAATATCTGACACTATAATGACTAATAATTATTATTCATAATTTTGAAACTGCCATAATTTTAAACAAATCAAACCTCATTTTATTTTGCTTTTATTTCTATTGCCTGGATAGACTGCCCTAGAAGAACATTGCTAAGATTTATGTCAGAAAATATCTTGCCTATGTTTTCTTCTAGGAAGTTTATAGTATCTTGCTTATGTTTAAGTCTTTAAGCCATTTTGAGCTTATTTTTGTGTATGGTGTCAGAGAAAGTTTTAACTTCACTAATTTATATGCGGCTGTCTAGTAAACCTAGTTTTAAAACCTCTAAAATTTTCTGGCAAAGTGTGTGAACAAATAAGAAAAACAAACAAATAATAAGCATAAGGAACATATTGATCTCAAAAGGAATAAAAAATGCATATTAAAACAAACTTATTTTTATCTATCAAATTAACACAATTACAGAAAGATAAACATATCTGTATATTGTTAGAAGATATGAATCAATGTGACTTGTTTTGAAAGCATTTTTCCAATGCATATCAAAATTTTAAAATATTTCCCACCTTTAATTTAAAATTTTTAGCAATATATATTAATGATATGTGCATAATTACATGTTAATAATAAATGTTCTTTCTAATAGTAAAAATAATTAACCTAAACATCCAACAATAATGGAATGGCTAGTACATTGTGGGATAGCCACACTATTGATATTATGTATCCATTTAGAAGGTCTTTTTACGAGTGCATTTTGTGTGATATGAGAAACACAGTATAATGTTAAACAAGTAAAGTAGTATATAAAATGTGCTTGTAGTAAGATCTCAAATATATTATATATACACATACACATATGTATACACATACATTTATCTTCATAGGAAAATAGACTCGATGCCGGATAAAAATGTAACCCATTTATAATTAGTATCATTTTGACAAAAAAATATTTCTGGAAGAAAAAGTGTTCCAATCTAAGCCTTCAGCTATTAAATTTAAGTAATATTCATCTGCTAAAACAGCTGAAAAATATTGACAATTCTTGCAGTTCTATGCCAAAATCCTTAAAGTAGCCTACAGGATTCTGTGCAAAGTAGCTCCTGGCTAGTTTTCATGTCCCATCTTATGCCCTTTTCTTCTACATCCACTCTGCCCCAGACACACTGGCCTTCCTTGGTTTCCTCGATCACACCAAAACTTTATGCTTCTCACATCCTTCACAAATGCCATTCCCTCTGGAGTCCTCTCTCCTGTATCGTTCTCTGAGTTAGTGCCTAAATGTTACCCTAAGACGTCATCTGTTAAAAGGTCTTCCCAGTTCCTCCAATTTATATTAGGGTTCCCCATAATGCACTTAGTGACATATACTTTCATTTAAATGCTTTTTAAAGTTTGCATTTTTATATTTTTATGTGATTATTGGGCTAATTTCTATCTCCTGTTGTAAAACCACAGCCCCTTCAGTGCAGGGCCATGTCTCCTAACTCACCACTATAACCCTGCTCTATATTATCATTTCTGTCTTCCTCCATGAAAACTAGATACATTTTTGTGGCATAAAAAAAATGAACAAATAAACAAATATCTAAATTTTATTTTATGATTTCAGATATCTGCTCTTCTGATATAAAAGTTCTATTGATAACTCATCAAAAGTATATGATTATATAAAAAAATGAGATAAATATAAGAGACCCTATTTACAAAGAATTCAAATTCTCAGAAAACTATATAAAACTACTGTGCTTTCTTAAATAGTCTGCTAGCATCCTTAGTTTTTTCTTTTTTTTTTTTAATTCAGTGAACTAAGTCATTGATCATAAGAACATCACACAAAAAGTTGGGAAACATCAGTTCTCAGTCAACTGTTCTTAGTACATAGCATGAGGATTTCAGAGTCATCTAATAGTACTTTCTAAGGAGCTAAAGTACAAGGTTTGTGATTCTTGTAACTCTGTATGATGATAAAGACCATCATCATTCAAGAAAGTCCTTTCCTAGACCCCAGCAGGAGACGCTCAGGAATCAGAGCAGGAAACTCCCTGCTGCAGGACTGTGTCTCAGAGGCTGGGAAGAACACTGGCCCTAGGGAACTAGTTTTTTTTTTTTCTTCTTCTCTCTATGTAGTTCATTCTTCCATTTTCCTCTAATATTCATAGCTGACACATGTATCGAGAGACTCCTTATTCAAAATCCAGATAACTAGGTATAATAGTTATACTTTCCATCAAGAAATATCTAAAGACAGACTCTACTACTGCTATTTACTCAGCAAACACCGGCCCCCTGCCATGACAACACATACAAAGAGCAATGCCTGACAGGTCTATCAATGGTATAAACTACTGATTCAAAAAATATTACATATCTGCTCTGTGGCTGGCCTCCCACGTGAACCTCACCATGTGGGCACTTCCAAGTCAGCCATGGTGTGAGTCTGAAAATGGTCTGAGCTTTTTAAAATGCTTTAAATACTTCCCTTTTCGAAAAGGGGAATTCATTTTTTCAAAAAACCACATAAATTCTTGCAAAGCCAATGGTAAATCAATTGGGAGGGATCTGAACTGCAGATGATACCCCCCACCTAACAGTCTCCTTTTACAAGGAGGCAGAAAGGAGAGATTCCTAGACAAAGATGATCTGCAGAATCTGAAACATGAACTTAAGCCACAAGAACACAGAAATCACACACTCTTTGATGCCGTGTGCAGCCCAGGGTTAGAATTTGCATTTCATCATTATGTCGTCTCTGCGACAGACACAACAGCATAGAGTCTGCACTTGTTCATTATGTCAAGAAAATAGCCCATTAGATATGAGACACAAATTCAATAAGCTGCTGTGTGAGTGTTGAGAACAGAGGCGTTCTTAAGTAAGTTTGATGAATTAATGCTTAACTCCATTCTTGTGGAAGAATATGTCCTAATTACACATTTCCATAGCTTTATTGGCCATGACATGATATACAATCTGACGTGTCAATATATTCAGTGGGTATATGCTTTATCGCCAAATGTTTGAAATGACATATATCTTATTAGTGCCCATTCACATTTTTACTAATGATGCAGCAATGATTTTTAATTCCAAGTAAAATGTTTCTATTTCCTGCATTATATATGTGTATATTTATACCTCTAAAAATGTGTTGGAACTTTATGCAAAAGTATATTAACTGTAATTTTTTTTTTTTTGCAGAAGAGAAATTTGCTTCCCAAAGAAATAGGGAGAAAATAATTTTGTCTATTTCCTCTACATTCTCACTGCTCTTCATGTGCATACGTGCTTTGCACATAAGCTTCTCCCACAGTCATCATTCCTAATACTTCTTGTGTTGATTTTAGACAACTAACTTGGTCAGGGAGAGAAGTCCAGTGCTATTGTCCACAACCAAAAGAACTCCCTAACATGACACTTATTTAATTTCTTCTGTCTCTAAAGGAAATTGAATGGTCAATAATTACATAATGTGAAAAAAATAGTATAATGGTTTTAGCATGTCTTTGCTCAATGAGTATTTATTTGATCCTACTTTAGACTTTACTGAGTTTCAGTGTTTGTATATTGGGTTTTTATTTAATAAACCAGGTCAGAGCTGGATTTTCTCTGACCCTTCTTTCTAAAACTATGGGGATTCAGGAAAAGGTGTCCAGAAAAGAAGTGGACCAGCGATAAGCCATGTTTCTCTGCCTGTTCGGCTGCAAGGCTGACTTCCCATTCCCTTTCTCCATCGCTTGTCTTTGTCATCCTGGAAATACACTTTGTAAGATCTCAGGCGAGCTCACTCCTGCTGCCTGACCCTCTAACTCATTACAGGGAAATGAATTCAAATTGCTTGAAAAGAAGCAGCGTCTTTTATCTTCCCACTGACTGACAAGCCACTACAAAGTTCTCCGACGGGATTCCAAGCTACAAGCTGTACTGCATCACTGGAACAATTCCCCCACCGGTGGCTTTCCCCAGAGGGCAGTGTGTCAGATACACCACGTTGCTTGCAAGCGCAGCTCAGAAAGAGCACATTTGCCTCCACACTGAAAAACAGACATCAGGGACTATAAAACAAAGCTGTCCCTTTCCTAACAGCATTAGCCTTCCTGCAGACTCCCTGGGAATCTAAGAGGTTCCCGCATATAATTATTTTCTTTACCATCCCCAGGAAAACAAACGCTTCTCTGTCTTTTTTCCCCTTGTAATTTTTCTAAAATACAGTTTATTCTGGGAGGAAGGGCATCCAGAGAATCAGAGTGTGTGTAAAGGTCTCTGAATTTCTCTAGGTAACCTTGAAAGATGGACTGCATTTTTGTGGTTTTTCGAGATTTTTTTAAGAGATTATAGTGCTTCAATATACTGACTGACCAAAAGCACTATTTCTGGGGACAGGCACCTCCTGCAGAAAGTAAGCCTATTCTGGGCGTTGGTATTTTAAGGTAGTTAAAAATATGCATTCATCTAATTTAAACCCAGCAGGACTTAATTTACTTGTGCAGTTTCCGTTTTCCTTAATCTTCTTTTGTTTCTAGATGGGAATGTGTCCCAAGGAGCAGACACCTGATACTGGAGTTAGAACTGAGATACTGCTGTTGGAATCAGTTACTGATGCTACTTATCAAAGGAGGAAAAGTTAATCCTCAGAGAATGGGGACGGAGGGACGTAATCAGATACATGCTCCTCTACCTTTCCTACCTGGAAAAATCCTATTCCCTCTTTAACTTGCCCCACGCCCCTTCCAGATGTTACCACTGCAGAGACAATTTCATGCCCCTGCCCCCCTGTCGTCTAACTTCAACAATCTCCCACTCCTCAGTTCTGAACACTCTTTCTACAGCTGAGTCATGAATGCTCTCCTTCGCTTCTCTGACCAATAGCTTTTCTGTTTGTTTTGCAACATCCTCGGGGTTTTTGTTTGTTTGATCACCACTGGCAACCACTAAAGAGAGAAATGCAGGTAAAACATGAGAAGGAAAACTGAACATTATACACGTCACCAAGAGCGCTCTCCTGGAATAATCACTGAAATTTTCGTGATGATGCTCTTTTATTCCTTCTATAGGCGTGTACCTTAGAGCTTCTGACTCACCCCTCAGATCTAGTCCTTCTGGGTACAACCAGCTGTGATTACTCCAAATCACTCTGCTTTGGAATTACCTGCTTTTGCCAGCTCTTTTAAAAAATTTATTGAAAAGGTAATATGCATTTCTTGTAAAAAAATTAAAAAATCGTGTACGTAAAAAAGGAAAAATTCTTAATACAACCATCCTGAGATTACAACTACTACACGTATATATATACACATTATATGATTTTTTTCCCAAATTTGCATTTCCCTTTTAAAAAATATTGTCAAAACTAACCATTTTTTCAGGCTTATCTGTTCTTACAAAGAAAGCATCTGATGAATGCTAATTTGAAGATTTGCCCTCCCCTTTTCTCCCTTCCTCCTTCCTTCCACCCATCCTTCCTTCCTTTCCCTTCCTTTCTCTCTCCTTTCCTTTCATTCTTTCTTTTAAAAGAATCATTCCCAGCTGAAAGTATCCACACTGGGAAAAAGATCTCCCATCTTTCTATGTTCAGGAAAAAGAATTTTCAGGTTTCAATAAAATGATTCAATTTCACCAATATGAATTTATCAAATTACTTTTTTTTTTTTTTACTAAAATGATCCTTTGTGGATGCTGAAGGAGCATTTTCTTTTCTTTTTTCAGTAATCCATATAATCTCTCTCCCAAATGAACATTTTTATTCTGTGTCACAGCACAAAAGAGGGCATTAGGAGAAAGAGGCATTTAAAGATGAAAACTAAGATACATTCCAGGTTTTCAGAGCAGGTGAGAGTTAACAGTGCACCAAGGACTCAGCAATTAGCACACTCTGGTGCTTTGGCTAAGAAGCTCAGACACGAAACAGTCTGTCAGGTTATCAAGCAAGGAAGATCACTTCCTAATTCATTTAAAAGGAAGTGTAATGAAGAATCAAACTATCTGCAGAGGACTCTGTAGTTACTGCTTTAAGAAAAAAAGCAGGACACAGTACTGTCCGCTAAGAGGATCGGTGTGGAGAATCTAAGGAATCTAGTTTAGTAGCAAAGAGGCTGGCATTTGTGAAAATATTCAACAGGACCTCAGAAGATTTTCTTTTCTTCTTAATAATGTTATTTTCTACTTTCCTCTTTGACAATTAAGTGGTGTCATAATATTTCTAGTTGAAAATATTTTTGAAATTTTGTAAAGTAATTATATCACCAAAAATTCTCATCACACATCATTTTCACCTACCAGCTAGATAAAAGATTTATAATTTTAAAAACAGTTTCACATAAGCCACATTTGTCCTGCTAGGCTGTCAGTTTTTATTCCTCAATGTACGCATTTCTTTTATTCAAAAAAAAAAAAAGCACACACTTTTGAATATGTTCCATAAGGAACTTCTATCAATCTATTACCTATAATTAAAAATGTTAGTTAATTCATACGTGTGAAGAGACAAAAATCCTGGAGATGTAAACTGATCCCAGGGCAGAGGGGATTGACTGTTCACCCTGCAAGGTGAACGGAAGACTCCAGAGAGCCACTGCGCACAGCACTTATTCCAGGTTAGTAAGTGGCACTTTCAGACCCGTGAAAAAACTAATTTGTGTCATAATTAAATGGATGTTTCAAATCAGGCAGAGTCCCACAGAACGAAGTGCTATCCTTACTTTTATGATAGACATTAAGAAAAGGCAGCAAATATGTTCTCATGTATCCCAGTGTGGGCTGGACAGTCTGTTACCTTTTGGCATCCACAGTTGGTGCCTGCTCTGTCCTCTTCTCACTGTTTCACACTCAAGTTACTCTCAACCATCACTGAAGCGAAGGCTAAGGCTCAGTGTTTCCAAAGTCTTCCCCCAGTTAGCTCTGTTCCACTTGTCACACCATCGTCTGGTTTCTGTCTTGCCTCACAAACCTGAGAATGACCTGGCTGGGTTTGCCCATCCTGTCTTCTCTATTTGTTTGCAAACTGTACGGAGGCAGAGATCTTTCAGGTCCAATCTTTGCTGCCATTTTCTACACCTCTGATTTGGTTTATTAAAAACTAGCTGACAGTCTAATTAATCAGGTTATCATTTTCTACCTAGTAAAATGTCTGTACTTCTGGAAAAATTACAACAAACCGTAGTATCAAAACAGCCATAGATGCTTGCTGTGATTAGATCACCCAGTAGATATAAATATTGGGAAGTATGGCTTTCTGAAGATTGGCATCTGAGAGTGGACTCAAAGTGTTATTCAAAAAAGGAGCTCTTTTAAGTTACTTAGTTGTTAACATATAATATATATATAATTTATAATTATGTAGTGATGTATAGACTATTAATGAACAAGTGTAACAAAGATGTACAAGATCTGTATGAAGAAAACTTTAAGCTCTTTTGAGAGACAGAAGACAAGTGGAAATAATAATAATCATATCATTGCAGAGAAGCCCAACACCTGAGAGATATTAATTCTACCTAAGTTAACTTATAAATTCAGTCCCATCCTTATAATAAAGCATCAGGACTCCTGTGGGCAAGTTATAAATTATCAATACTGCTTGAAAGACAATAAACAAGAAAAATAGGTAGGTAAATGCTACACAATATGAATGAGAGAGTTAGACCTACCAAGAATAAAAACATTTTAAAGCTTTAATAGTTAAAATACTATGATAATGTAAGAAAAGGTACAGATATGTCCAGACATATTTATAAATAAATGTAGAAATTTAGGACTTTTTAAAGACAGCAACTCAAACCAGTGGGAGAGAATCTGGATTATTTAATAAATGGTTTGAGATAGTGATATATTTTCTGG